>NC_058522.1:527165753-529600753 GCF_904849725.1 Hordeum vulgare subsp. vulgare
CTTGAGGAGGAGAGGGCCCGGAATGAAGCGGGTCAACGGGCCCTGTACGAGATTTTTGTGGTATGTTTTTTTTCACATTAGCCAAATCATGTGTGTAATGTCTGTTTCAATACTAACTAATACGACCCACTCTTCAGGGTCTGTGCGAGAAGAGCGGTCAAGTCCCTCCGCCGATGCCCGTCTTCTCTTCGATTGGCACGGTGAGTTTCATTATAAACTAGTATTAATAATTGAGTGTCATCATGCTAACTGACACATTGCAAAATATCTTTTCTGCAGAATAACTCCCGAGCGGCATCGCACGACCCTTCTCCAGGGCAACCGTCTCCAAACGAAGCCGGCGCGAGCAACCGTGGTGTTTCTCCTCCTTGATGACCACTACGGTAAGTTTCTCCTCCAAACTTAGCTTGTTTTCATCTAAAATGAGATAATTAGCCCATCTATCTCCAAGAAGACATAATTAGGTAATTTAGCTCCAACAAGAGTAGAAGAAATAGGAAAAATGAAAAGAAAGAAGAAGAAGAAGAAGAAGAAGAAGAAGAGAAGAAGGAGAAGGAGGAGAAGGAGGAGGAGGAGGAGGAGAAGGAGGAGAAGGCCAAGGACCTTCTACTCCTTCTCCTCCTCCTCCTTCTCCTCCTTCTCCTTGATTTCTTCTTCTTCTCCTCCTCCTCCTCTTTCTTCTCCTCTTTCATATTATCCTTGCTTTAATTTCCCCAACAATGACATAATTAATATTATATACTTAGTTAGTTTTCCTCTAAAATGGGATAATTAGCCCATTTAGCTCAAAAAGACATAATTAGGTAATTTAGCTCCAACAAGAGGAGAAGAGGAGAAGAAATAGGCAAAATGAAAAGAAAGAAGAAGAAGAAGAAGAAGAAGAAGAAGAAGAAGAAGAAGAAGAGAAGGAGAAGGAGGAGGAGAAGGCCAAGGACCTTCTATCCTTCTCCTCCTCCTCCTTCTTGATTTCTTCTTCTTCTCGTCCTCCTCCTCTTCCTTCTCCTCTTTCATATTATCCTTGCTTTAATTTCCGCAACAATGACATAATTAGCCCATTTAGCTCCAAAATGCCATAATAAGCTCAAAATGGCATAAGAACCTTGGTTAGCTGAGTAATATTATATACTTAGCTAGTTTTCCTCTAAAATGGGATAATTAGCCCATTTAGCTCAAAAAAGACATAATTAGGTAATATAGCTCCAACAAGAGGAGAAGAGGAGAAGAAATAGGCAAAATGAAAAGAAAGAAGAAGAAGAGGAAGAAGAAGAAGAAGAGAAGAAGGAGAAGGAAGAGGAGGAGGAGGAGAAGGCCAAGGACCTTCTATCCTTCTCCTCCTCCTCCTTCTCCTCCTGCTCCTCCTTCTTCTTGATTTCTTCTTCTTCTCCTCCTCCTCCTCTTTATTCTCCTCTTTCATATTATACTTGCTTTAATTAACCCAAAAATGACATAATTAGCCCATTTAGCTCCAAAACACCATAATAAGCTCAAAATGGCATAAGAACCTTGGTTAGCTCATTATTATTATATACTTAGCTTGTTTTCCTCTAAAATGGGATAATTAGCCCATTCAACATAATTAGGTAATTTAGCTCCAACAAGAGGAGAAGGGGAGAAGAAATAGGCAAAAAAAGAAAGAAGAATAAGAAGAAGAAGAAGAGAAGAAGGAGAAGGAGGAGGAGGAGGAGGAGGAGAAGGCCAAGGACCTTCTATCCTTCTCCTCCTCCTCCTTCTCCTCCTCCTCCTCCTTCTTCTTGATTTCTTCTTCTTCTCCTCCTCCTCCTCTTTCTTCTCCTCTTTCATATTATCCTTGCTTTAATTAACCCAACAATGACATAATTAGCCCATTTAGCTCCAAAATACCATAATAAGCTCAAAATGGCATAAGAACCTTGGTTAGCTCATTAATATTATATACTTAGCTTGTTTTCCTCTAAAATGGGATAATTAGCGCATTTAGCTCAAAAAAGACATAATTAGGTAATTTAGCTCCAACAAGAGGAGAAGAGGAGAAGAAATAGGCAAAATGAAAAGAAAGAAGAAGAAGAAGAAGAAGAAGAGAAGAAGAAGAAGAAGAAGAAGGAGAAGGAGGAGGAGGAGAAGGCCAAGGACCTTCTATCCTTCTCCTCCTCCTCCTTCTCCTCCTCCTACTCCTTCTTCTTGATTTCTTCTTATTCTCCTCCTCCTCCTCTTTCTTCTCCTCTTTCATATTATCCTTGCTTTAATTAACCCAACAATAACATAATTAGCCCATTTAGCTCCAAAATGTCATAATAAGCTCAAAATGGCATAAGAACCTTGGTTAGCTCATGAATATTATATACTTAGCTTGTTTTCCTCTAAAATGACATAATTAGCCCATTTAGCTCAAAAAAGACATAATTAGGTAATTTAGCTCCAACAAGAGGAGAAGAGGAGAAGAAATAGGCAAAATGAAAAGAAAGAAGAAGAAGAAGAAGAAGAAGAAGAAGAAGAAGAGAAGAAGGAGAAGGAGGAGGAGGAGGAGAACGCCAAGGACCTTCTATCCTTCTCCTCCTCCTCCTTCTCCTCCTCCTCCTCCTTCTTCTTGATTTCTTCTTCTTCTCGTCCTCCTCCTCTTCCTTATCCTCTTTCATATTATCCTTGCTTTAATTTCCGCAACAATGACATAATTAGCCCATTTAGCTCCAAAATGCCATAATAAGCTCAAAATGGCATAAGAACCTTGGTTAGCTGAGTAATATTATATACATAGCTAGTTTTCCTCTAAAATGGGATAATTAGCCCATTTAGCTCAAAAAATACATAATTAGGTAATTTAGCTCCAACAAGAGGAGAAGAGGAGAAGAACTAGGCAAAATGAAAAGAAAGAAGAAGAAGAAGAAGAAGAAGAAGAAGAAGAAGAAGAAGAAGAGAAGAAGGAGAAGGAGGAGGAGAAGGAGGAGGAGGAGAAGGCCAAGGACCTTCTATCCTTCTCCTCCTCCTCCTTCTCCTCCTCCTCCTCCTTCTTCTTGATTTCTTCTTCTTCTCCTCCTCCTCCTCTTTCTTCTCCTCTTTCATATTATCCTTGCTTTAATTAACCCAACAATGACATAATTAGCCCATTTAGCTCCAAAATACCATAATAAGCTCAAAATGGCATAAGAACCTTAGTTAGCTCATTAATATTATATATTTAGCTTCTTTTCCTCTAAAATGGGATAATTAGCCCATTCAGCTCAAAAAAGACATAATTAGGTAATTTAGCTCCAACAAGAGGAGAAGGGGAGAAGAAATAGGCAAAATGAAAAGAAAGAAGAAGAAGAAGAAGAAGAAGAAGAAGAAGAAGAAGAGAAGAAGGAGAAGGAGGAGGAGGAGGAGGAGGAGAAGGCCAAGGACCTTCTATCCTTCTCCTCCTCCTCCTTCTCCTCCTCCTCCTCCTTCTTCTTGATTTCTTCTTCTTCTCCTCCTCCTCCTCTATCTTCTCCTCTTTCATATTATCCTTGCTGTAATTAACCCAACAATGACATAATTAGCCCATTTAGCTCCAAAATACCATAATAAGCTCAAAATGGCATAAGAACCTTGGTTAGCTCATTAATATTATATACTTAGCTTGTTTTCCTCTAAAATGGGATAATTAGCCCATTTAGCTCAAAAAAGACATAATTTGGTAATTTAGCTCCAACAAGAGGAGAAGAGGAGAAGAAATAGGCAAAATCAAAAGAAAGAAGAAGAAGAAGAAGAGAAGAAGAAGAAGAAGGAGAAGGAGGAGGAGGAGAAGGCCAAGGACCTTCTATCCTTCTCCTCCTCATCCTTCTCCTCCTCCTACTCCTTCTTCTTGATTTCTTCTTATTCTCCTCCTCCTCCTCTTTCTTCTCCTCTTTCATATTATCCTTGCTTTAATTAACCAAACAATAACATAATTAGCCCATTTAGCTCCAAAATGCCATAATAAGCTCAAAATGGCATAAGAACCTTGGTTAGCTCATGAATATTATATACTTAGCTTGTTTTCCTCTAAAATGACATAATTAGCCCATTTAGCTCAAAAAATACATAATTAGGTAATTTAGCTGCAACAAGAGGAGAAGTGGAGAAGAAATAGGCAAAATGAAAAGAAAGAAGAAGAAGAAGAAGAAGAAGAAGAGAAGAAGGAGAAGGAGGAGGAGGAGGAGGAGGAGGAGGAGAACGCCAAGGACCTTCTATCCTTCTCCTCCTCCTCCTTCTCCTCCTCCTCCTCCTTCTTCTTGATTTCTTCTTCTTCTCGTCCTCCTCCTCTTCCTTCTCCTCTTTCATATTATCCTTGCTTTAATTTCCGCAACAATGACATAATTAGCCCATTTAGCTCCAAAATGCCATAATAAGCTCAAAATGGCATAAGAACCTTGATTAGCTCAGTAATATTATATACATAGCTAGTTTTCCTCTAAAATGGGATAATTAGCCCATTTAGCTCAAAAAAGATATAATTAGGTAATTTAGCTCCAACAAGAGGAGAAGAGGAGAAGAAATAGGCAAAATGAAAAGAAAGAAGAAGAAGAAGAAGAAGAAGAGAAGAAGGAGAAGGAGGAGGAGAAGGAGGAGGAGGAGGAGGAGGAGGAGAAGGCCAAGGACCTTCTATCCTTCTCCTCCTCCTCCTTCTCCTCCTCCTCCTCCTTCTTCTTGATTTCTTCTTCTTCTCCTCCTCCTCCTCTTTCTTCTCCTCTTTCATATTATCCTTGCTTTAATTAACCCAACAATGACATAATTAGCCCATTTAGCTCCAAAATGCCATAATAAGCTCAAAATGGCATAAGAACCTTGGTTAGCTCATGAATATTATATACTTAGCTTGTTTTCCTCTAAAATGACATAATTAGCCCATTTAGCTCAAAAAGACATAATTAGGTAATTTAGCTCCAACAAATGATATATAGTTCACCACACATATACTTAGCTTGTTTTCCGCTAAAAATGACATAATTAGCTGAAAAACATCATATTTTGTTCTTCTTCTAACTTTATTATTCACATTATTGCAGATTGGATATACTACATGCATGGAAGCTGGCATTCATGGAGTTGAACAATGTCGATGGATGAACTTTATATGTATATCATCTAGTTTTCATTTGAGTTGATGAACAATGTCAAACTATATGTATATGTATATATGGATAAACAGTGCAATACTTGGTATGTTGGTTCTTTGGATATATGGGGATGTACATTGGTGAATCATATATGTGTGGTGAATTATATGTATATGTGTTGGCAAGTATATGTGTGGTGAACTATATATCATATATGTGTGGTGAATTATATAAATTTGCTGTCAAATATATATATATATATATATATATATATGTGTGTGTGTGTGTGTGTGTGTGTGTGTGTGTGTGTGAAATAATATAAAACAAAAAAAACGGGAACTATATAGTCTCTTTGCCGTCTAACAGCTGATGGCAAAGACCTGTGCCATCAGTTGGCAGACGGCAAAGGTGCCACATGGCACCCAGCTGTGCATTCTGGGGTGTCTATGTAGTCTCTTTGCCGTCAGCCTCCAGGATGGGCAGACGGCAAAGAAGAGGGAACAGGGGAGGGGGGAGGAAGAGGCAGACGGCAAAGAGTAGAGAGAGGGGGAGGGGAGGAGCTGGCAGACGGCAAAGATGGACAGGGAGGCAGACGGCAAAGATGGAGGGGGAGAGGAGGGGAAGAGAAGGCAGACGGCAAAGATGGACGAGGAGGCAGACGGCAAAGATGGACGGGGAGGCAGACGGCAAAGCCTCCGTTAACCCCTAACGGAGGCAACAGCTGTCGGCTACCGTCTCGAGCACTTTGCCGACTGCTCCTAATGAAAGCTGACGGCAAAGAGCTTTGCCGTCCTCTTTGGGGGGCAGACGGCAAAGAAGGTCCTATGCCGTTGTAGGCTGACGTAGAAATTTTGCCGGCCGTGAGAATCTTTGTCGTCTGTGATATTGTCTTTGCCGTCCGGGATATTGTCTTTGCCGTCTGTGATGGCAGACGGCAAAGAAGCTGATTCCTGTAGTGAGTTGAGGTTTTCCACTAGGGAATCCGACGAGATCGCGAGCTTCGTGATTGAGGATTTCTATGCGGCTTGTGGCAATTTGTGATGGACTAGTTGGAGCACCCCTGCAGGGTTAAATCTTTTCGAAAAGCCGTGCCCGCGGCTATGTGGCAACGTGGAAGCTTTGTTTAACACTGGTTCTAGATAACTTGAAGTTAATTTAATTAAAATATGCCAACTGTGTGCGTAACCGTGATTGTCTCTTTCGTGAGTTCCTTCTCCGATCGAGGACACGGTGGGGTTATGTCTGACGTAGGTAGGTGTTCAGGATCATTTATTTGATCATCAGTAGTTCACGTCCGTTTTGCGTAGATCTTCCCCCTCTTATTTCTTGTACTCGTAAGTTAGCCACCAAATAAATGCTTAGCCGCTGCTGCAACCTCACCACTTAACCATACCTTACCCATTAAGCTTTGCTAGTCTTGATACCTTTGGAAATGAGATTGCTGAGTCCCGTGTGGCTCACAGATTACTACAACACCAGTTGCAGGTACAGGTAAAGGTTACTTGACGCGAGCGCGTTGATTGTGCATTTGGAGTTGCTTCTTCTTCTTCTTCTTCTTCTTCTTCTTCGATCTAGGATGGGTTCCAGGCCGGCAGCCTGGGATAGCAAGGATGGACGTCGTTCTTCTTTTGTCGTTTGTTTTCGTGCGTAGTCGGACCCTGCTCTTACTCTTGATGATTATGTAATGTACTGATGTGACTCTGATGTAGCTTGTGGCGAGTGTAAGCCAACTCTTTATATATCTCTTCTTTTCAGTACATGTACTTGTAACGATATCCATTCTTGTGACACGACGAGATGCGCTTCTATCCCTGACGAGGCCCTCGTGCCAAATTGAGGATAGGGTCGCATCTTGGGCGTGACAGTAGTGGTGGTCAGGATGAGTAAATATAGGCGTGATGGAGAGGAGGAAGAGTGACAGTCATGTCGTTTTAACTACATGCTCTTCAATGAGCCATGAACTGTGTGACTCCATGAATTGTGTGCAGACCGAGGAGAGCAATGATATGGGCACAGAGGTGCTCCCTGCCGTTGACAAGAAGGGCAAGGAGGCGGTTCATCCAATGCCCAAGGTGGTGCTGCCGCCCACCGCCGAGGAAGAACCGAAGGCACCAACGGTTGGCGACGACGAGCGCATGCAGGATCCCCCCAGCAGCAAGCGCCGCAACTACGACCACTACCATGAGGAGGGTGGCCCAACTCACTTCTGCAGGGTCATCCTTGCACTGAAGCTTGAGTGCATCCCCATGCCCCTGGACTTCACCAAGCACTTCGTCGCGGTGCCGACAGAGTTCAAGCTAAAGAACAACATTGGCTGCTCCTCGAGGGTGATTGTCAAGCTGATGAACTACAAGGTGACCCTGGGTCAGGGTTGGGCCACCTACGTCGTTCTTCATGAGATCAATATCGGCTACATGGTGACGTTCAAGCTCCTGACTCCCGACACCCTCAAGGTCATCATCTTCGACGACGATGGCATTGAGGTAGTCAACAAGGGCGGGAAGCACGACGAAGCCTTTGCCGCCACGGACTAGGGTCGGGACACCTCCTTCCTAAGTACTATCGAGTCTGCTTGAACTAGTTTATGCGTTGAACAGTTTGAACTATCGTTGTGAACTATGCTATTAAGTAGCTGAAGCTCTGTTTATGCTCTGCTCTGCTCTGCTTATGATGTGTGGTACATGGTTGTGCCTAAGTGTGCTCGTAACCTCACCAACTAGTCAAAGAGGTTACCGCACACTAGGCGTTGCATACAACCAAACACCGTGCCTTGGGTTTTCCCACTAACATGCAGACAACCAAACACCAGGCAGTGTGGTTCAGCCCATGCAGCCAAGAGGGCATGCAGGCAACCAAACAACTTGCAGATGGTGCATTTGAGGTTGTTTTTGCTCAACCAGGCTGAGTTGAGAAGGATATGCAATCCAGCTACTATAGACTAAAGGAACCAAACACGCCATAAGGCTCCCAACAGTCCACCAACACACACCAACAATTGTCCACTCAAACACTGATACGTCCCAAACGTATCTATAATTTATGCTTGCTCCATGCAAGTTTTGGGTGATATTGCTATGTGTTTTGTACACTTTCATACCTTTATCAACATATTTGGACAAACCTACTAACTCAGTGCACCCAGTGCCAGTTTCTGTCTGTTGATGTCTGTGAATTGCAGTTTTATACTCATATTTACAATGCCCGAAAAACTCCAGAAAAATATTTAAAAAATCAACGTTCCAGAAGACTCCAAACAGCCGAGGGAGGGCCAGAGGGAGTCACTGCTGCAGCAACAAAAGTCCTTCCCTGGCGTGTAGGAATTCTTCTTGTTACTTCTCTGGTTTGCGTCGGTTTTTTCCTTGAAGAGGAAAGGGTGATGCAGCACAGGAGCAGTAAGTATTTCCCTCAGTTTGAGAACCAAGGTATCAAACCAAAAGGAGGACCTCGTCAAGTTCAAAGTACCTGCGCAAAAACAAACAAGCTTGCACCCAACGCTTCAAAGGGGTTGTCAATCCCTTCAAGATTGTTTGCAAAGGTGAGATCTGAAGGCGGAAAGTGCAACGAAGTGAAAAGTGTAAGGCTGAAAATATGGTGTGGAGTAGACCCTGGGGGCCATAGTGTTCACTAGAGGCTTCTCTCAAAATAGCAAATATCACGGTGGGTAAACAAATTACTGTCGAGCAATTGATAGAACCGCGCAAAGTCATGACGATATCTAAGGCAATGATCTAGCATATAGGCATCACGTCCGAGACAAGTAGACCGATACTTTCTGCATCTACTACTATTACTCCACACATCGACCGCTATCCAGCATGCATCTAGTGTATTGAGTTCATGACGAACAGAGTAACGCTTTAAGCAAGATGACATGATGTAGAGGGATAATCTCAAACCAATGATGAAAACCCCATCTTTTTACCCTTGATGGCAACAACACGATATGTGCCTCGCTACCACTTCTGTCACTGGGTGAGGTCACCGCACGGTATGAACCCAAAACCAAGCACTTCTCCCATTGCAAGAATCATAGATCTAGTTGGCCAAACAAAACCCACAACTCGAAGAGAATTACAAGGATATGAAATCATGCATAAGAGAGATCAGAAGAAACTCAAATAAGATTCATAGATAATCTGATCATAAATCCACAATTCATATGATCTCGACAAACACACCACAAAAAGAATATTACATCGGATAGATCTCCATGAAGATCATGGAGAACTTTGTATTGAAGATCCAAGAGAGAGAAGAAGCCATCTAGTTACTAGCTATGGACCTGTAGGTCTATGGTGAACTACTTACGCATCGTCGGAGAGGTCATGGTGTTGATGGAGAAGCCTTCCGTGTCTGAATCCCCCCTCCGGCAGGGCACCAGGACGTGCCCCGGATGGGATCTTGCGGAGACAGAAGCTTGCGGCGGCGGAAAAGTGATTACGATGCTCCCCTGATTTTTTTGGGAATATTTGGGAATTTATAGGCGCAAGATCTAGGTCAGGGGGCCCACAAGCCTGCATGGCGCGGCCCCCTGGTCGCGGGGTGGGGGCTTGTGGGGCCCCTGGAGCTCTTCTGGCTTGGCCCCCAAGCTCTCCGATCTTCTTCCGTTCCAGAAAAAATCTTTTCGGGGATTTTCTTCCGTTTGGACTCCATTTCAAAATCTCCTCTGAAAGGGGTCAAAAACATGGAAAAAACAGGAACTGGCACTTGGCACTGAGTTAATAAGTTAGTCCCAGAAAATAAATAAAAGGCATGCAAAACATCCAAAGTTTGACAAGATAATAGCATGAAACCATAAAAAATTATAGATACGTTGGAGACGTATCAAGCATCCCCAAGCTTAACTCTTGCTCGTCCTCGAGTAGGGAAGTGATAAAGAATGAATTTTTGATGTGGAATGCTACCTAGCATAGTTGTCCTTTGCAACTTCTTTCACGTGGCATGAATATTCAGATCCGTACGATTCGAAACAATAGTTTGCTATTGACATGAAAACAGTAATACTTCAAGCAAACTAGCAAAGTAATCATGAACTTTCAAAATAACAAGGCCAAAGAAAGTTATCCCTACAAAATCATATAGTCTGGCTATGCTCCATCATCCTCACACAACTAATGTAAATCATGCACAACCCCGGAATTAGCCAAGTAATTGTTTTCGCACTCTTACTTTCTCAAACTTTTTATAACTATCACGCAATACATGAGCGCGAGCCATGGATATATCACTATAGGTGGAATAGAGTGTGGTGGTGGTTGTGAGACAAAAAGGAGGAGATGGTCATATTGACTCGGCGTATCAATAGGCTATGGAGATGCCCATTAATAGATATCAATGTGAATGAGTAGGGATTGTCATACAAGAGATGCACTAGAGCTATAAGTATGTGAAAGCTCAAGGGAAAACTAGTGGGTGTGCATCCAACTTGCTTGCTCACGAAGACCTAGGGCAATTTTGAGGAAGCCCATCATTGAAATATACAAGCCAAGTTATAAAACGAAGATTCCCACTAGCATATGGTAGTGACAAAGCAAGAAGCTCTCAATCATGAAGAACATGGTGCTATTATGAAGCACAGGTGTGGAAAAAGATAGTAGCATTGTCCCTTCTCTCTTTTTCTCTCATTTCTTTTTTTTATTTGGGCTCTTAGGCCTCTTTTTTTATTTTCTCTATTTTTTTGTTTTTGGTCTCTTTGGCCTTTTTTATTATTATTTCCTCACATGGGACAATGCTCTAATAATGATGATCATCACACTTTTATTTACTCACAGCTCAAAGATCACAATGATAATGACTCCATAGGAAATGCCTCCGGCACTGCACCGGGATGTGCAACGATCTAGCATGATCATGCAATGGCAATATGAAAGTGACGGCACAAGTCATTAGACGGAACGGTGGTAGTTGCATGGCAATATATCTCGGAATGGCTATGAAAATGTCATAGCAGGTAGGTATGGTGGCTGTTTTGAGGAAGGAATTTGGTGGGTTTGTGCACCGGCGAGCATTGCGCGGCGCTAGAGAGGCTAGCAATGGTGGAAGCTGAAAGTGCATCTATACCATGAACTCAACATTAGTCATAAAGAACTCACATACTTGTTGCAAAAGTTTTTATTAGTAATCAAAACAAAGTGCTAAACGCATACTCCGAGGGGAAGGGTTGGTAGGTGTAAACCATCGCGCAATCCCGACCTCAACACAAAGGATGACAATCAATAGATCAATTATGCTCCGACTTCCTAACATAGCGGTTCACCATACGTGCATGCTACGGGAATCACTAACTTCAACACAAGTATTTCTAGATTCACAACACCCTACTAACATAGCTTTTAATATTACCGAATCCGTGTCTCAAAACTAATTGAGAGGAATCAAAACTTCTCTTTCTACTCAATGCACATGAAGATGGAGGTTTTTGCATCCTCTTTGGGTACCTAGCACATGGGACTTCTTTCATAGCATAAGCCGACTACCAAATCAGGCACCATTGTGCTCTAAAGATATAAGTGAAACACAAGAGCAAAAGTATCTAGCTCAAAAGATATAAGTGAAGCACTAGAGCAGAAGTATCTAGCTCAAAAGATATAAGTGAAGCACAATGAGCATTCTAGCAAAATCACGATGAGTACATGTCTCTCTCTCTCTCAAAAAGGTGTGCAGCAAGGATGATTGTGACACAACAAAAATAAAAGACTCCTATGATACAAGACGCTCCAAGAAAAACACATATCATGTGGTGAATAAAAATATAGCTCCAAGTAATGTTACCGATGGATTGAAGACGAAAGAGGGGATGCCTTCACGGGGCATCCCCAAGCTTAGGCTTTTTGGTGTCCTTGAATTTGGCTTGGGGTGCCTTGGGCATCCCCAGCTTGAGCTCTTTCCACTCCTTATCTCTTTGTCCATGAGAACGTCACCCAAAACTTGAAAACTTCACAACACAAAACTTAAACATAAAATTGTGATAACATTAGTACAAGAAAACAAACTACCACTTCTTTTGGTACTGTAGAAAACTTGAATTCCATCTATATTGATGATGAGCTACTGTATTCTCACTTTTCCATGGCTAGTACCCCCCCCCCATACTAACCATAGTTTCATCAAAACAAGCAACCAACTCAATAAAAACAGAATCTGTCAAAAACAGACCAGTCTGTAGCAATCTGTATACTTCGTATACTTTTGGTACCTCAAAAATCTGAAACATTACGACGGTCTAGGGAAAAAGCATATAAATCAGAAGCAAAATGAATCAACTCAAAATCTCTTTTTGAATAAAAATGAAATATCATCTCGTGAGCAAAAAGTTTCTGTCTTTTTCCAGCAAGATCAAACAACCATTACCAAGACCAATCATAAAGGTTTTGCTTGGCTCAAACACAAAAAGAAACATAAAAAACACAATCACAACAGAATTGTGAAAGTGTGGACGCAACAAAACAGAAAGAAAAAAGATAAATTCATTGGGTTGCCTCCCAACAAGCGCTATTGTTTAACGCCCTTAGCTAGGCATAGTAGCGATAGAATCACATATCGTCGTCTTTGGTGCTCAAACCATAAGTAGCCCTCATCATGGATTCATAAGGAAATCTTATTTTATTTCTAGGAAAGTGTTCCATGCCCTTCCTTAAAGGAAATCGAAATCTAATATTCCCTTCCTTCATATCGATGATAGCACCGATAGTCCTTAGGAAAGGTCTACCAAGAATAATAGGGCATGTAGGATTGCAATCAATGTCAAGCACAATGAAATACGGTGATAAATTGGTGAAGTGAGGGAGAGGAAAACGAGAGGCAACTGGCAAACAAAGTAAATGCAAAAGATGAGTTTGTGACACTTACTTGGATGAGTTCTTGACTTGATCTTCCTCCCCGGCAACGGCGCCAGAAATTCTTCTGCTGCGGCAACAAAAGTCCTTCCCTAGCGCATAGGAATTCTTCTTGTTACTTCTCTCGTTTGCGTCGGTTTTTCCCTTAAAGAGGAAAGGGTAATGCAGCACAGGAGCAGTAAGTATTTCCCTCAGTTTGAGAACCAAGGTATCAAACCAAAAGGAGGGCCTCGTCAAGTCCAAAGTACCTGCGCAAAAACAAACAAGCTTGCACCCAACACTTCAAAGGGGTTGTCAATCCCTTCAAGATTGTTTGCAAAAGTGAGATCTGAAGGCGGAAAGTGCAACGAAGTGAAAAATGTAAGGCTGAAAATATGGTGTGGAGTAGACCCTGGGGGCCATAGTGTTCACTAGAGGCTTCTCTCAAAATAGCAAATATCACGGTGGGTAAACAAATTATTGTCGAGCAATTGATAGAACCACGCAAAGTCATGAGGATATCTAAGGCAATGATCTAGCATATAGGCATCACGTCCGAGACAAGTAGACCAATACTTTCTGCATCTACTACTATTACTCCACACATCGACCGCTATCCAGCATGCATCTAGTGTATTGAGTTCATGACGAACAGAGTAACACTTTAAGCAAGATGACATGATGTAGAGGGATAATCTCAAACCAATGATGAGAACCCCATCTTTTTACCCTTGATGGCAACAACATGATACGTGCCTCGCTACCCCTTCTGTCACTGGGTGAGGTCACCGCACGGTATGAACCTAAAACAAAGCACTTCTCCCATTGCAAGAATCATAGATCTAGTTGGCCAAACAAAACCCACAACTCGAAGAGAATTACAAGGATATGAAATCATGCATAAGAGAGATCAGAAGAAACTCAAATAAGATTCATAGATAATCTGATCAGAAATCCACAATTCATCGGATTTCGACAAACACACCGCAAAAGAAGATTACATCGGATAGATCTCCATCAAGATCATGGAGAACTTTGTATTAAAGATCCAAGAGAGAGAAGAAGCCATCTAGTTACTAGCTATGGACCCGATCCAAGAGAGAGAAGAAGCCATCTAGTTACTAGCTATGGACCCGTAGGTCTATGGTGAACTACTTACGCATCGTCGGAGAGGTCATGGTGTTGATGGAGAAGCCTTCCGTGTCCGAATCCCCCCTCCGGCAGGGCACCAGCCACCAGGACGTGCCCCAGATGGGATCTTGCAGAGACATAAGCTTGCGGCGACGGAAAAGTGATTACGATGCTCCCTTGATTTTTTGGGAATATTTCGGAATTTATAGGCGCAAGATCTTGGTCAGGGGACCTCCAGGGGGCCCACAAGCCTGCATGGCGCGGCCCCTCTGGTCGCGGGATGGGGGCTTGTGGGGTCCGTGGGGCTCTTCTGGCTTGGCCCCCAAGCTCTCGGATCTTCTTCCGTTCCAGAAAAAATCTTTTCGGAGATTTTCTTCCGTTTGGACTCCGTTTCAAAATCTCCTCTGAAAGGGGTCAAAAACATGGAAAAAATAGGAACTGGTACTTGGCACTGAGTTAATAAGTTAGTCCCAGAAAATAAATAAAAGGCATGCAAAACATCCAAAGTTTGACAAGATAATAACATGAAACCATCAAAAATTATAGATACGTTGGAGACGTATCAGTCACCAGGCCCCCAGGCACCCTGGTGGCGCGGCCTGCCCCCTGGCCGCGCAGGGAGGCCGCCTGGGTGGGGGCCACCCCCTCTGGTGCCCTACCTTGGGTCCTAATTACCCTCGTGGAGGAAACCCTGATTCCGAAACCATTTTCTCAAGAAGTAACAGCAATCTCCGCCGCCATCACCAACAAGTTTCGGGGACGAGAATTCTTGTGCCGGCACCCTGCTGGGACGGGGAAGTGCCCCCGGATTCATCTCCATTGACGTTGCTTCCTCCCTCCATAAAGCGGGAGTAGTTCCTCCTCGAGGCCGAGGTCTTCTACGGTAGCTATGTGGTTAATTATCTTTCCCATGATGTGGTCTTGATTGTGATCATAGGCTATGTTAACCTAGGGTGATCACTTGATGTTTCCCCTGCTTCTATGTATTGGATTGATGTACTCACTTGATCTTATCTAGTATAATATCTGAGACCATGGTGACACGGTCTATTGGACATGGATTAGAAGAATATTTTCATGGGTGATTTCCTCTTTTGTGAATTGATTGAAGATTGAGAGTCTCTTGGTGCTTGTCTTTGACTATCCTTGAGATACGTTGTGGTGATTGTGGTACTCTCTTTGGATGGACGCGGTGACATTGGGAAATCCATAGATGAGAACTACGAACTCTGAGGTGTGCTTTTGTAGCCCTACATAATTCTCGTCCTCTCTTGATCACAAAGGAATGACCTCCGAGTACGTCTCCATTATATGTTTTAGCGGAAATATCATGTGATTAGACTATGCTAATGTTGTTGGGAGTTGCCACTAGTGAAAGTATGAAGGCTAGGCCTTGTTTCTCACCATTGTTACACCGTTTATGCTCACTTTTGTCACTTGCTAACTTGCTGTAATTTTTATTACAGATTTACATTACCTTGCTTTGCCACATCTATCACCCATATTTTACCATCTCTTCGCTGAACTACTGCACCTATACAATTTATCATTGTATTAGGTGTGTTGGGGACACAAGAGACTTCTTGTTTCTTAATTGCAGGGTTGCTTGAGAGAGACCATCTTCAACCTCTACTTCCCTGAGTTCGATAAACCTTAGGTCATCCACTTGAGGGAAATTGATGTTGTCCCACAAACATCTGCGCTTGGAGGCCCAACATAGTCTACAAGAATAGAAGTGTGCGTAGACATCAAACACCTAGGCAGATGTTGGCGAGAAAACGTCTTAGATGCGGCGGGAGAGGCCGACCAAATGCACATGGCTCCCCGGAAGCATGGTTTCACCTAGCACCCACGAATTACACAAAAAATCCCGCACCTGGCGAATGCAGGGTAAACAACCCGCATTCAGGGCCGGCAAGGAATGCGCGAGGCGCACACACGCTGCGAGGCCAACGCCTTGACCCGTCCGACACACGTGCATGCAGTGGGGCAGGCTCCATGCACGATGGTCACACGAACGAAGCAGCCTCGCAGGACGCACACGATGTTGATAGGCTAACCCGGGCTTACCCGGCCCGACAAAATTCACTTATTTGACCCTTTTCGTAATGTTAAGCCGGATCTGATCCCCGTGCGGAAAAAAAATCGGATCTGACCTTTTTACTACCGCTGGACCACTTGGTGGTAGGGTATAACAACCTACCGTCGAGGTCCCTGGCGGAAGGGTTGCAAGCCTACCATAAAAAAAATCTAAGTCGCAAACACAGGGCGCGTGCGTGCTTACCGCCAGACCCCTTGGTGATAGGCTTACACATGCTACCTCCAACTCATGCGGTGGTAGGCCATTTTCCTACCGCCAAGGACCTTGACGGCAGGTTTTCATACCCTACCGCCAAAGGGTCCGACGGTAGCAAAAGGGTCAGATCTGAATCCCCCCACCCCCCACCCACCCGGGTCAGATCCGGCCTAACTATATGGAAAGGATCAAGATAGTGAATTTGGCCACCCGACGCACGCGGAGCAGCACAAAAGAGACAAGCGGGCGCGGCTCAAAGCCCTACAGAGAGATGGCCCCGGTCGCGCTCGAGGTCCACGCATCATGCACCCTTGAGGAAAACCGACCGCGAGCGGAAGGGCCGCCAAGATCAGGCAACTCGGAGCGCACGAGGGAGGCATCAACATGAGGCGCGCAAACAACGAAAGGCATGGAGGACAGTCTCGCGTGCCAATGCCTTTTTCGAATAAAAATGATTGTTGGACCATGTTTTTTATCTAACCAACCGTATATCAGTGATATTTGAGGGAAAGGGAATTTCTAGGAGATCCATTCACACCTAAGAATCGACGAAAAGAACTCTTTCCTCCTTCGCAAGAAAAGATTTCACACTTTCTTCCTCCTATCGGCACTACCATTGGTCCTCTCCGTCTTCGATAGCCTTTAGGCAATGGATGTATGGAGAACCTCGACCCCCACCGGCCAGAGGGATCATGTTCTCGTTCTTATTAAGTCCAACGTCTTTGTTGGGGTTGTGTGGCGACGACGATGCCACTCACTGGAATAATGTCCCACATACTCTATCCTTGCCCCCCAATGGTGCGTCTAGCATCATTGGAGAGCGTGTGGAGGTGTGTCGCTGTCGGATCTCGCTAGATTTGCCCAATGTAAGTGACTGGAAGGCGAGGACGTGCGTGTGGCATGATATTTTGCAAAGAACACCCTGGTATTTTACTTGTTCACATAAAAAACCTCTCAATTTTTTCCTTAAATAATCCTAAAAAATGACTTTGACAATTGAGCCCCACCCGCCAGGACACAATACAACAAAGAAAAATGAGGACGCAAAATTAAGCACTCGCAGGTTCGAACCGACCTTAAACGCAAGTGCGAAAAGGCTAGCCATCACACCACGTATCACTTTGTATAAATGGGAGTTCTGTCCGTAATGACCTATAGACAAGAACCCACATAGGCCTTAAATGTCCTCGATCACCGCGGGCCATTTTTATCTATTACCTTTATTTCATTTCATAACATTTTGTAAGAATACATAAAAAATATTATACATACAAATAAATTAACTTATTTAAGATAATGTTCTTCTAATTATAAGAAAATGATTTAAGAAAATGTTCATGTAATTCTAAAAATATATTCTTATTTAACATAATGGACATGTAATTATAAAAAATATATTACTTAAAATAATGTTCATGTAATTCTAAAACTATTGTCATCTAAAATAATTTTCACATAATTCTAAAAAAGGTTTGTATTTAAAATAATGTCAATCTTATCCTATCAAATATTAAATTATTTTCTAAAAATATTTCTATAGTTAAAATAATATTTACATATTATAATAATTTTCGCAACTATAAAAGAAATCATGCATTATTAATGTTTTAGAAAAATATTCATATAATTTTAGGATGTATTCATGCATTCGGGTAAATATTCATGTACTGAATTACGAGAAATATTATTACTTTGTAATATTTACATGTTTCCTCCTTTGTAATTTTTACAAACGGGGTGCTTCTCACTGGTATTTTCAAGGAAAATAATCAAGGGGGTTTTTTGTGATTAAAAAATTTCTAAGGTGTTTTTTGTAAAAACCTTGGTCGCCCGTCCATCCGTGCATTTTCTGTCCCTGACAGTGGGTCGTCCAAACCAAGTTCTGTCACCGTTTCATTGTATGCCGCAAGTTTAGAACCAAACTGAATTTTCTTGCCAAATTCAAGCACTTATGGTGTAAGTGACTCTCTCTATTACTACTTGTAAATTTGTAACACTTGTAATAAAATGCATTAACTGTTTTCAGTTCAAGCAATGGACAACAAGAACACACTATAAAAAGATTTGCCCACCTCTCATGATTGAGGGATGGTGGCGGCAGCGCTCTTCGACTCGTTCTAGTGCCTGGTTCTAATTTTATTATATCTGATGTTTATTACTGCTATGCTTGTGCGGCATGGGTTGCCCAAAGTAGCGGCTGCCGGGTCCCGCATGTGCCTAGATATGTTTGAAAACCTAATCTGACCCGACGGATACGCAGTCGTCAATAGTTCATGCAACTTGACCCCCAAAAAATACACATTTCTCGAACGCGGAGACCGGCACGCGCGAGCACGGCGGCCATGGCTCCTCCTCCTCCCGCCGTCACCTGCCCTTCCCCACTCTTCTCTTTAAATTGTTGCACCGTCCTCGGCTCCTCCCGCCGTCGAACGCGTCCTGCCTCCACCACCCGACATGGCAGACGGCGGCCGCTCCGGCGTTGTTCTCGCCGCGCTCCTGCTCTTCTGGGCCGTGCTCGGCGCTGAGGCCGACCACGCGCTGTACAAGGACGCCGCGCAGCCCGTGGAGGCGCGCGTCGCCGACCTCCTGGGGCGGATGACGCTCGCGGAGAAGATCGGGCAGATGACGCAGATCGAGCGTCTGGTCGCCACGCCGGAGGTGCTCAGGGACAACTTCATCGGCAGCCTGCTCAGCGGCGGCGGCAGCGTGCCGCGGAAGGGCGCGACGGCCAAGGAGTGGGCGGACATGGTGGACGGCTTCCAGAGGGCCTGCATGTCCACGCGGCTCGGCATCCCGATGATATACGGCATCGACGCCGTGCACGGCAACAACAACGTCTACGGCGCCACCATCTTCCCCCACAACGTCGGCCTCGGCGCCACCCGCGACCCCGACCTGGTGAAGAGGATCGGCGAGGCCACCGCGCTCGAAGTCAGAGCCTCCGGCATCCAGTACGCCTTCGCGCCGTGCATCGCGGTAAACAAAATCTCTGAGCAACATTTTCTGAATTTTGAATACTCACTCACTTGCTGCTTTCCTTATCATGAACAGGTGTGCAGAGATCCGAGGTGGGGCCGGTGCTACGAGAGCTACAGCGAGGACCGCCGGATCGTGCAGTCCATGACGGAGCTCATCCCGGGGCTTCAGGGCGACGTCCCCAAGAACTTCACCAGCGGCATGCCTTTCGTCGCCGGGAAGTAAGATCCAGTCCATCAACACTTTGGAAGAAATGCCACTACCATGTAGGAGTAGAATTCAATTCAAATACTTTTGGGAACTGCAGGAACAAGGTGGTGGCCTGCGCGAAGCACTTCGTCGGCGACGGCGGCACGGTAAACGGCATCAACGAGGACAACACCATCATCAACCGCGAGGGCCTGATGAACATTCACATGCCGGCCTACTTCGACGCTCTCGCCAAGGGCGTCTCCACCGTCATGATCTCCTACTCCAGCTGGAACGGGGTCAAGATGCACGCCAGCCAAGATCTGGTCACTGGATACCTCAAAGACACGCTCAAATTCCAGGTAAAAAAGAGTGCAAAACAATTACACTCGAGGAGTCGATGTGTTCTTGCACGCTCAGATTCAGTGTTCTTCATCAGTTTGATTCTTATTTTTAGTCTTCAGATGTTCATTGCCTTTGTTGCATCTTAACTGCAGGGCTTCGTGATCTCAGATTGGAAGGGTATTGACAAGATCACGAGCCCTGAAGGGTCGGACTACCACTACTCTGTCAAGGCTTCTGTTCTTGCCGGCCTTGACATGGTAAGCAAAACAAAACTTTCTTCTCTGTGAATGCCGTGCTGCTTACTGAGATCTTTGTTTCTCGTGATGTTACAGATCATGGTGCCTAGTAACTACACGCAGTTCATAAGTATCCTGACTGGCTACGTCAACAGCGGAGTAGTCCCGATGAGCAGGATCGACGACGCCGTCACCCGGATCCTGCGCGTCAAGTTCGCCATGGGCCTGTTCGAGAACCCTTACGCCGATCCCGCCATGGCTGAGCAGCTGGGCAAGCAGGTACTGACTGATGAAACTCTGATGCCGTATTCTGAAATCTGGGTTCATTTATGATTTGTTACCGAATTCAGAAATGTTGCTCGAGCTCCTGAATTCTGAATTTATGATGTGCTACTACTTGGTATATGCAGGAGCACAGGGATTTGGCAAGGGAGGCGGTGAGGAAGTCGCTGGTGCTCCTGAAGAATGGCAAGACGAGCGATGGGCCAATGCTGCCGTTGTCCAAGAAGGCGCCCAAGATCCTCGTCGCCGGCAGGCACGCCGACAACCTCGGCTACCAGTGCGGCGGCTGGACGATCAAGTGGCAAGGCGACTCCGGGCGCATCACCGTGGGCACGACCATCCTGGACGCGGTGAAGGCGGCCATAGACCCGTCGACGGTCGTCGTGTTCGCCGAGAACCCCGACGCGGAGTTCGTCAAGGACGGCGGCTTCTCCTACGCCATCGTGGCGGTGGGCGAGCACCCGTACACGGAGACAGCCGGCGACAACCTGAACCTAACCATCCCGGAGCCCGGGCTGAGCACCGTGGAGGCGGTGTGCGGCGCGGTCCAGTGCGCGACGGTGCTCATCAGCGGGCGGCCCGTGGTGGCGCAGCCGCTCCTGGCGGCGTCGGACGCGCTGGTGGCGGCGTGGCTCCCCGGCTCGGAGGGGCAGGGCGTCACCGACGCGCTGTTCGGCGACTACGGGTTCACCGGGAGGCTGCCGCGGACGTGGTTCAAGTCGGTGGACCAGCTGCCGATGAACGTCGGCGACGCGCACTACGACCCGCTCTTCCCGCTCGGGTACGGCCTCACCACCGAGGGGACCTCGCAAGGGGACGGAGCAGCGCTACACAGCAGCATGTGATGGCCGTCAAGAGCGCGCAGAGCGCACATGAACCGTTGACCTTGCTTGCTTCCGGAGCGCCATGGCTCTACCGTGGTGCTGGGCGAGCTACCATTCTTTATATTGCAAAGTTTACCATGGTGGTAATATTCATCACCGCACTATTCGTCAAACGGAGTGGCGTAGTAAATGTATCCTCACAATTATAATGATATTTTACTAGCAAAATGACCCGTGCGTTGCCACGAAAAAAAAACATAATGTTCAATATGGTGACCACATTATGTTCACATATCAACGCTTGATTCTAAAATTTTATGCATAAATGCAAGAAAATGTTTCCTCTTTTAAATTTATTCACAAGTTGAAGCAATATTTACATTTTCAAAAAATATATATCATGGTTGTCAAAAATCTTGGTGACTCAAAGATTTATTCTGAATTTTAATTAAAAAAATTAGAAAACATACAATAATAATTCGATACATTCAACAATTAATTCTTCAAAATTCACAACGTTATATTGTCACAAAGACTTAGAAGCATTAATTTTTAACTACATACATTAGATCTTTCGTGAACAATTTTACAAATATGGAAACAATTTTAAAATTGAGAACATTTTTTACAATTTACAAACATTTACTAAAACTCGTGAATATTTTTTATATTTCAAACGGGTTTAAATATTTTCTTTTGAATTGGCGACCAATTCAAGAAAAGGCGAACATAATTTTTTATGTTGGAGGATTTTATTTTAAATTCACAAACATTTTTTGAAATGCATGAAGTTTTTCTAAATAAAAAAACATTTTTATAAATCAGTAATATATTTATTAAATTCATGGACATTGTTATAAATCAGTAATATATTTATTAAATTCATGGACATTATGTTTTCGTCAGCATTTTATTTCAAAATTCCTATTTTTTAATATGCAAAAGTTTATGTAATTCTAAATTATTTAAATTAGAAATAAACAAAAATGGAATGGAAAATTTTAAATAAAAAAAGAAACTATCAAACCAGGCATTAGCTATTTTTAAATTTCAGGACATTTCTTAATGCATTAACATATTTTCAATTAGAAATCATTTTGTTAAATGCCTCTAATAATTTTGAATACATGGAATTGTATTTGAAATCATGGACTTTTCTTATTGGACAAATATTTTTCTAAAATTGCAACATTTTATTGTATATGCGAGCATTTTATACAAAACTCCGGGCAGTTTTTAAGTCACGAACATTTTGTTTTTTAAATATGTTGATTTATAATTTTCAGTTTATTAAAATTTTAAAGATTATTTGAAGTTCTAAATTATTTAAAATAAAAAAATAAAACGGAACTGAAAATAAATAAATAAATGGAACTAAAAGCAGGCGTCTGTGCATGGGCCGGCCCATACGGTGTGCTGGATATTCTCCCAGCGTGCAGAGCGTAATATAGAAGGTTTTTACATGGGCCGGCCAGTCCAAGATTTTTTGCTTTGTGAAACGTTTTCTATTACTTACCGGTAGCATAGTGGGTAATTTATGCAAACTTTAGGATAATTTCCATGATGGACGACCAGAAACCCTATTTGCTCTATTATTAGGGAGAGATTAGATTATAGAAAAACTAGTATATTTTATTTAGTTGGAGGAAAGAGAAAAGGAGGGAAAAGGTAAACAGACTCTTAGTTAAAAGTCAGCTTTAACACGTGTTTTTAGACATTTTATGAAAGTGAAAGGTGAACCATATAGTAAAAAATAATATACGTTTAATCAACTATATTGACTATAAGATGGGCTATAGATGACATATCAATTGCTTATAGCAATCGGGGAGCTAGCAAATTGCCGGAGCCTGGACACACCGCAAACTAAAATGATCCACTCTGTTTTATCAAAAAAAATCATGTTTGGACTTGTATGTAAAACTAAATGTAATAACGAAAAAGTAAAGTTGTGATAATGTGAAATTAATAGAGATAATGCTAAATATTTTGCATAGCCGCCGAATGAAATTGAATTTGCATTAGAAAATTTACATATTTATAAAACTTGTGACACTGTATTTTTTTGTTTTAAAAAATTGAGACGTAGTTTCCACTGATTGTCACTATATTTTTTCAGAAATTTTTAGAAAATTGAGACATAGTTTTCACCAATTGTCAAAGAAATTTGTTCTCATTCTCTCGTCCAAGCTGGGGCGAATGCGCTGGTCATGTCGCGCTGGTTTTAAATTTCAGTTTCAGAAATATTTCAGCATCTACCAAAATTACCGAATTTTAGTGAATTTCAATAATTTCGGTTTTCATTTCGTCCAAAGTGCCAAAATTTTCACTTGAAATTCAAAAACATATTCGAAATTTTCAAAAATATTTCGAATAGTATTTAAATTCCTGTGCACAACTGAAATATTTTAACCGGAACCAAATATTTCAATGTCTATTGTCTCCAGCCGGGGGGGGGGGGGGGGTGAATGGCCTACTACGGCAGCCCAAAGGGCGAAGGAGTAAGGCCCGTGCGTTATAGTTGGCCTAGTTAAAGAAAATGAATCCCTTCATAAAAAAAGTTGAAAAAATGAATCGTTTTTCTGGTAGCACTATGTGGCAAATGTATCCTCGCTATTATATGATGATACTATAATATATAGAAGTTGTGGCAAATGTATCTTCACTATTACGACGAGAACGTCATGACAGGTAGCTAGTGCCATGATAAAACATGGGGTCCTATTATTGTAACAAGCTGCTTTTCGCTGTAGTGAAACACGTTAAGCCATGTCCAACGCGAAGACTCTTAATCATATGCTTAACTAATGCTAGCTACCTAAGAGTATCTTCAACACCTCAACGGTGCACGTATAAAAGAACTCTGGTTTAGGGGGGAATTTGGGCTAAAAGGGAACTGCTTTTATCATCTATGCCATTAATTATGTCACACTAGTCAGTCTTGTCATTAAAAGTTACAACTGCTAAAAATAACATCATTTCAAGAGATGTTTGCTCAAAAATACAATTAGACACCTCAACAATGTCATCGTTTCATTAGATGTTTACTTAAAAATGTCATTAGACACCGTTACTTTAAGGTCAAACGTGTTGACCATGTTACATGACCAAAATACCCCTAGACTCATAACTCAGCTCCATCTATGTCACAATGATAGGTGTGAGACCATTTTTCAGGAGTAAGCAACCGATTAATTTTAGAAGGAAATAAGAAGGCTGTTGGGGATCAAGTGAGACCCACACTTAATCATACTGGGATATAGAGGGAGAAATCACATTTGGGTCCATGTGTATTTTAGCCATGTAACTTGGTAAACAGGCTTTGAGCTGACAGTAACGGTGTGTTGAGATGTTTTTTCGCAAGTGCCTAACGGAGCGATGACATTTTTGAGCATTTGAAACTTCTACTAATAAACTGAGTAGTCGGACACAACCAGCGCCATAAATGATAAAAACCCAAAAAAGAATGTTCCAATGATTCATGTAGAGGTGGAAACTTTGATCCCATATAGTATGCCCGACTTCCACTCTATATAGGAGAATTTGACCCTTCCCATAAAACTTAGCAAAGGAACTTCCATCTCCGCGTAAAGTTTTAGACGTCTATTCGCTTCCTACCATCATGCCCACGCCTCCTGCCTCGTCTCCCGCGGCAAGCCTTGTGCCACCGACCACCTTGGCATCCTTCGCCCAGCCTCCTACACCGTCGATCATCACCGCCAGCTCAGCATACCTGATCCAGCGGGCAAGCGGCCATGCCTCATGGCACCATCCCTAGCACTCAAGAAGGAAAATGGTGTGCGGCCACATGTGGTCCTTCCACCATGATGGCGCCTGCGCCACCAATCTACACTCCGACCTCTCAGGTGTCCTTCACGCAGATGCCGTCGGCCTTCTCTGAGGATGATGATGATTTCGACATGTACAACGCTAATAAGGCGTATGAAGAAACAAATGAAAGGTTAATAAATGGTCTTCATTTGCTTAATTGGTACAATACACACTCATAAATTTACATGAAAAATTGCATTGCTCATTACTTCTGTAATTACGACAATGTAGTCATCGGTCATATATGGAGATGAATAAGGCGGTAGGCATAGATGATATGTTTTTGTCCACTCCGTTTGAGGATGATGATGTTTTTTCTTCGAAGAGAAAGAGAGGGGAGAAACTTCTCCATGGACGAGGATAAAACGTTGGCCATGGCATGGCAGAGTGTAAGCATTGATCTCATAGCACGGACCGATCAAAGCATGAAGACCTACTGAAAGTGCATTGCAAGTCACTGCAATCACAATGTGCATGTTTCAATCGAGCGCTCTATTAAGTCACTCGATGGTCGATGGGCCTTCATTTAGGAATCTTGCGGCCATTGGAGAGGTTATTTTACTAATGTAGATCATGCCAAACCTAGTGGAAATAACAGAGGATAAGTAGGTGAGTACTTGTTCAAATTTTGTTTGAATTGTTTACCCGTGTCTCTGAAGTGAAATTTTAAACATGACAGCTCTGCTACACACACAAGGTGCACAAGCGGAGTGATGCAAAAAAATAGATCTTTTGTCTTGTACCATTGTTGGGCTTTGCTCCACAATAATGAGAACTGGAGAAACAGGGAAAGTGAGCATCTTCATCCGAGGAGGAGGGTTAAATCATCATTGGATACAAAAGTACACAACAATGATGATGTTGACAAAGTTCCAAATCCTAATCCTACCACTACTCCCCCGCAAAGAAAAATCCCACCACTACTACCCCACAAAGAGAAATCCCACCACTACTCCAAGCATCACTACAAAAGGGCCACTCAGAAGCAAATGTGAGAAAGATAAATAGAAGAATCGAGGAGACGCGATTGTGTTCAAGACAATGGTAGAAGAGATCATAGCAAGCAAAAGCAAGTTGGAGGAAGTGAAAAAATTAAAGAAAGATTTGATGTGGTTCAGGATGAAGGCAATAGAAGAGCACAAAATGGCATGTGAGGAGCGCAAGGGGTGCAGGCAGAAAAAAGAGAAGAATAGAAGGTGCATCCTCGTCTCTGACCTCCATGATCAATCTATGAGATCCCAGGTGCGTGCGGAGCCTTAGAACGAGAAGAAGAAAACTCTATTGCAAATCACTCATACAAATAACGTCAATTACGCAAAGTCATCGAGGACAAAACCGATCAAAGGTCATGCTAAACTCAATGAAGATGCTTCATTTGATCTCGATTCACTCAAAAGTGCAGCTGACGCTGTTCTAAGAGATGACAAAGGTAACTTCATTGCGGCACCAAATGAGAAAATTGATATATGTGTTGATGCTTTTATGGCGGAGGCCTTGGCCTTCACTTTGGACTGAATCTAGCTCGAAAAGTGGGGCGCAATAGATTGGTGGTCAATTTGGACAACACAAACGTGATATCTATGATGCGGAGGGTGGCTCCTTTGATGATATTGCTGCAACAATCTTTGAGGATTATTATTATATGTCCCTTGATCCCTCCCATGTAAGCTATGAATATTGTCCTAGAGAAGTAAATGGAGTAGCTAGCTACTAGCTAGCCTCTCTGCCTGTAGTACTTGGTTAGATGATGCTTCAGGAGAATGGACGTTTGGAGCTTGGCCTTCATGAAGGCCGGAATTTTTGAACAATTCAAAATTTAAACTTTTCGGTTTTAAAAAAATCTGAAAAAAATATGCAAGTAAAGAAGGATGTTATGTGTACGTGTGTAAAATTTTAGAATGAAATACCTTAAAATACGATCTGCACAAAAAAGACAAATTCATGGTCTGAAACGATGAACAGTATAATGTTTAAAAAGCCTCAGATTTGTCTTTTTTGTACAACCCTCATTTTAATGTATTTTTTACAGAAAATTTACACACATGTGTGTTACGCCCTCACTTATCTCTATATTTTTTTTAAAAATGAAATGTAAAAATATGAATTTTCATAAAATTTGAATTTCAAATTTAAAGGCCTCTATGAAGGCCGAGCTCCAAACACAATTTCCAATGCTCCGGAGGCTTTAATTCCTTTTATTATCTTATCAATGATGTAACCATTGTGCCAACTAAATAAAGAAGGGGTATTGATTGTAGAAAAAGCAGTTAGTTTACATCTTCTATTTCATCACTTGCATGACATACTCTATTATGATGACTTTTATCGCATGCACTTTTTCTTTGAGTTTTGTTCTTTTTTAGCTCTCACTTCTTTGAAGAAATATTTTTTCAAGAATTCATAAAAACATTCAGCCGAGTAGCATTACGCATCAGGGCGTCCTAAAACAATTTGACGACATAAATCTCTTCTAAACTATTTTGTTAATAAAAAACTTCAATGAGGACATATACATATGTATAAATTAATTACTTCATGTGTCTCCATCTGTTGATCCATCTTCAAAAGAGGTTTCCAACAATATGATTTTTGAAATATATACCATGTATTTTATTCCCTTGATTTTTAAATTTAAATCTTTTTAAAGATTTTAATATAAACTGCATATAAAGCAAAATGAATGAATCTATACTTTAAAATACGTATATATACATCCGTATGTAGCTCCTTTCAAAATCTTAAAAAAACTTATATTTAGAAACGAAGGGAGTACTAGCTAAATTAGTTGTCATACTTTGACCCCAGAATAGGAGTAGGCCCAATACACTCGAAAGGAGGCAGTAGTTGTTCACTCTTGAAAGGACGTGGATGTCGCCTAGAGGGGGGGGGTGAATAGGCGCTTTAAAATAATTAAGGTTTAGGCTTGAACAAATGCGGAATAAAACTAACGTTTAATATGTCAAGCACAAAACCTACAAACAACTAGGCTCACCTATGTGCACCAACAACTTATGCTAAGCAAGATAAACAACTAAGTGATAGCAAGATATATTACAATAAACAATATGTCTATCACAAAGTAAAGTGCATAAGTAAAGGGTTCGAGTAAGAGATAACCGAGGCACGGGGAGACGATGATGTATCCCGAAGTTCACACCCTTGCGGATGCTAATCTCCGTTAGAGCGGTGTGGAGGCACAATGCTCCCCAAGATGCCACTAAGGCCACCGTAATCTCCTCACGCCCTCGCACAATGCAAGATGTCGTGATTCCACTAAGGGACCCTTGAGGGCGGTCACCGAACCCGTACAAATGGCAAACCTTGGGGGCGGTCACCGAACCCGTACACGTGGCAACCCTTGGGGACGGTTACCGGTACCCGTACAAATTGCTCGGGGCTATCTCCACAACCTAATTGGAGGCCCCGACGCTTGCCCGGAGCTTCACACCACAATGATTGAGCTCCGAGACACCACCAAGCTTCTAGGATGCCAAAGCATCCACGAAGAACAATATCTAGGGTACTAAGTACCAAAGGTAGTAAGCTTCTCAACTTCTCACTTCCACGTATCACCGTGGAGAACTCAAACCGATGCAACTAACGCAATGGCAAGAACACACGAAGTGGTCAAGTCCCTCACACTCAAATCCCTCCACAACAACAAAAGCTATGGAGAAATATGAGAGGAAGAACAAGGAGCTCACAAAGAACTCCAAGATCTAGATCCAAGGGGTTCCCCTCACATAGAGGAGAAAGTGATTGGTGGAGATGTGGATCTAGATCTCCTCTCTCTTCTCCCTCAAGAACAAGCAAGAATCATTGGAGGGATTGAGAGTAAGCAAGCTCTAAGAATGTCAACAATGGAGGTAGAACAAGAGCTCAACGAATGGATAAAGCCAAGGGGGAAGAAGACCCCCTTTATATAGTGGGGGAAGGAATCAGACCGTTACCCCCACTCTCTGCCCGAGCTCCAGCGGTACTACCGCTGGCTGCAGCGGTACTACCGCTGGCACTCCAGCGGTACTACCGCTGACCAGGGGCGGTACTACCGCCAGCTAGCGGTACTATCGTCGGCTGCAGCGGTACTACCGCTGGGCCCCTGGTAGTGCAAAGGCACTACCACCGCCAAGAAAGTCTTCGCAAAAAGGTCCGTCCACGAACAACCGCTAGGCAGGCGGTACTAAGCTCCTGGAGCGGTACTACCGCTGACAAGGGGCGGTACTACCGCCAGCCAGCGGTACTACCGCCAACTCTAGCGGTACTACCGCTAGGTCCAGCGGTACTACCGCTCGCCACTAAAACAGCCATAACTTTCGCATACGAGCTCCGAATCGAGCAAACCCAAGCTTGTTGGAAATCTTAAGACCATGCAGATATGAAAATGCCAATGATATAGGGATGTGAGTCCTCTATGAATGAAGAACCGGCAAAAACTCCAACATCGAAAACATCATAGTAGATGCATATGGACTCCGTTTTCGATGAACTCGAGCTTGTCACGAAGATGACCATAAGCTCTAAAACTCACAAAGAGAAACACCAAACAAGAACCAAGAAGTATGATGCAAGGTTGCAAATGGTTTGAGCTCTCAACGAACGATACGATCAAGCTACTCACTTGAGAGCCCCCCCTTGATAGTACAGCAATCTATCCTAACCAGAAAACCTATCAAGGGCAAACCTATACCTTGCACCTCGTCCTCTTGAGCTAGATGATGATGATCTTGACTTCCTCAAGATGGACCACCTTTCTTGATTGCGTTAGCTTGATGAAGACTAGTTGATTGCTCCCCCATACTCATTATGGGTGAGCCACTCTTCAGCATATCTTCACAAGTCCATTGCCACCATAATGGACGGCAAGCTTCAAGCATGATATCTTCGTGCTGATCCACTTGAACTTGCACATCGCAATCTTGATGACAATCACAACTTGACGTCATACTTCATGGGTTGTATGAGATCTTCTCTTTGACGCAAGCCCATGGAAACACACCTAACCCCCACATAGAACTCTCATGAAGACCATGGGTTAGTACACAAACACGTAATGGACAATGCTTACCATACCATGGGATCACTTGATCCCTCTCGGTACATCTTGTACGCTTTGTGTGTTGATCATCTCGATTTATTCTTTGTCTGAGATCTTGATCAACCTTGTGTCTCTATGACCATTCTTTGGATAATACTCAAGCCCATGGAAACACACCTAACCCCCACATAGAACTCTCACGAAGACCATGGGTTAGTACACAAACACGTAATGGACAATGCTTACCATACCATGGGATCACTTGATCCCTCTCGGTACATCTTGTACGCTTTGTGTGTTGATCATCTTGATTTACTCTTTGTCTGAGATCTTGATCAACCTTGTGTCTCTATGACCATTCTTTGGATAATACCTTGAATACCACCTTGGTCATCATATAAACTCCTTGAACCCAACAGATGGACTTCAAGAAGTGCCTATGGACAAATCCTATAAATATAACTTAAGGCAACCATTAGTCCATAGGAATTGTCATCAATTACCAAAACCACATATGGAGATATATGCTCTAACAACTCTGTTTGAAAAAAAAACAATGCCTAAGAGACTCTTTTTTTTGAACGGGGAAGGCCAGGATGGCCTTTATATTTCATAAGAAAGGAGTGTTACATCGTTTGCTAATACATCGACAAGGAAACCCGGGGTTTCCTCAAACCACTTAATAGTTCGAGTGGTTACAACATTTCTAGCAAGAGTATCAGCTACCATATTGGCCTCCCTAGGGCAGAACTGAAATTGGATGAAACTAAAATTCTTAGCCAGGAAAGCACATTCTTCATATATTGCAGCAGCCGGTCCAAGTGAGTTTCCTCCGTCGCACATAGTGTCCACCACCTCCATGCAATCACACTCAACCACAAGTTGTTCCAGCCCCAATTCATTCGCCAATAGAAGCCCATCTCTCAGACCTCTAGCTTCCGTCGATCCTGCATCCTCAGCAAAGGGGATGTCGCTGCACAGAGCCGCCATGAAGGTGCCTTTATCATCGCGTACAACTGCTCCTGAACTTCCTGTCCCGGCGTCGGTATTGAAGCAGGCATCAACATTGAGTTTGTAGAGGCCAGCACCAGGTGGATCCCAACCGTGACGGAGGAAACTCGACGTTTTTCCCCCGACCCGGGAGAAGTTTTTAGTTAGGGCTGATATCGCATGTGCTGATCTGGGTGGTTCATATACTTTCTCACCATTAGTAAATTGCCTTCTCTCCCACGACACGTACTAGACAGCAGTAGCGATGAGTTCCCCCCTACCAACATCAGCTATGTGCGAGTGGATATTACTCTTGGACAGCAACAAGTCTTGTAGTATCGCACCCCCATCCCTTTCCATCGTGCATACTTCCTGGATAAGACTAGACAACCCCAGGATTCGCCAGATTTCCAACACACGCGGGCACTGGAACATCACATGTTTGATACTTTCACAATCTGATATGCATAAGGGACATTGCGAGCTGGTTCTGATATGACGGTTCGCCAGGACACCATAGCAAGGTATTGCGCCCAACAAGGTTCTCCAAGCATGGATTTTGACGTTCACCGGGATCCTTAACTTCCAAAGGGTTTTCCAGATAGGGTTAATACCTGAGGTTTGATAGTTGCTTGTCCTCCTCAACTTTCGCCCATGTTGGAATTCCCATTCTTCGTGATAAGCCGATTTAACAGAGAATACACCGCGTCTGTCCGGGTGCCAAGAAACAAAATATGTCATCATCCCAAGTGCCAATGGTATGTTTAGTATGCGTTCGGCATCAATTGGCCAAAAAAGTTGTCTTATAAGATCCTCATCCCAAACTCTATTCTCCTCATCAATAAGTTCGGATACTCTAGTAAGCACAATATTATTCCTGGGCGTGTGGAGCCGCTTGTTCGGGCTACTAGGGATCCAAGGATCATTCCAAAGGTTTATTGATGTTCCATCACCTACTCTCCAAATGATGCCCTTTTTAAAAGTTTGGAGACCACTCCATATACTCTGCCAGGTATACGAGCTCCCCTTCTTAAGCGAGCAGTTCAATAGGTCACCATCAGGGAAGTATTTGGCTCTAAGTACTTGGGCACATAGAGAATCCGGTTCACTCAGTAGTCTCCACGACTGTTTTGCCAGGAAGGCAAGGTTGAAGCAGTGTATATCGCGAAACCCCATCCCTCCTTGCTCCTTGGGCACACACATCTTCCACCACGCGAACCAGTGCATGTGTTTCTTATGATCATCATCACCACACCAGTATTTGGACATCGTAGAGGTAATGTCGTTGCATATTTCCTTCGGTAGTTTGAAGACAGACATGGCATAAGAAGGGATAGCTTGGATCACAGCTTTGAGTAGGATCTCCCTTCCTCCTACCGATAGAAGCTTCTCTTTCCAACCTCTAATTTTGCTTAAAACCCTCTCCACCAGGTGTTGGAAGCAATCGGAACGATCCACCCCCACAATGGGTGGGAGTCCGAGATACTTTTCTAAGACCGCCTCGGCCATGATGTTTAGTGTAACGCACACATCAGCTCGGACCTGAACAGGATTGCATGGACTAAAGAAGATCGCCGACTTGGCCTCACTTACCATTTGTCCCGATGCTGCACAGTAGTCCTGGAGAGCTTGATGGAGACTCGTAGCATTCGCCTAATCTGCTTTCATCAAGATGAGGGAATCATCCGCGAAGAGGAGGTGTGATGCCGGTGGAGCCGACCGACACACCCTCACCCCGGATATATTGCCTGCCAGCTCCTCATGCGATAATATAGCTGAGAGTCCTTCTACGCATAACAAGAACAAATAGGGGGACAGAGGATCCCCTTGCCGTAGTCCCCGATACGGGATAAAGTATTCTGATAGTTCATTGTTGATGCGCACCTGGTAGTGCACCGAAGATACGCATTCCATAACAAGATCCACCCAATCCTGTGAGAAGCCCAATCTGATCATCATGCGTTCGAGGAACTGCCATTCTACGTGGTCATAAGCCTTGTGCATATCTAGCTTGACCGCACAGGTGCCATATCCAGACATCTTCTTCTTGATAGCGTGGTATGATTCAAAGGCCACCAGAAAGTTGTCGGTGATCAACCTTCCCGGGACAAAGGCGCTCTAGTTAGGGGATATTATGTCAGTCATCAGAAACTTTAGCCTCCCAGCAAGAACCTTCGAGATGATTTTATATAGAACGTTGCAGAGACTGATCGGTCTAAATTGGGTTATACTCTCAGGGTTCTCTACCTTTGGGATCAACACAATAGTTGTGTTATTCCACCCAGCTGGAATCTTCTTGTTCTGAATAGCTTGTAGTACTTCATCCACCAGGTTCTCTCCAATGATGTGCCAAAAGCGTTTGTAGAAGACCGCATGAAGACCGTCCGGCCCCGGTGCTTTTAGATCTCCAATATTATAGAGAGCTTTCTTCACCTCCTCTCTCGTATAGGATTTAGTCAACTCAGCGTTCATCTCCATGGTTACACGAGGTGCAACTTTTTGGAATAGGGCTTCGTCAATCTCCTGCACCTCCGATGTAAACAAGGATGAGAAGTAGTCCGTAACATGGGTTTGCAAGTCCTGTGGATTCTCTATCCAAACACCATTATTTCCCCTCAACTTCTTGATTAGGTTGCGCCGCTTCCTACCATTCGCAACGCGGTGAAAGAACTGTGTATTTTGGTCCCCTTTCGACAGCCAGTCCGCTCTGCCGCGCTGAAGCCAGTACAATTCCTCCTGCTCGAGGAGTTTCTCGATTTGAATATGTAATTCATGTTGCTTTACCGCAGCCTCATCAGATAATGGCCCCGAGAGGACGTCATTTAGCTCCTTCTGTAATCCCTGGAGCCTCCTTCTCGGACCCTTGAGAACCTCCTTATCCCACCGATGTAGGTCGGCGTGGACCTCAGCAAAAGTCGTGGCTAGGGGCGCAATTCCTTCCCCCCTCCTTCTTTCCCACGCTTCCTGAATAATGGTTTCAACGCTCTCCTCAGCTAGCCAGCGGGCTTCGAATTTCCGAGGACCTATCGATCTTTGCTGGAGCAGGCCCAAAGAGTGTTCAGTATCTATAAGGATAGGGCGGTGATCAGACTTATCAAACTCCTCATTGGACACTCCAAAGTCCGGGAACAAATCAGCCCAAGAGGCATTCCCTACAGCCCGATCAAGTCGCTCACGGATGTTCCCCCTTCGCCAGGTGAATCTGTCACCAGAGAATCCCAGGTCATCGAGCCCGCAATCAGTCAGCGCATCGCTAAAACCCCGTAGGCAACGGATTGGTCTGATCGCTCCCCCCTCCTTTTCATAGCCGTGGAGGATTTCGTTGAAGTCCCCCGCCAACAACCATGGTAAATCAGTCATCGCATGTAGTTGTCTCATATAATCCCATGACAGGTGCTTCCTCTCTCCACTAGGTTCACCGTAAAACCCAGTAATTCGCCAACCCTCTGCCTCATGTTCTTTTATCCTTATATCAATGAAGTTGGGCTGCACAACCATCGAGGTGACACCCAAACTCCTATGCCACAGCATCACCAATCCACCACTACGTCCGTCACTTTCAGACACAGCCATGGAGTCAAAGCCTAGTCGTCTCATCAACTTTTCTGCCTTAGCTTTGTTCAGATGTGCTTCACACAGAAAAACCACATCCAATTTAGTCCGCCCTTGGATCCCCAAGAGCGCACGAACTGCCGCTGGTTTGCGCAACCCACGGCAGTTCCAGCACAAGATTTTCATTGCGTCCGGTCGAGCTCCTTCTCAGAGCTCGCCGATATCTGATGACTAGCATCCATAGTAGCTTTACTACCAGTTCTGGACCTTTTCGAATCTTGAGATGAGGCATCCTCTTCGTCCCTCTCCTCCCCCTTACTGTCATGGTCAAGAAGCTCCAGATGATCTTTCCCAGCAATCGATGGTCCGCCCAACGCCAGTCTCTCCCTGCTAGAGGCCATCGGATCATCATAAGTGAGTCTCTTCGGCGATCTGTCCCCTTCCACCATAGTTCCACCACTGGCCTTTAGAGGGCTACTAGCATCATCTTTTAAATCAGCAACCGATGTTGAGTCCCCATCGCTTCTGCCCTGGGGATTAGGTTGGTGCATCCCCTTAGTACCTTGGCGTGGGAGTTGGGCCTGTGATCCTGGTCTAGGCGCAAGAATCCAGTCCCCCCAAGCCATAGAGGTCTTGTCATGCTTCCCATTGCCATGCTCCAAGTAAGTATGTCCCATATGGCCACACACATAACAGAAAACTGGCATCTTCTCATACAGGATCGAGTAATATACTTTCTTCTGGTTCTTGGTAATAGAAACAAACCTCATCAAGGGTTCATTCACATTAAGTTTAACCCGGACCTTCACGATTCTTCCACTACCCCATCTAGGGTTTAGCATGACCTTCACCACCGTGCCAACTTTCTTCATCAGCGGTCTGATGACCGGCTCTTTCCTGTACATAGGAGGGAGATCCAAACCTCCAGTTGATCCAGGATTATCTCATCAAACTTAGTGAACCCGTCATAGCTTTCAATTAGGACAGCATGGTTGCGGAACAGCCATGGTCCTTCTTCCGTGATCCTCTTCCAGTCCCCCATACAGTCCACCGTTATGGAGAAGAGATTCTCCCCTAACGCACTAAAAGTAACCCCCTGCGCTAAACTCCACGCCATCCGCATGTTCTCGTAGAAGGCTCCCCGCGAGAAGGGTTTATTGGTATGAACCCTAGCAATGGCCATGAACTCCGCCGCATCCCCCTCATCCGGGAATTCTTCATCAAAGTTGAGATCATCCTCCTCCCGCTCGTTCAGATTCAGCTTCCCGATCAGGTCATCCATCCCTTCCGAGCCGCCGGCTCTTGTCGTACTATTCGTCGAGGACTTGGATCCTGAGGGCTCCATAAGCTATCGGTGACAAACTCGATGCAAGATGAGAGAAACCTCCCCGACCAGTCGTATATGTATATGTATCCACGTCGCCCGAATTGGAGTAGAAGCCGAACTCCTCTCGTACCCGGAACAAATTCAAACCCTAGACGTCGCCGTCAGGGAAGGTAAACCCTAGACGTCGCCGCCACGGGAGTTGCTGCGTCAAGACTACGGAAGGACTACACATGCCTAAGAGACTCTTAGACACGCTTAGCCCGTTAGGTGGTCGTCAAACACCTCGCCTAAGGAATAAGTGAAAGTCCAGGGCTATGCAAGAAATTGTCTACCTAAGCAACAAATCAAACAAAATTACACTGATATGCGCTATAATCCAATAGCATTAGCTGATAGTTAAGGCCCTGTTTGGAACCTCTATAGATTATAATAATCTGGATTATGAAGATAAATTATATAATCTGATTTATAAAAATAATCTAGGTGAGCATGTTTGAAGGTCAGATTATATAAACTGTAATCCAGGTTTTATATTGTACAATGACATGTCTGCTCTCTGTTTTTTTAGCTGCAAAGGTAATAAACTAGGTGGGCATGTTTGAAGAACGGTGACTGTAGGTAATTATCTTCAAGTTTCCAAGAGTAATGGATCATTAGTAATCCATAATCTGATTTTAGCTGGGGTAAAATAGATTATGAGTTTTTAATAATCTGATCATTTAGTTTTTATAAACTGCAATATAATCTGTCATGTTTGAAGACATAATAGATTATAAAAACCGGATTATATAATCTGAGTGGTTCCAAACAAGGCCTAAGTTATTTATATGACCTAAATTAATATTGACACACATATAATGCCACAAATACACGTCAATGGTAAAAACTACATGAACGTCGATGGTAAGAACTATATGAACGCATAGGCCACGCCACAAGCGCTTAGGTGCCGCCTTCACTAGGCAAAGGCCAACCGCCCCACTTAAGCCTACCGTTTTTTCTAACCTTGGTTGTTCATCAAAGCTTAAACTAACCACACCCAATTTAAATAACGAAGATAGAACGTACAGATCGCATCACAATTTCTTTTTGTGAAAATCAAGGGTTCACCAGTTCAGCTATCCCTGATGAATGCCTGTTTGGCAGAGCGTACTGGACCGTACGAACAAATACAGCCTTTAAAGGAACAACCAGCAGGGTCGCTAGCAAAAACAAACATCACATTACGCAAAGAGGGGCGGCACAAGAGCATCAAGAGAAGTGCATGCCCCTCAAAACCGATGCCCTACTTCCTATAAGCTGAAAAGAGCAGACATTGGATGTTTCAGGTCATCGCAGTTTACGAGACTAACCCGAAATTTACAATATGTACAGTTACACCATTTGGGAGTGGGCCGCCCAACCTCCAAAAAATCCTTCGCCTTGTAGTGTGGTTATATGCGTAGACGTGAAGTGTCTACCTCTTTGAATAAGAGAGATAAGGATCTTGAGCTATTGATAGAACGTCTGGCCTCTCCGATTGATTGTATGTCAAGCAACGGCGTATCAGTTCCTGCATAAGTTGGAAGTGAAAAATCACAAATTGACTCACAAGATACGGGACAGAAATTTGATGTGTGGTTATATGTATTGCAAGATCAAAATATTTCCAAACTAGCAACATTCCCTCCATCAGTTTTTACACAATTCATGGCAGTCTACAGAACAAACTTGAAACCAAACTCATGGTCTCCTGTCACATGTACACAAGGTAATGGCTCAGAAGGTAAAATATGTCATATGAACAAACAGGAAGCATACCTTTGCCTCGTTTGATACAGTTGGCTTCGAAGGGAATTCCACCTTGCGTGCATTGATAATTGTATCTTCTCGAAGTATTCTCTCTTGGGTCTGGTCATGGCCAAAAGGACGTCTCCCATATAGCATCTGATAAAACATTACACCGGCTGACCAAACATCCACCTGCATAAATGCAACAACAAAAAGTTTACACACCAATCAGAATGAAGCTACAGTTAACATAACTGGGTATTTAAACAAGAAGTTTGGGAAGCTCGTAAGTGAGTCCAAAACTTGAAGAAAGAGGGTTAACTAGGGATCATGTCCCCAATTTTGTCCAAAAATGCATATCTGCCCGACCACTTCCCCCTTTCAGTGTCACCTTTCACTTCCCAGTTCAGACCTAGGCCCTGTCGCAAAAGTGGTGCTCCGTCTGCTCCCGTATTTTACGGAGCTGGATGGTTGCCGAACAGGGCTCTACTGTTGCATCCTCCCACGGACCACCCATGGATGGGCACCTCCACCACTGTTTGCCGGAGCCATACTCCTCAACCCCACCCTCCACAGCAACCCCCAGCTAACTCTATCACTGACAATCGGCACATCAATCCACTGCTCCACCTCCACTCCGCCAGCAAACCAGTATCCTCATCACGTATGGTAACCCAATTACCCAGCCTCCCAACAGCCAACGATTCCATGTCGCTGAGTCGAGTTCAAGTCCAGGGCCATATGTCAGACATGGCACCCATCATGGTGACAAATAGGCGTTGAGGGAAAATAAGAATAGATGATACTTATATGGCGGAAGATTATACCCCCGGTATCAAATTCCAACCTTATGTGACAATTAGGACCAACAGGAATCCCTGAGCCAGCCCATTAGGTCCAACAGCCTGGCCTATATGACCCAACAGAAACCCTATCAGTTTTAAATCATCACTCACAGCCCCTCTCTCCCACCTAGCTCCCTTGTATGGTGCCGCCTAACTCAATCTCTCCCCTTTTATGTTCCTACAATGTTGCCCCTATCGCCCTCCTCTTTCCCAACAACCAACCCCACCCCTACCCGCCAGCCGCGTGGAGATTCAGCAGCCCCCTAATCAGTGAGCTTTGGCAAGCTCCAGCAGCTGCCCTGCTCTGCGTCTCCTCTCTAGTGGACTCTTGCTCACTCCAGATACAAAGTTTTCACCCATTCTTGTGCCATAACTCAAGATGCAAACACTTGTATCAGGAAGGACGTTCTAAAATATTTAGCAGGTGAACATGCATCCCTGGCAGCCGAGGGCATATTTGAAGGAAATATATCCCTGGTGGCTGAGCGCATATTTAAAGCAAATATAGAAGGCCACCAAATTCTGCCAGCTCAGAGAATATCTTCTATAGACTACCACCAGATAGGATGAACCAACTATTGTTTAAATTAGAAGGTAAAACATGCTGGCAAATATCAGTACCTTAGATGAAATAAATGGTGTTCTGCTGAGATCAAAGCATTCTGGTGGCAGATACCTGGAGAAGGAAAAAAAATTAAAACAGAAAAGGAAGAAAGAATTTTAAAAACAGAAATATCTGTCATTAAGTAATAACGTTGGTGCAGTAGACACAATAACATGAACAAAAATTAAATGTATAATCCAACCTGCTTACATAGCGATAACACAAGAACAGTTGCACCCCATGCAACAAATAGTACTCCCTCCGATCCATATTACTTGTCACTCAAACGGATATATTTTAGACATACTAGATACATCCGTTCGAGCGACAAGTAATATGGATCGGAGGGAGTATTTATTTTGAAGGTATACAATTGTACACAGGTACAGAAAATCAATGGCAGCAACTAAAACATTCCATAAAAACATGAGCTGAACTCGTATATATCAACTGGGAAAGTGAATGCACTCAGTCGCTCACCAATAGGTTCCAGCTCCCTGAGAAGTGAGTTCCATTCCCTGAGACCCAACATCATCCTCCACTATCTTGCTGAGGCCAAAGTCTGTGACTTTTGTAACACCAACATCGTCAAAGAGAACGTTGCCTGGTTTGAGGTCATAGTGGATGATCTTTTGAGCCTTTTTGTTAAGATAAACAAGGCCCTGAAATACTTGAACAATTATGATTCTTGCTTCCTTTTCTGGAAGAATTGGCGTTGCTTTAAGGACTGCATCAAGATCCTTGCCTACGTAAAAGATGAGCAAGGGGATAACACTATTAGATGCCACAACCTCCTAATATGAGAGTTTTAGATTTCAGTAGTAAAATCATTATGAGTAACTACTTATGTAAAAGTAGAACGGACTGTGCGCCTACCGAGAAGAGAACAGCAGAAATGAAGAAACTTCGATCTACTATACGAGACATGATCTATCATATTTCGATATCTATGCACTGAAGCCAATGTCATTGGGTCAATGGTCATGTTCAGCAACTACAAATGACCACTTCAGCCTCCATTAGAAGTCATTAGAATTGCTAATAATCTAGCTCAAATTCCATGGCATCATCATAGCATTATGTATGCTTCTTATGTAGTGATCAAATATGGCAGTTATTTTCCGTACATCTTAAGCTCATAATGTGGTATGGGTGATCCATATTTTACAAGATTATAAATGACAATGTGGACTGTAACTGTAAGAATCCATGACCAAATCACTGGAAGCATGGTTTAGATGTCCCTTTTAGTTCCCAAATTTAAACATTTATATCTCTGTTTACTCCAGGACACCTACTGGCGACTATGACTAAAGAGTAAAAACTGGAATAAGTTTAATGAAGTAAGAGTTCATCATAGATAGATGTATCAAGGCTACACCATGCCTGGCGCAAAATCTAACTAACATTTTCTGTATTACAAAACTAAAGGAAACATGAGGCAATGTGCATCATCAGAATGGCATAAGACTCCAAGCAAAACAAAAATGACAGAACCAAATTTAGACAGTCAAAATGTCAAAGAAATTTAAGAAATTATTATATACCGCTGCAATATTCTAGGACAGTGCAGAATGTGTTGTGATCAATCTCAAATATGTCCCACAGCCTGACAATGTTTGTATGCACCAGAGTCTTATGGATATTATATTCACGAATCGCATGCCGTATGTAGCTTTGCTTTTTCTCCTCACTCCACTGAGCATTCAAACCATGAAGCTTACAAGCCACGTACTTGTATTCCACCAAGTCAAAAGCCTGCACAAAGGAACAGTTGCACGTTACTACTGGTGCCACCAAACTCAAATTTCTACAGATAAGATGTGATGATGTGAATGCTATATCAAAACACGTTGAAATGACATCACAAAAGGAAGGCTAAAGAAACTAGTAATATTCCGGCAACAAAATTAATACAACATTGAAGCTGCTACAAGATGGTATAGCCTGCATTTATATCATAACACCTTACACTTTTCAACAGAAAAGGAACATAAGGGCATGTGTGCTTCACGGGAAAAGTTTAGGAAACTTGAAGGAGTCGTTTCCTGCAGGGTTTTTTACTGTAGCTGCATTCGGAACACAGGAACCGCTGCTTTCCAATCCTTTGTATAAAGTTTTCTAGTCATGCACTTTTGAAGAAAACCAAGAATCCATGCCCAGCTCTTTTTTTCTGCATTGGCCCAAGGCAGAGCACCTCAACCATACACGTTGGGACCAACATTAAGTTCAGAATGAGATGGGACTGTGCATGCTGGGGGCACCATTAACCTAAACTCTCAACCAGCATGTTAGTTTTTTTACATAGAAAAAATCATCAGGTGGGACCAACTTATCTAGATTCCCTGCACTCCATTTTCCTGCATTCCAAAAACCTACGCCGTTATTCCTACATGTCTATGTATTTCTGTGTTTGACACCTTGTTTCCTTTCCTTTTCCTCATTTCCTACCAATCCTTTGGTTTTCCTCCCTTAGATCCGAACAGGGCCTAAGTTGCCACAGGCAAGGATCAGAAAAGGAAGGTTAGGTTTATAGTTGTGGTAAGCAAGGTGCAAAGCACCTTTGCAAGGCTTGGACGGCCTCGTGGTAGGATTTCAGTAGAGTAAATAGCAGCTCAGTAGGAGGTGAATGGATAGGGAGGAGAGAGAAAAGAGTGTAGGGATTAGAGAAAGATCTCATTGTTGGCATGCTTTTTATAGCAGTGCCTGATACACAGACTGGGCCAACTAAAAACTTCCTAAAAAGATCTTAACTCACCTAATTCTTCTCTTTCCTAATTGAATTAACCTACCTAAATTATTCCTTCCCTAACCAACTACAGACTAGGACCTGATAGGTAGCTGGAAACTGAATCCAGTTCCCAGCCACTTGCACTGGCTGCTGCCACACTGCACCTGGTGTATTATTTGCCCATGTAACATAAGCCAAAGGACATTTCAATGCCAGATGTGTTGCTCCAATTGTTTCCATACAGATTCTCACACCTACTCCCTCCGTTCACTATTAAAAGATGTTCTAACTTTTTTCTGATTTGGATGTATATAGAAGCATTTTAGTGTGTTTCTTCATTCATTTCAGTTTGTATGTAGTATATATTAAAATATGCAAAACATCTTATATTTATGAACAGAGGGACTACTATTTAAATACCAGGTTTGCATACTTATTTCTTATCCTTTTAAGCCCATTTTGGATAGGCCAGGATCCCGGCCTCCCTGCCCACCCAAAATGAAACTCTTGATAAGAGCACATATATAGAGACGAATCTAAATTAATGACGGTAAAGTTGAGCACTTCTTTTCCCTTATTAACGCAAAATACATTTGTATTTCAAGATGCATTATTGATAAACAATGGTTCAGAGCCTCCTTTTAAAAACAAACGTATATAACTGAAGAAAGAATATACCTTGTACACCTCACTAAACCCTCCCTTTCCAAGAAGATTTAACAGAGCATATCGATGGTGAAGAATTTGGAAGTTATTAAAGCGGGACCCATCCTCATCTCTGAGACGCTTCATTTCACGTATAAGCCTACCCTTTTCCAGTTCATATCGATCTCTTTCTCGCAGATACTGTTCTTCCTCCTGCAATTCAATTGTGGAAAGTAGTTTAAGAGGGGAAGAGGGTGTATTCAATAACCAAGTAAAGGAAATCACTTACCCGCTTGATACTTGTTAACCGAGATTTACATATCTCGTCCTGTAAGAGGAAATCTTCCTCGGACATGCTAGTTTCAGCATCACTTCCGTCACCCTTATCTACAATAGCAGACCATCAAGCAGTGAGTGTAGAACGGTGACAACAAAAGTATCATGCGTGTTTGTTTATCTCTTGCTTGTGTGGAAGAGCTTTCCCTCGTATAAAATAATGAACTTAAGTTATATACCCATACATCAAACATTCTTCAGTGTGCAAGATAGTTCAATCAGCAACTTATAAAGAATTTGAGCTAGCACAATTTTTTATTTTCAAAGAGTAGCTCTTACCAGATGATTGTCTTTTCTTTAGAGATTTACGATGTCTTTCAACAGCCTCTTTAGTTTCCAGCAATGATTTCTACATAAAGGTCCAACATACATGAGCAATTCAACAAAGGGATGGTATGTTAATGTGACTATCAACAATTGGAATCATATAGATGAGAGACAAAACATGTAGAAGACAGAGCTGCAAGTTATGTGATGTGTCTTAATAGACAAAACTTATGAAATGTAAACTACATGTCCAAGCCAAGCCAGATCAATAAAAATAAAGTAGGAACAACAAAGTTTCCCTTTTGAACATGATGCTCAACTAAACAAGATCCAAGATGTCTTATAAGATGCTAGGATGGTAATGACTTAAGAGCATCAGGTAAAAAAAACAAGATCTGGGTGACCTGCACATATGTCATCAAAATCGCAAACCAGACAAAATGAAATAGAAGTTGTCTAATAAGAGCATCAGGTATGCCTTCTGAAGTAAAGTTGTTAATGGTTGGGTATCAATGACTGGACAGGTCACCCAGATCACAGTTCCACAGTAAGTTCTTAACATTATGATTAGCTTTTACAATGGAATATACTATGCCTAATAGTCTATTGAAATAAAGAGATTTATGGGGCAACAGAACTCACAAGATGCGCATTAAGGTCCTTTATTGCCTGGCCATCCTCCCATGTTTCAGATATGACAGTCCCAGCTCTGAGTTATGACAAAGAACAGTCAAAGAAAAGGTTGCAACAAATGGTCAATAATCAAAACAGGAAATAGAAGAGAGAGAAACATCAAAACTGCAGAGAAGTTGCCAATAATAGCTTGTTTCAGGAAGACAATATCGCAGCATACATGCCAGTATAACCACGTCCCATATGCAAAGTATTGTTTTTCAGGTAATAGGAAATCCAGACATATCCTTCCTCTATTCCTCATTAAGTGTTTGAAACTTGGATCATTGAGAGATTACCTCATAACACCAATGTTCCCTAGTCTGAAAGATTCCTGCTTTAACTTCATCCGTGCTTCTTGCCTTTCTGCTTTTGATACTGCTATGAGCAGATCAGACAGGACCTTCATTTGCTGTATCAATGAAAATAGACACGTAAGCATATATAGTGCATAATTATAATAATGTCTATTAGTTCACGATCTCTGTATATGCAAGAAGCAAGTTGTTTTCTTCATTTATCAATAATGATAGGCTTAAGTAGCAAGTTCCAAACCTTCAGAACAAAAATGGTCCAATGTATAAATAACAATGAAGGGTAGCTAAAACATATGGTTGATAAAAAAAATGGTTTCTAAGACCTTTGATTTCTTTTGTTGATCTTGATCCTTGAAATCCTTCAATTCCTGGCAGAATAATGCAAAGGCAACAAGTCAGTGACCTAGGGAAGTCAGGATCAGCTAGCAGTGAGTATATCCTTACCTTAGTTAACCTATCACTAAGTTGGCGATACTCCGTTGCTTCTTGACGCGATTTGTTAAGCTCCTCCTCCAAAAATGCAACTTTACCACGTAAAAGTGATAATTCTTCCTATTCAATTGGGAGTGCTTAAGAATGTAAGCTTGAAAACGAAAGAAAGTATCCTAGAACATGTTTATATGGTACACTATACTTCATATCTCAGATTGACTGATTCCCTATGAGATATGGCTTGTCCAGCACAATATTCACCAAAGCTGTTCATGCTTTCACAACGATATCTTAAACACATTCTATTACTCTATGTAGTTATAAGTTGCCTAGGTGCTAGACTCGAACAGAAGTACTGAACCAAACAAAAACACTTTTACTTGAAGGAAAGGGCCTGGATGTACGAAAGCCAACAGAAATAGTACTTATTTAGTTAAGATGCCTGGATGCTAGACTCAAGTGGAAGTATTGAACTAACAGGGACACTTTTGCTTGAAGGAAAGGTCCCGGATGCATGTATGAACACCCTCAGAAATATTTTCAAGTGTATGTACAAGCTAAGCCCACAAACACATTCGAAAGCAGGCAGGGAAATGGTATGTAAGGAAAATAAAATGATGCATTAGCATTAGCAGACCAAGATGGTGTGTATCTCATTGAAAATGGTGCAAATAAATAAGTCTTACGTGTAAAGCAGTCCTGTCATCATTCCCAGGTAGAACACTTGTTCGGGAATCCTATATATTGAGTAAATGGTATGTAAGCTGATAATTCAGCGGATAAGGAAATAGCATACTGGTATTGTATACATATGTGTATGAGATTACAACAGATGAAGCCATCAAATGTATCGATATCGACCAAGCCTTGTATCACTCGATCACGGAATGTACAATCCTTTAGGAGATTATCATACAGCCAAGGATTGCAGCCATTTAATCAATTTTGTTCCAGTCTACAAGATTACCAGATCCCTGGTGATGAAGTGATGCCCTAATGTGGAATTTTAATATCTTATGGAACGTGAACCTTGTTTGTCAATATAAGTTGTGTCAGATAGTAAACTCAATTCCTTGAAGTGCTTATTGTACAATGTGGCCTATTTCAGCAATCCGCACACCAACAACAACAACAACAACAACAACCAAGCCTTTCAGTCCCAAACAAGTTGGGGTAGGCTAGAGTTGAAACCCATAAGATTTCAAAACCAAGTCATGGCTCTGGAACGTGGATAGCAATCCGCACACCAACTGAGCAAAAAAATAATGGCTCTATTTCAACATTCTCCAATTGATAGAATTTATCTGTATCGAAGAAGCTAGTTGATCTTTATCATTGATACATCTAATAATTTGATCAATGCCAAACTAAGCTGTACCAATTTCTATACTATGATAATTATGTCTTCCACCGATCAATGGCCTTAAAAAAGTTCTTCAAGAAGAGCGCAGGCAATGACGTGATCTATTCAAGTGCAAGATTGTACAACCCACCACTGCCCACTGATGGGTGAAAAGCTAGAAGATAGATCAAGATCTCAAGGATAAAATTGCACAGCATACCATGTTGGTTAATTTGTCATGTTGACCATTTGATACAGTTACTGAAGAAGCCGAAGTATGGCGTGTTTGATCAACCGTCTTTGAGCCACGCCCTCGGCCTGTTCCACCACGTCCCCTTCCACGGCCTTGCTTTTTCCTGCTTGGGTTTTCCGAAGGCAGTCGTGCGTCCGCAACATCTAGTACTTTTGCTGCCGCATTAGCTGATCCCTGGAATTCACAATCATGAAAGAACGCACCAGCCAGAATTTTTATTACAAGGAATGGAAAGCAAGTGCAAAATAGAATTGTCCGTGTTTAATTCTATCCAATTCATGCCAGACGATCACACCTCAAAATTTCCAAGATCTAGGCCGCGGTCATCATCCGGGGATCTCGGACGCTTCAGTGTGTTCTTCTGTATCAAGAACTCCTCGCCATTCTGCTCAGCAAATGCAGAAAACATTAGTCTAGGTTACATGAAATAGAATTGTGAACTGAAATGCTAAATTAACCAGTAGTTAGCTACAGTATGAAGCGACATGTGCAGGTTTACCGAAAGAGGTATTACAAATAGTTCTAACCAGCATGATTGTACCAACATAGGTAATATACAGGTTACTTGAGCAGTAAAAGGGGGGAGAAAGAACAGGGGAGGTACGAGGTTTAGGGCTGACATCATCATCCGAAGAGGAGGAGGACTCGGGCAGCTCCTCCTGCTCCATGAAGGTGGGGGCGGAGGCGGCGGAGACAACCGGGTAGTGCGGCGGAGACGGGGGCGGCACCGAGACGGCCTTGCCGGCCATGCGCGCCTCGAGCTTGGCGAGCTTGGACGAGGACGGGTTGGAGTTGGACGAGAGGTGCTGCACTATGTCCTCCCCCGCGGCCGACATTGCCGCCGCCTGCTCCCAGACCAAACCGGATCGGGCCGTGCCCCCCGAAGCTTCCAGGAGAAGCAACCGCCGCAGGCACGCACGCGCCGGTCAGAGCCCCCTCCTCACCGCACGGAGCAGGCGAGCTCGCGGGTCGATCTACCGTGGCCGCGCGCGGTACGGGAGCCGACGAGCGGGGGGCGGGCGCGAATGCTACCTCGGGGAGCGAGCGGCCGACGCAGCAACCGCCGCCCCTCTCCTCCCTCGACCCGGCGACTCGCTGGCCGCCGCGGCGTACGCTGACGGCGGCGCCGCCGCGAGATGTGGGGGCGATTGGGGTTTCGCAGCTCTGCGCGCACGCCCGACCGGAAACGGAGGCGCAGGCAGGCAGGCGCACCACCTCCCCCCTCGCTCCCCTCCCCTCACAGTTCCCCCTGCGATTCCATTGCCACTCTCTGCTTTTATTTTCCCTGCTCCCGCTCCACTGGGCCCAGACCTCTCAGCCCGCGTCCACCGAGGCCCAGACGTCTCGGCCCTCAATCCCTCATCCATCGAGGCCCATAAACCGGCCCTTGGGCTCTTCCTGTGAGAGACGACTGTTTTTGCTGGGGTTCGAGTTTCTCCCCCTGGTGCGCCGCCTCCTCCGCAGCTCGGCGAGAGAACAATGGCGAGCGGCGCGGAGGAGGAGGGGAGAGCGAGGCGGGAGGCCGGCGAGGAGGATACGGACGAAGACGACGAGCGGCCGCAGCTGAGCGCGGCGGCGGCGGGGGCGCTGCGGGAGTTCCTCGAGGAGCAGGGACGGCACGAAGGGGAAAAGGGGGGAGGAGAAGGGGTGGAGCTGGTGGCGGAGGACTGGCGGCTGAGCCAGTTCTGGTACGACGAGCGCACCGCTCGGGAGCTGTCGGAGGAGGTCGCCCGCCTCGCCTCCGGTCTTCCCGCCGGCGCCAGCACCAGCGCTGCCGTGGCCTGCGTCGCGTGCCCGACGCTCTACGCCTACCTCAGGAAGAGCAGCCCGGATGTGCCGGCGCGGCTGCTCGAGTACGACGAGCGGTTCGGGCAGTACGGCGACGACTTCGCCTTCTACGACTACAACCAGCCGGAGGCGCTGCCGCCCGCCATGAAGCACGCCTTCCAGATCGTCGTCGCGGATCCTCCTTACCTGGTATGGTTTCCAGTCCCTTTGATTTGCTTAGCTCCCGAGTAGAATTTACAGGTTTGACTGAATTGTGGAGAGGAATGTCGATTCGTTGCTGGTGCAGAGTCAGGAGTGCTTGGAGAAGGTCGCCAAGACGGTCTCCTTTCTCGCGCAGCCTGAAGGCTCATTCCTGCTGTTGCTCACAGGTAATTCAGTTCTGATGCATCTGTTCTAATACTTTTATGGAATTATATATAGGGGCTGCTGATTGTGTGCGTTTGTTAGATTTTGTTTGCAATCAAGGGTGAACACTATGATCGTACTATCATCTCCATCGCTGGAAAGTTTGTGCCTATACCATTGCTTCTTTCCTTCAGACTTAAACATTTGGTATCACATCTCGTTAGAGCGAGCGTGTGACCTATGTAGCTGAGATTACTTTGGATTGAGCGCAACATCGGCAGCTTATATTTATAATTTGGAACCAAACATCATGTACTTATTCTTGTATGTGAATGTTCTCTTGAAAATGTTAGTTGTATTCTTTGGAGCTTATGTGTATATATATCTCTGTGTGTGTGTAGTCGTCACTAGTTGACAATTTAAGTATCTTGATACCTCGTAAATTTTGTAATAACATCTTATATTATGGGCCAGAGGGAGTAGAAAACATTGCTGGTGTTGTTTTGTGAGAAGTCAATATGGATCAAAATTTGTAATTCTGAATCATCCGTTTTCTTTCTCTAACGCTTTTGATTCATGCTTCTTTCGTCAGGGGAAGTTCAGAAGGACCGCGCACTGGAGCTCCTAAACGTGCGCCCCTGCGGTTTCAAACCTCAGCACTCGAACAAACTGGGAAATGTGTTCCGGCTGTTCACGAATTACGACCCGGTAGACAGACTTGGTGGCTGGGATCGGAGCGATGGCGCCCCGGTTTAGCCATGCCAAGTTGTCCATGGCTCTGGTCGTTCATTACATATTTACATGCTTAGAAACTGGACATGTCTTGGGCAAGTACAGAGATGTCCATCCTATGGATACTCTGATATGATGCATCTTTCAGTCATGTGCTGTCAGGTTTTTTTTCATTTAGAAATTGGACACAACTTTGGTAATGTTTCTCTTTGATACATATGTGTACTGTCATGTATTAGGTGAACCAAGTTCTTCACAAATGTTCCTGTCTTGAGCCACATGGCCGTGATTGAGATTGAGACTAAACTTCTGGACGTACTACACATGATCGAGATGCTTGCACACCAAACGTACTACACAGGATCTCGATCACTCCATCTTCTAAGTCGTTATTGGAAGCACAAGTCGCTTGATGCAGTACAGTAGTAGTTATGAACAAGTAGATGTGGTTCCCTTTGGCCGGGCTTCACTTGTGGTGCGCTTTGTTGGGCGGCTTGACGATGAGGACGGGACAGGAGGCGTGATGTGCGAGGTAGTCGCTCACGCTGCCCAGCAACGCCCTGCAACACACCACCAGCACAAGGTCACGAAGACGATTGATATGTTAGTTACATGGAGGCCATGGCGATCGGCGCGTACCTCTTGATCATGCCCAGGCCGCGGCTGCCGAGGACGAGGAGGTCGGCGCGCGCGTCCTCCACGGCCTGGCAGATGGCCTCCTTGGCGTCGCCCTCCACCACCGCCGCCGTGGCGCTCACCTGCTTCTGCCTGCACACGTCCAGCGCGCGGGCCACCGCCTTCCGGGAGTTCTCCGCCTGCGCCCTCCTCATGGAGTCCATCGCCGTCGGCGGCGCGTAGGCCAGGCCTGCTTCCACAGTCCACGACGCCGCACGCACGCACCAACCAGGTGTGTCAGTGGAGCGCCCCGAGCTCAGAGTTCAGACGGTTAGCGCGCGTGAGGATGCTTAGCTCACCGTGGGCGGCGACGGGGTAGACGAAGTGGTCGACGGGGTGCTGGGCGTGGACGACGACGACGGACGCGCCGGGGTGGTGCCGGACGACGTTGTCGAGCGCCCACGAGAGCGCGTGCAGGCTCTCCTCGCTCGCGTCCACCGCCGCCACCACCTTCATCGTCGTGACCTCCGCTCCAGGCGCCATGCCGCTCGCCATGGCCACGGCCTCGGCGCTCGCCTCCTCCATATAACGATGCCTTCACTTGCGGTGAGAGTGAGACCAAGACCGGCTTCGTGCCTGGCGATCGCTGCCTCGATCGACCACATCGCCTGTCGTATATATATATGCGCGCGCGCGCGCACGGTCGGCGCCGCTGGCTTTTGGATGTGAACGGCACGGGATAGATGGATGGATGGATAGAGATGGGGAGCGAGACGCGGTGGCTTTTGGTCCGTAGCTCCCGCCGTGCGTGCGTTCGTCAACTCCTGCTCGCTTGCGGCGGTCGGACGGTGTATCTTGGCTTCATTGGGCCGTTGAGTTTGGCGCGTCCCCTGCTCGCGGTCTGCTCCGGGGATTCGCACAAGTGCCCACTGCCCAGAACCAGAAGCCTTGTCAAGCCACCGAAAACCGTAGAGCCTTTTTTTTAGTGCTAATAACTAACGAACATAGGGGAGGGCGTCAAATGCAGCCTCAAGGGAAGCGCGGCTCTCAACAAAAGTGTCACTCGATCGTGCGAGATGGCGTCGGGCTCGAGTGGATCGTGCGAGACATGCGATACGAGATGGTGTGTCTCCTTCGCCGTCGATATCGGCTCGCGGCAGCTACGCTTTGCCGACGGCGAGCTGCTTCTCCGACGGGAGGCTCTCAGGTTAGTACTGAGGGATGCGAGAGGGGTTACCATCGATGCTCGGTGCCTTCGGGAAGGGGAAACCCTAGATATTGATGTCATGGTGGCGTTCCCCTGTTACTTCGCGAGAATTCGAGATCGGCTGCCGGAGAATTGGGCTCCGGTGAGGGCGGCCGAGGATACGGCGTCAGCCAGGAGGAGGGGAACGATGGGTGGGGGTGATGTCGCGCCAGGTGGGGTCGAGGCGGGCCCTGCCTCCAACAGTGCGCCAATGGCGGATGGGCGACACGTGGGAGGAAATCGGAGCGCTCGTTTTGGCTCCGATGGCAGTATAAAAGCCCCCACCGCGCCGAGACTTGACCTAGAGGAATCATTTTCCCATTTCTGGTCGGCGCAGCCTAGAAGCCCTAGATCGAGAGCGAGCGATTCCTTCGGTTGGTGGAGAGGGAAGGTTGGAGGAGATCTGCGATCCTTCGCGGTGGTGGCTGCGTCTCCTCCTACGATGGGGGGTGGAGGTCGAGGCTTCCGAGGAGAGCGACGGGGGGAGCCTGGTCGTGGTGCTCGCGGGCCCGGTCATGCTCCTGGACGGGGCGGTGGCCGTGATGGAGACCGGAGCAAATACTCCTGGAAGAGGGACGACGACAACAACAACGCGTCTACTTCCAATGTCGCCTCCGGATCTGATGACACCTCGCGATGGGATGAGGCTGCGATGGGGAAGCAGGCTGTGGATGGTGGGATCTGGGTACCCACGAGCCATGGATCTTCTGGATCCGCTAGTGAGGGTGCGGATCGCCAGATCCCCAATCCTCCTCGTCACAATCAAGGGAACAAAGCGTATCAGGTGACTCCTTCCAATGTTTTTGATCCCTGCCTCATTTGCAAGTCTCGTGAGCATGTTCCCGCGTTTAGGGCACAAGCTTTCTGTGAAAGGTGTGGTCGATTGGGTCATCTTGCATCTGTTTGTTGTGAGTTCTTACCGTGGAGTTATGTTGCCTCTATGTGTGCTTTTCAATCGAGGGGGCAAGGATTTTATTACATACATGATTCATGTTCGGCTAATCAGATGAAGGAGAGATCTAATAATATTGTAGTAAATATCGTTGAAGGGGAGACATCTACTAGACAAATGGAGCTTGATCTTAATGACTATCTGGCCACAGGATGGCGATGTTCGGCTCATGCTATTGGCCCGGGTGTTTTTGTGGTGAGGTTTCCTAATCCCAGGGTTGTAGCTCAGATTTGTTATGTGGGTCACACTGTACTTAAGACGAGCGGTGTTGTTATTAATGTGACTAAGTGGTCTTCAGCTGTTGGGTCTAAGGGGGTGATGGAAGTGGCCTGGGTTAAGATTAGTAATGTTCCTCTGGATAAAAAAAGTGAGAGAAATATGGCTTATGTTGCTTCCTTGGTACGTGTTCCCTTGGAAATCGATAGTGCAACCTTACACCGTCGTGCCTCTGCTAGGGTGAAGGTTAGGTGCAGAAATGTTGATGATATTCCTTCTGTAGCTGAGGCTGTTCTAGGGGAGCATTTTTATGATTTCTATTTTGAGGTGGACCAGGTTCTGGTGAAAGATCCTAATAGGGGTGAATTCCTTCTTAGCTCTGTGAGGAGCAATGATAAGGAAAAAAGTGATGATATTGATACTAATGTGAATAAGAAACCTAGAAATGATGAAATTCCCAGGGGGACTGTGGAGGAAAAAAATGATAATATTCAGACTGGGAAAAAAAAGCAACTCCAAGAATCCCAAGAGAGCATAGAATCTGATGTTTCCTTGCATACTTCACTATTGATTGATTCTATGGCTATGGATTTTATGGAAGAAGAGAAACATGTAAGTATTAAATGTTTGGGAGGTGATATAAATGAAAAATTGATATCTCCTGAAAATAATAAAAGAATCCTTTGCTGATATGGTGAGGATTACTCCTCAGGTGGTATATGTTGATGCTGAGATGGGTGAATTTGATGTTGGAAAGGTGGAATATAGGGTGGAATCTCCTGATACTGCTGTGGAAGTGGAGGTGATTCCTACTCCTCCCCTGGCTACTGAGGAGAATTTGAGATTCAGTCTCCGTAATGTGCAGAGTAAGATGGATGATGTCCAGCTGAAGGCTGCTGCTGCTGTCAAGAAAAGGAATGTGGAAGGTATATTACACTCACATAATTCTTTCGATGCTCTGTCTAATCCAAATATGGTGTTAGCTGCTTCTAAGATGGGGATTATTATTCCTGATAATGATTTTGTTAATATCGATGTTATTAGGGAGTTGGAGAAATTTAGGAATAATAATTCTAATGCGGAGAGAGAGGGTATAGTAGAGGCTGAGGAGAATGTGAATAATATGACGCTAATTAATGTTAATGGTGTAGTTACTCCGCTAGATTTAAATTGGATGGAGGAAGGTAATGTTGAGGAGGATGATTTTACGCTTGTGCGGTCTAGGAAAAAGAATAAATTGAAAAAAAACTATTGTGATAGCTAGACCTGTTACTAGAAGCCAGAAAAGTGAATCATCTTCGGCTAAAAAAATGGGTGCCCCTACTGTGCTTCCTAGTAGGGTCCCCAAGGAGAGGAAAAATTCAAAAGGATTTATATGAAAGGGGTCTTTTGGAACTGTAGGGGAGCAGGTAGGAAAGGGATGGCCTCCTGTTTTGCAGACATTATTAAAGATCATTCTCTTGATTTTATTGGTATTCAAGAAACCAAGAAGAAGGAGTTTCCTGCTAAATACTTAAGTAGAATGGATCCTTGTGGTTATTTTGCATGGAATTTTTTATCATCTGTGGGGAGATCGGGGGGTATCCTTTGTGGGATTAAAAAAGAGAACTTGGAGATGGTTTCCTCGATGATAGGGAACTTTATGGTTCATGCTCGTGTGTTTGATGTGGAAAAGAAATGTATGTGGGTTTTAATTGTAGTTTATGGAGCGGCTCATGATGATCGTAAAGATGAATTCCTGGATGAAATGCTTGTTACCTGTCACTGTTGGAATTATGCCCTAGAGGCAATAATAAATATAGTTATTATTATAATTCCTGTATCAAGATAATCGTTTATTATCCATGTTATAATTGTATTGAATGAAGACTAATTTACATGTGTGGATACATAGACAAAACACCGTCCCTAGTAAGCCTCTAGTTGGCTAGCCAGTTGATCAAAGATAGTCAGTGTCTTCTGATTATGAACAAGGTGTTGTTGCTTGATAACTGGATCACGTCATTAGGAGAATCACGTGATGGACTAGACCCAAACTAATAGACGTAGCATGTTGGTCGTGTCATTTTGTTGCTACTGTTTTCTGCGTGTCAAGTATTTATTCCTATGACCATGAGATCATATAACTCACTGACACCGGAGGAATGCTTTGTGTGTATCAAACGTCGCAACGTAAATGGGTGACTATAAAGATGCTCTACAGGTATCTCCGAAGGTGTTAGTTGAGTTAGTATGGATCAAGACTGGGATTTGTCACTCCGTGTGACGGAGAGGTATCTCGGGGCCCACTCGGTAATACAACATCACACACAAGCCTTGCAAGCAATGTAACTTAGTGTAAGTTGCGGGATCTTGTATTACGGAACGAGTAAAGAGACTTGCCGGTAAACGAGATTGAAATAGGTATGCGGATACTGACGATCGAATCTCGGGCAAGTAACATACCGAAGGACAAAGGGAATGACATACGGGATTATACGAATCCTTGGCACTGAGGTTCAAACGATAAGATCTTCGTAGAATATGTAGGATCCAATATGGGCATCCAGGTCCCGCTATTGGATATTGACCGAGGAGTCTCTCGGGTCATGTCTACATAGTTCTCGAACCCGCAGGGTCTGCACACTTAAGGTTCGACGTTGTTTTATGCGTATTTGAGTTATATGGTTGGTTACCGAATGTTGTTCGGAGTCCCGGATGAGATCACGGACGTCACGAGGGTTTCCGGAATGGTCCGGAAACGAAGATTGATATATAGGATGACCTCATTTGATTACCGGAAGGTTTTCGGAGTTACCGGGAATGTACCGGGAATGACGAATGGGTTCCGGGAGTTCACCGGGGGGGCAACCCACCCCGGGGAAGCCCATAGGCCTTTGGGGAGACACACCAGCCCTTAGTGGGCTGGTGGGACAGCCCACAAGTGCCCTATGCGCCAAGGAGAAGAAAATCAAGAGAGAAAGAAAAAAAAAAGGAGGAGGTGGGAAGGAAGGGGGACTCCCTCCCACCAAACCTAGTCCAACTCGGTTTGGGGGGGGGAGAGTCCTCCCCCTTGGACTCGGCCGACCCCCTTGGGGCTCCTTGAGCCCCAAGGCAAGGCCCCCTCCCTCCCACCTATATATACGGAGGTTTTAGGGCTGATTTGAGACGACTTTTCCACGGCAGCCCGACCACATACCTCCACGGTTTTTCCTCTAGATCGCGTTTCTGCGGAGCTCGGGCGGAGACCTGCTGAGACAAGATCATCACCAACCTCCGGAGCGCCATCACGCTGCCAGAGAACTCTTCTACCTCTCCGTCTCTCTTGCTGGATCAAGAAGGCCGAGATCATCGTCGAGCTGTACGTGTGCTGAACGCGGAGGTGCCGTCCGTTCGGTACTAGATCGTGGGACTGATCGCGGGATTGTTCGCGGGGCGGATCGAGGGACGTGAGGACGTTCCACTACATCAACCGCGTTCTCTAACGCTTCTGCTGTACGGTCTACAAGGGTACGTAGATCACTCATCCCCTCTCGTAGATGGACATCACCATGATAGGTCTTCGTGCGCGTAGGAAAATTTTTGTTTCCCATGCGACGTTCGCCAACAGTCACAATATTGATATCCCTTATATTATTGGGGGTGATTTTAATATCATAAGAGGGGTTCATGATAAGAATAAGAAACCTGGCAATCTCAAATTTGCTTCAAAGTTTAATGATGTTATTCATTCCTTGGGCCTGAGAGAGATTGATATGGGGGGAGTATACGTGGACTAATAAACAAAGTCATCCTACTTTGGAAAAATTGGACAGGGTATTAATGAGCTTCAGCTGGGAAGATTTATATCCTTTGGTTTCGGTTCGTAAACTGGTCCAGGAGGTTTCTGATCATAATCCCTTGTTATTATCGACGGGATCGGATGAAAGGAGAGCTCCTGTGAATATGGAATTTAGATTTGAACTTTCCTGGCTTAAGCATGAAGATTTTTTCCCAAAAGCTAAGAGCATTTGGGAATAATATGTCAGGGCAGAAGACCCTATTGATATTCTCAATATTAAATTGAAGCGCATTAAGAAATACTTTAAAGGCTGGGGATCAAACAAGTTTGGTCATAGTAGGAAGAGGAAAGATGAGATTAGAAGAGAATTAGAGGAGATTGAGAGGTTGGAGGAGATGGGCCCTTTAGATCCTGTTGTGTATGAAAAGAGGACATTGTTGTGTGCTGAATATAATGAGATCCTTACTAATGATGCGCTTTTTTGGCTCCAGCAGTCTAATGAGAGATGGTTGTTGAAAGGGGATCGAAACACAGCTTTTTTTCATAGAGTGGCTAATGGTAGGAAAAGGAAGAATACGATTCATTCTTTTGTTAACGGGGATGTGGTGATTGAGGGGACCGAGAACCTGTTGAAACATGCAACTGACTTTTATAAGGAGTTGTTTGGTCCTGCTAATGGGAACATGTTTCACCTGGACCCTAATACTTGGTCTATGGAGGAAAAATCCGTGTGGGTGATAATGTTTTCATTACTAGAAGGTTCACGGAGGAGGAGGTGAAGAAGGCCTTGTTTTCTATGGAAAGCAATAAAGCCCCAGGCCCAAATAATATTCCTGTCGAATTTTATAAGCATTGTTGGGAATTTGTTAAATATGATCTGATGAGATTGTTTGATGCTTTCCATAACAATTCTTTAGATGTGACTCGTTTAAACTATGGGGTAATCACTTTGCTTTCTAAATTAAACGGAGCCAAAAAGATTCAACAATACAGGCCCATTTGTTTGTTGCGATGTCCTTATAAGTTGATAACGAAGGTTTTGAATGATAGGGTGGCATTGTACTCTGATGTTCTAATTAGTAGGCATCAAAATGCTTTCATTAAACATACAAATATAATGGATGGCATCCTGACTTTGCATGAAGTTTTGCACCACACTCAGCGTCGAAAAAAATGTGGGATAGTGCTAAAACTGGACTTTAAAAAGGCTTATGATAAGATCATCTGGGATTTCCTCCTGGAGTGTCATAGAAACAGAGGTTTTGGAGAAACCTGGTGTGGCTGGATAAAAAAGATCTTGTATGATGGCACGGTGTGCATTAAATTGAACAATGGAAAAGGTCCTTATTTCCAAAGTCATAAAGGGGTTAGACAGGGTGATCCTTTCTCTCCTTTCCTGTTCAATATTGTTGTTGAGGCCTTATCTAAGATGGTGAGAAACACCTAGAGGGAGAAATTGTTCACTAGTCTTGCTCCTGATCTTATTGATGATGGTGTTGCTATTCTCCAGTATGTGGATGACATTGTAATATGCTTTGAACATGATGTAGTTGCGGCTGTTAATTTGAAACTCTTGTTATATATGTTTGAACTGATGTCGGGGTTAAAGATCAATTTTGAGAAGAGTGAGATTTTTTTGTGTGGGAGGTGATGAGAATATCCTGAGTACTTATGCTGACATGTTTAATTGTCAGATTGGGCACTTCCCTATGAAATATTTGGGGGTTCCAGTAAGCTTTATTGGACTCAGGTGTGTAGATTGGTTGTTTCTGGATGAAAATTTTCTTAAATGTTGTGAAACTTGGATAGGTAATGTTGCATCTTCGGGAGGTAGGCTGATTCTGATGAACTCATCTTTAACTAGTATAGTATATTACTATATGGCGATGTTCTTGCTTCCTAAGATGGTCATATACAAACTTGATAAATACAGGAAGAAATTCTTTTGGAGAGAAATTGAGGGTAATAAGAGATATCACTTGGTTAAGTGGGATCGTATTTGTAGATCTAAAAAGAAAGGGGGCCTGGGGTAAAGAACTTGCATAAACAGAATGTGAGCCTGCTTGTTAAATGGTGGTGGAAGTTAGAAACACAACAAGGGTCGTGGCAAGATGTGATGAGAGCGAAATACTTTAGAAGAGTGGATGTGACATCAATTACTAGTAAGTTTGCTGACTCTCCTATTTGGAAAGCTATTATGAAAGTTAAACCTCACTATATGGTTGATAGAGAGGTTGTGTTAAAATCTGGTAATATCACTAGACTTTGGCATGATTCTGTGAATGTTGCCCCCCTGTGTTGAAAAATTCTTATGCTGATCTGTTTTATATCTGTAATCATCAGGATATTACTGTGAGAGATTTTAAAACGTGGGAGGAGGGTGACTTTTTTAGGAGATAGTTGACTCCTCTGTTGGCGGGCCAATGGTCTGAACTGAAGGTAGTTGTTGGTAAATGGGTCTTATCTGATGAACCAGATCATATTTTGTGGAAGTTTAGGGGTGGTAAAAGGTTCTCTACTAAGTCTGTTTATGAGCATTTGGAAAGTAACATTGCTGGTTGTGACTTAGATGGATCTGGAGTGCAAAGTTGCCTCTTAAGATCCAGATTTTCTTATGGCAACTTTTCAAGATGCCATTCTAACGCGAGACATGATGAGTAGGAGAAAATGGAAAGGTAATCCTAGATGTTCTTTTTGCTAGAGAGGGAGACTTCACAGCATTTGTGTTTTTCTTGTCTTGTCGCTAGAGTGGTGTGGAGAACAGTGGGATGTATGCTTGGGACCAGCAAAGGTCCTGATAATCTTTGGCAGTTTTATGCTTGGTGCTTTGCTTATTTGCCTAATGGAGCTAGGTTTTATACTTGTGGCCTTGCTGCTATTTGTTGGGCATTGTGGAATTGCCGCAATCGCGCGACCATTGAAAAAAAGAAGCTGGGATCTCCTTTTGATGTCGTTTACTCTGCTTGTGGGTTCCTCACATATTGGGCAGGGTTATTAACAGGGAAGGACAAACTGGCGCTGGAGCGGGGGGCGAAGATGCTGAAGAGGAATGCGTTGAATCCGCTGGGGATCTGTGCGGCCCCGAAGGAGGATTGCTGATGGCGTAGCTTATTCTGGTTATCTTGGGGTGCTGGTGAGATGTTCGGTTGTTTTGTTGGCCTCCCTGCGTGGAGTGGTTTCAGGCGATATCCTATGTTGTTTGTTTTCTGGAGATTCCTAGACTTATTTGGATGGTTTAGTGCGTAGTATGTGTGTTCTTGGGTTTTTGCCCTACGGTAGGCTGTTCGATGACGAGTGCCTATGTGTAGGTTTCCCAAGAATGCTTTGAACTCGCACCCCTTTTCTGGTTTTCCTTTTGAATTTGAACAATGTATTTCCGTTATGTGAGTAATGGAAAGGGGGTTGCCCGGTTCAGAAAAAAAAGTAACGAACATTCGCGAGGAAGAAATTGCCAGCGAACGCGTTCGCAAGCGTTTGCTGTGATGGCAATTTTTCAAAAAGAAAATGCCTTCTCTGCCACAAATTGCTATTCTAGTCTGAAAAAACTGTCACCCCTACAACTGAAAACTGCCATGAAAAATGTTCACAATTGTCACCCCCAACGATGAACGTTAGTTGACTAAGAGGGCCTTTTTTAGGTATGAAACCGAAAACCGCAACTCGAATACCTCAACACAGACAAATATTATACAGCGATTTATTTTCATAACCACATCAAACTACTGTTTGACAATATCAAGGAGGGCGTCAAAATTAAGGGAGATCATGGATGTTTTGTTTATCAGTGCCATGTCAATAAATGTCCCTTGCTTTGTTTATCAGATTCTTTTCTGAAAATGCTTTGTTTATCAGTATCAAATAGAACTGTTAACATTTTTTTATTTTTTTATTCACATATATAATGTGCTACTAAATCCATTCGTGTTTGTTGAGCGGTTGCTACTAGCTGCGATGATTCTATCATGAAAGACTAAGGGTGTGTTCGGGAGCCCTCTCACTTATGAAATCTCCGTATCCAGCCTCACAGTCCAGCCGAATGGGTCCACTTATGGCTTTTGGGACAAGAAGCTCACTCAAAAGTGTGTTTTTCATGCTAAACCATTTTAGTATCATGTCAGTATGTATTTCGGTTTAACCTTATCAGACTCTATGATTTATATCTATAGCTCTTTATGCCCAGTAGATATTTGTTTAGCCCGGTTCTTTGTTGGAAAAATATTTTCATTGAAGTCCTAGTTCATGTCAAGATATTTATATCATTTACAATTAACAGTATGTTTTGACCATAAAGTATTCAAAATGTTATTGGGCACCCACTTAATTTTTTTGTAAACACAAACATCTTCATCATTCTTGCTGAAATCAAACTATCCGACCATTTCATTGAGACGAAGATTCCAATTCCTTTGTGCTTGCTTCAGTCTATAAAATTGACCTTCCAAGTTTTGCACATTATTTCAGCATCCTTTGGATCGACAAAACCCTCATTTTGTATCATATACATGTCTACGGTTAATATTTCATGAAGGAATGCTTGTTTTGACATCCATCTCTCATATCTCAAAGTTGAAATATAACCCGAATTGACTTAAGCATCGTTGCGATGTGATCATTTCATCATAGTCAACTCCTTAAACTTGTCAAAAACTCTTTGCAACAGATCAAGCTTTATTGATGCTAACAGCAACATCTAATGTTGGCTGGTTCACGGCGATATAGAGTGGCAGCGGTTAGTTCCTCGCTTCCATCATGGGAGACCTCCTGACGGGCGTTGCTTAAGGTGAGAAGGCGGCTCAAGCGTCCGAGCGTCGCTCTGGACTAGCCCAGAGTGTTGGCTGTCGCGACTAGCAGAATATCCATTTTCAAGATGGTTATTGGGGTACAACTTGTTTCCTAAAGTGAAAACTTATGTTTTGACCTTCATTATGTTCATCGGTGTCAAACTTGTGTGTTATCTTGTCGAAGGTGTTGTCTACTTGTTGTTGTATTTTCCTTCATTGGTTGGTATCGAAAATCATGATGAAATTCCTTGTCCTTGTTGTCTCTGGTACTTGAAGGCGTTACTTAAGGCGGGAAGACGACTCACGTGTCCGAGCGTCGCTCCGGCCTAGCCTGGGGTGTTGGTTGATGCGACTAGCAAATGATCCGTTTTCAAGATGGTTATTGGGGTACAACTTGTTTCCTAAGGTGAAAACTTCCGTTTTGACCTTCATTGTTCGGGTTCGGCGATGACAAACTTGTGTGTTATCTTGTTGAAGGTGTTGTGTGTCGTGGGAGCGAGCCTGACAGTAGAGGTTAAGGGTACGCAAGGAGAGGACAGAGTCCTAGATACTACTAGTTTGTACACGCGAATGTATGAGTTCAGACCCCTCTCGTGGAGATAACAACCCTATGCCTTAGTGCTCGGGAGCTTCTGTCATGTGAAAAGTGTGAGTTACACGGGGTGCGAACCCTTGTGCCAGAGGGGAGGGGTGGCTTATATAGAGTGCGCAACCCCTCATCAATACCGAGGAACCAAGGGTTCGGTTATGTTAATAAAGGTAAGTGTTACTGATAACGTATGAAACAAATGTTACTTATGGCGACCAGTCGAATGCATGTCCATTGGCCTGTTGGGGAACGTCGCATGGGAATAAAAAAAATTCCTACGCGCACGAAGACCTATCATGGTGATGTCCATCTACGAGAGGGGATGTGTGATCTATGTACCCTTGTAGATCGTACAGCAGAAGCGTTAGTGAACGCGGTTGATGTAGTGGAACGTCCTCACGTCCCTCGATCCTCCCCACGAACCGTCCCGCCATCAGTCCCACGATCTAGTGCCGAACGGACGGCACCTCCGCGTTCAGCACACGTACAGCTCGACGATGATCTCGGCCTTCTTGATCCAGCAAGAGAGACGGAGAGGTAGAAGAGTTCTCCGGCAGCGTGACGGCGCTCCGGAGGTTGGTGATGATATTGTCTCAGCAGGGCTCCGCCCGAGCTCCGCAGAAACGCGATCTAGAGGTAAAACCGTGGAGATATGTGGTCGGGCTGCCGTGGCAAAGTAGTCTCAAATCAGCCCTAAAACCCCACTATATATAGGAGAGGGAGGGGGGAGCCTTGCCTTGGGGTCCAAGAACCCCCAAGGGGTCGGCCGAGCCAAGGGGGGAAGGATTCCCCTCCCAAACCGAGTCCTACTTGGTTTGGAAGGTGGAGTCCTTCTTCCCTTTCCCACCTCCTCCTTTTTTCCCTTTCCTCTTGGATTTTCTCCCCAATGCGCATAGGCCTCTCTTGGGCTGTCCCACCAGCCCACTAAGGGCTGGTGCGGCACCCCAAACACCTATGGGCTTCCCCGGGGTGGGTGGGCCCCCCCGGTGAACTCCCGGAACCCATTCGTCATTCCCGGTACATTCCCGGTAACTCCGAAAACCTTCCGGTAATCAAATGAGGTCATCCTATATATCAATCTTCGTTTTCGGACCATTCCAGAAACCCTCGTGACGTCCGTGATCTCATCCGGGACTCCGAACAACATTCGGTAACCAACCATATAACTCAAATACGCATAAAACAACGTCGAACCTTAAGTGTGCAGACCCTGCGGGTTCGAGAACTATGTAGACATGACCCGAGAGACTCCTCGGTCAATATCCAATAGCGGGACCTGGATGCCCATACTGGATCCTACATATTCTACGAAGATCTTATCGTTTGAACCTCAGTGCCAAGGATTCATATAATCTCGTATGTCATTCCCTTTGTCCTTCGGTATGTTACTTGCCCGAGATTCGATCGTTAGTATCCATATACTTATTTCAATCTCGTTTACCGGCAAATCTATTTACTCGTTCCGTAATACAAGATCCCGCAACTTACACTAAGTCACATTGCTTGCAAGGCTTGTGTGTGATGTTGTATTACCGAGTGGGCCCCGAGATACCTCTCCGTCACACGGAGTGACAAATCCCAGTCTCGATCCATACTAACTTAACGAACACCTTCGGAGATACCTGTAGAGCATCTTTATAGTCACCCAGTTACGTTGCCACGTTTGATACACACAAAGTATTCCTCCGGTGTTAGTAAGTTATATGATCTCATGGTCATAGGAATAAATACTTGACACGCAGAAAACAGTAGCAATAAAATGACACAATCAACATGCTACGTCTATTAGTTTGGGTCTAGTCCATCACGTGATTCTCCTAATGACGTGATCCACTTATCAAGCAACAACACCTTGTTCATAATCAGAAGACACTGACTATCGTTGATCAACTGACTAGCCAACTAGAGGCTTGCTAGGGACAGTGTTTTTGTCTATGTATCCACACATGTAAATGAGTCTTCATTCAATACAATTATACCATGGATAATAAACGATTATCTTGATACAGGAATTATAATAATAACTGTATTTATTATTGCCTCTAGGGCATAATTCCAACAGTCTCCCACTTGCACTAGATTCAATAATCTAGTCCTCACATCATCATGCGAATTACATTGTAATAAATCTAACACCCATACAGTTCTGGTGTTGATCATGCTTTGCCCGTGGAAGAGGTTTAGTCAGCGGGTCTGCTACATTCAGATCCGTGTGCACTTTGCATATATTTACGTCCTCTCCTTCGACGTAGTCGCGGATGAGGTTGAAGCGTCGTTTGATATGTCTGGACTTCTTGTGAAACCGTGGTTCCTTTGCTAAGGCAATGGCACCCGTGTTGTCACAGAACAAGGTTATTGGATTCAGTGCGCTTGGCACCACTCCAAGATCCGTCATGAATTGCTTCATCCAGACACCCTCCTTAGCCGCCTCCGAGGCAGCCATGTACTCCGCTTCACATGTAGAATCTGCTACGACGCTTTGCTTGGAACTGCACCAGCTTACCGCACCCCCATTAAGAATAAATACGTATCCGGTTTGCGACTTAGAGTCGTCCGGATCTGTGTCAAAGCTTGCATCGACGTAACCTTTTATGGCGAGCTCTTCGTCACCTCCATACACGAGAAACATCTCCTTAGTCCTTTTCAGGTACTTCAGGATATTCTTGACCGCCGTCCAGTGATCCACTCCTGGATTACTCTGGAACCTACCTGCCATACTTATGGCCAGGCTAACATCCGGTCTAGTGCACAGCATTGCTTATATGATAGAACCTATGGCTGAAGCATAGGGGACGGAGCGCATATGCTCTCTATCTTCATCAGTTGCTGGGCACTGAGTCTTACTCAATCTCGTACCTTGTAAAACTGGCAAGAACCCTTTCTTGGACTGTTCCATTTTGAACCTCTTCAAAACTTTATCAAGGTACGTGCTTTGTGAAAGTCCTATGAGGCGTTTTGATCTATCCCTGTAGATCTTAATGCCTAGAATGTAAGCAGCTTCTCCTAGGTCCTTCATAGAGAAACTTTTATTCAAGTAATCCTTTATGCTCTCCAAAAACTCTACGTTGTTTCCAATCAGCAATATGTCATCCACATATAATATTAGAAACGCCACAGAGCTCCCACTCACTTTCTTGTAAATACAAGATTCTCCAACCACTTTTATAAACCCAAATGCTTTGATCACTTCATCAAAGTGTTTGTTCCAACTCCGAGATGCTTGCACCAGTCCATAAATGGATCGCTGGAGCTTGCACACCTTGTCAGCATTCTTAGGATCGACAAAACCTTCGGGTTGCATCATATACAACTCTTCCTTAAGGAAACCGTTAAGGAACGCCGTTTTGACATCCATCTGCCAGATTTCATAATCGAAAAATGCAGCTATTGCTAACATGATTCTGACGGACTTAAGCATCGCTACGGGTGAGAATGTCTCATCGTAGTCAACTCCTTGAACTTGTGAAAAACCCTTTGCCACAAGTCGAGCTTTATAAACGGTCACATTGCCGTCAGCGTCCGTCTTCCTCTTAAAGATCCATTTGTTCTGAATAGCCTTGCGGCCCTCAGGCAGTACTTCCAAAGTCCACACTTTGTTCTCATACATGGATCCTATCTCGGACTTCATGGCTTCTAGCCATTTGTTGGAATCTGGCCCCACCATTGCTTCTTCATAATTTGCAGGTTCATTGTTGTCTAACAACATGATCGATAAGACGGGATTGCCATACCACTCTGGAGCAGCACGTGGTCTCGTCGACCTGCGTGGTTCGACAGAAACTTGAACCGGAGTTTCATGATCATCATCATTAACTTCCTCCTCAACCGGCGTCGCAACGACAGAGGTTTCCCCTTGCCCTGCGCCACCATCCAGAGGGATGAGAGGTTCGACAACCTCGTCAAGTTCTATCTTCCTCCCACTCAATTCTCTCGAGAGAAACTCCTTCTCGAGAAAAGCTCCGTTTTTAGCAACAAACACTTTGCCCTCGGATTTGAGATAGAAGGTGTACCCAACTGTCTCTTTTGGGTAACCTATGAAGATGCACTTTTCCGCTTTGGGTTCCAGCTTTTCAGGCTGAAGCTTTTTGACATAAGCATCACATCCCCAAACTTTAAGAAACGACAACTTTGGCCTTTTGCCAAACCACAGTTCGTATGGTGTCGTCTCAACGGATTTTGATGGTGCCCTATTTAAAGTGAATGCAGCTGTTTCTAATGCATAACCCCAAAATGATAATGGCAAATCGGTAAGAGACATCATAGATCGCACCATCTCTAATAAAGTACGATTACGACGTTCGGACACACCATTACGCTGTGGTGTTCTAGGCGGTGTCAACTGTGAAACAATTCCACATTGTCTTAAGTGAGCACCAAACTCGAAACTTAGATATTCACCCCCACGATCAGACCGTAGGAACTTGATCTTCTTGTTACGATGGTTTTCAACTTCACTCTGAAATTGCTTGAACTTTTCAAATATTTCAGACTTGTGCTTCATTAAGTAGACATAACCATATCTACTCAAATCGTCAGTGAAGGTGAGAAAATAACGATATCCGCCACGTGCTTCCACGCTCATCGGACCACACACATCGGTATGTATGATTTCCAACAAGTCACTTGCACGCTCCATTGTTTCGGAGAACGGAGTTTTAGTCATCTTGCCCATGAGGCATGGTTCACACGTGTCAAGTGAATCAAAGTCAAGTGACTCCAAAAGTCCATCGGCATGGAGTTTCTTCATGCGCTTTACACCAATATGACCTAAGCGCAGTGCCACCAAAATATGGCGCTATCATTGTTAACTCTAACTCTTTTGGTCTCAATGTTATGTATGTGTGTATCACTATCAAGATTCAATATGAACAATCCTCTCACATTGGGTGCATGACCATAAAAGATGTTATTCATAGAAATAGAACAACCATTATTCTCTGACTTAAAAGAGTAACCGTCTCGCAATAAACAAGATCTAGATATAATGTTCATGCTCAACGCAGGCACTAAATAACAATGATTTAAGTTCATAACTAATCCTGACGGTAACTGAAGTGAGACTGTGCCGACGGCGATTGCATCAACCTTGGAACCATTTCCCACGCGCATCGTCACTTCATCTTTCGCCAGCCTTCGTCTATTCCGCAGTTCCTGTTTCGAGTTGCAAATATGAGCAACAGAACCGGTATCGAATACCCAGGCACTACTACGAGAGCCGGTTAAGTACACATCAATAACATGTATATCAAATATACCTGATTTTTTTTGGCCGCTTTCTTATCAGCCAGATACTTGGGGCAATTGCGCTTCCAGTGACCCATACCCTTGCAATAGTAACACTCTATTTCAGGCTTAGGTCCAGCTTTGGGTTTCTTCGTCGGATTGGCAACAGACTTGCCGCTCTTCTTCGAATTACCCTTCTTGCCTTTGTCGTTTCTCTTGAAACTAGTGGTCTTATTCACCATCAACACTTGATGCTCTTTACGGAGTTCAGACTCTGCGACTTTTAGCATCGCAAACAACTCGCCGGGAGACTTGTTCATCCCTTGCATGTTGTAGTTCAACACAAAGCCTTTATAGCTTGGCGGCAGTGATTGAAGGATTCTGTCAGTGATAGCTTCTTGCGGGAGTTCAATCCCCAGCTCAGCTAGACGGTTTGAGTACCCAGACATTTTGAGCACATGTTCACTGACAGACGAGTTCTCCTCCATCTTGCAAGCATAGAATTTATCGGAGGTCTCATACCTCTCAATCCGGGTGTTCTTCTGAAAGATAAACTTCAACTCCTGGAACATCTCAAATGCTCCATGACGCTCAAAGGGACGTTGAAGTCCCGGTTCTAAGCCATACAAGACTGCACATTGAACTATTGAGTAGTCATCCTTACGTGCTAACCAAGCGTTCTTAACATCCTGATCAGCCGTAGCGGGTGGTTCATCTCCTAGCGCAGCATTAAGGACATAATCCTTCTTCCCAGCTTGTAAGATTAGCTTAAGATTACGAGCCCAGTCTACAAAGTTGCTTCCATCATCTTTCAACTTAGCTTTCTCTAGGAACGTATTAAAATTCAGGATGACTGTCGCGTGAGCCATGATCTACAACACAAATATATTCAAAGTGGAGTTAGACTATGTTCAAGATAATTAGAGTTTAACTTAATCAAATTATTCGCTAAACTCCCACTCAAAAAGTATATCTCTCTAGTCATTTGAGTGGTTCATGATCCACTTACACTAGCTCAAGTCCGATCATCACGTGAGTTGAGTATAGTTTCAGTGGTAAGCATCCCTATGCTAATCATATCATCTATATGATTCATGATCGACCTTTCGGTCTCATGTGTTCCGAGGCCATGTCTGCACATGCTAGGCTCGTCAAGCTTAACCCGAGTGTTCCGCATGCGCAACTGTTTTGCACCCGTTGTATGTGAACGTTGAGTCTATCACACCCGATCATCACGTGGTGTCTCGAAACGACGGACTGTAGCAACGGTGCATAGTCGGGGAGAACACAATTTCGTCTTGAAATTTTAGTGAGAGATCACCTCATAATGCTACCGTCGCTCTAAGCAAAATAAGGTGCATAAAAGGATTAACATCACATGCAATTCATAAGTGACATGATATGGCCATCATCACGTGCTCCTTGATCTCCATCACCAAAGCACCGTCACGATCTTCTTGTCACCGGCGCCACACCATGATCTCCATCAACGTGTCGCCATTGGGGTTGTCGTGCTACTCATGCTATTACTACTAAAGCTACTTCCTAGCAAAATAGTAAACGCATCTGCAAGCACAAACGTTAGTTATAAAGACAACCCTATGGCTCCTGCCGGTTGTCGTACCATCGACGTGCAAGTCGATATTTTCTATTACAACATGATCATCTCATACATCCAATATATCACATCACATCGTTGGCCATATCACATCACAAGCATACCCTGCAAAAACAAGTTAGACGTCCTCTAATTTTGTTGTTGCATGTTTTACGTGGTGACCATGGGTATCTAGTAGGATCGCATCTTACGCAAACACCACAACGGAGATATATGAGTTGTTATTTAACCTCATCCAAGGACCTCCTTGGTCAAATCCGATTCAACTAAAGTTGGAGAAACTGACACCCGGCAGTCATCTTTGAGCAACGGAGTTACTTGTAGCGATGAAACCAGTCTCTCGTAAGCGTACGAGTAATGTCGGTCCGAGCCGCTTCGATCCAACAATACCGCGGAATCAAGAAAAGACTAAGGAGGGCAGCAAAACACACATCTCCGCCCACAAAAACTTTTGTGTTCTACTCGAGAAGACATCTACACATGAACCTAGCTCATGATGCCACTGTTGGGGAACGTCGCATGGGAATCAAAAAAATTCCTACGCGCACGAAGACCTATCATGGTGATGCCCATCTACGAGAGGGGATGTGTGATCTACGTACCCTTGTAGATCATACAGCAGAAGCGTTAGTGAACGCGGTTGATGTAGTGGAACGTCCTCACGTCCCTCGATCCGCCCCGCGAACCGTCCCGCGATCAATCCCACGATCTAGTGCCGAACGGACGGCACCTCCGCGTTCAGCACACGTACAGCTCGACGATGATCTCGGCCTTCTTGATCCAGCAAGAGAGACGGAGAGGTAGAAGAGTTCTCCGGCAGCGTGACGGTGCTCCGGAGGTTGGTGATGATCTTGTCTCAGCAGGGCTCCGCCCGAGCTCCGCAGAAACACGATCTAGAGGTAAAACCGTGGAGATGTGGTAGGGCTGCCGTGGCAAAGTCGTCTCAAATCAGCCCTAAAACCCCACTATATACAGGAGAGGGAGGGGGAGCCTTGCCTTGGGGTCCAAGAACCCCCAAGGGGTCGGCCGAGCCAAGGGGGGAAGGATTCCCCTCCCAAACCGAGTCCTACTTGGTTTGGAAGGTGGAGTCCTTCTTCCCTTTCCCACCTCCTCCTTTTTTTCCCTTTCCTCTTTGATTTTCTTCCCAATGCGCATAAGCCTCTCTTGGGCTGTCCCACCAGCCCACTAAGGGCTGGTGCGGCACCCCAAACACCTATGGGCTTCCCCGGGGTGGGTGGCCCCCCCGGTGAACTCCCGAAACCCATTCGTCATTCCCGGTACATTCCCGGTAACTCCAAAAACCTTCCGGTAATCAAATGAGGTCATCCTATATATCAATCTTCGTTTCCGGACCATTCCGGAAACCCTCGTGACGTCCGTGATCTCATCCGGGACTCCGAACAACATTCGGTAACCAACCATATAACTCAAATACGCATAAAACAACGTCGAACCTTAAGTGTGCAGACCCTGCGGGTTCGAGAACTATGTAGACATGACCCGAGAGACTCCTCGGTCAATATCCAATAGCGGGACCTGGATGCCCATATTGGATCCTACATATTCTACGAAGATCTTATCGTTTGAACCTCAGTGCCATGGATTCATATAATCCCGTATGTCATTCCCTTTGTCCTTCGGTATGTTACTTGCCCGAGATTCGATCGTCAGTATCCATATACTTATTTCAATCTCGTTTACCGGCAAGTCTCTTTACTCGTTCCGTAATACAAGATCCCGCAACTTACAGTAAGTCACATTGCTTGCAAGGCTTGTGTGTGATGTTGTATTACCGAGTGGGCCCCGAGATACCTCTCCGTCACACAGAGTGACAAATCCCAGTCTCAATCCATACTAACTTAACGAACACCTTCGGAGATACCTGTAGAGCATCTTTATAGTCACCCAGTTACGTTGCGACGTTTGATACACACAAAGTATTCCTCCGGTGTTAGTAAGTTATATGATCTCATGGTCATAGGAATAAATACTTGACACGCAGAAAACAGTAGCAATAAAATGACACGATCAACATGCTACGTCTATTAGTTTGGGTCTAGTCCATCACGTGATTCTCCTAATGACGTGATCCACTTATCAAGCAACAACACCTTGTTCATAATCAGAAGACACTGACTATCGTTGATCAACTGACTAGCCAACTAGAGGCTTGCTAGGGACAGTGTTTTTGTCTATGTATCCACACATGTAAATGAGTCTTCATTCAATACAATTATAGCATGGATAGTAAACGATTATCTTGATACAGGAATTATAATAATAACTATATTTATTATTGCCTCTAGGGCATAATTCCAACATGGCCTCCCTGAAGTGGCTTCTGATCTTCTACGGTCGACTGGCTTCTGGTTCTTCCGAGTGAAAGATAACTGTTGAATGGAGGAGAAACCTCCGAGTAGATGATTTGTCGAGTGACTCATGCGCCTTGGTGGTTTCAGTCGAAGTCTTCCTTGCGATCCTTAAGTTCTCCAATGTAGTGTCCTTGGGTAGGGCATGCAGGTCAGGCCTAAGACCCTACCCTAGGTACATCATTAGCCCTCGAATGGATCGACGTTCAAGTAAAGAAAGGGTCGATGCATATTATGATATGACACACAAATTTCGAATGCATTTTAGGGCTTCACAGAAGTATGCGTCGATTGGAATCGTTGTCATTCACCCTCATCGATTCTGTTTTGAAATGAGTCGGAGTGATCTTTAACGCAAATTTAGGATCGAGCGGTCAACAGGATCTCTTGATGTGACGGGTCACTTCGTCAGGTCCGGATTTTACGGGATTCGAAAATTTGATAAGCGCGCTCCGCGCGATGATGACGCAACGACTGGGGTAAGTGGCGGCATGACGCCTCGATTTGCGTGTCGTCTTTATCGCCACGCATCGTGCTTCCTATGAAATCGGGATGCACAGAGATCTGGTGGACCCGCAGGTCAACGACCCACTCAGGCAACTATAAAATGGGACGATGCTAGGGCCGGTACAATGTTCCTCCTCCATTCCCCTCTTTTCATCCGCCTCCTTCGCCTCACGCACGCACTCGGGCAACTATAAAATGGGACGGTGCATGGGCACTACTGACTCGCACCTCGACGAATCCGTCTTCAAATAGTGGGATAAGAAAACTGACATGAGAAATCCCTATAGGAAGGCTATGGCCTCCTTTGCCATGCTCGTCTCTTGAACAATCTAAAATGAGAGAAACGCATGAGTGTTACGACACAAGAGCGCGCCACCGCCATTCCTCCTAAAAAACGTCGTCGACGAGGCTAATCTTTGGGCGATGGCGGGTGCTAAGAAATCAGGGCTTACTGTTTGTCATGAGTGACTGACATGCCGTATTTGTTGTGACAGTTGTAAAACTCTATTCTTCTTTTATTTAATGGATGGGGCAAATCTTTTGCTTCCATTTCAAAAAATAAATAAATCTAACCTACTGGAACCAACAAATCCTTTAGGATCTACAGTATAACAACTGAGAAAAGTTCGAGATAATGGAGAAACAAGCGGAAATGAAAACAAACAAAAAAGGCCTCCCTAACACCTATCCAGGCCACCGAGAAACCCGGGAGAATATCACGTGATACCATCACTCAAGTTCTACCATGATACCAACTTTTAAAAAATCAGATTTATATTTTAAAAAAGAATTGAAAAAATTTGTGAATGTTCATCACACATGTGTCTACATTCCCTAAAAAAATCAGATTAAAATCCAAAATAGATAAAGAGAAAAAAGAGAGAAATCTAGATGTGAATAGAGTGTTTTTTTACACCATTCAAAAAAAAATTAACACATACAATATATAATTGAATTTTTCAAATTGGTATCGTGGTAGCACTTGAGTGATGGTATATTCTTTCCGAGAAACTCTCTCTGTCCCTCACACACGAAGAAACCCAATATAAAAAGGAAAAAAACAAGCAAATGAGCTAGACACAAGCGTTAGAGCATCTCCAACACGTGCGCGATTTTGACGCTGCGTTGAAAAAATCGCTTTTTTTACGCGCGCAGCCGTTGCGGACGCTGTAACGGACGCACAAAAAACGCGTGCGCTATAGTTGGTTCAGGCGCGGAGCAAAACGACATCGCACGCCCGCACCCGCATATGCTTGACAGTGGCGACTCGCGCGCGACTTCCACCAACCGCCGGATCCAGCCGCTCGCGCCGCCGCCCGCACCTTCGCATTTACTCCGCGCGACTTCCACCAACCGTCGGATCCAGCCGCTCGTGCTGCCGTCCGCACCTTCCCATTTACTCCGCGCGACCCCATGGCGTTTCCCCGGCCTATCCCCGCGCACCGCGACTGCTTCCTCCACCTCCTCTCGTCATCGTCGCCCCTTCAACGCGTCATTCATCCGACGAACAGCGCCCGACCGCCCACTCCCGCTCCACGCACACAATATGTTTGACAAAACGTTTGCACCGTATGTATTGCTCCAACTTCACATTTTTAGAAGAATTTGGTGCATGCTGTTTGTAGGTTTACAGAAGGCTTTTGGAGATGAACAAAGCTCGCGGGTTTTCAGGTATGCTTGGCTCAGTAGATTGCATGCATTGAAGTTGAAAGAACTGTTCTAAGACATGACATGAACAATTCCACGGTCAGAAAAAGGGTTTCATTATAATCCTTGAAGCAGTGGCCGATCAAGAGACTTGGATTTAACATCTTTTTTTTGAAACGCGTGGATCTTTGAATGGCATCAATGTTCTTTATCGGTCACCACTCCTGAATAGGATTGCAAATGATGAGCTGCCACGAGTGCAGTTTGTAGCAAATGATCATACGTACAACAACGGCTATTATCTTGCGGATGACATCTACCCAAAGTGATAAACATTTGTGAAGCCGTTGAAAAAACAGAAGGTAAGAAAAAATATTGATTTCCACAATGCTCACGCGGCTGCTAGTAAAGATGTGGGGAGAGCTTTGGGGATTTTGCAAGCTTAATTTGCTATTGTGAAAGGACCAGCTAGATTTTAGAATCAAAAGATTCTTTGATACATTATGAACGCTCGTATTGTCATGCATAATATGATCATCGAGGATGTGCGTGGGCAAGATTTATACTACTTTCAGTATAAGCTCTTGGGACGTCCAGTGTGAATGCGACGGAGGGCTGAAAGGGTGGGCTGATTTGTTGCCTGCTATCATGTCCTTAGACGTGCCGAAATGCATGATAATCTTTAGGAGAATCTGATTGAAGGATGGTGGACATGAAATGATCGACAAAACTAGTGATTTATTGTTAAACTACTTGTTGTATTGAAAGATAAACTATTTGTTTGAATTGTAATAAAATTGAATTATTTATTATTGATTTATTTTTTATGTGTTCGATATTAGTTTTATTTGAGTGTCAAATGTCGTTTGTGCTGGGTGCGCGTGCCTTTTTTACAGCGTCTGCTAGAGTGGCTCACACTCGTGATGTTTTGCAGCGGCTGTTGAAGCGAACGGTTTGCTGCGTGCGGCTGTTGAAGCCAACGGTTTGCTGCGTGTAAAAAGTTACTATTTCAACGTCGTAAAAATGAAATCCAAAATAGGGAAGAGAAAAGTATGACCAACATAAGGGGAAAGAAAGACGCGCCAACTTGAGATTTTTCAGCGCACCGGTTAGAGTTGCTCTTACACAGGCCAAAACAAGACAACCCACTTCCAGCATGAATCTTGAAGCAAAGAAGGAGACACGTCGACTGAGACTTTGCTGAATCTCAATCGACTGAGATTTGAATACTTTCTTCAATAGATCCTGTATTGGTCGTGTATTAGGTGAACGGAACTCTTCGAGATGTGCCTGTTTTTCAGCAGCATCACCGCACCGCACCGCGTCCATGGCAATGTATGCATCGGAACAACTTCACTGAGCAATATTAAACTTTTCAACAAGTGCTTGGCGCCATACAGCAGTTTATTCCCTACATAGAGTACTGCACATGATTCTCAAAAAAAGGAGAAAAAGATGAGTACTGCACATGAGCTCGATCCCATCTTAATTGGAAGCACGAAGCACTTGAGACATTCAGACAAGAAGTCCATACAAACTACCAGACGACAGTAGCAGAGACGGAGCTTCACTTGTGGTGCGCTTTGTTGGGCGGCTTCACGATGAGAACCGGGCAGGAGGCGTGATGGACGAGGTAGTCGCTCACGCTGCCCAGAAACGCCCTGCAACATACCAACACCACAGAGTCAAAGAAAGAGAAGGTTGCTCTCATAGCAAAGAAAGAGGAAAAGCTCACAAATAACCACTCGTATGTTTTTCTAGCCATTGTATTTTCTTCAATACAACATAGCCTTGCTGCACGTGCACGAACAGCTGCTGAAATAATTACAAGATCCACGGCAGAGACAAGCTGAGAATTCACAACATTTGTACATACGAATCTCACGCGGTTACAGGAAACTGGCAGAACCAGCCATGCATTTCAAAAAGCTACCAGGATATTATGAGAAGGCAAATTGCAAGGGAAAACGGAAAAGGAAGCAGGAGCAGAAAAGCCCATGGCGTGAGTCGGTAAGGCCTGCTACGGCTTATCAAACTGGGCCCAAACTAGAAGCGCCGGTGGCATCGCGGGAGCACAGAAGAGACGACACAGCAGGTTTAGTACCACATCGCTGACGGAGGAGCAACGCTCAGGAAGGATGGCTATAAAAGGAGAGCAGGCTCAACGTTGCAACTCATACCTTTCTCGGCCTTTTGGCTAAGATCAAGTGTAGTATCTGTTCTTATCAGTTTAATATCTGATATGTGGACTACATGTCCACAACGATATTAAATTTATTTTTTGTGGGGGAGTGCCCATCACGGTAGCTTGCTGCCGGGGCTCTCGCGTGTCGCCCAGGCGTTGCACTGTTGCCTGGGCCTGTCGCACCCCAACCAAATCAATCAGTGAAATTTTGAAATCTGACATGGTTTGAAACTGTCAGATCTTTTGGTTCGGCACTTAAGTTGTTAAACTGCCCTCAGAATGACAGTATATGTTATAGAAGCTGCTTATGTGCGGTGATCTGATTGGAGCGTACGTACCTTTTGATCTTGCCCAGACCGCGGCTGCCGAGGACGAGGAGGTCGGCGTGCATGTCCTCCACGGCGCGGCAGATGGCCTCCTTGGCGTCGCCCTCCACCACCACCGCAGTGGCGCTCGCCTGCTTCTGCCTGCAGACGTCCAGCGCGACGGACACGACTCGCCGGGAGTTGTCCTCGTGCGTCCTCCTCACGGAGTCCACCGCCGTGGGCGGGACGTACTGTAGGCCTGCTTCCGTTCCGCATGCCCACGCAAACGAGCTCGGTCAGTTAGCGTGAGCGTGCCATATCCCACATGGGTATATGTGCCTGTGTGTGTGACAGGACAGGCGGTACCGTGCCCGGCGACGGGGTAGGCGAAGTGGTCGGCGCGGTGCTGGGCGTGGACGACGACGACGGACGCGCCGGGGTGGTGCCGGACGACGTTGTCGAGCGCCCACGACAGCCCGTGCAGGCTCTCCTCGCTCGCGTCCACCGCCACCACCACCTTCATCGTCGTGCCCTCCGCGCCTCCAGCTCCGGCGCCAGGCAGCATGCCGCTCGCCATGGCCGCGGCCTCGGCGCTCATCTCCTCCATGACGAAGACTTCACTCGCGGTAAGACCGGCACTGACACTGTGACACAGCCTCGAGCGAGCACGTCGACCACTGGCTCCTATAAAAGCGGCGTGTGGCTGTGTTGGGCGGCGGCACCAGAAGAGATAGACACGTCGGGTTTCGACTTGTCTTCGTTGCGCGTGCCAGCCATGTCCACGCCAGCGGCATCCAGGCGAGCTGGCGACACCTGCCGCTCCTATGGTTCCGGTGCGCCAGCGCGTCCCCCAACTCACCAACATCTCGTCTCTTTTTTGTGGGTTGGATACGTACTAGTATGTGAATGTGATGCCGAGAGAAGATGAATCTTTTCTGGGTGAACATCACAGAAAGGTAGTAATTGCCTGATTGAACAACATAATATGATATGGAACAGAAAATAAGACCAGAGGAAATCCCAAAAAGTTCAATCATGCCCACAGCTAAAATTCACATGAAAAATTGCATATTCGGTTGTTTCTCCCTCTAGAAACACACCTCCTGAGCCATCAACCAAACAATGGTTGGAACTTGGAAGACACACAAGTGCTAACTAAGCACAACTCATCTTCTCTGAAGCAGTATAACCTTCTAGGACCATACGACGATTAACAATTCCCAGCTTCTCTTTCCTCATCATATCCATAGCACCACACTGATATGGTGAACTGAACTACCACACTGCAGCTCTACGGTAAAGACCACTTCCCATCCTTGAACTTCGAATAGAAGGCCGACTTCCTCGAAACGACAAAGAACACTGCATGCAGGAATTAGTGCAAGTTCTTATTTGCACTGAATAATGGCATGCGTAAGAATGTGAAAGTATACGCAGGTTCGAGGAACGGACCAGGTACAGCGGGGATGATGTAGTCTTTATGCTGCAGCGCTTCCTGAAGAGTTTTCCCTTCTCTTACTTTGATCCACTTACCAGAGGAGCCCTGGCCTGCTGCACACATTGAAATGGAACACAACTTCTTATCAGCACACATAACACCATTATATCATGTAGTTCTGCTAATGCCAGATGGACAGACTACATACTGAAATTGACAAAATGGTAGCATCATTACAAACTCCAATGTCAAAAGCCCTAGAATGCCTCGCACCGTGCTGTCTTTTTTTTAAAACTGTACAGTATGTAAATGTAGAAAAAAGACCTAAAGAATATGTTTTACATACTTGATGATATAGCTGTGCTGCCCTTGACAGTACTACGTTCTCCATCTTCCCCATCAAGGCTTTCTGGGAGCGACCCTGAGTCGACAGTGCCTTCCAGAAGATATTTTAACAATTCACTTTTGGAGAATGGTGTGCCATCACCGGCCTAGTGTGTCAAATGGTAAAATCAGTTAACCAGCAAGGCAACGAAATATGAAACTAGAAAGTTTTTCTATCCTAAACCTGTGTCAAAGTACTGACAATGGTATGTTGACTGTAATCCTAATTTTGAATGAAAAAGTCAAAAATTGGACTGGATAATGCTAATGACGATCAACATGATAGTACTGAAATCTGAATTGTCAACAACTCCAAGTTTTCTCACATGAGTCTGAGTTCTGACACTGTTAAAATTGGTAAAGGATAATGCTACAATTTTCAGAATATTGCCACAGAGGCTGGAGCTATCATGTCGACATTCTATTGTCAGATAAACCATTTACCAACAACAACACTTAACTACTTCAGTGCAGCAATAACAAAACTGATGTTGCATACTTGCATCCCCCAAAACCTAGTATCACAAAAGGGTATGGATCAGAAGGACAATGACCTCTAGTGAAAAATAAATCAGCTACACATCACAAGGGTCATCAGTTTTTTTTTTAGGTTTTATGAAGAGGTCGTGCCTCATGACATTTAGAAGAAGAAAATCTTATATCTGTAGATGCTAGCACTTTGCAGAAGGTAGATGTTAACTCTCAAGTCTCAAGTAGTGACAGTTATGTTGACTGTAATAATAGTTGTAAATGAAGGATAAAAAATCCTACAGATTGGTGAAATTTCAAGATAACTTCAAAAAGTGGCCTGGATGCTGCTGCTAATGATGGCACTGAAATCTGAATTTTCAATAGCTCCTACTTTTCTGACATGAGTCTGCCACTTCTAAAATTGGTAGAGGATAAACCTACCATTTTTAGAATGTGGCCACAGAGGCTAGAGCTATCATCTTGACATTCTATCACCGGACAAATAAAATTACTAATAACACTCTATAGCAATAGCATAACTTATGTTGCATTCCCCAAAATTGAGTATCACAAAAAGGTATGGATCGAAAAAACTTGGCCCAGAATCATCTAGTGGAAAAATAGATCAGAAGGACAATGTGTGTAGTATAAACACAGCACAGTGGCATCAATGCTTTGCTTTTATGGTGTATGACAAGGCCATGGCTCATGCCTCATGACATTTTGATACAGAAATTTTGATCATCTTTAGGTGCTAGCACTTTGCAGAAGGTACAGCCTTACAGGTTAAGTCTCAATTAAAATTCAAAGTGTGTAAGCAAACCTGACAATACATCTCAATAGCCTCCCTTGTGTAAGCATGGTTCTCATCCCATGGCAAAGGCGGGGAACTTTCTGAGAACATGTTTGATAGTTAAGATAACAAGAATTCAGGAAACCAAGTAAAGTATCTATGTTCTATGCATCCCTTCTTCTTTTTTTGTGATGAAAGTATCTATGCATATTCTTGTACATACTATCAGAAAAAGTATCATGTGACTTTCCAAGGATATGAGATCAAGGTGGTCCGAGAACAGATCAGTCTCCGGAAAATCCTCGATAAAGTCGCTCGACATGACCTCCGGGTAGAGCAGAAGAACTGGCCAGTGGAGCAACCCCTGGTCATCCAGCTTCGGCTTCTTTACCCTGGTGAGCTCCTGATACGCTGCCTTCCCCAGCCTCAGCCCTCTCTTCTCTATAGCAGCAGCAAGCTCCTATATGCGTCTAATACCGTCAATCACACACATCGGAAAACAATAAGGCAATAATACTCAACTCCCAATTTGGAACACAGAAGAGACCTTTGCTGCGGATATGGCCTGTTCAACCTTGGCCCTTTTAAGATCTCGCTCGCGCTGCTGCGCCTCCACCTGCGCGAGGAATTTCTTGAGCTCCTCGCTGGCGGGGTCATGCTCGAGCCCCCGCCGGCAGAAGGACGCCGCCTCAGGCAGCAGGTCGAGAGCAAGCGCGGCCTTCGCCGCCCGGTAGTGCGCCTGGCTACACGAAGATGTCACGCATCACACGGCGGCCTCCACACCAAATCGGACGAATTGGAGCAAGGGAGGCGTAATCTAGACCTTGAGGTTGGCGGGGGAGAGCCGGACGGCCTGCTCGGCGTCGTCGAGGGCGCGGCGGTGGTTGCCGAGGAGGAGGTTGACGTGCGCGCGGTTGGCGAAGAGGACGGAGGCGTCGGGGCTCGGCGGGGAGAGGGCGCCCATCTGGGCGATGGCCTTGGTGTAGCAGTCGACGGCGTCGGGGTAGTGCTTCCGGCCCTTCTTGACGAACTGGTTGCCCTCCTCCCTGTACTCGCGCGCCGCCGACTCCTTGATGGCGGCGATGGCGTCCAGGTCGGCCTTCTCGCCCTCCGTCAGGGGCTCCGACCCGGGCTCCATCAGCAGCGCCATGTCGTCGGCGAAGGCGCTCTCGATCTGGGTGGATCGGCGGCGCCGCCTCTGGACTCCTTTCCTCTGCTGTCCCCGCCGCCGCTTCCGGTGCTTCTAGTGGGCTTCGGAAAGGGTTTCTGCTCCGTCCAAACAGGGCTCCATAAATGAATGTGGGAAATAACAGTTGTTAAAATGATTGCGTGGCTCCTCTCAGCACTAAAGCGCCTGTAGCTCAGTGGATAGAGCGTCCGTTTCCTAAGCGGAAGGCCGTAGGTTCGACCCCTACCTGGCGCGTTATCTGTTTTGCTTAGGAGGCTTTAATTTTTGGCCCTCAGATTGATAGCACTAGCACATGACGGGAAATGAAACTACTGATTGGATTGCCATCTGGTTTTCGTATAAAATTACTTTGAACATTTCTTACTCTTCGTCCGTGCTGTGTTTCCCCGTCAAAATTGTTTTCAACATCCATCCATACAGCATCGGGCTCGTCTCCATAACGAAATACAGTACTCCATGATTGCTCAAGATTTAATAGGTTTGTCCTTTTTTTCCGTTATAACAAGCGCGCTGCTAGGGGTGTTTAACAGACAGTTTGAACACAAGACATGTTTTCTTACTGTTTCAATGGTTTCCTTGGGCTGTACTATAATGTACAGGGTGAGCTTTACATATTGAGAATTCATGTTACTGAAATACTGCAGGCGGGTCCAAGGAACGCTGGAGCAAACTGAAAAAAAACAAACAGAATGATATATACAGATGCCTCGTATGTTCCATTTCCGAACCGTCGATTTCTACGACGCCACAAAATTGAACATATAATACCAATCATAAATTGTAAAACTACTGTTACAGGTACGCGATTATGCTCGCTGCCATATATGTGGAACACGATAATGCCGAAGAGCAGGGTGAAGCTATTGTGGGGAAGAACCCACAATAGAATGATAGGAACTGGAAATAATAGAATGATAGCACTAGCAGATGCCTCGTATGTTCCATTTCCAAAACGTTAATTTCTATGACGCCACAAAACTGAACATATAATACCAATCATAAATTGTAAAACCACCGTTACAGGTACACGATTATGCTCCATGTCGTACATGTGGAACACGATAATGCCCAAGAGCAGGGTGAAGCTATTGTGGGGAAGAACCCGCAATTTCTATTGGCTTACATGAGCAGTCAGATCGGCATCATGCCATCTGAACTTGCTGCTCTTTTAGGCAAAAAATACACTGTCATGGTTACTCCAAGCAGCAAATCGCTTGGCGGCGATCACAATTATTTCCCAAATGAAAAAGGCTAAGCCTTTACGGGAGATGTCATCATCAGTCTTTGGAGCTCAGTACTTCTTCGGTGGCTAAAGAAGATGCCCAGTGTTCTTTCTCAAGAACTTTGTCAGCTGGCATACCATAGAGTAGCCTTAACGCATCGCCCCACCTGCCAGCTCGAGCTCAAAATAAATAATATTCCAAATGTACTAGTACTAGCTATGAACCTTTTAGTTTTCATTGTTGCCATTTTCATGCATTCAAGCAGAGGGTCAAAAAGATTTGAAGAAGAAAGAAAGCAAAACAACCAAGGGCTTCTCGCATGGGTGAATAAAGATGCAGTCTGCTAAGAATGACAGACAGTATTTCTTAGTCTAGACCGTGGACGTTGTGGGTCAAGGTCAATGTAGTTTAGATCATGTAGTCCATGTCATGATTCTGTGCGCTGTATCTAAAGACATGGTCACTGTTACTCCTTATTAGAATGACTACTGAATTATAATCGACACGTCAGTGTTATATTGTGCAAACTCTTTCCCATTTTTTAATGTTTTCGCTTCTGCAGCCCAAGCAACCAATGATAAAATACCACACCAGGTAAATCAGTTCAAGCAATCAAGTAACGCACTCAGATTCAAGTGGCCAAGATACAATAGCATACTGTGCAAATTGATTGCTGCAGATTACAACTATCCTTACAAAATGCATGCCCATAAAAAGAAACTAAAGGACGCTAGCGATGCAGAAAAACAAAAACATCAACTACAACTGGCCGTAAGAAACCTGGTCCAATAAAAAAACCAGGCTGAATGTTCTGGTCATACATATCAACTATGCGAGTTCTCACGAAATGCACAAGATGGCATTCTCATGAAATGCACAAAAGTGTCATCGATAAAAAGGAGAGTAGATCCATCAAACAATTTGGTTCCAAGCCCAGACGAAGCGAAACATGGAGGCGTTAAGGATTAACCGTGTTTGCCCCAGATAGTAAGGGTACGATGGGTTTAAAAACAACTGCTGGAGGATACATCACCTGCCACCATACCACACAAATCAGACATTAGACAACGCAAATTTCTACTTACATCGATTTAAACACTGGTTTCAAGTCTGACAACCATAAATAGAAAATAACGCAAAACAACAAATCAAGACTAAAGAGAAAGTTAAGAGAAACTGCAGTCTTATTGGAGAACAACATCAATCGACACTTATTTGTCTTATACATACAAGGAAACATGATCTAACCAACAGAAGCAAAAAAACAGATGCCCATGAAGATGGTATACTCGCATTGATGAAGGAAAGAGCAGTAACCAAGTGCAGCAAAGAAATCAACTGGCCTTCTTCACTGAAGATGGTATACTCGCATTCAACCGAATCACTGTCGAAGCCTTTCACAACCTGATGCCCATGATCACTGTTTATTATCTGTAAAAATGCTAGACACACGGAATGCCGCCTCACAGACTTTACGGGCTGAGCTGTCCTATTTCAATTGGCCTAAGTAAACTTCTCCTAATTAACCCTCATCCCACCCCACAGTTTAGCCGGTGGTCTGGGCGCCCAGCCCGTAAAAACCATAATTGTACGTCACAGACTTTTCCCCCTGTTACAATTAACAAGTGTGCAGCTTCTTTCCCTCAAAAAAAGATGTGTACAGCCACTAGCTCCACCATACACTTGGTAAGTAATTCAAACAAATTTATTACACAATTCAAATTATACCTCAATCAACAACAGGTTGTGACAAGGGTGTGGCGTGACGCCGCATCCCGGCGTAACTAGTAGAACATGTAGTAACAAGAATATGAAATTGTAAATAGCGAACAATTAATATATTATGACCCATCTCACAATCTCGCAAAGTTTCTTGAAGCCCGTATGATCTTAACTCATAGTCCCCTTCTCTTGTCTATTGTCTTCTAACTCAGAAAAAAAATACATTATTTGAATGCAATGACCAACCAAAATGCTGCTTACATCATCTTATTATACTTGTTCTTACAACCAAAATGCAATGACCAAGGAAGGACGCTTACAACCAGAATGCGACTGGATTCTTCAAGAATCCACTGTCTTTACCCCGCGTCTTGGGCAATTTAAAGGATCGAACCCAACGGCGCTTGCTGATCCCGAGGTCACCATTCTTGTGGTACCTGGGGGAGAATGTTGTCAATCGAAGCTGATGGCGCGAGCCTCGCGAGAGGCACTCCACGAGGCAGAAGCGACTCTTGTGCCCCGTCCCTAAGTAGACGAGGGATGCGCCGGTATGCATCTCGGTAGGGTCGCGGCAGAAGAGCTTCTCCCTGCTGAGCTTCCACGCCGGGGCCGGCCAGCGGGCGTCGTCGAGGGACGGCACTCGGCAGCAACAGATGTGGCCGACGGTTGCCGGGTCATCGGTGAGCCCGACCCAGGCATCCAGCCTATGATCGTAGTGACCGTGGCCTTTGAACGGCAGCTCCCACTCGCGGTGTGCCGTCCACTCGGGGTCATCGGTGTCCACCCCCGTGTCGCAGGTGAAGGTGTGGCCGATGTCACGCCCTTTGACCTTGACAGTGACAAAGAGAGTCCGTCCGTCGGGGTGCACAGCGTGGGAGGTGACACGGTGATCCCCGAAGGGTGGCGGCGTGAGGCAGTGCCAGGACCACTCCTCGGGCACTTTGCACCAGAGCACTTCAGATCGTGGCGGAGCAGGGCGGAGCACGTGGAACTTACGAAAACCCAGCTTGAAGAGACTGTCGCCGACGGGCACATGGATCGGGATGGTAGTTATCTCTGTCGGAGGGCCGAAGGTCAGGCACCGAGTCTGGACGTCAAAGACCGGGGTGTAGCGCCAGGGCGTCAGGTGCAGGGCCATGATCTTGGTGCCAAAGGCCGCCGCGAAGTGCCAAGGCCCGTTGTGTGGCGCCTCTAGGCGGAGGACCGGCGACGGTAGGCGCCGCGGCTCCTGCTCATCTGAATCGAAGTCGGCGTCGGTGGCACCATGGTCGTCCGTCAAGTCTACCTCGTAGATGCTGTATCCCTCTTTCCAATCTTCAGTGACAAGGTAGAGGCGCCGCTGACGAGGACGCTTGGCTGCACGTTCGCCGACGCCGCCACGGGCTGGGCGCTTGGGCATGCTTTTCCTTATAATCTTTCCTCTACGTCTTTATTTTTGACAGGCCCTGTGATTGATGTATCTGATCCTGTTAGTCCTTGCTTCTCCTATATATATAAAAAAAAACACCAGCGATTCCTCTTCGTGCCTAACAGAGCCGCCGAACCTCGGACTCTGCAATTCCTATCCGAATAGAAATCAGTCATCACTCCCTCAAAAAAAAAAAAAAAACGTCGCCGTGCTACTCTGATCTGCTCCTACCATCGTACGATCTGAAACCGAACTGAATCGGGAAAAATAATTCAGAGTACGCACCTCCAACGAAGTAGTTCGATCGGCAAGGAAAGCGGCATCAAATCAGACTTGCTAGCAGATTTGTTTGCCGAGCGGAGAAGGAAGACTTCGCAGATCGATTTGGCGTCCGTGTCCAACAAAGTAAGCAAAATCAAATCAGATTTGTTTGCCGAGCGGAGAAGGGGATATGCAGATCGATTTCGCGTCCGGAGAAGGGCATATGAAGATCGATTTCGCGTCCGGAGAAGGGGATATGAAGATCGATTTGAGATGTGGACTTGGCGTGGCGAGTGAAGAAGGGGAATACATGACAGCGTTGAGCGTGGCGGCGAAGGCCGGACGTTCTATAGCTTTAGGGCTATATACGGGGGGTGGGGGAAATATCCTGTACTCACAGCCTGTTTGGTTCGGGAATATTATGGAAAGGGAATTTAAGTAATAAGTAACACTAGCAAAATGGCCCGTACGTTGTCACAGAAGAAAAAAAAAACATAATCTTCAATAATGATGACCACATTATGTTTACATATCATCGCTTGATTTAGAATTTTTGTGCACAAATGCAAAAAAATGTTTCTTTTTCTAAATTTATTCAAAAATTGAAGCAATCTTTACATTTTCAAAAAATATATATCATGGTTGTCAAAAATTTTGGTAACTCGAAGATTTATTCTGAATTTCAAGATTTTTTTTAGAAAACATACAATAATAATCCGATCCATCCAACAGTTAATTCTTCAAAATTCGTACATGTATATTGTCACAAAGACTTATAAGCATTAATGTTTAACTACATACATTAGATCTTTCGTGAACAATTTTACAAATATGGGAATAATTTTAAAATCGAGAACATTTTTTACAATTCACAAACATTCATTACAAATCATGAATATTTTTTATATTTCAAACGGGTTTAAATATTTTCTTTTGAATAGACGAACATAATTTTTTATGTTGGAGGATTTTATTTTAAATTTACAAACATTTTTTGAAACGCATGAAACTTTTCTGAATAAACAAACATTTTTATAAATCAGTCATATATTTATTAAATTCATAGACATTGTTTTGGAATTTGCAAAAAAATATTAAATCAGGCGCTTTTTTTGAATCCTATTTTTAATTCAAAATAAAAATTCGTCAGCATTTTAATTCAAAATTCCTATCTTTTAAGATGCAAAAGTTTTTGTAATTCTAAATTATTTAACTTATAAATAAAAAAAATGGAACGGAAAATTTTAAATAAATAAAAAGAAACTAACAAAACATGCATTAGCTATTTTTAAAATTTTAGGACATTTTTTAAATGCATTAACATATTTTGATTTGGAAAGCATTTTGTTAAATGCCTTTAATAATTTTTAATACATGGAATTTTATTTGAGATCATGGACTTTGCTTATTGTACAAACATTTTTTCTAAAACTGCAAACATTTTATTGTATATGCGAGTATTTTTTACAAAACACCGAGCAATTTTTGAAGTCACAAACATTTTAATTTTTTAAATATGTTGATTTATATTTTTCAGTTTATTAAAATTTTAAAGATTATTTGAAGTTCTAAATTATTTAAAATAAAAAATAAATAAAACGGAACTGAAAATAAATAAATAAACGGAACTAAAATTGGCGCCTCTGCATGAGCCGGCCCATATGGTGTGCTGGATATTCTCCGAGCGTGCAGAGCATAATATAGGAGGTTTTTACATGGGCCGGCCCAGTCCAAGATTTTTCGCTTTGTGAAACGTTTTCTATTACTTACCGGTGGCATGGTGGGTAATTTACGCAAAATTTAAGAGTAATTTTCAAGACGGACGACCAGAAACCGAATTTGCTTTATTATTATAGGGAGAGATATAATCCATTTTTTGGTTGGAAGGCAAGAGAGCCTTCCCCTATTAATTGATGTGGAAAGTTATTTTCTTTTAAATTCCTTTTACTAATTCCCATCACACACCAAACATGAAATTGGGACTAAAATTCAACTTCCCATGCCTAATCCTTTACTAAACTCCAACGTATAAACTTTCATTCCCTTTACTCATTCTAGCCAAACACGCTGTGAAGGATTGGGTGCTCCTGTTGCTCTCTGCACAGTCCAATCGTTAGATACTGAATTTAGGGACCAGATGGAACCTGAACACCTCACACGTAAAATTTGCAAAAGGATCCCTGTGGAAGTACAAAATAGCTGCGTTGGCCTCAAAACGTCATGCACACCCTAGCAACCATGCCTGTTCACGCTTTAAGATGGACTAGCGGCGAAGATGCGCGGCGTGCGTCGCTCCCATCGAAAGTCTCATTTATATTTCGAATAAGTACTTCAATTTTATTTTTATTGCATGCATATAATCTTTTTCATGTTTAGCTGGTTGGATTTTTTGGGGGGTTTTATAAGAAGGAAATGAGGTGTAGTTTCGTTTTGGCACGATTCACTGGTGTAATAAAGTTATTTATAACACGTTTAAATCTGTCGTAGTTGTTCTTTTGTCTATACGTGTAGAGATGCTTGACTTGTTTTTTGTATAGAGCGACAAAGACCATTCTCGATGGAGTCGTAGTTGTTCGATCGACAAGAAAAGCACAATCAAATCAGATTTGTTTGCCGACCGGAGGAAGGGATATGCAGATCGATTTCGCGTCCGGAGAAGGGGTTATGCAGATCGATTTGAGATGTGGACTTGGTGTGTCGAGTGAAAAAGGGGAGGGCTCTGGAGCTCATATGCTCCCTGATGTAAGAGTAGCACAAAAAATAAAACCCAAAAGTTCTGAATTCTTTTTTGGTACTAGCAAAAGGGCCCGTGCGTTGCAACGGGGAAAAGAATACCACTCACTTTTAATTTACAAAAATGGTCTATAATTTAGGTATTTGTACCTACGACCCAAACAAAGATGATGCTAGACTACAAAAATGCAGTTCAAGATTCCACGAGTCTTTTATTTAAACACGGCTTGCATGTAGAATTAATACATACAAAGAAACGGTCAAGTGGTGTTAGAGCATATATCTCCATATGTGGTTTTGGTAATTGATGACAATTCCTATGGACTAATGGTTGCCTTAAGTTACATTTATAGGATTTGTCCGTAGGCACTTCTTGAAGTCCATCTGTTGGGTTCAAGGAGTTTATATGATGACCAAGATGGTATTCAAGGTATTATCCAAAGAATGGTCATAGAGACACATGGTTGATCAAGATCTCAGACAAAGAGTAAATCAAGATGATCAACACACAAAAGCGTACAAGATGTACCGAGAGGGATCAAGTGATCCCATGGTATGGTAAGCATTGTCCATTACGTATTTGTGTACTAACCCATGGTCTTCGTGAGAGTTCTATGTGGGGGTTAGGTGTGTTTCCATGGGCTTGCGTCAAAGGGAAGATCTCATACAACCCATGAAGTATGACGTCGATGACCAAGATGGTATTCAAGGTATTATCCAAAGAATGGTCATAGAGACACATGGTTGATCAAGATCTCAGACAAAGAGCAAATCAAGATGATCAACACACAAAGCGTACAAGATGTACCGAGAGGGATCAAGTGATCCCATGGTATGGTAAGCATTGTCCATTACGTATTCGTGTACTAACCCATGGTCTTCGTGAGAGTTCTATGTGGGGGTTAGGTGTGTTTCCATGGGCTTGCGTCAAAGGGAAGATCTCATACAACCCATGAAGTATGACGTCAAGTTGTGATAGTCATCAAGATTGTGATGTGCAAGTTCAAGTGGATCAGCACGAAGATATCATGCTTGAAGCTTGCCGTCCATTGTGGTGGCAATGGACTTGTGAAGATATGCTGAAGAGTGGCTCACCCATAGTGAGTATGGGGGAGCAATCAACTAGTCTTCATCAAGCCAACACAATCAAGAAAGGTGGTCCATCTTGAGGAAGCCAAGATCATCATCATCTAGCTCAAGAGGACGAGGTGCAAGGTATAGCTTTGCCCTTGATAGGTTTTCTGTTTAGGATAGATTGCTGTACTATCAAGGAGTCTCTCAAGTGAGTAGTTTGATCGTATCAATCGTTGAGAGCTCAAACCATTTGCATCCTTGCATCATACTTCTTGGTTCTTGTTTGGTGTTTCTCTTTGTGAGTTTTAGAGCTTGTGGTCATCTTCGTGACAAGCTCGAGTTCATCGAAAATGGAGTCCATATGCATCTACTATGATGTTTTCGATGTTGGAGTTTTTGCCGGTTCTTCGTTCATAGAGGACTCACATCTCTATATCTTTGGCATTTTCATAACTGCATGGTCTTAAAATTTGGAATAGCCCTTGTCGTCCTGAATCCAACAAGCTTGGGTTTGCTCGATTCGGAGCTCGTATGCGAAAGTTATGGTTGTTTCAGTGGCGAGCGGTAGTACCGCTGGACCTAGCGGTAGTACCGCTAGAGTTGGCGGTAGTACCGCTGGCCCTAGCGGTAGTACCGCTAGCTGGCGGTAGTACCGCCCCTGGTCAGCGGTAGTACCGCTCCAGGAGCTTAGTACCGCCTGCCTAGCGGTTGTTCGTGGACGGACCTTTTTGCGAAGACTTTCTTGACGGTGGTAGTGCCTTTGCACTACCAGGGGCCCAGCGGTAGTACCGCTGGAGTGCCAGCGGTAGTACCGCTAGCTGGCGGTAGTACCGCTGGAGTGCCAGCGGTAGTACCGCTGCAGCCAGCGGTAGTACCGCTGGAGCTCGGGCAGAGAGTGAGGGTAACGGTCTGATTCCTTCCCCCACTATATAAAGGGGGTCTTCTTCCCCCTTGGTTTTATCCATCCGTTGAGCTCTTGTTCTACCTCCATTGTTGACATTCTTAGAGCTTGCTTACTCTCAATCCCTCCAATGATTCTTGCTTGTTCTCGAGGGAAAAGAGAGAGGAGATCTAGATCCACATCTCCACCAATCACTTTCTCCTCTATGTGAGGGGAACCCCTTGGATCTTGATCTTGGAGTTCTTTGTGAGCTCCTTGTTCTTCCTCTCATATTTCTCCATAGCTTTCGTTGTTGTGGAGGGATTTGAGTGTGAGGGACTTGACCACTTCGTGTGTTCTTGCCATTGCATTAGTTGCATCGGTTTGAGTTTGAGTTCTCCACGGTGATACGTGGAAGTGAAGTTTGAGAAGCTTATTACCTTTGGTACTTAGTATCCTAGATATTGTTCTTCGTGGATGCTTTGGCGTCCTAGAAGCTTGGTGGTGTCTCTAAGCTCAATCATTGTGGTGTGAAGCTCCACGCAAGCGTCGGGGTCTCCAATTAGGTTGTGGAGATTGCCTCGAGCAATTTGTACGGGTACCAGTAACCGCCCCCAAGGGTTGCCACGTGTACGGGTTCGGTGACCGCCCCCAAGGTTTGCCATTTGTACGGGTTCGGTGACCGCCCTCAAGGGTCCCTTAGTGGAATCACGGCATCTTGCATTGTGCGAGGGCGTGAGGAGATTACGGTGGCCTTAGTGGCATCTTGGGGAGCATTGTGCCTCCACACCGCTCTAACGGAGATTAGCATCCGCAAGGGTGTGAACTTCAGGATACATCATCGTCTCCCTGTGCCTCGGTTATCTCTTACCCGAACCCTTTACTTATGCACTTTACTTTGTGATAGACATATTGTTTATTGTAATATATCTTGCTATCACTTAGTTGTTTATCTTGCTTAACATAAGTTGTTGGTGCACATAGGCGAGCCTAGTTGTTTGTAGGTTTTGTGCTTGACATATTAAACGTTAGTTTTATTCCGTATTTTTTCAAGCCTAAACCTTAATTATTTTAAAGCGCCTATTCACCCCCCTCTAGGCGACATCCACGTCCTTTTCAAGTGGTCTTCAATTTCGTCTCCAATCCTCATTTTGCTGAGATATTCATCGACAATCCAGATCAGTACTGGTATGAAAGAAAGACGGATAATGCATTATTGATTAAGATTGCATCCTATATAGTAATTTTTAAATGTTTAACAGGCAAAATAACATCATATTCAGATTCAACATATATTTCTAATCAAAATCCATATATAACATGTTAAATTTTGAGTTATGGTTTAAAAGATATGAGTATTTAAAATAATATTTGATATGTACTGCGTGTTTAATGTTAAAAATATCAAGGGGTTTTCTATAAAATAGCATGGCGGACTAAGAATACCTATTTCTTTTATTAATACTAGCAAAAATGCCCGTGCATTGCAACGGGAGAAAAAGTATACACGATCCTCCGAAAAAAACACATCTAAGTTGATAAACATGAAACTGAAATTTTGTTACAACGCCAATCCAAATTTGGTGAGAGAATGCTTAAATTCAGAAGCTACTAACCTGTTTGAAGCTGCGCCATCTGGCTCCATCAGCACGACCAGTGCGTTCTACTCGTCGTGAAGCCTGCCCACTATGTCTCCTCCACCATAATCTCCATGATCTAGGATTTCTGTACGCCTCAACTTCCTGACTACACAAGTGAAACAGTTAGAGAAAGAGAGAGAGAGAGAGGAGGACGAGGGAAGGGAGGGAGAGACATGCGATGGAACCTGTGAATCAATGGATGAGACGGCAACGGGAGGAAACGGCTAGAGTGTTGCTGTCCACGAACGGCGGCAGCGCGTTCTCGGCGCGAGGGGCGGCATCGCCTTTCTGTGCTTCTCGTTCCAGGAACCAGCGATCGTACCAGGCAGGTCAAATAACGACCAGAGGCAAAAACGTCCTATAAAATATGACGTGAAGGCCCAAACCTAGAAAATGAGAGAAAAACTTCATTTGTGTCATTTAATCTAGTTATCAATGAAAGATGTGTCATCTAATCAAACGGAAAAAAAGGTGTGTCATAGGATCAAAGTTCCAAGAAACGTGTGTCATATTATCAATTTTCTCTTTGAACATTCCTGAATCGGATCAAAATCTCTGTTTCACATCGTCACACTGACACATGTATCAACTCAAAAGCAGAGCATTGGTGATTCCCCTGCCCAAAGCATTGACACACACGACAATTCGTAGGAATCACCCGCGGTAATAGGAGGAGACTTGAGCTGTGTGTCATTGGTAGTGCATCTCGTCGAGGACGACGGCGAGCGCGACGATGAAGGCGTAGTCGATGCCGGCGTTGACGGTGACGCTGTAGGCGTTCTTGCCCAGCAGCGCGCTGACCACGGTGGAGCGGCGGACGATCCTGGCGATGAGGGTGTCGGATTCGCCGAGGGAGACGGAGCAGGCACCGTCGTGGTAGCTGCCGGTGATCCGGAAGTCCGGGGCCTGCTCGGCGTCGTTGCTGGCGAGGAAGACGCTGACCTTGGTGGACCACCGTAGCTGGATCACCGACGGCTTCACCACCATGAAGAGCAGGTCCCGCCGGCTCGTGCTGTCCCCGCGGTACACCTTCCACCGCGTGTTCATCACCAGCGCCTGGAACCACCGGCCACCAACCATCCGCGGCGCGTCAGGGTCAGACAGTTGGAGAAGAAGGAATCAACGAGCTTGGGAACAGAGGGGGGGGCGAAACGGAAAGGGAGAAGAAGACCCACCGATTCTTGGACGGTGAGGACGGGGCAGCGGTGGGCGTCGGCGAGGAGGCAGCGGCGACGGAGGCTGAAGAGGACGCCGTCGACGCGCAGCAGCAGGGCGCCCGTGGCGGCGTCCGTGACGGTGAAGTCGTTGCCGGACATGCTGAGCGTCTTGGCCACCGCCAGCGCCGCCTCGTCCCCCGCGTAGAAGCGCGCAGATAGATCGAGAGAAGACCCCGATGCTTGACCCAGCCTGCCGCCTCCGCGTGCACCTCCCGCCTCGCTGTCGTCGAGGAGGTCGTCGGCGTCGTGGGCCGCGTCCCTGAGGCGGTGGATCCAGGCGGCGAGGGTGGGGTCGGAGGGGCGGCGCCGGGTGTGCTCGACGTCGGCGGCAGTCACCTTGAGGCGGAGGAGCTCGTCGAAGAGGCGTGCGAGGTCGGCGCGCGCGTCCCCCGCTCCTCCCGGGAGGTAGCGCGCGAGGTCATCGACGAAGGACCTGGCCCGGTCGCCCAGGAACTGCAGCAGCGACGACACCAGCCAAAGAAAACATATAGGGTCTTAATCATAAAAGTGAAACGTTTTCCTCAAAGGACTACGGGTTTATTAACAGAAAATAAAAGGGCATTTTTGCAAAAATGCCATGACTGGTCGCTTTATTATTATTTGGGAGAGATATGGAGGCAAGCCAGCTATCATTGGAAAAATAAAAAAATGATGAAAAATTATTATCGCCACTCTGATTTGGTTGTTGAACGTTGCAATGCTATCCTACTTCAACGTCCCTTCATTAGCAGCCCCAAGAAAATCCTGCCCCTAGAAGCTGTCAGTGACAGCTTCTAAAAACTATCTTGTAGTGTAGCAATTCGTACAATTTGGATACCTCTGACAAACTACTTTCTAATGAAATCTTAAAAAAAACTATGTTGATGTAAGAGTAGCACAAAAAATATTAAAAAATTCAAAAAGTTCTGAATTTTTTTTGTGGTAAACTTTGACAAATACTCCCTCTCCTCCGTTCCTAAAATAAGTTTTTTTTAAGATTTCATTAAAAACTACATACGGATGTATATAGACATATTTTAGAGTATAAATTCATTCATTTTGTTTTATATGTAGTCATTTAATGAAATCTCTTAAAAGACTTATATTTCGAAACGGCGGGAGTATTTTGTATGCTTGTAAAATTTTAACACGAAATGACATTACTGGAAGTCTTGGTAAAAAAAAAGTATGTTCCAAGACCGCTAGTTTTGAATACATTTTGGAGTGTGTTTTTTGTTTTCTTTTCTGCCATGCCTATGACGAATATCATTTTGTGCTGAAATTTTAAAAGCATACAGTTGTTAAAGTTTATCACAAAGAAAAGTCAGAATTATTTAGTTTCTTTTACTATTTTTTAATTAAACTGTTCATGACGGATCATATGTAAACCTGAGAATGGTTTCATACTTGAACCATATCTGAACCATACCCATACATTTATCTCTCAAAACCATACTTAAACCATACCCATTTGATGTCATTTTCAGCCCAACCAAAACTAAACCCATTATTTTTTCCACCCAAACCAACTTAAACCCAATACATAACCGTGGGTTTAGAACCAATACATAACTATGGGTTTTCTTTAATATACATATAATTGCACAAATTGACAAGTTAAGAAGCAAATGAGATAGAAAAGGCATAAGTGCATCTACAACAGTTTGAGAACAAAGTTAGCCTTGAGATACAGTCAACACACAACAAAAGGCAAAAAAAAAATGCCGACGTATAAATAGCTCACTAACAAGTGTATTAAAACAAAATTACTTAGCTAAAGGACAAGCAAACACTTCCGATTTTCATGTGGTATTTCTCCATAATACATAATTACATAGTGCATTACAACATGTATGCGGATCAAAGATATTCGTTCTCGGTTATCGTTGGTTATTGCACATAACCAATGCCTAGAAACCGGGTTGGACCCATAGTTTATAACCGTTTATAACCAAACTGTTTAAGCCCATGACCAACTATACCCAAACTGATTTCTCCACATACCCAAACCAAAACCAAATTAAAAAATGTTCAATCCAATAAAACCTAAACCAATCAAACCCAAAGTAATAACCGAACCGTTACACCCGGTTTTCTAATAACCATTTCCAGGTTTAACCATATGAGCTCGGGAGTAGAATAGGACTTTTAAAATACATGACAACTTTGAGTGTGGCGGCGAAGGCCCAACGTTCTATAGCTTAGGGTTATATATGAGGGTGGGGGAGGAACATGATCCTTTGATGTACTACTCCCTTCATCCCAAATGAATTGTCTTAGATTTCACGCTGCATGTGGAATTGGGATTTAGTGGGATGAGACAATCCATCCCACTTAAATTGTGTAGTTGGACTCGTAATAGACAGAGAAAGAAATAAACGGGCTAGCCCTACTAGCCCACCGGGATACATGAGCGACTTCTTCGTGGGCGGGGGCATGGACTTTCACTTTTTAAAATCATTCAAAAATATGTTTGCAATTTAAAAAAATGTAAAAACTTATACATATTCACGTTGAATATGCCAAGTTTCATTAAAAAATATGATGATTTGCAAGCAGCATAAAAAAACAAAATTCTGGCCCAACAATACAAAAAGATTGGCCCATTTTCATTTATGTATTTGTTTTTTGTCTACGCCACATATGAAAGCATATTGTTATGAAAATTTTATTGAACGTGTTATATGTGTATTTGTGTGTATACACAATTTTTTTATTTTTTAATAATGCGGAGACGTGTTTCCGATGCACCCGTCCACCAAAGGGCATTTCCCACCGGGATACCACTTACCCACCAGCCCCGTCTCACTCAAGCGTTGACAGTGAGGAACGAGGTGCCGTGGCGTAGCCACCGCCGATGGATCCCACCGATGCCACTCGACGCGCGACACCCACGCATCCTTCCTCTTCCACCTCGAAGTCAGGCCTTCCCGACCTCTCCAACCTCATAGCCTCTGCCCTGTTGGAAATATGCCCTAGAGGCAATAATAAATTGGTTATTATTATATTTTCTTGTTCATGATAATCGTTTATTATCCATGCTAAAATTAATTGTATTGATTAAAAATTCAAATACATGTGTCGATACATAAACAACACACTGTCCCTAGTCTCGTTGATCAAAGATGGTCAAGGTTTTCTGACCATAGACAAGTGTTGTCACTTGATAACGGGATCACATCATTAGAAGAATGACGTGATGGACAAGCAGACCGAAACTATAAACGTAGCATACAATCGTGTCAGTTTATTACTACTGTTTTCTACATGTCAATGTATGTGTTCCTATGACCATGAGATCATGCAACTCCCGGACACCGGAGGAATACCTTGTGTGTATCAAACATCGCAACGTAACTGGGTGACTATAAAGGTGCTCTACAGGTATCTCCTAAGGTGTCTGTTGGGTTGGCATGGATCAAGATTGGGATTTTTCACTCCGTGTTACGGAGAGGTATCTCGGGGCCCACTCGGTAATACAACATCGCAACAAGCCTTGCAAGCAATGTGACTAAGGAGTTAGTCACGGGATCTTGCATTACAGAACGAGTAAAGAGACTTGCCAGTAACGAGATTGAACTAGGTATGGAGATACCGACAATCGAATCTCGCGCAAGTAACATACCAAAGGACAAATGGAACATCATACGGGATTATCTGAATACTTGACATAGAGGTTCAACCGATAGAGATCTTCGTAGAATATGTAGGAACCAATATGGGCATCCAGGTCCCGATATTGGTTATTGACCGGAGAATGTCTCAGTACATAGTTCTCGAACCCGCAGGGTCTGCACACTTGAGGTTCGATGACGTTTCAGTATAGTTGAGTTATAGGTGTTGGTAACCGAAAATTGTTCGGAGTCCCGGATGAGATCCTGGACGTCACGAGGAGCTCCGGAATGGTCCGGAGGTAAAGACTGATATATAGAAAGTCTCGTTTTGGTCACCGGAAAAGTTTCACGCTAATAGGTAGTGTATCGGGAGTGCCGGGAGGGTACCGGGGACCATCGGGAGGGGTGTCGCGCCCCGAGGGGCCTCATGGTCTGTGGGAGGAGACAAACCAGCCCCTACTGGTCTGGCCTGAGCCCCACTAAGGCCCATGAGGTTTGAGAAGGAAAAAAACCCAAAAATGGATGAGGAGGAAAGGGTTTCCAAGTGGAGAGGAGGAATCTTACTCGTGCTAGGATTGGAGTAGGACTCCTCCACCTCCAATTTCGGCCAAACCTTGAGGGTTTGAGGCTGCCTCCTCCCCTCCCTCCCTCCTATATATACTAGAGGAATTAGAGGCAACCCTAACCCTAATTGCCACATGCTGCCTCTACTTCTCTCTAGATCTGTTTCTCCTCTAGTCTAGTTCAGCGATGCTTAGGCGAAGCCCTGCTGGATTAGTCCACCACCACCACCACCACGCCGTCGTGCTGGAGAACTCATCTACCTCTCCACCCATCTTGTTGGATCAAGAAGGCGGAGATCGTCATCGAGCTATACGTGTGCTGAACGTGGAGGTGTCGTCCGTTCGGCACTAGATCAGGATGGATCGTGATGGGATCGCGGGACGGGCTGCGATTTGGATTGCAAAGATGTTCCACTACATAAACCGTGTTATATATGCTTCCGCTTAGCGATCTACAAGGGTATGTAGATTCACTCTCCCTCTTGTAGATGATCATCACCATGGATAGGTATTGCATGTGCGTAGAATTTGCTTTGTTTCCCATGCAACGTTCCCAACAGTGGCATCATGAGCTAGGTTCATGCGTAGATGATATCTCGAGTAAAACACAAAAGAGTTTGTGGGTGTTGATGTTCAATTTTCTGCCCTCTTTAGTCTTTTCTTGATTCGACGATATTGTTGGATTGAAGCGGCCCGGACCAACTTTACTCGTACGCTTACGAGAGACCGGTTTCATCGATTAACATGCAACTTGTTGCATAAAGATGACTGGCAGGTGCCTGTTTCTTCAACTTTAGTTGAATCAGATTTGACCAAGGCGGTCCTTGGAGAAGGTTAAATAGTAACTTGCATATCACCGTTGTGGTTTTGCGTAAGTAAGGTGTGATCATACTAGATACCCATAGCAGCCACGTAAAACATGCAACAACAAATTAAAGGATGTCTAACTTGTTTTTACAGGGTATGCATGTGATGTGATATGGCCAAATACATGATATGATATATTGGATGTATGAGATGATCATGTTGTAATAGTTAAATATCGACTTGCACGTCGATGCTACGGCAGCCGATAGGAGCCATAGGGTTGTCTTTAATTATTTTGCGCTTGGTGATGCTTTGCTTTATCGCTAATAGTAGCTTTAGTAGTAACAGCATAGTTAGCGCGACAACCTCGAGGGCAGCACAATGATGAAGATCATGGTGTGGCGCCGGTGACGATGGAGATCACGTCGGTGCTTTGATGATGGAGATCAAGAAGCACAAGTTCATGGCCATATCATGTCACTTATGATTTACATGTGATGTTAATCCTTTTATGCACCTCATTTTGCTTAGGACGACAGTAGCATTATATGGTGATCCCTCACTAAAATTTCAAGATAAAATTGTGTTCTCCTCGACTGTGCACCATTGCGACAGTTCGTCGTTTCGAGACACCACGTGATGATCGGGTGTGATAGACTCAATTTTCACATACAACAGGTGCAAAACAGTTGTACACGCGGAACACTCGGGTTAAACTTGACGAGACTAGCATGTACATACATGGTCTTAGAACATAAGAGACCAAAAAGTCGAGCATGAATCATATAGTTGATATGATCAACATGGAGATGTTCATTTAAACTAAACTCAACTCACGTGATGATCGGACTTGAGTTAGTGAATTTGGATCATGCGACACTCGAATGACTAGATGGATGTCAATTTGAGTGGGAGTTTACTAGTAATATGATTAATTAAACTCAATTATCATGAACATAGTCAAAAGTGTCTATACAATTTATGTTGTAGCTTGCGCTGTAGCTCTACTGTTTTTGATATGTTCCTAGAGAAAACTTAGTTGAAAGATGATAATAGCAATTACGCGGACTGGGTCCGTAAAGTGAGGATTGTCCTCATTGATGCGCAGAAGGCTTATGTCCTTAATGCACCGCTCGGTGTGCTGAACCCCGAGCATCGTTTGTGCATGTTGCGAACATCTCACATACACGTTTTTTATGACTACGTGATAGTTCGGTGTGTAATGCTTAATGACTTACAATTGAGGCACCGAAGAAATTTTGAACGTCACGGGACATATGAGATGTTCCAAGAGATGAAATTCGGATTTCAGGCTCGTGCCCATGTTGAGAGGTATGAGACCTCCGACAAGATTATTTGCCTGGAAAGTAAGGGAGGAAAGCTCAATCATTGAGCATGTGCTCAGATTGTCTGGATGCAACAATCGCTTGAATCGAGTGGGAGTTAAACTTCGAGGTAAGATAATGATTGACATAGTTCTACAAAGTCATTGTGTAATGCCCAAGATGCGGCTCTACCTTATTTTGGCGCGAGGGCCTTGACAGGGATAGAAACGCATCTCGTTGTTTCGCAAGAATGGATATCGTTACAAGTACATGTACTGAAAGGATGAGCATATGGAATTGGCTTACACTCGCCACAAGCTACATCACAGTCACATAATACATTTCATATAATCATCATGAAGAAGAGCAGGGTCCATCTACGGACGAAAACAAACGATAAAAGAACGATATCCATCCTTGCTATCCCAGACTGCCGACCTGGAACCCATCCTAGATCGATGATGAAGAAGAAGAAGAAACTCCAAATAGCACAATCAGCGCTCATGTCAAAGTAACCCTTTACATGTACCTGCTGTTGGAATTATGCCCTAGAGGCAATAATAAATATAGTTATTATTATAATTCATGTATCAAGATAATCGTTTATTATCCATGCTATAATTGTATTGAATGAAGACTCATTTACATGTGTGGATACATAGACAAAACACTGTCCCTAGCAAGCCTCTAGTTGGCTAGCCAGTTGATCAAAGATAGTCAGTGTCTTCTGATTATGAACAAGGTGTTGTTGCTTTATAACTGGATCACGTCATTAGGAGAATCACGTGATGGACTAGACCCAAACTAATAGTCGTAGCATGTTGCTCGTGTCATTTTGTTGCTACTGTTTTTCTGCGTGTCAAGTATTTGTTCCTATGACCATGAGATCATATAACTCACTAACACCGGAGGAATACTTTGTGTGTATCAAACGTCGCAACGTAACTGGGTGACTATAAAGATGCTCTACAGGTATCTCCGAAGGTGTTCGTTGAGTTAGTATGGATCAAGACTGGGATTTGTCACTCCGTGTGACGGAGAGGTATCTCGAGGCCCACTCGGTAATACAACATCACACACAAGCCTTGCAAGCAATGTGACTTAGTGTAAGTTGCGGGATCTTGTATTACGGAACGAGTAAAGAGACTTGTTGGTAAACGATATTGAAATAGGTATGCGGATACTGACGATCGAATCTCGGGCAAGTAACATACTGAAGGACAAAGGGAATGACATACGGGATTATATGAATCCTTGGCACTGAGGTTCAAACGATAAGATCTTCGTAGAATATGTAGGATCCAATATGGGCATCCAGGTCCCGCTATTGGATATTGACCGAGGAGTCTCTCGGGTCATGTCTACATAGTTCTCGAACCCGCAGGGTCTGCACACTTAAGGTTCGACGTTGTTTTATGCGTATTTGAGTTATATGATTGGTTACCGGATGTTGTTCGGAGTCCCGGATGAGATCACGAACGTCACGAGGGTTTCCGGAATGGTCCGGAAATGAAGATTGATATATAGGATGACCTCATTTGATTACCGGAAGGTTTTCGGAGTTACCGGGAATGACGAATGGGTTCCGGGAGTTCACCGGGGGGGGGGGCATTAGCCCTATCTGTATTATGTATAATTACTCCTCGGGTAGCGCTAACTCCCTATGCATTTCAATTTATCAAAATTATTATGTTGGGCAAATGTAGTACCAATGTTGGGCCTTGCCAGACCAGCTTTAATCTAAAACGAATTATCAAGGGGGTTCCCATAACAACCCCGATCGTGTTAGGAGCGCTCATTTATGGAACATAACACCGGTAGCCGAAACTAAGGGGGCAAAGGTGGAACAAAACACCAGGCTAGAAAGGCCGAGCCTTCCACCTTTTACCAAGTATATAGGTGCATTAAATTAAATAGCATTTAACATGGTGATATAACAAGGAACCCATGTTTTCACATGGAAGCAACTACACCTGCAACTAGCAACGCTATCAACAGGGTTAAGCAAGCCAATCAGTGGTTTGCTAGGTTGAACAGGTTGAAGGTTTCCATGGCATTGTTGAGAGGCTGATATTTAACATGTGGTAGGCAACGAGACATAATCGATAGAAACGGTAATACTAGCATGGCAATGATAGTAATGGTATCTGGGGAAATGTTCCATCTTGCCTGAGATCCCTCTTGGAAGAAGAATGCCTCCGTGAAGCAGACGAACCGATGTAGTGGAACAGGTCCTCACAATCTGACACGCTTGTGGAACTCTATCGAGACGAAGCAAACCGGAAACACAAATCAACACACGGAATTCACTACACGATGCACAACACAAATGATGCATGAGAAGCTATATACATGCAAGTCACGGCATGACAAATCACACAAACAAACACTACACATTAAGTGAAGTTCAATATGCAATGAGTTGCATATTGACGAAACTCCACGTTTATTTATTTAGTTCTATCCCGATTAGATACACAACAATATTAAATGTGGTTAAACATGGCAAGAGGTGAAGCGTAATTAAACTATCTATCTAGGCATTTTAAATGAGGTCGGAAATGACATATAGCACCTCCGAGACGACCTCACATGTTAATTTACAATTCTGTCCAGATCTGAACTAACACATTTAATTAGTTGTTAAACAGCAAAACAAATAGGTTCAAGTGATTCTGCGCGTCGAGACAAGCAATTTACACATAGAGAACATCTCCAACGGAGCTACGGATCAAAAGTTACAAGCACTGCAAGATATGATGGCATGAATGCAATATGTGTGCAACGACGGTCACGAGCACTTCAAAACATACAACCAGCAAGATAAAATGAAACTACACGAGATTCTAAGCAAGTTTCATGTAGGACACGATCAAATCGGAGCTACGGTTCAACTCTACGAGCAAAACAAGAAATCACCACAATCTGCCAAAATCAAACACATAGCATTTTCTACACCCCACAACTACGGGCTACTGAACTCAAATAAACTGAAGCAAGCCATGACACGAGAGAGGGCAAGAAGCACTACTACAAACAACTAACAACAACTAGCATGGCAGCAAGGAACACTAGGAAAAGAAGTCACAAAATGGCTTCCCACACACTATTTCAGACTTTGTGAAAATAGCAGTTTTTGAAGCTGCAGTTTTCGATCTGAAGGCATATTAACAGCAGAAAAACCATATGCTACAGGTCTCCAAATGGCATGAAAATTCACAACATGCTAGAGAAACACAAGGACTACAACTTCCTCCATTGGACCAACCTCAAAAGAGCTACAGTTCAAAAGATACAAGCAAGACAAGACAGCAACAAAATATAACAGATTCCAGATTTAGAAATATTTCAGCACCTCCAAATCAGCACTATTTCTAGCAACTTGAGGGCAATCAAACCACACCTAAACATGCATTTCTATTGCAACTAAAAATACCACGGGCTGGTCTAAACACCCAAGAACAACTCCCTAGTTGACAACTCCGTCAAACGAAGCACGGAATAAATCCTACGAAATAAACAAAAGGGCATCACGGCAAAATATCGCGGGAACTAACTTGCTCTAATGCTAAAACTAATTGCACAGGAAAATCCCATGGATTTTTCTACCCCGGAAACATATAAAATATGCGGGGTTGCACAACAAAAATAATGCCACACATAAATGCGAGATAATTACCTATACACGGAAAAATAAACTAGCGGCAATCCCTACACGCAAAAATACGGGTGACCGCTCTAAAATACATGGAAAATAGGTTCCTAAAACATGGGCATTTATCTAAGGCGTTCGGGAAATCCGGACTTGCGCGAAAATTAAATACGGAACGCAAACCTATTAGGACAGCACGCATATCTAGGCATTCGGCGTGCAAAACTACATCAAACAAATATGCAAGTTGTAAAATGTGAATCTACGCGAAAAACTACACGAGTTACATATTTAAAACGTTCCAATCCGATACACGAAATAAAAGTTACGGACGTTTTACTATCTACCATATTACTGAAATTACTAAATTCGCATAAAAAAACTCAAACAATCTAAATGGGCCGAAACTGAGGCGCAGGACAACACCCAATCGCCTAGGCGCGAAATAGGAGGCGGCAGGGGCTCTCACCTTGGCCTCTTGGGTCGGCTGGAGGAGAGGGCGGAGCTGGGCCGAGGAGCTCCTGGGCCAAGGTGAGGCCTGGCTGGAGGCCGGCGCGGACCAGGGAGGCGGCTCGCTCCTCGGCCACGAGCACACTGGGGTTCCCGTTCTCCTCTGCCCCAACGCAGGGAGGCAGTTCCCCATCCGCCGCCGCTGGCGGGAACTCCGACGACAAGGCGACGACAGGGACCACAGAGGTCGGGAATGGAGGGCTCTCGTCGGTGGGATCCGGATCCGGTGGTCTCGAGGGATAGGGAAGGTCCAGGGCGCCCCGGGGCGGAACTCCAACGAGGCTAGGCATCCATGGCGGTCTACACAGCGGGAGAGACACAAGAGGTTAGCGGGAGAGAAAAGGTAAGGGAGAAGGAGGAGGAGCGGCGCGGTACTCATCTCCAGCGAGGGGCTGCGAGGCTCTCCGGCGGGCGTTGGCGAGGTGGGCAGGCGGCGGCGAAGGCGGCTGGCGGCGCGGGGCACCTCGGGCGCTGAAGGCGGCTCGGGCTGTTGCTGCTCGGCGGCGGTGCCCGGATGGGCTTGGCAGGCCTCGCGTGGGATCGCGGGCCGGGTGGCGCGAGGAGGAGGTGGGAGGAGGCTGCGGGAGGATTAGGGTTTCGGGGGTTGGCACGAATTTCAAGGCAGGGAAGATGGGCTGTCTAAAAATGCACTCGGGAACTATATATAGACAAATGGGGGGGCTAGGTTTAGCGAAATTTCGACCCGGATCCAACCGCGCGGTCAGATTCGACTAATTCCGAATGCGTGACGGACGATTGGCTGTGTAGAGTATGTATCCGGAGACGAGAGGGAAATCGGGCGGCGCGGCAACGATTTTTAAAACACCGATAGACGTCCGACGGTAGACCGAATACGGTGCCGCTACGGTCAACCGTTCGGGTACCAGACGAACCCCGATCGCGACGAAATTCGACAGGCGGCCTAACTAAAACAAATTACGACTGCATGCCAAGTTTCACCCCGATCAGAGAAAGTTTTAAACGCACTTTAAAAACAGGGTTTTGACGATGCCGCGGGCGCGTGCGTGTGCGGTCGGGCTCAGGACGGACAACGACGTGAACCGGCAACTAACAACGGATGCAAGTTTTGAAAACTGGCGGCAACGGAGATGCCGATGCAATGCTGATGATGCGCATGATGCGATGATGATGCAACAAAAGAAAATAGACACACGACGAAAACGGAATAGAAGGGGAATCTTCTGGAACGTCGGCATCGGGTTGTCACAACTCTCCTACACTACAAGAGGATCTCTCCTCGAGATCCAAGAATAAAAGGGGGAGAGGATGAGAAAGAACAAGAGGTAAAAAAATTAATTGCTTCTTTTACAAAAGAGTGAAAACAATGATCCTTGAAGGTTGCAAGGCGATGAGGAGTGATATGAGAAAGAAGCAAGAATTCACGGAAAATTTCGGCAGCACTTCGGTAGGAAAAAGGGACAAAAAATTCGATAAGAAGGAAGAAATAGACAATATTCATAACAAACAACTAAATAGAGCAAGGGAACACCATGATCTTGATAGAACAACAAGATTGACCCAAAAGAGCAATATCACAAAGCCTCCGGAACAATAGAATAGGAACTAGCTCATATGGAAGAAGAGAATGAAGAAAAGAATGACACCTATTATCTCAAATGAACTTGGCAAACATCCTTGCAAGAAGAATTGAACGGAGTTGTTGGAAAAACAAAAACGAAAAGAACAAGATAGTAGTGGGCTTATGGAAACCTTTTCCAACTAATGAAGTGACAACCAGCCACTAACAGAAACAAGGATTGATTGGGAGAAACAAGATACGAAGAATTCTTACACCAAGAGGATACATTGAGAACTTGGATTAATGACAAGCACCATGATAGCAACAACCCATAGGAAAAGCTTTAGGTGAAGTCCAAACCAAGATAGCTCAATGAAGAAATCATGGTTTGAAAATATCTCATGATCAAAGAATTGGTGGATTTAATCATCTCATTCTTGAAAGGAAATCTCTTCGAGGCTCCTACACTAACAAGAATGCTATAATACCACCTCCAAGGATAAAGGAATAACAATGCACTGAAAATGGAAGAGAAAGAATACTTGAGGTATTTGTTGGAAATATGCCCTAGAGGCAATAATAAAATGGTTATTATCATATTTCCTTGTTCATGATAATCGTCTAATGTTCATGCTATAATTGTATTAACAGGAAACAGTAATACATGTGTGAATAAATAGATCACAAAGTGTCCCTAGCAAGCCTCTAGTTGGCTAGCTCGTTAGTCAATAGATGATCATGGTTTCCTGATCATGGGCATTAGATGTCATTGATAACGGGATCACGTCATTAGGAGAATGATGTGATGGACAAGACCCAATCCTAAGCATAGCACTAGATCGTATTGTTCATATGCTAAAGCTTTTCTAATGTCAAGTATCCTTTCCTTCAACCGTGAGATTGTGCAACTCCCGGATACCGTAGGAGTGCTTTGGGTGTATCAAACGTCACAACGTAACTGGGTGACTATAAAGGTGCACTACGGGTACCTCCGAAAGTGTCTGTTGGGTTGGTACGAATCGAGATCGGGATTTGTCACTCCGTGTGACGGAGAGGTATCTCTGGGCCCACTCGGTAGAACATCATCATGAGCTCAATGTGACTAAGGAGTTAGTCACACGATGACGTGCTACGGAACGAGTAAAGAGACTTACCGGTAACGAGATTGAACAAGGTATTGGTATACCGACGATCGAATCTCGGGCAAGTTCTATACCGACAGACAAAGGGAATTGTATACGGGATTGATTGAATCCTTGACATCGTGGTTGATACGATGAGATCATCATGGAGCAAGTGGGAGCCACCATGGGTATCCAGACCCCGCTGATGGTTATTGGCCAGAGAGATGTCTCGGTCATGTCTGCATGTCTCCCGAACCCGTAGGGTCTACACACTTAAGGTTCGGTGATGCTAGGGTTATAGGGAATTGTTATACGAGGTTACCGAAAGTTGTTTGGAGTCCCAGATGAGATCCCGGACGTCACGAGGAGCTCCGGAATGGTCCGGAGGTAAAGATTGATATATAGGACGGATGGTTTCGGACACCGAAGTGTTTCGGGCATCACCGGTAACGTACCGGGACCACCGGGACCACCGTAGGTGGCCCCAGGGGTCCACCGAAGGGGGGCAACGACCCCGGGAGGTAAGATGGGCCAAGTAGGGGAGGTAACCAGCCCCTAGGTGGGCTGATGCGCCTCCCCACTCAGCCCAATGCGCACGGGAGAGAAAGGGGGGGGCAAACCCTAAGCCAGGTAGGCCTAAGGCCCACCAGGGGTGCGCCACACCCCTCCTCCCCCCTTGGCCGCCGCACCAGCCCTCATCTAGGGCTGCCCCCCCGGGAAGGGGAAACCCTCAAGGGGGCGCAACCCCTCCCTTCCCCTATATATACCGGGCACTTTTGGCCATTGGGAGATAGACTTTCCCTCTCTCTCGGCGCAGCCCTGCCCTTCTTCCTCCTCCTCTCTGCCGGTGCTTGGCGAAGCCCTGCCGGGAGACCTCGTCTCTCCATCGACACCACGCCGTCGTGCTGCTGGAGTTCTTCCCCAACCTCTCCCTCCTCCTTGCTGGATCAAGGTGCGGGAGACGTCACCGGGCTGCACGTGTGTTAAACGCGGAGGTGCCGTAGTTCGGCACTAGATCGGAATCGCTGCGAGTACGACTCCATCAACCACGTTCTAGCAACGCTTCCGCTTAGCGATCTTCAAAGGTATGAAGATGCTCTTAACCCTCTCTCGTTGCTGGCCTCTCCATAGGAAGATCTGAGTATGCGTAGGAAAATTTTGAATTTATGCTACGTTCCCCAATAGTGGCATCCGAGCCAGGTTTTCTATGCGTAGATTCTATGCACGAGTAGAACACAAAAGTTGTGGGCTATGATTTGTCAATTTGCTTGCCGCTACTAGTCTTATTCTTTTCCGGCGGTATTGTGGGATGAAGCTGCTCGGACCGACTTTACACGTACGCTTACGTGAGACTGGTTCCACCGACAGACATGCACACCGTGCATAAAGGTGTCTAGCGGGTGTCTGTCTCTCCTACTCTAGTCGGATTGGATTTGATGAAAAGGGTCCTTATGAAGGGTAAATAGCTTTGGCATATCATCGTTGTGGCTGTCACGTAGGTAAGAAGGCGTTCTTGCTAGAAACCCAAATCAGCCACGTAAAACTTGCAACAACAATTAGAGGACGTCTAACTTGTTTTTGCAGGGTTTGACATGTGATGTGATATGGCCAAAGTCGTGATGTTGCATGTATGATGTATGAGATGATCATGTTATTGTAATAGGTTTCACGACTTGCATGTCGATGAGTATGACAACCGGCAGGAGCCATAGGAGTTGTCTTAATTTATTGTATGAGATGCAACGCCATGTGCTTACTACTTTTACTTCATTGCTAACGGTTAGCTATAGTAGTAGTGATAGTAGTAGTTGGCGTGACGACTTCACGGAGACACGATGATGGAGATCATGGTGTCACGCCGGTGACGATGATGATCATGCGATGCCTGAAGATGGAGATCGAAAGGGCAAAGATGATAATGGCCATATCATGTCACTATATGATTGCATTGTGATGTTTATCATGTTTTTCATCTTATTGCTTAGAACGACGGTAGCATAATAAGATGACCCCTCTTAAAATTTCGAGAACGTATTCCCCTAAGTGTGCACCGTTGCGAAGGTTCGTTGTCTCGAAGCACCACGTGATGATCGGGTGTGATAGATTCTAACGTTCGCATACAACGGGTGTAAGCCAGATTTACACACGCGAAACACCTAGGTTGACTCGACGAGCTTAGCATGTACAGACATGACCTCGAATACAAGAGACCAAAAGGTCGAACATGAGTCGTATGGTTGAATACGATCAGCATGAAGTTGCTCACCATGGTGACTAGTCCGTCTCACGTGATGATCGGACACGGGTTAGTCAACATGGATCATGTATCACTTAGATGACTAGAGGGATGTCGATTTAAGTGGGAGTTCATACTTAATTTGATTAAATGAACTTAATTGTCATGAACTTAGTCTAAAAGTTGTCTTTATAAATATTGTAGATGGCCAACGTCAACCTCAATTTCAACGCATTCCTAGAGAAAAACAAGCTGAAAGATGATGGTAGCAACTATGCGGACTGGGTTCGCAACTTGAAGTTCATCCTTGAAGCAGCTAAAAAGGCTTATGTCCTTGATGCACCGCTAGGTGACCCTCCCGCTCCCGCAGCAGCCCAGGACATTCTGAACGTCTGGCAAACGCGGAGTGATGACTACTCTCTGGTTAGGTGTGACATGTTATACAGTTTAGAAACGGGGCTCCAAAGGCGTTTTGAGCAACACGGGGCATATGAGATGTTCCAGGAGCTGAAGCTAGTTTTTCAAGCTCATGCCCGTGTCGAGAGATATGAAGTCTCCGACAAGTTCTTTAGCTGTAAGATGGAGGAGAACAGTTCTGTCAGTGTGCACATACTCAAAATGTCTGGGTTACACGGTCGTCTGACTTCGCTTGGAGTCGAACTTCCGGATGATGCTATAATTGACAGAATCCTCCAAATGTCTCCCACCAAGCTACAAAGGCTTTGTGCTTAACTACAACATGCAAGGGATGGAGAAGACCATTCCCGAGTTGTACTTGATGCTCAAGTCTGCAGAAGTAGAAATCAAGAAAGAGCATCAAGTGTTGATGGTCAACAAGACCACTAGTTTCAAGAAAGGCAAGGGTAAGAAGAACTTCAAGAAAGACGACAAAGCTGTTGCCGTGCCCGGTAAGCCAGATGCCGGGAAGAACAAAAATAATGGACCCAAGCCTGAGACTGAGTGCTTCTATTGGAAGGGAAAAGGTCACTGGAAGCGGAACTGCCCCAAATACTTAGCGGACAAGAAGGCCGGCAACATTCAAGGTATATGTGATATACATGTTATTGATGTGTACCTTACCAGCGCTCGTAGTAGCTCCTGGGTATTTGATACCGGTGCTGTTGCTCACATTTGCAACTCAAAGCAGGAACTCCGAAATAAGCGGAGATTGACCAATGACGAGGTGACGATGCACGTGGGGAATGGTTCTGTTGGGGATATTGCTTATTAAGTGACCCGCCCAATATGGGCCGGGTTACTAGTAGGGCGGTTCATCCTTTGACTCATTTGGGCCTCAGCCTGGGTGGTTTAAGGCCGCAAGATGGTTGTGATTTGTGGAAGGTCTCTGGGTTTTTGCAAGACGGCGACTCAGAGGCCGCGGTGGTCACGATTTGTAAAGAGGAAGGGACTCTTGTAAACCCTAAAGCCTCGACCTCTATATAAAGGCGAGTTTGAAGGGGGATAGGCAGGTTAGAAATCATCGAGTGCTAGGTAAGGCGAGTTGCGCCTTTCTTGTAATCGAATCCACATCAATACACGCCAAGCAGGACGTAGGCTATTACCTCCACGCGAGGGGCCGAACCTGGGTAAGCCGCCGCATTCCTCCTGTTCAACCCCTTTGAGTCGCCACCAAAGTGCGATGGTTCCCATACTAAGTCCTTTCACGAGGACATCTGCCGTGACAAAACCACGACAGTTGGCGCCCACCGTGGGGCCTACGCACGGTGGAGTTGAGTTCTCAAAGGGAGCCCTACCAGGGTTTGGGAGTTATGCGACGGCGCTCATGACTTGGAGCCGACGCGGCATAGCCTACATCGACAACCAGCGATGGGGACCTGAAGCGAATTCTCTCGAATCAGGCTACAGGGTCCCCTTCGGCAAGATCAACGTCTTCATCGACATGATCGGGTCATCTGTTCCTGAGCCGGACATCTCCTCCGACATCGTCGAGCCGGCCAGGTACGTTCATCCAGTCATAACACGGAATCTGACCCACCCGGTCTTTGTGGGTTTCACGCAGGGGTCGGAGGAGCCAGAGCACGCGGCGGCTCAGGAGGTTACCCCCATCAACTCTGACGACGAATCATCCATGGGCGATTCAGATTCCATCCAGTCCCTCCACGGAGACGGTCTCGGAGGCTTGTCATTGGCCATGGATCCGGAAATCCTCGATCGAACCCGCCGCCAGATCGCCATCTACATGGCCGGGGCGACTCAACCCGCACAGAACCCCGCTGGAGGCGATGGGACCGGCGGGACATCCAGAAGTGCCTCAGCAGTCCTGGTGGATTTAGCGGCGGAAATCACAAGACTAATGTCAACCCCCCTCACGCCAGAGAACCAGGAAGAGATAAACGCGGAGTTAGCAAAGCTGAGGGAGGCGGTGGCAAAGGCCCATCAGGATGCTGAGACGGAGTCCGCCAGGATGGAAACTCGACAAGCCCAGATTGCGGCCGAAAGGATGCGATTGAACACCGACAACTGGCGGCTTGAAAGACAGCAGCGCGCGTCCGACGCCATCCATCAGCGGAGACACCAGGGTCGCCTGCCCCATGATCTCAATCCGACTCGCCTGTTCGACACTCCCCAAACACCCGGGATGGGAGCCGCCCCAGCAGGAGGGCTGGGCCGCCCTCCTAACCCTCCGATTCAGCCGACTGAGGGTCAAATTCCTCGTTTCCGTACCCCTCGAGGCCACTTCTCTAACCCGGTGGATAACGTGCTTGCCGCAACTCGCCATCTGGAGTCTCTTCCGATCCACGGCAACACCCCAGCTGAGATCGAAGCAAGGAACGCCATCGAGATGTTGAAAACGGCGGTGGTCCAAAACGCGCAGTTCTTACACAGCCCCGAGCGATTGCACTCCACCCCCCAGGCGAGCTATACCAGGAGTAGGCCGGAGGATCAGCCAGCCGTAAACAGTGCCCCACGACACTTCCCGCAGGACAACCCGCCCGAGCGGAACCCGCCGGGCAGAGGTCCACCCAGCATTCAAGAGGCTCAGACTCCTCCCGCGGGGACCGGAGGGCGAGTTGGGGTGCCCTGCTTATCCCTGGCCCTTCGAAACGAAAGAATGCCCAAGGATTTCAAAGGACCAAGAAAGGTGCCTAATTACACACCAGATCTCGAACCAACATCTTGGATCGAGGGCTATGAGATCGCCATGGACATGCTCGACGTAAACGAGGCGGTTTGCGCCAGATATTTCACCATGATGCTCGAGGGATCGGCGCGCACTTGGTTGAAAAACTTACCCCCCAATTCTATCCAGTCCTGGGCCGAGCTGAAGGAGCGTTTCATCAAAAACTTCCGGGGAACCTGTAAACGGCCGATGACGATCGTCGACTTGCAACACTGCGTACAACGCCCGGATGAGTCGGCGCACCATTGGTCGCGGCGAGTCGCGGAAATTATCCATTCATCGGATGGCATCACGGCAGCGCAAGCTGTGCTTATCCTCGAGCACAACTGCCACTATGAACCGCTGGTCCAGAAATTGGGGCGACTCAAACGGAAAGTTCAGGATATGGGCGAGCTGATGGATACCCTCACTAGGTACGCCGAGGCCGATGATACCAAGGATCGCGGTGAGGATGGTAAGGGTAACTCGCCCAAGAAGGGCGATTCAACCAAAAACCACACCCGCCTCCAAGGCCGCAATCGTCACAACCAGGGGACCAACGGCAAGCGTAGGCCACAGGAGGAGCCCTCGGATCTGGTTGGCAACACCAACGCCAATGACGGCAAAAAGAAGAATCAAGGCTTCAGTGGGAAAAGGCCGCGTAATTACGAAGAGCTACTCAAAGGCCCTTGCCCGCACCACGCCACGGCCGACGGCCCGGCGGGCCACTCTTGGGAGAACTGTTTCATGATGCGAGAATTTCGGGCCGAGGCAATCAAGAAGAGCCGAAGCGAAGATCCGAACCGTCGCCAGGACCAACTCGCCGCGCCCAATCAAAGGCACAACCCCTTTGGCGGTTTTCCCGAACAAGAGGCACAGGGGGGCCCGCAGCCAGGCGGCGGCCAGTACCCGGTGCACCACCAACGGCGGTACAACCCGCCGGGAGTTTTCTAGAAGCCGCCCCCACAGGGGGCTCCGCAGGACCAGGATGACCATGGGGGCTTCCGCAACAATCCTAAACAGCTAAGTAATGGGAAGTACCATGTTTTCACCACTAATGCTTGCAGGCGTGATAAAAAGGTAAATCACCGGGCGTACAACGTAATTGAGCCGGCAGTTCCCAGATATCTCCACTGGTCCGAACATACCATAACATGGAGCAGAGAGGATCACCCACCGAGAATAGATAACCCGGGCGACCTGGCATTAGTCGTGGCTCCCCAAGTGGGGGGCTACACTCTATCGAAAGTACTAATGGATGGCGGCGGCAGCATTAATATCCTATACTTCGACACCTTCCGGAGGATGAATCTATTAGAGAAAGACTTGATGCCTTCAACCACGGTCTTCCACGGCATCGTCCCGGGCAAATCGGCTTATCCCATAGGCCGGGTCAGGCTCTCAGTAGCGTTTGGAACTGCGCGGAATTACAGGTCGGAGTCTCTGGTCTTCGAGGTGGTCAAACTAAAAAGCCCGTACCATGCGCTGTTCGGGCGACCGGCTTACGCTCGCTTCATGGCCCGCCCGTGCTACGTCTACCTCAAGCTCAAAATGCCTGGTCCTAAAGGGCCCATCACGAATGACGGAGATAGAAGAATTGCAAAGGAGTGTGAGGAAGGAGACGCGGCCTATGCGGAAGTCGCCTGCGCGGCGGAAGAGCTCAAAAACCATCGGGCAATGTTGACCCGGCAGACATGTCACCGCTCAAGAAGCCGACTACAGATTCCGAGTCGCCCCTCAAGTTCAAACCAACGGATGACACGAAGGCAGTCGACTTCGTCCCTGGCGATTCATCAAAGCAGTTTACCATTGGAACGGGTCTGGACCCCAAATAGGAAAGCGCGCTCATCGAATTCATCCGTGAGAATCGGGACATCTTCGCATGGAAGCCCTCTGACATGCCGGGTGTACCGAGAGAATTCGCTGAGCACCATCTTAATATTGACCCAAAATGCAAACCTGTCCAACAATACCTTCGCAGGTTTAACGAGGAGCGACGGAAGGCGATTGGAGAGGAAGTCGCCCGTCTTTTAGCCGCCGGGTTCATCGTGGAAGTCTTTCACCCCAAATGGCTAGCTAACCCGGTGTTAGTACTCAAGAAGAATGGCACGTTCCGTATGTGTATTGACTATACGGACCTCAACAGAGCTTGTCCCAAGGATCCTTTCGCTCTTCCCCGCATTGACCAAATCATTGACTCGGTGGCGGGGTGCGAACGATTGTGCTTTTTGGACGCCTATTCAGGTTATCATCAGATCAAAATGGATGTGGAAGATTAGGAGAAGACCGCCTTCATAACCCCCTTCGGGGCCTTTTGCTATGTGTCCATGCCGTTCGGGCTCAAGAGCGCAGGGGCGACTTACCAACGCTGCATCCAGAATTGTCTTCATAACCAAATTGGCCGCAACGTCCATGCCTATGTTGACGACATTGTGATCAAGACCCGCCGGGAGGAGACACTTCTGGAAGACCTTAAGGAAACCTTTGATAATTTACGGGTATATCAGATGAAGCTAAATCCTACCAAGTGCGTTTTCGGCGTACCTGCGGGAAAACTACTAGGTTTCTTGGTATCGGAGCGCGGCATCGAGGCTAACCCGGACAAAATTGAAGCGGTTACTTCCCTCGGCAAGCCGACGAATGTTAATCAAGTTCAGCGATTGGCGGGTCGTATTGCGGCTCTCAGTCGTTTCGTGAGCCGCCTCGGAGAAAAGGCGATTCCTCTTTATCAATTGTTGAGAAAGTCCGACCGATTCGTATGGACAGAGGAGGCTGACGAGGCATTTCAGGCCTTGAAACATCAATTGGTTAACCCGCCGGTCCTGGCGGCCCCGACTGAAAAGGAGCCTATGCTCCTGTATATCGCCGCGAATTCCAAAGCGGTCAGCGTGGCTGTGGTCGTCGAAAGAAAGGAGGAAGGAAAGGAATACCCGGTGCAACGCCCGGTGTACTTCATCAGTGAGGTGTTAACTCTTTCCAAACAGCGATACCCACATTGGCAGAAACTGGTCTATGGGGTGTTCATGGCGAGTCGAAAGCTTAAACATTATTTCCAGGAACACCCGATCACCGTGGTCAGTTCCGCGCCCCTCGGTGACGTCATCCAAAACCGCGAGGCAACAGGGCGAATCGCCAAATGGGCAATAGAACTTGGGTCGCATCACATACAATATACCCCCCGCACGGCCATCAAGTCCCAGGCACTAGTTGATTTCGTCAACGATTGGACGGAGCTTCAGGCTCCGGAAGATCGGCCTGACCTTACCTATTGGACTATTTATTTTGATGGATCCAGGCAGTTGGAGGGCTCGGGGGCGGGTGTGGTGTTGATATCCCCTCAAGGAGATAAGTTCTGCTACGTTCTCCGGCTCATGTTCCCTTGCACAAATAATGCGGCAGAATATGAAGCTCTGCTTCACGGTTTGCGACTGGCAAAAGAGATGAACCTAACCCGAGTCAGATGCTTTGGGGATTCTGATTTGGTGGCGCAATAGGTTTCGGGCACCTGGGACTCTCGAGATCCTATGATGGCGGCTTACAGGCGAGCTGTATCTGACGTCGCGGGCTATTTTCATGGGTACCAGGTTGATCATGTTGATCGGCGACTCAACGAAGCAGCTGATGCCCTCTCGCGACTCGGCTCACAGAGAAAACCGGTCCCCCCTAATGTTTTCTTGGATGTCTTGCATAAACCGTCTGTGACTGTACCCACGGAGGAGGAATTGGTGATACCAGATCCCGAGTCTCAGCTTGTGGCGGCTCTCCATGTCACTCCGGATTGGGCTCTTCCTTATCTGGCTTATCTTGCTCGAGGCGAGTTACCCACTGATGAAGTTTTGGCTCGCCAGATTGTTCGGCATAGCAAGTCCATGGTCATCATTAATGGCGAGCTATATAAACGAAGTGCTTCAGGGGTCTTTCAGCGGTGCGTCTCTTCCGAGGAAGGATGCATAATCCTAAATGACATCCATTCTGGAGATTGCGGGCATCACGCCGGGTCACGTTCTTTGGTATCAAAAGCCTTTCGACATGGTTTCTTCTGGTTGACGCTCACGCAGATGCAGAAGATATAGTACGGCGGTGTGAGGGGTGCCAACGATATGGGAGACAGGCTCATGTGCCGGCTCAAGAATTGAGGATGGTTCCCATTACTTGGCCTTTCGCGGTCTGGGGGCTGGACATGGTCGGTCCCTTTAAGATGTCCTCCAACAAGAAAACTCACTTATTGGTGGCGGTCGATAAGTTCACTAAATGGATTGAGGCGGAACCTGTTGGGGCTTGCAATGCGGAGACTGCGGTCAAATTTCTGAAAAAGCTGATTATCCGTTTTGGATATCCACACAGTATTATCACGGACAATGGTACTAACTTGTCCCAAGGAGCGATGCTGGATTTTTGTCGCCGTGAACATATCCGGCTTGATATTTCTGCAGTTGCTCACCCACAGTCAAACGGGCAAGCAGAGCGGGCGAATTAGGAAGTCCTACGAGGGATTAAACCTCGCCTCATGGTTCCCCTGGAAAGAACTCCAGGGTGTTGGGTTGAGGAACTACCTTCGGTATTATGGAGCATCCGGACTACCCCGAATCGATCCACGGGGTTCACGCCTTTCTTTTTGGTCTATGGAGCAGAAGCTGTCCTTCCTACCGACATAAGACATGATTCTCTTAGAGTCGCCTCATATGTGGAGCAAGATAATGAGTTCACGCGTCAGGATTCCTTGGATGCCTTGGAAGAGGCGCGTGACTTAGCGGCGGCTCGTTCAGCTATCTATCAGCAAGATCTGCGGCGTTATCATAGTCGCCGGGTTAAGAGTCGGGCTTTCCAGGAGGGCGACTTGGTACTTCGTCTGATACAAGATCGGGCAGGCATGCACAAGCTCTTGCCCCCTTGGGAAGGGCCTTTCGTCGTCAGCAAGAACCTCCGCAATGGCTCTTACTACTTGATGGATCTTCGGCCTGATCGACCGACTACGGAGGCTGAGTCAACTCGCCCTTGGAATATTGCCCATTTGCGTCCTTACTACACTTGAGTTCTTAAAAACTCCATGCTTTGTAAGTTTTTCAGTTTCATTATGAAGTAATAAAATGTTCCCCGACTTGGGGGCTTCTTCCTTAAAAAAGAGCAATTTGTGTCATCCTGTTGCGACCTTATGAGCTGACAGAACATGCATTTAGGGTGGGTGCACGAGCTTTTTGACTCGCCTCCCCCTGTCGCGACCGTATGAGCCGACGAAACCTGCATTTAGGGTGGGTGCACGAGCTTTCTGACTCGCCTCCCCCTGTCGCGACCGTATGAGCCGACGAAACCTGCATTAAGGGTGGGTGCACGAGCTTTCTGACTCGCCTCCCCCTGTCGCGACCGTATGAGCCGACGAAACCTGCATTAAGGGTGGGTGCACGAGCTTTCTGACTCGCCTCCCCCTGTCGCGACCGTATGAGCCGACGAAACCTGCATTAAGGGTGGGTGCACGAGCTTTCTGACTCGCCTCCCCCTGTCGCGACCGTATGAGCCGACGAACCCTGCATTTAGGGTGGGTGCACGAGCTTTTTGACTCGCCTCCCCCTGTCGCGACCGTATGAGCCGACGAAACCTGCATTAAGGGTGGGTGCACGAGCTTTCTGACTCGCCTCCCCCTGTCGCGACCGTATGAGCCGACGAAACCTGCATTAAGGGTGGGTGCACGAGCTTTCTGACTCGCCTCCCCCTGTCGCGACCGCATGAGCCGACGAAACCTGCATTAAGGGTGGGTGCACGAGCTTTCTGACTCGCCTCCCCCTGTCACGACCGTATGAGCCGACGAAACCTGCATTAAGGGTGGGTGCACGAGCTTTCTGACTCGCCTCCCCCTGTCGCGACCGTATGAGCCGACGAAACCTGCATTAAGGGTGGGTGCACGAGCTTTCTGACTCGCCTCCCCCTGTCGCGACCGTATGAGCCGACGAAACCTGCATTAGGGGTGGGTGCACGAGCTTTCTGACTCGCCTCCCCCTGTCGCGACCGTATGAGCCGACGAAACCTGCATTACTAGTGTTAAGGTTTGAACTTGGAGGTTTTTTCTATCCTCTGCATGTTTTTTGAAACTACTTGCAGTGTCTTTTATGTTCCCAGATGATATGTTCAGAGGTCTGTCCTTGGCGGATTAAGCATTGCAGAAGATTTTTATAAAGGCGGATCACATATTTCAAACCGCTTCAAAAGCGGTATGAGGTTGTCTTTTTTGGCAGAAGGGGTCATCAAAAGATAGTATTAACTATTACATGGTTCATGGGCCAAATTCGAGAAAGGTCTACTGCCCTAAATCCTGGCGCGAGCTTTGACCGGCTTCGATTTGTAAATCGCCCAAGACCCAATTGCACTTGGACAAAGAAGCAAAATCATCTTCATTGCTCAAGATGGATGCCAGGTCTGCTTCCCAGTCGAAGGGGTTCTTGGGTCGCCGAGGGATTAGGTTGGTCACCACGAAGGTTGGCGGGCTGATTTTCTTATTCTTACCATCGTAAGCCGCCTGATATTTTGTTAAGTCAAGGCTGGCGGCGAGTTGAGTTGCGGCCAGCCGAGAATCTTTGACAACCTTCTGGTAGTCTTCTTCCACGAACTCCGAGCCGTCATCTTTAAGCTGAGGGAAGCCGGCAGCTACTTCTTCCAAATTAATTTCCGGAGCGTACGCCAAGCAGCGACTCAGAGCCGTCAGGACACCCTTCCGGGCGGCTGACCGGGTTAACTCGCCGATCTGGGGAGGAAGTGTGGATAGATATCCAAGCACCTTCTTGATGGAAGTGATGGGCTCTTTTGCACCTATTACGGCTTTGACGGTCAGCACACTGCCTGTGTACAGCTGTTCCGTCAGCGTATAGATCGCCTTCAGCATCAACACGCAGTCGTCTTGCAGATTGGCGACTCTCGAGCCTGGGATTTGATAACCGGTAAGTTAACATTAAGGAATTTGCCCAAGGAAGAGGATAAGGTTGGAGAGTTAGGTAAAGCTTACCAAAGATGGCTTGTGTCATGTTGGAGATATGGCGCTTTAAGCCGGATAGCTCCTGTTGGACAGTCGCCAGCTTTGCTTCTGCTTTTTCGGCTCTCTTCAAAACCGCGCTTTGGTCAGCCTGAGTTCTTTCTAACTCGGCTTTGAGATTTTCCAGTTCAACCAGAGCCAACTTATATTTGTCTTCCGACTGAGTTCGGGCATCTTGTTGATGAGACAAGTTTCTCCTTAAGTCGCCCAGGGCCAGTTCGGTCTGGGCAAGGCTTTCCTGTTCAAAATTTAAAACAAAGACAAGTCTCATCAATATTGCAAGGCAATACCCCTGACACTTGGGGGCTAATGTATAATTCTCAAGAAAGATTATACAGAAATCAAGACCCAACTCATCCTTTTACTGATGAGCCGGCCCATTGGGGGTTAATGGAGATAGTATAGAGTATAAAAGTTTACCTCATGCTTGTTATTTAACATCTTTAGCAGATTCTTTTCCATCTCATAACTCTCTTCCAGGCGACTTGCGAAGCCAGAACAGAGTTCTTTAAACTCCAGACCTGCATAGTCAGAAAGTTTCGCCTTGGAAGGCCCAGACTCGGGAATTGATGGAAAAGGGGATGCTATATGTTTGGAGAGGATTGTCGCTGCCGGCTTGGAGAAACCAGAACCAGTAATGACTACAACATCTGGGTCATCAGCTGTCGCCATTACGATCGGTGATCTAGGGACATCCGTTGATCCTTTGGGCGACTCAGGAAGGTCCGCTTGAATTGTCGGCTCGTCTTGACTCAGATCTTCTTGAGTCGGAGTAGCTTTCCTTGGAAGCTCAGAAGTGGCGTCAGGGATTGATTCACTGGTCTTCCTCTTTTTGGCTTGTGCCCTAACGAAAGAGATAGGTGTGTTAAAAAATTAAAAAGAGTGCTATTCTCAAGGATCAGGGCAAGAAACTTACCCCGGGACTCGGATCATTGGTGGAAGGGTCGACATCACTGAGTCGCCAGAAGTAGGGGGAGAATCCTGCAGAATTTATACATCGATAATACAGGCGGGTTATGACTGTGACCCAAAAGCAGCACGAACAATGGTTGCTCAAATAAAAAAAAAGGAGGTACCTCGCTTGGTTTTCTTTTGTTCGTTGTTGGCAAGCCAGGTATTAAATCGCCGGAGTGACTTCGCGTTTTCCGGTTCGAGGCGTGTTGTGTTCTCTTCAATAAGAAATTTGGGTCCAAATGGGCATCTGGATGTGAGAAGGGGACTTTCCCACATATTCGCCGGGCCGGCTTAGGCGAGGAAGGAGATGAATCGTAGGAGAAGGAAATTACCTCGACGGAGTCCTCTTGGCTTCCGTTATCTTCATTCTGTTACAAGAGGAGTGAGAGATATAAATAAAAGTTAAAAGGTGATAGGTGGCGAGTGAAAAAGAGGACGGATTGGTACCTCTGAAAGTGCGTCGCCAGCTTGAGATTCGTCGACTTCATATGGCTCGGCCGCAGTAGATTTACCTTTGCCCTTGTTTTTCTTGGAAGGCGGCTTAGCACTCTTCATGGCTTGTTTCTTAGGTCTCCTAGACCAGAACTTGTCGCCTTTCTGGAAAGGAATATGGCATGAAGTCATGATGGCAGTAAAACAGATGGAATAAAAAGTTGAGGGCGAGTTAGCTTTGGTTACCTTGGGTGCCGGGTAAATCTTGCAGAAGGGCTTAAGGCCGATTTGGCCGCATTTTGCTGCAGGTTCGCCGGTCAGCTTCCTGATGATGGCGACGATGTCTTTTTCCGTTAGTGCTGTGTGGAAGTAGCATTGGGGATGATCCAGAGTGCTGCCAAATTCGCACATCAGACCATCTCGGCGGCTCAGAGGGAGGATCCGCCATTCGACCCAGCAGCGGATCAGGTCAGCCCCGGTGAGACCGTTGTTCGTCAAGGATCTCAGTTCGGACAGAATTGGGATGAAGTCCGACTCTTCTTCCTCGGTGAGCTTGTCAGGGAGCTTAAAATTGACCGGAAGGCGGGTTGGCCTGTAGCCCAGAAGTTTGTTCTCGCCGGCAGGGGATGTTTCTTTGCAATAAAACCAAGATTCACCCCAGCCTTTGGGGTGGCTAGGCATAGTGAGTGAAGGAAACGGACTGTCCCTGCGACGCTGGACGTTGACCCCGCCAAGTTCCAAACTGGGGCCATTGTGGAATTCCGTCTGGCGATTCAAGTGGAAAAAGTACCAAAACAGAGGGACGGAAGGCTCGATCCGCAAATAAGCTTCACAAAGGACTTGGAATTGACTTAGGTTGCTTATGGAATTGGGTCCCAAATCCTGGAGTCGGACATTCATGAAGTTCAGAGCGTCCCTAAGGAATTTAGATCCGGGCGGCTTAAAACCCCGTTCCAAGTGTTCCACAAAAACTACTATCTCCCCTTCCTTGGGGCTGGGGAGGTCTTCTCCTAACCCGGTGCGCCATCCAATGACGTCTTGAGGATCCAAGCAGCCCGCTTTCACGTAATTCGCCAAAACAGCATCATCGACTTTGGTAGGAAGCCAATCGCTCTTGAAAACGGCACCCATGCTACAAATAGGTAAGAATATGGTATTACATGTCTCGAACATTTACTATGTGAATCGGGATCAGCTCTTGCTTAACCCGCCGGATTAGGAGGCCGGGTTGGGCTGATGTGGCGACTTATCGGAGCAGGGCTATTCTCAGAAGCGATGTTACTGTGGGTGGTGAAATTTATTCTTTCCGAAACACTAAGGGAAGGACGAAGTTTCCAAACAGCTTTTTACAAACAGTGAATGAGGAATGGATCTGTTGAACAGATATAAAAACTTGCGGACATGGCTAAAACATGAACGATGTGTGATCAGGGTGGTGCCTCATGTTTGAAGAAACTAGTGTATTTAGAAAATTCGCAAGAGCACAGATGGATAAGACTATTCATGGCACTGGGTGCCCTAATGGTGCTCGGACTAATCAGTTTGAGGGTAATAGATGGTTGCGAGCGGAGGGCTTCGGAACTATGGCAATGACGGAAGCATGAACAAGAAATAAATCTACCCTTAAAGAAGGGGAAACAGTGGCCTAACCTGAAGATCTTGGTCGAAGAAGATCGGCGGTGATGGAGGCTGTTGGAGAAGCGCAGGGGTCCCGGAGAATGAAGGGACCCTCGGCGGCGGCGGAGCCTGGCAACGGCGACGGCTTGCGGGCGGCGCCGGAGCTCCTCGAACGGCGACGGCTTGCGGGCAGTACTGGAGTTCTTCGGACGGGGGCGGAGTTTGCGGCCGGCGGCGAAACCCTCGGGAAGCGGTGCGGTTTTCTGTTGCGATAATGGGGGGGGGGGGGACTGACGAGACTGGTAGGTGGCCAGTGTCAGCCCTGTCCCTTCCGCCTATTTATCAGGACGGACGCTGGAATCGAGGCGCCGTGAGCGGGAACCGCTTGGGAATAAAAGATTCGCCATGATGACGTCCGAAAATTTTGGGATAATGATGCACTAAAAGATCCGTTGGGATTGTGTTAAATTTCCCAAAAATCGAGGGCTAAGGAAAGTGCTGACGGGAAATGCATTGGCGGCTCAAAGACTTTTTTCCGGTACGAGTTGGCGAGTTAAAATTTCTGGCGTATGGAGGAACACAAAGGAGTGAATCACCTTCAACTAAAACAGAAGCATTGGCATGAAGATTCAAGTCAATTTGGGGCCTAATGTTGGGGATATTGCTTATTAAGTGACCCTCCCAATATGGGCCGGGTTACTAGTAGGGCGGTTCATCCTTTGACTCATTTGGGCCTCAGCCTGGGCGGTTTAAGGCCGCAAGATGGTTGTGATTTGTGGAAGGTCTCTGGGTTTTTGCAAGACGGCGACTCAGAGGCCGCGGTGGTCACGATTTGTAAAGAGGAAGGGACTCTTGTAAACCCTAAAGCCTCGACCTCTATATAAAGGCGAGTTTGAAGGGGGATAGGCAGGTTAGAAATCATCGAGTGCTAGGTAAGGCGAGTTACGCCTTTCTTGTAATCGAATCCACATCAATACACGCCAAGCAGGACGTAGGCTATTACCTCCACGCGAGGGGCCGAACCTGGGTAACCCGCCGCGTTCCTCCTGTTCAACCCCTTTGAGTCGCCACCAAAGTGTGATGGTTCCCATACTAAGTCCTTTCACGAGGACATCTGCCGTGACAAAACCACGACAGGTTCCAAAGTCGATGTGATCGTCGTCGGCACGCTACCTCTACATCTACCGTCGGGATTAGTTTTAAACCTTAATAATTGTTATTTAGTACCAGCTTTGAGCATGAATATTGTATCAGGGTCTTGCTTAATGCGAGACGGCTACTCATTTAAGTCAGAGAATAATGGTTTTTCTATTTATATGAGTGACATGTTTTATGGTCATGCTCCGCTGGTGAATGGTTTATTCTTGATGAATCTCGATCGTGATGTTACACATATTCATAGTGTGAGTACCAAAAGATGTAAAGTTGATAATTATAGTCCCACATAATTGTGGCACTGCCGCCTTGGTCATATCGGCGTTAAGCGCATGAAGAAGCTCCATACTAATGGATTATTAGAGTCTCTTGACTTTGAATCATTTGACACATACGAACCGTGCCTCATGGGCAAGATGACTAAGACTCCATTCTCGGGAATAATGGAGAGAGCAACAGACTTATTGGAAATAATACATACTGATATGTGTGGTCCAATGAATGTTGAAGCTCGCGGTGGCTATCATTATGTTCTCACTCTCACCGATGATTTGAGTAGGTATGGGTATATCTACTTGATGAAGCACAAATCTAAGACTTTGAAAAGTTCAAGGAATTTCAGAGTGAAGTCGAGAATCAACGTGACAGAAAAATTAAGTGTCTACGATCTGATCGTGGAGGAGAATATTTGAGTCACGAGTTTGGCACACACCTAAGAAAGTGTGGAATCGTTTCACAACTAACGCCGCCTTGCACACCGCAACGCAATGGAGTGTCTGAACGTCGTAATCACACTTTATTAGATATGGTACGATCTATGATGTCTCTTACCGACCTACCGCTATCATTTTGGGGATACGCATTAGAAACTGCAGCATTCACTTTAAATAGGGCACCGTCTAAATCTGTTGAGACGACACCGTATGAACTATGGTTTGGCAAGAAACCTAAGTTGTTGTTTCTTAAAGTTTGGGGCTGCGATGCTTATGTGAAGAAACTTCAACCAGAAAAGCTCGAACCCAAAGCGGATAAATGCGTATTCATAGGATACCCTAAAGAAACTATTGGGTATACCTTCTATCTTAGATCCGAAGGTAAAACCTTTGTTGCCAAGAACGGATCCTTTCTAGAGAAAGAGTTTCTCTCGAAAGAAGTAAGTGGGAGGAAGGTAGAACTTGATGAGGTAATTACACCCCCTCTCGAACAGGATATTAGCACAGCGCGGGAAGTTGTTCCTGTGGCGCCTACACCAACTGAAGAGGAAGTTAATGTTGATGATCATGAAGCTTCGGATCAAGTTACTACTGAACCGCGAAGGTCCACAAGGGCACGCTCTGCACCAGAGTGGTACGACAACCCTGTGATGGAAATCATGTTGTTAGACAACGGTGAACCTTCGAACTATGAAGAAGCGATGGCGGGCCCGGATTCCAACAAATGGCTTGAAGCTATGAAATCCGAGATAGGATCCATGTATGAGAACAAAGTATGGACTTTGGTGGACTTGCCCGATGACCGGCGAGCCATAGAAAATAAATGGATCTTCAAGAAGAAGACTGATGCAAACGGAAATGTAATCGTTTACAAAGCTCGACTTGTCGCAACGGGTTTTCGACAAATTCAAGGAGTTGACTACGAAGAGACTTTCTCTCTCGTAGAAAAGCTAAAATCAGTCCGAATCATGTTAGCAATTGCCGCCTTTTATGATTATGAAATTTGGCAAATGGACGTCAAAACAGCGTTCCTTAACGGGAACCTTAAGGAAGAGTTGTATATGATGCAACCAGAAGGTTTTATCGACCCTAAGGGTGCTAACAAAGTGTGCAAGCTCCAGCGCTCCATCTATGGGCTGGTGCAAGCATCTCGGAGTTGGAACATTCGCTTTAATGAGGTGATTAAATCGTTTGGGTTCATACAGGTTTACGGAGAAGCCTGTCTGTACAAGAAAGTGAGTGGGAGCTCTGTAGCTTTCCTCATACTGTATGTGGATGACATATTATTGATGGGGAACAATATAGAAATGTTGGAGAGCATAAAGGCCTATTTGAACAAGAGTTTTTCGATGAAGGACCTTGGAGAAGCTGCATACATATTAGGCATCAAGATCTATAGAGATAGATCAAGACGCCTCATAGGTCTTTCGCAAAGTACATACCTTGACAAGATATTGAAGAAGTTCAATATGGAAAACTCAAAGAAAGGGTTCTTGCCAGTTTTGCAAGGTATGAGATTGAGTAAGACTCAGTCGCCGACCACGGCAGCAGAAAGAGAGAAGATGAGTTTTGTCCCCTACGCTTCAGCCGTGGGCTCTCTAATGTATGCCATGCTGTGTACCAGACCTGATATAAACCTTGCCATAAGTTTGGTAGGGAGGTACCAAAGTGATCCCGGTATGGAACACTGGACAACGGTCAAGAATATCCTTAAGTACCTGAAAAGGACTAAGGAAATGTTTCTCGTTTATGGAGGTGACGAAGAGCTCATCGTAAAGGGTTACGTTGACGCTAGCTTCGACACAGATCCGGATGACTCTAAGTCACAGACCGGATACGTATATGTGTTGAATGGTGGGGCAGTGAGCTGGTGCAGCAGCAAGCAAGAAGTCGTGGCAGCATCTACATGTGAAGCGGAGTACATAGCTGCTTCAGAAGCAGCTCATGAAGGAATTTGGATGAAGGAGCTCATCCCCTACCTTGGAGTGGTTCCAAGCGCGTCGGGTCCAATGACACTCTTCTATGATAACACTGGGTCCATTGACATAGCCAAGGAGCCCAGGTTTCACCGGAAGACGAAGCACATCAAACGCCACTACAACTCCATCCACGACCATGTCCAGAGTGGAGTGATAGGTATTTGTAAAGTACACACGGATCTGAATGTTGCAGACCCGCTGACTAAACCTCTTCCACGAGCAAAACATGATCAACACCATAATGTTATGGATGTTCGATACATCACAATGTAACTAGATTATTGACTCTAGTGCAAGTGGGAGACTGTTGGAAATATGCCCTAGAGGCAATAATAAAATGGTTATTATCATATTTCCTTGTTCATGATAATCGTCTATTGTTCATGCTATAATTGTATTAACACGAAACAGTAATACATGTGTGAATAAATAGATCACAAAGTGTCCCTAGCAAGCCTCTAGTTGGCTAGCTCGTTAGTTAATAGATGATCATGGTTTCCTGATCATGGGCATTAGATGTCATTGATAACGGGATCACATCATTAGGAGAATGATGTGATGGACAAGACCCAATCCTAAGCATAGCACTTGATAGTATTGTTCGTATGCTAAAGCTTTTCTAATGTCAAGTATCTTTTCCTTCGACCGTGAGATTGTGCAAATCCCGGATACCGTAGGAGTGCTTTGGGTGTATCAAACGTCACAACGTAACTGGGTGACTATAAAGGTGCACTACGGGTACCTCCGAAAGTGTCTGTTGGGTTGGTACGAATCGAGATCGGGATTTGTCACTCCGTGTGACGGAGAGGTATCTCTGGGCCCACTCGATAGAACATCATCATGAGCTCAATGTGACTAAGGAGTTAGTCACACGATGACATGCTACGGAACGAGTAAAGAGACTTACCGGTAACGAGATTGAACAAGGTATTGGTATACCGACGATCGAAACGGGCAAGTTCTATACCGACAGACAAAGGGAATTGTATATGGGATTGATTGAATCCTTGATATCGTGGTTCATCCGATGAGATCATCGTGGAGCAAGTGGGAGCCACCATGGGTATCCAGATCCCGCTGATGGTTATTGGCCAGAGAGATGTCTCGGTCATGTCTGCATGTCTCCCGAACCCGTAGGGTCTACACACTTAAGGTTCGGTGACGCTAGGGTTATAGGGAATTGTTATACGAGGTTACCGAAAGTTGTTTGGAGTCCCGGATGAGATCCCGGATGTCACGAGGAGCTCCGGAATGGTCCGGAGGTAAATATTGATATATAGGACGGATGGTTTCGGACAACGGAAGTGTTTCGGCATCACCGGTAACGTACTGGGACCACCGGGACCACCGGAGGTGGCCCCGGGGGTCCACCGAAGGGGGGCAACGACCCCGAGAGGTAAGATGGGCCAAGTAGGGGAGGGAACCAGCCCCTAGGTGGGCTGGTGCGCCTCCCCACTAAGCACAATGCGCAGGGGAGAGAAAAGGGGGGGCAAACCCTAAGCCAGGTGGGCCTAAGGCCCACCACGGGTGCGCCACACCCCTCCTCCCCCCTTGGCCGCCTCACCAGCCCCCATCTAGGGCTGCCCCCCCCGGAGGGGAAACGCTCAAGGGGGCGCAACCCCTCCCTTCCCCTATATATACCGGGCACTTTTGGCCATTGGGAGATAGACTTTTCCCTCTTTCTCGGCGCAGCCCTGCCCTTCTTCCTCCTCCTCTCTGCGGGTGCTTGGCAAAGCCCTGCTCGGAGACCTCGTCTCTCCATCGACACCACACCGTCGTGCTGCTAGAGTTCTTGCCCAACCTCTCCATCCTCCTTCCTGGATCAAGGTGCGCGAGACGTCACCGGGCTGCACGTGTGTTGAACGCGGAGGTGCCGTAGTTCGGCACTAGATCGGAATCGCTGCGAGTACAACTCCATCAACCGCGTTCTAGCAACGCTTCCGCTTAGCGATCTTCAAAGGTATGAAGATGCTCTTACCCCTCTCTCGTTGCTGGTCTCTCCATAGGAAGATCTGAATATGCGTAGGAAAATTTTGAATTTATGCTACGTTCCCCAACAGTATTCCAACAGGAATCTTGAAGAACACTTCAGAAAGAATGAAATCTTGATGAACCACCATGAAGGACCTCCGTATACAAATGAATGATGCAACGATATGAAGGTAGAAGGAATAAGATTATGACCTTGCCAGGATTTAGATGAAGCCTCAAAAAGAGATACTAAAAGAACTTGGAACTCCGGAAAAGAAAGATAAGTGCTTGAGAAAAGGAATTGATATCAAGAGTCACTCCAGAAGAAGAATTGAAATCTCTTGGTAGAAGGAAGAACAGAATAAAAATTATGTTATGCTCATCCTTCATCAAATTAAATTCATGACAAGCAACGGATTTAGCATACAACTTATTCTTCTGAAAAGATTGAGGAGAGATATGAGCACAAACTTGAAGAATTGTTGCAAGAACACCGATGAGAATTGAAATAATGATGCCACCATGAATGAATGGAGACACAAGAGAATGGAGAGATCATGAGCCATCTGAGAGAAAACTAGAACAAGGCACCGGAATAACCGAGAGACGAACGAAGAGACAACAATGGAGAAGAATTGAGGATGAAAGCTGAAAGCTGAGAACGAAGATTCTTCTAAAATGATGGCCTTCGGAGGATCGAGAATGAAAACAATTCAGAAAAACACCGGATATCAAGAAATGAATCACTCATGATTGAAAACAAATTCAAGATGATAACACGAAGCTGAAATGACGAATATCCAAGAGAATAGACCAAGATTTGATAGAAACACTCCTTCGAATTGCAAGCTGAGAATGATGACGAGAAACAACCCACGAATAACTGAGACACTCCGGAATAATGAAGAAAGCAAGGTTGAGCCAAATATGAGAATTAATTCAAATAGATCTTGAAGGAGGGATATGACTGATGAAATCATACTTACGTCATAGTTGAAAAGAATTAATGATCTCCGGGAAAAGATTAAAAGAGCCAGATAAGATCCTGGGAAAACCTGTGGGTTATGGGCCCACTCAAAGAAACCACCATTGAAAAGATTGCTCAAAATGATAGATATTGCACCGGTATAAAGAAAACTTGATGAGGTTGAAAACCTCGAAATAACTAAAGGATTGAAAACCAGAACTTCTGAAATATCTTTAACACTCTGGATAGAAAAGAGAGGAATAAATATCAAGATGGGCTCATAAAAATATCCGACATGGGAAAGAATTACAAGGATAAATAGGATATAATGAACACGGATAGCTTGAACTGAATTCATCGGAAAAGATGACAAGAATGAATAAAGATGAACACAAAGCTCGTGAGAATCTTCACAACGAATCAACGGATAAGAGAGAAAAGAACAGATAGCGGACGCACAAAGAAGAGAAAATTCTTGGATGAAAATTGAATCACTGAGAAAAGGGCGGGAGGGTGGGGAAAAAACAAAGACAACTTGGGACAGATGAGACAAACCCCGGTAAGAATTGAGAGAATGATCTGCAATATTGGAGAGGATAGAATTCACTGAAGAGAAGCACACCGGTTGGAAAAGAATTAAGATGACGACTCCGGTTGACAAGAATTAACAAGAGAATTGATTTGAGCAAAAGAATTAGCATTCACATAAAAATATGAGAACACCACTAGAAAGATTTGAAATCACCACTTCACATCGAAGCAACTCGAATTACCATATTCCAACAAACAAAGGGTGAGGCTTATGAAACAAGCCAGAACAAACTCATGAGAAAGATTTCATCCAATATTTTCATGGACAGGAATCCACTAGATGTCGAACCCCAACCTAACATCATGCATTTGTTGGAGATTGTCCTATAAGCAACTACTTGAATTCCCACCTATGAATTCCCTAAATATCTGGTTATGCAATCTGGTACACGGATACAAGGAGTAATATCACACAACTCCTATACTAACCCGTCACCTGTATCACATCCGTCAACACACAACCAGAATCTCGGACCTTCATCTACAACAGACCCTCGTGATCACAACGATACAAAGTATGGCAGTACTCCCGAACAATCTGCACCAGTACTGGGGACATCGGGGTTATCTCGCCACTACTAGTATTGAAGCAATTACGAACATCCTTCGTCCTGAGATACTAAGAATCTGAATGATAACGATGTGCTCAAGAATCCCCTGGATCTCAACTCCCCTGAAACTTAAAGCAGATAGGAGGCACCAAGACAGAACTCTGTCACATCGGCATCATATAGATCTCAAAACTATCCGCGTGATCCTAAAAAAAATTGAGTGAGAAGAGGAGTAGAATTAAATTATTACGTCAAGATTCCTCACCAGAGCATAGAAGAGGAGAAAAAAGAATCCTACTCTCACATATATAACTAGACTCAAAGCAGTTTTTTACTAGACTCGACTCGGCCAAGTTCGATCAATCAAGAGGCTCCTAGGCTAGTACTGCTCTGATACCAACTTGTCACGCCAGGATGCAACCCTATCCTCAATTTGGCACGGGGGCCTCGTCAGGGATAGAAGCGCATCTCGTCGTGTCGCAAGAATGGATATCGTTACAAGTACATGTACTGAAAAGAAGAGATATATAATAGAATTGATTTACACTCGGCACAAGCTACATCAGAGTCACGTCAGTACATTACATATTCATCAAGAGTAAGAGCAGGGTCCGACTACGAACGAAAACAAACGAGAAAAATAAGAACGACGTCCATCCTTGCTATCCCAGGCTGCCGGCCTGGAACCCATCCTAGATCGATGAAGAAGAAGAAGAAGCAACTCCAAATGAACAATCAACGCGCTCGCGTCAAGTAACCTTTACCTGTACCTGCAACTGGTGTTGTAGTAATCTGTGAGCCACAGGGGACTGAGCAATCTCATTTCCAAAGGTATCAAGACTAGCAAAGCTTAATGGGCGAGGCATGGTTAAGTGGTGAGGTTGCAGCAGCAGCTAAGCACATATTTGGTGGCTAAACTTACGAGTACAAGAAATAAGAGGGGGAAGATCTACGCATAACGGACGTGTCTATTGATGATCAAATGAATGATCCTGAACACCTACCTACGTCAGACATAACCCCATCGTGTCCTCGGTCAGAGAAAGAACTCACGAAAGAGACAGTGACGGTTACGCACACAGTTGGCATGTTTTAATTATGTTAACTTCAAGTTATCTAGAACCAGTGTTAAACAAGGTTTCCACGTTGCCACATAACCGCGGGCACGGCTTTTCGAAAAGATTTAACCCTGCATGGGTGCTCCAACTAGTCCATCACAAATTACCACAAGCCGCATAGAAATCCTCAATCACGAAGCTCGCGATCTCGTCGGATTCCCTAGTGGAAAACCTCAACTCTGAGATAACCCAAAGCATCACCGGAATCCCGATGCACAAGATATCTCGTCAAAGGTAAAACTAATCCAGCAAGGCCGCCCGGCGTGTCGAGATCCTGATAGGAGCCGCGTATCTCGTTCTCAAGACACGACGGATAAGCTACGCGTACGAGTGCCAAACCTCGAGTTTCCTCACGGTGGCCCCGCACAGTGCTCTGTTTTGGACCAGCACCATCAGCACTGGCCCTACCTATATTATGTAGAATTACTCCACGGGTAGCGCTAACTCCCTATGCATTTCAATTTAACAAAATTATTATGTTGGACAAATGTAGTACCAATGTTGGGCCTTGCCAGACCAGCTTTAATCTAAAACGAATTATCAAGGGGGTCCCCATAACAACCCCGATCGTGTTACGAGCGCTCATTTATGGAACATAACACCGGTAGCCGAAACTAAGGGGGCAAAGGTGGAACAATACACCAAGCTAGAAAGGCTGAACCTTCCACCTTTTACCAAGTATATAGGTGCATTAAATTAAATAGCATTTAACATGGTGATAAAACAAGGAACCCATGTTTTCACATGGAAGCAACTGCACCTGCAACTAGCAACGCTATCAACAGGGTTAAGCTAGCAGTAACATAGCCAATTAGTGGTTTGCTAGGTTGAACAGGTTGAAGGTATTCATGGCATTGTTGAGAAGCTGATATTTTTAACATGTGGTAGGCAACGAGACATAATCGATAGAAACGGTAATACTAGCATGGCAATGATAGTAATGGTATCTGGGGAAATGGTCATCTTGCCTGAGATCCCGCTTGGAAGAAGAATGCCTCCGTGAAGCAGACAAACCGATGTAGTGGAACGGGTTCTCACAATCCGACACGCTTGCGGAACTCTATCGAGACGAAGCAAACCGGAAACACAAATCAACACACGGAATTCACTACACGATGCACAACACAAATGATGCATGAGCAGCTATATACATGGAAGTCACGGCATGACAAATCACACAAACAAACACTACACATTAAGTGAAGTTCAATATGCAACGAGTTGGATATTGACGAAACTCCACGTTTATTTATTTAGTTCTATCCCGATTAGATACACGGCAATATTAAATGTGGTTAAACATGGCAAGAGGTGAAGCGTAATTAAAATATCTATCTTGGCATTTTAAACGAGGTCGGAAATGACATATAGCACCTCCGAGACGACCTCACATGTTAATTTACAATTCTGTCCAGATCTGAACTAACACATTTAATTAGTTGTTAAACAGCAAAACAAATGGGTTCACGTGATTCTACGCGTCGAGACAAGCAATTTACACATAGAGAACATCTCCAACGGAGCTACGGATCAAAAGTTACAAGCACTGCAAGATATGATGGCATGAATGCAATATGTGTGCAACGACGGTCACGAGCACTTCAAAACATACAACCAGCAAGAGAAAATGAAACTACACGAGATTCTAAGCAAGTTTCATGTAGGACACGATCAAATCGGAGCTACGGTTCAACATCTACGAGCAAAACAAGAAATCAGCACAATCTGACAAAATCAGCCACATAGCATTTTCTACACCCCACAACTACGGGCTACTCAACTCAAATAAACTCAAGCAAGGCATGACAGGAGAGAGGGCAAGAAGCACTACTACAAACAACTAACAACAACTAGCATGGCAGCAAGGAACACTAGGAAAAGAAGTCACAAAATGGCTTCCCACACACTATTTCAGACTTTGTGAAAATAGCAGTTTTTTAAGCTGCAGTTTTCGATCTGAAGGCATATTGACAGCAGAAAAACCATATGCTACAGGTCTCCAAATGGCATGAAAATTCACAGCATGCTAGAGAAACACAAGGACTACAACTTCCTCCATTGGACCAACCTCAAAAGAGCTACAGTTCAAAAGATACAAGCAAGACAAGACAGCAACAAAATATAACAGAGTCCAGATTTAGAAATATTTCAGCACCTCCAAATCAGCACTATTTCTAGCAACTTGAGGGCAATCAAACCACACCTAAACATGCATTTCTATTGCAACTAAAAATACCAGGGACTAGTCTAAACACTCAAGAACAACTCCCTAGTTGACAACTCCGTCAAACGAAGCACGGAATAAATCCAACGAAATAAACAAAAGGGCATCACGGTAAAATATCGCACGAACTAACTTGCTCTAATGCTAAAACTAATTGCACAGAAAAATTCCATGGATTTTTCTACCCCGGAAACATATAAAATATGTGGGGTTGCACAACAAAAATAATGCCACACATAAATGCGAGATAATTACTTATACACGGAAAAATAAACTAGCGGCAATCCCTACACGCAAAAATATGAGTGACCACTCTAAAATACATGGAAAATAGGTTCCTAAAACATGGGCATTTATCTAAGGCGTTCGGGCAATCCGGACTTGCGCGAAAATTAAATACGGAACGCAAACCTATTAGGACAACACGCATATCTAGGCATTCGGCGTGCAAAACTACATCAAACAAATATGCAAGTTGTAAAATGTGAATCTACGCGAAAAACTACACGAGTTACATATTTAAAACGTTCCAATTTGATACACACAAAAAAAGTTACGGACGTTTTACTATCTAGCATATTACTGAAATTACTAAATTCGCATAAAAAAACCTCAAACAATCTTAATGGGCCGAAACTGAGGTGCCGGACAACACCCAATCGCCTAGGCGCGAAATAGGAGGCGGCAGGGGCTCTCACCTTGGCCTCTTGGGCCGGCTGGAGGAGAGGGCGGAGCTGGGCCGAGGAGCTCCTGGGCCAAGGTGAGGCCTGGCTGGAGGCCGGCACGGACCAGGGAGGCGGCTCGCTCCTCGGCCACGAGCACACTGGGGTTCCCGTCCTCCTCTGCCCCAACGCAGGGAGGCAGTTCCCCATCCGCCGCCGCCGGCGGGAACTCCGACGAGAAGGTGACGACAGGGACCACAGAGGTCGGGAATGGAGGGCTCTCGTCGGTGGGATCCGGATCCGGTGGTCTCGAGGGATGGGGAAGGTCAAGGGCGCCCCGGGACGGAACTCCAACGAGGCTAGGCATCCATGGCGGCGCGGTACTCATCTCCAGCGAGGGGCGGCGAGGCTCTCCGGCGGGCGTTGGCGAGGTGGGGAGGCGGCGGCGAAGGTGCGGGGCACCTCGGGCGCTGAAGGCGGCTCGGGCTGCTGCTGCTCAGCGGCGGCGCCTGGATGGGCTTGGCGGGCCTCGCGTGGGCTCGCAGGCCCGGCGGCGCGAGGAGGAGGTGGGAGGAGGCTGCGGGAGGATTAGGGTTTCGGGGGTTGGCACGGATTTCGAGGCAGGGAAGAGGGGTTGTCTAAAAATGCACTCGGGAACTATATATACACAAATGGGGGGGCTAGGTTTAGCGAAATTTCGACCCGGGTCCAACCGCGCGCTCGGATTTGACTAATTCCGAACGCGTGACGGACGAGTGGCTGTGTAGAGTATGTATCAGGAGACAAGAGGGAAAGCGGGCGGCGCGGCAACGATTTTTAAAACACCGACAGACGTCCGACGGTAGACCGAATACGGTGCCGCTACGGTCGACCGTTCGGGTACCAGAAGAACCCCGATCGCGACGAAATTCGACAGGCGGCCTAACTAAAATAAATTTCGACCGCATGCCAAGTTTTACCCCGATCAGAGAAAGTTTTAAATGCACTTTAAAAACAGGGTTTTGACGATGCCGCGGGCGCGTGCGTGTGCGGTCGGGCTCAGAACGGACAACGACGTGAACCGGCAACTAACAACGGATGCAAGTTTTGAAAACTAGCGGCAACAGAGATGCCGATGCAATGCTGATGATGCGCATGATGCAATAATGATGCCACAAAATAAAATGGACACACGACGAAAACAGAATAGAAGGGGAATCTTCTGGAACGTCGGCATCGGGCCGTCACATGAGGTCACCGCACAGTATGAACCCAAAACCAAGCACTTCTCCCGTTGGAAGAATCATAGATCTAGTTGGCCAAACAAAACCCACAACTCGTAGAGAATTACAAGGATATGAAATCATGCATAAGAGAGATCAGAAGAAACTCAAATAAGATTCATAGATAATCTGATCATAAATCCACAATTCATCGGATCTCTACAAACACACCGCAAAAGAAGATTACATCGGATAGATCTCCATGAAGATCATGAAGAACTTTGTATTGAAGATCCAAGAGAGAGAAGAAGCCATCCAGCTACTAGCTATGGACCCGAAGGTCTATTGTGAACTACTCACGCATTATCGGAGAGGTCATGGTGTTGATGAAGAAGCCCTCCGTATCCGAATCCCCCCTCCGGCAGGGCACCAGAACGTGCCCCAGATGGGATCTTGCGGAGACGGAAAAGTATTTTCGTGGATCTCTCGCACAGTTTTGGAATTTTTCTGAATTTAGAGGGGGAAGAGGTAGGGCAGACGAGCCACAGGGGGCCCACAAGCCTGCTAGGCGCGGGGCCCCCTGGCCGCGCCTAGGGGGCTTGTGGGGTCTGTTGGAAACAAGCCCTAGAGGCAATAATAAATTAGTTATTATTATATTTCCTTGTTCATAATAATCGTTTATTATCCATGCTATAATTGTATTGGTTGGAAACACAAATACATGTGTGGATACATAGACAACACACTGTCCCTAGTGAGCCTATGGTTGACTAGTTCGTTGATCAAAGATGGTCAAAGGTTTCCTGACCATAGGCAAGTGTTGTCACTTGATAACAGGATCACATCATTAGGAGAATCATGTGATGGACAAGACCCAAACTATGAATGTAGCATATTGATCGTGTCGTTTTATTGCTATTGTTTTCTGTGTGTCAAGTATTTGTTCCTATGACCATGAGATCATATAACTCACACGGCACCGGAGGAATACCTTGTGTGCATCAAACGTTGCAACGTAACTAGGTGACTATAAAGGTGCTCTACAGGTATCTCCGAAGGTGTCCGTTGAGTTAGTATGGATCAAGACTGGGATTTGTCACTCCGTGTGACGGAGAGGTATCTCGGGGCCCACTCGGTAATACAACATCACACACAAGCCTTACAAGCAATGTGACTAAGTGTAAGTCACGGGATCTTGTATTACGGAACGAGTAAAGAGACTTGCCGGTAACGAGATTGAAATAGGTATGCGGATACCGACGATCAAATCTCGGGCAAGTAACATACCGAAGGACAAAGGGAATGACATACGGGATTATATGAATCCTTGACACTGAGGTTCAGCCGATAAGATCTTCGGAGAATATGTAGGATCCAATATGGGCATCCAGGTCCCGCTATTGGATATTGACCGAGGAGTGTCTCGGGTCATGTCTACATAGTTCTCGAACCCGCAGGGTCTGCACACTTAAGGTTCGGTGACGTTTCGGTATAGTTGAGTTATAGGTGTTGGTAACCGAAAGTTGTTCGGAGTCCCAGATGAGATCCAGGACGTCACGAGGAGCTCCGGAATGGTACGGAGGTAAAGATTGATATATAGGAAGTCCTGTTTTCGTCACCGGAAAAGTTTCGGGCTCATCGGTAGTGTACCGGGAGTGCTGGGAGGGGTGTCGGGGACCATCGGGAGGGGTGTCACGCCCCAAGGGGTCTCATGGGCTATGGGAAGAGATAAACCAGCCACTAGTGGGCTGGAATAAGTTCCCACTAAGGCCCATAAGGTTTGAGAAGGAAAAAACACAAGGTGGAAAGAGTTTCCAAGTGGGAAGGTGGAATCCTACTCCAAGTAGGATTGGAGTAGGACTCCTCCACCTCCAATTTCGGCCAAACCTTGAGGGTTTGAGGCTGCCTCCTCCCCTCCCTCCCTCCTATATATACTAGACGTATTGAGGGTTTTTGAGATACAACTTTGCCACGTGCTGCTTGATCTCTACTACGCAACCTTCTCCTTGTACACGTTGTTGGGCGTCCAAGTGCAGAGGGTTGTAGGACAGTAGCAATTTTCCCTCAAGTGGGTGACCTAAGGTTTATCAATCCGCGGGAGGCATAGGATGAAGATGGTATCTCTCAAGCAACCCTGCAACCAAATAACAAAGAGTCTCTTGTGTCCCCAACACACCTAATACAATGGTAAGTTGTATAGGTGCACTAGTTCGGCGAAGAGATGTTGATACAAGTGCAATATGGATGGTAGATATAGGTTTTTGTAATCTGAAATTACAAAAACAGCAAGGTGAAAAATGGTAAAAGTGAGCACGAACGGTATTGCAATGCGTGGAAACAAGGCCTAGGGTTCATACTTTCACTAGTGAAGTTCTCTCAACAATGATAACATAATTGGATCATATAACTAGCCCTCAACATGCAACAAAGAGTCACTCCAAAGTCACTAATAGCGGGGAACAAACGAAGAGATTGTTGTCGGGTACGAAACCACCACAAAGTTATTCCTTCTGATCGATCTATTCAAGAGTTCGTACTAGAATAATACCTTAAGATACATATCAACCAAGACCCTAATGTCACCTAGATACTCCATTGTCACCTCAAGTATCCGTGGGTATGATTATACGATATGCATCACATAATCTCAGAATCATCTATTCAACCAACACATAGAACTTCAAAGAGTGCCCCAAAGTTTCTACTAGAGAGTCAAAACGTGTGCCAACCCCTGTGCATAGGTTCCCAATGTCACGAACCCGCAAGTTGATCACCAAAACATACATCAAGTACTCACATGAATCCACGTGTGCCAACCCATATGCATAGGTTCCCAATTGTCACAAACCCGCAAGTTGATCATAGCAGATAGACACGTGCAAGACATACATCAAGTGTTCTCAAAGACTCAATCCGATAAGATAACTCCAAAGGGGGAACTCAATTCATTACAAGAGGGAGAGGGGGAAGAACATCATAAGATCCAACTATAGTAGCAAAGCCCGTGGTACATCGAGATCAAGACATCTCAAGAACACGAGAGAGAGAGATCAAACACATAGCTACTGGTACATACCCTCAGCCCCGAGGGAGAACTGCTCCCTCCTCGTCATGGAGATCGCCGGGATGATGAAGATGGCCACCGGAGATGGATTCCCCCTCCGGCGGGGTGCCAGAACGGGCTCCAGATTGGTTTTTGGTGGCTACAGAGGCTTGCGGCGGCAGAACTCCCGATCTAGGTTTCTTTTGGGGGGTTTCTAAATTTATAGGAATTTATGGCGGTGGAATTGCATCAGTTGGGCCCACGAGGAGGCCACAAGCCTGGTCGCCACCACCTAGGGGGGTGGTGGCGGCGTCAGGGCTTGTGACTCCCTCGTGGCTCTTCTGGCCTTCTTCCAAAGCTTCGGGGTCTCTTTTGGTCCAAAAAAATCATTGTAAAGTTTCATTCCATTTGGACTCCGTCTGAAAATGGGCCAAAAAACACGGAGAAAACAGAAACTGACACTGAGTTAATAGGTTAGTCCCAAAAAAGATATAAGATAGCATATTCATGCATATAAAACATCCAAAGTTGACAAGATAATAGCATGGAACCATCAAAAATTATAGATACGTTGGATACGTATCAAGCATCCCCAAGCTTAACTCCTGCTCGTCCTCGAGTAGAGAAGTAATAAATGTTGAATTTTTTATGCTTTCATGCTACCTAGCATAGATGTCCTTTGTAACTCCTCTTATGTGACATGAATGTTCAGATCCATTAGATTCAAAACAATAGTTTGCTATTGATGTGGGGACAATAATACTTCAAGCAAACTAGCAAGGTAATCATGAACTTTCAAAATAACAAGGCCAAAAGAAAGTTATCCCTACAAAATCATATAGTCTGGCTATGCTCTATCATCCTTGCACAAAAAATTTAAATCATGCACAACCTCGGTATTGGCCAAGTAATTGTTTTCACACCTTTACTTTCTCAAACTTTTTCGACTCTCACGCAATACATGAGCGTGAGCCATGGTTTTAGCACTATAGGTGGTGTGGAGTGTGGTGGAGGTTGCAAGGCAAACAAGGAGAAGATGGTCACATTGAGTAGGCATGTCAATGAGCTATGGAGATGCTCATCAATATATATCAACGTGAATGAGTAGGGATTGCCATACAAATGATGCACTAGAGCTAGGAGTATGTGAAAGCTCTTAAAGAAAACTAGTGGGTGTGCATCCAACTTGCTTGCTCACGAGGACCTAAGGCAATTTTGAGGAAGCCCATCATAGGAATATACAAGCCAAGTTATATAATGAAAATTTCCCACTAGCTATATGGTCATGACAAAACGAGAGACTCTCAATCATGAAGATCATGGTGCTTAATATGCACAAGTCTGGAAAGGTGGTAGCATTGTCCCTTCTCTCTTTTTCTCTCTTTTTTTTGGTGGGCTCTTTGGCCTCTTTTTTTGGTGGGCATCTTTGGCCTCTTTTGTTTCCTTACATGGGATAATGCTCCATCAATGATGATCATCACACTTTCAACTCAAAACTTAGAGCAACGATGACTCTATATGGAATGCCTTCGGTAGTGTACCGTGACAACGATCTAGCATGGCATAGACATTAGTGGAAACATCATGCTACCTATCTTATGATCATGCAATGGCAATGTAGACGTGGTGGCACATGTCATGGTGGTAGTTGCATGGCAATATATCACGGAATGACTTTGAAAAAGCCATAGTAGGTAGGTATGGTGGCTGTTTTGAGGAAGGCTAATGGTGGGTTTTGTGCATCGGCGAAAGCTGCACGGCACTAAGAAGATAGTGATGGTGAAAGGTGAAAGTGCATCTAAACCATGGACTCAACATTAGTCATGAAGAACTCATATACTTGTTGCAAAAGTTTTATTAGTAATTAAAACAAAGCATTCAACTCATACTCCTAGGGGAAGGGTTGGTAGGTATAAACCATCGCGCGATCCCGACCGCCACGCAAAGGATGACAATAAAAAGACTAATCATGCTCAGACTTCATCACATAGCGGTTCAGCATACGTGCATGCTACGGGAATCACTAACTTCAACACAAGTATTTCTAGATCCACAACACCTTACTAGCATGACTTCAATATTACCAAAACCACAACTCAAAACTAATTGAGATGAATCAAACTTCTCTAACTATTCAATGCACATGATGGTGGAAGTTTTCGTATCCCTTTGGATAACTACCCCTTTTGAGACTACTTTCAAAGCGTAGATCAACTACCAAGCCACGCACCTCTGTGCTCTAAAAGATATAAGTGAAGCACATAGAGAAAAATCAACTAGCTCTAAAGATATAAGTGAAACACATGTGGGCTGAATTGCCTAACTCAAAGGATATAAGTGAAGCTCGACAAAATCACGGTGAGTGCATGTCTCTCTCTATAGGTGTGCATCAAGGATGATTGTGACACAACAAAAATATAAAAGACTCCTACGATACAATACGCTCCAAGCAAAACACATAACATGTGGTGAATAAAAATATAGCCCCAAGTAACGTTACCGATGGATTGAAGACGAAAGAGGGGATGCCTTCCCGGGGCATCCCCAAGCTTAGGATTTTACGGCATCCTTGAATATCTTGGGTTGCCTTGGGCATCCCCAAGCTTGAGCTCTTGCCACTCTTTATCTCTTTGTCCATAAGAACTTCACCCAAAACTTGAAAACTTCACAACACGAAACTTAAACTGAAACTCGTGATAACATTAGTATGAGAAAGCAAACCACCACTTCCTTAGGTACTGTAGAAAACTTAAATTCTACTTATGCTGATATTTCGTTACTGTATTTTCAATCTTCCATGTCTAATACCCCCTGATACTATCCATAGTTTCATCAAAATAAGCAACCAACACAACAAAAAACAGAATCTGTTAACAGCAGACCAGTCTGTAGAAATATGTATATTTTGTATACTTCTAGTACTTGAAAAAATCTGAATAATTATGACAGTCTGAAGAAATTGCATAGAAATCAGCAGAAAAAAGAATCAACTCAAAATATTTTACAAAATAAAAATGAAAATTCTTTTCGTGAGCAGAAATTTTCTGTCTTTTTCCAGCATGATCAAAGAATCATCACCAAGACTAATCATAACGGTTTTGCTTGGCACAAACACAAAAAGAAACACAAAAGACACAATAATAACAGAATTATGATGGTGTGGAGAAAACAAAACAGGAAGCAAAAAGCAAAGAAAATTTTATTCATTGGGTTGCAGCCCAACAAGCGCTATCGTTTAACGCCCTTAGCTAGGCATTTTGATTTCAATGATGCTCACATAAAAGGTAAGGATTGAAACACAACGAGAGCATCATGGAGCAAATGGCTAGCACATTTAAGTCTAACCCACTTCCTATGCATAGGGATTTTGTGATCAAACAATTTATTGGAGCAAGAATCAACTAGCATAGGAAGGCAAAACAAGCATAGCTTCAAAAATTTCAACATATGGAGAGGAAGCTTGATACTATTGCAATAAGTAGAAGCATATGATCCTCTCTCATAGTAATTTTCAGTAGCATCATGAATGAATTCAACAATATAACCAGCACCTAAAGCATTATTTTCATGATCTACAAGCATAGAAATTGTACTACTCTCCACATAAGGAAATCTATTCTCAAGAATAGTAGTGGGAGTATCGTAAAAGACTTGAGCACTACAAATTGTTCCACAATGAAAAAGCAAGGTTTAGCAAAGGGGTACTAGAGAGTATGACAAGTTTTATCATCCATCTTCTTTAAAGCATAAGTATCCTCACAATAATCATCATAGATAGGGGGCATGCTTTCATCAAAATAATTTTGATCATTCAAAGTGGAAGAACTAAAAAGATCATCTTCATCAAATATACCATCCCCAAGCTTGTGGCTTTGCATATCGTTAGCATCATGGGTATTCATAGAATTCATGCTAACAACATTGCAATCATGCTCATCATTCACATATTCTATGCCAAGCATTCTATGTAATTCTTCTTTCAGCACTTGAGCACAATTTTCCTTCCCATCATGCTCATGAAAGACATTGAAAAGATGGAGCATATGAGGCCTCCTCAATTCCATATTTTTTTTGTAATTTTCTAGCGAAAGAACAAGAAACAAAAAGATTCGACTGCAAGATTTAAAGATATATCTTCAAGCGCTAACCTCCCCGACAACGGCGCCAGAAAAGAGCTTGATGTCTACTACGCAACCTTCTCCTTGTAGAAGTTGTTGGGCCTCCAAGTGCAGAGGGTTGTAGGACAGTAGCAATTTTCCCTCAAGTGGGTGACCTAAGGTTTATCAATCCGCGGGAGGCGTAGGATGAAGATGGTCTCTCTCAAGCAACCCTACAGCCAAATAACAAAGAGTTTCTTGTGTCCCCAACACACCTAATACAATGGTAAGTTGTATAGGTGCACTAGTCCGGCGAAGAGATGGTGATACAAGTGCAATATGGATGGTAGATATAGGTTTTTGTAATCTGAAATTACAAAACAGCAAGGTGACAAATGGTAAAAGTGAGCACGAACGGTATTGCAATGCGTGGAAACAAGGCCTAGGGTTCATACTTTCACTAGTGAAGTTCTCTCAACAATTATAACATAATTGGATCATATAACTAGCCCTCAGCATGCAACAAAGAGTCACACCAAAGTCACTAATAGCGGGGAACAAACGAAGAGATTATTGTCGGGTACGAAACCACCACAAAGTTATTCTTTCTGATCGATCTATTCAAGAGTTCGTACTAGAATAACACCTTAAGATACATATCAACCAAGACCCTAATATCACCTAGATACTCCATTGTCACCTCAAGTATCTGTGGGTATGATTATACGATATGCATCACATAATCTCAGAATCATCTATTCAACCAACACATAGAACTTCAAAGAGTGCCCAAAAGTTTCTACCAGAGAGTCAAAACGTGTGCCAACCCCTGTGCATAGGTTCCCAATGTCACGAACCCACAAGTTGATCACCAAAACATACATCAAGTACTCACATGAATCCACGTGTGCCAACCCATATGCATAGGTCCCCAATTGTCACAAACCCGCAAGTTGATCACAACAGATAGACACGTGCAAGACATACATCAAGTGTTCTCAAAGACTCAATCCGATAAGATAACTCCAAAGGGGAAACTCAATTCATTACAAGAGGGAGAGGGGGGAGAACATCCTAAGATCCAACTATAGTAGCAAAGCCCGTGGTACATCGAGATCAAGAGATCTCAAGAACACGAGAGAGAGAGATCAAACACATAGCTACTGGTACATACCCTCAGCCCCGAGGGAGAACTACTCCCTCCTCGTCATGGAGATCTTCGGGATGATGAATATGGCCACCGGAGATGGATTCCCCCTCTGGCAGGGTGCCGGAATGGGCTCCAGATTGATTTTTGGTGGCTACAGAGGCTTGCGGCGGCGGAACTCCCGATCTAGGTTTCTTTTGGGGGGTTTCTGAATTTATAGGAATTTATGGCGGTGGAATTGCGTCAGTTGGGCCCACGAGGAGGCCACAAGCCTGGTCGCCACCACCTAGGGGGGTGGTGGCGGCGTCAGGGCTTGTGACTCCCTCGTGGCTCTCCTGGCCTTCTTCCAAAGCTTCAGGGGTCTCTTTTGGTCCAAAAAATTCATCGTAAAGTTTCATTCCATTTGGACTCCGTCTGAAAATGGGCCAAAAACATGAAAAAAACAGAAACTGGCACTTGGCACTAAGTTAATAGGTTAGTCCCAAAAAATATATAAAATAGCATATTCATGCATATAAAACATCCAAAGTTGACAAGATAATAGCATGGAACCATAAAAAATTATAGATACGTTGGAGACGTATCACTGCTCGACCCTATATCACGCAGTTTTTCCTCTAGATCGTATTTCTGCGGAGCTTAGGCGAAGCCCTGTCGGAGTAGATCACACCACCACCGGCGCGCCGTCACGCTGCCGAAGAACTCTTCTACCTCTCCGCCCCCTCTTGCTGGATCAAGAAGGTGGAGATCGTCATCGAGCTGTACGTGTGCTGAACGCGGAGGTGCCGTCCGTTCGGCACTAGATTGGAACGGATCATGAGACTGATCGCAAGACGGTTCGTGCAACGGATCGCGAGACGGTTTGTGGGACGGATCGCGGGACGGATCGCGGGACGTTTCATGGGACGGTTCGTGGGGCGGTTCGAGGGACGTGAAGACGTTCCACTACATCAACCGCATTTCTTAACGCTTCCTGCTGTGCGACCTACAAGGGTACATAGATCCAAATCTCCTCTCGTAGATGGACATCACCATGATAGGTCTTCGTGCGCGTAGGAAATTTTTGTTTCCCATGCGACGTTCCCCAACAGGGTCCCCTGCTGGCCCCTGCCTTGGTTCTCAAGTCTGGCGCGTACGAATAAATCTTTTCGGAAGTTTTATTCCGTTTGGACACCGTTTAAAATCCTCCTCTGAAAAGGGTCAAAAACACGGAAAAAACAGGAGCTGACACTTGGCACTGAGTTAATAAGTTAGTCCTAGAAAAGATATAAAAGGCATACAAAACATCCAAAGTTTGACAAGATAGTAGCATGGAACCATCAAAAATTATAGATACGTTGGAGATGTATCAGAGGCCAGACGGGAATATGTGTGCGAATGGTGCATACCTTGAACATGATAAATTGTATCATTCACAAAATTATGGTACAAAGTCTTTTATATTTAACATGCTCTCAATGAACTATTGTTCCATATAGTGTCATGATTGTTTAGTTCCTCTTTTAACGCTTCGCGGGACGGATCGTGGGACGGATCGCGGGACGGTTCGTGGGGTGGTTCGAGGGACGTGAAGACGTTCCACTACATCAACTGCGTTTCTTAACGCTTCCTGCTGTGCGATCTACAAGGTACGTAGATCCAAATCTCCTCTCGTAGATGGACATCACCATGATAGGTCTTCGTGCGCGTAGGAAATTTTTGTTTCCCATGTGACGTTCCCCAACAGTGGCATCATGAGCTAGGTTCATGCGTAGATGTTATCTCGAGTAGAACACAAAGGGTTTTGTGGACGGTGATGTTCGATTTGCTTCCCTCCTTAGTCTTTTCTTGATTCGGCGGTATTGTTGGATTGAACCAGCCCGAACCGACATTATTCATACGCTTACGAAAGACTGGTTTCATCGATTGACATGCAACCTCGTTGCATAAAGATGACTGGCGGGTGTCGGTTTCTTCAACTTTAGTTGAATTGGTTTTGACCGAGGCGGTCCTTGGAGAGGTTAAATAGAAATTTGCACATCTCCGTTGTGGTTTTTGCGTAAGTAAGATGCGATCTACTAGATACCAATAGCAGCCATGTAAAACATGGAACAACAATTAGAGGATGTCTAACTTGTTTTTGCAGGGTATGCTTGTGATATGATATGGCGAATGACGTGATGTGATATATTGGATGTATGAGATGATCATGTTGTAGTAGTTAATATCGACTTGCACGTCGATGGTACTGCAACCGGCAGGAGCCAGAGGGTTGTCTTTAAACTAACGTTTGTGTTTGCAGATGTGTTTACTATATTGCTAGGACGTAGCTTTAGTAGTAATAGCATAAGTAGCACGACACCCCCTATGGCGACACGTTGATGGAGATCATGGTGTGGCGCCGGTGACAAGAAGATCGTGCCGGTGCTTTGGTGATGGAGATCAAGAAGCACATGATGATGGCCATAATATGTCACTTATGAATTGCATGTGATGTTAATCCTTTTATGCACCTTATTTTGCTTAGAACGACGGTAGCATTATTTCAAGACGAAATTGTGTTCTCCCCGACTGTGCACTGTTGCGACAGTTCTTCATTTCGAGACACCACGTGATGATCGGGTGTGATAGACTCAACGTTCACATACAACGGGTGCAAAACAGTTGCACACGCGGAACACTCGGGTTAAACTTGACGAGCCTAGCATGTGCACACATGGCCTCGGAACACAAGAGACCGAAAGGTCGAGCATGAATCGTATAATTGATATGATTAGCATAGAGATGCTTACCACTGAAGCTATACTCAACTCACCTAATGATCGGACTTGAGTTAGTGGATTTGGATCATGTACCACTCAAATGACTAGAGAGATGTATTTTTTGAGTGGGAGTTCTTAAGTAATATGATTAATTGAACTAATTATCATGAACATAGTCTAATGGTCTTTCCGAATTACGATGTAGCTTGCGCTATAGCTCTACTGTTTTTATATGTTCCTAGAGAAAATTTAGTTGAAAGTTGATAGTAGCAACTTTGCGGACCAAGTTCTAAAACTGAGGATCGTCCTCATTGCTGCGCAGAAGGCTTATATCCTTAATGCACCACTCGGTGTGCTGCACCTCGAGCGCCGTCTGTGGATGTTGCGAACATCTGACATACACTTTTTTGATGACTACGTGATAGTTCAGTGCGCAATACTTATTGGCTTAGAAGCAAGGTGCCGAAGACATTTTTAAAAACGTCGCAGAACATAAGAGATGTTCAAAGAGATGAAATTGAGATTTCATGCTCGTGCCCTTTTTGAGAGGTATAAGACCTCCGACAAGATTCTTTGCCTACAAAGTAAAGGAGAAAAGCTCAAATCAATAAGCATGTTCTCAGATTGTCTGAGTACAACAATGGCTTGAATCAAGTGGGAGTTAATCTTCCAGATAAGATAGTGATGGTTCTCCAAAGTCACTGCCACTAAGCTGCTAGAGCTTCGTGATGAACTATAACATATCAAGGATAGATATGATGATCCTTGAGTGATTCACAATGTTTGACACTATTAAAGTAGAAATCAAGAAGGAGCATCAATTGTTGATGGTTAGTAGAACGACTAGTTTCAAGAAGGGCAACGGCTAGAAGGGATACTTCATGGAACGGCAAACCAGTTGCTGCTCTAATGAAGAAACCCAAAATTGAACCCAAACCCGAGACTAAGTGCTTCTGTTATGAGGGGAACGGCCACTGAGGCGGAGCTACCCTAGATACTTGGTAGATAAGAAGGCTGGCAAAGTCGACAGAAGTATATTTGATATACATGATATTGATGTGTACTTTACTAGTACTCCTAGTAGCACGAGGGTATTGGATACCGGTTCGGTTGCTAAGTGATTAGTAACTCGAAATGAAAGCTACGGTATAAATGGAGACTAGCTAAAGGCGAGGTGACGATACGTGTTGGAAGTGTTTCCAAGGTGGATGTGATCAAACATCGCACGCTCCCTCTATCATCGGGATTGGTGGTTGATACGTCTCAAACGTATCTATAATTTTTTATGATTTCACGCTGTTATCTTGCCTTCTTTGTATGTTTTATGTACCTTTTTATATCTTTTTGGGACTAACTTATTAATTCAGTGCCAAGTGCCAGTTCCTATTTTTTCCGTGTTTTTGACTCTTTCCAGATCTGATTTTGGAACGGAGTCCAAACGGAAGAAAAACCCCGAAATGATTTTTTCCCGAACGGAAGAAGTCCAGGGGGCTTTTGGGCCAAGCCAGGTGGGCTCCAGGGAGCCCACAAGCCCCCACTCCGCCACCAGGGGGGAGGCGGCGGTGGGCAGGCTTGTGGCCTCCCTGGTCGCCCCCTCACCTAGGTCTTTGGCCTATAAATTCCCAAATATACCGCAAAAAATCAAGGGAGCCTTGAAAATACTTTTCCGCCGTCGCAAGCTTCCGTTTCCGCGAGATCTCATCTGGAGACCCTTCCCGGCGCCCTACCGGAGGGACTTTGGAGTTGGAGGGCTTCTTCATCGTCATCATCGCCCCTCCAATGACTCGTGAGTAGTTCACTTCAGACCTACGGGTCCGTAGTTAGTAGCTAGATGGCTTCTTCTCTCTCTTGGATCTTCAATACAAAGTTCTCCATGATCTTCATGGAGATCTATCCGATGTAACCTTCTTTGGCGGTGTGTTTGTCGAGATCTAATGAATTGTGGACTTGTGATCAGATTATCTATGATATATATTTGAGTCTTTGCTGATTTGTTATATGCATGATTTGATATCCTTGTAAGTTTCTCCGAGTCTTGGGTTTTGTTTGGCCAACTAGATCTATGATTCTTGCAATGGGAGAAGTGCTTGGTTTTGGATTCTGCCATGTGGTGACCTTTCCAAGTGACAGTAGGGGCAGCAAGGCACACATCAAGTAGTTGCCATCAAGGGTAAAAATATGGGGGTTTTATCATTGGTTTGAGATTATCCCTCTACATCATGTCATCTTGCTTAAGGTGTTACTCTGTTCTTATGGACTTAATACACTAGATGCATGCTGGATAGCGGTCGACGTGTGGAGTAATAGTAGTAGATGCAGAAAGTATCGGTCTACTTGTTTCGGACGTGATGCCTATAAAAATAATCATTGCATAGATATCGTCACGACTCTGCACAGTTCTATCAATTGCTCGACGGTAATTTGTTCACCCACCGTATACTTGCTTTCATGGGAGAAGCCACTAGTAAACACTACGGCCCCCAGGTCTATTCACATCCATCGTTTACAACTCCGCTTTTACTTTGCTTTGTTACTTTGTAGCTTTCAGTTCTCACTTGGCAAACAATCTATAAGGGATTGACAACCCCTTCATAGCGTTGGGTGCAAGCTTTTGAGTTTGTGCAGGATCTTGAGATACTCCTCCGCCAGATTGATACCTTGGTTCTCAAACTGAGGGAAATACTTACCTCCGTGTGCTACATCATCCTCTCCGCTTCGAGGGAACACCAACGCAGAAGGATTCCTGGTGTCGTCAACGTGCCCGTTTCTGGCGCCACTGGAAGGTCTTTTGTGCAGTAGCATAACGGACATCAGAAGCATTTCTGGCGCCGTTGCCGGGATACACAGCAAACATCAGAAGTATTTCTGGCGCCGTTGCCGGGGAGGAGAAATCAAGATCTATCCAAGTAGGTCTCACAAACTCTTCTCTTGCATTTACTTTTGTTGCCAGTTGCCTCTCGTTTTCCTCTCCCCCACTTCACATTTGTCGTTTTCATTCGCCTTTCTCCTTCGCCGTTTTCTCTTGCCCTTGCCGTTTTCCTTTGCCGGTTTCTTGCTTGCTTGTGTGCTTGTTTGTTTGTTGAAGACATCATGTCTGAAAACACCAAACTTTCCGACTTCTCGAGCACTAATAATAATGATTTTATTAGTACTCCGATTGCTCCCGCCACTAGTGCGAAATCGTATGAAATCAACGCAGCTTTGCTGAATCTTGTTATGAAAGAGCAATTCTCTGGCCTTCCTAGTGAAGATGCCGCATCCCATCTCAATACCTTCATTGATCTTTGCGATATGCAAAAGAAAAGAGATGTGGACAATTACGTGATTAAGTTGAAACTTTTTCCTTTCTCGTTGCGAGATCGCGCAAAAACTTGGTTTTCTTCTTTGCCTAAAAATAGTATCGATTCTTGGGATAGGTGCAAAGATGCTTACATATCCAAGTATTTTCCGCCGGCTAAGATCATCTCCTTACGTAACGATATCATGAATTTCAAGCAACTTGATCATGAACACGTTGCATAATCTTGGGAGAGGATGAAGCTTATGATTAGAAATTGTCCTGCTCATGGCTTGAGTTTGTGGATGATTATACAAATCTTTTACGCTGGCTTGAATTTCGCTTCTGGCAATATCTTGGACTCCACCTCAGGTGGAACTTTCATGGAAATCACGTTAGGAGACGCTACAAAACTCCTAGACAATATCATGACCAACTACTCTCAGTGGCACACTGAAAGGTCGCGTGCTAGCAAAAAGGTGCACGCTATAGAAGAGATTAACTCGCCTAGTGCTAAGATGGACGAGTTGATGAATTTGGTTGCTAGTAGAAACGATACAGTAGATCCTAATGACATGCCACTATCTTCTTTGATTGAGAGTAGCAACACTAGTTTGGACGTGAATTTTGTTGGTAGGAACAATTTTGGCAACAACAATGCTTTTAGAGGAAACTATGTTCCTAGGCCTTTTCCTAGTAACTCCTCTAACAATTATGGCAATTCCTACGGCAACACTTATGGAAATCACAACAAATTACCCCTCTGATCTTGAGAGTAATATCAAAGAGTTCATCAACTCTCAAAAGATTTTCAATGCGTCCATAGAGGAAAAACTACTCAAAATAGACGATTTGGCTAAGAGCGTTGATAGGATGTCTTGTGATATTGATGCTTTGAAAGTTAGATGCGCTCCTCCCAAGATCAACTTGGATGAAACTTTGAAAGCTATGTGTATCTCCATGAATGAGAGCAAAGAAAGAACCGCCCAAATTCGCGCTAGACATGAATGGTTTAAAAGGGTGCGTTCTAGTGATGCAAATCACGAAGATCTTAAAGTGCTTGGTGTGTCTCTTCTTGAATCTTTGTTTTCGCGTCTCAAACCTACTTATGGAGGGGCTGTATATGAATCCACTTTGGTTGAAAAACGCACCGATGATTCGGAGTCCACCTATCTTGATGATAAAGGTGTGGAGAGTGAAGTAGAAGAAGTCAAAATTTTGGGTAGTAATGAAACTCCCACTTTTGGATTTCAAGGAATTCAATTATGATAATTGCTCCTTGTTTGAATGCATTTCTTTGATGCAATCCATTGCAAACTCTCCACATGCTAATAGCCAAAGCAAAGCCTTTAACGCGCAAATCGTAGATGCTATGATGAAATCTCTTGAAGAGAAGCTCGAACTAGAAGTCTCTATACCTAGAAAACTTCATGATGAGTGGGAACCTACTATCAAAATCAAGATCAAAAACTATGAGTGCAATGCTTTGTGTGATTTGGGTGCTAGTGTTTCCGCGATTCCAAAGTCTTTATGTGATATTCTTGGTTTTCATGAGATTGAAGAGTGTTCTCTTAATTTGCATCTTGTGGATTCTACTGTCAAGAAGCCCATGGGGAGGATCGATGATGTTCTTATTGTTGCAAATAAGAACTATGTACCCGTGGATTTCATTGTACTTGACATAGATTGCAATCCTTCATGTCCCATTATTCTTGGTAGACCTTTCCTAAGGACTATTGGTGCTATCATCGATATGAAGGAAGGGAATATTAGATTTCAATTTCCTTTAAAGAAGGGCACGGAGCACTTTCCTAGAAAGAAAATAAGATTGCCTTATGAATCTATGATGAGGGCTACCTATGGTTTGAGTACCAAAGATGACTATACGTGATTCCATCACTTTCGCCTAGCTAAGGGAGTTAAACAAAAGCGCTTGTTGGGAGGCAACCCAACGAATCTATCCTTTTTCTTTCTGTTTTGTGTTTTCCACACTTTCATAATTATGTTACGATTGTGTTTTTCATGTTTCTTTTTGCCTTTGTGCCAAGCAAAACCGTTATGATTAGTCTTGAGGATGATCGTTTGGTCATGCTGGAAAACACAGAAACTTTCTGCTCACGAAAAGAATTTTCATTTTTTTCTGTAAGAGCTTTTGAGTTGATTATTTTTGCTGCTGATTGCTACGCAAATTCTTCAGACTGTCGTAATTCTTCAGAAGTTTTGAAGTAACAGAGGTATACGCAACATACAGATTGCTACAGACCGGTCTGCTGTTAACAGATTCTGTTTTTGTTGTGTCGGTTGCTTATTTTGATGCAACTATGAATAGTATCGGGGGTATTAGCCATGGAAGATTGAAAGTACAGTAACCCAACATCAGCACAAGTAGAATTTAAGTTTGCTACAGTACCTAAGGAAGTGGTGGTTTGCTTTCTTGTACTAATGTTATCACGAGTTTCTGTTTAAGTTTCGTGTTGTGAAGTTTTCAAGTTTTGGGTGAAGTTCTTATGGACAAAAAGATAAAGAGTGGCAAGAGCTCAAGCTTGGGGATGCCCAAGGTACCCCAAGAGATTCAAGTATGCCGTAAAATCCTAAGCTTGGGGATGCCCCGGGAAGGCATCCCCTCTCTCGTCTTCAATCCATCGGTAACGTTACTTGGGGCTATATTTTTATTCACCACATGTTATGTGTTTTTGCTTGGAGCGTCTGGTATTGTAGGAGTCTTTTATTTTTGTTCTGTCACAATCATCCTTGCTGCACACCTAGAGAGAGAGAGACATGCACACACCGTGATTTTGTCGAGCTTCACTTATATCTTTTGGTAGGCAATTCAGCTCACATGTGTTTCACTTATATCTTTTGAGCTAGATACTTTTGCTCTGTGTGCTTCACTTATATATTTTAGAGCACAGTGGTGCGTGGCTTGGTAGTTGATCTATGCTTTGAAAATAGTCTCAAAAGGGGTAGTTATCCAAAGGGATACGAAAACTTCCACCTTCATGTGCATTGAATAGTTAGAGAAGTTTGATTCATCTCAATTAGTTTTGAGTTGTGGTTATGGTAATATTGAAGTCATACTAGTAAGGTGTTGTGGATCTAAAAATACTTGTGTTTAAGTTAGTGATTCCCGTAGCATGCACGTATGGTGAACCGCTATATGATGAAATCTAAGCATGATTAGTATATTGATTGTCATCCTTTGCGTGGCGGTCACGATCGCGCGATGGTTTATACCTAGCAACCCTTCCCCTAGGAGTATGCGTTGAATGCTTTGTTTCGATTACTAATAAAACTTTTGCAACAAGTATATGAGTTCTTCATGACTAATGTTGAGTCCATGGTTTAGATGCACTTTCACCTTCCATCACTATCTTCTTAGTGCCGCGCAACTTTCGCCGGTGCACAAAACCCACCATTAGCCTCCCTCAAAACAGCCACCATACCTACCTACTATGGCTTTTTCAAAGTCATTCCGAGATATATTGCCATGCAACTACCATCATGACATGTGCCACCACGTCTACATTGCCTTTGCACGATCGTAAGATAGCTAGCATGATGTTTCCATTGATGTCTATGACATGCTAGATCATTGCCACGGTACACTACCGAAGGCATTCCATATAGAGTCATAGTTGCTCTAAGTTTTGAGTTGAAAGTGTCATGATCATCATTATTGGAGCATTGTCCCATGTGAGGAAATAAAAGAGGCCAAAGAAGCCCATAAAAAAAAGAGGCCAAAGAGACCACAAAAATAAAGAAAATAAAAAAATGAGTGAAAAACAGAGAAGGGACAATGCTACCACTTTTTCCACACTTGTGCATATTAAGCACCATGATCTTCATGATTGAGAGTCTCCCGTTTTGTCACCACCATATAGCTAGTGGGAAATTTTCATTATATAACTTGGCTTGTATATTCCAATGATAGGCTTCCTCAAAATTGCCTTAGGTCTTTGTGAGCAAGCAAGTTGGACGCACACCCACTAGTTTTCTTTAAGAGCTTTCACATACTCGTAGCTCTAGTGCATCATTTGTATGGCAATCCTTACTAATTCACATTGATATCTATTGATGAGCATCTCCACAGCTCATTGATATGCCTAGTTAATGTGACTATCTTCTCCTTTTTTGTCTTGCAGCGTCCACCACATTCCACACCATCTATAGTGCTATAACCATGGCTCACGCTCATGTATTGCGTGAGACTTGAAAATGTTTGAGAAAGTAAAGGTGTGAAACAATTACTTGGCCAATACCGGGGTTGTGCATGATTTAAATTTGTTGTGCAATGATGATAGAGCATAGCCAGACTATATGCTTTTGTAGGGATAACTTTCTTTTGGCCTTGTTATTTTGAAAGTTCATGATTACTTTGCTAGTTTGCTTAAATCATTATTGTTTCCACGTCAATAGCAAACTATTGTTTTGAATCTAATGGATCTGAACATTCACGTCACATAAGAGGAATTACAAAGGACACCTATGCTAGGTAGCATGAAAGCATCAAAAATTCATTCTTATCACTTCCCTACTCGAGGACGAGCAGGAGTTAAGCTTGGGGATGCTTGATACGTCTCAAACGTATCTATAATTTTGGATGATTTCATGCTGTTATCTTGCCTTCTTTGTATGTTTTATGTACCTTTTTATATCTTTTTCGGACTAACTTATTAATTCAGTGCCAAGTGCCAGTTCGTGTTTTTTGTGTGTGTTTTTGACTCTTTTCAGATCTGATTTTGGAACGGAGTCCAAACAGAAGAAAAACCCCGAAATGATTTTTTCCCGAACGGAAGAAGTCCAGGGGGCTTTTGGGCCAAGCCAGGTGGGCTCCAGGGAGCCCACAAGCCCCCACTCCGCCACCAGGGGAGGCGGCGGTGGGCAGGCTTGTGGCCTCCCTGGCCGCCCCCTGACCTAGGTCTTTGGCCTATAAATTCCCAAATATTCCGCAAAAAATCAGGGGAGCCTCGAAAATACTTTTCCGCCGCCGCAAGCTTCCATTTCCGCGAGATCTCATCTGGAGACCCTTCCCGGCGCCCTACCATAGGGGACTTTGGAGTTGGAGGGCTTCTTCATCGTCATCATTGCCCCTCCAATGACTCATGAGTAGTTCACTTCAGACCTACGTGTTCGTAGTTAGTAGCTAGATGGCTTCTTCTCTCTCTTGGATCTTCAATACAAAGTTCTCCATGATCTTCATGGAGATCTATCCGATGTAATCTTCTTTGGCGGTGTGTTTGTTGAGATCCGATGAATTGTGGACTTGTGATCAGATTATCTATGATATATATTTGAGTCTTTGTTGATTTCTTATATGCATGATTTGATATCCTTGTAAGTCTCTCCGAGTCTTGGGTTTTGTTTGACCAACTAGATCTATGATTCTTGCAATGGGAGAAGTGCTTGGTTTTGGGTTCTGCCATGTGGTGACCTTTCCAAGTGACAGTAGGGGCAGCAAGGCACACATCAAGTAGTTGCCATCAAGGGTAAAAAGATGGGGTTTTTATCATTGGTTTGAGATTATCCCTCTACATCATGTCATCTTGCTTAAGGCGTTACTCTGTTCTTATGGACTTAATACACTAGATGCATGCTGGATAGCGGTCGACGTGTGGAGTAATAGCAGTAGATGCAGAAAGTATCAGTCTACTTCTTTCGGACGTGATGCCTATAGAAATAATCATTGCATAGATATCGTCACGACTCTGCACAGTTCTATCAATTGCTCGACAGTAATTTGTTCACCCACCGTCTACTTGCTTTCATGAGAGAAGCCACTAGTAAACACTACAGCCCCCGGGTCTATTCACATCCATCGTTTACAACTCCGCTTTTACTTTGCTTTGTTAATTTGTTGCTTTGAGTTCTCACTTGGCAAACAATCTATAAGGGATTGACAACCCCTTCATAGCGTTGGGTGCAAGCTTTTGTGTTTATGCAGGATCTTGAGATACTCCTCCGCCGGATTGATACCTTGGTTCTCAAAGTGAGGGAAATACTTACCTCCGCTATGCTACATCATCCTCTCCGCTTCGAGCGAACACCAACGCAGAAGGATTCCTGGTGTCGTCAACGTGCCCATTCCTGGCGCCACTGGAAGGTCTTCTGTGCAGTAGCATAACGAACATCAGAAGCATTTCTGGCGCCGTTGCCGGGGATACACAGCAAACATCAGTGGTAAAACCTAAATAATTGTTATTTGGTGTTTGCGTTGAGCATGAACATGATTGGATCGTGTTTATTGCAATACATTATTCATTTAAATAGAATAATAGTTATTCTATTTACTTGAATAATTACCCTCAATGGTTTATTGAATCTCGATCGTAGTGTTACACATGTTCATAATATTGGTGCCAAAATATACAAAGTAATAATGATAGTACCACTTAGTTGTGGCACTGCCACTTGAGTCATGTTGGTATAAAATGCATGAAGAAGCTCCATGCTGATGGATCTTTGTACTCACTCATTTTTGAAACATTTGATACATGCAAACCATACCTATTGGTATAAATGCATGAAGAAACTCCATGGAGATGGATCGTTTGGACTCACTTGATTTTGAATCACTTGAGATATGCAAAACATGCCACATGAAACAAGAGAGTAACTTGTTGGGAGTAATGCATTTTTGATGTTTACAGTCCAATGAGTGTTAAGGCACGCAGTGGATATCGTTATGTTCTTACTTCACTGACGATTTGAGTAGATACAGGACTATTTACTTGACGAATCACAAGTCTGAAATATTGAAAAGTTCAAAGAAATTTCATAGTGAAGATCGTCGTGACAAGAGGATAAACTGTCTACGACATGATCATAGAGATGAATATGTGAGTTACGAGTTTTTGGTACGCAGTTAAGACAAAGTGAAAATTGTTTCGGAGTTCATGCCACCTGGAACACCAGTGTGATGATGTGTCTGAACGTCATAGCCACACCCTATTTGATATGGTGCATACTATGATGTCTCTTATCGAATTACCACTATCATTTATGGGTTATACATTAGAGACAACCGCATTCACTTTAAATAGGGCACCGCGTATTTCCATTGAGATGACACAGTATAGACTATGGTTTGGAGAAGCCTAAGTTGTCGTTTCTTGAAAGTTTGGGGCTGCGATGCTTATGTGAAAAAGTTTCAGTCTGATAAGCTCAAACCCAAAGCGGATAAATGCATCTTCATAGGATATCCAAAACAGTTGGATACTTCTCCTATCTCAGATCCGGAAGCAAAGTGTTTGTTTCTAGAAACGAGTCCTTTCTCGAGGAAAGGTTTCTCTCAAAAGAATTGAGTGGGAGGGTCGTGGAACTTGATGAGGTTAGTGAACCGTCACTTCAACCAGTGTGTAGTAGGGCGCAGGAAGATGTTCCTGTGGCGCCTACACCAATTGAAGTGGAAGCTGATGATGGTGATCATTAGAGCTTCGAATCAAGTTACTACAAACCTCGTAGGTCGATAAAGGTCGCGTACTACTACAGAGTGGTACGATAACCCTGTCTTGGAGGTCATGTTGTTGAACAACAATGAACCTACGAGTTATGGAGAAGCAATGGTGGGCCCGGATTCCGACAAATGGCTGGAGGCCATGAAATCCGAGAGAGGATCCATGTATAAAACAAAGTGTAGACTTTGGAAGAACTACTTGATGGTCGTAGGACTATTAAGTAAAGATGGATCTTTAAAAAGGAAGACAGACGATAATGGTGATAAGTCACTATTAAGAAAAGCTCGACTTGTCGCAAAGATATTTTTGACAAGATCAAAGAGGTGACTATGATGTGACTTTCTCACTCGTAGCGATGCTAAAAGTCTGTTGGAATTATGTTAGTAGTTGTTGCATTATTTGTGAAATATTGGACATAGGAAGATAAAACATTGTTTCCTTGACGGCTTCCTTGAGGAAAGATTGTATGTGATACAATGAGAAGGTTTTTTTTTGATCCTAAGGATACTAACAAGTATACAAGCTCCAACGATCCTTCAATGGACTGGTGCAAGCATCTGGAGTTGGAATATACTCTTTGATGAGATGATCAAAGCTTTTGGGTTTGTGCAAGGTTTATGAGAAACTTGTATTTCCAAAGAAGTGAGTGGGAGCACTATAGTATTTCTGATAAAGTATATGTGGCTGACATATTGTTGATCGGAAGTAATATAGAATTTCTGTAAAGCATAAAGGTTGTTTGAAAGGGTTTTTTCAAAGGAAGACCTGGATAGAGCTACTTGAACATTGAGCATCAAGATCTATGGATATATATTAAAATGCTAAACAGAACTTTCAAATGAAATGCATGCCTTGACAAGTTTTCGAAGGAGTTCAAAAGAGATCAGCAAAGAAGGAGTTCTTGGCTGTGTTGTAAGGTGTGAATATGAGTAAGACTCAAAAGCCCGACCATGGCAGAAGAAAGAGAAAGGACGAAGGTCGTCCCCTATGCCTTAGCCATGGACTCTACATTATGCCATGTTGTGTACCGCACCTGATGTGTGCCTTGCCATAAGTCTGTTAAGAGGTACAGAGAGTGATCCAGGATTGAATCACTGAACATCGGTCAAAGTTATCCTTAGTAACTAGTGGACTAAGGAATTTTTCTCGATTATGGAGGTGGTTAAAGAGTTCGTCGTAAAGGGTTACGTTGATTCAAGCTTTGACACTAATCCGAATAACTATGAGTAGTAAAACGGCTTCGTATAGTAGAGTAGATATTTGGAGTGTTTCCGAATAGCACGTAGTAGCAGCATCTATTAGATGACATAAAGATTTGTGAAGCACACACAGATCTGAAAGTTTCAAAACCGTTGACTAAAACCTCTCTCACGAGCAAGACGAGATCAGACCCCAGAACTATATGGGTGTTGGATTCGTTGAAATCACATGGTGATGTGAACTAGATTATTGATTCTAGTGCAAGTGGGAAACTGTTGGAAACATGCCCTAGAGGCAATAATAAATTAGTTATTATTATATTTCCTTGTTCATAATAATCGTTTATTATCCATGCTATAATTGTATTGGTTGGAAACACAAATCATGTGTGGATACATAGACAACACACTGTCCCTAGTGAGCCTCTAGTTGACTAGTTCGTTGATCAAAGATGGTCAAAGGTTTCCTGACCATAGGCAAGTGTTGTCACTTGATAACGGGATCACATCATTAGGAGAATCATGTGATGGACAAGACCCAAACTATGAACGTAGCATATTGATCGTGTCGTTTTATTGCTATTGTTTTCTGCGTGTCAAGTATTTGTTCCTATGACCATGAGATCATATAACTCACTCGCACCGGAGGAATACCTTGTGTGCATCAAACGTCGCAACGTAACTGGGTGACTATAAAGGTGCTCTACAGGTATCTCCGAAGGTGTCCGTTGAGTTAGTATGGATCAATACTGGGATTTGTCACTCTGTGTGACGGAGAGGTATCTCGGGGCCCACTCGGTAATGCAACATCACACACAAGCCTTGCAAGCAATATGACTAAGTGTAAGTCACGGGATCTTGTATTAAGAAACGAGTAAAGAGACTTGTCGATAACGAGATTGAAATAGGTATGCGGATACCGACGATCAAATCTCGGGCAAGTAACATACCGAAGGACAAAGGGAATGACATACGGGATTATATGAATCCTTGACGCTGAGGTTCAACCGATAAGATCTTCGGAGAATATGTAGGATACAATATGGGTATCCAGGTCCCGCTATTGGATATTGACCGAGGAGTGTCTCGGGTCATGTCTACATAGTTCTCGAACCCGCAGGGTCTGCACACTTAAGGTTCGGTGACGTTTCGGTATAGTTGAGTTATAGGTGTTGGTAATCGAAAGTTGTTCGGAGTACCAGATGAGATCCAGGACGTCACGAGGAGCTCCGGAATGGTCCGTAGGTAAAGATTGATATATAGGAAGTCCTGTTTTGGTCACCGGAAAAGTTTCGGACTCATCGGTAGTGTACCGGGAGTGCCGGGAGGGGTGCCAGGGACCATCGGGAGGGGTGTCACGCCCAAGGGGTCTCATGAGCTATGGGAAGAGATAAACCAACCCCTAGTGGGCTGTATTAAGTTCCCACTAAGGCCCATAAGGTTTGAGAAGGAAAAAACACAAGGTAGAAAGAGTTTCCAAGTGGGAAGGTGGAATCCTACTCCAAGTAGGATTGGAGTAGGACTCCTCCACCTCCAATTTCGGCCAAACCTTGAGGGTTTGAGGCTGCCTCCTCCCCTCCCTCCCTCCTATATATATACTAGAGGTATTGAGGGTTTTTGAGATACAACTTTGCCACGTGCTGCTTGATGTCTACTCCACGCAGTTTTTCCTCTAGATCGTATTTCTGCGGAGCTTAGGCGAAGCCCTGCCGGAGTAGATCACACCACCACCGGCGCGCCGTCACGCTGCCGGAGAACTCTTCTACCTCTCCGCCCCCTCTTGCTGGATCAAGAAGGTGGAGATCGTCATCGAGCTATACGTGTGCTGAACGCGGAGGTGCCGTCCGTTCAGCACTAGATTGGAACGGATCATGAGACGGATCGCAAGACGGTTCGTGCAACGGATCGCGAGACGGTTCCATGGGACGAAAAACGGGACGGATCGCGGGACGGTTCGTGGGGCGGTTCGAGGGATGTGAAGACGTTCCACTACATCAACCGCGTTTCTTAACGCTTCCTGCTGTGCGATCTACAAGGGTACGTAGATCCAAATCTCCTCTCATAGATGGACATCACCATGATAGGTCTTCGTGCGCGTAGGAAATTTTTGTTTCCCATGCGACGTTCCCCAACAGAGTCCCCTGCTGGCCCCTGCCTTGGTTCTCAAGTCTGGCGCGTATCTTCTGTTCCGGAAAAAAACTTTTCGGAAGTTTTATTCCATTTGGACACCGTTTAAAATCCTCCTCTGAAAAGGGTCAAAAACACAGAAAAAACAGGAGATGACACTTGGCACTGAGTTAATAAGTTAGTCCCAGAAAAGATATAAAAGGCATACAAAACATCCAAAGTTTGACAAGATAATAGCATGAAACCATCAAAAATTATAGATACGTTGGAGATGTATCAGAGGCCAGACGGGAATATGTGTGCGAGTGGTGCATACCTTGTGTGTGATAAATTGTATCATTCACAAAATTATGGTACAAAGTCTTTTATATTTAACATGCTCTCAATGAACTATTGTTCCATATAGTGTCATGATTGTTTAGTTCCTCTTTTAACATATGTTGCTGCCTTCAGTTGTTCCTGAATTGATGCCCACACATGGTCCAGCCACACTAGGTATTGGTCACAACAAGAGGTTCACTGCAAGGTACATAATATCCCTCATAATTGGAACCATTCACATTACTAAACGGGAGGATGTGATGGCAACTCGTCCACATTTGAGGAAGGGAGTCAATGGTATGTTGATGATGTACAAAGGCACTGAAGGGCTTTTCATGTTCACCATCACATGTTGTGATGCAGTCCAGGCCAATGATTCCCTGTAATCCTGGTTGTTAAGTAGTATATGTTAAGTAGTGTATGCGGAGTATCACTCAACTATATGTGGATGATAAGGTTGTGAAGTACTGCATGTAAGTAAAGCACTAATTATTTCCTTCCACCCTGAAATGGTTTTAACTATGTGGTACAATATGATACGCATGTCATGTCTTCTCAACATGATCATAGTGCAGCACTCTTGCAAATTAAAATAACTAATGACACATGAATTGAAAATTCCGACAACGCATATGCCTTTATAAGTGGGAAGTTTCACTGGTACACAACATCGATTTCGCTTTCACTGAAATTTGCTTGAATTCAAGACATTGCAACACACACAAACTTAGTAGCCTTTCAGTCACATAATTTTAAAAGCATCGCTAAGATAAAGTCCAACATAGTTGAATTCGTCCCAAAATTGTCGCACCGTGGCACCATATGATACAACACTAATAGTACAAACCACTAAAACAAACTAATAGAGCCATATTGCAATAACATAGTTGTGGCTGCAACCACAATTTCCGCGTAGTTCTAACAACGACCATGGTCACCATGCTGTTGTGGCCACGTCCATGGTAACCGCCTAGTTCTGGTCGTGGCCATGTTCACCGCCTATTTGCGGCCACACCCACAACTATCATGCCCGCTGATGCCATGAACGCCGCCACGTCCATGTCTGATGCAATGCAACTTGGGCGGCCTCAAACCACTAAAGAAGTTCGTCTGCAGTAAGATCGGACGCGGGCACATGCACATGCGTTGGGTGCATCCATCTGCACAACTTCCACCTTCATGTGCGCAACCTACTCTAGTGCCTTGTCCATCTCTGCCCAGAAGTGGGGCAGAGGATCCTCCTCCTCCTCCTCCTCGGCGACGCCAAAATAGAAGACCGGGGGTGCGCCATGGACGAGATGTTTGTGTTGGACTGGAGATGGAAATGGTGCGAGAGAAGGGACGCCCGCTTCTAACCACCTTGGCCCACCAAAACCCCCTTCCTCCCTCGCCCATGTGTGTTCCCACCTGATGTCAGCTGCCTGCATACATGTCGTTGTACAACGCGCCGCTTCACATTGAAGCTGACCCAGAGCAGACACAACTTTCTCACTTGCTCCGCCATTGAAGCACATGCTGATCGATGGGGCCGTCCGCGACGCATCCCCCGTGTATGCCTGTTCAATGCCAGCGATGCGTCACTGGATGGGATGGAACATATATCTACCACGCTCGTTCAATGCCCTGTTTGTCTGTATGCCGCCATTATGCAGGCTTGTCGGCCGAGAAAACCACTCCAACGTCACACAATGACACACCCGGACGCATGGCCTCACCGGAATCTGCTATTTAAAGATGGCCACACCCGACCAACTCCAAGCCACAACACAAGCGGCTCCCTATCCTCCTCCCTTGCACCATGTCCGTCATGAATGCGGGCGACGAAACTTTGTGGGAGAGCCTTTCCATAGAGATGAAGCACGAGGTGGCCGCCCTTGTCGCTGCCTAGCAAAGCCGTCGTGCCAGACGGATCGAGGCCGACTTGCTGCCCAGCTCGCTCGAGGTCTCCGATGACGAGGACAACCCCACAATGGAGACGGGCTACGACGACACCGCCCCAACACCCGCGCCTATGCACGTCGGCTTCACCATGGAGCATGTGCAGGCGCACTGCAATGCCTGCCATGGCGGAGGTGCAACCTGCGCCGATGCCTAGGTTCGCGTCCAAGCAAACGTAGGAGGAACGACGGTACACCATGTTCCTCCTCGAGCAATACCGGCTGGCGGATGAACAAATCGACGACGAGCGCGTGAGCGAGGAGTCCATTGCGTTCATGGCCTCGACTAAGCCCAACTTCGTTGCAGAGCAACGTGCGATCTACAGCGCCCTCCATGCTCAAGGCACCGCTCGCCAGGAAGCGGCCGATGCGGAGGCGCAGTTGCAGGCAATCGCGGGCGAGAACAACGCAAGTTGTGTCTCCTACGCCACGCCGACGAACTATCGGGCGGGCTGGTTCAACGACGACAGCGTCGACGCCACCATCTCCATCGTGGATCTCACATCCACCGACGATGAACAAGGCACAAACTCCTCCAAGGATGAGTAGGGCACGGGAGGCGGCAAGGCCTCGTGTCCCATGTGGACCAGTCTGTCTCCTATGTTTTACTCTTTCTCGCCGAAAACTGCAACTTTACTTTATTGGTCTTATCGTCGGTGTCCATAAAAATAATAGATGAAGAACAACAGGGGATTGGCCGCCGGCCGCCGCCGTAGGATAGCTTTAGGATCGGGTCAAAACAAGTTTCTTTCTAAATGTTTTAAATTTAATAAAAAAATAGTCTTGTTGGTAGAGCAAGTACAATAGGATGACGTAGGCGGGCTGTAAGACTTAAAATAATATATTTGTGATGAGTTGGAAGAGAGAGAAGAGGAGAGAGAAGAGAAGCGGGCTACAAACTAACAGCCAGCTGTAACACGTGCTCCTAGACACTTTGTGAAAGAGAATGATGGGCCTTGTATCAACAAAGTAGCACTTATTTACATCTACCTATTGTACTTGTGGGCTATAAGCTTGGCTATAGATGATGCGTCAACATCATATAGCCAACAGCTGGCTGTATTATTAACCATGCTCGTATGAAATTCGTCTGATTAGTTTATAAAGTGTTTGAAATGTATGCGAATCTAGTACGCGGCTGTTGGCTGTTGCTCTAATTGGCACACTTGGGGTGAATTGGCGAGCTGGACAGGGCCCACCCGCAGCAATTTACTTCTATTATGTGTGGCCGCCTCCTCTCCCTGTCCAGATCCCAAATTTGAAATCGCCCAACGTCTCCAGACTCCTCCTCTCCGCTCTCCATTTCAAAAACCCCAATCTCGTCCTCTCCCATCCGCACCCCCACCCCCACCCACCGCCGCCGGCCCGCAGCGCCGCTGCTCTGCCCAGATCCCGCCCGCCGCGAGTCCATCCCCGCGCCCATCGCAGCCGCAGCGGTACCCGCAGCGTCCGCCGCGATGCTGTTGGACGGCGGCGACGACGACAGCTCCGCCCCCGCGCGGTTCGAGCTGCAGGAGGACCCCTCCTTCTGGAAGGAGAACAACGTGCAGGTAGCGATTCGTCTCGCCCTCCCTCGCCGTACCTCGCCGGGAGCTCCCGCGCCTCCGCCTCCCCGATTCTCCCCTCGCGGCGGCGTCTCGATCTAGTTTCCCCCGCGTGCTGCGCCGGTGGAGCATTCTGTCGAGCACCTGGCTTGTCACGTCCGGTACGCGCTAACCGCTCCGTCCTGCCCGCAGGTCGTGATTCGTGTCCGGCCGCTCAGCAGCAGCGAGATATCGGTGCAGGGGGAGAAGAGGTGCGTCAGGCAGGACAGCTGCCAGAGCATCACCTGGACCTGCCACCCAGAGTCCCGGTTCACCTTTGATCTAGTTGCCGATGAGCACATCACGCAGGTATACTCTTTGTTTCCCGGTGCCGTGTTCCTTTTCGTCTGTTCCTTTACTTATTATTCTGCAGATGAGTAAATGCTCTTGTGCTTGCGCTGTATAGGAGAGTCTTTTCAAGGTTGCTGGGGTGCCCATGGTGGAGAACTGCATGGCTGGCTATAACAGCTGCATGTTTGCCTATGGGCAGGTGAGCGACAGTATCCACCTGCTGTTGCAGCTTGCTTGCTTACTCTTTTTCATTGTGCTTACAAAAAGTATCTGGTTTCGTAGACCGGTAGTGGCAAGACCCACACGATGCTTGGGGATATAGAAAATGGCACACGGAGGAACAATGAGAACTGTGGTATGACGCCTCGAGTGTTTGAACATCTGTTCTTGAGAATCCAGAAGGCAAGCTTTGATGATATGTTGATTCCGATGTCTAATTTTGTGCCGTAGATGGTGCACTGTTTCTAAGGTAAACCTTTGTTTGCAGGAAAAGGAAATAAGAAGAGATGAAAAGCTCAGTTTTACTTGCAAATGCTCATTCTTGGAGATATATAATGAGCAGATCCTGGATTTACTCAATCCAAATGCAACAAACTTACAGGTAATTCACTGAAATCTGGTGTCCGCGTATAGCTATTTGGTGGTTGCATCTTTGTCCAGACACTGTTGGGAAATATTTACAGAGTTTGCATCTAATAACTTCTTTGGAGTTTGGACCATGACTTCATAGCTGTGCCTTTCTTTTACAGTTACGGGAGGATGTGAAAAGGGGTATGCATGTCGAGAATCTGACTGAACATGAGGTTTCTAATGCCCGAGAAGCACTGCAACAACTTATCGAGGTCAGTGTCCCCAAAACAGCATATTAGGCCTGATTTTGGCCGAGTACTTGAGTCAATGATTGCAGAATGATTAATATAGCATGCCTACATCAATTTTGCTCAATATTCTTCAGAAAAATAGTCAAATAAACATATATAAACTAAGTGTATAAATATAAACATGCTGTTTCAATCTCCAATTCCTTGTCTCTTTGACTTCTCTTTTGACCCTTTGAGCAACCATCACTGACAATTACAGCCACCCACTTTTCAAAAGCATGCGCTTGAAAATTACGTAATGTAGTTTTCTTTTGAAATACGTAAATATGAATTTTAAATAGGAAAAGCACTTTGTGTATTCTACTTTACTGACTAGATGGAGTGACTGGATGTTTATCGTTTACTAATATTTAGAACCTGGATTGCAGTTAAGCTGATCAGATTCATCATTTCCGCATGGCATATTACACTAGTTTCCCTTTATCTCTAGGGTTTGCAGCAAGTTTTCCCCTCCTTTTATTAATCAATTTATTATCCGTGTTAGTTTCACTAGCTAAATTCTGCATTTTCTCTCCAGGGGGCAGCAAACAGAAAGGTGGCATCTACCAATATGAACCGAGCGAGTAGCCGTTCTCATAGTGTTTTCACATGTCTTATAGAGAGCAAGGTATAGTTTTTGTGTAATAGGAAGCAAGACACTCTTGCCTTCACTTTCAAAGATACTGCTGGAGCAGCATATATTTGTGCCTAACTTAATGTATGCATATGTATTAATGCACTTGATCTTCTAACTGAACTATCAACTTTACAGTGGGAATCTCAAGGTATCAAGCATCATAGATTTTCTCATCTTAACCTTGTTGACCTTGCTGGCTCAGAGAGGTAAGTTCCACATGTAACCTTGCTTGTTTTGCTACGTAGGATCTTGTATTTCAGAGCTACCGCATATATTTTTGTTATGCTTTTCAAGTCTCCTATTCTTGCAACTGAACATGGATGATGTGTGATGTGCAGGCAAAAGAGCTCAGGTGCTGAAGGTGAACGCTTGAAGGAAGCTTCAAATATCAACAAGTCACTCTCAACCTTAGGGTTAGTTGTTGTGCTTCAATTCTTTAGGTCATATGATACAGCGCTCTTCATAGCTTGACCTGATTGATTTTAATCATTTCACTGTTTCACAATGTGATTGTTACAGACATGTTATTACCAGCCTTATTGCTGTGTCAAACAAGAAGTCACAGCATGTTCCCTACCGAGATTCGAAATTGACATTTCTCCTGCAGGTAATATGCACAACTGAAGTGGTAGATTTCTCACATTATGTTTTTGACATCTCTGATGTTAACTTTGTTTATATATTTTCATCTCTTTCCAGGACTCACTTGGAGGTAACTCCAAGACCACTATAATTGCAAATATAAGCCCATCTAGTTGGTAGACTTCTAAACACGACTTCTTTTTTCCTTTTCTGAAAAAGGCTTGCTATACATGCATCTTACTGATATTTTAATTTGTATTTCTAGCTGCGCAGCTGAGACGCTGAGCACATTAAAGTTCGCGCAACGGGCTAAGCACATACGGAATAATGTATGTCATGAACATGTCTAATTGACTTGTTTTTAATATGCAAAACAGTAACTAATTGTTGCTTTTGTAGGCTATTATAAATGAGGATGCCTCTGGTGACGTTCTCAGCATGCGTTTAGAGATCCAACATCTCAAGGTATAGATGATGCATTTCAATTTTGGTTTAATGAAAAATATTATGTGCACTGGATTGCAATAAGATCCAGGTTAACATGTTTTTTCTAATTATGGTCCTTTGTGCTATCATTGACACTTGTTGTTAATTAACAGTGGTCTGTGCCTGATATTTTTTGTTGCAGAGTGTTAATATGTTTTGTTGTACACAATCTAATGCTTTGCTATTACCACAGAAAGAGCTTAGTCGCCTGCAAGGACAATCTGAATTTACTAACAGTGGATTTATCTGCGAGTCCCCTAGCGCATTCAAATGGGATCAAGCAAATGGCACATTCAGTCCACTTATGTTTGATAAGAGAGCTACACAGGTATTCATATACAGTCTATCTCGAACATTATCCATATACTGGTTCTGTTTGTTGAACTTATATTTTTGACCGTATGCTTACTTTCTCTTTCTCATGTTGTGTTCAGAGGAGAGATTATGATATCACACTTGCCGCCGCTTTTAGGAGGGAGCAGGAAAAAGAAGCAAAGCTAAAGGCAGCAATTGCTGCAAAGCAGATTGCTGAAGAGCTGGTATGCATTTCTCTTCACTACATTAATTTTTGTAGATACTCTAGAACACTTTGTCATTAGAAAAGCAAATATATGGCAGTATAGTATTTTCTTCTTAATGTCAATTTGTTGTTGCACCCCAGGCGACTCAAAGATCAGAAGAGGTGAGAAGTTTCAAGATGAGGCTTCGCTTTCGTGAAGATCGAATCAAGAGATTGGAGCAAGTTGCATCAGGGAAGTTATCCGCTGAAGCACATCTCTTGCAAGAGAAGGAAGACCTCATGAAGGAAATAGAAGCTCTGCGGAACCAACTAGAACGAAATCCAGAAATTACAAGATTTGCTATGGAAAACCTACAACTGAAGGAGGAGATTCGAAGGTTATCTTCGGTATCCAATCACTTCATTTATCTACTGCCTACACTAATATAGTTGGTAGCTTGATGGCTTGTTCTACTGCCTACACTAATATAGGTAGTAGCTTGATGGCTTGTTTTTTCTGAACTTGTAGGTTGCAGTCATTTGTTGATGAAGGAGAACTGGAAAGAATGCATCAGCAGATAAATGTTTTAGAACATCAGGTATCCACTTTCATGACACGTTGGCCTGTGAAGGGGAAATTTTCAATTGATAAAACTTTTTGTACTAAAATAAACTTTTTTTTACTCTTATAATTTTCTTGACATCATGAACTTACTTAGTTTGTTTCCCTTTAGCTCCTAGAAGCACTTGACTGGAAACTTATGAATCAGAAGGATCCTGTTAACAAGGTATGTTTATATAATTGGTAGACTTCACTCCCGTTTAGTGAAAATATATGCAGAACTTTTGAATTTTCTTTAGCTAGCTGTTACAAATACTTGTATGGCATTATATCTCTTTACCTGCCATTTTGCTTAAACGATATCCCGTAATGACTGCAGGACCTCTCATTATTTGGGGAGGAAGCTGGTGATGAGAAGAACGAGTTTCTTCTTGTGCAGGTTGGTATGGTAGAACTATATTTGGCATATCGTCTGATGATATCTTCACAGATCTTTTAAAACAACCTGTAAATTAATCATAAGTTGTTGATCAACTCTGATAAGCAGGAGGTAGCTGACTTAATAAGTATCCTATTCTGATTCATTATTTTCTGTAACATCAGTTTGTAATTTTGTTATACAGGCTATTCAAAATGAGAGAGAAATCGAGTCACTACGTAAAAATTTGAGCGTCTGTCTTCAAGCAAAAGAGAAACTCGAGAGGTATATCACTATTTCTTATCTTGTGTATTCTGTTATTGCATGCTATGGTTGTGTGGTATGATGAGAAAGCATATTAATGACATCAGCTTTTGCAATCATAATTAGTTCTTTAAATTTCCAGTATCTACTTCAGGCCCCATATCCTAACACAACTTTCACATATGTAATCCTTGGTGCCCCACAATCGAGATTACAGGCGTATAATATCTAGAAGTCAAAAACACTTTTTTTGTTAGTGGTTTAAGTCACTGTAACTGAAGAAATCGTTGTGCTGCTTTTGCACGCTACATTTCAAGACCTACCGTTTGGTTCTTGGTATTCTTGTTGTTGTTGCTTTGTCTGCTTAGGAACGAAGCCTAAAATAGTGGTGGGAGGTCACCCAGGTTTGAGTTCCCCTCAACCTGAATCTGGGTGCCTATTTCTCTATCGCTGAAAAGTTTCTTAGTTCCTTCCAGGCATATCGAATGGATAATATGTTTCTTCCATCGTCTTTTGAGATAGCAATTATTTAGTAGTTGGAGTTAATGATGCATTTGTGCAAGTTCAAGAAAAGGCGCTGCAGTGCGCTTCTCAGAAGACTGATGGCATCACTTCTGAACACCTGGGTTTGTGATGGCTAGCATAGGTGTAGATCAACCCCAACAAACTCATCTGTGCTGCATTTTGTTTGATTTACTTGCATATGATATCCCAACAGTATGGCAAGTCATTTCTAAATCATCTTGGTTTGCATGCTTCACTGATGGTTTTCACTGCATACTACTCTTTGTGTGATTGGAATTGTGTTTTTTTTTTTTTTTTTGCTTTTTCTTGTCCAGAGATTTATGTGGTTCAGTTCTGACATTGTATGTTGTGCAGGCGTGTTGATGATTTGACTGTAGAGTTGGAGGTAGCGAAGAAATGCAACCATGAGAACAAAGAATTTAAGGCTGCACAGCACCAGGAACAGTCCGTCTTGCTTGATGCTCAGACAGAACTTAAGACATTGGTAGATGCAATAGCTACTGCAAGTCAAAGAGAAGCAGAAGCTCATGAAACTGCAATTGGGTTGACCAAAGAGAATGAGAAATTGAGAACAGATCTTACGACCCTGATCGAGGATAACAAGAGACTGGTTGATCTCTATGAACAGGCTATTGTCAACATTGAGGTGAAACAACATGGAAATTATCCTTCCATTCCTCAAACTGAAGATTCGAATGAGCAGCAAAGCAGCCATCCTTCTAATGGCGGGAATGATAGCCTGCTGGATGACCAACCAGAGGTCGCATATGGTCCACCCAGTGATGCTGTAGAAGAGCCTGTGATAGTGTATGAAAACTGCAGCCACAAGGATGTCCCTTCGAGATCTGAATTTTCAGAACTGCAGCTTCAACTGGAAGAGATGCATGAAGAAAATGATAAACTTATGAGTTTGTATGAGAAAGCTATGCAAGAAAGGGATGAATTTAAAAGGAGATTTTCTGGGCAAAGCAATCTTGAATCTCCAGAAGACATTCAGTTCAGAGATGCTGAAATGGATACTTTGCAAAGCAATCCTGAAACTATAGAAGATATTCAGTTCAGAGATGCTGAAATGGATGAAGCAATGGATGCCGAAGATTTCCAAGGAAAACATGCACATGACTCTCCAATTGCAGCTTTTAAAGAAGCGATGCAGCTCGTCCGTGTCAAGCTGGAGCATGTCCAAGACAAGCTTGTGACTGCCCAGGATGCAGTACAATATTTCAAACAACTTGAAATGGCTAGCACCAAGGCAGAAGAGCTTTCATCAAGCATTCAGCTCTGCTGTCTAGATGTTCAGAAAGAGCAGGAAGACATCAACGCCCTCAAGTCTGCACTGTCAGAATCACACGAGAGAGAAAGTGCTTTGGAAGGCAAGTTTTTCTTGCCCGCGGCATTGTGCTGGGACCTGCATTTGAAAACCGAAGCCCTTGCCGGGTCCAAGTTTGGCGTCAACGTGGAATTAATGAACAAAAAGATGGAACAGCTTAGTAGCCTGAGGAGTCGCAAAACTGAGATTTCTGCTGCACGTGCAGAGGCACGCATGTCTGAAACTGAGCTGAGAAACAGAATCGATGGCCTTAAACAGAAATACCGCTCTTTCGAGGCTCAAAGGAAGGAGACCGAAAGGGTTCTATTCGCCATCGACAACCTGGACTGTCCCACGACCCCGTTGCAGAAGCCCATGAATTTCGGCAAGGCGTCCGAGCTGCTGAAATCTGAGGAGGAGAGAACGAAGGTCGTGTCTGAACTGAAGAAGTCCCGGACACAGCTTAGCATTGTTCAAAAGGAGATCAAGAGCATGAGGAACTGCGACGACATCGTGGGCGAGATCTCACGCGTTGAATCGGAGATGGAGGACTGCCTCCTCTCCCTGCTGGAAGCCGACACCGAGAAGTTCGTCCGGGATCACGCCTTGGCCGAAACCTGGGAGGTTCAGCAGAAGGACGCGCCGAGCCTGCTGGTGGACTACCAGGACAGCGTTTTTCAGGTGAAGCTGGAGGAGGAGCAGGTCAGGGCGTGCGAGGCGTCGTTGCAGCACCAGACGACGTCCCTGGACGAGATGAAGTCGAAGCTGAGCCAGGCGATGCGGGACCTCGGCGAGCTTCTGGTTGCCAGAGGCTTGGACGCGTCCATGCCGCACGTCTCCGACAAGGTGAAGGGGGACCTCGACGCCATCGAGGTCCATGTCGCCGAGGCCAGGCAGCTGTTGCTCGTCGACGACCAGACCGATTTGTGAACCGAAAAAGCAAACCGATTATCAGTTATCACCATTGACAGACAGACAGGCTGGTCTGTCTTCGCCTTCATTTGTACAAATTCTTTGTAGCACACCGTTGGTTCTCGCGTGCTGTAGGTTGGATGGATGTAAGTCCTGAAGTGGACTGGAATAACTGTTCTGTGCGTCCTCCCGTTCTTCTTGTGGTCTGGTATACAAGCTTCTACCAGCTTCTATGCAACTTCAGACCCACTTTCTTCTGGTCTGCACTTCGCCATGCAGGACGGCAATGATTGATCGGTCGCAATGTTGATTTCAAGAGGGCTTTGACTTTTTAAAACAAATAAATAGTACTATCGTACAATCTATCGCAGTCGGCGTGTTTGCGTGTGTATGTGAAGAAAAGAATGCCGATGTTTCAGCCCGTCGCGGGAGGTCGCAGGCCGAGAAACTCGTTTTTCATTACAGTACACATTTGTTTTAAGTTGGCTGTGCCGTGGCGGTTAAGAAAGTGTATTTTGCACTCCATGCTGCCGCCAGGTCGTTTGGATTGCTTCTGGAAGCTCGTTGAGCTATTTTTGTCTCTTCGGGGTTGCTTCGTTGCCTCTTTGTTCCACTTGTTTTGGTTGGACTGCTCCGCTCGGCTATCTGGTCATTGTTTTCCTGAAATCTACTTTTGCCTCTTGGCTCCACTGATGGGTCAGCCGCTCCACGAATCCAAAAAAAAAAAAAAAAACCTAAAATAATCTCTCTCTCCGTTCGTCATCACCATTTTATAAGGAAGAGCAGCTGATAATAATAGGGATCCCACAGTTATACTACTATCAAATCAATCACACGTAAGACGCCTACCAACGACCGAGGCTGCCTGCCTCGTCACATCCACACACACCCATGTGGCGTGTGCGGTGTGTTCTCTGATGCTCTCCTCCTCGGCCAAAACCCACACGGGCGCCTAGCCGAAAAGCGCCGCCGGACGGAAAAATCTCCCGGAACTCCACTCCACAGTCCACACACCGGCGGCTGTTCCCGTCGACCTCTCTCTGTCTTATCGCATCGCGTCGCAAAGGTGTGGCGCGGCCGATCGACCGTCGCGGTCTCGCACCCCTTTTCGCGCGGTTGCGTCCCGGCATTCTGGCAGCAAATCCGCCACAATAATAACCAGCAGGGAATTACTTTTCAATTTTTTTTATCATAATACAAACGCAAGTGCGCATATATTTATGTTCACGAACGTACATACGTATACTTTATCCTCATAAGCACATTCAAAAAACTGAACTGACATATCATTTTAAAATTTACGAAATCATCGCAGACGTCTCATCGTCGACGAAAACGTTTCTTTCCATTAAATATGCATAGCTGAAAATCCTGAAATAAATGCGAGCATCAGGATTTAAATTGTAATAGACTGAGATACCTTAATCCTTCTAACTATTCAATCACAAAGGTTGGTTCGAAAAAAAAAAGTGAAGTGTAACCTTTCAAAACAAGAAAAAAAAAAGTATGGTTAACCTTTCAAAAGAGAAAAACAGCATCCTCAAAAAAAAAAAAAACAGTGGGGAATAAATAGCAGGGAAACATAACTGCAGGCCGCGTGTGGGGCAGTAGAAAACTGCGGTTTGATTTTTTCTCCTGACCCCGGCGCTACACGCCACGCCACGCCATCGTCGCCGCCTCCGCATCGCGCCCCGCACCCCGCACCAACCGCCCTCCTCTACATAACCGATCCGACAACCGCGCGGCCGCCCACGGTGGATTCCCGGACCGGCATAGCGCGTTGAGGGTCGGGGGCGGGGAGCGGCAGATGCGGGACGGCGGCGGCTCCGGCCGGGAAGGCGGGGAGGCGGGGCGAGAGAGGGAGCGGGAGGTTGGGCCGCGGCCGGGGTGCGGGGGCGAGGCGGCGGGGCAGGCGGCGGCGGACTGCGCGGCGGTGTGCTGCTGCTGCCCCATGGCGGTGCTGGAGCTGGTGCTGCTCGTGGCGGTGCGCCTGCCGGCCGACCTCGTCCGCCGGGCCAGGCTGAGGCGGCGCCGGCGCCGGGGCCTGCGGCGCGGCGGCAGGGGCTCGGCGTCGCAGTCGGGCAGCACCAAGGCCATGTTCGCGGCCGCGGACGCGCTGGAGGCGGACGAGGCGCAGGCGGAGGTGGAGCGCGAGGAGGCGGCGGCCGAGGCCGCGTCCGAGTTCGAGCGCGAGATCATGGGGTCCCGCCTCTACGGCGCCGGCTTCTGGCGCTCCAACTCCTCCCGCTCCAGCTCTCGCGCCTCCTCCGCGCGCCGCTAGCCAACGTCGACCGCCAACGTCGATCGGCGTACTCTTCTTCTTCTCCGTCGCGTCGAGTGCGTGTGCTCCCTTCCCTGTGCCCGCTGTCGCGTTGTGCTGCGTCACTGCGTGCGCGTGGAAAGATTTGCCCCGTCTCGTCTCGTCTCGTCTCGTCAGGTGTGCGTGTGTTAGTTTAGTTTGGGTTTAGGTTAGCATCCTGGTACAGCAAGCGATCGCGCACACGTGCGTGCGTGCGATCTTGGCTGGCTATGTTGTGTCGCTGCTGCCTGAGGATGGATGGATGGATGGACCAGTGGAATTGCTTGGCTTGGATTTGGAGAGAGGAAATGTGGTCCTCCTCAACTGCTCATCGTCGAGCAGCGTATGCTGTTGCTGCTGCCACCTGTGGAGCTCGAATTGCTTGCATTGCATTTGCATGGCGTGGTCAAACAACCTAGTAGTAGCAGTGATATTAATATATTAGAGCTGGCAAATCTTTTCAAGGGATTGTATGGGCCTAATGGCCGTCAAAGGTAAGATTACCATTTGCCAATGTGATACGCCCGTACTTTTTAGACTGCTATAGTGCAGTTATGAATCATGGGAGCTCATGATACGCTCGCTTTGTTTGCATATATCTGCTTCTGACACTGTTCAGTGCTCCTTTTGATTTCGAGTATTCATTCAAAGGAATCTCGTAGAAGGATTTTTCTGGAGGCATCGGTTCCTTGCGAATTTTCCCATTCATAGCCTGTTTGACTCGTCGTAGGATTGATATTCTTAGGAATATTCCGTGAGGATGGCTCTGCACTCTAGATTTTTGAAGAAAAAAAATCCATCCACTCAAACCTCTTCGTACAGTTTATTTTCCTTTCCTGTGGCGCCAAACTCTCTTGCCCAAATTCCTACAGTTTTCTAATCCTCTAAGATTCGAGATGACATGCCACCCCAATCCTGTATTTTTCATGTATTTACGTTTTGAAAATCCTGCGAATCAAAGAGGCCCTTACTTTCTGTTCATCCCAGCTCGAATTTCTATCAGATTAGCACAAAGGCCATGAGGGTAACCACTTAAGCTACATGTTAAGAGCATAGTCTGAACTTTTTTTTTTTTTTGAGGGATGCATATTTTTTCAGATAAACAGGGATGCATATTCTGAATTGGCCAGAAATTGAAACATACTTTATGAGACAAACGAAAATAAGGAACGCACTTAACAAGTATAAATTCTGAAAGAGCGAAGCATTCTTCGCTAGTGACCCCAGGGACAAACTAAAATGTCAGTGAGTTACAGATACTACTACGAAAAGGCTGAAACATCAAGCAACTCTAGGTTGCTTCCAAGACTAAATTTATTTGGACCAAGCAATGAGTTTCTAACGGCATTCGTGGATTTCGTACCTTATTACCCAGATTCCTTGGCATAGTCAAAGACGGCAATGAAGGGCATGAGAACGGATCCTATCCAAAGCTTGCCATCTTTCTCCTCCACCTCGCTTACGGCTCTCACCACCTGCCCTTTAGTGTCCTCCAAGATGTCGAGCACCTCGCCCTCGGGGCTGTACTTGATGATCAGCGCGTGCAGGTTGCCGCCGATCTGCATCAGGTAGTGGTACTTGGCGGGGATCGGGAGGCTGAGCAAGAACTTCCTCAGCTGCACGCGGTGACTCAAGAGCCGGGCGTATGCGCTGCGCCGGCAATGGATTGCTACCCAGAATTCGCCCTTGTCGTTGGTCCTCACGTTGTCCGGGAACCCAGGCAGGATGGCGAAGAGATCGACGGTTCCTGCCTTCTCACCTTTCAGCCAGTATCTGCTCAACCTGTTTCGATAAGGGCAAAATAATCAGTGTCTGAATTGAAGTACATTTAGGACAGTCTGAACCAAATGGAGAGAATAGTATACAGACCTTCCACGAGATCCTTCACAGAAGACGAAGAATGAACCGTCCTTGCTTAAGCTCACTCCATTGGGAAATTGGAGGTTGCGGTGAAGGACTGTTGTTTCCTTTGTTTGTGGATTGTATTTCAAGAGCCTCCCAGAGGCATCTCCAGAGAAAACCAACTGCATGAAATGCCTGCAAATGAATGGACATACTAGTAATTAGTTCCAATTTCCAACACTGCTGCACCTACATAATCAAGAAGTCTGGCTCGACGCCTGTCAGTCTACCCGGCAATCATCACAAAGAAAACGAGAACAGCTCACACGCTTGGTCTGTTCCTCATGTGGAGCAGAGTTTACTTAGGGTGTGTTTGGTTTGAGAACCAAAAGACATGGCATGTCATGGTCTCGTTCTGAAGGAATGGGTTGGTTCCATTGTGTTCGGTTGAAGATAAAAAATGTCATGGGTTCGTTCCATTCTTGTGTTTGGTTGGTGATATGAAATGAGAAGAATATGACTCAACTCACCTTGTGGGGTTTTTCTTTTTCTTTTATCAAAATATTATATAAAATCCAGCAACATTTCCATTGTATTTTTGGTTTTAACAATTATCAGGGATGTTTTCTTTTTTTTTCTTCTATCAACAAGAGAAGAATAACCAGGTGATTCCTAAGATTTGGTGGAATCGCTTGATGAAGCATATATAGGGAATATTCCTTTTCTAAGGATCACCCGGTTCCGGTTCCATCCTCAACTAAACACTGGAATGGTGGACTGCGGACGGAATCAACCCGTCTCGTGCAAGTATATCCTCAAAGCAAACACACCGTAAAGGTAAGCATTTTACAGCAAACAAACCCTTCAATTGCTAGTATACAGTTCAATTGAGGAATATATCTATTTTTAGTAGTGATTGACGAATATTACTATTTGGCTATTGATGTGTTAGTATAGAAAAGTTCAATTGAGGAGTATTAAAATACAAGAAAGTCCCCCACCCTTACGTGCATTATGGTGCGCTCGCTTTTAAGCAAGATGCAAATTATCACCAAAAGTAGCCAAACTTTCTCATAAAGATATGAGTATGCTATTTTTGTAGTCGGCCTTCGACAACCAGCAGATGATACCATGGTGTCTACAGCTATTTCAGTCACCCCTTTCTTAGCAGTTGTTCCGTGTGTAGGTGTCAAATTACAGGGTCCTAGTGTTTTCCATCAAAACAAAAAACAGGGCCCTAGTGTTTTCAGTTAGCAGTTGTTCCGTGTGTAGGGGTCCTGAGGTCTACTAAAAACTCAAGTTTACTAAAGAGTGAGGCAATTGATATACAGTACAAATATACTGTATATGTTTATTACGTACTCCCCCTTCCTAAATACTCCTATAAGTCTTTTGACAGATTCCACTAAGGGACTACATACTCCCCCTTCCTAAATACTCCTATAAGTCTTTTGACAGATTCCACTAAGGGACTACATACGGAGCAAAATGAGTGAATCTATACTCTAAAGTGTGTCCATATACATCTGTATGTAGTCCTTTAATTAAACCTCTAAAAAGACTTATACTCACTCCGTCCTAAAATAATTGTCTTGAGCTTAGTACAACTTTGTACTAGAGCTAGTATAAAGTTGAGACACTTATTTTAGGACGGAGGGAGTATTTAAGAACTCGGAGGGAGTAATATAAAGATAACAAAATTTCTCAAAAAGATGCTATTTATGCACACAGAGCTTCAAAAGTTAACAGTTGATGCCATGGTGCGTACGGCTGCATCAGTTATATACTACTACCACTTTAACCTGTCAAATCAAATTAAACTAACACAAACCAACATTCCAATCACAGGGTCCTAATATTTTTCAGTTCAGTGGATAGCGTATATAGGGTCTAAAGTAGCCAACAAGTGGCCCGCCGGCCCCTATAATCCCATAATCCCGAGGGAGGGAGCACTAGCACAAATGTATATTGTGTGAAACTTTAAGAAATACGACGAGATGAAAGCCGACGAAGCAGAGGAGGAGAGGAGAAGGAAATCTGGTCTGGCTGGCATGACGGACCTTCTCTGGTAGAGGACGCTGCTGTCGGTGAAGTAGACGTTGCCGTCGGCGTCGAGGTCGAGGTCGTTGGTGAAGTTGAAGCGCACGCCCTCGGCCTCCGTGGCGAGCGGCGTGGCCAGCCCGCCCTCGGGCCCGACCTTGGAGAGGCCGAAGTAGGCGTCGGCGATGTAGAGGTCCCCCGTCCGCTTGTCGAACCGGATGCCGAGCGCGCGGCCGCAGACGTGCTCGTCCCTGAGGTACTCCGTGGGGGACGCCTTGGGCCCGCCGCAGCGGTCGGCGGTCCAGGCCGGCGAGGCGTGCGCGAAGTAGGCCCAGCGCGCGCCGTCCCAGACGAGGACCCGGCCGTCGGCGACGCCCGTGTACGGCCCGCGGCCGCGCGGGTCGAAGGCGACGCTCTCGGGGCCTTGCACCTCGCCGCGGAACCGGATCTCCGCGCCGCGCAGCCGCTCGCCCGCGTCCGCGTGCGGGGGCATCTCCGCCGCGTCCGGGAGCTCCACCGGGTGCGCCTCGAAGCCCGGGAAGTCCACCATGGAGCCCAGCCGCAGCGGGTCCGTCGCGCAGAACGCCGCCAGCGCTGCCACCACCACCGCCGCGGCCACCACGCCCGCCGACGCCATCTCCCTTCTCTCTCTCTCTCTCTCTCTCTCTGAGATCCTTGCTCTGCTTGTTGGGCCTCTCGGTCCCTCCGCCTGCGGTGGGGGTTAGCAGCGTCCCTGATAGACACAGTGGGTAGCAGTGATCTGTATGTGTCGTTGAGATTTTGATGCGCGGGCGGGACGACGCGAGGGGCGCCTCGGAGCACACATGCCAACTACCCCTCAGCTTCCCCTGCACCCTCGCAACGCACATGCGCTGCTCCGTGAATACTCACTCCTAACACGAGCGCCCAACCAACTCCTCCCTGCTTTTCTTGTGGGAAGAATCGACATGACGAAAGCCACCCCATATCTGAATTTTGGTCTTTGAAATAAAAACATCTACATCTCATGTGATAATTGAAATGAAATAACTGAGACTGATGGCTCCCGTCCCCCTCCGCTGCCCTCACGGTGGCCGGAGCCCGGATCTCTCCTCCCAGCCCAAACCACCGCTCTCCCGCCGGCCACGCCTCGCTCCTGCAGCTGCTGGTCTCCTCACCAGCCTGTCTCTCGTCGGTCTCACCCTGCCCGCAAGGAGACGTTGCAGCAGCTGGGATCTCTCTGCCGGATAGATCTTCGGGGTCGATTCAATGCCGGATCCCGCCGTCTGCAGGTGTATCTTCCCCTTTCCAGCCTCCGACAGCGCTGCCCTCTGCGGCTGCCTGTGCCCCCCCTCCTCGGCCCAGACTGCGTTCCCTGCTTGTGGTGCCTGAGGGGTGGGAGACGCAGTCCTCATCCGATGCGCCTCCTCGCCCGCAGCTGCAATCCGTTATTGTGGCTCCTGGATCCACGTCACGCGCCAGCGCTCAGTCCTTAATTGCCGACGATGCCCCTGCCCATCCGTCGATGGATTGGAACCTGGTGCGTTCCAGGAAGGAGAAGAGGGTGATGAAGGCTTCCTCTTCCGGAGATCTGCATCGGCAACGACGCGCTCCGCCTTCTGACCCCGTGGCTCTGCAACGACGCGCTCTAGCCTTCAAAGCCAGATTCAATGGCCGCTGCTTCCGGTGCCTTTCAAAGCGCCATCGCCTGGCATCCTGTCGTGACCCCATCCGGTGCATCCGTTCCAAAGGTTCACGCCATCTTGCGCGCTCCTGCACCTCCAACCTCCATTCCCAGCTGCCACCTCCCACCCGTAGTCTCCCCCAGCACCCTTGCCCACCGCAAGTGAACCCGGCCGCCTAGCCCGCTCTGCCTGTGAGGCCCGGTCTGATGGAGTTCACACCTGGCCTTGCCTCCCGTCGGCCGGAGCGTTCATCCTGCATCGTGGTGAGCTCACCAGAGATGGAGGCCGATGCCTATCATCTGCGTCGCACGACACTGACGGCCACTGCTCCTGACGCCAGGGTCGACCTCAACACTGCCCTCGTCGCCGTGGCGCTCGAGAAGGCGCTCGACATCCCACGCGACTCCATCCAAGTGGCCTCGGCGCACCCCGAAGATTACCTGATCCGTTTCGCGGAGCCCTTCCAGCGTGATCTGGCCCTCGAGCGTAGCTACGTTCGTGTTGATGTCATCCGGCTGCAGCTCGAGCAGTGGGAACCGGCGCTGGCTGGCACCATTCGCAGCCTCCGGTTCTACCGCCGACTGGCCATTTCCGGGATTAAGTTCCATGCTTGGCGACTGGATGTGGTGAAGAAACTTCTGGGTGGCTCTTGCATCGTCGACCGAATGGAGAGGCAGACCGAGCGCCTTCAGAATGTCACTGCCTTCTTCGTATGGGTCTGCACGGAGAACCCAGACTCCATCCCCAAGGCGGCTGATCTCACCATTGTTAAGCGTGTCGGGGACGGCCGCAACAGACACCAGCTGCCGGATGGTGTGCCGGCCGAGGAGGGACGGCAGGGACCGATGACTGGAGTTCTCATCCACCTAGTCCTGGCCAAGGACTACTCCCATGTCGCCTCCGATTCCTCCACCACGCCAGAGTACCCGCGCATCTACACCTACAATGTGCAGATCGGCACCATGGACGGGCGTGTTGTGCCACCTAGGCACCCTTCCGATGCTAGCTCCTCGCGCCTCCCTCGACGTCGAGATGATGATGATGCTGATGATGAAGGGCAGGGCCGGCAGCGTCGTCGCCGCGCTGGAAAGCGTCGCTCCCTCTGGCAGTCTGTCGTTGGGCAAGCCCAATGTCGCGACACTGCACGGTTCGACCCAGCGTCGCGTCGTGGTGGACGTCACGGGGAGCGCTAGGGGCGAGCGGTGGCTCGCCACCGGGCACCTAGCCGCTCCTCGGACAGGGATGGCAGATGGTGCACCTCCCCAAGCCCGCCACCAGCTCCGCGTCAGGCAGCATCTGCTTCCTCCTACACTGCAATCCCTGCTGGCTCTGTCCGTCGGCCTTCCTCTTGTCGCTCTGGGCATGACACTGAAGACTCCCACTCCATCACGACGGTTATGGGTCATGGCTCCAGCGGCCAGGCTGCCGCAGCTGCAGGCAGTCCGGTTCGCTCCCCTGCTGCTGCCCAGCTCCCATCCTCAAGCCGGGCCGAAATGGCGGTCAGACTCAGCCTGGAGCGCATCTCCTTTGGAGAATGTTGGAAGGGTGCAACTGCTACCTCCGCAGCTCTGTCGCCGTTAGAAGAAGTTCTGGTTGCTGCCTCTCACAACAGATCTCAGCAGTTTTCTTTACCTATGAGGTCATCCTCCGAAGATGCCGGGCTGCACGGCAGCATGCTCTATTCTTTTGGGGGTCTGGGAATCTCTCCTCCAGCCAACAATCAACTGCTGCACCATCTCAATGAAGAACATACCACATCCATGCTGCCTGGGCCACCGTCGGCTTGTTTCAACCCTGCTGTTCATCTTCCTGGAAACGAGTGGGTCACTAACAGAAACTTCGCAGCGACGGTCTCCTGGGATCGCCTCGCTGATTCAAACTCGGCACAACATGCCTTCTTCCACAGCGGAGGCCCAAATGCTATGCCGCCCAACAGCTGGGAAGCGTTTGTGGCCAGGACACCGGCAATCGATTTCTCTGACCTGCAAGGAGCTACTTCTTTCATGCCATCTGAGGTTAACTTTGGACCTGGAGTTCAGCTGGAGCGGTTTGGCTCAGATAGAAACCAAATACAAAATGTGGCCCAGGGCAGAGAGATTGTCAATGCAATCATCTCTCGCGTGGCCTCCCTGCCTTCAGAGAAGCAGCACTGGTTTATAGAGCGAGTGGCTGATCTACTCTCACCCTCACTGTTGGGAGCACCAGCGAAATCAGACTCAACACCGGGACATGTCAGAAAGAAGTTGTTCGCCTCCATGACTAAGATGACCAAGAGTGCCAAAGCGCGCTGTGACAGCCCGAGACCGACGCCCAGAAGATTTCCCCTTTTATTTCCGTTTCCGTCGTGTGATTAGTTTTATTTGTCGCATCATCATCGCATCATGTGCATCATCAACATTGCATCGGCGTCGCCGTTGCCGCCCGTTTTCAAAACTTGCGTCCGTTGTTAGTTGCCAGTTCTCGTCGTTGTTCGTTCCGAGTCCGACCGCACACGCACGCGCCCGCGGCACCGTCAAATCCTGTTTTAAAAGTGTGCGTAAAACTTTCTCTGATCGGGTTAAGATTTGACGTGCGGTCTTATTTTAATATAGCTAGGCCGCCTGTCGAATTTCGTCGCGATCGGAGACCGTCTGGTACCCGAACGGTCCACCGTAGCGGCACCGTATTCGGTCTACCGTCGGACGGTCAACGGTGTTTTAAAAATCGTTACCGCGCCGCCCGTTCTCCCTCTCGTCTCCGGTTATCCCCTCCACGGCCGCGTACCCATCGCCCACGTTGGAATCGTCCGAATCCGACCCCGCGGTTGGATCCGGAATGAAATTCCGGTTAAACCTAGCCCCCCATTTGTCTATGAATACCCCCCATGCCATTAATTAGACAGCCCCCTCTCATCTCTCCTCGGGATCCGCGCCCCACCTAAACCTAACCCTAGCCGCGCCGCCCCACTCTCTCTCCTATGCCAGCGTCGCCAGGCCCGCGAAGCCCGCAGCAGGCCCGCCCTCGGCCCGGGCTGCGCCGCCGCTTCTCCCTGCCCGAGGCAACAACCCCCGCGCCGTAGCGCGCCGCCTCGCGCCGCCCCTGCAGCCGCCTCGTCTCCAGCCTCCCGTCGTGGGGCAGCAGTAGCTCACCGGAGCAGAGCCAATCTATGCCGCCGGTTCCACCTTCCCTCGCCGCACCTGTAGTTCCTTCGCCGGAGCCTTGTGCCTCGCCGGCCGCCGCCTGCAGCATCTTGCCGCCCCTGTCGACTCCAGGCTCGCCGCCGCCGGGATCGGGCTCGTCAAGACCGGATCCGGCGACCCCCTCCTCAGATCTGGCCATCCTCGAGCCCCTCGTCGGAGTCCCCATGCTGCGCCGCCGCCTCTGCCATGTCCTCGTGCTCCTGGAGAGCACGGGAGGGCGAGGCCTTGCCTCGCGTTGACCGCCCCGTGGCCTCGAGCGCGCGCCGGCCGCGCCAGCCAGCGGCCCAGTCGCCCGCGCTCCTGGGCCTCCTCCACTCGCCCCGCCTCGGACCAGCAACACCGAAGGCCCGCGCCAGGCCGGCTCCCACGTGGGCAGCCTCCTCTACTGGCCCGTTGGCCCAAGCTGAGCACCCCCCGCAAGCCTATTCCTCGGCCATGCGTTGTTAGTTTATTACGCCCTTGGTTTCGGCCCGTTAGATATTTAGTTTTATTTTTCTTTTCGGTTTAGTAATTTTTCAGGATTTAGCTAATTATTTAAACCCCCGTAACTTTTAAACCGTAAGCCGGTTCGGGACGTGTTATATATCGTTTTGGGGTAGCTTCGCGAGTAGAACACGATTATCCAACATGCATATTTGTTTAACGCCGTTTAGGATGCCTAATGCTTTGTTTTGCGTGCTGTTACAATAGGTTCCGATCCGTAGTTATTTTTCGCACGTGTCCGGGTTGTTCGTATGACGTAGAATAAATGTCCATGCTCTAGGGAGCTATTTTCCATGTATTTTAGAGCGGTCAAGTGTATTTTTGCGTGTAGGGATTGCCCGTTAGATTATTTTTCGTGTCTAGGTTTATTTCTCCCGCGTTATTGTGTGGCATTATTTTGTATTGCAAACCCTACATATTTTATATGTTTCCGGGGTAGAAAAATCCCATGGATTTTTCTGTGCAATTAGTTTTAGTTTTTGAGGAAGATAGTTCGCGAGATATTTTGTCGTGAAGCCCTTTAGTTTACTTCGTAGAATTTATTCCGTGCCTCGTTTGAATTAGTTGTCAACTAGAGAGTTGATCTTGGGTGTTTTGTTTAGCCCCTGGCATTTTTGGTTGCAATAGAAATGCATGTTTAGGTGTTGTTTGCTTGCTCTCAAGTTGCTAGAAATAGTGCTGTTTTAGAGGAGCTGAAATATTTCTAAGTCTGAAATCTGTTATTATTTTGTTGCTGTCTTGTCTTGCTTGCATCTTATGATCTGTATATCTTTTGGGGTTGGTCCAATGGTGTTATTTGTACCCCTTATGTTTCTTTAGCATGCTGTGAAGGTTCATGCCATTTGGAGTCTTGTAGCTTAGGTTTTTGCTGCTGTCAATATGCCTTCAGGCTGAAAACTGCACTTTCATGAGGTGTAATTTTCACTAAGTTTGAAATAGTGCGCGAGATGCCGTTTTCTGTCTTCTTTTCCTAGTGCTCCTTGCTGCCATGCTAGTTGTTGTTAGTTTTTTGTAGTAGTGCGTCTTGCCCTCTTTCATGCCATGTCTTGTTTCGCATATCGGAGTTGTGTAGCCGAAGTTGTGAGGCGTAGAAAGTGCTATGTGGCTGAATTTGGCAGCTTGTAGTTTTCAAACCGTAGCTCCGTTTTGATCGTGTCCTACACGATACTTGCTTAGAATCTTATGTAGTTTCATTTTCTCTTGCTGGTTGTTTGTTTTGAAGTGCTCGTAGCCGCCGTTGCACATAATTTTGCATTCATGCCATCATATCTTGCGGTGCTTGTATCTTTTGTTCCGTAGCTCCGTTGGAGATGTTCTTTACGTGTAGATTGCTTGCCTTGACGCGTAGAAACACGTGAACCTATTTGTTTTGCTGTTTAACAACTAATTAAATGCATTAGATCAGATCTGGACAGAATTGTAAATCAACCTGTGAGGTCGTCTCGGAGGTGCTATATGTCATTTCCGACCTCACTTAAAATGCCTAGATAGGTAGTTTAATTTCCGCTTCACCTCTTGCATGTTTGGCAACATTAATATTGCCGTGAAGATAACCAGGAGTGAACTAAGTAATTAACGTGGAGTTTCGTCAATATGCAACTCGTGCATATTGAACTTCACTTAATGTGTAGGTGTGATTGTGTGATTTGTCATGCCGTGACTTGCATGTATTCAGTACCTCATGCATCATATGTGTTGGGCATCGTGTGGTGAATATCGTGTGTTGATGCTTGTTCTGGTTTTCCCCGTCTCGATAGAGTTCCGCAAGCGTGTCGGATTGTGAGGACCCGTTCGACTACGTCGGTTCGTCTGCTTAACGGAGGCATTCTTCTTCCAAGCGGGATCTCAGGCAAGATGATCATTTCCCCAGATACCATTACTATCATTGCCATGCTAGTTTTACCGTTGCTATCATTTATGTCTCGTTGCCTACCGCATGTTAAATATCAGCCTCTCACCAATGCCATGAAACCTTCATCATGTTCAACCTAGCAAACCACTGATTGGCTATGTTACTGCTTGCTTAACCCTGTGTTAGCGTTGCTAGTTGCAGGTGCAGATGCTTCCATGTGATAACATGAGTTCCTTGTCTTATCACCATATATTAATGCTATTTAATGTAATGGACCTATATACTTGGTAAAAGGTGGAAGGCTCGGCCTTTCTAGCCTGGTGTTTTGTTCCACCTTTGCCCCTTTAGTTACCGGCTACCGGTGTTATGTTCCATAATTGAGCGCTCCTAACACGATCGGGGTTGTTATGGGGACCCCCTTGATAATTCGTTTTAGATTAAAGCTGGTCTAGCAAGGCCCAACTTTGGTACTACATTTGCCTAAACACCTAATAAAATTGCATAGGGACTTTCCGGACCCCGAGGATAATTTAATCAACCCCCGGGCCAGTGCTCCTCATGAGTGTTGGCCCCACCTGAGCGATGTCCGGCGCCCCTCTGGTCACCCGGAGGTTTAGCGATCCCGACGTCTAGCTCATCCGCCGTGTCCTGAGAACGAGGTACGCGACTCCTATCGGGATCGTCGACACGTCGGGCGGCCTTGCTGGATTAGTTTTACCTTTGACGAGATATCTTGTGCATCGGGATTCCGGTGATGCTTTGGGTAATCTCAGAGTTGAGGTTTTCCACTAGGGAATCTGGTGAGATCGCGAGCTTCGTGATTGAGGATTTCTATGCGGCTTGTGGTAATTTGTGATGGACTAGTTGGAGCACCCCTGCAGGGTTAAATCTTTCGGAAAGCCGTGCCCGCGGTTATGTGGCAACGTGGAAGCTTTGTTTAACACTGGTTCTAGATAACTTGAAGTTAACTTAATTAAAACATGCCAACTGTGTGCGTAACCGTGACTGTCTCTTTCGTGAGTTCCTTCTCCGATCGAGGACACGGTGGGGTTATGACTGACGTAGGTAGGTGTTCGGGATCATTCATTTGATCACCAGTAGTTCACGTCCGTTATGCGTAGATCTTCCCCCTCTTATTTCTGGTACTCGTAAGTTAGCCACCAAATATATGCTTAGCCGCTGCCGCAACCTCGCCACTTAACCTTGCCTCACCCATTAAGCTTTGCTAGTCTTGATACCTTTGGAAATGAGATTGCTGAGTCCCCTGTGGCTCACAGATTACTACAACACCAGTTGCAGGTACAGGTAAAGGTTACGTGACGCGAGCGCGTTGATTGTTCGATTGGAGTTGCTTATTCTTCTTCTTCTTCTTCATCGATCTAGGATGGGTTCCAGGCCGGCAGCCTGGGATAGCAAGGATGGACGTCGTTCTTTCTTTTATCGTTTGTTTTCATCCGTAGTCGGACCCTGCTCTTACTCTTGATGATTATGTAATGTACTGTTGTGACTCTGATGTAGCTTGTGGCGAGTGTAAGCCAACCCGTTATATATCTCATCTTTTCAGTACATGTACTTGTAACGATATCCATTCTTGCGACACGACGAGATGCGCTTCTATCCCTGACGAGGCTCTCGTGCCAAATTGAGGATAGGATCGCATCTTGGGCGTGACACGCGCGCTGCCAGTTCATCTTTCATGGCCTCCAGGAAGTCACAAGCAAGATTCTGCGTACGCCTTGGTCTGATAAAAGATATCAGCGAGTTTAACGAAGAAACCCTTAAGATGTATCTGAGCTTCTTCAAGAACCCAATGCCATAACCACTGCTATCCAAGCTTGCGGAGGTAGCTGGGATTAACGCTCCGCCATGCATTAACCTCCCGGATGAAGACCTTCAGCTCATCGTCGACGAGCTGAACGCAGAAACAAACTGATGAAGCCGATCAACTACCTGTGCTACCAATCTCTTATGGATTGTGCAGCCAACTCGATGAAGGGGCCCCTTGCTGCTGGATGGGCAGCACAGCCAGCGGCAGAACATCATCCTATTTGCCTAACTTGCCACAACACGCCAGCTTCTTTCTTCTTAGCCTATTTGTTGTTTGCTCTTAGTCTATTTCACGCGTCGGTGACGTCTGAGACTGAATTTGTAGTCGGATCTAGAGCCGCGTGGATTGCGCCTGCTCCTTGTTTTCACGTGTCGGAGGCACCTGATAAACCCCTTTTATGTGTCCGGATAGCACTTATTTGTGTGACCATTTGTACTCACGCGCCGGCGGCACCTGAATATTATCTTACTATTTCCATTGTTTCATCATCCTTGTGTTTGCCTCGCGTTAGGCTGTTTGTTACAACAGTTCTTTATGGATGATAGACTAGCTATTCTCTGTTGGAACGTGCGAGGACTAAATGACCGGGCTAGGCGGTTAGTTGTCAAGTCAATGGTTCAGCAATGCGGATGCTCCATCCTATGCTTGCAAGAATCAAAGCTACGCCTACTCTTCGATGAAGACATATAGGAGATTGGAGGCCAGAAGCTACAGGGAGCAATTTCGCTGGCTGCAGATGGAACAAGGGGAGGCCTGATTCTGCTGTGGGATACATCACAATATGCCGTGTCAGATATTGCAGTTAGATATTTCTCCATCTCTACAACAATGGCACCACTTAATGGATGCCCATGGACAATCACCACTGTGTACGGACTGCACGTCGATGCTAGAAGGACTCTTTTTTTGAACGAATTGCGGGAGATTGCTGGTTCTGTACGCGCCCCCTGGCTTGTACTTGGAGATTTCAATCTCATCACCTCGGCGGCCGATAAGAACAACCCCAACTTAGATAGAAGATGGATGCTCAGATTTCGGCAGGCTCTGAACGCCTCCAGTCTGAAAGAAATTAGGTTGATCGGCAGGAAATATACTTGGTCAAACGAACAATCCCCTCCAACGTTGGTAAGGTTAGACCGCGCGTTTTGTACCATGGACTCGGAACTTAATTTCAGAAACACCAAGCTGCTGCCTCAGTCTTCCTCCATGTCGGACCACTGCCCACTTCTCCTTGTCAACGAGGGAATGCTAAGAAAACAAAGGCGCTTTCAGTTTGAGCATTATTGGCAACACATTCAAGGATTCCAGGAAGTGGTCGCGGCGGCCTGGAGCGGTGTACATGTGCAGACAGACCCAATCTCCTCCTTCAACACCAAGCTCAGATCCGTTGCAAGGGCACTGTCGGTATGGAGCAAAGCCAGGATTGGGAACCTGCAGCTGCAATTGGTAGCAGCACAGGAGCTCATTCTCAGGTTAGACTGTGCACAGCATCAGCGCACCCTCACGGCTTACGAAAGCGCAACCAGGCTGATCCTTAAGTCACGATGTCTTGGATTGGCAGTTTTACTCAGAATAAAATAGCGGCAACGTGTGAAGGTGTCCTGGTTAAGAGACAATATCTCCAGTTCAAAGATGCTATTCATCAAGGCAAACTCGCATGCTAGGAAGAGCACAATTCATTCACTTTTAAACCCCCTTGGAGCGCTTCTGAGCGACCAACCAACCATTCTCAATGCGGTTGGCGAGCACTTCTCTGCAGTTCTGGGAACACCGCCTCAAATTTTAAAATCCTTTTGCTGGGACTTCCTGCAAATTACTCCTAAAAACCTACAGGATCTTGAGCATGGTTTCTCTCTTGAGGAGATAAGGGATGCTATCTGGGACATGCCAACGGATAAAGCACCTGGCCCCGATGGCTTCCCAGGAGCGTTCTATCGCGCATGTTGGGAGATTATTAAGGAAGATCTACTCGTTGTTTTCCAACGACTATTTTCCCTCAACACCAGATCATTTCATAAGGTCAATGATGCTTTGATTGTGCTGATACCCAAGAAGAAATACCCTACACAAATTGGGGATTACAGACCAATCAGCCTGATCCACAGCATAATGAAATTAATTACGAAAGTGCTCGCACAAAGGCTCGTGCCTCGGCTACCCTCTCTGATTTCAAAATGCCAGAGCGCATTCATGAGCGGACGCAGCATCCAGGAGAATTTTCTCTATGTACAGAGCCTGGCAAAGCACTATCACCGGGCACGGCTACCTTCCGTCCTGCTAAAACTTGATCTGGCAAAGGCTTTTGACACTGTTTCCTGGCCCTACATCTTAAGCTATATGCATGCGATGGGATTTGGACAACGATGGTGTGCTTGGATCTCTATGATCTTATCCTCATCTTCTTCAATGGTCATGGTTAATGGTGTTCCCACTACAAGGATATGGCATAAATGTGGAGTTCGACAAGGAGATCCAATATCGCCTTTCCTATTCATCATTGCTATGGAGCCCCTACACCGGATTTTCGACTTGGCAACTGAACATGGTCTCCTCTCACCGCTTCGGGGATGGACATCCACAATGAGAACATCACTGTACGCTGACAACCTGGCACTCTTTGTAAACCCGGTTCACGAGGACATGATCATGGTTGGATTGATCCTACAGACTTTCCAGGAGGTAACTGGCCTCCGTACAAACTTTGCGAAGAGTGTTGCGTTGCCAATTCGTTGTGATGGCCTTAACCTCCAACAAGTGTTGCTGCCACTGGGGATACCAATTGGAGTTTTTCCCTCAACCTACCTTGGGATGGCGCTTTCTATCAAGAAACTTCAGAAAATTCACTACCTCAACATCATGTCCAAATTTGACAACAGAATGGCGGGTTGGAAAGGCAAACTAATGTCCAAGGGAGATTGGCTAATCCTGGCAAAAGCGGTTCTACAGTCCCTGCTTGTCTACATGCTCTCATCGCATAAACCTCCAAGATGGCTACTAAAATGGTTTGATCAGCTCACCAGAGCTTGGTTTTGGTGTGCCGAAGAAAAATGCACTGGAGGACAATGCAGAGTTAGATGGGATATCATATGTCACCAAAAACGACTTGGAGGTCTTGGACTTCATGACATGGAGAAGTTTGCTCGTGCACTAAGATTAAGATGGATATGGCTACGATGGACCGATGCCAACATCCCGACTGTTGGCACAGGAGGACCATGTGATGACAAAGACTTCGCCATATTTGCTGGGGCCACTAACGTAACCGTAGGCGATGGAAAAACAGCTCTTTTCTGGAAGGATGCTTGGCTACAGGGGATAGCACCAAGAGACATCGCACCAAATTTGTTTGCAGGCTCAACAAGGAAAGGCAGAACCGTCTATGATGCGCTCTTGAGAGATAATTGGATCAATGACCTCCAGCGCAACTGGCAGAATGATATGATTGATGAGCTTATTAACCTCTCCACTTTGCTGAATCAAACTCAGCTAAGCACGACGATCAGAGACTCAATCACTTGGAAGCTAACAACTAATGGTGCATACAGTGCAAGATCTGCTTGCCTTTTCCAATTTGAGGGTATGATCAACTACAGTCTATACTCCTCGATCTGGCGGACTTCGGCACCACCCAAATGCAAGATTTTCTTATGGATGGCCATGCAAAGGAAGATCCTCACTGCAGACGTGTTACTTCTGAGAGGATGGGACAATAACTATTTTTGCCCTCTATGCATGCGATGCCTGGAGACAGCCACACACCTCCTCTCTGAGTGCTCTTGGTCGACAAAGATTTGGGTGCAAATGGCTGTCTCTACAAACCGACCATCCTTGCAGCCTGCGTCCTGGGCGGCTGACCGACCACTAAGCGACTGGTTTCAAGCTCTAAGCAGTACTGATTTGGACGCACGAAGGAGGAAAGGGACACGAGCCCTTGCAATACTGATCTGTTGGGAGCTATGGCTCGAGCGTAACCGTAGGATTTTCCAAAAGAAAGAGCTCCCAATAAACGCATTTCTCACACGCATTAGAGATGCAGCTACAGCTTGGAAGCTTGTTGGCTGTCCAATTGTTTTTGATCCTGGCTGAAAACATTTTTTCGGCCACCCCCCTTGTTGCCTTGCAAAGCGGGCAACATTAGTCTTCTTTTTCTTTCTATTTTGATGGTCTTTGCTTAACTTTGTACCTTGGCCGTCGGCCCCTTCCTTCTTAATAGAATTGCAGCAGATCTCCTGCTGTCTTACTAAAAAAAAAGAAATAAAAACATCTCCGCGCTGTATAAGCGCCACGTTAGAAAAAGCGTCCTTATGCTGCGCGCGGCTGCTCCGAACGCTCGAGCACAGGCATAAAAAACGCGGGCTGCATAAACGGTTCAGCTTACGGGGCGAAACGGCATCGCGCGTCCTATATTTCGTGGGTCCGTTACCGCGCGCTGGACACTCGAGCGCTCGTGCTGCCATTCCGGTCCAGCCCCGCGCCGCTGCGCCTTCGCCCAACCCGCGCCGCCGCCACCGAAACGCCTCGATGGAGAGCCACGCTGACATGCCCCTCACTCCCTCGTACACCCATGATCCCTCCGCCGTCGTCGCCGCCTGCGCAAACCCTAGCCCGGTGAACTTTGGGCTCGTCTCCGCCGGAGCTCCTCCGAGCACCGGTCTCGCGCGCGGCCTTTTCATGGCGCCACGACCAACCTCGGAACGTGCCCCCATCTCGAAGCTTCCAAATGCGCAGGCGGTGAAGAAGACCATCAAGAAGGTGTCCTGAAAGAAAAAGAAGAATAAGAAGAAGGCGGTGGATGGCTCTACTAGGCCGCCGATTAAGAAGCTTACACGTCGTGCAACGGATGCGGCGGCGATCGAAGGGCCGACGAGCTCGTTTGTACCGTCGGCGGCCAATGCACACAACGTGTTCGATGGAATGCCCACAAGGTATGTTTTCACCCACTTTTTTTCGTTTGTTTACATTAATAGATACATATGGATAGCTTATATTTGTTTGTTGTATATAGTTTGTAGTCTTAATAATGAGACATACATGACTACTATGGGTGTTGGCTCCAACAATTCCCATTGGTCTCAAATCAATGATGTGCATTTACATGATTATGAGTTTGAGGTGGACGAAGATGGTGAGGGTATCGTCGATGCACCGAAAGGAAGAGCGGGCAACTACACCAGGGATGAAGACGTCTTACATAATACATGGTTGAAAGTGTCTAGGGATGCCACGGTTGAAGGGGACCAAAGTAGAGATGCATATTGGATCCGGATGAAGGAGAACTTTGATTTATACAACAAAAGTGGAATTGACCGCACGGAAAGATCTCTTCACTCCTGGTGGTCGACAATCAACAAAAAATGTCAAAAGTGGGCGGCCACACTTAAGGCGGTTGACACGCTTAACCCAAGTGGCACTAATGACTGAGATAGTGTAAGTGCCATTTCTTTCATGATTCTTCCATGTTCATGCTTCTTCTTTGGTGCTTCAAGTGCTAACTTGTTCTTTTGTTTGTAGCTCACTATTGCACAAAACTTATTTCAAGGAGAGGAGAAGAAGAGAAAGAAAGGAAAGATCGAGAAAGGAGACCATTTACCTTGCCCCATTGCTATGATGCGTTGAAGGATGATGAGAAATAGAGGCCCCGTGAAGGTGTCGATGAGGAGAGCAACAAACGCAAGCGAACCTAGATGGAGGGGCGGCGGCCCAAGAGGAGGAGGGGTGGCTTGCGACCCAAGACAACCACCACGCCTAGGGTTTGCTGGCATATGCGCCTTGGGCCAAGATGAATGGCACACCAGCCCATCTAGGGGTTGGTTCCCATCCACTTTTCGCCCACATGGCCCTTCTGGGCAGGTGGCCCCTCCCGATGGACCACCGGAACCCTTCCGGTGGTCCCGGTACAATACCGACGATCCCTGAAACATTTCCGGTGATCAATTCTACACTTCCTATGTATGAACCTTTACCTCCGGACCATTCTGGAACTCCTCGTGACGTCCGGTATCTCATCCGGGACTCCGAACAACCTTCGGTAACCACATACTATTCCCATTACAACTCTAGCGTCATCAAACCTTAAGTGTGTAGACCCTACGAGTTCAGGAACCATGCAGACATGACCGAGACACCTCTCCGGCGAATAACCAACAACGGGATCTGGATACCCATGTTGGCTCCCACATGTTCCACGATGATCTCATCGGATGAACCACGATGTCGGGGATACAATCAATCTCGTATGCAATTCCCTTTGTCTACCGGTATAACACTTGCCTGAGATTCGATTGTCGGTATCCCTATACCTTGTTCAATCTCGTTACTGGCAAGTCTATTTACTCGTTCCGTGACACATCATCCCGTGGCTAATTCCTTAGTCACATTGAGCTCATATGATGATCCATAACCGACAAATCCCAGTCTCGATTCCTTAGTCACATTGAGCTCATATGATGATGCATAACCGACTAATTCCTTAGTCACATTGAGCTCACACGGAGCAACAAATCCCAGTCTCGATTCGTGCCAACCCAACACACACTTTCGGAAATACCTGTAGTGCGCCTTTATAATCAATCAGTTACGTTGTGACGTTTGATACACCGAAAGAACTCCTACGATATCCCAGAGTTGCACAATCTCATGGTCTAAGGAAATGATACTTGACATTAGAAAAGCTTTAGCACACGAACAATATGATCTAGTGCTATGCTTTGTTGGGGAACATTGCATGGGAAACAAAAAGTTTCCTACGCACACGAAGACCTATCATGGTGATGTTCATCTACGAGAGGGAGATCGGATCCACATTCCCGTGTAGATCGCTAAGCAGGAAGCATTAAGAAACGCGGTTGATGTAGTGGTACAGCTTCATGATTCAAATCACCGTCGTCCCATGATCCGTACCGATCTAGCACCGAACGGACGGCACCTCCGCGTTCAGCACACGTACAACTCGATGACGATCTCCGCCTTCTTGATCCAGCAAGAGAGACGTGAAAGTAGATGAGTTCTCCGGCAGCGTGACGACGCGCCGGTGATGGTGATAATCTATTCCTACAGGGCTCCGTTCGAGCTCCGCAGAAAACCGATCTAGAGGAAGAACTACGAAGTAGAGGTTTAGGGTTGCACGTGACAAAGTTGTGTCTCAAAAACCCTAAAACCTCTAGTATATATAGGACGAGGGGAGGAGCTAGCCTTGGGGCTCAAGAGAGCCCCAAAGGTGCTGGCTGAGAGGAGGAGGAGGTGGACTCCAACCCCAATTCGGTTTGGGGAAGGAGGAGTCCTCCTCTTCCTTCCCACCTCCCTCTTTTTTTTCTTTGGTTTTCTTTTCCTAGCCGACATAGCCCACTTGGGCTGGCCTCACCAGCCCACTAAGGTCTGGTGCGCCACTCTTGGGCTATTAGGCTCACTCCCGGGTGGGTGGGCCCCTCCTGGTAAAAACCTGGAACCCATTCGCCACTCTCGGTACACTGCCGGCAATGCTCGAAATATTTTCGGAGACCAAATGAAACCATCCTATATATCAATCTTTGTTTCTGGACCATTCCGGAAACCCTCGTGACGTCCATGATCTCATCCTGGACTCCGAACAATCTTCGATCACCAACACCTATAACTCAACTACACCGAAACGTCACCGAACCTTAAGTGTGCAGGCCCTGCGGGTTCGAGAACTATGCAAACATGACCCGAGACACTCTTCGATCAATATCCAACAGCAGGACCTGGATGTCCATATTGGATCCTACTTATTCTACGAAGATCTTATCGGTTGAACCTCTGTGTCAAGGATTCATATAATCCCGTACATCATTCCCTTTATCATTCGGTATGTTACTTGCCCGAGATTTGATCGTGGTATCCCTATACCTATTTCAATCTCGTTACCGGCAAGTCTATTTCCTCATTCCGTAATACAAGATCCCGTGACTAACACTTGAGTCAATTGCTTGCAAGGCTTATATGTGATGTTGTATTACCGAGTGGGCCCTGAATACCTCTCGGTCACACGGAGTGACAAATCCCAGTCTTGATCCATGCTAACTCAACGGACACCTTCGGAGATACATGTAGAGCACCTTTATAGTCACCCAGTAACGTTGCGATGTTTGATACACACAAGGTATTCCTCCGGTGTCAGTGAGTTACATGATCTCATGGTCATAGGAATGAATACTTGACAAGCAGAAAACAATAGCAACAAAATGACACGATCACATGCTATGTTTATAATTTGGGTCTTGTCCATCACATCATTCTCCTAATGATGTGATCGTGTCATCAAGTGACAACACTTGCATATGGTCAGAAAACCTTAACCATCCTTGATCAATTTGCTAGTCAACTAGAGGCTTACTAGGGACATTGTTTTGTCTATATATCCACACATGTACCTATGCTTTCATTCAATACAATTATAGCATGGATAATAAACGATTGTCTTGAAACATGAAATATAATAATAACTATTTTATCATTGCCTCTAGGGCATATTTCCAATAGTCTCCCACTTGCACTAGAGTCAGTAATCTAGTCTCACATTGCTATGCGATTTACATTGGAATTAATCTAACACCCATACAGTTCTGGTGTTGATCATGCTTCGCTCGTGGAAGAGGTTTAGTCAGCGGATCTGCAACATTCAGATCCGTGTCCACTTTGCAAATATTTATGCCCTCTCCTATGACATAGTCGTGGATGAGGTTGAAGCGTCATTTGATGTGTCTGGTCTTCTTGTGAAACCTTGGTTCCTTGGCTAGAGCAATGGCACCAATGTTGTCATAGAACAGAGTTATTGGATTTAGTGCGCTCGGCACAACTCCAAGATCCGTCATGAACTGCTTCATCCAGACACTCTCCTTAGCTGCCTCCGAGGCAGCCATGTACTCCGCTTCACATATAGAATCTGCTACGACGCTTTGCTTGGAACTGCACCAGCTTACCGCACCCCCATTAAGAATAAATATGTATCGGTTTGAGACTTAGAGTCATCCGGATCAGTGTCAAAGCTTGCATCGACGTAACCCTTTACGACGAGCTCTTCGTCACCTCCATAAACGAGAAACATTTCCTTAGTCCTTTTCAGGTACTTCAGGATATTCTTGACCGCCATCCAGTGATCCACTCCTGGATTACTTTGAAATCTGCCTGCCATACTTATGGCCACACTGACGTCCGGTCTTGTGCACAACATTGCATACATGATAGACCCTATGGCTGAAGCATAGGGGGCAGTACTCATCTTTTCTCTATCTTCTGCAGTTACTAGACATTGAGTCTTACTCAACTTTATACCTTGTATGAGACAGCCCGATGCCGACATTCCAGAAGATTCCCCTTTCTTTCCGTTTTCGTTGTGTGGGTATTTTCATTTGTCGCATCATCATCGCATCATGTGCATCATCAGCATTGCATCGGCATCCCGTTGCCGCCAGTTTTCGAAACTTGCATCCGTTAGTACTTGCCGGTTCTCGTCGTTGTCCGTTCTGAGCCCGACCGCACATGCACGCTCCCGCGGCATCGTCGTAACCCTGTTTTCAAAAGTGTGCGTTAAACTTTCTCTGATCGGGGTGAAACTTGGCACGCGGTCGTGATTAGTTATAGCTAGGCCGCCTGTCGAATTTTGTCGCGATCGGAGACCGTCTGGTACCCGAACGGTCGATCGTAGCGGCACCGTATTTGGTCTACCGTCGGATGTTTGTCGGTGTTTTAAAACTCGTTGCGGCGCCACACCGTTTCCCTCTCTTCCCCGGCTAGCCTACTCTATGCGGTCATTTAGCCGACCCCGCGTTCGAGTTCGTTCGTTTACGATCGCGTGGGCGAAAACGGGGCCGGATTCGGATAAACCTAGCCCCTACGTCTATAAATAGGCAGCCACTCCTCTCTCCTCCTCGAAATCCGCGCCACCCCTCAAACCCTAGCCGCCCCCCACCTCTCTCCCGCAGCCACTCGAGCGCCCTCTCTCCCCTCAGCCGTCGCGGCCTGCCTGAGGCCCAGATCCGCCCCTCCCGGGCCCGGATCGGCAACCGCCGCGAGCCAGCCCCGTGCCCGAGCCTTCCTTGCCCGAGGCCGCAACGCCTCCCCCCGGCCCAAAGCAGCCGAGCGCGCCCCGCCGGAGTTGGCATTGCCGGAGCAGGTCACCCCGCCGCCACAGCTCCGCCGGAGCGCCGCACCGCCTGCCGGAGTTCCCTGCCCGCGCCGTCCGCCCTCGCCCGCCTCAGTACCGCCAGCCATGGCCGAGCTGCAAGGGGCGCCGCTGCCAGCCATCGCCTCGCCCCGCCGCCGTGTTTTTCCCTCGTCGCAGCCCCGCCGACGGCCAGATCCGTGAGGTGCTGCCGCCCTCTGGCCTCCCGTCGTCGTTGGTGGACCGCCCCGTAGCCGGAGCCTTCGTCGGGTCCCTGCCGCCGCCACCGGGGGCTCGTGCGAAGGAGGTCGTCGGGGTCAGATCCATGCGTCGACCCCCCCGCTCGCCAGTGCCTCCCTGAGGGTCGCCTCCCTGCCCCGCTCACTGGCCCAGTCGACCCGCTCCAACCGCCCCCAAGCCGGCCTGCCTCCCCCTCCAGCAGGCCTTTGGCCCAAGGTGAGATCCCCGACCCTCTAATCTTTGACCTAGGCGACATGTTAGCTAAGCTGCGCCCACCTGTTCGGCCCATTAGAATAATTAGGTTAATTTTTCGGAATTAATAAATTCCAGAAAAATGACGATATTAAAACGTCTGTAGTTTTCAACTCGTGTGTCGGATCGCGACGTGTAGCATATGTATCTTGTGTAACTTTTCGCGTAGATCACAAATTTACAACTTGCATATTTGTTTGATGTAGTTTTGCGTGCCGAATGCCTAGATATGTGTGCTGTTTATATTGTCTTGGTCCCGTGTTATTTTCTCGTGCGTGTCCGGATTGTCCGTATGCCATAGTATAAATGCCCATGTTTTAGGAACTAATTTTCCATGTATTTTAGAGCGGTCGTTTGAACTTTTGTGTGTAGGGTTTCCCGCTAGATTATTTTCCGTGCTTAGGATATTATTCTCGCATTTACGTGTGGCAATATTTTCGTGTTGCAACCCCACATATCTTATATGTCTTCGGGGTAGAAAAATCCATTGGATTTTTCTGTGCAATTAGTTTTAGCATTAGAGCAAGTTAGTTCGCGCGATATTTTGCCATGATGCCCTTTTGCTTATTTCGTAGGATTTAATCCGTGCTTCGTTTGACGGAGTTGTCAACTAGGAAGTTGTTCTTGGGTGTTTAGACTAGCCACTGGTATTTTTGGTTGCAATAGAAATGCATGTTTAGGTGTGGTTTGCTTGCTCTCAAGTTGCTAGAAATAGTGCTGATTTTGAGGAGCTGAAATATTTCTAAGTCTGGAATCTATTATATTTTATTGCTATTTTGTTTTGCTCCTATCTTTTGATCTGTAGCTCTTTTGAGGTTGGTCCAATGGAGTTAGTTGTAGCCCTTGTGTTTCTCTAGCATGCTGTGAATTTTCATGCCATTTGGAGTCCTGTAGCTATTGGTTTTGCTGCTGTCAATATAACATCAGATCGAAAACTGCACTTTCATGAGGTGTAATTTTCACTAAGTCTGAAATAGTGTGTGGGATGCCATTTTGTGACTTCATTCCCTAGTGATCCATGATGCCATGCTAGTTGTTGTTAGTTGTTTGTAGTAGTGATTCTTGCCCTCTTTCGTGTCATGCCTTGCTTGAGTTTATCGGAGTTGCGTAGCTCATAGTTGTGGGGTGTAGAAAGTGCTATGTGGCTGATTTTGGCAGATTGTAGTGATATCTTGTATTGCTCGTAGCTGTTGAACCGTAGCTCCGATTTGATCGTGTACTACATGAAACTTGCTTAGAATCTCGTGTAGTTTCATTTTCTCTTGCTGGTTGTATGTTTTGAAGTGCTCGTGACCGTCGTTGCACACATATTGCACTCATGCCATCATATCTTGCGGTGTTCGTATCTTTTGAACCGTAGCTCCGTTGGAGATGTTCTCTATGCGTAAATTGCTTGAAATGACGTGTAGAATCACGTGAACCTATTTTTTTTTGCTGTTTAACAACTAATTGAATGCGTTAGTTCAGATATGGACAGAATTGTAAATTATCATGTGAGGTCGTCTCGGAGGATGCTATATGTCATTTTCGACCTCATTTAAAATGCCTAGATAGGTAGTTTAATTGCGCTTCACCTCTTGCCATGTTTAATCACACTAGCAAAATGGCCTGTGCGTTGCTACGGAAGAAAAAAAACATAATATCTAAATGATGGTGACCATATTATGTTCATATCTCATCGCTTGATTTAGAAATTTTGTGCACAAACGCAAGAAAATGTTTCTTCTTTTAAATTTATTCACAAGTTGAAGCAATCTTTACATTTTCAAAAAATAAATATCATGGTTGTCAAAAATCTTGTTAACTCAAAGATTTATTCTGAATTTCAAGATTTTTTTTTAGAAAACATACAATAATAATCCGATCCATTTAACAGTTAATTCTTCAAAATTTACACAGGTATATTGTCACAAAGACTTAGAAGCATTAATGTTTAACTACATACATTAGATTTTTCGTGAACAATTTTACAAATATGGGAACGATTTTAAAATCGAGAACATTTTTTACAATTTACAAACATTTACTAGAAATCGTGAATATTTTTTATATTTCGAACGGGTTTGAATATTTTCTTTTGAACTGGCCACCAATTCAAGAAAAGACGAACATAAATTTTGATGTTGGAGGATTTTATTTTAAATTCACAAACATTTTTTGAAATGCATGAAGTTTTTCTGAATAAACAAACATTTTCATAAATCAGTAATATATTTATTAAATTCATGGACATTGTTTTGGAATTTGACAAAAAATATAAAAATCCTGCGCTTTTATTGAATCCTATTTTTAATTCAAAATAAAAATTCGTCAGCATTTTAATCCAAATTCCTATTTTTTAATATGCAAAAGTTTTTCTAATTCTAAATTATTTAAATTATAAATAAACAAAAATGGAACGGAAAATTTTAAATAAAAAAAGAAACTATCAAAACAGGCATTAGCTATTTTTAAAATTTTAGGACATATTTTGAATTAGAAAGCATTTTGTTAAATGCATTTCATAGTTTTTAATACATGGAATTGTATTTGAGATCATGGACTATTCTTATTGTACAAACAATTTTATAAAATTGCAAACATTTTATTGTATATGCGAGCATTTTTTACAAAACTCTGAGCAGTTTTTGAAGTCACAAACATTTTAATTTTTAAATATGTTGATTTATAATTTTCAGTTTATTAAAATTTTAAAGATTATTTGAAGTTCTAAATTATTTAAAATAAAAAAATAAAACGGAACTGAAAATAAATAAATAAACGGAACTAAAAGCAGGCGCCTGTGCATGGGCCGGCCCATATGATGTGCTGGATATTCTCCCAGCGTGAGAGCGTAATATAGGAGGTTTTTACATGGGCCGCCCCAGTCCAAGATTTTTCGCTTTGTGAAACGTTTTCTATTACTTATCGGTGGCATGGTGGGTAATTTATGCAAACTTTAGGGGTAATTTTTAAGACGGACGACCAGAAACCGAATTTGCTTTATTATTAGAGAGAGATTTAATATTGCCATGTATCTAATAGGGATAGAACTAAATAAATGAATGTGTAGTGTTTGATTGTGTGAATTGTCATGCCGTGACTTGCATGTTTTCAGCTGCTCATGCATCATATGTGTTGTGCATCGTGTGGTGTATATCGTGTGTTGATTTGTGTTTCCGGTTTGCTTCGTCTCGATAGAGTTCCGCAGCGTGTCGGATTGTGAGGACCCGTTCGACTACATCGGTTCATGTGCTTCACGGAAGCATTCTTCTTCCAAGCGGGATCTCAGGCAAGATGATCATTTCCCCAGATACCATTACTATCATTGCCATGCTAGTTATTTCGATGCTATCGTTTATGTCTCGTTGCCTACCACATGTTAAATACCAGTCTCTCAACAATGCCATGAAACCCTCAACCTGTTCAACCTAGCAAACCACTGATTGGCTATGTTACTGCTTGCTTAACCCTGTGTTAGCGTTGCTAGTTGCAGGTGCAGTTGCTTCCATGTGAAGGCATGGGTTCCTTGTTATATCACCATATTTAAATGCTATTTAATTTAATGCACCTATATACTTGGTAAAAGGTGGAAGGCTCGGCCTTTTAGCATGGTGTTTTGTTTCACCTTTGCCCCCTTAGTTTTCGGCTACCGGTGTTATGTTCCATAATTGAGCGCTCCTAACACGATCGGGGTTGTTACGGGGACCCCCTTGATAATTCATTTTAGATTAAGACTGGTCTGGCAAGGCCCAACTTTGGTACTACATTTGCATAATAACCTAATAATAATGCATAGGGACCCGCCGACACCCGAGGAAATTTAATCAACCCCCGGGCGAGTGCTCCTCATGAGTGTTGGTCCAAACTGGCAGACTATGGGGCCACCGCAGGGCAACCCGAGGTTTGGTTCTCCTAGTGTGACCCATCCGCCGTGTCCTGAGAACGAGATACGCGGCTCCTATCGGGATCGTCGACACGTCGGGCGGCCTTGCTGGATTAGTTTTACCTTTGACGAAATATCTTGTGCATCGGGATTCCAGTGATGCTTTGGGTAATCCCAGAGTTGAGGTTTTCCACTAGGGAATCCGACGAGATCGCGAGCTTCGTGATTGAGGATTTCTATGCGGCTTGTGGTAATTTGTGATGGACTAGTTGGAGCACCCCTGCATGGGTTAAATCTTTTCGGAAAGCCGTGCCCGCGGTTATGTGGCAACGTGGAAACTTTGTTTAACACTGGTTCTAGATAACTTGAAGTTAACTTAATTAAAATATGCCAACTGTGTGCGTAACCATGACTGTCTCTTTCGTGAGTTCTTTCTCCGATCGAGGACAAGGTGGGGTTATGTCTGACGTAGGTAGGTGTACAAGATCATTCATTTGATCATGAGTAGTTCACGTCCGTTATGCATAGATCTTCCCCCTCTTATTTCTTTTACTCGTAATTTTAGCCACCAAATATATGCTTACCTACTGCTGCAACCTCACCACTTAACCATGCCTCACCCATTAAGCTTTGCTAGTCTTGATACCTTTGGAAATGAGATTGTTGTGTCCCCTGTGGCTCACAGATTACTACAACACCAGTTGCAGGTAGAGGTAAATGTTACTTGATGCGAGCGCGTTGATTGTTCATTTGGAGTTGCTTCTTCTTCTTCTTCTTCATCGATCTAGGATGGGTTCCAGGCCGGCAGCCTGGGATAGCAAGGATGGACGTCGTTCTTATTTTCTCGTTTGTTGTCGTCCGTAGTCGGACCCTGCTCTTACTCTTGATGTTTATGTAATGTACTGTTGTGACTCTGATGTAGCTTGTGGCGAGTGTAAGCCAACTCTTTATGTATATCTCTTCTTTTCAGTACATGTACTTGTAACGATATCCATTCTTGCGACACGATGAGATGCGCTTCTATCCCTGACGAGGCCTTCATGCCAAATTGAGGATAGGGTCGCATCTTGGGCGTAACAAGTTGGTATCAGAGCAGTACCGACCTAGGAGCCCCTTGATTGATCGAACTTGGCCGAGTCGAGTATAGTGAAAAACTGCTTTGAGTCTAGTTATATATCGGAGAGTAGGATTCTTTTTTCTTCTCTTCTATGCTCTGGTGAGGAATCTTGACGTAATAATTTACTCTACTCCTCTTCTCACTCAAATTTTTTTAGGATCACGCGGATATTTTTGGGAATCTATATGATGCCGATGTGACGGAGTTCTGTCTTGGTGCCTCCTATCTGCTTTGAGTTTCAGGGGAGTTGAGCTCCAGGGGATTCTTGAGCACATCGTTATCATTCAGATTTCTTAGTATCTCAGGACGAAGGATGTTCGTAATTGCTTCAATACTAGTAGTGGCGAGATAACCCCGATGTCCCCAATACTGGTGCAGATTGTTCGGGAGTACTGCCATACTTTGTATCGTTGTGATCACGAGGGTCTGTTGTAGATGAAGGTCCGAGATTTTGGTTGTGTGTTGACGGATGTGATACAGGTGACGGGTTAGTATAGGAGTTGTGTGATATTACTCCTTGTATCCGTGTACCAGATTGCATGACAAGATATTTTGGGAATTCATAGGTGGGAATTCAAGTAGTTGCTTATAGGACAATCTTCCAACAAATGCATGATGTTAGTTTGGGGTTCGACGTCTAGTGGATTCCTGTCCACGAAAATATCGAACGAAATCTTTCTCATGAGTTTGTTCTGGCTTGTTTCTTAAGCCTCACCCTTTGTTTGGTTGGAATATGGTAATTTGTGTTGCTTCGATGTCAAGTGGTGATTTAGATCTTTCCTAAGAGGTGTTCTCATAGTTTTTATGTGAGAATGCAAATTCTTTTGTTCGTTCAATTGTCATGTCAATTCTTGTCAACCGGAGTCGTCATGTTAATTCTTTTCAACCAGTGTGCTTCTCTTCAAGTGAATTCCATCCTCTCCTATTTTGCAAGATCATTCTCTAAATTCTTTCCGGAGTTCTTCAAATCTAGCTCAAGTTGTCTTTGTTTTTTTCCCGCCCTCCCGCCCTTTTCTTTAGTGTTCGGATTTCATCCAAGTGCCTTCTTATTCAGTGATGCTTCCGGTATCTCTTCTTCCTTTTGTACCCGGTGATTCATTGTGAAGATTCTCAGGAGCTTCATGTTCATCTTTGTTCATTCTTTTCATCCTTACCGGTGAATTCAGTTCAGTTATCCATGGTCATCATATCCTTTTCAACCATTAAATTCTTCCCCACATTGGAAATTCTTTCAGCCTATCTTGTTTATTAATTCCTCTCTCTTTCTATCCGGAGTGTTAAAGATATTTCAGAAGTTTTGATTTTCAATCCTTCAGTTATTTCGAGGTGCTCAACCTCATCAAGTTTTTCTTTATACCGGTGCAATATCTCTCTTTCTAGTAATCTTTTCAACGGTGATTTCTTTGAGTGGGCCCATAACCCACAGGTTTTCCGAGGATCTTATCTGGCTCTTGTAATCTTTTCCAGAGATCCTAATTCTTTTCAACTATGACGTAAGTATGAATTTCATCAGTTATATCCCTTCTCCAAGATCTATTTGAATTAATTCTCATATTGGCTCAACATTTCATTCTTCTTTATTCCGGAGTGTCTCAGTTATTCTTGGTGAGGTTCTTCTCGTCATTTTCTCCATTGAAGATTCGAAGGAGTGTTTCTTTCAAATCTTGGTTCATTATCTACTAGATTCGTCATTTCAGCTTTGTGCCATCATCTTATTTGTTGTCAATCATGAGTAATCCCTTTCTTGCTATCCGGTGCACTTCTGAGTTGTTTTCATTCTCGATCCTCCGAAGGCCATCATTTCAGAAGATTGTTCGTTCTCAGCTTTCATCATCAATTCTTCGCAATTGTTGTCTCTTCGTTCGTCTCTCGATTATCCGGTGCCTTGTTCAAGTTTTCTCTCAGGCGGCTCATGATCTCTTCATTCTCGGGTGTTTCCACGCATTCTTGGAATTCCCATTCAGTTGTGAATTCTTACCGGTGCGTCCTGCAATCATGCCTCTAGTGGTGCTTATCTCTCTGCCTCTTCAAGATTCATTTCTAGTATAATAAGTGATATGCTAAATCCGTTGCTTGTCATCAATTAAACTTGATGAAGGATAAGCATAACATAATTCTTATTCTTGTTCATAGTGATTTCAATTCTTCTTCCGGAGTGGCTCATGATGTCAATTCCTTTTTTTTTCTCAAGTGTTCTTATCTTTTCTTCTCCGGAGTTCCATGTTTTCTCAAGTATCTCTTGCTGAAGCTTCATCTAAATCCTGGCAAGGTCATAATCTTATTCTTTCTACCTTCATATCTTTGCATCATTCATTTTTATACGATGGTCCATGGTGGTTCATCAAGGTTTCAATTCATTCTCAAGTGTTCTTCAAGATTCTTGTTGGAGAACCTCAAGTATCCTTTCTCTTGCATGTCCACGTGCAATTGTTCTTTCTTATCCTTTGAGTTGGTATTATAGCATTCTTGTTAGTGTAGGAGCCTCGAAGAGTTTTCCTTTCAAGAATGAGATAATTAAACCCACCAATTCTATGATCATGAGATATTTGCAACCCATGATTTCTTCATTGAGCTATCTTGGTTTGGATTTCACCTAAAGCTTTTCCTATGGATTGTTGCTATTATGGTGCTTGTCATTATTCCAAGTTCTCAATGTATCCTCTTGGTGTAAGAATTTTTCTTATCTTGTTTCTCCCAATCATCCTTGTTTCTGTTAGTGGATGGTTGTCACTTCATTAGTTTGAAAAGGTTTCCATAAGCCCACTTATATCTTCTTCTTTTCGCTGTTGTTTTTCCAACAACTCCGTCCAATTCTTCTTGCAAGGATGCTTGCCAAGTTCATTGGAGTTAGTAGTTGTCATTCTTTTCTTCGTTCTCTTCTTCCGTACGAGCTAGTTCATATTCTCTTGTTCCGGAGGCTTTGTGATATTGCTCTTTTGGGTCTATTATGTTGTTCTATCAAGATCATGGTGTTCCCTTGTTCTATTTAGTTGTTTGTCATGAATATTGTCTACTTCTTCCATCTTTTCGAATTTTTTGTCCCATTTTCCTACCGAAGTGATGCCAAAATTTTCCGTGAATTCTTGCTTCTTTCTCATATCATTCCTCATTTCTTTGCAACCTTCAAGGATCGTTGCTTTCACTCGTTTGTCAAAGAAGCGACTAAAGTTTTACGTCTTGTTCTTTCTCATCCTCTCCCCCTTTCATTCTTGGATCTCGAGGCGAGATCCTATTGTAGTGTAGGAGAGTTGTGACAGCCCGATGCCGACGTTCCAGAAGATTCCCCTTTCTTTCCGTTTTCGTCGTGTGGGTATTATCATTTGTCGCATCATCATCGCATCATGTGCATCATCAGCATTGCATCGGCATCCAGTTGCCGCCAGTTTTCGAAACTTGCATCCGTTAGTAGTTGCCGGTTCTCATCGTTGTCATTTCTGAGCCCGACCGCACATGCACGCGCCCGCGGCATCGTCGTAGCCCTGTTTTCAAAAGTGTGCGTTCAACTTTCTCTGATCGGGGTGAAACTTGGCACGCGGTCGTGATTAGTTATAGCTAGGCCACCTGTCGAATTTCGTCGCGATTGGAGACCGTCTGGTACCCGAACGGTCGACCGTAGCGGCACCGTATTTGGTCTACCGTCGGATGTTTGTCGGTGTTTTAAAACTCGTTGCCGCGCCGCACCGTTTCCTTCTCTACGCGGTCATTTAGCCGACCCCGCGTTCGAGTTCGTTCGTTTATGATCGCGTGGGCGAAAACGGTGCCGGATTCGGATAAACCTAGCCCCTACGTCTATAAATAGGCAGCCACTCCTCTCTCCTCCTCGAAATCCATGCCACCCCTCAAACCCTAGCCGCCTCCCACCTCTCTCCCGCAGCCACTCCAGCGCCCTCTCTCCCCTCAGCTGTTGCGGCCTGCCCGAGGCCCAGACCCGGCCCTCCCGGGCCCGGATCGGCAACCGCCGCGAGCCAGCCCCGTGCCCGAGCCTTCCTTGCCCGAGGCCGCAGCGCCTCTCCCCCGGCACCAAGCAGCCGAGAGCGCCCCGCCGAAGTTGGCGCTGCCGGAGCAGGTCACCCTGCCGCCACAGCCCCGCCGGAGCGCCGCACCGCCTGCCGGAGTTCCCTGCCCGCGTCGTCCGCCCTCGCCCGCCTCAGTACCGCCAGCCATGGCCGAGCTGCAAGGGGCGCCGCTGCCTGCCATCGCCTCGCCCCGCCGCCGTGTTTTTGCCTCGTCGCAGCCCCGCCGGCGGCCAGATCCGCGAGGCGCCGCCGCCCTCCGGCCTCCCGTCGTCGTTGGTGGACCGCCGCGTAGCCGGAGCCTTCGTCGGGTCCCTGCCGCCGCCACCGGGGGCTCCTGCGAAGGAGGTCGACGGGGTCAGATCCAAACGTCGGCCCTCCCGCTCGCCAGTGCCTCCCCGTGGGCCGCCTCCCGGCCCCGCTCGCTGGCCCAGTCGGCCACCGACTCCAGTCGGCCCGCTCCAACCGCCCCCAAGCCGGCCTGCCTCCCCCTCCAGCAGGCCTTTGGCCCAAGGTGAGATCCCCGACCCTCTAATCTTTCACCTAGGCGACATGTTAGCTAAGCTGCACCCACGTGTTCGGCCCATTAGAATAATTAGGATAATTTTTCGGAATTAATAAATTCCAGAAAAATGACGATATTAAAACGTTCGTAGTTTTCAACTCGTGTGTCGGATCGCGACGTGTAGCATATGTATCTTGTGTAACTTTTCACGTAGATCACGAATTTACAACTTGCATATTTTTTTGATGTAGTTTTGCGTGCCGAATGCCTAGATATGTGTGCTGTTTATATTGTCTTGGTCCCGTGTTATTTTCTCGTGCGTGTCCGGATTGCCCGTATGCCGTAGTATAAATGCCCATGTTTTAGGAACTAATTTTCCATGCATTTTAGAGCGGTCATTTGTATTTTTGTGTGTAGGGTTTGCCGCTAGATTATTTTCCGTGCTTAGGATATTATTCTCGCATTTACGTGTGGCAATATTTTCGTGTTGCAACCCCACATATTTATATGTCTTCGGGGTAGAAAAATCCATTGGATTTTTCTGTGCAATTAGTTTTAGCATTAGAGCAAGTTAGTTCGCGCGATATTTTGCTGTGATGCCCTTTTTTTTATTTCGTAGGATTTAATCCGTGCTTCGTTTGACGGAGTTGTCAACTAGGAAGTTGTTCTTGGGTGTTTAGACTAGCACCTGGTATTTTTGGTTGCAATAGAAATGCATGTTTAGGTGTGGTTTGCTTGCTCTCAAGTTGCTAGAAATAGTGCTGATTTTGAGGAGCTGAAATATTTCTAAGTCTGGAATCTGTTATACTTTGTTGCTGTTTTGTTTTGCTCCTATCTTTTGATCTGTAGCTCTTTTGAGGTTGGTCCAATGGAGTTAGTTGTAGCCCTTGTGTTTCTCTAGCATGCTGTGAATTTTCATGCTATTTGGAGTCCTGTAGCTATTGTTTTTGCTGCTGTCAATATAGCTTCAGATCGAAAACTGCACTTTCATGAGGCGTAATTTTCACCAAGTCTGAAATAGTGTGTGAGATGCCATTTTGTGACTTCTTTCCCTAGTGATCCATGATGCCATGCTAGTTGCTGTTAGTTGTTTGTAGTAGTGCTTCTTGTCCTCTTTCGTGTCATGCCTTGCTTGAGTTTATCGGAGTTGCGTAGCACATAGTTGTGGGGTGTAGAAAGAGCTATGTGGCTGATTTTGGCAGATTGTAGTGATATCTTGTATTGCTCGTAGTTGTTGAACCGTAGCTCCGATTTGATCGTGTCCTACATGAAACTTGCTTAGAATCTCGTGTAGTTTCATTTTCTCTTGCTGGTTGTATGTTTTGAAGTGCTCGTGACCGTCGTTGCACACATATTGCATTCATACCATCATATCTTGCGGTGTCCGTATCTTTTGAACCGTAGCTCCGTTGGAGATGTTCTCTATGCTTAAATTGCTTGAAATGACGCGTAGAATCACGTGAACCTATTTTTTTTGCTGTTTAACAACTAATTGAATGCGTTAGTTCAGATATGGACAGAATTGTAAATTATCATGTGAGGTCATCTCGGAGATGCTATATGTTATTTCCGACCTAATTTAAAATGCCAATAATAGGTAGTTTAATTGCGCTTGACCTTTTGCCATGTTTAATCACATTTAATATTGCCGTGTATCTAATCGGGATAGAACTAAATAAATGAACGTGGAGTTTCGTCAATATGCAACTCGTTGCATATTGAACTTCACTTAATGTGTAGTGTTTGATTGTGTGAATTGTCAGGCCGTGACTTGCATGTTTTCAGCTGCTCATGCATCATATGTGTTGTGCATCGTGTGGTGTATATCGTGTGTTGATTTGTGTTTCCGGTTTGCTTCGTCTCGATAGAGTTCCACAGCGTTTCGGATTGTGAGGACCCGTTCGACTACATCGGTTCGTCTGCTTCACGGAGGCATTCTTCTTCCAAGCGGGATCTCAGGAAAGATGATCATTTGCCCAGATACCATTACTATCATTGCCATGCTAGTTATTTCGATGCTATCATTTATGTCTCGTTGCCTACCACATGTTAAATACCAGCCTCTCAACAATGCCATGAAACCCTCAACCTGTTCAACCTAGTAAACCACTGATTGGCTATGTTACTGCTTGCTTAACCCTGTGTTAGCGTTGCTAGTTGCAGGTGCAGTTGCTTCCATGTGAAGGCATGGGTTCCTTGTTATATCACCATATTTAAATGCTATTTAATTTAATGTACCTATATACTTGGTAAAAGGTGGAAGGCTCGGCCTTTCTAGCATGGTGTTTTGTTTCACCTTTGCCCCCTTAGTTTTCGGCTACCGGTGTTATGTTCCATAATTGAGCGCTCCTAACACGATCGGGGTTGTTATGGGGACCCCCGTGATAATTCGTTTTAGATTAAGACTGGTCTGGCAAGGCCTAACTTTGGTACTACATTTGCCTAATAACCTAATAATAATGCATAGGGACCCGCCGACACCCGAGGAAATTTAATCAACCCCCGGGCGAGTGCTCCTCATGAGTGTTGGTCCAAACTGGCAGACTATGGGGCCACCGCAGGGCAACCCGAGGTTTGGTTCTCCTAGTGTGACCCATCCGCCGTGTCCTGAGAACGAGATACGCGGCTCCTATCGGGATCGTCGACACGTCGGGTGGCCTTGCTGGATTAGTTTTACCTTTGACGAAATATCTTGTGCATCGGGATTCCGGTGATGCTTTCGGTGATCTCAGAGTTGAGGTTTTCCACTAGGGAATCCGACGAGATCGTGAGCTTCGTGATTGAGGATTTCTATGCGGCTTGTGGTAATTTGTGATGGACTAGTTGGAGCACCCCTGCAGGGTTAAATCTTTTCGGAAAGCCGCGCCCGCGGTTATGTGGCAACGTGGAAATTTGTTTAACACTGGTTCTAGATAACTTGAAGTTAACTTAATTAAAATATGCCAACTGTGTGCGTAACCGTGACTGTCTCTTTCATGAGTTGTTTCTCCGATCGAGGACACGGTGGGGTTATGTCTGACGTAGGTAGGTGTACAGGATCATTCATTTGATCATGAGTAGTTCACGTCCGTTATGCGTAGATCTTCCCCCTCTTATTTCTTTTACTCGTAATTTTAGCCACCAAATATATGCTTACCCGCTGCTGCAACCTCACCACTTAACCATGCCTCACCCATTAAGCTTTGCTAGTCTTGATACCTTTGGAAATGAGATTGTTGAGTCCCCTGTGGCTCACAGATTACTACAACACCAGTTGCAGGTACAGGTAAAGGTTACTTGACGCGAGCGCATTGATTGTTCATTTGGAGTTGCTTCTTCTTCTTCTTCTTCTTCATCGATCTAGGATGGGTTCCGGGCCGGCAGCCTGGGATAGCAAGGATGGACGCCGTTCTTATTTTCTCGTTTGTTGTCGTCCATAGACGGACCCTGCTCTTACTCTTGATGTTTATGTAATGTACTGTTGTGACTCTGATGTAGCTTGTGGCGAGTGTAAGCCAACTCTTTATGTATATCTCTTCTTTTCAGTACATGTACTTGTAACGATATCCATTCTTGCGACACGATGAGATGCGCTTCTATCCCTGACGAGGCCTTCGTGCCAAATTGAGGATAGGGTCGCATCTTGGGCGTGACATTGTAACACTGGCAAGAACCCCTTCTTGGATTGTTCCATTTTGAACTTCTTCAAAACTTTATCAAGGTATGTGCTTTGTGGAAGTCCTATTAGGCGCCTCGATCTATCCCTATAGACCTTAATGCCTAATATGTAAGCAGCTTCTCCTAGGTCTTTCATTGAAAAACATTTGTTCAAGTAATCCTTTACGCTCTCTAAAAACTCCACATTGTTTCCAATCGGCAATATGCCATCCACATATAATATTAGAAACGCTACAGAGCTCCCACTCACTTTCTTGTAAATACAAGATTCTCCAACAACCTGTATAAACCCAAATGCCTTGATCACCTCATCAAAGTGCTTATTCCAACTCCGAGATGCTTGCACCAGTCCATAAATGGATCGCTGTTGCTTGCATACTTTGTTAGCATTCTTTGGATCGACAAAACCTTCGGGTTGCATCATATACAACTCTTCCTTAAGAAAACCATTAAGGAACGCCGTTTTGACATCCATCTGCGAGATTTCATAATCGAAAAATGCAGCTATTCCTAACACGATTTAGACGGACTTAAGCATCGCTACCGGTGAGAATATCTCATCGTAGTCAACTCCTTGAACTTGTGAAAAACCCTTTGCCACAAGTCGAGCTTTATAAACGGTCACATTACCGTCTGCGTCCGTCTTCTTCTTAAAGATCCATTTGTTCTTAATAGCCTTACGACCTTCAGGTAATACTTCCAAAGTCCACATTTTGTTTTCATACATAGATCCTATCTCGGACTTCATGGCCTCTAGCCATTTGTTGGAATCCGGGCCCACCATTGCTTCTTCATAATTCGCAGGCTTATTATTGTCTAATAACATGATAGATAAGATAGGATTCCCGTAGCACTCAGAAGCAGTACGTGATCTTGTTGACCCGTGATTTCCGATAGTAACTTGATCTGAAGCTTCATGATCATCATCATTAGCTTCCTCCTCAACCGGTGTTGCCTTGACAGAGATTTCCCTCTGCCCTGCGCCACCATCTAGAGGGAGCAAAGGTTCCACAACCTCATCAAGTTCTATCTTCCTCCCACTCAATTCTTTCGAGAGAAAATCCTTCTCAAGAAAAGCTCCATTCTTAGCAACAAACACTTTGCCCTCGGATCTGAGATAGAAGGTGTACCCAAATGTCTCCTTTGGGTAACCTATGAAGACGCACTTTTCCATTGTGGGTTCCAGCTTTTCAGGCTGAAGCTTTTTGATATAAGCATCGCATCCCCAAACTTTAAGAAACGACAACTTTGGCCTCTTGCCATGCTGTAGCTCATATGGTGTCATCTCAACGGATTTTTATGGTGCCTTATTTAAAGTGAATGCAGATGTCTTTAATGCATAACCCCAAAACGATAATGGCAAATCGGTAAGAGACATCATAGATCGCACCATATCTAACAAAGTACGATTACCACGTTTGGACACACCATTACACTGTTGTATTCCAGGCGGTGTTAACTCTGAAACAATTCCACATTGTCTTAAGTGAGCACCAAACTCGAAACTCACATATTCGCCCCCTCGATCAGATCGTAGGAACTTGATCTTCTTGTTACGATGATTTTCAACTTCACTCTGAAATTGCTTGAACTTTTCAAACGTTTCAGACTTGTGCTTCATCAAGTAGATATATCCATACCTACTCAAATCATCATTGAAGGTGAGAAAATAACGATATCCGCCGCGCGCCTCCACACTCATTGGACCGTGATACGTCCATTTTGCATCATGTTTTCATGTTGACATTTATCGCTTCTTTGGTTGTTATTTCACTTCACGGTACAATTCTTATGCCTTTTCTCTCTTATTTTGCAAGGTTTACATGAAGAGGGAGAATACCGGCAACTGGAATTCTCGCCTGAAAGTGGAGCAAAGTTGAGATACCTATTCTGCGCAACTCCAAACGCCGTAAAAATCAACGAGGATTTTTTTCCGATTTATCAAAAATACTGGGCCGAAGAAGTGCCAGATGGGCACGAGGGGGTGCCCACAAGCCTGCACGGCGCGGCCACCCCCTAGGCCGCGCCATGGGGGCTTGTGGGCAGCCAACTCGCCCACTTGCTCCCCTCTTTTGCTATATGGAGGGTTTCGTCCAGGAAAAAAATCAAGGAGGAGCTTTTTCGTGGTTTCGCCGCCGCCACGAGGCGGAACTTGAGCGGAACCAATCTAGAGCTCCGGCAGGACGATCCTGCCGGGGAAACTTCCCTCCCGGAGGGGGAAATCATCGCCATCGTCATCACCAAAACTCCTCTCATCGCAGGGGACTCGTCACCATCAACATCTTCATCAGCACCATCTCATCTCCCAACCCTAGTTCATCACTTGTAACCAATCTTCGTCTCGCGACTCCGATTGGTACTTGTAAGGTTGCTAGTAGTGTTGATTACTCTTTGTAGTTGATGCTAGTTGGATTATTTGGTGGAAGAGTTTATGTTCATATCCTTGATGCTACTCATTACCTCTCTGGTCATGAATATGATTAGGCTTTGTGAGTAGTTACTTTTGTTCCTGAGGATATGGGGTAAGTCATGCTAATAGTAGTCATGTGAATTTGGTATTCGTTCGGTAATTTGATATGGTGTATGTTGTTTTTCCTCTAGTGGTGTTATGTGAATGTCGACTACATAAAACTTCACCATTATTTGGGCCTAGAGGAAGGCATTGGGAAGTAGTAAGTAGATGATGGGTTGCTAGAGTGACAGAAGCTTAAACCCTAGTTTATGTGTTGCTTCGTAAGGGGCTGATTTGGATCCACTAGTTTAATGCTATGGTTAGACTTTGTCTTAATTCTTCTTTCGTAGTTGCGCATGCTTGCGAGAGGGGTTAATCATAAGTGGGATGCTTGTCCAAGTAAGGGCAGTACCCAAGCGCCGGTCCACCCACATATCAAACTATCAAAGTAACGAACACAAATCATATGAACATGATGAAACTAGCATGACAGAAATTCCCGTGTGTCCTCGGGAGCATTTTTCCTCCTATAAGACTTTGTCTAGGCTTGTCCCTTGCTACAAAAGGGATTGGGCCACTTTGCTGCATCGTTGCTACATTTGTTAGTTGTTGCTTGCTACGAATCATCTCACCACACAATCACTTGTTATCGACAATTTCAGTGAGTGCAGATTTTACCTTGCTGAAAACCACTTGTCAGATCCTTCTACTCCTCGTTGGGTTCGACACTCTTACTTATCGAAAGGACTACGATTGATCCCCTATACTTGTGGGTCATCAAGACTCTTTTCTGGCGCCGTTGCCGGGGAGTGAAGCGCCTTTGGTAAGTGGAACTTGGTAAGGAGATATTCATATAGTGTGCTGAAATTTATTGTCACTTGTCACTATGGATACTAATCCTTTGAGGGGCTTGTTCGGGGTATCTTCACCTCGGACGGAAGCACAAAGAGTTGCTCCTCAACCTGCTGCACCTACTGAAAATATTTGCTTTGAATTTCCTTCGGGTATGCTCGAGAAACTGATGGCTAATCCTTTTATACGAGATGGAACATCACATCTAGACTTGCATCTAACCTATGTAGATGAAGTTTGTGGTTTATTTAAGATTGCAGGTGTGCCCGAGGATGAGGTCAAGAAGAAGGTCTTTCCTTTATCTTTGAAGGATAAGGCGTAGACATGGTATAGGCTATGTGATGATACTAGATCATGGGACTACAATTGGTTGAAATTGGATTTTCATCAAAAGTTTTATCCTATGCATTTAGTACATCGTGATCGAAATTATATTTACAATTTTTGGCCTCGTAACAGAGAAAGCATCGCTCAAGCTTGGGGGAGGCTTAAATCAATGCTATATTCATGCCCCAATCATGAGATTTCAAGAGAAATTATCATTCAGAACTTCTATGCTCGGCTTTCTCATGATGATCACACCATGCTTGACACTTCTTGTACCGGCTCTTTTATGAAGAGAGATATTGACTTCAAATGGAATTTATTGGAGAGAATTAAATGCAACTCTGAAGATTGGGAGCTTGAAGAAGGTAAGGAGTCAGGTATGAATTTCACGTTTGATTGCGTTAAATCCTTTGTTGAGACAAATACCTTTAGTGATTTTAGCGCTTGATACGTCCATTTTGCATCATGCTTTCATGTTGATATTTATCGCTTTATGGACTGTTATTATACTTTGTGGTACCATACTTATGCCTTTTCTCTCTTATTTTGCAAGGTTTATTTGAAGAGGGAGAATACCGGCAGCTGAACTTCTGGACTAGAAAAGGAGCAAGTCTGAGTCCTCTATTCTACGCAACTCCAAATACCCTGAAAATCAACGTGGATTTTTTTGGGAATATATAAAAAATACTGGGCGAAAGAAGTGTCAGAGGGGAGCAGCCAGGGGCCCACAAGCCTGGTTGCCGCGGCCTACCCCCATGGCCGCGGCAACAGGCTTTGTGGGCACCCTGGTGGCCCACTGGCCCCCCTCTTATACTATATGAAGGGTTTTGTCCGAGAAAAAATCAGGGTGGAGGTTTTTCGTGGATTCGCCGCCGCCATGAGGCGGAACTTGAGCAGAACAAATCTAGAGCTCCGGCAGGACGATCCTGCCGGGGAAACTTCCCTCCTGGAGGGGGAAATCATCGCCATCGTCATCACCAACACTCCTCTCGTCGGAGGGGAGTCATCTCCATCAACATCTTCATCAGCACCATCTCCTCTCCAAATCCTAGTTCATCTCTTGTAACCAATCTCCGTCTCACGACTTCGATTGGTACTTGTAAGGTTGCTAGTAGTGTTGATTACTCTTTGTAGTTGATGCTAGTTGGATTACTTGGTGGAAGAGTTTATGTTCAGATCCTTGATGCTATTCATTATACCTTTGATCATGATTATGATTATGCTTTGTGAGTAGTTACTTTTGTTCCTGAGGACATGGGATAAGTCATGCTGATAATAGTCATGTGAATTTGATATTCGTTCAGTATTTTGATATGCCGTATGTTGTCTTTTCCTCTAGTGGTGTTATGTGAACGTCGACTACATAACACTTCACCATCTTTGGGCCTAGAGGAAGGCATTGGGGAGTAGTAAGTACATGATGGGTTGCTAGAGTGACAGAAGCTTAAACCCCAGTCTATGCGTTGCTTCGTAAGGGGTTGATTTGGATCCACTAGTTTAATGCTATGGTTAGACGTTGTCTTAATTCTTCTTTCATAGTTGCAGATGCTTGCGAGAGGGGTTAATCATAAGTGGGATGCTTGTCCAAGTAAGGGAAGTACCCAAGCGCCGGTCCACCCACATATCAAACTATCAAAGTAACGAACGCGAATCATATGAACATGATGAAACTAGCATGACAGAAATTCCCGTGTGTCCTCGGGAGCGTTTTTCCTCTTATAAGACTTTGTTCAGGCTTGTCCCTTGCTACAAAAGGGATTGGGCCACTTTCCTGCACCGTTGCTACTACTTGTCACTTGTTACTTTTCGCTTGCTACGTTTCACCTCACTACACCATCACTTGTTACCGCTACTTTCAGTGCTTGCAGTTATTACTTTGCTGAAAACTGTTTATCAGAGCCTTCTCCTCCTCATTGGGTTCGACACTCTTACTTATCAAAAGGACTACGATTGATCCCCTACACTTGTGGGTCATCAAGACTCTTTTGTGGCGCCGTTGCCAGGGAGGGAAGCGCCTTTGGTAAGTGGAATTTGGTAAGGAAACATTTATATACTGTGGTGAAGTTTATTGTCACTTGTCACTATGGAAACTGTTCCTTTGAGGAATTTGTTCGGGTATCTTCACCACAAATGGAAGCATGAGGGGTTGTTCCTCAACCTGAGGTACCTACTAAAAATATCTTTTATGAAATTCCTTCGGGTATGCTTGAGAAACTGCTGGCTAATCCTTTTACAGGAGATGGATCTTCACATCCAGACTTGCATCTAATCTATGTAGATGAAGTTTGTGGTTTATTTAAGCTTGCAGGTTTGCCTGAGGATGAGGTATAGAAGAAAGTCTTTCCTTTATCTTTGAAGGATAATGCGTTGACATGGTATAGGCTATGTGATGATACTGGATCATGGGACTACAATCGGTTGAAATTGGAATTTCATCAAAAGTTTTATCCTATGCATTTAGTACATCATGATCGGAATTATATTTGTAACTTTTGGCCTCGTGACAGGGAAAGCATAGCTCAAGCTTGGGGGAGGCTTAAATCAATGCTATATTCATGCCCCAATCATGAGCTCTCGAGAGAAATTATCACTTAAAACTTTTATGCTCGGCTTTCTCATGAAGATCGTACCATGCTTGACACTTCTTGTACCGGTTCTTTTATACAAAAGGATATTGACCACAAGTGGAATTTATTGGAAAGAATCAAACGTAACTCTGAAGATTGGGAGCTTGAATAAGGTAAGGAGTCAGGTATGAATTTCCAGTTTGATTGCGTTAAATCTTTTGTTGAGACAAACACTTCTAGTGATTTTAGCGCTAAGTATGGACTTGACTCTGAGATAGTAGCTTCTGTATGTGAATCTTTTGCTGCTCATGTTGATCTTCCCAAAGAGAAGTGGTTTAAGTATCATCCGCCTTTAGAAGTCAACATAGTTCAACCCAATCTAGTTGAAGAGAAAGTCATTGCCTTTAGTGATCCTATTGTTCCTTGTGCCTACGCTGAGAAACCACCTTACCTGCTAGGAAAAAGGATTATTCTAAAGCTCCAACTGTGATACGTAGGGGTTACATTAGACCACTTGCACCCCTTGAGGAAATTAGAGTTGAATCTAGTGTTTCTATTATCAAATATCTCTTAGCCGAAGACATAGACGGGCATGTTATCAAATTCTGTGAGGATTCCGCTAGAATTGCTAAACCTCACGCGAAAGACAAATACGGACCTGCAGTTGGCCTGCCCGTTGTTTCTGTCAAGATAGGAGATCACTGTTATCATGGTTTATGTGATATGGGTGCTAGTGTTAGTGCAATACCCCGGTCCCTATATGATGAAATCAAAGATGAGATTGCACATGCTGAGTTAGAACCCATTGATGTCACTATTACGCTAGCTAATAGAGACACTATCTGCCATTTGGGAATTATGAGAGACGTAGAAGTCCTGTGTGGTAAGGCGAAGTATCCTACTGATTTCCTCGTCCTTGCTACTACACAAGGTAGCTTTTGTCCCATCATATTTGGTAGACCCTTTCTCAACACTGTCAATGCTCACATTGATTGCATTCAACAGACTGTCACTGTTAGTTTCGAGGGTCTGTCTCATGAATTTAACTTCTCCAAGTTTGGAAGACAACCCCATGAAAAAGAGTCGTCTGGTAGGGATGAAATCATTGCTCTTGTCTCTATTGCCGTACCTCCTACGGATCCTTTAGAGCAATATCTGCTTGAGCATGAAAATGATATGCATATGGATGAAAGAGATGAGATAGATAAAATTGTTTTAGAATAAATATCCTATTCTCAAGAATAATCTTCCTGTTGAACTACTTGGGGATCCCCCCCACCTAAGGGTGATCCTGTGTTCGAGCTAAAACAGTTACCAGATACTCTTAAGTATGCCTATCTTGATGAGAAGGAGATGTATCCTGTTATTATTAGTGCTCACCTCTCAAATCACGAAGAGAAGAAGTTCTTAAAAACTTTGAGGAAGCACCGTGCTGCTATTGGGTATACTCTTGATGATCTTAAGGGTATTAGTCCCACTCTATGTCAGCACAAGATTAAAACCGATCCTGATTCTAAGCCAGTTGCTGATCATCAACGGAGATTAAATCCGAGGATGAAAGAGGTCGTGAGAAAAGAAATATTAAAGCTTCTGGAAGCAGGAATCATTTATCGTGTTGCTCATAGTGATCGGGTAAGTCCAGTACATTGCGTACCTAAGAAGGGAGGTATCACCGTCGTTCCTAATGATAAGAATGAACTAATCCCACAAAGGATTATTACTGGCTATAGGATGGTGATAGACTTCCGGAAACTGAACAAGGCAACCAGGAAAGACCATTATCCTTTGCCGTTTATCGACCAAATGCTAGAAAGGCTATCTAAACACACACACTTCTTCTTTCTAGACGGTTAGTCCGGTTTCTCGCAAATACCTGTTGCACAATCTGATCAGGAGAAAACCACTTTCACCTGCCCATTCGGTACCTTTGCTTATAGACGTATGCCTTTTGTCTTGTGCAATGCACCTGCCACCTTTCAAAGATGTATGATGGCTATATTCTCTGACTTTTGTGAAAAGATTGTTGAGGTTTTCATGGATGATTTCTCCGTTTACGGTTCTTCCTTTGACGATTGCCTCAGCAACCTTGATCGAGTCTTACAGAGATGCAAAGATACCAACCTTGTCTTGAACTGGGAGAAGTGCCACTTCATGGTTAATGAAGGCATCATATTAGGACACAAAATCTGTGAGAAAGGCATTGAAGTTGATAAAGCTAAGGTTGATGCAATTGAGAAAATGCCTTGCCCCACAGATATCAGAGGTATACGAAGTTTCCTAGGTCATGCTGGTTTCTATAGAAGGTTCATTAAAGACTTCTCTAAGATTTCCAGGCCTCTTACCAACCTCTTGCAGAAGGATGTTCCTTTTGTTTTCGATGAGGATTGTGAGGAAGCTTTCGAAATACTTAAGAAGGCCTTGATAACCGCACCTATTGTTCAACCACCTGATTGGAACTTGCCCTTTGAAATCATGTGCGATGCTAGTGATTATGCTATTGGTGCTGTTCTAGGACAAAGAGTTGACAAGAAGTTGAATGTTATTCACTACGCTAGTAAAACTCTAGACAGTGCCCAAAGAAACTATGCCACTACGGAGAAGGAGTTTTTAGCAGTCGTGTTTGGATGTGAAAAGTTCAGATCTTATATAGTTGACTCCAAAGTCACTATTCACTCTGATCATGCTGCTATTAAGTACCTTATGGAGAAGAAGGACGCTAAGTCTAGGCTAATCAAATGGGTTCTCCTCCTACAGGAATTTGATTTGCACGTTGTTGACCGAAAGGGTGCTGATAACCCTTTAGCAGATAACTTGTCTAGGCTAGAGAATGTCCTTGATGACCCACAACCTATTGATGACAACTTTCCTGATGAGCAATTGAATGTCATCCGCACTTCACATAGTGCACCGTGGTATGCTGATTACGCAAACTATATCGTAGGCAAATACATACCACCCAGTTTCACCTACCAGCAAAAGAAGAAATTCTTCTTTGATTTGAGACACTACTTTTGGGATGATCCTCACCTTTATAAGGAAGGAGTAGATGGTGTTATTAGACGTTGTGTGCCTAAACATGAACAGGGACAGATCCTGCAGAAGTGTCATTCCGAAGCCTACGGAGGACACCATGCTGGAGACAAAGCTGCTCATAAGGTATTGCAATCAGGTTTCCATTGGCCCACTCTCTTCAAGGATGCCCGTAAGTTTGTCTTGTCTTGTGACGAATGCCAAAGAATAGGGAACTTCAGTAAGCGTCAGGAAATGCCTATGAACTATTCACTTGTCATTGAACCATTTGATGTCCGGGGCTTTGATTATATGGGACCTTTCCTGAGTTCCAATGGGTATACTCACATCTTAGTTGCTGTGGATTACGTCACTAAGTGGGTAGAAGCTATCCCCACTAGAAATGCTGATCACCACACCTCTATTAAGATGCTTAAAGAAGTCATTTTCCCAAGATTTGGAGTCCCTAGATATCTGATGACTGATGGCGGTTCACACTTCATTCATGGTGTTTTCCGGAAGATGCTCGCTAAGTACAATGTCAACCATAGAGTTGCATCTCCTTATCATCCTCAGTCTAGTGGTCAAGTGGAGTTGAGTAATAGGGAGATCAAATTGATCTTACAAAAGACCGTCAATAAATCTCGAAAGAATTGGTCTAGCAAACTTGACGATGCACTGTGGGCTTATAGGACTGCTTATAAGAATCCCATGGTCATGTTGCCGTATAAAATGGTTTACGGTAAGGCCTGTCATTTACCTCTTGAGCTGGAACACAAAGCTTATTGGGCAATCAAAGAGCTCAACTTCGATTTCAAACTTGTCGGTGAGAAGCGGTTGTTTGATGTCAGCTCATTAGAAGAATGGAGGGCCCAGGCATATGAGAATGCCAAGTTGTTCAAGGAAAAGGTTAAGAGATGGCACGATAAAAGAATACAAAAATGAGAGTTCAATGTAGGTGATTATGTGCTGCTATACAATTCTCGTTTAAGATTCTTCGCAGGCAAGCTTCTCTCTAAATGGGAAGGTCCCTACGTTGTCGAGGAAGTATATCGTTCCGGTGCCATCAAAATCAATAACACGGAAGGTAATTTTCCTAGAATGGTAAATGGGCAAAGAATCAAGCATTATATCTCTGGTACTCCCATAAATGTTGAGACCAACATCATCAATATCATAACTCCACAGGAGTACATAAGGGGTGTTTATCAGCTTTTTTCAGACCCTGAAAACGAAGAGGTATGTGTTTCGGTAAGTAATTGGACTCCAAAACTTTTCCAATAGGAAATTTTCTCCGTTTTGGAATTTATGGAAAATTAGAAAAATAAAAAGCAGTCCGGAGAGCGCACGAGGCGGCCACAAGCTTGGTTGCCGTGGCCTCCCTCCCTGGCTGCGACAGCATGGCTTGTGGGCACCTCGTGTGCCCTCCGGACTCTGTTTTCTTGAGACCAACATAGACCTCAATCATTGTTGCAATTAATAAGAAGTAATAAGGAAAGAGAGGTTCACATATAAATATATCATCTTAGACACTTTCTATAATTGTGAGAACTCACCAAACTATTACATGCTTAGAAGTAGATGTTGGACAAGGAAGACAACATAATGAATTGTGTTTGCTTGGTTCCAAACAATGTTATATGATTAGAGATCCCTTAGCATGTGACGATTGCTTCCACCTCATATTAGCCAAAACTCCCGCACCAAGTAGAGATACTACTTGTGCATCCATGAACCTTCAACCCAGTTTTGCCATGAGTGTCCACCATACCTACCTATGGATTGAATAAGATTCCTCAAGTAAGTTGTCATCGGTGCAAGCAATAAAAATGGCTCTCTAATATGTATGATCTATTAGTGTGTGGAAAATAAGCTTTATACGAACCTATGACGAGGAAGACATAAAAGCGAGAGACCTCATAATAAAGTTCTTTATCACAGGAGGCAATATAAAGTGACGTTCCTCCGCACTAAGAGGACACGCATCCAAACCTCAAAAGCGCATGACAACCTCTGCTTCCCTCTGCGAAGGGCCTATCTTGTACCTTTACTTTTTGCCCTTATAAGAGTCATGGTGATCTTTACCAATTCCTTATTTAGCCTTCTTCTTGGTGAACGTCATATGCTTGGGAAAGATCTATATTCATATATCAACTTGGAGATGAGTACTTATGCTTTATTATTGTTGACTTTACCCTTGAGGTAAATGGTTGGGAGGCAAAACTATAAGCCCCTATCTTTCTCTGTGTCCAACTGAAACTTTGATACCATGAGTACCACGTGAGTTGTAACAATTGTGGAAAACAAAAGAGATGATTGAGTATGTGGATTTTCTTTACAAGCTCTTATTTGACTCTTTCTAATGATATGATATATTGCAATTGCTTCAATGACTATGGATTGTTGTTGGCTACTTCTCGGTAAGGTTTTTATTTCATACTTTGCTTTGTGAAGGAATTGTTACTTTCCCATAAGAATCTCTATGATGTATTGTTGTTCTATGTGTGATCATGATGCCCTCATGTGCGTATTATGTTTTATCGACACCTTCATCCCTAAACATGTGGACATGTTTATGGATCTTGGTTTTCGCTTGAGGACAAGCGAGGTCTAAGCTTGGGGGAGTTGATACGTCCAGTTTGCATCATGCTTACATGTTGATATTTATCACTTTATGGACTGTTATTATACTTTATGGTGTTGGGGAACGTCGCATGGGAAACAAAAATTTTCCTACGCGCACGAAGACCTATCATGGTGATGTCCATCTACGAGAGGGGATTTCCGATCTACGTACCCTTGTAGATCGCACAGCAGAAGCGCTAAGAAACGCGGTTGATGTAGTGGAACGTCCTCACGTCCCTCGATCCGCCCCGCAAACCGTCCCATGAACCGTCCCGCGATCCGTCCCACGATCCGCTCCGATCTAGTGCCGAACGGACGGCACCTCTGCGTTCAGCACACGTACAGCTCGACGATGATCTCGGCCTTCTTGATCCAGCAAGAGAGACGGAGAGGTAGATGAGTTCTCCGGCAGCGTGACGGCGCTCCGGAGGTTGGTGGTGATCTAATCTCAGCAGGGCTCCGCCCGAGCTCCGCAGAAACGCGATCTAGAGGAAAAACCGTGGAGGTATGTGGTCGGGCTGCCTGGCAAAGTTGTCTCAAATCAGCCCTAATACCTCAGTATATATAGGAGGGAGGGAGGGGAGGAGGCAGCCTCAAACCCTCAAGGTTTGGCCGAAATTTGAGGTGGAGGAGTCCTATTCCAATCCTACTTGGAGTAGGATTCCACCTTCCCACTTGGAAACTCTTTCCACCTTGTGTTTTTCCCTTCTCAAACCTTATGGGCCTTAGTAGGAACTTATTACAGCCCACTAGGGGCTGGTTTATCTCTTCCCATAGCCCATGAGACCCCTTGGGGCGTGACACCCCTCTCGATGGTCCCCGTCACCCCTCCCGGCACTCCCGGTACACTACCGATGAGCCCGAAACTTTTCCGGTAATGCCCGAAAACTTTCCGGTAACCAAATGAGGTCATCCTATATATCAATCTTCGTCTCCGGACCATTCCGGAAACCCTCGTGATGTCCGTGATCCCATCCGGGACTCCGAACAACATTCGGTAACCAACCATATAACTCAAATACGCATAAAACATCGTCGAACCTTAAGTGTGCAGACCCTGCGGGTTCGAGAACTATGTAGACATGACCCGAGGGACTCCTCGTTCAATATCCAATAGCGTGACCTGGATGCCCATATTGGATCCTACATATTCCGAAGATATTTATCGGTTGAACCTCAGTGCCAAGGATTCATATAATCCCGTATGTCATTCCCTTTGTCCTTCGATATGTTACTTGCCCGAGATTCGATCGTCGGTATCCGCATACCTATTTCAATCTCGTTTACCGGCAAGTATCTTTACTCGTTCCGTAATACAAAATCCCGTGACTTACACTAAGTCACATTGTTTGCAAGGCTTGTGTGTGATGTTGTATTACCGAGTGGGCCCTGAGATACCTCTCCGTCACACGGAGTGACAAATCCCAGTCTGGATCCATACTAACTCAACGAACACCTTCGGAGATACCTGTAGAGCATATTTATAGTCACCCAGTTACGTTGCGACGTTTGATACACACAAAGCATTCCTCCGGTGTCAGTGAGTTATATGATCTCATGGTCATAGGAACAAATACTTGACACGCAGAAAACAGTAGCAACAAAATGACACGCTCAACATGCTATGTCTATTAGTTTGGGTCTAGTCCATCACATGATTCTCCTAATGATGTGATCCCGTTATCAAGTGACAACACTTGCCTATGGTCAGGAAACCTTGACCATCTTTGATCAACGAGCTAGTCAACTAGAGGCTTACTAGGGACAGTGTTTTGTCTATGTATCCATACATGCAGTGTGTTTCCAATCAATACAATTATAGCATGGATAATAAACGATTATCATGAACAAAGAAATATAATAACAACTAATTTATTATTGCCTCTAGGGCATATTTCCAAGATATGGTACCATACTTATGCCTTTTCTCTCTTATTTTTCAAGGTTTATTTGAAGAGGGAGAATACCGGCAGCTGGAATTCTGGACTGGAAAAGGAGCTAGTTCGAGTCCTTTATTCTACGCAACTCCAAATGCCCTGAAAATCAACGTGGAATTTTTTGGTAATATTTAAAAAATACTGGGCGAAAGAAGTGTCAGAGGGGAGCTGCCAGGGGCCCACAAGCCTGGTTGCCGCGGCCTACCCCCTCGCCGCGGCAATAGGGCTTGTGGGCACCCTGGTGGCCCACTGGCCCCCCTCTGTTGTAATATGAAGGGTTTCGTCCGAGAAAAAATCAGGGTGGAGCTTTTTCGTGGATTCGCCGCCGCCACGAGGCGGAACTTGAGCAGAACCAATCTAGAGCTCCGACAGGACGATCCTGCCGGGGAAACTTCCCTCCCGGAGGGGGAAATCGTCGCCATCGTCATCACCAAAACTCCTGTCGTCGGAGGGGAGTCATCTCCATCAACATCTTCATTAGCACCATCTCCTCTCCAAACCCTAGTTCATCTCTTGTAACCAATATCCGTCTCGCGACTCCGATTGGTACTTGTAAGGTTGCTAGTAGTGTTGATTACTCTTTGTAGTTGATGCTAGTTGGATTACTTGGTGGAAGAGTTTATGTTCAGATCCTTGATGCTATTCATTACACCTCTGATCATGATTATGATTATGCTTTGTGAGTAGTTACTTTTGTTCCTGAGGACATGGGATAAGTCATGCTGATAATAGTCATGTGAATTTGATATTCGTTCGGTATTTTGATATGCTCTATGTTGTCTTTTCCTCTAGTGGTGTTATGTGAACGTCGACTACATAACACTTCAACATCTTTGGGCCTAGAGGAAGGCATTGGGGAGTAGTAAGTAGATGATGGGTTGCTAGAGTGATAGAAGCTTAAACCCCAGTCTATGCGTTGCTTCGTAAGGGGCTGATTTGGATCCACTAGTTTAATGCTATGGTTAGACGTTGTCTTAATTCCTCTTTCATAGTTGCGGATGCTTGCGATACGGGTTAATCATAAGTGGGATGCTTCTCCAAGTAAGGGAAGTACCCAAGCGCCGGTCCACCCACATATCAAACTATCAAAGTAACGAACACGAATCATATGAACATGATGAAACTAGCATGACAGAAATTCCCGTGTGTCCTTGGGAGCGTTTTTCCTCTTATAAGACTTTGTTCAGGCTTGTCCCTTCCTAAAAAAGGGATTGGGCCACTTTGCTGCACCGTTGCTACTACTTGTCACTTGTTACTTTTCGCTTGCTACGTTTCACCTCACTACACCATCACTTGTTACCGCTACTTTCAGGGCTTGCAGTTATTACCTTGCTGAAAACTGTTTATCACAGCCTTCTCCTCCTCGTTGGGTTCGACACTCTTACTTGTCGAAAGGACTACGATTGATCCCCTACACTTGTGGGTCATCAACGCTAAGTATGGACTTGACTCTGAGATAGTAACTTCATTGTGTGAATCTTTTGCTGCTCATATTGATCTCCCCAAAGAGAAGTGGTTTAAATATCATCCTCCTTTAGAAGTCAATGTAGTTAAACCCACTCGAGTTGAAGAGAAAGTCATTGCCTATAGTGATCCTGTTGTTCCCAGTGCTTATATTGAGAAACCACCTTTCCCTGTTAGGATAAAGGATCATTCTAAAGCTTCAACTGTGATACGTAGAGGCTATATTAGAACACCTACACCCCCTGAGCAAATTAGAGTTGAACCTAGCATTGCTATGATCAAAGATCTTCTGTCTGAAGAAGTTGAGGGACATAATATTCACTTCTGTGAAGATGCTTCTAGAATTGCTAAATCTTGGTGCAGCAACAAAAGTCCTTCCCTAGCGCATAGGAATTCCTCTTGTTACTTCTCTGATTTGCGTTGGTTTTTCCCTTGAGGAGGAAAGGGTGATGCAGCACACGAGCAGTAAGTATTTCCCTCAGTTTGAGAACCAAGGTGTCGAACCAAAAGGAGGGCCTCGTCAAGTCCAAAGTACCTGCGCAAAAACAAACAAGCTTGCACCCAACGCTTCAAAGGGGTTGTCAATCCCTTCAAGATTGTTCGCAAAGTGAGATCTGAAGGCGGAAAGTGCAACGAAGTAAAAAGTGTAAGGCTGAAAATATGGTGTGGAGTAGACCCTGGGGGCCATAGTTTTCACTAGAGGCTTCTCTCAAAAAGCTAGTACGGTGGGTGAACAAATTACTGTCGAGCAATTGATAGAACCGCGCAAAGTCATGACGATATCCAAGGCAATGATCTAGCATATAGGCATCACGTCCGAGACAAGTAGACCGATACTTTCTGCATCTACTACTATTACTCCACACATCGATCGCTATCCAGCATGCATCTAGTGTATTGAGTTCATGACGAACAGAGTAACGATTTAAGCAAGATGACATGATGTAGAGGGATAATCTCAAACCAATGATGAAAACCCCATCTTTTTACCCTTGATGGCAACAACATGATATGTGCCTCGCTACCCCTTCTGTCACTGGGTGAGGTCACTGCACGGTATGAACCCAAAACCAAGAACTTCTCTCATGGCAAGAATCATAGATCTAGTTGGCCAAACAAAACCCACAACTCGAAGAGAATTACAAGGATATGAAATCATGCATAAGAGAGATCAGAAGAAACTCAAATAAGATTCATAGATAATCTGATCATAAATCCACAATTCATCGGATCTCGACAAACACACCGCAAAAGAAGATTACAGCGGATAGATCTCCATGAAGATCATGGAGAACTTTGTATTGAAGATCCAAGAGAGAGAAGAAGCCATCTAGTTACTAGCTATGGACCCGTAGGTCTATGGTGAACTACTCACGCATCATCGGAGAGGTCATGGTGTTGATGGAGAATCCTTCCGTGTCCGAACCCCCCCTCCGGCAGGGCACCAGGACGTGCCCCAGATGGGATCTTGCGGAGACAGAAGCTTGTGGCGGCGGAAAAGTGATTACGATGCTCCCCTGATTTTTTGTGGAATTTTTGGGGATATATAGGCGCAAACCCTAGGGCAGACGTGGTGCAGGGAGCCCAAAAGCCTGGACGGCGCGGGCTCCCCCTGGTCGTTCCATGGGTGCTTGTGCGGTCCCTGAGGACCCCCTGCCTTGGTTCTCAAGTCTCCCGATCTTCTTCCATTCCGGAAAAAATCTTTTTGGAAGTTTTATTGCGTTTGGACTCCGTTTCAAAATCTCCTCTCAAAAGGGTCAAAAACATGGAAAAACAGGAACTGACACTTGGCACTGGACTAATAAGTTAGTCCCAAAAAATAAATAAAAGGCATGCAAAACATCCAAAGTTTGACAAGATAATAGCATGAAACCATAAAAAATTATAGATACGTTGGAGACGTATCAAGCATCCCCAAGCTTAACTCCTGCTCGTCCTCGAGTAGGGAAGTGATAAAGAATGAATTTTTGAGGTCGACTGCTATCGAACATAGTTTTCCTTTGCAACTTCTTTCACGTGGCATGAATGTTTAGATCCGTACGATTCAAAACAATAGTTTTCTATTGACATGAAAACAGTAATACTTCAAGCAAACTAGCAAGTAATCATGAACTTTCAAAATAACAAGGCCAAAGAAAGTTATCCCTGCAAAATCATGTAGTCTGGCTATGCTCCTTCATCCTCACACAACTAATCTAAATCATGCACAACCCCAGAATTGGCCAAGTAATTGTTTTCGCACTCTTACTTTCTCAAACTTTTTGTAACTATCACGCAATACATGAGCGCGAGCCATGGATATAAAACTATAGGTGGAATAGAGTGTTGCGGTGGTTGTGAGACAAAAAGGAGGAGATGGTCACATTGACTCGGCGTATCAATAGGCTATGTAGATGCCCATTAATAGATATCAATGTGAATGAGTAGGGATTGCCATACAATAGATGCACTAGAGCTATAAGTATGTGAAAGCTCAAAAGGAAAACTAGTGGGTGTGCATCCAACTTGCTTGCTCACGAAGACCTAGGGCAATTTTAAGAAAGCCCATCATTGGAATATACAAGCCAAGTTATATAAAAGGTTCCCACTAGCATATGGTAGTGACAAAGCAAGAAGCTCTCAATCATGAAGAACATGGTGCTAATATGAAGCACAATTGTGGAAAAGATAGTAGCATTGTCCCTTCTCTCTTTTTCTCTCATTTTTTTATTTAGGCTCTTAGGCCTCTTTTTTTCTTTTCTCTCCTTTTTTTGTTTTTGGGCTCTGCTACTGCAACAAAAGACCTTCCAACGGCGCCAGAAATAGGAGTGTTGCTTGATACTCCTCAGCAACGGCACCAGAAATCCTTCAGCTGCGGCTACGCCTTAAGGGACTTCCTAGGCCAGTATGCAAAGGATTTCCCCCGTGGCCTTGGAGCCTTACGTTGGTGTTCCCCCGAAGCGGAAAGGGTGATGTAGCGTAGCAGTGGTAGGTACTTCCCTCAGTTTGAGAACCAAGGTATCAATCCAGTGGAGGAGTATCTCAAGATCCTGCACAAATACAAAAACTTGCTCGCAACGCTATGAAGGGGTTGTCAATGCCTTATAGATTGTTTGCCAAGTGAGAACTGAAAGCAACAAAGTAACAAAGCAAAGTAAAAGCGGAGGTGCAAACGATGGATGTGAATAGACTCGGGGGCCGTAGTGTTTACTAGTGGCTTCTCTCGTGAAAGCAAGTAGACGGTGGGTGAACAAATTACTGTCGAGCAATTGATAGAACCGCGCAAAGTCGTGACGATATCTATGCAATGATTGTTTCTATAGGCATCACGTCCGAAACAAGTAGACCGATACTTTCTACATCTACTACTATTACTCCACACGTCGACCGCTATCCAGCATGCATCTAGTGTATTAAGTCCATAAGAACAGAGTAACGCCTTAAGCAAGATGACATGATGTAGAGGGATAATCTCAAACCAATGATAAAAACCCCATCTTTTTACCTTGATTGCAACTACTTGATGTGTGCCTTGCTGCCCCTACTGTCACTTGGAAAGGTTACCACATGGTAGAACCCAAAACCAAGCACTTCTCCCATTGCAAGAATCATAGATCTAGTTGGCCAAACAAAACCCAAGACTCGGAGAGACTTACAAGGATATCAAATCATGCATATAAGAAATCAGCAAAGACTCAAATATATATCATAGATAATCTAATCACAAATCCACAATTCATCGGATCTCGACAAACACACCGCCAAAGAATATTATATCGGATAGATCTCCATGAAGATCATGGATAACTTTGTGTTGAAGATCCACGAGAGAGAAGAATCCATCTAGCTACTAACTACGGACCCGTAGGTCTGAATTGAACTACTCACGAGTCATTGGAGGGGCGATGATGATGATGAAGAAGCCCTCCAACTCCAAAGTCCCCTCCGGCAGGGTGCCAGGAAGGGTCTCCAGATGAGATCTCGCGGAAACGGAAGCTTGCGGCGGCAGAAAAGTATTTTCGAGGCTCCCCTGATTTTTTGCGGAATATTTGGGAATTTATAGGCCAAAGACCTAGGTCAGGGGGCGGCCAGGGAGGCCACAAGCCTGCCCACCACCGCCTCCCCCTGGTGGCGGAGTGGGGGCTTGTGGGCTCCCTGGACCCCACCTGGCTTGGCCCAAAAGCCCCCTGGTCTTCTTCCGTTCGGTAAAAAATCATTTCGAGGTTTTTCTTCCGTTTGGACTCCGTTCCAAAATCAGATCTGAAAAGAGTCAAAAACACGTAAAAAACGGGAATTGGCACTTGGCATTGAATTAATAAGTTAGTCCCAAAAAAGATATAAAAGGTACATAAAACAACCAAAGAAGACAAGATAACAGCGTGAAACTATCAAAAATTATAGATACGTTTGAGACGTATTAGGCTCTTTGGCCTCTTTTTTTTATTTCCTCACATGGGACAATGCTCTAAAAATGATGATCATCACACTTTTAGTTAACAAAGCTCAAAGATCACAATGATGATGACTTCATAGGAAATGCCTCCGGCACTGTACCGGGATGTGCAACGATCTAGTATGATCATGCAATGGCAATATGAGAGTGATGGCACAAGTCATGAGACAGAACGGTGGTAGTTGCATGGCAATATATCTCGGAATGGCTATGAAAATGCCATAGTAGGTAGGTATGGTGGCTGTTTTGAGGAAGGAATTTGGTGGGTTTGTGCACCGGCGAGAATTGTGCGGCACTAGAGAGGCTAGCAATGGTGGAAGGTGAAAGTGCATCTAATCCATGGACTCAACATTAGTCATAAAGAACTCAGATACTTGTTGTGAAAGTTTTTATTAGTAATTGAAACAAAGTGCTAAACGCATACTTCGAGGGGAAGGGTTGGTAGGTGTAAACCATCGCGCGATCCCGACCTCAACACAAAGGATGACAATCAATAGATCAATTATGCTCCGACTTCCTAACATAGCGGTTCACCATACGTGCATCCTACGTGAATCACTAACTTCAACACAAGTATTTCTAGATTCACAACACCCTACTAACATACCTTTTAATATTCCCGAATCCATGTCTCAAAACTAATTGCGAGGAATCGGAACTTTTCTTTCTAATCAATGCACATGAAGATGGAAGTTTTTGCATCCTCTTTGGGTACCTAGCACATGGGACTACTTTCATAGCATAAGCCAACTACCAAATCACGCATCGCCGTGCTCTACAGATATAAGTGAAGCACAAGAGCAAAAGTATCTAGCTCAAAAGATATAAGTGAAGCACTATGAGCATTCTAGCAAAATCACGATGGGTGCGTGTCTCTCTCTCAAAAAGGTGTGCAGCAAGGATGATTGTGACACAACAAAAAGAAAAGACTTCCTAATATACAAGACGCTCCAAGCAAAACACATATCATGTGGTGAATAAAAATATAGCCCCAAGTAATGTTACCGATGGATTGAAGACGAAAGAGGGGATGCCTTCCCGGGGCATCCCCAAGCTTGGGCTTTTTGGTGTCCTTGAATTTGTCTTGGGGTGCCTTGGTCATCCCCAAGCTTGAGCTCTTTCCACTCCTTGTCTCTTTGTCCATGAGAACGTCACCCAAAACCTGAAAACTTCACAACACAAAACTTAAACAGAAACTTGTGATAACATTAGTACAAGAAAACAAACTACCACTTCTTTTGGTACTATAGCAAACTAGTATTCCATCTATATTGATGATGGGCTACTTTATTCTCACTTTTCCATGGCTAGTACCCCCGATACTAACCATAGTTTCATCAAAACAAGTAACCAACCCAACAAAAACAGAATCTGTCAAAAACAGACCCGTCTGTAGCAATCTGTATACTTCGTATACTTCTGGTACCTCAAAAAATCTGAAACATTACGACAGTTTGGGGAAAAAGCATATCAATCGGCAGCAAAAAGAATCAACTCAAAATCTCTTTCTTAATAAAAATGAAAAATCATCTGGTGAGCAGAAAGTTTCTGTCTTTTTCCAGCAGGATCAAACAACCATTACCAAGACTAGTCATAAAGTCTTTGCTTGGCTCAAACACAAAAAGAAACACAAAAATCACGACAGAATTATGATATGTGGACGCAACAAAACAGAAAAAAAGAAATAAATTCATTGGGTTGCCTCCCAACAAGCTCTATTGTTTAACGCCCTTAGCCATGCATTGATAATTCAATGATGCTCACACAAAAGACAAGAATTGAAGCACAACGAGAGCATCATAAAGCATGTGAAAATCACATCTAAGCCTGACATACTTCCTATGCATAGGCATTTTATAGGAAAACAAATTGGCAAGACAACCAATAGTTACCAAATGCAAGGAAGAAGAAAGAGACAATAGCAATCTCAACAAAATGAGAGGTAATTTGGTAACACGAAAGTTTCTACCACAATATTTTCCTCTCATAGCAATTACATGTGGGATCATATTCAAATTCAACAATATAGCTATCACAAAGGATATTCTTTTCATGATCCACATGCATGTAAAGTTGACGCTCTTCAAAAATAGTGGGATTATCATCAACTAAAGTCATGACTTCTCCAAACCCACTTTCGATATTATTGCAAATATCATATTCATCATGAGGCTTGAACAAATTTTCAAGATTATAAGAAAAATCATCGCCCCACTCATGATCATTGCAACAAGTAGTGGACATAGCAAAACTAGCATCCCCAAGCTTAGGGTTTTTGCATATTTTTAGCATGATTGTCACTAATAGGATTTATAGTGAAACCATTGCAATCATGCTTTTCATTCAAGGAGCCCTCATGAATCACTTCATAAATTTCTTCATCACGATTTTCAGATTCATGCATCTCAAGCAAAACTCCATAGAGAAAGTCAAGTGCACTCAACTCACTAGCAATTGGTTCCACATAAGTGGATCTCTTAAACAGATTAGCAAGTGGGTGAGGATCCATATCACTAGATTTTCAGCAAGCGAAGATGCAAGCATATTGAAGGCACATGACAACACAAGCAAACAGAAAGCAAGCGAGAGAAAAGGGCGAACGAAAAAGGCAAACGAAAAAAGGCAAATTGGTGAAGTGGGGGAGAGGAAAACGAGAGGCAACTAGCAAACAAAGTAAATGCAAGAGATGAGTTTGCCACACTTACTTGGATGAGTTCTTGACTTGATCTTCCTTCCCGGCAACGGCGCCAGAAATTCTTCTGCTGCGGCAACAAAAGTCCTTCCCTGGCGCGTAGGAATTCCTCTTGTTACTTCTCTAATTTGCGTTGGTTTTTCCCTTGAAGAGGAAAGGGTGATGCAGCACAGGAGCAGTAAGTATTTCCCTCAGTTTGAAAACCAAGGTATTGAACCAAAAGGAGGGCCTCGTCAAGTCCAAAGTACATGCGCAAAAACAAACAAGCTTGCACCCAACGCTTCAAAGGGGTTGTCAATCCCTTCAAGATTGTTTGCAAAGTGAGATCTGAAGGCGGAAAGTCCAACGAAGTAAAAAGTGTAAGACTAAAAATTAGGTGTGGAGTAGACCCTGGGGGCCATAGTTTTCACTAGAGGCTTCTCTCAAAAAGCAAGTATTACGGTGGGTTAACAAATTACTGTCGAGCAATTGATAGAACCGTGCAAAGTCATGCCGATATCTAAGGCAATGATCTAGCATATAGGCATCACGTCCGAGACAAGTAGACCGATACTTTCTGCATCTACTACTATTACTCCACACATCGACCGCTATCCAGCATGCATCTAGTGTATTGAGTTCATGACGAACAGAGTAACGCTTTAAGCAAGATGACATGATGTAGAGGGATAATCTCAAACCAATGATGAAAACCCCATCTTTTTACCCTTGATGGCAACAACACGATACGTGCCTCGCTACCCCTTCTGTCACTGGGTGAGGTCACCGCACGGTATGAACCCAAAACCAAGCACTTCTCTCATGGCAAGAATCATAGATCTAGTTGGCCAAACAAAACCCACAACTCGAAGAGAATTACACAATTCATAGATAATCTGATCATAAATCTGATCATAAATAAGATTCATAGATAATCTGATCATAAATCCACAATTCATCGGATCTCGACAAACACACCGCAAAAGAAGATTACATCGGATAGATCTCCATGAAGATCATGGAGAACTTTGTATTGAAGATCCAAGAGAGAGAAGAAGCCATCTAGTTACTAGCTATGGACCCGTAGGTCTATGGTGAACTACACACGCATCATCGAGAGGTCATGGTGTTGATGGAGAAGCTTTCCGTGTCCGAATCCCCCCTCCGGCAGGGCACCAGGATGTGCCCCAGATGGGATCTTGCGGAGACAGAAGCTTGCGGCGGCGGAAAAGTGATTACGATGCTCCCCTGATTTTTTGTGGAATTTTTGGGGATATATAGGCACAAACCCTAGCGCAGACAAGCCCACAAGCCTGGACGGCGCGGGCTCCCCCTGGCCGCGCCATGGGGGCTTGTGGGGTCCCTGAGGACCCCCTGCCTTGGTTCTCAAGTCTCCCGATCTTCTTCCGTTTTGGAAAAAATCTTTTCAGAAGTTTTATTCCTTTTGGACTCCATTTCAAAATCTCCTCTGAAAGGGGTCAAAAACATGGAAAAATAGGAACTGGCACTTGGCATTGAATTAATAAGTTAGTCCCAAAAAATAAATAAAAGGCATGCAAAACATCCAAAGTTTGACAAGATAATAGCATGAAACCATCAAAAATTATAGATACGTTGGTGACGTATCAAACCTCGCGTTAGAGACAAACATAGGCCTGTTGTTGGCATGTCTGTGGTTTCTGTTAAGATAGGAGATCATTATTATCATGGTTTATGTGACGTGGGTGCTAGTGTTAGTGCAATACCTCAATCCTTATACGATGAAATCAAAGATGAGATTGCACCTATTGAGATAGAACCTATAGATGCCACTATTCAGCTTGCCAATAGAGATACTATCTGCCCTGTGGGAATTGTTAGGGATGTTGAAGTCTTATGTGGTAAAATGAAGTATCCTGCTGATTTCCTCGTTCTTGCTACCGCACAAGATAGCTTTTGTCCCATCATATTTGGTAGACCTTTTCTCAATACTGTCAATGCTCATATTGATTGTGAGAAGAAAACTGTCACTGTTGGCTTTGAAGGTGTGTCACACGAGTTCAATTTCTCTAAGTTTGGTAGACAACCTCATGAAAAGGAGTTGCCTAGTAGGGATGAAACTATCGCCTTAGCCTCTATTGTCGTGCCTCCTACTGATCCCTTAGAGCAATACTTGCTTGAGCATGAAAATGATATGCATATGGATGAAAGGGATGAGATAGATAGAGTTGTCTTCGAACAATATCCTATCCTTAAGAATAACTTGCCTGTTGAACTGCTTGGGGATCCACCCCCACCAAAGGGTGATCCTATGTTCGAGCTTAAACAGTTGCATGATACTCTTAAGTATGCCTATCTTGATGAAAAGGAGATATATCCTGTTATTATTAGTGCTAGCCTCTCGGAGCATGAAGAAAAGAAGTTTCTAAAAACTCTGAGGAAGCACCGTGCTGCTATTGGATATACAATTGATGATCTTAAGGGCATTTGGCCTACCCTATGCCAGCACAAGATTAAAATTGATCCTGATTTCAAACCAGTTGCTGATCATCAAAGGAGATTAAATCCTAAGATGAAAGAAGTAGTGAGAAAATAAATACTAAAGCTACTGGAAGCAGGTATCATTTATCCTGTTGCTCATAGCGATTGGGTGAGTCCGGTGCATTGCGTCCCTAAGAAGGGAGGCATTACCGTTGTCCCTAACGATAAGGATGAATTGATCCCACGGAGGATTATTACTGGCTATAGGATGGTGATCGATTTTAGGAAACTGAATAAAGCTACTAGGAAGGATCATTATCCTTTGCCTTTTATCGACCAAATGCTAGAAAGACTATCTAAACACACACACTTCTGCTTTCTAGACGGTTATTCTGGTTTCTCCCAAATACCAGTTGCACAATCTGATCAGGAGAAAACCACGTTCACCTGCCCTTTCGGTACCTTTGCTTATAGACATATGCCTTTTGGCTTATGTAATGCACCTGCCACCTTTCAAAGATGTATGATGGCTATATTCTCTAAATTTTGTGAAAAGATTGTTGAGGTTTTCATGGATGAGGTCTCCGTTTACGGGTCTTCCTTTGACGATTGCCTCAGCAACCTTGATCGAGTCTTACAGAGATGTAAAGACACCAATCCTGTCTTGAATAGGGAGAAGTGCCACTTTATGGTTAATGAAGGCATCGTCTTAGGACATAAAATTTCTGAAAGAGGTATTAAAGTCGATAAGGCTAAGGTTGATGCAATCGAGAAAATGCCATACCCCACAGATATCAAAGGGATAAGAAGTTTCCTTGGTCATGCTGGTTTCTATAGAAGGTTCATTAAAGACTTCTCTAAGATTTCTAGGCCTCTTACCAATCTCTTGCAAAAGGATATTCCTTTTGTTTTTGACGATGATTGTGAGGAAGCCTTCGAAATACTTAAGAGGGCTTTGATAACTGCACCTATTGTTCAACCACCTGATTGGAACTTACCTTTTGAGATCATGTGTGACGCTAGTGATTATGGTGTTGGTGTTGTCCTAGGGCAAAGAGTAGATAAGAAGTTGAATGTTATTCACTATGCTAGTAAAACTCTAGACAGTGCCCAAAGAAACTATGCCACTACGGAGAAGGAGTTTTTAGCAGTCGTGTTTGCATGTGAAAAGTTCAGGTCTTACATAGTTGATTCCAAAGTCACTATTCACACTGATCATGCTGCTATTAAGTACCTCATGGAGCAGAAGGACGCTAAACCTAGACTTATCAGATGGCTTCTCTTGCTACAAGAATTTGATTTGCACGTTGTCGACAGAAAGGGTGCAGATAACCGAGTAGCAGATAACTTGTCTAGGTTGGAGAATGTTCTTTATGACCCACAACCTATTGATGATAGCTTTCCTGGTGAGCAATTGAATGTCATCAATGCTTCACGTAGTGCACCGTGGTATGCTGATTATGCAAACTACATCGTTGCTAAATATATACCACCTAGTTTCACGTACCAGCAAAAGAAGAAATTCTTCTTTGACTTGAGACATTACTTCTGGGATGATCCTCACCTTTATAAGGAAGGAGTAGATGGTGTTATTAGACGTTGTGTACCTGAACATGAACATGGACAGATCATACAGAAGTGTCACTCCAAGGCCTATGGAGGACACCATGCGGGAGATAGAACTGCACACAAGGTATTGAATCAGGTTTCTATTGGCCCACTCTCTTCAAGGATGCCCGTAAGTTTGTCTTGTCTTGTGACGAATGTCAAAGAATATGTAATATTAGCAAACGTCAGGAAATGCCTATGAACTATTCACTTGTCATCGAACCATTTGACGTCTGGGGCTTTGATTATATGGGACCTTTTCCAAAATCTAATGGGTATACTCACATCTTAGTTGTTGTTGATTACGTCACTAAGTGGGTAGAAGCTATCCCCACTAGTAGTGCTGATCACAACACTTCTATCAAGATGCTGAAAGAAGTAATCTTCCCTAGATTTGGAGTCCCTAGATATCTAATGATCGACGGTGGTTCACACTTCATTCATGGTGCTTTTCGTAAAACGCTTGCTAAGTACGATGTCAACCATAGAATTGCGTCTCCCTACCACCCTCAGTCCAGTGGTCAAGTAGAGCTAAGTAATAGAGAGATTAAACTGATTCTGCAAAAGAATGTCAACAGGTCTAGAAAGAATTGGTCTAAGAAGCTCGATGATGCACTGTGGGCTTATAGAACTTCCTATAAGAATCCCATGGGCATGTCTCCGCACAAAATGGTGTATGGGAAAGCATGTCACCTACCTCTTGAGCTAGAGCATAAGGCTTATTAGGCAATCAAAGAGCTCAACTTTGATTTCAAACTTGCCGGTGAGAAGAGGTTATTTGATATTAGCTCGCTTGATGAGTGGAGAACTCAGGCATATGAGAACGCCAAACTGTTCAAAGAGAAGGTTAAGAGGTGGCATGATAAGAGGATACAAAAGCGTGAGTTCAATTTAGGTGATTATGTCTTGCTATATAACTCTCGTTTAAGATTCTTTGCAGGCAAGCTTCTCTCTAAATGGGAACATCCCTATGTTGTTGAGGAAGTATATCGTTCCGGTGCTATCAAGATCAACAACACGGAAGGTAATTGTCCGAGAGTGGTAAATGGGCAGAGAATCAAGCATTATATCTTAGGTACTCCCATTAATGTTGAAAGCAATATCATCAATACCATAACTCCGGAAGAATACTTAAGGGATATTTATCAGCCTCTTTCAGACTCCGAAAACGAAGAGGTATGTGATTATGTAAGAAAACAGAGTCCAAAACTTTTCTAGTAGGAAATTTTCTCCTCTTTGGAATACTTGAAAAAAATACAAAAATTGGAAGTAGTCCGGAAAGTGCGCGAGGAGGCGACAAGCCTGCACGACGCGGGCCCACCCCCTGGTCGCGCCGTGAGGGCTTGTGGCCACCTCGTGCGCCTCCCGGACTCCGTTTTCATGCAGGGTACTCCTTTTGGTCTGGAAAAAAACATTATATATACTTCAGTATGGTCTGACCCCTGCATCACGCAGATTTCCTATGTTTTTCGTTTTGAGCCTGTTTTCTGCCGCATATCTGGGTCAAGATGTCTTCTCAGGATTCAGAGGGGGAGAGCTATGTGGTTGATTACCTTGCTAACCCCAAGGTCTATGGGGACTTTGATCCATATGGCTGGACCACTCATGGGGAAGAAGACTATGATCCCAAGGGGAAGGAATAATCAAGTTCCGATGAAGAGGAGGCTCCTCTACCTCAACCTGGACACACACATGTGGAGTTCAAGAAGTCGAGCCTCCCTGACTCAAGGAAGAAGCTTAAGACCGTGTTTATCCCTTCTCGTTTCTTGTAGGAGAGTAAGCAGGAATTATGCCAAAGGGTGTTGAAGCTTGAAGAGGAAAATGATGATCTGAGGGAGCAGAATTTTATGCTCAAGTGGAAATTAAACAAGCTAAAGACCTCTTCAACAACTCCACCACCATCACCACCAAAGGAAGACAACTGAGCATTGGTATGGGCAATCCCTTGGCTTTTTCCAAGCTTGGGGGAGTTACCCCGGTATCGTATTACCATCACATCTTTTGCCTTTACCTTTGCTTTAGTTTTCCTTTTCAGTTTTCTTTCTCTTTCTCTAGTAGTTTAAAAGTCTTAGTGTTTTAGTCTTGAGTTTTGCTTTGTGTCAGCCCCGCTATATTCTTTCTCGTGAGCCATATAATAAAGAGTGTCTTAGTTGAAGAGCTTTGCCTCTTGCCATGATCAAAAGAGTGAGAATAGAACAAAAGCATGAAAGATCATGTAATGATCTTATGGGAAGTGATGGCTTCACATATAAAAAGGATGATGATTGAAACTTGTTGAGGGTAGGCAAACGTAGACCTTGGTCATTGTTGCAATTAATAGGAAGTGATAAGGAAGGAGAGGTTCACATATAAATATATCATCTCTGACACCATCTATGATTGTGAACACTCACTAAACTATTACATGCCTAGATGTAGATGTTGGACAAGGAAGACAACGTAATCAATTGTGTTTGCTTGGCTCTGAACAATGTTATATGATTAGAGATCCCTTAGCATGTGACGCTTGCTTCCACCTCATATTAGCCAAAACTCCGGCACCAAGTAGAGACACTACTTGTGCATCCATAAACCTTCCACCCAGTTTTGCCATGAGTGTCCACCATACCTACCTATGGATTGAATAAGATCTCTCAAGTAAGTTGTCATCGGTGCAAGCAATAAAAATTGATCTCTAATATGTATGATCTATTAGTGTGTGGAAAATAAGCTTTATACGAACCTGTGATCAGGAAGACATAAAAGCGAGAGACTGCATAATAAAGTTCTTTATCACAGGAGGCAATATAAAGTGACGTTCCTCCGCACTAAGAGGACACGCATCCAAACCTCAAAAGCGCATGACAACCTATGCTTCCCTCTGTGAAGGGCCTATCTTGTACCTTTACATTTTGCCCTTGAAAGAGTCATGGTGATATTCCCCAATTCCTTATTTCGCCTTTGTCTTGGCTACCGTCATATGCTTGGGAAATATCTATATTCATATGTCAACTTGGAGGTAGGCACTCATGAATTATTATTGTTGACATTACCCTTGAGGTAAGCAGTTGGGAGGCAAAACTGTAAGCCCCTATCTTTCTCTATGTCCAGCTAAAACTTTGATCTCATGAGTACCACGTGAGTTGTAGCAATTGTAGAGAACGAAAGAATGATTGAGTATGTGGACTTCCTTTACAAGCTCTTATTTGACTCTTTCTAATGTTGTGATAAATTGCAATTGCTTCAATGACTAAAGGCTATCGGTTGTTACTTCTCGGTAAGGTTCTTGATCCATGCTTTACTTTGTGAAGGAATTATCACTTTAGCATGAGAGATTATATGTTGGTATTGATGTTCTGATCTTGATCATGATGCATGCATGTTCGTATCATGTTTTGTCGACACCTCTATCCCTAAACATGTGGAGATATTTATTGAGCTCGGCTTTCGCTTGAGGACAAGCGAGGTCTAAGCTTGGGGGAGTTGATACGTCCATTTTGCATCATGTTTTCATGTTGATATTTATCGCTTCTTTGGCTGTTATTTCACTTCACGGCACAATTCTTATGCCTTTTCTCTCTTATTTTGCAAGGTTTACATGAAGAGGGAGAATACCGGCAACTGGAATTCTGGCCTGAAAGTGGAGCAAATTTGAGATACCTATTCTGCGCAACTCCAAACGCCGTAAAAATCAACGAGGATTTTTTTTTCCGATTTATCAAAAATACTGGGCCGAAGAAGTGCCAGAGGGGCACCAGGGGGTGCCCACAAGCCTGCACGGCGCGGCCACCCCCCCCCCCTAGGCCGCGCCATGGGGGCTTGTGGGCAGACCACTTGCCCACTTGCTCCCCTCTTTTGCTATATGGAGGGTTTCGTCCAGGAAAAAATCAAGGAGGAGCTTTTTCGTGGTTTCGCCGCCGCCACGAGGCGGAACTTGAGAAGAACCAATCTAGAGCTCCGGCAGGACGATCCTGGTGGAGAAACTTCCCTCTCGGAGGGGGACATCGTCGCCATCGTCATCACCAACACTCCTCTCATCAGAGGGGACTCGTCACCATCAACATCTTCATCAGCACCATCTCATCTCCAAACCCTAGTTCATCACTTGTAACCAATCTCCGTCTCGCGACTCCGATTGGTACTTGTAAGGTTGCTAGTAGTGTTGATTACTCTTTGTAGTTGATGCTAGTTGGATTATTTGGGGGAAGAGTTATTGTTCAGATCCTTGATGCTACTCATTACCTCTCTGGTCATGAATATGATTATGCTTTGTGAGTAGTTACTTTTGTTCCTAAGGACATGGGATAAGTTATGCTAATAGTAGTCATGTGAATATGGTATTCGTTCGGTAATTTGATATGTTTTATGTTGTTTTTCCTCTAGTGGTGTTATGTGAACGTATACTACATAACACTTCACCATTATTTGGGCCTAGAGGAAGACATTGGGAATTAGTAAGTATATGATGGGTTGCTAGAGTGACAGAAGCTTAAACCCTAGTTTATGTGTTGCTTCGTAAGGGGCTGATTTTGATCCACTAGTTTAATGCTATGGTTAGACTTTGTCTTAATTCTTCTTTCATAGTTGCGGATGCTTGCGAGAGGGGTTAATCATAAGTGGGATGCTTGTCCAAGTAAGGGCAGTACCCAAGCGCCGGTCCACCCACATATCAAACTATCAAAGTAACGAACACGAATCATATGAACATGATGAAACTAGCATGATAGAAATTCCCGTGTGTCCTCGGGAGCATTTTTCCTCCTATAAGACTTTGTCCAGGCTTGTCCCTTGCTACAAAAGGGATTGGGCCACTTTGCTGCACGTTGCTACTTTTGTTACTTGTTGCTTGCTACGAATCATCTCACCACACAATCACTTGTTACCGACAATTTCAGTGCCTGCAGATTTTACCTTGCTGAAAACCACTTGTCAGATCCTTCTGCTCCTCGTTGCGTTCGACACTCTTACTTATCGAAAGGACTACGATTGATCCCCTATACTTGTGGGTCATCAGACCGCACATATCAGTATGTATGATCTCCAACAAGTCACTTGCACGCTCCATTGTTCCGGAGAACGGAGTCTTAGTCATGTTGCCCATGAGGCATGGTTCGCACGTGTCAAATGATTCGAAATCAAGTGACTCCAAAAGACCATCAACATGGAGTTTCATCATGTGCTTTACACCAATATGACCTAAGCGGCAGTGCCACAAAAAGGTGGCGCTATCATTGTTAACTCTACATCTTTTGGTCTCAATGTTATGTATATCTGTGTCATCACAATCAAGATTAAATATGAACAAACCCCTCACATTGGGTGCATGACCAGAAAAGATATTACTCATAAAAATAGAACAACCATTATTCTCTGGCTTAAATGAGTAACTGTCTCGCAATAAACAAGATCCAGATATAATGTGATAATGGCCATGCTTAACGCAGGCACTAAATAACAATTATTTAAGTTCATAACTAATCCTGATGGTAACGGAAGTGAGACTGTGCCAACGGCGATTGCATCAACCATGGAACCATTTCCCACGCGCTTCGTCACTTCATCCTTCGCCAGTCTTTGTTTATTCCGTAGTCCCTGCTTCGAGTTGCAAATTTGAGCAACAGAACCGGTATCAAATACCCAGGCACTACTACGAGAGTTGGTTAGGTACACATCAATAACATGTATATCACATATACCTGGTTTGGCGTTGGCCGCCTTCTTATCAGCCAAATACTTGGGGCAATTGCGCTTCGAGTGACCCATCCCCTTGCAATAATAGCACTCAGTTTCCGGCTTAGGTCCAGCCTTGGGTTTCTTCGTCGGAGTAGCAACAGTTTTGCCGCCCTTCTTGGAGCTACCCTTCTTGCCTTTGCCGTTTCTCTTGAAACCAGTGGTCTTATTGACCATCAAAACTTGATGCTCTTTCCGAAGTTCTGACTCTCCGACTTTCAGCATCACGAATAACTCGTGAGGTGACTTGTTCATCCCTTGCATGTTATAGTTCAACACAAAGCTCTTGTAGCTAGGTGGCAGTGATTGAAGAATTCTGTCAGTGATAGCCTCTTGCAGGAGTTCAATCCCCAGCTCAGCTAGATGGTTTGAGTACCCAGACATTTTGAGCACATGTTCACTGACAGACGAATTCTCCTCCATCTTGCAAGCATAGAATTTATTAGAGGTCTCATACCTCTCGATCCGGGCGTTCTTCTGAAAGATAAATTTCAACTCCTGGAACATCTCATATGCTCCGTGACATTCAAAGCGTCGCTGAAGTCCCGGTTCCAAGCCATACAAGACTGCCCATTAAACTACCGAGTAGTCCTACTTATGTGATTGCCAAGCGTTCAAAACATCTTGGTCAGACGTAGCGGGTGGTTCATCTCCTAGCGCAGCATCAAGGACATAATTCTTTTTCCCATCTTGTAGGATGAGCCTAAGATTACGAGCCCAGTCTACAAAGTTGCTACCATCATCTTTCAGCTTAGCTTTCTCTAGGAACGTATTTAAATTCAGGGTTGCTACTGCGTGAGCCATTTATCTACAACATAAAATATTGCAAAGTGGACTTAGACTATGTTCAAGACAATTAGAGTTTAACTAATCAAATTACTAATAAACTCCCACTCAAATAGACATCCCTCTAGTTACTTGAGTGTGACATGATCCAAATTCACTAACTCAATTCCAATCATCACGTGAGTTCAGTGTAGTTTCAGTGGTAAACATCTCTATGCTAATCATATCAACTATACGATTCATGCTCAACCTTTCGGTCTCTTGTGTTCCGAGGCCATGTCTACACATGCTAGGCTCGTCAAGTTTAACCCGAGTGTTCCGCGTGTGCAACTGTTTTGCACCCGTTGTATGTGAACGTTGAGTCTATCACACCCGATCATCACGTGGTGTCTCGAAATGATGAACTGTCGCAATGGTGCACAGACGGGGAGAACACAATTTTATCTTGAAATTTTAGTGAGGGATCACCTTACAATGCTACCGTCGTTCTAAGAAAGATAAGGCGCATAAAAGGATTAACATCACATGAAATTCATAAGTGACATGATATGGCCATGATCTTGTGCTTCTTGATCTCCATCACCAAAGCACCGACATGATCTTCATCGTCACGGGCGCCACACCATGATCTCCATCATCGTGCCGCCATCGAGGTGGTCGCGCTATCTATGCTATTACTACTAAAGCTACAACCTAACAATATAGTAAACGCATCTGCAAACACAAACGTTAGTTTTAAAGACAACCCTATGGCTCCTGTCAGTTGCCGTAGCATCGACATGCAAGTCGATATTAACTATTACAACATGATCATCTCATACATCCAATATATCACATCATGTCTTTGGCCATATCACATCACAAGCATACCTTGCAAAAACAAGTTAGACGTCCTCTAATTTGTTGTTGCATGTTTTACGTGGCTGCTATGGGTATCTAGTATGATCGCATCTTACTTACGCAAAACCACAACGGAGATGTGCAAAGTGCTATTTAACCTCTCTCCAAGGACTACCTTGGTCAAATCCAATTCAACTAAAGTTTAAGAAACAGGCACCCGCCCGTCATCTTTATGCAACAAGTTGCATGTTTGTTGATGAAACCGGTCTCTCGTAAGCGTACGAGTAATGTTGGTCCGGGCCGCTTCAATCCCACAATACCGTCAAATCGAGAAAAGACTAAGGAGGGAAGCAAATCAAACATCAACACCCACAAAAACTTTTGTGTTCTACTTGACATTACATCTACGCATGAACCTAGCTCATGATGCCACTGTTGGGGAACGTTGCATGAGAAACAAAAAAAATCCTACGCACACGAAGACCTATCATGGTGATGTTCATCTACGATAGGAAGATCGGATCCACATACCCTTGTAGATCGCTAAGTGGGAAGCGTTAAGAAACACGGTTGATGTAGTGGTACAGCTTCGTGATTTAAATCACCGTCGTCCCACGATCCGTTCCGATCTAGCACCGAACGGACGGCACCTCCGCGTTCAGCACACGTACAACTCGATGACGATCTCTGCCTTCTTGATCAAGCAAGAGAGACGGGGAAGTAGATGAGTTCTCCGGCAGCATGACGGCGCGCCGGTGATGGTGATGATCTATTCCTGCAGGCCTCCGCCCCAGCTCCGCAGAAAACCGATCTAGAGGAAGAACTACGAAGTAGAGGTTTAGGGTTGCACGTGGCAAAGTTGTGTCTCAAAAACCCTAAAACCTCTAGTATATATAGGAGGAGGGGAGGGGCTAGCCTTGGGGCTCAAGAGAGCCCCAAGGGCGCCGGCCGAGAGGAGGAGGAGGTGGACTCCAACCCCAATTCGGTTCGGTGAAGGAGGAGTCCTCCTCTTCCTTCCCACCTCCCTCTTTTTTTTCTTTGGTTTTCTTTTCCTAGCCGACATAGCCCACTTGGGATGGCCGCACCAGCCCACTGAGGGCTGGTGCACCACCCTTGGGCTATTAAGCTCACTCCCGGGTGGGTGGGCCCCTCCCGGTAAAAACCCGACACCCATTCGTCACTCCCGGTACACTATCGGTAATGCCCGAAATCTTTCCGCAGACCAAATGAAACCATCCTATATATCAATCTTCATTTTCGGACCATTCCGGAAACCCTCGTGACGTCCATGATCTCATCCGGGACTCCAAACAACCTTTGTTCACCAACACCTATAACTCAACTATACCGAAACGTCACCGAACCTTAAGTGTGCAGACCCTGCGGGTTCGAAAAGTATGCACACAAGACCCGAGACACTCCCCGATCAATATCCAACAGCGGGACCTGGATGTCCATATTGCATCCTACATATTCTACGAAGATCTTATCGGTTGAACCTCTGTGTCAAGGATTCGTATAATCCCTTACATCATTCCTTTGTCCTTTGGTATGTTACTTGCCCGAGATTTGATCGTCGGTATCCCTATACCTATTTCAATCTCGTTACCGGCAAGTCTCTTTACTCGTTCTGTAATACAAGATCCCATGACTAACACTTGATTCACATTGCTTGCAAGGCTTATATGTGATGTTGTATTACCGAGTGGGCCCCGAGATACTTCTCCGTCACACAGAGTGACAAATCCCAGTCTTGATCCATGCTAACTCAATGGACACCTTAGGAGATACATGTAGAGCACCTTTATAGTCACCCAGTAATGTTGCGATGTTTGATACACACAAGGTATTCCTCCGGTGTCAGTGAGTTACATGATCTCATGGTCATAGGAATGAATACTTGACACGCAGAAAACAATAGCAACAAATTGACACGATCACATGCTACGTTTATAATTTGGGTCTTGTCCATCACATCATTCTCCTAATGATGTAATCCAGTCATCAAGTGACAATAGTTGCATATGGTCAGAAAATCTTAACCATCCTTGATCAACTGGCTAGTCAACTAGAGGCTTACTAGGGACATTGTTTTGTCTATATATCCACACATGTATCTATGCTTTCATTCAATACAATTATAGCATGTATAATAAACGATTATCTTGAAACACGAAATATAATAATAACTATTTTATCATTCCCTCTAGGGAATATTTCTGACATGCTTAGGATCGGGTCTTGTCCATCACATCATTCTCCTAATAATGTGATCCTGTTATCAATGACATCCAATGTCCATGATCAGGAAACCTTGACCATCTATTGATCAACGAGCTAGCCAACTAGTGGCTCACTAGGGACACATTGTGGTCTATGTATTCACACATTATTATAGTTTTCGTTCAATACAAATATAGCATGAATAATAGACAATTATCATGAACTACGAAATATAATAATAACCACTTTATTATTGTTTCTAGGGCATATTTCCAACAGTCTCCCGCTGGCACTAGAGTCAATAATCTAGTTACATTGTGATGTATCGAACACCCATAGAGTTCTGGTGCTGATCATTTTTCGCTCGTGAAAGAGGTTTAGTCAAGGATCTACAACATTCAGATCCGTATGTAGTTTACAAATATCTATATCTCCATCCTGGATGTATCCACAAATGGAGTTGAAGCGACCCTTGATGTGCTTGGTCTTCTTGTGAAACCTGGGCTCCTTGGCAATGGCAATAGCTCCAGTGTTGTCACAGAAGAGAGTCATCAGGCCCAACGCACTAGGAATCACTCCTAGGTCGGTGATGAACTCCTTCATCCAGACTCCTTCCTGTGCTGCTTCCGAAGCACCTATGTACTCTGCTTCACATGTAGATGTCGCTGATACGTCGATTTTGCATGATGCTTTCATGTTGATATTTATCGCTTTTTGGGCTGTTATTACACTTCACGGTACAATACTTATGCCTTTTCTCTCTTATTTTGCAAGGTTTACATGAAGAGGGAGAATGCCGGCAGCTAGAATTCTGGCCTGAAAAGGGAGCAAGTTTGAGATACCTATTCTGCGCAACTCCAAAAGCCGTGAAAATCAACGTGGATTTTTTTGGGATTTATAAAAAATACTAGGCCGAAGAAGTACCAGAGGAGCGCCAGCAGGACGCCACAAGCCTGCTAGGCGTGGCCTCCCCCCTGGACGCGCGCTTGTGGGCTCCCACTTGGCCCTCTGGCTCCCCCCTTTTGCTACAAGAAGGGTTCCATTCCAGAAAAAATCAGGAGGAGGCTTTTCGGAGGATTCGCCGTCGCCACGAGGCGGAACTTGAGCAGGACCAATCTAGAGCTCCGGCACGACGATCCTGTCGGGGAAACTTCCCTCTCGGAGGGGGAAATTGTCACATCCCTGAAATCCCTAGTAGAGCTTAGCAAGTTTGAGCTCATGTTTTCTTTCTTTGCATTCTAAGAAAATGAATTGAACCCAAGAAAGAAGTGAAATCAAAGCAAAACTCCAACATAGTCCATATTCAAAACAAAACCCTAGCAACTCTATATGCAAAACAATTCAAAAGTGGTGACAAATCAATGAACCAAAATGGTTTTCATAAAAGTCCATCATTTTTGATAAATGTTGGAAAGAAAATATCAGGGGTGATATATATTTTCAAAATACTTTTGGCATTTTATTTTAAACTCAAAAGCCACTGAAATCAATTAATTAATTGATTTCAAATACCTCCTAGTTTTATAAAATGTTGAAAACTTCACATGGGGTGGAAATATTCCAAATAACACCCCAGAGTTGTTTACCTATTTTTATTTAAATTAGTTGGAGCCAAAACAAATAAAAGAAATGTCAGAAATATCAAACAGAAAGAATAAAAAGGAAAAGATAAAAATATTACCTATCCTGCGCTACTGGCCGGCCCAGCCCACCAAGGGCGAGGAGGTCTTCTCCCTCCTCCCGCCAGTGTGCAGGAGAGGTGTCGGCCGCACGTTTGCCGACGGCCACCTCCTGCTTCGCGCTGGAGGCACCCCCCCTCCGACCCTATCTCCTCGTGCTGAGAAGCCCCGAGGTGCCCTCCTCTCTTTCCTCTCCTCGCACGCGTCTCTCCTCTCCCCTAGCTCCCTCTCCGCGACCATCGAGCAAGCTCGCCGCCGTTGCTCACTGCTACCCCGGCAACCCCCCCCCCCTCCGGCCTACCTGAGAGGCTTAGAAGCTCCGTCGTGTTCCTCTTCGTCTTCTGAATGAAGCCAGAAGGGCTGAGGTCCTCTGTCGCTGCAGCTGTGTCGTCGTTTCCATCTTCGGTCACTGGATCTGCCGCCGTCGATTCGGCCTGCTCCAAGCCTCTCCTTCGTCGTCGATGCCAGAAATGGAGCCGCCGTGAGCCCCTGCTCCTTTCCGCTCTCTTCCCCGCGCGATGGCGTCCCCCTGAGCTCCTCCCCGACGAGCCCGAGTTTCGGCCGCCGCGCGTGCTCGTCGCCGGTGTCCCTACGGCCATCTTCACTCCCTCCTGCTACCCCTGGAAGACGAGCCGCTTCGCCAGCTTCGATTAGCCGCAAGCCGCGCCCGATTTGGCGCCGTGTAGCGCGTTTTAGCGCCACTCCGGCGAGCCCTCCGCCGCGACTATGGTCGCCGGCGACCACCCTTCGGTGGGGGCCGACGTGGCCAGTCGTTAGCAAGCTAACCCCCCCCCCCTAGAGCCACTCATAGAGGACCCCACGCGTGGGTCAAACTCCCATTAGTGCGGGTCAACGCGGGATTAAGACCTGGCTCACTGACGTGTGGCCCCCACACGTCAGGTTTGACCTGGCCCAGGCGCAGTTGACTGCTGACGCAATGCTGATGCACTGCTGACGCAGTAATTCATTTTCAATTATAAAATTAATCCAGGAAATTACTAAAACTTGTAAAAATCATAGAAATTAAAATATAACTCGGATGAAAATAATTTATATATGAAAAGGTATCAGAAAAATCCAAGGAATCTGGTAAGGGCATTTTCATGCATGTTTGAAAAAGTTAATAACACCAAATAGGCAAAATGATGAATAGGGTAAATTTAATAAATAGTTTGGAGTTGGAAATTGATACTTATTTGATTTCCACTTCAATTACTATGCTCAAACATTGGTCAATGCAAATCAGTACCTCAAAATACTAACTCCATACATGTTGAAACAATTTGAAACAATTTGTTGGCGGCCGTGTTTAGCTCTGCCCGATCGGGTAGGCTTCACTACGGTAGATACACGGTGGCACGGTGTACCAAGTGGCACCCGAATGGTGGACTTGGGAACCCTACGCGCATCGTTTGGGCCGTAGAGGAAACCTCGGCCGGACTTCCTTGCGGGTTCAGTCTCAAATAGGCAATAAACCTGGACTAGGGTCTTGTGTGGTTAACGGTCATGGCCGACACCCACGCCAGTGCTTCCGCTTGAAGGTTGTCGAGATGCATGACGTGCATATGGTGCTAAGTGGTGGAGCATGTGTGAAGAAGTATACCCCTGCAGGGTGATTCAATCTGTTCGAATAGTCGCGTCCTCGGATATGGACTACTTGGAAACATTACGTGGTACATAGACAATTTAAATGGATACTCTAAAACATGCAAGATAAGTGTGAGTGCTATGGAAGGCCTTCTCGTAGGGAGACGAGAGTGGATCCATAGTGGTGTATTGAATTGGTGAATATGTGGACTCGTGTGCGCTATCCCACCTCAAAGAAAGAACTTGTAGTCATAGTACAGGTTAGCCAAGAGTCAAAGTTGGCTTGCTGCAATCAAACCCCACAACCCTTTCATTGAAACATGATGCATATGTAGATAGTTCTGATATAAGACTTGCTGAGTACCTTTGTACTCACCGTTGCTTTATTTATGTTTTTGCAGAGAAGTCTTAGACTCATTAAAAGGTTCTACGCGATGTGTTCGATGTTGACCGGAATAGCTTGGGAATCCCAGACAGAGGTCTGGCTCCTTTGGTAGGGTCGTAGTAGCTTTTCAGGCTCTTACAACCACTTTTAGTAGATGTCTGTACCCAGACATGAATTGCTTCCGCTTGTTGTTTGTATGACTTGAGTGTCGGGTCACGAGACCCCTGTTTGTAATATCATACTATGTTGACTCTTATGAGTCTTTAATAAATGCTTGAGTCATAGAGTTATGTTGTGATGCCATGTTGTATCTACACATATCGTGCATAATGTGTGTATGTTTGAAATGCATTATATGTGTGGGATTCGACACCTAGTTGTGTGCCTTTAGTAGTACTCTTTACAGGGAAATGCCTCTTTGTGATTCCATCGAGCCTTGGTAGTTTGCTACTGCTCGGAACACATTGATTGACCGGCATGTATCCTTCTTTGCTGCTGTGTCTGTCCCCTCGGGGAAATGTCACGCGGTGTAATGGAGTCCTTGTAGCTTGCTACGACTCATCTACACACGCTGATGACCGACACCTGCTTTGCTGGGTTATGTATGCCTGTCCCTGTACGGTTGTACCGCTGGGGTTTATAACTAGTCATGTCGACCCGGGTTCTTTGTCGTTTGAACGCTAGCAGCATATTCATATACGTGAGCCAAAAGACGCAAACGGTCCCGGCCAAGGTAAGGTGGCAGCCATGGAGTTTACCGTGCGTGAGGCCGCAAAGTGATGTGATGTGTTACAGGCTAGGTTCTTATGACTCAGGATCGGGGTCGCGACAGCTTTGGTATCAGAGCTTGAGTGCCTGTAGGATAACCAAGCCAAACTGGTCGATATTGAGTCTAGCAACTCTTTAGTTATATAAGGGAATTGTTTGTGGAAGGGAACGTAAGGCTCTTTTTACTCCTTTCCTTGTGTCATTCTTATTCCGAGTCACCATCTTCTTTATTCTACGGGGTTTAAGAATTAGGCTTTCTCATCTATTCATTAGGATGACGAGTTACTATGTTGAAGACTTATAGAGAAGTAGTTGTCTTCCTGGATCAGTGTCTCCATAAGAATTCAATTGTTATGTTGTTAGTTTTCTTGCAGGTTGCCTCATATTTCATGCCCATACAGCCGTTATGCTGTCCGAGTTTTCCAAAGTTCCCAAATAGTCTGATGCAATTGCAAATTCTCTCCTCCTGAGCTAATGTCTTTTGGCCGGACAAAGCACACTAATAATTGTGTTGAGGTACTTTATTACCTCGATATTTTGTTGAAGTATTAGGAAAACATGTTACTCCGAAAACTACCCAATAGTCTAGATGTGTGGTATGTCTTCCAGTGTGATAGTTCTGGCCATCATTTTCGAAAAACATCTCGTGATGTTAAATAGCTTGTAGGTACTCTATTTCTGGGTCTTTGAATCCAAGGATCATTCTGCTCATCTCTGTTGATAGTGTTGCTAGTTCCTTTAGAATGATTAGTAACCTTGTTGTAATCCTGAAGGTGCGTGGTATATCATTCTTCCAATACCATGGACCATCTGTGTCAAAAGTCCTTCGTGAACTAAAGATCATAATAAGAGTGCTCGTGATGAGTTCTCCACTCCATATTGTGATTCTGCCTATTCCGCCCTTCTGCATGGGTTATCTAGAAGAATTATGTTGAACTCGTTCGACATTCTAATCCATGCATCCATAGCTCAAGAAATCATGTGCTCTTGAGCAGACCCTATCTAGTTGTATTTTGACCTTCATCATTGAAAGGATAGTCAAGAGTAGTTGTGCATTCATGTCATTGATGTCTTCTATTTTGTGGTCTATCAAGTTGTTCTATTCTCGAATGACTGGGAGAAGCAAACTCCAGTACCTCATCCATTTCTTGGATTGGGTCAAAGTAGTTGTAATCCGCAGATCAAAATGCCAATCTAGGTTTTGTTCTGTTCTATCTTGGAGTATTATCTTTTTTTGTCAAGAACATTATGAGAATTGCACCATCTCTTATGAACTCTTGATGTAGTGATATTTCTCGCTATCATTATTCATCCCTCGGTTTCCGTGTTGGTTGTAACTGGAATATCGACAAGTGAACCATGATGTGTGAAATCAATACTCCTAGCAATGTTATTGCTTGGTAGCTAATGGACAATAATTTCACTCTTATGGTGATGGTGATTGAATCGTCATCGTAAGATTGACCGTGCTACCTAGTCCATGGTTCATGGAGCACTTTTCGATCAATGAGTTAGGATTTTTGTCAATCCCTCGCTCTATTGATCACATCATCTTGCCCCGAAAAGCGAGATTGTTCCCGAGCTTAATAATATATCGGTGGTTTGTGATTTTCCGAATATCTTCTCAGAAGTATTACCAGGTTGTTTCCTGACTGTTATGATAGAGCTCGTGATCAAGTTGGTTTTTCTATAAACCAACCCCTTCTCCAAGAATCTGTATTGGTTACCCCGAGCTAGTTGGTTAAGCTAAACAACAACTTGGAGAGTTGGAAGATAAAAGCTTCGCCTAAACTCAGCTCATTTAAAAGGGATATCTTTCTGTTGTGTGAGTCTGAAGAAAGATGATATTTTCATCGGTTGATTCGTGTGATCAATTGTGGCATATATTATCTTGTTCAATTTTGATTTGAGTATGGGTTATTGTCAAATCAAACTCAGAACCAAAATTTTAGTAACGGTGTCTTACTCATGGATCTATGTGAGCATACACCATTATATTCTTTGATCTGACCAATGCTATTATCTTGCTCACATAGTTGTGGAAATCCATTTACATGGGTATCTTGATGAATTGTTGTTGAGCCCATCGGCAACATTCTCATTTGTTCCATGATCTATGTTGGACATTAAGCTAGTGCTGGAAACTTTGTAGACATTGTCTTCGTGTCTCGTGCACGAGGTATATGTTAGGTGTAAGAAGTGAATTCCTCTAATTCATGTGCATCTGATGCAAGTTGCCGCCGTGAATTCAAGAAAAGTTAATTTGTTTCTTCGGAACCATTCCAAGTCAATCATGCACGTGCGAAGTATTCTATGGTTTGATAGACTGATCATCTTCACTCCATATGCATCTCCTAGCACACCAAGCCACTGATTGATTTGTTCAAGGAAAAGAAGTTAGGTATCATTCCTGAAGGTACCAGACGGACTTGCACATGGCTTCGTTATCCGCAATGATGGTTCCCATCCAGAACTCGGTAGTGTTTTGCTGTAAGATTTTTCATGTGTTCACAGTTGTCTTGGGCAGTGTGTTCATGTGGGTCTTGCGATCCAACTCATGTTTTGGAGTTGTCTTCCGTAGTTCATTTCCTGAGAATCATGCAACGTTATCTCGTCGATTTGTGTTGCAAACTTTCTTTTCGGACATGAGTCTGAAGCATCGTGTCACCAGCCGGAGCTGAATCTCAGGCAGTTATAATGGTTGGAACTTTCCCCAAGAATTATAATATTGGTCTCTATGTAACCCGGTAAAGTGGTGAAATGGCTAACACACCTAGCCGGAAGACTTGATATTATAATATCTTGCATCAGCAATCTTAGTCATCTTCCCGTGAGGTTTTGTATGATTTATTTTGGAAGTTGTTCCTCATGGACTTCCTTTGATGCCCCGAATTCCGACCTATACTTGATGTGCTAGTTATCAAGCATGATCTATAATTGGGTTGTGCTAGTACATCAAGGGGAACATTAGAAGCGGAGTGCTAAATGACTCTCGGTCGATCAACCAGATTTCGTTCCCTTGGCACAGCTAAGGTGAAATCTGAGGAAGTGTTGTCTTCCTTTGTATCTGCATCCTCCATCACTGTGTTGGAAATATGCCCTAGAGGCAATAATAAATTAGTTATTATTATATTTCTTAGTTCATGATAATCGTTTATTATCCATGCTATAATTGTATTGATTGGAAACACAATACTTGTGTGGATACATAGACAAAACACTGTCCCTAGTAAGCCTCTAGTTGACTAGCTCGTTGATCAAAGATGGTCAAGGTTTCCTGGCCATAGGTAAGTGTTGTCACTTGATAACGGGATCACATCATTAGGAGAATCATGTGATGGACTAGACCCAAACTAATAGACGTAGCATGTTGATCGTGTCATTTTGTTGCTACTGTTTTCTGCGTGTCAAGTATTTATTCCTATGACCATGAGATCATATAACTCACTGACACCGGAGGAATGCTTTGTGTGTATCAAACGTTGCAACGTAACTGGGTGACTATAAAGATGCTCTACAGGTATCTCCGAAGGTGTTAGTTGAGTTAGTATGGATCAAGACTGGGATTTGTCACTCCGTGTGACGGAGAGGTATCTCGGGGCCCACTCGGTAATACAACATCACACACAAGCCTTGCAAGCAATGTAACTTAGTGTAAGTTGCGGGATCTTGTATTACGGAACGAGTAAAGAGACTTGCCGGTAAACGAGATTGAAATAGGTATGCGGATACTGACGATCGAATCTCGGGCAAGTAACATACCGAAGGACAAAGGGAATGACATACGGGATTATATGAATCCTTGGCACTGAGGTTCAAACGATAAGATCTTCGTAGAATATGTAGGATCCAATATGGGCATCCAGGTCCCGCTATTGGATATTGACCGAGGAGTCACTCGGGTCATGTCTACATAGTTCTCGAACCCGCAGGGTCTGCACACTTAAGGTTCGACGATGTTTTATGCGTATTTGAGTTATATGGTTGGTTACCGAATGTTGTTCGGAGTCCCGGATGAGATCATGGACGTCACGAGGGTTTCCGGAATGGTCCGGAAACGAAGATTGATATATAGGATGACCTCATTTGGTTACCGGAAGGTTTTCGTGCATTACCGGAAAAGTTTCGGGCTCATCGGTAGTGTACCGGGAGTGCCGGGAGGGGTCCCGGGGACCATCGGGAGGGGTGTCACGCCCCAAGGGGTCTCATGGGCTACGGGAAGAGATAAACCAGCCCCTAGTGGGCTGGAATAAGTTCCCACTAAGGCCCATAAGGTTTGAGAAGGAAAAAACACAAGGTGGAAAGAGTTTCCAAGTGGGAAGGTGGAATCCTACTCCAAGTAGGATTGGAGTAGGACTCCTCCACCTCCAATTTCGGCCAAACCTTTAGGTTTTGAGGCTGCCTCCTCCCCTCCCTCCCACCTATATATACGGAGGTTTTAGGGCTGATTTGAGACGACTTTCTCACGGCTGCCCGACCACATACCTCCATAGTTTTTCCTCTAGATCGCGTTTCTGCGGAGCTCGGGCGGAGCCCTGCTGAGACAAGATCATCACCAACCTCCGGAGCGCCGTCATGCTGCCGGAGAACTCTTCTACCTCTCCGTCTCTCTTGCTGGATCAAGAAGGCCGAGATCATCGTCGAGCTGTACGTGTGCTGAACGCGGAGGTGCCGTCCGTTCGGTACTAGATCGTGAGACTGATCGCGGGATTGTTCGCGGGGCGGATCGAGGGACGTGAGGACGTTCCACTACATCAACCGCGATCTCTAATCGCTTCTGCTGTACGATCTACAAGGGTACGTAGATCACTCATCCCCTCTCGTAGATGGACATCACCATGATAGGTCTTCGTGCGCGTAGGAAAATTTTTGTTTCCCATGCGACGTTCCCCAACAGTGGCATCATGAGCTAGGTTCATGCGTAGATGTCTTCTCGAGTAGAACACAAAAGGTTTTGTGGGCGGTGATGTGCGTTTTGCTGCCCTCCTTAGTCTTTTCTTGATTCCGCGGTATTGTTGGATTGAAGCGGCTTGGACCGACATTACTCGTACGCTTACGAGAGACTGGTTTCATCGTTACGAGTAACCCCCTTTGCTCAAAGATGACTGGCAAGTGACTGTTTCTCCAACTTTAGTTGAATCGGATTTGACCGAGGAGGTCCTTGGATGAGGTTAAATAGCAACTCATATATCTCCGTTGTGGTGTTTGCGTAAGTAAGATGCGATCCTACTAGATACCCTCGGTCACCACGTAAAACATGCAACAACAAAATTAGAGGACGTCTAACTTGTTATTGCAGGGTATGATTGTGATGTGATATGGCCAATGATGTGATGTGATATATTGGATGTATGAGATGATCATGTTGTAATAGAAATATCGACTTGCACGTCGATGGTACGGCAACCGGCAGGAGCCATAGGGTTGTCTTTATACTAACGTTTGTGCTTGCAGATGCGTTTACTATTTTGCTAGGATGTAGCTTTAGTAGTAATAGCATAAGTAGCACGACAACCCCGATGGCAACACGTTGATGGATGATCATGGTGTGGCGCCGGTGACAAGAAGATCGTGCCGGTGCTTTGGTGATGGAGATCAAGAAGCACGTGATGATGGCCATATCATGTCACTTATGAATTGCATGTGATGTTAATCCTTTTATGCACCTTATTTTGCTTAGAACGACGGTAGCATTATGAGGTGATCTCTCACTAAAATTTCAAGACAAAATTGTGTTCTCCCCGACTGTGCACCGTTGCGACAGTTCTTCGTTTCGAGACACCACGTGATGATCGGGTGTGATAGACTCAACGTTCACATACAACGGGTGCAAAACAGTTGCACACGCAGAACACTCGGGTTAAGCTTGACGAGCCTAGCATGTGCAGACATGGCCTCGGAACACATGAGACCGAAAGGTCGAGCATGAATCGTATAGTTGATATGATTAGCATAGAGATGCTTACCACTGAAACTATTCTCGACTCACGTGATGATCGGACTTGAGATAGTGGATTTGGATCATGTACCACTCAAATGACTAGAGAGATGTACTTTTTGAGTGGGAGTTCTTAAGTAATATGATTAATTGAACTAATTGTCATGAACATAGTCTAATGGTCTTTGCGAATTACGATGTAGCTTGCGCTATAGCTCTACTGTTTTTATATGTTCCTAGAGAAAATTTAGTTGAAAGTTGATAGTAGCAAACTTTGCAGAGGATTGTCCTCGTTGCTGCGTAGAAGGCTTATGTCCTTAATGCACCACTTGGTGTGCTGCACCTCGAGCGTCGTCTGTGGATGCTGTGAACATCCGACATACACGTTTCTGATGACTACATGATAGTTCAGTGCAAAATACTTAATGGCTCAGAAGCAAGGCGCCGAAGACGTTTTGAAACGTCACGGAACATAAGTGATGTTCTAAAGAGATGAAATTGTGATTTCATGCTTGTGCCCTTGTTAAGAGGTACGAGACCTCCAACAAGATTCTTTGTCCACAAAGTAAATGAGAAAGGCTCAATCGTTGAGCGTGTGCTCAGATTGTCTGACTACGACAAACACTTGAATCAAGTGGGAGTTAATCTTCCAGATGACATAGTGATGGTTCTCCAAAAGTCACTGCCACCAAGCTGTGAGAGCTTCGGGATGAACTATAACATATCAAGGATAGATACAATGATCCTTGAGCGATTCGTGATGTTTGACACTGCGAAAGTAGAAATCAAGAAGGAGCGTCAATAGTTGATGGTTTGTAAAACCACTAAGTTTCAAGAAAGGCAAGGGCTAGAAGGGATACTTCGTGAAACGGCAAAACAGTTGCTGCACTAATGAAGAGACCCAAGATTAAACCCAAACCCGAGACTAAGTGCTTCTGTAATGAGGGGAACAATCACTGAGGCGGAGCAACTCTAGATACTTGGTAGATAAGAAGGCTGGCAAAAGTCGAAAGAAGTGTATTTGATATACATGATGTTGATGTGTACTTTACTAGTACTCCTAGTGGCATGAGGGTATTGGATACCGGTTCGGTTGCTAAGTGATTAGTAACACGAAATGAAAGCTACGGCATAAACGGAGACTAGCTAAAGGCGAGGTGACGATACGTGTTGGAAGTGTTTCCAAGGTTGATATGATCAAACGTCGCACGCTCCCTCTACCATCGGGATTGGTGTTAAACCTAAATAATTGTTATTTGGTGCTTGCGTTAAGCATGAACATGATTGTATCGTGTTTATTGCAATACGATTATTCATTTAAGGAGAATAATGGTTACTCTATTTTCTTGAATATTCACCTTCAATGGTTTATTGAATCTCGATCGTAGTGTTACACATGTTCATGATATTGGTGCCAAAAGATACGAGTTAATGATGATAGTACCACTTACTTGTGGCACTGCCGCTTGAGTCATGTTAGTATAAATTGCATGAAGAGGCTCCATGCTGATGGATCTTTGTACTCACCTGATTTCGAATCACTAGTGACATGCAAATCATACCACATGAGCAAGGCCTTGTTTTCATTGAGATGAAATAAGATAGTAACTTGTTGGAAGTGATACATTTTGATGTATGCAGTCCAATGGGTGCTGAGGCACGCAGTGGATATCATTATGTTCTTACTTCACTGACGATTTGAGTAGATACAGGAGTATTTACTTAATGAATCACAAGTCTGAAATGTTGAAAAGTTCAATTCCGTTCCAGAGTGAAGTTCATCGTAACAAGAGGATAAACTGTCTACGATATGATCATGGAAATGAAAATCTGAGTTACGGGTTTTTGGTACGCAGTTAAGACAATGTGGAAATTGTTTCGCAGTTCATGCCACCTGGAACATCATAGTGTGATGATGTGTCTGAACGTCATAGCCACGCACTATTTGGTATGGTGCATACTATGATGTCTCTTATCGAATTACCACTATCGTTTATGGGTTTTGCATTAGAGACAACCGCACTCACTTTAAATAGGGCACCGCGTATTTCCGTTGAGATGACACAGTATAGACTGAGGTTTAGAGAAATCTAAACTGTCGTTTCCTGAAAGTTTGGGGTTTCGACACTTATGTGAAAAAGTTTCAGTCTGATAAGCTCGAACCCAAAGCGGATAAATGCTTCTTCATAGGGTATCCAAAACAGTTGGGTACATCTCCTATCTCAGATCCGAAAGCAAAGTGTTTGTTTCTAGAAACGGATCCTTTCTCGAGGAAAGGTTTCTCTCGAAAGAATTGAGTGGGAGGGTAGTAGAACTTGATGAGGTTATTGAACCATCACTTCAACCAGTGTGTAGCAGGGCGCAGGAAGTTCTTCCTGTGGCGCCTACACCAATTGAAGTGGAAGATGATGATGGTGATCATTGAGCTTCGAATCAAGTTACTACAAACCTCGTAGGTCGACAAGGTCGCGTACTGCTGGAGAGTAGTACGGTAACCCTGTCTTGGAGGTCATGTTGTTGAGCAACAATGAACCTACAAGTTATGGAGAAAGCGATGGTGGGCCCAGATTCCGACAAATGGCTGGAAGCCATGAAATCCGAGAGAGGATCCATGTGTGAAAACAAAGTGTAGACTTTGGTAGAACTACTTGATGGTCATAGGACTATTGAGTAAAAATGGATCTGTAAAAGAAGACAGACGATGATGGTGATAAGTCACTGTTAAGAAAAGCTCGACTTGTCACAAAGATGTTTTCGACAAGATCAAACAGTTGACTATGATGAGACTTTCTCACTCATAGCGATGCTAAAGGTCTGTTAGAATTATGTTAGTTGTTGATGCATTATTTATGAAATATTGCACGTAGGATGTCAAAACATTGTTTCCTCGACGGTTTCCTTGAGCAAACATTGTATGTGATACAACCAGAAGTTTTTGTCGATCCTAAAGATGCTACCAAGTATGCAAGCTCCAGTGATCCTTCAATGGACTGGTGCAAGCATCTCAGAGTTGGAATAAGCACTTTGATGAGATGATCAAAGATTTTGGGTGTGTACAAGGTTTATGAGAAACTTGTATTTCCAAAGAAGTGAGTGGGAGCACTGTAGAATTTCTGATAGGTATATGTGGTTGACATATTGTGGATCAGAAGTAATGTAGAATTTCTGTAAAGCTTACAAGATTGTTTGAAAGAAGTTTTCAAAGGAGTACCTGGATTACGCTACTTGAACGTTGAGCATCAAAGATCTATGGAGATAGATCGAAAACGCTTAATAGAAGTTTCAACAAGATGCATGCCTTGACAAGTTTTTGAAAGAGTTCAAAATAGATCAGCAAAGAAGGAGTTCTTGGTTGCGTTGTGAGGTGTGAATTTGAGTAAGACTCAAAACCCGACCACGGCAGAATAAAGAGAATAGACGAAGGTCGTCTTCTATGCCTTAGCCGTAGAATCTAAAGTATGCCATGCTGTGTACCGCACCTGATGTGTGCCTTGACTCAAAGTCTGTTGAGGGTACAGAGAGTGATCCATGATTGAATCACTAGCAGCGGTCAAAATTTATCCTTAGTAACTAATGGACTAAGGAATTTTTCTCGATTATGGAGGTGGTTAAAGAGTTCGTCGTAAAGAGGTTACGTTGATGCAAGCTTTGACACTAATCCGAATAACTATGAGTAGTGAAACGGATTCATATAGTAGAGTAGATATTTGGAGCATTTCCGAATAGCACGTAGTAGCAGCATCTATAAGATGACATAAAAATTTGTAAAGAACACACGGATCTGAAAGTTTCAGAACCGTTGACTGAAACTCTCTCACGAGCAAGACGTGATCAGACCCCAGAACTATATGGGTGTTGGATTCGTTGGAATCACATGGTGATGTGAACTAGATTATTGACTCTAGTGCAAGTGGGAGACTGTTGGAAATATGCCCTAGAGGCAATAATAAATTAGTTATTATTATATTTCTTAGTTCATGATAATCGTTTATTATCCATGCTATAATTGTATTGATTGGAAACACAATACTTGTGTGGATACATAGACAAAACACTGTCCCTAGTAAGCCTCTAGTTGACTAGCTCGTTGATCAAAGATGGTCAAGGTTTCCTGGCCATAGGTAAGTGTTGTCACTTGATAACGGGATCACATCATTAGGAGAATCATGTGATGGACTAGACCCAAACTAATAGACGTAGCATGTTGATCGTGTCATTTTGTTGCTACTGTTTTCTGCGTGTCAAGTATTTATTCCTATGACCATGAGATCATATAACTCACTGACACCGGAGGAATGCTTTATGTGTATCAAACGTCGCAACGTAACTGGGTGACTATAAAGATGCTCTACAGGTATCTCCGAAGGTGTTAGTTGAGTTAGTATGGATCAAGACTGGGATTTGTCACTCCGTGTGACGGAGAGGTATCTCGGGGCCCACTCGGTAATACAACATCACACACAAGCCTTGCAAGCAATGTAACTTAGTTTAAGTTGCGGGATCTTGTATTACGGAACGAGTAAAGAGACTTGCCGGTAAACGAGATTGAAATAGGTATGCGGATACTGACGATCGAATCTCGGGCAAGTAACATACCGAAGGACAAAGGGAATGACATACGGGATTATATGAATCCTTGGCACTGAGGTTCAAACGATAAGATCTTCGTAGAATATGTAGGATCCAATATGGGCATCCAGGTCCCGCTATTGGATATTGACCGAGGAGTCACTCGGGTCATGTCTACATAGTTCTCGAACCCGCAGGGTCTGCACACTTAAGGTTCGACGATGTTTTATGCGTATTTGAGTTATATGGTTGGTTACCGAATGTTGTTCGGAGTCCCGGATGAGATCATGGACGTCACGAGGGTTTCCGGAATGGTCCGGAAACGAAGATTGATATATAGGATGACCTCATTTGGTTACCGGAAGGTTTTCGTGCATTACCGGAAAAGTTTCGGGCTCATCGGTAGTGTACCGGGAGTGCCGGGAGGGGTGCCGGGGACCATCGGGAGGGGTGTCACGCCCCAAGGGGTCTCATGGGCTACGGGAAGAGATAAACCAGCCCCTAGTGGGCTGGAATAAGTTCCCACTAAGGCCCATAAGGTTTGAGAAGGAAAAAACACAAGGTGGAAAGAGTTTCCAAGTGGGAAGGTGGAATCCTACTCCAAGTAGGATTGGAGTAGGACTCCTCCACCTCCAATTTCGGCCAAACCTTTAGGTTTTGAGGCTGCCTCCTCCCCTCCCTCCCACCTATATATACGGAGGTTTTAGGGCTGATTTGAGACGACTTTCTCACGGCTGCCCGACCACATACCTCCATAGTTTTTCCTCTAGATCGCGTTTCTGCGGAGCTCGGGCGGAGCCCTGCTGAGACAAGATCATCACCAACCTCCGGAGCGCCGTCACGCTGCCGGAGAACTCTTCTACCTCTCCGTCTCTCTTGCTGGATCAAGAAGGCCGAGATCATCGTCGAGCTGTACGTGTGCTGAACGCGGAGGTGCCGTCCGTTCGGTACTAGATCGTGAGACTGATCGCGGGATTGTTCGCGGGGCGGATCGAGGGACGTGAGGACGTTCCACTACATCAACCGCGATCTCTAATCGCTTCTGCTGTACGATCTACAAGGGTACGTAGATCACTCATCCCCTCTCGTAGATGGACATCACCATGATAGGTCTTCGTGCGCGTAGGAAAATTTTTGTTTCCCATGCGACGTTCCCCAACACACTGTTCATCATGGTAGTATGTGGTGTCACCAAGATCTTGGCATGGATGTTGGTAAAACTTTGATGAATATGCAAATGCTCAAGTTCTTGAGAGCACGCTCAGACACTAGGTTATATCCTCGGTAATACTTGGAATGTGCCTTCCGTTCGCCGAGTTGTTCTATAACCCTAGTTTCTTTCCAACTGAGTATGCCATTCTTTCAAATTCCTTCAAACAATCATTTGTGAATTGCCTTACTCTGGTATGAAGTATTTCAATGATCTTGGGATCAAAAGTAATTCTTTTTGCCACTTAAAGGAATATCTCTGTGAGTCACCTTCCTAAGGTGCCCCGTTATGATACGAATGGCAATTTAATCCTCGCTACTTTGAAACCTCGTCACCATCTGATTTAAGCATGGATTTATTGCCTACCAATCGCACCTCTGTTATATGTCTCATTTTCTCATCCGTGTTTTGGTGTTGTGTCTCAGCTCAAGGGACGTTCCTACGTCTCATTCTATGAGTTGATCTTGAGTTGCTCGATCTTCGAGGAGATCGAATCTTGTGTCGTCTCCCTGTTCTTTTGTCGTCAAGCTAGATGAAGACCTCAAGGACAAAGAAGTCAAGATCAACATGGTACGATGAATCAACATCCTCGAGAGAAGCAAATGGATCGTGAAGATTGTGATAGTTTAGTGTCCCCTCTTCCTCCTCCCGACTATGCCTGAATCTCGGGACGATATTCTTCTTTAGTGGGGGTGAGTTGTCACATCCCTGAAATCCCTAGTAGAGCTTAGCAAGTTTGAGCTCATGTTTTCTTTCTTTGCATTCTAAGAAAATGAATTGAACCCAATAAAGAAGTGAAATCAAAGCAAAACTCCAACATAGTCCATATTCAAAACAAAACCCTAGCAACTCTATATGCAAAACAATTCAAAAGTGGTGACAAATCAATGAACCAAAATGGTTTTCATAAAAGTCCATCATTTTTGATAAATGTTGGAAAGAAAATATCAAGGGTGATATATATTTTCAAAATACTTTTGGCATTTTATTTTAAACTCAAAAGCCACTGAAATCAATTAATTAATTGATTTCAAATACCTCCTAGTTTTATAAAATGTTGAAAACTTCACATGGGGTTGGAAATATTCCAAATAACACCCCAGAGTTGTTTACCTATTTTTCTTTAAATTAGTTGGAGCCAAAACAAATAAAAGAAATGTCAGAAATATCAAACAGAAAGAATAAAAAGGAAAAGATAAAAATATTACCTATGCTGCGCTACTGGCCGGCCCAGCCCACCAAGGGCGAGGAGGTCTTCTCCCTCCTCCCGCCAGTGTGCAGGAGAGGTGTCGGCCGCACGTTCGCCGACGGCCACCTCCTGCTTCGCGCTGGAGGCACCCCCCTCCGACCCTATCTCCTCGTGCTGAGAAGCCCCGAGGTGCCCTCCTCTCTTTCCTCTCCTCGCACGCGTCTCTCCTCTCCCCTAGCTCCCTCTCCGCGACCACCGAGCAAGCTCGCCGCCGTTGCTCACTGCTACCCCGGCAAACCCCCCCCCCCCTCCGGCCTACCTGAGAGGCTCAGAAGCTCCGCCGTGTTCCTCTTCGTCCTTTGAATGAAGCCAGAAGGGCTGCGGTCCTCTGTCGCTGCAGCTATGTCGTCGTTTCCATCTCCGGTCACCGGATCTGCCGCCGTCGATTCGGCCTGCTCCAAGCCTCTCCTTCGTCGCCGATGCGAGAAATGGAGCCGCCGTGAGCCCCTGCTCCTTTCCCCTCTCTTCCCCGCGCGATGGCGTCCCCCTGAGCTCCTCCCCGACGAGCCCGACTTTCGGCCGCCGCGCGCGCTCGTCGCCGTGTCCCTCCGGCCATCTTCAGTCCCTCCTGCTACCCCTGGAAGATGAGCCGCTTCGCCAGCTTCGATTAGCCGCAAGCCGCGCCCGATTTGGCGCCGTGTAGCGCGTTTTAGCGCCACTCCGGCGAGCCCTCCGCCGCGACTATGGTCGCCGGCGACCACCCTCCGGTGGGGGCCGACGTGGCCAGTCGTTAGCAAGCTAACCCCCCCCCCCCTAGAGCCACTGACACAGGACCCCACGCGTGGGTCAAACTCCCATTAGTGTGGGTCAACGCAGGATTAAGACCTGGCTCACTGACGTGTGGCCCCCACACGTCAGGTTTGACCTGGCCCAGGCGCAGTTGACTGCTGACGCAATGTTGATGCAGTGCTGACGCAGTAATTCATTTTCAATTATAAAATTAATCTAGGAAATTACTAAAACTTGTAAAAATCATAGAAATTAAAATATAACTCGGATGAAAATAATTTATATATGAAAAAGTATCAGAAAAATCCAAGGAATCTGGTTAGGGCATTTTCATGCATGTTTGAAAAAGTTAACAACACCAAATAGGCAAAATGATGAATAGGGTAAATTTAATAAATAGTTTGCGGTTGGAAATTGATACTTATTTGATTTCCACTTCAATTACTATGCTCAAACATTGGTCAATGCAAATCAGTACCTCAAAATGCTAACTCCATACATGTTGAAACAATTTGTTATGAGCATCAGGTCGAATCAATTAAAAGGGTACCCGGAACAATAACCGGCTTGACGTGATGTTTGAATCCTAATTCAAACGAACTTGAACTTAAGAAATGATAGCCACATTAGCCCTGCCACCTTTCATTTCATGTCTTGAGCATGCATCATAGTGTTGCATTTCCGTGAAGTAATTGTTGTTCTTTCTTGTTTGCCGGTGTTGTCCCCCCCCCCTCGCTAAACGATGTTTCCGATGATGTGATCGTTGACATTGATGAAGACTCATTGCTATCTTCAGACGTGTCAGGCAAGCAAACCCCCCTTGAGCATATTGAAATAAACCCACTCTCTTGCTCCTGCTCTCTTTTACTGCATTAGGACAAACACGATTCAACTGTACATGTTATCGGTAGTTGAACCCATTCCTTTGCATGACCTGATTTTGTCACAGTAAATAGTTGAAACCACTTAGCATGAGTAGCAACTGCTTGAGCCTTGTTGTGCTTACTCATCCATGCTTTCTTACAATGCCTGCTATGCTTAGAGTCGTGTCGGGTCTGATCCGTCTGGATGATGAATCGGAATGGTTGTGTTCATGTCTTACAGTGTGAGAGTAAAGGTGTGAATCTGATTTGGTAAAGGTAGCGATGAGAGGCCATGTAGGAGTACATGGTGGGTTGTCTCATTGGGACCGTCCTTAAGAACTGAGTTCTGTGTGTGTTATCCAAGACAAGATACTACCATGCATTGGGCCCTGAAATATGACCCCGCTCGGCTTATTAATTGCCTAGATCTCTGTCCAGGAGTTGCAATTAGTTTCTGGTGTTTGTAGGAAAAGTGTTGGCGGCCGTGTTTAGCTCTGCCCGATGGGGTAGGCTTCACTACGGTAGATACACGGTGGCACGATGTACCAAGTGGCACCCGAATGGTGGACTTGGGAACCCTGCGCGCATCGTTTGGGCCGTAGAGGAAACCTCGGCCGGACTTCCTTGCGGGTTCAGTCTCAAATAGGCGATAAACCTAGACTAGGGTCTTGTGTGGTTAAAGGTCGTGGCCGACACCCACGCCAGTGCTTCCGCTTGAAGGTTGCCGAGATGCATGACGTGCATATGGTACTAAGTGGTGGGAGCATGTGTGAAGAAGTATACCCCTGCAGGGTGACTCAATCTGTTCGAATAGCCGCGTCCTCGGATATGGACTACTTGGAAACATTACGTGGTACATAGACAATTTAAATGGATACTCTAAAACATGCAAGATAAGTGTGAGTGCTATGGAAGGCCTTCTCGTAGGGAGACGAGAGTGGATCCATAGTGGTGTATTGAATTGATGAATATGTGGACTCGTGTGCGCTATCCCACCTCAAAGAAAGAACTTGTAGTCATAGTACAGGTTAGCCAAGAGTCAAAGCTGGCTTGCTGCAATCAAACCCCACAATCCTTTCATTGAAACATGATGCATATGTAGATAGTTCTGATATAAGACTTGCTGAGTACCTTTGTACTCACGGTTATTTTATTTATGTTTTTGCAGAGAAGTCTTAGACTCATTAAAAGGTTCTACGCGATGTGTTCGATGTTGACCGGAATAGCTTGGGAATCCCAGACAGAGGTCTGGCTCCTTTGGTAGGGTCGTAGTAGCTTTTCAGGCTCTTACAGCCACTTTTAGTAGATGTCTGTACCCAGACATGAATTGCTTCCGCTTGTTGTTTGTATGACTTGAGTGTCGGGTCACGAGACCCCTGTTTGTAATATCATACTATGTTGACTCTTATGAGTCTTTAATAAATGCTTGAGTCATAGAGTTATGTTGTGATGCCATGTTGTATCTACACATATCGTGCATAATGTGTGTATGTTTGAAATGCATTATATGTGTGGGATTCGAAACCTAGTTGTGTGCCTTTAGTAGTACTCTTTACAGGGAAATGCCTCTTTGTGATTCCATCGAGCCTTGGTAGTTTGCTACTGCTCGGAACACATTGATTGACCGGCATGTATCCTTCTTTGCTGCTGTGTCTGTCCCCTCGGGGAAATGTCACGCGGTGTAATGGAGTCCTTGTAGCTTGCTACGACTCATCTACACACGCTGATGACCGACACCTGCTTTGCTGGGTTATGTATGCCTGTCCCTGTACGGTTGTACCGCTGGGGTTTATAACTAGTCATGTCGACCCGGGTTCTTTGTCGTTTGAACGCTAGCAGCATATTCATATACGTGAGCCAAAAGACGCAAACGGTCCCGGCCAAGGTAAGGTGGCAGCCATGGAGTTTACCGTGCGTGAGGCCGCAAAGTGATGTGATGTGTTACAGGCTAGGTTCTTATGACTCAGGATCGGGGTCCCGACAGAAATCGTCACCATCATCATCACCAACACTCCTCTCATCGGAGGGGACTCATCACCATCAATATCTTCATTAGCGCCATCTCATCTCCAAACCCTAGTTCATCTCTTGTAACCAATCTCCGTCTCACGACTCCGATTGGTACTTGTAAGGTTGCTAGTAGTGTTAATTACTCTTTGTACTTGATGCTAGTTGGATTACTTGGTGGAAGATTATATGTTCAGATCCTTGATGCTACTCATTACCTCTCTGGTCATGAATATGATTATGCTTTGTGAGTAGTTACTTTTCTTCCTGAGGACATGGGATAAGTCTTGCTATAAGTAGTCATGTGAATTTGGTATTCGTTCGATAATTTGATGTGGTGTATATTGTTTTTCCTCTAGTGGTGTTATGTGAACGTCAACTACATAACACTTCACCATTATTTGGGCCTAGAGGAAGGCATTGGTAAGTAGTAAGTAGATGATGGGTTGCTAGAGTGACAGAAGCTTAAACCCTAGTTTATGTGTTGCTTCGTAAGGGGCTGATTTGGATCCACTAGTTTAATGCTATGGTTAGACTTTGTCTTAATTCTTCCTTCGTAGTTGCGGATGCTTGCGAGAGGGGTTAACCATAAGTGGGATGCTTTTCCAAGTAAGGGTAGTACCCAAGCGCCGGTCCACCCACATATCAAACTATCAAAGTAGCGAACACGGATCATATGAACATGATGAAAACTAGCTTGACAGAAATTCCCATGTGTCCTCAGGAGCGTTTTTCCTCCTATAAGAGTTTGTCCAGGCTTGTCCCTTGCTACAAAAGGGATTGGGCCACTTTGCTGCACCATTGTTACTTTTGTTACTTGCTACTTGCTACGAATCATCTCACCACACAACTACTTGTTACCGATAATTTGAGTGCTTGCAGATATTACCTTGCTGAAAACCACTTGTCAGATCCTTCTGCTCCTCGTTGGGTTCGACACTCTTACTTATTGAAAGGACTATGATAGACCCCCTATACTTGTGGGTCATCAAGACTCTTTTCTAGCGCCGTTGCCGAGGAGTGAAGCGCCTTTGGTAAGTGGAATTTGGTAAGGAAACATTTATATAGTGTGCTGAAATTTATTGTCACTTGTCATTATGGAAACTAATCCTTTGAGGGCCTTGTTCGGGGTATCTTCACCTCAAACGGAAGCACGAAGAGTTTCTCCTCACCCTGCTGCACCTACTGAAAATATTTGCTATGAATTTCCTTCGGGTATGCTTGAGAAACTGCTAGCTAATCCTTTTACAGGAGATGGAACATTACATCCCGACTTGCATCTAATCTATGTAGATGAAGTTTGTGGTCTCTTTAAGCTTGTAGGTTTGCCCGAGGATGAGGTCAAGAAGAAGGCCTTTCCCTTATGTTTGAGGGATGAGGCGTTGACATGGTATAGGCTATGTGATGATACTGGATCATGGAACTACAATCGGTTGAAATTGGAATTTCGTCAAAAGTTTTATCCTATGCATCTAGTACATCGTGATCGGAATTATTTTTTGCCTCGTGATAGAGAAAGCATCGCTCAAGCTTGGGGGAGGCTTAAATCAATGTTATATTCATGCCCCAACCATGAGCTCTCGAGAGAAATTATCATTCAGAACTTCTATGCTCGGCTTTCTCATGATGATCGCGCCATGCTTGACACTTCTTGTACCGGTTCTTTTATGAAGAGGGATATTGACTTCAAATGGAATTTATTGGAGAGAATTAAACATAACTCTGAAGATTGGGAGTTGGATGAAGGTAAGGAGTCAGGTATGAATTTCAAGTTTGATTGCGTTAAATCCTTTGTTGAAACAAATACTTTTTGTGATTTTGGTGCTAAGTATGGACTTGAATCTGAGATAGTAGCTTCATTGTGTGAATCATTTGCTGCTCATATTGATCTCCCCAAAGAGAAGTGATTTAAATATCATCCTCCCTTAGAAGTCAATGTAGTTAAACCCAATCCAGTTGAAGAGAAAGTCATTGCCTATAATGATCCTATTGTTCCCAGTGCTTACATTGAGAAACCACCTTTCCCTGCTATGATAAAGGATCATTCTAAAGCTTCAACTGTGACACGTAGGGGCTACATTAGAACACCTACACCCCCTGAGCAAATTAGAGTTGAACCTAGCATTGCTATTATCAAAGATCTTGTGTCTGACAATGTTGATGGCCATTATATTCACTTCTGTGAAGATGCTGCTAGAATTGCTAAACCACACGCTAGAGACAAACATAGGCATGTTGTTGGCACGCATGTTGTTTCTGTTAAGATAGGAGATCATTGTTATCATGGTTTATGTGATGTGGGTGCTAGTGTTAGTGCAATACCTCAATCCTTATATGATGAAATTAAAGACGAGATTGCACCTGTCGAGATAGAACCCATTGATGTCACTATTCAGCTTGCCAATAGAGATACTATCTACCCTGTGGGAATTGTTAGGGATGTTGAAGTCTTGTGTGGTAAAACGAAGTATCCTACTGATTTCCTCGTTCTTGCTACCACACAAGATAGATTTTGTCCCATCATTTGGCAGACCCTTCCTCAATACCGTCAATGCTCATATTGACTGTGAGGAGCAAAATGTCATTGTTGCCTTTGAAGGTGTGTCACATGAGTTCAGTTTCTCCAAGTTTGGTAGACAACCTCATGAAAAAGAGTTGCCTAGTAAGGATGAAACTATTGCCTTAGCTTCTATTGTCGTGCCTCCTACTGACCCCTTAGAGCAATACTTGCTTGAGCATGAAAATGATATGCATATGGATGAAAGGGATGAGATAGATAGAGTTGTCTTAGACCAATATCCTATCCTTAAGAATAATTTTCTTGTTGAACTGCTTGGGGATCCACCCCCACCAAAGGGTGATCTTGTGTTCGAGCTTAAACAGTTGCTTGATACTCTTAAGTATGCTTATCTTGATGAGAAAGAGATATATCCTCTTATTATTGGTGCTAGCCTCTCAGAGCATGAAGAAAAGAAATTACTAAAAACTCTGAGGAAGCACCGTGCTACTATTGGATATACTCTTGATGATCTTAAGGGCATTAGTCCCACTCTATGCCAGCACACGATTAAAACTGATCCTGATTCCAAACCAGTTAGTAATCATCAACGGAGATTAAATCCTAAGATTAAAGAGGTAGTAAGAAAAGATATATTAAAGCTCCTGGAAGCAGGTATTATCTATCATGTTGCTCATAGTGATTAGGTAAGTCCGGTGCATTGCGTCCCTAAGAAGGGAGGTATTACCGTTGTCCCTAAGGATAAGGATGAATTGATCCCACAGAGGATTATTACTGGCTATAGGATGGTGATTGATTTTAGGAAATTGAATAAGGCCACTAGGAAAGATCATTATGCTTTGCCTTTTATCGACCAAATGCTAGAAAGACTGTCTAAACGCACATTGTTCTGCTTTCTAGATGGTTATTCTGGTTTCTCCCAAATACCTTTTGCACAATCTGATCTGGAGAAAACCACTTTCACCTGCCCTTTCGGTACCTTTGCTTACAGATGTATGCCTTGTGGCTTATTCAATGCACCTGCTACCTTTCAAAGATGTATGATGGCTATATTCTCTAACTTTTGTGAAAAGATTGTCGAGATTTTCATGGATCACTTCTCCGTTTACGGGTCTTCTTTCGATGATTACCTCAGCAACCTTGATCGAGTCTTGCACAGATGTAAAGACACCAACCTTGTCTTGAATTGGGAGAAGTGCCACTTTATGGTTAATGAAGGCATCGTCTTAGGACATAAAATTTCTGAAAGAGGTATTGAAGTCGATAAGGCTAAGGTTGATGCAATCGAGAAAGTTTCATGCCCCACAGATATCAAAGGATAAGAAGTTTCCTTGGTCATGCTGGTTTCTATAGAAGGTTCATTAAAGACTTCTCTAAGATTTCTAGGCCTCTTGCCAATCTGTTGCAAAAGGATATTCCTTTTGTTTTTGACAATGATTGTGAGGAAGCCTTTGAAATACTTAAGAAGGCTTTGATAACTGCACCTATTGTTCAACTACCTGATTGGAACTTACCTTTTGAAATCATGTGTGATGCTAGTGATTATGTTGTTCGTGTTGTCCTAGGGCAAAGAGTCAATAAGAAGTTGAATGTTATTCACTATGCTAGTAAAACTCTAGACAGTGCCCAAAGAAACTATGCTACTGCGGAAAAGGAATTTTTGGCAGTCGTGTTTGCATGTGAAAAGTTCAGATCTTACATAGTTGATTCCAAAGTCACTATTCACACTGATCATGCTGCTATTAAGTACCTCATGGAGAATAAAGACGCTAAACCTAGACTTATCAGATGGGTTCTCTTGCTACAAGAATTTGATTTACATGTTGTCGACAGGAAGGGTGCTGATAACCCCGTAGCAGATAACTTGTCTAGGTTGGAGAATGGTCTTGATGACCCACAACGTATTGATGATAGCTTTCCTGATGAGCAATTGAATGTCATCAATACTTCACGTAGTGCACCGTGGTATGCTGATTATGCAAACTATCGTTGCCAAATATATACCACCTAGTTTCACTTACCAGCAAAAGAAGAAATTCTTCTTTGACTTGTGACATTACTTTTGGGATGATCCTCACCTTTATAAGGAAGGAGTAGATGGTGTTATTAGACATTGTGTACCTGAACATGAACAGGGACAGATCCTACAGAAGTGTCACTCCGAGGCCTACGGAGGACACCATGCGGGAGATAGAACTGCACACAAGGTATTGCAATCAGGTTTCTATTGGCCAACTCTCTTCAAGGATGCCCGTAAGTTTGTCTTGTCTTGTGACGAATGTCAAAGAATAGGTAATATCAGTAAACGTTAGGAAATTCCTATGAACTATTCACTTATCATTGAACCATTTGATGTTTTGGGCTTTGATTATATGGGACCTTTTCCAAAATCCAACGGGTATACTCATATCCTAGTTGTTGTTGATTACGTCACTAAGTGGGTAGAAGCTATCCCAACCAGTAGTGCTGATCAGAACACTTCTATCAGGATGCTTAAAGAAGTTATTTTCCCTAGATTTGGAGTCCCTAGATATCTAATGACCGACGGTGGTTCACATTTCATTCGTGGTGCTTTCCGTAAAACGCTTGCTAAGTACGATGTCAACCATAGAATTGCGTCCCCCTATCACCCTGAGTCCAGTGGTCAAGTAGAGCTAAGCAATAGAGAGATTAAACTGATTCTGCAAAAGACTGTCAATAGGTCTAGAAAGAATTGTTCTAAGAAGCTCGCTGATGCACTGTGGGCTTATCGAACTGCCTATAAGAATCCCATGGGCATGTCTCCGTACAAAATGGTGTATGGTAAAGCATGTCATTTACCTCTTGAGCTAGAGCATAAGGCTTATTGGGCAATCAAAGAGCTCGACTTTGATTTCAAACTTGCTGGTGAGAAGAGGTTATTTGATATTAGCTCGCTTGATGAATGGAGAACTCAGGCATATGAGAATGCCAAGTTGTTCAAAGAAAAGGTTAAGAGGTGGCATGATAAAAGGATACAAAAGCATGAGTTCAATGTAGGTGATTATGTCTTGTTATATAATTCTCGTTTAAGATTTTTTGCAGGCAAGCTTCTCTCTAAATGGGAAGGTCCTTACATTGTTGAGGAAGTATATCGTTCCAGTGCCATCAAGATCAACAACACGAAAGGTAATTTTCCGAGAGTGGTAAATGGGCAGAGAATCAAACATTATATCTCACGTACTCCCATAAATGTTGAAAGCAATGTTATCAATACCATAACTCCGGAGGAGTACCTAAGGGATATTTACAGCATGTTTTAGACTCCGAAAACGAAGAGGTATGTGATTTGGTAAGTAAATAGACTCCAAAACTTTTCCAGTAGGATTTTTCCTGCGTTTTCGAATTTTTGAAAAAATACAAAATTTTGAAGTAGTCCGGAAAGCGCACGAGGAGGCGACAAGCCTGCTAGGCGCGGGCCACCCCCCTGGCCGTGCCTGGGGGGGCTTTTGGCCACCTCGTGTGCCTCCCGGACTCCGATTTCTTGCGGAGTACTCCTTCTGGTCTGGAAAAATTCATTATATATTCTCCCGTAAGGTCTGACCCTCGTATCACGCAGATTTCCTCTGTTTTTGTTTCGAGCCTGTTTTCTACCGCAGATTTAGGGCAAGGTGTCTTCTCACGATTCAGAGGGGGAGAGCTATGTGGCCGATTACCTTGCTAACCCCAAGGTCTACGGGGACTTGGATCGTTATGGTTGGACCACAAATGAGGAAGAAGATTATGATCCGAGGGGGAAGGAAGGAACAAGTTCCGATGAAGAGGAGGCTCCTCTACCTCAACTTGGACACATGCATGTGGAGTTCAAGAAGTCGAGCCTCCCTAACTCAAGGAAGAAGCCGAAGATTTTGTTTATCCCTTCTCGTTTTTTGCAGGAGAGTAAGCAGGAATTATGCCAAAGGGTGTTTAGGCTTGAAGAGGAAATTGATGATCTGAGGGAGCAGAATTTTATGCTCAAAAGGAAATTAAGCAAGTTCAAGGCCTCTGCAACAACTTCACCACCATCACCTCCAAAGGAAGACAACTAAGCATGGGTATGGGCAATCCCCTTGGCTTGTGCCAAGCTTAGGGGAGTTGCCCCGGTATCATATCACCATCACATCTTTTGCCTTTACCTTTGTTTTAGTTTGTTCCTTTTCAGTTTTATATTTCTCTAGTAGAATAAAGGTCTTAGTGTTTTAGGATTGAGTTTTGCTTTGTGTCACCCCCGATGTATTCAAGCTCGTGAGCCATATAATAAAGAGTGTCTTAGTTAAGGGCCTTGTCCCATGCCATGATCAAGAGAATGAGAAAAGAACAAAAGCATGAAAGATCATGTAATGATCTTATGGGAAGTGATGGCTTCACATATAAAAAAGAATGTTGATTGAAACTTGTTGAGGGTAGACAAACGTAGACCTTGGTCATTGTTGCAATTAATAGGAAGTGATAAAGAAGGAGAGGTTCACGTATAAATATATCATCTTTGACATCATCTATGATTGTGAACACTCACTAAACTATTACATGCTTAGGAGTAGATGTTGGACAAGGAAGACAACATAATGAGTTGTGTTTGATTGGTTCTGAACAATGTTATCTGACTAGAGATCCCTTAGCATGTGACGATTGCTTCCACCTCATATTAGCCAAAACTCCCGCACTAAGTAGAGATACTACTTGTGCATCCATAAACCTTCAACCTAGTTTTGCCATGAGAGTCCACCACACCTACCTATGGATTGAATAAGATCCCTCAAGTAAGTTGTCATCGGTGCAAGCAATAAAAATTGCTCCCTATTATGTATGATCTATTAGTGTGTGGAAAATAAGCTTTGTACGAACCTGTGATGAGGAAGACATAAAAGCGATGGACTGCATAATAAAGTTCTTTATCACGGGAGGCAATATAAATTGACGTTCCTCCACACTAAGAGGACACACATCCAAACCTCAAAAGCGCATGACAACCTCTGCTTCCCTCTGCGAAGGGCCTATCTTGTATCTTTACTTTTTGCCCTTGAAAGAGTCATGGTGATCTTCACCAATTCCTTATTTTGCCTTTATCTTGGCTAACGTCGTATGCTTGGGAAAGATCTATATTCTTATGTCAACTTGGAAGTAAGTATTCATGAATTATTATTGTTGACATTACCCTTGAGGTAAATGGTTGGGAGGCGAGACTATAAGCCCCTATCTTTCTCTGTGTCCAGCTGAAACTTTGATCTCATGAGTACCATGTGAGTTGTAGCAATTGTAGAGAACGAAAAGATGATTGAGTATGTGGATTTGCTTTAGAAGCTCTTATTTGACTCTTTCCGATGTTGTGATAAATTGCAATTGCTTCAATGACTAAATCCTATCGGTTGTTAATTCTCGGTAAGGCTCTTGATCCATACTTTACGTTGTGAAGGAATTATCACTTTAGCATGAGACATTATATGATGGTATTGCTGTTCTGACTATGATCATGATGCTTGCATGTTCGTGTCTTGTTTTCTCGACACCTCTCTCTCTAAACATGTGGGCATGTTTATTGATCTCGGCTTTCGCTTGAGGACAAGCGAGGTCTAAGCTTGGGGGAGTTGATATGTCCATTTTGCATCATGCTTTCATGTTGATTTTTATCGCTTTTTGGGATGTCACTACAATTCACGGTACAATACTTATGCCTTTTCTCTCTTATTTTGCAAGGTTTACATGAAGAGAGAGAATGCCGGCAGCTGGAATTCTGGCCTGCAAAAGGAGCAATTTTGAGATACCTATTCTGCGCAACTCCAAAAGCCGTGAAAATCAACATGGATTTTTTTTGGGATTTATAAAAAATACTAGGCCGAAGAAGTATCAGAGGAGCGCCAGTAGGAGGCCACAAGCCTGCTAGGCGCGGCCTCCCCCCTCGCCGCGCCTAGGGGGCTTGTGGGCTCCCACTTAGCCCTCTGGCTCCCCCCTTTTGCTACAAGAAGGGTTTTGTTCCAGAAAAAATCAGGAGGAGGCTTTTCGGAGGATTCGCCGCCGCCACGAGGCGGAACTTGAGCAGAACCAATCTAGAGCTGCGGCACGACGATCCTGTCGGGGAAACTTCCCTCCCGGTGGGGGAAATCGTCGCCATCGTCATCACCAACACTCCTCTCATCGGAGGGGACTCATCACCATCAAAAACTTCATTAGCACCATCTCATCTCCAAACCCTAGTTCATCTCTTGTAACCAATCTCCGTCTCGCGACTCCGATTGGTACTTGTAAGGTTGCTAGTAGTGTTAATTACTCTTTGTAGTTGATGCTAGTTGGATTACTTGGTGGAAGATTATATGTTCAGATCCTTGATGCTACTCATTACCTCTCTATTAATGAATATGATTATGCTTTGTGAGTAGTTACTTTTGTTCCTGAGGACATGGGATAAGTCTTGCTATAAGTAGTCATGTGAATTTGGTATTCGTTCGATAATTTGATGTGTTGTATGTAGTTTTTCCTCTAGTGGTGTTATGGGAACGTCGACTACATAACACTTCACCATTATTTGGTCCTAGAGGAAGGCATTGGGAAGTAGTAAGTAGATGATGGGTTGCTAGAGTGACAAAAGCTTAAACCGTAGTTTATGCGTTGCTTCGTAAGGGGCTGATTTGGATCCACTAGTTTAATGTTATGGTTAGACTTTGTCTTAATTCTTATTTCATAGTTGCGGATGCTTGCGAGAGTGTTTAATCATAAGTGCGATGCTTGTCCAAGTAAGGGCAGTACCCAACCGCCGGTCCACCCACATATCAAACTATCAAAGTAGCGAACACGTATCATATGAACATGATGAAAACTAGCTTGACAGAAATTCCCATGTGTCATCGGGGGCGTTTTTCCTCCTATAAGAGTTTGTCCAGGCTTGTCCCTTGCTACAAAAGGGATTGGGCCACTTTGCTGCACCGTTGTTACTTTTGTTACTTGCTACTTGCTACGAATCATCTCACCACACAACTACTTGTTACCGATAATTTCAGTGCTTGTAGATATTACCTTGCTGAAAACCACTTGTCAGATCCTTCTGCTCCTCGTTGGGTTCGACACTCTTACTTATCAAAAGGACTACGATAGATGCCCTATACTTGTGGGTCATCAGCCGCCACGACGCTTTGCTTGCAACTACACCAGCTGACTGCCCCACCATTCAAAATATACACGTATCCGGTTTGTGACTTGGAGTCATCCGGATCTTTGTCGAAGCTAGCATCGACGTAACCCTTTATGACGAGCTCTTCGGCACCTCCATAAACGAGAAATATATCTTTAGTCCTTTTGAGGTACATTAGAATATTCTTGACCGATGTCCAGTGATCCACTCCTGGATCAATTTGGTCTCCGCCGCCGCAAGCTTCCTTTTCCGCAAAAAATCAGGGGAGCCTCGAAAATACTTTTCCGCCACCGCAAGCTTCCGTTTCCGCGAGATCTCGTCTGGACACCCTTCCCGGCACCCTGCCGGAGGGGACTTTGGATTTGGAGGGCTTCTTCATCATCATCATCGCCCCTCCAATGACTCGTGAGTAGTTCACTTCACACCTACGGGTCCGTAGTTAGTAGCTAGATGGCTTCTTCTCTCTCTTGGATCTTCAATACAAAGTTCTCCATGATCTTCATGGAGATCTATCCGATGTAATCTTCTTTGGAGGCGTTACTCTGTGCGACCCGACTCAAAACGAGTCAAGCCTCTGTGTTTCTGTGCCATCCCTGGATCAGTATGCTGGCACACACAGTACATCAATGTATATATCAAAGTGCAATCACATGTAAATAGCGTAAAACTGATATATACCTTAAATATCTCAGCGGAAGCAGTCAAGGGAGTGGAGTCCCAATAAACACCAACGGCAAGTTGAGTGCGGACCGTAACCCTGAATCGTACTCTTACTCGTCGAAGAAAAATATCTGCAACATAAGACGTTGCAGCCGTGTAGGTCAGCATAATGAATATGCTGGCAAGTCACATATGAGAGGGGGTAAAATATCATCTATACTATGTGCATATATGGCAGGTGGTGTTGTAAGTTTTAGCGTAAAGCAAATTTTCTCCTACAACAAGAGCGGCTAAAAGCAAAATATTACTACGCTGTTGGTTGTTAATGAGATGGTTCCGCCAACCAGTTCTCATACCCAGGTTATCAATATTACCCACATCAAATATATAAATGGTGTTGAGAATTCCAGATAACTTCAGTTCCTTTGGCTCAAGTTGTCCATGACCGTGGACACGGCTAATCGATTAGGTTTGAGTACTCTGCAGAGTTTTGCACACGTTCCCCACAAGATTTGATCGCCTCCGTGTATGTCCTCGCACTTCAGGGTGTTTGAAGACCGGATGATCAAAACATGGTCTTTCAACGGGTCCCTCTGAATCCCTGTCGGTGCCCATCCATTCCTACCGTTCTTCTACATCTGCTAGCACCGCCTGTCCAGAGTCGTCGCGTTGTCCAACCAAGCCAGAGCCCATAATGACTTGTGGCTGTGTAGGTAAGCCTTGGGTCTTGAATATATCCGTCCGTCTCTTTGAGCCTGGGTGAAGCTTTCCGGAAGATGTCATGGCCGTCTCCAGCATCCCGGGTCATCCACTGGTTTTCTCCACGGAGCCGATCAACCGTCCTTCACCCAGAGTTGCATTGCATCACGAGGTGTTGATAAGTCTTGACTTAACCGGTCTTGGTTATTAAAGTATCCTCGCATCACTCGTGATAAACTCTCAACCAGAATCCCGTCTACTCAAGCATGGCAATATGAAATTTGTCGTCCCGGGCCTAGTAACGGGGTTGTTGGGTGCCTACCACATGATACTACAATATGTAACCATAATTTCCAAGTACCTAGTCAGCATGCAATTGGGCATAGGATGGTAGAACTACGATGCATAAAACATAGGTGATACATGATCAAATGACTTGCGTGGTGATGTTGACGAAGAAGAATTTTCGTTCTCGGGAAATACGTGATAGAACTATTCGTCACTCTCCGATAAAATATATATAATCAAACATAGTATTCACATAAGCACTCACACTAGCAATCATTCTAGCAATCAATTAACAAACAGCAATAAAAGTTGATGCAATCAAAAATCAATAAGAGAGAGCGGATAAAAATCCAAAGGAAACTTCAAAGAAGCTAGGAAGCCTTCTACTACATCAAACACTATATAGTTTTGTTCTAACTGAAAATAAAACACTAAAATAGAAAAAATAACAGAAAACAAAATATAAAATAACTAAGATAACACAAGTAAAATTTACAAAACAATATTATTTTATAAGTATTTTCAAAATAGGAAATCAAACTAGCAATGCAATCAATTCGCAAGTTAGTATAGAACTAGAATTGATTCCATGCAAACAAATAAGAATAAATAAAATAAAATTTTGTTGTTGTTGAAAAGTTACTGGTAAATATCAGAAAACAAAATATAACTTGTCACAATTACAAAAAAAAACAAATTAAGAACAATTAATACAAAAGAAATAGCAAGAAAACAAAAAAGGCTAAAACAGAATCTGTTTTGCTTAAAACCCTAAGTAAAAATATTTAAAAAAATGAAACTTAAACTACTGAAAGATATGATCAATAGGAAACAGTAGCAAAAAGAATTAATTTAAACGCTATTTTTAAACTCCCGGTATAAGCAAAACAAGCTTTAAATCAAATCTGATCTAATTCAAATTTTATAAATCCAAACATATACAAATTATATATCTACAGAAATTACATAAAATTTTTGATCCAACGCAAAAAGAATCACCTAATTCAGAGTTATAGACTAGTAGATATGAATTTTCTAAGGTTGCAATTTTCTGAAAAAACTGCAATACGGGATTTCGTGAATCTCACCATGGGTGACACACAGAAAGAACTCCGGCGAGGTAGCTGCTCCGGCGAGGTGAGGAGGTCGCCGGCGGGGGTGGGGTGTGATAGAGGAGGGTGGCGGCGAGGTAGGGAAGTCACGGGAGGTGGTGCAGGGGGGCTGGAGGTGGCGCAGGGGCGACAGGGGAGAGCTCCCTGGTGCGTTCTTGACACGGAAAAGGGGAGGTGGTGGAGAGATGCTACGGGCATGGGAACGGGGCGTTTCTCGAGGGGAATGGAATGAGGAGGATGAGGCGATCCTTTATAGGGGCGAGGGAGGTGCTGGGAGGGAAGGAGCTTCGCGAATCCCGGAGAAAAAAATTTGGGTGGAAGCTTCCTCGTGGGTGGCCATGGCACAGAAAGAAAGAACGAGGGGAGGAAGAAGAAGGTGAGTTATGGGCCAGATTTGTTTTCTAAAGTGGCCCAGGGACTTTCCTAAAACAAAGATCTCTTTCCATATTTATTAAAACGGAATTAAAACTATTAAAAGTAAATGGAATATTCCTCGGAATATAGGGGTAATATATATTAAAATTTTCAGAAAAATAAACCCAAAAAGATGGGCATTTTTCCACTACCAAAATAAATACTTCAAAAAAATGTTTTTTTAGAAAATCCCTAAATTGGTTTATTTTCTTTTTGCAAAAAGATTTCAAATAAACCTTGGTTTAATGGTCCAAATATTTCAAAGGAATATCCCCGGTTTGGAGGGTCATGTTCCTCCTCTCTTTCTTGCTTGGCAAGAATTATTTTCGGGGTATTTCTCAAGGAAGAAAAATATAGAAGCAAGGGCAAATATTTGAAAGGATTCAAATGCAAACCCCGTTCAAATTCTTTATAGTTGAAGAAGTCATGTCATCTTCTCTCTTTGCTTTAAATGATTGAATTTGAATTCACCGGAGAAGGGGAAAGTCATTTTATTCCCTCTCATTCAAAAGTTTTGAAAAGTTTTCAAATTCCACTCAAGCTTTCAATCACTCAAGCAGCCAAACAATCATTCTAATAATTATATTAACATTCCAAAATTTGGGATGTTACAACTCTGTTCTTATGGACTTAATACACTAGATGCATGCTGGATAGCGGTCGACGTGTGAAGTAATAGTAGTAGATGCAGAAAGTATCGGTCTACTTGTTCTTGACGTGATGCCTATAGAAACAATCATTGCATAGATATCGTCACGACTTTGCGCGGTTCTATCAATTGCTCGACAGTAATTTGTTCACCCACTGTCTACTTGCTTTCATGAGAGAAGCCACTAGTAAACACTACGGCCCCGGGGTCTATTCACATCCACTGTTTACACCTCCGCTTTTACTTTGCTTTGTTACTTTGTTGCTTTCAGTTCTCACTTGGCAAACAATCTATAAGGGATTGGCAACCCCTTCATAGCGTTGGGAGCAAGTTTTTGTGTTTGTGCAGGATCTTGAGATACTCCTCCACTGGATTGATACCTTGGTTCTCAAACTGAGGGAAGTACTTACCACCGCTACGCTACATCACCCTTTCCGCTTCGGGGGAACACCAACGCAAGGCTCCAAGGCCACGGGGGAAATCCTTTGCATACTTTCCTAGGAAGTCCCTTAAGGCGTAGCCGCAGCTGAAGGATTCCTGGTGCCGTTGCTGAGGAGTATCAAGCAACACTCCTATTTCTGGCGCCGTTGGAAGGTCTTTTGTTGCAGTAGCAGAAGTATTTCTGGCGCCGTTGCCGGGGAAGAGAAATCAAGATCTATCCAAGTAGGTCTCACAAACTCATCTCTTGCATTTACTTTTGTTGCTAGTTGCCTCTCGTTTTCCTCTCCCCCACTTCACATTTGCATTTCCATTTGCCTTTTTTCGTTCGCCCTTTTCTCTCGCTTGCTTTCTGTTCGTTTGTGTGCCATGTGCCTTCAATATGCTTGCATCTTCGTTCGTTAATCTCTTTAAGAGACCCACTTGTGTGGAACGAATTGCTAGTGAGTTGAGGACACTTGACTATCTTTATGGAGTTTTGCTTGAGATGCGTGAATCTGAAAATTGTGTGGAACAAAAATTATGAAGTGATTCACGAGGGTTCCTTGGATGAAAAGCATGATTGCAATGGTTTCACTATAAATCCTATTAGTGACAATCATGCAAAAAATATGCAAAACCCTAAGCTTGGGGATGCTAGTTTTGCTTTGTCCACTACTTGTTGCAATAATCATGATTGGGGTGATGATCTTTCTTATGATCTTGAAAATTTGTTCAAACCTCAGGATGAATATGATATTTGCAATAACACTGAAAGTGGGTTTGGAGAAGTCATGACTTTAGTTGACGATAATCCCAGTATTTTTGAAGAGCGTCAACTTTGCATGCATGTGGATCATGAAAAGAATATCCTTTGTGATAGTTACATTGTTGAATTCGAATATGATCCCACATGTAATAGCTATGAGAGAGGAAAATATTGTGGTAGAAACTTTCATGTTACCAAATTACCTCTCGTTATGTGGAGATTGCTATTGTCTCTTTCTTCTTCCTTGCATATGGCAACTATTGGTTGTCTTGACAATCTGTTTTCCTATAAAATGCCTATGCGTAGGACGTATGTTAGACTTAGATGTGATTTTCACATGCTTTATGATGCTCTCGTTGTGCTTCAATTCTTGTCTTTTGTGAGAGCATCATCGAATGCCTAGCTAAGGGCGTTAAACAAAAGCGCTTGTTGGGAGGCAACCCAACGAATCTATCCTTTTTCTTTCTGTTTTGTGTTTTCCACACTTTCATAATTCTGTTACGATTGTGTTTTTTGTGTTTCTTTTTTGTGTTTGTGCCAAGCAAAACCGTTATGATTAGTCTTGGGGATGATCGATTGGTCATGCTGGAAAAGACAGAAACTTTCTGCTCAAGAAAAGAATTTTCATTTTTTTCTGTAATAGCTTTTGAGTTGATTCTTTTTGCTGCTAATTGCTACGCAAATTCTTCAGACTGTCGTAGTTTTTCAGAATGTTTGAAGTACCAGAGGTATACGAAATATACAGATTGCTACAGACTGGTCTGCTGTTAACAAATTCTGTTTTTGTTGTGTTGGTTGCTTATTTTGATGAAACTATGGATAGTATCGGGGGTATTAGCCATGGAAGATTGAAAATACAGTAACCCAACATCAGCACAAGTAGAATTTAAGTTTGCTACAGTACCTAAGGAAGTGGTGGTTTGCTTTCTTGTACTAATGTTATCACGAGTTTCGTGTTGTGAAGTTTTCAAGTTTTGGGTGAAGTTCTTATGGACAAAGAGATAAAGAGTGGCAAGAGCTCAAGCTTGGGGATGCACAAGGCACCCCAAGAGATTCAAGGATGCCGTAAAAGCCTAAGCTTGGGGATGCCCGGGAAGGCATCCCCTCTCTCGTCTTCAATCCATCGGTAACGTTACTTGGGGCTATATTTTTATTCACCACATGTTATGTGTTTTTGCTTGGAGCGTCTTGTATCGTAGGAGTCTTTTATTTTTGTTGTGACACAATCATCCTTGCAGCACACCTAGAGAGAGAGACATGCACACACCGTGATTTTGTCGAGCTTCACTTATATCTTTTGGTAGACAATTCAGCTCACATGTGCTTCACTTATATCTTTTGAGCTAGATACTTTTGCTCTATGTGCTTCACTTATATCTTTTAGAGCATAGCAGTGTGTGGCTTGGTAGTTGATCTATGCTTTGAAAGTAGTCTCAAAAGGGGTAGTTATCCAAAGGGATACGAAAACTTCCACCTTCATGTGCATTGAATAGTTAGAGAAGTTTGATTCATCTCAATTAGTTTTGAGTTGTGGTTATGGTAATATTTAAGTCATGCTAGTAAGGTGTTGTGGATCTAGAAATACTTGTGTTGAATTTAGTGATTACCGTAGCATGCACGTATGGTGAACCGCTATGTGACGAAATCTGAGCATGATTAGTATATTGTTTGTCATCCTTTGCGTGGCGGTCGGGATCGCGCGATGGTTTATACCTACCAACCCTTCCCCTAGGAGTATGCGTTGAATGCTTTGTTTCGATCACTGATAAAACTTTTGCAACAAGTATATGAGTTATTCATGACTAATGTTAAGTCCATGGTTTATATGCACTTTCACCTACCACCATCACTATCTTCTTAGTGCCGTGCAACTTTCGTCGGTGCACAAAACCCACCATTAGCCTCCCTCAAAACAGCCACCATACCTACCTACTATGGCTTTTTCAAAGTCATTCCGAGATATATTGCCATGCAACTACCACCATGACATGTGCCACCACGTCTACTTTGCCTTTGCACGATCGTAAGATAGCTAGCATGATGTTTCCATTGATGTCTATGCCATGCTAGATCATTACCACGGTACACTACCGAAGGCATTCCATATAGAGTCATAGTTGCTCTAAGTTTTGAGTTGAAAGTGTGATGATCATCATTATTGGAGCATTGTACCATGTGAGGAAATAAAAGAGGCCAAAGAAGCCCATAAAAAAAGAGGCCAAAGAGCCCACCAAATAAAAAAAATGAGAGAAAAAGAGAGAAGGGACAATGCTACCAATTTTTCCACACTTGTGCATATTAAACACCATGATCTTCATGATTGAGAGTCTCTCGTTTTGTCACCACCATATAGCTAGTGGGAAATTTTCATTATATAACTTGGCTTGTATATTCCAATGATAGGCTTCCTCAAAATTGCCTTGGGTCTTCGTGAGCAAGCAAGTTGGATGCACACCCGCTAGTTTTCTTTAAGAGCTTTCACATACTCATAGCTCTAGTGCATCATTTGTATGCCAATCCCTACTCATTCACATTGATATCTATTGATGAGCATCTCCACAGCTCATTGATATGCCTAGTTAATGTGACTATCTTCTCCTTTTTGTCGTGCAACCTCCACTACGTTCCACACCATCTATAGTGCTATAACCATGGCTCACGCTCATGTATTGCGTGAGAGTTGAAAATGTTTGAGAAAGTAAAGGTGTGAAATAATTCGTTGTGCAATGATGACAGAGCATAGCCAGACTATATGCTTTTGTAGGGATAACTTTCTTTTGGCCTTGTTATTTTGAAAGTTCATGATTACTTTGCTAGTTTGCTTGACTTATTATTATTTCCACGTCAATAGCAAACTATTGTTTTGAATCTAATGGATGTGAACATTCACGTCACATAAGAGGAATTACAAAGGACACCTATGCTTGGTAGCATGAAAGCATCAAAAATTCATTCTTATCACTTCCCTACTCGAGGACGAGCAGGAGTTAAGCTTGGGGATGCTTGATACGTCTCAAACGTATCTATAATTTTTGATGGTTTCACGTTGTTGTCTTGTCTTCTTTGGTTCTTTTATGTACCTTTTATATCTTTTTTGGGACTAACTTATTAATTCAGTGCCAAGTGTCAGTTCGTGTTTTTCCGTGTTTTTGACTCTTTTCAGATCTGATTTTGGAACGGAGTCCAAACGGAAGAAAAACCCTGAAATGATTTTTTTCCAAACGGAAGAAGACCAGGGGGCTTTTGGGCCAAGCCAGGTGGGCTCCAGGGAGCCCACAAGCCCCCACTCCGCCACCAGGGGAGGCGGCGTTGGGCAGGCTTGTGGCCTCCCTGGCCGCCCCCTGACCTAGGTCTTTGGCCTATAAATTCCCAAATATTCCGCAAAAAATCAGGGGAGCCTCGAAAATACTTTTCCGCCGCCGCAAGCTTCTGTTTCCGCGGGATCTCATCTGGAGACCCTTCCCAGCACCCTGCCAGAGGGGACTTTGGAGTTGGAGGGCTTCTTCATCATCATCATCGCCCCTCCAATGACTCGTGAGTAGTTCACTTCAGACCTACGGGTCCGTAGTTAGTAGCTAGATGGCTTCTTCTCCATCTTGGATCTTCAATACAAAGTTCTCCATGATCTTCATGGAGATCTATCCGATGTAATCTTCTTTGGCGGTGTGTTTGTCGAGATCCGATGAATTGTGGATTTGTGATCAGATTATCTATGATATATATTTGAGTCTTTGCTGATTTCTTATATGCATGATTTGATATCCTTGTAAGTCTCTCCGAGTCTTGGGTTTTGTTTGGCCAACTAGATCTATGATTCTTGCAATGGGAGAACTGCTTGGTTTTGGGTTCTACCATGTGGTGACCTTTCCCAGTGACAGTAGGGAAGCAAGGCACACATCAAGTAGTTGCCATCAAGGGTAAAAAGATGGGGTTTTTATCATTGGTTTGAGATTATCCCTCTACATCATGTCATCTTGCTTAAGGCGTTACTCTGTTCTTATGGACTTAATACACTAGATGCATGATGGATAGCGGTCGACGTGTGGAGTAATAGTAGTAGATGCAGAAAGTATCGGTCTACTTGTTTCGGACGTGATGCCTATAGAAACAATCAGTGCATAGATATCGTCACGACTTTGCGCGGTTCTATCAATTGCTCGACAGTAATTTGTTCACCCGCCGTCTACTTGCTTTCATGAGAGAAGCCACTGGTAAACACTACGGCCCCCGGGTCTATTCGCATCCATCGTTTACACCTCCGCTTTTACTTTGCTTTGTTACTTTGTTGCTTTCAGTTCTCACTTGGCAAACAATCTATAAGGGATTGGCAACCCCTTCATAGCGTTGGGAGCAAGTTTTTGTGTTTGTGCAGGATCTTGAGATACTCCTCCACTGGATTGATACCTTGGTTCTCAAACTGAGGGAAGTACTTACCACCGCTACGCTACATCACCCTTTCCGCTTCGAGGGAACACCAACGCAAGGCTCCAAGGCCACGGGAGAAATCCTTTGCATACTTGCCTAGGAAGTCCCTTAAGGCGTAGCCGCAGCTGAAGGATTCCTGGTGCCGTTGCTGAGGACTATCAAGCAACACTCCTACTTCTGGCACCGTCGGAAGGTCTTTTGTTGCAGTAGCAGTACCTCCCTACCAAACTTATGGCAAGGTTCAGATTAGGTCTGGTACACAACATGACATACATAATAGAGCCTATGGTTGAAGCATAGGGGACAATACTCATTTTTTTCTCTATCTTCTGTTGTGGTCGGGCGTTGAGTTGTGCTCAACCTCACACTTTGTAATACAGGCAAGAACCCCTTCTTGGCCTTATCCATATTGAATTTCGTCAATATCTTGTCAAGATATGTGCTTTGTGAAAGACCAATGAGGCGTCTTGATCTATCTCTATAGATCTTGATGCCTAATATGTAAGCACCTTCTCCAAGGTTCTTCATATAAAAACACTTATTCAAATAGGCATTTATGCTTTCCAAAAGTTCTATATCATTTCCCATCAACAATATGTCATCCACATATAATATGAGAAATGCTACAGAGCTCCCACTCACTTTCTTGTGAATACAGGCTTCTCCATAAGTCTGTAGAAACCCAAACGCTTTGATCACCTCATCAAAGCGAATGTTCCAACTCCGAGATGCTTGCACCAGCCCATAGATGGAGCGTTGGAGCTTGCATACTTTATCAGCATTATTAGGTTCGACAAAACCTTTTGGCTGTATCATATACAATTCTTCCTTAAGAAAGCCGTTCAGGAATGCCGCTTTGACGTCCATTTCCCAGATCTCATAATCATAAAATGCGACAGCTACTAACATGATTCAGACCGACTTTAGCATCGCTACAGGTGAGAAGGTCTCATCGTCGTCAATCCCTTGAACTTGTCGATAACCCTTAGCGACAAGTCAAGATTTATAGATGGTCACATTACCATCCGCGTCAGTCTTCTTCTTAAAGATCCATTTATTTTCTATGGCTCGCCGATCATCGGGCAAGTCCACCAAAGTCCATACTTTGTTCTCATACATGGATCCTATCTCGGATTTCATGGCTTCAAGCCATTTGTTGGAATCCGGGTCTGCCATCGCTTCTTCATAGTTCAAAAGTTCACTGTTGTCCAACAACATGATTACCATGACGGGGTTGGCATACCACTCTTGTGCGGAACGTGTCCTCGTGGACCTTCGAGGTTCAGTAGCAACTTGATCTCAAATTTCATGATCATCATCATTAACTTCTTCTCTAGCCGGTGCAGGCACCTTAGAAACATTTTCTTGTGTTGCGCTACTCTCCGGCTCGAGAGGAGTCACGATTACCTCATCAAGTTCTACTTTCCTCCAACTTACTTATTTCGAGAGAAACTCTTTCTCTAGAAATGATTCGTTCTTGTCAACAAAGATTTTACCTTCGGGTCTAAGATAGAAGGTATACCCAATAGTTTCCTTAGGGTATCCTATGAATACGCATTTTTCTGCTTTGGGTTCGAGCTTCTCAGGTTGAATTTTATTCACATAAGCATCGCATCCCCAAACTTTTGAGAAACGACACCTTAGGTTTCTTGCCAAACCATAATTCATACGGTGTCGTCTCAACAGATTTAGACGGTGCCCTGTTTAAAGTGAATGCGGCAGTTTCCAATGCATATCTCCAAAATGATAGTGGTATATCAGTAAGAGATATCATAGATCGCACCATATCCAATAAAGTGCGATTACGACGTTCACACACACCGTCACGCTGCGGTGTGCTAGGCGACGTGAGTTGTGAAACAATTCCACATTTCCTTATGTGCGTGCCAAACTCGTGACTCAAATATTCTCCTCCACGATCAGATCGTAGGAACTTTATTTTCTTGTCACATTGATTATCTACCTCACTCTGAAATTCCTTGAACCTTTCAAAGGTTTTAGACTTGTGTTTCATTAAGTAGACATACCCATATCTGCTTAAGTCATCAGTGAAGGTGAGAACATAACGACAGCCACCGCGAGCCTCAATGCTCATTGGACCGCATACATCGGTATCTATTATTTCCAACAAGTTGGTTACTCGCTCCATTGTTCCGGAGAATGGACTCTTGGTCATCTTGCCCATGAGGCATGGTTCGCATGTGTCAAATGATTCAAAATCAAGAGACTCCAAAAGTCCATCTGTATGGAGTTCCTTCATGCGCTTGACACTGATATGACCAAGGCGGCAGTGCCACAAGTATGTGGGACTATCATTATCAACCTTACATCTTTTGGTACTCACACTATGAGTATGTGTAACATCACGTTCGAGATTCATCAAGAATAAACCATTGACCAGCGGGGAATGACCTTAAAATATATCACTAATATAAATGGAACAACCATTATTCTTAGATTTAAATGAGTAGCCATCTTGCATCAAGCAAGATCCCGATACAATGTTCATGCTCAAAGCTGGTACTAAATAACAAATATTAAGGTTTAAAACTAATATCGAAGGTAGATGTAGAGGTAGTGTGCCGACGGCGATCACATCGACCTTCGAACCATTCCCGACGCTCATCGTCACCTCGTCCTTTGCCAGCCTCTACTTATTCTGCAGTTCTTGTTTTGAGTTGCAAATGTGAGCAACAGCACCGTATCAAATACCCAGGAGCTACTACGAGTGCTGGTAAGGTAGACATCAATAATATGTATATCATATATACCTTTGACGTTGTCGGCCTCCTCATCCGATAAGTACTTGGGGAAGTTCCGCTTCCAGTGACCGGTTCCCTTGCAATAATAGCACTCAGTCTCAGGCTTGGGTCCTTTCTTTGGCTTCTTCCCGACAACTGGTTTACCGGGCGCGGCAACTGCTTTGCCGTCCTTCTTGAAGTTCTTTTTACCCTTTCCTTTCTTGAAACTGGAGGTCTTATTCACCATCAACACTTGATGTTCTTTCTTGATTTCCACCTCCGTTGATTTCAGCATTGAATACAACTTCGGAATGCTATTCTCCATCCCTTGCATGTTGTAGTTCATCACAAAGCCCTTATAGCTAGGTGGAAGCGACTGGAGGATTCTGTCAATCACCGCGTCATCCAGAAGTTCAACTCCGAGCTGAGACAAGCGGTTGTGCAACCCACACATTCTGAGTATGTGCTCACTAACAAACCCATTCTCCTCCATCTTACAACTAAAGAACTTGTCGGAGACTTCATATCACTCGACCTGGGCATGAGCTTGAAAAACTAGTTTCAGCTCTTGGAACATCTCATATACTCCATGTTGCTCAAAACGCCTTTGGAGCCCCGGTTCTAAACTGTAAAGCATGCCGCACTGAACCACGGAGTAGTCATCACTCCGCGACTACCACGTGTTCTGAATGTCCTGGGCTGCCGCGGGAATGGGAGGGTCACCTGGCGGTGCATCAAGGACATAGCCTTTCTTGGAAGCAATGAGGATGAGCTTTAAATTACGAGCCGAGTCCGCATAGTTGCTTCCATCATCTTTCAGCTTGGTTTTCTCTAGGAACGCGTTGAAGTTCAGTGGGACATTTGCATGGGCCATTGGATCTACAATATTTGTAAAGACAATTTTATACTAAGTTCATGATAATTAAGTTCATCTACTCAAATTATTTAATGAACTCCCACTCAGATAGACATCCTTCTAGTCATCCAAGTGATACATGATCCACGTCGACTAGCTCGTGTTCGATCATCACGTGAGACGGACTAGTCATCAATGGTGAGCATCTCCATGCTGATCGTATCATCCATACGACTCATGTTCGACCTTTTGGTCTCTCGTATTCCGAGGCCAGGACTGTACATGCTAGGCTCGTCGAGTCAACCTAAGTATTTTGCGTGTGTAAATCTGGCTTACACCCGTTGTATGCGAATGTTAGAATCTATCACACCCGATCATCAAGTGGTGTTTCGAGACAACGATCCTTCGCAATGGTGCACACTTAGGGGAATACTTATCTCGAAATTTAATGAGAGATCATCTTAACTTTGCTACCGTCGTTCTAAGCAATAAGATGAAAAACATGATAAACATCACATGCAATCATATAGTGACATAATATGGCCATTATCATCTTGCTCCTTTGATATCCATCTTCGTGGCACGGCATGATCATTATTGTCACTGGCATGACACCATGATCTCCATCATTGCCTCTCCGTGAAGTCGTCTCGACAATCATTACTTCTACTACTATGGCTAACGGTTAGCAATAAAGTAAAGTAATCACATGGCATTGCATCTCATACAATAAATTAAGATAACTCCTATGGCTCATGTTGGTTGTCATACTCATCGACATGCAAGTCATGAACCCTATTACAAGAAGATGATCAATCTCATACATCACATATATAACATCACATGCTTTTCGCCATATCACATCACATAGCATACCCTGCAAAAACAAGTTAGACGTCCTCTAATTATTGTTGCAAGTTTTATGTGGCTGATTTGGGTTTCTAGCAAGAACGCTTCTTACCTACGTGACAGCCACAACGTTGATATGACAATGCTATTTACCCTTTATAAGGACCCTTTTCATCGAATCCAATTCAACTAAAGTGGGAGAGACCGACACCCGCTAGCCACCTTATGGAACAAGTGCATGTCAGGCGGTGGAACCAGTCTCACGTAAGCATACGTGTAAAGTCGGTTCGGGCTGTTTCATCCTACAATACCACCGAAAAAAGATTGGACTAGTAATGGCAAGCAATTGACAAAATCATCGCACATAACTTTTGTGTTCTACTTGTGCATAGATTCTATGCATAGAACCTGGCTCGGAAACCACTGTTGGGGAACGTAGTAGTAATTCAAAAAAAAACCTACGCTTCACCAAGATCCATCTAGGATAAACAAGCAACGAGCAAAGGGGTAGAACATCTTCATACCTTTGAAGATCGCTAAGCGGAAGCGTTACTATGAACGTGGTTGATGGAGTCGTACTCGTAGCGATTCAGATCGCGGAAGATTCCAATCTAAGCACCGAACAACGGCTCCTCCGCGTTCAACACACGTGCAGCCCGGTGACGTCTCCTTCACCTTGATCAAGCAAGGAGAGAGGAGAAGTTGAGGGAGAGCTCCGGCATCACGACGGCATGGTGACGGTGGAGCTGTGTGGTACTCCGGCAGCACGATGGTGTGGTGACGGTGGAGCCGCGTGGTACTCTGGCAGGGCTTCGCCAAGCGCCATAGAGGACGAGGAGGAGGAGAGGTAGGGCTGCGCCGAGGGAGAGAAGAACTTCTGTGTCCAGCCCTCCCAAATCCTTGGGTATATATAGGAGGAGGGGGTCTGGCCGGCCACCCTAGGGTTCCCCCTAGGTGGTGCGGCACCCTAGATGGAGGGGCGGCAGCCCAAGAGGAGGAGGGATGGCGCCCTAAGGGGTGGCTTGCCACCCAAGGCAGCCACCACGCCCTAGGGTTTGCTGCCCTATGCGCCTTGGGCCAAGGTGAGTGGCGCACCAGCCCATCTAGGGGCTGGTTCCCATCCACTTTTGGCTCACGTGACCCTTCGGGGCTGGTGGCCCCTCCCGATGGACCCCCAGAACCCTTTCGGTGGTCCCAGTACAATACCGATGATCCCCGAAACATTTCCGGTGATCAATTCTCCACTTCCTATATATGAATCTTTACCTATGGACCATTCCAGAACTCCTTGTGACGTCCGGGATCTCATACGGGACTCCGAACAACCTTCAGTAACCACATACTATTCCCATTACAACTCTAGCATCATCGAACCTTAAGTGTGTAGACCCTACGGGTTCGGGAACCATGCAGACATGACTGAGACACCTCTCCGGCCAATAACCAACAACGGGATCTGGATACCCATGTTGGCTCCCACATGTTCCACGATGATCTCATCGGATGAACCACGATGTCGGGTGACGGGGATATAGCCCTAGGGTATGGTCATAGGTCTGACCAATACGTCCTACCCAAGGGCACCTCATTATTAGTTTAAGGACTACAAGGGAAATTCCTACTGGATCATGACAACATCTAATCCACTCGGTACGGATCCACTCAGACAAGTACATTCCATCCACTCGGATGACAGTCAACCACTCGGCCGTATGACTCACTCGGTCATGTAAATACCAACAGTCGGCAAGACATCTGTAGTGGGCTGACATTATGGCATCAATGCCCCATCTTGTAACATAAGAGGTGAGGAGGTGGTGCACTCTATATAAGCCACCCCCCTCCACATAGCTAGGGGCAGGATCTTCTTCTTCTCCTCCTTCGGGCTCATTCTTGCCCCCGAGCTCTGGCTCTCTCTCTACACCATGTAACTCATGTCCATGACAGATAAAACAAAGCCTCTCCGAAGCACGAGACGTAGGGTTGTTATCTCCACTGTGAGAGGCCTGAACTCGCTAAAACCACCGTGTCACCCATGTGCATCTTGATAGATCATGCTCCGTTATCCTACCCTCTTTCTATTGTCAGAATCGTTACCACGACATTTGGCGCCCACCGTGGGGCGTGGCGTCTATCGAGCCATGATGCATATGGTTATTTCTTCAGCCACCAGCGGCAGATCGATTCCCACTGGTGCCCTCTATTCAGTTTCATCTTCATGATTTAACACCTTTGTTTTGTACTGTTCATCTCCAAGACAAACAAAGCATCAGGGAAACAAACATCCATTCAAGCACATACAAGAAGAACCATCAAACTTCAGCAAGAGCGGCATGAGATCAGGAAGCCGATCACGTCTCCACACACGGCCTTCGACACCATTCGCCACGTCGTCGACTCCGGTCTTGTGTTCTCGGCCACTCGACAACAACCTCCGTGGTGCAGGCGCAGGCTCGACATGGAGCAGACTCCGAGCTCTGCACCAAGCATAGACTGGTGCTATTCCAGGAGGAGCGGACCGTGGACGATCGGCTGCAGCAGCACGGGGGCGCCGTCGTGGAGCGGAAGCGCACCAAGAGGCCGCGCCACCAGACACCGCCGATGGCCTGCTCCTTGGCGTCCTCCTCCGAGAGCACCACCACCGAGGAGGAGTACATGGCCCACTGCCTCATCCTCCTCACCCAGGGCGCCGCGCCGCCCGTCGCCTCGAGGCCGCCACCACCCGCCCTCGCCACGGTGCCGCAGGATGCTCGGCAGGGGACGCCGTCACTTCCTCCGCCCGGCCCTCTGCCGGCGCCGGCGACCAAGACGGAGAGGTACACCAGCCGCAAGTACACGGAGGCGGCCACCACCGCGGACGGCGTCAGGGCCGGCTTCTACGTGTACGAGTGCAAGACCTGCAACAAGTGCTTCCCCACCTTCCAAGCCCTCGGCGGCCACCGCGCCAGCCACAAGAAGCCACGCCTCGCCGGCGCCGACGACGACAGCCCCGCAAACGCCACAACCGTCGCCATCGCCAAGTTGTCCAAGCCGTCGGCGATGAAGACGGCATCGCCACCGCTGACGCAGATGACGACAGCATCGCCGCCTCCGCCTCCGCCGCCTCAGGTCGACGTCACCCCGGACGTGACCACCATGTTGAGCCTCAACAACGGCGGCAGCGCCGTTTGCAACGCTATCAATACCAGGCAGCCACCTCCTCGAGCCATAACTGCCTGCGGGAAATAAGGAAATCGGAGGACGGCTCCCACCAGTGGGAAACTCCGCTGACACCGCTTTGTCGAGGTATAATCGCCTCATTAAGTGCCATCAATTAAACATTTTTCACATCAGTTAACTGTGCATGCATGCATGCATAACCGCACGTCATCATGGGTATGCCTTAATTATCCGTCATCATGCATAACCAGATTATGTGTGGTCCGTAATCCCAAAAATAGAATCGAACAGAAACAAAAATATTTGTAGCTATGCTTGCCACTAACTTACATGACACCGCTTTGTCGAGATGAATTTTGCATACAGATGACCAACATGCAGTGACTCGGTCGTCCTACATGTTGTCGCTCGGTCGGACGCGTCGTCATCACTCGGCCGCTCTGCGCACCGTCGCTCAGTCGGACACGCGTCGTCAGCACTCGACCGCCCCGTGCGCCGTCACTCAGTCGGACGCGTGGTCATCACTCGGTGGCCCTACATATCGTCGCTCGGACGGACGCGTCGTCATCACTCGGCTGCTCTGCGCACCGTCGCTCAGTCGGACACGCATCGTCCGCACTCGGCCGCCCCACGTCGTCACTCAGTCGGACGCGTCGTCATCACTCGGCCGCCCTGCATGCTGTCACTCAGTCGGACGCGTCGTCAGCGCTCGGCCGCCCTGCGCGCCGTCCCTCACTCGGATCCGTTGTCAGCACTCGGCAGCTTCGCGTGTCGTCACTCGGCTGGAGGCTCCTTCGTCACCTGGATGCTCTGCGCGTCGTCACTCGGCCGCCCCGCGTGTCGCCACTCAGCTAGACGCATCTTCATCGCTTGACCGCCCAACATGTTGCCACTCAGCCAGACGTGTCTACTTCGCTCGACCGCCCCGCGCGTCGTCAGGCAGCTAAGTCATTTTTCACATACTGCATTCTATTAAATAATCGTTTCTACATTACCGAGTGTCGAGGAAGTCGCACATGACGTTCACTCGGAGGCCACGCAACTGAGCGTACCTCTGCACTCGGTTGTTTATTTTTATGTGGGAACACTCCACTTCCGCTTCGTTTGGGTCCAGTACTCAAACGAGTTCAGCCAGATCCTTCACTCTTTTAGACTCTTGCTGGTTCCGAACCAGCAATCACGTGGCACACCCAGCGGGTGTCTATGGGTGCAATTTACACAAACTATTTCAGAAAAGATCATATTACTTTGATAATTTTTTACGCTGGCTTGTGCTATTTTTCATACACAGGTTACTCGATGCATCCGTCCGCCATCCTCGTCGCTGCTCAGGCTCAGTCGCCGCAACGATCATTCATGCGTTTTCACGTGTTCGGAAGCCCTTTCAATGGCGTAGTGGACACGGCCGCCCCACGTGCCGTCGATGGTCGGACGCCTCCTCGACATACATCACTTGGCCACCCCGCGCGTTGCCACCCAGCCAGAATCGTCTACCTCACTCGGATGCCATGCGCATCGCCACTCTGTGTGGCACATCTTCATCATTCGGCTGCCCCGCGTGCCACCGCTCAGCTTAGCTGCGACTCTGTATCGCCTAAGTTAAAAAACTACTCCGAGTGCAGACATGCTCCGCACTCGGCGGCTTAGCTGCGACTCCGTATCGCCTAAGTTTAAAACTACTCCGAGTGCGGACATGCTTCACACTCGGGGGCTTAGCTGCGACTCCGTATCGCCTAAGTTAAAAACAACTCTGAGTGCGGACATGCTCCACACTCGGGGGGCTTAGCTGCAACTCCGTATCGCCTAAGTTAAAAACTACTCCGAGTGCGGACATGCTCCGCACTCGGGGGGCTTAGCTGCGACTCCGTATCGCCTAAGTTAAAAACTACTCCGAGTATGGACACGCTCCACACTCGGGGGCTTAGATGTGACTCCGTATAGCCTAAGTAAAAACAACTCCGAGTACGGACACGCTCCACACTCGGGGTCTTAGCTGCGACTCTGTATCGCCTAAGTTCAAAACTACTCCGAGTGCGGACATGCTCCACACTCGGGGACTTAGCTGCGACTCCGTGTCGCCTAAGTTAAAACTACTTCGAGTACGGACACGCTCCACACTCGTGAACTTAGCTGCGACTCTGTATCGCCTAAGTTAAAAACAACTCTGAGTGTGGACATACTCCACACTCGGGGGCTTAGCTGCGACTCCGTATCGCCTAAGTTCAAAACTACTCCGAGTGCGGACATGCTCCACACTCGGGGACTTAGCTGCGACTCGTGTCGCCTAAGTTAAAACTACTTCGAGTACGAACGCGCTCCACACTCGGGAACTTAGCTGCGACTCTGTATCGCCTAAGTTAAAAACAACTCTGAGTGCAGACATGCTCCGCACTCGGGGGCTTCACTACGACTCCGTATCGCCTAAGTTAAAAACTACTCCGAGTACAGACATGCTCCACACTCGGGAACTTAGTTGCGACCCCGTATCGCCTAAGTTAAAAAAAATACACTCGGAGACTTGACTTTGATCCAGAAATCATATGATGCAGATTCTACAAACATTCAACATAATGAGCACTGGAAGTCTTAAACCCTCTGCCAGACTCATCTAGTCCGACAGAGGCTCGGGGACTACACCCAGTGGGTGCACTTAGCGTGCCCCCACTAGAAGAGAAATACAAAAAAGAAACATTCTGCTTGGTCAGGTCCACCAACAATATCCAAGTTCAACAGATTCAACAGATTCCAACCGACTACCAGCAGTCAGTCAGAGTCTCAAGATCCTGTTGGTCACTCGGATCTACTTCAATTCTTAAGTTCACTCGGACGTACTACTCAGCGGAATCGATCAGGGCGAATGATGAAGACTTCAATCAACGCATAATTTTGCAAGGCCCTGAAGCACGTTCAAGTTCGGTCTGCTGCTACAAGATTTACATCGACACCTTCACCACTCGGACCCTGATCCATTCGGAGGCTAATGACGGGGATATAGCCCTAGGGTAGGGTCATAGGTCTGACCAATACGTCCTACCCAAGGGCACCTCATTATTAGTTTAAGGACTACAAGGGAAATTCCTACTGGATCGTGACAACATCTAATCCACTCGGTACGGATCCACTCAGACAAGAAAATTCCATCCACTCGGATGACAGTCAACCATTCGGCCGTATGACTCACTCGGTCATGTAAATACCAACAGTCGGCAAGACATCTGTAGTGGGCTGACATTATGGCATCAATGCCCCATCTTGTAACATAAGAGGTGAGGAGGTGGCGCACTCTATATAAGCCACCCCCCTCCACATAGCTAGGGGCAGGATCTTCTTCTTCTCCTCCTTCGGGCTCATTCTTTCCCCCGAGCTCTGGCTCTCTCTCTACACCATGTAACTCATGTCCATGACAGATAAAACAAAGCCTCTCCGGAGCACGAGACATAGGGTTGTTATCTCCACTGTGAGAGGCCTGAACTCGCTAAAACCACCGTGTCACCCATGTGCATCTTGATAGATCATGCTCCGTTATCCTACCCTCTTTCTATTGTCGGAATCGTTACCACAACATCGGGGATTCAATCAATCCCGTACGCAATTCCCTTTGTCTACGAGTATAACACTTGCCCGAGATTCGATCGTCGGTATCCCTATACCTTGTTCAATCTCGTTACCGACAACTCTCTTTACTCGTTCCGTGACACATCATCCCGTGGCTAACTCCTTAGTCACATTGAGCTCATTATGATGATGCATAACCAAGTGGGCCCAGAGATACCTCTCCGTCACACGGAGCGACAAATCCCAGCCTCGATTCGTGCCAACCCAACATACACTTTCGGAGATACCTGTAGTGCGCCTTTATAATCATCCAGTTACATTGTGACGTTTGATACACCCAAAGCACTCCTACGGTATCCAGGAGTTGCACAATCTCATGGTCTAAGGAAATGATACTTGACATCAGAAAAGCTTTAGCAGACGAACAATACGATCTAGTGCTATGCTTAGGATTGGGTCTTGTCCATCACATCATTCTCCTAATAATGTGATCATGTTATCAATGACATCCAATGTCCACGATCAGGAAACCATGACCATCTATTGATCAACGAGCTAGCCAACTAGAGGCTCACTAGGGACACATTGTGGTCTATGTCTTCACACATTATTATGGTTTCCGGTCAATACAATTATAGCATGAATAATAGACAATTATCATGAACTACGAAATATAATAATAACCGCTTTATTATTGTCTCTAGGGCATATTTCCAACACATATACCTTGACAAAGTTTTCAAGAAGTTCAAAATGGGTCAGTCCAAGAAAAGGTTCTTGCTTGTATTGCAAGGTTTGGAGTTGAGTAAGATCAATGCCGAGTGATGGTAGAAGATAGAGAAAAGATGAGTGTCGTCCCCTATGCTTCAGCCATAGGCTCTATCATGTATGCAATGATGTGCACAAGACCTGATGTCAGCCTTGCCATAAGTATGACGGGAATGATTCAAAGTGATCCAGGAATGGAATGCTCGAGAGCGGTCAAGAATATTCTGAAGTACCTGAAAAGCACTAAGGAAATGTTTCTCGTATATGGAGGTGATAAAGAGCACGTCATAAAGGGTTACATCGATGCAAGCTTTGACACTGATCCGGATGACTCTAAGTCTCAAACCGGATACACATTTATTCTCAATGGCGGTAAGGTAAGCTTGTGCAGTTCCAAGCAAAGTGTGGTAGTTGATTCTACATGTGAAGCGGAGTACATAGCTACCTCGGAGGCGAATTAATAAGGTGTCTGGATGAAGGAGTTCATGACAGATCCTGGAGTTGTGCCCAGCGCACTGGATCCAATGACTCTGTTCTATGACAACACTCGTGCCATTGCTCTAGCCAAGGAACCAAGGTTTCACAAGAGGACCAGACACATAAAGTGAATTTTCAATTCCATCTGCGATTACATCAAGGAAGAGGACATAAGTATTTGCAATGAGCACGCGAATCTGAATGTTGCAGACCCGTTGACTAAGCCTCTGCCACGAGCAAAACATGATCAACACCAGAACTATATTAGTGTTAAATTCATTACAATGTAAATCACATAGTGATGTGAGCTAGATTATTGACTCTAGTGCAAGTGGGAGACTGTTGAAAATATGCCCTAGAGGCAATAATAAAGTAATTATTATTATATTTCCTTGTACAAGATAACCGTTTGTTTCCATGCTAGAATTATATTGATTGGAAACTCAAATACATGTGTGGATACATAGACAACACACTGCCCTAGTAAGCCTCTAGTGGACTAGATCGTTGATCGAATATGGTCAAGGTTTCCTGACCATAGACATGAGTTGTCATTTGATAACGGGATCACATCATTGGGAGAATTATGTGATGGACAAGACCCAAACTATAAACGTAGCATATGATCATGTCACTTCACTGCTACTGTTTTCTACATGTCAAGTATTTGTTCCTATGACCATGAGATCATGCAACTCCCGAACACCGGAGGAATGCCTTGTGTGTATCAAACGTCACAACGTAACTGGGTGACTATGGAGGTGCTCTACAGGTATCTCCGAGGGTGTCTGTTGGGTTGGTGTGAATCGAGACTGGGATTTGGCACTCCATATGTCGGAGAGGTATCTCTAGGCCCACTCGGTAATACAACGGAACGAGTAAAGAGACTTGCCGGTAACGAGGTTGAGCTAGGTATGGAGATACCGACGATCGAATCTCGGGCAAGTAACATACCGATAGATAAAGGGAATAGCATACGGGATTGATTGAATCCTTGACATTGAGGTTCAACCGATGAAAGATCTTTGTAGAATATGAAGGAACCGATATGGGCATCCAGGTCCCGCTATTGGTTATTGATCGGAGAGTGTCTCGGTCATGTCTACATAGTTCTCGAACCTGCGGGTTCTACACACTTAAGGTTCGGTGACGATATAAGCATAATTGAGTCATAGTGTTGGTGACCGGAAGTTGTTTGGAGTCCCAGATGAGATCCCGGGCGTGACGAGGAACTCCGGAATAGTCCAGAGGTAAATATTGATATATATGATGAAGGGCATCGGAGTCCGAAAGTGTTTCGAGGTGTACCGAGGGATTCACGGAGTGTCGAAAGGGGTTTCGGGAGGCCCCGACAATTGTTGGGGGGGCTCATGGGCCAAGGAGAGGGGGCACCGCAGCCCACTAGGGGGCTAGGCGCTGCCCCTCTCCCCAACCCACTTCGGTCGAAGGGGCGTGGGCTTCTCCTTGGGGCACCGCTACCCCAACTTGGGTGGCAAGGCACCCAAGTGGGAGGGGCCACCCAGTCCTAGCCGCCGCCCCTCTCCTCCCTTGTCCGAGCCCTTAGGGGAAACCCTAGGGCGCCCTCCCCTCTACCTTCCCCCTATATAGAAAGAGGTAGAGAGAGGGCAGCCACACGACAATCTTGCCGCAGCACTGCACCTCCTCTCCCTCGTAGTTTCTCTCATCCAAAACCCCACGACGAAGCCCTGCTGAGCTGTCACCACCAACACCTCACCACACCTCGTGTTGCCGGAGGACTCGGGCTGCTACCTCACCATTGCTAGCTGGATCAAGAAGGTGAAGGCGTCACCAAGTTGTACGTGTGTTGAGCACGGAGGTGTCGTCCGTTCCGCACTTGATTGGGAGATCGCGGGACGGTTCTTGATTGGATCGCGGAGACGTACCACTACATCAACCGCGTTCTGGAACGCTTCCGCTTAGCGATCTACAAGGGTATGTAGATTCAATCTCTCCTCTCGTAGATGGTCATCACCATGAATAGATCGTGTTTGCACGTAGAAATTTTTTTGTTTCCCATACAACGTTCCCCAACACCAGGCACCGGATCCATGAAGATCCGATCTGGTCAGTGGCAAGCACCACCACCCTGCGTTGGCCGACAACGTCTATACGTTGGATCCAGAAGGATCTAACCCGAACTCGGCGGCACACGCGACCACCGTGTCTTGCCCCTCCCGCAACCACCACATCGTGTCGCAAGAACAAACCCCAGTTGTGGACGCGCTCCAGCCGTGCTCCAGCCGTTGACAGGATCCGCCTGCAGGGCCGTCGCACCCCATGCTAGTCCGGCGCCTCCTCACAAACGATCATCCCGTGCCAGCCATGTCACTTGAAGGGGAGAGGAGCCCCGTCGCCGCCCGTGCCGGCCAGGCTTCGCCCGACGGCGCTGCTGGCGGCGACGAGGAAGAAGGAGAGGCGAGGGCGTACGCCCGACAGCGGCTAGGGTTTCCCCATGATCGCCCACGGGGGCGACAGGAGGGGCTTACGGTTATGGTTGCGTGTCTACATGATGAATTTTTTCACTCTACGCTTCTCTTCATCGACCATGGCTATTGTTTTGGTGTCCTCGTCTTGTTGGGCCTTAGCATAACGACTTTCCGATTGTTTATTACAACAAGGTTAGCCCGGCTCCAAAGAGAAAGAGGCAATGATGGCGACACGTCTTCGGTTCGGTTCAATGCTTATAGTCATCGCTAGGTAGTCAACGGACCTAGATATACTTTTTTATTTCCGATGTTTTTTCTACTTTGACAGATGATAAAAGTATTGGAAGTTTTCTCAAATTTCCGATGTTTTTTCTACTTTGACAGATGATAAAAGTATTGGAAGTTTTCTCAAAAAGAAAAGGAGAGAATAACGTGTCCATACTCACGAAAAGTATTGGAAGTTTTCTCAAAAAGAAAAAGAGAGAATAACGTGTCCATACTCACGAAAGAAATGCTCGATGACCAGTATCAGACCATATAATGAATATGCCACATCGTTGCGGGGATATGATCGCATTCCTCACGAGCCGCCGCCGCCGCCGCTCCTCGTCTTACATGTTTGAAATAGGGCACGCTGCCGAAACCCGCGCTGTCGTTCAGACTTCTCCGCAGGAATGCCTCCCAGGCGGGACCTCAACGTTCATGGCTTTCGGCAGCAGCAGGGACAAAACCTCGACAAACTCAAATCACAACAATCACACACCCAAATGAATGGTTGCACATGAATCCGCATTATCATAAATAAAATGGACAAATGTTTACATACATGGTACATCATTCTCAGTCCCCTAAACCTACAACAAAGGCACTATCACATCATGATCATCACAGTACACTTTCAACAGCAATGGCGTCTATCTCCTCTTTAAAAATCAAACAGCAATGGCAACAACTCACGCTACACATTCCCGCTGCCGGGTAATTTTACAATTTGGCTCGAATGCCTTATTGCACTTCCTTCAGAAATCTGACACAAATCTCAATGTAACACTGCTACAGCCAAGTCATGTAAGTATAGCCTCCTTTCTCACCTGGGCCTCCGTCGTGCTGAGAAACCAAGATTTGGTTCTGGGCCAAGCCTAGAGCAGGCAGAGCCCAAATTGCATAGCTAAACCATCGGAGCCTCCTCGTTGTTACCCAGCTTTTTTGTCACCATATCGTAAACCGTATCGACTTTGGCAGGGTCAACTTTAAACAATACATGGGCATCTTCCTTCTTGACGATGTTGCCCTTGAACATCTCCTGCATCAACACCTCCTGCATTCTCAGATAATGACTGGGTAGCAATCTGTTCTGACAGCACAGAAGTTTTTCCTGAAATAGAGAAGACGAGTCGTTTCTTTATCTTTAACATAGCAAGCACCAAAAGTAAACAAGGCGGCATCAAGAATAAATGAGCAATATCCTTACGCTGACGCTTAATAGCTCTGCCCCAGGAAGACCAACAATGTCCCAATCATCCCATTGCTTAGCGCTTGTTGGTCCTGTGCTTTTTGGAGAATCCCTACCACCGGCATCCAAAATGGCACTACCTTTCTTAAGATCCAAACTCCCATCAGTCTCAACTTTCATAGGCCGGTTTGTTTTGTGTCCTGATTTACTATTTGAAATAAGCTGGCCACTTTCCTTAGCTTTCAGGGCATTCGCCTCATACTCCTTTCTCCTCTTTTGCTCTATGTGTATCTTGGCTTCAGCCAGCGTACGACACCCAGCTGAACGACATTCCTGGCATTAAGAAAACAAATGATGTAATGAACTATTCTTTCCAGATAAAATAAATGGTGGAACTGCAAAATGTAAAGTTAAGGGTTTGAATTTAAGAAAAAAAAATGCAAACATAAAAGTATGGCCATGTAAACTTTGGGGAAAGTAGAACACCTGAAGCTCTTGAATCCTCCTACGGATTTTTCGCTCTTCAATAACACTCCTAACAAGTGCTTCATGTTCCTCCTTGGAAAGGAAACGCATGAAAACCTTGTATCGATGATAAACTTCCTTGTCTTCATTTGTTAGATCCTTCTCCAAAGGATTAGGATATAGTAAATTTCTTTCCAATATGAACTCTTTTCTCCTTTTCCTTTCATCAAGCCTATGAAGACATACTTAACTGGATGAGAAGCATAGAAAAGGTTCTCTCACATCTAATACTCTTTGTGTCATTAAAGATTAAACATGGTCTCTTGGGGTTTATTAATGAAGTCAAACAAGTAGAACTATTTGTGCAAATCATCTAGCAACTAAAGCAATAGGAACATGACGCTATTTTCATCTGATGAATATTACTTAGTAAGAGCAAAGAATAAGCTGCTGCCATGATGACCTTCTCAAAATTAGAGGCATAAACTCAATGTAAGTTACTGCAATAAAATAACTATTTACTACAAACATAATATTTCATCATTGCTGTTAACAAACCTTGACAAGTAAATACGCAGCACACGTAGCTTCAGTTCACGATCAGTTTCCGTATCAGTTTCTTTAAATTCCATCTCTGCGAGGGCTTGTTCAGCATCATTATCATACTCTGGGTCAAACTCATGTCTCTTTGCATTGTACCCACTCAATTCAGTTAAAGAAGGCCCTTCATCTGCAGAATATCTGGGTTTTTTCACACCAATACTTCTATCCATATGACCATCTGGCACACGTAAATTGAACAGATCAATTTTCAATATATGACAGTGCAGGAATCTAAAGAAATATAGTTGGTTATTACAAATAGAAAGCAACCGCTTCCACATCTATCTTTGGTAATATTTTGCAGATAGTAAAAATTTCTAAAAGATCTTTAAGGATAAAAATATGTCTTTATAATTCTCTAGCATGTCACAAATGGTGATATCTTGGGAAACCATAATAAGGGGTGTTTTATTTTGGTTTAATCTGACACCTGTCAGTGGTAATTGACCAATAAATGGACATTATTACTGATGGGAAGGCAACGCTTGACAATGAGCAAAAATACTGAAAATAAAAGGTAGTCCAAATGCATCCATCTGGTCACCAATAAATGGTTTATATATGATCATACCTTCGACTTTAGATAGATTGGAATTATCTTTAAAATGACCAGCAGTTGAAGCTTTCTTGTTTGCGCCTGAAGCAGATTCAACGTGTTAGCAAGATCTGAATCATATACTAATAGACAAAGAAAATACTTAGGATTGGATCTGTCAAATTCCAAAACATACCGCCAGGTATGTGCGAAGGTGATCGACTGGCTGGGCCTTCTCCAAGTGCATCTTCCATCCTATGCAAGATATGAAGGTAATAGTCAGTAAGTAGCCTATTGCAAAGTTTAGATACATGGTCATAAATATTCTAGAGCAAGAATAGCATACTTGACCCTGGAGGGAGAAAACGGTGACTCTGCCTTAGGTGTCAAATCCCCTGATAACAGTGGAATTCCTACAGGAGAAAAGAAGGAAACATGAGATCAAGGCAATCAAATATAGTGAGATATCACATCTTAAGTCTTTACTGCCATTCTTATTCATGTGATGGAGGGAACTACTCATCATGTACTTCTTAGCACCCTCACATTCAGAGCCATTACCAACAGAACAGTATCCTGCAGAACCTTTCTGCTATTTCATTATACTAGCTCATGCGTTTATGCAGATTCTTGTGTTCGTGTCTGTGGTTCTGTGCAAACTGATAAATTTTAGGTATTAATAGTTTTAAGATATCAGAAGGGCAGAAAAAATCCTACTGAATATACTGCTATATCATCCTTGAAGACCAGATCTGTGCAAGCAAAAATGAAAAACCAGCTAAGATTCTTATCACCTATGACAAATTAATATTTAATAACATATGTCAGCCTTCAAAATCCAAACCCAGCTTGTGTCACCAATTAGATCTAATATTCAACAAAAAATATAATATTCAGTTCCACCCTAAATAGATTTTCTTTGTCACCTTAAAAGATGTGACCATGACTCACCTTTTTTACTCTCACCCTGTACTTTAGCCATGGCAAGAAGTTCCTTCCTATTCTTGCCATTAACATGAGACATGTCCTACAATGATGAGGTAGCATTGAATTACGTCTCAATTGTTTTCAACTCCACAAATTAACAAGTAGACAAAATGATTACCGGAAGGGGATAACAAGGTGAGTTCATATATGCAGTAGTATAATGCTCAATGCACTGTGCCTTGCTCTTGGTACCAACATGCTCCGCAACTTCAGCCCAGTTTCCCAGACCATACATTTCAATTCCCTACAATTATAAGAGTCAGAACCCACCACCCAGAAAGTGAACAGAAAAGATGGGTACTGAAAATACCTCTAGAAGAAGGATTTCCTCATCCGCATTCCAATCTGGACAAATGAGAGGAAAAGATAGGTTGTCCTGTTGCAAAATTTTAGTTAAGTTAAAGAATGCAACAGACATGACAAGCACTGACAATACAAAATACTTGAAGTGCTAAGGTGGAAGGTGGTTTCTTTTTTCCTCCTCTTTTTTTTATGAGAACTCTCCTCGAGATGATCTGGGTGTGCATGCATTAAGCCCCATATAGCCAGTTGCAATCAAGATGGTTGAGTAGGGAACCGTGTAGAACCAAACATATGATCTGAGTTCACACATCAGCTGATGACTTACACTTGTAAGTGTATTCAGGTTAAGAAGGATGAAGCCTGAATTGACGGGAACACACTAATACAGTGGTTCTGTGGGTTAATTCAACCTTGGAGTGTTACATTGCATCTTTTGGGTTTCCCGCCTTTTTGACCAAGTATCAATCAGCTCAGACTTACTATTCGATGTGACATGTAGGATGCTAGGACAGATTTGAAGAACCATGCTATACCAGCACATGTACTAACAGCCTGTTGAGTTCACTGCAGTTCAGTTGTGGTAACTCCACTGTTCTATAACACTAGTATTAACATCTGTTACTGCAGCTTCTGGACACTAGTTAGTCAGCTAAGCATGCATTTGTACACAATTAAGCTAAGTGAGCATAGGGCACTGACCATGACCCTGTAGGGGTGGTTGCTCCGATGCGGCTGGACCTCAGCTCCAACGGAGAAGCACTCGACGCAGAGGTCAAAGTCGGGGCACTTGGAGCACTTGAACCGGATCTTCCCGGACAGGTCCTTGTTGCAGTAGTTGCAGTGGTAGAGCGCCTTCTTCCCGTCGCCGGCTCCCCCGCACGCGGCGGAGAGCGAGTCGGACGCATCCCCGGTCGAGGCGACCCTCCTCCGCTTCGACCTGCAGCGAACGGAGACAACGCATTACAGCCATTCGCCCGCAGGCAGGCAAGCAAGCAAGAGCGAAATGCGAAGCGGCGGGCGGAGGGGGCCGAGCGGGACCTGTGGTTGGTATCGTCGTCGCCGGAATTGGGCACCCCGCGGGACCGGCCCATCGCGGACCAAACCCTAGCGCAAACCCCTCGAAACCCTAACCCTAGCTCGCTCGCGCGGGGATCCGCTACCACGCCGCGGCCGGCCGCATCGAGCTGAATCCAGCTGGGTGGGGGGGTGATCCGGGGATTAGGAGGACCGGGGGCGCCGGGGGATCGGCGCCGCGGCGGGGGTCGGGATTTGGCTGGGGCGGGGAGTCGGGGGGAAGACGACCACCATGGGCGACCGCGACGCAGCTACAGATCAGAGCCAGTAGTAGAGTCGGACTAGTATACTGCCGGCGCCAAATCTGGGCCGTCTGTCTGGTGTATCGGACGGCTGACGTCCCTCCGTGGACAAATCTGGGGGATATCTCTTGCAGCCGCTCTGAATCTTCGGGCTAGAGCTGTTCTAATTAAGACGGGGAGTTTTCGGTGCAGAAATCTGGTCATTAGTTTTTTTTCAAATAACTAAGCCAAAAGTTTTGCCTGTCGTACTAATTCAAAAGAGTTTTACTAAGGAATAAAACATTCGGTCGCGTATATGGTTTACTCTCATGTCATTATAACACACACAAACGTCTAGAGCAACTCCAACGCGTCGACTCATTTCTTCCGTGCGTGTTCGTTTGGGACGCAACGAACAGAAAAATCAGCCTAACGCGTTAATTCAAACGGACGCGCGTTCATTTTTCGTCCGCTCGCGGCCTATTCTGGACACAAATTTGGGCGTCAATTACGTTGTCGTGGACACGGGGCGGACACGTGTCTCGCGTGCGTTCTCCTTCCCTCGCCCGCAACGCGGCATCATTGTCTTTCCTTCTTATCCCCTCCCCCTCCACCCACCCGTCGTCCGCAAGCACACAAACCCTAGACCGACGACCCCATTTTCCCCGGCCACCCTAGCTCTGTAGCACCAAATCCACCGGTGGGGTACCTCCTTTATCCCAGTGCGGGAGGCCTATTGATGGATCTGCGGCGGTAAAACAGGCCCGTTTGAGTTGCTCTTAGCGTCCGTTAGCACCCACAGCGGGCCTGCTTTTTAATCTTACTAACAACGACAGTTGATAACATGGAGACATACCTTGATACCTAAAAACTATCGCAGCGTGCTCATTCTAAATCTTCCACAAAACAAGCATGGGGAAGAGAAGCAAATCCCTTTTCTTGTGCCACCGATGTCATTTTGTTCGTTGAAGTTGGTCATGGAGCACCACCAATCCGTGGTGAGAAGTTGTCTCAATCTTCGGTGTGCAAAACCACCATCCCGGGGCAAAACTTTATCTACTCCTACATACCCCTGGCATATCTACATTTGAAAAGCGTGTCTGTAACATTTTTCGATTCTTGTTCGCACAATTGACATAGACTACAACTAGGCAAACCACACCGTTGAAGACAATCCATTGTCCAACCCTGTCGTGAAGGATGAGCCAAGAAAATAATTTATGCTTGGGCGGATTCCAATTTGCCGAAACAGCAGGCTTCAAAATGAAAACATTCAAATCTCCGAGTTGTGCCTTGTATGTCGTGGAGGCCAAGTAGGTGTTAGAGCATCTCTAGTTGCACCCCCAACAGGCACTTCCTCGACCTTTTTTCGCTCAGGGAGGGTGGGACGGCCCAGCCGCGCCCCAAGAAGGCCGTTTTTCGCCTGCTCGGGCCGAAACTCGCCCTGACGGTCCTAACCCGAACCCAGCGCGCTAGGGGGCGCCCGCGGAAGGAAAACGACGCGTCGGGCCCCTTGTCAGGCAAAAAAAGCATTTTCTTCTCCGAAACCGCCCCTCGCACACCACAACTTCTGCCGCTGTGCCGATTCCGGCGCCGCCCCATCTGCCTACCATCGATTCAAAGGCTATCTCCCCGTCGGCTTCGCCGCGTTTTGCCCCTCCCCCTGCCCCGCTTCTTAGTGAGTCCCGACGCACCGGGCAGGTCCGTGGCCGCGCGGACACCACGCCGCCAGGTGTTCGTCGATTTGCCTGGCCTATGGACTCCGACGACAACGAGGAGTTCGCGGCGCTACCAGGGGAGGAAGCTGATGCCGGCGCCCAAGATGAGGATCACCTCATGGTCCTCATCTCTCTGGCCGGCATGTTCGCGAGCAATGCAAAGCCATGACGAGGTGGCTCGGAGTCGGGCCGGCTGAAGGCAAAGCAGAGGCATCGACTGGAAGGCTATTATTTGCTCTACACCGACTACTTCGCAGACGCTCCTCTGCATAGCGACAAAGTATTCCGGCGCTGTTATTGTATGAACCAAGAGCTCTTCCTCAGGATTGTGAATTCTATCAGGGAGTTCGGCAGCTACTTCAAGTGCAAAAAGGATTGCACCGGCACACTTGGATTCACCTTGCTCCAGAAGTGCACGACAGCTATGAGGATGCTTGCGTACAGAGCTTCAAGTGATATTCTGGAAGACTATGGACGCATGGTCGAGTTCAGCATCATTGAGTTTTTCTACAAGTTCTGCAGGGCGGTGGTGGCAGTTTTTGGACCTCAATATTTGCGATCACCCAATGTTAAAGACAATGCTCGAATCCTAGCACATAATGCAGAAAGAGGATTTCCTGGTATGCTTGGAAGTATCGATTGCATGGATTGAAAATGGGAAAATTGTCCATTTGCTTGGCAAGGGAAGTACAAAGGCGCCAAAGGAGGTTGAAGTGTGGTACTTGAGGTACTCTGGATTTGGCACTCCTTCTTTGGTATGCCAGGAACTCACAATGACATCAACGTACTGCAATGCTCGAATGTCTTTGCCAAGCTTGTTGAAGGTCATGCTCCTCCAGTTAACTACGAGGTCAATAGACACCACTACAATAAGAGATACTACCTAGCAGATGGCATCTACCCGAGATGGTCCATATTTGTGAGGGCTATCTCAAATCCCGCACCAGGAGGCAAGCACTCCTATTTTGCCAAGCGTCAAGAATCTTGCCAGAAGGATGTCGAGCGGGCATTTGGTGTGCTTCAATCTCGCTTTGCTGTTGCCCGGTACCCCGCTCAGACTTGGTCGAAAGATCAAATGTGGGAAGTCGTGACTTGCTGTGTTGTCTTGCGCAACATGATCATTGAGAGCGAGCAGGAGGAGCCAGTGTTTGACACTGAACCATATTACAGGCAAGGTCCTCTTGTCCAAGTTGAGCACCAGCTACCAGCAACCTTGGACTGTCTTCCTCAAAATGCATCAGGAGATCCGAGATCCACAGGTGCATTAACAACTGCAACACGATTTGGTGGAGCACCCATGAAGGCTCAAAGGCAACGCCTAACTCCATTTTTGATTTGTATTGACTTGTTAATCTATTTTTGATTTGTATCGATTTCTGTGATGAACCATGTGATAAAAAAATAACTATTGTTGTTCAATTTATGCTGAAAAATGTCGAATATAGGCCAAAAGTGGGCCAAATTTATGTCGAAGGTTGAAAGCGACAGCTGGAAAGCCGAGCCACCCCCCCCCCCCCCCACCCACACACGCCGTTTTTAGCGCCGACCGATCCCTCACGCGGCGCTATTTCGGGCCACCGGGGGGTCGAATGGCTAGAGATGCTCTTAGAAATGGTATTGTTCCAAACGATGGTGTCTCTTTTTAGGGTCCATCTTGTCTAGCTATATTACCTTAGAGAACACTTACATCAATGGCATCTTCCTTGTTGTTCCAAAGGTGAGTGCCCAAACAATGTTTATTAGAGCTTATAAATATCACTCACCCTTTTTTTTGGAATCTGTCATGAACGATGTAAGTGTTTTGTGTTAATCAATAAATTAAACCATGATCACATTCCTTCAAACAGAGACATACTTCCTCCGTTTCATAATGTAAGACGTTTTTCAACACTAGCGTAGTGTCAAAAAACGTCTTACATTATGAGACGGAGGGAGTAGTTATCATGTGTTGCTTTTTTCCATCTAAGCCCATTTGCCCCCTTTTATATTTCAGGTGAAAACTTCTTTCAAACATGAGTCCAATAATATAATTTTGCGACATATAAGTTATATTTTTGTTAGTCAAATCTGTGGAGAATACTTGTAAATCCAAACAGAGGAAACAGTCGTAGAAGTATGTCTGTACTGTACTCTCTGAACATTGTAAAAAAAACATCCTGGTCACAATTCAGAAATCACGAGCAAAACGTCACGGCTAAATCTCTCCCAGGAAAAAACATATCAAACCATCAGAGTTCATACATCTAGCAGGCATCAACCATCAAGAACCAAAGCACAGCCAAGATCACAACCACACGCACGCACAACATAGCACTAGCACCGTTATTACACAACAACTCTGACCCCCGAGCTCACTCACGGTCTAAAACAGGTTCTGGTAGACCTTGTCTTGGACGGTCCGATGCACTCGCCGCTTGCTGCTCCCGGTGCCCGAGATGGGCTTGTGGTGGTTGTCGGAGCTCTTCGACATCGGCCTGAGGCGTGAGCTGGAGAGGTGGGGGTCTGGCCTCCCCTTGATGCGGTGAGAGCTCAAGGATTCCTCGTACTCCTGGAAAAGTTCAGGGGCGAGATGAAGGGAATGCTTTTGGCTGCTTGAGGGTAGAATAAGGGGCAAAAATGGATGGAAACTGTGCTGGCAACAGTGGTGATACCTCGGATCTGCTCTTGGAGAAAGGGGTTAAGCAGGGGTTGAGATCCTTGACGAACATTTCGTCGGGGCTACCGTAGTTTGGTGGCGTCTCTGCTTCGCCGATGCTGCACTCCTGCGATCGATGACAGCACATAGGAAGAACAGAAACGATCAGTCATTCAAGTCACACAGATAGGTGAACATCAGTCATGCATTGTAGGATTCATTTGTGCTGGAGGTATTTTTATGCTCTTGTTGCAACAGATAGTTTGCAAACAGCGAGAATGATAAAGCTCTTGAAAAGAGTTGGGATTTGGAGTCTGAAACAGACTAAACAAATTAACCATGAAACATAAGGTAAGGGATTGTCCTTGCAAAATTGACGGTGAAAGAAGTGCTTTCCAATATCACTTGCAAAAAATAAAGAGTATGAACTGACTATGAGATAAATCTAACAACTTAACATCAAAACAAGGTGAGAAGAACTGGAAGTTGTTAACAATGTGGTGTGCCCATATTTAAAAAGAAAGCAGGCCAAAACATGAGACAGTAGACTAAAGTTGGGTTACTCCTGCTGTATCTGAATTGAGGTGTGAGGTGTACGTTTGATTAAGCCATCAAAGTCCATGAGAATATTGATAATAACGGGCGTTCCTCGAAAAAAGAGGACATAAGAAACACACATACCAAAACGTTCTAGAAGCACAATCCAAATAATTAAAAGCATGATTCCAAAAAAAGAGAAGCATTTGCAGCCCCATAAAAAGATAAATTCTCCATTTGTATAGCTTAATGGCTGTTAAACATTTGTTAGGCCCGTTTAACAGTAATAAATATATTAATGACAGCCCAATGCAAATGTCATTTATAGAGCTTAATGGCTGTTAAACATTTGCTAGGGCCATTTAACAGTAATAAATACTACCTCCGTCACGGTTTAGAAGGCACGGTTAAGTTTGCGTGCATTTCCACAACACACAAGGTTTAAGGCGCATTGCATTTACTCCTAGCAGCTTATTAGTACTCTGTTGTACTACTTCTATATGCATGCGTAGTGTGAATGCTATTTTTTAACTCATTTTACATCCAATCAATAACCACCTAGGTCTTAGAGAATTTTCATGCATGCCTTCTAAACCGTGACGGAGGGAGTATGTATTCCCCTCTATCAATTGTAACCTGGTAGTATGGTACAGTGTGTTAGTATGAATCTTTTATGAAAGCATAATTCGTTCAAATCTGCTCCTTCCACTATTTCCATGGACAATTTGCATAGCAAAGAAAGATTGACCTGGATTTTCCTATGCGCTCTTTCTCATGTATAAATATGTATACTTCTCTCTGTTTCTTATAAATAGCACGACTAGTAAAATCTTGTAGAAGACCGGCTGCCAGTGGCCAGTGGGGTGACCGTTTGTTAACCCGTTGCAGTTATTAAAACATCAAATTCTGGCATTGGCATGCTTGGCCTCAGGGTTAGTACTATTTTTTAACCATTGCCCATGGATTACCAGGTTCCAAAAGAAATTTGTGTTGCAAACGTGGTCAGACAAGTCTGAATTCAAGAAAAGTACTAAAAACAATTCACAGAGTAATATGCACACCATCTAATAGTGAGAAATAAAACTGTTGAGGCCGAGAAGAGACACATTCAATCTCTTTACAGAAGAATGGTGGAGTAAACGATCATACCAGAGAGAAGGCAGTCTCCTCGTTAAGCACGGGCGTGCTTGGGGAGGAGCAATATTCATCATCAAAACATGATCTTGAGGTGTTCTTCTCGGCCTTTACCTGAAACAATAGCAATCGAACATGAGACTGGTACCGAAAGATAGGAATGCATCAGAAATCGTAAGAACTTGCCTGGGCGAGCTCCTCGGCAAGGCATTGGATCTGCCCGGTGAGAGTTGAGATCTCATCCCGGACGTGGCGGTCCGGCTCCGTGTCCGGGAACAGGACGGCGTCCTTGAGCGTGCTGATCTCCTCCCGCTGGCGCAGGCACAGGTCCTTGAGCCGCTCTACCTACTCACCATCACCACGATTACTCCATCAGGAATCGATAACACAGGAGGAGAGAAGGATACGCATTCAGTATTCACGAGCGTAGCAGCGGCGCACCTCTTTGTCCTTCTGCTGGAGCTGGAGGCGGAGAGCGGCGATCTCGTCCTCCTGCTCCTTGCTCTGCGACAGGAGCTCCCGCTCGCTGCGCAGCACCATGGCGAGCGTCCGCGTGTTGGCGTTGCCGCTGTTCTTGACCTCCGTCAGGGCCTTCCTCTTGGTCTCCGACGGCGCCTTCTGGAACAGCTTCCGCGACAGCCCCGGCAGCTTGGCCCCGCTGCCGTTCTTCGCGGGGGCGGCGGCGGCGGCGGGAGGGACGGGGAGGAGGTTCTTGGCGCTGGGCTTCTTCTCCATGGAGATGAGCCTCCGGAGGACAGAGCCCAGGTTGCCGTGCGGCTGCGGCGCCTGGCAGCGCAGGTCGCCGCGGCCGGATCTGACCGCGACCAGCGCCCGGCCCCCGTGCTGCCCCGGCGTCCCTGACGCGGCCGCGGCGCGGCGCGGGGACGGGGAGGGCGACGGGGAGTCGTCGTAGGAGGCGTAGCGCGAGGCCGCGGCCGCCTTCCTCATCTCTCTCCTCCTGCTAGCTGCGTTGCCCGGAGCCGCCGCCGCTTGGCTACGGGCCTATGGCTGGAGTGGAGTGTCGTGACGCCGCTTTTGGTGCGTGGCGTGCCTTTACGCGTGGAGGGATTGGTGCGGGGGGAGCGGAGGCGGCCGGCGGCGTTCGAAATTCGAATTGGGAGCAAATGATGGCGTCGTGTTGCGTTTCCGGCTCCTTTTTTGGTGCCTACTGTTGCATGGCAGTGTCGGCGTCTTTTGCTGCACGCCGAGCAGGGCAGGGAGGGGTCGGGTCTGTGCTGGGCTGCCACGTTCGGGGAGGAGCAGGGATCCAAAGTTGAGGTCTCGGAAATGAGGGAAACAAAATCCTTCAAAACAATCACAGGAGCGATTTGCTAGTTAATACAGTAGGAGTTAAATGCAGAAAATAACCACATTAAAATGCTAGGTTATGAAAGAAGACCGTTCTACAATTTTATTTTGTCAAAAAACACCTAATCTATGATAAAGATTTTGGATAAATCACTTACCCGTGGATTGATGAAAAAGGATTCTCCCGCTTTATATTATAAAGAAACAGCCAACCCATACAATCAACTAGATGGGGCCACAGCACAAACAAACCCAAAGAAAAAAGAAAGAAAGAAAAGAGAAAAGATTACCGACACCCGCAGCTTCACGAAACGAAGATGGCCGACAACCGTTGCACCCTCCGGAGAAGTACCACCGCATGCCAAGTACTGTGAAGCCTCGCCTACCAAGCAACACCTTCAGGAAGGAAAGCGGGTGGTAGTGGGGAAGGGGTATCACTGACGCCCCTGATGAAGGTTCGGCGGCGCCCATGGGCGCAGTTGCGTCGGTGGTGGACGAGCCGCGAGGGATTTCTCCCGTCCCGAAACCACCACCATCACCTCGGACAATCGGAAGTGCACCACCTATCATGTCGCCCATCAGCTTGTGCCACCACGGTCACCGCACCAACTTCATCGTCTTATTAAGGCCACCAACACGAGACCTGCAGGGAGGACGGGGAGATACCAGGCTCGGGGCAACCGCAACGCAGCCGACCGGAGGGAACAACCTCCACCACCTCGCGGAGCCGACTCGACGTAGCGACACGAACTTGCCACGCCATCATAGGCCCGGATGGACCCCAACGGGTCCGGACAATCCCAGCTACTACGTTGTAGCAAGTCGGCCGCCGGAGCTATCACAACCACAGCCAAAGCCGCCTCGTCGCATCACCAGGGAGCCGCGCCGCGGCGACCCAAATCGCCGATCTGTCCCAACCTATATGGGGCCCGAAAGGGCCCAGATCTAGGACGAGCTGGCGCCACCGACCAGCCGGTGGATTAGAGCGCTCTCTTGATGTTTTCACTCGTGAATCCTGCCTTTTGATGACATGGCATAACAGCTCGTGGGACGGTGTTAGACGGGGTTTGGTCCCGATACAAAATACAATCTCTAAGTTTTGTGGGCAAACAAATACGACATAGAACTTGGCTCAAATAATGTGTTTGTTCACGTCGGCTCTACCAAACCACGCTCTAGAGAAACTAAAAAAGTGAAATAGGAACCAAACACGCCCTTAATGTCACAGTAATCATCGCCTCGGGAATGCCAACCCAAGGCGCCTTTAGGTAGCAATGGCAGATACCCATATACCACGGGAAGTAGGGCTGAATCTTGTCGTAATTTCATAGGGTATGATTTTCAAAGGAAAAAAAATCCTATGTAGTCCTTTGGTTAATGGGTCAAGAGTGAGAGTCACATCAGTACGTTACATAATCATCAAGAGTAAGAGCAGGGTTCGACTACGGAAAAAAACAAACGAAAAAATAAGAACGACGTCCATCCTTGCTATCCCAGGCTGCCGGCCTGGAACCCATCCTAGATCGATGAAGAAGAAGAAGAAGAAGCAACTCCAAATGAACAATCAACGCGCTCGCGTCAAGTAACCTTTACATGTACCTGCAACTGGTGTTGTAGTAATCTGTGAGCCACAGGGGACTCAGCAATCTCATTTCCAAAGGTATCAAGGCTAGCAAAGCTTAATGGGTGAGGCATGGTTAAGTGGTGAGGTTGCAACAGCGGCTACGCATATATATGGTGGCTAACTTACGAGTACAAGAGATAAGAGGGGGAAAATCTACGCATAACGGACGTGAACTACTGATGATCAAATGAATGATCCTGAACACCTACCTACGTCAGGCATAACCCCACCGTGTCCTCGATCGGAGAAGGAACTCACGAAAGAGACAGTCACGGTTACGCACACAGTTGGCATATTTTAATTAAGTTAACTTCATGTTATCTAGAACCAGTGTTAAACAAAGTTTCCACGTTGCCACATAACCGCGGGCACGGCTTTCCGAAAGATTTAACCCTGCAGGGGTGCTCCAACTAGTCCATCACAAATTACCACAAGCCGCATAGAAATCCTCAATCACGAAGCCCGCGATCTCGTCGGATTCCCTGGTGGAAAACCTCAACTCTGAGATTACCCAAAGCATCACCGGAATCCCGATGCACAAGATATTCCGTTAAAGGTAAAACTAATCCAGCAAGGCCGCCCGACGTGTCGACGATCCCGATAGGAGTCGCGTACCTCGTTCTCAGGACACGGCGGATGAGCTAGACGTCGGGATCGCTAAACCTCCGGGTGACCAGAGGGGCGCCAGACATCGCTCAGGTGGGGCCAACACTTATGAGGAGCACTGGCCCGGGGGTTGATTAAATTATCCTCGGGGCCCGGGAAGTCCCTATGCAATTTTATTAGGTGATTAGGCAAATGTAGTACCAAAGTTGGGCCTTGCCAGACCAGCTTTAATCTAAAACGAATTATCAAGGGGGTCCCCATAACAACCCCGATCGTGTTGGGAGCGCTCGTTTATGGAACATAACACCGGTAGCCGAAACTAAGGGGGGCAAAGGTGGAACAAAACACCAGGCTAGAAAGGCCGAGCCTTCCACCTTTTACCAAGTATATAGGTGCATTAAATTAAATAGCATTTAATATGGTGATATAACAAGGAACCCACGCTTTCGCATGGAAGCATATGCACCTCCAACTAGCAACGCTATCAACAGGGTTAAGCAAGCGGTAACATAGCCAATCAGTGGTTTGCTAGGTTGAACAGGTTGAAGGTTTCATGGCATTGTTGAGAGGCTGATATTTAACAGGTGGTAGGCAACGAGACATAATCGGTAGAAGCGATAAAACTAGCATGGCAATGATAGTAATGGTATCTGGGGAAATGATCATCTTGCCTCAGATCCCGCTTGGAAGAAGAATGCCTCCGTGAAGCAGACGGACCGACGTAGTCGAACGGGTCCTCACATCCGTCACGCTTGCGGAACTCTATCGAGACGGGGAAAACCGGAAACACAAATCAACACACGGAATTCACCACACGATGCACAACACATATGATGCATGAGCAGTTGAATACATGCAAGTCACGGCATGACAATTCACACAATCAAACACTACACATTAAGTGAAGTTCAATATGCAACGAGTTGCATATTGATGAAACTCCACATATGAATTATTTAGTTATATCCCGATTAAATACACGACAATATTAAATGTGGCTAAACATGTCAAGAGGTGAAGCGTAAATAAACTACCTATTTAGGTATTTTAAATGAGGTCAGAAATGTCATATAGCACCTCCGAAATGACCTCACATGTTAATTTATAATTCTGTCCAGATCTGAACTAATGCATTAAATTAGTTGTTAAACTGCAAAACAAATAGGTTCACGTGATTCTACGCGTCCAGGCAAGGAATCTACACATAAAGAACATCTCCAACGGAGCTACGGGTCAAAAGATACAAGCACCGCAAGATATGATGGCATTAATGCAATATGTGTGCAACGGCGGTCACGAGCACTTCAAAACCTACAAACAGCAAGGAAAAAAAAGAAACTACACGGGATCCTAAGCAAGTTTCATGTAGGACACGATCAAATCGGAGCTACGGTTCAAAAGATACGAGCAAATCAAGAACTCAATCTGTCAAAATCAACCACATAGCATTTTCTACGCCTCACAACTTCGGCTACACAACTCCGATAAGCTCAAGCAAGGCATGGTACGAAAGAGGGAAAGACGCTCTACTACAAACAACTAACAACAACTAGCATGGCAGCAAGGAGCACTAGGACAAGAAGACACAAAACGGCATCTCACACACTATTTCAGACTTAGTGAAAATTACACCTCATGAAAGTGCAGTTTTAGATCTGAATCAATATTGACAGCAGCAAAATCCTAAGCTACAGGACTCCAAATGGCATGAAAATTTACAGCATGCTAGAGAAACACAAGAGGTACAACTAATTCCATTGGACCAACCTCAAAAGTGCTACATATCACAAGATGCAAGCAAGACAAGACATCAACAAAATATAACAGATTCCAGACTTAGAAATATTTCAGCTCCTCCAAATCAGCACTATTTCTAGCAACTTGAGAGCAATCAAACCACACCTAAACATGCATTTCTATTGCAACTACAAATACCAAGGGCTAGTCTAAACACCCAAGAACAACTCCCTCGTTGACAACTTAAGCAAACGGGACACGGAATAAATCCTACGAATTAAACAAAAGGGCAACTTAGCAAAATATCTCGTGAACTAACTTACTCGAAAGCTAAAACTATTTACACAGAAAAATCCATGGGATTTTTCTACCCGGGAAACATATAAAATATGTGGGGTTGCAACACAAAATAAAGCCACACATAAATGCGGGAAAATAACCTATATACGGAAAAATAAACTACCGGCAAACCCTACACGTAAAAATACCAATGACCGCTCTAAAATACCTGAAATAATGGTCCTTAAAACATAGGCATTTCTAATACGGCACACGAGCAATTCGGGCACGCACGAAAAATAACTACGACAATAAACCTATCGATACAGCACACTAACCTAGACATACGACACGTCAAACAACGTCAAATAAATATGCAAGTTGTGAAATCGTGTTCTATTCGCAAAACTACAGCAAAACAATATAAAATACGCCTCGATCCGACTAGCGGTTAATAAACTACGGGCGTTTGAAATATAGCCTAATTCTAAAATTAAACAAATCCGAATAAATCTAAAATAATTCTACCGGGCCGAAATCCCTAACGGGCCTAACAGGCAACGAGCACATATACAACTAAACCGCGTCGGGTGCAAGGGATAAGGGCAGGGCGGCTCACCTAGTTATTGGGCCTAGCCGAGGCGGAGGAGGAGCAGGCCGAGGCCTACTGGAGGCGAGCTGCGGCCCACCTGCGAGCTGGGGCGGCCCACGCGGTGCCGACGGCTCGGTCAACGGGACATCGAGTGGGGCTTCGTCCTCCTCGTGCCTCTGCACGAGGCACCAGACTTGCGGCGGCGGGAACCTTCCCTGGCGGCGAGGGAGGCCAGAGACGGGCCCCTCCGACCCGGATCCAGCCGACGACGGGGGCGAGGGGAGGCCGGATCCCGGCGTTGCAGTAGAGGGTGGCGCGGCCGCGGTTCAGATCGGGGTCAGAGAGGCGGCGGCTGGCGGTGGCGCTGGTGATGTAGGCCACGGCGGCGGGGCGCGCTCCGGCAGCGGCGGCTGCTGGCCGGTGGCGAAGGCAGCCGGGTCTGGCGGCTGCGGCGAGTTGCTCCGGCCGGGAGACGCTCCGGCGGCTCGATTCCGGGAGGAGGCCGGCGAGCACGGGAGCTGCTGGGCGCGGGAGGAGCCTCGGGCCTGGGCGGGCCTGCGATGGGCTTGGTGGGCCCGCGACGGCTGGGATTGGTGGGAGAGAGAGGGGAATTAGGGTTAGGTGGCGCGGATCCCGAGGTAGGAGGAGAGGGGGTTGTCTAAAATACCCGGGGTCTAGTTATAAACAAAAAGGGGGGCTAGGTTTACCGGAATTTCGTTCCGGATCCAACCGCGGGGTCGGATTCGGACGATTCCGATCGTGGGAATGGGTACGCGGTCGTGTAGAGGGGATATCCGGAGACGAGAGGGAGAACGGGCGGCGCGGCAACGAGTTTTAAAACACCGGCAAACGTCCGACGGTAGACCGAATACGGTGCCGCTACGGAGGACCGTTCGGGTACCAGACGGTCTCCGATTGCGACGAAATTCGACAGGCGGCCTAGCTATATAAATATAATACCGCACGACAAATTCCAGCTCAATCGGAGAAAGTATTATACATGCTTTAAAAACAGGGTATTGACGCTGCCGCGGGCGCGTGCGTGTGCGGTCGGGCTCAGAACGGACAACGACGAGAACCGGCAACATTAACGAATGCAAGTTTTGAAAACGGGCGGCAACGGAGATGCCGATGCAATGCAGATGATGCGCATGATGCGATGATGATGCGGCAAATAAAATAAATCACACGACCAAAAGAGAATAGAAAGGGAAGCTTCTGGAACTCCGGCATCGGGCTGTCACAACTCTCCTACACTACAAGAGGATCTCGCCCCGAGATCCAAGAATGAAAGGGGGAGAGGATGAGAAAGAACAAGAGGTAAAAAACTTAGTCGCTTCTTTGACAAACGAGTGAAACCAATGATCCTTGAAAGTTGCAAGATGATGAGGAATGATATGGGAAAGAAGCAAGAATTCACGGAAAATTTCGGCAGCACTTCGGTAGGAAAAAGGGACAAAAATTTCGAAAAGGTGGAAGAAATAGACAATATTCACAACAAACAAGTAAATAGAGCAAGGGAACACCATGAACTTGATAGAACAACATAATAGACCCAAAAGAGCAACATCACAATGCCTCCGGAACAATAGAATAGGAACTAGCTCATACGAAACAAGAGAATGACAACTACTAACTCCAATGAAGTAGGCAATCATCCTTGCGAGAAGAATTGGACGGAGTTGTTGGACAAACAACAACGAAAAGAACAAGATAGTAGTGGGCTTATGGAAATCATCACAACATATATGAGGTGACAGCCAACCACTAAAAGAAACAAGGATTGATTGGGAGAAACAAGATATGAACAATTTCTTACACCAAGAGGATACACACAAGCACCATGATAGCGTAATCCATAGGAAAAGCTTTAGGTGAAATCCAAACCAAGATAGCTCAAATGAAGAAATCATGGGTTGAAAATATTTCATGATCAAAGAATTGGTGGGTTTAATTATCTCATTCTTGAAAGGAAAACTCTTCAGGCTCCTACACTAACAAGAATGCTATAATACCACCTCAAAGGATAAAGGAAGAACAATTGCACATATAAATGCAAGAGAAAGGATACTTGAGGTTCTCCAACAAGAATCTTGAAGAACACTTAAGAAAGAATGAAATCTTCATGAACCACCATGAAGGACCACCGTATACGAATGAATGATGCAAAAATATGAAGGTAGAAAAGAATAAGATTATGACCTTGCCAAGATTTATATGAAGCCTCACGGAGAGAAACTTGATAGAACTTGGACCTCCGGAAAATAAAGATAACCACACGAGAAAAGAATTGATATCATGAGTCACTCCGGAAGAAGAATTAAGATCATTTGATGAAACACGAATAAGAATTATGTTATTCTTATCCTTCATCAAGTTAAATTGATGACAATCAACGGATTTAGCATACAACTTATTATTCTTGAAAGAAACTAGAAGAGATAGAGAGATAAGCACCACTTGAAGCATAATTGAAGGAAGCACCGGAAAGAATTCACACTTGAATGGGAATACCAAGAATTAATGGAGATACATGAGAATGAAGAGATCATGATCCACCTAACAGAAAACTTGAACAAAGCACCGGAATAACCGAGAGACGAACGAAGAGACAGCAATGGAGAAGAATTAAGGACGAAAGCTGAAAGCTGAGAACGAAGAATCTTCTGAAATGATGTCCTTCGGAGGAACGAGAAATAAACACAACTCAAAGAAGCACCGGATAGCACGAAAGGGATTACCCACGATTGGGAATAATTCAAGATGATGCCAGAAGGCTGAAACGATGAATCATGAAGATAATGGGCCAAGATTGAGAGAAACACTCCTTCGAATGCAAGCTGAGAATGATGACGATAACAACACCAAGAATTACTAAGACACTCCGGAATAAAGAAGAATGAAAGGTTGAGCCAAAGAATGAATTAATTCAAATAGATCTTGAAGAAGGGATATGACTGATGAAAATCATACTTACGTCATAGTTGAAAAGAATTAATGAACTCCAGGAAAAATTAGAGAGCCATATAAGATCCTGGGAAAACCTGTGGGTTATGGGCCCACTCAAAGAAACCACCGTTGGAAAAGATTGCTAGACCGAGATATTGCACCGGTATGAAGAGAACTAGATGAGGTTGAGAACCTCGAAATAATGAAAGAATTGAAAAACAAGAATTTCTAAGATAACTTCAGCACTCCGGATAGGAAAAAGAGGAATGAATAGCAAGATAGGCTCATAACAATTTCCAACATAGGAAAGAATTACAGGGATAAAAAGGATATGATGAACACGGATATCTGAATTAAATTCACTGGAAAAGAACAAAATGAAGAAATGATGAACTCGACTCCTGAGAATCTTCACAATGAATCACCAGTTCCGAAAGGAAGAAAAGATAGCGGAAACATCACTGAAATGAAATGCAGTTGGATGAAATCCAATCGCTGAAGAAAAAGGGCGGGAGGGCGGGGAAAAACAAAGACAACTTGGGCTAGATGAGATGAACTCCGAAATAAAATGAGAGAATGATCTTGCGAAAATTGGAGATGATTGAATCCACTGAAGAGCAGCACACCGGTTGGAAAAGAATTGACACGACGACTCCGGTTGACGAGAATTGATATGACAATTGAACGAACAAAAGAATTAATACTCTCATAAAAAATATGAGAACACCACTTAGGAAAGATCTGAAATCACCACTTGACATCGAAGCAACTTGAATTACCATATTCAACAAAACAAGGATGCGGCTTGCAATTAGCCAGAACAAACTCATGAGAAAGATTTCGTCCGATATTTTCATGGACAAGATCGCACGGGCACGATTTTACAGTAGCCATCAAGTGCAAGGCAGTGCACCCGACATACGAAGCGTCCCCGGCTCGTAGCAAGCTACAAGGACTCTTTAAGACACAACGTGTACCGCTGTAAGTCGACCGTGAACAAACGAATCCACTAGATGTCGAACCCCAACCTAACATCATGCATTTGTTGGAAGAATGTCCTATAAGCAACTACTTGAATTCCCATCTATGAATTCTCGAAATATCTGGTCATGCAATCTGGTACACGGATAGAAGGAGTAATAATCACACAACTCCTATACTTACCCGTCACCTGTATCACATCCGTCAACACACAACCAGAATCTCGGACCTTCATCTACAACAGACCCTCGTGATCACAACGATACAAAGTATGGCAGTACTCCCGAACAATCTGCACCAGTACTGGGGACATCGGGGTTATCTCGCCATTACTAGTATTGAAGCAATTACGAACATCCTTCATTCTGAGATACTAAGAAATCTGAATGATAACGTTGTGCTTAAGAATCCCCTGGAGCTCAACTCCCCGGAAGAAAATCAAGTCAGACAGGAGGCACCAAGACAGAACTCCGTCACATCGGCATCATATAGATTCCAAAAATATCCGCGTGATCCTAAAAAAAATTTGAGTGAGAAGAGGAGTAGAATTAAATTATTACGTCAAGATTCCTCACCAGAGCATAGAAGAGGAGAAAAAAGAATCCTACTCTCCGATATATAACTAGACTCAAATCAGTTTTTCACTAGACTCGACTCGACCAAGTTCGATCAATCAAGGGGGCTCCTAGGTCGGTACTGGTCTGATACCAACTTGTCACGCCCAAGATGCGCCCCTATCCTCAATTTGGCACGAAGGCCTCATTGGGGATAGAAGCGCATCTCGTCGTGTCGCAAGAATGGATATCGTTACAAGTACATGTACTGAAAAGAAGAGATAAATACAGAGTTGGCTTACACCCGCCACAAGCTACATCAGAGTCACATCAATACGTTACATAATCATCAAGAGTAAGAGCAGGGTTCGACTACGGAAAAAAACAAACGAGAAAATAAGAACGACGTCCATCCTTGCTATCCCAGGCTGCCGGCCTGGAACCCATCCTAGATCGATGAAGAAGAAGAAGAAGCAACTCCAAATGAACAATCAACGCGCTCGCATCAAGTAACCTTTACATGTACCTGCAACTGGTGTTGTAGTAATCTGTGAGCCACAGGGGACTCAGCAATCTCATTTCCGAAGGTATGAAGACTAGCAAAGCTTAATGGGTGAGGCATGGTTAAGTGGTGAGGTTGCAGCAGCGGCTACGCATATATATGGTGGCTAACTTACGAGTACAAGAGATAAGAGGGGGAGAATCTACACATAACGGACGTGAACTACTGATGATCAAATGAATGATCCTGAACACCTACCTACGTCAGGCATAACCCCACCGTGTCCTCGATCGGAGAAGGAACTCACGAAAGAGACAGTCACGGTTACGCACACAGTTGGCATATTTTAATTAAGTTAACTTCATGTTATCTAGAACCAGTGTTAAACAAAGTTTCCACGTTGCCACATAACCGCGGGCACGGCTTTCCGAAAGATTTAACCCTGCAGGGGTGCTCCAACTAGTCCATCACAAATTACCACAAGCCGCATAGAAATCCTCAATCACGAAGCCCGCGATCTCGTCGGATTCCCTGGTGGAAAACCTCAACTCTGAGATTACCCAAAGCATCACCGGAATCCCGATGCACAAGATATTCCGTTAAAGGTAAAACTAATCCAGCAAGGCCGCCCGACGTGTCGACGATCCCGATAGGAGTCGCGTACCTCGTTCTCAGGACACGGCGGATGAGCTAGACGTCGGGATCGCTAAACCTCCGGGTGACCAGAGGGGCGCCAGACATCGCTCAGGTGGGGCCAACACTCATGAGGAGCACTGGCCCGGGGGTTGATTAAATTATCCTCGGGGCCCGGGAAGTCCCTATGCAATTTTATTAGGTGATTAGGCAAATGTAGTACCAAAGTTGGGCCTTGCCAGACCAGCTTTAATCTAAAACGAATTATCAAGGGGGTCCCCATAACAACCCCGATCGTGTTGGGAGCGCTCGTTTATGGAACATAACACCGGTAGCCGAAACTAAGGGGGGCAAAGGTGGAACAAAACACCAGGCTAGAAAGGCCGAGCCTTCCACCTTTTACCAAGTATATAGGTGCATTAAATTAAATAGCATTTAATATGGTGATATAACAAGGAACCCACGCTTTCGCATGGAAGCATATGCACCTCCAACTAGCAACGCTATCAACAGGGTTAAGCAAGCGGTAACATAGCCAATCAGTGGTTTGCTAGGTTGAACAGGTTGAAGGTTTCATGGCATTGTTGAGAGGCTGATATTTAACAGGTGGTAGGCAACGAGACATAATCGGTAGAAGCGATAAAACTAGCATGGCAATGATAGTAATGGTATCTGGGGAAATGATCATCTTGCCTGAGATCCCGCTTGGAAGAAGAATGCCTCCGTGAAGCAGACGGACCGACGTAGTCGAACGGGTCCTCACATCCGTCACGCTTGCGGAACTCTATCGAGACGGGGAAAACCGGAAACACAAATCAACACACGGAATTCACCACACGATGCACAACACATATGATGCATGAGCAGTTGAATACATGCAAGTCACGACATCTCACACACTATTTCAGACTTAGTGAAAATTACACCTCATGAAAGTGCAATTTTAGATCTGAAGCAATATTGACAGTAGCAAAATCCTAAGCTACAGGACTCCAAATGGCATGAAAATTTACAGCATGCTAGAGAAACACAAGGGGTACAACTAACTCCATTGGACCAACCTCAAAAGAGCTACAGATCACAAGATGCAAGCAAGACAAGACAACAACAAAATATAACAGATTCCAGACTTAGAAATATTTCAGCTCCTCCAAATCAGCACTATTTCTAGCAACTTGAGAGCAATCAAACCACACCTAAACATGCATTTCTATTGCAACTAAAAATACCAGGGGCTAGTCTAAACACCCAAGTACAACTTCCTAGTTGACAACTTAAGCAAACGGGACACGGAATAAATCCTACGAATTAAACAAAAGGGCAACTTAGCAAAATATCTCGCGAACTAACTTACTCGAAAGCTAAAACTATTTGCACAGAAAAATCCATGTGATTTTTTTACCCGGGAAACATATAAAATATGTGGGGTTGCAACACAAAATAAAGCCACACATAAATGCGGGAAAATAACCTATATACGGAAAAATAAACTACCGGCAAACCCTACACGTAAAAATACCAATGACCGCTCTAAAATACCTGGAATAGTGGTCCCTAAAACATAGGCATTTCTAATACGACACACGAGTAATTCGGGCACGCACGAAAAATAACGACGACAATAAACCTATCGAGACAACACACTAAACTAGACATAGGACACGTCAAACAACGTCAAATAAATATGCAAGTTGTGAAATCGTGTTCTACTCGCAAAACTACCCCAAAACCATATAAAATACGCCTCGATCCGACTAGCGGTTAATAAACTACGGGCGTTTGAAATATAACCTAATTCTGAAATTAAACAAATCCGAATAAACCTAAAATAATTCTACCGGGCCGAAATCCCTAACGGGCCTAACAGGCAACGAGCACATATACAACTAAACCGTGCCGGGTGCAAGGGATAAGGGCAGGGCGGCTCACCTAGTTATTGGGCCTAGCCCAGGCGGAGGAGGAGCAGGCCGAGGCCTACTGGAGGCGAGCTGCGGCCCACCTGCGAGCTGGGGCGGCCCACGCGGTGCCGACGGCTCGGTCAACGGGACAACGAGCGGGGCTTCGTCCTCCTCGTGCCTCTGCACGAGGCACCAGACTTGCGGCGGCGGCAACCTTCCCTGGCGGCGAGGGAGGCCAGAGACGGGCCCGTCCGACCCGGATCCGGCCGACGACGGGGGCGAGGGGAGGCCGGATCCCGGCGTTGCAGTAGAGGGCGGCGCGGCCGCGGTTCAGATCAGGGTCAAAGAGGCGGTGGCTGGCGGTGGCACTGGTGATGTAGGCCACGGCGGCGGGGCGCGCTCCGGCAGCGGCGGCTGCTGGCCGGTGGCGAAGGCAGCCGGGTCTGGCGGCTGCGGCGAGTTGCTCCGGCCGGGAGACGCTCCGGCGGCTCGATTCCGGGAGGAGGCCGGCGAGCACAGGAGCTGCTGGGCGCGGGAGGAGCCTCGGGCCCGGGCGGGCCTGCGATGGGCTTGGTGGGCCCGCGGCGGCTGGGATTGGTGGGAGAGAGAGGGGAATTAGGGTTAGGTGGCGTGGATCCCGAGGTAGGAGGAGAGGGGGTTGTCTAAAATACCCGGGGGTCTATTTATAGACAAAAAGGGGGGCTAGGTTTACCGGAATTTCGTTCCGGATCCAACCGCGGGGTCGGATTCGGACGATTCGGATCGCGGGAATGGGTACGCGGTCGTGTAGAGGGGATATCCGGAGACGAGAGGGAGAACGGGCGGCGGGGCAATGAGTTTTAAAACACCGGCAAACGTCCGACGATAGACCGAATACGGTGCCGCTACGGATGACCATTCGGTTACCAGACGGTCTCGATTGCGACGAAATTCGACAGGCGGCCTAGCTATATATAAATTATACCGCACGACAAATTCCAGCTCAATCGGAGAAAGTATTATACACGCTTTAAAAACAGGGTATTGACGGTGCCGCGGGCGCGTGCGTGTGCGGTCGGGCTCAGAACGGACAACGACGAGAACCGGCAACATTAGCGAATGCAAGTTTTGAAAACGGGCGGCAACGAAGATGCCGATGCAATGCAGATGATGCGCATGATGCGATGATGATGCGGCAAATAAAATAAATCACACGACGAAAACGGAATAGAAAGGGAAGCTTCTGGAACTCCGGCATCGGGTTGTCACGGTAGGATAAGAACTAACCATTCACATTTCAAAGGAGAAAAACATTAGCCTAGACCCATTGTAAAAATTCATATCGTATGCATCAAATGACATGTCTTTCTCTATAGGAATTGAGATGCATGTCATCACGCTTTCTATGATTTTCTTGTTCCTATGATATTTCTATCCTATGATATGAGTCAAAGGAAGCCCAAGATTTTTGCATCTTTGCTTGCTCTTTCGTAGAAGCGTTAGGATACCTCACAAGTGTAAGGGGTGATATAATATAATGACAAGTGTTTCTCTTGATTGAAAACCATGTTTATCTTCACACAACACACAAAACAATCTTATATCCCAACGATCGAGAAAGGTTGGCAATCGTCTTGTCTTGTTAGTTATAAGTTTACTTGTATAATATGACAGGTATATGTAAATATATGATAAATAAATAAATTGAAAGTATGGATATGGTTACTAGAAGGGGGAGGCTGAATGAGCGACTAACATTTTTTAACCTTTTCTTAACAAATTAGGGTTAACAATAGAATAGGTTGTCTAGATATGCAACTAGGTGGACAACATATATGATGAGCTCAACAACAAAAACAACACAAAAAGTAAATGATAGAAATGACCGCAATTGGAGTCGATGGAGACCAGGATGTGTTATCGAAGTTCCCTCCCTTTAAGGGGGTACGTCTCTGTTAGAACGGTGTGGAGGCACAATGCTCCCCAACAAGTCCCTAGGGCCACCATATTCTCCTCACTCCCTCGCACAATGCAAGATTTCGTGATTCCACTAGTGGTGCCTTGAAGGTAGCAACCAAACCTTTACAAAAAAGGTTGGGGCAATCTCCACAACTTAATTGGAGGATCTCAACAGCACCACGAAGCTTCACCATAATGGAATGTGGCTTCGAGATGACCTCTTTTGTCTAGGATGTCCAAACACCCAAGAGTAACAAGATCCGCGAGGGATTAATGAGGGGAATGAAATAACTCTTTGGTGAAAGTGTAGATCAAGTCCCTCTCCTCGAAACCCATAGAATATCAACAAGTTTTGATAGCTAGGGAGAGAGATCAGACGAGAATGAGCTTTGGGGAATAATGAAGCTTGGGGGATAAGGGGTAGGCCTTCTTGGGGGGACAAATCCAATCGTTCTTCGTCCTGAGCCCGCACACAAGCGGTATACAGCTTAGGGGAGCAGTACTACCACTTAGCATGGTAGTTCCAACCTTTGCGTGCGAGTACACTTAGGCGGTAGTGTCACCGGACGATACTAAAGTCCTTTCTAATCGTAGAACCAGGGGAGCTAACAGTAGTGGAGTGTTATAGCATGCGGCGGAGGAAGCCGATGCGCAAGAGCGATATGAGACACCGCCGCCAAATCCGAACCCACACGCAAGCAATGGCCTAAGGCTGGGTGTAATGGATAGTATCATATACTAGTATCATGCATATGATACTAGTTTATATCACATCTGTAATGCATAGTATCATATGTTAGTATCATAGGGTAGTTCATTTATTGTCATGCAAGACACACAATAGCACATAATTTAATATGATACAGTATCATGATATGATACTCAACCCTCTCTTTCTTCATTTAATTCTATGCCACCTCGTTAAAATTGCCTTGTTGGCATGCATGATACTACCTATGATACTCCCATTACGGACAACCTAACCCAGTCCTAGAGAGCGCTTTCTTTGGGCTTGATGGCGGTGGTCGTGATATCAGGCGCGGAGCAGGTGGGCTCGTATGTCGAGCACGAAGTGGGCCACGTGACAGGTCACATCATATTAGATTGAGCCGAGGGGAATGACAATTTTTTAGGGTGGTATGGACATTAATATGTGAATGTTGTAGATGGAAAAAGTGAAACATTCGAAAGCAGCTTGGGATGCTCCGACACATTCCATTTTTATGGATTTGTGCGTAGAGGAAGTGCGAACAAATAATCACCCTCCAGGACACACCACTTTGTTCGATTTAGGACAAGCTAATTTGCTTACTAAGTTTAATGAACACTTCGGGAGAAACTATTCAAGCCAACAATTGAGAAACAGATGGGATGCGTGTAGAAGTGATTATGCCATATGGAAGACATTGCTTCAAAAAGCTTTGATCATCAGAAGGGACCCCTATACAAAGACCATTGCTGCTACAGATGAGTGGTGTGTATTGGAGTTGAAGGTACTTTTTTTTGTTTAAATGGCTACTTGCGTTGATTCCTTCATTTCATTCCATTTCTTTTAACATGGATAATTGCTATTTCATTTCAGGAACGTCCCCAGGCGAGCAAGTTTCGGCACTCTCCACTTGGGGAGGAGGATAAAATAGAGGAGGTGTTTGATGCTTGTTATGTCACAAATGAGCATGCAAGAGTGCCAATTCCCACGTATCAAGGTTCTGCATCTCAAATCAATTTGTCCGATGACTCTCGTTGTGAAGGAGATAAAACCAAGTTACACCTCGTGTGAATCGTGCAAAGGGTGGGAAGAACACATTATCTCCTTATTCGCCAAATCCTAAAAATAATGAGAAGTGGGCAAGTGAGCATGCAAAAAATCAGACGTTCGTATGGTGTACCTATTTAATTCAAGGGACAAGAGAGATGAGACTCAAGTTTCAGCAAGACAAGAGATTCACGAAATGTTGGCCATGGTCAAAGCAAATGGCGGTGCACCTAGGAGTGATGTTAATTTCTATGCTTCACAACTTTTTAGGGATCAGACAAATCGTGATCTTTTCTCTGCTTTCAAGGATCATGAGCCTAGTGCGAGGTTTATATGGATAAACAGAACATGGGAGTTCAACAATAAGTAGAACCTGTATTTGCTTTGAACTTGTATCATATTGAACTATTATTCGGTTTGAACCGGTGTATTTGCTTTGAACTTGTATCGTATTCAACTATGCTATGTTATTTGCTTTGAACCAAAGTATGTGCTTTCAACATCCTATTTATGTGAACTTTGTTTTTGCTAATGTATCTTGTTGTTAATCTCCTATGTCTGCATGTGGTTGTGGCAGATGGATAAAAAAAAGATGAGGAATTTGAGCCAAGAATGCTTGCATTTGCTTTGGAAATGGTGTCGTCAAGCTAATCGTTGGAGCCATAGATGGAACACACATTAAAGTGCTATTGGAGCCATAGGTGGAACGCACATTAAAGTGGTTGTGCCCAAGGAATAGGAAAGGTACACAAGCGAAAATGTCATGGCAGTGTGTGATTTCGATATGCAATTCACTTTTGTTGTTTCGGGATGGCCTGAATCTCTTCATGACACACGCATATGGAGCGATGCTATAGTTCGTTATGAGGTCGTGTGCGTGTATGCATGCATATTCTTATGAGGACGTGAACGCATATTATTATGTACTCCCTCCGTTCCTAAATATAAGTCTTTTAAGAGGTTTCACTAGAAGACTACATACGGACGTATATAGACATATTTTAGAATGTAGATTCATCCATTTTGATCCGTATGTAGTCTTCTAGTGAAATTTCTAAAAAGACTTATATTTAGGAACGGAGGGAGTACATGTATGCATGCATATTCTTATATACATAATGTCTTATTGTAGATAAATACTACCTTGTCGACTTCGGATATCCCACCAGAGTTGGATATCTAGCAGCATGCAAAGGGCAACGGTGTCACGTACCTGATTTTCAACAACATCCTCCCTTGGGGAGGTATGAGACATCCAACCATCGTCATTTTGCTTTGTAAAAATGTTATCGAAAGATCATTTGGCGTTCTCAAAATGAAATGGCGTATTCTCCAAGGCATACCACGATACAAACCGGAGACCCAAAAGATGGTCATGAGTGCATGCATGATAGCAAGTTACGTGATGAGCATTTTAACAAGTTTGACAATGACGCGTACGTGCAACCTCCACGGCTGTTTACAGGTGCTAATGTGTTACCGCGTGAAGAAACACCTGAAGATGACGGTGCCATGGTCGCTACACGTGAGGCTATTGTTGTCAGTCTTGTACCTTGAGACCCATCATCTATTTGTAGTTTGCAACTCGTTTTTAACTTATAATATTAAGCAATGACATTTCCAACGCTGGTTCTAAATTATAATATTAAGCGCTTTATGATATTTGCAACTCGATTTTGTATTATAATATTATATACTTTATTAGATTTGCAGCTTTTTTTGTTAGAAATAATCAAGTGTTAGCAATTCATCAATCATTTAAATCTATCGGCGTTTGAGTCATTTCAACAGACAACTCATACAACAATTACACTTTAGAATTACAGAAAATAATTGAACAGACAATTCTATGGCCAGACGATTATGTGGGCAGTTTCACAGAATTATGATTCTGAAGAAGTACGAGGTGAAAAGAACTGGCTCATAGACTCATTGTATTCTGATAACCAGTACCTCGCACAGTATGCCATTGTATGTCCAACCAATGTTGTAGACTTGTGGTTGACGAGATCAATTTTTTGTCGAAAGACCATACGAGATAAATGAGGTTGTCTCGAATATAAGATGTACCTCAGCTGCCAAGTCAAAAGGAGCAGGTTGCCTACTTGGATAATTCCTCGAGTCTGTGCTGTGGTACCCGATTGACAGTGACTAGGCGAAAGGGTCTAATCAAGGCCAGTGTGTTTCTATCCCTCGAAGCCTGTGGTACCAGGCCAGCGAGTTGCAGGCACCAGCTCGTTCCGAGGCGGATCAAGGTTACAGTCCCCGGCCCATCACAGCGCTCCTTCGGTCCTCATTTTCACTCCTGCTGCTTGGTGAATGAATCATACTGCCTCTCCGCTAAACGGAGGTGTGATCATCGATCAAAACTCTATCCAGTCACAGTGACGAGGACATGCACATCATCATCACTAACCAACACCGTTAATCCCGTCCATCGATTGTACAAACAGATCCACATTAGCTGAACAATCAGCACACTCAACATCCTAATCAACCTTCCTTCGGTTACAACAACGGCGGCAGCGCCACGACCACGACAGCAACGGCGACGGCGACACAATAAACGCTCCTAATCACGACACGGCGATCCCGGCAATTAAGCACCACTACAACTAAAGATAGCGACCGACAATTATTAAGCGCTACAGAACAAGATTAACCAGCACCCGGATGATCTAAAGAAACCAACAGAGAGGACGGAGGAGACTCAGGCCGCCGCCGGCTCGGCGGGGCGTGCCTTGGGGGGACGGCCGCGGCCGCGCTTGGCGGAGGCGGATCCGTCGACGGCAGAGGGAGGGGACGTCTTGGCCTTCTTGGGCGGATTGGCGGCCTCGGCCTCGGGGTCCTTGGGCTTGGCAGGGCGGCCGCGGGGGCGCGGGGAGGCGGGCTTGGGTGGCGCGTTGGGGTCCAAGGGCTTGCGCGGGCGGCCCCGGCCCCGCTTGGGCGGCGCGTTCGGCCTGTCGGTGCGGAAGTAGTTGTTCTTGAGGAAGAGGAGCTGGCCGGACTCCTTCATGCGCAGCAGATGCGCCGCCAGCAGCGACGCGTGCTCCTTGGGGAGGTCGCCGTACTTGCCCTCGATGTACTTGGAGATGGCGGACTTGTTCGACCCGTTCTTGTCGTTCAGCGCCTCGATGGCCGCCAGGATCATCTGAACTCGTCCAAAAAACACAGATCAACGTGAGAAATCAAGCTCCAGCACCACATGAACCCAACAAGATGTAAATCTTTGCAGCAACCGTCGACCAAAGACCAGAAACAAACACGAAGACCTCAAGAAACGGCGGCTCGGGTAGTACCTCGGGATAGTGCGGGAGAGTGGGCGGCTTGGCGACCTCCTCGGCGGCCATGGCGTGGCGGCGGGGACGAGGAGGGAGGGAGGGGTGGGGAATTTTTCTGCCCGAGAGGAGGTCTGCTGCGAGTGCGTGCGAGAGGAGAGAGTTGGATCGGAACGCTCCGGATAAGAACTGAGGAGGAGTGAGTGAGACTGAGATGGATGGATCGCATGGTGGCGATGGTAACGTGGATGGACGGATAGGATTGCTCGGGCTGGCGTAATCGAACGGTAGAGGATGGGTGCACACGGATCGGTGACGTGGCGAGTCAGGGGTTCTTTATGTGTGGGCATGTGTGCGCCTGCCTTTTTTGTTTTGTTTTTTTTAGAAAGAAAGTGCGTCTGGTTTTTGGTGAAAGGCAAAGATGTCCAAAAGATGGGCACGTCTTGTGATACCCATTTGCTACCAAGTACCAATATTTGAACTAAAAGGCTAAAATCAACACTCAATATTTGTCCCATTAGTGCACCGTGCCATTTCAAATTTCTTTTTTTTAGTTGCCATTTGAAATTCCTTGAAACGCCTATCCTCCAGGTCACTTTTGAATATGAAGCTACTGGGATTTTGATTTTGAATACAATACACTGCCTTATAGTCCATTCGTTTCTAATATAAGTCTTTTTAGAGATCCACCACGTATTACATATCGTATGTAATACGTAGTGGAATCTCTAAAAAGACTTATATTTAGACCGCATATAGTTCGTAGTGAAATCTTTAAAAAGACTTATATTTAGGAATAGATGGAGTAGAAAAAAAATATTCGGGATGCATCCGAAACCTCCTCAAACAGAAAGAATTTTCCTTGCAACTCAAAAATGTGAATTACGTCAATAAAAATAGTCTTCCCACATCACACTAACCATTAAGCAACACTTGTAGTGGGTCATTACTTGGGGAAAAAATAACAAAGGAAAAGACTTGCATTTACATCGATTAAGAAGCCGGTTGATGATTAATTAGCGAAAAATCAAACCAAATTTGTCACGACCCGTGATCAAACACACAAGCAACTGTCACCAATTCTCCCTCGCCTTTGGTGTCTTCCTCTCCAACCTTCCTTCAAGGTTGCAATGGATGGATATGAAGGCTTGGCACAACCCCAATGCCTTTTTGTCTGGTGAAGTCGATGAGACTGATTTTGTGGTGGCCATGGGACATGGGATATACAACGACTAGGGTTTTGGTGTATAAATAACCCACCTCCACGGTTTTCCTTCATGGATCCACCTCCTCTCCTTTGATCGAAGGGCTCTAGGTGGGTCCCAACCTTTTACATTGCTTTCCTTGACGTCCAAGGATCTTGTGAGAATAACGAAGATGAAATCAATGAAGAAACGTGGAAGTTACATCGAATCCCTTCACCTAGATCACCTAGTATGACCCTAGCTTCTCTTCTCGAAGATGTGCGTTGTGTTCCATATTTTGGTTGCCATTTGCTAATGCAAATCTGATTTGTGCGTTCTTGGGCTCGTTGGATTCGAATGGACGAATTAGACAACCTCCTGATTTTGGATCTTCAGTTCGAGGGCGCTGGCAAGTTTATTTTTGTCAAAATTTCCAAAATGAATGCATAAAGTGTTTGTAATTCCTCTAAATTGATTCTAACTTGGACCATTTCATCGTGCTAAGTGAAAGGATCAGTATGGTCGACTCGAGGGGGGTGAACAGGCGACTAACAATTTTTAATTTCTTTTAACAATATTAAGGCTCAACAAGTAATTTGGTTGACTAGATATGCAACTAAGTGGATGATGCTTGTGATCTGCGTTGGTTTTCCGTGAAGAGGAATGGGTGATGCAGCACAATATAGGTAAGTATTCCCCTCAGTAGAGAACCATTGTTTATCGAACTAATAGGAGTAACAACCAACCCCCATCTTCAGCGACTACACACAAGAGAAACAAACACTTGCACCCAACGCGGGCAAGAGGGTTGTCAATCCCCTTGTCTCGTTATTTGCAAGCAATTAAGTAGTGTGGTTGGAAGTTTCAAAGTGAAAAGTAAATAATAATAAAAAGGCACCGAGGAATTTGTAGCATTTGTAAACTTATAAGTCAATAGACTTGGGTGATGGGGTTGTACATTAGGGGTAGGGCCACGAACTTGCATTGCACGACCCACCTAAGGCCCCACATGGAAATCAATGCCCTCAAAGTTATCGATGCAGTCTCGGTCTCTCTCGGGCAAAAAGATTCTCACTCGGATGCTCAAGATCACTCGGACCACCTTCGGTCAGTCGGATGTTCCCCGACGCTCGGAGTAAAGCAAGGTGCAGACGATGAAGAGACTGCAACGACAACAAACTTAAACTACCACATAAAGTCAAGCGAAGACCGGTGTTACCGGTAACGCCAGAGTTAGAGTTGTTGTTACTAGTAACTTCTGTAGTTATTAGCATTAACTCACCCTTGTAATGTCGCTCGCGAGTCGTAGCACACTCTATATAAGCCGCACCCGAGCTCGTGGACAAGGGTTGAGCACTTATTATTCTCACACCCCCCATAAGCAAACACGAGTCTCCGGGATCGAGACGTAGGGTCTTTACCACTCCTGAGTGGGGCCTCAACTCGTACATTCGAGTGTAACCACTAGGTCGTAGCTAGGCTTCGCCCCTCGTTCGTACCCCTGGTACTATTGTCAGGTTCATTCCCTTGATAGCTGGTGCCCACCTTAGGAATTTGGAATTTCCATTCTTTCCGTCATCACGATGACACTCGCCGGCGAGATCCTCTTTGGTTACCTCAGATTCACCGTCGACGACTCGGCGTGGCTACAGGACGCGCCGTTGGACACGACGCTCTGCCCGCTCAAGGTGCTTTGCACTTTAGCGCGATAGCGCACGGGGGTCCTGATTCGAGAGTCGTCGATGGCGTATCATTCGGAACCCCCCCGTCTCGCTGTGGTTCGTTGCAAGTGCTCCGCGCGCTCACAGTTGCAGCGTTGGATAAAGCATGTGGTAGCCCTTCATGACACATTAGGGAAGGTGGCCATGCTCGACCCAGATGGGCCCACTGTCAGCCTTTTCCCTTCATCAGGCGACAATTCGTTCGACGAGTTCGACTACGAAAGCAACGGGGACGCTGTGGAGGTCCTGATGGCCGACATGGCCAAGGGAGGATCCATTGTTTTTTTCGCACGGAATTCCCACGGACACGGCGATGGCGAGCGTCGTCATGCCGACTCTGGCCACCATGTTCCCCAGTCGCTCAATGAGCAACAACGGTAGGAACTTAGGCGGAGGAATGAACAAGCTGTGCATACCCTCATCACGGGGAATACCCCGGAGGAGATAGCCCTGAAGAATGCGCGCCAGGCCACTCTGGTCGAGCGTGAACAACTTGAGCGGCTTCAGCGCTCACTCGATACCTGAGTCACGAGGGATCAACCCAAATCCAGTCGCAACCGATGGCAGTTGTTTCCAAACGGCCGCCAGTGCAACACCGAGGTGATGCGAACACCTTTACATAACCTCGTCGCGGCCACTCAGGTCGCTAATTCCATTCAACCGAGTGACTCCGTGGCTCGGGATGGCATTCGGCAGATCCAGACTCTGCTAAAGACCGCCGTGCAATAGAACTTTGCGGTGTCACAATCATAGTATCGCATCCACAACAAGTCTGTCTGAGCGGACACTGTGAAGTCGACACACAACCCTCATGCATCCGGAAGACGCCGAAGATTTCCTCCTCTCCCGAGAGGTCCGTATGGGGATCCGAGGCATGGTTATCGGGTTCGTAAGCATGACACCTCCCCTGATGAGTGGTTCACTCGGGCACCGACCCCACGACCACAGGCCAAACCCCAATCGGCACACGGGTTATGGTAGATTGGTAGCAACCTCACTAACAAGCATACGTGTAAACTAGAGTTTTCTTCTCCGATGTTCACAAATGGCGGAGTTAGATGCGCAGGAGTGCACGTGGCTGGTAGAGAATGGGTTGGTTGGGTTGGGGCAAAGATGGAGCGAGGTTGTGCTCCGGATGTCAGAGCAGAGTACCTTCCAAGACTTGTTCGCACAAGGTCGTAGGTTACAACAGGGAGGTCCGTCAAGGCAGACAGACGGCTGGCGGCGAGACGGTCGGGTGTTTGATCTGGACCTCCACTGGGCGTGGTCGCCCAACTAGGCACCAGATCTGGCCTGTCACCACCATTCGCAACGTGGAGGAAATCGAGAGGGTTGGTTGGTCGGCGTCGGGGAAGCGAGATCGTCGGTAGCTGCTACGTGTTGGGGGATTTGGGTCTGCGCTATTGCATTACTAGCAAGGAGAACATGATTTTGAAAGCAAAAAGACTAGAACCAAGGGAATTTTGTGCAAAGAACCTAGCACATGTGCATTCAGAACCATCCATTAGAATCTGAACCATTCATCCACGATCTGATGGCCCATACATATTTTTTCTATTTTTGCACCCATGGACCTTCTTCTATTGTATTCAATCCCGTCTTGAGGATGAGCACTCAATTAGTGCGTGATGCCATGAGTCTGGCTGCCCATATAGCACACATGTGAGAGAGTCAGTCATGTGACGATGCTCTAGAACATCAAATGCGGAGAGTGAATGCTGAGCGAGTCTTCATAAGAAGATTTTCAGCTTCGAGGGAACTGTGTACTCCACAATTTTATCCAATCTTTTGTTTCCTGCTTAGAATCTGAAGACCCTCCTTCATGAAATAGCCACCCTTCACGAGTTAACTTTCTATTGAGCAACATCTAATAAGCCGATCGTAGTGAACAATTTCCTTTCTTTTCATATGACCATGACTAGAAGCCGTCCATCGACCATGCGTATAGAGGTATGCTCAAGATAGCTGACACATCCATAGGTAAAAATACGTCTGTGATGAAAGATTCTCGCCATGGAGCACTAGCCTCATCAATTAATTCATTTACCATGACAACCGCAATATCCTATGGGCTAGTGATAGGCCTCATGGTGCCTTCACGTGGGATCCAGTTATGGTCCCAAATTTCAGTTGTTGCACCATTACCGATCCTCCTTATTAAGCCTTGAGCAAGAACATCTCTACCTTCAATGATAGACCGTCAAATTTGTGAATGATGGGGGGACCCCCACTGTAGCATCAAGAAAGGAGGTGTCAGGAAAATATACTGCCTTCAATATTTTTGTATTAAGGGAACCAAGTTCTTGTAGGATCCTCCAACCCAGGTGAGCAGTGGCGGATCCACGACTTCAAGTTTCCCGGGGCAGACTTTTAAAGAGAAAATAATTGAAGCCACAATACAATCTAATAACACAACGTGAAAAAGGAATCAACCTCCTTCATCTTTTTGGGCCCCTATAACATGAAATTGGTAATTGATTTCATTATTCAAATTGCAAGCATTAGGCCAATGTGACAAAATAAATATAAAGAATGATAGAACCAAAGAGGAGAAAATTAGGGGAGATCACAAGAACCTGTTGTTTGCTGCCTCTATTGGCTGGTCGCTTGCAATTTTGAGCGGGACGCGTTGTCGTAGTTGTGGCCGTGGCGATGTTGGCTCCTACGTGGACGACATCGGCAGGGGCAACAGGCGGACTCCCTTCTACTCCATCCAACACCATTTTTTCAACGAACCTGGGAAGTGTTGTAGGGAGGCGACAGTGGATGATGTCGCCTCACGCGGCGATGCAATAGCGGAGGGCGGCGGCGCTTGATCTGATCGTGCGATGGTTCCCTAATCAATTTTAGTCAATAGGAATTGGGAACGTCAAAAAGGTTGTGTATAGAAGAAAATGATTGGGCTGTCTACAGAAAAAGAATGGACCGTGTACAAAAAAAAGAATGGGCCGTCTAATACGTCCTTATATTCTATTGGGCCTTCCTTATTACCCATCTCTCTAGGCCTCTAGCTGGATCGTTTTCTTCTGTTCTCGTCTTCCTGTTCAAAACTTTTCCTTTCTCTTCTTTGGATCGCGACTACATACCTTACACACAATTTCTCTCAGCTTCCATGGTGACCAGGATTGACCAAATCAGTAAGGGGAAGGGGGAGGCAACATTTGGCCTAAAATTGAAAATTTTCATACCATGCACACACGTATATGGACCCTAAAGGGGTCCCTTTAATTTTGGAGCCCCTATGCAAGCGCATAGCTTACACATGCCCCTTGACGGCCTTGTCCAACATAAGTGGTATGATCAGAAATCTCTTTATTAAGAGATGTAACCATAGTTGCCTAAAAAAACAGATGTAACCATAGTTAGATGGTATTTAGTTTCGCATTTAGGGCATATCCCGATTGTGTTCGACTTGTTAAAAGTGAGATCATCCATATTATTTGCCCGCGTAAAATTTATATCATAAAAAGGAACTTTCCTTTTTTATTTTAAACACAGTACAGACGTAAGCTTTCATATACACGCACATACATTCATCTTATGAATGCACACACGCACAACCTATCCCTATGAGCATCTTCGAGAGACTGAGCCCACATATCATCTTGAAATTTACGAAGTCACTATAGACACCTCATCATCGAGTGGAACATCTCCTTTCACTAAATGCACATCATCGAAAATCCTAAAATAAATTCAAAAATAAATGCGAGCATCAGGATTTCAACCCTGATGGGATGAGATACCATAGTCTCTCTAACCATCCACTAGTGGAAACGGGCCTTTGGCCGGGACCCTTTAGTCCCGGCCTGCCTCTGGGCCGGGACTAAAGGCCCGGCCACATCGCCCCAATTCTCAATGCCTCCCTCGAGGCTTTAGTCCCGGCCCGTAAGGAGCCTTTAGTCCCGGTTCGTGTCCCAAACCGGGACTAAAGGGCTACGCGGTGGGCAGCCCGCATGTACGCCACCTTTAGTCCGAGTTTGTGTCTCAAACCGGGACTAAAGTCCTCTGCCTATATATAGCACAGCCCCCCTCTTCCCTCTTCCTTGCATTTTTCTTGGATGGAGGATTGTGGGTGTGTGCTAGCTCTCCACTTTTTTTTGATGCACTAGAGGTGTTTGTTGAAATGTGTGTTAGAGCGATGCCGCTTCAGTTCACCGAACACAACTACGATATGAGATGCCTGAGCCACGCTTAAACCTCTTCCTCTTTATTTCTACTTATTCTAAAAGGTTAGCAACTATATTTCCTCGTTTAGACCGTGCGGTACTAATTTTTAGGATCGTGATTGTATTTGATATACTGTCGTATAACACAGATGAGCCATCCATGGATGTACGGTGATCGACGCACAGACGCTTACACAGAAGGCATGCATTCTTTTCGAGATGCAGCCGATGCGAACAAGCATGGTGGTGGCTATATGTTTTGTCCATGTGTTGAATGTCGGAATGAGAAGGATTACACTTCCTCAAGAGTCATTCAGAGCCACCTGCTTCAGCCCGGTTTTATGTTGGGCTATAATGTTTGGACCAAGCACGGAGAAAGAGGGGTTATGATGGAAGACGACGATGAAGAAGAAGAGAACGATGATGACAACTATCAATCTATGTTCCCTGAGTATGCTGATACCGCAATGGAAGACAATGAAGAAGAAGATCAGGATGAAGAACGGGAACCAGATGAGCCCGCTGATGATCTTGGCCGGGTCATTTCTGATGCACGGCGAGGTTGCGACACAGAAAAGGAGAGGTTGCAGTTCGAGCAGATGTTACACGACCACAACAAATTGTTGTACCGAACTTGTGAAGATGGCCAGAAGAAGCTGGGTAGCACACTGGAATTGCTGAAGTGGAAGGCAGAGACCGGTGTGACTGACTCATCATTCGAAAAGTTGCTGGTACTAATGAAGAAGATGCTTCAAGAAAGAACGAATTGCCCGCCAGCACGTACGAAGCAAAGAAGCTTGTCTGTCCTCTAGGATTAGACGTGCAGAAGATACATGCATGCCCTAATGACTGCATCCTCTACCGTGGTGAGAAGTACGAGAATATGGATAAATGCCTGGTATGCACTACATTGCGGTATAAGATCAGAAAAGATGACCCTGGTGATATTGAGGGCGAGCCACCCAGGAAGAGGGTTCCTGCCAAGGTGATGTGGTATGCTCCTATAATACCACGGTTGAAACGTCTGTTCAGAAATAAAGATCATGTGAAGTTGTTGCGATGGCACACGGAAGATCGTATGAAAGACGATAAGTTGAGGCACACCGCTGATGGTCTGCAGTGGAGAAAAATCGAGAGAGAGTTCCCGAGATTTGCATCTGACGCAAGGAACTTATGGTTAGGTCTGGGTACAGATGGCATGAATCCTTTTGGGGAGCAGAGTTGCAGTCACAGCACCTGGCCCATTACTCTATGTATCTACAACCTTCCTCCTTGGTTGTGCATGAAGCGGAAGTTAATTATGATGCCAGTGCTTATCCAAGGTCCAAAGCAACCCGGCAATGATATTGATGTGTACCTAAGGCCATTAGTTGATGAACTTTTACAGCTGTGGGCCGAACCAGGTGTACGTGTGTGGGACGAGCACAAACAAGAGGAATTTGACCTTCGAGCGTTGCTTTTCGTAACCATCAATGATTGGCCTGCTCTTAGTAACATTTCAGGACAGTCAAACAAGGGATACAATGCATGCACGCACTGTTTGGATCAGACAGAAAGTATATATCTAGACAAATGTAGGAAGAATGTGTACCCGTACAATCGTCGTTTTCTTCCGCCCAAGCATCCCTTAAAGAAAAAAGGCAAGCATTTCAATGGCAAGACAGAACCCCGGGGGAAGCCTGTCATCCGTACTGGTGCTGAAGTATTTGATATGGTCAAAGATTTAAAAGTAATCTTTGGAAAGGGTCCTGGCAGCCAACCTGTTCCTAACGGCCCTGATAAGCGCGTACCCATGTGGAAGAAGAAATCTATATTTTGGGAGCTACCCTACTGGGAAGTCCATGAGGTCCACTCGGCAATCGACGTGATGCACCTGACGAAGAATCTCTGCGTGAATATTCTAGGCTTCCTAGGCTTGTATGGGAAGTCAAAAGATACACCGGAAGCACGGGAGGACCAGGAACGTCATAAAGGAAGAGATGGCATGCATCCAGGGCAGTTTCAAGGGCGTGCCAGCTACGCTCTTACTAAGGAAGAGAAGGAAATCTTCTTTGAAGTCCTTTTCAGTATCAAGGTCCCGACTGGCTTCTCGTCGAATATAAAGGGAATCGTAAATATGAAAGACAAAAAATTCCAAAACCTAAAGTCTCATGACTGCCACGTGCTTATGACGCAATTGCTTCCGATTGCATTGAGGGGAATTCTACCGGAAAATGTTCGCCTGGCAATTGTGAAGGTATGTGCATTCCTCACTGCAATTTCTCAGAAGGTAATCGATCGAGAAAGTCTATCAGGGTTACAGATTGATGTGGTCCAATGTCTGGTCAGCTTTGAGTTGTTGTTCCCGCCATCCTTCTTCAATATAATGACACACCTCCTAGTTCACCTAGTCGAAGAGATTAGAATTCTCGGTCGTGTGTTTCTACACAATATGTTCCCCTTCGAGAGGTTCATGGGAGTCTTAAAGAAATATGTTCGTAACCGTGCTAGGCCAGAAGGAAGCATCTTCAAGGGCTATGGAACAGAGGAGGTCATTGAGTTTTGTGTGGACTTTCTTCCTGACCTTAAGCCGATTGGTGTTCCTGAATCTCGGTATGAGGGTAGGTTGACAGGAAAAGGCACACTAGGAAGGAAAGCAAAAGTATGTATGGACGGGCATTCTTTCTCTCAAGCACACTACACAGTTCTACACAATTCCACCGTGGTGGCTCCGTATATCGTGAGACACAAGAATATTCTATGCTCCGAAAACCCGGGGAAGGCTAACTCTTGGATTAAAGGGGAACACGAGAAGACTTTCGGCAGTTGGTTGCAGACACATCTCATGAATGACGACACCGTTGGAGATCAGCTGTATTGTTTGGCCAGGCCACCATCTTCGACTATATGTACTTTCCAAGGGTATGAGATAAATGGGAATACATTTTACACGGTTGCCCAAGATAAAAAGAGCACCAACCAAAATAGTGGTGTCCGCTTTGATGCAACAGACGAGAATGGGCACTGTTTGGAAACATATTACGGGTATATAGAGGAGATATGGGAACTTGACTATGGACCTACTTTTAAGATCCCTTTGTTTCGGTGCAAATGGGTGAAGCTGACAGGAGGCGGGGTAGTTGTAGACCAAAAGTACGAGATGACAACAGTGAATCTCAACAATCTTGCGTACATGGACGAACCATTTGTCCTAGCCAATGATGTCGCTCAGGTTTTCTATGTGAAGGACATGTCTACAAAAACGAGAAAAAGAAATCAGCAAAAGAAGATATCGTCCGATGAGCCAAAACGCCACATAGTTCTTTCAGGGAAAATAAACATCGTGGGAGTAGATGACAAGACAGACATGTCAGAAGATTATAATAAGTTTCGTGAAATTCCGCCCTTCAAAGTGAAAACTGACCCAAGCATCCTACTGAATGATGAAGATTCTCCATGGCTATGACCCAGAAGAAAACATAAATAATAGATAGGAATATTGGTGCAATAATGTAATACAAAAAGTTTTGTGATGTGCCTTTGAATGGTGCATTTTTAACACACAAAAAGTATGGAGTTCAAATAAGTTCAAAAAAATGAAATCCCTTTGTAAGAGATGAGTTCTCGTTCGAAACGCTGATACTTCGAGAGAGATTGTCCGTTTTGTACACGAAGTGCATCCAGTTTTTGTCGTAGCCCTCTCAACTTTTTAACACATGCTATGTGGGTGAAATGATGATAGCATGCCAACTTTCAACATTTTTAGAGTTCATTTGTAGTGCTTTTCAATTTCAGGGTCAACTAGCTCAAAAAAAAAGTAAATGCACGAAGAATACCAAATGAAGTCAGAAATTGTTGAAATTTTATGATGTGCCTTTGAATGGTGCATTTTTAACACACAAAAAGTATGGAGTTCAAATAATTTCAAAAAATGGAATCCCTTTGTAAGAGATGAGTTCTCGTTCGAAACGTTGATACTTCGAGAGAGATTGTCCGTTTTGTACACGAAGTGCATCCAGTTTTTGTCGTAGCCCTCTCAACTTTTTAACACATGCTATGTGGGTGAAATGATGATAGCATGTCAACTTTCAACATTTTCAGAGTTCATTTGTAGTGCTTTTCAATTTCAGGGTCAACTAGCTCAAAAACAAAAAGTAAATGCACGAAGAATACCAAATGAAGTCAGAAATTGTTGAAATTTTGTGATGTGCCTTTGAATGGTGCATTTTGAACACACAAAAAGTATGGAGTTCAAATAAGTTGAAAAAATGAAATCCCTTTGTAAGAGATGAGTTCTCGTTAGAAACGCTGATACTTCGAGAGAGATTGTCCGTTTTGTACACGAAGTGCATCCAGTTTTTGTGGTAGCCCTCTCAACTTTTTAACACATGCTATGTGGGTGAAATGATGATAGCATGCCAACTTTCAACATTTTCAGAGTTCATTTGTAGTGCTTTTCAATTTCAGGGTCAACTAGCTAAAAAAATAAGTAAATGCACGAAGAATACCAAATGAAGTCAGAAATTGTTGAAATTTTGTGATGTGCCTTTGAATGGTGCATTTTCAACACACAAAAATTATGGAGTTCAAATAAGTTCAAAAAAAATGAAATCCCTTTGTAAGAGATGAGTTCTCGTTCGAAACCCTGATACTTCGAGAGAGATTGTCCGTTTTGTACACAAAGTGCATCCAGTTTTTGTCGTAGCCCTCTCAACTTTTTAACACATGCTATGTGGGTGAAATGATGATACAGGGTCGCAGCTAAGTTCTCAAGTGTGGAGCGTGTCCGTACTCGGAGTAGTTTTGAACTTAGGCGATACAGGGTCGCAGCTAAGTTCCCGAGTGTGGAGCGTGTCCGTACTCGAAGTAGTTTTAACTTAGGCGACACGGAGTCGCAGCTAAGTCCCCGAGTGTGGAGCATGTCCGCACTCGGAGTAGTTTTGAACTTAGGTGATACGGAGTCGCAGCTAAGTCCCCGAGTGTGGAGCATGTCCGCACTCGGAGTAGTTTTGAACTTAGGCGATACGGAGTCGCAGCTAAGCCCCCGAGTGTGGAGCATGTCCGCACTCAGAGTTGTTTTTAACTTAGGCGATACAGAGTCGCATCTAAGTTCCCGAGTGTGGAGCGTGTCCGTACTCGAAGTAGTTTTAACTTAGGCGACACGGAGTCGCAGCTAAGCCCCCAAGTGTGGAGCATGTCCGCACTCAGAGTTGTTTTTTAACTTAGGCGATACAGAGTCGCATCTAAGTTCCCGAGTGTGGAGCGTGTCCGTACTCGAAGTAGTTTTAACTTAGGCGACACGGAGTCGCAGCTAAGCTGAGCGGTGGCGCGCGGGGCAGCCGAATGATGAAGACGTGCCACACGGAGTGGCAATGCGCATGGCATCCGAGTGAGGTAGACGATTCTGGCTGACTGGCAACGCGCGGGGCGGCCAAGTGATGTATGTCGAGGAGGCTTCCGACCCACTGACGGCACGCGGGGCGGCCGTGTCCACTACGTCATTGCGGGGGCTTCCGAACATGTGAAAACGCATGAATGATCGTTGCGGCGACTGAGCCTGAGCAGCGACGAGGATGGCGCACGGATGCGTCGAGTAACCTGTGTATGAAAAATAGCACAAGCCAGCATAAAAAATTATCAAAGTAATATGATCTTTTCTGAAATAGTTTGTGTAAATTGCACCCATAGACACCCGCTGGGTGTGCCACGTGATTGCTGGTTCGGAACCAGCAAGAGTCTAAAAGAGTGAAGGATCCGGCTGAACTCGTTTGAGTACTGGACCCAAACGAAGCGGAAGTGAAGTGTTCCCACATAAAAATAAACAACCGAGTGCAGAGGTACACTCAGTGACGTGGCCTCCGAGTGAACGTCATGTGCGACTTCCTCGACACTCGGTAATGTAGAAACGACTATTCAATTGAATGCAACATATGAAGAATGACTTAGCTGTTTGATGGCACATGAGCGGCCGAGTGACGAAGGAGCGTCCAGTCGAGTGACGACGCATGGGACGGCCGAGTGATGACGACGCATCCAATAGAGTGGCGACGCGCGGGGCGTCTGAGTATTGTAGAAGCATCCATGGGAATGGCGACGCGCGGGGTGTCTGAGTGCTGTAGAAGCATCCGCCGGAGTCGTGACGCGCGGGGCGTCTGAGTACTGTAGAAGCATCCATCAGAGCGGCGACGAGCGGGGCGTCTAAGTGTTGTAGAAGCATCTCTCATAATGGTGACGCCTACTCGCTGGAGGTGGGCAGCTCTTATTCGGCTTCCAACCTTGCATGCAAACATGACCCCGCGACCTTGACCAACGCATTGAAGGAATTGCACACGTTTAGGACCTGCATGCAAAAGGCGTTAGCGCTTAGCAGTGCTAATTAAGCAAGAATTCAAGACGCTACTCATTGCAATGGAAGTTTCCTTCTTCCACGAGCCATTTATCTTCCTGCATGTCGTTTATTGCCAAATCGTGGGAGGTCCACTATTCGTTTAAGTCCAGCGATCTGGATCAGGCGACGTCGCTGGAGATGACCTGCAGTCAACTTCTCAAACGGAATTTAAATTAGGAGAGTTGTAGAGGCAGCCTGGAGTCCGGAAAGCTCTGCCGCGGTGGAAACTGTCGATCTGGCCGGAACCAGTCCGCAGCTGAGAGGCGACGACGAGGACGAGAGGTAGGCCGCAGTCCAGGCGCCGGTGATGTGTGCCGGCACATCCAAGGGTAAGGCCGATGCTTCACTGTCGCGGAGCCGGAGCTGTGTGCCAGTCGGACTCACACTTCGACACTGGTGGAGCGGGCCGGACTGGGCACCGAAGATGGAGACGGGCGGACGGCGTCAGTGGCCGTGACGGCTCGACGGCGTCGTATACGAGGTTGAAGACGAAGGGATGACCGCGTCAGTGGCCTTTTTGCGGCCATCACTGATGATGATCCCGTGAGAAGGCAAGAACTATGGGGAATGATTTGTCCCTGTCCCTTTTTCTCTTCTTCATGAACGATTCATGTATTATATTGATGTGTCCGATCCTACAGGAGGAAAAGACAAACTCATTGTTAAATAATTTATTGCAAAACAAATATATGAAATGGATACATCCCTGATCCTTTTGAATGGCGCGATGGTCGGAATTCCACCAGACGATCTTTCTCGCGATTGTCGTCGATCTGCTGCCAAAGATTGAACAAAAAACCATTTGTATCATAGCTCGATAGACGCCATGCCCCACGGTGGGTGCCAACTGTCGTGGTAACGATTCCGGCAATAGAAAGAGGGTAGGATAACGGAGCATGATCTATCAAGATACCCATGGGTGACACGGTGGTTTTAGCGAGTTCAGGCCTCTCACAGTGGAGATAACAACCCTACGTCTCGTGCTCTGGAGAGGCTTTGTTTTATCTGTCATGGACATGAGTTACATGGTGTAGAGAGAGCCAGAGCTCGAGGGAAAGAATGAGCCCGAAGCCGGAGAAGAAGAAGATGATCCCTAGCTATGTGGAGGGGGTGGCTTATATAGAGTGCGCCACTTCCTCACCTCTTATGTTACAAGATGGGGCATTGATGCCATAATGTTAGCCCGCTACAGATGTCTTGCCGACTGTTGGTATTTGCATGACCGAGTGAGTCATACGGCCGAGTGGTTGACTGTCATCCGAGTGGATGGAATGTACTTGTCTGAGTGGATCCGTACCGAGTGGATTAGACGTTGTCACGATCCAGTAGGAATTTCCCTTGTAGTCCTTAAACTAATAATGAGGTGCCCTTGGGTAGGACGTACTGGTCAGACCTATGACCCTACCCTAGGGCTATATCCCCATCACGGACTAAAGGCCCCTGCTTCCCGCCTTCTGGTCTGCCCGAACAGAGGCCTTTAGTCCCGGGTCATGGCTCCACCCGGGACTAAAGGGGGTCTTTAGTCCCACTCCGAGCCACGAACCGGGACTAAAGATCCACCTATATAAGCGGGAGTTAGAAAAATTCAACCCAAATCGTTCGTTTCTCTTCTTCTTCCTCTCGTTCTCGTGCCCGGCGCGGCACACCGACGACCTCGACGACGCCGTCAGGCTACCCGCCGTCCTCCTCGCCGTCGCCTGCCGTCCTCCTCCTCGTCGCCGTCGTCCTCCTCGCCGCGCGCCGCCCTCCTCGCCGCGCGTCGCCGTCCTCCTCGCCGCGCGCCGTCGACACCTCCGGCCGGTAAGCCCCCTGCCCCCTCCTCCCCAACACTCCGGCCAGTAGAAGAAAAGAAGAAAAAGGAGAAGAAAAGAAGAAAAAGGAGAAGAAAGGAAGAAAAAGGAGAAGAAAGGAAGAAAAAGGAGAAGAAAAGAAGAAAAAGGAGAAGAAAAGAAGAAAAAGGGAAGGATAAGAAAAGAAGAAAAAGGAGAAGAAAACAAGAAAAAGGAGAAGAAAAGAAGAAAAAGGGAAGAAAGGAAGAAAAAGGAGAAGAAAGGAAGAAAAAGGAGAAGAAAAGAAGAAAAAGGGAAGAAAAGAAGAAAAAGATTTTTTTTATCATTTAATTCCTATTGTTATTAGGTTTGTGCTAGATTATTAGGGTTAGTGATATTTAGAATTAGGAAAAAGGAAAATAAGAAGAGGAGGAGAAGAAAAGAAGAAAAAGGAGAATAAGAAGAGGAGGAGAGGAGAAGAAGAGGAAAAATAGAAGAGGAGGAGAAGTAGAAGAAGAGAAAAAATTAGAAGAGGAGGAGAGGAGAAGTAGAAGAAGAGAAGAGGAGAAGTAGTAGAAGAAGAGGAGAAGTAGAAGTAGAAGAAGAAGTAGAAGAAGAGGAGAAATAGAAGAAGAGGAAAAATTAGTTTAGGGTTACAAGAAGAAGAAATATTTTTTTTGTCATTTAATTTTGCTATTGTATAGTGTATATGCTTAAGTGTTAATAGTGTTTCTTAGATTATTACTTAATTTTGCTATTGTATATGCTTAAGTGTTAATAGTTTAATTTTGCTATTGTATATGCTTAAGTGTTAATAGTTTATTTTTAGCAAGAAAATTAATAGAACTAGTTTATTTTTTTAGTTCATTTTACGATGCCTATCCCACATCCTCGTCGTCGACTCGGCGGAGGACACCTGTTTGATCAGAGGGGCCCTGTCTGGGACTGGGCTCCGCCCGGCTGGTATTGGGAGGTGCTACCTTCCGGGGGGCGTAGGTTGGTGAGGAGCCAGCCCGTCGTTGACCCGATCCTTGTTTGGTGGCGGTCGCGTGGGCCAGTGAGGGTGCCGAGGCTTCCGGACACCGCAGAGGTGGTACGTCACCGTGTCAGCGAGGAGGATGAGCACGTCCGTCGCTACATGGTTGCGTTGGAGGGCAGGTTCGAGCATACCTGGCAGGTTCTTCGGGGATCTCACTGGAGCTATGATCCTGTGATGGTTCCTTCTCGTTGGGTGTCCACCGCCCGCGCCGATACCCGTCGGGCGCTACGGTTCTAGATGTATCAGTGATGCTATATGTATGATAGTATTCGAGGAGTATTAGTGATAATATTCGACGATGTACGGACAAAAGAGATGATGTATTTGCTTATAATTGAATGCATGCTAATTTGAATACTACTTTATTTTACGATTTGGTTTTTCTTATTGAATGCTCAAATTGGAAAAGTACTCCTACTTTGAATACTATGCAGAAATCTAGGAGTCCCGGGTGGAGCCACGACCCGGGACTAAAGTTGTTTTGGAACGGAGTTCCTGATAGAATAATTCTTTTTTCGTACAAAGGTTAAGAGAATCCGTTAGACATATTTTAGAGTTTAGGTTCTATCCAAGACCCGGGACTAAAGGTCCCCCTATATAAAACGACACTTCGAAGTTTCCAACCCCTCTTATATAGTTTGTTAGTTTATTAGTTAATCAAATGTCCGTTTTTTGCAGAACTATGGATCCACATATCAGGAACCTCGAAGAGGAAGAACTTCTCGAAGATATAATCAAAGACGGCCCCGACGTTGAACCAGCTGAATCTCCGTCGTCATATCTAAACCCCTCCGGATATAGAATGGAGGTTGACCGACACGAAGATGAAGCCGATGGGGCAGGAGATAGGTCCAATGACGGAGAAGGTGATAGCTTCACTGATGGAGAAGCCGGTGGAGAAGCCGGTGAAGAAATAATAAAGTCCGGCGAGGTATACATATGAAGTTTGACAATCACTTGTAATATGTGAAAAATATTGGAGATAACTCTATATTGTATACATATACATTCATTTGACGAATGTTTCTCCCTCTTAGGCCTCCACATCGAGCAAAGCTACGAAACGAGGCCCGACTAGAAAGTTGGATGCACGGACGCATTACACCTTTGAGGTGATATTGCCTACGGGCGAACCCAAGCTTCCTAAGAATGCTGCTGACACATTCAAGAAGAAATGCGGAGTGCTCGTTAGGGATCGCGTCCCGATCAGCGTTCGGGAGTGGAACAAGCGCAAAGGGGCAACCGATAGTGACTATGTCGCCGAAAGGTACAAAGATAATCTTTGGAATGATCTCATGTCACATTTCAACCTGCCAGAATGTGAGAATGAAGACGCCGCAGACAAACTGAGGGCCAAAGTCAAGCAGTGGACTCTAAAGAAGATGGCCGAACTGTTCCGTAGCTAGAAGAAGAAGCTATGGAAAAACTATCTGAAGACAAAGAAAGTGTCAGTATTCGAGGGGTATCTAGCCAAGCAGGCGAATCACTGGAAGGCATTTCAAGAGTACAAGGAGTCAGAAGATGCCCAGGCATTATCAGGAAAGAACAAGATAAATGCCGACAAGAAGAAATATCACCACAAGCTGGGGCCACGGGGCTATGAGACTCCCATCCCAAAGTGGGATAAGAAAGAGCAAGATCTGCTAGCTAAAGGCATCGTACCTGAACCACTCCGTGATGAGTGGGAATTGAGAGCAAGAAATTGGTTCCTTGCGCATGGTGGTTCGTACGACGAAGAAACATGGGACCTCATCTGCAGTGACGGTCTTAGGATACCCAGGGAGAATTGGAAAAGGATAGTGAAAGAAATTAAGGAGGGAAAAAGAAAGTTCACTGCAGATAGAGAGAAATATTTGCTCACACTGGTCCTCGGCAATGACGAACATGGAGGACGAACGCGAGGCTTCGGTCCTTTTTACCCGTGGTGGCTTGGGTTTGCCAGAGACCAAGACACTTACAGAAGCCGAGAGAGAGCAAAGAAGCGGCAGCAGGATGAGGATAATGACAAGTTCAACCAGTTGCTTGCCAGGATTAACGAGCAAGAGAAGCAGATTGATGAGCTTAGAGGAGTAGCGCGCTAGGAAGATCCTGCATTTGATATTACCAGCGCCCCATCTAAGCGGAAAAGCAGCATGGCTGAATCTGAGGCCCCGCCCGACGATGCACGAAGAATGATAGAGGGTGGTCCCGGCTACCCCGTGGATGGAATCAAGGATTCAACATCATGTGAACTCCATCAGAAATTCAAGAACATATCCATGAATGTGGCCGTCAGACAAGCTTTACCTTCTGGCCCTGATGCACGCTGGCATGGCCGTGAGATTCCAACTGGCTTTGCTAAAGTCGGGGTGGATGAAATCATGGCAGGGTTTCATGATATGGAGCTCGACATAGCTGGACCCGAAGATGAGAGGACACTCGGAGAAGTACTAGGTGGAGTCATCCTATGGGACAAGAACTACATCAAGCTTCCAGGCTCGGCCCCAAGGACAACACCGCCTTCGAGTCGTCGCAGGTCACCTACACCTCCATTACCTCCAAGCCCTCCACATGACGTCGGCCAGCACAACACGAGTCCATCTCGATCACCGCCGCCGGACTTGGGTCGTCCGTCTCCGCCGCCGCCCGCTCTGGATACTAAGCGGAAGCGTGCCAGCAAGAATGCTCCGCCGACGATTTCTAAGCGACGGAGCCCCCCAAAGCGCAAATGGTCGCCCCTCCCAAAGGTACCTCATGCTAATCTTCCTATCAGACCTTATGATCGTACCCCCGACGAAAACGCCAGGATAGCAAAGGAACATCATGATGCGCAGATGAAAAAGAAGGAACCCGAGCCCCGCCTGGAATACACCGAGAAGCAAATAGCATTTGCAAAATACTTCACGACCCTTCCATCATAGTATGACTTACACCATAAGCCTGATGACTATACATGCACATTGCAAAAGGAAGTGAAAAAGAGCAGATCACGTGCAAGTGCAAGTGGGAGCAAATCAAGTTCAACTACAAGCAAGAAAAAACCAAACGTTCCTCAGCTTGGACAACAAGCCAAACAGTCGATCCCACCCCTCAGGGTGTTAACCGAGAATGTCCCCCCTCCGGTGCAGGGGCAAGATTTCGAATTAGCAAAGAAGTGGGCGGCTGAATGGGGTATCCCGGTTGAAGACATTTTGGCTTCCCAAGACAACACGTTACCCAAGGCTGTGGTAGCCCCTAAGCCATAGTTTGTCATGGGAGCGCCTTTGGTCAGCAAAGATGATATCCCAACAAATATGCGTTACTTGCATACATGGTACTTAAGTGAATCAAAGAATGGGAGAACGATGATCCTGGTGAGTGTCCCACGGGAGTACTACGGCCGCCCCGAAGAAATCCATATCGACTTTGATGAACTCTTCCAGATGTACAATGGTGACGCCCTCGACAAATCACTTATGAGTTGCTATTGTCTGTAAGTTTTTCAATTCGTTGTCTACATATAACTTGTTTAGTTATTTCAATTCATTGTCTATATATTGTTGGGCAACGTCGCATGGGAACCAAAAAATTTCCTACGCGCACGAAGACCTATCATGGTGATGTCCATCTACGAGAGGGGATATTCGATCTACGTACCCTTGTAGACCATACAGCAGAAGCGTTAGTGAACGCGGTTGATGTAGTGGAACGTCCTCATGTCCCTCGATCCGCCCCGCGAACCGTCCCGCGATCAGTCCCATGATCTAGTGCCGAACGGATGGCACCTCCGCGTTCAGCACACGTACACCTCGACGATGATCTCGGCCTTCTTGATCCAGCAAGAGAGACGGAGAGGTAGATGAGTTCTCCGGCAGCGTGACGGCGCTCTGGAGGTTGGTGGTGATCGTATCTTAGAAGGGCTCCGCCCGAGCTCCGCAGAAACGCGATCTAAAGGCAAAACCGTGGAGATATGTGGTCGGGCTGCCGTGGCAAAGTTGTGTCAAATCAGCCCTAAAACCTCCGTATATATAGGGGGAAGACGGGGAGCCTTGCCTTGGGGTCCAAGGACCCCCAAGGGGTTCGGCCGAGCCAAGGGGGGCAACCCTCCCCTTCCAAACCGAGTCTAACTAGGTTTGGAAGGAGGAGTCCCCCTTTTCCCACCTCCTCTTTTTTTCTTCCTTTTCTCTTTGATTTTCCTCCTATGGCGCATAGGGCCTTCTTGGGCTGTCCCACCAGCCCACTAAGGGCTGGTGCGCCACCCCAAGGCCTATGGGCTTCCCCGGGGTGGGTTCCCCCCCCCCCCCGGTGAATACCCGGAACCCATTCGTCATTCCCGGTACATTCCCGGTAACTCCGAAAACCTTCCGGTAATCAAATGAGGTCATCCTATATATCAATCTTCGTTTCTGGACCATTCCGGAAACCCTCGTGACGTCCGTGATCTCATCCGGGACTCCGAACAACATTCGGTAACCAACCATATAACTCAAATACGCATAAAACAATGTCGAACCTTAAGTGTGCAGACCCTGCGGGTTCGAGAACTATGTAGACATGACCCGAGAGACTCCTTGGTCAATATCCAATAGCGGGACCTGGATGCCCATATTGGATCCTACATATTCTACGAAGATCTTATCGTTTCAACCTCAGTGCCAAGGATTCATATAATCCCGTATGTCATTCCCTTTGTCCTTCGGTATGTTACTTGCCCGAGATTCGATCGTCAGTATCCGCATACCTATTTCAATCTCGTTTACCGGCAAGTCTCTTTACTCGTTCCGTAATTCAAGATCCCACAACTTACACTAAGTCACATTGCTTGCAAGGCTTGTGTGTGATGTTGTATTACCGAGTGGGCCCCGAGATACCTCTCCGTCACACGGAGTGACAAATCCGAGTCTCGATCCATACTAAATCAACGAACACCTTCGGAGATACGTGTAGAGCATCTTTATAGTCACCCAGTTACGTTGCGGCGTTTGATACACACAAAGTATTCCTCCGGTGTGAGTGAGTTATATGATCTCATGGTCATAGGAACAAATACTTGACACGCAGAAAACAATAGCAACAAAATGACACGATCAACATGCTATGTCTATTAGTTTGGGTCTAGTCCATCACATGATTCTCCTAATGACGTGATCCAGTTATCAAGCAACAACACCTTGTTTATAATCAGAAGACACTGACTATCTTTGATCAACTGGCTAGCCAATTAGAGGCTTGCTAGGGACAGTGTTTTGTCTATGTATCCACACATGTAAATAAGTCTTCATTCAATACAATTATAGCATGGATAATAAACGATTATCTTGATACGGGAAATATAATAATAACTATATTTATTATTGCCTCAAGGGCATAATTCCAACAGTCTCCCACTTGCAGTAGAGTCAATAATCTAGCCCTCACATCATCATGCGAATTACATTGTAGTAAATCTAACACCCATACAGTTCTGGTGTTGATCATGCTTTGCCCGTGGAAGAGGCTTAGTCAGCGGGTCTGCTACATTCAGATCCGTGTGCACTTTGCATATATTTACGTCCTCCCCTTCGACGTAGTCGCGGATGAGGTTGAAGCGTCGTTTGATGTGTCTGGACTTCTTGTGAAACCGTGGTTCCTTTGCTAGGGCAATGGCACCCGTGTTGTCACAGAACAAGGTTATTGGATTCAGTGCACTTGGCACCACTCCAAGATCCGTCATGAACTGCTTCATCCAGACACCCTCCTTAGCCGCCTCCGAGGCAGCCATGTACTCCGCTTCACATGTAGAATCTGCTACCACGCTCTGCTTGGAATTGCACCAACTTATCGCACCCCCATTAAGAATGAATACGTATCCGGTCTGCGACTTAGAGTCGTCCGGATCTGTGTCAAAGCTTGCATCGATGTAACCCTTTACGGCGAGCTCTTCGTCACCTTCATACACGAGAAACATCTCCTTAGTCCTTTTCAGGTACTTCAGGATATTCTTGACCGCCGTCCAGTGATCCACTCCTGGATTACTCTGGAACCTGCCTGCCATACTTATGGCCAGGCTAACGTCCGGTCTAGTGCACATCATTGCATACATGATAGAACCTATGGCTGAAGCATAGGGGACGGTGCTCATATGCTCTCTATCCTCATCAGTTGCTGGGCACTGAGTCTTACTCAATCTCGTACCTTGTAAAACTGGCAAGAACCCTTTCTTGGACTGTTCCATTTTGAACCTTTTCAAAACTTTATCAAGGTATGTGCTTTGTGAAAGTCCTATCAGGCGTTTTGATCTATCCCTGTAGATCTTAATGCCTAGAATGTAAGCAGCTTCTCCTAGGTCCTTCATAGAGAAACTTTTATTCAAGTAATCCTTTATGCTCTCCAAAAACTCTATGTTGTTTCCAATCAGCAATATGTCATCCACATATAATATTAGAAACGCCACAGAGCTCCCACTCACTTTCTTGTAAATACAAGATTCTCCAACCACTTGTATAAACCCAAATGCTTTGATCACCTCATCAAAGCGTTTGTTCCAACTTCGAGATGCTTGCACCAGTCCATAAATGGATCGCTGGAGCTTGCACACTTTGTTAGCATTCTTAGGATCGACAAAACCTTCGGGGTGCATCATATACAACTCTTCCTTAAGGAATCCGTTAAGGAACGCCATTTTGACATCCATCTGCCTGATTTCATAATCGAAAAATGCAGCTATTGCTAGCATGATTCTGACGGACTTAAGCATCGCTACGGGTGAGAATGTCTCATCGTAGTCAACTCCTTGAACTTGTGAAAAACCCTTTGCCACAAGTCGAGCTTTATAAACGGTCACATTGCCGTCAGCATCCGTCTTCCTCTTAAAGATCCATTTGTTCTGAATAGCCTTGCGGCCCTCAGGTAGTACTTCCAAAGTCCACACTTTGTTCTCATACATGGATCCTATCTCGGACTTCATGGCTTCTAGCCATTTGTTGGAATCTGGGCCCACCATTGCTTCTTCATATTTTGCAGGTTCATTGTTGTCTAACAACATGATTGACAAGACGGGATTACCGTACCACTCTGGAGCAGCACGTGGTCTCGTTGACCTGCGTGGTTCGACAGAAACTTGAACCGGAGTTTCATGATCATCATCATTAACTTCCTCCTCAACCGGCGTCGCAATGACAAAGGTTTCCCTTGCCCTGCGCCACCATCTAGAGGGATGAGAGGTTCGACAACCTCATCAAGTTCTATCTTCCTCCCACTCAATTCTCTCGAGAGAAACTCCTTCTCGAGAAAAGCTCCGTTTTTAGCAACAAACACTTTGCCCTCGGATTTGAGATAGAAGGTGTACCCAACTGTCTCTTTTGGGTTCCAGCTTTACAGGCTGAAGCTTTTTGACATAAGCATCACATCCCCAAACTTTAAGAAACGACAACTTTGGCCTTTTTCCATACCACAGTTCGTATGGTGTCGTCTCAACGGATTTTGATGATGCCCTATTTAAAGTGAATGCAGCTGTTTCTAATGCATAACCCCAAAACGATAACGGCAAATCGGTAAGAGACATCATAGATCGCACCATCTCTAATAAAGTACGATTACGACGTTCGGACACACCATTACGTTGTGGTGTTCCAGGCGGTGTCAACTGTGAAACAATTCCACATTGTCTTAAGTGAGCACCAAAACTCAAAACTCAGATATTCACCCCCACGATCACCCCATAGGAACTTGATCTTCTTGTTACGATGTTTTTCAACTTCACTCTGAAATTGCTTGAACTTTTCAAATGTTTCAGACTTGTGCTTCATTAAGTAGACATAACCATATCTACTCAAATCGTCAGTGAAGGTGAGAAAATAACGATATCCGCCGCGTGCCTCCACGCTCATCGGACCGCACACATCGGTATGTATGATTTCCAACAAGTCACTTGCATGCTCCATTGTTCCGAAGAACGGAGTTTTAGTCATCTTGCCCATGAGGCATGGTTCGCACGTGTCAAGTGAATCAAAGTCAAGTGACTCCAAAAGTCCATCGGCATGGAGTTTCTTCATGCGCTTTACACCAATATGACCTAAGCGGCAGTGCCACAAAAATATGGTGCTATCATTGTTAACTCTAACTCTTTTGGTCTCAATGTTATGTATGTGTGTATCACTATCAAGATTCAATATGAACAATCCTCTCACATTGGGTGCATGACCATAAAATATGTTACTCGTAGAAATAGAACAACCATTATTCTCTGACTTAAAAGAGTAACCGTCTCGCAATAAACAAGATCCAGATATAATGTTCATGCTCAACGCAGGCACTAAATAACAATGATTCAAGTTCATAACTAATCCTGATGGTAACTGAAGTGAAACTGTGCCGACGGCGATTGCATCAACCTTGGAACCATTTCCTACGTGCATCGTCACTTTATCTGTCGCCAACCTTCGTCTATTCCGCAGTTCCTGTTTCGAGTTGCAAATATGAGCAACAGAACCGGTATCGAATACCCAGGCACTACTACGAGAGCCGGTTAAGTACACATCAATAACATGTATATCAAATATACCTGATTTTTCTTTGGCCGCCTTCTTATCAGCCAGATACTTGGGGCAATTGCGCTTCCAGTGACCCATACCCTTGCAATAGTAACACTCTGTTTCAGGCTTAGGTCCAGCTTTGGGTTTCTTCGTCGGATTGGCAACAGGCTTGCCGCTCTTCTTTGAATTCCCTTCTTGCCTTTGCCGTTTCTCTTGAAACTAGTGGTCTTATTCACCATCAACACTTGATGCTCTTTACGGAGTTCAGACTCTGTGACTTTCAGCATCGCAAACAACTCGCCAGGAGACTTGTTCATCCCTTGCATGTTGTAGTTCAACACAAAGCCTTTATAGCTTGGCAGCAGTGATTGAAGGATTCTGTCAGTGATAGCCTCTTGCGGGAGTTCAATTCCCAGCTCAGCTAGACGGTTTGAGTACCGAGACATTTTGAGCACATGTTCACTGACAGACGAGTTCTCCTCCATCTTGCAAGCATAGAATTTATCGGAGGTCTCATACCTCTCGATCCGGGCGTTCTTCTGAAAGATGAACTTCAATTCCTGGAACATCTCAAATGCTCCATGACGCTCAAAGCAACGTTGAAGTCCCGGTTCTAAGCCATACAAGACTGCACATTGAACTACTGAGTAGTCCTCCTTACGTGTTAACCAAGCGTTCTTAACATCCTGGTCAACCGTAGCGGGTGGTTCATCTCCTAGCGCAGCATTAAGGACATAATCCTTCTTCCCAGCTTGTAAGATTAGCTTAAGATTACGAGCCCAGTCTACAAAGTTGCTTCCATCATCTTTCAACTTAGCTTTCTCTAGGAACGTATTAAAATTCAGGGTGACTGTCGCGTGAGCCATGATCTACAACACAAATATATTCAAAGTGAACTTAGACTATGTTCAAGATAATTAGAGTTTAACTTAATCAAATTACTTGCTAAACTCCCACTCAAAAAGTACATCTCTCTAGTCATTTGAGTGGTTCATGATCCACTTACACTAGCTCGAGTCCGATCATCACGTGAGTTGAGTATAGTTTCAGTGGTAAGCATGTTGGGGAACGTCGCATGGGAAACAAAAAAATTCCTACGCGCACGAAGACCTATCATGGTGATGTCCATCTACGAGAGGGGATGAGTGATCTACGTACCCTTGTAGATCGTACAGCAGAAGCGTTAGAGAACGCGGTTGATGTAGTGGAACGTCCTCACGTCCCTCGATCCGCCCCGCGAACAATCCCGCGATCAGTCCCACGATCTAGTACCGAACGGACGGCACCTCCGCGTTCAGCACACGTACAGCTCGACGATGATCTCGGCCTTCTTGATCCAGCAAGAGAGACGGAGAGGTAGAAGAGTTCTCCGGCAGCGTGACGGCGCTCCGGAGGTTGGTGATGATCTTGTTTCAGCAGGGCTCCGCCCGAGCTCCGCAGAAACGCGATCTAGAGGAAAAACTATGGAGGTATGTGGTCGGGCAGCCGTGAGAAAGTCGTCTCAAATCAGCCCTAAAACCTCCGTATATATAGGTGGGAGGGAGGGGAGGAGGCAGCCTCAAAACCTAAAGGTTTGGCCGAAATTGGAGGTGGAGGAGTCCTACTCCAATCCTACTTGGAGTAGGATTCTACCTTCCCACTTGGAAACTCTTTCCACCTTGTGTTTTTTCCTTCTCAAACCTTATGGGCCTTAGTGGGAACTTATTCCAGCCCACTAGGGGCTGGTTTATCTCTTCCCATAGCCCATGAGACCCCTTGGGGCGTGACACCCCTCCCGATGGTCCCCGGCACCCCTCCCGGCACTCCCGGTACACTACCGATGAGCCCGAAACTTTTCCGGTAATGCACGAAAACCTTCCGGTAACCAAATGAGGTCATCCTATATATCAATCTTTGTTTCCGGACCATTCCGGAAACCCTCGTGACGTCCGTGATCTCATCCGGGACTCCGAACAACATTCGGTAACCAACCATATAACTCAAATACGCATAAAACAACGTCGAACCTTAAGTGTGCAGACCCTGCGGGTTCGAGAACTATGTAGACATGACCCGAGAGACTCCTCGGTCAATATCCAATAGCGGGACCTGGATGCCCATATTGGATCCTACATATTCTACGAAGATCTTATCGTTTGAACCTCAGTGCCAAGGATTCATATAATCCCGTATGTCATTCCCTTTGTCCTTCGGTATGTTACTTGCCCGAGATTCGATCGTCAGTATCCGTATACCTATTTCAATCTCGTTTACTGGCAAGTCTCTTTACTCGTTCCGTAATACAAGATCCCGCAACTTACACTAAGTTACATTGCTTGCAAGGCTTGTGTGTGATGTTGTATTACCGAGTGGGCCCCGAGATACCTCTCCGTTCACACGGAGTGACAAATCCCAGTCTTGATCCATACTAACTCAACTAACACCTTCGGAGATACCTGTAGAGCATCTTTATAGTCACCCAGTTACGTTGCGACGTTTGATACACACAAAGCATTCCTCCGGTGTCAGTGAGTTATATGATCTCATGGTCATAGGAATAAATACTTGACACGCAGAAAACAGTAGCAACAAAATGACACGATCAACATGCTACGTCTATTAGTTTGGGTCTAGTCCATCACATGATTCTCCTAATGATGTGATCCCGTTATCAAGTGACAACACTTGCCTATGGCCAGGAAACCTTGACCATCTTTGATTAACGAGCTAGTCAACTAGAGGCTTACTAGGGACAGTATTTGTCTATGTATCCACACAAGTATTGTGTTTCCAATCAATACAATTATAGCATGGATAATAAACGATTATCATGAACTAAGAAATATAATAATAACTAATTTATTATTGCCTCTAGGGCATATTTCCAACAGTCTCCCACTTGCACTAGAGTCAATAATCTAGTTCACATCACCATGTGATTCCAACGAATCCAACACCCATATAGTTATGGGGTCTGATCATGTCTTGCTTGTGAGAGAGGTTTTAGTCAACGGTTCTGAAACTTTCAGATCTGTGCGTTCTTTACAAATCTTTATGTCATCTTATAGATGCTGCTACTACGTGCTATTCGGAAATGCTCCAAATATCCACTCTACTATATGAATTCGTTTCACTACTCATAGTTATTCAGATTAGTGTCAAAGCTTGCATCGACGTTACCCTTTACGACGAACTCTTTAACCACCTCCATAATCGAGAAAAATTCCTTAGTCCATTTGTTACTAAGGATAAATTTTGACCGCTGCTAGTGATTCAAACATGGATCACTCTCTGTACCTCTCAACATACTTTGAGTCAAGGCACACTTCAGGTGCGGTACACAGCATGGCATACTTTAGATTCTACGGCTAAGGCATAGAAGACGACCTTCATCTATTCTCTTTATTCTGCCGTGGTCGGGTTTTGAGTCTTACTCAAATTCACACCTCACAACGCAACCAAGAACTCCTTCTTTGCTGGTCTATTTTTGAACTCTTTCAAAAACTTGTCAAGGCATGCATCTTGTTGAAACTTCTATTAAGCGCTTTCAATCTATCTCCATAGATCTTTGATGCTCAACGTTCAAGTAGCGTAATCCAGGTACTCCTTTGAAAACTTCTTTCAAACAACCTTGTATGCTTTACAGAAATTCTACATTACTTCTGATCCACAATATGTCAACCACATATACCTATCAGAAATTCTATAGTGCTCCCACTCACTTCTTTGGAAATACAAGTTTCTCATAAACCTTGTACACACCCAAAATCTTTGATCATCTCATCAAAGTGCTTATTCCAACTCCGAGATGCTTGCACCAGTCCATTGAAGGATCACTGGAGCTTGCATACTTGCTAGTATCTTTAGGATCGACAAAACCTTCTGGCTGTATCACATACAATGTTTGCTCAAGGAAACCGTCGAGGAAACAACGTTTTGACATCCTACGTGCAATATTTCATAAATAATGCAGCAACTACTAACACAATTCTAACAGACCTTTAGCATCGCTACGAGTGAGAAAGACTCATCATAGTCAACTGTTTGATCTTGTCGAAAACATCTTTGCGACAAGTCGAGCTTTTCTTAATAGTGACTTATCACCATCATCGTCTGTCTTCTTTTAAAGATCCATTTTACCCAATAGTCCCATGACCATCAAGTAGTTCTACCAAAGTCTACACTTTGTTTTCACACATGGATCCTCTCTCGGATTTCATGGCTTCCAGCCATTTGTCGGAATCTGGGCCCACCATCGCTTTCTCCATAACTCGTAGGTTCACTGTTGCTCAACAACATGACCTCCAAGACAGGGTTACCGTACTACTCTGCAGCAGTACGCGACCTTGTCGACCTACGAGGTTTGTAGTAACTTGATTCGAAGCTTGATGATCACCATCATCAGCTTCCACTTCAATTGGTGTAGGCGCCACAGGAACAATTTCCCGCGCCCTGCTACACACTGGTTGAAGTGATGGTTCAATAACCTCATCAAGTTCTACCACTCTCCCACTCAATTCTTTCGAGAGAAACCTTTCCTCGAGAAAGGATCCGTTTCTAGAAACAAACACTTTGCTTTCGGATCTGAGATAGGAGATGTACCCAACTGTTTTGGATACCCTATGAAGAAGCATTTATCCTCTTTGGGTTCGAGCTTATCAGACTGAAACTTTTTCACATAAGTGTCGAAACCCCAAACTTTCAAGAAACGACAGTTTAGATTTCTCTAAACCTCAGTCTATACTGTGTCATCTCAACGGAAATACGCGGTGCCCTATTTAAAGTGAGTGCGGTTGTCTCTAATGCATAACCCATAAACGATAGTGGTAATTCGATAAGAGACATCATAGTATGCACCATACCAAATAGTGCGTGGCTATGACGTTCAGACACATCATCACACTATGATGTTCCACGTGGCATGAACTGCGAAACAATTTCCACATTGCCTTAACTGTGTACCAAAACTCGTAACTCAGATATTCATTTCCATGATCATATCGTAGACAGTTTATCCTCTTGTTACGACGAACTTCACTCCGAAACAGAATTGAACTTTTCAATATTTCAGACTTCTGATTCATTAAGTAAATACTCTAGTATCTACTCAAATCATCATTGAAGTAAGAACACAATGATATCCACTGCATGCCTCAGCACCCATTGGACTGCATACATCAAAATGTATCACTTCCAATAAGTTACTATCTTGTTTCATCTCAATGAAAACAAGGCCTTGCTCATGTGGCATGATTTGCATGTCACTAGTGATTCGAAATCAGGTGAGTACAAAGATCCATTAGCATGGAGCCTCTTCATGCAATTTATACTAACATGACTCAAGCGGCAGTGCCACAAGTAAGTGGTACTATCATCATTAACTCGTATCTTTTGGCACTAATGTTATGAACATGTGTAACACTACGATCGAGATTCAATAAACCATTGAAGGTGAATATTCAAGAAAATAGAGTAACCATTATTCTCTTTAAATGAATAATCGTATTGCAATAAACACGATCCAATCATGTTCATGCTTAACGCAAGCACCAAATAACAATTTAGTTAGGTTTAACACCAATCCCGATGGTAGAGCGAGCGTGCGACGTTTGATCATATCAACCTTGGAAACACTTCCAACACGTATCGTCACCTCGCCTTTAGCTAGTCTCCGTTTATGCCGTAGCTTTCATTTCGTGTTACTAATCACTTAGCAACCGAACCGGTATCCAATACCCTCATGCTACTAGGAGTACTAGTAAAGTACACATCAACATCATGTATATAAAATATACTTCTTTCGACTTTTGCCAGCCTTCTTTATCTACCAAGTATCCAGAGTTGCTCCGCCTCAGTGACTGTTCCCCTCATTACAGAAGCACTTAGTCTCGGGTTTGGGTTCAATCTTGGGTCTCTTCAATAGTGCAGCAACTGTTTTGCCGTTTCACGAAGTATCCCTTCTCGCCCTTGCCTTTCTTGAAACTTTAGTGGTTTTACAAACCATCAATTATTGATGCTCCTTCTTGATTTCTACTTTCGCAGTGTCAAACATCGCGAATCGCTCAAGGATCATTGTATCTATCCTTGATATGTTATAGTTCATCACGAAGCTCTCAAAGCTTGGTGGCAGTGATTTTGGAGAACCATCACTATCTCATCTGGAAGATTAGCTCCCACTCGATTCGAGTGATTGTCGTACTCAGATAATCTGAGCACACGCTCAACGATTGAGCTTTTCTCCTTTACTTTGTGGTCAAAGAATCTTGTTGGAGGTCTCGTACCTCTTAACAAGGGCACAAGCATGAAATCACAATTTCATCTCTTTAGAACATCACTTATGTTCCGTGACGTTTTAAAACGTTTTCGGTGCCTTGCTTCTAAGCCATTAAGTACTTTGCACTGAACTATTGTGTATTCATCAGAAACGTGTATGCCATTAAGTACTTTGCATCCACAGACGACGCTCGAGGTGCAGCACACCGAGTGGTGCATTAAGGACATAAGCCTTCTGCGCAGCAACGAGGACAATCCTCGGTTTTATAGACTCAGTCTGCAAAGGTTGCTACTATCAATTTTCAACTAAATTTTCTCTAGGAACATAAAAAAAACAGTAGAGCTATAGCGCAAGCTACATCGTAATTCGCAAAGACCATTAGACTATGTTCATGACAATTAGTTCAATTAATCATATTACTTAAGAACTCCCACTCAAAAAGTACATCTCTCTAGTCATTTGAGTGGTACATGATCCAAATCCACTATCTCAAGTCCGATCATCACGTGAGTCGAGAATAGTTTCAGTGGTAAGCATCCCTATCCTAATCATATCAACTATACGATTCATGCTCGACCTTTCGGTCTCACGTGTTCCGAGGCCATGTCTGCACATGCTAGGCTCGTCAAGCTTAACCCGAGTGTTCTGCGTGTGCAACTGTTTTGCACCCGTTGTATGTGAACGTTGAGTCTATCACACCCGATCATCACGTGGTGTCTCGAAACGAAGAACTGTCGCAACGGTGCACAGTCGGGGAGAACACAATTTCGTCTTGAAATTTTAGTGAGAGATCACCTCATAATGCTACCGTCGTTCTAAGCAAAACAAGGTGCATAAAAGGATTAACATCACATGCAATTCATAAGTGACATGATATGGCCATCATCACGTGCTTCTTGATCTCCATCACCAAAGCACCGGCACGAACTTCTTGTCACCGGCGCCACACCATGATCATCCATACACGTGTTGCCATCGGGGTTGTCGTGCTACTTATGCTATTACTACTAAAGCTACATCCTAGCAAAATAGTAAACGCATCTGCAAGCACATATGTTAGTATAAAGACAACCCTATGGCTCCTGCCGGTTGCCGTACCATCGACGTGCAAGTCGATATTTCTATTACAACATGATCATCTCATACATCCAATATATCACATCACATCGTTGGCCATATCACATCACAATCATACCCTGCAAAAACAAGTTAGACGTCCTCTAATTTTGTTGTTGCATGTTTTACGTGGTGACCAAGGGTATCTAGTAGGATCGCATCTTACTTACGCAAACACCACAACGGAGATATATGAGTTGCTATTTAACCTCATCCAAGGACCTCCTCGGTCAAATCCGATTCAACTAAAGTTGGAGAAACCGTCACTTGCCAGTCATCTTTGAGCAAAGGGGGTTACTCGTAACGATGAAACCAGTCTCTCGTAAGCGTACGAGTAATGTCGGTCCAAGCCGCTTCAATCCAACAATACCGCGGAATCAAGAAAAGACTAAGGAGGGCAGCAAAACGCACATCACCGCCCACAAAAACTTTTGTGTTCTACTCGAGAAGACATCTACGCATGAACCTAGCTTATGATGCCACTGTTGGGGAACGTCGCATGGGAAACAAAAAATTTCCTACGCACGAAGACCTATCATGGTGATGTCCATCTACGAGAGGGGATGAGTGATCTATGTACCCTTGTAGATCGTACAGCAGAAGCGTTAGAGAACGCGGTTGATGTAGTGGAACGTCCTCACGTCCCTCGATCCGCCCCGCGAACAATCCCGCGATCAGTCCCACGATCTAGTACCGAACGGACGGCACCTCCGCGTTCAGCACACGTACAGCTCGACGATGATCTCGGCCTTCTTGATCCAGCAAGAGAGACGGAGAGGTAGAAGAGTTCTCCGGCAGCGTGACGGCGCTCCGGAGGTTGGTGATGATCTTGTTTCAGCAGGGCTCCGCCCGAGCTCCGCAGAAACGCGATCTAGAGGAAAAACTATGGAGGTATGTGGTCGGGCAGCCGTGAGAAAGTCGTCTCAAATCAGCCCTAAAACCTCCGTATATATAGGTGGGAGGGAGGGGAGGAGGCAGCCTCAAAACCTAAAGGTTTGGCCGAAATTGGAGGTGGAGGAGTCCTACTCCAATCCTACTTGGAGTAGGATTCCACCTTCCCACTTGGAAACTCTTTCCACCTTGTGTTTTTTCCTTCTCAAACCTTATGGGCCTTAGTGGGAACTTATTCCAGCCCACTAGGGGCTGGTTTATCTCTTCCCATAGCCCATGAGACCCCTTGGGGCGTGACACCCCTCCCGATGGTCCCCGGCACCCCTCCCGGCACTCCCGGTACACTACCGATGAGCCCGAAACTTTTCCGGTAATGCACGAAAACCTTCCGGTAACCAAATGAGGTCATCCTATATATCAATCTTCGTTTCCGGACCATTCCGGAAACCCTCGTGACGTCCGTGATCTCATCCGGGACTCCGAACAACATTCGGTAACCAACCATATAACTCAAATACGCATAAAACAACGTCGAACCTTAAGTGTGCAGACCCTGCGGGTTCGAGAACTATGTAGACATGACCCGAGAGACTCCTCGGTCAATATCCAATAGCGGGACCTGGATGCCCATATTGGATCCTACATATTCTACGAAGATCTTATCGTTTGAACCTCAGTGCCAAGGATTCATATAATCCCGTATGTCATTCCCTTTGTCCTTCGGTATGTTACTTGCCCGAGATTCGATCGTCAGTATCCGTATACCTATTTCAATCTCGTTTACTGGCAAGTCTCTTTACTCGTTCCGTAATACAAGATCCCGCAACTTACACTAAGTTACATTGCTTGCAAGGCTTGTGTGTGATGTTGTATTACCGAGTGGGCCCCGAGATACCTCTCCGTTCACACGGACTGACAAATCCCAGTCTTGATCCATACTAACTCAACTAACACCTTCGGAGATACCTGTAGAGCATCTTTATAGTCACCCAGTTACGTTGCGACGTTTGATACACACAAAGCATTCCTCCGGTGTTAGTGAGTTATATGATCTCATGGTCATAGGAATAAATACTTGACACGTAGAAAACAGTAGCAACAAAATGACACGATCAACATGCTACGTCTATTAGTTTGGGTCTAGTCCATCACATGATTCTCCTAATGATGTGATCCCGTTATCAAGTGACAACACTTGCCTATGGCCAGGAAACCTTGACCATCTTTGATTAACGAGCTAGTCAACTAGAGGCTTACTAGGGACAGTGTTTTGTCTATGTATCCACACAAGTATTGTGTTTCCAATCAATACAATTATAGCATGGATAATAAACGATTATCATGAACTAAGAAATATAATAATAACTAATTTATTATTGCCTCTAGGGCATATTTCCAACAAAGCATCCCTATGCTAATCATATCATCTATATGATTCATGATCGACCTTTCGGTCTCATGTGTTCCGAGGCCATGTCTGCACATGCTAGGCTCGTCAAGCTTAACCCAAGTGTTCCGCGTGCGCAACTGTTTTGCACCCGTTGTATGTGAACGTTGAGTCTATCACACCCGATCATCACGTGGTGTCTCGAAATGACAAACTGTAGAAACGGTGCACAGTCGGGGAGAACACAATTTCATGTTGAAATTTTAGTGAGAGATCACCTCATAATGCTACCGTTGTTCGAAGCAAAATAAGGTGCATAAAAGGATTAACATCACATGCAATTCATAAGTGACATGATATGGCCATCATCACGTGCTCCTTGATCTCCATCACCAAAGCACCGGCACGATCTTCTTGTCACCGGCGCCACACCATGATCTCCATCAACGTGTCGCCATCGGGGTTGTCGTGGTACTCATGCTATTACTACTAAAGCTACATCCTAGCAAAATAGTAAACGCATCTGCAAGCACAAACGTTAGTATAAAGACAACCCTATGGCTCCTGCCGGTTGCCGTACCATCGACGTGCAAGTCGATATTATCTATTACAACATGATCATCTCATACATCCAATATATCACATCACATCATTGGCCATATCATATCACAAGCATACCCTGCAAAAACAAGTTAGACATCCTCTAATTTTGTTGTTGCATGTTTTACGTGGTGACCATGGGTATCTAGTAGGATCGCATCTTACTTACACAAACACCACAACGGAGATATATGAGTTGCTATTTAACCTCATCCAAGGACCTCCTCGGTCAAATCCGATTCAACTAAAGTTGGAGAAACTGACACTTGCCAGTCATCTTTGAGCAACGGGGTTACTCGTAGCGATGAAACCAGTCTCTCGTAAGCGTACGAGTAATGTCGGTCCAAGCCGCTTCAATCCAACAATACCGCGAAATCAAGAAAAGACTAAGGAGGGCAGCAAAACGCACATCACCGCCCACAAAAACTTTTGTGTTCTACTCGAGAAGACATCTACGCATGAACCTAGCTCATGATGCCACTGTTGGGGAACGTCGCATGGGAAACAAAAAATTTCCTACGCGCACGAAGACCTGTCATGGTGATGTCCATCTACGAGAGGGGATATTCGATCTACGTACCCTTGTAGACCGTACAGCAGAAGCGTTAGTGAACGCGGTTGATGTAGTGGAACGTCCTCACGTCCCTCGATCCACCCCGCGAACCGTCCCGCGATCAGTCCCACGATCTAGTGCCGAACGGACGGCACCTCCGCGTTCAGCACACGTACAGCTCGACGATGATCTCGGCCTTCTTGATCCAGCAAGAGAGACAGAGAGGTAGATGAGTTCTCCGGCAGCGTGACAGCGCTCCGGAGGTTGGTGGTGATCTTATCTCAGCAGGGCTCCGTCCGAGCTCCGCAGAAACGCGATCTAGAGGTAAAACCGTGGAGATATGTGGTCGGGCTGCCGTGGCAAAGTTGTGTCAAATCAGCCCTAAAACCTCCGTATATATAGGGGGAAGAGGGGGAGCCTTGCCTTGGGGTCCAAGGACCCCCAAGGGGTTCAGCCGAGCCAAGGGGGGCAACCCTCCCCTTCCAAACCGAGTCCAACTAGGGTTGGAAGGAGGAGTCCTTCCCCCTTTTCCCACCTCTTCTTTTTTTCTTCCTTTTCTCTTTGATTTTCTTCCTATGGCGCATAGGGCCTTCTTGGGCTGTCCCACCAGCCCACTAAGGGCTGGTGCGCCACCCCCAAGGCCTATGGGCTTCCCCGGGGTGGGTTGCCCCCCCCGGTGAACACCCGGAACCCATTCGTCATTCCGAGTACATTCCCGGTAACTCCGAAAACCTTCCAGTAATCAAATGAGGTCATCCTATATATCAATCTTCGTTTTCGGACCATTCCGGAAACCCTCGTGACGTCCGTGATCTCATCCGGGACTCCGAACAACATTCGGTAACCAACCATATAACTCAAATACGCATAAAACAACGTCGAACCTTAAGTGTGCAGACCCTGCGGGTTCGAGAACTATGTAGACATGACCCGAGAGACTCCTTGGTCAATATCCAATAGCGGGACCTGGATGCCCATATTGGATCCTACATATTCTACGAAGATCTTATCGTTTCAACCTCAGTGCCAAGGATTCGTATAATCCCGTATGTCATTCCCTTTGTCCTTCGGTATGTTACTTGCCCGAGATTCGATCGTCAGTATCCGCATACCTATTTCAATCTCGTTTACCGGCAAGTCTCTTTACTCGTTCTGTAATACAAGATCCCGCAACTTACACTAAGTCACATTGCTTGCAAGGCTTGTGTGTGATGTTGTATTACCGAGTGGGCCCCGAGATACCTCTTCGTCACACGGAGTGACAAATCCCAGTCTCGATCCATACTAACTCAACGAACACCTTCGGAGATACCTGTAGAGCACTTTTATAGTCACCCAGTTATGTTGGGACGTTTGATACACACAAAGTATTCCTCCGGTGTGAGTGAGTTATATGATTTCATGGTCATAGGAACAAATACTTGACACGCAGAAAACAGTAGCAACAAAATGACACGATCAACATGCTACGTCTATTAGTTTGGGTCTAGTCCATCGCGTGATTCTCCTAATGACGTGATCCAGTTATCAAGCAACAACACCTTGTTTATAATCAGAAGACACTGACTATCTTTGATCAACTGGCTAGCCAACTAGAGGCTTGCTAGGGACACTGTTTTGTCTATGTATCCACACATGTAAATAAGTCTTCATTCAATTCAATTATAGCATGGATGATAAACGATTATCTTGATACAGGAATTATAATAATAACTATATTTATTATTGCCTCTAGGGCATAATTCCAACATATATAACTTGTACTCTATTATGCAGAATGAAGATTCTGGATTGTAAAAGTAGGAACATCCTAAATATTGGGTTTATTGACCCAGATAAAATACATATAGCGACGCTAACTGATAAACCCAAGGAGACGGAGGAAAACCTTCTAAGGTTTCTAACAGATCAAAAATTTTGTGACCACATACTGTTTCCATACAACTTCAGGTGAGGGTCTTTACTCTGTTGTATCCATTCACTTATAAGTGTAATTGATAAGTTACTGACATATATATATATATATATATATATATATATATATATATATATATATGTGTGTGTGTGTGTGTGTGTATGTATATATACATGTGCAGCTTCCATTGGATTCTGTTGGACATTCAAATTGATAAGGGAAGAGTTGATGCTTTCGACCCATTGTCGAGACCCTTGAAACAGTTCCAAAGCCTGCAGGACATGCTCCAAGGGTAATTTCAATCATTCTTGCGCTCTATCGGTCTCTTTCGATGATTTTCTGATATATCAATTAATGAAAAACTTAGCAAATCATTATCCTTGTCGGGCAGGGTTTGGAAGCGGTTCAAGTGCGTGACTCCCGGTATCGAGCCTCAGAAGCTGACCTTTAGAGCGGCTCAGGTAAGTAGTAGTATGATATACTTCTATTTTCAATACATTTATGATGCTAGATTATTATTTTGATTATATATATTCTATTCTCGTAAAGTGCGACCAGCAGCCACGGGGAACGCATCTATGCGGATACTATGTTTGCGAGACCATTCGCACGTTTACCTCTGAGCACAAGGATCACAGATTCGACGTAAGCAATGAACATTCACACCTCTATTTTTACCCGTCATTCTTTGTTATCGTGATTGATATTCATATTCATCTCCTCTTCTTATATAGTACACGGCCATGAGGACAAAGGTCCTACCAGAGCAACGCGCCATTGCTATTGCAGAGGAGCTTGCGGGATTTCTAAGGACGGAAGCTATAGATGACAAATGACGATTTAGTGTAGCTAGGGGCCATTACTGATGATCGTCCATGTAATCGAATAGACGGGCTCTAGTCCCGATAATTCAGATCTCCATATAATTGTATATATATGCTCGCTTGTAAGATAAGTTAATCTTATATATATATATGCATAATTATTTCTATTTAAATTATATGAAAACTAATTCCCGAACACCAAACGAGGCATCACGTTAATCTCCCGAACACCAAAACCCTAAAACCCTAAAACCCAAAAATAATTTCATTCAAAAAAAACCCAAAAATAAACAAAATCTGAAACTCTTTAGTCCCGGTCCGTGTAACGAACCGAGACTAAAGGGCCTGCCCCTGGGGCGCCACGTGGAGCACCTTTAGTCCCGGCTTGGAACAGGGCCGGGACTAAAGGTTAGGCCTTTAGTCCCGTCCCTTTAGTCCCGGTTGGTGAATCGGGACTAAAGCCCCTTATGGGCCGGGGCTAAAGGCCCCGTCCCCACTAGTGATCCAACCACACGTTGGTTCATAAAAAACACTTTCTTGTTAGGTTTGTGTTAACTCTACTTATATTTTTACAATTAAACTACCGTGGGCCGTATATACACGTGCACAAGTGTGTCACCAAGATAAGGGTGGTTGTAATAGAGAGTATCATATATTAGTGTATGATACTACATCCGTAATATATAATATCATAGGTTAGTATCATAGGATAGTTCATTTATTATCATGCATGACACATACTAGCATAACATTTAATATGACATTGTATCATGATATGATACTCAATCCTCTCTTTCTCCATTAAATTATATGTCACCCCATCAAATATGTCAGTTTACATGCATGATAGTACCTATGATACTTTCATTGCATGCATCTTAGGTTTATAAGTCGAGTAAATTACACGAACGGTCCTGAAACTCGTTGGCCCGCTCTAATACAGTCCTCGAACTAGTGAATCACTCCAAAACAGTCCTCATACTTGCCATTACCCTACACGTACGGTCCTGTTTAGGTTTCCGCATATGCTGGGCGCTGAGATGGGTGCGATGTTCCTTCGAGCGGGTCCAGCCGGAACGCTTTGCTACGTAATTGTGCAACCGTCCCGGTGATTGCATATTGTTTCCAGTTCGAGCCCTTCACCCTTTTTGCCCCTCTCTCTCTCTCTCTGTTATCTCGATGACAACCATGGCTGGCGGCCGTGGATGGTGATTGACGTGATCGCAGATACGGGAGTCACGCGTTCCTGGGGGATTTCGCGAGGCGGCGAGTAGATCTTCGTCTACCGCTGTGAATGTCGTTGATGTTACCTATAGAGCGACACAACGGTGGTCATGTGCCCATGTACGGTAAGATTCAACTACCCCCAATATTCTCTAACATTTTCTTTGTAAGTGCTAGTTGTATTATGACCACGTCGATCGCGTTGGCCGGATGTGTTATAGTACAGTTTAAGTACTTTCAGCACAGTTTTAGTTAGGGTGTAGGCAGATTCTTATGTTTCTTTGTGGGATGCTAAAATCGGTGTTTTCCTTTTCGTTTTACACAAGAAGGCACTGATTTCTACACCATTGGAGGCGTTTTCACTGGCGGTGGATACAATAGGTCTTATATGAATGGTCGCAAGGTCTGCTATGACTATTGTGATGCCAGTGTTGCCTGCATGGATATGTTGTATGAATTAATAGAGGTACTGGGTTATGAGACTGCAGGCAGAATAGACATATTGTTGCTGCTACCTGGAATGCAAATAAATGAGGATGGACTGGAATTAATATCCAGAAACAATGATATGAACTGCATTAGGAAGTTTGTTAGGGAGAGGCACAAATACCTTATGTTCTATCTAGATCATGATGGCTCTTATGGTGGAGGATGGGATGATGTCGTATCCAATCCGTGTGCACATCCTCCTCCCGTGATTAGTCCAACGAAGAGCAAAACAATTGACGGTACTTTAGAGCAAAGCATTGTTTTCCTTCAGGGAAACACTTCTGACATGACGTATGCATGTGAGAGCACTGTACAAGGATCAAATAGGAGCACAAGAAGAGGAACAATAGAGGGGGAGGGAGAATTAAGCAGTGAATCAGATTCAGATGATTCGGATTATGACCTGGAGCTGGCTGACAGTGATTATGATCTCGAGGATGGTGATGATGATTTGGTCAGTGATGAAGTTGAACATGCAGATGCTAATGTTAAGAAAGGAAGGACAAAAGGGAAGCGGCTAGAAGAAGAGCCAAATTCTGAAGACGATAATCTTGAATTGCCAGATTCAGATGACAAAGAAATGAAGTTCAACTTCAAACATTTCACTGAAGAGGATTTGAATGAGCCCAAGTTTCATGTGGGGCAGGTTTTCTCGTGTGTTGCACTGGTCAGACAGGCAGTTAGGGAGTATAGTTGCAAGGAGATATTGCAAATCACATTTCCCAAAAATGACAAAACAAGGATTGGAGCAAAATGCAATGATGGATGCCCATGGTATTTATATGCTTCTTATGGCAATAGAACAAAAGGTATAATAGTTAAAACATTTAAAGATGAGCACACATGCAGTAAGAAGTGGCATGTTAGAACTTTCACTGCCAAGTACATAGCTAGCAAATATGTTGACAAGATAAGAGCAGATGAGAAGATTTCTCTGAAGGGTTTAGGATCTATGGTGCAGCAAGAATGGAACATGAAGGTTCACAGGCAAAAGCTTTGGAGAGCAAGGAAAATAGCATTCAACATTATCTATGGAGATGACATAAAACAATACAATATGTTGTGGGATTATGCAGCGGAGTTAAGGAGATCAAATCTTGGTAGCTCATTCTTTTTGCAAGTTGCTGATGATGGCAATTCCAGAAGTGTTATTTCTCATTTGATGCATGCAAGAGGGGATTTCTTTTAGCTTGCAGGCCTGTTATTTTCTTAGATGGTTGTCACTTGAAAACTCAATGTGGAGGCATGATGTTGACTGCAATAGGAATGGATCCTAACGACTCTATCTATCATGTGGCCTTCGCTGTTGTGGAAATTGAGAACACGAAATCTTGGAGATGGTTCCTGAGTGCTCAAAAAGAAGACCTTGGCATTGTCAACACCTCAGGTTGGACGATCATGTCTGACAAGCATAAGGTAAGTAGATGTTAATAATGCTTATGCATGTTTTTTTATATGTGACAATGCTTATGAACATTTGCTCTTTTACATGACAATGCCTACCGGGTTTAATTAAGGCTGTTAGAGAATATTTCAGTGATTCTGAGCATAGGTATTGAGTGAGACATATCTGGCAGAATTTCACTAAAACTTTTAAAGGAGAAATATTAAAAAACCAATTATGGAGATGTGCTAGAAGTACAACTCATGGTCAGTGGAGAGGGAACATGGATAGAATGCTAGTTCTTAATAAAGATGCTCATGATTGGTTAGAGGAATTAGACCCTAAAACATGGGTGAGGGGATTTCAGAGTGATTTCCCCAAGTGTGATGTCTTATTGAACAATAGTTGTGAAGTGTTCAATGAGTATATTTTAGAAGCAAGAGAACTCCCCGTTTTGAGCATGATTCAAAGGGTAAAAGGGCAGTTGATGGGCAGAATCTATGGTAAGAAGATGGAGTCAGAAACTTGGCCTGGAACCATATGCCCTAAAATCAGAAAAAGATTGCAAAGGAATATTGATGTTGCAAACACTTGCCATGCAGATCATTTTGGTCCGGGTATGTTTGAAGTGCAAGACAGAAATATGCAGTTCAGTATGGACATCAGGTTGAGGAAATGCAGTTGCAGAAGGTGGGATTTAATCAGAATTCCTTAATGATGCAGGTGCCCTAATGATGAATGTACAATTGCCATATGCCCTAATGATGGGGAATGCATGTACAATTAAAAAAGAAATTAGAGGGAAAGCAACGTCTAATTCTTTAGAATCAAAGCCGAAGAATGCAAGATGAAGAACCCCGAGATCAACAATGAATGCATAGAGAAGATATTGATTCAACTAATGGGAGTAGTTATGAAAGTTGGATATCTTCTAAAATTTCTAATTGCAGTTCTTGTTTTCTTGCATCTTGTTGTTTTCGCAAAGATTTGATGAATTATGATGTATCCAATGCCTTTGAAAAAAATAAAAAACAACAAAATGTGTATTCACGCCTGAAAATGTAATGAAAATAAAAGATGTTATGGGCCGGCGTGGACGGCGGTCGAGCAGACCCCGCAAAACGGACATGTATAAAAAGATATTCAAGCGTTTTTTTCGTGAACCGCAAACGATTTTTATGGATCAGCTTTATACGGAGTTTGCTAGAGATGCTCTAAGTATGAGGAGTAAAGAAGACGCACCCCAACAATCAGTGAGCCATGAAGTGGCGTTGGTATTCATCCACAAGTCAACTATCGGTGAGCAGCGATCGAAACACGACTCCCATAAAAAAGAACGTCGTCGTTCTTGATCCAAGGGATGCGCATGAATTTTATCTGTTTTTTCTTGACCATCGGTCGTTGCTTGTGTATTGTGAGACAATAACAATGGCCGGTGACGCCTTGAGATCGATGCATTCACCTGCTGCCTCTATCGTATTCCTCAAAAATTAGTCGTACTATACCAAATTTCTCTTCTTTATCTCCGGATTCATGCAAGTTGTCCTAATGTTATACGCTACATACACGTTATAAACGAAAGTCTCCCGCTCTGCCATGCTATCACGGTTCACCTCCACCATGGCAATGGCATCATCGTCCCCCATCGTCCTGCTCAGCTTCCTCTTCCTCGCCATTGCCGCCGCCGAGCCGGCCTCGGGGACAGCACAACACTTTCTGGGCGTCAGCTACGGCAGGCTGGGCGACGACCTGCCGCCCCCGCACCGCGCGCTCGAGCTCGCCCGCTCGGCCGGTGCCGCCGCGGTCAGGTTCTACGACGCCAACGCCACATTCCTGGTTCCGGCCGCATCATCCGGTCTCGGGTTCGTCCCGGGGGTCCCCAACGAGCTCATCGCCTCCCTGGCCGCTTCCCAGCGCGCCGCCGACGCGTGGGTTGCCTCCACGCTCCTCCCCTTCCGCCGCAACCGCCGCCTCCGCTACCTCTTCGTCGGCAACGAGGTGCTCTCCGACCCCACCACCAAGTCCCGCTGGTCCCGCCTCGTCCCCGCCATGGTCAACCTCCACCGCGCGCTCCGACGCCATGGCCTCGGCCGCGTCAAGGTCAGCACCACGCTCGGGATGGACGCTCTCGTCGGCCAGAACGTGTTCCCACCGTCCGCCGGGGTGTTCCGCCCGGACATCATCGACGTCGCCGTGCGCCCGCTCCTCGCTTTCCTTGAGCGCACGCACTCGTACCTTTTCTTTGACGCGTACACCTACTTCACCTGGTCGGCGAATCACACCATCATGCCGCTCACCTACGCTCTGCTCGAGCCGTCGCCGGCGCCGGGGTACCAGTACCACGACCACGGGACGGGGCTGTCGTACACCAACCTCCTCGACCACATGCTCGACGCGGTGATCGCCGCCATGTGCCGCGCGGGGTACTGCGGCGTCAAGCTGGCGCTGGCCGAGACCGGCTGGCCCAACGCCGGCGACCTCGACCAGTTCGGCGCCAACGTGCGGAACGCGGCCACGTACAACCGCAACGTGGCGCGGCACCTGGCGTCCGGCGCCGGCACGCCGCGGCGGCCGGGGATGCGCATGCCGGCGTTCGTGTTCGCGCTCTTCAACGAGAACCTCAAGGGAGGCCCCGGCACAGAGCGGCACTGGGGCCTCTTCTACCCCAACGGCAGCGCAGTGTACGATGTCGACCTGGCGGGTAGCCCGCCGGCAGCGTCGTACCCTCCGCTGCCACCGGCCACGAACGACCTGCCGTACCCCGGGCAGCTGTGGTGCGTTGCGAGGACTGATCGCCAGGGGGCAGTGGCGAACGAGACGGCGGTGAGGGAGCAGGTGGCGACGGCGTGCGCGGACGAGGCCGCGCTGTGCGACCCCGTGCGGCCAGGAGGCGAGTGCCATCTGCCGGACACGGTGGCCGCGCACGCGAGCTACGTGTTCAGCGCGCACTGGAACAGGTTCAGCAAGCAGTACGGCGGGTGGTGCTACTTCGGCGGCCTCGCCGTGGAGACGACCGTCGATCCCAGTGAGCTTTTCTTTCTATCTGCTCCAGAGATTCTTCTTTTAAAAAAGTTTCGCCTCTTTGACCGCAATGCACTATATATACACACTCTTTCGAATGTGCCAACGACAATGTGTTTTTTTAGCTTGACAGTGTATGTTCCAATTAGAGTCTAATTATTGCCTCGTACAGTATATGTTGCATACAAGTATCTATCATCTACTATATGATCTAATGATAGTTTTCATTTCTCCTCTTCAGGCCATGGATCTTGTAAATTTCCCAGCGTCATACCAAACTAGAGAGGCTCGGTTTTCCTTTCCGTTTTAAGCACAACGCTGATTGAATAATGAACTCCTGTACCTACCGCTATATTTGTCTTTGCTGTAGTTGATTATCAAGATCTACACTTCTACTGTGGTTAAATTGTCGCACGATTCATATTGGAGGAAATAAAATTTGATGGTTCTTAAGGTTGGAAACCTTTGCTGGTATATTATTTCACCGCGCCATATTGTTCACCAAGTACTGTAGAAGAAAACCTAACAACCTGTCATTGGTTCCAAGGTTTACACCTCTATGTGACTATTACTGTATTGGTACTTTGCTACTCTCTGTGTATTATAATACTTGTTGTTGGGAGAGCTAATCTAGTTCTCCCCAACAATAAATATTTAAAAACAGGGGTAGTATAAAGCTAACTAGCACTCATGATGCCTCAAAGACGACTAGTGAAGAGTTTTCCTGTGAGAAAGAGGCATGAAGTGCCCTCAAAATTTTCACCGTTGAAGATATGCTAACAGTTCTAGACATTGAGAATTTGTTCGGTAATCCACCGACTCCTTAAAATTTAAGAATCTATGGATCATCTGTGCAACCGCTTCATGAATTTTAACTATAGCTCCGTCTGTTCCGAAAGCAGAGCCGGGGAGCGGAGGGACTTCGAACGGGGCTGAATGATTGAAGATTGGTACCAGTTTCAAACCATGCCGACGAACTCCAACTTTATGCTTTCTTCAATGTTCAAGCGACTTGCGTTCCAAACCATATGGAAACTCCAAATTTCAACTTTTGATGTTTGATTTAGTTACGACATGCTAGGCAATAGTGAAATGCATTAACTCGACAAAATTTTGAAATTAAGGCTTGATTTGCTTGGGGTGCGCCATGCCCACGCAATAGTGCAACGCCTAGGCGACACGTGAGAGCCCCGACAGCAAGCTACCGTGGCGGTCCCTTACTCATAAAAAATAATTTAATATCATTGTGGACACATAACCCACATGCTAGATATTAAACTGATAAGAATAGATACTACACTTGATCTTAGCCAAAAGGCCAAAAAAAGTATGAGCTGAAACGTTGAACTAGGTCTCATTTTATAGCCATCCTCCCTAAGTGTTGCTCCTCCGTCCATAATGTGGTACATAAACTTCTGCCTTCTTTGTTTTTTTTAACATAATGTGCCTTCTCTGCTTTGTGTTCCCGGCAATGCCACCAGTTGTTGGTTTCGGCCCAAACTAGGAGGCCATATGTGTATCACACATTACCGCAGCATGGGCTTTTCTGAACCTTTCTATTCTTGGTTTTGTTAGAACTCATCTAGCCGAGTTTTAGTTACGACTCATTCATCTTTTTTAGCTATAAGATGTGATACTTTAAGATACTTGTGTGTTGATGTGGTTGTATCTGTTTTTATTGTCTATGTTGTTGGATCGATAAAAGAGGTATCTAGAGGGGGTGAATAGACTACTTGCATAAATTAAAATCCTAGCATTTTCTCAATTTTAATGGTTGACAGATTTTATCAATTCTAACAAGTCTAGTGCACCCTACACATGCTAGTCAACAAATATGACAGTTCAAAGTAAAGACTTTGCACATGTAAGAAGGAGTAGAATTTAGGAAGATCAAATGCAAGGATTGACACGACGATTTTTGGCGTGGTTTCGATAGGTGGTGCTATCGTACGTCCACGTTAGTGGAAACCTCAACCCACAGAGGGTAACGAATGTAAGAGTCCATGGAGGGCTCCACCCACAAGGGGTCCACGAAGAAGCGACATTTTCTATTGCAGCATGGCTTCCGTCCACACAGGACTAGCCTCACTCACGGTAGATCTTCACAAAGTAGGCGATCTCCTTGCGCGTACAAACTTCTTGGTTTAACTCCACAACACGAAGTAGGAGGCTCCCAAACGACACCTAATCAATCTAGGAGGCACCACCCTTCAAAAGGTAATAGATGCGGTAGAACGATGAACTCCTTGCTCTTGTGCTTCAAAAGATACTCACCTCAACACTCAATCACCCTCTCACAGATTTGGCATGGGTAGGAGAGATTGATCTTGTGGTTTAGGGTTTAGGGTTTAGGGTTTAGGGTTTTTAGGGTTTAAGCAATTTGGGGAGGCTAGAGATCAAGTTTCAAATGGTTGGATTGGAATCTCTTGATCTCAACACATGAGTACGTGGCTCTCTCAGAAAAATGGGTCTGACAAGTGTAAGTGTGTTCTGAGTGCTTCCTCCACGAATGAGAGGAGGTGGAGGGGCATATATATGCATCCCCCGTAGTCCAACTGTTACAACATTACTGCCCAACTCGGTGACACCGGAATGAATCTGGTGGTACCGAGTTGCACTAAATGTGGCAACTTTTGAATTCTCGGTGAGACGAATATACAAATCTCGATGGTACCGATACGATGACCTAGACCAGTGTCCAAATATTGGTGAGACCAATTTCAATCTCGGAATTTTTTATTCCTGGAATTTTCTAATAAGAATTTGTCCAGTGAATCTCGGTGGCACCGATATGGAAGTTGGTGGTACCGAGAGATTAGGGTTTTGCAAAGGACCTATCCAGTGGAAAATCGGTAGGTCCAAGTGGAAAAAGTTGGTGGCATCGATTTTGCTGGTTCAGCTTTGGACAGAGATATTTGTGGGAGAATGACTCAGTTTTTTTAGTGGTTACCTCTAAGCTCTTGAGCAACCAATTCATCATAATACATCACCCCTTTTAATAGTATTGGCTTTCCTATGGATTCAAAGTGATTTCTCACAAATGTAAAATGTAGAGTCTTCTTGCTTTAAGCTTGAGACAATCCTATTCCATTCCTTGCATCAAGGGGCTTCTCATCACAATCCTTTGGCCAATGCTCTCTGTGGACTATACCTGAAATATACTAGGTAAAAGTGTTAGTCCAAGAAACAATGTATGTTGTCATGAATTATCAAAACCACCAAGGGAGCATATGTGCTTTCATTCTCCCCCTTTTTGGTAATTGATGACAACATGCAAACAAAGCTTCAATTAAAGATAGGCATCAGAATATGAGAGCTTTGAAAGATACATGACTAGTAATGGCTCCCCTAAATGTATGCCATCCCTTTTTAAAGGATAGTTGCTTTGGACTACATGGGCAGACACATAGTAGAAAGGACAAGACAAGTCATATAAATCTTGACTATATGCATCAAACATATGTGAATGAAGAGCTTCCATGTTCAAGACTCACTCTTGCAAACAATATGTGCAAGAGACAAGAGATCATAATGAACAAGGACATGATGCATATACTTACCTTGAGGTTCTTGAGCGTCTTGGCAGTAGGAGTACATTTGGGAAAATAAATGTTATATGACACAAGAGTACTCTATTGTAAAGATGCAAAGAGCTTAAAAAGTACCAAGATATGGAGAACATATGAGAAATCTAATTTGATGATAAATATGTCTCCAAGGTTATTTAGAACTTTCTCCCCTAAGAATGAATACATAAGAATTTCATCTCCCCCCTGAATCATAGCATGTAGATATTGGGAGTAGGTAGGGTGAGATAAGTTAAATCCAAAGATAGCAATAAAACAATTATATATATCTCCCTTAATGGTAATTCTGCCCCTAAGTATGTAAGGTTTGATATATCTCCCCCTTTGGCAGATCTCCCCTTAGGTAGACCTTCCCTTAGGAACATATATCCCCCCTTTGACTGAAGCTTATTGGAAGCTTTGATATTTCTCCCCCTGTGGCATTAATTTCCAAAAAGATCATAGGGTAATGGCTCATTGAGAGAAAGGGAACCTTGATTCTTCTCTCTCTAAGAAGGGTTCCTTGAATTTAACTTTTCTCCCCCTTAAGAATAGATAAGAGTTCCTTGAACTATCTTTCCCTGTGTTAGGGATCATGGATGTTTCTCCCTCTTATAATGTGGGATCACTAAGGATTTCTCCCCCTAGAGAAGTTTTATCCCCCTAAAATTTTTTGGTAAACAAGATTATATTCTCCTTTGGCAAACATGGAAATGTTCAATAAGAGCTTAGGAATTAATAAAACTTAGGATCATTGGCTATATTTCTCCCCCTTAGGCAAAAATCCAGAAAATATCTGAAAATCATAGGCAGTGATATGTTTGTGAGGCACCGAGGCAATATGGTTTGGTAGAACCAAGAGTGATAATAGGCCTCTCGGAGAAATCGATTAAACCGAGTTTCCCAGATCGGTGAGACCGAGTTGCAATGAAAATCAACTCCTTAACTAAAATAGATATAAAATATCCACAAATTTAAAAGGAAATAAGAGAATTTTTTTTGGAAAATATATACATACATATAGATGAGAGTTGAATGGTTCCAAGAAATCATGCAATGAAAAATGTGAACCATACAAGAATATCCATCTAGATGTGGGGCGGTGACTAAGTCACCTATATTAGAGTATATTGACTTGAGGAGTCAAGCAAGAATGCTTGATGATAGGTCATACTCATTGTTAAGCGTAAAATGGGGTTACCATTTTTTTTACTAAACTTTTAATGTCTTCATATCACTTGAGTTGCTTTACCTCATGACTTGGTGTAAATATTTATCAAGGATATCAGTACATACCTTCGAATGATGTTGATGAAGTGGCGTGTAGGTGAACTTGTCGTGGATGCTTAACGTTGATGAAGATCATCTTAAGTTGGAAGCAATATGTGTCGTTTTGGTTCACTTTTCACCTACATTGTTTAGTCAAGCAAGGAAGAACATAATATATCCAAATGACATGAGTGAATTTCATCATCATATAATTGTCAAGGATATGATTTTGTTGTCTTCTTCCTTCATCTCCGAAGAAGGGGTTGTTGATACTTGGCTATGACAAGATTGCTTTTGATGTGAGTTGATTGCAATCTTGTGGAGTGTATTTCCTCCAAGTACCTACAAAAGTTTAGATGCAATACAAGGGAGCATAGTTTTCCAAGACATAAGACAATGAGATATCATAAGCATCGGGATATAATCAAGTAAGCTCATGCCCTTGCATGCATCCGAGTGAGTCTAGCTCAAGTTTGAAGCATCAATGATGTTCAATTCACTCAGCAAATGACAAAACACTTTCTCATCAAGTGGTTTGGTAAAGATATGAGCTAATTTTTGTCGGTATGAACATGCTTGAGATCTATATCTCCTTTACCAACATGATCACGAATGAAATGATGTCGCACTTGAATATGTGTTGTTCGAGAATGTTGCACATGATTATATGCAATTTTAATATCACTTTCATTGTCACACAATAATGGAACATGTCTCACATGAATGCCATAATCCTTAAGAGTTTGAGTCATCCATAGTAATTGCGCACAACATGATCCAGCGGCAATGTATTCCGCTTTGGCAGTAGATAAAGATACCGAGTTTTGTTTCTTGGATGACCAAGACACAAGAGATCTCCCAATAAATTGACATGTACCTGAGGTGGATTTTCTATCAACCTTGTTTTTGTCATAGTCCGAATCGGAATAGCCAACAATATTAAAAGAAGATCCCTTGGGATACCATATTCCAAAGTTTGGTGTATGTATCAGGTATCTCACGATTATTTTCACAACCAATAGATGACACTCTTTAGGTGCAAGTTGATATCGGGCACATATGCAAACACTCAACATGAGGGCACCACACATATATAGCAATGAACCGATAATTAATAAATAAACCTTTTGATCAACCGGTTTGTACTCCTTAGTGAGGTAAACATGTCCACTAGCAGGCATGGGGATTCTCATACCTTTGCATTCTTGCATATTGAACTTCCTGATTAAGCCCTTGGTGTACTTGGTTTGAGAGATAAACGTACCTTCTCTCGATTGTTTGATTTGCAATCCAAGGAAGAATTTCAGCTCACACATCATAGACATCTCATATTTCTCTCACATCAACCTTCCAAATTTCTCACTAAACTGTGGGTTAGTAGAACCAAAGATAATATCATCCACATATATTTGGCACGCAAAAAGTTCTCCATTAACTCTTTTAGTGAATAAGCTTGCGTCAATTTTACCAATCTCAAAACCCTTTTCAATGAGAAACTTCGTTAGGCATTTGTACCAAGCTCTAGGGGCTTGTTTAAGACCATATAAAGCTTTATGAAGTTTGTAAACATGATTAGGTTTCTTGGGATTCTCAAAACTGGGAGGTTGTTTGACATAAACCTCCTCCTCAATTTCACCATTTAGAAAAGCAGTTTTGATATCCATTTGGTAAAGAGTAATATCATGGTGATTGTCATAAGCGAGAAGAATGTGAATAGCTTCAAGTCTAGCAACGGGGGCATGGTCTGACCATAGTCCATACCTTCGACTTGCGTGTATCCTTGGTCTACGAGACGCGCCTTGTTGCGTACAACTTGACCATCTTCATCTTGCTTGTTCTGAAACACCCATTTTGTACCGATGATGTTGTACTCGTCCTCGGGATTTTAAACAAGTGTCCACACTTGATTCATATCAAAGTTGTGTAGCTCTTCATGCATGGCATTCACCCAATCCGGGTCTTGAAGGGCTTCTTCTACCTTCAAGGGATCAATGCTAGAGATATGCTCATAAAAGTTAGCTAAACGAGATTTAGAGCGAGTGATTCTCCTGGTTTGTATGTCACCGAAGATTTGATTCAGTGGATGATATTTGTCCACTCTTGCACGAACTCATGACAACTTCTTTTTGTTGGATGGTGGAGCTTCTTCATCATCATCATCTTGCTCATTCTCATTGACGGTGTCATCCCCTTAAGGTGGTGGTGAGGAAGGTTGAGGTGGATCATCACGATGTACTTCTTCCTGTTCTTCATCATGTCGTGTACCGCTTGTGGATGCCTCCATGTAGTTTTGGGGTTCACCTTGACGCGAAGTAGGAGCTTCCATTTGGGTTGATGAAGTACTTTCCTTCACCTCCATGGGACGAATCTTGTCGATAGGTAGATCTTAGATGGCTTCCGAAGGTTCCTTATCTCCTACATCATTTGGAAATTGTTTGACTTCCAAACCATTAGATTCATCAAACTTCACATCTACCGTCTCTTCAACTATTCAAGTGAAGCTATTGTAGACATGGTAAGTGTGAGAGTTTGATCCGTAACCGAGTAGGAAAACTTCATGAGATTTATGAGCAAATTTTGTGCGATGATGCTTATCAAGAATGTAGCACTTAGAGCTGAATACTCGAAAGTATCCAAGTTGGGGTTTGTTACCGGTGAGTAGATCGTATGCCATTTTACCGAGAAGCTTGTGTAAGTAGAGTCGGTTTATGGCGTGCCAAGATGTTTCCACGGCTTCTGCCCAAAAGTGTCTTGGCGTCTTGTATTTTTCAAACATCATTCTAGCCATATCTATGAGAGTTCGGTTCTTCCTCTCAACAAATCCATTTTGTTGAGGTGTGTACATCATAGATAACTCATGTGGGATACCTTCTTCGTCAAGAAAAGTATCCACATTTGTGTTCTTGAACTCCGTTCCATTGTCGCTTCGAACTTTCTTGATCTTCACTTCAAATTGATTTTGAGCTTTCCGAGCGAAGTTCTTGAAGATCTTTTGTACCTGCGACTTATAATCAAGAAAGAATACCCATGTAAATCTCGAAAAATCATAAACAATGACTAAACCATAAGAATTTCCACCGAGGCTCTTGTAAGCATTGGGACCAAAGAGATCCATGTGAAGCAACTCGAGTGGCCTTCTTGTAGTCATGATGTTCTTCACAGGATGACTTCCACCGACTTGCTTTCCTGCTTGACAAGCACTACAAAGTCTATCTTTATCAAAGATAACATCTTTAACTCCAAGAATACGATCACCTTTGATAAGCCTGTCAAGGTTACTCATACCAACATGTCCTAGCCTTCTATGCCATAACCAACCTTTAGAAGATTTTGCAATAAGACATGTAGGGGTTCAGATTTTTTAGTGAAATCGATAATGTATATATCACCTTTGTGAAAACCATTAAATACCATGTTATAATTATCACGGCGAAACACTTGGTAGTCAACTTCCGTAAATAGCACATTGAAACCAAAGTCTGCTAGTCTAGATACGAAAAGAAGATTGTATCCAAGGGATTCAACAAGCATGACATTTTGAATGGAATTATCACGAGATATGGACACCTTACCAAGACCAAGTACCTTACCCTTGGAGTTATCTCCAAAAGTCACATACTTTAGAGGTCCATGTTTTGGTGTGATCTCATGGAACATGTATTTATCTCCACTCATGTGATTGGTGCATCACTGTCAAGTATCCACTCTTTTCCTTCGGTCATTGATACGTCCATTTTGCATCATGCTTTCATGTTGATATTTATCGCTTTTTGGGCTGTTATTACACTTCACGGTACAATACTTATGCCTTTTCTCTCTTATTTTGCAAGGTTTACATGAAGAGGGAGAATGCCGGCAGCTGGAATTCTGGCCTGAAAAAGGAGCAAGTTTGAGATACCTATTCTGCGCAACTCCAAAAGCTGTGAAAATCAACGAGTAATTATTTTGGAATTTATAAAAAATACTGGGCCGAAGAAGTACCAGAGGGGAGCCACCAGGAGGCCACAAGCCTGCTAGGCGCGACCTACCCCCCTGACCGCGCCTAGGGGGCTTGTGGGCTCCCTGTTGGCCCTCTGGCTCCCCTCTTTTGCTATAAGGAGGGTTTCGTTCCAGAAAAAATCAAGAGGAGGCTTTCGGGAGGAATCGCCGCTGCCATGAGGCAGAACTTGAGCAGAACCAATCTAGAGCTCCGGCAGGGTCGTCCTGCCGGGGAAACTTCCCTCCCGGAGGGCGAAATCATCGCCATCGTCATCACCAACACTCCTCTCATCGGAGGGGAATCATCACCATCAACATCTTCATCAGCACCATCTCATCTCCAAACCCTAGTTCATCTCTTGTAACCAATCTCCGTCTCGCGACTCCGATTGGTACTTGTAAGGTTGCTAGTAGTGTTAATTACTCTTTATAGTTGATGCTAGTTGGACTACTCAGTGGAAGATTATATGTTCATATCCTTGATGCTATTCAATACCTCTCTGGTCATGAATATTATTATGCTTTGTGAGTAGTCACTTTTGTTCCTGAGGACATGGGATAAGTCATGCTATAAGTAGTCATGTGAATTTGGTATTCGTTCGATATTTTGATGCGTTGTATGTTGTTTTTCCTCTAGTGGTGTTATGTGAACGTCGACTACATAACACTTCACCATTATTTGGGCCTAGAGGAAGGCATTGGGAAGTAGTAAGTACATGATGGGTTGCTAGAGTGACAGAAGCTTAAACCCTAGTTTATGCGTTGCTTCGTAAGGGGCTGATTTGGATCCACTAGTTTAATGCTATGGTTAGACTTTGTCTTAATTCTTCTTTCGTAGTTGTGGATGCTTGCGAGAGGGGTTAATCATAAGTGGGAGGTTTGTCCAAGTAAGGGCAGCACCCAAGCACCGGTCCACCCACATATCAAACTATCAAAGTAGCGAACGCGAATCATATGAACATGATGAAAACTAGCTTGACTGAAATTCCCATGTGTCCTCAAGAGCGCTTTACCTCATATAAGAGTTTGTCCAGGCTTGTCCCTTGCTACAAAAGGGATTGGGCCACTTTGCTGCACCTTTGTTACTATTGTTACTTGCTACTTGCTACGAATCATCTTTTCACACAACTATTTGTTACCGATAATTTCAGTGCTTGCAGAGAATACCTTGCTGAAAACCACTTGTCATATCCTTTTGCTCCTCGTTGGGTTCGACACCCTTACTTATCAAAAGGACTACGATAGATCCCCTGCACTTGTGGGGCATCAACCATGTAGTCTCTAAGGTTCGCCATAAGATTAAGGTTCCTCATGGTCTTCTCGTATGCGATGTCAAACTCCGCATCTTCATTGTAGTAGCCATGCTCCACATTTTCATCGTCAGATTAGAATATCCTCGTCATATGAATCAAGAATTTCATCATAATTTTGACTATGACAATGTTCATGTTTATGCATGTGAATCACTTCAACAATGATATTGTTAATGGTAATGACATCTCCTTAGCACGCATGAGGTCACGAAGCTCAAATAGACATTTATCAAAGTTAGGATCATTTGGCTTCATTTTGTAAAAGGTAACGCATTTATGGAAAATGATATCAAGATTTTTCAGGGAATAGTCGGGATATCTTTTCTCTAAGTTTTTTCACAAAGTATGAGCACACTCAAATTTTCGCAATTTTATTAAGCACATTTCTTGGTAGTCCTCTAATGATGATATTTACAGTTTAAAGATTATCAAGCATATCAAGTTCTTCATCATGAGAAGGATGTAAGGGATCGATGGGAGGATCATAGGAATATTCAACATACTTGCGCAAATGGAATTCATCAAATATATCAAGCATTTCATCTTTCCATTGTCTATAATATTCCCCAACAAGAATAGGCACTCTACAACTAATATTCCCCAAACTAGGCACATCCATCTTCCTCCAATGGTGTTTAAACCAAGGTTATGGAGACCTTGCTGTGATACCAATTGTTGGATCGATAGAAGAGGTGTCTAGAGGGGGGGGGGGTGAATAGACTACTTGCACAAATTAAAATCCTAGCCTTTTCCCAATTTTAATGGTTGGTAGATTTTAGCAATTCTAACAAGTCTAGTGCACCCTACACATGCTAGTCAACAAATATGGCAGCAAAAAGTAAAGACTTTGCACATGTAAGAAGGAGTAGAGTTTAGGAAGATCAAACGCAAGGATTGACACGATGATTTTTGGCGTGGTTCCGATAGGTGGTGCTATCGTACGCCCACGTTAGTGGATACTTCAACCACGGAGTGTAACGGCTGTGAGAGTCCACAAAGGGCTCCATCCACAAGGGGTCCACAAAGAAGCGGCCTTGTATATTCCACCATGGCTTCCGTCCACATAGGACTAGCCTCACTCACGGTAGATCTTCATGAAGTAGGCGATCTCCTTGCCTGTACAAACTTCTTGGTTCAACTCCACAACGCGAAGTAGGAGGCTCCCAAGCGACACCTAACCAATCTAGGAGGCACCACCCTCCAAAAGGTAATAGATGCGGTTGAACGATGAACTCCTTGCTCTTGTGCTTAAAAAGATAGTATCCTCAACACTGAATCACTCTCTCACCTATTTGGCATGGGTAGGATAGTTTGATCTTGTGGAAAGCAACTTGGGGGGGCTAGAGATCAAGTTTCAAATGATTGGATTGGAATCTCCTGATCTCAACACATGAGTAGGTGGCTCTCTCTCAGAAAATGGATATGGCAAGTGTAAGTGTGTTCTGAGTGCTTCCTGTGCGAATGAGATGAGGTGGAGGGGTATATATAGGCATCCCTCAAAATCCAACTGTTACAACATTATTGCCCAACTCAATGACACCGAAATGAATCTCGGTGGTACCGAGTTGCACAAAATGTTGCAACTTTTGAATTCTCGGTGAGACCGATATACAAATTTTGGTGGTACTGATACGATGACCTAGACTAGTTTTCAAATCTCGGTGAGACCGATCCCAATCCTGGAAATTTCGATTCTCTGAATTTTCTCAACAAAAAGTTGGTCACTGAATCTCGGTGGCACCGATATGGAAGTTGGTGGTACCGAGAGATTAGGGTTTGACAAAGGATATGTCTGGTGGAAAATCAGTAGGGTTGAGTGGAAAAAGTTAGTGGCATCGATTTTACTGGTTTAGCTTTGAAGAGAGATATTTGGTGGGAGAATGACTGAGTATTTTTGTTGGCTATCTCTAAGCACTTGAGCAACCGATTCATCATAATACCTCACCCCCTTTTAATAGTATTGGCTTTCCTACGGACTCAAAGTGATTTCTCACAAATGTAAAATGTAGAGTCTTCTTGCTTGAATCTTGAGCTAATCCTATTCCTTTACTTGGATCAAGGGGCTTCTCCTCACAATCCTTTGGCCAACGCTCTGTGTGGACTATACCTAAAATATGCTAGGTAAAAGTGTAAGTCCAAGAGACAATGTATGTTGTCATGAATTATCAAAACCACCAAGGGGGCATATGTGCTTTCATATATGAATGAGACCAAATTATATCTCATCTAGATGTGTTCTAAGCACTCCCTTCTATTCTGGTAGCTGGGAGAGAGAAATAGTGGAGATTGTTATATCGCGATGATTTGTTCTGCCAGTTTTTTTCTTCTTGTAAGTACTATGAGATTTATATATGTCCAGATTTTATAAATTATCCCAACTTGTCTTTCATGCCTAGGTACTATAACAAATTTAGTAGATATTGGTTTAGTCTAGCAAAGATTGAAAGCACCAAACGACACACCACCCAGCCACTAGCCTAGCTTTGCCTAGCCTCCCTTTCCTCTCTCGTCCGACCGCTGTCCAGGTACCCTCCGTCCCCTCACATTGCCGTCCATGATGGATACCACATTGCGAAGGAACACCGTGCGCGACACCATGGAAGACGTCGTGGTCGGGCATAACACCGACGTGATGCTCGAGAATGCCAGGGTGTGGATCACGTCGTCAAGGACGACCGTGACATATGGAGGGTCATGAGGCCGCCACGTGTAGGCATTCGTGAATGTGGTCATATTATATTTCTTGGCAGTTGATACGTCTCCATCGTATCTACTTTTCCAAACTCTTTTGCCCTTGTTTCGGACTCTAATTTGCATGATTTGAATGGAACTAACCCGGACTAACGCTGTTTTCAGCAGAATTGCCATGGTGTTGTTTTTGCGCAGAAATAAAAGTTCTCGGAATGACCTGGAAATTTACGTGGATTTTTTGTGGAATAAATAAAAAATACTGGCGCAAGAATCAACCGGAGGGGTGGAGCTGTGAGCCCACAAGCCCACCAGGCGCGACCCCCCTGGCCGCGTGTGTGTCACGCCCAAGATGCGACCCTAACCTCAATTTGGCACGAGGGCCTCGTCAGGGATAGAAGAGCATCTCGTCGTGTCGCAAGAATGGATATCGTTACAAGTACATGTACTTAAAAGTAACGATATCCATTCTTGCGACACAACGAGATGCGGTTCTATCCCTGACGAGGCCCTCGTGCCAAATTGAGGATAGGGTCGCATCTTGGGCGTGACAGCCTGGCAGGCTTGTGGGGCCCACGTTGCTCCACCGCCTCCAATCTCAGCTCTATTTAGTCCCTTTCGTCCGGGAAAAAATCAGGGAGAAGAGTTCATCGCGTTTTACGATACGGAGGCGCCGCCACCTCCCGTTCTTCCTCTGGAGGGCAGATCTGGAGTCCGTACTGGGCTCCGGAGAGGGGAGATCGTCGCCATCGTCATCACCAACCTTCCTTCATCGTCAATTCCATGATGCTCTTCACCGTTCGTGGGTAATCTCATCGTAGGCTTGCTGGACGGTGATGGGTTGGATGAGATCTATCATGTAGTCGAGTTAGTTTTGACGGGGATTGATCCCTAGTATCCACTATGTTCTGAGATTGATGTTGCTACTACTTTGCCATGCTTAATGCTTGTCACTAGGGCCCGAGTGCCATGATTTCATATCTGAACCTATTATGTTCTCGCCAATATATGTGTGTTCTTGATCCTATCTTGCAAGTTGTAGTCACCTACTATGTGTTATGACCCGGCAACCCTGGAGTGACAATAGCCGGAACCACTCCCGAAGATGACCATAGTATGAGGAGTTTATGTATTCACTAAGTGTTAATGCGTTGGTCCGGTTCTTTATTAAAAGGAGAACCTTAATATCCCGTAGTTTCCATTAGGACCCCGCTGCCACGGGAGGGATGGACAATAGATGTCATGCAAGTTCTTTTCCCTAAGCACGTATGACTACATACGGAATACATGCCTACATTACATTGACGAACTGGAGCTAGTTACATATCTCTCTGTGTTATAACTGTTGCATGATGAATAGCATCCGGCATAATCATCCATCACCGATCCAATGCCTACGAGTCTTTTCCTACTGGTCCTTGCTACGTTACTTTGTCGCTACTGCTGTTACAGCTGCTACTGTTACTCTGTTGCTACTGCTGTTACTCTGTCACCACTGCTGTCACTTTGCTCCTACTGGTTACTGTTGTTACTGTTGCTATCACGCTACCTTGCTACTGATTTTTTGCTGCAGACACTAAATCTTTTAGGTATGGTTGAATTGACAACTCAACTGCTAATACTTAAGAATATTCTTTGGCTTTTCCTTGTGTCGAATCAATAAATTTGGGTTGAATACTCTACCCTCGAAAACTGTTGCGATCCTCTATACTTATGGGTTATCAGCAGTCGTATAGAGACCAGACATGCTACATTTTCAAATCAAGTGTGTCCATGTAAAGAAATTCAAAATAGGGTCATCGAGCATAGCAGATAGCCATGCGAAGATATTTTAAAAATCAAGCACTAGATCAATTTAAAAATCAAACCATTAATGTAATTAATGTCTACTTTTAATGGGGGAGTTGGTAGCCGGGTAAGGTTTATTTTTGTCTGGACTTTTATTATATCACAATTTCGTGCTTGCTTTGGAAAGTGTTGATTCAATTAAATCACATAAATAATGTGTAATTATTTTTGTCTGCACATTTATTATTATCACTATTAATTGATAATCACAAGTTTTCTAATACAACAAAAATAACATATCTTTATATATATATATATATTCATCACCCAAGGTGCAGATTAAATTATTCCTCACCCAAGGTAAATTTACGACCATTTCATAAATAAATTAAATTTGAAATGCAAATAGATACATTTATATTGATTCATTACGAAAAATTTGACATAAAAAAACAAAAATATAGGTTATAAGACCAGAAAAACCACATTTTATGTATAATTTGCGCTATGTTTTTATGTTTGTAATTTTACGTGAAATAAAATAGTTTTTACAGTGACTGTGTATTTTTTAGTCACTTTTTACGTATGAGATAAGATTAAAATTTTAAAAACGTAAAATTACGGTGTATTGATGTAAAAATAGAGGGGGGGTGAAGAATAACTATTCCTCATCCAGGGTGACGAATAGCGCGACCATATATATATATATATATATATATATATATATATATATATATATATATATATATATATATATATATATATGTGCAAGCATCCACGCAACCATGCGTAGGGACGCCGTGCGCGACACCATGAAAGACGACGTTATCGGGCCTCACGCGGCGTAATGACCGAGAATGCCAGGGTGTGGATCAGGACGTCGAGGATGGTCATGGCATATGGTGGGTCATCGAACCGCCACGTATAGGCGTTCGTGGACACAATCACATTATTTTTCTTGGCAGTCATATAGAAAGCCACACATGCTACCTTCTCAAATTAAATGTGTTCATTCAACTGTCAAAAAATTGCTTAAGAAAATGTGTCCTACAATACTCAATCGTCATCATTGTCGTTCATAGCAGCCATTCATGCGAAAATCAAACCTTTAATGCAATTTAGCTAAAAATTTAATTACATGTACAATTAATTAGATCCATTTAAATAGGAATATATTTCCGCACCGAATCAATTTGGCAATCGAGTCATTAATGCAATTAATTAATCAGGTAGACAATTATCTATGCCAACATATAATTAGAAGTAGGGATTTTTTCCCAATTAGTCATATAATTAATTGATTTGGTTGGCAGTTAATTAGGCATGCAGAGAATTGGATATGTCGTTAATCATTTTTATACTTAATTGATTAAGCAAGCGATTAATTGTGTCGAATCATTTTAAAAGCGTTTGTGCGCAAGGATGATCAACAAGCTCTCAACGACATGGTCGAGCACCGCTTGCCAACATGGACCATGGCCACCATGGGCTCACAACTTGGGCGACATACCATTCACCAAGATTAATGATGACTATGCTTTACAGGATGTCTACACGCTGACGATTGACGAAATGTTCACCCATGAAGACAACAAGACATAACATTCGCTAGATGGTTCATGCTATAGTAGAAAGAAATAGTGTTTCAAAAACTAATTTTTTTTGAGTATTCTAGAAAATAAATAGGAATGAAAATTAAAACTGAGCAGGAATGAGAAAGAAGAAGATGAGGCCTCGATGACGACCACACTAATATTGACGTGATATTGGTTGGCGCTAATGAAATGGGTTAACAAATAGGCTAGGAGTAGAAGATGTAGGGTAGGACGAGTAAGAGAAGAACAATAATTATCCTTTCTAGCAATGAATGGTATGCGGGCTGAAGATGAAGCTTATTGGTGGCTATAATTCACGTTGCCACTCACTTCTGACATGTGCGTTTACAAAGTTAAATAGACCTTTGAGAATGATCTCTATAGTTATTTGTTGTTGTCAATATTATGTATCCGTCTAATCCACTCTATTATATTGTTAACATGATTTTTTTTTATCGTTGTTGCAATGCACAATGAAGATGAAGATGAAGTGGACGAAAAATGAATCGCCACGGTAGAAAACAAATGGATGAGAAGGTTCTGACAAAAAAAAGATGCGCCATGGGATGGTGGTTTTGTGTTAGATCGGAATGTTAGAGATAACACGCCGTATAGCCCGTATGAACACACGGGTGTTTTCCTTGGGAAATCGTTTCTGGCCGGTGCGCCGGTCGAACTGTTCGGCCGGCCGCACGCGACCGCGCGTACCCGCTGACTGGCCATGCAACATTTTTTCGTTTAAATTGTTGCAACCAGCGTCATATTTGCTGCAAGCGTTATTTTTCCTATATTTGTCCAGTAAAAAGCTGCATATACGTTTGGTTGCAACTCCAGTTCTTCGAATTTTTTGTTACAATCGATGTTTTTTACTTTTGTTACAATCGTGTTAATTTTTGCTACAACCGGCATCATTTTTTATTGCAACCTTCACTAAAAAAGTTGCATACACGTCACGTAAATATTTGTTAGACCGGCGTTTCACTTTTGGTATCATGTACCATCACCTTTGTTTTTTTGCTACAATCACGTAGGTACTTTTTTGCTACAAATTTTATTTTTTGTTACAACCGTTGAAAAAATTATTGCATCGTATCAAAATTTTGTTGCATAAAAAAATGTTGCATGAAGATCCAACGGTGCGGACGCGCGGGGGTTGGTGGATCGTGCGGCCCGCGCGTGGCCGGCCCAAAGTTTCGGCCAACGCGCCGGCGCAGATCACTCCCCTTTTCCTTATACCCTTAGCAATGCGCCGTGCTGGCCATTCATCCAAGTATCCAACGTTTCACAACTGTTTCGACCGATTTGGCCACAGAAATTAGTTGACTGCGGCCAGCAGCTCCCTCGAAAAACGTCAACCACCAGCGGAGAAGGAAGGAAAGCGCAAGCAGAAGCAGCCGAGCGAACGGAGACGACGACCCGAAGAGGGAGAAGAAGATGGTGATGCCCACGGACCCGATGCTATGGCACAAGGTGGCCGCCGTCTCCGGTACCCCCCACCCCCCTCCCCACCCCCCCTTCCTCCGGTTTCTTCCGCACTCTGACGGCTGGGTGAAATTGGTCGAGCAGGGGTCGCTGCTCTTGGACTGGGCACCTATGGAGCGCACATGTTCCGCCCCCAGAACCCTAGATACAAGGAGGTACGCTCGGCCACTCTCCGTTCGTCGACCCCGGCCCGCTCCCTCGTCCCGCTTCCGACCCGTTCCTCCAAATCACGAATCAATCTGCGTCTTACAGTTGGGGGATTTTTTTTTGTTTTGGACAGATTTGGCAGACCGCGTCCCTGTACCACCTCGTCCACACTGCGGCCTTGCTCGGGGCTCCCATGACCAAGCGCCCCAACGTCGTCAGTATCAACACCCGCATCGCGCTTTCGCTTTTTCTTATGTAGCCGCGCGCTAATTCATGCGGTTCTTTGCTGTGTATATGCAGTTCGGAGGCCTTCTGACAACTGGAATTGTGCTCTTCTCTGGAACGTAAGTGTGTTTTTGTATATAAATTGCACTGTGAACTTTCGTGGGATGCAAAGAAAACGTGTGTTTGCGTTGTTTCTGAATGATGGAATGACGCAATGATTGGTGCTCATTTCATTTCTAGGTGCTACACCGTGGCTTACCTTGAAGACAGGAAGTTCTCTTCACCGGCGCCGATTGGTGGCTTTGCATTCATTGCTGCATGGGCCAGCCTGCTCTTCTGATTGTATTGTGTTTTATCGGGTGAAAACTATGTCTACTTTACACAAGGCTTTGTATTTGTCGCTCTATTAGGTCATGATTGTACTGCTGTGTCACACATCTTTCTCATGCCTTCAGAGAATAATTAAAATAAATCAGTTCCGTTGATGTTTCGCACTTCCTCATTTGTACATCCTGCTTAATAGTCGGACCAGTTGCTCATGCCAATGAAGCTGCGTCTCTTGTTTCTTTAGATTTAACGCCAATAATTTTTCCATGACAATCACGGTATCTTGCCTCTCGTGGTTGGCCTTGCGAACACGGTCAGTTAGGTCAGCTTGACTTCTGTCAATCTCTCTGCTTCCATCCATCTACAAAATATCCTCTTTTTCAGGTTATAGTTTGGTTCACCGTGCTTCCATAACTTGTATGATTATAATTTATTTAACATTGTAGAGATCGGGCACGGGCACTACTTACTGTAGTAATGATTCAATCTAATTGCACTACAAGTGTCAGATAACCATAGTGATTATTGCGCTTGATTATGTCCTAGCTGTTTGGGTCTCTACCCCTTTACGCACCATAGAAAACGTGCTCAACTTGTATTGATACAAAACCGGGTAGATGACTAAAATTGAAAATAGTCTGATTATAGATGAGACACAGAGTTGAAACATTCTGAAGTATGGATCAATATTAGGCATTGCCCTCCTGATTCGAGTAATGACATCCCCTCCACAAAGGCGAACAATGTGAACATTTTTTCCCTTTTCTTTATCTGATTTGAAGGATCAGTAGAAGAAATGTGTCTTCTAGTGCTTCACCCACCGTTATATCAGGGCACTACTTCAAAGTTACATGAGTTACGACCTGCATTGACATGACGGCACAAAGTGAATGACAGGCTGACAATGATCATGTTTTTGTGTACTGCCTGTGATTCACAATATAAGTAGCCTAGAGCATTTACATGGTTTTCAAAGTAACACTTTGATCATAATTTTTTCAAAAAAAATGTTGTTTCAGACAAATTCTTAATATAATTATGACACTAGTCATGTCAGTTTCATATTGTCTAAGCTGGTAATTCTTTCTATATCGATGGTCAAACCTAAAAATGTTTGACTAACACAAATTCGAAAACTGCTTATATTATGAATCAGGGGGAGTAAGATAAGTTATTTATATTTGGATGCTATCCTAACTTTGTTAGGAGTACTTGCTGATTCCAAAGAAAAGAACTTCCGTAAGTGTGTGTGTTATGTGGTGTGTGGTATGTGTGTGTGCTTGTGGCGTGCGGGCATCTTGTGTGTGTGGTGTGTGCTTGTGCTCTGCATGTTTGATCTTGCCAGTGGAATTTCAACCTGCAAAAGTGTATGCTCCTAATGATGGTTCAGATTATGGACATACTTGGATTTAGGTTGGTGACCATTGCAGCTGCATTGAAGTAGCAAGAACCACCATGTTTCTTGTATTTTTGCCAGTAGCTGTTGAAGGCATAAGATGCATCGTCCCTGACTGTATTGGGTAGGTAACATGATTTGTTAGGCTCAATCATCGTACAATCTGCACCTCCAGGACCACATGCCCAGCTAAGAGCAATCTGTAGGATACCATCTGGTCTTTGCTCATCCTCTATGCACCATTGCTTCTCCCAGTTACCATCCTCTGCTTGAATTTATAGGTGTAAGTATTTCTTCAAATTCGTTACATGGTTTGGTGTTTCATTCATTTATCTGGGAGACTATGGATTCAGATCACACTATTTCAGTTACTGGATGGTTCTTTTCAATGTTCAGTGATTATTTCTGTATTTACTAACATAGCACCCCATGAATCTTAATATGAACAGCAAGGAGGCCATGATTTCTCAGGCTCAAAAGTTTCTGATATCTCATTCAAGAGCAATAAATATACCCACTGATGAATGTGACAGAAAACTGCTTATGGACAATAGCGCCCCCCCCCCCCTCCCCCGGTTTACATGGTTAAAGTCTGCATTGCTTACTCTGAGATTGAATTTTATGTTATTAGAATTTTGAAAGAAGAAACACTTGGATGATTAGAGAAAATAAGATGAAAAATGCAAAATAAGGATAAATAGCACATGAGCATTTTGGAATCAGGAGCTAGAGGTTACTGTCATACCTTGCTGAGCCGAAACTGCGGCAAAGTGAAGGATAAAATAAAGTAGCAGCATCAGCCTTGTTGCTGCTTGGTTCCTCAGATCGCAGTTCTTCACTCTGCCTGCACTTGGTGGTAAGTATGTACGCATTTTGCTTCTTTCTACTCCTAGCACCTTAACAACTAAGTAATTCTACAGTGTGTTTCGTTTCTTGGAAATCTACAAGTATGCAGCTCAACAAGTTGTGTGAAGCTCATATAAGGCTCAGTCTCTGTAGATAATAAGAGGGGGGAAAGAATGGGCTGGCTTTTATTGTCTGAATATTAAAGGCATCCCGCACTTATTCCTTACTTCCTGCACACTTCTGAGAATCTATTTCTGAATAAAGCACACAATGCAATGTAATGCTAAAATTAAGAAATAATCAAATTGATTACCAGTGATGTAAGACAATGGGAAGTAAATCTTCTTTTATTTCCTGAATTCTGCAATGGTACAAGTAAACACAATTTTAAGTTTATTGCCTGACAATGTAGATACTTCCTGTCAAATATTGTGCTGATGTTGCAATTTATATGTGTTATATGTGATATGTGATATTTTGGATGGGTGCATGTAGTTAGGATGGATCATACATATACTGGAGCCATGGTTGATGCTTTAAAAGTTGACAATCAAAGCAAAACTTTGATATTTTCAGTATACCAACTTTGATACCTTGGTACGTGGAACTACACAAGCGACTTTGTATACTTGGAATCGTATTAGCTGCGCCAATCATGTTCCTTCAGACAAGCAAAGCAAAAAGATTATTCCTTTCTTTATGATGCTCCCTAGACAAGCCAGGAATCTGATGCCTGACCTTGCCTTGCACTCGTTTTCTTTAGAGAACTTTCTTTCCAGTTGCCATATGTGACATCTGCCGCTGAAATCTGTTTTGTTCAGACACCTATATACATCTGAATTCTACTTGCATGGTAAAGGTAAACCTTTCACCTTTGCTTCCCGTCCCTGATTCAACTACTCTTCATCAACACCTCCAAGCATGGGTGATGGGATCATCATGGTACCATCACCATCTAACCAGGAGTATATCAGAGATGTTGCAGAAATTGATTTACAGGAGTTCAAGGACATCGAGAACATTGCGTTCTACCAGGTTGCAGCAAACTCGGGATCGGGCTTGTCAATGGAAAGTGAGAGATCACTAAGGATCCATATTTGTGCAGACCGCAATGGTGTCAACTTTCTGCTTGAGTTTCTGCATCATCTTGTGGATTCGAAAGAGAGCTACAGAGGTGTGACTAACCTTCTTTTTCATGGTATTGAATGGCAGCCTGAAGCAATCCAACTTCTCTGTTCATACTTAGGCCCTGTCTCAAATGTGAAGCAGGTGGAGTTCCAAAAAAATGTGTTTAGCACAAAATCAGCTGTTGCTTTAGTCCCACTCTCAGAAATGCTCCAAAGGAACAACACCTTGAAAGCCGTTGTTTTCAATGATTGTAGAATTGGAGCCACTGGAGCCACACTGCTTGCGTCAGCTTTGGGAAACAACAGAAGCGTTGAAGAGTTTCAAGTATGGGAAGACTCCATGGGCTCCAAGGGAGCAGAAGAACTCTCCAAGATGATTGAGGTGAACTATATGTTGAAGCTGTTGATTATACTTGACAACAGCTCCATTCCAGCGGCCCCGCTTATCTCTGCTGTGCTGGCACGCAATCGCAGAGTGGAGGTGCATATATGGGGACGCAGTCGTGATACAAGAGGTGGCATGGACAACTGTAAAATTGTTGAGTTCCTGCCAGAAACTGGAAACATGAGGATTTACAACAATATCAATTCTACAGGCCTACAACGGGTTGCTTGTGCTTTGGCGTGGAACACCACGGTGACAACATTGGACATGACAGGTGTCCCTCTGAAGTCCAGATGGACCAAAGAACTTCGAGAGGTCCTCGACCGGAATAGGAGCCTAAAAGTTGTCAAACTTACCAAGTGTTGCCTCAGGGACAAAGCAGTGGTGTACATAGCTGCAGGACTATTCAAGAACAAGTATTTAGAGAGTTTGACTTTGGATGGGAATCGCTTTGGTGGAGTTGGGTTGGAGCATTTGTTATGCCCTCTTAGCACATTCTCACCACTTCAGACACAAGCCAATTCCACTTTGAAGGTTTTGAGTTTTGGGGGAAAGAGAACAAATATAGGTAGATATGGTGTGGCTGCAATCTTGCAGATGTTGGAGACAAACCAGAGCCTCATTCAGCTGGCAATATGTGATGATGCAAGCCTGACATCAAGTGATGTGGTCAATATATTTACAACCTTACAAAGGAATGCCACTCTTCGAATTTTATCATTCAGAGGGTGCAAGGGAGTTGAGGGGGAGGCAGTCTTACAGACCATTATGAATACTTTGCAGGTCAATCCATGGATTGAAGAAATTGATCTTCATGAAACACCTTTGCATGTTGCAGGCAAGACAGGCCAAATATATGAGAAACTTGGTCAGAACGGGAGTTTGGTTCTGCCAAATGATTTGCTTGATTTGCCACTAAGTGCTCCTACATGCTGCCGAGTTGTTCTGTGCGGCCAAGAATTAGCAGGTGCAATTTCACCCACCAATACCCTGCTTTTTCTAATCTATAGGCATCAATAAGCAAATACTAGTTTTATTTTGTTCAGCATACAATTTTGACAACCTGTGAATTTTCTGAATAGATTATGTCAAATATCATTTTGATGGAATGTGCTTCACATTCACAGGACATGTGGGCCTGCTAAATTAGTACCTACATTTTGTTGACTTCACTATACAATGTTTGTACCTTACATGACAGCTCTACAAAAACAAATCCCGTTATGTTCTCTAAGAATTGGTTATAATATGTGATGCTTCAATTTGCATGTGCTCTCAGGTAAAAGCACGCTATGTAGCTCCATGAATCGGTGCATGAATGCAATGAATTTTCCTCGCATGGATGTTAGAAAAACTCTGAAGACTCCAGTTGAGCAAATGCCATTCAGCGATGAGAATAAGATGAACTCAATCTTTGATGGCAACACAAAGTTGACAATGTGTAATCTTGGTGGAAATGAAGGAAATTTTGCGTTGCATGATTTCATGTTCGTGGTGCTTGGTGGTCCAAGCTTTTTCATGATTGTGTCTAGTTTGGTTGGAAAGCCTGCTACTAAATATCCAAAAAGCATAGATGAGATTGAATGGGAACTCATATATTGGTTGAGGTTCTTGATTTCAAATTATAGGCGGAGAGTGTCACAGTTACACTCGTTTCGACCCTGTGTAACTATAGTTCTCACCCATTATGACAAGGTGTCTCATCTACCAGAAGGGCTACAGCCAATTGCTACCGTTGTACAAAGGCTCAGAGAAGACTTCCATTCAGATGCAGAAATTTACCCCACTGTTTTTGCTGTGGACTCGAGATCATTGGTTTCAGTAAGCAAACTCACTCATCACTTGCGAAAGACAACAAAGACAATAATCCAACAAGTTCCTCAAGTTTATGAAGTATGTAATGATTTGATCAAGATCTTGCATGACTGGAGGTTGAAGAATAGCAGAGCAGTGATAAGGTGGGCTGAGTTCTGCGAGATATGCCAGCTCAACATTCCATCGCTAAGGTTGAGATCGAGGCGTGATAATGTGGAGAAAGTGGACACACGGAGACGTGCTGTTGCTAAATCACTGCATACCTTGGGTGAAATAGTATTTTTTGAGGAACTTGGACTTCTGGTAATGAATTGTGAATGGTTCTGCCGAGATGTCCTCAGCCAACTAGCCACATTGAAGTCAATCAAGATAGAGAGCAGTGGTGGTTTTGTCCATAAAGAGGAGCTGGAGAAGGTTCTGCAAGAGAAGCTGCAGAACCAAATTCCAAGAACAAACTGGAGAACTGGTGCATCCTTACAGGCCAGTGATATCATAAATATATTGCTGGAACTCGAATTGTGCTATGAACAGGACCCTGGGAACCCACATACATTACTTCTACTACCAGCCATTCTTGAGGAAAACAAAGTAGGGACTGAAAAATGGCAGTTAACTATGCCGGAATGTAGATTTGTTGGAAGGCGTCTCGAATGTGAAGATATACACATGCTCCTGACAAGTGACTTCTTTCCAAGACTGCAGGTAAAACCGTAAAAACATACACCAACAGATAATTACTACTGTAATTTGTATCTGCCAAGTGATCCTTTTATTTTCTTTCAAAACTTGTGGCTTTGCAAACCAGTGCCGCAATTGTTATAGTTTTCTGGTATTTACTCTAAAACATAAATTAACTGGTGGTTACACCTGGATATTGCTTCAGTATAGTTTATACAGGTTCGATTTTCTAAAGGAAAATTTTCTTTCCAGGTTCGTCTGCATAACAAAATCATGTGTCTTGGACAGCAGGAAGCAGTTTATAACCTCGAGAAAAACCTTATTTATACAGTGATCAATGGTGTCCATGTAAAGGTGGAGCTAGGAATGAGGTTTGGCTCATCCATAGATGTTCTTGCATGCTCCGGTAGAAACATTACGGACATGGTGAGGCTACTCCACAAGTTTGTTATCCCAACAATACTGAATTTGTCTCCCAATATGACGTTCAAGGAAAACATTCTCAGGCCTGACTGTGTGAAATATCTCATACCACGAAGGTTCCGTGCAACTCAGCAGCTCCCTCTGAAAAAAATAAAGCAAATTCTACTGTCACTGCCGGCAGAAAGCATATATGATTATCAGCATACCTGGAATGCAGTTGAAAGCAATAGAAGGCTCATCTTAAGATCAGGATCCGACCATGCTAGAGATCTGCTATCAGATGATGACTTCCATGAAGTTCTGCACCGCAGGTACTATGATTTACAGTTTCTCGCAACTGAACTCGCTGTCACCCCGGACAATCTGCAGCAGCCTGAAACCATCCCTGAAGCAGGCGTGGTCGATCCCTCCATCCTGGGCATCGCGAGAGGGGTCGAGATGGTTCTCCAAAGACTGAAGATAATAGAGCAAGGAATAAGGGACCTGAAGGAAGAGATTGCAAGCTTGAGGTACTACGAATATCACCTTGTGACCGAGCTCCACAGGAAAATGGACTACGTGATGAACTACAGCATTCAACTGGAAGACAGAAAAGTGCCCCAGATGTTCTATCTTGTCAGCCTAGACAACCGCTCCAGGAAGCTGGTCACGAGAATCCTGCCCGGCATGCGATCCCTACGGGTGCACATGCTGTGCGAATTCCGAAGGGAGATGCATGTGGTGGAGGATCAGATCGGGTGCGATCTGATCCAGGTGGACAACCAAGCGGTGCAGTCCCTGCTGCCCTACATGAGCAAGTTCATGAAGCTCCTGACGTTTGCCCTGAAGATCGGCGCGCATTTCATCGTCGGGATGGGGGAGATGATCCCTGACCTGAGCAGGGAGGTGGTGCACCTGCTCGACTCCTCAGCCATGTACGGTGCCGCATCGGTGGGGGCTCTAGGTGCGGCAGCGATGTATGGAAGGGCGAGGAACAGCGGCACCAATGACATGGGGGAGGACATGAAAGCGGCCAGGCAGTGGCTCGTGGATTTCTTGAGAGGGCAAGGGGTTCTGACAGGGATGGACATTGCGCAGAGGTTTGGCCTGTGGCGCGTTCGGTACAGAGACGACGGCCACATTGGGTGGGTCTGCAGGAAGCACATCGCCGCGAGAGGGGACGAGGTGTTCGAGCTGCCGCTCTGAACCATTCACTCCGGCGTGCCCAACGGCCGACGACCACAGGTGCCTCCCTCTCATGTCACTCTCCTGTTGATAGCTTGATAGGTGGCAGTTGAGAATAGTGCCATTGTGTGGTGCATAAGTATGCTCTGTTCTGTTCTTATCATTCTGTTGTGTTAAATTATGCGTATTCCTGTGTCCTGGCGGATTGATTTATTTGCTGCATTGCATTGACCATATCTTTGTGGTTTCATCATCACGATAATAGTGAAGGGTGTGATTTGCCTATGAGTATATTCAGAGTGACATGATTTTATATAGACCAGGCATTTGATTTCCTTGGAGAAAACACACACACACACACACAATGTTTACAATGGGATTCAGGACGAGCGGCTGCGTCGCTTAATGGACACAAGAGAGGCCGAATTCATGGCTTCCTCTACCAATCCAGACGATGATCACTGCCAGCTACATACATGGTGGGCACTGTCCGATGCTCCGGCGAGCTCAGTGCTCAGAAGACCGGGCAGCCCTTGACGACGATGCCGGGCGCAGTGGGGCAGGTGGCGAGCGGGCAGTGGTCGACCTCGGTGCCCCACCACTTGAGGTCGTGGTGCGCGTTCTGGAGCGCGAAGAAGATGAGCACCCCCATGAAGGCGGTGCCGGCATCGAGCGCCGCCGACAGCACGTAGTTGTACTTCTGCCACCACCCCTTGCGGTACCTGAAGACGAAGAAGTTGAAGACGGTGCCAGTGACGAGCCAGCTGGCGATGTTGGTGGGCGTGGCCGGCGGCATCCCGGCGAAGCCGTAGGAGATGACGGGCACGTTGACGAGCGCGATCCATTTCTTCTCCGGGAACGCCCGGCTCAGCAGCCACACCGGCACCGGCAGCACGGCGCCGACCACAAACAGCCACACCAGGTTCCGGTACAGCCCGTGCTGGCCGAAGAGCCTCCCCGGCCCGATGAGGCCCCAGATCACCGACGCGTCGAAGGTGACCCGGTACTTGGGGCACGTCCAGGGGCTGTCCGGGTGCAGCGCCTCCACGTCGCAGATGTTCTCGATGCTGTCCAGCATCCACCATGCCACCGCCAGGTTCACCACGCCGGCGACCACCGTGCCCACCAGCTGCACATTCATTCATTGAGGTTAAGACGGGAGATTTTTCATGGTTCAAAGCTTCTAGGCGGGATCTGCACCTGGGCGGTGTACATGCAGCGTGGCGGGATCTTCATGTAGTGTCCGAGCTTGAGGTCGGCGAGGAAGGACAGCGCGTGCACGGTGCTGATCCGGCCGTAGATCTTGAAGAGCAGGTTGGCGATGGGCTTGCCGGGCAGCGCGTAGCCGATCATGAACTGCGCGATGATGTCGTACCCGGGTTGCTGCAAGCAGACCGCACGATGAACCGGTTGATGATCAGTTGAGCGCAGGCAAAGATTGTGCTGCATTACTGCTGAAGAACGGAAAATAGATGTGCACCTGGTTGGTGGTGGCCTGGATGACGCCGATGGGGAGGGTGACCACGAAGGCGAGCGCGAAGGCGAAGAGCATCCCCCACCATGGCAGCTGCACCTGCTCCTTCCACACGAAGCACATGAGCAGCGACACGGCGATGCTCCCGGCCAGCAGCACCAGGAACCACCACTGCGGCACCTGCTTGTACCTCTGCATGAGCCTGGCGTGCACGTCGAGCTTGGCCGCGGCGCCGATGGCCCTCCGGCTCTGCCGCCACATGTCGGCGCCGTGGAAGAGCAGCACGTGCACGATGGTGGCGGAGAAGCGGAGGAACCCGGAGCCGATGGAGATGGCGAAGAGCGGGCTGAGGTAGAGCTTGCCGTAGCTGTCATAGGCGGCGACGTTGAGGTCGAAGTCGCTGGTGAGCACCTTGGTGGTGTCGTACTTCTGGCCCGTGGAGGTGAAGAGCTGGTTGGAGAAGATGGGGAACCGGCGGGCGTCGAAGGTGTTGAACCGCCAGTAGCAGAGCGGCACGATGACGTAGATGAACATGACGAAGCCGACGGCTGTGTTGGCGATGGACGCCCACGGCGCCACCAGCGGGCTGCCGTGGTACGCCGAGATGCCCGCCCAGTCCAGCGTGAAGGCGCCGACGCCGAGCCCGTGGTAGCCGGACCCGACCTGCTGCGCCGTGATGCTGCGCGGCCACACCCAGCACGCCCACGAGAAGAAGGTCAGGATCGGCAGCAGGTAGCCCGGGAGCGCGTAGTAGGCGAAGCTCGCGAAGAAGAAGATGAGGAAGAAGCGCATCCTCGACGGGCCCTTGGACGGCTTCCCGCCCTCCTTCGTCTCGTGCAGCGCCCTGCATTCCATCCAAAGTTGTAGGGAACCCAAAATTTTCCTTGTGTTGCAAGATTAGCATTGGGAGAGTGAGCTTGGTTACTACTTACTACCTGAAGAGGGAGACCTGGGCGAGGTTGGAAGGCCACCACATCTCGGCAGGGTCAACGAGGAACCTCCTCAGCATGCCAGCCCAGCCATAGCCCAGAATCTGTATGCAGTTTTGGACGAGTCAGTACACGTTTTCCAGTATGTACTCTTAAAAAAGCATCACATGCATAACAACTGAAAAAGAAAGACGGACACTTTTCTTCTGGGTGGATTATATTTAACTGATCGCTCCATGACATGACAGTGCATCCATGATATGATGATAATTTCTCTGGATGAATGCATCCACGATGTTATATTGCACTGGTGACCGCAACCTGACAGAATTTCAAAGTTGACCACGACGAAATTCCACAAGAGGTGCATGCATACGCAAGAACAGAGCCCCGCCAATTATTCGTAGGGCCATGGATTCTCGGTGGCGCTAAGATTTTTCCTCCGTTCTTTCTCCGACGAATCATTGGCGGTAACTCTCTAGGCGGACCAAAACATCACACCATCGACTGGCAGCCAGGCATCTAGTGTTGGTCACTTCTCCCTAGCCATTAGCTAGATGCCTCGTGCCCGTCGCATTCGCGTGTGGAATTCAACACCAAACGGAACGGAAGGCACTGTCAATTCCTTGATGCGTATGCAAGCAACTTGTTGACAAATGATCAATTGAGCTTGAAAATATATATTTTTTCGAATTTTCGACTCTGTGAATGGCGAGATTGACGATGAAGGGATCGGACCTGCGTGGAGAGGACGATGAGGAGGGCGCAGAGGAAGCTGAGCGACTGCTTGTAGTAGGCCTTCATGACGGTGATGGCGCCGATGGAGTAGGCGTCGCCGCCGCCGTAGGAGACGCCGCAGTTGGCGAAGATGGTGATGATGACGTGCTCCTTGATGTTGAAGGGGCCCGGGTTGAGGTTGAAGCTCCCGAGGCGGCCGCCGAGCAGCCGGACCTCGCGGTCGGGCAGCACGGACGCCATGAAGCGGCCGACGGGGAGCACGAGGATCTGGGCCAGGATGCCCGAGATGGTGAGCGGCTGCGTGCGGTACGTGAAGAAGGTGTTGAGGAAGATGAGCACCACGCAGGAGGTGAGCCCCAGCGTCCACGCCCGGAATGTCATCACCGGCGTCGCCGGGTCGTCCGTCTCCGGCACCACCAGCGCCACCTCCTCCACCGGGTACCTCTCCCCCTCTCCCTGCGCACCCTTCCCTCCCGCCGCCGGCGGCTTCGTCGTCGACGACATCTCTCTCACGTACGCTCTGCACGCACGCACGCTCTGCTTCGCTGGCCGTGGCTGCACGCGAGCTACGAAGCTACAATGATTCGCTCGTATATATCTCCGGTGGACTGAAGAGTGGAGACGGTGGTACACTTGCCTAGATTCTTGGATGGTAGCGTCTGACCGCTGGTCATCCCAATTTATATTCCACTTGGCGTCTCCATTCCCTCCTCTACTCCACTCCTCGTACGCCCGCCGCCGCCTTGGGTTTATTTCCTCGGGGGCTCTGGGCCATGGGAAACCCATCGAGGCCGTCCGTGGCTCTGATCGGACGGCGGACGAATGGCCAGCAGGGCACCCCGACGGGCACGCGCCGGCACGCGCGCGGCGCGTCCGTGGCACGCGACTCATCGTGCATCGCCACTTCGTGTGATCGCGCTCGGCCGATTGGGGTTGCTCTTGCGCTTTTAGCAAAGTGGCTTTTTGGTCCTGGCCCCGTCGTCTACATGCGCATGATAAAAGAATTGTGTCCGAAATGGGAACCCTCATGTGAGTACTCTGATATAGCGTCGATCATTGTGCGTAACAAGATCACAATTTTGTGAAGTAAATAATTAGCATTGTGCGGTGACAAAAAACTCGAGACCAGAGACGAAACCTTGGGCGGGAATCGGGTGCCGTCAAAAGCGTCCCGGCTAAAGTTTTGTCCTGCCTGCTTGACGTGTCTGATTACAGTTTCACATGCCCCGAGCGACCTTTGTTCTCTTCTCTGCCCTATCCGGATCATTTAGACGTCGATGCTCTCGCCTAAAGAAGTAAGGATGCATGCCCCAATCGCCTCACGCCTCAAGACCAAATATCTAATACTGATATATTCGTGTCATCCACGGGACTGTTCAAGAGGATTTTGTACTCGATATCGCCGAGGGGTCGAGCTGGGCACAAGTGGAGGGTGTAGAAAGATGGCATCTGGTTCGAGCCAGCGAGCGGGCGCGCGCGCGCACATGGGTGGCGGCCACGCGCGGTGCATGCATGGCGTTGCATGTTTCTCCCGCCTGCAACAAGAGGACGGCATGCACAGGATCGATCGCAGCCTACTGTGCCGTCGCCAGCAGGTACCAATCGCTTTTGACATGGGGATCGGCGATTAAAGGTGGTCAGCTTTCCGGTGCCCTTGTCCTCTATTATCATGTGAGAAGTGATGAGCCCATCCATCTATGGGCATCATGCGTTGGAAAAGTAAACTGGATAGATGCCATGGCCTCGATCACCACTTCACCAGGATGATGAGGATCCTGGACAAGTGATTTTCATTTGTTTTAACCAGCCGTTGACGCCACTATGCCGTTGATAATGCGCGTCGTCGCGCGCTGGGTGCGTCGAATCAAATGGCCGAGCCTTGCGCCAGCCGTCCACGTGCTTTTACCTACGCCGGCCGGCATCGGAGTAGAGCATCTCCCCAACAGTGACCCTGCATGCTGCAGGATGGGTGATGATCGATCGATCGATCGGTCCAACGATCGATACCGCGCATGCATACTGGTGTGGACCTCCATCGACCGACCGGTCTCCGGTCCCCCGTCGTCGCTGCGTGTGTGCACGCGCGCCGCTCGCCGTGCGCGTCCGCTGGCCAAGTGGGAGTGGACCGTATCCGTATGTAGCGTAGCGACGGATCGCTCGCTGCCGCTACTCGCCTGCGATCGGGAGGTCGGTACAGCATGCAGTGGGCAATGGTGGTGAGCGTGCATATAACACCACCCGCCGGCGACGCATGCACGCGGCCGCGTGTGCCCGTCGCGAGGCGCGCGCCACCTCGGCGTTTGGCCGCCTGATTAGCGCACGCTGCCGTGTGCAGCGCACGCGGTTATATAGTGGAAGGGCTTTTCGGCATAGGTTTTTAGCACACCACGAGTGGACCAGCGCCGGCGGCAACGCTTGACCCAAGGTACTAGTGCCTAGATCACTACTCCTGAGTATGTGTGCGCGCCTTTGGCTACACAAACAGCAGCCGGGTGCAGAGGTATCTAGGCCCTAGATCTGGGCCATGTTATTTTGTACCACCTGTGCTGAAGCCGAAGGAGCAGTGCTTGCTTTCCGTGCTCGGCTCCGATAGCACGGACGGGACGGGACGGGCAGCGCTGACCTGCCCCCGGGGCGGGCCGTCTCGTGTCGTGTCGTGTGTACGCGCCACCTTTCGTTTTCCGCTTTTGTTTGCAGGTCCCCCGGCCACCGGAGGAGGGATCCGCGCGTTCGTGGAATCAAATCCGGCCGGGGCGTCGCCCAGCCACCCGTCACGGGCAGTAGACTCGTAGCTCTCCATCCTCCACTGTCACCAACCAGCCTTTCTCCTCCCGCGCGAGCGAGACAAACAGCTAGCCTTCGCTCGCGTCGCCGTCCGGCGGGTGGTGTTGCCACCCCTCTGTGTGCGTTCTGCGATTCGTAGGAGTTCGGATGACTGCGGAAGTGCGGATTTTAATTACCCTAAAATACTTAAAAATGCAGAGCAAAATCGAGCACACGCGCCTCAAGCCGTGCGATCGCGCGGACCTTCCGCGATCGCCACGGACGGTGTGATGGCCATCCCGACATAGGTGGCGACAGGGGCGCGGTGTAGTGGCGGGCCTGAGGCCATTATTTCACGAGGAAATTGCCTGCATCGCCGCTCATTTCGTTCGAAAGCCCCGCACCGTCCTCTCGTTTCCCATTTCGAATCCCCCTCTGCTCCTCCCTCCCCACTCCACTACAACGACGACGTGCGCGGGGTTGTGGTAGTGGTTTGGTCGAAGATTCGTCGATGCCGGAGGCCGTCCGCGGTCGCGGCTTGCCATCGGCTACACATAGGTGAATCCCGCCATCTCCTCGGTTCCGCTTCAGAGTTCGATTGGCACGACGAGTTAGGGTTTCGGTGGTAATGACGGGCCCTGCATCCGTCGCGTGCAAGGTGGGCGAGCACGAAGGCTGTCCATGGTGTTCGCGGGCACCACATGCCCCCCGAGGCCATTGAGGGAGAGGGCCAAGGGCGAGGAGAGGGGTTCGCAAAAGCATCAACAGAGGAGTGTCGGGGTGGAGTGTTTCGAGGAGCTCGTGCTCGAGGAGGAGGTACTGGCCATGACGCGGGAGGCTCGCATTTGTCCGTTTTTGTTTTTTGTGGAGTTTCTTGAATATACACAAGCAATTGCTTAGAAATTTGAATACAGTAGTTGCGTATTTTGTCCAATTGCAGATGTAAAGGGGGTAATGATAGTTTTTCGTGTCGACAGTTGCAATGTGGAGTTTCTTGAATCTCCACATGCAGGTGTATAGAAATTTGAGTGGAGTTGCTTTTTTTTGTTTCATCCAGTTGCAGATGTAAAGGGGGTAATGTTAGTTCTTCGTGTCGAGAGTTGCAATGTGGAGTTGCTTGAATCTCCACATGAAGTTGTATAGAAATTTGAGTAGAGTTGCTCTTTTTGTTTCATCCAGTTGTAGATGTGAAGGGGGTAATGGTACTTCTTCGTGTTGGCACTTACAACGAAATAGGGCATCAGTTGCTTTTTTAACATCCAGTGGGACTGTATTTTGGAAAATAATTTAGTGGTTGGTTGACTTTTTTATCAGTGCATTTCATATTTACTGTCCATGAGTAGCATCCTTTTTTTATCTTTTTATTTTTTTTCTATTGAAGTCAAGCAATGCGATGAAGATGAATATGTGGTTTGGTTTTGTGATGTTGGTTGTTTTTGTGTGCCAGTGCCACCATGTACTACCGAATATCATGCTAATAGCAAGTAGGAGATGAGATGTAATCATGAATATTAGGCAGCTTTTAGTAGTTGTGGCGATGAAGTTAGGAGATGTTAAATAGGGAAAGAAATTTTACCCAGCAAAGATAGTGTAGTCACACATTTTTTATATCTAGGAAGCAGATTTTGTGCTTTTATGTCTTGGGTTTCTTCACCAACATGACATTTTCTTATGTCTTTGTGTATTTTTGTTTTACAAAATGACACAAAAGAGCAAAAGGACCACGAAAAGAATTGATGGAAAAGAGGAGGAGGCTCAAACGACGGGCAATGTTGGACGCAAGCGTGGGCGGGCGAATCAGAATCATGTCCGGGCTCCGCCTCCCCGCACGCGGTCTTGCCGAGCGGGCAGGCCGCCACGCCGCCGGGCGGGCAGGCCGCTGCGTCGGCGAGCAGCAGCTCCTCGTTCTGGCGAGCAGCAACGCCTGCTCGAGCTGCCCGGTCTGGCGAGCAGCAGCTCCTGCTCAAGTGCAGGCGAGCAGCAGCTCCTAATATGCCACGTCAGCACTTTCATGCGGGTCATCCTTGTCATAAACTGATTTAAACAAACCAAATCGTCAACTTTTTTGACATGATAGTTTTTTTTGCCATTTATTAGGATAAAAGTGGTAGTTTTCTTACAAAATCATATTGTAGTTCCTGGACATGTTGGCGTGAATTATGATAGTTTTCTATTAAATACCAACTAAAATGCCAGCTTATCTTCCTATCATATTCAGACATCTCTGCATCTGTGTGTTGGAAAACATGTGCCTCATTGCTCTGTGACATGTGGTTATCCACCTCATCCTAACCTCCCAAATCCCGCTGGAAAGTCTGTCTTTGTGCTTCGAGAGGGTTACCCTCCTTCCCCTGCCTCCACCACGCGCTCCCGAACCATCACGCCCACCACCACGTCCAGTTCCGCCAGCTCAACCCCCTCGATTACCAATTTCTCCTAGCATGCCTCTTGAAGATAAGATGAAAGGACCCCACTCAAACTTTGATGTATCATGTTCTCTGTCCCACACTCCTCATACCAGTGACCCAACATGCTGCATTCATAACAAAACGTGGGCAGCTTCTCATATTTCACACTGTAATTCTCAGTTACTCCGGACTTGAATCGGACCACTCTCGTCAACTTTTTTCCAACGTCCAGCTTGACTCTCACCCTAATAAACTCCCCAACAAAGCCACCGGGAAGTGTTACTTGAACCTCCAGAACTTCACCTATGCGGCGTGCAAGATTCTCCAGGAAGGATTTGTTCTTCAACACACCATGAGGGAGCCGATGGATTTGAGCCCAAGTTTCTAATCTATCCAACTTCACCTTCTCCGGCTTCAAGAACCCATCATATTTAGCAAGAAGCAGAGCATAACCTATGAAATCCCACGGCCCCTTGTGCATTGCCTTGTTCCAGTCTCCCAAACAATTGAATTGGATGGAGAAAAGGTTAGGGTTTATCCGTCGCCACACCATCGGCTGCGCTGGATTCCATGCCGCCTTCATGTCACCAATTAACGCACTCTGACTAAACGACTTTGCCAACAGAAGCCTCCCCGGTGCAAGCCACTTGCGCTTGATCTGAGCGGTGTCAAATTCGTCCTCCTAGACCAGGTCATCTAGTTTGGCATCCTGTAGATTCAGGCGTTCCAGCAGATCACCAGTGCCATCCACTCTAGGGACCTGAGTCGCCCGCTCGCCTTCCTCTGGATTCAACATGTTGGCTCGAACCACCGCGATCTGAGTAGGCAATATACGAAGGAAACCCTAGGTTACCCTCCTCGTGTGAGGAGAGCACCAAGGGGATTGAAAGAGGCAAAGAGGCTTCCGTTGAAGGGATGAACCGAAGCAGCGCCAGGAAGATATGAAAACTCACGGTGTTGGAACGCCGGAGGATAAAGGAACCCTAGGTCGCCGCCTAGGGGAAAACGCCTACATGAGCTAATTCAATTACTCGATCTCCCATTTTTAGATAGAGCGTGCGGAACGAATCAAACATGCCCACACAGCAAATGTTGTACTGAAGATCCGAACCAAACGAAGCGATGTCTCATGCTAATAGTAGAGACTACATCGCCGGGAGAAGGAAGAGACTACCGCAAACTGGCTATATAGTGGAGATGCACATCACTGAAAAAAATCATGCAGCTGCGTCATGAGCACAGAGCGAACAGCGAACTATTCTTTCGCCTTTACTAAAAAATACCATATGCACATCATACACTTATTTTTGAAGGGAACCTACTCCCTAAGTGGGTTCAAATAATACAAATTCGATCTTGACTGATCTGATCAATATGTTTATACCAAAATTCATACTCTTTTATCTTATACTTCCTCCGTCCCAAAGTAAGTGTTTTAAGCTTAGTACAACTCCGTACTAAAACTAGTATAAAGTTAAGACACTTATTTTGAAAAGAAAGAAGTATTAGAGAGTATAAGTACGTAATATTTAGAAATTAGAAATCAAGGGAGTACATTTTTAGCAAGTTCTTTACTTTTGCTACTATGTTCTCTTGTTTATGGGCATATCCAGATTTCCGCATCGTCAATATCTGCGAATCCAAAAAGAGCCGCTCATTCCGGAATATATGTATTTTTTTTGTGAGTAACTTCTTTTTGAAGATTTCTCGCAAGTATGTAAAAAATATGAGTTGAACAAACATTCATTTTTTCTTGAACATTTCTTGCAAGTATGTAAAAAATACGAGTTGAACAAACATGCCATGAACATGTAAATGGGCTTACTTTCTTCAGCCGTTGTGACAAATCACTTGAACGCATTACGATACATATTGGGCCTCTGGCTGAGTCGTCACTTGGAGCGTCTTCTCACAAAACCTAGGTTCATGGCCTAAAAGGTACTTGTTTTCGGTACTGATGAGGAGCCCAACACCACCAGTTTCATTTCTGAAAATTGGCAAAACTACCAATGAGAGTACATCATGTTTTCATAACGTGCTATGGCGCATGGGCATAACCCGCCCAGCTAGATTTTCTCTACTATTAAAGCAAGATCGAACGTCGCGATGGTTCGACCTCTCGTCCGCCCGAAAAAGCACCTCCCTGGTAACCTCCTCCTCCTCCCGCGATCCAAAAATATCGGGAGAAAACTAAACCCACGCACGCACCAAGCCCACACACGCACGTCTCGTACCGCAGACCCCCACCGACGTCTCCCATCCACACACCACACACACCCCGGAGTCCCTCCGCCTCAGCAGCGCGGCCGGGCTCCTCCCCGCCGCGTCCGGCGCCGTGTCGGACGTCGTGGTGAGGGTGCTCGACACCGGGATCTACCCGCTCAACCACGTCTCCTTCAAGCCCGCCGGCGACGGGCTCGGCCCCCACCCTCGTCCTTCTCCGGGGGATGCGTCTCTGCTGCCGCCTTCAACGCCTCCGCCTACTCCAACAGCAAGATCATCAGCGCCAAGTTCTTCTACAAGGGGTATGAGGCCGGCCTCGAGCACCCCATTAACGAGACCCTGGAGTCCAAGTCGCCGCTGGATACCGAGGGATACGACACCCATACAGATGAACCGAAGCAGCGCCAGGAAGATATGAAAACTCACGGTGTTGGAACGCCGGAGGATAAAGGAACCCTAGGTCGCCGCCTAGGGGAAAACGCCTACATGAGCTAATTCAATTACTCGATCTCCCATTTTTAGATAGAGCGTGCGGAACGAATCAAACATGCCCACACAGCAAATGTTGTACTGAAGATCCGAACCAAACGAAGCGATGTCTCATGCTAATAGTAGAGACTACATCGCCGGGAGAAGGAAGAGACTACCGCAAACTGGCTATATAGTGGAGATGCACATCACTGAAAAAAATCATGCAGCTGCGTCATGAGCACAGAGCGAACAGCGAACTATTCTTTCGCCTTTACTAAAAAATACCATATGCACATCATACACTTATTTTTGAAGGGAACCTACTCCCTAAGTGGGTTCAAATAATACAAATTCGATCTTGACTGATCTGATCAATATGTTTATACCAAAATTCATACTCTTTTATCTTATACTTCCTCCGTCCCAAAGTAAGTGTTTTAAGCTTAGTACAACTCCGTACTAAAACTAGTATAAAGTTAAGACACTTATTTTGAAAAGAAAGAAGTATTAGAGAGTATAAGTACGTAATATTTAGAAATTAGAAATCAAGGGAGTACATTTTTAGCAAGTTCTTTACTTTTGCTACTATGTTCTCTTGTTTATGGGCATATCCAGATTTCCGCATCGTCAATATCTGCGAATCCAAAAAGAGCCGCTCATTCCGGAATATATGTATTTTTTTTGTGAGTAACTTTTTTTTGAAGATTTCTCGCAAGTATGTAAAAAATATGAGTTGAACAAACATTCATTTTTTCTTGAACATTTCTTGCAAGTATGTAAAAAATACGAGTTGAACAAACATGCCATGAACATGTAAATGGGCTTACTTTCTTCAGCCGTTGTGACAAATCACTTGAACGCATTACGATACATATTGGGCCTCTGGCTGAGTCGTCACTTGGAGCGTCTTCTCACAAAACCTAGGTTCATGGCCTAAAAGGTACTTGTTTTCGGTACTGATGAGGAGCCCAACACCACCAGTTTCATTTCTGAAAATTGGCAAAACTACCAATGAGAGTACATCATGTTTTCATAACGTGCTATGGCGCATGGGCATAACCCGCCCAGCTAGATTTTCTCTACTATTAAAGCAAGATCGAACGTCGCGATGGTTCGACCTCTCGTCCGCCCGAAAAAGCACCTCCCTGGTAACCTCCTCCTCCTCCCGCGATCCAAAAATATCGGGAGAAAACTAAACCCACGCACGCACCAAGCCCACACACGCACGTCTCGTACCGCAGACCCCCACCGACGTCTCCCATCCACACACCACACACACCCCGGAGTCCCTCCGCCTCAGCAGCGCGGCCGGGCTCCTCCCCGCCGCGTCCGGCGCCGTGTCGGACGTCGTGGTGAGGGTGCTCGACACCGGGATCTACCCGCTCAACCACGTCTCCTTCAAGCCCGCCGGCGACGGGCTCGGCCCCCACCCTCGTCCTTCTCCGGGGGATGCGTCTCTGCTGCCGCCTTCAACGCCTCCGCCTACTCCAACAGCAAGATCATCAGCGCCAAGTTCTTCTACAAGGGGTATGAGGCCGGCCTCGAGCACCCCATTAACGAGACCCTGGAGTCCAAGTCGCCGCTGGATACCGAGGGATACGACACCCATACAGATGAACCGAAGCAGCGCCAGGAAGATATGAAAACTCACGGTGTTGGAACGCCGGAGGATAAAGGAACCCTAGGTCGCCGCCTAGGGGAAAACGCCTACATGAGCTAATTCAATTACTCGATCTCCCATTTTTAGATAGAGCGTGCGGAACGAATCAAACATGCCCACACAGCAAATGTTGTACTGAAGATCCGAACCAAACGAAGCGATGTCTCATGCTAATAGTAGAGACTACATCGCCGGGAGAAGGAAGAGACTACCGCAAACTGGCTATATAGTGGAGATGCACATCACTGAAAAAAATCATGCAGCTGCGTCATGAGCACAGAGCGAACAGCGAACTATTCTTTCGCCTTTACTAAAAAATACCATATGCACATCATACACTTATTTTTGAAGGGAACCTACTCCCTAAGTGGGTTCAAATAATACAAATTCGATCTTGACTGATCTGATCAATATGTTTATACCAAAATTCATACTCTTTTATCTTATACTTCCTCCGTCCCAAAGTAAGTGTTTTAAGCTTAGTACAACTCCGTACTAAAACTAGTATAAAGTTAAGACACTTATTTTGAAAAGAAAGAAGTATTAGAGAGTATAAGTACGTAATATTTAGAAATTAGAAATCAAGGGAGTACATTTTTAGCAAGTTCTTTACTTTTGCTACTATGTTCTCTTGTTTATGGGCATATCCAGATTTCCGCATCGTCAATATCTGCGAATCCAAAAAGAGCCGCTCATTCCGGAATATATGTATTTTTTTTGTGAGTAACTTCTTTTTGAAGATTTCTCGCAAGTATGTAAAAAATATGAGTTGAACAAACATTCATTTTTTCTTGAACATTTCTTGCAAGTATGTAAAAAATACGAGTTGAACAAACATGCCATGAACATGTAAATGGGCTTACTTTCTTCAGCCGTTGTGACAAATCACTTGAACGCATTACGATACATATTGGGCCTCTGGCTGAGTCGTCACTTGGAGCGTCTTCTCACAAAACCTAGGTTCATGGCCTAAAAGGTACTTGTTTTCGGTACTGATGAGGAGCCCAACACCACCAGTTTCATTTCTGAAAATTGGCAAAACTACCAATGAGAGTACATCATGTTTTCATAACGTGCTATGGCGCATGGGCATAACCCGCCCAGCTAGATTTTCTCTACTATTAAAGCAAGATCGAACGTCGCGATGGTTCGACCTCTCGTCCGCCCGAAAAAGCACCTCCCTGGTAACCTCCTCCTCCTCCCGCGATCCAAAAATATCGGGAGAAAACTAAACCCACGCACGCACCAAGCCCACACACGCACGTCTCGTACCGCAGACCCCCACCGACGTCTCCCATCCACACACCACACACACCCCGGAGTCCCTCCGCCTCAGCAGCGCGGCCGGGCTCCTCCCCGCCGCGTCCGGCGCCGTGTCGGACGTCGTGGTGAGGGTGCTCGACACCGGGATCTACCCGCTCAACCACGTCTCCTTCAAGCCCGCCGGCGACGGGCTCGGCCCCCACCCTCGTCCTTCTCCGGGGGATGCGTCTCTGCTGCCGCCTTCAACGCCTCCGCCTACTCCAACAGCAAGATCATCAGCGCCAAGTTCTTCTACAAGGGGTATGAGGCCGGCCTCGAGCACCCCATTAACGAGACCCTGGAGTCCAAGTCGCCGCTGGATACCGAGGGATACGACACCCATACAGATGAACCGAAGCAGCGCCAGGAAGATATGAAAACTCACGGTGTTGGAACGCCGGAGGATAAAGGAACCCTAGGTCGCCGCCTAGGGGAAAACGCCTACATGAGCTAATTCAATTACTCGATCTCCCATTTTTAGATAGAGCGTGCGGAACGAATCAAACATGCCCACACAGCAAATGTTGTACTGAAGATCCGAACCAAACGAAGCGATGTCTCATGCTAATAGTAGAGACTACATCGCCGGGAGAAGGAAGAGACTACCGCAAACTGGCTATATAGTGGAGATGCACATCACTGAAAAAAATCATGCAGCTGCGTCATGAGCACAGAGCGAACAGCGAACTATTCTTTCGCCTTTACTAAAAAATACCATATGCACATCATACACTTATTTTTGAAGGGAACCTACTCCCTAAGTGGGTTCAAATAATACAAATTCGATCTTGACTGATCTGATCAATATGTTTATACCAAAATTCATACTCTTTTATCTTATACTTCCTCCGTCCCAAAGTAAGTGTTTTAAGCTTAGTACAACTCCGTACTAAAACTAGTATAAAGTTAAGACACTTATTTTGAAAAGAAAGAAGTATTAGAGAGTATAAGTACGTAATATTTAGAAATTAGAAATCAAGGGAGTACATTTTTAGCAAGTTCTTTACTTTTGCTACTATGTTCTCTTGTTTATGGGCATATCCAGATTTCCGCATCGTCAATATCTGCGAATCCAAAAAGAGCCGCTCATTCCGGAATATATGTATTTTTTTTGTGAGTAACTTCTTTTTGAAGATTTCTCGCAAGTATGTAAAAAATATGAGTTGAACAAACATTCATTTTTTCTTGAACATTTCTTGCAAGTATGTAAAAAATACGAGTTGAACAAACATGCCATGAACATGTAAATGGGCTTACTTTCTTCAGCCGTTGTGACAAATCACTTGAACGCATTACGATACATATTGGGCCTCTGGCTGAGTCGTCACTTGGAGCGTCTTCTCACAAAACCTAGGTTCATGGCCTAAAAGGTACTTGTTTTCGGTACTGATGAGGAGCCCAACACCACCAGTTTCATTTCTGAAAATTGGCAAAACTACCAATGAGAGTACATCATGTTTTCATAACGTGCTATGGCGCATGGGCATAACCCGCCCAGCTAGATTTTCTCTACTATTAAAGCAAGATCGAACGTCGCGATGGTTCGACCTCTCGTCCGCCCGAAAAAGCACCTCCCTGGTAACCTCCTCCTCCTCCCGCGATCCAAAAATATCGGGAGAAAACTAAACCCACGCACGCACCAAGCCCACACACGCACGTCTCGTACCGCAGACCCCCACCGACGTCTCCCATCCACACACCACACACACCCCGGAGTCCCTCCGCCTCAGCAGCGCGGCCGGGCTCCTCCCCGCCGCGTCCGGCGCCGTGTCGGACGTCGTGGTGAGGGTGCTCGACACCGGGATCTACCCGCTCAACCACGTCTCCTTCAAGCCCGCCGGCGACGGGCTCGGCCCCCACCCTCGTCCTTCTCCGGGGGATGCGTCTCTGCTGCCGCCTTCAACGCCTCCGCCTACTCCAACAGCAAGATCATCAGCGCCAAGTTCTTCTACAAGGGGTATGAGGCCGGCCTCGAGCACCCCATTAACGAGACCCTGGAGTCCAAGTCGCCGCTGGATACCGAGGGATACGACACCCATACAGATGAACCGAAGCAGCGCCAGGAAGATATGAAAACTCACGGTGTTGGAACGCCGGAGGATAAAGGAACCCTAGGTCGCCGCCTAGGGGAAAACGCCTACATGAGCTAATTCAATTACTCGATCTCCCATTTTTAGATAGAGCGTGCGGAACGAATCAAACATGCCCACACAGCAAATGTTGTACTGAAGATCCGAACCAAACGAAGCGATGTCTCATGCTAATAGTAGAGACTACATCGCCGGGAGAAGGAAGAGACTACCGCAAACTGGCTATATAGTGGAGATGCACATCACTGAAAAAATCATGCAGCTGCGTCATGAGCACAGAGCGAACAGCGAACTATTCTTTCGCCTTTACTAAAAAATACCATATGCACATCATACACTTATTTTTGAAGGGAACCTACTCCCTAAGTGGGTTCAAATAATACAAATTCGATCTTGACTGATCTGATCAATATGTTTATACCAAAATTCATACTCTTTTATCTTATACTTCCTCCGTCCCAAAGTAAGTGTTTTAAGCTTAGTACAACTCCGTACTAAAACTAGTATAAAGTTAAGACACTTATTTTGAAAAGAAAGAAGTATTAGAGAGTATAAGTACGTAATATTTAGAAATTAGAAATCAAGGGAGTACATTTTTAGCAAGTTCTTTACTTTTGCTACTATGTTCTCTTGTTTATGGGCATATCCAGATTTCCGCATCGTCAATATCTGCGAATCCAAAAAGAGCCGCTCATTCCGGAATATATGTATTTTTTTTGTGAGTAACTTCTTTTTGAAGATTTCTCGCAAGTATGTAAAAAATATGAGTTGAACAAACATTCATTTTTTCTTGAACATTTCTTGCAAGTATGTAAAAAATACGAGTTGAACAAACATGCCATGAACATGTAAATGGGCTTACTTTCTTCAGCCGTTGTGACAAATCACTTGAACGCATTACGATACATATTGGGCCTCTGGCTGAGTCGTCACTTGGAGCGTCTTCTCACAAAACCTAGGTTCATGGCCTAAAAGGTACTTGTTTTCGGTACTGATGAGGAGCCCAACACCACCAGTTTCATTTCTGAAAATTGGCAAAACTACCAATGAGAGTACATCATGTTTTCATAACGTGCTATGGCGCATGGGCATAACCCGCCCAGCTAGATTTTCTCTACTATTAAAGCAAGATCGAACGTCGCGATGGTTCGACCTCTCGTCCGCCCGAAAAAGCACCTCCCTGGTAACCTCCTCCTCCTCCCGCGATCCAAAAATATCGGGAGAAAACTAAACCCACGCACGCACCAAGCCCACACACGCACGTCTCGTACCGCAGACCCCCACCGACGTCTCCCATCCACACACCACACACACCCCGGAGTCCCTCCGCCTCAGCAGCGCGGCCGGGCTCCTCCCCGCCGCGTCCGGCGCCGTGTCGGACGTCGTGGTGAGGGTGCTCGACACCGGGATCTACCCGCTCAACCACGTCTCCTTCAAGCCCGCCGGCGACGGGCTCGGCCCCCACCCTCGTCCTTCTCCGGGGGATGCGTCTCTGCTGCCGCCTTCAACGCCTCCGCCTACTCCAACAGCAAGATCATCAGCGCCAAGTTCTTCTACAAGGGGTATGAGGCCGGCCTCGAGCACCCCATTAACGAGACCCTGGAGTCCAAGTCGCCGCTGGATACCGAGGGATACGACACCCATACAGATGAACCGAAGCAGCGCCAGGAAGATATGAAAACTCACGGTGTTGGAACGCCGGAGGATAAAGGAACCCTAGGTCGCCGCCTAGGGGAAAACGCCTACATGAGCTAATTCAATTACTCGATCTCCCATTTTTAGATAGAGCGTGCGGAACGAATCAAACATGCCCACACAGCAAATGTTGTACTGAAGATCCGAACCAAACGAAGCGATGTCTCATGCTAATAGTAGAGACTACATCGCCGGGAGAAGGAAGAGACTACCGCAAACTGGCTATATAGTGGAGATGCACATCACTGAAAAAAATCATGCAGCTGCGTCATGAGCACAGAGCGAACAGCGAACTATTCTTTCGCCTTTACTAAAAAATACCATATGCACATCATACACTTATTTTTGAAGGGAACCTACTCCCTAAGTGGGTTTAAATAATACAAATTCGATCTTGACTGATCTGATCAATATGTTTATACCAAAATTCATACTCTTTTATCTTATACTTCCTCCGTCCCAAAGTAAGTGTTTTAAGCTTAGTACAACTCCGTACTAAAACTAGTATAAAGTTAAGACACTTATTTTGAAAAGAAAGAAGTATTAGAGAGTATAAGTACGTAATATTTAGAAATTAGAAATCAAGGGAGTACATTTTTAGCAAGTTCTTTACTTTTGCTACTATGTTCTCTTGTTTATGGGCATATCCAGATTTCCGCATCGTCAATATCTGCGAATCCAAAAAGAGCCGCTCATTCCGGAATATATGTATTTTTTTTGTGAGTAACTTCTTTTTGAAGATTTCTCGCAAGTATGTAAAAAATATGAGTTGAACAAACATTCATTTTTTCTTGAACATTTCTTGCAAGTATGTAAAAAATACGAGTTGAACAAACATGCCATGAACATGTAAATGGGCTTACTTTCTTCAGCAGTTGTGACAAATCACTTGAACGCATTACGATACATATTGGGCCTCTGGCTGAGTCGTCACTTGGAGCGTCTTCTCACAAAACCTAGGTTCATGGCCTAAAAGGTACTTGTTTTCGGTACTGATGAGGAGCCCAACACCACCAGTTTCATTTCTGAAAATTGGCAAAACTACCAATGAGAGTACATCATGTTTTCATAACGTGCTATGGCGCATGGGCATAACCCGCCCAGCTAGATTTTCTCTACTATTAAAGCAAGATCGAACGTCGCGATGGTTCGACCTCTCGTCCGCCCGAAAAAGCACCTCCCTGGTAACCTCCTCCTCCTCCCGCGATCCAAAAATATCGGGAGAAAACTAAACCCACGCACGCACCAAGCCCACACACGCACGTCTCGTACCGCAGACCCCCACCGACGTCTCCCATCCACACACCACACACACCCCGGAGTCCCTCCGCCTCAGCAGCGCGGCCGGGCTCCTCCCCGCCGCGTCCGGCGCCGTGTCGGACGTCGTGGTGAGGGTGCTCGACACCGGGATCTACCCGCTCAACCACGTCTCCTTCAAGCCCGCCGGCGACGGGCTCGGCCCCCACCCTCGTCCTTCTCCGGGGGATGCGTCTCTGCTGCCGCCTTCAACGCCTCCGCCTACTCCAACAGCAAGATCATCAGCGCCAAGTTCTTCTACAAGGGGTATGAGGCCGGCCTCGAGCACCCCATTAACGAGACCCTGGAGTCCAAGTCGCCGCTGGATACCGAGGGATACGACACCCATACAGATGAACCGAAGCAGCGCCAGGAAGATATGAAAACTCACGGTGTTGGAACGCCGGAGGATAAAGGAACCCTAGGTCGCCGCCTAGGGGAAAACGCCTACATGAGCTAATTCAATTACTCGATCTCCCATTTTTAGATAGAGCGTGCGGAACGAATCAAACATGCCCACACAGCAAATGTTGTACTGAAGATCCGAACCAAACGAAGCGATGTCTCATGCTAATAGTAGAGACTACATCGCCGGGAGAAGGAAGAGACTACCGCAAACTGGCTATATAGTGGAGATGCACATCACTGAAAAAAATCATGCAGCTGCGTCATGAGCACAGAGCGAACAGCGAACTATTCTTTCGCCTTTACTAAAAAATACCATATGCACATCATACACTTATTTTTGAAGGGAACCTACTCCCTAAGTGGGTTCAAATAATACAAATTCGATCTTGACTGATCTGATCAATATGTTTATACCAAAATTCATACTCTTTTATCTTATACTTCCTCCGTCCCAAAGTAAGTGTTTTAAGCTTAGTACAACTCCGTACTAAAACTAGTATAAAGTTAAGACACTTATTTTGAAAAGAAAGAAGTATTAGAGAGTATAAGTACGCAATATTTAGAAATTAGAAATCAAGGGAGTACATTTTTAGCAAGTTCTTTACTTTTGCTACTATGTTCTCTTGTTTATGGGCATATCCAGATTTCCGCATCGTCAATATCTGCGAATCCAAAAAGAGCCGCTCATTCCGGAATATATGTATTTTTTTTGTGAGTAACTTCTTTTTGAAGATTTCTCGCAAGTATGTAAAAAATATGAGTTGAACAAACATTCATTTTTTCTTGAACATTTCTTGCAAGTATGTAAAAAATACGAGTTGAACAAACATGCCATGAACATGTAAATGGGCTTACTTTCTTCAGCCGTTGTGACAAATCACTTGAACGCATTACGATACATATTGGGCCTCTGGCTGAGTCGTCACTTGGAGCGTCTTCTCACAAAACCTAGGTTCATGGCCTAAAAGGTACTTGTTTTCGGTACTGATGAGGAGCCCAACACCACCAGTTTCATTTCTGAAAATTGGCAAAACTACCAATGAGAGTACATCATGTTTTCATAACGTGCTATGGCGCATGGGCATAACCCGCCCAGCTAGATTTTCTCTACTATTAAAGCAAGATCGAACGTCGCGATGGTTCGACCTCTCGTCCGCCCGAAAAAGCACCTCCCTGGTAACCTCCTCCTCCTCCCGCGATCCAAAAATATCGGGAGAAAACTAAACCCACGCACGCACCAAGCCCACACACGCACGTCTCGTACCGCAGACCCCCACCGACGTCTCCCATCCACACACCACACACACCCCGGAGTCCCTCCGCCTCAGCAGCGCGGCCGGGCTCCTCCCCGCCGCGTCCGGCGCCGTGTCGGACGTCGTGGTGAGGGTGCTCGACACCGGGATCTACCCGCTCAACCACGTCTCCTTCAAGCCCGCCGGCGACGGGCTCGGCCCCCACCCTCGTCCTTCTCCGGGGGATGCGTCTCTGCTGCCGCCTTCAACGCCTCCGCCTACTCCAACAGCAAGATCATCAGCGCCAAGTTCTTCTACAAGGGGTATGAGGCCGGCCTCGAGCACCCCATTAACGAGACCCTGGAGTCCAAGTCGCCGCTGGATACCGAGGGATACGACACCCATACAGCGTCCACGGCTGTCGGGTCGCCGGTGGATGGCGCCGGGTTCTACAACTACGCGCACGGGAGGGCCGTCGGCATGGCCCCCACCATGCGCATCGCCGCGTACAAGATCTGCTGGAAGTCCGGCTGCTACGACTCCAACATACTTGCGACGTTCAACGAGATCCCCGGCGGCCTGATGGCTCACCGGCACGGATCCCCTCCTCCGCCTCTCCGACCGCCCAGTTGCAGCAGCGAGCTCCCCCTTTCCCCGACTCCTATCCTCTCTCACATCACATAAGGTTGGATCGGATCCCTGATTTATTTTTCTGTTCGATTCGGTCAGGTGCAGCAGCAGTAGCAGCGGTAGGCGACCTACAGCAGCTCCTTCCTTGCATGCATGGACGAGCTCGACGGAAATGCCGTCCAGCCCGACCAGGGCTGCTACCACCCCACGCACAAGGTCCCTTCCTGCTCCCCCACCTTCTTCCATGGATCAAGATGCTACACACACTGTTGTTGTTGTTGTTGTTTGTCAAATGAACGAACGAACCTTCCTTACTTACTGAATTGAAAAATGAATCAACCTTCCTCTAGATCGATCAAGCAGAGAATGAATGAATGAATGAATTTGCAACTTCTCTGCTAAAATGAACGAACCTCCAACAATTTGCAATGGAAACGTGTGAAATTGTTGGATGTTCACATTTTTGTAGTTGCATCGATGGGATTTCAATTCTTTAATGGCCATGATATATCACATATTTTAGAATATGCCTTTCCATGTCTCCTTCTTATGTTAATTGGGAGTCCAATAGAGATATTATACTGCACTCTTTCTTCTGTTCTAAATAATTATCGTCCCCTTTCGGTTGAGCAGATGCAGACCATATCTAGGGAGATTAAGATGCTCAAGACCAAGGTTCACAAATGAGATTTCTTGAACTTACTTGTGGAAAGATGAGCAAAGCAATTCCCCTCTCCAGTGTATTTTTGTGGCAATGTTTTGCAGGAAGGCATACTAAAGGATGGCAATGATATACTTCAAGAAAGGGTAATATACTCTAACCCATATCCATTTTAAAGAAACTGCACTGTTTGAGATGTTACCTCTTGATTTTAGGATAGCGTGCAGATTAGTTTTAGCATTTAGACTTGACCAAAGCATGATAAAAAAAACAAGGTTCACGAATGAGATTTCCTGAATTTACTTGTGGAAACATGAGCAAAGCAATTCCCTTCTCCAGTGTCTTTTTGTGGCAATGTTTTGCAGGAAGGCACACTGAAGGATGCCAATGATATACTTCAAGAAAGGATACTATACTCTAACCTATATCCATTTTAAAGAAATTGCACTGTTTGAGATGTTACCTCTTGATTTTAGGATGGCGTGCAGATTAGTTTTAGCATTTAGACTTGACCAAAGCATGATGAAAAAAGGAATAGTCCATAGGAGTGGTAGACAATCTTATTGCCGGTATGTTATATTTTATAACCATGAATGTACATATTTGCTGATAAAAGGTACTTTTGCATATAATCTCCTACTGTGTTGCTTGCTTTGGATTGATTTCATTGATCAATGCATGTATTGTATATACTGAACTGAATCTCCCTAATGTGCTGCATGCATGCTGTGATTAATTTGGTCGATGGATAGTACTGAATCAAGCCCATTGTCCGTGATGCTACAACGTTTCTGTGAAGTTTGGTCACATTGAATTTGCTACTATGCTGACCACATGAGCCAAGCATCAGATATCGGACCCCCTGCCCTTGCCGTTAGCTTTGTTGAACAGACCAGCAGTAGCATTTAGAAGATACATTTTTAGAAATCACTACAACAGAATACAACGTCCCTGAAAAACAGAATAGAATGTCGATACATGAGTGACATACTCCTTAGCATGATAGCGAAAAGGGCCAAGTGTGAACATATTACAGCAATAGACCATGCACCTAAAACATCATTTATTATCCAGGTTAAATAAACAAACAACAAACAAAATAAGTTTTCCTTGCCACTGTTTTTCTTCTTAACATTAACTTCTGATAGCGTGCAGTCTCACATGAAACGTACTTCTTATATTATCGCAGAGCAAGAAATATATTGTTACCTATAGGTAGAATGATATTCATGTCAAAAGGAAGCTCGCGAATGTTTCAGCCATGTAGACCTCTATAACAGACGATTCTCAAAACGGAATCCTACTTAATACTTAGTATTTGTGTGCATCAGCTCGGAAATGTATCATCTCATACCATTAGAAGAATCCTTCTTCCAGTAATATCCATGAGGATGGTCCTAAAGAATGCAATTGAGAATCTGAAATGCCCATGGTTACAGACAAAATCTTAGTGCTCAACAAAATTTACGGAAAGTAGTGTATCACAAACCTGAATAATACCAAACTGTGTAGGCCTGTATAACAAAAGATTCTCAAAATGAAATCCTACTTAATAACAAAAACCTGAATAATTACATTGCATTGGTAGATGATACATAATTGTGAATGAAGAGCAAAAGCTTAGTGGGGTTAACATTGTGTGTATTAGCTTCAGGAAAAAATAAAGTAATGTCTCCTTCAATTGATGTGACCACTTGATGCCTCTCTTCAATCTTCAGTGTTGAGATGTTTGATTACTTGTTTTACACACACATTATCTATGTACATCCGTAAAACAGAAGCATTAGGTTGAATTTTTTTTACGAAAATCAGATTATTAGGTGGACCACAACGAAATCAAGAAGAGAGAGAGGTCAGAGGAGAGGGCGCTGCCGCTTCGGCTGCTCCACTGAGAAACAGAGATGGAAAGAAGGATTTTTTAGTGGAGAGAATAGGGGCACGACACACGGAGGGAGGAGAAGGCGGTTGTGCAGCTTCCGGAAATGTCGGCCTAAGCGGTGAGAGATATAAAAAATCTGTCCAACGCCCTTATCTATCCATCCCATGTAAATGTTCAGGAAATAGTAAAAAAAATGTCAAAAAACAGGAAAAATCAAAAGCTTGCCGGTTTAGTATTGTTACTGATTTCAACTATGCAATCAAGTACTACAAATGTTACCTGTATATATGCTGCCTGGTGATAGGTTATGTCTTTTATCTATATGTAATTCTGTATTCTTGAACACTTGGTTCAGTTGTTTCTGCATACCGTGCTTCCCTTGGCACAATGTACTGGCACGTGCTTCTCCGTCAAGATCTCCTACTACGAGGTGTACATGGAACGGTGTTATGACTTGCTCGAGCCCAAAGCAAAGGAGATCATGGCGTTGGACGACAACCTTGGCAACCTGCAGCTCAAGGGCTTGGCTTGGGTAATGCGTTGGCGCTTGATCATCCTCGAGTGTTTGCTGATATGTGCTTCTGCAGCACACTTACTATTGTCTTTTTGTGGTTGCAGGCCCCTGTGCGATCAACATCTGAATCATTTGATAATAACAGTTTCCTCCTATGCCATGCATCCAGTGTAGCGCTCCAGTGAGAAATAATTAATGGTGCACTTATGCGCTTTACATGTTCTTTATTGACATTTTTACATTGAATTCTAAGCTAAGTGCTTATTCTTTTGTTACTTGCAGGCAGGAACATGAGCATGCTCTTTGGGAATTCGTAAGAAGGCGTTGACCGTCTTATATATGTATTGTTGCTCTCTGCCAGAAACCAAATAAGTAACACTTCTATGTTGCTGCTCACTGATCGATGCTAAATATATGGCTTGTTCTTGAGGATTGTTTTTACTTTTTGATTCATATGGAATTTGAGGATACGGATGACACTGGTTTGTTTCTTTCACTAAAATTTTGTCCACCATTAGCTTACCGGCAATACTCTAGATATCGTCATCCCTACACAAAGTTCATCCATAGCTACTTGACAGTTTACTGCTCATCATTTTTAGTATTTATTGGATTTATGTAATAAACCATGCAAAGCACAATTTTTTCTTGCTGCTAAGATTCAGCATCATGATTATCTATTGAATTTATGTAGTCCGACATGCAAAGCATAATTATTATTTTCTTTCAGAATAAATGATGTTTTGTACTTGCTTTCACGTTTCGGATTGAGGGTTCTTATCTTGACTCGGCATGACAATAAAATATATAACTAATTTATGTTTTGTAGCTTCAAATGTGTTAGCTCAAGTATCAGCATAACTGTACACTACTTGAGTATTTGGATAGTTCAGTTTAAGAATATATGAAGCATTGGAACATAGGGATGGAATGACGGTGGATCTGATTACTTTAACAAATGTGATCTAAATGTGATCTAATGACTCATGATGCAGATTCACATAGGTTATGGTCAGGTCTTACCTTTGATACTTGCATGATCGACAACCAGTTGCTCTCTATCCGTTCTTAACTACTATAACCAAATTTGAATAGACGCTAGCGGCTGCAGGGGTATATCGCGTGCTGCGACTCGACGGGCTTCTTTGTGGATTGAACTTCAAGCATCGGACAGCACGAGCAGCAGGCATTCTTTAAAGAATTAATATATGATGCAAGAAATTAGCAGAGCAATTAATAATGTTTTGAACAAGGCCTTCGTGAGAGTCAACTAGCAATTATGAGCATAATGACCTCATTAGTGGAGAAGCTGAAATTGTAACTGCGTTGGTGTCGCCGCTGATGATGGTCAGTGTAGCGTATCATCCAGGCCAAACACCGATGAAGGTAAGTGAATCCAACATAGCACAACCATTTATACTTCTCCCATTTGGTCAAAAAATTATTTCATAAATAGATACATTACCATCTAGCTTGAAACTTCATGATTGACGGTACTCTGCATTTTATGGTACAGTGCTTAATGTGCCAAGATTGATATTTTTAACATGACTCATCAATCTGTATTAGATGATAAAGTGAATGTTCAGAGTTTAATAAATCCGGCAAGATGCTAACTGTTGTTTGCCTTCTAATGGAGAAGCAAACCTGTATGGTGTAAATGAGGAAATCATAGTCTGTTTTCCTATTCCAAGACCATGGAAAAAAGGTTATAATTTGCTTGCTCTTGCCTCTTGAGTCATGCATGGAACCAAAAAATAACCCATTACTTGCATGCAACGGAGGGTAATAAAGTGAATGTTCAGAGTTTAATCAGATTGAAGTTATTCTACAGTTTTAATCACTCACACTTTGGTTATGCATTTTAAATTTAGAGAATCAGTACTTGGAGTAGTGGTCTTCTTTGGCAAATGTGATCTCAATAATAGTTCACTTAAAATCATTTTTATTCAGTGAAGGTATTATGTACAGAAGTTATAATAATTCACTTCAATATCATCATCCCTACCCAAAGTTCATCCATAGCTACTTAACAGTTTACTGCTCATCATTTTTAGTATTTATTGGATTTATGTAATAAAACCATGCAAAGCACAATTTTTTCTTGCTACTAAGATTCAGCATCATGATTATCTATTGAATTTATGTAGTCCGACATGCAAAGCATAATTATCTTCTTTGGGTACAAATCAATCGTTTCCAGACAGGAAATGGACAACTGGGGAATGACATGAGGGGGACGAATCGAACCTTTGAACCGCGAATGTGGTTTCAAGGATTACATAATTGAGAAAATTGGGTGTTGTTATTTTCTCTTCCACTCAGGGATATGTATTGCTATTTAGAAGATAGGATGGGATTTAAAATGTGTGCGTGAACACAAATTTTCTCTATATATATGGTGGAGGAACTGGAATATGCCATGTCTTCAGTTGGTGTTTCTTTTAATAAAATATGTTTTCTGTTGATAGAAGTGTTGGAATATCCGTAATTTCTTACTCAAATGGAAGTTATCAAGTCTGTTTTCTCCTCCCCAATTCATTGACTGTTGTCGTGTCGTCCATTTTGCATTCTTAACCAGATGTCCTCTGGTTGGCTCATATATGGGTTGATGAGATATCGTGACACATATATTGCTTCTGTATTTTCTATAAATAGTTTCATGATATTAATGTATGCCCATTTGTACCAGTACCCTTCTATCCATATACCTGAATCTAAAGGATAGATGAAATGAGAGTGGTGGTGCCTGGTAACTAACACCGATGCCTGAATTTAATTGGTAAAAACATAAATAGGTGTGCAATCTGTCCCCATATCATGTCCATGTTGATTCCATCTTGGAACAGATACATCAAAATTCACGGTATCCATGCATATCTCTTCTGAATCAAGTGACATTAAATGGTTTGGACTTGTCCCTATAGTGGGGTGTCAGGATATATCCTTTCCATTGTTCGGAATACTTATTGTCGACATGACTGTTAATATTACAGGTTTCTATTGTTTCTAGGAGTTGCAAGGCGGTGGTCATTCTGAAATGTGTAGGATGTGGATTGTAAAGAGGCAATACGTGACAGTGTTCCCATAATTCATTTTGGCCTCACCATGTATTTTGCAAGCTGTTATCTGCATGTAGGAGTGTAACTTTACTCGCTTTTTACCTTGGTCAGGCTTACCTTTTTGTCCCTATGACTCAAGATTGTTATAGTGGCCATCTATAGATAAGAATGCAAAATGAATTTGTTGTACATGAAGGTGAACCTAATGTTTTTCTTGCTTTAACAATGCACCATCTAGCATTCTATTTATTCTGTATTCATTACAAAATTTTGATGGCGCATTTTTTTGTTTCTGATCGTTATCCTACTGGACCAAATTATCTCGTCACTGCTCCAGAATTCAGAACTTGTGATATGACATCAAATCGGAAAATGATCAGCAAATTTATGATCTGTGTTTGCCTTGTCTTAATTGGCAACAAAACGTTTGTACATTTATTATTGCTATATTATTATTGTGATACTGTGCATAGATTCATCCTTCCAGTTTAAGCAAAAATAGATTCCTCTAGATGTATAAGTCTATTCGATGATAAAAATGTGAGATGACGAGGGTAGTGGAGCACAATTGTTAGATTTAAATGTGAAGCCTGTGGGTGTGGTGTCATGGCCGTTGAATGTCATAGTGTCATTTTTGTTATTGTATAACCCTCAACTCAACGAATTGTATTTGTTTTTCATTATATTATTGATGCATCAGTGCGTTGCTAATTGCTGCCAAGTGACATCTATAGTGCCAAAAGGCACTTGAAGTTTGAGAAACGAAGCAAATAAAGTTGAGGCAAAGAAGAGACACATTAAAGAGAAACTAGGACATGCACAACTGAATGGGGATATGTATAGGATGCAAGAAAAAAATTAGGACATGCACCGCGTGCTAGAGATATATAGGATATGACGAATAATTGCATGCTATAGCGGATAGACGTGGAGGGATGCCGAGCCAAGTGATGAGCTCATAGGAGATGTGGAAGAAAGATGAGGATTTGTAACCAACAATAATATGGCATGATTTGAGCTGCATGTACATGCACGGCAAAATGTGAACAACAAATTAGTTATATATTTTATTGTCCTTAGCAACGCACGGGCATTTCACTAGTAGAGGCTAACGTGAGCTTCGTCGGTCGTTATACACTCCTGGGGTTGCCTTTCTCCTCTAACAGACTTGGACAGGCGGTTGATTCGTTTTTATTTTCGTTTTATTTGCATTGGTTTGGGTTTCAATAATGTTCTTGTCGAGTTCTTTTTCGTTCTTATATCATGCTAGTGTGCGGTATTTCTTCTGAAGGTGAATGGAGTTCTTCGGTGCATGGTTGGCATGTCCTCTCATGGGTGTGTGTAACCAAAGAGGATTAGGTTACTTCTGTGCCAAATTGCTTCATTATTCGCTTATTATATGGGAAATGTAAAACTAAAGAAGAAAGCAGCGCATTCCTAGTCCAATTTTCTCATGTTTGACCTTTTTTCTTCATTTTATACTAATCTTTTATTTTTATTATACTTTTTGTTTCATTGCTTAATTCACATTTTTTTTTCAAATTCATGAAAATTTATTTTACAAATAAATAATCCTTCCACAAATTTCTGAACTTTTTATTTCATGCAAAAAAATCAAATCCATTGTTTTCAAAAAATTAACTTTTTCAAATTTTGTATTTTCCCTAATCTATTAACATTTTTTTACTTATTTGTGAGCCTTTTTCAAAACCCACGAAGTTTTTTTTCCAAATAGTTGACAAAGTTTATAAAAGGTGTTTTAAAAAAAAATCACGTACTTTCAAACGTTGAATTTTTTTCAATTCCGCAAACTTCCCTTAATTTTTGTGACAGTTTTCAAAATTGTGACATTTCTTTATTTTCATCACACTCCTTCATTTTGCAAACTTAATTTTGGAAACCTATTCCAAATTCGTGAGTTTTTTAATTTTTGTGAACTTATTTCAAATATATGAACTGTTCGTAATATAATAGATTTTTTCATATTTATGAATCTTTTCAAAATTTATGAACTTTTTTGTGTTCATGGGCATTTATTTGTTCAGTAAAGTTTTTATTTTTTTATGGATAGACTATTTAAAAATTCTTAAACCTTTTCCAAAATCGCAAACTTTTCTCAAACTGATGAACTTCCTTAAAAATCCGTAAAAATGATCCATGATTTTTTTCAATACTATTAAAAAAGACCAATTTCCCCTTACCAAGCTAGCAGAATTATTTGGAAAAAAATGAAGGGCGAAGCGTGCGAGCGGGCGAGGCGAGGCGAGCAACAAGCTGGCTGCACCCAACAGCAGAGCTTGCTAGCTGGCGTTTAGGGAGGGTTTGTATCCTTGGCAAAATTAGTTATAGCACTGCCGCACAAGGATAGGTGTTTGGAACTATTAAAATATTCTAGCTTTTGTAGGTGAGCTACCTTGGGTGGGATAGGAAATCATTGCTAGCGCAGGAGAGCCAAATCGGCTCGCTTTCGATGGCAAACTTCTCGTGCGAGGAAATCGGTGACTCAATCATGACAATGGTTTTCGTTTGGCAAAGGTTGGTAAAGCAAATCAATCAAACCGTTTGACGAGGCAGACAAGCTATTACCTAGGTACTCAATGTAATCAAACGATGCGCTCCTTGTGAAATCGTGGAATCGCAACTTTTACATTTATACATGGCCCAGCCCACGAAGCTTCCGCTTACGTCCTCGGCTGACTCGCAAACCTTATTTAACGCTGCACGTGTCGGTTACTATTGTTTCTGCAAACTGACACATGCACGCGTGTTAGCTCGGACGGCCCATCTAGTTTTTTCTTTTTGTATGTTTGATTTGGGAAAAAACAAAGCGCGGTAGCTACATCAAACCCACAATCCGCCCATCAAGTTACGCTGGTGCAATCATGTAACATCTTGGTAGTTAAGTTACAGTAACCGCATATCAATGATGCCATGTCATCAAGTTTAACTTAGTCAAATTGCTACTTGTTAAAAATCAAAGCCAATTTCAAATTTAAAATAAAATCAAATTATTTTCCTTCAATCATAAAAACAATTATTCATAATGTTACAATTATTACCTCGGTAATTTTGGGGTAAATAATAATATTTTTTAAAGTATCTAGATGCACTAAAATAATGAAAATATAGGGAAAACAATAATTTAAATGGATTTTCTAGTATATAAAAAAATAAAAGTATTTCAAATGCCTTCCAAATTTTTTTTGGCAGTGTCTAAAATGTAAAGTAAATAGTGGGCCAAGTTCGATGATTTTACTAGACATATTTGCTAGTCAAATTAATTACAAAGCAGTCAAAAATTAAAGAAAACAGAAAATAAAAATAAAATGACCTAATCTACTAGGCACTCTCCCCTATCTAGCACAATGGCCGGCCCAGCCTACTCCACCTCTCCTTCCACCTCGATACAGTGAGGTAGGGGAGCCGTGATGGCCATCCCGCGGTCATGGCCACGCCTCGGCGTGCGTGACGGCCACCCGCCAACCCTCGTACAAGACCCCCGACACCCCCGTACGAACCCTAGGTCGTCGCACCACCACCGCCAGCACGCTCCGGCGCCACCCCGAGCTACACCCGATCGTCGAGCAGCTCCGCCGCCCTCCACTTGTTCACCTCTGCCACTTGATTGAAGCCCGAGAGTCGCCTCGACGCCGTCTACCATGATCTCCTTCGTCGGACGCCACCGCAACCTCACCGTCGACCCGCTCGACTCCAACTACGTGCCTCGATGTAAGCCTCGCGTCCTTCCTTCTCACCTCGCACTTCGATTCGCTGCAGGCCACGCGTCGACCGAGCCTGCTTGCTCCTTCTGCTGCTCCCGCTCACTCCTCCTCACGCCGTCGTGCTGCTGTTGCGCTATGCTGCTACCGCTCTAGGCCCACCATGCGCGCGCCCTGTAGCTGCGGCCCCCGCGCGCTGATGCTGGTTACGGCCGTGCCCGCGTGCGTCAACCCTCGCCGCGCTGCGCCGCTCCTCGTGGTCGCCCGCGTCTCACCGCTTCCGGCCGCGCCGGCATCCGCTGCCTGCCGCGGCCAGCCACCCATCGGTCGTGCTCCGCCACGGCCTCGGCCTTTGTCGTGCTCGCGCGCGTGCATGCCGCCCCTGTGTAGCCTTTGGCCACGGCCACACGGCCCCGCTGGCTATTTTAGCCACCAACCCACCCCTAACCACCCACTAACAACTGGGCCCCACCCTAAAATAACCTTTGTGTTAAATAGGTGACACTAACGGGTAGGCCCCACCAGTTAATTAGAGAACTAAAACTAAATAAAACATGTTATATTAACACTGACAGTGGGGTCCCACTGATGACTTTGACTAGTCATGCATCACACAACAAATCATCATCCCTCGTCGTGAACCCCGTCATCGTGCTTGCTCCACCGAAACAATAAAAATGTAGGGGAGAGCTTAGCGGCATTTGACCGAACACTTGCCAGGCGTGATGTCCGTCATGGACGGGGTTGACAGGCAGGGCCGGTCCTAAGATTTTGGGGGCCCGGGGCAAAATCTAAACTCGGGGCCCCATAATATCATAGTAGTGCGTGCTTTGTCCACGTAGAATTATACAATAATCATATAAATGTTGAAGTCTTGAATAAATTTACAAAAGAATTTCTTTTGCTTTCGAAGGATGTATTCTGGAATTCATGAAGACAAAGATAGAAAGTACTCCTTTCGTTCATAAATATAAGATGTTTCGATATTTTAATATGAACTATAGACGAACCGAAATGAATAAACAAACACACTAAAAAATATATATATCCGGTTAGAAAAGTTCATACATCTTATATTTGTGAACAGTGGGAGTATATAATATAGATACTATATCTTGTTTAGATTCAGCAAATCCCAAAAAGCTCGATGTGAGTGAATACAGTTGCAGTCATATTAAACAATTTGTAAAAGGTCTAAAGTCAAATAAAAATGAAAAATAAACGTGTAACAAATGTGCTGCAAATATTCCTGCAAAAATATTTCAATCGGATCTGAAAAGCCTCCAGCTTTAAAAATATAACATGTACAATAAACTAAAAGCCAAACGCTTCATTGGTCCAATAAACAATGGCCTATACCTTGGAAATGCTTGAACTTAAGAATGGTAGTATATGGTATACCTCAGATTGGTCTGATGGACATACTACGCTCGGCGATAATACCATGAGAATTGGACTGCCGTCCAGCGGGGCGTAAAGCGGGAGGTGCTTGGCTGGCTAGGTGGTCTGGTCGTTCGTGCGCGGCCGGATATGCGCATGCGTGTGGCGTCCGGAGACGAGTCTGGAGATGAGAGTATGTTAGCGCCGGCGAATGACAATTGACCATTCACGATTAACGAATTCTTGATTGGAGCGACGGGCACGGGCTAGATTGAATAGCGGAATCAGAGATCACACGATCTCATTATATAAGGAAAAAAGGGATCCTAGTGGTTAGAAGAGAAATTATCGTCCTGAGTCTATGGGCTTCCCATCTACGTGCCTCTTCTTTCCTTTCGAGAAGAGAGCGATGCAGCATGCCGACAGATCGATGGACATGGTCACCTGTGCTATGGGCTAATTGTGTAACTGGGGAAGGGGCCCCTCGATGTTTGGGGCCCAGGGCGGCCGCCCCTCCTCCCCCCCCCCCCCCCCCCCCCTCAGGGGCGGCCCTGTTGACAGGGAAAGATGGATACCCGCCACGGATGGATCGAGCCATCGAGGATGGACGAAGGTGTAGTCGAACGCTGGCAAGTGTGAGGAGGGGGGGGGGAGGGGGGGGAGGGGGGGGGGAATACGACAAGGCATGTGCGACAGGTGAAGAGCTACCGTGATGGCATCGAGCTAGAAGAGTGTCGATATAGTACGTAGGGAGGGGAAGGGATGGAGTGGGAGAAAAATGGTTCCCGGAAGGAGATTTGAGTGGGCTGGAGGTGTAGGAGTTCTACATGACGGAAGTCCGGAGTCTCGCAAACCTTCCCTAGCTTATGACCGACTTGCAAGAATTCAAACGCACGAACCCATTGGCAGACGATTGCGGCACCACGTTGGATGACAGTAAAAACGTCCGGACCATCAGTCAAAACTCAAGAGGTTTGCTGACATTATGAGGGACGGCTATTCGGGATGCCCTAAACCTTCCGGTTGCGCGCTCTGTGAGAGTCGAGTCGAAGGTTCTTCGGTCCATCGACAAAAATCCTCTGGCAGTCAAGAAACGACACTTGAATAAGATCCTCCACGCGACTCTCATACTTCTAGATTAGCTACCAGTGATTAGTGCTTTTCACTAAGCTGTTTGTTCATCTTTCGACTTTCTCCGTGGGCAGCGCGCGGGCGCACCGTGCTCAGGTTGTCCTACGGTTCAGGGTTGGACGTCGATGGGGTTGTTAATCGATGGGGCTGCACGCCTACCCCGAATGCCAGAAGGAGACGGCTACTTACAGTTGCATCCTGCAACCACCGCCGCTTTAAGAATCAAGGGAATTCTTCCTTGCAGTTGCAGCAGCTGAATGGCAGCCAGTCCGTGACTAGGATTAGGAGTAAGTCGTATCGATTCCTTTCTTTGCGCCAGTGCTTGCGCCATGCTATCCTTGAGTGGAAGGCGGTGGCGTCGTGCATACCTGCTCCGCTTTCATGCATCTGTAGCCTAAATATTAATCGTTAATCCGCAGCCATTAGCTATCAGTGCTACCCATAACTAGCACTGTAGAACCACAACTTTCCAAGGCCTACATTTTCTTCAGCCACCCGTTCGACGGTGGAGTCTAGTTTCTACTTGATCAACGACCTCATGATAACTCATGACACGCTAGTCTGCAACCATTTTACTATTTTATTGCCATGTTTTTGTTCCTTCGTGGATGCGCACATTTGAGTTACCTATTGCAGTTCGCTACGCAACTCGTCTCTAGTTCTTCACACTTATTCTATTACTCACTCTGTTTCTAAATATAAGTACTTGTAGATAATTTATTATGGATTATAGACGAATATTTATAAATAATATTTAAAGTGTAGATTTATTTATTTTTCTTATATGTAGTTTGTACTACAATATCTAAAAACACTAATATTTAAGAACGGAGGAAGTACAAAGAATTCAACAAGTCGCACGAAAGAAAAAGAAAAAAAATGCAAGTCTCAAACTAACAGTGCAACGAATTGTTAGGCAAGACCATACTGGTTCCTTTGCTCCCACTCTCACTCAAATAAAAGCACGTACCGCTCACTTTCAGCAGGTCTCCATCTACTACGCGTGAGTGTACACACACACACACACACAACTTATCACGCCAACAAACTGAATATTATACTGTAGTTCAGAGGTCACAGCAATGCATTAGCGCCAGCAGCAAACAGAGGACCGGCGACCACCGACACTGTGCCGGCGAGGGCAGGCAGGAAGTGGCAGCCTGCGACGCACGCACCGATACGGCAATACGCACGTCTTGCTGTTCTCTCATTCTTGTTTTTGTTTTTCTGCATCTCGTTTTTCTTTTGGCATCTTGCTGTTCCTGCTTACAGCAGAGGCGGATACAAGCTGGAGAGAATCCGAGTAGGCCTTAGGCCCAGGAATGAAAGAGCCCAATACAACAATTGCTAGCCCGACCGAGCGGCCGATCAGCGAAGCGCTGTCCCATATTAATAGTACCACATCGCCGGGGCAAAGAAGGGACTACCGCTAACTGGCTATATAACGGAGCTGTGTATCACTGAGGAAATCAAGCAGCTGCGTCATGAGCACAGAGCGAACTATTCTTTCGCCTTTTACTAAAGAATACCGTGTGCACGTGACACTAAGCAGCATACACTAATTTTTGAAGGGTGCCTGCTCCTTGAGTGGGTCCCATTAATTCAAATTAAACCTTGATAATAAATGTTGTTTCCCCTAATTTTATGGGAACTGCTACCTCGACAGCCGTTCGTAATTCTTGAAACGGTGTTCTTCGTATTTCTGTAGCATAGGTATTTTTTGTCGAGTAATTCTTGAAACGGTGTTCTTTGTATTTCTGTAGCATAGGTATTTTTACAGAAGAATTTTTTACAACAAATGTCGTGTTGCAGGAAACTTTTTGCAACAAAGGTTACAAAGGTTGAGTTGTAGAACGCCGCGGCGGGGGCAGGGTAGCATGGGTATTTTTAGAGAAGATTTTTTTGCAACAAATGTCGTGTTGCAGGAAACTTTTTGCAACAAAGGTCGAGTTGTAGAACGCCGCGGCGGGGGCAGGTCGAACTCCCCGCCGGCGAGCGCGGCGGCGACAAGCTCCTTGATGTGGGCGAGCGCCTTCTGCTCGGGTCGGCGACAAGGTTGCTCTCCTCCTTGAAGGACGCGGTGGTGCCCTCGATGACCGCCCCGGCCTCCGCCTCCGCCTTCTCCATCTTTTTCTCCTCCTCGTCCTCCGCTGCCGCCTCGTCAGCCTTCCCGTCCACCACCTCCACGGCCTTCTCCTCCACCACCTTGCTCCAAGGCCGAGGGAGCCGGGGCTGGCCATGGTTGTTGCGACGGGAGCTCGCCGGCGTCCGCGCCCCACACCTCCTCGTTCGCCGCGCGAGGTGGGGATCTGGTGAGGGGCGGGCCGGCGGTGTAGGGCGGCGGGGCAGCTCACAGGCCGACGATGGAGGGCGGCGGAGCAGGGGCGGCGGTAGGCCGGTGACGGCGTGCGTGCGGAGCCGCGGTAGGCTGACAACGGACTGAGCAGTTTCTGGAACAACTGCCCAGTTTCAGGAAAACGTTGGGCGCGGGATGGGAAAAAAATCAACGGATGAGGAGGCGGCGGGTGGATCGCACAGATCCATCGATGGAAGGTAAGATTTTCCTTAATTTTATTACTCCATTAACTGAGTGTAAATGTATTTCCTTGTGAAATTATCTCTATCATACGAGTGGCATTGATCTCAGCGGCTACATCAGGAAAAAGAACACGCACATATAGATTCAGCTTAATGCACGATTGGATCGCGGTGAAACAGAAGCATGTGAACAATATCATCTAGGTATATTTTTTTATATGAAGAAAATAAAAGTTTTTCAGCTACAATTTATATTGTGATATTTGCAAAGGTTTTATATTGTATGCTTGTGAAACGCTTTCTACGTGTTCTGACAGAAGTTTACGGTGCAACGGACCATGCATAACCCGTCGAAGTAGCGGAAATAGCCAATGGATCTCGGGTCTTATCGCACCCGAGCTAGAAAAAATAACTTAGGAAATTCAAAAAAAAAATCAAAACTTCTAAAACTTTTGGAATCAAACACGATCAGGTATTAAACTGGTGCAAAAAGTTTCACGAATGAATAGCTTCGATCGACTCCAAGGCAAAGAAAACTAAGGTTTGAGATTACAATAAACCTGAATAGTAACTTTTGTATAATACCAGATCTATTTTTTCTGTTCCAGAATACCACGAGAGCCATTCCTCCGGTAATTCACATGAGTATTAGGCTAGACAATGTTTGTTACAATTAAGTTCCACAATTTTTTGACACCTTTCTTTTTGCAAAATTGTCTTTTATTTCAGATGCATTGCCCCCATGTTCCAAATCCACGTCGGTCGAAGTAGCCAATATAGAGCATACTGGGCCAATTCTATACTAGCATCAACCAAGTTGACAATTTCTTTTGAGCTTCCTTAGAAACAACTTTTTATATGAAAAATGGAAGTTTAACAATTTTCCCTACGAACATGGCGTAAAACTTCTTTTTTGAGTTGGTAAACCTTTTTTTTCTTGGTAAACAAGTGTAAACATTCTAACTATAATGGGTAAAGTTCTAATAATTTACCCTATGAGTATCCTGATGGCTTCTCAGGCAAACTCAAACATAAATAATGGATTGCTATTTCTAATCAATTAAGAAATAACTACTCCCTCCGTTTCTAAATATAAGTAGTTTTACATATTTCATTAAAGGACTACATACGAATGTACATAGACATATTTTAGAATATAGATTCATTCATTTTGCTTCGTATGTAGTCCACCAGTACAATCTCTAAAAAGATTTATATTTAGGAACGGAGGGAGTATCTTTAAAAAAAAAAAAACTTTCAACCAGCTCCTAAACCACAGGATCTACATAGTGATGCATGCAGTTTTTTTTTTTAAAGATTTCAGATAAGAATAAGGAAAGCAAAATGCCCTTATGATCATGCGAGCTGATTTCCCAATCGATTGAAACCTAGACACAACTACTCCTATAAAACTTTGCAAGCCAGTTTTCGCTTGGCACACGCAAAGCCTATTTAACAGGCAAAGAAAACCATCACGTCCTGATTGTCAACACGAAAGCTCAAATCACATCACACGTGGTCAGCCCGTCACCGAACCTCAGCTCCCGGAATATATATTTCGCGGCACGAAAGCGATCGCCGGATACGGCCGCGCCCGCGCGCCAACGCATCGCCGGCCGACGATCCAACCCCATCCGGCCGCAGTCTCTGGCGCGCCGTGCACACGAAAGAGGAGAAGAGAAACAGAAGCGCTTCACAGCCAGGCTCGCGATCGTCACCGACGTCGGCCGGGCTCGCAACCGCATGCCACGCAAGGCCGGCTACCAGGCGAGCCGGAATCAGGTTGATCGCCGCTGCACTGTCGACCGGCGGCGCGGTGCGCACGCACGCAGAGAGAAGCTTGTTCGGAGCCAGGAATTTTTCTTGGGTCCAACCGTCCAACGACCCAAATCCAAATCCTCTGGCAGTCTGGCACTTGGATTTGGATTGGATCATCTAGGCGACTATACTTGTACCACCATTTGTTTATCTGTCGAGTTTCTCCGTGGGCTGGGGCAGCGCGCGCGCGCGTGCACCGTGCTCACGTCGACCTACCGGTGCAGGTTAATCGATCGGGCACCTACTCCAAATCCCAGAAGGAGACGGGCGGCTACTGACAATTGCATCGTCCTGCCTGCAACCACCGCCACTTTAAGAATCAGGGCGAATTCTCCACTTTGTCATCATGCCCCACCCAATTCCATGCATCGGCAGCCAGCCGATGAACCTGAATGGCAACCGGTGCGTGACTAGGATTTGATGCAGTCTGCCACCTACTGCTAATATAAGTCGAATCGATTCCCTTGTTTGCGCCTGCGCGGACGCCGTGCTTTTCCTCGAGTGGAAGGCGGTGGCGCCCTACGACGTACCTGCTTCGCTTTCCTCCATCTGTAGCTAGGTTAATCGTTACTCGTTAGTTTAGCCAGCTGCTCCTTCCTAGCTACAAGCACCGGAGTAGAGCCAGCAGTCCTACTTTCCAAGCCCGAAATTTCATGAGCCACCCGTTGGACGGTGGAAGCAGCTGGTTTGCACTTGATCGCGCTCTAACGACCTCACGATGGCTAGTCAAAATATGGCACCGCTAGTCCGCACGCATCTTACTACCATTTCATTTGACATTCTTCTTATATTTTTGCCCTTCGTCGTGTGTGTGCAATTATGTGCACGCACATTGAGTTACCTATTGCACTTGGCCACGCAACCCGCCTCTTTTAGCTCTTCACACGCACCCCATCACAAGGGAGTGGCCGGCCGGATCAAACAGCCCTAAACAAGTCTTCTCCAGCTAATGCACACCAACAAATTGTTAGAACCAAGACAAACGACTTTAACCAGATCAGCAAGCAAGCCTGCCTGTAGGTACCCATGCCATGCACACACACGCCATGCCATGCCGCTTCCTTTGCTCCCACTCTCACTCAAGCAGAAGCTCGTACGGCCAACTTTCGGCCGGCGTCAAGCAAGTCTCCATCTCCTACGCGTCAGCGCACACACACGCACGCCTCCTCACGCTAACAAACTGGTTTTTTTCAACTGTAGTCCAGGCTCCAGTATTCGCGTCAGCGGCGAGCAGGAACGACGACCACCGACACCATGTTGCCGGCGATCGGCGCACGTTTTGCGGCTCTGGCGCAACGCCTGGTTCGCGCGCGGCGATCCCGAATGGGACGGGTTGATTTCCGGAGGCGACAGCGACCGGGTGTGGTGTGGGTGAATTAACAAGAACCAGCAGAGGCGAATGGCGCGCGCATGGAGCCATGAATATGAACGGATGGGCGTAACATGAACAGGGCGCGGCAATCGCAGCACTGTGCGGCGAGGGGCAGGGTTAGGTCACGGTGACTGGGATGATGGGATCGCGTGCGTCGCCAGGGAGGCCGGTGAGGGTGCACCATCAGCCCGGCTGGCCGGCCAGCAACAGCACTACAGCAGCAGCGTACATGGCATGGGGGAGGCCGATGAGCAACCGAGCCTTTCCGTGTCCGCGCTCCAGAGCAGCCCGGACAAAGGCCTTGGCTTGGCTTGGCTTGGAATACGGTACTACTGGCTCTCGGTTGTTGTGGCCGCCTTTGCAACCACCGAGGACGACCATGATAGGACGGCCGCCGGCCCCAGCCAGCGTTCCTCTACCTCGGCATGTGCGCCGCGCCGCGCCGTGCCGCGCCGCGCCGTGCCGTGCCGGTGGATCCTTTCCCCCTCCATGCTCCCGTCCGTTGCCGTTGCCGTTGCGGCGTTCGCCGTAAGAAGAACCTCCGTGGTGCAGCATTTTTGGCTACCTTTTTCTGGACGAAACGAGATGCTCGATCGGCCGAAAGACATGGGTAGTCCGTCCGCCGGCCTTTCGGATAGGAATGGCGCGGGGCGGGAAAGCCAGCGGGGACGAGAGGAGAGGAGGGAAAGGCAGAGGATCTCTTTCTTGGAACGCGATGGCGATCCTTTGCTTTGCTTTGCTTGCTTTTTTACGTGCCAAGGGAATTAATTCCCTTTGCCGACGTCTTCGCTCTGCTTCAAACTTGGAGTCCTTTGTGTCCGCCGCAGCAAGGGTTAAAACTAACCCAAAGGTCAACACATTGGTCACTCACCACCTCCCAACACCTCGACGAACGAGTACCATCGGTTGCAATCAAGGCTCGATGTATGCACCCAATGTCGTACGTACTACGGTGTTCTTTGATCTCATATTCGAGAATATGGGCCGGTACGTATAGATCGATCGGCGTTCCCGTGGACCCGCGCCCGCACACCAATGGGGTGCTACATGCTGCAACAAACGTTTTGTTTATCGGCAAGGATCGAAGAACGTGCTAGTGCACGAGGTGTGTGTGGGCATGGCACGGGCAAAGCACGGGTGGACCCGGCTGCCCATCCGTGCAAACGGTGCAAGGAACCCAAGTGGCCCAGTCTGCCACTTCAGACTGTTCTCCGCCTTTTCTTAGCCAATTCCAATTTTTTTTACTTCAAGGTTCACTAAATTGACATAATTTATGGGGTGACCCCTTAGTTGGACAAAGGAGTAGTGCCCCAAATGCGGGCGAACTCCCCTGACGGCGACGTCTAGGGTTTACCTTCCCTGACGGCGACGTCTAGGGTTTGAATTTGTTCCGGGTACGAGAGGAGTCCGGCTTCTACTCCAATTCAGGCGACGTGGATACGGATACATATACGCCTGGTCGGGGAGGTTTCTCTCATCTCGCATCGAGTTTGTCACCGATAGCTTATGGAGCCCTCAGGATCCAAGTCCTCGGCGAATAGTACGACAAGAGCCGGCGGCTCGGAAGGGATGGATGACCTGATCGGGAAGCTGAATCTGAACGAGCGGGAGGAGGATGATCTCAACTTTGATGAAGAATTCCCGGATGAGGGGGATGCGGCGGAGTTCATGGCCATTGCTAGGGTTCATACCAATAAACCCTTCTCGCGGGGAGCCTTCTACGAGAACATGCGGATGGCGTGGAGTTTAGCGCAGGGGGTTACTTTTAGTGCGTTAGGGGAGAATCTCTTCTCCATAACGGTGGACTGTATGGGGGACTGGAAGAGGATCACGGAAGAAGGACCATGGCTGTTCCGCGACCATGATGTCCTAATTGAAAGCTATGACGGGTTCACTAAGTTTGATGAGATAATCCTGGATCAACTAGAGGTCTGGATCCAGGTGCTGGATCTCCCTCCTATGTACACGAAAGAGCCGGTCATCGGATCGCTGACGAAGAAAGTTGGCACGGTGGTGAAGGTCATGCTAAACCCTAGATGGGGTAGTGGAAGAATCGTGAGGGTCCGGGTTAAACTTAATGTGAATGAACCCTTGATGAGGTTTGTTTCTATTACCAAGAACAAGAAGAAAGTATATTACTCGATCCTGTATGAGAAGATGCCAGTTTTCTGTTATGTGTGTGGCCATATGGGACATACTTACTTGGAGCATGGCAATGGGAAGCATGACAAGACCTCTATGGCTTGGGGGGACTGGATTCTTGCGCCTAGACCAGGATCACATGCCCAACTCCCACGCCAAGGTACTAAGGGGATGCACCAACCTAATCCCCAGGGCAGAAGCGATGGGGACTCAGCATCGGATGCTGATTTAAAAGATGATGCTAGTAGCCCTCTAAAGGCCAGTGGTGAAACTATGGTGGAAGGGGACAGATCGCGGAAGAGACTCACTTACGATGATCCGATGGCCTCTAGCAGGGAGAGACTGGCGTTGGGCGGACCATCGATTGCTGGGAAAGATCAACTAGAGCTTCTTGACCATGAGAGTAATGGGGAGGAGAGGGACGAAGAGGATGCCTCATCTCAAGATTCGAAAAGGTCCAGAACTGGTAGTAAATGTTGGAATTATGCCCTAGAGGCAATAATAAATATAGTTATTATTATAATTTCTGTATCAAGATAATCGTTTATTATCCATGTTATAATTGTATTGAATGAAGACTCATTTACATGTGTGGATACATAGACAAAACACTGTCCCTAGCAAGCCTCTAGTTGGCTAGCCAGTTGATCAAAGATAGTCAGTGTCTTCTGATTATGAACAAAGTGTTGTTGCTTGATAACTGGATCACGTCATTAGGAGAATCACGTGATGGACTAGACCCAAACTAATAGACGTAGCATGTTGATCGTGTCATTTTGTTGCTACTGTTTTTCTGCGTGTCAAGTATTTGTTCCTATGACCATGAGATCATATAACTCACTAACACCGGAGGAATACTTTGTGTGTATCAAACGTCGCAACGTAACTGGGTGACTATAAAGATGCTCTACAGGTATCTCCGAAGGTGTTCGTTGAGTTAGTATGGATCAAGACTGGGATTTGTCACTCCGTGTGACGGAGAGGTATCTCGGGGCCCACTCGGTAATACAACATCACACACAAGCCTTGCTAGCAATGTGACTTAGTGTAAGTTGCGGGATCTTGTATTACGGAACGAGTAAAGAGACTTGACGGTAAACGAGATTGAAATAGGTATGCGGATACTGACGATTGAATCTCGGGCAAGTAACATACCGAAGGACAAAGGGAATGACATACGGGATTATATGAATCCTTGGCACTGAGGTTCAAACGATAAGATCTTCGTAGAATATGTAGGATCCAATATGGGCATCCAGGTCCCGCTATTGGATATTGACCGAGGAGTCTCTCGGGTCATGTCTACATAGTTCTCAAACCCGCAGGGTCTGCACACTTAAGGTTCGACGTTGTTTTATGCGTATTTGAGTTATATGGTTGGTTACCGAATGTTGTTCGGAGTCCCGGATGAGATCATGGACGTCACGAGGGTTTCCGGAATGGTCTGGAAATGAAGATTGATATATAGGATGACCTCATTTGATTACCGGAAGGTTTTCGGAGTTACCGGGAATGATGAATGGGTTCTGGGAGTTCACCGGGGGGGGGGGGGGCAACCCACCCCGGGGAAGCCCATAGGCCTTGGGGGTGGCACACCAGCCCTTAGTGGGCTGGTGGGACAGCCCAAGAAGGCCCTATGCGCCATAGGAAGAAAATCAAAGAGAAAAAAAAAGGAGGAGGTAGGAAAGGAAAGAAGGACTCCACCCACCAAACCAAGTAGGACTCGGTTTGGGGGGGGGGGGAGACCTTCCCCCCTTGGCTCGGCCGACCCCCTTGGGGCTCCTTGAGCCCCAAGGCAAGGCTCCCCCTCTCCCACCTATATATACGGAGGTTTTAGGGCTGATTTGAGACGACTTTTCCACGGCAGCCCGACCACATACCTCCACGGTTTTTCCTCTAGATCGCGTTTCTGCGGAGCTCGGGCGGAGCCCTGCTGAGACAAGATCATCACCAACCTCCGGAGCGCCGTCACGCTGCCGGAGAACTCTTCTACCTCTCCGTCTCTCTTGCTGGATCAAGAAGGCCGAGATCATCGTCGAGTTGTACGTGTGCTGAACGCGGAGGTGCCGTCTGTTCGGCACTAGATCGTGGGAGTGATCGCGGGACGGTTCGCGGGGAGGATCGAGGGACGTGAGGACGTTCCACTATATCAACCGCGTTCACTAACGCTTCTGCTATACGGTCTACAAGGGTACGTAAATCACACATCCCCTCTCGTACATGGACATCACCATGATAGGTCTTCGTGCGCGTAGGAAATTTTTTGTTTCCCATGCGACGTTCCCCAACAGTAAAGCTACTATGGATGCTAGTCATCAGATATCGGCGAGCTCTGAGAAGGAGCTCGACCGGACACAATGAAAATCTTGTGCTGGAATTGCCGTGGGTTGCGCAAACCAGCGGCAGTTCGTGCGCTCTTGGGGATCATCCGTGCGCGACTTGATCGGGCCGTAGGGAATGCCTCTTGGGCTGATTTGTTCCTGGACTTTGGAGTGTCCAATGAGGAGTTTGATAAGTCTGATCACCGCCCTATCCATATAGATACTGAACACTCTTTGGGCCTGCTCCAGCAAAGATCGATAGGTCCTCGGAAATTCGAAGCCCGCTGGCTAGCTGAGGAGAGCGTCGAAACCATTGTTCAGGAAGCGTGGGAAAGAAGGAGGGGGGAAGGAATTGCGCCCCTAGCCACGACTTTTGCTGAGGTCCACGCCGACCTACATCGGTGGGATAAGGAGGTTCTCAAGGGTCGGAGAAGGAGGCTCCGGGGATTACAGAAGGAGCTAAATGACGTCCTCTCAGGGCCATTATCTGATGAGGCTCGGTAAAGCAACAGGAATTACATATTCAAATCGAGAAACTCCTCGAGCAGGAGGAATTGTACTAGCTTCAGCGCGGCAGAGCGGACTGGCTGTCGAAAGGGGACCAAAATACACAGTTCTTTCACCGCGCTGCGAATGGCAGGAAGCGACGCAACCTAATCAAGAAGTTGAGGGGAAATAATGGTGTTTGGATAGAGAATCCACAGGACTTGCAAACCCATGTTACGGACTACTTCTCATCCTTATTTACATCGGAGGTGCAGGAGATTGACGAAGCCCTATTCCAAAAAGTTGCACCTCGTGTAACCATGGAGATGAACGCTGAGTTGACTAAACCCTATACGAGAGAGGAGGTAAAGAAAGCTCTCTATAATATTGGAGATCTAAAAGCACCTGGGCCGGACGGTCTTCATGCGGTCTTCTACAAACGCTTTTGGCACATCATTGGAGAGGACCTGGTGGATGAAGTACTACAAGCTATTCAGAACAAGAAGATTCCAGCTGGGTGGAATAACACAACTATTGTGCTAATCCCAAAGGTAGAGAACCCTGAGAGTATAACCCAATTTAGACCGATCAGCCTCTGCAACGTTCTATATAAAATCATCTCGAATGTTCTTGCTGGGAGGCTAAAGTTTCTGCTGACTGACATAATATCCCCTAACCAGAGCGCCTTTGTCCCGGGAAGGTTGATCACCGACAACTTTCTGGTGGCCTTTGAATCATACCACGCTATCAAGAAGAAGATGTCTGGATATGGCACCTGTGCGGTCAAGCTAGATATGCACAAGGCTTATGACCGCGTAGAATGGCAGTTCCTCGAACGCATGATGATCAGATTGGGCTTCTCACAGGATTGGGTGGATCTTGTTATGGAATGCGTATCTTCGGTGCACTACCAGGTGCGCATCAACAATGAACTATCGGAATACTTTATCCCGTCTCGGGGACTACGGCAAGGGGATCCTCTGTCCCCCTATTTGTTCTTGTTATGTGCAGAAGGACTCTCAGCTATATTATCGCATGAGGAGCTGGCAGGCAATATATCCGGGGTGAGGGTGTGTCGGTCGGCTCCATCGGTATCACACCTCCTCTTCGCGGACGATTCCCTCATTTTGATGAAAGCAGATCAGGCGAATGCTACGAGTCTCCATCAAGCTCTCCAGGACTACTGTGCAGCGTCGGGACAAATGGTAAGTGAGGCCAAGTCGGCGATCTTCTTTAGTCCATGCACTCATGTTTAGGTCCGAGCTGATGTGTGCGTTACACTAAACATCATGGCCGAGGCGGTCTCAGAAAAGTATCTCGGACTCCCACCCATTGTGGGGGTGGATCGTTCCGATTGCTTCCAACACCTGGTGGAGAGGGTTTTAAGCAGAATTAGAGGTTGGAAAGAGAAGCTTCTATTGGTAGGAGGAAGGGAGATCCTACTCAAAGCTGTGATCCAAGCTATCCCTTCTTATGCCATGTCTGTCTTCAAACTACCGAAGGAAATATGCAACGACATTACCTCTACGATGTACAAATACTGGTGGGGTGATGATGATCATAAGAAACACATGCACTGGTTCGCGTGGTGGAAGATGTGTGTGCCCAAGGAGCAAGGAGGGATGGGGTATCGCGATATACACTGCTTCAACCTTGCCCTCCTCGCAAAACAGTCGTGGAGACTACTGAGTGAACCGGATTCTCTATGTGCCCAAGTACTTAGAGCCAAATACTTCCCCGATGGTGACCTATTGAACTGCTCGCTTAAGAAGGGGAGCTCGTATACCTCGCAGAATATATGGAGTGGTCTCCAAACTTTTAAAAAGGGCATCATTTGGAGAGTAGGTGATGGAACATCAATAAACCTTTGGAATGATCCTTGGATCCCTAGTAGCCCGAACAAGCGGCTCCACATGCCCAGGAATAATATTGTGCTTACTAGAGTATCCGAACTTATTGATGAGGAGAATAGAGTTTGGGATGAGGATCTTATAAGACAGCTTTTTTGGCCAATTGATGCCGAACACATACTAAGCATACCACTGGCACTTGGGATGATGACAGATTTTGTTTCTTGGCACCCGGACAGACGCGGTGTATTCTCTGTTAAATCGGCTTATCATGAAGAATGGGAATTCCAACATGGGCGAAAGTTGAGGAGGACAAGCAACCATCAAACCTCAGGTATTAACCCTATCTGGAAAACCCTTTGGAAGTTAAGGATCCCGACGAAGGTCAAAATCCATGCTTGGAGAACCTTGTTGGGCGCAATACCTTGCTATGGTGTCCTGGCGAACCGTCATATCAGAACCAGCTCGCAATGTCCCTTATGCACATCAGATTGTGAAAGTATCAAACATGTGATGTTCCAGTGCCCGCGTGTGTTGGAAATCTGGCGAATCCTGGGGTTGTCTAGTCTTATCCAGGAAGTATGCACGATGGAAAGGGATGGGGGTGCGATACTACAAGACTTGTTGCTGTCCAAGAGTAATATCCACTCGCACATAGCTGATGTTGGTAGGGGGAACTCATCGCTACTGCTGTTTGGTATGTGTGGTGGGAGAGAAGGCAATTTACTAATGGTGAGAAAGTATATGAACCACCCAGATCAGCACATGCGATATCAGCCCTAGCTACAAACTTCTCCCGGGCCGGGGGAAAAACGCTGAGTTTCCTCCGTCACGGTTGGAATCCACCTGGTGCTGGCCTCTACAAACTGAATGTTGATGCCTGCTTCAATACCGACGTCGGGACAGGAAGTTCGGGGGCAGTTGTACGCGACGATAAAGGCACCTTCATGGCGGCTCTGTGCAGCGACATCCCCTTTGCTGAGGATGCAGGATCGGCGGAAGCTAGAGGTCTGAGAGATGGGCTTCTATTGGCGAATGAATTGGGGCTGGAACAGCTTGTGGTTGAGTGTGATTGCATGGAGGTGGTGGACACTATGTGCGACGGAGGAAACTCACTTGGACCGGCTGCTGCAATATATGAAGAATGTGCTTTCTTGGCTAAGAATTTTAGTTTCATCCAATTTCAGTTCTGCCCTAGGGAGGCCAATATGGTAGCTGATACTCTTGCTAGAAATGTTGTAACCACTCGAACTATTAAGTGGTTTGAGGAACCCCCGGGTTTCCTTGTCGATGTATTAGCAAATGATGTAACACTCCTTTCTTATGAAATATAAAGGCCATCCTGGCCTTCCCCGTTCAAAAAAAAATTGACATAATTTATTCAATTTTGAAAAACCTCAATTTATCCCCACCTGCCAATTTGGCCTTGATTTGGCATGCCATGCAGGTGTTTTTTTCTTCTGTTTTCCCTGCAAAAAACGGTCCAATGGCTTCCCAATCCGTTTGCCGCATCACCTCCTTTCTCCTTCTAGCACTGCAAACATCCCGTGTGTCGTCGAACTCACCTGTATGCGTGTCAAATCCTGACGCCGTGTACGAGCCTGTCGAGGCGCGTGCCATCAGCGCCGCACTTGAGGCAGCCTTTCCCAAGGTCGGGTGAGTCGGTTGACAATGAATGAGTAAGGCAGAGGCGCCCGCGTATAGGATGTATCCGCGGCGAGGACGACACGCTCCTTATACCCCTGAGCGTGTTGCTTCGATTTGACGAAAACGAGTACCGCAAATATCCCATCAATGATTGATCCTATACCCGTCAACACCCCCAGGGACTGTGCGTTCTGCAATCATGGCATGTGTTGGCCTTAGCTTTCGTGCGACAACAACCTAGCAAGAAGGGGGACGCCACCACGAAATCAAACCCACAATTTGAGATGAGATTGGCTTGTTGGGAAATGCATGGCTTTGTAGATCTCGACACACATGGAGAAATCTCCACTGAATGCCTCGAGGACATGACTGTCTCCTCTTTTCACTGTTGGTTCTCCGGCCTCGCCTCTCGGCTTGCCGCGTAACCCATGGTAGCTTCCTATCATGGCGACAGGGCAAGGAGGGTGGCTACACAAAGGACGATGTCGAATTTCCCGGTTGGTGCGCTCCGCCACGACTGGGTTCTTAGTAGAGGATGGAGCGACATGTGGTGGTGAACTGGTGAAGGTGCCATGGCATGGTCGCATGGGTGTGCCCATGACACAAACACTCTTAGGACACAGAGGTGACGATTCACCAAATGTTCATCTCGACTGAATGGCGACACTCCGAGCAGCGTCGTAATCTGCACGCCCCAGCGAGCCATGCGAGTTCGCCGTTGAGGGAGGTGTGTCGAGGTGCTCTCGGTAACATCCAACTTGAGCTCTCTCATCTATCCTCACTTCCACATGTGGTAGTCGCGTGAGGCCTCCCCCCTCTTGACCACGACGACCAACAAAGTGGATCGTGCTCGTGCGGCCCGCCAAGCAAGGCCATGCAGTACTTCGAGAGATGCGAGAGTAAGGGTGCTCGCCGGACATGCACACGTACTCGACACCGCATATGCGCCACCATGATCAAGGTGCACTCCACCAACGACAATTTCGGCAACACACTCAACGTGTCTGAGAGGTAAACATGTGTTGCGCTGAACCGATTTTTGCAGGGGAGGGTAAACGGAATGAAAACCGACAAAAAAATAAAAAAGAACCTCCTATGTCGCATGTCTAGCCATAAATCATTTGGTGGTAGTGGTGGTGGGGGGAATCGATTAGGGTGAATGATGGCTCAAAGGTGAAACAATGAAGGTATAAATTGAGGATTTTCTCAAAATTAGGTAAATTTAGAGCACGCTTGGGACTGCTTTATTCCAGAAAATTCAGCTTCGCTATAGAAAACATAAGCCAAACGGTGTAGCTTCATGATATGCCGCTCTGCAAAAAAAAACTAGAATCTAGGGTCCAACCCCTTGTTTTTTGTGAAGGTCTCTAGAAGGTGCTTTTCATAAAATTGTAAAAGCTGGAGTCGGAAGAAAATTATCCATCACTGACATCGGTAAGTGGATACCTTTTGTTTTTTTCCCTCTTATCCAATCAAATATATCATTCCCATCAAAAATTTCATTCGTGAAGCTGAAGCTAGATGAAAACCAAACACTCTCTTTGAAAAGGTTGCTGCTCCTGTATAAGACTGCTTCAAAATGAATTTGATGAAGCGAAACTCATTTTAATGGAGCGGTCTCAGACAGCCCCTTAGTCGATTTTGGTGAATCATGTAGGTAAATTTGGAATTAACTCCTCTCTTTTTTGCAAATAACATCTGATTAGCACTATCGCCTTTATTGGCCAGGTTAGTTTGGTCACGACTTTTCGGCCCAGTTGCTTGTCTGAGCTCAGAGACGGCCACCCCAGAGCTCCGCGCTAGTTCGATGCCACAGTAATCGGACCGGTCGGGTAGTTCCATGGGCGCGAAAGCCAGCGCGCCACTTGCCTTCCTCACCGTTCGAAAATAACTACAAACTGATCACTCACCCCGTGTCACATCCAGCCGCTCTGTACACATACTACTCCTACGTTGTGAAAATGCGGCGAGCTTTGTGCGCGGTGATCATCCTCGGGGAGAACGCCGACTAACAGCGACGACAGCGACGTGTCCCCCGGGTGTGGTCGACGGTGCGAGCCAACACGGCCAAGTGTTGGGCCGTGTTGTGTGTGCCGCTGCCGATGCCGCTGCCTTTCCACGCCACTTTTGAGCTTCCAGCTTCTTCTGCCCGGCTTCTTCTTCCCACCGGCAATTCTGACTCCTCCGGATGAGCCAGGCGACGCATATATAGCCGCGTATTCCCACCGTTTCCCCCTCCCCCCTCCCACACCCATCCAATTCCCCCACTCCATCGCCGCTCCTTCCCGGCCCTTCCTCGGCTCCTCGCATTGCAGGGAGGAGGCTCAATCAAGGTGATGATGTACCACCACATCGTTGTCCCCCTCTCTCTCTCTCTCTCTCTCTCTCTCTCTCTCGAAATCGAAATCGAAATCAGCGACATGCATTTGATGTAGGACTGCGTGTTGATGGTTAGTTGATTTGATTGTGCCATGCCAATCCTTCTTGATGGCGGAAGTGCGTGCTTTCGCGAATTAATTCCTTTCTCTCTCTTTTTGGGGTGTGTTCTACGCTTCGAACTAGCCTTTCTTCTCATCAGTTCTTTCCTTCTTTTGTGCCTAGCGAATAGCGTAGATCGGTTGCAATCGGCCGTTCGTCGATCCATCTCCTCTCTCTTGCTTTGCCCGCGTGAGATTGGCGTGCCTCTGTTTCATTTCCTAACTCTGTTCTGCGGACGCTGAGTATAGGGTAGTATAGAAGATTTCGGCTATAATTCTGACCGGGTGTGTGTGTGTGGAGTGCAGATGCCGACCATCATCATCAAGGTGGACCTGGACTGCGCCCGCTGCCACCGCAAGATCGAGAGGGTGCTCGACAGGATCAGAGGTACGTACTTCGCTCCAGCATCGCCATGTGTTTCTTTGTGTGTGTGTGTGTGTGCTAAATTTGAGCTTGTTAATGGCGACGAGGCTGATGGGATTCTTGGCGTGCGTGCAGAGAAGGGCGAGTTCGTCATCGACGACATCGAGTACGATGAGAAGAACAACAAGGTGATCGTGAAGGGGCCCTTCGACGCGGACAAGCTCTCCGACAAGCTCTGCTGCAAGGCCTGCAAGATCATCAAGGAGATCGAGATCGTGGAGCCGCCGCCGCCCCCGCCGCCGGAGCCGCCGAAGAAGGAGGAGCCCGCGCCCCCGGCGCCGGAGCCGGAGGTCGTGGTGCCGCCGCCGCCAGCGGTCCTGGAGGTGCCCAAGGCCGAGCCCGAGCCGGAGCCGCCCAAGAGTGAACCGGAGCCGCCCAAGGAGGAGCCGCCGCCCCCGCCCACGCCCAAGAAGGAGGAGCCCACGCCGCCGCCGCCCAAGATCGTGGAGGTGCCGTACCCGTGGCCGTACCCCTACCCGTACCCGGCGTGGCCGTCGGACTGCTGCTGCTGCCACGGCCACGGCGGCTGCCACTGCTGCTCCTGCAAGCAAGAGCCGGCCCCGGCGCCGGCGCCGGCACCCCCGCCGCCCCAGTACAACATCTACCCGCAGTACCCGCCGTACCCGCCGTACCCGCAGCAGCCAGCGTACCCGTGCGGCGGCTACAAGATCGTCTGCGAGGAGGACCCCTCCTACGCCTGCGCCATCATGTGATCGATCGATTGGTCAGTACGTGGCGCTACACCCCGCTCCCATCCCACCACCTCCGCCGTCGCGTCCGCCATTAATCCGATATGATCTTCCCGTATAAGCACCGTACAGATACGCCGCGCGCGCATGTATAGGCTCCCTTCGCGTACATATACACGCGCCCCATATACACCTACTCTCTACTCTGCTCTACTCCCACTGTTCATTTCCCCTGTGATTAGAGGCAGGAATAAAATACATACACCCAACTGCATTCATGTACTACGTACGTATATACTGCTACTACTGCCCTTATAAACTAAGGATGATCTGAGATCCATGATCAGGGTCTGTCGACTGTCACTCCTCCACTTTTATCTAATTATTTGTATGTGCTGCTGTGACATCTTGTCACTTTAAATTATGTATTATCGTGTACTCTATGTTGCACCCTGATCTGATGGAGTGCCGGGCTTCATTATCCTCACCACTCATAAGCTTTTGCTTTGCTGCGATGGCTCCGTGTGTCCCCAGAAGTGATTATGCAGCCATGCTTTCTCGTGTATGATTGTTCTGTAATACAGTAGTCTGTAAAGATGGGGCGAAAAAGACGCGGTTGATGGGTACGGATGGGATTGCGTCGAGGAGCGTCATCAGGAGGAGGTGATTAGGCGCGCACGTAACGCTGAGGCGATCCCTGATGGAGACCAGATGAGGGTTAAAGGCTAAAGCGAGCGAGGAGAGCGAGAGGCCACAGAACCGAAACGAAGCCAGCTGCTGCCGCTGTGGTAGGGATGATGTGTCGCCCGCGTGGCCTCAGGCGGTGGTGGCATGGGTGGCACGTACGTACGCAGAGCAAAGCAACGTCAACATGCATGAATAGATAGAGGCCAAGCAGACCACGTGCAACGCGTGGTTGGCTGTGTCCAACTCACACGAAAACAGAGGCCAGGCAGGGGATGTGTGCGTCTTCGGTTCTTCGTCTGGCGAGTTCGTCTGGACATTTTTCCTCCAGGGATTAGTAAATTGCAGCGGGACAGTGAGTTCCTCTCGCGAGTTCACCGTTGTTTGTTTCGTGGGACGGAGGATCAGTCAGAGGTCACCTCCGCCTCGCAGGAGGCAGGACAAATTCTTCTTCTTGTACCCTTTTCTTGCTCCTCGAATTGCCGGGAGCGGATGGCCCGCAGCCATTTCCAGCTACAATCTGAGAGGTGAAAGGAAAGGAGGAGGCGTTCGGAGGTTGTGGGTGGGGGTGGTTCTAGCTCCTGGCGAGTCGCCGTCGCCGGTATCTCAGCTGGGGGGGGTCCTCCTCAGCTCGCCTCCACCGTGCCTACCGGAGGACGGGAACGGGACGAGTGAGAGTGGACGGAGATCTGCACGATGGATGGCTTTCTCTGCCCGCACCCCCCCAGCAGAGTCCATGTCTGATCGGGACGGGCCACCCGCAGCGCCACGACCCCTCCAGTTTTTTTTTTTTTTTGAGGACCCCCCTTTGGATCCTGCGGTCCTGGGCCTTTTCTCTTTAGTCTCATGGGCCTCATGGTTATGGAGACTCTCGGTTCTCACGAGACGGCCCGGCGAATTTCCACTCAAAAAAACTCTGCTGTTAAGCAGTCGATGCAGTGACTTGCCTATAAAAAAATAAACCATGGTGATGGCCAACCCAACCTTGATGTATGCATCGTCAGACGACGACGGTCGCACTGAACATGAATCTTGCAGAGATCACGGGAGTCATTACAGAAACGCGCTACCCCATCGACCAGACGAGACAGCGTATAATCTGTCACCTCTGACTGCACTAGGCGTCTTGCTCTTTTTGCGCTTGACCGGATGACAGTGCGAGTTTAGTACTCCCCCACTTTACGTAGTACAGTACGATTAGTTATGGCAAGGACGAACGTTAGGACGGCCGTTGGGACGTCGTGTCAGATGGCCGGAAATGCTTACGTGCGGAGCACTGCGGCCTCCTCTCTATGGTCCAGTGCAGTACAGCAGCCCCCGCCAAGTCGCGAATCCATTCGTCTTGTAGCTTCATCAGCTGAGCTCCCCGTCTTGGCAAGTTGCGGCCTGTGCAGCCGTGCTGATCCTGACCTGTACCGGGTGGCCACGCACAGCGTCGGTGTTCACATGGATAGGCGGCCAGGACGGGACACTAGTGCGGTCGAGCTCCACCCAAACAAGAGGAATTACGGTCAGGTGGCGTGAGATTAGCAGCAGCCAGCAGGAGCAGCAGGTGTTCTGTACCATCGGGCCTCGGCTGCTCTCTGCAAGAAGTGGCTGGCTCCTGACGACACACACGAGATGTTCCACCAGAGACAGTGGCACCGACGCTATCACTGGGTGTATCTCTTCTTCTTTTTTTAACAAAGGGAAACAAAAAATCTGTCATAGTGCCATGTAAACAAAATACATTAGTTGTTGAAATTCACAACTACTTCTGATTTGATTAAACAGTATAAACACATTAAGTTGATTTACACAATTGTTTTAAGATGTATTGTCTTGTTTTCTGCCTTATTTATTATTAATATAAAAAAAGTATGAGGTCGTCTAAATTAAGAGAAACATAAGTATACATCATAAGTTTCATCGCCATGCGGATCTTTTGCTCAAATTTGTGCGTGCAAATTGTACTTTCCCTATGATCATGGACGTCCTATTCTAAAATAAATAGTGATGTTATGGTTTAGCTTCTTTACCAAAAATATGGCAATGTGTTTTTGGTTCTCTGAATTTGGTTGTTTGTTGAAAAAAAGAAAAATGATTGCATTGTTGTCTATTGTAGACGGTGTCTTTTATAAAGAAGAACTCACATTAGTTTTGTATACTAATTCCTGAATATTGGGTACAACCCTTCGATATTTTGAGTTATCATTTTCACTCATGTTTGAGCTGGCAAGTTCTTTCCTTGCATGCTTACACGTAGATGGACTCTACACCATGCATTTTTTATACAACAGTAAGTAGAATTAAATTCTTATACAAGACACATCGTATTTCAATTGATATCCATAGTTTCAGATTTTTAGTTAAAAAACTAAGTTGAAAAGTATGGTACCATGTCATATATCTGTGCGTAATCTTCAGGTTTGTAGTTGTTATTTTCTTACATTCACAATAAGTACTATAAATATATTGTAATATGAGACAAGCTTGCTAAGTATCTTTTCCTTTTTAATTATTAATGCAAAAGTATTATTGATCTCCCATGTTGCGTGTTGACGAATGAGCAACCTAAATGCCTTTTCAGTAATGAATCTTAGCGAAGACATTTCAAAGGAGATGGGACCATGTTGGACAAGTCAAATTATTGGGCTAGAGCAGTAGTAATTTTTATTGCTTTGTTTCTATATTTCCTTCGTTGTATTTCTACGTGTTATCAACTTGGAATAGATGATACTTTCACAATCAAATTTAAAGTTACTCTTCCTTGCATTTTTTTCTTTCAAGTTATTCTACAAAAAACATACCATGGCGGGCATTGTTGTCTAATACATTATGTTCCATTTTCTCCACCACTATATGCTCTTTATTTGTGGTCGTATTCCTTTTACCAATTGTCTATTCATTCACATTATATTTATTTTCTGCTTGTAGTATGTTTTGTCATCTATATTGGACCGCATGCCCACCATTGATCTTCTTTTGATAAACTTCTCATTGTTGCTCATATTACTTGATGACATCGAGATGAATATAGTGTCTAGCTTTATCTTCAAGTGTTGTGAGTGTCTTTAGTTGGATTTGAATTCATGTTTGTCGTGGTTTACTTACGCGGGTGTGGATCTTACGTTGTATCTTTGGAAGGAGCATTGGCCGAGACGTGCGTTGTACGTGCATGATTACTAGTTTATTAAGAAGAAGATAATTGGTCAGTTAATTTAGGAAAAACTTGAGAGGAAAAAAACCCGACACAAACACTCCCAAAGCAGGGTACTCATAAAGCATGAAACGCTAGGATCATTCAGGTAGGCCGTCCAATGCTTCCAACACATAACAAACTTAGCCCTCAACACTTACACAACACATCCAAACCCACAACACCAACTTAGAAGACCAAATCTACGACGACGACACATGAATCATTGGATGTATATGAGCAAAATAAAATACGTGCGTACTTAGATGTGAAACTACGTAGGATCTACTGTTGAAGAATTTGGGTTTCAACAGTAACCTGATGCACGGATTTCATAGAATTTTCAATGCCACTTCTCCTTCCGCATTTGAAACATGGTGAAGAATTGGTTGGGCCTTCATGTGCTTGACACTGCCTCCTGAAACACATTCGTTGACGTCAAGTCCTGTGGGACTTCATCATGCACCATGACATTTATAAGCGCATGGCAGCCCTTACCGTGTTGGTCACACAGGAGATTTAAAACAAGGAAAACTCGCGCGATTTTACCCACAAACAGACTCGTCCTATGGTCATCATCCGACACATCCGTAATGAGGCCACGTTGCGGGTTGTGGCCGGTGCTTAGCATTTGGGTATTTTCATGTCGGGGGAGTTGGCTTTTTCCCTTCTTTTTGCACTTGTGCGATCGATATGTAACACGTATCAATTAATGAATGTGACAAATCTAATACCATTTTTAAGAAAAAAGATCATTATTTCCTCTTATGTTGCAAAATGTTCTAGTGTTTCATAGTTTACAGGCCGTGGCTTTGTAGCCGAAATGGTATCCGCACTTTTGCTGCAATAATGCTACATCGGTGGACCCTTACATGGGTCTTATAGGGTGAGTCTGAATTGGCAAACTACTATCACATTAAGGGGGAGGGGGAGCAGACCCTGTTGGAAATATGCCCTAGAGGCAATAATAAAATGGTTATTATCATATTTCCTTGTTCATGATAATCGTCTATTGTTCATGCTATAATTGTATTAACAGGAAACGGTGATACATGTGTGAATAAATAGATCACAATGTGTCCCTAGCAAGCCTCTAGTTGGCTAGCTCGTTAGTCAATAGATGATCATGGTTTCCTGATCATGGGCATTAGATGTCATTGATAACGGGATCACATCATTAGGAGAATGATGTGATGGACAAGACCCAATCCTAAGCATAGCACTAGATCGTATTGTTCGTATGCTAAAGCTTTTCTAATGTCAAGTATCTTTTCCTTCGACCGTGAGATTGTGCAACTCCCGGATACCGTAGGAGTGCTTTGGGTGTATCAAACGTCACAACGTAACTGGGTGATTATAAAGGTGCACTACGGGTACCTCCGAAAGTGTCTGTTGGGTTGGTACGAATGGAGATCGGGATTTGTCACTTCGTGTGACGGAGAGGTATCTCTGGGCCCACTCAGTAGAACATCATCATGAGCTCAATGTGACTAAGGAGTTAGTCACACGATGACGTGCTACGGAACGAGTAAAGAGACTTACCGGTAACGAGATTGAACAAGGTATAGGTATACCGACGATCGAATCTCGGGCAAGTTCTATACCGACAGACAAAGGGAATCGTATACGGGATTGATTGAATCCTTGACATCGTGGTTCATCCGATGAGATCATCGTGGAGCAAGTGGGAGCCACCATGGGTATCCAGACCCCGCTGATGGTTATTGGCCAGAGAGGTGTCTCGGTCATGTCTGCCTGTCTCCCCAACCCGTAGGGTCTACACACTTAAGGTTCGATGACGCTAGGGTTATAGGGAATTATTATACGAGGTTACCGAAAGTTGTTCGGAGTCCTGGATGAGATCCCGGACGTCACGAGAAGCTCCGGAATGGTCCGGAGGTAAAGATTGATATATAGGACGGATGGTTTTGGACACCAGAAGTGTTTCGGGCGTCACCGGTAATGTACCGGGACCACCGGGACCACCGGAGGTGGCCCCGGGGGACCACCGAAAGGGGGCAACGACCCCGGGAGGTAAGGTGGGCCAAGTGGGGGTGGGAACCAGCCCCTAGGTGGGCTGGTGCGCCTCCCCGCTCAGCCCATTGCGCAAGGGAGAGAAAAGGGGGGGCAAACCCTAAGCCAGGTGGGCCTAAGGCCCACCAGTTGGTGCGCCACCCCCTCCTCCCCCTTCTGGCCGCCGCACCTCCCATCTGGGGGGCTGCCGCACCCCCTAGGGTGGGAACCCTAGGGGTGGCACCCCCTCTCCCCTTCCCCTATATATAGTGGGCACTTTTGGCCATTGGGCGACAGACTTTTCCCTCTCCCTCGGCGCAGCCCTGCTCTTCTTTCTCCTCCTCTCCGCCGGTGCTTGGCGAAGCCCTGCCGGGAGAGCTCGTCTCTCCATCGACACCACGCCGTCGTGCCTCTGGAGTTCTTCCCCAACCTATCCCTCCTCCTTGCTGGATCAAGGTGTGGGAGACGTCACCGGGCTGCACGTGTGTTGAACGCGGAGGTGCCGTAGTTCGGCACTAGATCGGAATCGCTGCGAGTACGACTCCATCAACCGCCTTCTAGCAACGCTTCCGCTTAGCAATCTTCGAAGGTATGATGCTCTTACCCCTCTCTCATTGCTGGTCTCTCCATAGGAAGATCTGAATATGCGTAGGAAAATTTTAAATTTATGCTACGTTACCCAACAGTGGCATCCGAGCCAGGTTTTCTATGCGTAGATTCTATGCACGAGTAGAACACAAAAGTTGTGGGCGATGATTTGTCAATTTGCTTGCCGCTACTAGTCTTATTCTTTTCCGGCGGTATTGTGGGATGAAGCGGCCCGGACCGACTTTACACGTACGCTTACGTGAAACTGGTTCCACCGACACACATGCACACCATGCATAAAGGTGGCTAGCGGGTGTTTGTCTCTCCTACTCTAGTCGGATTGGATTTGATGAAAAGGGTCCTTATGAAGGGTAAATAGCTTTGGCATATCATCGTTGTGGCTGTCACGTAGGTAAGAAGGCATTCTTGCTAGAAACCCAAATCAGCCACGTAAAACTTGCAACAACAATTAGAGGCCGTCTAACTTGTTTTTGCAGGGTTTGACATGTGATGTGATATGGACAAAGTTGTGATGTTGCATGTATGATGTATGAGATGATCATGTTATTGTAATAGGTTTCATGACTTGCATGTCGATGAGTATGACAACCGGCAGGAGCCATAGGAGTTGTCTTAATTTATTGTATGAGATGCAACGCCATGTGCTTACTACTTTTACTTCATTGCTAACAGTTAGCTATAGTAGTAGTGATAGTAGTAGTTGGCGTGACGACTTCACGGAGACACGATGATGGAGATCATGATGATGGAGATCATGGTGTCACGCCGGTGGCGATGATGATCATGCGATGCCTGAAGATGGAGATCGAAAGAGCAAAGATGATAATGGCCATATCATGTCACTATATGATTGCATTGTGATGTTTATCATGTTTTATACCTTATTGCTTAGAACGACGGTAGCATAATAAGATGATCCCTCTTAAAATTTCGAGAACGTATTCCCCTTAGTGTGCACTGTTGCGAAGGTTCGTTGTCTCGAAGCACCACGTGATGATCGGGTGTGATAGATTCTAACGTTCGCATACAATGGGTGTAAGCCAGATTTACACACGCGAAACACCTAGGTTGACTCGACGAGCTTAGCATGTACAGACATGACCTCGAATACAAGAGACCGAAAGGTCCAACATGAGTCGTATGGTTGAATACGATCAGCATGCAGTTGCTCACCATGGTGACTAGTCCGTCTCACGTGATGACCGGACACGGGTTAGTCAACATGGATCATGTATCACTTAGATGACTAGAGGGATGTCGATTTAAGTGGGAGTTCATACTTAATTTGATTAAATGAACTTAATTTTCATGAACTTAGTCTAAAAGTTGTCTTTATAAATATTGTAGATGGCCAACGTCAACCTCAATTTCAACGCATTCCTAGAGAAAAACAAGCTGAAAGATGATGGTAGCAACTATGCGGACTGGGTTCGCAACTTGAAGCTCATCCTTGAAGCAGCTAAAAAGGCTTATGTCCTTGATGCGCCGCTAGGTGACCCTCCCGCTCCCGCAGCAGCCCAAGACATTCTGAACGTCTGGCAAACGCGGAGTGATGACTACTCTCTGGTTAGGTGTGGCATGTTATACAGTTTAGAAATGGGGCTCCAAAGGCATTTTGAGCAACACGGGGCATATGAGATGTTCCAGGAGCTGAAGCTAGTTTTTCAAGCTCATGCCCGTGTCGAGAGATATGAAGTCTCCGACAAGTTCTTTAGCTGTAAGATGGAGGAGAACAGTTCTGTCAGTGAGCACATACTCAAAATGTCTGGGTTACACGGTCGTCTGACTTCACTTGGAGTCGAACTTCCGGATGATGCTATAATTGACAGAATCCTCGAGTCTCTCCCACCAAGCTACAAAGGCTTTGTGCTTAACTACAACATGCAAGGGATGGAGAAGACCATTCCCGAGTTGTACTCGATGCTCAAATCTGCAGAAGTAGAAATCAAGAAAGAGCATCAAGTGTTGATGGTCAACAAGACCACTAGTTTCAAGAAAGGCAAGGGTAAGAAGAACTTCAAGAAAGACGGTAAAGCTGTTGCCGCGCCCGGTAAGCCAGATGCTGGGAAGAAGAAAAAGAATGGACCCAAGCCTGAGACTGAGTGCTTCTATTGCAAGGGAAAAGGTCACTGGAAGCGGAACTGCCCCAAATACTTAGCGGACAAGAAGGCGGGCAACGTTAAAGGTATATGTGATATACATGTTATTGATGTGTACCTTACCAGCGCTCGTAGTAGCTCCTGGGTATTTGATACCGGTGTTGTTGCTCACATTTGCAACTCAAAGCAGGAACTGCGGAATAAGCGGAGACTGGCCAAGGACGAGGTGACGATGCACGTCGGGAATGGTTCAAAGGTCGATGTGATCGCCGTCGGCACGCTACCTCTACATCTACCATCGGGATTAGTTTTAAACCTTAATAATTCTTATTTAGTACCAGCTTTAAGCATGAACATTGTATCAGGGTCTTGCTTAATGCGAGACGGCTACTCATTTAAGTCAGAGAATAATGGTTGTTCTATTTATATGAGTGATATGTTTTATGGTCATGCTCCGCTGGTGAATGGTTTATTCTTGATGAATCTCGATCGTGATGTTACACATATTCATAGTGTGAGTACCAAAAGATGTAAAGTTGATAATGACAGTCCCACATACTTGTGGCACTGCCGCCTTGGTCATATCGGCGTTAAGCGCATGAAGAAGCTCCATATTGATGGACTACTAGAGTCTCTTGACTTTGAATCATTTGACACTTGCGAACCGTGCCTCATGGGCAAGATGACTAAGACTCCATTCTCAGGAATAATGGAGAGAGCAACCAACTTATTGGAAATAATACATAGTGATGTGTGTGGTCCAATGAACGTTGAAGCTCGCGGTGGTTATCGTTATGTTCTCACTCTCACCGATGATTTGAGTAGGTATGGGTATATCTACTTGATGAAACACAAATCTGAGACGTTTGAAAAGTTCAAGGAATTTCAGAGTGAGGTTGAGAATCAACGTGACAGAAAAATTAAGTGTCTACGATCTGATCATGGAGGAGAATATTTGAGTCACGAGTTTGGCACACACCTAAGGAAGTGTGGAATCGTTTCACAACTGACCCCGCCTTGCACACCGCAACGCAACGGAGTGTCGGAACGTCGTAATCGCACTTTATTAGATATGGTACGATCTATGATGTCTCTTACCAACTTACCGCTATCATTTTGGGGATACGCATTAGAAACTGCAGCATTCACTTTAAATAGGGCACCGTCTAAATCCGTTGAGACGACACCGTATGAACTGTGGTTTGGCAAGAAACCTAAGTTGTCGTTTCTTAAAGTTTGGGGCTGCGATGCTTATGTGAAGAAACTTCAACCAGAAAAGCTCGAACCCAAAGCGGAGAAATGCGTATTCATAGGATACCCTAAGGAAACTATTGGGTATACCTTCTACCTTAGATCCGAAGGTAAAACCTTTGTTGCCAAGAACGGATCCTTTCTAGAGAAAGAGTTTCTCTCGAAAGAAGTAAGTGGGAGGAAGGTAGAACTTGATGAGGTAATTACACCCCCTCTCGAACAGGATAGTAGCGCAACGCGGGAAGTTGTTCCTGTGGCGCCTACACCGACTGAAGAGGAAGTTAATGATGATGATCATGAAGCTTCGGATCAAGTTACTACTGAACCGCGAAGGTCCACAAGGGCACGCTCCGCACCAGAGTGGTATGGCAACCCTGTGATGGAAATCATGTTGTTAGACAACGGTGAACCATCGAACTATGAAGAAGCGATGGCGGGCCCGGATTCCAACAAATGGCTCGAGGCTATGAAATCCGAGATAGGGTCCATGTATGAGAACAAAGTATGGACTTTGGTGGACTTGCCCAATGACCGGCGAGCCATAGAAAATAAATGGATCTTCAAGAAGAAGACTGATGCAAACGGTAATGTAACCGTTTACAAAGCTCGACTTGTCGCAAAGGGTTTTCGACAAATTCAAGGAGTTGACTACGAAGAGACTTTCTCTCCCGTAGCGAAGCTGAAATCAATCCGAATCATGTTAGCAATTGCCGCCTTTTATGATTATGAAATTTGGCAAATGGACGTCAAAACAGCGTTCCTTAACGGGAACCTTAAAGAAGAGTTGTATATGATGCAACCAAAAGGTTTTGTCAACCCTAAGGGTGCTAACAAAGTGTGCAAGCTCCAGCGCTCCATCTATGGGCTGGTGCAAGCATCTCGGAGTTGGAACATTCGCTTTAATGAGGTGATTAAAGCGTTTGGGTTCATACAGGTTTACGGAGAAGCCTGTCTGTACAAGAAAGTGAGTGGGAGCTCTGTAGCTTTCCTCATACTATATGTGGATGACATATTATTGATGGGGAATAATATAGAGATGTTGGAGAGCATAAAGGCCTATTTGAACAAGAGTTTTTCAATGAAGGACCTTGGAGAAGCTGCATACATATTAGGCATCAAGATCTATAGAGATAGATCAAGACGCCTCATAGGTCTTTCGCAAAGTACATACCTTGACAAGATATTGAAGAAGTTCAATATGGAAAACTCAAAGAAAGGGATCTTGCCAGTTTTGCAAGGCATGAGATTGAGTAAGACTCAGTCGCCGACCACGGCAGTAGATAGAGAGAAGATGAGTTCTGTCCCCTACGCTTCAGCCGTGGGCTCTCTAATGTATGCCATGCTGTGTACCAGACCTAATATAAACCTTGCCATAAGTTTGGTAGGGAGGTACCAAAGTGATCCAGGTATGGAACACTGGACAGCGGTCAAGAATATCCTCAAGTACCTGAAAAGGACTAAGGAAATGTTTCTCGTTTATGGAGGTGACGAAGAGCTCGTCGTAAAGGGTTACGTCAACGCTAGCTTCGACACAGATCCGGATGACTCTAAGTCACAGACCGGATACGTATATGTGTTGAATGGTGGTGCAGTGAGCTGGTGCAGCAGCAAGCAAGAAGTCGTGGCAACATCTACATGTGAAGCGGAGTACATAGCTGCTTCAGAAGCAGCTCATGAAGGAATTTAGATGAAGGAGCTCATCACCGACCTTGGAGTGGTTCCAAGCGCGTCGGGTCCAATGACACTCTTGTGTGATAACACTAGGGCCATTGCCATAGCCAAGGAGCCCAGGTTTCACTGGAAGACGAAGCACATCAAACACCGCTACAACTCTATCCAGGACCATGTCCAGAGTGGAGTGATAGATATTTGTAAAGTACACACGGATCTGAATATTGCAGACCCGTTGACTAAACCTCTTCCACGAGCAAAACATGATCAACACCATGAATGCTATGGGTGTTCGATACATCACAATGTAACTAGATTATTGACTCTAGTGCAAGTGGGTGACTGTTGGAAATATGCCCTAGAGGCAATAATAAAATGGTTATTATCATATTTCCTTGTTCATGATAATCGTCTATTGTTCATGCTATAATTGTATTAACAGGAAACGGTGATACATGTGTGAATAAATAGATCACAATGTGTCCCTAGCAAGCCTCTAGTTGGCTAGCTCGTTAGTCAATAGATGATCATGGTTTCCTGATCATGGGCATTAGATGTCATTGATAACGGGATCACATCATTAGGAGAATGATGTGATGGACAAGACCCAATCCTAAGCATAGCACTAGATCGTATTGTTCGTATGCTAAAGCTTTTCTAATGTCAAGTATCTTTTCCTTCGACCGTGAGATTGTGCAACTCCCGGATACCGTAGGAGTGCTTTGGGTGTATCAAACGTCACAACGTAACTGGGTGATTATAAAGGTGCACTACGGGTACCTCCGAAAGTGTCTGTTGGGTTGGTACGAATGGAGATCGGGATTTGTCACTCCGTGTGACGGAGAGGTATCTCTGGGCCCACTCAATAGAACATCATCATGAGCTCAATGTGAATAAGGAGTTAGTCACACGATGACATGCTACAGAACGAGTAAAGAGACTTACCGGTAACGAGATTGAACAAGGTATAGGTATACCGACGATCGAATCTCGGGCAAGTTCTATACCGACAGACAAAGGGAATCATATACGGGATTGATTGAATCCTTGACATCATGGTTCATCCGATGAGATCATCGTGGAGCAAGTGGGAGCCACCATGGGTATCCAGACCCCGCTGATGGTTATTGGCCAGAGAGGTGTCTCGGTCATGTCTGCCTGTCTCCCGAACCCGTAGGGTCTACACACTTAAGGTTCGATGACGCTAGGGTTATAGGGAATTATTATACGAGGTTACCGAAAGTTGTTTGGAGTCCCGGATGAGATCCCGGACGTCACGAGGAGCTCCGGAATGGTCCGGAGGTAAAGATTGATATATAGGACGGATGGTTTTGGACACTGGAAGTGTTTCGGGCGTCACCGGTAATGTACCGGGACCACCGGAGGTGGCCCCGGGGGACCACTGAAAGGGGGCAACGACCCCGGGAGGTAAGGTGGGCCAAGTGGGGGTGGGAACCAGCCCCTAGGTGGGCTGGTGCGCCTCCCCACTCAGCCCATTGCGCAAGGGAGAGAAAAGGGGGGGGGGGCAAACCCTAAGCCAGGTGGGCCTAAGGCCCACCAGTTGGTGCGCCACCCCCTCCTCCCCCTTCTGGCCGCAACCTATATATAGTGGGCACTTTTGGCCATTGGGCGACAGACTTTTCCCTCTCCCTCGGCGCAACCCTGCTCTTCTTTCTCCTCCTTTGTGCCGGTGCTTGGCGAAGCCCTGCCGGGAGACCTCGTCTCTCCATCGACACCACGCCATCGTGCTTCTGGAGTTCTTCCCCAACCTCTCCCTCCTCCTTGATGGATCAAGGTGTGGGAGACGTCACCGGGCTGCACGTGCGTTGAACGCGGAGGTGCCGTAGTTCGGCACTAGTTCGGAATCGCTGCGAGTACGACTCCATCAACCGCGTTCTAGCAACGCTTCCGCTTAGCGATCTTCGAAGGTATGAAGATGCTCTTACCCCTCTCTCGTTGCTGGTCTCTCCATAGGAAGATCTGAATATGCGTAGGAAAATTTTAAATTTATGCTACGTTACCCAATAGACCCATCGAGTTGAAATTCAAAGGGGCTTAGGGGCAAGTTATTTAGTTGGATGGGTTTGTCTTTTTTAAACTTTCGCACCCTTTTTATTAGCTAGTGATCAAAGCATTGTCTTTTACAAGCAAAGGGATGATGGCATCCGGTGCCTCATCAAACCAAGAACTAGGGGAAGAAAATTTATAAATAGCTAGCTCATCTGCCACAACATTAGCTTCCCTATGACAATGCTCATAGTGTACACATGTGAAGTCCCTCGTCATATGAAAACAATCATCTAAAATTGCAGCTAAGGATCCTGACGTATATTTCCCCCATCTTGCATTGCCATTATTACATCTGTACTACCAGAGTTGACGATCACCTTAGACCAGCCTACCGATGTTGCTACATTTAAACCAAACCGAAGTGCAAGCGCTTCTGCCATAAACACATCGGTGTTCACCCAGTTATGTTGTTATTTACATGGAAGGGTTTGTTGATTCCCTGTATTAAGCTTATGCCTTTAGCATTTGCTTTGTAGGTTGGCCCCAACATATGGAAGGCCTACATGGACGGGTGCTGTGCTGCCTAGAGTGGGCCCGTCCAATAGGGTTTTGGCTCCATGAGTGGTTACATAACCTTTCATGCGGTTTTTGAAAAATTTCACCTGTTTCCTTTTTGTGTGTGTCTTTCTCACTATCATTTTGTTCTTATTTTCACTCTCGCTTTGTTTTTATTTTTTATTTTCTATAAAAATTTCAAGTACATGTCAACATTTTGTTGAATAAACGTTGATTTATTTTGGGGTACAAGTAAAATATTTTTTCAGATACAAATTGATTTTTTTATTAAAAACACATTGCACAGTTTAATATATATGGCAAACATTGTATAAATACATGGTGATTATTTTTGAAACACATGCTGAACATTTTCTCAAATACATGTCAAACATATTTCTAATTATACGAGAAAATTTATCTTAAATAAAATGAACATTTTCTAAGACACATGTTGAATGTTTTGTAAACACATGGCAGACATTTTAACAAAATACATAATGATATTTTCTATAAATGTTTAACTTTTGTAAAGATGCACAGTCATTTTTTTATGAACATGGTAAATACCTTCTTAAATATGTGATGTCCTTTTAGCACATGATAAAAATAATAGAAGGTGACATTTTCTATTGATTAATAAAATAATAATAGTAAATTATAAAGAGGTAAACGATAAAAAAAAGGGCAATAAAACAGCCTACAAAAGTGTATGTGGTAAAGCCTTGACACGCATCACGGGAGTAATAGTTCCAACTACGAGCCCGAGTACTAGATCACAGTCGCTAGGCTTGTCCGTCCCCAATAAATACGTTAGCAAGTGGTTTTGCGAAGGTTCTAAGCACTTGTTCGTGGAACATTCCACTGGTTTTAGAAAGGTTCTACGCATTTCCCCCCCTCCTTTTTCTGTGTTTATTTGGAGTTGAAATCCGGTTTTTATATTTTTGGAGTGCACGTTGAACCTTTTTAAATACATGAAAAATATTCTTCATACACACCCTGAACATTGTTAGCACACATCGACCATTTTAGAATAATTGTTGAGCTTTTTTCAAATGCACATCAAATATTTTTTAAATACAGGGCTAACCTTTTTAAGCAAACAATGAAGAGTTTAAGAAATGCCTTAAAAATTTAAAACACGCAACAAATGTTCTAGTGTTATGAAACATTTTTTTCAGAAGTTATGCACAGTTTTTCACATTATATGAACTTTTTTAATAGCATGAACACATTTTAAAATATATGAACGTTTTTTTAAAACCATGAGAAGAATTGTTTTACATTCCCCAATTTTTTTATATATACGTGGTTATCGTTTTTTTAAAACTAAAAAAAATATATTTTTCATATCTATATTTGAAGCATTTTTGGAATGTAAATATAAGTAAGAAAAAAAATAAAGAAAGAATGCAAGCCTCACTGAAAAAAGAAAGAAATAGCTAAAATTCCAACTACAGGCTGCTCTAGAGGGGAGACGTACGTCCGCCTCACAACAAGCAAATAACGAAAAGAACTTAGCGGTGTAATGTACTGCCCTATTCGGAGTTAGTGCAGACTGGAGAGGTGTGCGTGCTATGACCGTCTTGTTAAAGGCGAGACATAGATGCTCCCGCACGTGGGTGACAAATCCACATCTAAGCGCATGTACAATGATACTATTTTAAAAGTGTCACATAAAATAAATAATGAGGTGGAGAAAAAAAAAATTCAAAAATGTGATAAATTTGCTACGAGCATGTGATGACGAACTAAGAGACCTCATGCTCTACACAATTGTTATTTACAGCCTATTGTGAACCCAAACAAGTGCTCACCTAAGCACTAGTATGATGATTTTCGCTAACGCCGGTGCTCCTTTAACCTGAATTTTCCATGGAATAGACAACAAAGAGAGAGAGAAAGAGAAAAGGAAAAATTAGACACGAAAGATAATCCGATAAGACAGCCAGAGAAAATCATAGAAAAGAAATAAAACAATGGGGCAGAGAGAAACCATAAAGATTATGCGGCAGGGCAGACAATAGGAAAATAAAACAAATAAACATCTCCATTTTCCGTAATGAATACATTAGCTTTTAGGATGAGCATCACCGGAACGGCCAAAATCATTGTGTTGACCCTTTAATCAAAGATTGACGCGATTTACCCTACTTTAAATTTTTATCCGAATGTGATCTTTTTCATGGCGTCTGCAATAAGGACGGTATGCTCAACACCATAACGCCGAGCGTGAGGGCGCTATGACCCTGCCATCATGTGTGTGCTAGAATAGCGGTTGACCGATATTTTATTTTCTGTAAGTCCAATAGCACAAAGACGCGGTGTATAGACAGACCACAGTGCCATGGTGAAAGGCGCTATACCATGAGAGGCAAAACCATGGCAGGACATAGCTGTTGAACAATTAGGCATAATTTTCATGATTAATTTCAAAATATAAAGCATGACGATAGCAGTTACTAACATGTGAAACTTTAACATACTAGATGCATCAGATAACATGAATAACAGCAAGACCGTGTAGCAAAACATGTACGCATCTAACATGTTCATCAGGCTAATGGGAACACGACGTACGTACCGAACGTTTGTAGAGGAAGCAGATTTGTTCGGTGCAGACGCGTTGTTGACGATGACGGGACGAAGTAGACGACACTTGAGGCGGCGGTACGCAGCACCGTTCGACTTACTTGGTAGACGACCCGTTGTGGAAGCAGCGAGCAATCGCGCAAAGCGCTTCCCAAAAACCTAATTCGCCTTCTCCCGTACAGGATCGCAAAGGCGACTGGTTCCGGAGACCTGCTCTCATGTTCGTCGTTGGACGCCGGCGCTCGGGATGAGGTAGACTACGATGGCGGTGCAAGTTGTGAGATGAGGCAAAACCCTAGATGGTTTTTGGTGTGTCTTTGGCCGACCCCGATAAGTTGTATATATAGGAGGACAAAGGTCGGTTCCGTGTCGCGACCACGTCTCAAATTGACTTGGTTTCCAAGTCGTATACTTACCGGACAAGTAATTAACTTGTCTTTCAAGACATAAAAAATAAAACGGCAAAAGGTAGCCGCGCCCCCGCAAGGCATCAGACCGGATTTTGGCGGACCATTCACGCGCATGTCGCACGTACGATCGGCCCGGCCCGGCCAGGCGAGGCGAGCGAACGCGTGCGTGTGGTTCTCTCATTTCTCTTCTCAACACACACTTAGAGTAGTGGGGAGAACTCACTATATAAAGAGATCCAACACTTCCTCCACTAGCGGTATGGGACTAAACTTTAGCACCACCACACCACTTGCCATTTTATTCATGGGCTCAATTTGAGATTTCAGAAATTTGTACATGGCCAAGCCCATTTAATTCTAACAATCCCCCACCAGATCTCAAATACCCATTTAGAGATTTACCTTGTCTCTCCACTTGTTTAATATATTAGTGTTTCAGCAGAGACTGTTAAGTTGAACTTCTGCCTAGAACTTTAAGCTACATCCATCCACAACTTGACAATGGACTATGCCTTGAATTGCTAGTTTTGTGTGAACATATTTCACTCAAAGTCTTAACCAGTACCTGGCTGCCAGTAGGCTACCCCGCGGTTTGGAGCATATACGTCGTACTCCCTGGTCTCTTCGTGAGCTTCCTAGAGATTATCCAAATCTCCTAGATTGCGACGTTTTACAATCGGAGCTCATATAGGTGTGTTCTTTCAAGATTGTTCTGTAGGACAACATTTTTGCTATAATAGCCAATAGAATCACATTTAGGCATGTTGCCAACCTGCCTAACAGTACTTAAGCCTTACAGCTCTGAGAGTTTTGCATCTTCACTTAGAGACGGTCACTTATTACTCTCCTCTGTTAAACAATAGCTTGTTCTTCCCAGGTCCTAATTCACGGGATCTCCGATCACAAAGGTTGGGTTACTACTATGGTGTAACGTCTATGGGTCTCATACCCATCTCCCTAGATGCACTATCTATCACATTGCGTGATAGTCCCTTTGTAAAAGGATGTGCAAGGTTTTTGTCTGTTTGAATATACGTAACAGTTATTACTCTGGAGTTTCTCAACTTCGTGACAGATTTTAAACGTCTCTTCACGTGTCTTGATGACATCGCGTTATCCTTAGAATTATTCACTTCAGCGATAACCGTTTGGTTGTCACAATTCATAAGAATAGCCGGTACAGGTTTTTCAACCACAGGCAAGTCCATCAAGAGTTCACGCAGCCATTCTGCCTCTACAGTGGCTGTGTCTAACGCAGTTAGTTCTGCTTCCATAGTTGACCTTGTCAATATGGTTTGCTTGCAAGACCTCCATGACACTGCACCACCTCCATGAGTAAATACATACCCACTTGTAGCGTAGAGTACATCAACATCAGAGATCCAATTTGAATCACTATATCCTTCTAGCACAACGGGGTGCCCTGAATAGTGAATTCCATAACTCACAGTACCTCTCAGATAGTGCAAAACCCTTTCTAGTGCATGCCAATGATCATTACCCGGGTTGGACATGAACCTACTCAGTTTGCTCACAGCAAAAGAGATGTCTGGTCTTGTAGCACTAGCTAGGTACATGAGTGAACCAACAATTTGAGAGTATCTTAATTGCTCTCTCCTTTCTTTCTTGTTCTTTCTAGTGTCACGCTGGGATCATAAGGTGTTGGAGAAGGCTTGCTATCCATAAAGCCGAAACGTCTCAAGACCTTCTCAACATAGTGAGATTGCGTTAGAGTAATCCCACTCTCATCCTTAATAAGTTTGATGTTTAGGATCACATCGGCTTCTCCCAGATCTTTCATGTCAAAACTCTTTGATAGAAAAGTCTTGACCTCATTGATCACAACAATGTTTGTACCAAAGATCAATATGTAATCCACATACAAACATAATATGACACTATTGCCTCCACCATGGCGATAGTAGACACACCTATTAGCCTCATTAATGAAAAATCCCGCATGAGTCAAAGTTCTTTCAAACTTCTGATGCCATTGCTTAGGTGCTTGTTTCACACCATACAAAGATTTTAGCAACTTGCACACCTTTTTCTCTTCTCCTTTTACCACAAACCCATCAGGCTGATCCATATAAATTTCCTCTTCCAACTCTCCATTTAGGAAAGTTGTCCTTGTTGGAATTATGCCCTAGAGGCAATGATAAATATAGTTATTATTATAATTCCTGTATCAAGATAATCGTTTATTATCCATGCTATAATTGTATTGAATGAAGACTCATTTACATGTGTGGATACATAGACAAAACACTGTCCCTAGCAAGCCTCTAGTTGGCTAGCCAGTTGATCAAAGATAGTCAGTGTCTTCTGATTATGAACAAGGTGTTGTTGCTTGATAACTGGATCACGTCATTAGGAGAATCACGTGATGGACTAGACCCAAACTAATAGACGTAGCATGTTGATCGTGTCATTTTGTTGCTACTGTTTTCTGCGTGTCAAGTATTTGTTCCTATGACCATGAGATCATATAACTCACTAACACCGGAGGAATACTTTGTGTGTATCAAACGTCGCAACGTAACTGGGTGACTATAAAGATGCTCTACAGGTATCTCCGAAGGTGTTCGTTGAGTTAGTATGGATCAAGACTGAGATTTGTCACTCCGTGTGACGGAGAGGTATCTCGGGGCCCACTCGGTAATACAACATCACACACAAGCCTTGCAAGCAATGTGACTTAGTGTAAGTTGCGGGATCTTGTATTACGGAACGAGTAAAGAGACTTGTCGGTAAACGAGATTGAAATAGGTATGCGGATACTGACGATCGAATCTCGGGCAAGTAACATACCGAAGGACAAAGGGAATGACATACGGGATTATATGAATCCTTGGCACTGAGGTTCAAACGATAAGATCTTCGTAGAATATGTAGGATCCAATATGGGCATCCAGGTCCCGCTATTGGATATTGACCAAGGAGTCTCTCGGGTCATGTCTACATAGTTCTCGAACCCGCACGGTCTGCACACTTAAGGTTCGACGTTGTTTTATGCGTATTTGAGTTATATGGTTGGTTACCGAATGTTGTTCGGAATGCCGGATGAGATCACGGACGTCACGACGGTTTCCGGAATAGTCCGGAAACGAAGATTGATATATAGGATGACCTCATTTGATTACCGGAAGGTTTTCGGAGTTACCGGGAATGTACCGGGAATGACGAATGGGTTTCGGGAGTTCACCGGGGGGGGGGGGGGCAACCCACCCCGGGGAAGCCCATAGGCCTTGAGGGTGGCACACCAGCCCTTAGTGGGCTGGTGGGACAGCCCAAAAGGGCTCTATGCGCCAAGAAGAAAAAATCAAGAGAAAAGAAAAAATAGGAGGAGGTGGGAAGGAAGGGGGACTCCCTCCCACCAAACCAAGTCCAACTCGGTTTGGGGGGGGGGAGTCCTCCCCCCTTGGACTCGGCCAACCCCCTTGGGGCTCTTTGAGCCCCAAGGCAAGGTCCCCTCCCTCCCACCTATATATACGGAGGTTTTAGGGCTGATTTGAGACGACTTTTCCACGGCAGCCCGACCACATACCTCCACGGTTTTTCCTCTAGATCGCGTTTCTGCGGAGCTCGGGCGGAGCCCTGCTGAGACAAGGTCATCACCAACCTTCGGAGCGCCGTCATGCTGCCGGAGAACTCTTCTACCTCTCCGTCTCTCTTGCTGGATCAAGAAGGTCGAGATCGTCGTCGAGCTATACGTGTGCTGAACGCGGAGGTGCCGTCCGTTCGGTACTAGATCGTGGGACTGATCGCGGGATTGTTCGCGGGGTGGATCGAGGGACGTGAGGACGTTCCACTACATCAACCGCGTTCTCTAACGCTTCTGCTGTACGATCTACAAGGGTACGTAGATCACTCATCCCCTCTCGTAGATGGACATCACCATGATAGGTCTTCGTGCGCGTAGGAAAATTTTTGTTTCCCATGCGACGTTCCCCTACAGTGGTATCAGAGCTAGGTTCATGCGTAGATGTCTTCTCGAGTAGAACACAAAAGTTTTTGTGGACGGTGATGTGCGTTTTGCTGCCCTCCTTAGTCTTTTCTTGATTCCACGGTATTGTTGGATTGAAGCGGCTCGGACCGACATTACTCGTACGCTTATGAGAGACTGGTTTCATCGCTACGAGTAACTCAGTTGCTCAAAGATGACTGGCGGGTGTCAGTTTCTCCAACTTTAGTTGAATCGGAATTGACCGAGGAGGTCCTTGGATGAGGTTAAATAGCAACTCACATATCTCCGTTGTGGTGTTTGCGTAAGTAAGATGCGATCCTACTAGATACCCATGGTCACCACGTAAAACTTGCAACAACAAAATTAGAGGACGTCTAACTTGTTTTTGCAGGGTATGCTTGTGATGTGATATGGCCAACGATGTGATGTGATATATTGGATGTATGAGATGATCATGTTGTAATAGTTAAATCGACTTGCACGTCGATGGTACGGCAACCGGCAGGAGCCATAGGGTTGTCTTTATAACTAACGTTTGTGCTTGCAGATGCGTTTACTATTTTGCTAGGATGTAGCTTTAGTAGTAATAGCATGAGTAGCACGACAACCCCGATGGCGACACGTTGATGGAGATCATGATGATGGAGATCATGGTGTGACGTCGGTGACAAGAAGATCGTGTCGGTGCTTTGGTGATGGAGATCAAGAAGCACGTGATGATGGCCATATCATGTCACTTATGAATTGCATGTGATGTTAATCCTTTTATGCACCTTATTTTGCTTAGAACGACGGTAGCATTATGAGGTGATCTCTCACTAAAATTTCAAGACGAAATTGTGTTCTCCCCGACTGTGCACCGTTGCTACAGTTCGTCGTTTCGAGACACCACGTGATGATCGGGTGTGATAGACTCAATGTTCACATACAACGGGTGCAAAACAGTTGCGCACGCGGAACACTCGGGTTAAGCTTGACGAGCCTAGCATGTGCAGACATGGCCTCGGAACACATGAGACCGAAAGGTCGAGCATGAATCGTATAGTTGATATGATTAGCATAGGGATGCTTACCACTGAAACTATTCTCGACTCACGTGATGATCGGACTTGAGATAGCGGATTTGGATCATGTACCACTCAAATGACTAGAGAGATGTACTTTTTGAGTGGGAGTTCTTAAGTAATATGATTAATTGAACTAATTGTCATGAACATAGTCTAATGGTCTTTGCGAATTACGATGTAGCTTGCGCTATAGCTCTACTGTTTTTATATGTTCCTAGAGAAAATTTAGTTGAAAATTGAAAGTAGCAAACTTTGCAGACTGAGTCTGTAAAACCGAGGATTGTCCTCGTTGCTACGCAGAAGGCTTATGTCCTTAATGCACCACTCGGTGTGCTGCACCTCGAGCATCGTCTGTGGATGCTGTGAACATCCGACATACACGTTTCTGATGACTACACGATAGTTTAGTACAAAAATACTTAATGGCTTAGAAGCAAGGCGCCGAAAACGTTGTAAAATGTCACGGAACATAAGTGATGTTCTAAAGAGATGAAATTGTGATTTCATGCTTGTGCCCTTGTTAAGAGGTACGAGACCTCCGACAAGATTCTTTGTCCACGAAGTAAAGGAGAAAAGCTCAATCATTGAGCGTGTGCTCAGATTGTCTGAGTACGACAATCACTTGAATCAAGTGGGAGTTAATCTTCCAGATGAGATAGTGATGGTTCTCCAAAGTCACTGCCACCAAGCTATGAGAGCTTCGTGATGAACTATAACAAATCAAGGATAGATACAATGGTCCTTGAGCGATTCGCAATGTTTGACACTGCGAAAGTAGAAATCAAGAAGGAGCATCAATAGTTGATGGTTTGTAAAACCACTAAGTTTCAAGAAAGGCAAGGGCTAGAAGGGATACTTCGTGAAACGGCAAAACAGTTGCTGCACTAATGAAGAGACCCAAGATTAAACCCAAACCCGAGACTAAGTGCTTCTGTAATGAGGGGAACAATCACTGAGGCGGAGCAACTCTAGATACTTGGTAGATAAGAAAGCTTGCAAAAGTCGAAAGAAGTATATTTTATATACATGATGTTGATGTGTACTTTACTAGTACTCCTAGTAGCATGAGGGTATTGGATACCGGTTCGGTTGTTAAGTGATTAGTAACACAAAATGAAAGCTACGGCATAAACGGAGACTAGCTAAAGGCGAGGTGACGATACGTGTTGGAAGTGTTTCCAAGGTTGATATGATCAAACATCGCACGCTCCCTCTACCATCAGGATTGGTGTTAAACCTAACTAATTGTTATTTGGTGCTTGCGTTAAGCATGAACATGATTGGATCGTGTTTATTGCAATACGATTATTCATTTAAAGAGAATAATGGTTACTCTATTTTCCTGAATATTCACCTTCAATGGTTTATTGAATCTCGATCGTAGTGTTACACATGTTCATGATATTGGTGCCAAAAGATACGAATTAATGATGATAGTACCACTTACTTGTGGCACTGCCGCTTGAGTCATGTTAGTATAAATTGCATGAAGAGGCTCCATGCTGATGGATCTTTGTACTCACCTGATTTCGAATCACTAGTGACATGCAAATCATACCACATGAGCAAGGCCTTGTTTTCATTGAGATGAAATAAGATAGTAACTTGTTGGAAGTGATACATTTTGATGTATGCAGTCCAATGGGTGCTGAGGCACACAGTGGATATCATTATGTTCTTACTTCACTGACGATTTGAGTAGATACAGGAGTATTTACTTAATGAATCACAAGTCTGAAATGTTGAAAAGTTCAATTCCGTTTCAGAGTAAAGTTCGTCGTAACAAGAGGATAAACTGTCTACGATATGATCATGGAAATGAATATCTGAGTTACGAGTTTTGGTACGCAGTTAAGACAATGTGGAAATTTGTTTCGCAGTTCATGCCACCTGGAACATCATAGTGTGATGATGTGTCTGAACGTCATAGCCACGCACTATTTGGTATGGTGCATACTATGATGTCTCTTATCGAATTACCACTATCGTTTATGGGTTATGCATTAGAGACAACCGCACTCACTTTAAATAGGGCACCGCGTATTTCCGTTGAGATGACACAGTATAGACTGAGGTTTAGAGAAATCTAAACTGTCGTTTCTTGAAAGTTTGGGGTTTTCGACACTTATGTGAAAAAGTTTCAGTCTGATAAGCTCGAACCCAAAGCGGATAAATGCATCTTCATAGGATATCCAAAACAGTTGGGTACATCTCCTATCTCAGATCCGAAAGCAAAGTGTTTGTTTCTAGAAACGGATCCTTTCTCGAGGAAAGGTTTCTCTCGAAAGAATTGAGTGGGAGGGAAGTAGAACTTGATGAGGTTATTGAACCATCACTTCAACCAGTGTGTAGCAGGGCGCATGAAGTTGTTCATGTGGCGCCTACACCAATTGAAGTGGAAGCTGATGATGATGATCATTGAGCTTCGAATCAAGTTACTACAAACCTCGTAGGTCGACAAGGACGCGTACTGCTGCAGAGTAGTACGGTAACCCTATCTTGGAGGTCATGTTGTTGAGCAACAGTGAACCTACGAGTTATGGAGAAAGCGACGGTGGGCCCAGATTCCGACAAATGGCTGGAATCCATGAAATCCGAGAGAGGATCCATGTGTGAAAACAAAGTGTAGACTTTGGTAGAACTACTTGATGGTCATAGGACTATTGAGTAAATAATGGATCTTTGAAAGAAGACAGACGATGATGGTGATAAGTCACTATTAAGAAAAGCTCGACTTGTCGCAAAGATGTTTTCGACAAGATCAAACAGTTGACTATGATGAGACTTTCTCACTCGTAGCGATGCTAAAGGTTTGTTGGAATTATGTTAGTTGTTGATACATTGTTTATGAAATATTGCACGTAGGATGTCAAAACATTGTTTTCTCGACGGTTTCCTTGAGCAAACATTGTATGTGATACAGCCAGGAGGTTTTGTCGATCCTAAAGATACTAGCAAGTATGCAAGCTCCAGTGATCCTTCAATGGACTGGTGCAAGCATCTCGGAGTTGGAATATATATACTTTGATGAGATGATCAAAGATTTTGGGTTTGTACAAGGTTTATGAGAAACTTGTATTTCCAAAGAAGTGAGTGGGAGCACTATAGAATTTCTGATAAGTATATGTGGTTGACATATTGTGGATCAGAAGTAATGTAGAATTTCTGAAAAGCATACAAGGTTGTTTGAAAGGAGTTTTTCAAAGGAATACCTAGATTGCGCTACTTGAACGTTGAGCATCAAAGATCTATGGAGATAGATCGAAAGCGCTTAATAGAAGTTTCAACAAGATGCATGCCTTGACAAGTTTTTGAAGGAGTTCAAAATAGATCAGTAAAGAAGGAGTTCTTGGTTGCGTTGTAAGGTGTGAATTTGAGTAAGACTCAAAACCCGACCACGGCAGAATAAAGAGAATAGACGAAGGTCGTCTTCTATGCCTTAGCCGTAGAATCTAAAGTATGCCATGCTGTGTACCGCACCTGATGTGTGCCTTGACTCAAAGTCTGTTGAGAGGTACAGAGAGTGATCCATGATTGAATCACTAGCAGCGGTCAAAATTTATCCTTAATAACAAATGGACTAAGGAATTTTTCTCGATTATGGAGGTGGTTAAAGAGTTCGTCGTAAAGGGTTACGTCAATGCAAGATTTGACACTAATCCGAATAACTATGAGTAGTGAAACGGATTCATATAGTAGAGTAGATATTTGGAGCATTTCCGAATAGCACGTAGTAGCAGCATCTATAAGATGACATAAAGATTTGTAAAGAACGCACGGATCTGAAAGTTTCAGAACCGTTGACTAAAACCTCTCTCACGAGCAAGACGTGATTAGACCCCATAACTATATGGGTGTTGGATTCGTTCGAATCACATGGTGATGTGAACTAGATTATTGACTCTAGTGCAAGTGGGAGACTATTGGAAATATGCCCTAGAGGCAATAATAAATTAGTTATTATTATATTTCTTAGTTCATGATAATCGTTTATTATCCATGCTATAATTGTATTGATTGGAAACACAATACTTGTGTGGATACATAGACAAAACACTGTCCCTAGTAAGCCTCTAGTTGACTAGCTCGTTGATCAAAGATGGTCAAGGTTTCCTGGCCATAGGCAAGTGTTGTCACTTGATAATGGGATCACATCATTAGGAGAATCATGTGATGGACTAGACCCATACTAATATACGTAGCATGTTGATCGTGTCATTTTGTTGCTACTGTTTTCTGCGTGTCAAGTATTTGTTCCTATGACCATGAGATCATATAACTCACGGACACCGGAGGAATGCTTTGTGTGTATCAAACGTCGCAACGTAACTGGGTGACTATAAAGATGCTCTACAGATAGCTCCGAAGGTGTTCGTTGAGTTAGTATGGATCAAGACTGGGATTTGTCACTCCGTGTGACGGAGAGGTATCTCGGGGCCCACTCGGTAATACTACATCACACACAAGCCTTGCAAGCAATGTAACTTAGTGTAAGTTGCGGGATCTTGTATTACGGAACAAGTAAAGAGACTTGCCAGTAAACGAGATTTAAATAGGTATACGGATACCGACGATCGAATCTCGGGCAAGTAACATACCGAAGGACAAAGGGAATGACATACGGGATTATATGAATCCTTGGCACTGAGGTTCAAACGATAAGATCTTCGTAGAATATGTAGGATCCAATATGGGCATCCAGGTCCCGCTATTGGATATTGACCGAGGAGTCTCTCGGGTCATGTCTACATAGTTCTCGAACCCGCAGGGTCTGCACACTTAAGGTTCGACGTTGTTTTATGCATATTTGAGTTATATGGTTGGTTACCGAATGTTGTTCGGAGTCCCGGATGAGATCACGGACGTCACGAGGGTTTCCGAAATAGTCCGGAAACGAAGATTGATATATAGGATGACCTCATTTGATTACCGGAAGGTTTTCGGAGTTACCGGGAATGTACCGGGAATGACGAATGGGTTCCGGGAGTTCACCGGGGGGGGGGGGGGGGGGCAAACCACCCCGGGGAAGCCCATAGGCCTTGAGGGTGGCACACCAGCCCTTAGTGGGCTGGTGGTACAGCCCAAAAGGGCTCTATGCGCCAAGAAGAAAAAATCAAGAGAAAAGAAAAAAAAGGAGGAGGTGGGAAGGAAGGGGGACTCCCTCCCACCAAACCAAGTCCAACTCGGTTTGGGGGGGGGGGAGTCCTCCCCCCCTGGACTCGGCCGACCCCCTTGGGGATCCTTGAGCCCCAAGGCAAGGTCCCCTCCCTCCCACCTATATATACGGAGGTTTTAGGGCTGATTTGAGACGACTTTTCCACGGCAGCCCGACCACACACCTCCACGGTTTTTCCTCTAGATCGCGTTTCTGCGGAGCTCGGGCGGAGCCCTGCTGAGACAAGGTCATCACCAACCTCCGGAGCGCCGTCACGCTGCTGGAGAACTCTTCTACCTCTCCGTCTCTCTTGCTGGATCAAGAAGGCCGAGATCATCGTCGAGCTGTACGTGTGCTGAACACGGAGGTGCCGTCCGTTCGGTACTAGATCGTGGGACTGATCGCGGGATTGTTCGCTGGGCGGATCGAGGGACGTGAGGACGTTCCACTACATCAACCGCGTTCTCTAACGCTTCTGTTGTACGATCTACAAGGGTACGTAGATCACTCATCCCCTCTCGTAGATGGACATCACCATTGTAGGTCTTCGTGCGCGTAGGAAATTTTTTGTTTCCCATGCGACGTTCCCCTACAGAGGCGGCTAAGGAGGGTGTCTGGATGAAGCAGTTCATGACGGATCTTGGAGTGGTGCCAAGCGCATTGAATCCAATAACCTTGTTCTGTGACAACACGGGTGCCATTGCCTTAGCAAAGGAACCACGGTTTCACAAGAAGTCCAGACACATCAAACGACGCTTCAACCTCATCCGCGACTACGTCGAAGGGGAGGACGTAAATATATGCAAAGTGCACACGGATCTGAATGTAGCAGACCCGCTAACTAAACCTCTTCCACGGGCAAAGCATGATCAACACCAGAACTGTATGGGTGTTAGATTTATTACAATGTAATTCACATGATGATGTGAGGGCTAGATCATTGACTCTAGTGCAAGTGGGAGACTGGATGAATTATGCCCTAGAGGCAATGATAAATATAGTTATTATTATAATTCCTGTATCAAGATAATCGTTTATTATCCATGCTATAATTGTATTGAATGAAGACTCATTTACATGTGTGGATACATAGACAAAACACTGTCCCTAGCAAGCCTCTAGTTGGCTAGCCAGTTGATCAAAGATAGTCAGTGTCTTCTGATTATGAACAAGGTGTTGTTGCTTGATAACTGGATCACGTCATTAGGAGAATCACGTGATGGACTAGACCCAAACTAATAGACGTAGCATGTTGATCGTGTCATTTTGTTGCTACTGTTTTCTGCGTGTCAAGTATTTGTTCCTATGACCATGAGATCATATAACTCACTAACACCGGAGGAATACTTTGTGTGTATCAAACGTCGCAACGTAACTGGGTGACTATAAAGATGCTCTACAGGTATCTCCGAAGGTGTTTGTTGAGTTAGTATGGATCAAGACTGGGATTTGTCACTACGTGTGACGGAGAGGTATCTCGGGGCCCACTCGGTAATACAACATCACACACAAGCCTTGCAAGCAATGTGACTTAGTGTAAGTTGCGGGATCTTGTATTACGGAACGAGTAAAGATACTTGTCGGTAAACGAGATTGAAATAGGTATGCGGATACTGACGATTGAATCTCGGGCAAGTAACATACCGAAGGACAAAGGGAATGACATACGGGATTATATGAATCCTTGGCACTGAGGTTCAAACGATAAGATCTTTGTAGAATATGTAGGATCCAATATGGGCATCCAGGTCCCGCTATTGGATATTGACCAAGGAGTCTCTCGGGTCATGTCTACATAGTTCTCGAACCCGCAGGGTCTGCACACTTAAGGTTCGACGTTGTTTTATGCGTATTTCAGTTATATGGTTGGTTACCGAATGTTGTTCGGAGTCCCGGATGAGATCACAGGCATCACGAGGGTTTCCGAAATGGTACGGAAACGAAGATTGATATATAGGATGACCTCATTTGATTACCGGAAGGTTTTCGGAGTTACCGGGAATGACGAATGGGTTCCGGGAGTTCACCGGGGGGGGGGGGCAACCCACCCCGGGGAAGCCCATAGGCCTTGGGGGTGGCACACCAGCCCTTAGTGGGCTGGTGGACAGCCCTAAAGAGCCCTATGCGCCATAGGAAGAAAAATCAAAGAGAAAAAAAAGAGGAGGTGGGAAAAGGGAGAAGGACTCCACCTTCCAAACCAAGTTGGATTCGGTTTGGAAGGGGAGACCTTCCCCCCTTGGCTCGGCCGAAGCCCTTAGGGGTCCTTGAACCCCAAGGCAAGGCTCCCCCTCTTCCCCCTATATATACGGAGGTTTTAGGGCTGATTTGAGACGACTTTTCCACGGCAGCCCGACCACATACCTCCACAGTTTTTCCTCTAGATCGCGTTCCTGCGGAGCTCGGGCGGAGCCCTGCTGAGACAAGATCATCACCAACCTCCGAAGCGCCGTCACGATGCCGGAGAACTCTTCTACCTCTCTGTATCTCTTGCTGGATCAAGAAGGCCAAGATCATTGTCGAGCTGTACGTGTGCTGAACGCGGAGGTGCCGTCCGTTCGGCACTAGATCGTGGGACTGATCGCGGGAAGGTTCGCGGGGCGGATCGAGGGACGTGAGGACGTTCCACGACATCAACCGCGTTCACTAACGCTTCTGCTGTACGGTCTACAAGGGTACGTAGATCACACATCCCCTCTCGTAGATGGACATCACCATGATAGGTCTTCGTGCGCGTAGGAAATTTTTTGTTCCCCATGCGACGTTCCCCAACAGTCCTTACATCCAATTGATGAATGATCAGACCATAAGAGGCAGCCAGGGAAAGTAGCACCCGAATGGTGGTTGTTCTAGCAACGGGTGAATAGGTGTCAAAGTAATATTCGCCTTCTTTCTGAGTGTACCCCTTGTCGACAAGTCGCGCCTTGTACTTATCAATGGTACCATCAGGCCTTAACTTCTTTTTGAACACCCATTTACAACCCACGGGTTTACAACCATAAGGTCGTTCAGTTAACTCCCAAGTTCCATTAGAAAGAATTGAGTCTATCTCATTATGAACAGCTTCTTTCCAATCGTCTACATCTGGAGATGCATATGCCTCTTCAATAGACTTGGGAGTATCGTCCACAAGGTATACAATGAAATCATCACCAAAGGATTTTGCAACCCTTTGTCTCTTGCTCCTTATAAGAGTTTCATCGTTATCCTTCTCATGGACTTCCTCGGGTGTTTGTTCAATATAATCATCAAGTGTACTAGATTTATATTTTAACTCAGAAGAAAATCTAGCAATGCTATGCATATCTTTCATAGGAAACATATTCTCAAAAAATATTGCTATGCATATCTTTCATAGGAAACATATTCTCAAAAAATGTTGCATCACGAGATTCCATTACAGTATCTACATGCATATCAGGAACCTCAGATTTAACTACTAAAAATCTATAAGCAATGCTCCACTGAGCATAACCCAGAAAAACACAATCCACTGTCTTTGGTCCAAGTTAGCGTTTCTTAGGGATAGGAATATTCACCTTTGCCATCCCCAAGTGCGCAAATAAGAAAATGATGTTTTTCTCCCAACCCACTCTTCATAAGGGGTTTTCTTTTTTATTTTTGTTAGGAACTCTATTCAGGACATGACATACAGTCAACAAAGCCTCCCCCCACCATGCCTTAGATAAACCAACAGTGTCTATCATGGCGTTCACCAAGTCAGTCAATGTGTGGTTTTTCCTCTCGGCAATCCCGTTTGATTGGGGCGAATAGGGAGGCGTCCTCTCATGAATAATACCACGTTCCTCACAAAATTCATCAAAAACTTTGGAAAAATATTCTCCACCACGATCCGACCTAAGAGGCTTGATCTTTCTCTTTAGTTGATTTTCAACTTCAGCTTTATAGATCTTAAAGTAATCGAGAGCTTCATCTTTAGTTTTCAACAAATAAACATAGCAAAATCTGGTCGCATCATCAATCAAAGTCATGAAATATTTCTTTCCACCTTTTGTCAACACACCATTCATCTCACATAGATCAGAGTGTATGAGTTCTAGAGGTGCCAAGTTTCTCTCTTCGGCAGCCGTGTGAGGCTTTCGAGGTTGCTTCGATTGCACACAACTTTGGCACTTAGAACCTTTGGCAAGTGTGAAATTAGGAATTAAACTCATACTGGATAGTCAAGACATTAAACCAAAATTATTACGACACAAACGAGAATGCCAAACACTTGTATCATCATTAATACTAGCACAAATTTGGTTTACTGACTTATTGCAGAAATCTGAAAGGGAAAAGCGGAACAAGCCTCCGCACTCGTAGCCTTTACCTATAAATTGTCCAAATCTCGACACGACTACTTTATTTGACTCTAAAACTATCTTAAACCCATCTCGACATAGAAAGGAGCCGCTAACTAGATTCTTGTTCATAGTAGGGACATGCTGCACGTTCCTTAGTTGCACGATCTTTCACGAAGTAAACTTCAGATCTACCGTGCCAATGCCACGAACAGAAGCATGCGACCCATTCCCCATTAGGACGGAAGAATCCCCTGCGACCTGATAAGAAGTAAACAAAGAGACGTCAGCACACACATGAACGTTAGCTCCTGAATCAATCCACCATGAAGATGATTGAAATACTGAAAGCACAATAGGAAAATTACCACACCCATCAGTATTGCTAGTGGTCACCATGTTGACTATCTTGGAGCTGGTTTTCCCTCTACGGTCTGCGCGTTCTGGGCATTCCTTGGAAAAGTGTCCGAGCTTTCCGCAGGCGTAGCACTCTAGCTCAGCCTTGTTAAACTTCTTCTTCTTGAAGGTAGTAGTCTTTATAGGCTTGTTGAGAAGAGGCTTGTTCTTTCCTTTGTTCTTGTTCTGTGGGAACCTTTGTACCATGTTGGCAGTAGGTTGAACTTCACCTCCTTTCTTAGTAGTGTCTTTAACCCGAGCTTTCTCTTCAACATCAAGAGATGCAATCAGATTTTCAACTGATATCTCCTGTCTCTTATGTTTCAGAAAAGTGGCGAAGTTCCTCCATGAAGAAGGCAACTTTGCAATAATGCACCCAACCACAAATTTATCGGGTAGATCACACTTAAGGAGTTCCAGTTCCTTCACAATACACTGTATCTCATGAGCTTGTTCAACCACAGAACGGTTATTCACCATCTTGTAGTCGTGAAAATTCTCCATGATGTACAATTCACTGCCTGCATCTGTAGCACCAAATTTACCCTTCAGTGCATCCCACAGTGTCTTTCCATCTTGTATGTCCATGTACACATCACACAGACGGTCAACAAGAACACTCAAAATGCATCCCACAAACATAGTGTTGGCTTCCTGGAACTTCCTTTGATCTTCATCACAAGCTCCGTCTCGCATGCCAACACTAACATGGAAAACTTTCAGAGCAGTAAGCCAGAGCATGGATCTCACTTCCCACCTCTTAAAGTGCACACCGGTAAACTTATCCGGCCTCAGTGCATCAGAAAATCCACCCATAGTTAACTCAGGAAATTGCCTACAATTAGGTTTTTGGATTGTTGAACAATTAGGCACAATTTCCATGATTAATTTCAGAATATAAAGCATGACAATATCAGCTACTAACATGTGAAACTCTAACATACTATATGCAGCAGACAACATGAATAGCAGCAAGACCGTCTAGCAAAACATGTACGCATCTAACATGTTCATCAGGCTAACGGGAACATGAAGTACGTACCGAACGTTTGTAGAGGAAGCAGATGTGTTCGGTGCAGACGCGTTGTTGACGATGACGTTGTGTAACGACCAATATGCAGTCCTTTCCGATCTGGGGATCGAGGCCCCGAATTAGAAAGGAGCGCATCTAAGCATCTCGCAAACACGTAACACATCACATACATACATAATAATAAAGGCACACAATCAGGGGTTCAATGGCCTTCTCATAAATATCTCAGAGTACATCACACATACAACCAACGTAGTTCCGCTACGGACTACAAAACATAGAAATGCTATGCTACCCTGCCTGCAGGCCCACGATCACGACCACGCCTCAATCTTCTGGATAGTTCACGTACATGCGGTCCATCTCCTCATCGTACTTCCACGCCAGCTGCGTGCTGTCGGGATCATCTGTCTCTGGGGTACCTGAACCTATTGGTATTGTGGAGGAATCCGTGAGCCACGGGGACTCAGCAATCTAAGACCTTGGTGCCAGAACTAGTCAAGTTATTAGGTAGGGTAAGGTGAAGTGTTTAAGGTTGCAGCATCCAAAGCTTGATTTGGTGGCTATCTTACATAGAGCATTTATGAAGGTGGAATATTCTAGCGGTCGACAAATACTTGATCACTAAGTGATCCTGAACACCTACCTACGTCAAACATAACCCCACCATGTTCCCGATTGAAGAGAGATCTTCGAGGGGACAATCACAGTTACGCACACTGTTGGCAATTTTATTAGCTTATGTTTAAGTTATCTATTACCGGATGTTACCAAAATATTCCAAGTTGCCACATAACCACGAGCACGGCTTTCCGAAAGATTAAACCCTGCAGGGGTGCTCCAACTAGTCCATCACAAACGTACACATGCCACAAAGTAATCCTCTATCACGAATCTAGTGATCTCATCGGATTCCTTAGAGGAAAACCTCAACTCTGGGGGAAACCAAAGCTTCACTGGGATTCCTATACGCAAGATATATCGCTAAGGTAAGGCAAGACTAGCAGGACCTCCCGTCGTGTCGACGACCCTGATAAGAGCCGCGTATCTCAGTCTTAGGACACGACGGATGAGCTAGACGTCGGGATGGCTAAACCTCTGGGTGACCAGTGGGGCCCCGGACATCGCTCAGGTGGGACCAGCACTGGCCCGGGTTGTTGATTAAATTCCTCGGGGTAGCTATTCCCTATGCAGATTATTATGTGATTAGCAGATTAAAACCAATGTCGGGTCATGCCGGACAAGTCTTAACACTACGCGATTTATCAAGGGGGTCCCCATAACAACCCCGAACGTGTTAGGAGCGATCGATATGGAATCAAACACCGGTAGCCGGTAACTATGGCGGCAATAACAGAAAAAAGCACCCGGAAAAAAGGCTAGGCCTTCCGTCATTTACCAAGTATATAGGTGCATTAATTAAATAACAACATTTAAGATAATGATATCAAGCTCATGATATCACATGAGGCAAAGCACCTGCATCTAGCAATGCTAACATTAGTAGCTGAGCAAAGCCTATTTAGCCATTCAAGTTTGCTAGGAAGGGATCAGTGTTTGGGTTCATGGCATATCAGGAGGCAATTTAATTCAGTGGTAGGCAGCGAGCAATATGACAAGGAAACGCAAACTAGCATAACAAGTCTAGAGATGGGATCAAGGTCATTTCATCTTGCCTGTGATATCCTCAGCTTGGAATGGTTCTTGTTCGTCATGCACGTACTCTCCCGAATCCACGTACTCATTCTCCGATCCCGGTGCTACCCAACATAAGAATAACATCCAATGAACAACAACACCTCAAGATGCAACAAGCACATGATGCATGAGATGAAGAATGAGCATGCATCACTATTTCTATCACTAACACAAGCTTAAGGAGCTAAAACAAGTTCCTGGACAGAACTGCATGCTAACCTATTTTGACATGCATGAGAATTACATGATCAGATGCGTCTCGTGAAAACGATGCAAAACCATATAAAGAACGTTACAATCGGAGCTACGGATCAACGGGAATCAACGAAACAAGATATGAAGCCCTACGTGTCAAAATCAACACCACACACTCAAATGGCACAAATCTGGTATTCCCAGGTTGTCAAGACATATAACAACCCAACATGAATGGATTGGAGCAAGGAAGAACACCACAACATCAACTAAGCACTCACAAACATCAAAAGACAAAACTACATAATCTGCCATAAACTGCATCATAGCACTTTGTGAGCTAAATGCAAAGCACCTACAGCCACCCAACTATGACAAATAATATATGTGGCTATAGCTAGCCAAGAATACTACCAGAACAAGCAAGAATCACACAAAAAGGAATTAAACACAGGAAGATACAAGGCTGCAAACTTGCCCAAAACCATCAGATCTCACGAACTTTGTGAAAATTCCTGCACCTGACTTTCTGTCTTTGCTCTGAAGCTTTTTGATAGCAGCCAAAACAATACCTACAGGGATCCAAATGATATGAAATTTTACAGGGAGCTAGAAAACATATCAGGTCCAACTTTGTAGTATAAAGATAGGGCTAGATCACTACACAATGACCAGCACAACCTCATCTACAGGGGAAGAAAATATAAACAGATTCTCACACTTTGTGAAAATCTCAGATTTTCACTAAGCTGAAATTTCAGCCACATGCCTACTTTGGATGGGCACAACTTGCACACTTGGATTCCAAATCATTAATTGAAACCAACATGTGGTAGAGGGGGTCACCCTCTACTACCACAAGCAAAAAAAACACAAGAAAACTACATAGAATCCAACATAGTGAATAGTGCAACATTTCATGCAACTCTCACTAGAACAACTATCACATAGCTATGCTCATGGGCACAAAGACAATATGGACATGAGGGTTTGGACCCCATGTTGGTGTCAAGCACATCAACAACACAAATACTTCTCACTAAGTCACCCACACACACACATCATGCTCTCTCTCATATTAAACATGAGGAGGGGCACCACTTGCATATGGGCTGTTTTACCACATACATATCATACCACAAACTCATCATAAGCCCTAAGACCCCAAGTACAACATAAGGGAAGGCTATCAAGCAAGTGATATAAAGTCTACACATACATGCATACCTACACTAGCAACACCTCATGTGTGTGCAACACTCTCACACACATGCACAAATCCACTAACACACCAGGCTTGATCTCAAGTGCTTGTGCAATTGCACAAGCATGTGTGTAGAGCCACACACACACTTGCACACACACTCACCCTCAAGCACCCACACACACATAAACACACACATCTACCATAACACAAATGAACACATATACATGCTTTGTGCCACTCCTCCATCAAGCAAAAGGGAAAAAAATATAATGACACTTGTCACCCATTGATCTAGGCACAAGTAAGCAAACAAAGCAAGGGAAAAAGACTAGAAAGGAAGGAAAATAAAATGGGGGTCTCTCTGGGATTCGAACCCCAGAGCCCCTGAACACCACGTGCAGCTCATACCACTCTGCTACTGTAATTAGATCGACAGAACAGAGAGGATCATGCAAGGTAAGGTTACTACCTTGCTACTGTGCTACTGTGCAAACATCGCAAATCAGAAATAAAGGTGACGAAGGGGGAATCGAACCCGCGCCCTTCTCATCAGGCACACACACTTGTTACCACTGGGCTACGAATCGATGACTGAACAGAGGAGGGTACTGAAGCAAGAAAGGCTACTGCTACTGTCCACCTGTCTACAGGGGTGGACCGGCGTCAGGGAGAACGACGGGGCTGCCTCTACGTTGCTGCTGCTGCTGCGCCAAGAGGAGATGCGAGCCACCTCTACTACCGACAATGCCCTACGAGGGGGAGGAGTCCCTGGTGCACAACATACACGCACAACATCCTCTTAGCACTGCACACCACACACCACATACACGAGGGAAACCTGCTGCTGCTCTGCTCGACAGAGAACTCGGCGACAGGGAGAACGACGGGGGAAACTCCCTAGCCGCGGCACTGCTAGCACGAGGGGGGAGGGAGCCCCTCTCTGCGCATCACACCCACATGCACCACCTCACGCATCTACTACCTCCTACCATCAACCTGCTGCTGCTGCTGTTCGAACACAAAGAACGCACACGCACTCGTCGGATCTGGGCTGAACTACGGAGGAGGAAGGAAGGGGGAGGTGCGGCCTCACCTTGCGAAGGAAGGGGGGCTCCGATCTGAAGGAGGAGGCCGGCCGGAGAGGAAGAAGATGCTCGAAGAAGATCCTGCTGGCGAACCGAAGAAGAGGTGGAAGAACGCCGCGGGCACGGCCTTGACGAACCCGGGGCCGTCGGAGCGGTCAATCCCCGGGGCTCCTAGCGCCGGGAATGGAACGCGGGGTCGAGGCCCGAGCTCCTGGACATGGCGAACTCGCCGGACGGCGACGTAGGCGGGGTAGACGCGGCGAGTCCTCCCTCTCTTTGCTAGTGTCTACAGACGACTTACCTGACAGAGAAGAGAGATGGGGAAGGAGAGAGGTGGCGCCGGCGGATGAGGGGAGAGGAGGAACCCTAGGAGGAGGGGAAGGCACAGACGCCAACGCGTTATAAGGGGGGACCTCGACGTCCGTGAGACCTCACGGCGTGCTCGCTCTCTCTCTGATGCTGACGGGAAGCGTGCGCGCTGGGAGGGAACGGCGTCAGGAAGGAGGTGGTCGTGCCGCTTGGGCTCTAGCTGGGGAGGCAGCGAGGGGTGATGGGCCTCGGGAGGAAGGAGGTGGCCCATCTGGCGCGTGGTAAGAGAAAAGACTCCTGGAGGTTTTCTATTGAGAAACAAACAGAGGAAGGAAAAATATTACCTAGGAAAATCTGAAGAAGCTAAAAAAATAGAGCAACATACCCCTGGTCATAAGGAATTATGACCTATTTAACAAAAATAGAAAAGGGATTTTTGGAGCAACTAAATATTTGCAAAACAGAATTTGATCCTCTGTTTTTTGAATAATTGCACCTCACAAAACAAGTTCCAAAACAGTAAAAACACATCTTGACGTCCACCACAAAATATACCAAATCATGGACATTTTTAAGACAAGGATGGGACAAGTGAATATAGAGCTTAAGATAAAAGAGAGGGGGGAAGTTTTATAAACCTAGAGCAACCACATAGCTTCCTACTACCATTGCACCACTCCACAAGTCCACTTATCACACATACCATCATCACATCACAACTCATGGAACACAAGAACAACAATACAAAGGCAAGGATGAATGGGATGGAATGGATGCATGCATGCAAAAGGAAACGAAACAAGGGAAGCATCACATGAAATATCACATGCACATAATCTCATGTCAATGACAAGTTGGACCCACATAGAGAAGGTTCCAAATATGGTAAGCTACACACTTGGGGCATTACACGTTGGCTATGACGGGACGAAGTAGACGACGCTTGAGGCGGCGGTACACAGCACTGCCCGACTTGCTTGGTAGACGACCCGTTGTGGAAGCAGCGAGCAGTCGCGCAAAGCGCTTCCCAAAAACCTAATTCGCCTTCTCTCGTACAGGATCGCAAAGGCGACTGGTTCTGGAGACCTGCTCTTCCGTTCGCCATTGGACGCCGGCGCTGGGATGAGGTAGACTACGATGGCGGCGCAAGTTGTGAGACGAGGCAAAACCCTAGATGGTTTTCGGTGTGTCTTTGGCCGACCCCGATAAGCTGTATATATAGGAGGACCAAGGTCGGTTCCGTGTCGCAATCACATCTCAAACCGACTTGGTTTCCAAGTCGTATACTTACGGACAAGTAATTAACTTGTCTGCCAAGACATAAAAAATAAAAAGACAAAAGTTAGCCGCGCCCCCGCAAGGAATCGGACCGGATTTTGGCGGACCATTCACACGCATGTCGCACGTACGCCCGGCCCGGCCCGACCCGGCGAGACGAGGCGAGCGAGCGCGTGTGGTTCTCTCCTTTCTCTTCTCAACACACACTTAGAGTAGTGGAGAGAACTCACTATATAAAGAGATCCAACACTTCCTCCACTAGCGGTATGGGACTAAACTTTAGCACCACCACATTACCACTTGCCATTTTATTCATGGGCTCAATTTGAGATTTCAGAATTTTGTACATGGACCAGTGCCCATGAGCTCCCCTGATTATCAAATTTAAATCTCGCTAATCTTGTTTTTGGCCCACCTGAGCAGATGTACGCGGAAGGGACAAAATCACTGTTATGACCTTTTTGACAATCTTTGTCACTAAGTGAACTTAACATGAAAGTATTTCATAATCTGATTCTTTTGAAAACCGTGGCATTTCTGCTTCATATGAAAACGCCGAGGTAGCTTGTGTTGCACCTCCATATAGAAACGCCTAGGTAGCTCGCATTGCAGATCATATGACAATGTCAGAGTATTTGGCGTTTCTATCCAGGCTAGAAATGTCATAGGGGTTGGCGTTGTTGGAGTAGAGATTGTGAGAAAATAGGTTAGGACCACGAGGCGCTAAGGCAAAAACAGCAAAGTCATGGGGTTGGCGTTGCTGGAGTAGAGATTGTCACTGGTTTGAACGACGTGACAAAGAAAAGACAAGAGCCAAGATTGCAAAATCAAGGTTGCGACGCCAACCTTCATGACGTTTCTAGCCTGGGTGGAAACACCAAATACGCTGGCGTTGTTATATGGTATGCAACGCGAGCTATTTAGACGTTTTTATATAGAGCTGCAACATAAACTACCTCTGTGTTTTCATGTGAAGCAGAAACGTCACGGTTTCTGATGTTTTTAAAAAGATCACGTCATGATATACTTCCATGTCAAGTTCATTTTATAACAAATAATACTAAAATGATCGGAATAGTGATTTTGTCCATGCGGAAGCTGGTGTATTGTTGCAAGTTGCTCCGTTCCCATGATCCCATCACGTCGTTGATCCGGCTTCATATGCCCCGTGTTTCAAGTTGCTGACTTGCAGCCAACCGGCCATGTGCCATCCCCGCCCCGAATGGAAGGCAAAATTGACAAAAATGACCCCTGGGGCGAAAGAACTCACGGATTGACCCCTCGGGGAAATATTTCACCGGCCTAACCCTTTTGTGTGGCGCCCGACACCTAGGCGCCACACTGTACTGTGTGACGCCTAGAGGTTCGGCGCCACAACCCCGACCACGTGGCAGGGAGGGGCCCACCCCCTAGGCAGTGTGACGCCTAAGCCTCAGGCGTCACACATTGTAATGTGTGGCGCCTAACGCTTAGGCGCCACACATGGACTTAACTGGCCACGGGCCAGCCCCCCTCCCCACCCCCTCCCCACCCCCTCCCTCATTCCCCTCCCCTAGCCCCTCTCCTAGCCGCTGCCCCCTCCCTCAAATCCTTCTCTACATCAGCACATCTGAAGGTTTGGACCGGGCATTTGTTGTCCAATCACTCCCCTAAGGTAATCCCCACCTCTCCCCTCATTCTCATCCAAAGGAAAATCTTTTGTGTTCTTTTTTTTTGCAAATTTGAGGACACCTTAGTTTTTCATGAAATATGGGATGTATATGATATTGTTTTATTTGTTTGTATGTTAGGATAAGGGGTATGATGGGGTTAGGATTAGGGTTGTTTGGATGTGTGCATTATGGTTGTTTTAGGGTTAGGCTAGGGTTAGGCTATGGTTAGGCTAGGGTTAGGGATGTTTGGTTGTGTTAGGGTTATGATGGGGTTAGGGTTATTTGGAAGTTAGGCAAGGGTATTGTAATTGTATGATTGCTCATAAAAAAGGTTGTATGTTTTGTTGTTTAGGTATGGGAAGAACATGTGTTTATGTTCATCACGTGGACAAGGATGCCTTTTTAAAAGGCAATATTGATCCGGACCCGGATGAGGTTGACATGGTGTTCGATTTGTGTCCTAGCTATGGTGAATTGTTGGAACAAGTCCGAAAGGATTTGAATTGGATGGACCCTAGTGATGTAGTTGAGTTTGATGGTAGGCATAATGTGGGATTCGGAATGCACATTCGTTGGAAGACCATGCGTGTCAACTCCGAGCAACGTTGGCTTGCATACAAGGATACGGTGGCCGAATCACTAGACAAGGCTCTAGAGTTATTTGCCATAAAAACAAATGTTCCTAACTTGTTGGATTTGAACCGGGTTGCCTCTTCGATTGTTGAAGCTATTCCTGCAACCATCAACGAAGAGGCCAACATTGAACCTCTTTCTTGTGTCTATGAGGCTAACGAAGAGGTCAACATTGAACATGAACCATTGGTAGAGGCTAATGATGAGCACGATGATGATGGTAATGTTCTTCATGACAACAATCTTGGTGATTTGGACAAATATAATTTGCAAGAGACAATGGACCATTCCATTCCATACTCACGTGGCTATGCCTCTGAGTCTGACGATGAGGGTCCCGATGAAGAAGTTGATGAGGAAGGGTTCACGGCAAAGGAGGCTGAAGCTTTCACGAATGTATTAAAGCGTGATCACCGGACACCATTGTTCGAGGATGTTAGCCTTGCGGATGAAGCCGTGGTTGACGGAGGCGAAGGCATATTGTTTGGAGTTAGGCCACCTTCTCATTGGGACACACATGGGAAGAATATTATTTTGCCGGGGTCAAAGTTCGAAACATTCTTTGAACTGAAGATGCGGTTGGATGAATATTCTGTTACGCATTATAGGCCACACAAAGTTGTTCATTCAAACATGAAGCTGCGTTACACGGTTGCATGTGAGGATAGAGGGTGTCCTTGGATTGTCCGTGCAAGACCATGGAAAGGAGGGCCAGGATGGAACATTGTCAGTTGTATGCCTCACATGTGTCGAGGCAAGAGGGTTGATGGTGCCCTATCGTCGCAAAGCCATAGACAACTAACCTCCGAGTTCATCGCTTATAGGCTTTCCAACTCCATCTCCTCTCTTCCTACAATGAGCATAAAAAGCGTACAAGACCTTGTGAAAGCCCTCTTTCACTACGAGGTGAAATATGGTAAGGCATGGAAAGCAAAGCAAGCCGCATTCAAGATGTTGTATGGTGATTGGGAGGAAGCATACAACCGCATACCTAGGTTGTTGGGAGCTATTGCCCACACTAACCCGGGCATGGTTCATGTGGTCGAGCCGTATGGGGAGAAAACAAGGATTATGAATGGAAATAGGGTCCGCGTATTTGGCCGTGCATTTTGGGCATTTGAGCAATGTGTGAGGGCTTTCCAGCACTGTCGTCCTATCATCTCTATCGATGGCACGTTTTTGACCGGACAATTCAAGGGCACTTTGTTGGTTGCAATAGCAAGTGATGCCAATAACCGGTTGATGCCTTTGGCTTTTGCTTTGGTTGAGGCAGAGAACAATGTTAACTGGGAATGGTTCTTGCATATTTTGAGAACCAAAGTATTACCGTTTGAGAGGGAAATATGTGTCATATCGGATCGCCATCAAGGCATACTTAACGCGGTTGACATTGTCATTCCCGGCCATGCTCCTTTGCATCATCGATGGTGCATGAGGCATTTCTGTGCAAACTCCTACCGGGCATGTGGTAGCAAGGAGTTGGCGGATGATCTTCAAGATTGTTGTCAAGCATTTTCTGACAAACGATTTGCAAGATTGTACAATGCTTTGATTGTAAACAAAAAACTTGATGCAGGTGGGCTTGAGTTTCTTAACAGGCACATTGAACTTCGGGCCAAGTGGGCACGAGCTTATGACGAAGATGGGCGAAGATATGGTCAAATGACCAGTAACATGGCAGAATGCTTCAACCGGGTGTTGAAGGGTGTCCGTGCGTTGCCTGTGACGGCAATAGCTCAATACACATTCGACAAGTTGAGAGCATACTTTCTAAAGTACTCGCAAGAAACAGATGATCAGATTGCGGGAGAGAACAAGAAAAAGTATAAGTACCAGTTTCCACCAAAGGTTGACAAATGGATGGTATTTCAATCACGGAAGGCTGACTCCCAAACGGCTACCTTGTACAACAACGAGGATTGGACATACGAAGTGAATGAGCCCGGAGGAACGACAAACGATGGCCAGCAACACGGAAACAGGGCGTTCAAGGTATCTTTATCCTTGTGTGATTGCTTTTGGGGGAGGCCAAGGTTGCTTCATCTCTCATGCTCGCATTTGTACACGGCAGCTCGCAGTAGGAATGTGGACGTCGACCATCCACTAACCATGAGGGAGTCCGAGTTCTCGATCATGACCACGAAGCGTACATGGGCTCCTAGATTTGAACCATACTTTGACCAATCACAATGGCCGGAGTATCATGGAGTACAACTATGGCCCGACCCAGAGTGGAAGGTTGTGAAACTGGGAAGACGAAAGACAAAGCGTTTTAGAGGAGACATGGATGGATGGGGCCATGGTGGTGGCAGAGAAATGGGGAACAACCAATTCCAAGAGCCTACTGAGAGATCACAATGTAGAGATTGCGGTGTAACAGGGCACAACACAAGAAGGTGTACGACGCGAAAGAAGAAGTCCAAAAACAATGATTCCAGGTCAAGCCAACCAAGTCCTAGCCAACCAAGTTCAAGCCAACAAGGGACGGGTCAAGGAAGCACGAGCCAACAAAGGACGGGTCAAGGAAGCACGAGCCAACAAGGGACGGGTCAAGCAAGCACGACCCAACAAGTTCCTACTCAACATGTTCCTAGAGGACGTGGTGCTAGAGGAAGTGGTGGTGGTAGAGGCAGGGGTGCTGCTAGAGGCAGGGGTGGGATAGGTCGTGGTGGTGCTAGAGGCAGGGGTGGGATAGGTGGTGGTGCTGCTAGAGGCAGTGGTGGGATAGGTGGTGGACTTACTAGGATTGGTATGCGTGGATACCTACGAGGACCATTTCCGTATGTCACATATTTCACTTATCTTTATCATGTTGTTTTTTATGCTCCTTTGTGTGTTATTTTACTAATTATGAGCTTTGATGCCTATTTTGTAGGTATGGCCGCTTCTCAACCCAACAAGGCAAAAGCGGAGTGGGGGGAGGAGAAGGATGCAGCCAGTGAGGAGCAGCTGTTGATGGAGAGGGCTGCAAAGAAGCTGAGAGAGGAGGATGCAGCGGAAGCGCGAAAGAAGAAGGATGAGGAGCATAAGGCAAAGATGGATGAGGACTGGCAAATGTTCCTTGAGCATAAGGGATATGAGGCTAGGATAAAGGAGAATGACAGGAAGACGCTAGAGAAACGTAAAAAAGAATATGAAGCTAACTTTAAGAAGATGTGGGCACAGGCCGCAGCAAAGAGAGAGCGGGAGCATCAACGCTTCACGGAGAGGGTTAAGGAAGAGGCTTCAAAAATGCGCAAAAGGGAAGAGGAAGAGGAAGAAGAGAGGAAGAAGAAGAAGGGTAAGGGGCCTTGCTCGACCCAATAGAGCCGGATGCTTCTATTCTATGTGTTGTTGAACCTTGTTCGGTTCCGCGCTTTATTACTATGAAACTCCACTATGTATGCACTTTTGGACGTATGTTACTTCAAGAACCGTATGTATGTTTGAACTCCACCACCACTACTATGCGCTTTGTGTTGTATGTTTTAACGTATGTATTTGAACTCCTCCACCACTACTATGTGTTGTATATTTGTGATGTATATTTGAACTCCTCCACCACTATGTGCTGCAGTTTTCAGCATGACAGAATGTGTGGCGCCTAAGCCTAAGGCGCCACACATCACATGTGTGGCGCCTAAGGCTTAGGCGCCACACATGTGAAACAGAGTAACTTGGCTACTCTGAGTTTCACTTTGTTCTAATTTTTCTCTTAGTTTCAATATGTTGGTATTAGTTTCACTAAGTTGGTCTTAGTTTCACTATGTTGGTCTTAGTTTCACTTTGTTCTCATTTTTCTCTTAGTTTCACTTTGTTCTGTGTTTCATCAAGACTATGTTTCTCATTTCATCAAGACTCTGTTTCATCAAGACTCTGTTTCATTATCCTTGCTGAAATTAAGATACAACTTGCTGAAATTAAGGTACTACTTGCTCATACAACTTCGTGAAATCTACTGAGTCCAACGTGGATGTTTTCCTTTTCCATCTCTGGCTTCTTCTGCTGCCTTGGCCGCACGAGCTCTTTCTCTCTTTCTCTCCCTCTCAGCTTCACGGGCTTGTTCCCGCTGTCTGTAAACCTCGTCCAGCCGTAGTTTCTCTTGTTGGTTTTTCCTTATCATCTCATCAAGAAAAGCCCTGTGCTCCACACAGTACTCTTCCCACTCTTTCTTCTGCGCTGCTTTCTCCTCTGCTTCAGCCTTCTCGCGGCGCTCTTCCAAGTCCCAGCTAGCCCATGCACGGCGACCTCTTTCACGAATCTCGGTCACCGCCCAGTCCGGCATTTCCGTGTCAATCCAACGATAGTACATGCAGAGAGGAGGAGGAGACTACGAGGAGGATCAGATTCAAGTAAACAAAAATATCAATAAACAATAATCTGGATGACTTGAGCATACCGAAGGCCTGATGTACGCAGAAATACATTCGGGTGGATCAGATTCATAATTGGCGCACATGAAAAACTTCATGCCCAACCAATCTGAAAAATCCTCCACCTCCTTCACCTTGCAGAGATCACTGCACCAACATCGAACTGCTTTCACACCCGAGGTAAACTCGCACTCTTCATTTTCTTAGGCCTGATGCTTTGATCCGAGCAAGGCAAACTCATATTGACTAAAGCGGTGGTAGTGTTCTCAAGCTAGGGTGGATGACGAAGGAAGGCAGTCCAATGCCTCCTTTTATAGACCGGACGAGGGAAAGGTGGTGGGAACAGAGGAGGGAAAGGTGGCGGGAAAGGAAACGTGGAAATTTAGGCGGGAACGAAGGAGGGAAAGGTGGCGGGAAAGAAGATGTGGAAATTTAGGCGGGAACGGAGGAGGGAAAGGTGGAGGGAAAGGAAACGTGGAAATTTTGGCGGGAACGGAGGAGCCAAAGGTGGCGGGAAAGAAGACGTGGAAATTTTGGCGGGAACGGAGGAGGGAAAGGTGGTGGGAAATAGCGGGCTTTGATATTCTAGCAGGTTTTCACATGTGTGGCGCCTAAGCCTCGGGCGTTGCACATGTGTGGCGCCTAAGGCTTAGGCGTTGCACATGTGCGGCGCCTAAGGCTTAGGCGCCACACATGTGAAAACCTGCTGGAATCTGAATTTAGATAGCAATACAGCAATTTTGACAGCATCAAGTGCAACAACATCATCATATATGTACACAACATTTCTGACAGCATCAAGTGCAACAAGTGAAATCATCATATATGTGAAATCCAAGGAATCATCAAGTGCAACAATTATTGACATCATCATCATAGCCAACAACTAAATGGTTCACAACAAGTGCAACAACAACTAAATGGTTCACAACTCGAAATAGTTCACAACAAAAGTAAATAGTTCACAACACAAGTGCAACACCAACTCCAAATCACTCCGCTTCACATCTTGGGGCCTCGTCCCCTCTTGGATACTAGCTTCTTCCTTCTCGCAACCACAAATTGCTCCGGGTCATCCGACTCATCGTCATCGTCATCCTCAACCTCATCGCCCATGCTTCTCATCCTTGACAAACGAGAGCCCCCGGCCACCGGATTCTTTCCTTTCGCATAATCATCCGGTGAGTACCGCTTAAATTCCTTCCTGGGCTTCAACATGTAAGCGGAGCATTGGAAAGCCTTCAACGTCATGTCGTCCGCAGCCTAATACATATGAAGGTTGAACGTTCAAATTTGAAGGTTCAAAGCTGAAGGTTGAAAGTGCAAATTGTATGGCTATGTCATACCTCAGGAGTGTCAACATCATCCTCTACAGTATTTCTTTGGGTATTAGCTGCCGAGGTAATGTCACCATCGTCCATACGAGCGCCTGAAGAAGCTGAATCGTCAAGAGTATTTCTTTCAGATGAACCGGATCTCGAAGGTGAAACATATTCAGGGTCACGGCAACCTAAAATGTTGGATAGGCGCCGTAACTTCTGGCCCTGTTCATGTTAGATTCAAATATAAATGACATATATTAGGTAACCTATAATGTTGCATTCGTGGGCAAAATAATAATAATGACACAACACCTTTATGAATAGACGAAGTGCAGATTCTCCCTTTTTTCCTCGAGCAGTGTTATCTAGAATATCTTCGGACTCATCAGCTTGTTTCTTGACCTCTTTGCGCTATGATCACAAGAGAATGACAACAAATAAGTGCAAGTGAATAGGTCCACCAGAATTCATAATTTTCATAGGGGAGCACACTTACCACAAAGTTCAGGACAGGGGCGAAGGAAGTTTGGTACCCTTCGCGAATCAACTTGTTGTAACGGCCTTGGGCAAGTGCATCGTACTCAGTGGGTTCTTCCAATATGTCCTCCTCGTAAGCCGGCGGACAAATCTCGACACGAGTACTCGCCTGAAACCATCTTAAGTAGTTGTTGAACGCAAGAGGACAATGCTGGCGGTATTGGGTTCGTTGTATGCTCGAAGTTGCCTGCACACTTTGCTCGAACATAACGACATAGCTCTTATGATGCTTCTGCCAATCCTTGATTTTTCGCTGCCTCCTCCTATCCAACCTGCTTTGAACAAAACACATCAGTAGCTCGCTCAACACTAAGAACAAAACTAATCACTACTTATTTTTTGTTACCTGTGAAGCTGTGTGTCCGTGTCCACCCACTCCGGCGGGTGTGGCTGAAAGTACCCAAATTGACGCATCACACGATGCGGGAGATGAAACTCAACCGCCCAATTGCATATTAGGGGACAACGCGTTAGCCAAAGATGTCTTTCCTGCACGCATAGTGGATTCAGCTCGAACGTGTGTGCATCACCAAAGTTTGGCCCGACACCATATGGCTCCCATTCAACCTACAACACAAGATGAATACCGCAATTCATTTTACTCACAACATAGAAGATGGAAGTCAACTCTGAAACCATCTTACCTGCTCGGGGGTAAGCGAATCCATCTCGTTGGTGTATTGCTTGTACAATAGGTTCACTTCGCTTGCCATCTCCGATACCAAGTCCCACTTGTAAGCCCATGTAGGTTGCCGTACAGGGTTGCCATGGTCATCCCAGGTATTCCACTGTGAGCTTTTAGGGCGTCCAACAGGTAGGCGCTCCCAGCTCCATACTGAAAGTAGGAGCATACAACCACCAACTCCACCGTCCTTTGTTGTCCTGCGACAAGCATCGTCCAACTACAAGTAACAACAAACATGCATCAGTTTAGCAAAAAAAGATAACAGAGAGTACTTAATAGTAACAATTTATTACCTGCCGATACAAGTAAGCCAGTGCGGCCGAGCCCCAGCTGAACTTGTTGTCGAAAACAGTCAACGCCTTCAGCCACATCCATGGAGCATTCTTGCCTGTGCCGTCAGCAAAGACAGTCCTAGAGATGACGTACCACATGTAGACGCGAGCATACCTCTGGATCACCTCGTCATCTGCATCCTCAGGACAATGAGCAAAGTTGGCGGCAATCCAAGTGAAAGTGGCGCTGGCAGGGACTCTATCTTTCTTCCCTCCATCTTCTACCTCCGGCTCCTGCGGCGACATACCAATAAGAGCCTCCATTTGTTGCCGCCATCCCTCAGAATCAGTGCTCATACATAGTGGCTTCCCCTCGATCGGAAGAGCGGTGATCATGGAAACATCTTGAAGAGTAACCGTCATCTCTCCGGTCCGGAGGTGAAAACTATGTGTCTCCGGCCTCCAACGATCAATAAGTGCTGTGACTGCCGCAGCGTTCAGATTGGGAGTTGACCGACTCACAAGCTGCATGAATGGAAGGAGTCCCGTCATCTCGATGTACGGGATGTACCGCTCATCGTAGTGCATTACAGAGGATGCCCCATGAGACCGGATCTTCAAGGGTGTAAGCTCCTGCAAACATATAGGAGAAGAAGATATCAAGTGCTTATTACATTTTCAAAAAATTACTCATCTACTAATCATTTTCTACTTACCATCTTCTTCTCCGACATGAAATAGGCCCGGTGTTCAACGTCATAAACATTATTCAGAAGCCACACCATCCTACAAATCACAAAAAATTACTCATATACTAACTAATATTCAAATAAGACTCATATTCAAAAAATTACACCATCCTACAATCCTAAGAACTACTACTAATACTAACTATACTCATATGAACTACTACTAATACTAACTACTATGAACTACTACTAATACTCATATTCAAATAAGACTCATATTCAAATAAGACTCATATACTCATATGAACTACTACTAATACTAACTACTACTACTAACAACTCATATACTCAAATCCTAAGAACTCATATGAACTACTACTAATACTAACTACTACTACTAACTACTAATACTAACTATTAATACTAACTACAAATATGAACTACTACTACTAATATACTCATATACTAACTCATATCCTAACTCATATCCTAACTAGTCAAATCCTAAGAACCTACTCAAATCAATCTACTAAAATCAATCTACTCAACCAAAACCTAATACAATTGGATAAAAGGATGGGAAAGGGAAGGGATGGGGGAGGAGATTACCTTGGGGGATCAATCCAAGGAAGAAATCACCAGATCTGAAGGAGATGGGGAAGGGGATTAGGGAGGGGGTGAGAGCCAGCCGCCGCCACAGTTGCAGTTTCTGTTTGAATGAGGGAGGGGGTGGGGAGGGGGGCTGGCCCGTGGCCAGTTAAGTCCATGGGTGGCGCCTAAGCGTTAGGCGCCACACATTACAATGTGTGACGCCTGAGGCTTAGGCGTCACACTGCCTGGGGGGTGGGCCCCTCCCTGCCACGTGGTCGGGGGTATGGCGCCGAACCTCTAGGCGTCACACAATGTAGTGTGGCGCCTAGGTGTCGGGCGCCACACAAAAGGGTCAGGCCGGTGAAATATTTCCCCCGAAGGGTCAATCCGTGAGTTCTTTCGTCCCACGGGTCATTTTTGTCAATTTTGTTCGAATGGAATGGACGCACGACATGTCTCTACTCTACTCTACGCAAATCTTCCCAATCGCCTCAAAGTGCGTGCTGCTCCTCTCCTTGCCTGCCACGTGAATCATTTTGATTTTAAATTTACTTGTTGTAGCAGCTTCGGCCGCCCCAGGCATGGCCGCATCATGTCAGTGCGTTCGGCGCCCGAACAGCCTTGTTAGACTGTCGGCTGCATTTTTCCCACGCAACCTGACCGACCTCCATGGCCGCTAAACACCACGGCGCCGGAGACGATGCTCGACCTCTTCCTTGCATACTACTTCCTTCATCCGAAATTATTTATCATGAAAATAGATGTATCTAAACGTATTTTCATTTTGACGATAAGTAGATCCAGATGGAGGGAGTACTCACTCCGGTCCATATCAGTTGTTGTTGATTTGTGATACGAACGAACGACGCTGAAACTAAACGTGTGCGTGGCGAGCCATGCACTCCACGATTTGGAATTAATTTCGTTTTGGCTTCTTTCGGTGATTTCTTTTGGAGGGGTTCCACTTCATTGTGATAATAATCAGCGTGGGCGCTGCTGCATTGGTACACCACGAATGGCTTCGGGTCCATTTGGCCTTTTGCATATTCCATCAATCCCTTTGTCTGCATCGCTCTCCTGGAAGTTGACGTCCTTCGTCTGTGCGTAGTGCAAAGAGAACAAGTAAAGTTTCCCACGATCACTTCCTTTTTCGGCCCAACTCTTTTCTATCTTTGGTTCTCGGCATCTCCCTGAAAGCGAGAAAGGCAGCAGATTCAGCGTGGATAACAAGGGCGAATGGCAGGATCCATGTGTACAGTACAGTGCTTGTCATGTAAGATCCGAAATCACTAATTGAGTAGTATAGATTACTCAGACAAAAGCATACCTCTCACGAAAAAAATGTATTCCTTCTCACAAAGGTAAAATCATACCTCTCGTAAAAACAGAAAATACATTTTTTTCCTTATTAAGAGGCATGGTCGTACCCTCGCGAAGGTAAAACTATGCCTCTTGCGAAAAGCAAAAACCATGTCTCTTCCGAAAGCAAAACTGTACCTCTTGTAAAAAAGTATTTTTTTATTTTTAAGAGGTGTTTTTCATAAAAGCAAAACCATGTCTTTCAGAAAAAAAACACATTTTTCACGTAGTGTTTTTAAAAAAGCTAGGATAGACAGATGAAAAACCGAAACACAAAAAAAATCCAATGCCAAAAACCAAAAACTTGTAAAAAAAGATATTAAAAAATATTTAGAATGCGATATGTGACGACGACTGAAAACGCGATAAATGACGATACGTGAGAATGCTTGGTAAAAGGCTCATGAAAAAACGCTCGCTGAAAGGCTCAAAATCGCTCGCTAACGGTTGCTGTGGGTCAAACCGAACGGTGCCGATGGGCTGATGACTGCCGCTACAGCACGCTGATGAGGACTTTGTTTTGCTGCCGGGCCGGACAGCCCGTGATATCTGTTACCTAGACAACAACTTAGCGGTAAACATGACAGACTCACAAGGCGTTGGTCGCCATCGCCATTGGAAGCAACCTGCGCCCTTTCTTTTGGATGATCATCCGTTTCTTTTTTGGGCAGAAGTTTGAGTGGTTGCGAACGCAACGTTGGTGCACTAGGCACGTGTTCACGTCGTTCGTAACCCCCGGCCATCCACTCATTTCGTGTTTGGTTCACTCCAGCACCAGCAGTTTAACCGTGTAAGAGTATCTACAGCCCAATCCTTCATATCTATTTTAAATGTTCGGACAAACCAACCATTCACTAACCGGTCATAAAAAAATGTCTTTATCACAGTTCTCAAACCGCGGACAAACGTCCGGCCTGACCAACACCCCTCGTAACCAGGTCAAGTATAGGACGGATATGAGGCGGCCCCGTTGTGTCCGTCACATGAGCCCAACCCATCATTGGCCCATCTCGACCCCACAAAATCCCCCTCCGAAGCAAACCCTAGCTCATTTCACTCCGCTCCATGCCTTCTCCCCATTCCCAATTCGTTCATTTTGTAGCGTCGGCGAGCATGTCCAGCATCGGCACCCACTCCGACGACAGCTCCGGAGACGAGGAGGAGTTGGCGCCTCGTTTCACGCGGGAGCGCTCGTGGGTCGATACGGGCAACAGCTTCGGCTCCTGTACGACTTTCCGATAAAGTTTCTCAAAGTGCAGTGGTCACACCATTCCGATAAAGAGGCTACGTGGGAATGCGAGGATCACCTCCGTTCCGAATTTCCCGATTTCTTTCAGTCTTAGATCTCGAGGTCGAGATCTTCTTTATAGTGTGGGAGAATTTGTAGTGCCCCAAGTGTAAGACTTTCCCTTTTTGTAACCTTCCATGTGGGACCACCTTGACTTTGTCATGAGAGTTTCTATGCATGTATGATTTCATGTGTCACCTTGTGTTCTTCTTTTGCATGCATGCATCCATGTCATACCATTCTTACCATGCCTTGTGTTGCTTGCATCTACACCTTGCCATGTTTTAGAGTGGGTCTTGTAGTTTCATTGTGTTGATGGTGTGTGGTGTGAAGGAGTGAGTGCTAGGTATTTTTTTTTCAAAGCTCATTGCAATTTCAAACCCTTTCCCTTTCCTATTATCTCTTGTTCAAAATTCCATCTTCCCAACAGCAACTTCAAAATGTCTTGTGCTTAAAGGTTATTGTGGAGATGATGATGTGATGATTTGGAATTTTATTCTTGGTCCTAGGGGTGAATATAAATCACAAAACATATTAAATAAATGCTGTTTTGGATTTATGAAAGTAGCCCCATAAATGCTGGAAGTATTTTATTTAAATAGCTGGTTCATTTTCGGGTCGAGGGCATTTTTTCATTTTATTTTATCCCTTTTATTTTGTCCTATGCCTATTTTTCTTTCTCTGTTTTAATTTTTAAAAGGAAATAGACAGAGGGGCCTATTTCCCTATCTGGCGCGCTAAGTGGGCTCCCTCCCACCCAGCGGCCCACTTCTCCTTCCTCCCTCGCGGCCCGTCGCGCGTCCGTCGTCGTTCACCACCCAGCACGCGCACATAGCCACCGCGCGCCCCTCGCTTCCCCTCTCGCCCTATAAAGAGCCTTGGCATCCGTGCCTCGGCTAGGGTTCCCCCTTCCGCCGCCGCTCCACCCAAATCTCATCTCCCTCCTCTCTGCATCGTCGCAGCAAGGTAAGCGAGGCGGATCCACCATGGCCGATGGTTGAAGGAGGTCGCCGTCGTCGCTGTGGTACCTCTTCCTCCACGGCGAGAGGACCAGGAGCTCGCGGGCCTCTCCACGGGCTCGTTCCCGCCGCTAGATCGGCTTCCCCGACCCTGCTTCGTCTTCTTCCCGGAGGCCTCCTTCTCCGACGAGCTCCGCCGCTACGCGCCCTTCTTCCCGCTACTTCCTCTAGGGGCGCTTCCTCCTCGACCCGTACGTGAGGTAGTACACCTCCTCCTCTCCCCTCCGTGTGCTAGATCGAGCGCCGTAGCCGTAGATTCGTTGCGCGCGTTGCCTCTGTCGCCGGAGCTGCTGGTCCCCGTCGACACGCCGTTGTAGCGCCCCTCGGGAGTAGTTAGGACTTGGAATGGGTTCATGTGGGTGTGGGCCTCCTCCCCTCCACGAGCCGGAGCTGTATTTGGCTCGCATCGCCGACGAGACCCCTCCCCTGTTCCGGTCAGTCGCCGGTAGCAGATGAGCAGGGAGGTAACCTTTTCTGGTTCGCAGCGCGTAGTGGTTCAGACGCCGTTTCGTAGCCCAGTGGTATGTGTGTGTGGTGTGCCTGTTGGAGGGCGCGGGTTCGATCCCCCCTCGACGCTATTTTTGTTTTCTGATTTTCCTGCACAGTAGCATCAGGGACATGTTAGCCTGATTGCCTCCCCTACCTTGTCGACAAAGTGGCAGTGGTGTAGTGGTAGGCTCTGTTGCTGTGTACCAGGAGGTACTGGTTTCGATTCGTAGGAGCCCTGATGCATATTCCTGTTTTTTTGCTTTCCTTTTATTTTTTGTTACTTCCTTTATCTTATGCATAGACAGCAAGGTGTCCTATTTAATATTTTTTTCCTACTGGTGTAGATGGGTGCAGATTGTATTGTGTGTGTGTTTTGCACACACTAGTATAGTGATAGATGTGTGTTGGTGGCTTAAGTGATAAGTGTGTGTATGTGGTCTTGCTAGTTTATGTTGATGGTGTGATTGCAAATAGGCATGTGTGCATAGGGGTTGTAAGTGAATTTGATGGTGTAGGTATGGAGATGTGTTTGTAGTGAGTGCACACCACTTGTGGTACCTACTAAAAGTGTTGAGAGGTGATGCTTCCAAGTTACTTGCTTAGTATTTTCCCCCCTCATGTTGTTCTTGGGTTTAAGGGCATGATGTTGTTGTGAATGATGTGGAGTATATGTGTGTGTGTGGAACTTCGCCACCTTTGCAAAACTATGCACCTTGACATGTCTATATGTGAGAGGGCATGGTGTTTGTGTGTGGGGATAGTTTGGTAGAGGTGCTTGTGATGTTGATGTGCATGACACAAACATGGGGTTCAAACCCCCATGTCACTTTGTCATTGTGCACATGAACCCAAACTTTGTAGTTGTTGTCTTAGTAGGATACCTTATGGAGTTGACATATTCAGTTTTGTTGCAAGTTTGAGCCTTGATTCCATGGAATAGGTGGAGCCCAAGGGCATGAGTTTTTGAGTGATAGTAGTAGGGGTTTTGCTCTACACCATAGTGGTGTCATTTATCACTTGGTATTATGTGTGTGCAAACTATGCCTAGACAAAGTGGGCATGTGGCTGAAAAATTCCAGATTGGTGAACTCTGAAATTTCACTAAGTCTGGGATTCTGGAAACATTTTCTTCCCCTATAGATGAGGATGTTCTGGTCATTCTGTTGAGAACTAGCCTTAGTTCAGTGCTAGGGTTTTGAACCTGGTATGTTTGTGAAGCTCCCTGTCAAATTTCAAATCATTTGGAGTCCAGTAGGTTGTGTTTTGATTGCTGTCAAAAAGCTTCAGAACAGAGACAGAAACTCAGGTGCAGGAATTTTCACTAAGTCCGTGAGATCTGATGGTTTTGGGAAAGTTTGTGGCCTTGTATCTTCTAGAGTTTAATTCCTTTTGCTTTGATTCTTGCTGGTGCTTGTAGTGTTCTTGGTTGGCAACAGCCACATATATTATTTGTAATGTTTGAAGACCTGTAGCTATGTTGCATGCAGCTCCCAAAGAGCTAAGATGCAGATTATGGCAGATCATGTATGAAAAGGACGTGGATGTCGCCTAGAGGGGGGGGGGTGAATAGGCGCTTTGAAATAGTTAAGGTTTAGGCTTGAACAAATGCGGAATAAAACTAATCGTTTAATATGTCAAGCACAAAACCTACAAACAACTAGGCTCACCTATGTGCACCAACAACTTATGCTAAGCAAGATAAACAACTAAGTGATAGCAAGATATATTACAATAAATAATATGTCTATCACAAAGTAAAGTGCATAAGTAAAGGGTTCGGGTAAGAGATAACCGAGGCACGGGGAGACGATGATGTATCCCGAAGTTCACACCCTTGCGGATGCTAATCTCCGTTAGAGCGGTGTGGAGGCACAATGCTCCCCAAGATGCCACTAAGGCCACCGTAATCTCCTCACGCCCTCGCACAATGCAAGATGCCGTGATTCCACTAAGGGACCCTTGAGGACGGTCACCGAACCCGTACAAATGGCAACCCTTGGGGGCGGTCACCGAACCCGTACACGTGGCAACCCTTGGGGGCGGTTACCGGTACCCGTACAAATTGCTCGGGGCAATCTCCACAACCTAATTGGAGACCCCGACGCTTCCTGGAGCTTCACACCACACTGATTGAGCTCCGAGACACCACCAAGCTTCTAGGACGCCAAAGCATCCACGAAGAACAATATCAAGGGTACTAAGTACCAAAGGTAGTAAGCTTCTCAACTTCTCACTTCCACGTATCACCGTGGAGAACTCAAACCGATGCAACTAATGCAATGGCAAGAACACACGAAGTGGTCAAGTCCCTCACACTCAAATCCCTCCACAACAACAAAAGCTATGGAGAAATATGAGAGGAAGAACAAGGAGCTCACAAAGAACTCCAAGATCAAGATCCAAGGGGTTCCCCTCACATAGAGGAGAAAGTGATTGGTGGAGATGTGGATCTAGATCTCCTCTCTCTTTTCCCTCAAGAGCAAGCAAGAATCATTGGAGGGATAGAGAGTAATCAAGCTCTAAGAATGTCAACAATGGAGATAGAACAAGAGCTCAACGGATGGATGAGACCAAGGGGGAAGAAGACCCCCTTTATATAGTGGGGGAAAGAATCAGACCGTTACCCCCACTCTCTGCCCGAGCTCCAGCGGTACTACCGCTCGCACTCCAGCGGTACTACCGCCAGCTAGCGGTACTACCGCTCGCACTCCAGCGGTACTACCGCTGGGCCCCTGGTATTGCAATGGCACTACCACCGCCAAGAAAGTCTTCGCAAAAAGGTCCGTCCACGAACAACCGCTAGGCAGGCGGTACTAAGCTCCTGGAGCGGTACTACCGCTGACCAGGGGCGGTACTACCGCCAGCCAGCGGTACTACCGCTAGGGCCAGCGGTACTACCGCTAGGTCCAGCGGTACTACCGCTCACCACTGAAACCGCCATAACTTTCGCATACGAGCTCCGAATCGAGCAAACCCAAGCTTGTTGGATTCAGGACGACAAGGGCTATCCAAACAGCCCCTGGAAATCTTAAGACCATGCGGTTATGAATATGCCAAAGATATAGAGATGTGAGATCTCTATGAATGAAGAACCGGCAAAAACTCCAACATCGAAAACATCATAGTAGATGCATATGGACTCCGTTTTCGATGAACTCGAGCTTGTCATGAAGATGACCATAAGCTCTAAAACTCACAAAGAGAAACACCAAATAAGAACCAAGAAGTATGATGCAAGGATGCAAATGGTTTGAGCTCTCAACGAACGATACGATCAAGCTACTCACTTGAGAGCCCCCCTTGATAGAACAACAATCTATCCTCACCAGAAAACCTATCAAGGGCAAACCTATACCTTGCACCTCGTCCTCTTGAGCTAGATGATGATGATCTTGGCTTCCTCAAGATGGACCACCTTTCTTGATTGTGTTGGCTTGATGAAGACTAGTTGAATGCTCCCCCATACTCACTATGAAGACTAGTTTTGTCATTTTGGGCAATGTGTGTGCTTAGTTGATGTTGTGGTGTTCTTCCTTGCTCCAATCCATTCATGTTGGGTTGTTATTTGTCTTGGCAACCTGGGAATACCAGATTTGTGCCAAATGGGAGTGTGGTGTTGAATCTCCCACGTAGAGCTTCATATCTTGTTTCGTTGATTCCCGTTGATCCGTAGCTCCGTTTGCAATGTTCTTTATATGGTTTTGCACCCTTTTCACGAGCCGCATCTGTTCATGTCATTCTCATGCATGTCAAAATAGCTTAGTGTACAGTTCTGTCCAGAAACTTGCAGTAGTTTATTTTGCTTGTGCTAGTGATAGAAATAGTGGTGCATGCTCAATTTTCATCTCAGTGCATCATGTGATTGTTGCATCTTGTGGTGCTGCTGTTCATTGGCTGTTATTCTTATGTTGGGTAGCACCGGGATCGGAGAACGAATACGTGGAGTCAGGAGAGTACGTGCAGGACAATCCAGAACCATTCCAAGCTGAGGATATCACAGGCAAGATGATATGACCTTGATTCCATCTCTAGACTTGTTATGTTAGTTTTGTTTCCACGTCATATTGCTTGTTGCCTACCACTGAAATAAATTGCCTCTTGAAATGCCATGAGCCCAAACACCGTTCTCCTTCCTAGCAAACTTGTGTGGCTAAGTAGGCTTGCTCAGCTACTAATGTTAGCATTGCTAGTTGCAGGTGCTTTGCCTCATGTGATAACATGAGCTTGATATCATTATCTTAAATTCTGTTATTTAATTAATGCACCTATATACTTGGTAAATTACGGGAGGCCTAGCCTTTTGCCGGGTGCTTTGTTCCGTTATTGCCGCCTTAGTTACCGGTTACCGGTGTTTGATTCCATAATGATCGCTCCTAACACGTTCGGGGTTGTTATGGGGACCCCCTCGATAAATCGCGTAGTGCTAAGGCTTGTCCGGCAGGACCCAACTTTGGTGTTAATTTGCTAATCACTTAATAATAAACTGCATAGGGAATAGCTACCCCGAGGACTTAAATGAACAACCCGGGCCAGTGCTCCTCATGAGTGGTGGTACAAATTAGAGCACTGTGCGGGGCCAACTCAGGGCAACTTGAGAGATTTCTATCAGGCCACTATACGCGTCGCTCATCCGTCGTGTCCCGAGACTGAGATACGCGGCTCTTATCAGGGTCGTCGACACGTCGGGAGGTCCTGCTAGCCTTGCCTTACCTTAGCGCTATATCTTGCGTATAGGAATCCCACTGAAGCTTTGGTTTCCCCCAGAGTTGAGGTTTTCCTCTAAGGAATCCGACAAGATCACGAGATTTGTGATAGAGGATGCCTTTGCGGCCTGTGTTCGTTTGTGATGGACTAGTTGGAGCACCCCTGCAGGGTTTAATCTTTCGGAAAGCCGTGCCCGCGGTTATGTGGCAACTTGGAATATTTTGTTAACATCCGGTATTAGAGAACTTAGACATACACAAATAAAAACTGCCAACTGTGTGCGTAACCGTGACTGTCCCTTCGAAGATCTCTCTTCGATCGGGAACACGGTGGGTTATGAATGCCGTAGGTAGGTGTTCAGGATCACTTAGTGATCAAGTAATCCCGACCGCTAGCGTAGACCACCTTCCCTTCTACTTTGCGTAAGTTAGCCACTTGTTCAAGCATAGGATGCTGCAGCCTGATACACTTCTCCCTTACCCTTCCCAATAACATGACTAGTTCTGGCACCAAGGTCTTAGATTGCTGAGTCCCCGTGGATCACGGATTCCTCCGAAACTCCCAGCAGGTACAGGTACCCCAGAGATAGATGATCCCGACGGCACCCAGCTGGCGTGGCAGTACGACGAGGAGACAGACCGCCTCTACATGAACTATCCAGAGGACTGAGGCGTGGTCGTGATCGTGGGGTGAAGCAGGGTAGCATAGCATTTTCCATGTTTTGTAGTCCGTAGCGGAACTACCTTGTTTGTATTTGTGTTGTACTCTGAGTTATTAATAAGAAGACAGTTGAATCCCGAATTGTCTACTTGTATTATTAATTGTGCTATGTTACTTGCTTGCGAAACGCTTAGATGCGCTTCTTTCCTATTCGGGGGCCTCGAACCCCAGACCGGAAAGGACCGCATCTTGGTTGTTACAAGTTGGTAATCAGAGCCTTACGACCATAGGAGCCTTTGTGTGATCGAACTTGGCCGAGTCGAGTCTAGAAAATGTTTTGAGTCTTAGTTATATCAGAGAGTAGGATTCCTTTTTCTCCTCTTCTATGCTCTAGTGAGGTTCCCATCTTAGGAAATCTTTAATTCTACTCCTTTTCTCGCTCAATTTTTTTTAGGATCACGCGGGTATTAGTGAAATCTATATGATTTCGATGTGACGGAGTCATGTCCTGGTGCCTCCTATCTTCTCTAAGTATCAGGGGAGTTGAGCTCCAGGGATTATCACGCACATCGCCATCATTCAGATTTCTGAGTATCTAAGAACGGAGGGTGTTCGTTATTGCTTCAATACGGGTAGTGGTGAGATAACCCCGATGTCCCTAGTACTGGTGTAGATTGTTCGGGGGTATTACCACACTTTGTATCATTGTGATCACGAGGATCCGTTGTAGATGAAGGTCCGAGATGCTGGTTGTGTGTTGAAGGATGTGATACAGGTGATGGGTTAGTTTAGGAGTTGTGTGAAATACTCCTTGTATCCGTGTACCTGATTGCATGACCAGTTATTTCAGGAATTCATAGGTGGGATATCTAGTAGTATCTTATAGGACTATCTTCCTACAGACGCTTGATTGAGGTTTGGGAAATCTCGGTCTTATGTTTGTTCCGAGCAGTTCAAGCTCAGACTTGTTTGCAGTGGTCCTTATCGGAATTTTGTCGTTTGTTACTTTGAGGATGCACTCTTGCTATGTTGTTCGAGTGCAATGCTAAATTCTATTCAGATATCCTGTCTTTTGATTCAGCAATATCTTCAATTATTCTGTGGACTAATATGTTGTCCGTCTTCAGGATGGCTCCACCGACTCGTCAGACCCCAGCGCGAGAGGATATGCCGCCTCCACCTTCTCCTCCTCCTCCGCCGCCGCCTCCTCCTGCAGAGGCCTGGCAGGCGATGATGGCAGCTACTAATGCAAACACTCAGATGCTGTTGCAGTTGATCTAGGAGAGAGCCAATCATCAGCAGGGCAATTTTCAGCAGGGTGGCAATCACTTCGCCAATTTGAGTCAGTTCCTGTCAAACCAGCCTAAGACGTTCACTTCTTGCGACCATCCGTTTTGATGCGGAAGATTGGATCCGTGATATGAACAAACATTTCGAGTGTAGCAATGTGCGTCCGGAGGACTATGTCAAGTTTGCAACGTTTCAGTTGAAGGGGCAGGCTTCTATTTGGTGGCAGCAGCTTAAGGACTCCAGAGGTGGCTGGGTGATGTCTTGGGACGAGTTTTGTCGTGACTTCAGGTCCCACTACATCCCTTCCAGTTTTGTTGAGGAGATGCGTGAGAAGTTCAGACGCTTGAAGCAGGGCAGCAGTTCTGTGTACAAGTACAACATCGAGTTCCACGAGCTGGCCCGTTACGCGTTGTAGGATGTCCCGGATCAGAAGAGCAAGATCTACCAGTTCAGGGGTGGCTTGAAGGAGGATTTGCAGTTAGCACTTGCTTTGCACGATCCTGAGGAGTTTGACAAGTTCTACAACTTAGCTCTCCGAGCAGAGGCAGCCTTGCTCAGGGTGGAGAACTCCAAGAAGCGCTTCAGAGATTCCAGCTCTTCCTCGACTCAGGTGGTTCAGAAGCAACAGAGGTTTTGGGTTTCTCCTCCTCCTCCTCGGCACTCGTAGCAGCCGAAGCACTCAGGTGGACGTGGTTCTTTCCACCCACCCAACCCTGGCTTCCAGCAGAGATACCAGCATCAGAAGGAAGGGCCTCCTCAGATTCAGTTCCGGCAGCCAGCAGATGTCACTTGTCACAAATGTGGGCAGAAGGGTCACTATGCCAACAAATGTACTTCTCAGCTCCGTCTGCCGCCTCCTCCTCCAGGCAAACCTCCAAGCAACGCTCTTGTCAAGTTCAACCCCAGATCAGCTCGAGTCAACATGGTGAATGCAGCTGAAGCAGACAAGTCCTCTGATGTGATCATGGGTAACCTCCTCGTCAATGATATTCCTGCTAAAGTGTTATTTGATTCTGGTGCTTCTTATTCGTTCATGTCTAGAACATTCTTTGCCGAGCATGATTTTGATTCTGAGTATCTGAAGAAGGCATTGCGTGTGGTGTCACCCGGTACTCTTATGAGCGCCAACAAAGTGGTCCGTGATGCTTCTGTCAAGTTTGGCAGTTATTCTTTTCTGGCGTCTCCTATTGTCTTGGGCAATTCCGATATTGATTTGATCCTTGGTATGGACTGGTTGGCCATGAAAAAGGCATCAATTGATTGTGAAGCTAAAGAAGTGAAGCTTACCCACTCTTCGGAGGATGTGATTATATTCGCGGCGCGCGATGACACAATCCGTTTGTTCTCCTTGAATGAAAAGGGTGAGATCAATCCTATTGAGCAAGTTCCAGTAGTCTGCGAATATCAAGATGTGTTTCCTGAAGAGCTGCCAGGCATGCCTCCGCACCGTGAAGGTGAGTTTGTCATTGAGCTGGAGCCAGGCACAGAGCCAGTGTGCAAACGGCCGTACAAGCTGGGTCCAGAAGAGTTGAAGGAACTCAAGAGGCAACTCGATGAGCAGGAGCGTTTGGGTTTGATCAGACCAAGCTCGTCTCCATGGGGATGTGGTGTTCTATTTGTCAAGAAGAAGGATGGTTCGGACCGGCTGTGTGTCGATTACCGCCCATTGAACAAGAAGACCATCAAGAACAAATATCCACTTCCGAACATAAATGAGTTGTTCGAACAGCTGAAAGGTGCTAAAGTATTCTCCAAGCTTGATCTCAGAATGGGCTATCATCAGATTTGCATTCGCGAGGAAGACATTCCGAAGACGGCATTCAGGACTAGGTTTGGCTCGTATGAGTATACGGTCATGTCTTTTGGTCTGGCTAATGCTCCTCCGACTTTTTACTGATTGATGAACTATATTTTCTCACCATACAAGAATGAGTTTGTCTTGCTCTATCTCGACGACATTCTGGTCTTTTCTGAGGATGAGGAAGAACATGAGAAACATCTCAGGTTGGTGCTTGATAAACTGAGAGAATACAAGTTGTATGCCAAGTTTTCCAAGTGCGAGTTCTGGCTGAAACAAGTGGTTTATCTTGGGCATATTATCTCTGCCGAGGGAATTAAGGTTGACCCGTCCAAGGTTCAAGCCATTGTTGAATGGGAACCTCCGCAGAATGTGAAGCAGCTTCGAAGATTTCTCGGTCTTGCCGGATATTGCAGAAGATTCGTTGAGAACTTCTCCAAAATCGCCAAGCCACTCTCTAGTCTTCTTCAGAAGGGTGTCAAGTATGTTTGGTCTCCAGAGTGTCAACTGGCTTTCGACACACTCAAAGAGAAGCTTATCTCCACTCCGGTATTGGCCCCTCTGGATGATTCCAAGCCGTACCAGGTCTTTTGCGATGCTTCTCTCCAGGGTCTCGGTGCAGTCTTGATGCAAGATAGGAAGGTGGTTGCTTATACCTCCAGGCAGCTGAAGCCTGCGGAGAAGAACCTTCCTGTGCACGATCTCGAGCTAGCAGCTGTTGTGCATGCCTTGATGACTTGGAGACATCTCTTGTTGGAACGTAAGGTTGAAGTTTTCACCGATCACAAGAGCCTCAAGTATATCTTCACTCAGCCTAACTTGAATCTTCGGCAAACACGTTGGGTGGAAATGCTCCAGGATTTTAATCCGAGTGTAGAGTACACGCCAGGCAAGGAAAATGTTGTGGCAGATGCATTGAGTAGGAAGGCATATTGCAATAGTCTGATTCTGCAACCTCTCCACCCGGGTCTTTCTGAGTCTTTCAGGAAGCTCAATCTTCAGCTGGTTCCTCAGGGTTTTCTTGCGAACCTTCAGATCTGTCCTACCTTGGAAGATCAGGTCAGAGCAGCTCAGCTACTTGACGCTATGGTGAAGAAGGTCAAGATTGGTGTGGGAAAGAGTCTTCCAAAGAATAAGTGTTTCACTGTTGATGCCAGGGACACTTTGTTTTTTGAGGACCGCCTTGTCGTTTCGAAAGGTGATCTCAGGAAGGTGATCATGGAAGAAGCTCATAACTCTCTGCTCTCTATTCATCCTGGAAGTTCCAAGATGTACCATGACTTGAAGCAGACTTTCTGGTGGACTCGTATGAAACGTGAAATTGCACAATTCATAAACGAGTGTGATGTATGTCGAAGGGTGAAAGCAGAACATCAAACACCAGCGGTCCTCTTGCAGCCTTTGCCGATTCCCGAGTGGAAGTTCGATCACATTGAGATGGACTTCGTCACCGGGTTTCCGAAGTGCAAGAAGGGCAATGATGCTATCTTCGTCGTCATCGACAAATTGAGTAAAGTAGCGCATTTCCTTCCAGTCAAGGAGTCCATTTCAGCAGCTGAGCTGGCAGAGTTGTACACCTCCAGGATTGTCTCTTTGCACGGCGTACCTATGATGATCTCTTCAGATCGCGGAAGTATCTTCACTTCCAAGTTCTGGGACTCCTTTCAGTCTGCTATGGGCACGAAGATCCGCTTCAGCACAGCGTTCCATCCTCAGACTAGTGGTCAAGTGGAGAGAGTGAATCAAGTCCTTGAGGATATGCTGAGACCTGTGTTATCTCTTTTGGCATGAAGTGGGAGGATTGTGTGCCTTTCGCGGAGTTCTCGTATAACAACAGTTATCAAGCTAGTTCTGGCAAGGCTCCGTTTGAAATTCACTATGGCAGGAAGTGTCGTACTCCGCTCAACTGGTCCGAGACAGGCGAGCGTCAGATCCTTGGCAATGATATGATAGAAGAAGCCGAGGAGATGTGTCGGATCATTCGCGACAACCACAGAGCAGCTTAGTCCCGTCAGAAGAGCTATTACGATAGCAAGCACCGTGACATGTCGTATGACCTTGATGATTTTGTCTATCTCAAGGTGTCGCCTATGAAGGGTATGCAGCATTTTGGCATCAAAGGCAAGCTTGCGCCTCGTTTCATTGGTCCTTTCAGAGTGGTCGGCAAGAGGGGCGACCTTGCATACCAGCTCGAGCTTCCGTCAACCTTTGCAAATGTCCATGATGTGTTCCATGTTTCTCAGCTTCGGAGGTGTTTCAAGACCCCCGAGCGCACTGTGTATCTTCAAGATATTGACCTTCAGCCTGACCTTTCTTATCGTGAGCATCCAGTTGCGGTTCTCGAGGCGACTGAGCGCAAGACCCATAACAAGACTGTCAAGTTTCTCAAAGTGCAGTGGTCACACCATTCCGATAAAGAGGCTACGTGGGAATGCGAGGATCACCTCCGTTCCGAATTTCCCGATTTCTTTCAGTCTTAGATCTCGAGGTCGAGATCTTCTTTATAGTGTGGGAGAATTTGTAGTGCCCCAAGTGTAAGACTTTCCCTTTTTGTAACCTTCCATGTGGGACCACCTTGACTTTGTCATGAGAGTTTCTATGCATGTATGATTTCATGTGTCACCTTGTGTTCTTCTTTTGCATGCATGCATCCATGTCATACCATTCTTACCATGCCTTGTGTTGCTTGCATCTACACCTTGCCATGTTTTAGAGTGGGTCTTGTAGTTTCATTGTGTTGATGGTGTGTGGTGTGAAGGAGTGAGTGCTAGGTATTTTTTTTTCAAAGCTCATTGCAATTTCAAACCCTTTCCCTTTCCTATTATCTCTTGTTCAAAATTCCATCTTCCCAACAGCAACTTTAAAATGTCTTGTGCTTAAAGGTTATTGTGGAGATGATGATGTGATGATTTGGAATTTTATTCTTGGTCCTACGGGTGAATATAAATCACAAAACAGATTAAACAAATGCTGTTTTGGATTTATGAAAGAAGCCCCATAAATGCTGGAAGTATTTTATTTAAATAGCTGGTTCATTTTCGGGTCGAGGGCATTTTTTCATTTTATTTTATCCCTTTTATTTTGTCCTATGCCTATTTTTCTTTCTCTGTTTTAATTTTTAAAAGGAAATAGACAGAGGGGCCTATTTCCCTATCTGGCACGCTAAGTGGGCTCCCTCCCACCCAGCGGCCCACTTCTCCTTCCTCCCTCGCGGCCCGTCGCGCGTCCGTCGTCGTTCACCTCCTTTCCAGCGAGGCAGTGGGTCCCCTCTGTCATCCTCTCTCTCCCATTCCCCTCTGTTCCACCGGAGAGAGCACGCGCACATGGCCACCGCGCGCCCCTCGCTTCCCCTCTCGCCCTATAAAGAGCCTTGGCATCCATGCCTCGGCTAGGGTTCCCCCTTCCGCCGCCGCTCCACCCAAATCTCATCTCCCTCCTCTCTGCATCGTCGCAGCAAGGTAAGCGAGGCGGATCCACCATGGCCGATGGTTGAAGGAGGTCGCCGTCGTCGCTGTGGTACCTCTTCCTCCACGGCGAGAGGACCAGGAGCTCGCGGGCCTCTCCACGGGCTCGTTCCCGCCGCTAGATCGGCTTCCCCGACCCTGCTTCGTCTTCTTCCCGGAGGCCTCCTTCTTCGACGAGCTCCGCCGCTACGCGCCCTTCTTCCTGCTACTTCCTCTAGGGGCGCTTCTTCCTCGACCCGTACGTGAGGTAGTACACCTCCTCCTCTCCCCTCCGTGTGCTAGATCGAGCGCCGTAGCCGTAGATTCGTTGCGCGCGTTGCCTCTGTCGCCGGAGCCGCTGGTCACCGTCGACACGCTGTTGTAGCGCCCCTCGGGAGTAGTTAGGACTTGGAATGGGTTCATGTGGGTGTGGGACTACTCCCCTCCACGAGCCGGAGCTGTATTTGGCTGGCATCGCCGGCGAGACCCCTCCCCTGTTCCGGTCAGTCGCCGGTAGCAGATGAGCAGGGAGGTAACCTTTTCTGGTTCGCAACGCGTAGTGGTTTAGACGCCGTTTCGTAGCCCAGTGGTATGTGTGTGTGGTGTGCTTGTTGGAGGGCGCGGGTTCGATCCCCCCTCGGCGCTATTTTTGTTTTCTGATTTTCCTGCACGGTAGCTTCAGGGACATGTTAGCCTGATTGCCTCCCCTACCTTGTCGACGAAGTGGCAGTGGTGTAGTGGTAGGCTCTGTTGCTGTGTACCAGGAGGTACTGGTTTCGATTCCGAGGAGCCCTGATGCATATTCTTTTTTTTTGCTTTCCTTTTATTTTTTGTTACTTCCTTTATCTTATGCATAGACAACAAGGTGTCCTATTTAATATTTTTTTCCTGCTGGTGTAGATGGGTGCAGATTGTATTGTGTGTGTGTTTTGCACACACTAGTATAGTGATAGATGTGTGTTGGTGGCTTAAGTGATAAGTGTGTGTATGTGGTCTTGCTAGTTTATGTTGATGGTGTGATTGAAAATAGGCATGTGTGCATAGGGGTTGTAAGTGAAGTTGATGGTGTAGGTATGGAGATGTGTTTGTAGTGAGTGCACACAACTTGTGGTACCTACTAAAAGTGTTGAGAGGTGATGCTTCCAAGTTACTTGCTTAGTATTTTTCCCCCTCATGTTGTTCTTGGGTTTAAGGGCATGATGTTGCTGTGAATGATGTGGAGTATATGTGTGTGTGTGGAACTTCCCCACCTTTGCAAAACTATGCACCTTCACATGTCTATATGTGAGAGGGCATGGTGTTTGTGTGTGGGGATAGTTTGGTAGAGGTGCTTGTGATGTTGATGTGCATGACACAAACATGGGGTTCAAACCCCCATGTCACTTTGTCATTGTGCACATGAGCCCAACCTTTGTAGTTGTTGTCTTAGTAGGATACCTTATGGAGTTGACATATTCAGTTTTGTTGCATGTTTGAGCCTTGATTCCATGGAATAGGTGGAGCCCAAGGGCATGAGTTTTTGTGTGATAGTAGTAGGGGTTTTGCTCTACACCATAGTGGTGTCATTTATCACTTGGTGTTATGTGTGTGAAAACTATGCCTAGACAAAGTGGGCATGTGGCTGAAAAATTCCAGATTGGTGAACTCTGAAATTTCACTAAGTCTGGGATTCTGGAAACATTTTCTTCCCCTATAGATAAGGATGTGCTGGTCATTCTGTTGATAACTAGCCTTAGTTCACTGCTAGGGTTTTGACCCTGGTATTTTGGTGAAGCTCCCTGTCAAATTTCAAATCATTTGGAGTACAGTAGGTTGTGTTTTGATTGCTGTCAAAAAGCTTCAGAACAGAGACAGAAACTCAGGTGCATGAATTTTCATTAAGTCCCTGAGATCTGATGGTTTTGGGAAAGTTTATGACCTTGTATCTTCTAGAGTTTAATTCCTTTTGCTGTGATTCTTGCTGGTGCTTGTATTGTTCTTGGTTGGCAACAGCCACATATATTATTTGTAATGTTTGTAGACCTGTAGCTATGTTGCATGCAGCTCCCAAAGAGCTAAGATACAGATTATGGTAGATCATGTAGTTTTGTCATTTTGGGCAATGTGTGTGCTTAGTTGATGTTGTGGTGTTCTTACTTGCTCCAATCCATTCATGTTGGGTTGTTATTTGTCTTGGCAACCTGGGAATACCAGATTTGTGCCAAATGGGAGTGTGGTGTTGAATCTCCCACGTAGAGCTTCATATCTTGTTTCGTTGATTCCCGTTGATCCGTAGCTCCGTTTGCAATGTTCTTTATATGGTTTTGCACCCTTTTCACGAGCCGCATCTGTTAATGTCATTCTCATGCATGTCAAAATAGCTTAGTGTACAGTTCTGTCCAGAAACTTGCAGTAGTTTATTTTGCTTGTGCTAGTGATAGAAATAGTGGTGCATGCTCAATTTTCATCTCAGTGCATCATGTGATTGTTGCATCTTGTGGTGCTGTTGTTCATTGGCTGTTATTCTTATGTTGGGTAGCACCGGGATCGGAGAACGAATACGTGGAGTCAGGAGAGTACGTGCAGGACGAACCAGAACCATTCCAAGCTGAGGATATCACACACAAGATGATATGACCTTGATTCCATCTCTAGACTTGTTATGTTAGTTTTGTTTCCACGTCATATTGCTCGCTGCCTACCACTGAAATAAATTGCCTCTTGAAATGCCATGAGCCCAAACACTGTTCTCCTTCCTAGCAAACTTGTGTGGCTAAGTAGGCTTGCTCAGCTACTAATGTTAGCATTGCTAGTTGCAGGTGCTTTGCCTCATGTGATAACATGAGCTTGGTATCATTATCTTAAATTCTGTTATTTAATTAATGCACCTATATACTTGGTAAATTACGGGAGGCCTAGCCTTTTGCCGGGTGCTTTGTTCCGTTATTGCCGCCTTAGTTACCGGTTACCGGTGTTTGATTCCATAATGATCGCTCCTAACACGTTCGGGGTTGTTATGGGGACCCCCTCGATAAATCGCGTAGTGCTAAGGCTTGTCCGGCAGGACCCAACTTTGGTGTTAATTTGCTAATCACTTAATAATAAACTTATTAGGGAATAGCTACCCCGAGGACTTAAATCAACAACCCGGGCCAGTGCTCCTCATGAGTGTTGGTCCAAATTAGAACACTGTGCGGGGCCAACTCAGGGCAACTTGAGAGATTTCTATGAGGCCACTATACGTGTCGCTCATCTGTCGTGTCCTGAGACTGAGATACGCGGCTCTTATCAGGGTCGTCGAGACGTCGGGAGGTCCTGCTAGCCTTGCCTTACCTTAGCGGTATATCTTTTGTATAGGAATCCCAGTGAAGCTTTGGTTTCCCCCAGAGTTGAGGTTTTCCTCTAAGGAATCCGACGAGATCACGAGATTCGTGATAGAGGATGCCTTTGCGGCCTGTGTTCGTTTGTGATGGACTAGTTGGAGCACCCCTGCAGGGTTTAATCTTTCGGAAAGCCGTGCCCGCGGTTATGTGGCAACTTGGAATATTTTGTTAACATCCGGTCTTAGAGAACTTAAACATAAACAAATAAAAACTGCCAACTGTGTGCGTAACCGTGACTGTCCCTTCGAAGATCTCTCTTCGACCGGGAACACGGTGGGGTTATGAATGCCGTAGGTAGGTGTTCAGGATCACTTAGTGATCAAGTAATCCCGACCGCTAGCGTAGACCACCTTCCCTTCTACTTTGCGTAAGTTAGCCACTTGTTCAAGCATAGGATGCTGCAGCCTGATACACTTCTCCCTTACCCTTCCCAATAACATGACTAGTTCTGGCACCAAGGTCTTAGATTGCTGAGTCCCCGTGGCTCACGGATTCCTCCAAAACTCCAAGCAGGTACATGTACCCCAGAGACAGATGATCCCGACGGCACCCAGCTGGCGTGGCAGTACGACGAGGAGACAGACCGCCTCTACGTGAACTATCCAGAGGACTGAGGTGTGGTCGTGATCGTGGGCCTGAAGCAGGGTAGCATAGCATTTTCCATGTTTTGTAGTCCGTAGCGGAACTACCTTGTTTGTATCTGTGTTGTACTCTGAGTTATTAATAAGAAGACAGTTGAATCCCGAATTGTCTACTTCTATTATTAATTGTGCTATGTTACTTGCTTGCGAAACGCTTAGATGCGCTTCTTTCCTATTCGGGGCCTCGACCACCAGATCGGAAAGGACCGCATCTTGGTCGTTACAGGCTAGCATGGGTCAAAAGGTGGAAGGGAACCAGCCCAGAGTGGGCTGGTGCGCCTCCCACCTAGGCCCAAGGCGCAGCAAGGGAGGAAGGGGGCAAACCCTGGCGCAGGAGGGGGCCCAAGGGGGTGAGGTATCTATGATGAATTGATTGCTCAAGTGCTTAGAGATAGCCACCAATAATACTCATCAATTCTCTCACAAAATCTCTCTCCAAAGCCTATACATAAGAAAATCGGTGCTACCAAGAATTCCATTTCGGCCCTATCGATTTTCCACACACAAAACCTTTGCCAATCCCTAATATCTCGGTACCACCAACTTTCACTTCGGTGCCACCGAAAGTCAGTGACAAACTTTTTGGTCTCTTGATTTCAAGAATCGGAATTTTCGAGTGTTGAAATCGGTCTCACACAGATTTGGAAACTGCCTTAGGTCACCTAATTTATGAAGGAGATCGCCTACTTCGTGAAGATCTACCCCGAGTGAGGCTAATCCTCTCTGGACGTAAGCCATGGTGGAATAGACAAGGGCGTTTCTTCATGGACCCCTTGTGGGTGGAGCCCTTTGTGGACTCTTGCAGCTGTTACCCTTCGTGGGTTGAAGTCTTCACTAACATGGACATATGATAGCACCACCTTGTAGGGGGACATTGTCAGGGAAACAAAAAAATTCCTATGCACACGAAAGACCTATCATGGTGATGATCATCTACGAGAGGGGAGATCGGATCCACATACCCTTGTGGATCGCTAAGCGGGAAGCATTAAGAAATTCGGTTGATGTAGTCGAATGTCTTCGCAATCCGATCATGATCCGTCCCACGAATTCCGTCCCGATCTAGTACCGAACGGACGACACTTCCGCGTTGAGCACACGTACAACTTGGTGAAGATCTCTGCCTTCTTGATCCAGCAAGAGGGGCGAAGAGGTAGCTGAATTCTCCGGCAGCGCAACGGCGTGACGGTGATGTGATGGAACTTACTCCAGTAGGGTTTCGTCGTTCCACATGAATCTAGCTATGGGGTGTCGAAGTTGTGGAGGGGAGGAGGGCTGCACTTTGGCTTGAGTGCTAAAAGCCTGTCTCCCCTCCATTATATATAGGAGGGAGGGAGGAGGCGGAGCCCTAGGGAAACCCTTGGGTTTTGGCCAGCGCAAGAGGGAGGAGGGAGTCCTCCTCCTCCAATTCCACTTGGAAGGAGGAGTCCTTCCTTCCCCCATTCGGATTGGCCCCTCTCCTTGCCTTTTCTTCCACTTTGACCGACCTAGACCTTCTTGGGCTGGCCACGAGCCAACTAGGGGATGGTGCACCACCCTTGGGACCCTTTTGGTCTTCTCCCAGGTGAGTGGCTCCTCTTGATAGAATTCCGGAACCCATTCGTCATTCCCGGTACTTTACCGATAATGCCCGGAAACCTTCCGGAAGCCAAATGGATACTTCCTATATATCAATCTTCGTCTCCGGACCATTTCGAAAGCCCTCATGACGTTCGGTATATCATCCGGGACTACGAACAACATTCGGTTACCAACATCAATAATTCAACTATGCCAAAAATGTCACAGAACCTTAAGTCTGCAAACCCTGCGGGTTCGAGAACTATGTAGACATGACCGAGACACTCTCTGGTCAATATCCAGTAGCGGGACCTGGATGCCCATATTGGATCCTACATATTCTACGAAGATCTTATCAGTTGAACCTCTATGTTAAGGATTCACACAATCCTATATATCATTCCCTTTGTCCTTCGGTATGTTAGTTGCCCGAGAGTCGATCGTCGGTATCCTCATACCTATTTCAATCTCGTTACCGGTAAGTCTCTTAACTCGTTCAGTAATACAAGATCCCTTGGCTAACTCTTTAGTCACATTGCTTGCAAGGCTTGTTTGTGATGTTGTATTACTGAGTGGGCCCCGGGATACCTCTTCGTCAGACGGAGTGACAAATCCCAGTCTTGATCCATGCCAACTCAACGAACACCTTCGGAGATACCTGTAGAGCACCTTTATAGTCACCCAGTAACATTGCGACGTTTAATACACACAAGGCATTCCTCCGGTGTTAGTGAGTTACATGATTTCGTGGTCATAGGAATGAATACTTGACACGCAGAAAACAATAGCAACAAAATGACATGATCACATGCTAAGTTTATAGTTTGGGTCTTGATCATCACATCATTCTCCCAATGATGTGATCCAGTCATCAAGTGACAACACTTGTATATGGTCATAAAGCCTTAACCATCCTTGATCAACTCGCTAGTCAACTAGAGGCTTACTAGGGACATAGTTTTGTCTATATATCCACACATGCATTTATTTTTTTCATTCAATACAATTATAGCATGGATAGTAAACGATTATCTTGAAACAGGAAATATAATAATAACTATTTTACTATTGCCTCTAGGGCATATTTCCAACAGTCTCCCACTTGCACTAGAGTCAATAATCTAGTCTTACATCGCTATGTGATTTACATTGGAATGAGTCTAGCACCCATACAGTTCTGGTGTTGATCATGCTTCGCTCGTGGAAGAGGTTTAGTCAACGGATTTGTAACATTCAGATCCATGTGCACTTTGCAAATATTTACGTCCTCTCCTTCGACATAGTCGCGGATGAGGTTGAAGCATCGTTTGATGTGTGTGGTGTTCTTGTGAAACCTTGGTTCCTTGGCTAGAGCAATGGCACCGGTGTTGTCATAGAAGAAAGTTATTGGATTTAGTGCGCTCGGCACAACTCCAAGATCCGTCATGAACTGCTTCATCCACACACCCTTCTTAGCCGCCTTCGAGGCAGCCATGTACTCTGCTTCACATGTAGAATCTGTTACGACGCTTTGCTTGGAACTGCACCAGCTTACCGCACCCCCATTGAGAATAAATACGTATCCGGTTTGAGACTTAGAGTCATCCAGATCGGTGTCAAAGCTTGCATCGATGTAACCCTTTCCGATGAGCTCTTCGTCACCTCCATAGACGAGAAACATTTCCTTAGTCCTTTTCAGGTACTTCAGAATATTCTTGACCGCCGCCCAGTGTTCCACTCCTAGATCACTTTGAAACCTGCCTGCCATACTTATGGCCTGGCTGATGTCCGGTCTTGTGCACATCATTGCATACATGATAGACCCTACGGCTGGAGCATAGGGGATGGTACTCATCTTTTCTCTATCTTCTGCAGTTACTGGACATTGAGTCTTACTCAGCTTTATACCTTGTAACACATGCAAGAACCCTTTCTTGGATTGTTCCATTTTGAACTTCTTCAAAACTTTCTCAAGGTATGTGCTTCGTGAAAGTCCTATCAGGCATCTCGATCTATCTCTATAGATTTTAACACCTAATATGTAAGCAGCTTCTCATAGGTCTTTCATTGAAAAACTTTTGTTCAAGTAATCCTTTACGCTCTCCAAAAACTTCACATTGTTTCCAATCAGCAATATGTCATCCACATATAATATTAGAAACGCTACAGAGCTCGCACTCACTTTCTTGTATATACAAGGTTCTCCTACAACTTGTATAAACCCGAACGCCTTGATCACCTCATCAAAGCGCTTATTCCAACTCTGAGATGCTTCCACTAGTCCATAAATGGATTGTTGGAGCTTGCATACTTTGTCAGCATTGTTTGGATCGATAAAACCTTCGGGTTGCATCATATACAACTCTTCCTTAAGAAACCCATTAAGGAACGCCGTTTTGACATCCATCTGCCAGATTTCATAATAAAAAATGCAGCTATTGCTAACATGATTCAGACGAATTTAAGCATCGCTATCGGTGAGAATGTCTCATCGTATTCAACTCCTTGAACTTGTGAAAAACCCTTTGCCACAAGTCGAGCTTTATAAACGGTCACATTACCGTCCGCGTCCGTCTTCTTCTTAAGTTTATTCCGAATAGCCTTGCGACCTTCAGGTAATACTTCCAAAGTTCACACTTTGTTTTCATACATAGATCCTATCTCGGATTTCATGGCATCTAACCATCTATTGGAATCTGGGCCCGCCATTGCTTCTCCATGATTCACACGCTCATTGTTGTCTAACAACATTATAGATAAGACGGGATTCCCGTACCACTCAGGAGCAGTACGTGATCTTGTCGACCTGCGAGGTCCGATAGTAACTTGATGTCAAGCTTCATGATCATCATCATTAGTTTCCTCCTCAACTTGTGTTGCCTTGACAGAGATTTCCGTGTGTCCTGCGCCACCATCTTGTTGGAGCAGAGGTTCCAAAACCTCATCAAGTTCTTCCTCCCACTCAATTCTTCCGAGAGAAACTCTTTCTCAAGAAAAGCTCCGTTCTTAGCAACAAATACTTTGCCCTCGGATCTGAGATAGAAGGTGTACCCAATTGTCTCTTTTGGGTAACCTATGAAGACACACTTTTCCGCTTTGTGTTCCAGCTTTTCAGGCTGTAGCTTTTTGACATAAACATCACATCCCCAAACTTTAAGAAACGACAACTTCGACTTCTTTCCATGCCATAGCTCATATGGTGTCGTCTCAACGGATTTTGATGGTGCCCTATTTAAAGTGAATGCAGTTGTCTCTAATGCATAGCCCCAAAACGATAATGGCAAATCGGTAAGAGACATCATAGATTGCACCATATCTAACAAAGTACGATTACGACATTCGGACACACCATTACGATGTGGTGTTCCAGGCGGTGTCAACTATGAAACGATTCGACATTGTCTTAAGTGAGCACCAAACTCGGAACTTAGATATTCACCCCCTCGATCAGATCGTAGGAACTTGATCTTCTTGCTACGATGATTTTCAACTTCACTCTGAAATTGTTTGAACTTTTCAAATGTTTCAGACTTGTGGTTCATCAAGTAGATATATCCATACCTACTCAAATCATCAGTGAATGTGAGAAAATAATGATATCCGTCGCGCGCCTCCACACTCATTGGTCCGCACACATCAGTATGTATGATTTCCAACAAGTCACTTGCACGCTCCATTGTTCCACAGAACGGAGTCTTAGTCATCTTTCCCATAAGGCATGGTTCGCACGTGTCAAGTGTCGTGGGTATAAGTCTGACAGTAGAAGCATGGGGTACGAAAGGATGGGCAGAGCCTTAGCTACGGCGAGGATGTATGAGTTCAGGCCCCTCTATGGTGGAGGTAAAAGCCCTACGTCTCAGTGCTGTTGGGAGCTTTGTGTCGAGTGGATTATAGGATTACAGCAAGTGCCAACCCTTGCACCGGTGGGGAAGGGCGGCTTATATAGAGTGCGCTGCCCTTCATAATGGCCCGGTGGACAGGGGTGGAATAGTGGCGAGTAAATGCTTACGTTACAGGTAACGTAAGCTTTAAATGCTAATAATGGTGTATGAAAACGTATGACCGTTGCCCTCCTGGGGGGTTACGATGTACAGAGTGGATTCCGGTCGGTATGTTAGATATGCTCCGAGTGGATCGTCGCCGACTGGATGATGGGGGCGTCCTTAGTTCAGTCGGAACTGTCTAAGGGCCTTGTCTTCTATGAAGGGTAGTCCTTGGGTAGGACCTATAGGGCAGACCTATGACCCAACCCTTGGACTATAACCCCATCATTAGTCCCCGAATGGATCGGGGTTGGAACGATGAAGTGATGTCTGGAGTTTGGAACCGACTGGTACTGAGGTGACTTTAGCGTTGTTTGCCTCGTCCATTTTGTCCTTTCAGCCAGTGATCCGAGTGAATATACCACCGAAACGAACCGTCAGGGACCGAGTGCTTCCGCGGAATCTTTCGACGTGACTGGTCAAACTGACCGCGCCGGATTTTTCGGGATCCTCAAATTTCGGTTGTCGCGCGCTCAGCGGGGATGACGGCATCGCCATCGAGTAGGTTTTGCCTCCTCGATTACCGCCCCGTTATCTTCTCCACTAATCTTGCAGCGGCCGGTTGGGGGGATAAGATACTGGGCTCACCTGTAAGTGACCCAGTCGGAAGCCTATTAAAACCTCCCCGGCGGGATTTCCTGTTGCGTTGCTCATCCTCCTCCCATTAATCTCGCTCCTCCCGCAGCTCTCTGCACACCTCAAGACACCTCCTTCCCCTCCTCCTCTGCGGATCCGTCGCCCTCGCCATGACGAAGGGGCAGACCAGCAAGCTCGAGTCGCAGAAGAAGAAGAAGAAGGGGGCGGCCTCTACTCAACGGCGGCAGCGGGCGTTGCCGGCGGGCTGGATCCAGGGGGATTTCCTCCCCTCCTCGGTGACGGAGAACGACGTGCTGGAGATGGTGGAGCATGGCATGGTCGTCAACAAGTCCTGGAGGCTGCCGGAAGGCTAGACGGAGCCGACGCCGAAGGAGGGGGACCGCGTTCTGCTGCTCAGCCATGTGGCCAGAGGTTTCTCCTTGCCTCCCCATCCCTTCTTCCGAGGTATCATGAATTACTTCGAGGCGCAACTCCATCACTTTCCTCCGAACGCAATAGCTCACCTTTCTACATTCGTCACCCTCTATGAGTGCTTCATTGGATGTCCTCCCCACTGGGGGCTCTTGAAGTATGTCTTCTCCGCTAGATCCCAAACTGTTAAAAAGCTTAGCCAGTCGGATGATAAGACGCACATCCTCCAGCTCTGCGGGGGTTTAGGCTTCCAGAAGAAAACAAAGAGTAGCTATCCCTCTCTATAGCTATCCGAGTCAGTTAGGAACTGGCAATCGTCCTGGTTCTATTGCCAGGACATTGCTTGTCCGAATGCTTCGAGTGGGTTGCCACCTTTCAGTTTAGACCGTCCGGGCCCTCCCAGGAAGCTTGCGCTCTCTAAGGGAGAAAGAACCCAGATCCAGCCTTTGGTCGATGCGCTGATAGCCGTCGTCCGGAGGGGAGTCACCGGCATGGACCTGTTGGAGACTTTTCTGGGTCGGCGCGTCCAGCCGCTGCAGGCCCGAGACCATGCCATGTGCCATTACACGGGGCCTTCGGATTCCACTCGGTCTCATCCGCAGGACGTGAGCGGGGAGACTGTGAGTGCGTGGGTCCGCAGCATCACATGCGCGTGTGATAACCCCGTGGGAACCCGGCGGGTGAAGCCCTTCTGCGCCGAAAATCCTCCTCCGAATGAGGTGAGTACATGTTGTCGAGTGCTTTTAACCTTCTCAGCTTTATTGCTTTTCTTGGCTCGCTGACTGATGTTGCCGACTGTGTTTTCTGCAGGAGTGGACAAACTGGCATTCTGCAGTCTGGAACGGGAATCCAGCCGAGGAAGAGGAGGGCAGCCAGGAGGGCAGCGCGGATAGCGCTGAGTACGTCTTCGACAGTGGGGAGACGGAGGAGGAGATGAAAGAGGAGGAGGAGGAGAGTGGAGAGGAGAGCTCGCCACCCTCACCACCAGAGCACGGAACCAAGCGCCATCATGACCCCGCTGCTCCGCCGGCTCCTCCTGCAGCCCCGAGTGCTCCGCCAGCTCCTCCCGTGGCTCCGAGTGCTCGGAGTGTGAAGAGAACCAGGGGTGCTTCTGCCGAGGCCGCGAACCAGCCGTCCAAGGTGGCCAAACCTAGTGGGCCTAAACCTCGGAAAGCCTTGCCCCGGATGAGGATCACTGTTCCGGTCGCCTCAGCGTAAGTATCTTTACTCTTTTATCTTCCTTCAGTATCCGATTGAACTCCTCTTTTTGGGAACCCAATTTTATCCGTCGAGTGGATTTCACTCAACAGAGATGCTACCTCCGCCACCTCTCTGTCGTGCCAGGACGATGATCCCATGGATACGGATAACGCCGCCACGTCCCAGCAAGGTATTTTGTCACGACTCCGAGAGTTGTATTACTGTTTCGCGAGTGCTGTCTTTGATCTTGACCATTTTTTGTAATTTTATTTTGTTCAGTCGGGCTTCCTTCGGAGGTGATCCATCTGGACGACGACGACCAAAGGAGGTCGGAGCCAGCTTTGGCGCCTGTCCCTGGGGTTATCCCATCTGCTGCCAATCCCACCATGAACGTACCGTCTACTAAGACGGTGCTGCCGACTGAGACGGTGGCCCTCACGGCGGAACCGACTGGAGCAGAGCTCGGGATGCCCAGGGAGTCTTCTGCCACGCCGGGTCTGTCGGCTGTTCAATATGACGCCCGATGCCTCCCGGAAGACCAGGTAGGAGCCGCCTAGGACGCCATGGTGCAGGTGAAGCTGATGGTGGGCGACGCCAAGGGAGCGTATGACTCCATCACGTCTCTGTACAAGAAGAGCTTGGAGCTTCGGGACGATATACGAGTAAGTGCGCTAGTAAGTGTTTACATTCCTCTTGGTACCCACTGGGGGTTTCAGCGACACACTCGGATACAGTAGGATGACTTTGCAGTGGGTTCACTCCGAGTGAACCCAGTGGGTGTAGTCCCCGAGACTTCTGCCGAGTGCTTGCGCCGGCAATTTTCTTTATATGTATTTTCCGTAATCTGAACAGATCATAGCTGATCTGACCGAATGGTCCCAGTGGGGGCACTCCGAGTGCACCCACTTGGTGTAGTCCCCGAGAGTAGTGTTACTCGGGTCGAGTAATAGTAATCTCATAGTGTTGTTGGTTCGCTATGGAGCTCAATAGGGCCGACCTGTTCGAGCTTCATACCAGTGGGGTCACTCTCAGTTGTTGGGTAACGTAGCATAAATTCAAAATTTCCCTACGCATATTCAGATCTTCCTACGGAGAGACCAGAAACGAGAGAGGGGTAAGAGCATCTTCATACCTTTGAAGATCGCTAAACGGAAGCGTTGCTAGAACGCGGTTGATGGAGTCGTACTCGCAGCGATTCCGATCTAGTGCCGAACTACGGCACCTCCGCGTTCAACACACGTGCAGCCCGGTGACGTCTCCCGCACCTTGATCCAGCAAGGAGGAGGGAGAGGTTGGGGAAGACCTCGAGCAGCACGACGGCGTGGTGTCGATGGAGAGACGGGGTCTCCCGGCAAGGCTTCGCCAAGCACCGGCGGAGAGGAGGAGGAAGAAGAATAGGGCTGCGCCGAGAGAGAGGGAAAAACCGAGTGTCTCAATGGCCAAAAGTGCCCGATATATATAGGGGAAGGGGAGAGGGGGTGCCACCCCTAGGGTTCCCACCCTAGGGGGTGCGGCAGCCCCCCCAGATCGGAGGTGCGGCGGCCAGAAGGGGGAGGAGGGGGTGGCGCACCATCTGGTGGGCCTTAGGCCCACCTGGCCTAGGGTTTGCCCCCCCCCCTTTTCTCTCCCTTGCGCTATGGGCTGAGTGGGGAGGCGCACCTGCCCACCTAGGGGCTGGTTCCCACCCCCACTTGGCCCACCTTATCTCCCGGGGTCGTTGCCCCCTTCAGTGGTCCCCCGGGGCCACCTCCGGTGGTCCCGGTGATGCCCGAAACACTTCCGGTATCCGAAACCATTCGTCCTATATATCAATCTTTACCTCCGGACCATTCCGGAGCTCCTCGTGACGTCCGGGATCTCATCCGGGACTCCGAACAACTTTCGGTAACCTCGTATAACAATTCCCTATAACCCTAGCGTCATCGAACCTTAAGTGTGTAGACCCTACGGGTTTGGGAGACAGGCAGACATGACCGAGACACCTCTCTGGCCAATAACCATCAGCGGGGTCTGGATACCCATGGTGGCTCCCACTTGCTCCACGATGATCTCATCGGATGAACCACGATGTCAAGGATTCAATCAATCCCGTATACGATTCCCTTTGTCTGTCGGTATATAACTTGCCCGAGATTCGATCGTCGGTATACCTATACCTTGTTCAATCTCGTTACCGGTAAGTCTCTTTACTCGTTCCGTAGCACGTCATCGTGTGACTAACTCCTTAGTCACATTGAGCTCATGATGATGTTCTACCGAGTGGGCCCAGAGATACCTCTCCGTCACACGGAGCGACAAATCCCGATCTCGATTCGTACCAACCCAACAGACACTTTCGGAGGTACCCGTAGTGCACCTTTATAGTCACCCAGTTACGTTGTGATGTTTGATACACCCAAAGCACTCCTACGGTATCCGGGAGTTGCACAATCTCACGGTCGAAGGAAAAGATACTTGACATTAGAAAAGCATTAGCATACGAAGAATACGATCTAGTGCTATGCTTAGGATTGGGTCTTGTCCATCACATCATTCTCCCAATGATGTGATCCCGTTATCAATGACATCTAATGCGCATGATCAGGAAACTATGATCATCTATTGACTAATGAGCTAGCCAACTAGCGGCTTGCTAGGGACACATTGTGATCTATTTATTCACACATGTATTACTGTTTCCTGTTAATACAATTATAGCATGAACAATAGACGATTATCATGAACAAGGAAATATGATAATAACCATTTTATTATTGCCTCTAGGGCATATTTCCAACAGTCTCCCACTTGCACTAGAGTCAATAATCTAGTTACATTGTGATGTATCGAACACCCATAGCATTATGGTGTTGATCATGTTTTGCTCGTGGAAGAGGTTTAGTCAACGGGTCTGCAATATTTAGATCCGTGTGTACTTTACAAATATCTATCACTCCACTCTGGACATGGTCCTGGATGGAGTTGTAGCGGTGTTTGATGTGCTTCGTCTTCCGGAGAAACCTGGGCTTCTTGGCTATGGCAATGGCTCCAGTGTTATCACAGAAGAGTGTCATAGGACCCGACGCGCTTGGAACCACTCCAAGGTCGGTGATGAGCTCCTTCATCCAAATTCCTTCATGGGCCGCTTCTGAAGCAGCTATGTACTCCGCCTCACATGTAGATGCCGCCACGACTTCTTGCTTGCTGCTGCACCAGCTCACTGCCCCACCATTCAATACATATACGTATCCGGTTTGTGACTTTGAGTCATCCGGATCTGTGTCGAAGCTAGTGTCGACGTAACCCTTTACGACGAGCTCTTCGTCACCTCCATAAACGAGAAACATTTCCTTAGTCCTTTTCAGGTACTTAAGGACATTCTTGACCGCTGTCCAGTGTTCCATACCTGGATCACTTTGGTACCTCCCTACCAAACTTATGGCAAGGTTTATATCAGGTCTGGTACACAGCATGGCATACATTAGAGAGCCCACGGCTGAAGCGTAGGGGACATAACTCATCTACTCTCTATCTGCTGCCGTGGTCGGCGACTGAGTCTTACTCAATCTCATACCTTGCAAAACTGGCAAGAACCCTTTCTTTGAGTTTTCCATATTGAACTTCTTCAATATCTTGTCAAGGTATGTACTTTGCGAAAGACCTATGAGGCGTCTTGATCTATCTCTATAGATCTTGATGCCTAATATGTATGCAGCTTCTCCAAGGTCCTTCATTGAAAAACTCTTGTTCAAACAGGCCTTTATGCTCTCCAACATCTCTATATTATTCCCCATCAATAATATGTCATCCACATACAGTATGAGAAAGCTACAGAGCTCCCACTCACTTTCTTGTACAGACAGGCTTCTCCGTAAACCTGTATGAACCCAAACGCTTTAATTACCTCATTAAAGCGAATGTTCCAACTCCGAGATGCTTGCACTAGCCCATAGATGGAGCGCTAGAGCTTGCACACTTTGTTAGCACCCTTAGGGTCGACAAAACCTTTTGGTTGCATCATATACAACTCTTCTTTAAGGTTCCCGTTAAGGAACGCTGTTTTGACGTCCATTTGCCAAATTTCATAATCATAAAAGGCGGGAATTGCTAACATGATTCGGACTGATTTCAGCTTCGCTACGGGAGACAAAGTCTCTTCGTAGTCAACTCCTTGAATTTGTCGAAAACTCTTTGCGACAAGTCGAGCTTTGTAAACGGTTACATTACCGTTTGCATCAGTCTTCTTCTTGAAGATCCATTTATTTTCTATGGCTCGCCGGTCATCGGGCAAGTCCACCAAAGTCCATACTTTGTTCTCATACATGGATCCTATCTCGGATTTCATAGCCTCAAGCCATTTGTTGGAATCCGGCCCGCCATTGCTTCTTCATAGTTCGACGGTTCACCGTTGTCTAACAACATGATTTCCATCACAGGGTTGCCGTACCACTCTGGTGCGGAGCGTGCCCTTGTGGACCTTCACGGTTCAGTAGTAACTTGATCCGAAGCTTCATGATCATTATCATTAACTTCCTCTTCAGTCGGTGTAGGCGCCATAGGAACAACTTCCCGCGCTGTGCTACTATCCTGTTCGAGAGGGGGTATAATTACCTCATCAAGTTCTACCTTCCTCCCACTTACTTCTTTCGAGAGAAACTCTTTCTCTAGAAAGGATCCGTTCTTGGCAACAAATGTTTTACCTTCGGATCTAAGATAGAAGGTATACCCAATAGTTTCTTTAGGGTATCCTATGAATACGCATTTCTCCGCTTTGGGTTCGAGCTTTTCTGGTTGAAGTTTCTTCACATAAGCATCGCAGCCCCAAACTTTAAGAAACGACAACTTAGGTTTCTTGCCAAACCATAGTTCATACGGTGTCGTCTCAACGGATTTAGACGGTGCCCTATTTAAAGTGAATGCTGCAGTTTCTAATGCGTATCCCCAAAATGATAGCGGTAAGTCGGTGAGAGACATCATAGATCGCACCATATCTAATAAAGTGCGATTACGATGTTCACACACTCCGTTGCGCTGCGGTGTGCCAGCCGGCGTCAGTTGTGAAACGATTCCACACTTCCTTAGGTGTGTGCCAAACTCGTGACTTAAATATTCTCCTCCACGATCAGATCGCAGACATTTAATTTTTCTGTCACGTTGATTCTCAACCTCACTCTGAAATTGCTTGAACTTTTCAAACGTCTCAGATTTGTGCTTCATCAAGTAGATATACCCATACCTACTCAAATCATCGGTGAGAGTGAGAACATAACGATAACCACCGCGAGCTTCAACGTTCATTGGACCACACACATCAGTATGTATTATTTCCAATAACTCGGTTGCTCTCTCCATTATTCCTGAGAATGGAGTCTTAGTCATCTTGCCCATGAGGCACGGTTCGCATGTGTCAAATGATTCAAAGTCAAGAGACTCTAATAGTCCATCAGTCTGGAGCTTCTTCATGCGCTTAACGCCGATATGACCAAGGCGGCAGTGCCACAAGTATGTGGGACTATCATTATCAACTTTGCATCTTTTGGTACTCACACTATGAATATGTGTAACATCACGATCGAGATTCATTAAGAATAAACCATTCACCAGCGGAGCATGACCATAAAACATATCACTCATATAAATAGAACAACCATTATTCTCTAACTTAAATGAGTAGCCGTCTCGCATTAAGCAAGACCCTGATATAATGTTCATGCTTAAAGCTGGTACTAAATAACAATTATTAAGGTTTAAAACTAATCCCGACGGCAGATGTAGAGGTAGCGTGCCGACGGCGATCACATCGACCTTTGAACCATTCCCGACGCGCATCGTCACCTCGTCCTTGGCCAGTCTCCGCTTATTCCGCAGTTCCTGCTTTGAGTTGCAAATGTGAGCAACAGCGCCGGTATCAAATACCCAGGAGCTACTACGAGCGCTGGTAAGGTACACATCAATAACATGTATATCACATATACCTTTAACGTTGCCGGCCTTATTGTCCGCTAAGTATTTGGGGCAGTTCCGCTTCCAGTGACCCTTTCCCTTGCAATAGAAGCACTCAGTCTCAGGCTTGGGTCCATTCTTTTTCTTCTTCCCAGCATCTGGCTTACCGGGCGCGGCAACAGCTTTGCCGTCTTTCTTGAAGTTCTTCTTACCCTTGCCTTTCTTGAAACTAGTGGTCTTGTTGACCATCAACACTTGATGCTCTTTCTTGATTTCTACTTCTGCAGACTTGAGAATCGAGTACAACTCGGGAATGGTCTCCTCCATCCCTTGCATGTTGTAGTTAAGCACAAAGCCTTTGTAGCTTGGTGGGAGAGACTGGAGGATTCTGTCAATTATAGCATCATCCGGAAGTTCGACTCCAAGTGAAGTCAGACGACCGTGTAACCCAGACATTTTGAGTATGTGCTCAGTGACAGAACTGTTCTCCTCCATCTTACAACTAAAGAACTTGTCGGAGACTTCATATCTCTCGACACGGGCATGAGCTTGAAAAACTAGCTTCAGCTCCTGGAACATCTCATATGCCCCGTGTTGCTCAAAACGCCTTTGGAGCCCCGTTTCTAAACTGTATAACATGCCACACCTAACCAGAGAGTAGTCATCACTCCGCGTTTGCCAGACGTTCAGAATGTCCTGGGCTACTGCGGGAGCGGGAGGGTCACCTAGCGGCGCATCAAGGACATAAGCCTTTTTGGCTGCTTCAAGGATGAGCTTCAAGTTGCGAACCCAGTCCGCATAGTTGCTACCATCATCTTTCAGCTTGTTTTTCTCTAGGAATGCGTTGAAATTGAGGTTGACGTTGGACATCTACAATATTTATGAAGACAACTTTTAGACTAAGTTCATGACAATTAAGTTCATTTAATCAAATTAAGTATGAACTCCCACTTAAATCGACATCCCTCTAGTCATCTAAGTGATACATGATCCATGTTGACTAACCCGTGTCCGATCATCACGTGAGACGGACTAGTCACCATGGTGAGCAACTCCATGTTGATCGTATTCAACCATACGACTCATGTTCGACCTTCCGGTATCTTGTATTCGAGGTCATGTCTGTACATGCTAAGCTCGTCGAGTCAACCTAGGTGTTTCGCGTGTGTAAATCTGGCTTACACCCGTTGTATGCGAACGTTAGAATCTATCACACCCGATCATCACGTGGTGCTTCGAGACAACGAACCTTCGCAACGGTGCACACTTAGGGGAATACGTTCTCGAAATTTTAAGAGGGATCATCTTATTATGCTACCGTCGTTCTAAGCAATAAGATGTAAAACATGATAAACATCACAATGCAATCATATAGTGACATGATATGGCCATTATCATCTTTGCTCTTTCGATCTCCATCTTCAGGCATCGCATGATCATCATCGTCACCGGCGTGACACCATGATCTCCATCATCATGATTTCCATCATCGTGTCTCCATGTATTCGTCACACCAACTACTACTATCACTACTACTATAGCTAACCGTTAGCAATGAAGTAAAAGTAGTAAGCACATGGCGTTGCATCTCATACAATAAATTAAGAGAACTCCTATGGCTCCTGCCGGTTGTCATACTCATCAACATGCAAGTCGTGAAACCTATTACAATAACATGATCATATCATACATTATACATGCAACATCACAACTTTGGCCATATCACATCACATGTCAAACCCTGCAAAAACAAGTTAGACGTCCTCTAATTGTTGTTGCAAGTTTTACGTGGCTGATTTGGGTTTCTAGCAAGAACGCCTTCTTACCTGCGTGACAGCCACAACGATGATATGCCAAAGCTATTTACCCTTCATAAGGACCCTTTTCATCAAATCCAATCCGACTAGAGTAGGAGAGACACACACCCGCTAGCCACCTTTATGCACGGTGTGCATGTCTGTCGGTGGAACCAGTCTCACGTAAGAGTACGTGTAAAGTCGGTCCGGGCCGCTTCATCCCACAATACCGCCGGAAAAGAATAAGACTAGTAGCGGCTTCCTTCCCACCTCCTCTTTTTTTTCCTTTTGCATTGTTTTTTCTCCTTTGTCGAAATAGCCCTATTGGGCTGGCTTCACCAGTCCACTAAGGGATGGTGTGCCACCCATGGGCCTATAAGGTTCTCTCCCGGGTGGGTGTCCCCTCCCGGTAAAACCCCAGAACCCATTCGTCATTCCCGGTACACTGCCGACAATGCCCGAAATCTTTCTGGAAGCCAAATGCAACAATCCTATATATCAATCTTCGGTTCTGGACCATTCTGGAAACCCTTGTGACGTCCGTGATCTCATCCGGGACTCCGAACAAAACTTCGGTCACTAGCACCTATAACTCAACTATACCGAAACGTCATTGAACCTTAAGTGTGCAGACCCTGCGGGTTCGAGAACTATGTAGACATGACCTGAGACACTCCCCGGTCAATATCCAATAGCGGGACCTGGATGTCCATGTTGGATCCTACATATTCTACGAAGATCTTATCGGTTGAACCTCTGTGCCAAGGATTCATATAATCCCGTATACCATTCCCTTTGTCCTTCGGTATGTTACTTGCCCGAGATTTGATCGTCGGTATCCCTATACCTATTTCAATATCATTACCGGCAAGTCTCTTTACTCGTTCCGTAATACAAGATCCCGTGACTAACACTTTAGTCACATTTCTTGCAAGGCTTATATGTGATGTTGTATTACCGAGTGCGCCCCGAGATACCTCTCCGTCACACGGAGTGACAAATCCCAATCTTGATCCATGCTAACTCAACGGACACCTTCGGAGACACCTGTAGAGCACCTTTATAGTCATCCTGTAACGTTGTGACGTTTGATACACACAAGGTATTCCTCCGATGTCAGTGAGTTACATGATCTCATGGTCATAGGAATGAATACTTGACACGCAGAAAACAATAGCAACAAAATGACACGATCACATGCTACGTTTATAGTTTGGGTCTTGTCCATCACATCATTCTCCCAATGATGTGATCCAGTCATCAAGTGACAACACTTGTATATGGTCAGAAAACCTTAACCATCCTTGATCAACTGGCTAGTCAACTAGAGGCTTACTAGGGACATAGTTTGGTCTATATATCCACACATGCATTTATGTTTTCATTCAATACAATTTTAGCATGGATAATAAACGATTATCTTGAAACATGAAATATAATAATAACTATTTTATTATTGCCTCTAGGGCATATTTCCAACAGTCTCCCACTTGCACTAGAGTCAATAATCTAGTCTCACGTTGCTATGTGATTTACATTGGAATGAATCTAATACCCATACAGTTCTGGTGTTGATCATGCTTCCCTCGTGGAAGAGGTTTAGTCAGCGGATCTGAAACATTCAGATCCGTGTGCACTTTGCAAATATTTACATCCTCTCCTTCGACATAGTTGCGGATGAGGTTGAAGCATCGTTTGATGTGTGTGGTCTTCTTGTGAAACCTTGGTTCCTTGTCTAGAGCAATGGCACTGGTGTTGTCATAGAAGAGAGTTATTGGATTTAGTGCGCTCGACACAACTCCAAGATCTGTCATGAACTGCTTCATCCAGACACCCTCCTTAGCCGCCTCCGAGGCAGCCATGTACTCTGCTTCACATGTAGAATCTGCTACGACGCTTTGCTTGGACTGCACCAGCTTACCACACCCCCATTAAGAATAAATATGTATCCGGTTTGAGACTTAGAGTCATCCGAATCAGTGTCAAAGCATGCATCGACGTAACCCTTTACGACGAGCTCTTCGTCACCTCCAAAGTAGTCCTTTTCAGGTACTTCAGAATATTCTTGACCGCCGCCCAGTGTTGCACGACGTCGACGACGAGCGGGTCTTCTTCCTCTACGGTGAACACCTCCTACACCTCCCGTCGTGGGCTTCTTATCCAGCGTCGGATTGGCTCTCTGCCGCTAGGTGAGCGAAGTCCTGCCCTCCTCCTCCGTTGTTTCCCTCTATGACCGGGGCCCGCCGTCGCGTGTAGATCGTCGTGGCTCTATTCTCGAGCAGCAACAACGTGTAGGTAGTAGCAGCAGCTTCGGTCGCGTGTAGAAGCAGTAGCAGCATGCTGTAGAGTAGTTCCAGCGCGCAACAGTACTTGTAGCACAGCAGGCAACAACTTCTCAGTGCGGGGCATCCCTCTTTTGGCGCCGGCGTTGCTTTGTCAAGCAGCTTCAGTTGCAGCGACATCAACAGCTTGCGGTAGCAGTACCAGTAGGTTCAGTAGCTTGCAGCGCCAGCTTCAGTAGCAGTAGACGCAGCGTAGCAGCAAGTCCCCCTCTCGTCCTGTTTGCTTCGGGAATGGAATCCCCAGAGACTCTGCATCCCTCGCCGGTGGCCATCCCCGCCGTTCATGGCCCGTGTGCTCGCCAACGATCGCCTCTGTTTTCGGTCGCGGTGCGGTAGTGTGCTTGCAGAGGGAATTGTTCAAAAGAGCAAGACCCCCTCTCTGTTCAGATCCGTGTGAGTAGCGCAGTGGTGAGGTGCTTGCGATGTTACCCTATGCATCGTGGGTTCGATCCCCCCAGGCGCGCCCTTTTGTTTTTTGGTGGAATTTTCTATCTGCAGAGTAGCTTACCTTGATGGGTGCCTCTTTTAGAGCAGCTAGCAGTAGCTAGCCTAGCGGTGGGGGTAGCTAGCTCCACCAGGGAGGTGGTGGGTGCTGGCAGTCCCCGGCAATGACGCCAGAAAAGAGCTGCCTCCAGTTGCTCAACAATTAGCAATTGTCTTGCAATAGCCCACCAGCGTGTGGGATCGCGACAGTTTTCGAGGGTAGAGTATTCAACCCAAATTTGTTGGTTCAACACGATGGGAGTGAAAGGATATTCTCCAGTATTAGCAGTTGAGTCGTCGGCTCAACAACACCTGAAAGTTTAGTATCTGCAAGCAGGATATAAGCAGCAAAAGTAGTATGATAGCAATGGTGCCAAGAACGATATGTTGACAAGGCAGACCATTCATAACTGAAGTATCAATGGCGCCAGAAAAGTATTTTAGCAGGTAGCAGCAGTGTAACAAGTAACAGCAGTGGCAAGGAACAACAATAGTGATAGCAGTAGCAAGTAACATCAAGACAAAGCAAGTAACAGTAGGATCAAGTAATAGTAGCAGCAACAGTAGTAACAGCGGCAGAGCAAAGCAAGTAACAATGGGAGTGGGACAAACTCGTAGGCAATGGATCGGTGATTCGTTGGATGACATTCATCATGCAACAGTTATAACAAGGAGAGATATGTGGCTAGCTCCCGTTCGTCAATGTGATGTAGGCATGCACTCCGTGTGTAGTCATACGTGCTTAGGGAAAAGAACTTGCATGACATCTATTGTCCATCCCTCCGGTGGCAGCGGGGTCCAAAGGGATACTACGGGATATTAAGGTTCTCCTTTTAATAAAGAACCGGACCAACGCATTAGCACTTGGTGAACACATGAACTCCTCAAACTATGGTCATCACCGGGAGTGGTTTCGGTTATTGTCACTCCGGGGTTGCCGGATCATAACACATAGTAGGTAACTACAACTTGCAAGATCGGATCTAAAACACACATATATTGGTGACAACATAATAATTTCAGATCTGAAATCATGGCACTCGGGCCCTAGTGACAAGCATTAAGCATGGCAAAGTAGTAGCAACATCAATCTCAGAACATAGTGGATACTAGGGATCAATCCCCATCAAAACTAACTCGATTACATGATAGATCTCATCCTACTCATCACCGCCCAGCGAGCCTACAAATAGATTACTCACGAATGATAAAGAGCTTCATGGAATTGGAGAGGGAAGAAGGTTGATGATGACGATGGCGACGATCTCCTTGATCCGGAGCCCAAAACGGACTCCAGATCTGCCCTCCAGGGCAAGAACGTGATGTGGCGGCGCCTCTGGATCATGAAACGCGATGAAATCTTCTCTCTTGATTTTTTACGGGATGAAAGGGAATAAATAGCGCTGGAATTGGGGGCGGCAGAGCCACGTGGGCCCCACAAGCCTGGTAGCCGCGGCCAGGGGGGAGGCCGCGGCTACAGGGCTTGTGGCCCACTAGCCCGTCCCCTCCGGTGGATCTTTGCGCAGGTATTTTTCATATTTTCCATAAATATTCTCCGTAAATTTTCAGGACGTTCCGAGAAAATTCATTTCTGCACAAAAACAACACCATGACAATTCTGGTGAAAACAACGTCAGTTCGGGTTAGTTCCATTCAAATCGCGCAAATTAGAGTCCAAAACAAGGGCAAAAGAGTTTGGAAAAGTTGATACGATGGAGACGTATCAACTCCCCCAAGCTTAAAACCTTGCTTGTCATCAAGCAACTCAGTTGACAAACTGAAAGAGAAAGAAAAACTTTGACAAACTCTGTTTGATCTTGTTGTTGCAACTATGTCTAACTCATAACCAGAATTTCAGCAAGATCACAAGTTAACCACATAAGCAAGTGACACATAGGTCTCATGGTAAACTAATATCAATGGCATAATCAGCTAGCGAGCAAATAATAATGAGTTTCAGATACCAACAATTCAATCAAAACAAGCATGAAGCAATATGAATAGGTGGTATCTCGCTAGCTCTTTCTGAGACCGCAAAACATAAATGCAGAGCACTTTCAAAGATCAAGGGCTGACTAAACATTGTAATTAATAGCAACGAAGATCCAGTCATAGTCATACTCAATATCAATCAAAAGCAAAGCATAAAAATGACAAAGGTGCTCTCTAATTGGTGCTTATATAAGAATAGGATGACTCAACAAGAAAATAAATAGACATGCCCTACGCAGAGGGAATCATTGATTTGCAAAGGTGCCACAGCTCAAGCTTTGAAAACAGAGATAATAATTTTGGGTGGCATGCTTTCAATGTCAAGCAATGATCAAGAGTTCTCAATATCTTACATGCTACTCATGCTATAGGCGGTGCCCAAACAGAAAAGTAAAGTTTTAACTCCCCCACCACCAATCAATCACACTCCACGGCTAGCCGAATCCTCGGGTACCGTCCATACTAACATCAATCTGGGGGGAGTCTTGTTTTATAGTTATGTTTTCGATTTAAGCATGGAACTGGGCATTCTAATTACCAGCCCCTTTCTCGTGAATGACAGTGAATAAACACATGTCGAGGATAACACGCCTAACATGGAAGATACCAATAGCCCCCTGTCACCACATGAGCGGTTCGGGCATGCAAAACAGATTATTTCTTGAAGGTTTAGAGAATGGCACATGCAAATTTACTTGGAACGGCAGGTACATACCGCAAATAGGTAGGTATAGTGGACTCTCATGGAAAAAACTTTTGGGTTTATGGAAGTGGATGCACAAGCAGTATTCCGCTTAGTACGAGTGAAGGCTAGCAAAAGACTGGGAAGCGACCAACTAGAGAGCAACAACAGTCATCAAGATGCAATTAGTTTGACTAACATTGAGTGCAAGCATGAGCAGGATATAAATCACCATGAACACGAACATCATAGAGGCTATGTTGATTTTGTTTCAACTACATGCATGAACATGTGCCAAGTCAAGCCACTTGAATCATTCAAAGGAGAATACCATCCTGTCATACTACATCATAGTCATCTCAAAATCTATGTTGGCATTCAAGACAAACTATTATAAGCTCCTAGCTAATTAAGCATGGCATCAGAAACTATGATCTCTAAGTTATCATTGCAAACATGGTTCTCTCTCAACAAAGCTGAATCTGGGACGACAAGCTAGTCATATTTACAAAAACAAAATAGATTGAGTTCATACCAGCTTTTCAGTCTCAGTCACTTCATCATATATCATCATTATTGCCTTTCACTTGCACGGTCGAACGATGTGAACAATAATAAGAGTGCTCGTGCATTGGACTAAGCTGAATCTGCAGACAAACAGAAAGGAGAAGACAAAGTAATATGGCTCTTTAACAAATGAACATGTATGCATGCGAGAGCCACTAAACATTGTAACCATGGTCTTCTACCTCGACTCAAAGAAAAAGAAAACTATTTAGACGGGAAAGCTCCCAACAAGCAAAAGAAGAAAGGAAAATCTTTTTGGGTTTTCTCAAGAGGACACAAAACAAGAAAACAAGAAAATGGAAATAAACTAGCATGGATAATACAGTGGCAAAGTGTAAACACTGAATAACAAAGTGAAAGCATAAGCATGAATGTAAAGTTGGTGAGAACACGTACTCCCCCAAGCTTAGGCTTTTGGCCTAACTTGGTCTACTCCCAAGGAGGGAAATGACCAGCTCCGGGATACTCCGGAGCGGACTGTGGATGCCACTGCTGTGTGAGCTCCTCTGGCTCCCACTGATAAACTGGTGTCTGGTACTCGACTGGTGGCTCGGGCACGGGTACGTGTGGTTGGGCCAAGCCCCAATATGCGTAGATGTGCGAGGGAAATAATAGTGTACCTGCCTACATGAAGATTGAACAAAGAAGGAGAAGGCAAACTAATAATCTCTCAAGTACCCTGACTAAATACCAGGTTACAAATCATCTGTCTACTAGCATCTCTATCCAGAAAATCATGGCGAACCATGCTGTCATAATCCAGATATTTCTCAGGAAGAAGCATTTCTTCTTCCTCCTTCAGTCTAATGGGTATCTCAAAGTGTCTAGCAATACGAGTAGCATAGATACCTCCATAGACGACACCTATGGAACGGTTTTGTGTTCAACAGCTGAGCTACTATAGCACCTAAGCTATAAGTCTTATTGTTATAAAGGTCTTCGCGCAAAACCGCAAGGTCTGGAGAGCTAAGTGATCAAGCCTCCCCACGACCAATCAAACATTTTCCCACAAATAATGAGAAGTACCGAAGCACTGGAAAATGTATGCTAGCAATTCTAGCGTGAGACACTCCTCTCTCCTCTCCAACAGCAATAGTATCTATGAAAGCCTCCAAGTCCCGTGGATGAGGATCATGAATATCCCCAACATAAGGTAATTTGCACACATTACAAAAATCGTGTAGTGTCATGCGCTGGGGGATATCGTATAACATGAACTCAACCATAGGAGGATTCTTCCTCGGATAAAAGTTGAAGCTTTGAACGAAAATATTGGTGAGAAGAAGGTATTGTGGGCACTTATCTTCAACGAACGCGGTAAGACATGCGTTCTCCACCAAGTAATAAAAGTCTTCATAAAGCCTAGCGGCACGCAAAAATTCATCACTTGGCCACTCGCACGCTCGAACTTCTGTGACTCAAGGAACCACGTACTTGGGGTGGTTCTTCTCATCCTCCTTGGGGTTACGGCTTGAAGAGCCTCTCAAGAACCTCCTCATCTTTTCCCTTTTCTAACTCTGAAAAATTCTGAAAATTTTAGAGACTTCGAAAGAAAAGTGAGTAAGGATTAACCCAACTCGTAGCAACTACTCCTACTAGTGCCTAGAGACCGTATCACGCGCTAAAACTACTTGGGACCAGCTAAAATCAACATTTCAAGCTCAAGAACAGGGTCACCAAGGTAGCAAGAATACGAGAAGGATAAAGCACTAGAGTAGAAACTAATTGGACCAATGGAGGAGTCACTTACCAAGGAGTAATTTCCCCAAAACGGTTCGGAGAATGGTGCTTTGACCAAGGAGATCGAAAATTGCAGCCAAAAGAACAAGAACACGGGTTTGAGCTGCGAAACGATTTTTTTGGAGGTAGAAGAAGAGGATGGGAGCTGGAATGAGTGGAGGGGGTCCTTGTGGGCCCCACAAGCTTGGTAGCCGCGACCACGGGGAGGCCGCGCTACAGGGCTTGTGGCCCACTAGTGTGGGGCCCAGGCCAGCTCTCAGTCCCAGTATTTTCAAAAAATCCAGAAAAAATCATATTTGATTTTCAGGACCATCGGAGAACTTTTATTTTCGGGGTACTTTTCTCCGGGACGCTAAAACATAAAACAGGAAAAACTAAACTAAACCTATCATTTTGCTTCTAAGCAACAGAAAGTGAAAGCTTAAAACAGGGGTATGTGACTCCTTGATTCATCCATTTCATGGTCATCGAAAGAAATCCGTCAATGGGGTTGATCAAATCCTCATGACAAAACTTTTCCGAATCGCAAAAGGAAACGGAGAATTGTCGAATAGCCACTAAGTAACCTCAATGGGGATATGAATCTCCCCAACAAGCAAATCATACTTCATCTTAACACGAGGAATAGGGCATTCAAAGCTCCCAATAAGAATCGATGAAGTTTTTTCGATAGCATTGATGCAATGTACTTGATACCGTTTCTTCAGAAAGTGCATTGTATGCTCATTACCGTTGACATGGAAGGTGACATTGCCTTTGTTGCAATCTATAACAGCCCTTGCGGTGTTTAAGAATGTTCTTCCAAGAATGATCGCCATGGCATCATCCTCAGGAATATCCAGGATAACAAAGTCCGTCAAGATGGTAACGTTAGCAACCACAACAGGCACATCCTCGCAAATGCCGACAGGGAAAGCAGTTGATTTGTCGGCCATTTGCAGAGAAATTTCAGTGGGTGTCAACTTATCCAGTTCAAGTCTACGATAAAGAGAGAGAGGCATAACACTAACACCGACTCCAAGGTCACATAAGGCAGTTCTTACGTAGTTTCCTTTAATGGAGCAAGGTATAGTGGGCACTCCGGGATCACCAAGTGTCTTAGGAGTTCCACCTTTGAAAATGTAATTGTCAAGCATGGTGGAGATCTCAAGATCTGGTATCTTCTGTTTATTGGTCACGATATCTTTCATGTACTTGGCATATGGAGACATTTTGAGCATATCAATTAACCGCATCTGCAGAAAGATGAGTCTTAACATTTCAATAAAGCGCTCAAAATCCTCATCATCCTTTTTCCTGGATGGCTTAGGAGGAAAGGGCATGGGTCTCTGAACCCATGGCTCCCTTTCTTTACCATGCTTCCTAGCAGTGAAGTCACTCTTATCGTATCTCTTAGTTTGTGGGTTATCAGGATTAACCGTAGGTTCAATCTCCACATCCTTATCATTGCTAGGTTGAGCAATATTATGAACATCGCTGTCCATATTGTCACCAGGTTCATGTTCATCACCAGATTGTGTTTCTGCATCAGACGCAGAAATATCATTTGGTTCTTCAGGTGTGATAGTATTTGGTGAACTGACATGTAGGTTTCTATAATCCTTCTTCTTATTCTTAGGATGACTGGGTGTATCAGCATTAATTCCTTGAGAATCTTGATTAATTCTCTTAAGATGGCCTTCAATATACAAAGGTTCCTGAGTCATTTTGCCTCCTCTAGTAATGACTCTGACACAGTTGTTATTTAATTCATTGAGCAAGTCATTCTGAGCTTTAAGTACTTGTTCTAGCTGAGTAGCAATCATAGAGGCATGTTTACTCAGAAGCTTCAGATCATTGACATTTCTATCTACACAAGCACTTAAATGACTAAGCATAAGAGTACTTTGTTCCAATTGTCTGCTAACATAATCATTCTCAAAAGGAATATGCTAGCAGGTTGTCTGCTAACATAATCATACTTTGTTCCAATTGTCTGCTAACATAATCATACTTTGTTCCAATTGTCTGCTAACATAACTTAAATGACTAAACAAAGTTGTCAAATTCATCAAAGCATATGCTAGCAGGTTTGTCAAAAGGAATATCACTCTCATTGAATCTACACAGATAATTCACCTCTACTACTTGTATCGGGTTATCGATACCATGGATCTCTTCGATAGGTGGTAGATTTTTGACATCTTCAGATTTAATGCCTTTCTCTTGCATAGATTTCTTGGCTTCTTGCATATCTTTGGGACTGAGGAATAGAATACCTCTTTTCTTAGGAGTTGGCTTAGGAGGTGGCTCGGGAATAGTCCAAGCATTATCATTGATCAAGATGTTATTCAGTAGAATCTCAGCTTGTTCTAGAGTTCGTTCCCTAAAAACACAACCGGCACAACTATCTAGGTGGTCTCTAGAAGCATCGGTAAGTCCGTTATAGAATATATCAAGTATCTCGTTCTTCTTAAGAGGGTGATCAGGCAAAGCATTCTGTAGCTGCATGAGCCTCCCCCAAGCTTGTGGGAGACTCTCTTCTTTGAGTTGAGCAAAGTAGTATATTTCCTGCAGGGCAGCTTGCTTCTTATGGACAGGGAAATATTTCTCACAGAAGTAATAGTCCATATCCTGGGGACTACTCACACATCCAGGAGCAAGAGAAGTGAACTAGGATTTAGTGTCATCCTTTAGAGAGAAAGGAAACAACTTAAGGATATAGTAGTAGCGGATCTTCTCCTCACTAGTGAAAAGGGTGGCTATATCGTGTAGTTGGTAAGATGGGCTACGACCGTCTTAGACTCATAACTGTGGAAAGGATCTGATTCGACTAGAGAGATTATCTCACGATCGACAGAGAATTCATAATCCTCATCGGTGATAAAGATAGGTGAAGTGGCAAACTTCGGGTCGTATTTCATCCTAACTTTCAGAGATTTTTCCTTCCACTTGAGAAGTAATATCTCAGCGTCATAGGCATCCTTACATGCAAGAAAATCCTCAGCTATCTCTCCCTCCATAACATAACCCTCAGGTATATCAGGCAATTCATATCTAGGAGAGCTGGATCTAGCAGGAGCAAAAGCAGGTTCTATCTCAATAGTATCGGCAATTTCGGAAGCATCACGAGCATTGGCAGTAACTCTAGCAATATGAGCATCAAGGAATACCCCTAGTGGCATATCAAGCAAAGTAGCATCTCTAGCAGTATCAAACATAGCATCATCAGGCAAAATAGCATCTCTAGCATCATCAGGCAAAGCAGTATCAAGCATAGCATCATGGATAGCAGTATCACGCATAACATCTCTAGCAGTATCAGGCATAGTATCATCAAGCATAGTAGCATCATAAGCATCATCAAGCACACGCGACATATCAAGATTTCTAGCAGGAGGTGGTGTCGCAAACTCACTCATAACTGAAGGTGAATCAAGTGCAGAGCTAGATGGCAGTTCCTTACCTCCCCTCGTAGTTGAGGGCAAGACTTTGGTTCTTGGATCTTTCAGATTCTTCATAGTGATCACCAGATATAAATCCCAAGTGACTCAAAGAATATAGCTATCCTTCCTCGATAACGGCGCCAGAAAAGAGCTACTAGCAGTCCCCGGCAACGGCGCCAGAAAAGAGCTGCTGGCAGTCCCCGACAATGACGCCAGAGAAGAGCTGCTTCTAGTTGCTCAACAATTAGCAACTGTCTTGCAATGTCCCACCAGCGTGTGAGATTGCGGCAGTTTTCGAGGGTAGAGTATTCAACCCAAATTTGTTGGTTCGACACGATGGGAGTGAAAGGATATTCTCCAGTATTAGCAGTTGAGTCGTCGACTCAACCACACCTGAAAGATTAGTATCTGCAAGCAGGATATAAGCAGCAAAAGTAGTATGATAGCAACGGTGCCAGAAATGATCTGTTGACAAGGCAGACTATTCCTAACTGAAGTATCAATGGCGCCAGAAAAGTATTGCAGCAGGTAGCAGTAGTGTAATGAGTAACAACAGTGGCAAGGAACAGCAGTAGTGACAGCAGTAGCGAGTAGCAACAGTAGCAAGTAACAGCAAGACAAAGCAAGTAACAGTAGCAGCAACAGTAGTAACAACAGCAGAGCAAAGCAAGTAACAATGGTAGTGGGACAAACTCGTAGGCAATGGATCGGTGATTCATTGGATGCTACTCATCATGCAACAGTTATAACACGGAGAGATATGTGGCTAGATCCCGTTCGTCAATGTGATGTAGGCATGCATTCCGTGTGTAGTCATACATGCTTAGGGAAAAGAACTTGCATGACATCTGTTGTCCATCCCTCCCGTGGCAGCGAGGTCCAAATGGATACTACGGGATATTAAGGTTCTCCTTTTAATAAAGAACCGGACCAAGGCATTAGCACTTGGTGAACACATGAACTCCTCAAACTATGGTCATCACCGGGAGTGGTTCCGGTTATTGTCACTCCGGATTTGCCGGATCATAACACATAGAGGTAACTACAACTTGCAAGATCGGATCTAAAACACACATATATTGGTGACAACATAATAATTTCAGATCTAAAATCATGGCACTCGGGCCCTAGTGACAAGCATTAAGCATGGCAAAGTAGTAGCAACATCAATCTCGGAACATAGAGGATACTAGAGATCAATCCCCGTCAAAACTAATTCGATTACATGATAGATCTCATCCTACTCATCACCGCCCAGCGAGCCTACGAATAGATTACTCACGAACGATGAAGAGCTTCATGGAATTGGAGAGGGAAGAAGGTTGATGATGACGATGGCGAGGATCTCCTTGACCCGGAGCCCAAAACGGACTCGAGATCTGTCCTCCAGGGCAAGAACGGGATGTTGCGGCGCCTCTCGATCGTGAAACGCGATGAAATCTTCTCTCTTGATTTTTTCGGGACGAAAGGGAATAAATAGCACTGGAATTGGGGGCAGCAGAGCCACGTAGACCCCACAAGCCTAGTAGCTACAGCCAGGGGGGAGGCCGCGGCTACACGTCTGGTGGCCCACTGGCCCGTCCCCTCCGGTGGATCTTTGTGCAGGTATTTTTCATATTTTCCAGAAATATTCTTCGTAAATTTTCAGGACGTTCCGAAAACTTTCATTTCTGCACAAAAACAACACCATGGCAATTCTGCTGAAAACAACGTCAGTCCGGGTTAGTTTCATTCAAATCATGCAAATTAGAGTCCAAAACAAGGGCAAAAGAGTTTGTAAAAGTAGATACGATGGAGACGTATCAGTGGGTTCGAATCCCCCTGGCCTCTTTTTAATTCATATGTGTAGTTGCTGTGTGTGTGAATGACAGTGGGCCACAGGGGCCCACATGTCATCCAGTGAGGGTCCACTGCCAGGTGGGTCCCCCTCCTCATCATATATTTCCCTGGTACTCCCTCCGTCCCAAAATAACTGTCTCAGGCTTAGTACAATTTTGTACTAGAGTTAGTACAAATTTGAGACACTTATTTTGGGACGAAAGGAGTATTTTTTATTTTATTTTTTTATGAATTCCTTGTGCTAAATAGGTCATATTTCCATTTCTGGAAATGTCCAGATATGGACTTGCCAAATTGGGCAGGCCCAAGAACAACCCTGGTTCTGGTTATGTTGTAGTTTGATGTGTGCTAGATTTTCTTTCATTGTTTGTGGTGTTTTTCTGAATGCAACATGGGCAGTATGATATATGGATTTGGGGTAGAAAATCCCAATGAATCCAATGGTGTGTTGGTTTCTGGTTTTGAGCATTTCTGTAGAAAGTCCCCTTGTGGTGAGGTGGCAATAGTTATATCGGTGTAGGGTGGTTCATGTGCATGGTAGAGGTTGTGCTTGCTTGCATCATTATGTCTGTGGCATCATCTTCCTGCTGGTATTTATTTCCTGCTTGTTTTCTTTTGGGTAGCTACTGGGACCGGAAACGAGTTCGAGGAGTCCGGTGAGTTCGTGCAGGAAGATCAGGATCAGTTCCACTCTGAAGAAATCACAGGCAAGATGACCGTGACCTTGACACCATTTCTAGCTTTGTTATGCTTAGTGTTATGTTTCCTTCGTTACATCTCCGCTGCCTACCACATGATATATAGGCCATCAAACATTGCCATGAAACCTCAAACACCTCCCCTCCTAGCAAATATTGTTTGGCTAGGTTAGGCTTGCTCAGCCACTAATTGTTAGCGTTGCTAGTTGCAGGTGCCAATTGGTCCATGTGATAACATGGGAAATTTGATATCATTATATTAGTTGCTATTTAAATAATGCACCTATATACTTGGTAAAAAGCGGAAGGCCTGGCCTTTTGTCGGGTGATTTGTTCCGTTGTTGCCGCCTTAGTTTCGGCTACGGCTGTGTTATTCCGTAACTGAGCACTCCTAACAAGTTCGGGGTTGTTATGGGGACCCCCTTGATAAATTGTATAGTGTTAAGACTTGTCTGGCAGGACCCAACTTTGGTTTTTAACTTGCTAATAACTTAATAAAAATGCATAGGGAATAGCTACCCCGAGGAAGTTAATCAACCCCCCGGGCCAGTGCTCCTCATGAGTGTTGGTCCACCCACCTAGCAGTCGGCTGTGCCACCTGGGGGCAACTCGAGTCGTTTGGTTATCGTCCACTATGCATAGACGATTGTGTCCTGAGAACGAGATACGCGGCTCCTATCGGGTTCGTCGACACACCGCTTGATCTTGCCAGACTTGTCTTACCTTAGCGATATAGCTTGCGCATTGGAATTCCAGTGAGACTTTGGGTCTTTTCAGAGTTGAGGTTTTCCTCTAAGGAATCCGACAAGATCACGAGTTTCGTGGTAGAGGATTACTATGCGGCCTATGGTAATTTGTGATGGACTAGTTGGAGCACCCCTGCAGGGTTAAATCTTTCGGAAAGCCATGCCCGCGATTATGTGGGAAACACGGATATTTTGTTAACATCCGATTCTAGACAATTTAAAGTAATTCAAATAAAACTTGCCAACTGAGTGCGTAACCGTGACTATTTCTTTCAGAGCTCCTTCTTTGATCGAGAACACGGTGGGGTTATGAATGATGTAAGTAGGTGTTCAGGATCACTTAGTGATCAACCTAGTCTTCGACCGTAGTCGGACCCTGTCTTATGTATGAATAATGAATGCTTGTTTGGATTGTAATTTAGCATGTGGCGAGTGTAAGCCGAATCATATACTCATCTCTCTATTTATGTATGACATTGTTATCCTACTTGCGAAATGCTTAGATGCGACCCTTTCCCCTTTTGAGGCCTCGCCCCCAAATAAGGAAAGTGTCACATCTTGGTCGTTACAATTCTTCTCAAAGATAAACTTCAACTCCTGAAACATCTTATATGCTCCGTGACGTTCAAAACGTCTTTGAAGTCCTGGTTCCAAGCCATACAAAACAGCACATTGAACTGATGAGTGGTCATCCTTGCGCGTCTACGAGACGTTCATAACTTCTGGCAATGCAGGTTGGGGTGGTTCAGCACCTAGCGGTTCATCAAGGACATATGACTTTTGGGCAGCCTTAAGGATGAGCCTCGGATTATGGGCCGAGTCAACAAAGTTGCTTCCATCATCTTCCAACTTAGATTTTTCTAGGAACGGATTAAAATTCAAGGTTGCTACCTGATACGTCTCCGTTGTATCTACTTTTCCAAACTCTTTTGCCCTTGTTTTGGACTCTAATTTGCATGATTTGAATGGAACTAACCCAGACTAACGCTGTTTTCAGCAGAATTGCCATGGTGTTGTTTTTGTGCAGAAATAAAAGTTCTCGGAATGACCTGAAAATTTACGGAGAATTTTTCTGGAATTAATGAAAAATACGATACGGAGGTGCCGCCACCTCCTGTTCTTCATCTGGAGGGCAGATCTAGAGTTCGTTCAGGGCTCCGGAGAGGGGAAATCATCGCCATCGTCATCATCAACCTTCCTCCATCAACAATTCCATGATGCTCTTTGATACGTCTCCATCGTATCTACTTTTCTAAACTCTTTTGCCCTTGTTTTGGACTCTAATTTGCATGATTTGAATGGAACTAACCTGGACTGACGTTGTTTTCAGCAGAATTGCCTTGGTGTTATTTTTGTGCAGAAATCAAAGTTCTCCAAACGTCCTGAAAATTTACGGAGATCATTTTTGGAAAATATGAAAAATATCTGTGCCAAGTTCGACCTGAGGGGGTGGGCCAGTGGGCCACAAGCCCTGGCTCCGCCACCCCCTGGTGGCGGTGGGCAGGCTTGTGGGGCCCACACAGCTCTGCCGCCCCCAATCTCAGGTCTATAAGTTCCCTTTCATCCCAGAAAAAATAAAAAAGAGAAGTTTTCGTCGCGTTTGCGATACGGAGGCGCCGCCACAACCTGTTCTTCATCTCGAGGGCAGATCTGGAGTCCGTCTTGGGCTCCGGAGAGGGGAAATCGTTGCCATCGTCATCATCAACCTTCTTCCCTCTCCAATTCCATGAAGCTCTTCGTCGTTCGTGAGTAATCTATTCGTAGGCTCGCTGGGCGGTGATGAGTAGGATGATCTCTATCATGTAATCGAGTTAGTTTTGATGGGGATTGATCCCTAGTATCCACTATGTTCTGAGATTGATGTTGCTACTACTTTGCCATGCTTAACGCTTGTCACTAGGGCCCGAGTGCCATGATTTTAGATCTGAAATTATTATGTTGTCACCAATATATGTGTGTTTTAGATCCGATCTTGCAAGTTGTAGTTACCTACTATGTGTTATGATCCGGCAACCCCGGAGTGACAATAACCAGAACCACTCCCGGTGATGACCATAGTTTGAGGAGTTCATGTGTACAACAAGTGCTAATGCGTTGGTCCGGTTCTTTATTAAAAGGAGAACCTTAATATCCCGTAGTTTCCTTTTGGACCCCTCTGCCACGGGAGGGATGGACAATAGATGTCATGCAAGTTCTTTTCCCTAAGCACGTATGACGACACATGGAATGCATGCCTACATCACATTGACGAACGGGAGCTAGCCACATATCTCTGCGTGTTATAACTGTTGCATGATGAATATCATCCAAACAAATCACCGACCCATTGCCTACGAGTTTGTCCTACTGCTGCTGTTACTTGTTTTGCTCTGCTGCTGTTACTACTGTTGCTGCTGCTGTTACTTGTCTTGCTCTGCTACTATTACTAATGTTGCTACTGCTGTTACTTGTCTTGCTCTGCTGCTACTGTTGCTACTACTATCGCTTGCTACTGTTGCTACTTGCTACTGTTGTCACTATTGCTATTCCTTGCCATTGTTACTCGTTACACTGCTGCTACCTGCTACAATACTTTTTCGCTCGGCGTTGACGGGAACAGACAATTTCCGTCAACGGGCAACTTGGCGCCATTGATATGAAGTTAGGAATAGTCTTCCGTCAACAGATCGTTTCTGACACCATTGTTATCATACTACTTTGCTCTTACCACTTTGCTTGCAGATACTAATCTTTCAGGTGTGGTTGAATCTGACACATTCAGCTGCTAATATTCGAGAGTATTCTCTCACCCCCTGTTTGGTGATCAACAAATTTGGGTCGAATACTCTACCCTCAAAAACTACTACGATCCCACGCGTTGGTGGGCCGTCAACAACATTCTTCTAGTTTCGATTGTCGGAGAGTGCTAGCAGCATTCTTCTTGTGCCGTTGCAAGGGGAAGCACAACTGACATCAAGCATTTTTCTGGCGCCATTGCCGGGGAGGTATTGCTATATTCTTTGAGTTACTTGGGATTTATATCTGCTGATCACTATGAAGAATCTGAAGGATCCGAAGACCAAAGTCTTGCCCTCAACTATGAGGGGAGGTAAGGAATTGCCATCTAGCTCCGCACTTGATTCACCTTCAGTTATGAGTAAGTTTGCGACATCACCTCATGCTAGAAATCTTGATATGTCGCCTGTGCTTGATGATGCTTATGATGCTACTGCTAGAGATGCTATGCTTGATACTGTGCTTGATGATGCTATGCTTGATACTGCTAGAGATACTATGCCTGATGATGCTATGCTTGATATTGCTAGAGATGCTATGCTTGATACTGCTAGAGATGCTATTTTGCCTGATGATGCTATGCTTGATACTGCTAGAGATACTACTTTGCCTGATGTTCCACTAGGGGTGTTCCTTGATGCTCATATTGCTAGAGTTACTGCCAATGCTCGTGATGCTTCTGAAACTGCCGATACTATTGGGATAGAACCAGCGTTTGCTCCTACTAGATCTAGCTCTCCTAGATATGAATTGCCTGATATACCTGAGGGTTACGTTATGGAGGGAGAGATAGCTGAGGATTTTCTTGCGTGTAAGGATGCCTATGACGCTAAGAAATTACTTCTCAAGTGGAAGGAAAAATCTCTGAAAGCTAAGATGAAATACGACCCGAAGTTTGCCACTTCACCTATCTTTATCACTGATGTTTGATGTGTATCCCCGGCAAGGTGCCAGAGATGCTTCTGATGTACGTTATGCTACTGCACAAAAGACCTTCCAGTGGCGCCAGAAATGAGCACGTTGACGGCACCAGGAATCCTTCTGCGTTGGTGTTCCCTCAAAGCGTAGAGGATGATGTAGCACAGCGGAGGTAAGTATTTCCCTCAGTTTTGAGAACCAAGGTATCAATCCGGCGAAGGAGTATCTCAAGATCCTGCACAAACACAAAAACTTGCACCCAACGCTATGAAGGGGTTGTCAATCCCTTATAGATTGTTTGCCAAGTGAGAACTGAAAGCAACAAAGTAACAAAGCAAAGTAAAAGTGGAGTTGTAAACGATGGAAGTGAATAGACCCGGGGGCCGTAGTGTTTACTAGTGGCTTCTCTCATGAAAGCAAGTAGACGGTGGGTAAACAAATTACTGTCGAGCAATTGATAGAACTGTGCAGAGTCGTGACGATATCAATGCAATGACTATTTCTATAGGCATCACGTCCGAAACAAGTAGACCGATACTGTCTGCATCTACTACTATTACTCCACACGTAGACCGCTATCCAGCATGCATCTAGTGTATTAAGTCCATAAGAACAGAGTAACGCCTTAAGCAAGATGACATGATGTAGAGGGATAAACTCAAACCAATGATAAAACCCCCATCTTTTTACCCTTGATCGCAACTGCTTGATGTGTGCCTTGCTGCCCCTACTGTCACTGGGAAAGGTCACCACATGGCAGAACCCAAAACCAAGCACTTCTCCCATTGCAAGAATCATAGATCTAGTTGGCCAAACAAAACCCAATACTCGGAGAGACTTACAAGGATATCAAATCATGCATATAAGAAATCAGCAAAGACTCGAATATATATCATAGATAATCTGATCACAAGTCCACAATTCATCGGATCTCGACAAACACACCGCCGAAGAAGATTACATCGGATAGATCTCCATGAAGATCATGGAGAACTTTGTATTGAAGATCCAAGAGAGAGAAGAAGCCATCTAGCTACTAACTATAGACCCGTAGGTCTGAAGTGAACTACTCACGAGTCATTGGAGGGGCGATGATGATGATGAAGAAGCCCTCCAACTCCAAAGTCCCCCCGGTAGGGCGCCGGGAAGGGTCTCCAGATGAGATCTCGCGGAAACGGAAGCTTGCGGCGGCGAAAAAGTATTTTCGAGGCTCCCCTGATTTCTTGCGGAATATTTGGGAATTTATAGGCCAAAGACCTAGGTCAGGGGGCGGCCAGGGAGGCCACAAGCCTACCCACCGCCGCCTCCCCCTGGTGGCGGAGTGGGGGCTTGTGGGCTCCCTGGAGGCCACCTGGCTTGGCCCAAAAGCCCACTGGACTTCTTCCGTTCGGGAAAAAATCATTTCGGGGGTTTTTCTTCCGTTTGGACTCCGTTCCAAAATCAGATCTGAAAAGAGTCAAAAACACGGAAAAAACAGGAACTGGCACTTGGCACTAAATTAATAAGTTAGTCCCAAAAAGATATAAAAAGGTACATAAAACATACAAAGAAGGCAAGATAACAACGTGAAAACATCAAAAATTATAGATACGTTTGAGACGTATCAAGCATCCCCAAGCTTAACTCCTGCTCGTCCTCGAGTAGGGAAGTGATAAGAATGAATTTTTGATGATTTCATGCTACCTAGCATAGGTGTCCTTTGTAATTCCTCTTATGTGACGTGAATGTTAAGATCCATTAGAATCAAAACAATAGTTTGCTATTGACGTGGAAACAATAATAATTCAAGCAAACTAGTAAAGTAATCATGAACTTTCAAAATAACAAGGCCAAAAGAAAGTTATCCCTACAAAAGCATATAGTCTGGCTATGCTCTATCATCATTGCACAACAAATTTAAATCATGCATAACCTCGGTATTGGCCAAGTAATTGTTTCACACCTTTACTTTCTCAAACATTTCAACTCTCACGCAATACATGAGCTTGAGCCATGGTTATAGCACTATAGATGGTGTGGAATGTGGTGGATGTTGCTAGACAAAAGGAGAAGATAGTCACATTAACTAGGCATATCAATGAGCTGTGGAGATGCTCATCAGTAGATATCAATGTGAATGAGTAGGGATTGCCATACAAATGATGCACTAGAGCTACAAGTATGTGAAAGCTCTTAAAGTAAACTAGTGGGTGTGCATCCAACTTGCTTGCTCACAAAGACCTAAGGCAATTTTGAGGAAGCCTAACATTGGAATATACAAGACAAGTTATATAATGAAAATTTCCCACTAGCTATATGGTGGTGACAAAATGAGAGACTCTCAATCATGAAGATCATGGTGCTTAATATGCACAAGTGTGGAAAAAAGTGGTAGCATTGTCCCTTCTCTCTTTTTCTCTCATTTTTTATTTTTATTTTGGTGGGCTCTTTGGCCTCTTTTTTTATGGGCTTCTTTGGCCTATTTTATTTCCTCACATGGGAAAATGCTCCAATAATGATGATCATCACACATTCAACTCAAAACTTAGAGCAACTATGACTCTAAATGGAATGCCTTCGGTAGTGTACCGTGGCAATGATCTAGTATGGCATAGACATCAATGGAAACATCATGCTAGCTGACTTACGACCATGCAATGGCAATGTAGACGTGGTGGCACATGTCATGGGGGTAGTTGCATGGCAATATATCTCGGAATGACTTTGAAAAAGCCATAATAAGTAGGTATGGTGGCTGTTTTAAGGGAGGCTAATGGTGGGTTTTGTGCACCGGCGAAAGTTGCACGGAACTAAGAAGATAGTGATCGTGAAAGGTGAAAGTGGATCTAAACCATGGACTCAACATAGTCATGAAGAACTCATATACTTGTTGCAAAAGTTTTATTAGTAATCGAAACAAAGCATTCAACGCATACTCCTAGGGGAAGGGTTGGTAGGTATAAACCATCGCGCGATCCCGACCGCCACGCAAAGGATGACAATCAATATACTAATCAGGCTCAGATTTCATCATATAGAGGTTCACCATACGTGCATGCTACGGGAATCACTAACTTCAACACAAGTATTTCTAGATCCACAACACCTTACTAGCATGACTTCAATATTACCATAACCACAACTCAAAACTAATTGAGATGAATCAAACTTCTCTAACTATTCAATGCATATGAAGGTGGAAGTTTTCGTATCCCTTTGGATAACTACCCCTTTTGAGACTACTTTCAAAGCATAGATCAACTACCAAGCTATGCACCGCTGTGCTCTAAAAGATATAAGTGAAGCACATAGAGCAAAAGTATCTAGCTCAAAAGATATAAGTGAAGCACATGTGAGCTGAATTGTCTACCAAAAGATATAAGTGAAGCTCGACAAAATCACGGTGTGTGCATGTATCTCTCTCTCTCTAGGTGTGCAGAAAGGATGATTGTGTCACAAAAAAAATAAAAGACTCCTACGATACAAGACGCTCCAAGCAAAAACACATAACATGTGGTGAATACAAATATAGCCCCAAGTAACGTTACCGATGGATTGAAGACGAGAGAGGGGATGCCTTCCCGGGGCATCCCCAAGCTTCGGATTTTATGACATCCTTGAATCTCTTGGGGTGCCTTGGGCATCCCCAAGCTAGAGATCTTGCCACTCTTTATCTTTTTGTCCATAAGAACTTCACCCAAACCTTGAAAACTTCACAACACGAAACTTAAACAGAAACTCGTGATAACATTAGTACAAGAAAGCAAACCACCACTTCCTTAGGTACTATAGCAAACTTAAATTCTACATGTGCTGATGTTGGGTTACTGTACTTTCAATCTTCCATGGCTAATACCCCCCGATACTATCCATAGTTTCATCAAAATAAGCAACCAACACAACAAAAACAGAATCTGTTAACAGCAGACCAGTCTGTAGCAATCTTTATATTTCGTATACCTCTGGTACTTCAACAATTCTGAAAAATTACGACAGTCTGAAGTATTTGCGTAGAAATCAGAAGCAAAAATAATCAACTCAAAAGCTCTTACAGAAAAAAAAAAAATCTTTTCGTGATAAGAAAGTTTCTGTTTTTCCAGCATGAACAAACGATCATCCTCAAGACTAATCATAACGGTTTTGCTTGGCATAAACGCAAAAAGAAACACAAAAAACACAATCATAACAGAATTATGAAAGTGTGGTAAACACAAAACAGAAAGAAAAAGGATAGATTCGTTGGGTTGCCTCCCAACAAGCGCTTTTGTTTAACGCCCTTAGCTAGGCAAAAGTGATGGAATCACGTATAGTCATCTTTGGTACTCAAACCATAGGTAGCGTGATCATTTATCATCTTAAGATTTTCATCTTTATTAGATGACTCACCACTAGCTCTAGGAACAAAAACAGGCTTGACGGTCTTTTTGAGAGTAAGATTTGGAGTATTTTTCACAGCGGCAAAAGCGGAATCCAAGTTGGTTATGACATCTTCTAATTTGCCAATTCTAGAAGAATCATTAACTATAAGTTCCTTCTCCTTTAAATTTTTCAAAAAGTTTCCCACTTTGGATCCATACTGAGAGATTTGATTGTGGATCTTTCTATCCAAACCCTCAATAAGTTGAACTATGGCAATTTTGTTTTCAATAGCGTCAAGCCTTTGCATCACGTGTTCCAAGGTCAACATAGTTCCATTAACCATGAGCGGGGGTGAGCCTACCAAATTAATTATAGCTCTATAGGAGTCAACAGTATGGCTCCCCAAAAAGTTCCTGCCTACAATGGTATCAAGGATATACCTATTCCAAGGAGAAATTCCAACATAGAAACTGCGAAGGAGGACGGTAGTGGATTGCTTACGAGTAGATCTACTTTGAGCATTGCAAATCCTGTACCAAACGTCCTTCAAATTTTCTTCCTCATTCTGCCTGAAATTGAGAACTTCATTATGAGGGGTGTCATTTGGAGTGGTGGGTCTAGCCATTGATGGACTATCTCACACACAAACGAGCAGGAAGAGAGAGTGAAACGGGCAAAAGAAGACAGCAAAAGCGAAAGGCGAATGAAAACGACAAATGTGAAGTGGGGGAGAGGAAAACGAGAGGCAACTGGCAACAAAAGTAAATGCAAGAGAAGAGTTTGTGAGACCTACTTGGATAGATCTTGATTTCTCCTCCCCGGCAACGGCGCCAGAAATACTTCTGATGTTTGCTGTGTATCCCCGGCAAGGTGCCAGAGATGCTTCTGATGTCTGTTATGCTACTGCACAAAAGACCTTCCAGTGGCGCCAGAAATGAGCACGTGGACGGCACCAGGAATCCTTCTGCGTTGGTGTTCCCTCGAAGCGGAGAGGACGATGTAGCACAGCGGAGGTAAGTATTTCCCTCAATTTTGAGAACCAAGGTATCAATCCGGCGGAGGAGTATCTCAAGATCCTGCACAAACACAAAAACTTGCACCCAACGCTATGAAGGGGTTGTCAATCCCTTATAGATTGTTTGCCAAGTGAGAACTGAAAGCAACAAAGTAACAAAGCAAAGTAAAAGTGGAGTTGTAAACGATGGAAGTGAATATACCCGGGGGCCGTAGTGTTTACTAGTGGCTTCTCTCATGAAAGCAAGTAGACGGTGGGTGAACAAATTACTGTCGAGCAATTGATAGAACTGTGCAGAGTTGTGACGATATATATGCAAGGATTATTTCTATAGGCATCACGTCCGAAACAAGTAGACCGATACTATATGCATCTACTACTATTACTCCACACGTCGAACGCTATCCAGCATGCATCTAGTGTATTTAGTCCATAAGAACAGAGTAACGCCTTAAGCAAGATGACATGATGTAGAGGGATAATCTCAAACCAATGATAAAAACCCCATCTTTTTACCATTGATGGCAACTGCTTGATGTGTGCCTTGCTACCCCTACTGTCACTGGGAAAGGTCACCACATGGCAGAACCCAAAACCATGCACTTCTCCCATTGCAATAATCATACATCTAGTTGGCCAAACAAAACCCAAGACTCGGAGAGACTTACAAGGATATCAAATCATGCATATAAGAAATCAGCAAAGACTCAAATATATATCATAGATAATCTGATCACAAGTCCACAATTCATCGGATCTCGACAAACACACCGCCAAAGAAGATTACACCGGATAAATCTCCATGAAGATCATGGAGAACTTTGTATTGAAGATCCAAGAGAGAGAAGAGGCCATCTAGCTACTAACTACGGACCCGTAGGTCTGAAGTGAACTACTCGCGAGTCATTGAAGGGGCGATGATGATGATGAAGAAGCCCTCCAACTCCAAAGTCCCCACCGGCAGGGCGCCTGGAAGGGTCTCCATATGAGATCTCGCGGAAACGGAAGCTTGCGGCGGCGGTAAAGTATTTTCGAGGCTCCCTTGATTTTTTGCAGAATATTTGGGAATTTATAGGCCAAAGACCTAGGTCAGGGGGCGTCCAGGGAGGCCACAAGCCTGCCCACCGCCGCCTCCCCCTGGTGGCGGAGTGGGGGCTTGTGGGCTCCCTGGAGCCCACCTGGCTTGGCCCAAAAGCCCCATGGACTTCTTCAGTTCGGGAAAAAATGATTTCGGGGTTTTTCTTCCGTTTGGACTCCGTTCCAAAATCAGATGTGAAAAGAGTCAAAAACACGGAAAAACAGGAACTGGCACTTGGCACTGAATTAATAAGTTAGTCCCAAAAATATATAAAAATGTACATAAAACATACAAAGAAGGCAAGATAACAGCGTGAAAACATCAAAAATTATAGATACGTTTGAGACGTATCAATCACCGATAAGGATTATGAATTCTTTGTCGATCCTGAGATAATCTCTCTAGTCGAATCTGATCCTTTTCACGGTTATGAGTCTGAGACGGTCGTAGCCCATCTTGCCAAACTACACGATATAGCCACCCTTTTCACTAATGAGGAGAAGATCCGCCACTACTATATCCTTAAGTTGTTCCCTTTCTCTCTAAAGGATGATGCTAAAGTCTGGTTCACCTCTCTTGCTCCTCGATGTGTGAGTAGTCCCCAGGAGATGGTCTATTACTTCTGTGAGAAATATTTCCCTGCCCATAAGAAGCAAGGTGCCTTGCAGGAAATATACAACTTTGCTCAACTCCAAGAAGAGAGTCTTCCACAAGCTTGGGGGAGGCTCGTCCAGCTACAGAATGCTTTTCCTGATCACCCTCTTAAGAAGAACGAGATACTTGATATCCTCTATAACGGACTTATCGATGCCTCTAGAGACCACCTAGATAGTTGTGCCATTTGTGTTTTTAGGGAACGATCTGTAGAACAACCTGAGACCCTACTGAATAACATCTTGATCAACGATAATGCTTGGACTATTCCAGAACCACCTCCTAAGCCAACTCCAAAGAAAAGAGGTATTCTATTCCTCAGTCCCGAAGATATGCAAGAAACCAAGAAATCTATGCAAGAGAAAGGCATTAGATCTGAAGATGTCAAAAATCTACCACCTATCGAAGAGATCCATGGTCTCGATAACCCGATACAGGTAGTAGAAGTGAATTCTCTGCGTAGGTTTGATGAGAGTGATATTCCTTTTGATAAACCTGCTAGCCTATGCTTTGATGAATTTGACAACTTTGTTGCCAAACAACAGAGTTTCAATGATTATGTTAGCACACATTTGGAACAAAGTACTCGTATGCTTAGCCATTTAAGTGCTTGTGTAGACAGAAATGTCAATGATCTGAAGCTTCTGAGTAAACATGCCTCTATGATTACTACTCAGGTAGAACAAGTACTGAAAGCTCAGAATGACTTGCTCAATAAATTAAATGACAACTTTGTCAGAGTCATTACTGGAGGAGGCAAAATGACCGAGGAACCTTTGTATCCTGAAGGTCATCCTAAGAGAATTGATCAAGATTCTCAAGGAATCAATGCTGATACACCCAGTCATCCTAAGGAGAAGAAGAAGGATGATAGAAACTTACATGCCAGTTCACCAAATACTGTCACACCTGAAGAACCTAATGATATTTATGCGTCTGATGCAGAAACACAATCTGGTGATGAACATGAACCTGGTGACAATATGGACAGTTATGTTCATAATAATGCTCAACCTAGCAATGATGAGGATGTGGAGATTGAACCTACGGTTAATCCTGATAACCCACAACCTAAGAGATAAGACAAGAATGACTTCACTACTAGGAAGCATGGTAAAGAAAGGGAGCCATGGGTTCAGAGATCTATGCCCTTTCCTCCTAAGCCATCCAAGAAAAAGGATGATGAGGATTTTGAGCGCTTCATTGAGATGATAAGACCCATCTTTCTGCAAATGCGGTTAACTGATATGCTCAAGATGTCTCCGTATGCTAAGTACATGAAAGATATTGTGACTAATAAACAGAAGATACCAGATCTTGAGATCTCCACCATGCTTGCCAATTACACTTTCAAAGGTGGAACTCCTAAGAAACTTGGTGACCCCGGAGTGCCCACTATACCTTGCTCCATTAAAGGAAACTACGTAAGAACTGCCTTATGTGACATTGGAGCTGGTGTTAGTGTTATGCCGCTCTCTCTTTGTCGTAGACTTGAATTGGATAAGTTGACACCCACTGAAATTTCTCTGCAGATGGCCGACAAATCAACTGCTTTCCCTATCGGCATTTGCGAGGATGTGCCTGTTGTGGTTGCTAATACCACTATCTTAACAGACTTTGTTATCTTGGATATTCCCGAGGACGATACCATGGCTGTCATCCTCGGAAGACCCTTTTTAAACACGGCAGGGGCTGTTATAGATTGCAACAAAGGCAATGTCACTTTCCATGTCAACGGTAATGAGCACACAGTGCACTTTCCAAGAAACGGTATCAAGTACATTGCATCAATGCTATCGAAAAGACTTCATCGATTCTTATTGGGAGCTTTGAATGCCCTATTCCTCATGTCAAGATGAAGTATGATTTCCTTGTTGGGGAGATACATATCCCCATTGAGATGACTTAGTGGCTATCAGAAAATTCTCCATTCTCTCTTGAGATTCGACAAGGTTTTGTCATGAGGACTTGATCAACCCCATTGACGGATTTCTTTCGATGACCATGAAACGGATGAATCAAAGAGTCACATATCTCTGTTTTAAGCTTTCCTTTTCTTTTGCTTAGAAAAAAAATGGTAGAATTAGTTTAGTTTTTCCTGTTTTCTGTTTTAGCGTCCCGGAGAAAAATACCTCGAAAATAAAAGTTCTCCGATGGTCCTAAAAATTTAGTATGGTTTTTTCTGGAATTTTTGAAAACTACTGGGCCTGAGAGCTGGCCTAGGGGCCAGACCAGTGGGCCACAAGCCTTGCCACCGCCACCCACCCCCCTGGTGGCGGAGTGAAAGTTTGTGGGGCCCACAGGGACCCCCTCCACTCATTCCAGCTCCCAGCCTCTTCTTCCACCTCCAGAAAAAATTGTTTTGCAGCTCAAACCCGTGTTCTTGCTCATCTGGCTGTGATTTTCGATCTCCTTGCTCAAAGCACCATTCTCCGAACCGTTTTGGGGAAATCATTCCTTGGTAAGTGACTCCTACATTGGTCCAATTAGTTTTTGCTCTAGTGCTTTATCCTTCGCGTATTCTTGCTACCTTGGTGACCCTGTTCTTGAGCTAGAAATGTTGATTTTAGCTGGTTCCAAGTAGTTTTAGCGCTTGATATGGTCTCTAGGCACTAGTAGGAGTAGTTGCTATAAGGTGTGGTGGGTCTTCATTCACTTTTCCCTTTAACTTCAAAAATTTCAGCAAAAGGAAATTATGTTCAGGAGGAAGTTTCATGGTGGTTCCTCAAGTAAGAAGGGTCCCCGTCTTTCTTTTCGGGAGCCCGAACCTTTTCAACTAAGGGACGCACCGGTACAACCATGTGAATGGCCTTCTGATGAGTTCATGACCGAAGCAGGTATCAAGGATGAGTTCGATACATTTGTCCGCAATGCCGGGTTAGAAGATTTCCTCTCAGATAAATGTGAACAGTATGCTATGCTCACTGCCTCTTTCGTGCGTAGATTTAAATTTTTAGTTGGCCGTGACTCATCCATACTGTTTGATCTGTATGATAAATCCTATACCGTGGATTTGGAGGATTTCAATAGGATTTGCAAGATACCCGATGGGGGTAGTATTAATGACCCTTCTAAGTCTTCGGTCAGAGACTTTGTCTCCAGTATAACTGTTGGAGAAACCAGAGATATCACGCAAGCTACCATAGGAACCATCCATTTCCCTGCCTTGCACTACCTTGCCCTCTTCATAGGTAGGTGCTTTAACGGCAAGGGTGCACATTGTCACCTATGCGCTTCTCACCTTAGTATCCTTAAGAGCGCAGTAACAGGTGACGGGAGCTTCAATATGGGAGCTATAATAGCAAGGAGGCTGAATAAAATGCTAGTGAGGGGGATTTCTTTGGTGGAGTTTATGCTACACGCTTAGCAAATTTTCTTGGAGTATCCATCCATCCAGAAGACCCTCCTCTCTGTACCACCTACCTTGATCGTGTCGCTCTAACACGCTACCAGTTCCTTGAGAGTGATCATGGATCCCTCCTATACCGCTTGATATTTAACCGGCAGCGTGTTTTCCATATTACCCTTCCTGCTCCTGCTTTCTTTGACTTTCAGGTAAAACGAAGATACTACATAACCATAGGAGAGGCAGCGGAGTATGAGAGGGATGCGACTGCTGCTCGACTTCGTGAGGCAGCTATTCAGGCAGTGGCTGCAGCACTCCCGTATAACACCCATTATGACTTTGGGTTTCGCCAGGACCATCCATGGGAGTAGACCAAGCTAGGCCAAAAGCCTAAGCTTGGGGGAGTACGTGTTCTCACCGACTTTACATTCATGCTTATGCTTTCCCTTTGTTAGCCGGTGTTTACACTTTGCCACTGTATTATCCATGCTAGTTTATTTTTGTTTTCTTGTTTTCTTGTTTTGTGTCCTTTTGAGAAAACCCAAAAAAATATTTTTCTTTCTTCTTTTGCTTGTTGGGAGCTTTCCCGTGTAAATACCTTTCTTTTTCTTTGTGTCAAGGTAGAAGATATTGGTTACAATGTTTATTGGTTCTTGCATGCTTACCTGTTTAGCTTTCAAAGAGCCATATTACTTTGTCTTCTCCTTTGTGTTTGCCCGCAGATTCAGCTTAGTCCATAGCGCTTATTATTGTTCACATCGTTCGATCGTGCAAGTGAAAGTCAATAATGATGATATATGATGAAGTGACTCGGACTGAAAAGCTGGTATGAACTCTATCTATTTTGTTTTTGTAAATATGACTAGCTTGTCGACCCAGATTTAGCTTTGTTCTGAGGGAACCATGTTTGCAATGACAACTTAGAGATCATAGTTTCTGATGCCATGCTTATTTAGCTGAGAGCTTATAATGGTTTGTCTTGAATGCCAAGATAGATTTTGAGATGACTATGATGTAGTATGATAGGATGGTATTCTCCTTTGAATGTTTCAAGTGGCTTGACTTGGCGCATGTTCATGCATGTAGTTGAAACAAAATCAACATAGCCTCTATGATGTTTGTGTTCATGGTGATATATATCATGTTCACGCTTGCATTCAATGTTAGTCTAACTCATTGCATCTTGATGACTATTGTCGCTCTCTAGTTGGTCGCTTCCCAGTCTGTTGCTAGCCTTCACTTGTATTAAGCGGAATACTGCTTGTGCGTCCACTCCCATACATAAACCCAAAAGTTTTTCCATGAGAGTCCACCATACCTACCTATTTGCGGTATCTACCTGTCATTCCAAGTAAATTTGCCCAGTTCCATGCTTAAATCGAAAACATAACTGTAAAACAAGACTCCCCCCGAATTGATGTTAGTATGGACGGTACCCGAGGATTCGACTAGCCGTGGAGTGTGATTGATTGGTGGTGGGGTAGTTAAAACTTTACTTTTCTGTTTGGGAACCGCCTATAGCATGAGTAGCATGGAAGATATTGAGAACTCTTGGTCATTGCGTTGACAATGAAAGCACGCCACCCAAAATTATTATCTCTGTTTTCAAAGCTTGAGCTCTGGCACCTCTGCAAATCAATGCTTCCCTCTGCGAAGGGCATGTCTATTTATTTTCTTGTTGAGTCATCCTCCTCTTTTATAAGAACCAATTAGAGAGCACCTTTGTCATTTTTATGCTTTGCTTTTGATTGATATTGAGTATGACTATGACTGGATCTTAGTTGCTATGAATTACAATGTTTAGTCAGCCCTTGATCTTTGAAAGTGCTCTGCATTTATGTTTTGCGGTCTCAGAAAGAGCTAGCGAGATACCACCTATTCATATTGCTTCATGCTTGTTTTGATTGAAGTGTTGGTATTTGAAACTCATTATTATTTGCTTGTTAGCTGATTATGCCATTGATATTAGTTTACCGTGAGACCTTTGTGTCATTTTTTTATGTGGTTAACTTGTGATCTTGCTGAAATTCTGGTTATGAGTTAGACATAGTTGCAACAACAAGATCAAACAGAGTTTGTCAAAGTTTTTCTTTCACTCTCAGTTTGTCAACTGAGTTGCTTGAGGACAAGCAAGGTTTTAAGCTTGGGGGAGTTTATACGTCTCCATCGTATCTACTTTTCCAAACTCTTTTGCCCTTGTTTTGGACTCTGATTTGCATGATTTGAATGGAACTAACCTAGACTGACGCTGTTTTCAGCAGAATTGCCTTGGTGTTATTTTTGTGCAGAAATCAATGTTCTCCAAACGTCCTGAAAATTTATGGAGATCATTTTTGGAAAATATGAAAAATATCTGCGCCAAGTTCCACCTCAGGGGATGGGCCAGTGGGCCACAAGCCCTGGCTCCGCCACCCCCTGGTGGCGGTGGGCAGGCTTGTGGGGCCCACACAGCTCTGTCGCCCCCAATCTCAGGTCTATAAGTTCCCTTTCGTCCCAGAAAAAATAAAAAAGAGAAGTTTTCGTCGCGTTTGCGATACGGAGGCGCCGCCACAACCTGTTCTTCATCTGGAGGGCAGATCTGGAGTCCGTCTCTGGCTCCGGAGAGGGGAAATCGTCGCCATCGTCATCATCAACCTTCTTCCCTCTCCAATTCCATGAAGCTCTTCGTCGTTCGTGAGTTATCTATTCGTAGGCTCGCTGGGCGGTGATGAGTAGGATGAGATCTATCATGTAATCGAGTTAGTTTTGATGGGGATTGATCCCTAGTATCCACTATGTTCTGAGATTGATGTTGCTACTACTTTTCCATGCTTAATGCTTGTCACTAGGGCCCGAGTGCCATGATTTCAGATCTGAAATTATTATGTTGTCACCAATATATGTGTGTTTTAGATCCGATCTTGCAAGTTGTAGTTACCTACTATGTGTTATGATCCGGTAACCCCGGAGTGACAATAACCGGAACCACTCCCGGTGATGACCATAGTTTGAGGAGTTCATGTGTTCAGCAAGTGCTAATGCGTTGGTCCGGTTCTTTATTAAAAGGAGAACCTTAATATCCCGTAGTTTCCTTTTGGACCCCGCTGCCACGGGAGGCATGGACAATAGATGTCATGCAAGTTCTTTTCCCTAAGCACGTATGACGACACACGGAATGCATGCCTACATCACATTGACGAACGGGAGCTAGTCGCATATCTCTCCATGTTATAACTGTAGCATGATGAATATCATCCAAACAAATCACCGACCCATTGCCTACGAGGTTGTTCTACTGCTGATGTTACTTGTTTTGCTCTTCTGCTGTTACTACTGTTGCTGCTGTTGTTACTTGTTTTGCTCTGCTGCTGTTACTACTGTTGCTGATGTTGTTACTTGTCTTGCTCTGCAGCTGTTACTACTGTTGCTACTGCTGTTACTTGTCTTGCTCTGCTGCTACTGTTGCTACTACTGTCGCTTGCTACTTTTGCTAGTTGCTACTGTTGTTCCTTGCCATTGCTATTACTCGTTACACTGCTGCTACCTGCTACAATACTTTTTCGCTCGGCGTTGACGGGAACAGACAACTTCCGTCAACGGGCAACTTGGCGCCATTGATAAGACAGTTAGGAATAGTCTGCCGTCAACAGATCGTTTCTGACACCGTTGTTATCATACTACTTTGCTGTTACCGCTTTGCTTGCAGATACTAATCTTTCAGGTGTGGTTGAATCTGACACATTCAGCTGCTAATACTCGAGAGTATTCTCTCACCTCCTGTTTGGCGATCAACAAATTTTGGTCGAATACTCTACCCTCAAAAACTGCTACGATCCCACGCGCTGGTGGGCCGTCAACAACATTATTCTAGTTTCGATTGCCGGAGAGTGCTAGCATCATTCTTCTGGTGCCATTGCAAGGGGAAGCACAGCTGACATCACTCTTCACCGTTCGTGAGTAATCTCATCGTAGGCTTGCTGGACGGTGATGAGTTCGATGAGATCTATCATGTAATCGAGATAGTTTTGACGGGGATTGATCCCTAGTATCCACTATGTTCTGAGATTGATGTTGCTACTACTTTGCCATGCTTAATGCTTGTCACTAGGGCCCGAGTGCCATGATTTCAGATCTGAACATATTATGTTGTCGCCAATATATGTGTGTTTTAGATCCTATCTTGCAAGTTGTAGTCACCTACTATGTGTTATGACCCGGCAACCCCGGAGTGACAATATCCGGAACCACTCCCGGAGATGACCATGGTATGAGGAGTTCATGTATTCACCACGTGTTAATGTGTTGCCCCGGTTCTTTATTAAAAGGAGAACCTTAATATCCCGTAGTTTCCATTAGGACCCCACTGCCACGGGAGGGATGGACAATAGATGTCATGCAAGTTCTTTTCCCTAAGCATGTATGACTACATACGGAATACATGCCTACATTAGATTGACGAACGGGAGCTAGTTACATATATCTCCGTGTTATAGCTGTTACATGATGAATCACATCCGGCATACTCATCCATCACCGATCCACTGGCTACGAGTCTTTTACTACTGGTCCTTTGTAACGACCAAGATGCGGTCCTTTCCGATCTGGGGATCGAGGCCCCGAATTGGAAAGGAGCGCATCTAAGCGTCTCGCAAACAGGTAACACAGCACATACATAATAATAAAAGATAGACAATCAGGGGTTCAATTGCCTTCTCATAAATATCTCAGGGTACATCACGCATACAACCAAAGTAGTTCCGCTACGGACTACAAAACAGAGAAAAGGCTATGCTACCCTGCCTGCTAGCACACGATCACGACCACGCCTCAATCTTCTGGATAGTTCACGCACAGGCGGTCGGTCTCCTCGTCGTACTGCCACGCCAGCTGCGTGCCGTCGGGATCATCTGTCTGTGGGGTACCTCAACCTGCTGGTGTTGTGAAGGAATCTGTGAGCCACGGGGGACTCAGCAATCTATGACCTCGGTGCCAGAACTAGTCAAGTTATTAGGTTGGATAGGGTGGAGTGTTTAAGGTTGCAGCATCCTAAGCTTGATATGGTGGCTAACTTACGTAGAACATTTAGGAAGGTGGACTATACTAGCTGTCGAGAATACTTGATCACTAAGTGATCCTGAACACCTACCTACGTCATTCATAACCCCACCGTATTCCCGATCGAAGAGAGATCTTCGAGGGGATAGTCACGGTTACGCACAGAGTTGGCAATTTTATTAGCTTATGTTTAAGTTATCTATTACCGGATGTTAACAAAATATTCCAAGTTGCCACATAACCGCGGGCACGGCTTTCCGAAAGATTAAACCCTGCAGGGGTGCTCCAACTAGTCCATCACAAACGTACAGGGGCCGCAAAGTAATCCTCTATCACGAATCTCGTGATCTCGTCGGATTCCTTAGAGGAAAACCTCAACTCTGGGGAGAACCAAAGCTTCACTGGGATTCCTATACGCAAGATATATCGCTAAGGTAAGACAAGACTAGCAGGACCTCCCGACGTGTCGACGACCCTGATAAGAGCCGTGTATCTCAGTCTCGGGACACGTCGGATGGGCTACGCGCACGATGGCCTGATAGAAATCACTCAAGTTGCCCTGAGTTGGCCCCGAGCAGTGCCCGGTTTGGACCAACACTCATGAGGAGCACTGGCCCGGGTTGTTGATTAAGTTCCTCGGGGTAGCTATTCCCTATGCAGATTATTATTACGTGATTAGCAAATGAATACCAATGTTGGGTCCTGTCGGACAAGCCTTAACACTACGCAATTTATCGAGAGAGTCCCCATAACAACCCCGAACATGTTAGGAGCGATCAATATGGAATCAAACACCGGTAGCCGGTAACTATGGCGGCAGTAATGGAACAAAGCACCCGGCAAAAGGCTAGGCCTTCCGTTATTTACCAAGTATATAGGTGCATTAATTAAATAACAGAATTTAGATAATGATATCAAGCTCATGTTATCACACGAGTCAAAGCACCTGCATCTAGCAACGCTAACATTAGTAGCTGAGCAAAGCCTACTTAGCCATTCAAGTTTGCTAGGAAGGGATCAGTGTTTGGGTTCATGGCATATCAAGAGGCAAATATTTCAGTGGTAGGCAGCGAGCATATGACAAAGGAAACATAATCTAGCATAACAAGTCTAGAGATGGGATCAAGGTCATATCATCTTGTCTGTGATATCCTCAGCTTGGAATGGTTCTTGATCGTCCTGCACGTACTCTCCTGACTCCATGTATTCGTTCTACGATCCCGGTGCTACCCAACATAAGAATAACATCCAATTAACAACAGCACCTCAAGATGCAACAAGCACATGATGCATGAGATGAAAATGAGCATGCGTCACTATTTCTATCACTAACATAAGCATAAGGAGTGAATACATGTTCCCGGAAAGAACTATAGCCTAAGCTATTTTGACATGCATGAGATTGACATGATCAGATGCGCCTCGTGAAAACGATGCAAAACCATATAAAGAACATTACAATCGGAGCTACGGATCAACGGGAATCAACAAAACGAGATATGAAGCCCTACGTGTAAAAATCATCACCACACACTCAAATGGCACAAATCTGGTATTCCCAGGTTGCCAAGACATAAAACAAACCAACATGAATGGGTTGGAGCAAAGAAGAACACCACAACATCAACTAAGCACTCACAAACATCAAAATGTCAAAACTACACAATCTGCCATAAAACTGCATCATAGCACTTTGTGAGCTACATGCAAAGCACCTACAGCCACCCAACTATGACAAATAATATATGTGGCTGTAGCTAGCCAAGAATACTACAAGAACAAGCAAGAATCACACAAAAATGAATTAAACACAGAAAGTTACAAGGCTGCAAACTTGCCCAAAAACATCAGTTTTCAGGGACTTGGTGAAAATTCCAGATTCTCACTTTCTGTCTATGCTCTGAAGCATTTTTACAGCAGCCAAGACAATAGCTACAGGACTCCAAATGACATGAAATTTTACAGGGAGCTATACAAACATATCAGGTCCAACTTTCTAGTTGAAAGCTAAGGCTAGATCACAACACAATGACCAGCACAACCTCATCTACAGGAGAAGAAAATATAAACAGATTCTCAGACTTGGTGAAAATTCCAGATTTTCACTAATCTGGAATTTCAGCCACATGCCTACTTTGAGTGGGCATAACTTGCACATATGGAATCCTAATCATGACATGAAACCAACAAGAGGTAGAGGGGGTCACCCTCTACTAGCACAACCAAGAAACAATCACAAAGGCCCACCACAACTCATGGAACCAAGCTCCAAACATAGAAGAACATGAAAATATGTCATCTCCAGAAAATGTTCCAATGGCAAAACTGAGTTCACCAATGGGTTCCTTGGGATATTCTACCCCAAAACATATAAAAGATGCATACACTTGTTTAGAGCAAGTGGCCACAAACTAGGAAGGAAAACTACATAGATTCCTACTAGTTAAATAGTGCAACATATCATGTGCACACACTAGATCAACTACCACATAGCTATGCTCATGTGCACAAAGACAATATGGACATGAGGGTTTTGACCCCATGTATGTGTCATGCACATCAACACCACAAGCTCATCTACCAAGTTTATCACACACGCACAAGACATCATGCCCTTTCACATATGGTCATGTGGAGGTGCATAGTGACTTGCAAAGGGGCTGATCCACACACATACATCTACTCCACTACACCTCTCTTATGCTAGCTTTACCACCACTCACATATACATGCACAAGCTATACCACACAAGAGATCCACAAGGTATGTGGGGGAAACCACACACACTACACACCACACTAGCATGCACTAGTGCATCATCATCACCATGAGGGAGAGCTGCTCACACACATGCAGTACACTACGCTTAGTAAAACACCCACAAGTTAAGCACCTCACAAACATCATATAGGGTAGAAGTTCCACACATGCACTACACTACCTTGCAAATACATACACACTCACATATACACATGCTAGCAAAAATACTTAGCTAGCCATACTAGCAACTCCTGCTGTTGGAGGTAGCAAGGGAAAAAAACTCACAAGATAGATCTTGTTGGAAATATGCCCTAGAGGCAATAATAAATTAGTTATTATTATATTTCTTAGTTCATGATAATCGTTTATTATCCATGCTATAATTGTATTGATTGGAAACACAATACTTGTGTGGATACATAGACAAAACACTGTCCCTAGTAAGCCTCTAGTTGACTAGCTCGTTGATCAAAGATGGTCAAGGTTTCCTGGCCATAGGCAAGTGTTGTCACTTGATAACGGGATCACATCATTAGGAGAATCATGTGATGGACTAGACCCAAACTAAATAGACGTAGCATGTTGATCGTGTCATTTTGTTGCTACTGTTTTCTGCGTGTCAAGTATTTATTCCTATGACCATGAGATCATATAACTCACTGACACCGGAGGAATGCTTTGTGTGTATCAAACGTCGCAACGTAACTGGGTGACTATAAAGATGCTCTACAGGTATCTCCGAAGGTGTTAGTTGAGTTAGTATGGATCAAGACTGGGATTTGTCACTCCGTGTGACGGAGAGGTATCTCGGGGCCCACTCGGTAATACAACATCACACACAAGCCTTGCAAGCAATGTAACTTAGTGTAAGTTGCGGGATCTTGTATTACGGAACGAGTAAAGAGACTTGCCGGTAAACGAGATTGAAATAGGTATGCGGATACTAACGATCGAATCTCGGGCAAGTAACATACCGAAGGACAAAGGGAATGACATACGGGATTATATGAATCCTTGGCACTGAGGTTCAAACGATAAGATCTTCGTAGAATATGTAGCATCCAATATGGGCATCCAGGTCCCGCTATTGGATATTGACCGAGGAGTCTCTCGGGTCATGTCTACATAGTTCTCGAACCCGCAGGGTCTGCACACTTAAGGTTCGACGTTGTTTTATGCGTATTTGAGTTATATGGTTGGTTACCGAATGTTGTTCGGAGTCCCGGATGAGATCACGGACGTCACGAGGGTTTCCGGAATGGTCCGGAAACGAAGATTGATATATAGGATGACCTCATTTGGTTACCGGAAGGTTTTCGTGCATTACCGGAAAAGTTTCGGGCTCATCGGTAGTGTACCGGGAGTGCCGGGAGGGGTGCCGGGGACCATCGGGAGGGGTGTCACGCCCCAAGGGGTCTCATGGGCTATGGGAAGAGATAAACCAGCCCCTAGTGGGCTGGAATAAGTTCCCACTAAGGCCCATAAGGTTTGAGAAGGAAAAAAACACAAGGTGGAAAGAGTTTCCAAGTGGGAAGGTGGAATCCTACTCCAAGTAGGATTGGAGTAGGACTCCTCCACCTCCAATTTCGGCCAAACCTTTAGGTTTTGAGGCTGACTCCTCCCCTCCCTCCCACCTATATATACGGAGGTTTTAGGGCTGATTTGAGACGACTTTCTCACGGCTGCCCGACCACATACCTCCATGGTTTTTCCTCTAGATCGCGTTTCTGCGGAGCTCGGGCGGAGCCCTGCTGAGACAAGATCATCACCAACCTCCGGAGCGCCGTCACGCTGCCGGAGAACTCTTCTACCTCTCCGTCTCTCTTGCTGGATCAAGAAGGCCGAGATCATCGTCGAGCTGTACGTGTGCTGAACGCGGAGGTGCCGTCCGTTCGGTACTAGATCGTGGGACTGATCGCGGGATTGTTCGCGGGGCGGATCGAGGGACGTGAGGACGTTCCACTACATCAACCGCGTTCACTAACGCTTCTGCTGTACGATCTACAAGGGTACGTAGATCACTCATCCCCTCTCGTAGATGGACATCACCATGATAGGTCTTCGTGCGCGTAGGAAATTTTTTGTTTCCCATGCGACGTTCCCCAACAGTGGCATCATGAGCTAGGTTCATGCGTAGATGTCTTCTCGAGTAGAACACAAAAGTTTTTGTGGGCGGTGATGTGCGTTTTGCTGCCCTCCTTAGTCTTTTCTTGATTCCGCGGTATTGTTGGATTGAATCGGCTTGGACCGACATTACTCGTACGCTTACGAGAGACTGGTTTCATCGTTACGAGTAACCCCCTTTGCTCAAAGATGACTGGCAAGTGACGGTTTCTCCAACTTTAGTTGAATCGGATTTGACCGAGGAGGTCCTTGGATGAGGTTAAATAGCAACTCATATATCTCCGTTGTGGTGTTTGCGTAAGTAAGATGCGATCCTACTAGATACCCTTGGTCACCACGTAAAACATGCAACAACAAAATTAGAGGACGTCTAACTTGTTTTTGCAGGGTATGATTGTGATGTGATATGGCCAATGATGTGATGTGATATATTGGATGTATGAGATGATCATGTTGTAATAGAAATATCGACTTGCACGTCGATGGTACGGCAACCGGCAGGAGCCATAGGGTTGTCTTTATACTAACATATGTGCTTGCAGATGCGTTTACTATTTTGCTAGGATGTAGCTTTAGTAGTAATAGCATAAGTAGCACGACAACCCCGATGGCAACACGTTGATGGATGATCATGGTGTGGCGCCGGTGACAAGAAGATCGTGCCGGTGCTTTGGTGATGGAGATCAAGAAGCACGTGATGATGGCCATATCATGTCACTTATGAATTGCATGTGATGTTAATCCTTTTATGCACCTTATTTTGCTTAGAACGACGGTAGCATTATGAGGTGATCTCTCACTGAAATTTCAAGACGAAATTGTGTTCTCCCCGACTGTGCACCGTTGCGATAGTTCTTCGTTTCGAGACACCACGTGATGATCGGGTGTGATAGACTCAACGTTCACATACAACGGGTGCAAAACAGTTGCACACGCGGAACACTCGGGTTAAGCTTGACGAGCCTAGCATGTGCAGACATGGCCTCGGAACACATGAGACCGAAAGGTCGAGCATGAATCGTATAGTTGATATGATTAGCATAGGGATGCTTACCACTGAAACTATTCTCGACTCACGTGATGATCGGACTTGAGATAGCGGATTTGGATCATGTACCACTCAAATGACTAGAGAGATGTACTTTTTGAGTGGGAGTTCTTAAGTAATATGATTAATTGAACTAATTGTCATGAATATAGTCTAATGGTCTTTGCGAATTACGATGTAGCTTGCGCTACAGCTCTACTGTTTTTATATGTTCCTAGAGAAAATTTAGTTGAAAATTGATAGTAGCAACCTTTGCAGACTGAGTCTGTAAAACTGAGGATTGTCCTCGTTGCTACGCAGAAGGCTTATGTCCTTAATGCACCACTCGGTGTACTGCACCTCGAGCGTCGTCTGTGGATGCTATGAACATCCGACATACACGTTACTGATGACTACACGATAGTTCAGCGCAAGATACTTGATGGCTTAGAAGCAAGGCGCCGAAAACGTTGTAAAACGTCACGGAACATAAGTGATGTTCCGAAGAGATGAAATTGTGATTTCATGCTTGTGCCCTTGATAAGAGGTACGAGACCTCCAAACAAGATTCTTTGTCCACAAAGTAAAGGAGAAAAGCTCAATCGTTGAGCGTGTGCTCAGATTGTCTGAGTACGACAATCGCTTGAATCAAGTGGGAGTTAATCTTCCAGATGAGATAGTGATGGTTCTCCAAAGTCACTTCCACCAAGCTATGAGAGCTTCGTGATGAACTATAACATATCAAGGATAGATACTATGATCTTTTGAGTGATTCGCGATGTTTGACACTGCGAAAGTAGAAATCAAGAAGGAGCATCAATAGTTGATGGTTAGTAAAACCACTAAGTTTCAAGAAAGGCAAGGGCCAGAAGGGATACTTCGTGAAACGGAAAAACAGTTGCTGCACTAATGAAGAGACCCAAGATTAAACCCAAACCCGAGACTAAGTGCTTCTGTAATAAGGGGAACAGTCACTGAGGCGGAGCAACTCTAGATACTTGGTGGATAAGAAGGCTGGCAAAAGTCGAGAGAAGTATATATGTGATATACATGATGTTGATGTGTACTTTACTAGTACTCCTAGCAGCATGAGGGTATTGGATACCGGTTCGGTTGCTAAGTGATTAGTAACACGAAATGAAAGCTACGGCATAAACGGAGACTAGCTAAAGGCGAGGTGACGATACGTGTTGAAAGTGTTTCCAAGGTTGATATGATCAAACGTCGCACGCTCCCTCTACCATCGGGATTGGTGTTAAACCTAAATAATTGTTATTTGGTGCTTGCGTTAAGCATGAACATGATTGGATCGTGTTTATTGCAATACGATTATTCATTTAAGGAGAATAATGGTTACTCTATTTTCTTGAATAATCACCTTCAATGGTTTATTGAATCTCGATCGTAGTGTTACACATGTTCATAATATTGGTGCCAAAAAGATACGAGTTAATGATGATAGTACCACTTACATGTGGCACTGCCGCTTGAGTCATGTTAGTATAAATTGCATGAAGAGGCTCCATGCTGATGGATCTTTGTACTCACCTGATTTCGAATCACTAGTGACATGCAAACCATACCACATGAGCAAGGCCTTGTTTTCATTGAGATGAAATTAAGATAGTAACTTGTTGGAAGTGATACATTTTGATGTATGCAGTCCAATGGGTACTGAGGCACGCAGTGGATATCATTATGTTCTTACTTCACTGATGATTTGAGTAGATACGGGAGTATTTACTTAATGAATCAAAAGTCTGAAATGTTGAAAAGTTCAAATCTGTTTCGGAGTGAAGTTCGTCGTAACAAGAGGATAAACTGTCTACGATATGATCATGGAAATGAATATCTGAGTTATGAGTTTTGGTACGCAGTTAAGACAATGTGGAAATTGTTTCGCAGTTCATGCCACCTGGAACATCATAGTGTGATGATGTGTCTGAACGTCATAGCCATGCACTATTTGGTATGGTGCATACTATTATGTCTCTTATCGAATTACCACTATCGTTTATGGGTTATGCATTAGAGACAACCGCTCTCACTTTAAATAGGGCACCACGTATTTCCGTTGAGATGACACAGTATAGACTGAGGTTTAGAGAAATCTAAACTGTCGTTTCTTGAAAGTTTGGGGCTTCGACACTTATGTGAAAAAGTTTCAGTCTGATGAGCTCAAACCCAAAGCGGATAAATGCATCTTCATAGGATATCCCAAAATAGTTGGGTACATCTCCTATCTCAGATCCGAAAGCAAAGTGTTTATTTCTAGAAACGGATCCTTTCTCGAGGAAAGGTTTCTCTCGAAAGAATTGAGTGGGAGAGTGGTAGAACTTGATGAGGTTATTGAACCATCACTTCAACCAGAGTGTAGCAGGGCGCAGGAAGTTGTTCATGTGGCGCCTACACCAATTGAAGTGGAAGCTGATGATGATGATCATTGAGCTTCGAATCAAGTTACTACAAACCTCGTAGGTCGACAAGGTCGCGTACTGCTGTAGAGTAGTACGGTAACCCTGTCTTGGAGGTCATGTTGTTGAGCAACAGTGAACCTACGAGTTATGGAGAAAGCGATGGTGGGCCCAGATTCCGACAAATGGCTGGAAGCCATGAAATCCGAGAGAGGATCCATGTATGAAAACAAAGTGTAGACTTTGGAAGAACTACTTGATGGTCAGAAGACTATTGAGTAAAGATGGGTCTTTAAAAGAAGACAGACGATGATGGTGATAAGTCACTATTAAGGAAAGCTCGACTTGTCGCAAAGATGTTTTCGACAAGATCAAACAGTTGACTATGATGAGACTTCCTCACTCGTAGCGGTGCTAAAGGTCTGTTAGAATTATGTTAGTTGTTGATGCATTATTTATGAAATATTGCACGTAGGATGTCAAAACATTGTTTTCTCGACGGTTTCCTTGAGCAAACATTGTATGTGATACAACCAGAAGGTTTTGTTAATCCTAAAGATACTAGCAAGTATGCAAGCTCCAGTGATCCTTCAATGGACTGGTGCAAGCATCTCGGAGTTGGAATATACACTTTGATGAGATGATCAAAGATTTTGGGTTTGTACAAGGTTTATGAGAAACTTGTATTTCCAAAGAAGTGAGTGGGAGCACTATAGAATTTCTGATAGGTATATGTGGTTGACATATTGTGGATCAGAAGTAATGTAGAATTTCTGTAAAGCATACAAGGTTGTTTGAAAGAAGTTTTCAAAGGAGTACCTGGATTACGCTACTTGAACGTTGAGCATCAAAGATCTATGGAGATAGATCGAAAGCGCTTAATAGAAGTTTCAACAAGATGCATGCCTTGACAAGTTTTTGAAAGAGTTCAAAATAGACCAGCAAAGAAGGAGTTCTTGGTTGCGTTGTGAGGTGTGAATTTGAGTAAGACTCAAAACCCGACCACGGCAGAATAAAGAGAATAGACGAAGGTCGTCTTCTATGCCTTAGCCGTAGAATCTAAAGTATGCCATGCTGTGTACCGCACCTGAAGTGTGCCTTGACTCAAAGTATGTTGAGAGGTACAGAGAGTGATCCATGATTGAATCACTAGCAGCGGTCGAAATTTATCCTTAGTAACTAATGGACTAAGGAATTTTTCTCGATTATGGAGGTGGTTAAAGAGTTTGTCGTAAAGGGTTACGTCAATGCAAGCTTTGACACTAATCCGGATAACTGTGAGTAGTGAAACGGATTCGTATAGTAGAGTAGATATTTGGAGCATTTCCGAATAGCACGTAGTAGCAGCATCTATAAGATGACATAAAGATTTGGAAAGAACACACGAATCTGAAAGTTTCAGAACCGTTGACTAAAACCTCTCTCACGAGCAAGACGTGATCAGGCCCCATAACTATATGGGTGTTGGATTCGTTGGAATCACATGGTGATGTGAACTAGATTATTGACTCTAGTGCAAGTGGGAGACTGTTGGAAATATGCCCTAGAGGCAATAATAAATTAGTTATTATTATATTTCTTAGTTCATGATAATCGTTTATTATCCATGCTATAATTGTATTGATTGGAAACACAATACTTGTGTGGATACATAGACAAAACACTGTCCCTAGTAAGCCTCTAGTTGACTAGCTCGTTGATCAAAGATGGTCAAGGTTTCCTGGCCATAGGCAAGTGTTGTCACTTGATAACGGGATCACATCATTAGGAGAATCATGTGATGGACTAGACCCAAACTAAATAGACGTAGCATGTTGATCGTGTCATTTTGTTGCTACTGTTTTCTGCGTGTCAAGTATTTATTCCTATGACCATGAGATCATATAACTCACTGACACCGGAGGAATGCTTTGTGTGTATCAAACGTCGCAACGTAACTGGGTGACTATAAAGATGCTCTACAGGTATCTCCGAAGGTGTTAGTTGAGTTAGTATGGATCAAGACTGGGATTTGTCACTCCGTGTGACGGAGAGGTATCTCGGGGCCCACTCGGTAATACAACATCACACACAAGCCTTGCAAGCAATGTAACTTAGTGTAAGTTGCGGGATCTTGTATTACGGAACGAGTAAAGAGACTTGCCGGTAAACGAGATTGAAATAGGTATGCGGATACTAACGATCGAATCTCGGGCAAGTAACATACCGAAGGACAAAGGGAATGACATACGGGATTATATGAATCCTTGGCACTGAGGTTCAAACGATAAGATCTTCGTAGAATATGTAGGATCCAATATGGGCATCCAGGTCCCGCTATTGGATATTGACCGAGGAGTCTCTCGGGTCATGTCTACATAGTTCTCGAACCCGCAGGGTCTGCACACTTAAGGTTCGACGTTGTTTTATGCGTATTTGAGTTATATGGTTGGTTACCGAATGTTGTTCGGAGTCCCGGATGAGATCACGGACGTCACGAGGGTTTCCGAAATGGTCCGGAAACGAAGATTGATATATAGGATGACCTCATTTGGTTACCGGAAGGTTTTCGTGCATTACCGGAAAAGTTTCGGGCTCATCGGTAGTGTACCGGGAGTGCCGGGAGGGGTGCCGGGGACCATCGGGAGGGGTGTCACGCCCCAAGGGGTCTCATGGGCTATGGGAAGAGATAAACCAGCCCCTAGTGGGCTGGAATAAGTTCCCACTAAGGCCCATAAGGTTTGAGAAGGAAAAAAACACAAGGTGGAAAGAGTTTCCAAGTGGGAAGGTGGAATCCTACTCCAAGTAGGATTGGAGTAGGACTCCTCCACCTCCAATTTCGGCCAAACCTTTAGGTTTTGAGGCTGACTCCTCCCCTCCCTCCCACCTATATATACGGAGGTTTTAGGGCTGATTTGATACGACTTTCTCACGGCTGCCCGACCACATACCTCCATGGTTTTTCCTCTAGATCGCGTTTCTGCGGAGCTCGGGCGGAGCCCTGCTGAGACAAGATCATCACCAACCTCCGGAGCGCCGTCACGCTGCCGGAGAACTCTTCTACCTCTCCGTCTCTCTTGCTGGATCAAGAAGGCCGAGATCATCGTCGAGCTGTACGTGTGCTGAACGCGGAGGTGCCGTCCGTTCGGTACTAGATCGTGGGACTGATCGCGGGATTGTTCGCGGGGCGGATCGAGGGACGTGAGGACGTTCCACTACATCAACCGCGTTCACTAACGCTTCTGCTGTACGATCTACAAGGGTACGTAGATCACTCATCCCCTCTCGTAGATGGACATCACCATGATAGGTCTTCGTGCGCGTAGGAAATTTTTTGTTTCCCATGCGACGTTCCCCAACAGATCTAACACCCCACTATCATCTCTGCAAGTATACAAAGCAAAACAGAAAAGTTGCAACAAAAAAAAAAAAGGGCTAGTGGGGAATCGAACCCCACAGCCCCTGGTCCAAGCCACAAACTCAAACCACTCTGTTGTTGGCATTGTTTTGGATAGAGAGAGGGAGCAGAGCAGGTTAACTTGCCCCTGGTGGCTTACTGTGCCGAAGAAATGCAAAATAAAAGGGATGCCAAGGGGAATCGAGCCCGCGTCTTCCAACAGGCATACAACAAGCGGTACCACTACGCTACAGGCAAGGATACTGACAGAGAAGGGGCACTATCCCTTTTGAGCCTTCCCCCTTCGAGATCACAGGAGGAACACGGCGACCGGAATAGGGGAGCTATCCCGCCGGCGGCACAGATCAAATCGAGCAACGGCTTGTGGATGGGAGGACGCCTATGCTCCCACGAACCCATTTCCTATGCTAACTCCGCCCGAGACGAACCACATCAACCTAGCTACGGTGCGCGGCGGCGCTAGTGACAGGGAAGCAGCTCGTCGGCGTTCTACGGATCCTACTCGAAGAACTACAACACGGAAGGGGTAAGAGATGGATCTGCTCACCCAACGGAAGTAGAACCCGGTCGTGGATGGAGAGGAAGCAGGGGAAGAAGAGGTGGCCGCCGATATGGTCTACTCGTCGGGGAAGGGTGTCGCCCTCGTGGAGAAGAGGATGCAGGGGCGCTCGCGTCGACCTAGCCGCGGGGATGGACCCCTGGATGTGCCCGCGTGCTCGCCGAGTCGTCGGAGAGGAAGAAGAGGCCCGGACGCGATGGCGAGGAGCACCTATACCCACGGCCATGGCGGAGGAGCCCTTCCCTTACCTGGTGTGCTTTGTCAGAGAGAGAGATGGAGAGGGAATGGAGGTGGCGGCGTGAGAGGGGAAACCCTATCTGCACGGACGCCAAGGGGGGTCCCTTTTATGGAGGAGAGGGGCGAGGGTTGCTCCTCGACGTCCGTGACGCCGTCAGACGCCGTTGCTCTGAACCCGCTGGAGAGGAACACTGACGAAGGAAGGAACGCGTACAGGACGCCGTCTACAGGACACGCCACTGGGCTGCGAGAGACACAGAGAAACGAGCCGAATAGGTGGGAGGAGGCCCAACTAGTGCGGCACATAAGAAAAAAAGGCTCTCTCGACTGTTTTCCTTTTAAAAGAAACCCAGGGAAAGAAAAATAGACACAGGGCTATCTGTGGTGGGAAAAATCAAACTAATAATGTCCCTGGTCATGAAAATAAATAACCTATTTAAATAAAATACAAATGGTATTTTTGGAGCAACTAGAATAATTACAAAACAACATTTGTATTATATGTTTTGTGATTTCTTGCACCTTTAGGACACTCTACAAATCACCAAATATTGCACCCCAACATCTCCACAATATTCCCTAAACAAAAGATATTTTTAAATAGGGATATAAAGGTGGAGTTTTTGAACTTGAGATGGAAAGAGAGCAATTGGAAAAGAACCAATATCAAGCCACCCAACTATGCATATAATCCTACCAACACATCAACACACATGATCACATGAGATCACAAGGTCTCCACACACAACTCTTGAAAACACAAAGCAACACAAGGTCAAGACACATAAGGTATGAATCATAAGGTATGCATGCATGCAATGAAGACATAAGGGCACATTAAATCATACATGCAAAAGGACCTCTCACATAACAAAGTCAAGGTGGTCCCACATGTAAGGTTACAAAAAGGGGAAGCTTTACACTTGGGGCACTACAAATTCTCCCACACTACAAAGAAGATCTCGCCCTCAAGATCTAAGACTGAAAGAAATCGGGAAATTCAGAACGGAGGTGATCCTCGCGTTCCCAAGTCGCCTCTTTATCGGAATGGTGTGACCACTGCACTTTGAGAAATTTGACAGTCTTGTTACGAGTCTTGCGCTCAGTCGCCTCGTGAACCACAACTGGATGCTCACGATAAGAAAGGTCAGGCTGAAGGTCGATGTCTTGAAGATGAACAGTGCGCTCGGGGGTCTTGAAACACCTCCGAAGCTGAGAAACATGGAACACATCATGGACATTTGCAAAGGTTGACGGAAGCTCGAGCTGGTACGCAAGGTCGCCTCTCTTGCCAACCACTCTGAACGGACCAACGAAACGAGGCGCAAGCTTGCCTTTGATGCCAAAGCGCTGAATACCCTTCATAGGCGACACCTTGAGATAGACGAAGTCATCAAGCTCATAAGACATGTCACGGTGCTTGCTATCATAATAGCTCTTCTGACGGGACTGAGCTGCTCTGAGGTTGTCGCGAATGATCCGACACATCTCCTCAGCTTCTTCTATCATACCATTCCCAAGGATCTGACGCTCGCCGGTCTCAGACCAGTTGAGCGGGGTACGACACTTCCTGCCATAGAGAATCTCAAACGGAGCCTTGCCAGAACTAGCTTGATAACTGTTGTTATAAGAGAACTTCGCGAAAGGCAGACAATCTTCCCACTTCATGCCAAAAGAGATAACACAGGCTCTCAGCATATCCTCAAGAACTTGATTCACTCTCTCCACTTGACCACTAGTCTGAGGATGGAACGCTGTGTTGAAGCGGATCTTCGTGCCCATAGCATACTGAAAGGAGTCCCAGAACTTGGAAGTGAAGATACTTCCGTGATCTGAAGAGATCAGCATAGGCACGCCATGTAAAGAGACAATCCTGGAGGTGTACAACTCTACCAGCTGAGCTGCTAAAATGGACTCCTTGAGTGGGAGAAAATGAGCCACTTTACTCAACTTGTCGATGACGACGAAGATGGCATCATTACCCTTCTTGGACTTCGGAAACCCGGTGACGAAATCCATCTCAATGTGATCGAACTTCCACTCGAGAATCGGCAAAGGCTGCAAAAGGCCTGCTGGACGTTGATGTTCTTCTTTCACCCTTCGACATACATCACATTCATTTACGAACTGAGCAATCTCACGCTTCATACGAGTCCACCAGAAGGTCTGCTTCAAGTCATGGTACATTTTGGAGCTTCCAGGATGAATAGAGAGCACAGAGTTATGAGCTTCCTCCATGATTACCTTCCTGAGATCACCTTTCGGGACGACAAGGAGATCCTCGAAGAACAACGTGTCTCTGGTATCAACAGTGAAGCACTTGTACTTGGGGAGTCTCTTTCCCACGCCAATCTTGACCTTCTTCACCATAGCGTCAAGAAGTTGTGCTGCTCGGACCTGATCTTCCAAGGTAGGAGAGATCTGAAGGTTTGCAAGAAATCCCTGAGGTACTAGCTGAAGGTTGAGCTTCCTGAAAGACTCACAAAGACCAGGCTGGAGAGGTTGCAGAATCAGACTGTTGCAATATGCCTTCCTGCTCAAAGCATCCGCCACGACATTAGCTTTGCCTGGCGTGTACTCAACACCCGGATTAATATCCTGGAGCATTTCCACCCAACGTGCATGCTGAAGATTCAAGTTAGACTGAGTGAAGATGTACTTGAGACTTTTGTGATCGGTGAAAACTTCAACTTTACGTTCCAACAAGAGGTGTCTCCAAGTCATCAGAGCGTGTACCACAGCTGCTAGCTCAAGGTCATGCATAGGATAGTTCTTCTCCGCTGTCTTCAACTGCCTGGAGGTATAAGCAACCACCTTCTTATCTTGCATCAGGACTGCACCAAGACCCTGGAGAGAAGCGTCGCAAAAGACCTGGTACGGCTTGGAATCATCCGGAGGGACCAAGACTGGAGTGGAGGTAAGCTTCTCTTTGAGTGTATCGAAGGCCAGTTGACACTCTCGAGACCAAGCATACTTAACACCCTTCTGAAGAAGACTTGAGAGCGGCTTGGCGATCTTGGAGAAGTTCTCAACGAACCTTCTACAATATCTAGCAAGCCCGAGAAAGCTTCGAAGCTGCTTCACATTCTGCGGAGGCTCCCATTCAACAATGGCTTGAACCTTGGACGGATCAACTTTAATGCCCTCGGCAGAGATAATGTGCCCAAGATAAACCACTTCTTTCAGCCAGAACTCACACTTGGAAAACTTGGCATACATCTTGTACTCTCTCAGCTTATCAAGCACCAATCTGAGATGTTCTTCATGTTCTTCCTCAGTTTCAGAAAAGACCAGAATAAAAGTTTCATGATAGGTTTAGTTTAGTTTTCCCTATTTTCTGTTTTAGCGTCCGGTAGAAAAGTACCCGGAAAATAAAAGTTCTCCGAACGTCCTGAAAATCTAGTATGATTTTTTCTGGCATTTTTGAAAAATTCTGAGACAAAGAGCTTGTCTAGGGGCCACACTAGTGGGCCACAAGCCCTTGGGGTGCAGGCACCCCCTGGCTGCGCCACCTAGGCTTGTGGGCCCCATAGGCACCCCCTCCACTTATTCTTGCTCTCATCTGGTTCTCTTACCTCCAAAAAAATCGTTTCGCAGCTCAAACCTGTGTTCTTGCTCCTCTTGCTGGGATTTTCGATCTCTTTGCTCAAATTACCGTTCTCCAAACTGTTTTGGGGAAATTACTCCTTGGTATGTGACTCCTCCATTGGTCCAATTAGTTTTTGCTCTAGTGCCTTATACTCCGCGTATTTTTGCTGCCTTGGCGAGCATGTTCTTGAGATTCGCATGCTGATTTTAGCTGGTCCCAAGTAGTTTTGATGCGTAATATGGTCTCTAGGCACTTGTGGGAGTAGTTACTACGAGTTTCGTTGAGCCTTATTCACTTTTCCTTAGAATCACTAAAAATTTCAGAAATTTTCAGAGATAGAAAAGGGAAAAGAGAGAAGGTTCTTAAGAGGCTCTTCAAGCCGTGACCCCAAGGATGGTGGGAGTGAGAAGAAGCCCAAGTATTTAGTCCCTCGAGTCGCAGAAGTTCGAGCGTGCGAGTGGCCAAACGACGTGTTCTTACGCGCCGCTGGAATTTATGAGGACTTCTATCACTTGGTGGAGAACGCAGGCCTTACCGCCTTCGTTGAAGATAAGTGTCCGCAATACCTCCTCCTCACTAATATCTTCGTACAAAGTTTTAACTTCTATCCAAGGAAGAATCCTCCTATGGTTGAGTTCAAACTTCATGTCACTCCAAGTTTTTTGCAATGTTTGAAAATTACTTACGTTGGGGATATTCATGAACCTCGTCCACGGGACTTGGAAGCTTTCATCGGTACAATTGATGTAGGAGAGTAGAGAGGAGTGTCTTGCGCTAGAGCTGCTAGCATTCATTTTTCCGTGCTTCGGTACTTCTCACTTTTTGTGGGAAAATGTTTGATTGGCCGTGGGAAAGCTGGGTCACTTAGTTCCCCAGATCTTGCGGTCTTGCGCGAAGCCATTTATAACGATAAAACTTATAGCTTGGGCGCTATAGTAGCTCAACTGTTGAACCTGAACCGTTCTAAAGGTGTTGTCTATGGAGGTATCTATGCTACCCGTCTTGCCAGACACTTTGAGATACCCATTAGACTTGAGGAGGAAGAAGAGGTTCTTATTCCCGAGAGATATCTAGATTATGATAGCCTGGTTCGCCATGACTTTCTTGATAGAGATATAAGTAGAAGGATGATTTATAACCTGGTATTTAGTCAGGGTACTCGTGAGACTATTACTTTGCCTGCTCCTTCTTTGTTCAATCTTCATGCGGGCAGGTACATTATTATGCCCTTGGACATCTACGCATATTGGGGCTTAGGCCAACCACAGGTGCCCATGTCCGACCCACCAATCGAGTACCAGACGCCAGTTTATCACTGGGAGCCAGAGGAGCTCACACAGCAGTGGCATCCTCAGTCCACTCTGGAGTACCCCGAAGCTGGTTATTTCCCTCCTTGGGAGTATACCAACTTAGGCCAAAAGCCTAAGCTTGGGGAGTACGTGCTCTCACCGACTTTACATTCTTGCTTATGCTTTCACTTTGTTAGCCGGTGTTCACACTTTGCCACTGTATCATCCATGTTAGTTTATTTCTTTTTCTCGTTTTCTTTTCGTGTGTCTGTCTAGTTTGAGAAAACCCAAAAAGATTTTCTTTTTCTTCTTTTTGCTTGTTGGGAGCTTTCCCGTGTAAATAGTTTTCTTTTTCTTTGGGTCAAGGTAGAAGATATTGGTTAAAGTGTTTAGTGGCTCTTGCATGCATACCTCTTTAGCTTTCAAAGAGCCATTTTACTTTGTCTTCTCCTTTGTGTTTGCATGCAGATTCCAGCGTAATCCAATGCACGAGCACGCTTACTATTGTTCACAACGTTCGGTCGTGCAAGTGAAAGGCAATAATGACGATATATGATGAAGTGACTGAGCCTGGAAAAGCTGGTATGAACTCGATCTATTTTGTTTTTGTAAATATGACTAGCTCATCATGCCTTATTCAGCTTTGTTGTGAGAGAAACATGTTTGCAATGACAACTTAGAGATCATAGTTGCTTATGCCATGCTTACTTAGCTAAGAACTTATAATGGTTTGTCTTGGATGCCCACATGAATTTTGAGATGACTGTGTTGTAGTATGATAGGATGGTATCCTCCTTTGAATGATTCAAGTGGTTTGACTTGGTGCATGTTCACGCATGTAGTTGAAACAAAATCAACATAGCCTCTATGATGTTCATGTTCATGGTGATTTATGTCCTGCTCATGCTTGCACTCAATGTTAGTTAATCTCATTGCATTTTGATGACTATTATCGCTCTCTAGTTGGTCGCTTCCCAGTCTTTTGCTAGCCTTCACTTGTACTAAGCGGGAATACTGCTTGTGCATCCACTACCATAAACCCAAAGTTGTTCTATATAAGTCCACCATACCTACCTATGTGCGGTATCTACCTGCCGTTCCAAGTAAATTTGCATGTGCCACTCTCTAAACCTTCAAGAAATAATCTGTTTTGCATGCCCGGACCGCTCATGTGGTGACAGGGGGCTATCAGTATCTTCCACGCTAGGTGTGTTATCCTTGATATGTGTTTATTCACTATCACTCACGAGAAAGGGGCCGGTAATTGGAATGTCCAGTTCCATGCTCAAATCAAAAACGTAATTGCGAACAAAACTCCCCCAGGATTGATGTTGGTATGGACGGTACCCGAGGATTCGGCTAGCCGTGGAGTGTGATTGATTGGTGGTGGGGGAGTCAAAACTTTACTTTTCTGTTTGGGAACCGCCTATAGCATGTGTAGCGTGGAAGATGTTGAGAACTCTTAGTCATTGCGTTGACAATAAAAGCATGCCACCCCAAATTATTATCTCTGTTTTAAAAGTTGAGCTCTTGCACCTCTGCAATTCAATGCTTCCCTCTGCGAAGGGCCTGTCTATTTATGTTCCTGTTGAGTCATCCTCCTCTTATAAAAGCACCAATTAGAGAGCACCTCTGTCGTTTTTATGCTTTACTTTTAACTGTGTTGAGTATGACTGTGACTGGATCTTCTTTGCCATGAGTTACAATGTTTAGTCAGCCCTTGGTCTTTGAAGGTGCTCTGCATTTATGCTTTGTGGTCTCAGAAAGAGCTTGCGAGATACCATCTATTTGTATTGCTTCATGTTGTTTTGATTGAAGTGTTGACATTTGAGGCTTATTATTATTTGCTCACTAGCTGATTATGCCATTGATATGAGTTTCCGTGAGACCTAGATGTCATTTGCTTATGTGGTTAGCTTGTGATCTTGCTGAAATTCTGGTTATGAGTTAGACATAGTTGCAACAACAAGATCAAACAGAGTTCGTCAAAGTTTTTATTTTGTCTCTTTCAGTTTGTCAACTGAATTGCTTGAGGACAAGCAAGGCTTTAAGCTTGGGGGAGTTGATACGTCTCCGTCGTATCTACTTTTTCGAACTCTTTTGCCCTTGTTTTGGACTCTAATTTGCATGATTTGAATGGAACTAACCCGGACTAACGTTGTTTTCAGCAGAATTGCCATGGTGTTGTTTTTGTGCAGAAATAAAAGTTCTCAGAATGACCTGAAAATTTATGGAGAATTTTTCTAGTATTAATGAAAAATACCTGCGCAAAGATCCACCGGAGGAGGTGAGCCAGTGGGCCACAAGCCCAGGGGGTGCGGCCACCCCCTGGTCGCGTCGTGAGGGCTTGTGGGGCCCACAAGGCTCCACCGCCTCCAAACTCAGCTCTATATATTCTGTTTCGCCCGGAAAAAAATCAGGGAGAAGGATTCATCGCGTTTTACGATACGGAGGCGCCGCCACCTTGATACGTCTCAAATGTATCTTTAATTTTTGATGGTTTCATGCTGTTATCTTGTCAACTTTGGATGTTTTATATACCTTTTATATCTTTTTTGGGACTAACTTATTAATTCAGTGCCAAGTGCCAGTTCCTGTTTTTCTGTGTTTTTGACTCTTTTCAGATCTGATTTTGGAACGGAGTCCAAACGGAATAAAATCCCCGAAATGAATTTTTCCAGAACGGAAGAAGACCGGAGGACTTGAGGGCCAAGGCACGAGGCCCACAGGGAGCCCACAAGCCCTGTTGCCGCGGCCAGGGGGCGCGGCAACCAGGCTTGTGGCCTCCCTAGCGCTCCCCTTCCCTAGCTCTTTGGCCTATATATTCCCTAAAACCCTAGAAAAAATCAGGGCATCCACGAAAACACTTTTCCGCCGCCGCAAGCTTCCGTTTCCGCGAGATCTCATCTAGAGACCCTTCCCGGTGCCCTGTCGGAGGGGACTTTGGAGCTAGAGGGCTTCTACATCAACATCATCGTCCCTCCAATGACTCGTTAGTAGTCCACTTCAGACCTACGGGTCCGTAGTTAGTAGCTAGATGACTTCTTCTCTCTCTTGGATCTTCAATACAAAGTTCTCCATGATCTTCATGGAGATCTATCCAATGTAATCCTCTTTGGCGGTGTGTTTGTCAATATCCGATGAATTGTGGATTTGTGATCAGATTATCTATGAATTATATTTGAATCTTTGCTAATTTCTTATATGCATGATTTCATATCCTTGTAAGTCTCTCTAGGTCTTGGGTTTTGTTTGGCCAACTAGATCTATGATTCTTGCAATGGGAGAAGTGCTTGGTTTTGGGTTCATACCGTGCGGTGACCTTTCCCAGTGAAGGAAGGGGCAGCAAGGCACACATCGTGTTGTTGCCATCAATGGTAACAAGATGGGCTTTCATCATAGATTTGAGATTGTCCATCTAGATCATGTCATCTTGCTTAAGGCGTTACTCTGTTCTTATGAACTCAATACACTAGATGCATGCTGGATAGCGGTCGACGTGTGGAGTAATAGTAGTAGATGCAGAAAGTATCGATCTACTTGTTTTGGACGTGATGCCTATAGATATGATCATTGCCATAGATAACGTCATGACTTTGCGCGGTTCTATCAATTGCTCGATAGTAATTCGTTCACCCACCATCTACTTGCTTTCATGAGAGAAGCCACTAGTGAACACTACGGCCCCCGGGTCTATTCACAACTATCGTCTCCACTTTTACTTTTACTTTGCTTTATTTACTTTTTGCTTTTAGTTCTCACTTTGCGAACAATCTATAAGGGATTGACAACCCCTTCATAGCGTTGGGTGCAAGCTCTTTGTGTTTGTGCACGTACTTGTGACTTGACGCGATCCTCCTACTGGAGCGATACCTTGGTTCTCAAACTGAGGGAAATACTTACTGCCGCAGTGGTACATCACCCTTTCCTCTTCAAGGGAACACCAACGCAAGGCTCCAAGGCCGCGGGGGAATCCTTTGCATATTTGCCAAGGAAGTTCCTGTAGGCGTAGCCAGCAGCAGAAGGATTCCTGGCACTGTTGCCGGGGAAGGTCTTTTGTTGTCGTAGCACACCTCCTGTTCTTCATCTGGAGGGCAGATCTGGAGTCCGTTCGGGGCTCCGGAGAGGGGAAATCGTCGCCATCGTCATCATCAACCTTCCTCCATCGACAATTCCATGATGCTCTTCACCGTTCGTGAGTAATCTCATCGTAGGCTTGCTGGACGGTGATGAGTTGGATGAGATCTATCATGTAATCGAGTTAGTTTTGACGGGGATTGATCCCTAGTATCCACTATGTTCTGAGATTGATGTTGCTACTACTTTTCCATGCTTAATGCTTGTCACTAGGACCCGAGTGCCATGATTTCAGATCTGAACCTATTATGTTGTCGCTAATATATGTGTGTTTTAGATCCTATCTTGCAAGTTATAGTCACCTACTATGTGTTATGACCCGGCAACCCCGGAGTGACAATAGCCGGAACCACTCCCGGAGATGACCATTGTATGAGGAGTTCATGTATTCACCACATGTTAATGCGTTGGTCCGGTTCTTTATTAAAAGGAGAACCTTAATATCCCGTAGTTTCCATTAGGACCCCGCTGCCACGGGAGGGATAGACAATAGATGTCATGCAAGTTCTTTTCCCTAAGCACGTATGACTACATACGGAATACATGCCTACATTAGATTGACGAACGGGAGCTAGTTACATATCTCTCCGTGTTATAGCTGTTACATGATGAATCACATCCGGCATACTCATCCATCACCGATCCACTGCCTACGAGTCTTTTACAACTCGTCCTTGCTATGTTACTTTGTTGCTACTCCTGTTACTTGCTACTGTTGTCACTACTGTTGTTACTTGCTACTACTGTCACTACTGTTGTTACTTGCTACTTTGTTGTTCCTTGCTGTAACACTTTACTGGCGCCATTGATACAACAGTTAGGAATAGTCTGCCGTCAACAGATCTTTATCTGACACCGTTGCTATCATATCAATTTGCTACTGATACTTTGCTTGCACACACTAATCTTTCAGGTGTGGTTGAAATTGACAAACTCAGCTGCTAATACTTGAGAATATTCTTTCGCTTCCCTTGGTGTAGAATCAATAAATTTGGGTTGAATACTCTACCCTCGAAAACTGTTGCGATCCCCTACACTTGTGGGTTATCACTACTGCAGGAGTCATTGATCTACAACATAAAATTTTGCAAAGATTACTTAGACTATGTTCAAGACAATTGAGTTTAGCTAATCGTATTACTAATAAACTCCCACTCAAATAGACATCCCTTAGTCATTTGAGTGGTGCATGAGCCATATCCACTAACTCAAGTCCGATCATCGTGTGAGTTGAGATTAGTTTCAATGGTGAACATCTCCATGTTGATCATATCAACTATATGATTCATGCTCGACCTTTCGGTCTCTTGTGTTCCGAGGCCATGTTTCTACATGCTAGACTCGTCAAGTTTAACATGAGTGTTCCACGCATACAACTGCTTTGCACTTGTTGTATGTTAACATTGAGTCTATCACACCCGATCATCATGTGGTGTCTCGAAACGACGAACTATCACAACGGTGCACAGTCGGGGAGAACACAAGTTTATCTTAAAATTTTAGTGAGGGATTACCTTATAATGCTACCGTCGTCCTAAGCAAAATAAGGTGCATAAAAGGATTAACATCACATGCAAATCAAAAGTGACATGATATGACCATGAACTTGTGCTTCTTGATCTCCATCACCAAAGCACCAACATGATCTCCATCGTCACCGACGCCACACCATGATCTCCATCATTGTGCTGCCATCGAGGTTGTCGTGCCAACTATGATGTTACTACTGAAGCTACTACTAGCGATAAAGTAAAGCATCACCAAGTGAAAAAAAATTAAAGACAACCTTATGGATCCCGCCGGTTGTTGTAACATCGACGTGCAAGTCGATATTTAACTATTACAACATGATCATCTCATACATCCAATATATCATATCATGTCTTTGGCCATATCACATCACATGCATACCCTGCAAAAGCAAGTTGGACGTCCTCTAATTTGTTGTTGCATGTTTTACCTGGCTGCTATGGGTATCTAATATGATCGCATCTTACTTACGCAAAGCCACAACGGTGATATGCAAATTGCTATTTAACCTTCTCCAAGGACTGCCTCGGTTAAATCCGTTCAACTAAAGTTGAAGAAATAGACAACCGCCAGTCATCTTTATGCAACAAGTTGCATGTTAGTCGATAAAACCGGTCTCTTGTAAGCGCACGAGTAATGTTGGTCTGGGCCGCTTCAATCCAACAATACCACCGAATCAAGAAAAGACTAAGGAGGGCAGCAAATTGAACATCAACGCCCACAAACTCTTTTGTGTTATACTCGAGATATCATCTACGCATGAACCTGGCTCATGATGCCACTATAGGGGAACGTTGCAAGGGAAACAAAAACAATTCCTACGCACACGAAAGACCTATCATGGTGATGATCATCTACGAGAGGGGAGATCGGATCCACATACCCTTGTAGATCGCTAAGCGGGAAGCGTTAAGAAACGTGGTTGATGTAGTCGAACGTCTTCGCGATACGATCATGATCCGTCCCACGAACTCCGTCCCGATTTAGTATCAAACGGATGACACATCCACGTTCAACACACGTACAGCTTGGTGAAGATCTCCGCCTTCTTGATCCAGCAATAGGGGCGAAGAGGTAGCTGAATTCTTCGGCAGCTCGACGGCGTGATGGTGATGTGGTGGAGCTTACTCCAGTAGGGCTTCGTCGTGCTGGACGAATCTAGCTATGGAGTGTCGAAGTTATCGAGGGGAGGAGGGATGCACTTTGGTTTGAGTGCCAAAAGCCTCCCTCCCCTCCACTATATATAGGAGAGAGGGAGGGGGCGACGCCCTAGGGAAACCCAAGGGTTTCGGCCGGTGCAAGAGGGAGGAGGGAGGAGTCCTCCTCCAATTCCACTTGGAAGGAGGAGTCCTTCCTTCCCCAATTCGGATTGGCTCCTCTCCTTGCCTATTCTTCCACTTCGGCCGACCTAGGCCTTCTTGGGCTGGCCACCAGCCCACTAGGGGCTGGTGCGCCACCCTTGGGCCCCTTTTGGTCTTCTTCCGGGTGAGTGGCCCCTCCCGGTAGAACTCCGGAACCCATTCGTCATCCCCGGTACTTTACCGCTAATGCTCTAAAACCTTCCGAAAGCCAAATGGATACTTCCTATATATCAATATTCGTCTCTAGACCATTCCAGAAACCCTCGTGACATAAGGGATCTCATCCGAGACTCCGAACAACATTAGGTTACCAACATTAGTAATTCAACTATACCGAAAACATCACTGAACCTTAAGTGTGCAGACCCCGCGGGTTCGAGAACTATGTAGACATGACCGAGACCACCGAACCTTAAGTGTGCAGACCCTCCAGTCAATATCCAATAGCGGGATCTGGATGCCCATATTGGATCCTACATATTATACGAAGATCTTATCGGTTGAATCTCTATGTCAAGGATTCACACAATCCCGTATATCATTCCTTTGTCCTTCGGTGTGTTACTTGCCCGAGATTCAATCGTCGGTATCCCCATACCTATTTCAATCTCGTCACCAGAAAGTCTCTTAACTCGTTCCATAATACAAGATTCCGTGGCTAATCTTTAGTTACATTGCTTGCAAGGCTTGTTTGTGATGTTGTATTACCGAGTGGGTCCCGAGATACCTCTCCGTCACACGAAGTGACAAATCCTAGTCTTGATCCATGCCAATTCAACGGACACTGTTGGGGAACGTCGCATGGGAAACAAAAAATTTCCTACGCGCACGAAGACCTATCATGGTGATGTCCATCTACGGGAGGGGATGAGTGATCTACGTACCCTTGTAGACCGTACAGCAGAAGCGTTAGTGAACGCGGTTGATGTAGTGGAACGTGCTCACATCCCTCGATCCGCCCCGCGAACAATCCCGCGATCAGTCCCACGATCTAGTACCGAACGGACGGCACCTTCGCGTTCAGCACACGTACAGCTCGATGATGATCTCGGCCTTCTTGATCCAGCAAGAGAGACGGAGAGGTAGAAGAGTTCTCCGGCAGCGTGACGGCGCTTCGGAGGTTGGTGATGACCTTGTCTCAGCAGGGCTCCGCCCGAGCTCCGCAGAAACGCGATCTAGAGGAAAAACCGTGGAGGTATGTGGTCGGGCTGCCGTGGAAAAGTCGTCTCAAATCAGCCCTAAAACCCCACTATATATAGGAGGGAGGGAGGGGAGGAGGCAGCCTCAAAACCTAAAGGTTTGGCCGAAATTGGAGGTGGAGGAGTCCTACTCCAATCCTACTTGGAGTAGGATTCCACCTTCCCACTTGGAAACTCTTTCCACCTTCCCATTCTGGAGCTCCTTGTGGCGTCCTGGATCTCATCCGGGACTCCGAACAACATTCGGTAACCAACCATATAACTCAAATACGCATAAAACAACGTCGAACCTTAAGTGTGCAGACCCTGCGGGTTCGAGAACTATGTAGACATGACCCGAGAGACTCCTCGGTCAATATCCAATAGCGGGACCTGGATGCCCATATTGGATCCTACATATTCTACGAAGATCTTATCGTTTGAACCTCAGTGCCAAGGATTCAAATAATCCCGTATGTCATTCCCTTTGTCCTTCGGTATGTTACTTGCCCGAGATTCGATCGTCAGTATCCGCATACCTATTTCAATCTCGTTTACCGGCAAGTCTCTTTACTCGTTCCGTAATACAAGATCCCGTAACTTACACTAAGTCACATTGCTTGCAAGGCTTGTGTGTGATGTTGTATTACCGAGTGGGCCCCGAGATACCTCTCCGTCATACGGAGTGACAAATCCCAGTCTCGATCCATACTAACTCAACGAACACCTTCGGAGATACCTGTAGAGCATCTTTATAGTCACCCAGTTACGTTGCGACGTTTGATACACACAAAGCATTCCTCCGGTGTCCGTGAGTTATATGATCTCATGGTTATAGGAACAAATACTTGACACGCAGAAAAACAGTAGCAACAAAATGACACGATCAACATGCTACGCCTATTAGTTTGGGTCTAGTCCATCACATGATTCTCCTAATGATGTGATCCCGTTATCAAGTGACAACACTTGCCTATGGCCAGGAAACCTTGACCATCTTTGATCAACGAGCTAGTCAACTAGAGGCTTACTAGGGACAGTGTTTTGTCTATGTATCCACACAAGTATTGTGTTTCCAATCAATACAATTATAGCATGGATAATAAATGATTATCATGAACAAAGAAATATAATAATAACTAATTTATTATTGCCTCTAGGGCATATTTCCAACAGTCTCCCACTTGCACTAGAGTCAATAATCTAGTTCACATCACCATGTGATTCCAACGAATCCAACACCCATATAGTTCTGGGGTCTGATCACCTCTTGCTCGTGAGAGAGGTTTTAGTCAACGGTTCTGAAACTTTCAGATCTGTGTGTTCTTTACAAATCTTTATGTCATCTTATAGATGCTGCTACTATGTGCTATTCGGAAATACTCCAAATATCTACTCTACTATACGAATCTGTTTCACTACTCATAGTTATTCGGATTAGTGTCAAAGCTTGCATCGACGTAACTCTTTACGACGAACTCTTTAACCACCTCCATAATCGAGAAAAATTCCTCAGTCCATTAGTTACTAAGGATAAATTTTGACCGATGATCAGTGATTCAATCCTGGATCACTCTGCGTACCTCTTAACAGACTTGCTGTAAGGCACACATCAGGTGCGGTACTCAGCATGGCATACTTTAGAGTCTACGGCTAAGGCATAGAAGACGACCTTCGTCCATTTTCTTTATTCTGCCGTGGTCGGGTTTTGAGTCTTACTCAAATTCACACCTTACAACGCAACCAAGAACTCCTTCTTTGCTGATCTATTTTGAACTCCTTCAAAAACTTGTCAAGGCATGCATCTTGTTGAAACTTCCATTAAGCGCTTTCGATCTATCTCCATAGATCTTTGATGCTCAACGTTCAAGTAGCTCAATCCAGGTATTCCTTTGAAAACTCCTTTCAAACAACCTTGTATGCTTTACAGAAATTCTACATTACTTCTGATCCACAATATGTCAACCACATATACTAATCAGAAATTCTATAGTGCTCCCAATCACTTCTTTGGAAATACAAGTTTCTCATAAACCTTGTACAAACCCAAAATCTTTGATCATCTCATCAAAGTGTATATTCCAACTCAGAGATGCTTGCACCAGTCCATTGAAGGATCACTGGAACTTGCATACTTGCTAGTATCTTTAGGATCGACAAAACCTCCTGGTTGTATCACATACAATGTTTCCTCAAGGAAACCGTCGAGGAAACAATGTTTTGACATCCTATGTGCAATATTTCATAAATAATGCAGCAACTACTAACATAATTCTAAAAAACTTTTAGCATCGCTACGAGTGAGAAAGTCTCATCATAGTCAACTGTTTGATCTTGTCGGAAACATCTTTGCGACAAGTCGAGCTTTTCTTAATAGTGACTTGTCACCATCATCGTCTGTCTTCCTTTCAAAGATCCATCTTTACTCAATAGTCATCTGACCATCAAGTAGTTCTTCCAAAGTCTACACTTTGTTTTCATACATGGATCCTCTCTCGGATTTCATGGCTTCCAGCCATTTGTCGGAATCTGGGCCCACCATTGCTTTCTCCATAACTCATAGGTTCACTGTTGCTCAACAACATGACCTCCAAGACAGGGTTACCGTACCACTCTGTAGTAGTACGCGACCTTGCCAACCTACGAGGCTTGTAGTAACTTGATCTGATGCTCGATGATCACCATCATCAGCTTTCACTTCAATTGGTGTAGGCGCCACAGGAACAACTTCCTGCGCCCTACTACACACTGGTCGAAGTGATGGTTCAGTAACCTCATCAAGTTCTACCACCCTCCCACTCAATTCTTTCGAGAGAAACCTTTCCTCGAGAAAGGATCTGTTTCTAGAAACAAACACTTTGCTTTCGGATCGGAGATAGGAGATGTACCCAACTGTTTTGGATATCCTATGAAGATGCATTTATCCGCTTTGGATTTGAGCTTATCAGACTGAAACTTTTTCACATAAGTGTCGAAACCCCAAACTTTCAAGAAACGACAGTTTAGATTTCTCTAAACCTCAGTCTATACTGTGTCATCTCAATGGAAATACGTGGTGCCCTATTTAAAGTTCATGCGGTTGTCTCTAATGCTTAACCCCTAAACGATAGTGGTAATTCGATAAGAGACATCATAGCATGCACCATACCAAATAGTGTGTGGCTATGACGTTTAGACACATCATCACACTATGATGTTCTAGGTGGCATGAACTGCGAAACAATTTCCACATTGTCTTAACTGCGTACCAAAACTCGTAACTCAGATATTCATTTCTATGATCATATCATAGACAGTTTATCCTCTTGTTACGACGAACTTCATTCCGAAACAGAATTGAACTTTTCAATATTTCAGACTTGTGATTCATTAAGCAAATACTCTAGTATCTACTCAAATCGTCATTGAAGTAAGAACATAATGATATCCACTGCGTGCCTCAGCACCCATTGGACTGCATACATCAAAATGTATCACTTCCAACAAGTTACTATCTTATTTCATCTCAATGAAAACAAGGCCTTGCTCATGTGGTATGATTTGCATGTCACTAGTGATTCAAAATCAAGTGAGTATAAAGATCCATCAGCATGGAGCCTCTTCATGCAATTTATACCAACATGACTCAAGCGGCAGTGCCACAAGTAAGTGGTACTATCATCATTACCTCGTATCTTTTGGCACCAATATCATGAACATGTGTAACACTACGATCGAGATTCAATAAACCATTGAAGGTGATTATTCAAGAAAATAGAGTAACCATTATTCTCTTTAAATGAATAATCATATTGCAATAAACATGATCCAATCATGTTCATGCTTAACGCAAGCACCAAATAACAATTATTTAGGTTTAACACCAATCCCGATGGTAGAGGGAGCGTGCGACGTTTGATCATATCAACCTTGGAAACACTTCCAACACGTATCGTCACCTCGCCTTTAGCTAGTCTCCGTTTATTCCGTAGCTTACATTTCGTGTTACTAATCACTTAGCAACCGAACCGGTATCCAATACCCACATGCTACTAGGAGTACTAGTAAAGTACACATCAACATCATGTATATCAAATACACTTCTTTCGACTTTTGCCAGCCTTCTTATCTACCAAGTATCTAGAGTTGCTCCGCCTCAGTGACTGTTCCCCTCATTACAGAAGCACTTAGTCTCGGGTTTGGGTTTAATCTTGGGTCTCTTCATTAGTGCAGCAACTGTTTTGCCGTTTCACGAAGTATCCCTACTAGCCCTTGCCCTTCTTGAAACTTAGTGGTTTTACAAACCATCAACTATTGATGCTCCTTCTTGATTTCTACTTTCACAGTGTCAAACATCGCGGATCGCTCAAGGATCATTGTATGTATCCTTGATATGTTATAGTTCATCACGAAGCTCTCACAGCTTGGTGGCAGTGACTTTGGAGAACTATCACTATCTCATCTGGAAGATTAACTCCCACTTGATTCAAGCGATTGTCGTACTCAGACAATCTGAGCACACGCTCAACGATTGAGCTTTTCTCCTTTACTTTGTGGACAAAGAATCTTGTCGGAGGTCTCGTACCTCTCAACAAGAGCACGAGCATGAAATCACAATTTCATCTCTTTAGAACATCACTTATGTTCCGTGACGTTTCAAAACGTCTTCGGTGCCTTGCTTCTAAGCCATTAAGTATTTTGCACTGAACTATCGTGTAGTCATCAGAAAACGTGTATGTCGGATGTTCACAGCATCCACAGACGACGCTCGAGGTGCAGCACACCGAGTGGTGCATTAAGGACATAAGCCTTCTGCGCAGCAACGAGGACAATCCTCTTCAAAGTTTGCTACTATCAACTTTCAACTAAATTTTCTCTAGGAACATATAAAAACAGTAGAGCTATAGCGCAAGCTACATCGTAATTCGCAAAGACCATTAGACTATGTTCATGACAATTAGTTCAATTAATCATATTACTTAAGAACTCCCACTCAAAAAGTACATCTCTCTAGTCATTTGAGTGGTACATGATCCAAATCCACTATCTCAAGTCTGATCATCACGTGAGTCGAGAATAGTTTCAGTGGTAAGCATCTCTATGCTAATCATATCAACTATACGATTCATGCTCGACCTTTCGGTCTCATGTGTTCCGAGGCCATGTCTGCACATGCTAGGCTCGTCAAGCTTAACCCGAGTGTTCTGCGTGTGCAACTGTTTTGCACCCGTTGTATGTGAACGTTGAGTCTATCACACCCGATCATCACGTGGTGTCTCGAAACGAAGAACTGTCGCAACGGTGCACAGTCGGGGAGAACCCAATTTCGTCTTGAAATTTTAGTGAGAGATCACCTCATAATGCTACCGTCGTTCTAAGCAAGATAAGGTGCATAAAGGATTAACATCACATGCAATTCATAAGTGACATGATATGGCCATCATCCTGTGCTTCTTGATCTCCATCACCAAAGCACCGGCACGATCTTCTTGTCACCGGCGTCACACCATGATCTCCATCATCATGATCTCCATAAACGTGTCGCCATCGGGGTTGTCGTGCTACTCATGCAATTACTACTAAAGCTACGTCCTAGCAATATAGTAAACGCATCTGCAAGCACAAACGTTAGTTTAAAGACAACCCTATGGCTCCTGCCGGTTGCCGTACCATCGATGTGCAAGTCGATATTAACTATTACAACATGATCATCTCATACATCCAATATATCACATCACATCGTTGGCCATATCACATCACAAGCATACCCTGCAAAAACAAGTTAGACGTCCTCTAATTTTGTTGTTGCATGTTTTACGTGGTGACCATGGGTATCTAGTAGGATCGCATCTTACTTACGCAAACACCACAACGGAGATACATGAATTGCTATTTAACCTTATACAAGGACCTCCTCGGTCAAATCCGATTCAACTAAAGTTGGAGAAACCGACACTTGCCAGTCATCTTTGAGCAAGGGGGTTACTCGTAGCGATGAAACCAGTCTCTCGTAAGTGTACGAGTAATGTCGGTCCAAGCCGCTTCAATCCAACAATACTGAGGAATCAAGACAAGACTAAGGAGGGCAGCAAAACATACATCACCGCGCACAAAAACTTTTGTGTTCTTCTCGAGAAGACATCAACGCATGAACCTAGCTCATGATGCCACTGTTGGGGAACGTCGCATGGGAAACAAAAAATTTCCTACGCGCACGAAGACCTATCATGGTGATGTCCATCTACGAGAGGGGATGAGTGATCTACGTACCCTTGTAGACCGTACAGCAGAAGCGTTAGTGAACGCGGTTGATGTAGTGGAACGTCCTCACGTCCCTCGATCCGCCCCGCGAACAATCCCGCGATCAGTCCCACGATCTAGTACCGAACGGACGACACCTCCGCGTTCAGCACACGTACAGCTCGACGATGATCTCGGCCTTCTTGATCCAGCAAGAGAGACGAAGAGGTAGAAGAGTTCTCCGGCAGCGTGACGGCGCTCCGGAGGTTGGTGATGACCTTGTCTCAGCAGGGCTCCGCCCGAGCTCCGCAGAAACGCGATCTAGAGGAAAAACCGTGGAGGTATGTGGTCGGGCTGCCGTGGAAAAGTCGTCTCAAATCAGCCCTAAAACCCCACTATATATAGGAGGGAGGGAGGGGAGGAGGCAGCCTCAAAACCTAAAGGTTTGGCCGAAATTGGAGGTGGAGGAGTCCTACTCCAATCCTACTTGGAGTAGGATTCCACCTTCCCACTTGGAAACTCTTTCCACCTTGTGTTTTTTCCTTCTCAAACCTTATGGGCCTTAGTGGGAACTTATTCCAGCCCACTAGGGGCTGGTTTATCTCTTTCCATAGCCCATGAGACCCCTTGGGGCGTGACACCCCTCCCGATGGTCCCCGGCACCCCTCCCGGCACTCCCGGTACACTACCGATGAGCCCGAAACTTTTCCGGTGACCAAAACAGGACTTCCTATATATCAATCTTTACCTCCGGACCATTCTGGAGCTCCTTGTGGCGTCCTGGATCTCATCCGGGACTCCGAACAACATTCGGTAACCAACCATATAACTCAAATACGCATAAAACAACGTCGAACCTTAAGTGTGCAGACCCTGCGGGTTCGAGAACTATGTAGACATGACCCGAGAGACTCCTCGGTCAATATCCAATAGCGGGACCTGGATGCCCATATTAGATCCTACATATTCTACGAAGATCTTATCGTTTGAACCTCAGTGCCAAGGATTCAGATAATCCCGTATGTCATTCCCTTTGTCCTTCGGTATGTTACTTGCCCGAGATTCGATCGTCAGTATCCGCATACCTATTTCAATCTCGTTTACCGGCAAGTCTCTTTACTCGTCCCGTAATACAAGATCCCGTAACTTACACTAACTCACATTGCTTGCAAGGCTTCTGTGTGATGTTGTATTACCGAGTGGGCCCCGAGATACCTCTCCGTCATACGGAGTGACAAATCCCAGTCTCGATCCATACTAACTCAACGAACACCTTCGGAAATACCTGTAGAGCATCTTTATAGTCACCCAGTTATGTTGCGATGTTTGATACACACAAAGCATTCCTCCGGTGTCCGTGAGTTATATGATCTCATGGTTATAGGAACAAATACTTGACACGCAGAAAAACAGTAGCAACAAAATGACACGATCAACATGCTACGTCTATTAGTTTGGGTCTAGTCCATCACATGATTCTCCTAATGATGTGATCCCGTTATCAAGTGACAACACTTGCCTATGGCCAGGAAACCTTGACCATCTTTGATCAACGAGCTAGTCAACTAGAGGCTTACTAGGGACAGTGTTTTGTCTATGTATCCACACAAGTATTGTGTTTCCAATCAATACAATTATAGCATGGATAATAAACGATTATCATGAACAAAGAAATATAATAATAACTAATTTATTATTGCCTCTAGGGCATATTTCCAACAGACACACCTTTGGAGATACCTGTAGAGCACCTTTATAGTCACTCAGTAACGTTGCGACGTTTGATACACACAAGGCATTCCTTTGTTGTGAGTGAGTTACATGATGTCATGGTCATAGGAATGTATACTTGACACACAAAAAACAATAGCAATAAAATAACACGATCACATGCTACGTTTATAGTTTGGGTCTTGTCCATCACATCATTCTCCTAATGATATGATCCCATTATCAAGCGACAACACTTGTCTATGGCTAGGAAACCTTTAACCATCTTTGATCAACGAGCTAGTCAACTAGAGGCTTACTAGGGACAGTATTTTGTCTATGTATCCACACATGTATTTATGTTTCCATTCAATACAATTATAGCACGGATAATAAACGATTATCTTGAAACAGGAAATCTAATAATAACTATTTTATTATTGTCTTTAGGACATATTTTCAACACACCTATCGGAACTACGCTAAACATCGCCGTGTCAACCTTTGAATTTGATCTTCCTTTCCCCACCCTCTACTTACATTTACATGTCATTACTTTCTGCTACTATACTCTTACATATGCATGTGAATGGTGTACTTGACTAGTCACAAATTGCTAAAACTAGCCCACAACTAAAATTAGAAAAGCTAAGTTTTTATTTGGTCAAGTAATCTAATTCCCCCTCTAGACATATTTCGGATCCTACACGGTGCGTCCAACGAAAACCAGACCCAAATTTGTGTGCGTGAAATAAAAATAAAAATAATAAACACGTGACCACATAAAAACGTAATTAAAACATAATTAAACATAAAGTGGCCGGTCAATCGCAGGCCAAAGTTCACTTAAATATAATGAAACACTAATTGAAACAAAAAAGTTTCACGTCCACACGCTACCCTAGCCACCCACCCTACCCCTTCCTTTGCCATCTTCATCGCTGACGGTGAGGCCGAGAGGCGGCCCAACCCACCTAGATGACGCTTCGTAGGCTGTCAGGACAGCCGACCTCCTCCGTATTTACTGCGGCGGCAACAGTGTGGCAAGCCGGACATGCTCCTCCTCCTGCTTCTTGAGGCACAACGCCTCGTCTTCCCATTCCCACAACATCCGTCGCTGGCCCTCCGCCTCCTCCTCGGCCAGCCAACACTGCCTTCATTGCTCGAGGTGGGCCGCCTCCTCCTCCGACGTGGGATCAAAGTGGACAGGTGGGACGCCCACCCACTCGCAAACCACGCCCACCCACTCGTATTTCTCCTCCGGCCAAGATGGCACAGGCGACGAGCACTTTCACGACAGCGTGGGCTCCTCCTTGGGCTCGACGATGGGCGGCGACGACGGGGGAGGCTTTGGGACGAAGAGCGGGGCGTGGACGGAGTCCCCCGCAGCCGACAAGGTGAGGGCGCGGTTCATGCCGTCCCACTTGGCGTCCTCCTCGATCCGGCTGGCCTCTAGCGCGTGCTGAAGGGCCAGCTTGAGAGTGGCTTAGCACACCTCCTCGTCCTGCTCCTTCGGCAGAACCTCGGGCACAAGGAGGGTCAAAGTGGTCGACGTGGACGCCCAGGCGGCTCTCCTCCTCGTGCTCTAGCACGAACCAGTGCTCCTAGTTGATGGAGTCTAGCGCGTAGGCACGAAAGCCCTCTGCTCCGGCGTGAAGTTCTCGCGGGGCCAGCGAACCTCCTCCGCATGCACCCGCGCCGATCGGGGCACTGCAGGAATGGGGATCCGTTGTAGATCCAGATGCTAACCATGGGGTAGGTTGGATCTGGATAATGTAGCGGCTGGCGGTACTGCGAGAGCCATCGCACCTGGTGGACTGGTATGTACAACCGTTCCCGCGGAGCAGGCAGCGACGACAGCTGCGGCGAGCGCCCGCAGGGAAAGCTCGCGCCGGCGTTGAGCTTGCCTTCCCCTTCCCCTTTCCCATTGAAGAAGCCCATGGCTAGCTAGGGTCTCTCGTCGCCGGCGAGGGAGCACGTGTGGCCAGATGTGGATGGATGTTTGGAAGTGAATGAGGCCGGCCCCGCCGCACGCATCCATTAAAAAGGACGACGACACAAACCTTTCATCCATTGTCAGGCGGGCCCTGAGGTGGTTGAGCAGTCGACAGGTGGACCCGAGAAGGACGCGGAGAGGACACGGGCGTGTTTGGTTCGTGTCCGCGAAGGTGTCCGGTTCGTGAGGACGCATATTCGACCTAAATTTAATTCTGAAATGGATCAATGCGAATATATGGTGGACATCATTTTTGCGTGAGTCGATCAGTTGGAATCGCTCTAACAAACCCCGATCCAGGATGACGATCCTTTCTTTATAGTAGAAGGCAGTTTAGGGCGACATCATTTTTGCATGAGTCGATCAGTTGGAATCGCTCTAACAAACCCCGATCCAGGATGACGATCCTTTTTTTTATAGTAGAAGGCAGTTTAGGGCGATCATGACTTGAAGCATCGTCCACCACACAGTTTAGGGAAAGGCGACGGGGAACTCCGCGGACGATCTGAGCCGCAAGCGTACCCATCCACCGGCCAGAGACGGGTTGCCGGCAGATCGCAGCTGGCGTCACGGCCCCGACAAGCTAGCCATTCTTGAATGAATTATTCCCGATCAAGTGGCGCCACCCAATATTATAGCCGAGTCCGTAGGTCATCGCTGCACCAGTTTATCGCCCGGAACAGTCTAAATTGCTTTACCAGGAGTAGCGTCGGGAATGGACAAGCTGCTATAGATGGAAAGGGGCCGTCAGCTCTTCTTGCGAGGAAGACGAGCCCAACCGCCCCAACGGGGGTGACGTCGTACGCGGCTTTCCACTCTCGGTTTCCCGACGCCTCTCTTCGCTCGCCCGCCCGACGCCGAGCGCCGGCAGTCCGGCACCGGCGGATCGAGCTGGCGGTTGGTTAGTTGCGCATCGCTGTTGCTGGCTTCTCGTCTACCGTTTGGCGCGGGGAGGAGTGTGGGGGAGGGATACTATCGCTGTCCCACTCCCACCCGGGCTCTGCCCCCCTCCTGTTCCCTTCTCCCTCTCACTGCGTGTGCGTGTGGTGTGCTTATCCGCGGCGGGCGAATCCAATCCCCCACTCCCCCCCGTCCTTCTCCACAAAAGGCGCAGCTTTCCCCCCGCCCCCTCATGATTCCCGCCGATTCCACCTCCGCCCATTTGCCCCTCCGCGTCGCAGAATCCCCCGCGCCACCGCCGCTGGCCGTCGCGCGGTAGGGCCGTAGGAGCGAGGAGCGCAGAGCAGCGAGGGGGTGGCGGCGGGATGTCGTCGTCGCGGTCCAACAGCCGGTCGGCCTGCTCGCGGGGGAGCTCGGCGCGGTCCAGGCACAGCGAGCGGGTGGTGGCGCAGACGCCCGTGGACGCGCAGCTGCACGCCGAGTTCGAGAGCTCGCACCGCCACTTCGACTACTCCTCCTCGGTAAGCGCGCTCAACCGCTCCGGCGCCAGCACCAGCTCCGCCGTCTCCGCCTTTCTCCAGAACATGCAGCGGGGCCGCTACATCCAGCCCTTCGGCTGCCTGCTCGCCATCCACCCGGAGTCCTTCGCGCTGCTCGCCTACAGCGAGAACGCCGCCGAGATGCTCGACCTCACGCCGCACGCCGTGCCCACCATCGACCAGCGCGACGCGCTCGCCGTCGGCGCCGACGTGCGCACGCTCTTCCGCTCCCAGAGCGCCGTCGCGCTGCACAAGGCCGCCGTCTTCGGGGAGGTCAACCTGCTCAACCCAATCCTCGTCCACGCCAGGACCTCCGGGAAGCCCTTCTACGCCATCTTGCACCGCATCGACGTTGGCCTCGTCATCGATCTCGAGCCGGTCAACCCCGCGGACGTGCCCGTCACCGCCGCCGGCGCGCTCAAGTCGTACAAGCTCGCCGCCAAGGCCATCTCCAGGCTGCAGTCCCTGCCCAGTGGCAACCTCTCCCTGCTCTGCGATGTGCTGGTCCGGGAGGTAAGCGAGCTCACCGGCTATGACAGGGTGATGGCATACAAGTTCCATGAGGATGAGCATGGTGAGGTCATTGCCGAGTGCAGGAGGTCTGATTTGGAGCCGTATCTTGGCCTGCACTACCCGGCAACTGACATCCCACAAGCATCCAGGTTTCTGTTCATGAAGAATAAAGTGCGGATGATATGTGATTGTGCTGCTTCACCTGTGAAGCTCATTCAGGATGGCAACCTGTCACAGCCTATCAGCCTCTGTGGCTCAACCATGAGGGCACCCCATGGCTGCCATGCCCAGTACATGGCCAACATGGGCTCCATCGCGTCGCTAGTGATGTCGGTCACTGTAAACGAGGATGACGATGAGGATGGAGACACTGGGAGTGACCAGCAGCCCAAAGGCAGGAAGCTCTGGGGGCTGGTGGTTTGCCATCACACGAGCCCGAGGTTCGTCCCTTTCCCGCTCAGGTATGCTTGCGAATTCCTCTTGCAAGTGTTCGGCATACAGCTCAACAAGGAGGTGGAACTTGCTTCTCAGGCAAAGGAGAGGCACATCCTCCGCACGCAGACCCTTCTCTGTGATATGCTCCTCCGGGATGCTCCTGTTGGGATATTTACCCAGTCGCCAAATGTAATGGATCTAGTGAAGTGCGATGGTGCGGCATTGTGTTACCAAAACCAGATTATGGTGCTGGGATCAGCACCCTCTGAAGGAGAGATAAAGAAGATTGCCGCGTGGCTGCTGGAGTGCCATGATGGCTCTACTGGACTAAGTACGGACAGCTTACTGGAAGCAGGCTATCCGGGCGCGTCTGCTCTGGGTGAGGTTGTCTGTGGCATGGCAGCAATAAAGATCTCTTCAAAAGGTTTTATCTTCTGGTTCCGATCGCACACGGCAAAGGAGATCAAGTGGAGTGGAGCTAAGCATGAACCAGGTGATGCAGATGACAATGGCAGGAGGATGCATCCACGTTCTTCGTTCAGGGCCTTTTTGGAGGTAGTTAAATGGAGAAGTGTTCCTTGGGAGGATGTTGAGATGGACGCAATCCATTCTCTCCAGTTAATATTGCGTGGCTCCCTGCAAGATGAAGATGCTAACGACAACAATGTAAGGTCAATTGTTGAAGCTCCATCCGATGACGTCAGGAAGATACAGGGGCTACTTGAATTAAGAATTGTGACAAACGAGATGGTGCGCCTAATTGAGACAGCAACTGCTCCTATATTGGCTGTCGACATCGTTGGTAGCATAAATGGATGGAATGGCAAAGTTGCAGAAATTACCGGATTACCCACCACGGAAGCCATAGGGATGCTTCTGGTAGATCTCGTGGAGGGTGATTCTGTTGAAGTGATTAAGCAAATGTTGAACTCAGCTATGCAAGGTTGTCACTATGTCTTGAATCTGGTCCTTTTATGTTTTCCAGCTTAGCTATAATATGGACATCATTTTTTGGTGACACACCTGTGTTTCATTTCTCCTTTTGTATTTCAGGAACCGAAGAGCAAAATTTTGAAATCAAGCTTAAAACATTCCATCAACAGGAAAGTAATGGCCCTGTAGTCTTGATGGTTAACGCCTGTTGTAGTCGTGACCTTTCAGACAAAGTTGTTGGGGTTTGTTTCGTAGCACAAGATTTGACAGGGCACAAGATGGTTATGGATAAGTATACGCAGATACAGGGCGACTATGTTGCAATAGTAAAGAACCCCAATGAGCTCATACCCCCTATATTTATGATCAATGATCTTGGTTCTTGCTTAGAATGGAATGAAGCTATGCAAAAGATTACTGGTATAAAGAGGGAAGATGCAATAGATAAGTTGCTGATCGGGGAGGTTTTCACTCTTCATGATTATGGATGTAGGGTAAAGGATCAAGCTACTATAACCAAACTTAGCATACTGATGAACACAGTGATCTCCGGTCAAGAACCCGAGAAGCTTGCTTTTGGTTTCTTCAGCACAGATGGCAAGTACATGGAATCACTGCTGACAGCAAACAAGAGGACAGATGCTGAGGGTAAGATCACCGGCGCTCTTTGCTTTTTGCATGTGCCCAGCCCGGAGCTTCAGCATGCTCTTCAGGTGCAGAAAATGTCTGAACAAGCTGCTGCACGCAGCTTTAAGGAATTGACATATATTCGTCAAGAATTGAAGAACCCACTCAATGGCATGCAATTTACCCGTAAGTTGTTGGAACCGTCTGACTTGACAGAGGAGCAGAGGCAACTTTTTGCATCAAATGTTCTCTGTCAAGAACAGTTGAAAAAGATTTTACATGACAATGATCTAGAAGGCATCGAACAGTGGTAAGTGCTGTTTTTCAGCATCGCGTAAAAGCTCATAGGGTGTATATTCTTCGATTATTCTTGAGATCATGTTTTCACTAACCCCAGTATTTTTGTCTGTATTGATGCAGAACTGAAACTACTACCATCTCATGCTTTTTCTTTCTTCTCAATTGCATTTAATCTGTGGGGTACACATGCTATGCGCTACTGGTTCCAAATCCTTAGACATGAAAACTTCCACCATTAACGCAATACTAACAGTGCTAGAAAATCAATGCACACAACACTCTAGCATTTCCATGTACTTTTACATATATAGAAAAATGAATAGATTAAATATTACTTACTATTTATTTATTTATACAGCTACATGGAGATGAACACTGTGGAATTCAACCTTGAAGAAGCTTTGAATACGGTCCTAATGCAAGGCATGTCTCTGAGCAAGGAAAAACAAATTTCTCTTGATCGTGATTGGCCAGTAGAAGTATCATCAATGTACCTATATGGGGATAACTTAAGGCTTCAGCAAGTCCTAGCAGACTACTTGGCATGCACACTTCAATTTACTCGGCCAGCTGAAGGGCCTATTGTACTCCAGGTCATTCCCAAGAAGGAACACATTGGTTCTGGCATGCAGATTGCTCATCTAGAATTCAGGTTAGCCCCACACCCCCCCTTCTCTCTCTCCGCGCATGCCACAAACTGAACTAATAGTACTATATATAGTACATCAGAAGAACACATAGGGAACCTGAGACACTTATTTTACGTGTAAATTATACTCCCTCCGTCCCAAAATAACTAAATAAGTGTCTCAATTTTGTACTAGCTCTATTACAAAATTGTACTCAGCTTGAGACACTTATTTTGGGACGGAGGGAGTACTATAGTGGGCAGCTTGTAGGTCACAGGAGTGAAAAGAGGTTGCCCTTTTTTTTTTCTTGATAGCTGGGTGATTTAGATTGCAGGATGAGTTTTCTGGGATGCAATTCCACTTAACTGAAAGCAATCTGAAAACGGTTTGCTAGGTAGCCCGAATCACCTTGAAAATAACAGCTGTATTTAACCCATGGATCCTATGCAGAGTTGTCCACCCAGCGCCAGGCGTCCCGGAGGCGCTGATACAGGAGATGTTCCGTCACGGCCCAGGGGTATCCCGAGAAGGCCTCGGCCTGCACATAAGCCAGAAGCTCGTGAAGACGATGAGCGGCACGGTACAGTACCTCCGGGAAGCAGAGAGCTCCTCGTTCATCGTTCTGGTGGAGTTCCCGGTGGCACAGCTCAACAGCAAGAGGTCGAAGCCTTCGACGAGCAAGTGGTCGAAGCCTTCGACGAGCAAGAGCAACTTCTGAATCCAACCAGGGTCATTGGTTGGGTTGCTAGAAGAGCTTAGCTGATGTATGTATCATATGTGTAGCTGGGAACATGGATTGTTCCCATGTTGATGGTTGAGGAGGAGCTTAGCTAGCTGAGCTGTTAGGTTTTTAGTGTAATTTTAATACGCAACTCTTCGAGTGAGTGAGCGATGAATAAGATTAAAATGTGCGCTTGTGTTTTCTGATCGATTCTCAGGTGGTTGCAGATTCATACGTTCAGCCTGATTTGAGACTTTCATGCTCTTCTCTCTTCACAGATCCTGCAGAGTGCGCTGAGCATGCTACGCTTGCGAAAGAAAAGAAAAGACATGCGTTTTAAACGGGCCTTGTAGCAGAGGAAGCTTTCAGAAAGCCCATTAGGCACTAGCCGTTACTGGACCAGTCGTGACGGCGCTCTCCTAGCGACTGACCATGGCGGGGAGGGGGAAGAGGAGGCGCGCGACGGTGCTCGACGACGACGAGCGGCGGGGGCGGCGGAGGCTGGAGGAGTCGGCCCTGCTCCTCCACAAGATCAAAGGTGCAGATCCCCTCCCCTCTCCTCTATCGACTGTAAACCCTCGTAATCCCCTTCGAGTTTGGGGTACCAATCGGAGCTAACACGGGTTTTCGCGGCCGCGCGCGTGGGCTGTCGGAGCAGGGCTGGTGGGCTGGGTGGTCGCGGAGCTCAGCGCCGGCCGATCCCCTTCCCTGGCGCTCCACCGCTACCAGAACTACTGCGCCTCCGCCGCCGCCGCCGCGTCCCCGTCCACCTGGTTTGGCTGCCCCCCTCTCTCTCGCCTTCAAATCTCTGCCGACCAAATCCGTCAGATTCTTACCGGTGCGCGGGCGGGCGTGCAGCGCCTGCAGCTACGACGCCCCCGTCGGCACGGACGTCCTCTCCCTCCTCCGCAAGGAATTCCACGCCTCCCGCCTCAGTACGGATTCGCGTACCCCAGGCTTACTCGATTCTCATCAATCTCTCCTTGTTTCTGATCATGCTAATCAGTTTGGGATGCGTCGTTGATGTGCAGATGTGCTTCTCAGGGTCCTGCTCGTGGTGCAGCAGCTCCTGCAGGAGAACAAGCACTGCTCCAAGAGGGACATCTACTACATGTACCCCTCCATGTTTGTAGGTCTGTGCTTGTCTGCTGCTGCCATGTCCGATCCACCTCTGTGTAGCGTGAGTTTCAGGTGTTCTGCCTTTTCGCTGTGTGTTTGACAATTAGAGGTCTCACTGCAGAACAAGCAATTGTTGACCGTGCGATCAACGATATCTGCATACTCTTCAAGTGCAGCCGGCATAATCTCAACGTGGTATGTGCTGGATTATTTGCTTAATCTGTCTCTTGTGATGCACTATTCCTTGAGGTCCCCATTTCTTCATGAATTGTCAGGAGATGTTTTCATGAGTTCTCTCAGTGATTTCTTCTGCATTTATTTCATCGCCTTTTTTGCTTATCTTTCAATAACCATCTTCAATTTCTGCTCACCTGGCTGCTTGCAGGTTCCTGTGGCAAAAGGGTATGGATTTTTATTGAGTTGTGAGTATTTGATTTTGATAGCATTTTTATCCTTCCATCTTGTTCCATGCCGTCACTTAACTAATCAGCATTTCTGTTCCTCCATCCTCCTTACCACTTGTCTTGCTTTACTTAAAACATGATCTAGGTGTAAACAGTGGGATGCTGCTCTTTTGGCAGAGATTTAAAGCATCATAATCTCCTATGTCCATACAATGGTCTTAGTTATTTCTGAATATTTTCCCGCTGTGTACTCGTCATGTCTTTATTGTTCCAGTTTGGTGATGGGCTGGATAAGATTTGTGGAGGGTGAAAAGAAAGTGTACTGTATAACAAACGTCAATACTGTAAGCTTCTATGATTCCATCTAATCACACAGTACGATCTGTTTCTAGTATGCATTAATTTGGCTAGCCTTTTCCTTCTTCAATTGCAGGCTTTCCCCATTCCAGTTAGCATCGAAGCAATCAAAGGTTGTTTAACAATTTGAAAATTCATAATAATCTTTGCCATTCATAGTTTATTATTATTTCATATCTGTTTCCTTAGGAAATTCAGTTTTATAAATTGTGATGTACACAATTAGCTTATATCTCTTAGCAAGTCAATGTTCAGTTTAAATTTGTATAGATAGTGATTGATGTATTACAAAGTGGGATTTTGACAAACCACCAAATTTTGGACACCATGTGAAAGAGTAATGAGGATTCATATTTATTTTTTGTCTCAAACAAATATGGAGAGGAGTATCCTTGTTATTCCACAAACTATATGGCATAGGTTTGCTATCTTCCTATATGTACACTATATTTCTTTCATATTCTCAATTACAATGCAGTAAACTTAAGCTGTCTTGGTTTTTTCTTGCAGATGTTGTTAGTGTTGCTCACTACATACTTGTTGTTGAGAAGGAGGCAGGTGTGATGATTAAAGCCCCCCTATCTGCATGTGATACTTCTATTCTTTGCAGTCTTCCTACAGTTTGCTTCTGTATGCCATTTGCAGTGTTCCAGCGTTTGGCCAATGACAAGTTCTGCAAAAAGAATCGCTGCATTGTTATTACAGTAACTGCTAACGCTGGATCTAGTGTTATAGTGACATTATTTCTCGCATGGCTTTTATCTTGTTTGATGATTTTCTTCTGTTTTTGTTGATGTTGTTGTTGTTGTTGTTGTTGATGATGATTTTCTTCTGTTTGCTCAGGGAAGAGGCTACCCAGATATTCCAACAAGAAGGCATGTGCTCTTTCATATCTTTGTTTCTCTTGTATATTATAACTGAATTGCTATTCTAAATGTATATTCCTTGTACTGTTGCAGATTCTTACGCTACCTTGTCGAACAGCTGCGCTTGCCCGCTTATTGCTTAGTGGACTCAGATCCTTATGGTTTTGATATTCTGGCCACCTATAAATTTGGTTCCATGGTAGGGCAAAAAAACTATCTAATATCTAGTTATTTGTTATTATTAACATTCATGGTCATGCTGGCTTTGCTCTTATGCATATTTGCATTTTATTGAAGCCCTAATAGCATCAAAGTGTAAATCAATCAGTACAATTTCAAAAAAGGAAATGGTAGGCCAAATGAAATGTCATTTTGTACATACATTCGGAATTTCAGTCCCGTTTTTGTTGGTATGTTTGAGTATTAACTGACCAGCTCTTCTTACTCCCTTGTACAACTCTATTCTTTTTAAGCAAATGGCATACGATGCAAATGTTCTGCGTGTGCCTGAGATACGTTGGCTCGGGGTCTTCACATCCGACTTTGAGGAGTATTGTCTTCCAGACTGCTGTCAACTTCCATTGTCATCTGAAGGTCACTAAATTGGAGGGATATAAATTTCATTTCTACCCCTTTTCTCGGAACTTGATTTGTTGTTGAATATCAAATGCCATGTATCCTGTTCCAGATACAAGGAAGCTTGAAGGAATTCTCACCAGATGTTACTTACACAGGGAAGCCCCAGAATGGAGGTAAAGGAACAGGAAGTTGTACTTCCTATTGCTCTTATATTATTCCAAGAACTTCATGATTGTGATGTGGGTTGCAAGAATAGTTCAAGTACAACTAGAATTACATAGATGTCTTCATAATATATTCCTTACAAAATGCCAATGCAACAGTTAAACTCAGTGATCCAAGTGAAATCTTCTTCCAAGCACAATGAATCCTATTATTTAGCCCCTGTACTCCAAGCACTTCAGGGATATGATGTGGGTTGCAAATAATAATAGTTCAAGTCCAACTACTAGAATTTGTTATTTGATATTTTTTGTTCAACTAGTACTGTAGTTAAATAGAGCTTTTCATCTTTTGTTCTTAGAAAATGCTAAATGGAACAACCAAACTCACTGATATGAGTGAAATCTTCTTCTGATATGAGTGAAATCTTCTTCCAGTACAATTATCAGTTCTATGCTTTTATCCCCTGTACGTAATCTGTAACTGCTTTCAGCATCAGTTCCTTAGCTTCAAAAACTCCATATCTGCGTCACCTTGTCGACTCTAACAGTAGTAGGTGCTCCATTGTTTGAAAATATCTATGACTGCATTCACTTGGCCAGTTATAATGGCAATGGGTTTGTGTTTAAAATTAGAATCATTTGCATTGTTAAGACTCGGTTCTTTTCCCTGACCATTTTTCTTCCTAAGATACTCATGATTTTATCATCCTTGGCAGGTTGAAGTTGGAAGAGATGCTGGAAAAGGGTGTCAAGTTTGAGATTGAAGCATTGTCATCAAGTTCCATTTCTTTCCTGTCGCAAGAGTACATCCCCCAAAAGATCAAACTGGGTAGGTATATATAGTATTGCATATACCTGTATCTATACAGAATTGTGCTTAGCTAAGAGTCTTGTTTTGTTTTGGTTACAACACTTGTAGTTGCTTGTCTGATCATACATCAAAACAATCCCCTTGGTATTCACAACAAGATTTTGGCTGCAATTATTGCATACCTTTCGACACTGCATGGTTAATCATGACTGCTACTTGGATTAGTTCTGATTTATTATGTTCATGTGTAAAGCGAAACCTGTTAGAAGTGAATGCCTGAATAGAAACTCTGGGTGTTCACTTAGTTCTCCCAGGTCATCATCTCATGGAAGCAAACTCCTATTTGCCTGAGACCTCATTAGATAGATTGCCGCTTGCCTTGCAATTCTGGACCCAGGAGCAACAAATCCAAGAAAAAAATACATCTACACAGGCTACCATATTGGAAGCTGGAAATATTTCATGACTGGAAAGCAATAGCTTAACAAATTTCATTTACACAGGTACACAAGCTTATCAAAGCATCACCAAATACCTCTTTCTTACACATGTCCGGGTGCATATGAGCAGATCCATTGTGTTAAATACATGTAGGAGCTCAACAAGGTCGTATCTTTTGACACTTTACAAGATTACAGAACTAATTAACAGCATTAACCGACCATTCAACTATAGTATTTAAGCTGTAGAATTAAGTACAAGCCCATATGTTCATCACTGACCGGATTGTGCCTGAGTAAGGTCATAGGTGGAGAGTGTGCCGGACTGGTCAACATCGAGTTTCTCAAACTCCTCCAGGAAACAAGATATGTCTTCTTGGCTGATCTTCCCCAGTTCTTTGAGCTTGTACACGACAAATTCAGCAGCACTGCACATATCAAGTTCACAAATCAACATGGATGCTCATTACCTGCAAAATCTTAAGGGATATGATGGAGGGGAAGAATACTAAAAATGCATTATGTGCTTACCCCACTTTTCGATCATTATCCAGATCAGCTGCTTCAAGATCCATGTTTGTTATTCTCCGTGTGAGAACCCATTTGGCCAGCATTTTCTGCCGTCGCTCGGTGTAGATCTCAGCAAGGTACATGAAGAACAGCGCCAGGATTATGGTGCTCGTAATTATCCAAAATACCGCGAAAGTGCGCCCCAATTTGGACGAGAAGCTTTTATCCCCATAGCCCAGGGTAGTTATTGTGGCACAGACACAATAAAAGGAATCGACAAGGCTCAGCTTTTCAACCTTCCAGAGAAAAACAGTCCCTACAACAATGGTTGTCATAAGAAGCAGGGCAGCCGTGTAGAATTTGTACTTTGTCTTGTTTGTCTCAATTTGCCTGAGCATTTTGGCCTCGCTACACTTCATGTTCATGTGCAGTGCCTTGAAGAACAGGACCTCCTGCTTCTCCACGAGATAATCCGCCGACTTGCTCACAAAGAGAGCAATAATCGCCATGCCTGTGAAGACGAACACACAAGCGAGCAGCTTTGCCGTGTCGCTGTTAGGGACAAGGTCTCCGTAACCAACCGATGTCATCGTGACAATGCAGAAGTACAGGGCGTCAAGCACCCTGTTGGTTCTCTTGCCAGATAACTGATCCATGACAAGATAAAAGACGACGACGCCCGCTAGCAGGTAGAGAAATAGGAGGAGCCCTGCTAGTCTAAAGCTCGGCCGTATCACGCTGAGCAACTCCTTGGCTGGAGGCGACGAGCCGTTTTCTTCTGGTTTCTGATCGGTCTCTGATCTGGGAGCCGACCTGCTTCTTCGGAACCGTTTAGCTCCTTCTAACGGCTTCCTTTGGAGCACGTCGGCGTTGTGGTTATCAGGTACCAATGCTCGTTGAATACTGTTGTCAGACATTGGTTTAGGTTGCGAATTGCCGTCAGAATCAAAAACCTATTATTCAGAGAATGTCACACGTTACAGATAAGCGAGAAGGAAGTTTAGAAGCTCATCAAATATCAGGTAAAAATTAAGGCAAGACGGTGGATATGCACTGAATTGCATGGACAACTGAGAGACATTTTTTTTCCTATCACCATCATTCTAAGCATTGAATTTTTTAACTGCAGGTCAAAGAGAGGCAGACAAAGTAAGAACATCTTAGCAGACTATGTACAAATCGACCCTTAAAAACGCGTATAAGGGGCATTGTTGACCATTTTTACGGTACGAAATTGTCCCGGACAGAACAGACCCTGTAAATGGAACTGTATTCCACTATAGTTTTTCTTTTTCTTTTTTCCTTACGTCCCGGCGAGCCGTCTCCTGCCACGGCGTGCCTCGCCCGCCTCGCCTCCGTCTCATCTTGGCGCCGCCCGTTCCTGGTCATGCATGCAGTGAAGGAGGCCTGCGTCGTCTGCCCCCGATTGAGCTCGGCACTGCCCGCCGCCGCGCGTACGTTTCCCCGTCGTGGCCGTGCGAGCTCCCCCACCCTGCTCCGCCCTTCTTCGGTGCCGCCCACCCTGATTCAGGCCGCCGGTAGCCTGCTTCATCCTGCCCGTGGACGGCCGCGTCTTGGCAGTGAAGGTCGAGCTGGCCGTAATTCGGATCGACGGCGACAAATTTCGGCGTGCGGCGGCTTCTTTTGACATGCAGTGACGGATTCCGGTGAGTTTCAGATAGATTCCGGCCAGTTCCGCGGCGACGCGTTTGCTCCGACGAGGTTTGACCAGTTTACGGGTTGAACTGTATACTGCTTTCAAAAGTGCACATATAAGGTTTTCACCGATGGATTTAGCGTGGCCTTTAAAAAGTTTACAGGTCGAACAAGTTTTACGGGGTCTGATCCACGCCGTTTTTCCGATCGAAACTGTAAACATTTCATTTTTTTACGGGTTTAACCAGTTTATGGGGTCTGCTAGAAGGCCAATACTTACTAGTAGATGTTATCTTGAATTCCTGATGTTGACTTTCTGGGCCTTTAGGCACAGAATTCTCCTCTTATCCAGTATAAAAATAAGGGCCGATTCCTATTTACCTATTCTGTCGCTTTCTCTCTGGACAAAGTCGCACTGCTACTGGCTCAGATCGGATCTCTACAGCTAGCTTAATCTGCAACCCAAGGAACTGAGAAGCTAAGTGCTGGAAAGTTAACCTTGATGAGAGACGAAAAGGGGAAGCGAGACGAGCAGGGGAAGCATTTCCCACTCTGCTATACAACAGTAGCATCTACTCGTGTTGAAGCTACATACAGAATCAAAGCCATTCGCACGAAGCAAGCAGAGCACAGTTCAGAAGGCAGAGAGATTATCATCCCTTACCTCCCTCCGGCCGACGGAAGCTGGGCGACGCTTTGGGGTGTCGAGGCGCCTTTCTTACTCCTTTTCTTCTTCTTCTTCTTCCCTCGAGCTCTACTGCTTTGCTCAGCTGATCGATCTCCTCCCGCTCCGCGTTGGCTCGCTTTTTGTCGACCCGAGCTGCGACCTGAGGCCTGGGCTGAGAGGCACGGAGATGGGGACGCACGCACGCGCCACGACGGCCGCGCCGGATCTCTCTACGTGTTGGCGCCGCGTGGGTTGAGCTGTAGAGGTCCCGCCGCTTTGACGTGGCCGGCCCCACCGTGCCGGCGCAAGTTGGAACCCTTCGCCTCGCCGTTTTGTTGACCTTCCTGACCCGGAGGGGGCGCGGCGCGAACCGATCTGGCGGGTCCAGGTCGGTTGGCCGCAGGCAAAATTCAGCAGGACTGCTGCTCCGTTTCTCAGATCAAGATCCAACTGAGATCGGATCCGAGCTCGGCATGTTTAGCTGAACGAAATGCAACCGTGCAAGGAGGTGGGGTGCGGGCGTCCAGCGAATCGGGATAAGAAAGGGCCTACATGTCACTCTCTCCCCTCGTGCCTCGTGCCCTTCATGAAAGCTCCACCCACCGGCCACCGCCCCCATCACTCTCTGGTATCGTTGCTCATTCAAGAACGATGTTTCTAGCTTGCTTTGCGACGCGGTAGGAACATTTAATAAAGATGTCAATCAGCCAATGGGTTGGTTTTTGCACGGGTTGACCAATCCCATTGTTAGATTCTGGAGGCCTCTCAGGGCGCTTGCAATTTCGGCCGTCGGATTGCGTTTTCAAACGAATTCGGTCCGTCGGATCTTCCTGGCCATAATGTGTGTGCTCTTCTCTAATTACTAGCAAAATGACCCGTGCGTTGCAACGGAAGAAAAAAAACATAATCTTCAATGATGATGACCACATTATGTTCACACATAATCGCTTGATTTCGAAATTTTGTGCACAAATGCAAGAAAATGTTTCTTCTTTTAAATTTATTCACAAGTTGAAGCAATCTTTGCATTTTCAAAAAAAATATATATATCATGGTTGTCAAAAATCTTGGTAACTCAAAGAATTATTCTTAATTTCAAGATTTTTTTTTAGAAACACATACAATAATAATTCGATCCATCCAACAATTAATTCTTCAAAAATCACACGGGTATATTTTCACAAAGACTTAGAAGCATTAATGTTTAACTACATACATTAGATCTTTCATGAACAATTTTACAAATATGAGAACAATTTTAAAATTAAGAACTTTTTTTACAATTTACAAACATTTACTAAAAATTGTGAATATTTTTTATATTTCAAACGGGTTTAAATATTTTCTTTTGAATTGGCGACCAATTCTAGAAAAGACGAACATAAGTTTTTATGTTGCAGGATTTTACTTTAAATTCACAAACATTTTTGAAACGCATGAAGTTTTGCTGAATAAACAAACATTTTTATAAGTCAGTAATATATTTATTAAATTCATGACATTGTTTTTGAATTTGCAAAATTTTTTATAAAAATCCGGCGCCTTTTTTGAATCCACAAACATTTTATGTTTTCGTCAACATTTAATTCGAAATTCCTATTTTTTAATATGCAAATGCTTTTGTAATTCTAAATTATTTAAATTAGAAGTAAACAAAAATGGAACGGACAAAATTAAATAAAAAAGAAACTATCAAAACAGGCATTAGCTATTTTTAAATGCATTAACATATTTTGAATTAGAAAGCATTTTGTTAAATGCTTTTAATAATTTTTAATACATGGAATTTGATTTGAAATCATGGACTTTTCTTATTGTATAAACATTTTTTCAAACTTGCAAACATTTTATTGTATATGCGAGCATTTTTTATAAAGACTCCGAGCAGTTTTTGAAGTCACAAACATTTTATTTTTTAAAATATGTTGATTTAAAATTTTAAGTTTATTAAAAGTTTAAAGGTTATTTGAAGTTCTAAATTATTTAAAATAGAAAAATAAAATGGAACTGAAGATAAATAAATAATTGGAACTAAAAAAACTGATGCCTGTGCATGGGCCGGCCAATACGGTGTGCTGGATATTCTCTCGGGGTGCAGAGCGGAGGTTTTTACATGGGCCGGCCCAGTCTGAGATTTTTCGTTTTGTGAAACGTTTTCTATTACATACCGGTGACATGGTGGGTAATTTATGCAAACTTTATGGGCAATTTTCATGACGTACCACATAAGCAATAGGTGCTTTATTAATATCTCTAATCTCTAACTAGACCATGATGGCGCGTGTTGCCGCGCCCGTCCATTTGGTAAATGGTAGAAATTTAGTGAAATAAATTAAGACGTGAAACATGGAAATCAAATTTTCATCACGAACAATGATGCACTAAAGGTCATGCCAAGATGAAAAATATGAAAATAATCTATTGGTGTAGTGGGCTTACAATATGTGTTCGTGGCCATGCAAATGTATGAAATAAAGAGTACATGTCGAGGGCTACACTTGGCATCACAAATTCAAATACAAGGAATGATATCCAGAAGGTACCTTTATAGCACATCAATAACACACCATCCTCTATTTTTGTACGTCCGTGTGTGTTCCTTCCATCAAGCAGTTGAAGAAAATTATGTGCGGAAATTGTGCTACCGCAAGAAAAATAATTGTAATGCTCGGTGCACATATTCTGCAATAACTTGGCTTGTGCTAAGCAATTAGTTAACTATTCATGTCCCTTTCTATACCGAACCACCGTCTATCTATCATGCCATCATTTTTGTTTGTCGTCATAAACGATATGGATTCATATGAAACAATAGATATAGTCTAATAAATTGCACTTGAAACCAGTTACCTCTTGCCTGATGTCCTCGTGACCACCATAATAATTTCTTAAATCACCCTTCAGCCTTCCATTCATTTGAAGCTACAAAAAGAACACACTGGAAGAAAAAAATACTAAGAGATGATCAAGGTAAACACACACATAATGGGATCCAACCATGGAAAAAATGGTGCGGGATTCAATAAAGAAGAAAAAAGAGGAGGATCCATTGCTCCAGCCCGATCTCATGAATGAGAAGATCATGAAGACAGGAAGCCTCAAAGAAATAGGAGGTGCAAGGATCATGCTCGTCATTAATTTGCCCATAATCCCAGTGTTTATTCTGTCATCAGTCAACATAAACAATGAAATAATTTTGGAAAAAATCACATTTTTTATGTAGAAGCAGCAATTAGATTATTAACAATTGATAAATATGGTATTGCATTTAACTGAATGTAAAATGGAGTACCGGGCTAATCTTGCAAAGACACACCCCTGCAGTAGTAAAGTTTCATCTGCTGCGCCTTCGGTGAGAGATTCTAATGTCTGTATCAAGGGTTCAGAGAAAGGTAGTCAGCCATGAGAAAATCAAACACGAACTAATCAATCTTACAACTTGTCATGACGTCCATGTAGTTCTCAGTAGGAAGAAGGTCACACCAACGAGGATCAGGTGTGCTTGTTCGTCGGCCCCATCATGCTTTTCTCCACCATCTGTTTGCTTTCTATCTCTCTAACCAATCGATCAAGAACCATCGTGATAGATTGGAGATCGGAGTGAAAATATTATACTTGTTCTTGATTCAGTCACAGCATACTTTGTCGAGTACGTGAGGTCCATCCACAAAATCATTTAGGAGAGCACAAACACAACACCCAGAATTCAAAACCGAGAGAGATCAGGTGAGGAGTAGAGGAGGAAATCCGCGAACTTACGAAGTGGCCCAGGAACGGTGGCGGCAGCTCCATCCCAATCGTCCATGTTGCTACACGAGGAGGCTGGGGCGAAGGGGGTCGTCGTGGGGTTCCGATTGTTTGTGCCGCCGTCGCCGTAGATGGGGAGAATAGGGGAGTTGCTCTAGAACCGTCGCCTTCGCACCTGCACGGAATCGCACAAACGCTCGTCATCCGTCGGTGCTTAATGGGCTGGTCGCTTGGGCCTAATCAACGAGGATACTGCGTTTCGGCCACGAGAGTAGCCTCCCCTTAGGACAGCCAGCCCACGAAACACAAACATGACACACAGATCAGACCGAACGGCTAGAAATGGTTTGATCAGAAAAATTAACGGTCCAAACATCTCATGGCGTGAGAAGATAGGGATTAGGCTCAGTTTTACTGTCCTAAATTTGTTAACCCCAGTTCACTTTGGGTCCATAAGGTGTGTGTTCTTCTCCAATCCATACTCTTGATGCTTCGTGTGATTACTTTTGCAGCAGTTTCAGTTTGTTGTAATGAGATTGCTCATATTCTGTTGAACTCAAACTCTGTAGGGCTCCCAACATTTTGAAGACATATTATCTACTCCCTCCGTTTCTAAATATAAGACCTTTTAGAGATTATATTATAAACTACATATGGATGTACATAGACATATTTTAGAGTATAGATTCACTCATTTTGCTTTGTATATAGTCTTCTAGTGAAATACCTAAAATGTCTTATATTTTGGAACGGAGGGAGTAGTTATTTTACTAGCTTGGTCTCAGCTAAGGAACTGTTGGAGCTTCCTTGCCACTTGAGAAGAGCTTGCATTGCATATGCTGGCAAGCTCGCTCCTTTGTAGTGGTATATTCCTCGAATGAGAGACTATGATGTAAGTCTCTGTGTGTGTGTGCGCGCGCGCGCCTGAATAGAAACTCTGGGTGTTCACTTAGTTCTCCCAGGTCATCATCTCATGGAAGCAAACTCCTATTTGCCTGAGACCTCATTAGATAGATTGCCGTTTGCCTTGCAATTCTGGACCCAGGAGCAACAAATCCAAGAAAAAAATACATCTACACAGGCTACCATATTGGAAGCTGGAAATATTTCATGACTGGAAAACAATAGCTTAACAAACTTCATTTACACAGGTACACAAGCTTATCAAAGCATCACCAAATACCTCTTTCTTACACATGTCCAGGTGCATATGAGCAGATCCATTGTGTTAAATACATGTAGGAGCTCAACAAGGTCATATCTTTTGACACTTTACAAGATTACAGAACTAATTAACAGCATTAACCGACCATTCAACTATAGTATTTAAGCTGTAGAATTAAGTACAAGCCCATATGTTCATCACCGACCGGATTGTGCATGAGTAAGGTCATAGGTGGAGAGCGTGCCGGACTGGTCAACGTCGAGTTTCTCAAACTCCTCTAGAAAAGAAGATATGTCTTCTTGGCTGATCTTCCCCAGTTCTTTGAGCTTGTACACGACAAATTCAGCAGCACTGCACATATCAAAGTTCACAAATCAACACCGATGCTCATTACCTGCAAAATCTTAAGGGATATGATGGCGAGGAAGAATACTAAAAATGCTTTATGCGCTTACCCCACTTTTCGATCATTATCCAGATCAGCTGCTTCAAGATCCATGTTTGTTATTCTCCGTGTGAGAACCCATTTGGCCAGCATTTTCTGCCGTCGCTCGGTGTAGATCTCAGCAAGGTACATGAAGAACAGCGCCAGGATTATGGTGCTCGTAATTATCCAAAATACCGCGAAAGTGCGCCCCAATTTGGACGAGAAGCTTTTATCCCCATAGCCCAGGGCAGTTATTGTGGCACAGACACAATAAAAGGAATCAACAAGGCTCAGCTTCTCAACCTTCCAGAGAAAAACAGTCCCCACAACAATGGTTGTCACAAGAAGTAGGGCAGCAGTGTAGAATTTGTACTTTGTCTTGTTTGTCTCAATTTGCCTGAGCATTTTGGCCTCGCTAAACTTCATGTTCATGTGCAGTGCCTTGAAGAACAGCACCTCCTGCTTCTCGACGAGATAATCTGCCGACTTGCTCACAAAGAGAGCAATAAACGCCATGCCGGTGAAGACGAAAACACAGGCGAGGAGCTTCGCCGTGTCACTGTGAGGGACAAGGTCTCCATAACCAACCGATGTCATCGTGACAATACAGAAGTAGAGTGCGTCAAGCACCCTGTTGGTTCTCTTGCCAGATAACTGATCCATGACAAGGTAAAAGACGACGACGCCCGCTAGCAGGTAGAGAAATAGGAGGAGCCCTGCTAGTCTAAAGCTCGGTCGTATCACGCTGAACAACTCCTTGTCTGGAAGCGGCGAGCCATTTTCTTCTGGTTTCTGATCGGCCTCTGATCTGGGAGCCGACCTGCTTCTTCGGAACCGTTTAGCTCCTTCTGACGGCTTCCTTTGGAGCACGTCGGCGTTGTGGTTATCAGGTAGCAATGCTCGTTGAATACTGTTGTCAGACATTGGTTTAGGTTGCGAATTGCCGTCACAATCAAAAACCTATTATTCAGAGAATGTCACACGTTACAGTATTGGTGTTACAGATAAGCGAGAAAGAAGTTTAGAAGCTCATTAAATATCAGGTAAAAATTAAGGCAAGACGGTGGATATGCACTGAATTGCATGGACAATTGAGAGACAATTTTTTTCCTATCACCATCATTCTAAGCATTGAATTTTTAACTGCAGGTCAAAGAGAGGCAGACAAAGTAACTTGGGTCAAAAATAAGGGCCAATTCTTACTAGATGTTATCCTGAATTCCTGATTTTGACTTTGTGGGCCTTTAGGCACAGAATTCTCCTCTTATCTAGTATCAAAATAAGGACCGATTCCTATTACACTTACATATTCTGTCGCTTTCTCTCTGGACAAAGTCGCACTGCTACTGTTTCAGATCGGATCTCTACAGCTAGCTTAATCTGCAACCCAAGGGATCATGAAACTGACAAGCAAAGTGCTGGAAAGTTAACCTTGATCAGAGACGAAAAGGGGAAGCGAGACGAGCAGGGGAAGCATTTCCCACTCTGCTATATAACAGCAGCATCTACTCGCAATGAACAGAGCACAGTTCAGAAGGCAGAGAGATTATCCTCCCTTACCTCCCTCCGGCCGACGGAAGCTGGGCGACGCTTTGGGGTGTCCAGGCGCCTTTCTTACTCCTCCTCTTCTTCTTCTTCCCTCGAGCTCTCCTGCTTTGCTCAGCTGATCTCCTCCCGCTCCGCGTTTGCTCGCTTTTTGTCGACCCGAGCTGAGACCTGAGGCCTGGGCTGAGAGGCACGGAGATGGGGACGCACGCACGCGCCACGCCGGCCGAGCCGGATCTCTACGTGTTGGCGTCGCGTGGGTTGAGCTGTGGAGGCTTTGACGTGGCCGGCCCCACCGTGCCGGTGCAAGTTGGAACCCTTCGCCTCGCCGGTTTGTTGACCTTCCTGACCCGGAGGGGGCGCGGCGCGAACCGATCTGGCGGGTCCAGGTCGGTTGGCAGCAGGCAAAATTCAGCAGGGCTGCTGCTTCGTTTCTCCGATCAAGATCCAACTGAGATCAGATCCGAGCTCGCCATGTTAGGCCAACTCCACCGTGCGATCCCATCCTGTTCGCGCGCATTCGTTACAGATTAAGCAGACGGTCCAACACACGGGAGCAAACGAACTTTTGTCCGTTTTATGTCCGCTTTCGATCCATCCCCGACCCAACTTTGCGTCGATTTTGGGCGAAACGAACAACGCGCGGACGGACGGGACGCGCGCTTGTCCGTCCCTGGCCCGCGTGTCGGTGACACAAAGGAAAACCCACCCATGTCCCCTTTGGCGCCATTCCCCCCAAACCCTCCCATGTCCCGCCGTCCCCCTCTCTCCCACGTCCATGGCCGTCGTCCGATCGGCCGTGGCCGTTCTTTTTTGGAGGTTGGCATGGGTGTCGCCCGCTAGGCCGCTGGCTGTGTGTCGGCGAGAAACAGATTCATTTAGAAGGCTGGTTGTGTTGCCGCCCGCTGGCTGTGCTGCCAACGAACAAAACTATTCACTTTGTAGGCTGGCTGTGTTGCCGGATGCTGGCTTTGTTGCCGACGAGGATGTGTAGGCCGCTGGCTGTGTTGCCGGCGTGAACTAGGGCCGCTGGCGTGAACTAGGCCGCTGGTATTTGAAGCGTTGTTCTTTTGGAGGCGGACAAGATGGGGCCAAAGGATGCGGTGGCCGTGCGCTGAGCGCACGGCCACCGCATCCCCGGACACGACCCCATTGCCCTACCCATACGGACAGAATCCGGGCAAAACAGACGTCCGTTTGGTGTCGCGCGGTGGAGTTGGCCTTAGCTGAATGAAATGCAATTGTGCAAGGAGGTGTGGTGCGGGCGTCCAACGAATCGGGATAAGAAAGGGCCTACATGTCACTCTCTCCCCTCGTGCCTCGTGCCTTGCCTGAAAGCTCCACCAACCCGCCACCGCCCCCATCACTCTCGTGTCATTGCCCATTCATGAACGATGTCCCTAGCTTGCTTTGCGACGCGGTAGGAGCATTTAGGCCAACTCCACCGGGCGACCCCATCTTGTCCGGGTGCGTCCGTTTGGGGTAGAACGGACGAATAGCGCGGCCCAACGCACGAACCCAAACGAACAAATGTCCGGATTTCGTCTGTTTTCGACCCATCCCCGGCCCAAACTTGCGCCGAGTTTGGGGGAAACGGACATCGCGCGGACGCGCTCGCCGCACGCCCTTGTCCGCCCGTGGCCCGCGTGTCGGGGACACAAGTATTCCCATTCCCTCTCCCGCCCCGCCCGTGGCCCAACGCCTCCACCCCCTCTCCCGCCTCGCCCCGCCGACGGCGCCGCCGCTATTCTCCGGCCACCTCAGCCCCCGGCCGTCCATAGCAAACCACGTCTCGACATGGCCGCCACCACGCCCGCGCTTTCGCCGTAGTTTATAGGCGTCGATCGGAGGAGGTTTGGCCGTCGTCGTTGTAGCCGGCGGCAGAGTGGATACGACCGCATGCGACGTACCACGGCGGCCACGACAGCTTCCGACGCATGCTCCAGAGCGGCCAGTAGCCTGCCGCCAACCACCCCTGCATCGAGGTGATCATCGCGACCTCTTTGCCACCACGACCGCAAGGTGTTTGACACTTTGCCCGCAAAGGTATGGACAGTGGTGATGAGTTTTTCTTCCACCACTTCATTTATTCATCGGACGATTCGTCGTTGGATGATGAAGATCTTGTGGTGGCTGCAGTGGTGGTTCACGACCACATTCAACGATAGCTTCCTCGGTACAGGGGGTCACTCCCTGGCCGTGTTCCCAACCTGAACCGTAACAGGGAGAGAGGCCAGGCCCTGCTCTATGCCGATTACTTTGCGAACACACCGCTCTTCAAGCCGGATAAATTCCGTCGCCGTTTTTGTATGGAAAGGCATGTGTTCAATCGTATCTGAGAGGGAGTGGTTGCTCATGACCCATACTTCGAGTGCAAGACGGATGCCCTTGGCAAGCTAAGATTCTCCTCTTACCAAAAATGCACCGCGGCCATCCGCATGCTTGCATATGTAATTCCAGATGATCTGGTGGATGAGTATGTGCGTATGAGTGAGACAACATGTCTGATGTCAATGTACAAGTTCTGCCAGGCTGTGATCGAGGTGTTTGGCCCTGAGTACTTGAGGCAGCCAACTGTCGCTGATACAGAGAGATTGTTGGCGACCAACGCAACCAGAGGCTTTCTAGGCATGCTTGACATCATAGATTGTATGCACTCGGAGTGGAAGAATTGTCCATTTGCTTGGCAGGGCCAGTACAAGGGGCATGTCAAAGCGTGCACTGTCATATTAGAAGCGGTGTCTTCGTAGGATCTTTGGATATGACATTCTTTCTTCGGCATGGCAGGTTCTCACAATGATATCAACGTGCTGCAGCGTTCTCCAGTCTTCGCAAGGCTTGCAGAAGGCCACTGCCCACCTGTCTGTTGGAAATATTCCCTAGAGGCAATAATAAATTAGTTATTATTATATTTCTTAGTTCATGATAATCGTTTATTATCCATGCTATAATTGTGTTGATTGGAAACACAATACTTGTGTGGATACATAGACAAAACACTGTCCCTAGTAAGCCTCTAGTTGACTAGCTCGTTGATCAAAGATGGTCAAGGTTTCCTGGCCATAGGCAAGTGTTGTCACTTGATAACGGGATCACATCATTAGGAGAATCATGTGATGGACTAGACCCAAACTAATAGAGGTAGCATGTTGATCGTGTCATTTTGTTGCTACTATTTTCTGAGTGTCAAGTATTTGTTCCTATGACCATGAGATCATATAACTCACGGACACCGGAGGAATGCTTTGTGTGTATCAAACGTCGCAACGTAACTGGGTGACTATAAAGATGCTCTACAGGTATCTCCGAAGGTGTTCGTTGAGTTAGTATGGATCGAGACTGGGATTTGTCACTCCGTGTGACGGAGAGGTATCTCGGGGCCCACTCGGTAATACAACATCACACACAAGCCTTGCAAGCAATGTGACTTAGTGTAAGTTACGTGATCTTGTATTACGGAACGAGTAAAGAGACTTGCCGGTAAACGAGATTGAAATAGGTATACGGATACTGACGATCGAATCTCGGGCAAGTAACATACCGAAGGACAAAGGGAATGACATACGGGATTATATGAATCCTTGGCACCGAGGTTCAAACGGTAAGATCTTCGTAGAATATGTAGGATCCAATATGGGCATCCAGGTCCCTCTATTGGATATTGATCGAGGAGTCTCTCAGGTCATGTCTACATAGTTCTCGAACCCGCAGGGTCTGCACACTTAAGGTTCGACGTTGTTTTATGCGTATTTGAGTTATATGGTTGGTTACCGAATGTTGTTCGGAGTCCCGGATGAGATCACGGACGTCACGAGGGTTTCCGGAATGGTCCGGAAACAAAGATTGATATATAGGATGACCTCATTTGATTACCAGAAGGTTTTCGGAGTTACCGGGAATGTACCGGGAATGACGAATGGGTTCCGGAAGTCCACCGGGGGGGGCAACCCACCCCGGGGAAGCCCATAGGCATTGGGGGTGGTGCACCAGCCCTTAGTGGGCTGGTGGGACAGCCCAAGAGAGCCCTATGCGCCATAGGAAGAAAAATCAAAGAGAAAAGAAAAAAAAAAGAGGAGGTGGGAAAAAGGGGAAGGACTCCTCCTTCCAAACCTAGTTGACCCAAGGGAAGGCTCCCCCCTCCTCCCCCTATATATATGGAGGTTTTAGGGCTGATTTGACACAACTTTGCCACGGCAGCCCGACCACATATCTCCACGGTTTTACCTCTAGATCGCGTTTCTGCGGAGCTCGGGCGGAGCCCTGCTGAGATAAGATTACCACCAACCTCCGGAGCGCCGTCACGCTGCCGGAGAACTCATCTACCTCTCCGTCTCTCTTGCTGGATCAAGAAGGCCGAGATCATCGTCGAGCTGTACGTGTGCTGAACGCGGAGGTGCCGTCCGTTCGGCACTAGATCGTGGGACTGATCGCGGGACGGTTCGCGGGGCGGATTGAGGGACGTGAGGACGTTCCACTACATCAACCGCGTTCACTAACGCTTCTGTTGTACGGTCTACAAGGGTACGTAGATCACACATCCCCTCTCGTAGATGGACATCACCATGATAGGTCTTCGTGCGCGTAGGAATTTTTTTGTTTCCCATGCGACGTTCCCCAACAGTGGCATCATGAGCTAGGTTCATGCGTAGATGTCTTCTCGAGTAGAACACAAAAGTTTTTGTAGGCGGTGATGTGCGTTTTGCTGCCCTCCTTAGTCTTTTCTTGATTCCGCGGTATTGTTGGATCGAAGCGGCTCGGACCGACATTACTCGTACGCTTACGAGAGACTGGTTTCATCGCTACGAGTAACTCCGTTGCTCAAAGATGACTGGCGGGTGTCAGTTTCTCCAACTTTAGTTGAATCGGATTTGACCGAGGAGGTCCTTGTATGAGGTTAAATAGCAACTCATATATCTCCATTGTGGTGTTTGCGTAAGTAAGATGCGATCCTACTAGATACCCATGGTCACCACGTAAAACATGCAACAACAAAATTAGAGGACGTCTAACTTGTTTTTGCAGGGTATGCTTGTGATGTGATATGGCCAACGATGTGATGTGATATTTTGGATGTATGAGATGATCATGTTGTAATAGATAATATCGACTTGCACGTCGATGGTACGGCAACCGGCAGGAGCCATAGGGTTGTCTTTATACTAACGTTTGTGCTTGCAGATGCGTTTACTATTTTGCTAGGATGTAGCTTTAATAGTAATAGCATGAGTAGCACGACAACCCCGATGGCGACACGTTGATGGAGATCATGATGATGGAGATCATGGTGTGACGCCGGTGACAAGTAGATCGTGCCGGTGCTTTGGTGATGGAGATCAAGAAGCACATGATGATGGCCATATCATGTCACTTATGAATTGCATGTGATGTTAATCCTTTATGCACCTTATCTTGCTTAGAACGACGGTAGCATTATGAGGTGATCTCTCACTAAAATTTCAAGACGAAATTGTGTTCTCCCCGACTGTGCACCGTTGCGACAGTTCTTCGTTTCGAGACACCACGTGATGATCGGGTGTGATAGACTCAACGTTCACATACAACGGGTGCAAAACAGTTGCACACGCAAAACACTCGGGTTAAGCTTGACGAGCCTAGCATGTGCAGACATGGCCTCGGAACACATGAGACCGGAAGGTCGAGCATGAATCGTATAGTTGATATGATTAACATAGAGATGCTTACCACTGAAACTATTCTCGACTCACGTGATGATCGGACTTGAGATAGTGGATTTGGATCATGTACCACTCAAATGACTAGAGAGATGTACTTTTTGAGTGGGAGTTATTAAGTAATATGATTAATTGAACTAATTGTCATGAACATAGTCTAATGGTCTTTGCGAATTACGATGTAGCTTGCGCTATAGCTCTACTATTTTTATATGTTCCTAGAGAAAGTTTAGTTGAAAATTGATAGTAGCAAACTTTGCAGACTGAGTCTGTAAAACCGAGGATTGTCCTCGTTGCTGCATAGAAGGCTTATGTCCTTAATGCACCACTCAGTGTGCTGCACCTCGAGCGTCGTCTGTGGAGGCTGTGAACATCCGACATACATGTTTCTGATGACTACACGATAGTTCAGTGCAAAATACTTAATGGCTTAGAAGCAAGGCGCCAAAAACGTTTTGAAACGTCACGGAACATAAGTGATGTTCTAAAGAGATGAAATTGTGATTTCATGCTTGTGCCCTTGTTAAGAGGTACGAGACCTCCGACAAGATTCTTTGTCCACAAAGTACAGGAGAAAAGCTCAATCATTGAGCGTGTGCTCAGATTGTCTGAGTACGACAATCGCTTGAATCAAGTGGGAGTTAATCTTCCAGATGAGATAGTGATGGTTCTCCAAAGTCACTGCCACCAAGCTGTGAGAGCTTCGTGATGAACTATAACATATCAAGGATAGATACTATGATCTTTGAGTGATTCGCGATGTTTGACACTGCGAAAGTAGAAATCAAGAAGGAGCATCAATAGTTGATGGTTAGTAAAACCACTAAGTTTCGAGAAAGGCAAGGGCTAGAAGGGATACTTCGTGAAACGGCAAAACAGTTGCTGCACTAATGAAGAGACCCAAGATTAAACCCAAACCTGAGACTAAGTGCTTCTGTAATAAGGGGAACAGTCACTGAGGCGGAGCAACTCTAGATACTTGGTAGATAAGAAGGCTGACAAAAGTCGAAAGAAGTATATTTGATATACATGATGTTGATGTGTACTTTACTAGAACTCCTAGTAGCATGAGGGTATTGGATACCGGTTCGGTTGCTAAGTGATTAGTAACACGAAATGAAAGCTACGACATAAATGGAGACTAGCTAAAAGCGAGGTGACGATACGTGTTGGAAGTGTTTCCAAGGTTGATATGATCAAACGTCGCACGCTCCCTCTACCATCGGGATTGGTGTTAAAGCTAAATAATTGTTATTTGGTGCTTGCGTTAAGCATGAACATGATTGGATCGTGTTTATTGCAATACGATTATTCATTTAAAGAGAATAATGGTTACTCTATTTTCTTGAATAATCACCTTCAATGGTTTATTGAATCTCGATCGTAGTGTTACACATGTTCATGACATTGGTGCCAAAAGATACGAGGTAATGATGATAGTACCACTTACTTGTGGCACTGCCGCTTGAGTCATGTTGGTATAAATTGCATGAAGAGGTTCCATGCTGATGGATCTTTATACTCACTTGATTTTGAATCACTAGTGACATGCAAATCATACCACATGAGCAAGGCCTTGTTTTCATTGAGATGAAATAAGATAGTAACTTGTTGGAAGTAATACATTTTGATGTATGCAGTCCAATGGGTGCTGAAGCACGCAGTGGATATCATTATGTTCTTACTTCAATGACGATTTGAGTAGATACTAGAGTATTTACTTAATGAATCATAAGTCTGAAATATTGAAAAGTTCAATTCTGTTTCGGAGTGAAGTTCATCGTAACAAGAGGATAAACTGTCTACGATATGATCATAGAAATGAATATCTGAGTTACGAGTTTTGGTACACAGTTAAGACAATGTGGAAATTGTTTCGCAGTTCATGCCACCTAGAACATCATAGTGTGATGGTGTGTCTGAACGTCATAGCCACACACTATTTGGTACGGTGCATGCTATGATGTCTCTTATCGAATTACCACTATTGTTTATGGGTTATGCATTAGAGACAACCGCATTCACTTTAAATAGGGCACCGCGTATTTCCGTTGAGATGACACAGTATAGACTGAGGTTTAGAGAAATCTAAACTGTCATTTCTTGAAAGTTTGGGGTTTCGACACTTATGTGAAAAAAAGGTTTTACTCTGATAAGCTCGAACCCAAAGCGGATAAATGCATCTTCATAGGATATCCAAAACAGTTGGGTACATCTCCTATCTCAGATCCGAAAGCAAAGTGTTTGTTTCTAGAAACGGATCCTTTCTCGAGGAAAGGTTTCTCTCGAAAGAATTGAGTGGGAGGGTGGTAGAACTTGATGAGGTTATTGAACCATCACTTCAACCAGTGTGTAGCAGGGCGCAAGAAGTTGTTCCTGTGGTGCCTACACCAATTGAAGTGAAAGCTGATGATGGTGATCATCGAGCATCGGATCAAGTTACTACAAGCCCCGTAGGTTGACAAGGTCGCGTACTACTATAGAGTGGTACGGTAACCCTGTCTTGGAGGTCATGTTGTTGAGCAACAGTGAACCAACGAGTTATGAAGAAAGCAATGGTGGGCCCGGATTCCGACAAATGGCTGGAGGCCATGAAATCTGAGAGAGGATCCATGTATGAAAACAAAGTGTAGACTTTGGAAGAACTACTTGATGGTCATAGGACTATTGAGTAAAGATGGATCTTTAAAAGGAAGACATACGATGATGGTGATAAGTCACTATTAAGAAAAGCTCGACTTGTTGCAAAGATGTTTCCGACAAGATCAAACAGTTGACTATGATGAGACTTTCTCACTCGTAGCGATGCTAAAAGTCTGTTAGAATTATGTTAGTTGTTGATGCATTATTTATGAAATATTGCACGTAGGATGTCAAAACATTGTTTTCTCGACGGTTTCCTTGAGCAAACATTGTATGTGATACAACCAGAAGGTTTTGTCGATCCTAAAGATACTAGCAAGTATGCAAGCTCCAGTGATCCTTCAATGGACTGGTGCAAGCATCTCAGAGTTGGAATATACACTTTGATGAGATGATCAAAGATTTTGGGTTTGTACAAGGTTTATGAGAAACTTGTATTTCCAAAGAAGTGAGTGGGAGCACTATAGAATTTCTGATAAGTATATGTGGTAGACATATTGTTGATCAGAAGTAATGTAGAATTTCTGTAAAGCATATAAGGTTGTTTGAAAGGAGTTTTCAAAGGAATACCTGGATTGCGCTACTTGAACGTTGAACATCAAAGATCTATGGAGATAGATCAAAAGCGCTTAATGAAAGTTTCAATAATATGCATGCCTTGACAAGTTTTTGAAGGAGTTCAAAATAGATCAGCAAAGAAGGAGTTCTTGGTTGCGTTGTAAGGTGTAAATTTGAGTAAGACTCAAAGCCCGACCACGGCAGAATAAAGAGAATAGACGAAGGTCGTCTTCTATGCCTTAGCCGTAGAATCTAAAGTATGCCATGTTGTGTACCGCACCTGATGTGTGCCTTGACTCAAAGTCTGTTGAGAGGTACAGAGAGTGATCCAGGATTGAATCACTAGCAGCGGTCAAAATTTATCCTTAGTAACTAATGGACTAAGGAATTTTTCTCGATTATGGAGATGGTTAAAGAGTTCGTCGTAAAGGGTTACGTTGATGCAAGCTTTGACACTAATCCGAATAACTATGAGTAGTGAAACGGATTCGTAGAGTAGAGTAGATATTTGGAGCATTTTCGAATAGCACGTAATAGCAGCATCTATAAGATGACATAAAGATTTGTAAAGAACGCACGAATCTGAAAGTTTCAGAACCATTGACTAAAACCTCTCTCACGAGCAAGACGTGATCAGACCCCATAACTATATGGGTGTTGGATTCGTAGGAATCACATGGTGATGTGAACTAGATTATTGACTCTAGTGCAAGTGGGAGACTGTTGGAAATATGCCCTAGAGGCAATAATAAATTAGTTATTATTATATTTCTTAGTTCATGATAATCGTTTATTATCCATGCTATAATTGTATTGATTGGAAACACAATACTTGTGTGGATACATAGACAAAACACTGTCCCTAGTAAGCCTCTAGTTGACTAGCTCGTTGATCAAAGATGGTCAAGGTTTCCTGGCCATAAGCAAGTGTTGTCACTTGATAACGGGATCACATCATTAGGAGAATCATGTGATGGACTAGACCCAAACTAATAGAGGTAGCATGTTGATCGTGTCATTTTGTTGCTACTATTTTCTGCGTGTCAAGTATTTGTTCCTATGACCATGAGATCATATAACTCACGGACACCGGAGGAATGCTTTGTGTGTATCAAACGTCGCAACGTAACTAGGTGACTATAAGGATGCTCTACAGGTATCTCCGAAGGAGTTCGTTGAGTTAGTATGGATCGAGACTGGGATTTGTCACTCCGTGTGACGGAGAGGTATCTCGGGGCCCACTCGGTAATACAACATCACACACAAGCCTTGCAAGCAATGTGACTTAGTGTAAGTTACGGGATCTTGTATTACGGAACGAGTAAAGAGACTTGCCGGTAAACGAGATTGAAATAGGTATACGGATACTGACGATCGAATCTCGGGCAAGTAACATACAGAAGGACAAAGGGAATGACATACGGGATTATATGAATCCTTGGCTCTGAGGTTCAAACGATAAGATCTTCGTAGAATATGTAGGATCCAATATGGGAATCCAGGTCCCGCTATTGGATATTGACCGAGGAGTCTCTCAGGTCATGTCTACATAGTTCTCGAACCCGCAGGGTCTGCACACTTAAGGTTCGACGTTGTTTTATGCGTATTTGAGTTATATGGTTGGTTACCAAATGTTGTTCGGAGTCCCGGATGAGATCACGGACGTCACGAGGGTTTCCGGAATGGTTCGGAAACGAAGATTGATATATAGGATGACCTCATTTGATTACCGGAAGGTTTTCGGAGTTACCGGGAATGACGAATGGGTTCCGGGAGTTCACCGGGGGGCAACCCACCCCGGGGAAGCCCATAGGCATTGGGGGTGGCGCACCAACCCTTAGTGGGCTGGTGGGATAGCCCAAGAGAGCCCTATGCGCCATAGGAAGAAAAATCAAAGAGAAAAAAAAGAGGAGGTGGGAAAAAGGGGAAGGACTCCTCCTTCCAAACCTAGTTGGACTCGGTTTGGAAGGGGAGGGTTTCCCCCTTAGGTTCGGCCGACCCCCTTGGGAGTCCTTGGACCCCAAGGCAAGGCTCCCCCCTCCTCCCCATATATATACGGAGGTTTTAGGGCTGATTTGACACAACTTTGCCACGGCAGCCCGACCACATATCTCCATGGTGTTACCTCTAGATCGCGTTTCTGCGGAGCTCGGGCGGAGCCCTGCTGAGATAAGATCACCACCAACCTCTGGAGCGCCGTCACGCTGCCGGAGAACTCATATACCTCTCCGTCTCTCTTGCTGGATCAAGAAGGCCGAGATCATCGTCGAGCTGTACGTGTGTTGAACGCGGAGGTGCCGTCCGTTCGGCACTAGATCGTGGGACTGATCGCGGGACGGTTCGCGGGGCGGATCGAGGGACGTGAGGACGTTCCACTACATCAACCGCATTCACTAACGCTTCTGCTGTACGGTCTACAAGGGTACGTAGATCACACATCCCCTCTCGTAGATGGACATCACCATGATAGGTCTTTGTGCGCGTAGGAAATTTTTTGTTTCCCATGCGACGTTCCCCAACACTGTCAACTTTGAGATCAACGGCCACCAGTACAACAAGGGATACTATCTAGCTGATGGTATATATCCTTAGTGGTCAACTTTTGTGAAGACAATCTAGAACCCCCAAGATGAGAAGAGAAAGAGATTTGCCCAAATGCAAGAGAGTGCTAGAAAGGATGTGGAACGTGCTTTTGGTGTGCTTCAATCCCGACGGGGTATCGTTCGAAACCCTGCACTGTCATGGGATGAAAGGAAGCTTTGGGAGGTGATGACTGCTTGTGTGATCATGCACAACATGATCGTCGAGGACGAGGATGATGACACTATCTTGGACCAAGGATTCAATTATCAAGGTGAAAATGTTGAGCCCATGCACCAAGAACCGGCCACGTTCCAACAATTTGTCCAGTTTCATCGTGAGTTGCGTGATTGGCACACTCATTTGGATCTTCAAAATGACTTGGTTGAGCACATGTGGGATCATATTGGCAATCAATAGATGTATTGGTTAATTTTATGTTCATTCAAGACAATTTCGATTTGGTTGTAAAACTATTTTATTTAGAGACAATTTCGATTGGGTTGATGTGCAAACTTGTTTTGATACGAAAATATGGGCATTTTAGGCCCTGGCGGACAGGATAGGACAACGGATGCGGCCGCGCGCTGGGCGCACGGCCAGCGCATCCCAGGACAGGCCCGGACACGACCCCATTGCCCCGCCCAAACATACAGAATCATGGCAAAACGAACGTCCGTTTGGGGTCGCACGGTGGAGTTAGCCTTAATAAAGATGCCAATCAGCCAATGGGTTGGGGTTTGCACGGGTTGACCAATCCCATTGTTAGATTCAGGCACAAAATTGAGGCCTCTCGGGGCGCTTGCAATTTCGGCCGTCGGATTGCGTTTCCAAACGAATTCGGTTCGTCGGATCTTGAGATGAATTGATCCTGGCCGTCGGATCGTCTCTGATGTGACTAGCAATGAATAATGTCTTTCCTTATACACTCATGTTGTCTCTGTGTATTAGAATGACTCGCGGGCCCTGGGCGGGTGGGCTCTAGCCGTTAGTGCGTGTGGTGGGTGGTGCTCTCGGTGCTTGTCCTTCTCTGCGTGTTGGCCGTGCCATCGCGTGTTATTTTCGATGCTTGCCGAGGATAGTTTTGACATTCCACGTCTTGCCCCTTGCGTGGCACTCCGTTTGTGGCTGACTCTTGAGGGTAAAGGTGAGGAGATCGGTTGGCTGAGACCAAATTGTAGCCTCGCTCTTTCGTTGTCCTCCGTTTTCCTTCCTTCTTCCTCCCGTCCCAAACCAGCAGCCGCCCCCACCCTGTCGATGAAGATGGCCACTTGTGAGCTCCACCCTCTCTCCATAGGAGCCAACCGCTGTCGTTTCACCTTCTCGAGAAGATCAGGTGAAGGCCATATCCGCCACACCACAGAACGGTGCTTCCGCTGACACGCTCCTCTGTCGTTCCCGAGCCCGGTGACAAAGGAGATGCACTATCATCCCCTCCCCGCACGATGGTGTACGTAGGAGGTGGATATCTCCGCCGAGGTTGGCGTGCCTCCCTCCAGATTTGTGCTACTGATGGCGATGGCAACCGGTAAGCAGCACACACCTACCACGCCAACCCCCACCACCATGCTCCTCCGAAGGTATGCCCACTTTGTGATGCCTACTTATTATTCCTGCTGATGCTAATCCTCTTTCTCATGTAAGGCTCTACCAGATCCGCTGTTGCTCGTGTTGTTGCTCTTTGTGTTGTTGCTTCTGTCTTGGGGCGTTTGCAATGTTGTGCCTCGCGGTAGTCAGGCATATCCTGCCAGCGCTTGGAGGTGGATGTACTTAGACAGAACAAAGCATGAATGTCGGCAACCTCGCATCGTCTACATATCCCCAGTTATATGCCTTTCTCTAATTTGTTAACAACCCCAGTTCACTTTGGGTCCTTAACGTGTGTGTTCTTCTCCAATCCATACTCTTGATGCTTCATGTGATTACTTTTGCGGCAGTTCCAGTTTGTTGCAATGAGATGGCTCATATTCTGTTGAACTCAAACTCTGTAGGCCTCCCAACATTTTGAAGACACATTATCCAGTTATTTTACTATCTTGGTCTCAGCTAAGGAACTGTTGGAGCTTCCTTGCCACTTGAGAAGAGCTTGCATTGCATATGATGGCAAGCTCGCTCCTTTATAGTGGTATCAAATGAGAGACTATGATGTAAGTCTGTGTGTGTGTGTGTGTTGCGATCCCTTTTCTACAACTAGACATGCAGGTCAGTGTTTGTGTTTGTGTGCAGAATCTCGGGAGGGACAAAAGCAGGGCCGACCCTGAGAGGGGGGGGGGGGGCGAGCGGGGCGGCTGCCCCGGGCCCCAGGAACCGAGGGGGCCCCGCCCAGGTATGTGAGAGAACCCGTACCCTAACCATCGGAGTCGCCATTAGAACAGTACAAACAGTTATGTGTCTCAACCAAGAAGAAAGAGTAACGAAGTTGTGGCTGGGCCTTGGGCCTTGTTCTTTTCTGTAAGGGAAGATGCGGCATGCCTGTTGTTGGTTAAGTGGTGGTGGGCCTTAGTAGAGAACGCCCCGTTTCAGTAGGAATTGATGTCGTTAGTGACAAATGCTTTGTGTACGTTGCCCTTTGCTATGGTGGAAAATCAGCGCTGCATTAGGCTCAACCCTAGCAAACAAATACTAAAAATAAAATAAGAACAAGAAAACTAAACATGGTGGCAAAGACCAAAGAACCACAAGTGACACACATGGCCAATGGAAGGTTGGTGATGCTGGAGCGCACGGCGACAATAGCGAATCATGAATTACATGGTCGGTATTCTTGTTTTCCATGCATTGTACTACTCATGTTGATAGTTAATTGTGTGTTAATTGTTTTCCATGCATTGAAAGTATTCTTGTTTTCATCACCTATATTTAGTGATCATCTACATTTTCTCAGTATCCTACTTTGGTATTAGAATGTGTATGTGGAGAGTGAATTTTTGGAACGTGCGTGCATTGGAAGACTTTATTTTGAATATTTTAAAAGTCACGTTTGAAATTTCAAAAATCCCAAAAATAAATCTACATGATTATATGGATTGGTATTCCTCGTGTGTAAAGTTTGGTCATGAAATAAGTAAACATGTGAGCCATACAAAAATTACAAAATGATGATTTCAAAATACATGCATTGTTCATCTTTTTGAAATCATGATTTTGTCATATGTGTGTAACTCACATGGTTACTTATCTTACCATCAGAATTTGCACTTGTGTAACATACATCCGTATGAACATTTGGAGTAATTTTTGAATTTTTTGACATTGTTTAAAATATAGGTCTCCAATGCACCTGTCCACCAAAGTGACTTTTTGGTATATGTGAGGCTAACTTGCATGACAAGTCGAGTGGAAACCATACTGCACTTGTCGGCAACAATAATATGATTTCATAGAAGTAATCTTTTGAATTAATTTTCTTTGCGACGACTGAATTCTATTGTTGTTGGTATGATACCATCAACCTTGACACTGTTCCTTTGAATATTAAAGAAAAATAAGGACCTTATATTCTAATTTCGCCCCGGCCGCCCAAAAACTCAGGACCGGACCTGGACAAAAGAGAAGCTCAGGAGGGGCAAAAGAGGGGGTCGTTGGGAGATGACCAAAGGGCAAGGACGGGGAAGTGCATCACAACACCACTGCCCTGTTTCTCTTTTTGTCGCTGACTCGGCTTAGGGTGCTCATTTGTACCCATGTTGGAGGGTATGTTTGTCTTCTTTCCTATAATTTCCTTTATTGTAATTACCATTTGGGAGTAGGCTACGAAGTACTTGGCCTAGGTGTTTGAATTTATAGGGACAGACATGTTATTTGTTGCCTTGGTTATATTGATATATATGAGGAATTTCATTGTGTGTATGCGTACATTTCTTTTGTTATGGATTTTATTTGCTCGGCAAAGTGCAAAACAACGAAAAACATCATGTATAGCTATTTCAAATGCAAGATTAGGAGGTGCTCCTCTTTGCTTTTCATTTCCGCACTTTGATTTTGACTTGCTAATATATGGGCTTTTCTAAAATGGACATTCATAGATCTAGGAAAGAAGAGAAGAACAGGAAATCTGAAAACTATCAAAGAGGCTCCGAATGATGAATATTTTGAGATGTCGACACACATGGTAAAACATGTTTTGGTACGTTAGTGCTAAGCATGCTTATTTTTAAACCTGAAACAATCTTTATATTGGCGGGCTCTCTAAATCATTAATTTGAATTTCACTAATTCCTTTCAATTATGAGCTTTGATTCAATGTCCTGCATTTTAGAAAGCTCAAGCTTGAATTGCTCTGTTTCTGGATTCAAACCTTCTTGAGTTCTGCGATCACAAATATCTTACCCACAGATAAAGAAACCTGGATATTCTTACACATAAAAGGTGTTTTCTTACATGTAGGTGCCTTCTTTTAATCTGTGCATGAGCCATGTTACATGTAGTTAGGTAATTTAGTTAATACATTCTTAAATATAAGTTGTTTGTGTTCTTTTGATTTTGTTTGGTTATGATGAGAAAAAGAAGAACTACTTCTATGATGGCAATATGGTCCAAAGTAGTGATTTCCCATTCACACCTCAAACTCTACATCTTTAATCTATCTCATATTGCTGAAATTGTGTTTTTGTTTTGTTTTGTTTATGCCGGGTTGACTATGATGTGCTCATCATTGACTCCACCACCGCTGATTTTGAGGATGGTACCTCCAAGAATGACCAAACTCGTGAGCACGTCGTCCTTGCATTCACTCCAATTGATTATCTTCTATTTAATAAGGTATACGTGCTAGTATTAAACTTTGAAACACTGATTCTCATGGGTGGCCATAAGGTTTATGTACTCTTTTGCTATCCACTTGATCAGAGAGGTTTAGAATAATTTAGTACATTGACATTCCCATGTTCATTAGTACAACAACCTTTTTTATAATTAGATGGAGCCACTGAAATTCTATAAGTGAACATGTTCTATATTAGATTGAGTGTGATATAACCAAATGTATTTTGCCACCCCTTCAATTGCATGCTTATTTTGCCGCCTCTTTGATACTCCCTTCGTTCCTAAATATAAGTCTTTTAAGCGATTTCACTAGTGGACTACATACGGAGCAAAATGAATGAATCTACACTCTAAAGTATGTCTATATACATCCGTATGTAGTTCTCTAGTGGAATCTCTAAAAAGACTTATATTATGGAACGGAGGGAGTACATAGCTTATCTCAAAAAGAGTTTTATCTATTCATGAGCAAACATTACTGTTTATGAGCATGTGTTTATGCGAATTTTTCTCTGGGCAGGTGTGACAGCCCGGTGCCGACGTTTCAGAAGATTCCCCTTTTCTTTCCGTTGCCGTCGTGTGGGTATTTTCATTTGTCGCATCATCATCGCATCATGCGCATCATCAGCATTGCATCGGCATCCCGTTGCCGCTAGTTTTTCAAAACTTGCATCCGTTAGTAGTTGCCGGTTCTCGACGTTGCCCGTTCTGAGTCCGACCGCACACGCACGCGCCCGCGGCATCGTCGTAACCCTGTTTTAAAAGTGTGCGTAAAACTTTCTCTGATCGAGGTGAAACTTGGCACGCGGTCGTGATTAGTTATAGCTAGGCCGCCTGTCAAATTTCGTCGCGATCGGAGTTCGTCTGGTACCCGAACGGTCGTCCGTAGCGGCACCGTCTTCGGTCTACCGCGGACGTCTGTCGATGTTTTTAAATCGTTGTCGCGCCGCCCGTTCTCCCTCTCTTCTCTGGATATCCCCTCTACACGGTCGCGTACCCATACCCGCGTTCGGAATCGTCCGAATCCGACCGCACGGTTGGATCCGGAACGAAATTCTGCTAAACCTAGCCCCCCATTGTCTATAAATAGACAACCTCCCCTTTCATTTTTAGTCTCCCCTAACCCTGCCTCAAAAACCGCGCCCATAAAACCCTAGTCGCGCAGCCTCTCTCCTCCCTCCAGCCGCCGGGCCCGCGAAGCCCATCTGGGGCCCGCCCAAGCCCGGATCCAGCGCGCCCCCATCCGGCTCCCTCCTCCTCCCGATCTGCTCCTCCCGCGCCTCCCATGGCCGCCGTGCCCTCCGGTCGCCGCCTCGTGCCGCCGCCCTTGGCCGAGCCGTGCTGCCGGAGCCGCGACAGCCAGCGATCGGTTCCCGCGCCACCCCGCAGCTCGCTCGGGCCCCCGTTGCGCCGCCGCCGGCCGCCGCAACTCTTCCCGCCGGCAGCCGCGCCGCCTCTTGCTGCTAGCAGCTCGCGCAGCCACCTCCTAGCCCTGCCAGCGCCGCCAGCCTCCGGCCGCGCAGCCCCTGTCGCGCTCCGCCAGGCTGCCCCCTCGGTTCCCGCGTCGAATCCGGCTAGCCCGAGGACGACGAGGTTCTTCCTTCTCCAGCCGCTGCGAGCTCCGTCGGCGGCCGATCCAGACCGGGATCCCGTCCCGTGAGCGTCCCAGCCGACCCAGCAACCAGCTCGGCCTCCCCCTCCGCGACCGACCCAGGTGCGCCCCAGATCCGAGCCGGCCCACCTCCTCGCCTCGGCCAGGGCGGCCCCGAGGCCCAGGTGAGACTACTCCCTCGCCCCCAGCGCACCGTAGGCGTTTTACGCCCAGTTCGACCCGATGGGCTTTTAGATTATTTTCTTTTTCCGGTTTAGTTGTATTCAGGAATTAGCTAAATATATAAACGTTCGTAACTTTTGTTTGGTAAGTCGGTTTGAGGCGTGTAGCATATGGATTTCGCGTAGTTTTGCGCGTAGAAGACGATTATCCAACTTGCATAATTATTTGACGTAGTTTTAAGTGCCAAACGCCTAGTTTAACGTGCTGTCCTATATTGTTTCGTTCCGTATTTATTTTTCTTGCGGTCCGGATTGCTCGAGTACCTTAGAAAAAATGCGCATGTTCTAGGGACTATTTTCCCATGTATTTTAGAGTGGTCATTTGTATTTTTGCGTGTATGGATTGCCGGTAGTTTATTTATCCGTATCTAGGTTATTTATCTCGCATTTATGTGTGGCTATATTTTGTGTTGCAACCCCACATATTTTATATGTTTCCGGGGTAGAAAAATCCATTGGATTTTTCTGTGCAATTAGTTTTAGCTTTCGAGTTAGTTAGTTCGCGTGATATTTTGCCGTGATGCCCTTTTGTTTATTAAGTAGGATTTATTCCATGCGTCGTGTGACAGAGTTGTCAACTAGGAAAGTTGTTCTTGGGTGTTTAGACTAGCCCCGGGTATTTTTGTTCACAATAGAAATGCATGTTTAGGAGTGTTTGCTTGCTCTCAAGTTGCTAGAAATAGTGTTGATTTGGAGGTGCTGAAATATTTCTAAGTCGGGAATCAGTTATTATTTTGTTGCTGTTTTGTTGCTTCTATCTTGTGATCCGTAGCTCTTTTGAGGTTGGTCCAATGGAGTTAGTTGTACCCATTGTGTTTCTCTAGCATGCTGCAAATTGTCATGCCATATGGAGTCCTTTAGCTATAGGTTTTGCTGCTGTCAATATTGCTTCAGATGAAAAACTGCACTTTCATGAGGTGTAATTTTCACAAAGTCTGAAATAGTGAGTGGGATGCCTTTTTGTGACTTCTTTCCCTAGTGATCCATGATGCCATGCTAGTTGTTGTTAGTTGTTTGAAGTAGTGCTTCTTGCCCTCTTCCGTGCCATTCCTTGCGTGAGCATATCGGAGTTGTGTAGCCGTAGTTGTGGGGCGTAGAAAATGCTATGTGGCTGATTTTGGCAGATTGTAGTGATTTCTTGATTTGCTCGTATCTTTTGAACCGTAGCTCCGTTTTGATAGTGACCTACATGAAACTTGCTTAGAATCTCGTGTAGTTTCATTTTATCTTGCTGGTTGTATGTTTTGAAGTGCTCGTGACCGTCGTTGCACACATATTGCATTCATGCCATCATATCTTGCGGTGCTTGTATCTTTTGATCCGTAGCTCCGTTGGAGATGTTCTTTATGTGTAGATTGCTTTAAATGACGCGTAGAACCACGAGAACCTATTTGTTTTGCTATTTAACAACTAATTAAATGTGTTAACTTTGATCTGGACAGAATTGTAAATTAACATGTGAGGTCGTCTCGGAGATGTTATATGTCATTTCCGACCTCACTTAAAATGTCTAGATAGGTAGTTTAATTCCCGCTTCACCTCTTGCATGTTTGACGACACTAATATTGCCGTGTAGATAACCGGGAGTGAACTATATAATTCATATGTGGAGTTTCGTCAATATGCAACTCGTTGCATATTGAACCTCACTTAATGTGTAGTGTTTGATTGTGTGAATTGTGATGCCGTGACTTGCATGTATTCAACTACTCATGCATCATATGTGTTGTGCATCGTGTGGTGAATTCCGTGTGTTGATTTGTGTTTCCGGTTTGCTTCGTCTCGATAGAGTTCCGCAGCGTGCCGGATTGTGAGGACCCGTTCGACTACGTCGGTTCGTCTGCTTCACGGAGGCATTCTTCTTCCAAGCGGGATCTCAGGCAAGATGACCATTTCCTCAGATACCATTACTGTCATTGCCATGCTAGTTATTTCGATGCTATCGTTATGTCTCGTTGCCTACCACCTGTTAAATATCAGCCTCTCAACAATGCCATGAAACCTTCAACCTGTTCAACCTAGCAAACCACTGTTTGGCTATGTTACTGCTTGCTTAACCATGTTGTTAGCGTTGCTAGTTGCAGGTGCATTGCTTCCATGTGAAAGCATGGGTTCCTTGTTATATCACCATATTAAATAATATTTAATTTAATGCACCTATATACTTGGTAAAAGGTGGAAGGCTCGGCCTTTCTAGCCTGGTGTTTTGTTCCACCTTTGCCCCCTTAGTTTTCGGCTACCGGTGTTATGTTCCATAAATGAGCGCTCCTAACACGATCGGGGTTGTTATGGGGACCCCCTTGATAATTCGTTTTAGATTAAAGCCGGTCTAGCAGGGCCCAACTTTGGTACTACATTTGCCTAATAACTAATGAACTGCATAGGGAGTAATTAACCCAAGGAAATTTAATCAACCCCCCGGGCCAGTGCTCCGCATGAGTGTTGGTCCACCCACCTAGCAGTCGACGGTGCCACCACGGGGCAACTCGAGGTTTGGTTCCCGTCCACTTTGCATAGACGGTGTGTCCTGAGAACGAGATACGCGGCTCCTATCGGGTTCGTCGACACACCGGGTGGCCTTGCTGGATTAGATTTACCTTTGACGAGATATCTTGTGCATCGGGATTCCGGTGATGCTTTGGGTAATCTCAGAGTTGAGGTTTTCCACTAGGGAATCCGACGGGATCGCGAGCTTCGTGATTGAGGATTTCTATGCGGCTTGTGGTAATTTGTGATGGACTAGTTGGAGCATCCCTGCAGGGTTAAATCTTTTCGGAAAGCCGTGCCCGCGGTTATGTGGCAACGTGGAAGCTTTGTTTAACACTGGTTCTAGATAACTTGAAGTTAACTTAATTAAAATATGCCAACCGTATGCGTAACCGTGACTGTCTCTTTCGTGAGTTCCTTCTCCGATCGAGGACACGGTGGGGTTATGTCTGACATAGGTAGGTGTTCAGGATCATTCATTTGATCATCAGTAGGTCACGTCCGTTATGCGTAGATCATTCCCCCTCTTATTTCTTGTACTCGTAAGTTTAGCTACTAAATTTATGCTTAGCCGCTGCTGCAACCTCACCACTTAACCATGCCTCATCCATTAAGCTTTGCTAGTCTTGATACCTTTGGAAATGAGATTGCTGAGTCCCCTGTGGCTCACAGATTACTACAACACCAGTTGCAGGTATAGGTAAAGGTTACTTGACGCGAGCGCGTTGATTGTTCATTTGGAGTTGCTTCTTCTTCTTCTTCTTCTTCTTCTTCTTCTTCTTCTTCATCGATCTAGGATGGGTTCCAGGCCGGCAGCCTGGGATAGCAAGGATGGACGTCGTTCTTATTTTTCTCTTTTGTTTTCGTCCGTAGTCGGACCCTGCTCTTACTCTTGATGATTATGTAATGTACTGATGTGACTCTAATGGAGCTTGTGACGAGTGTAAGCCAATTCTATATATATTTCTTTTCTTTTCAGTACATGTACTTGCAACGATATCCATTCTTGCGACACGACGAGATGCGCTTCTATCCCTGACGAGGCCCTCGTGCCAAATTGAGGATAGGGTCGCATCTTGGACGTGACAGCAGGTTTGCTTTCTACTTCTGGACGATTGGTTGGTCGCAAACAATTTATGCAGGAACACTAACTCTTGTGTCTGGGTTTTGGCTGGTTTCTTCTTGAGGATAGCTAGGACGACCATTTGAAATTTTGGACTATGCTCAGCGAGGTGTCGTTATTTGAGCGGATACAATGGCCTTGCTCCATATGATAGGTAGTTCTTCTTTGCTTTCATTGGCTACATGTACTTCTGTAGCCCGCTGATTCCTGCACAACTCCTTCATAATTTGTTTTATATGTGTGCATGTAGAAAAATTAATGGGTATTGCTGAGGAAGCGAGCTACCGGTGTAAGTTTGAGGAAGAGAAGAAAAAAACAAGTGAGTTTGATTGGTAAGTTCGTAAGCAGAAAAATGTGGGTTGCGGTGTTTGCGCCTCTGAATTTTCTCATTATTATTTTCAGAAAGGCATGTTAGTGGAAGAGTTAAGATGTTTGGAATTTTACAGAGCGAGACAAATAAATTTACTAATCCAGTATCAAATCTGAGATTTGTAAGTTGCAACAATGATGTTATTAGTAAGACTAAAATATAGTTCAAGATCAAGTTGTGTGTTCTCTTACCAATCTCATTGACCTTTGTTGCACCACTGAGTGTAATCAGAGTATAATTGTATTGTTGCTTCACGGTGCTTTCCATCAAGATATATGGTATATGCTCATCCTATGCAATTTAATTGTTAACTACTCCCTCCATAAATTAATATAAAAACGTTTAGATCACTATTTTAATCATCTAAACACTTTTATATTAATTTGCATAGGGAGTAAGAGAGCGAATATTCAATTTGGCTCTAGGGAGCATATGCTCCTGCATGTTAAAAATGGATTTTACAAATGTATTTTTTTTTTGAAAAAAATAGATGTGTTCGTGGTCACACTCAAATGACACATGTAAATTTACAGGTGAAAAACGTAAGTATTTTGGCATGTGCAAAAAGAACAAGTCAAACGTCAAATGTTACCTTCAAATGTTACACTTAATTTTGTTTTTTTCACCAACGAAGCACCGCTATCCCATATAGCATGAAAATTGGCAAGCACACTTGCCACACTAATATGAACAACTACAAAAAAATTCAGATTTTTTGAAACTTATTTACTATTTATTTTGATTTACTGTTCATTAGGGAGCATATGCTCCCCAAAGCCAAAAAAGAGAAAAAAGAGAGGCGATTTCCTATGTATGGTGGTAGCTACGCACCCTTTAGTATAAGTGCTTTTTTTGATATACGAAGTGTCGATTTCAATGGAATTGGCACAAATGCATTTTTGTTGTAGATGAATGACTTTTTCACTTTTATTTATCTTTTTTGTTACCTTTTTAACACAAGTGTCTTTTTGTTGTGTAGAAAGGACGTTTTTCACTTCTCTCGTTCTTTTTTTCTTACCCTTTTGGCATAATTACATGTTTGCTTGACTAGATGGTCCAAAACAATGATATTTTTGCTATAGAGTTATTTTTCATATTTCAAAATAATTTATTAAATTAATTAGAGATAAAAATTGGGGCCATTTGTAGCTACCATCATGGGTAGTAAATTATTTTTCTACTTTAAAAAATCATCCCACCTTTATATTTGTGCACAACATCACTTATCATGTTGTTTCTCGTACGACGTTGTGAAAGAATTCATATGATTTTTTGGGGTCGTCAAGTGTTTGTATGGGGGTGATTTATTTTCTTCCGTTGCAACGCACGGGCATGTATGCTACTCCCTCCGTTCTTAAATAGAAGTCTTTTAAGTGATTTTACTAGGTGTCTACATACGAAGTAAAATAATTGAATATACACTCTAAATATGTCTATATACATTCGTATATAGTTCACTAGTGAAATCTCTAGAAAAACTTACATTTAGGAACGGAGGAAGTAGTATGTATCTTTACCTACTAATAAAGCAAATATTGCTTCTGCCGTACGTCATTCAAATTGTCCCTAAAGTTGACTAAAATTACCCACCAATGTCACCTATAAGTCATAAAAAAACGTTTCAAACAGGAAAACTCAGGACTGGGCCGGCCCATCTAGGCACCTCCTATATTACGTTCTGGGCGTTGGAAAAAGATGCAGCACACCTGTTTGGACCGGCCCATGAGTGGGCGCGTGTTTTTTAGTTTTGTTTTTTGATTTTTCTTTTCAGTTCCATTTTATTTTCTACTTTAAATAATTTAGAACTTCAAATAGCTTTTCTCCATTTTAAGAAACACAGAATTTCGAAATAAAATATTCAAAATAACTTTTTTTTTGAGAATTTAAAAACTACTGGAGAGTTTTGAAAAATGTTTGCATATACAAAAAAAGGTTTAAATTTTGAGAAAATGTCCATAAAATAAAAAAAGTCAATAATTTTAAACAAAAGTCCGTGTAAAAATGTTAAAAATAGTTCGTGCCTCTGGTTTTAGTCTCGTTTTTTATTTTCATTTTTCTGTTCCATTTTTGAATTTAAATAATTTAGAACATTGAAAAAGTTTTGCAATTTATAAAACTGAGAGTTTTGAAAAATCATAAAATGTTTGAAGAAAACATAAAACGTTTGTGAATTCAAAAAATGCTCGGGATTTTTCTAAAAGTGTTTGCATATTCAGAAAAATGTTCATAATTTTGAGAACAATGTTCGTGAAAACAATAAAAGTCCATGTTTTTGAAAAAAAAATTACGTATATTTTTGAGTGCAATTGAAAAAATGTTTGCTAATTTAAAAAATGTTCATACATTTCAAGGAATGTCCTAAAATTTTAAAGACATAATATAGTCAGCATCATTGAGGATTATAATTGTTTTTCTCGCGTTGCAACGCACGAGCTCTTTTGCTATTATATATAATATAATAAAGCGCCGATCGCTTCGGTCATCCGTCGTGCCACTTCTACAAAAAAAGCCTACGGTGTTTCCTGAGATCAAGCCACAGTCCGGATTTAAGTCAGAAAACGAATCGTTTTTTGAATTTTTCAGAAAACCCTTGATGTTTCAGGTAATCAACCCGCAGTCCGAATTTAAGTTAAAAAACGAATAGTTTTTTGCATTATTCAGAAAACCCCCTGATGTTTCTGGTAATCAACCTGCCCTCCGTATTTTAATAAAAAAAACCCTAACTTTTCAGTTAATTAATCTAAATTTTATCTAAAACAAAATTATCCATATCTTTTAAACCGTAACTCCGATTTTAACATGTTATATATGAAATTTGATTTAAAAAATATGTAGAATCTAAATAGGATGTTATTTTTATCTGTTGAATACTTCTTAAATATTATTTTTGGTGCAAACTTAATCTGTAGTGTACGGTCCTTTTTTCTCTTTTTCCGGCGACGATACGAATTGCAATAAACATCCATTAAATTAAAACCAAATTGAGAGGAAAGAAAACATCGTTAACCACACATGCACAACTTTGAAAAACCTCATGGGAAGAAACAACATATTTCTCATCTTATTCCGAGTGACTGTACATTTAAACACGTTTTCGTTGTGTGAGCACTAACGCCATCGTCGGCAACACAAATGTGATGCCATGTGAAAATATATTATGTTCAGAGCGTGTGTTATTTTCTCTTCCGTTGCAACGCACGGGCTCTTTTGCTAGTATATATTAAAGGGACTATTGTTTCTCCACTATTTTTGGTCTAGCCTGGATTTTGTACGTTGAGTCACAAATTTCGTACATCACGTTGTTCCTGAGTTGTCTTTTTTATTCTGAAAAAGCCAAAAAGTGGGGCCTAACCCAGGACCTTTCAGTTTTGGGCTAATCGTGTTAGCCATTGGACCAAGACGTGCTTGGCGACTTGAGAGTTTCCAAATGAATGGTAAACCCTTTTCACTATACGTTGAACTTTTTTAGATTAACATAAATAAATTATTGCATGACTTTTATCAGAAATAACCTCAAATAAATACGTATATGCAATGCTTGTGATAATATTCAAGGTAGTCATGTCCTCATCACTTCCCACATTGTCTCCAGCCCAATCCGCATCTGTGTACCCAATGAGATCAAACTTGACATCCTTGGGGTGCCATAGACCCAACTTTGAGGTGTGAACAATGTATCTAAGAATATGCTTAACCGCCTTATGATGACTTTTCCTAGGGTAAGCTTTAAATCTTGCACAGATGCCTACACTTAACATGATGTCCAGTCTAGATGCACAAAGATAAAGCAAAGAACCAATTATAGAGTGATAAAGAGATGGGTCTAATGGGATATTGTTTGTATCTTTGTTAAGGGCAAATTTGGTTGGCATGGGCTACTTGCATGGAATGGCGTCAGTCATTCCAAACTTTGCAAGAATGTCCTTGAGATACTTGGTTTGAGACAAGAAAATTCCTTCTTGACAATGTTGAATTTGAAAACCAAGTAAGAAACTCAAGTCCGCATTAAGTGACATCTCAAAGGTCTTGGTCATGGAATCAACAAACTTCTTGCATAAATGGATGTTAGGAGAACCAAAAATGATATCATCTACGTAAATTTGGCATAAGATCAAATCACCCTTTTCCCTCTTTGTGAAAAGAGTCGGGTCGATCACCCCTCTCACAGAACCATCATCGAGTAGAAACTTATTAAGGTGATCATACCAAGCACGAGGTGCTTGTTTGAGGCCATACAAAGCCTTGTGAAGTTTGTACACATAGTCTTTGTGATAGGGGTCAATGAAAACGGGTGGTTGTGATACATATACTTCTTCTTGTAAATGACCGTTGAGAAAAGAACTCTTCACATCCATTTGATGTAAAGTAAAACCATTGAAAGAAGCATGAACAAGTAACATGCGAATTGATTCAAGACAGGCAACAGGGACAAAGGTCTCATCAAAGTCCAAACCTTCAACTTATGAGAACCCTTGAGCCACTAACCTTGCCTTGTTTCTGATGATTACACCATTCTCATCTTGTTTGTTCTTGAATATCCATTTTGTTCCAATGACATTGTGCTCCTTGGTTCGTCTTTTGACTAGAGACCATACTTTGTTGTGCTCGAAGTTGTTCAACTCTTCTTGAATCGCAACAAGCCATTCGTTGTCTGTCAATGCATCCTGTGCCTTGAGTGGCACAACACTAGAGACAAACTAAAAATGAGCACAAAAGTTTGTCAATTGTTTACGAGTAACTCTACCTTCCGATATCCCGGTAAGAATTTGATCAACATCAACACGACCAGCCACACGATGAATGATGGAGGTTAAGGTTTCACGAGGTTCAACTTTGTTCCCATCATCAGCATATTCAACATAAGGATCTGTAATGTGTGGTGGAAGATCTTATTCATGCATCATTTGTTGAGGTTCATCATCATTTAAGGTTCGTCGTCATCGACATGTGCATGTTCTTGTTCTTGTACGTGATGATGAATTTGTTCTTGTTCTTGTACTTGATGGTGGACATCTTCTTGTTCTTGGATTATGGACTCCTCTTGAGGGATGAGATCTTGTGGTGGTGTAGGTGTAGTGGTTGGTTGAGCATGAGTGGTGCTTGTGTCCTCATCTTCACCTTCACAAGGAACATGTTCCATTGGAAGGAGAGCACCTACACCCATGGTTAAAATGTCTTGAGAAGGATCTTCATCACCTGCATCACTTAGATCAACTTGCTCCCCATGGGAGCCATTAAATTCATCAAACACCACGTCACAAGTTTCTACAATGCATCCGGTGAATTTGTCGTAGACCCTATAGGCATGGGAGTTTGATCGATAACCAACAAATATTCCTTCAGATGTTTTAGATTGAAATTTTCCTAACCATTCGCTCTTGTTGAGAATGAACCATTTGCAACCAAATACCCGAAAATAATTGACATTTGTCTTGTTTACGGTTATGAGCTCATATGGTATCTTCTCCAAGATCTTATGAAGGAAGAGACGGTTTGATGCATGGCATGCGGTGTTCACGGTTTTTTTCCAAAAGCTATGAGGTGATTTGTACTCATCCAGCATGGACCTTGCCATCTCCACAAGTGTGTCGTTATTCCTCTCGGCTACCCCCATTTTGTTGTGGGGTATATGGCGTGGAGTATTGATGCTCAATTCCTTCATCACTAATAAGCTCTTCCAAGGTGTAGTTATTGAATTCAGATCCATTGTCACTTCTTATTGCTAAGATTTCTTTGTCAAACTTGTGTCGAGCTTTCTTGGCAAAATCAATGAAGGCGATCTTTGTCTCGTTCTTGGATTTGAGAAAGAACACCCATGTGTATCTTGAGTAATCATCAACAATGACAAACCTATACTTCTTTCCACCAAGACTATCCCATGAAGGAGGCTCAAATAGATCCACATGAAGGAGCTCTAAAGGTCTTGAAGTTGACACTATATTCTTGGGGTATGCTTTGTTTGATGTTACTTCCCGGCTATGCATGCACTACACACACAATCTTTCTCAAAAGATATATTTGTTAGTCCAAGGATGTGTTCACCCTTTAAGAGATCTTGAAAATTTCTAATGCCGACATGGGCTAGCTAACGATGTCATAGCCATCCCTTGTCGGCCTTGGCCATGAGGAAAGTTTCATGGAATGTGCTCTCTTTCGAGAAATCAACCGTGTAAAGGTTACCATCCAACTCCACCACAAAGGCAACTTCAAGAGTATCTCTCTTAAATACTTTTACATCCGTTAGTCCAAATATTGTATCATAACCAACAGAAGCCAATTGAGGAACGGAAAGCAAGTGATATTTTATGGGATTGGACAAGCATGTCATTTGCAAGTGACATGTCATTGGTGATAGCCACCTTACCCAACCCAAGTACCTGTCCTTTAGACCCTCCACCAAAGACAATGCTTATAAATGGTCGAATAGCTTCCATGAAGTCCATGAGCAATGTGCCATCTCCGGTCATATGATTGGTGCATTCGCTATCAATCACCCCTTTCACTCCACCGGATAAGGCATCCTACACACATTTCAAGTCTTGGTTAGAGGCACCCGTTTTACAATGGAACCTCTCAAGTTAGTAGCAAGGGTCTTAGGAAACTAAATTGCGTAGAAACGAAAGGCATTCCTAGGGCCAACAAATTGTGCATAAACATCTCAATCTTTTGCCTTACGAAGCACATATGATGGAGGCATACATTCTTTTGGCTTGTTAGGAGTAGGCTTGCCCCTTGTGACCTTCCTACTCGTAACCTTCCCGACGTTACCCATTCCTTTATCCGTGTGCCCTTCTCGCACAAATATCTCCTTGAGGGGAGTCGTGGACTTGTGTGTCGCCATTTTATTTTTGCTTGTGCTTCGATCAAATCCAATCCCTTCCTTAGACACTACCTCCTTGTGTTGACTCAACACTTGATTGAGGTTCTTTTGTCCTTGGGCACATGACATGAGCCATTTTTCAATTTCAGCCTTTAGCAACCGGTTCTCCTCAAGTACGCTAGCTAGGTTACCACTAGGGTTAGTATCATAAGCATAAACATTTATAATAGGAGAGGAATAAACTTTGCCAAGAGTGTTAAGATAGGTAAGCTTGAGTTCATCAAACTTCTTCGTAAGAATGTTGTGCTCTTCTTCATTTGTCTTGAGGGACAAGTGTAAGAGCTCCCAATCCTTAGAAAGAGTAGCATGGGAGTGTTCAAGCTTACACTTGTCATTTATTAACATATTATAAGCACTTTTAGTCGTTTTCAAAGAGGTAAGTTCTTTAGTGTATTTATCAATGTTTGTACATATTTTTAAACATGATTCATCATTACATGCTTCCTCATATAGGACTTTCTGCTCAAGGATTTCACATTTCTCCTTTTCCTCAGTAACAAGGGTTTCAGGTTCCTTAATGGAGGTGGTGTGCATACTCACCATCTCCATAAGCATACGAAACATAATGGGCTTCTTTCCTTTGAGAAAGCACATGACTTTCTTCATTTTGGCAAACATAGCATCACTTATTTCAGATTCATGATCATGATCCTCTACATCAAGATATTTGTCACTAGATGTGGTAGGGGTAAACAGAGGAGGGTTAGGTCGTGGAGTTACCTTCATCTTGTCCGGAGATGCTTGATCCTCATCGACTTCTACCACACCCTTTGTCATGATACATTTGTGTGTGTTACCCTTGTAGTCTTTCATGTAGTTGTATGTGACAACATCATCACTTTTGTTGACCAGTCTCAATGTGGTTTGAGTGTCTTGGGCTACACCTGCAACACCCCAACATCATCGGGTTCGAATTCGTCTTGAGCAACCATTGCCTTCCCATCTATCTTCTTGAACTTGGAGTTTAATGGGTTGGGCAACTTTTTATTTACAGAAGTCTTCGGAAATCTTGGTTTGTCTTCTCTCTTCTCATAGGGACACTCATTTGAGAAGTGGTTGGTTTCTTCACAACCGTAGCAAGTCCTTATTTTCTTATTTTGGAAACTTCCCTTTAATTTTCCTACACTAAACTTCTTCACAAAGAGGGCCATATCTTCATATGAGAGCCCGTCATCTGAGTCAACCTCATAACCTTCTTCCTCATCTTCCTCTTCTTCTTCACTAACATCATCGTCCCTTACATGATTGGCCTTCAAGACAAGATTTGAATTGGGTGATGAGGAGCCATGCATGGCAAGATGTCTTGTAGCACTGGCATTTGATTCTTCAAATAATTGGAAGGTTGAAATGACATCATCGGGATACATGTCCTTAAAACCATGCTCGCTTCTTATGTTCCATACCATTTGATGGTGATATGGAGCAAGGGCATTTAGAAATTTATCCACAAGAAAACCGTTTGGTCAAGTTGAATCCATCTTGACTCTTGTCACAATCATATGATTCAATATAGGCACCAAGTGTCATCAGTCTCTCAAGATGAAGCTTGGGGTTCTCAACTTTCTCCATGCAAAAATATTGTAATGCCCCTTTCCAATCTCATATTATGCAAGACGAAGAGAAGACGTCCCCGTCTTGGTCATCACAATGCTATCCCATAGTTCCTTTGCATTTGAGAGGTGAATGTAGGGCCTTTTCTGCTTGTTAGACATGTCCTTTCTTATGAGCATGATTGCAGTGTCAGTGACGTGCTTGTCATATACTTCACCCGGTGTGAGATTCTTGGGGTTCACGGGGTTGTGACCTTTCTCCAAGATCCCCAGGATATCATTGTTCGCAAACCTAAGATGATCCTGCATACCAACTCTGCACAAACAAAAATCGACAGTGTCATCAAGTAAAGGAGGGTTTCCCCCAGCATTATACATAGGTTTATCCACTCTAGGTTTTGCATATAACCATGGAACACCGTTGTTGTCACCAACTTGAGGTTGTTGGCCCAAATTGGGGAGAGATGTATTAGATTGCTTTATCACACCCACTGGGTTCTCAAGTGGTGGAGTTCTTGCAACTAATGCATCCAACATCATTTTTACCAAGATCTCAATAGAAGTATCATGCTCCTCTTTCTGCTAGCAAGGGCCCATTCAAGATCCTCAGAAGTGAAGGATCTCCTTTCATCCGAAGATGATGACCCTTTCTCAAGTGGAAGTGCAATGAGGGTGTTCCCATCCTTATCCATCCCACTCAAGTGCGGTTAAGCCACGCGATTAGATCATGAGGATCTAATGCCAATTGAAAGGACCGAGATGGACCTACAGGGGGTGAATAGGTAAAATTACAAATTTTAGTTGTTACTTAGCAATTATTAGGCAATAATGCGGAATACGAAATGTAGCCTAACAATCGCAAGGGTGACAAGGTGAGAACTATGATATACAAGTTAAGCACCTAAATAGATAAACAAGCCACAATATGAAAACAAGTTAAACACGCGAGGAGACAAGTAATAACCACAAATAAGGAGCTAGGGTTAGGAAAAAACGCAAGTATGAGAGACGAGGATGTATCCCGATGTTCACTTCCTTAAAGGGAAGCTACGTCGCCATTTAGAGAGGTGGATGTTACTGATGACCCACAAGTGTAGGGGGTCTATCGTAGTCCTTTATATAAGTAAGAGTGTCGAATCCAACAAGGAGCAGAAGTAAATGACAAACATTTTTCAGTAAGGTATTCTCTGCAAGCACTGAAACTATCGGTAACAGATAGTTTTGTGATAAGGTAATTCGTAACGGGTAGCAAGTAACAAATGTAACAATGGTGCAGCAAAGTGTACCAATCGTTTTTGTAGCAAAGGACAAGCCTGGACAAACTCTTATATAAAGCAAAGTGCTCCCGAGAACAGATGGGAATTTCTGTCAAGCTGGTTTTCATCATGCTCATATGATTCGCGTTCGTTACTTTGATAATTTGGTACGTGGGTAGAACGGTGCTTGGGTACTGCCCTTACGTGGAAAAACATCCCACTTATGATTAACCTCTCTCGCAAGGATCCGCGACTACGAAAGAAGAATTAAGATAAATCTAACCATAGCATGAAACATATGGATCCAAATCAGCCCCTTACGAAGCAACGCATAAACTAGGGTTTAAGCTTCTGTCACTCTAGCAACTGATACGTCCATTTTGCATCATGCTTTCATGTTGATATTTATTGCTTTTTGGTCTGTTATATTACTTGTGGTACCATATTTATGCCTTTTCTCTCTTATTTTGCAAGGTTTATTTGAAGAAGGAGAATCCAGGCAGCTAGAATTCGGGACTGGAAAAGGAGCAAATCCTAGTCCACTATTCTGCACATCTCCAAATGCCCTGAAAAGTTACGTGGATTTTTTCTGGATTATATAAAAAATACTGGGCGAAAGAACTACCGGAGGGTGGCTGCCACGGCGCCACAAGCCCTAACACCGCCACCCCCTGGTGGCGGAGTGGGGGCTTGTGGGCTCCCTGACGGCCCACTAGCCCCCCTCTTTTGCTATATGAAGCGTCCTCGTCCAGAACAAATCAAGGGGGAGCTTTTTCATGGTTTCGCCGCCGCCACAAGGCGGAACTTGAGCAGATCAAATCTAGAGCTCCGGCAGGACGATCCTGCCGGGGAAACTTCCCTCCCAGAGGGGGGAATCGTCACCATCGTCATCACCAACACTCCTCTCGTCGGAGGGGAGGCATCTTCATCAACATCTTCATCAGCACCATCTCCTCTCCAATCCCTAGTTCATCTCTTGTAACCAATCTTCGTCTCGCAACTCCGGTTGGTACTTGTAAGGTTGCTAGTAGTGTTGATTACTCTTTGTAGTTGATGCTAGTTGGATTACTTGGTGGAAGAGTTTACGTTCAGATCCTTGATGCTATTCATTACACCTCTGATCATGATTATGATTATGTTTTGTGAGTAGTTACTTTTGTTCCTGAGGACATGGGATAAGTCATGTTAATAATAGTCATGTGAATTTGATATTCGTTCGGTATTTTGATATGCTGTATGTTGTCTTTTTCTCTAGTGGTGTTATGTGAACGTCGACTACATAACACTTCACCATATTTGGTCCTAGAGGAAGGCATTGGGAAGTAGTAAGTAGATGATGGGTTGCTGGAGTGATAGAAGCTTAAACCCCAATCTATGCGTTGCTTCGTGAGGGGCTGATTTGGATCTACTAGTTTAATGCTATGGTTAGACTTTGTCTTAATTCTGCTTTTGTAGTTGCGGATGCTTGCGAGATAGGTTAATCATAAGTGGGATGCTTGTCCAAGTAAGGGCAGTACCCAAGCGCCGGTCCACCCACATATAAAACTATCAAAGTAACGAACGCGAATCATATGAGCATGATGAAACCAGCATGACATAAATTCCCGTGTGTCCTCGGGAGCGTTTTTCCTCCTATAAGACTTTGTTCAGGCTTGTCCCTTGCTACAAAAGGGATTGGGCCACTTGCTGCACCGTTTCTACTACTTGTTACTTGTTACTCTTTGCTTGCTACGTTTCACCTCGCTACACAATCACTTGTTGCTCTTTGCTTGCTACGTTTCAGTGCTTGCAGTTATTACCTTGCTAAAATCCGTTTATCAGATCCTTCTGCTCCTCGTTGGGTTCGACACTCTTACTTATCGAAAGGACTACGATTGATCCCCTATACTTGTGGGTCATCAAGACTCTTTTCTGGTGCTGTTGCCGGGGAGTGAAGCGCCTTTGGTAAGTGGAAATTGGTAAGGAAACATTTTTATACCGTGCTGAAATTTATTGTCACTTGTCACTATGGAAACTGTTCCTTTGAGGAGTTTTTTCGGGGTATCTTCACCATGAATGGAAGCACGAGGAGTTGCTCCTCAACCTGAGGTACCTACTGAAAATATCTTTTATGAAATTCCTTCGGGTATGCTTGAGAAACTGCTGGCTAATCCTTTCACACGAGATGGATCTTGACATCCAGACTTGCATCTAATCTATGTAGATGAAGTTTGTGGTTTTATTTAAGCTTGCAGGTTTTCCCGAGGATGAGGTAAAGAAGAAAGTCTTTCCTTTATCTTTGAAGGATAAGGCGTTGACATGGTATAGGCTATGTGATGATACTGGATCATGGGGCTACAATCGGTTGAAATTGGAATTTCATCAAAAGTTCTATCCTATGCATTTAGTACATCGTGATCGGAACTTTATTTATAAATTTTGGCCTCGTGACAGGGAAAGCATAGCTCAAGCTTGGGGGAGGCTTAAATCATTGCTATATTCATGGCCCAATCATGAACTCTCGAGATAAATCATCACTCAAAACTTTTATGCTCGGCTTTCTCATGAAGATCGTACCATGCTTGACACTTCTTGTGCCGGTTCTTTTATGAAGAAGGATATTGATCACAAGTGGAATTTATTGGAGAGAATCAAACACAACTCTAAAGATTGGGAGCTGGAGGAAGGTAAGGAGTCAGGTATGAATTTCCAGTTTGATTGCGTTAAATCTTTTGTTGAGACAAACACTTCTAGAGATTTTAGCGCTAAGTATGGACTTGACTCTGAGATAGTAGCTTCTCTATGTGAATCTTTTGCTGGTCATGTTGATCTTCCCAAAGAGAAGTGGTTTAAATATAATCCTCCTATAGAAAGCAACATAGCCAAAACCAATCTAGTTGAGGAGAAAGTCATTGCTTTTAGTGATCTTGTTGTTCCTTGTGCTTACACTGAGAAACCACCATACCCTGCTAGATAAAGGATTATTCTAAAGCTCCAACTGTGATACGTAGGGGTTTCATTAGACCACTTGCACCCCCTGAGGAAATTAGAGTTGAACCTAGTGTTGTTATTATCAAAGATCTCTTAGCCGAAGACATAGATGGGCATGTTATCAAATTCTGTGAGGACTCCGCTAGAATTGCTAAACCTCACGCGAAAGACAAACACTGACCTGTAGTTGGCCTGCCCGTTGTTTCTGTTAAGATAGGAGATCACTGTTACCATGGTTTATGTGATATGGGAGCTAGTGTTAGTGCAATACCTCGTTCTCTATATGATGAAATCAAAGATGAGATTGCACCTGCTGAGTTAGAACCCATTGATGTCACTATTACGCTAGCTAATAGAGACACTATCTGCCCTCTGGGAATTGTGAGAGACGTAGAAGTCCTGTGTGGTAAGACGAAGTATCCTACTGATTTCCTCGTCCTTGGTACTGCACAAGATAGCTTTTGTCCCATCATATTTGGTAGACCCTTTCTTAACACTGTCAATGCTCACATTGATTGCATTAAGCAGACTGTCATAGTAATTTTCGAGAGTGTGTCTCATGAATTTAAGTTCTCCAAGTTTGGAAGACAATCCCATGAAAGAGAGTCGTCTGGTAGGGATGAAATCATTGCTCTTGCCTCTATTGCCGTACCTCCTACGAATCCTTTAGAGCAATATCTGCTTGAGCATGAAAATGATATGCATATGGAGGAGAGAGATGAGATAGATAAAATTGTCTTAGAACAATATCCTATTCTCAAGAATAATCTGCCTGTTGAACTGCTTGGGGATCCTCCCCCACCAAAGGGTGATCCTGTGTTCGAGCTTAAACAGATGCCTGATACTCTTAAGTATGCCTATCTTGATGAGAAGGAGATATATCCTGTCATTATTAGTGCTCTCCTCCCAGAGCGCGAAGAGAAGAAGTTACTAAAAACTCCGAGGAAGCACCGCGCTGCTATTGGATATACTCTTGATGATCTTGAGGGTATTAGTCCTACTCTATGTCAGCACAAGATTAAAACTGATCCTGACTTTAAACCAGTTGCTGATCATCAAAAGATATTAAATCCTAAGATGAAAGAGGTCGTTAGAAAAGAAATATTAAAGCTTCTGGAAGCAGGAATCATTTATCCTGTTGCTCATAGTGATTGGGTAAGTCCAGTACATTGCGTACCTAAGAAGGGAGGTATCACCGTCGTTCCTAATGATAAGGATGAACTAATCCCACAAAGGATTATTACCGGCTATAGAATGGTGGTAGACTTCCGGAAACTGAACAAGGCAACCAGGAAAGATCATTATCCTTTGCCGTTTATCGACCAAATGCTAGAAAGGCTATCAAAGCACACTCACTTCTGCTTTCTAGACGGTTATTCAGGTTTCTCGCAGATACCTGGTGCACAATCTGATCAAGAGAAAACCACTTTCACCTGCCCTTTCGGTAGCTTTGCCTATAGACGTATGCCTTTTGGCTTATGTAATGCACCTGCTGGAATTCTGGACTAGAAAAGGAGCAAATCCTAGTCCACTATTCTGCACATCTCCAAATGCCGTGAAAAGTTACGTGGATTTTTTCTGGATTATATAAAAAATATTGGGCGAAAGAACTACCGGAGGGGGGCTACCAGGGTACCACAAGCCCTGACACCGCCACCCCCTGGTGGTGGAGTGGGGGCTTGTGGGCTCCCTGACGGCCCACTAGCCCCCCTCTTTTGCTATATGAAGTGTCCTGGTCCAGAAAAAAAATCAAGGGGGACCTTTTTCGTGGTTTCGCCGCCGCCACGAGGCGGAACTTGAGCAGATCCAATCTAGAGCTCCGGCAGGACGATCCTGCCAGGGAAACTTCCCTCCCGGAGGGGGGAATCGTCGCCATCGTCATCACCAACACTCCTCTTGTCGGAGGGGAGGCATCTTCATCAACATCTTCATCAGCACCATCTCCTCTCCAATCCCTAGTTCATCTCTTGTAACCAATCTTCGTCTCGCAACTCCGATTGGTACTTGTAAGGTTGCTAGTAGTGTTGATTACTCTTTGTAGTTGATGCTAGTTGGATTACTTGGTGGAAGAGTTTATGTTCAGATCCTTGATGCTACTCATTACACCTCTGATCATGATTATGATTATGTTTTGTGAGTAGTTACTTTTGTTCATGAGGACATGGGATAAGTCATGTTAATAATAGTCATGTGAATTTGATATTCGTTCGGTATTTTGATATGTTGTATGTTGTCTTTTCCTCTAGTGGTGTTATGTGAACGTCGACTACATAACACTTCACCATATTTGGGCCTAGAGGAAGGCATTGGGAAGTAGTAAGTAGATGATGGGTTGCTGGAGTGACAGAAGCTTAACCCCAGTCTATGCGTTGCTTCGTGAGGGGCTGATTTGGATCCACTAGTTTAATGCTATGGTTAGACTTTGTCTTAATTCTTCTTTTGTAGTTGCGGATGGTTGCGAGAGAGGTTAATCATAAGTGGGATGCTTGTCCAAGTAAGGGCAGTACCCAAGCGCCGGTCCACCCACATATCAAACTATCAAAGTAACGAACATGAATCATATGAGCATGATGAAACTAGCATGACAGAAATTCCCGTGTGTCCTCGGGAGCGTTTTTCCTCCTATAAGACTTTGTTCAGGCTTGTCCCTTGCTACAAAAGGGATTGGGCCACTTGTTGCACCGTTGCTACTACTTGTTACTTGTTACTCTTTGCTTGCTACGTTTCACCTTGCTACACAATCACGTGTTACCGCTACTTTCAGTGCTTGCAGTTATTACCTTGCTGAAACCCGTTTGTCAGAGCCTTCTGCTCCTCGTTGGGTTCGACACTCTTACTTATCGAAAGGACTACGATTGATCCCCTATACTTGTGGGTCATCAGCAACCCATCATCTACTTGTTACTTACCAATGCCTTCCCCTAGGCCCAAATAATGGTGAAATGTTATGTTGTCGACGTTCACATGACACCACTAGAGGAGAGACAACATACATCTCATCAAAATATGGAACGAATACCAAATTCACATGATTACTTATAGCAAGACTTATCCCATGTCCTTAGGAACAAACATAATTACTCACAAAGCATATTCATGTTTGTAATTAGAGGATTATTAATAATCATTAAGGATCTGAACATATGATCTTCCACCAAGTAAACCAACTAGCATCAACTACAAGGAGTAATCAACACTACTAGAAACCCCCAGGTACCAATCTAAGGTTTGAGACAAAGTTCGGATACAAGAGATGAACTAGGGTTTGGAGAGGAGATGGTGATGATGAAGATGTTGATGGAGATTGGCCCCCTCTTGATGAGAGGATCATTGGTGATGACGATGGCTTCAATTTCCCCCTCTGGGAGGGAAGTTTCCCGAGCAGAATAGCTTCGCCGGAGCTCAAGATTGGTTCTGCCGAAGTTGCACCTCGAGACAGCGGCGCTTCATCCCGAAAGTTCTAATATGATATTTTCCAAATCAAAACCCTACATATAGCAGAAGATGGGCACCGGAGGTCTGCCAGGGGGCTCACAAGCCCGCAGGGCGCGCCTAAGGGGGTAGGCCGTGTCCCCTGGCTTGTGGCCACCTGGTGGGTCCCCTGATGTATTTCTTTCGCCCAATATTTTTTATATATTACAAAAAATGCTCCATAAGTTTTCAGGACTTTTGGAGCTGTGCAGAATAGGTCTCTCAGCTGCCGGCATTCTCCCTCTTCATGTAAACCTTGTAAAATAAGAGAGAAAAGGCATAAGTATTGTATCATAATGTGTATTAATAGCCCATAATGCAATAAATATCGATATAAAAGCATGATGCAATATGGACGTATCAACTCACCCAAGCTTAGACCTCGCTTGTCCTCGAGGGAAAACCGAGATCGATAAATATGCCCACATGTTTAGAGATAGAGGTGTTGATAAAATTAAAATACGGACATGAAGGCATCATGGTTATATTAAGAACAACAACCCATATTGACATAGAATATCTTATGCTAGAGTAACAATTCATTCACAAGGTAAAATATGAATCAAGAACTCTATTGAGAACTAATAAACTATGATTTTAGTCATTGAATCAATTCCAATTTATCGCAACATAGGAAAGAGTCAATATAAGAGCCTGTAAAGCAAATCCACATACTTAATCATCTTATGGTATTTCATAATTGCTAACACTCACGCGGTACCTATGAGGTCAAAGCTTCAATCGGATAGAGAGAAAGATAGGGGCTTATAGTTTTGCCTCCCAACTATTTACCTCAAGGGTAATGTCAACAATAATAACTCATGATCAGCCACATCCGAGTGGATATATTTGTCTACATCATTCCCCAACACATGATGCTTGCCAAAATATAAAGGCGAAATAAAGGAAATGGTGAATATCACCATGACTCTTGCATAAAGGTAAAAACTAGAAAGTAAAGGTAACAGATAGGCCATTCACAGAGGGAAGCAGCGGTTGTCATGCGCTTTTATAGTTGGATGCACAATCCCTTAATAAAAGGATCGAACGAAGAAAAACGAAGAAAGTAAAAGGTGTGATGGTAATACGATATCGGGGCTCCTCCCCCAAGCTTGGCACAAGCTAAGGGGGGTGCCCATACCCATGTGTTTAGTTGTATTTCTTCGGAGGTGTTGATGTTGGAGTTGTTGGTGGGGTTGAAGGCTTGTCCTCCATCTTCCAAGGCATGGGCTCACCATCATAAAAAGATGAACGAGTCTCCGGGATCCTCAAGTCTGCAACCAAACTCATTCTCTTAAATATGTATTCATACTTACAGTTTTGGATTTGCAAGTCATAGATCTGGGCTTGGAGATGCTCGATTTTCTCGTAAATCCTGAAGACGTGATCCCAGAGGTCCTTAGCGTCTAGCTTCTGCTTATGGGTAAACTCTGCGATCATCAGGTGATTAGCATTGAGTCCTCGTTCCACCATCCCTTGGCACTTGAAGACCTGTTGCTCCATTGCTTCGAGCCTTGTCTCCACGCTTCCGGTCTTCTTTGGCGCCTCAACATCATGGATGTGCAGTACCCCCTCAAGCATCTCAATGGTTTGAGGGTGTTGCAGCACCTTCGCAAGGTAGGGGTAGATACGTCTCCAACGTATCTATAATTTTTTATGGTTCCATGCTATTATCTTGTCAAACTTTGGATGTTTTGTATACCTTTTATATCTTTTTTGGGACTAACCTATTAACTAAGTGCCAAGTGCCAGTTCCTGTTTTTTCCGTGTTTTTCACCCTTTTCAGAGGAGGATTTTAAACGGTGTCCAAATGGAATAAAACTTCTGAAAAGATTTTTTTCGGAACAGAAGATACGCACGGGACGTGAGAACCAAGGGAGGGGCCACCAAGGGACCCCACAAGCCCCCTAGGCACGGCTAGGGGGGGGGCGCGCCTAGCAGGCTTGTGGGCCCCCCGTGGCTCGTCTAGCCTACCTCTTCCGCCTATAAATTCCCAAAAAATCCAAAACTGCGAGAGAGATCCACGAAAATACTTTTCCGCCGCGGCAAGCTTCTGTCTCCGCAAGATCCCATCAGGGGCACATTCTAGTTCCCTGTCGGAAGGGGGATTCGGATACGGAGGGCTTATTCATCAACACCATGACCTCTCCGATGATGCGTGAGTAGCTCACCATAGACCTTCGGGTCCATAGCTAGTAGCTAGATGGCTTCTTCTCTCTCTTGGATCTTCAATACAAAGTTCTCCATGATCTTCATGGAGATCTATCCGATGTAATCTTATTTTGTGGTGTGTTTTTCGAGATCCGATGAATTGTGGATTTATGATCAGATTATCTATGAATCTTATTTGTGTTTCTTCTGATATCTTATATGCATGATTTCATATCCTTGTAATTCTCTTCGAGTTGTGGCTTTTGTTTGGCCAACTTGATATATGATTCTTGGAATGGGAGAAGTGCTTGGTTTTGGGTTCATACTGTGCGGTGACCTCTCCTAGTGACAGAAGGGGCAGCGAGGCACGCATCGTGTTGTTGCCATCAAGGGTAAAAATGTGGGGTTTACATCATTGGTTTGAGTTTATCCCTCTACATCATGTCATCTTGCTTAAGGCGTTACTCTATTCGTCATGAACTCAATACACTAGATGCATGCTGGATAGCGGTCGATGTGTGGAGTAGTAGTAGTAGATGCAGAAAGTATCGGTCTACTTGTCTCGGACGTGATGCCTATATGTATGATCATTGCCTTAGATATCGTCATGACTTTGCGCGGTTCTATCAATTGCTCGACAGTAATTTGTTCACCCACCGTATTATTTGCTATTTTGAGAGAAGCCTCTAGTGAACACTATGGCCCCGGGGTCTACTTCACACCATATTTTCAGCCTTACACTTTTACTTCGTTGCACTTTCCGCCTTAAGATCTCACTTTGCAATCAATCTTGAAGGGATTGACAACCCCTTTATAGCGTTGGGTGCAAGCTCGTTTGTGTTTGCGCAGGTACTCTGGACACTTGGCGCGATTCTCCTACTGGATTGATACCTTGGTTCTCAAACTGAGGGAAATACTTACTGCTCCTGTGTTGCATCACCCTTTCCTCTTCAAGGGAAAAACCAACGCAAGCTCAAGAGGCAGGAGAAGGATTTCTGGCGCCGTTGCCGGGGAGGATCAATTCAAGAACTCATCCAAGTAAGTGTCGCAAACTCATCTCTTGCATTTACTTTTTTGCCTCTCGTGTTCCTCTCCCCCACTTCTGAAAAACAAAAATTTACAAAAATATTTGCCTTTTTCGTTCGCCCTTTTCTCTCGCTTGCTTTCTGTTCGCTTGTGTGCTTGTTTGCTTGATGAAGTCACCATGACTGAAAACACCAAACTTTATGACTTCTCGAATACTGATAATAATGATTTTATTAGTACTCCGATTGCTCCCGCCACTAGTGCGGAATCATACGAAATCAATGCTGCTTTGCTAAATCTTGTTATGAAAGAGCAATTCTCCGGCCTTCCTAGTGAAGATGCCGCATCCCATCTTAATACCTTCATTGAGCTTTGCGATATGCAAAATAAGAAAGATGTGGATAATGATGTGATTAAATTGAAGCTTTTTCCGTTCTCGTTGCGAGATCGAGCAAAAACTTGGTTTTCGTCTTTGCCCAAAAATAGTATTGATTCTTGGAACAAGTGCAAAGATGCTTATATATCCAAGTATTTTCCACCGGCTAAAATAATCTCTCTCCGTAACGATATCATGAATTTTAAGCAACTTGATCATGAGCATGTTGCACAATCTTGGGAGAGAATGAAATTGATGATTAGAAATTGTCCCGCTCATGGCTTGAGTCTTTGGATGATTATACAAATCTTCTACGCTGGTTTGAATTTTGCTTCTAGAAATATCTTGGACTCCGCCTCAGGTGGAACGTTCATGGAAATCACATTAGGAGAAGCCACAAAACTCCTAGACAATATCATGACAAACTACTCTCAATGGCACACTGAAAGGTCACCTACTAGTAAGAAGGTACGCGCTATAGAGGAAATTAACTCATTGAGTGCTACGATGGATGAGTTAATGAATTTGGTTGCTAGTAGAAGTGCTCCTTTAGATCCTAATGACATGCCCTTGTCTTCTTTGATTGAGAGTAGTAATGTGAGCTTGGGCGTTAATTTTGTTGGTAGGAATAATTTTGGCAACAACGATGCTTTTAGAGGAAACTATGTTCCTAGGCCTTTTCCTAGTAACCCCTCAAATAACTTTGGCAACTCCTACAACAATACTCATGGAAATTACAATAGATTACCCTCTGATCTAGAGAGTAATATCAAAGAGTTTATCAACTCGCAAAAGATTTTCAATGCGTCCATAGAGGAAAAACTACTCAAAATTGACGATTTGGCTAGGAGCGTTGATAGAATGTCTAGTGATATTGATGCTTTGAAAGTTAGATGTGCTCCTCCCAAGATCAATATGGATGACACTTTTAAAGCTATGCGTGTTTCCATGAGTGAGAGCAAAGCAAGAACCGCCCAAATTCGTGCTAGACATGAATGGCTTAAAAGGCATGTTCTCGTGATAAGAATCACGAAGCTCTTAAAGTGGTTGGTGTGACTCCCTTTGAATATTTGTTTTCTAGTGTAAAACCTAATGATGCTAGGGCTGGATATGAATCCACTTTGGTTGAAAAGCGCCCCAATGATTCGGAGTCCATCTATCTTGATGCTAAAAGCATTGAAAGTGGGGTAGAAGATATCAAAACTTTGAGTAGTAATGAAACTACTACTTTGGATTTCAAGGAATTCAATTATGATAGTTGCTCCTTGATTGAATGCATTTCCTTGATGCAATCCATGCTAAACTCTGCACACGCTTATAGCCAAAACAAGGCATTTACCGATCATATCGTCGATGCTATGATAAAATCTCTTGAAGAGAAACTTGAGTTGGAAGTTTCTATCCCTAGAAAGCTTCATGATGAGTGGGAACCTACTATCAAAATCAAAATCAAAAACTATGAATGCAATGCTTTATGTGATTTGGGTGCTAGTGTTTCCGCGATTCCAAAGTCTTTATGTGATGGTCTAGGCTTTAATGAGATTGGGGAGTGTTCTCTTAATTTGCATCTTGCGGATTCTACTCTCAAGAAACCCATGGGAAGGATCAATGATGTTCTTATTATTGCAAATAGGAAGTATGTACCCGTGGATTTCATTGTGCTTGATATTGATTGCAATCCTACATGCCCTATCATTCTTGGTAGACCTTTCCTAAGGACTATTGGTGCTATCATCGATATGAAGGAAGGGAATATTAGATTTCAATTTCCTTTGAAGATGGGCATGGAGCATTTTCCTAGAAAGAAAATAAGATTGCCTTATTATGAATCCATGATGAGGGCTACTTATGGTTTGAGCACCAAAGACGACGATACGTGGTTCCATCACCTTATGCCTAGCTAAGGGCATTAAACAATAGCGCTCGTTGGGAGGCAACCCAATGAATTTATCTTTTTCTTTCTGTTTGTTGCGTCCACACCATCATAATTCTGTTATGATTGTGTTTTTTGTGTTTATTTTTGTGTTTGAGCCAAACAAAACCTTTATGATTAGTTTGGTGATGGTTGTTTGATCCTGCTCGAAAAAAGGCAGAAACTTTTCGCTCACTAAATTATTTTTCATTTTTATTCATAAATAGATTTTGAGTTGATTCTTTTTTCTTCTGGTTGATATGCCTTTTTCCCAGGCGTTCGTAATTTTTCAGAATTTGTGAGGTACCAGAAGTATACGAAGTATACAGATTTCTACAGACTGGTCTGTTTTTGACAGATTCTGTTTTTGTTTAGTTGGTTGCTTGTTTTGATGAAACTATGGATAGTATCGGGGGTACTATCCATGGAAAAGTGAGAATACAGTAATCTAACACCAATATAAATAGAAATCAAGATTGCTACAGTACCTAAAGAGGTGGTAGTTTGTTTTCTTGTGCTAATGATATCACAAGTTTCTGTTTAAGTTTTGTGTTGTGAAGTTTTCAAGTTTTGGGTGATGTTCTCATGGACAAATGGATAAAGAGTGGAAAGAGCTCAAGCTTGGGGACGCCCAAGGCATCCCAAGCCAAATTGAAGGACACCAAAAAGCCTAAGCTTGGGGATGCCCCGGGAAGGCATCCCCTCTTTCGTCTTCAATCCATCGGTAACATTACTTGGAGCTATATTTTTATTCACCACATGATATGTGTCCTGCTTGGAGCGTCTTGTATCGTAGGAGTCTTCTCTTTTTTTGTCACAATCATCCTTTCTGCGCACCTTTTTAGAGAGACATGCACTCATCGTGAATTTGCTAGAATGCTCATTGTGCTTCACTTATATCTTTTGAGCTAGACCATTTTGTTCTATGTGCTTCACTTAGATATTTTAGAGCACGACGGTGCGTAACTTGGTAGTTGGCTTATGCTATGAAAGTAGTCCCAAAGGTGATAGGTACCCAAAGAGGATACAATAAAACCTCCATCTACATGTGCATTGAGTATAAAGAGAAGTTTTGTTTCCTCTCAATTAGTTTTGAGACGTGGATTTGGTAATATTAAGAGTTATGTTAGTAGGGTGTTGTGAATCTAGAAATACTTGTGTTGAAGTTAGTGATTCCCGTAACATGCACGTATTGTGAACCGCTATGTTAGGAATTCAGAGCATAATTGATCTATTGATTGTCATCCTTTGTGTTGCGGTCGGGATCGAGTGATGGTTTACACCTACCAACCCTTCCCCTAGGAGTATGCGTTTAGCACTTTGTTTCAATTACTAATAAAAACTTTCGCAATAAGTATGTGAGTTCTTCATGACTAATGTGATTCCATGGTATAGATGCACTTTCACCTTCCACCATTGCTAGCCTCTCTAGTACCGTGCAATTTTCGCCGGTGCACAAACCCACGATATGCCTTCCTCAAAATAGCCACCATACCTACCTACTATGGCATTTTCATAGCCATTACGAGATATATTGCCATTCAACTCCCACCGTTCCATCTCATGACTTGTGTCGTCACTCTCATATTGCCATTGCATGATCGTAAGATAGCTAGTGAGATGTTTCAACGTCATACGCCAAGCTAGATCGTTGCACATCCCGGTACACTGCTGGAGGCATTTCCTATAGAGTCATCATCGTTCTAAGCTTTGAGCTGTGAGTAAATAAAAGTGTGATGATCATCATTATTAGAGCATTGTCCCATGTGAGGGAATAAAAAAAAGGCCAAAGTTGCCCACACACAAAAAAAGATAGAGATGGAAAGAAGCCAAAGAGCCCAAACAAAAAAAGAGAGAAAAAGAGAGAAGGGACAATGCTACTATCTTTTCCACACTTGTGCTTCATAATAGCACCATGTTCTTCATGATTGAGAGCCTCTCATTTTGTCACCACCATATACTAGTGGGAATCTTTATTATATAACTTGGCTTGTATATTCCAATGATGGGCTTCCTCAAAATTTCCCTAGGTCTTCGTGAGCAAGCAAGTTGGATGCACACCCACTAGTTCTCCTTTTGAGCTTTCACATACTTATAGCTTTAGTGCATCCTTTGTATGGCAATCCCTACTCATTCACATTGATATCTATTAATGGGCATCTCCATAGCCCTTTAATACGCCGAGTCAATGTGAACATCTCCTCCTTTTTGTCTCACAACCACCACCACACTCTATTCCACCATAGTGTTATATCCATGGCTCACGCTCATGTATTGCGTGAGAGTTGAAAAAGGTTTGAGAAAGTAAGAGTGCGAAAACTATTACTTGGCCAATACCGGGGTTGTGCATAATTTAAATTAGTTGTATGGGGATGATGGAGCATAGCCAGACTATATGATTTTGTAGGGATAACTTTCTTTGGCCTTGTTATTTCGAAAGTTCATGATTACCTTGCTAGTTTGCTTGAAGTATTATTGTTTTCATGTCAATAGCAAACTATTGTTTTGAATCTTACGGATCTGAACATTCATGTCACGTGAAAGAAGTTACAAAGGACAACTATGCTAGGTAGCATTCCACATCAAAAATTCAGTCTTTATCACTTCCCTACTCGAGGACGAGCAGGAGTTAAGCTTGGGGATGCTTGATACGTCTCCAGCGTATCTATAATTTTTGATGGTTCCATGCTATTAGCTTGTCAAAGTTTGGATGTTTTGTATACCTTTTATATATTTCTTGGGACTAACCTATTAACTCAGTGCCAAGTGCCAGTTCCTTTTTTTCCGTGTTTGGACCCTTTTCAGAGGAGGATTTTAAACGGTGTCCAAACGGAATAAAACTTCCGAAAAGTTTTTTTTTCGGAATAGAAGATACGCACGGGACGTGAGAACCAAGGCAGGGGCCACCAGGGGACCCCACAAGCCCCCTAGGAGCGGCCAGGGGGCCGCGCCTAGCAGGCTTGTGGGCCCCCTGTGGCTCGTCTCCCCTACCTCTTCCGCCTATAAATTCCCGAAAAATCCAAAACTGCGAGAGAGATCCACGAAAATACTTTTCCGCCGCCGCAAGCTTCTGTCTCCGCAAGATCCCATCTGGGGCTCGTCCCGGTGACCTGCCGGAAGGGGGATTCGGATATGGAGGGCTTCTTCATCAACACCATGACCTCTCCGATGATGGGTGAGTAGTTCACCATAGACCTTCGGGTCCATAGCTAGTAGCTAGATGGCTTCTTCTCTCTCTTGGATCTTCAATACAAAGTTCTCCATGATCTTCATGGAGATCTATCCGATGTAATCTTCTTTTGCGGTGTGTTTGTCGAGATCCGATGAATTGTGGATTTATGATCAGATTATCTATGAATCTTATTTGAGTTTCTTCTGATCTCTTATATGCATGATTTCATATCCTTGTAATTCTCTTCGAGTTGTGGGTTTTGTTTGGCCAACTTGATCTATGATTCTTGCAATGGGAGAAGTGCTTGGTTTTGGGTTCATACCGTGTAGTGACCTCTCCCAGTGACAGAAGGGGCAGCGAGGCACGCATCGTGTTGTTGCCATCAAGGGTAAAAAGATGGGGTTTACATCATTGGTTTGAGTTTATCCCTCTACATCATGTCATCTTGCTTAAGGCGTTACTCTATTCGTCATGAACTCAATACACTAGATGCATGCTGGATAGTGATCGATGTGTGGAGTAGTAGTAGTAGATGCAGAAAGTATCATGTTGGAAATATGCCCTAGAGGCAATAATAAATTAGTTATTATTATATTTCTTAGTTCATGATAATCGTTTATTATCCATGCTATAATTGTATTGATTGGAAACACAATACTTGTGTGGATACATAGACAAAACACTGTCCCTAGTAAGCCTCTAGTTGACTAGCTCGTTGATCAAAGATGGTCAAGGTTTCCTGGCCATAGGCAAGTGTTGTCACTTGATAACGGGATCACATCATTAGGAGAATCATGTGATGGACTAGACCCAAACTAATAGACGTAGCATGTTGATCGTGTCATTTTGTTGCTACTGTTTTCTGCGTGTCAAGTATTTATTCCTATGACCATGAGATCATATAACTCACTGACACCGGAGGAATACTTTGTGTGTATCAAACGTCGCAATGTAACTGGGTGACTATAAAGATGCTCTACAGGTATCTCCGAAGGTGTTAGTTGAGTTAGTATGGATCAAGACTGGGATTTGTCACTCCGTGTGACGAAGAGGTATCTCGGGGCCCACTCGGTAATACAACATCACACACAAGCCTTGCAAGCAATGTAACTTAATGTAAGTTGCGGGATCTTGTATTACGGAACGAGTAAAGAGACTTGCCGGTAAACGAGATTGAAATAGGTATGCGGATACTAACGATCGAATCTCGGGCAAGTAACATACCGAAGGACAAAGGGAATGACATACGGGATTATATGAATCCTTGGCACTGAGGTTCAAACGATAAGATCTTCGTAGAATATGTAGGATCCAATATGGGCATCCAGGTCCCGCTATTGGATATTGACCAAGGAGTCTCTCGGGTCATGTCTACATAGTTCTCGAACCCGCAGGGTCTGCACACTTAAGGTTCGACGTTGTTTTATGCGTATTTGAGTTATATGGTTGGTTACCGAATGTTGTTCGGAGTCCCGGATGAGATCACGGACGTCACGAGGGTTTCCGGAATGGTCCGGAAACGAAGATTGATATATAGGATGACCTCATTTGGTTACCGGAAGGTTTCCGTGCATTACCGGAAAAGTTTCGGGCTCATCGGTAGTGTACCGGGAGTGCCGGGAGGGGTGCCGGGGACCATCGGGAGGGGTGTCACGCCCCAAGGGGTCTCATGGGCTATGGGAAGAGATAAACCAGCCCCTAGTGGGCTGGAATAAGTTCCCACTAAGGCCCATAAGGTTTGAGAAGGAAAAAACACAAGGTGGAAAGAGTTTCCAAGTGGGAAGGTGGAATCCTACTCCAAGTAGGATTGGAGTAGGACTCCTCCACCTCCAATTTCGGCCAAACCTTGAGGGTTTGAGGCTGCCTCTTCCCTCCCCCTCCCACCTATATATACGGAGGTTTTAGGGCTGATTTGAGACGACTTTCTCACGGCAGCCCGACCACATACCTCCACGGTTTTACCTCTAGATCGCGTTTCTGCGGAGCTCGGGCGGAGCCCTGCTGAGATTAGATCACCACCAACCTCCGGAGCGCCGTCACGCTGCCGGAGAACTCATCTACCTCTCCGTCTCTCTTGCTGGATCAAGAAGGCCGAGATCATCGTCGAGCTGTACGTGTGCGGAACGCGGAGGTGCCGTCCGTTCGGTACTAGATCGTGGGACTGATCGCGGGATTGTTCGCGGGGCGGATCGAGGGACGTGAGGACGTTCCACTACATCAACCGCGTTCTCTAACGCTTCTGCTGTATGGTCTACAAGGGTACGTAGATCACACATCCCCTCTCGTAGATGGACATCACCATGATAGGTCTTCGTGCGCGTAGGAAAATTTTTGTTTCCCATGCGACGTTCCCCAACAGTGGTATCAGAGCTAGGTTCATGCGTAGATGTCTTCTCGAGTAGAACACAAAAGGTTTTGTGGACGGTGATGTGCGTTTTGCTGCCCTCCTTAGTCTTTTCTTGATTCCGCGGTATTGTTGGATTGAAGCGGCTTGGACCGACATTACTCGTACGCTTACGAGAGACTGGTTTCATCGTTACGAGTAACCCCCTTTGCTCAAAGATGGCTGGCAAGTGACGGTTTCTCCAACTTTAGTTGAATCGGATTTGACCGAGGAGGTCCTTGGATGAGGTTAAATAGCAATTCATATATCTCCGTTGTGGTGTTTGCGTAAGTAAGATGCGATCCTACTAGATACCCTTGGTCACCACGTAAAACATGCAACAACAAAATTAGAGGACGTCTAACTTGTTTTTGCAGGGTATGATTGTGATGTGATATGGCCAATGATGTGATGTGATATATTGGATGTATGAGATGATCATGTTGTAATAGAAATATCGACTTGCACGTCGATGGTACGGCAACCGGCAGGAGCCATAGGGTTGTCTTTATACTAACATATGTGCTTGCAGATGCGTTTACTATTTTGCTAGGATGTAGCTTTAGTAGTAATAGCATAAGTAGCACGACAACCCCGATGGCAACACGTTGATGGATGATCATGGTGTGGCGCCGGTGACAAGAAAGGTCGTGCCGGTGCTTTGGTGATGGAGATCAAGAAGCACGTGATGATGGCCATATCATGTCACTTGTGAATTGCATGTGATGTTAATCCTTTTATGCACCTTATTTTGCTTAGAACGACGGTAGCATTATGAGGTGATCTCTCACTAAAATTTCAAGACGAAATTGTGTTCTCCCCGACTGTGCACCGTTGCGACAGTTCTTCGTTTCGAGACACCACGTGATGATCGGGTGTGATAGACTCAACGTTCACATACAACGGGTGCAAAACAGTTGCACACGCGGAACACTCGGGTTAAGCTTGACGAGCCTAGCATGTGCAGACATGGCCTCGGAACACATGAGACCGAAAGGTCGAGCATGAATCGTATAGTTGATATGATTAGCATAGGGATGCTTACCACTGAAACTATTCTCGACTCACGTGATGATCGGACTTGAGATAGCGGATTTGGATCATGTACCACTCAAATGACTAGAGAGATGTACTTTTTGAGTGGGAGTTCTTAAGTAATATGATTAATTGAACTAATTGTCATGAACATAGTCTAATGGTCTTTGCGAATTACGATGTAGCTTGCGCTATAGCTCTACTGTTTTTACATGTTCCTAGAGAAAATTTAGTTGAAAATTGATAGTAGCAACCTTTGCAGACTGAGTCTGTAAAACCGAGGATTGTCCTCGTTGCTACGCAGAAGGCTTATGTCCTTAATGCACCACTCGATGTGCTGCACCTCGAGCGTCGTCTGTGGATGCTATGAACATCCGACATACACGTTACTGATGACTACACGATAGTTCAGTGCAAGATACTTGATGGCTTAGAAGCAAGGCGCCGAAAACGTTGTAAAACGTCACGGAACATAAGTGATGTTCTAAAGAGATGAAATTGTGATTTCACGCTTGTGCCCTTGTTGAGAGGTACGAGACCTCCGACGAGATTCTTTGTCCACAAAGTAAAGGAGAAAGGCTCAATCGTTGAGCGTGTGCTCAGATTGTCTGAGTGCGACAATCACTTGAATCAAGTGGGAGTTAATCTTCCAGATGAGATAGTGATAGTTCTCCAAAGTCACTGCCACCAAGCTGTGAGAGCTTAGTGATGAACTATAACATATCAAGGATAGATACAATGATCCTTGAGCGATTCGCGATGTTTGACACTGCGAAAGTAGAAATCAAGAAGGAGCGTCAATAGTTGATGGTTTGTAAAACCACTAAGTTTCGAGAAAGGCAAGGGCTAGAAGGGATACTTCGTGAAACGGCAAAACAGTTGCTGCACTAATGAAGAGACCCAAGATTAAACCCAAACCCGAGACTAAGTGCTTCTGTAATGAGGGGAACAGTCACTGAGGCGGAGCAACTCTAGATACTTGGTAGATAAGAAGGCTGGCAAAAGTCGAAAGAAGTGTATTTGATATGCATGATGTTGATGTGTACTTTACTAGTACTCCTAGTAGCATGAGGGTATTGGATACCGGTTCGGTTGCTAAGTGATTAGTAACACGAAATGAAAGCTACGGCATAAACGGAGACTAGCTAAAGGCGAGGTGACGATACGTGTTGGAAGTGTTTCCAAGGTTGATATGATCAAACGTCGCACGCTCCCTCTACCATCCGGATTGGTATTAAACCTAAATAATTGTTATTTGGTGCTTGCGTTAAGCATGAACATGATTGGATCGTGTTTATTGCGATACGATTATTCATTTAAAGAGAATAATGGTTACTCTGTTTTCTTGAATAATCACCTTCAATGGTTTATTGAATCTCAATCGTAGTGTTACACATGTTCATGATAATGGTGCCAAAAGATACAGTTGATGACGATAGTACCACTTACTTGTGGCATTGCCGCTTGAGTCATGTTAGTATAAATTGCATGAAGAGGCTCCATGCTGATGGATCTTTGTACTCACCTGATTTCGAATCACTAGTGACATGCAAATCATACCACATGAGCAAGGCCTTGTTTTCATTGAGATGAAATAAGATAGTAACTTGTTGGAAGTGATACATTTTGATGTATGCAGTCCAATGGGTGCTGAGGCACGCAGTGGATATCATTATGTTCTTACTTCACTGACGATTTGAGTAGATACTAGAGTATTTACTTAATGAATCACAAGTCTGAAATATTGAAAAGTTCAATTCTGTTTCGGAGTGAAGTTCGTCGTAACAAGAGGATAAACTGTCTACGATATGATCATAGAAATGAATATCTGAGTTACGAGTTTTGGTACGCAGTTAAGACAATGTGGAAATTGTTTCGCAGTTCATGCCACCTGGAACATCATAGTGTGATGATGTGTCTGAACGTCATAGCCACGCACTATTTGGTATGGTGCATACTATGATGTCTCTTATCGAATTACCAGTATCGTTTATGGGTTATGCATTAGAGACAACCGCACTCACTTTAAATAGGGCACCGCGTATTTCCGTTGAGATGACACAGTATAGACTGAGGTTTAGAGAAATCTAAACTGTCGTTTCTTGAAAGTTTGGGGCTTCGACACTTATGTGAAAAAGTTTCTGTCTGATAAGCTCGAACCCAAAGCGGATAAATGCATCTTCATAGGATATCCAAAACAGTTGGGTACATCTCCTATCTCAGATCCGAAAGCAAAGTGTTTGTTTCTAGAAACGGATCCTTTCTCGAGGAAAGGTTTCTCTCGAAAGAATTGAGTGGGAGGGTAGTAGAACTTGATGAGGTTATTGAACCATCACTTCAACCAGTGTGTAGCAGGGCGTAGGAAGTTGTTCATGTGGCGCCTACACCAATTGAAGTGGAAGCTGATGATGGTGATCATTGAGCTTCGAATCAAGTTACTACAAACCTCGTAGGTCGACAAGGTCGCGTACTTCTGCAGAGTAGTACGGTAACCCTGTCTTGGAGGTCATGTTGTTGAGCAACAGTGAACCTACGAGTTATGGAGAAAGCGATGGTGGGCCCAGATTCCGACAAATGGCTAGAAGCCATGAAATCCGAGAGAGGATCCATGTATGAAAACAGAGTGTAGACTTTGGAAGAACTACTTGACGGTCATAAGACTATTGAGTAGAGATGGATCTTTAAAAGGAAGACAGACGATGATGGTGATTAGTCACTATTAAGAAAAGCTCGACTTGTCGCAAAGATGTTTCCGACAAGATCAAACAATTGACTATGATGAGACTTTCTCACTCGTAGCGATGCTAAAAGTCTGTTAGAATTATGTTAGTAGTTGCTGCATTATTTATGAAATATTGCACGTAGGATGTCAAAACATTGTTTCCTCGACGGTTTCCTTGAGCAAACATTGTATATGATACAACCAGGAGGTTTTGTCGATCCTAAGGATACTAACAAGTATGCAAACTCCAGCAATCCTTCAATGGACTGGTGCAAGCATCTCGGAGTTGGAATATACACTTTGATGAGATGATCAAGGATTTTGGGTTTGTACAAAGTTTATGAGAAACTTGTATTTCCAAAGAAGTGAGTGGGAGCACTATAGAATTTCTGATAAGTATATGTGGTTGACATATTGTGGATCAGAAGTAATGTAGAATTTCTGTAAAGCATACAAGGTTGTTTGAAAGGAGTTTTTCAAAGGAATACCTGGATTGAGCTACTTGAACGTTGAGCATCAAAGATCTATGGAGATAGATCGAAAGCGCTTAATGGAAGTTTCAACAAGATACATGCCATGACAAGTTTTTGAAAGAGTTCAAAATAGACCAGCAAAGAAAGAGTTCTTGGTTGCGTTGTGAGGTGTGAATTTGAGTAAGACTCAAAACCCGACCACGGCAGAATAAAAGAGAATAGACGAAGGTCGTCTTCTATGCCTTAGCCGTAGAATCTAAAGTATGCCATGCTGTGTACCGCACCTGAAGTGTGCCTTGACTCAAAGTATGTTGAGAGGTACAGAGAGTGATCCATGATTGAATCACTAGCAGCGGTCGAAATTTATCCTTAGTAACTAATGGACTAAGGAATTTTTTCTCGATCATGGAGGTGGTTAAAGAGTTTGTCGTAAAGGGTTACGTCGATGCAAGCTTTGACACTAATCCGAATAACTATGAGTAGTGAAACGGATTCATATAGTAGAGTAGATATTTGGAGCATTTCCGAATAGCACGTAGTAGCAGCATCTATAAGATGACATAAAGATTCGTAAAGAACACACGGATCTGAAAGTTTCAGAGCCGTTGACTAAAACCTCTCTCACGAGCAAGACGTGATCAGACCTCATAACTATATGGGTGTTGGATTCGTTGGAATCACATGGTGATGTGAACTAGATTATTGACTCTAGTGCAAGTGGGAGACTGTTGGAAATATGCCCTAGAGGCAATAATAAATTAGTTATTATTATATTTCTTAGTTCATGATAATCGTTTATTATCCATGCTATAATTGTATTGATTGGAAAAACAATACTTGTGTGGATACATAGACAAAACACTGTCCCTAGTAAGCCTCTAGTTGACTAGCTCGTTGATCAAAGATGGTCAAGGTTTCCTGGCCATAGGCAAGTGTTGTCACTTGATAACGGGATCACATCATTAGGAGAATCATGTGATGGACTAGACCCAAACTATTAGACGTAGCATGTTGATCGTGTCATTTTGTTGCTACTGTTTTCTGCGTGTCAAGTATTTATTCCTATGACCATGAGATCATATAACTCACTGACACCGGAGGAATACTTTGTGTGTATCAAACGTTGCAACGTAACTGGGTGACTATAAAGATGCTCTACAGGTATCTCCGAAGGTGTTAGTTGAGTTAGTATGGATCAAGACTGGGATTTGTCACTCCGTGTGACGGAGAGGTATCTCGGGGCCCACTCGGTAATACAACATCACACACAAGCCTTGCAAGCAATGTAACTTAATGTAAGTTGCGGGATCTTGTATTACGGAACGAGTAAAGAGACTTGCCGGTAAACGAGATTGAAATAGGTATGCGGATACTAACGATCGAATCTCGGGCAAGTAACATACCGAAGGACAAAGGGAATGACATACGGGATTATATGAATCCTTGGCACTGAGGTTCAAACGATAAGATCTTCGTAGAATATGTAGGATCCAATATGGGCATCCAGGTCCCGCTATTGGATATTGACCGAGGAGTCTCTCGGGTCATGTCTACATAGTTCTCGAACCCGCAGGGTCTGCACACTTAAGGTTCGACGTTGTTTTATGCGTATTTGAGTTATATGGTTGGTTAACGAATGTTGTTTGGAGTCCCGGATGAGATCACGGACGTCACGAGGGTTTCCGGAATGGTCCGGAAACGAAGATTGATATATAGGATGACCTCATTTGGTTACCGGAAGGTTTCCGTGCATTACCGGAAAAGTTTCGGGCTCATTGGTAGTGTACCGGGAGTGCCGGGAGGGGTGCCGGGGACCATCGGGAGGGGTGTCACGCCCCAAGGGGTCTCATGGGCTATGGGAAGAGATAAACCAGCCCCTAGTGGGCTGGAATAAGTTCCCACTAAGGCCCATAAGGTTTGAGAAGGAAAAAACACAAGGTGGAAAGAGTTTCCAAGTGGGAAGGTGGAATCCTACTCCAAGTAGGATTGGAGTAGGACTCCTCCACCTCCAATTTCGGCCAAACCTTGAGGGTTTGAGGCTGCCTCTTCCCTCCCCCTCCCACCTTTATATACGGAGGTTTTAGGGCTGATTTGAGACGACTTTCTCACGGCAGCCCGACCACATACCTCCACGGTTTTACCTCTAGATCGCGTTTCTGCGGAGCTCGGGCGGAGCCCTGCTGAGATTAGATCACCACCAACCTCCGGAGCGCCGTCATGCTGCCGGAGAACTCATCTACCTCTCCGTCTCTCTTGCTGGATCAAGAAGGCCGAGATCATCGTCGAGCTGTACGTGTGCGGAACGCGGAGGTGCCGTCCGTTCGGTACTAGATCGTGGGACTGATCGCGGGATTGTTCGCGGGGCGGATCGAGGGACGTGAGGACGTTCCACTACATCAACCGCGTTCTCTAACGCTTCTGCTGTATGGTCTACAAGGGTACGTAGATCACACATCCCCTCTCGTAGATGGACATCACCATGATAGGTCTTCGTGCGCGTAGGAAAATTTTTGTTTCCCATGCGACGTTCCCCAACAGCCTATATGTATGATCATTGCCTTAGATAACGTCATGACTTTGCGCGGTTCTATAAATTGCTCGACAGTAATTTGTTCACCCACCGTATTATTTGCTAGTTTGAGAGAAGCCTCTAGTGAACACTATGGCCCCCGGGTCTACTTCACACCATATTTTCAGCCTTACACTTTTACTTCGTTGCACTTTCCGCCTTAAGATCTCACTTTGCAATCAATCTTGAAGGGATTGACAACCCCTTTATAGTGTTGGGTGCAAGCTCGTGTGTGTTTGCGCATGTACTCTGGACACTTGGCATGATTCTCCTACTGGATTGATACCTTGGTTCTCAAACTGAGGGAAATACTTACTGCTCCTGTGCTGCATCACCCTTTCCTCTTCAAGGAAAAAACCAACGCAAGCTCAAGAGGCAGCAGGGGTTGATGACCCTCTCGAAGAACTTGTCCTTCAAAGCACTGGAAGACGTCATGTTTATCTAAATCTGCTCCCCAAACAGCTCAAAACAAAAACAGGAGATATTGCCGTGATACAGAGGTCAAAACATTCGGGAGATTATATAATGAATTTTTGCCGACCGGGAAGAGTATACCACAAAAAAATGGAGTCCGAAGGGTACAAGAGGTGGCCATAAGCCTATAGGGCGCACCCAGGGGGGTAGGTCGCGCCCCCCTAGCTTGTCGCCTCCTCATGCACTTTTCAGACTGCTTTAAATTTTCCTAATTTGTAAATATTCCAAAACTGATAAAAATTGCCATTAGAAATATTTTGCAGTCGGTTTGCTTACCGTAACACATACCTATTCCTTTTCAGAGTCTGAAACATTCTGATAGGTCTCCCCAATGTATTCCTCCGGAGTTATTGTATTGATAATATTGGTTTCAACATTTATGGGAGTACCTGAGATATAATGTTTGATTCTTTGCCCATTTACCACCTTCAGATTTGTGCCTTCGGTGTTGTTGATCTTGATGGCACCGGAACAATATACTTCCTCGATAATGTAAGGCCCTTCCCATTTAGAGAGAAGTTTTCCTGCAAAAAGTCTTAAACATGAGTTGTATAGCAAGACATGATCACCTACATTGAATTCACGCTTTTGTATCCTTCTATCATGCTATCTCTTAACATTTTCTTTAAACAACTTAGCATTCTCATTGGCCAGGGTTCTCCATTCATCAAGTGAGTTAATGTCAAATAACCTCTTCTCACCAGCAAGTTTGAAATCATAGTTAAGCTCTTTACTTGTGCAATAAGCTTTATGTTCTAGCTCTAGAGGTAAGTGGCATGCTTTACCATAAACCATTTTATATGGAGACATACCCATAGGGTTTTTGTAAGCGGTTCTATAAGCCCATAGTGCATCGTCAAGTTTCTTGGACCAATTATTTCTAGATCTATTAACGGTCTTTTGCAAGATCAATTTAATTTCTCTATTGCTCAATTCTACTTGACCACTAGACTGAGGATGATAAGGAGATGCAATTCTATGATTAACACCATACCTAGCAAGCAATTTATGGAAAGCACCATGAATAAAGTGTGAATCACCATCAGTCATTAAATATCTAGGGACTCCAAATCTAGGGAAAATAACTTCTTTCAGCATTTTAATAGAAGTGTTATGATCAGCATTACTAGTTGGAATAGCTTCTACCCACTTAGTAACATAATCAACAACAACTAGAATATGAGTATACCCATTGGAGTTTGGAAAAGGTCCCATATAATCAAAACCCCAAACATCAAATGGTTCTATAACAAGAGAGTAATTCATAGGCATTTCCTGATGTCTACTAATATTACCAATTCTTTGACATTCATCACAAGATAAGACAAACATACAAGCATCTTTGAAGAGACTAGGCCAATAAAAACAAGATTGCAATACCTTGTGTGCAGTTCTATCTCCAGTGTGATGTCCTTCGTAGGCCTCGGAGTGACAATTGTGTAGGATGTGTCCCTGTTCATGCTCAGGTACACAACGTCTAATAATACCATCTACTCCTTCTTTATAAAGGTGTGGATCGTCCCAAAAGTAATGTCTTAAATCATAGAAGAACTTTTTCTTTTGTTGGTATGTGAAACTAGGCGGTATAAATTTAGCAACAATGTAGTTAGCATAATTAGCATACCAAGGAGCACTGCGTGAAGCATTTATGACATCTAGTTGTTCATGAGGGAAGCTATCATCAATAGGTAGTGGGTCATCAAGAACATTCTCTAGTCTAGAAAAGTTATCTGCTACGGGGTTATTAGTGCCCTTTCTATCAATAATATGCAAATCAAATTCTTGTACCAGAAGAACCCATCTAATGAATCTAGGTTTAGCATCTTTCTTTTCCATAAGGTATTTAATAGCACTGTGACCAGTGTAAACACAACTACTAAAAATTCCTTTTCAGTGGTGGCGTAGTTTCTTTGAGCACTGTCTAGAGTTTTACTAGTGTAATAGATGACATTTAATTTCTTATCAACTATTTGCCCTAGAACAGCACCAACAACATAATCACTCGCATCACACATAATTTCAAAGGGTAGGTTCTAATCAGGTGGTTGAACAACATGTGTAGTGATCAAGGCTCTCTTAAGAATTTCAATTGCTTCCACACAATCATCATAAAAAACGAACGGAACATCCTTTTGCAAAAGATTAGTGAGAGGCTTAGAAATCTTAGAGAAGTCTTTAATAAATCTCCTATAGAAACCAGCATGACCAATGAAACTTCTTATACCTTTGATATCTGTTGGACACGGCATTTTTCAATAGCATAAACTTTAGCTTTATCAACTTCAATACCTCTTTCAGAGATTTTGAATGTCCCAAGACAATGCCTTCATTAACCATAAAGTGGCACTTCTCCCAATTCAAGATAAGATTAGTTTCTTCACATCTCTGCAAAACTCGATCAAGGTTGCTTAAGCAATCATCAAAAGAAGTTTCGTAAAGCAAAGATCATCCATGAAAACCTCAACAATCTTTTCACAAAAGTAAGAGAATATAGCCATCATACATCTTTGAAAGATAGCAGGTGCATTGCATAAACCAAAAGGCATATGTCTATAAGCAAAGGTACCGAAAGGCCAAGTAAAAGTTGTCTTCTCTTGATCCTCTTTCGACACAAGTATTTGAGAGAAACCAGAACAACCGTTTAGAAAGAAAAATATGTATGTTTGGATAGTCTTTCTAACATTCGATCAATAAAAGGTAGCGGGTAATGATTTTCCTAGTAGCCTTATTTAATTTCCTAAAATCAATTACCATTCTATATCATCTAACAATTCTTTGCGGGGTCAATTCATTTTTATAATTAGGAACAATGATAATACCTCCCTTTTTAGGGACACAATGAACGAGATTAACCCATCTACTATCAGCAATAGGATAAATTATACTTGCCTCCAGAAGCTTTAGTATTTCATTTCTTACCACTTCCTTCATTTTAGGATTTAATCATCGTTGGTGATCAACAACTGGTTTAGCATTGGGCTCCATATTTATTTTGTGTTGACATAGAGTGGGACTAATGCCCTTAAGATCATCAAGAGTATATCCAATAGCGACACGGTGTTTCCTCAAAGTTTTCAATAATCTCTTTTCTTCATGCTCTGAAAGATTAGCACTAATAATAACATGCTATATCTCCTTTTCATCAAGATAAGCATACTTCAGAGTATCAGGTACTTGTTTAAGCTCAAACACGGGATCACCCTTGGGTGGAGGAGGATCCCCTAGTATTTCAACAGGCAGGTTGTGTTTCAAAATAGGCTGTTGATCAAAGAAAATCTTATCTATTTCATTCCTTTCATTCATATGCATATCATTTTCATGGTCTAGTAAATATTATTCTAAAGGATCAGTAGGAGGCAGAGCAGTAGAAGCGAGACCAATAATTTCATCTTTACTAGGCAATTATTTGTCATGGGTTTGTCTACGAAATTTAGAGAAACTGGACTCATGAGAAACATGCCCGAAACTTACAAGAATCGTTTTTTTTCTCACAATCAATCCTAGCATTAACAGTATTCAAGAAGAGTATACCGAATATAATAGGAAAAAATCATCTTGTGGGGAGCCAAGAACAAGAAAATTAGTAGGATGCTTTATTTTCCCACACAATACTTCAACATCTCTAACAATCCCAATTGGTGCAATAGTATATCTATTAACAAGCTTGATGGTAACATCAATTTCTTCTAATTCAGCTGGTGCAATATCATTCATAATTTCTAGGTATAAGGTATAGGTAATTGCACTCACACTAGCACCCACATCACATAAGCCATGATAGCAATGATCTCCTATTTTAACAGAAACAGCAGGCACGCCAACAATAGTTCTATGTTTACCTTTAGTATCACGTCTAGCAATTCTAGCAGCTTCATCATAGAAATGAATGACATGCCCATCAATATTATCAACCAGGAGATCTTTAACCATAGCAATATTAGGTTCAAACTTAATTTTTTCAGGAGGTATAGGTGTTCTAGCAAACTCTTACGAACCACAGTTGAAGCTTTAGCATGTTCCATTATTCTAACAGCAAAGGGTGGTTTCTCAATATAAGCAGTAGGAATAACATGATCAACATTATAAATAACAATTTCTTCTTCAACTTTAATAGGCTCAACCACTTTAAACTCAATGGGAGGATGATATTTAAACCACTTCGCTTTGGGGAGATCAATATGAGTAGCAAAAGATTCACATAATGAAGCTACTACCTCAGAGTCAAGTCCATATTTAATGCTAAAATCACGAAAAGCATCGGTGTCCATAAAGGATTTAACACAATAAAACTTAAGGTTTATACCTTACTCATTACCTTCGTCGAGTTCCCAATCTTCAGAGTTGCATTTAATTCTTTCCAATAAGTCCCATTTGAATTCAATATCTTTCTTCACAAAGGAACCAACACAAGAAGTATCGAGCATGGATTGATCATTACGAGAGAGCCGAGCATAAAAATTCTGAATAATAGTTTCTCTCGGGAGCTCATGATTGGGGCATGAATATAACATTGACTTAAGCCTCCCCCAAGCTTGAGCGATTCTTTCTCCTTCACGAGGCAAAAAATTATAAATATAATTCTGATCACGATGAACCAAATGCATAGGATAAAACTTCTTAGGAAATTCCAATTTCAATCGGTTGTAGTTCCATGATACAATATCATCACATAGCCTATACCACGTCAATGCATTATACTTCAAAGATAAAGGAAATACCTTCTTCTTGACGTCATCCTCGGGCAGACCTGCAAGCTTAAATAAGCCACAAACTTGATCCACATAGATTAGATGCAAATCAGGATGTAGTGTTCCATCTCCTGCATAAGGATTAACTAGCAGTTTTTCTATCATACCCGAAGGACTTTCATAATAAATATTTTCAGTAGGTGCAGCAAGTTGAGGAGCATCTCTTTGTGCTTCCGGCCAGGGTGAAGATACCCCGAACAAGCCCCTCAAAGGAGTATTTTCCATAGTGACAAGTGACAGTAAATTTTAGCACAATATATATTTTTTACTTACTAAGTTCCACGCACCAAAGGCGCTTCACTCCCCTGCAACGGCGCCAGAAAAGAGTCTTGATGACCCACAAGTATAGGGGATCTATCGTAATCCTTTCGATAAGTAAGAGTGTCAAACCCAACGAGGAGCACAAGGAAATGAAAAGCGGTTTTCAGTAAGGTATTCTCTGCAAGCACTAAAATTATCTGTAACACATAGTTTTCTGATAAGGTAATTCGTAACGGGTAGCAAGTAACAAATGTAAAAATGTTGTAGCAAAGTGGACCAATCCTTTTTGTAGCAAATGACAAGCTTGGACAAACTCTTATATAAAGCAAAGTGCTCCCGAGGACACATGGGAATTTCTGTCAAGCTAGTTTTCATCATGCTCATATGATTCGAGTTCGTTACTTTGATAATATGGTATGTGGGTGGACCGGTGCTTGGGTGCTGCCCTTACTTGGCTAAACATCCCACTTATGATTAACCTCTCTCGCAAGCATCCACAACTACAAAATAAGAATTAAGATAAATCTAACCATAGCATGAAACATATGGATCCAAATCAGCCCCTTACGAAGCAACGCATAAACTAGGGTTTAAGCTTCTGTCACTCTAGCAACCCATCATCTACTTATTACTTCCCAATGCCTTCCCCTAGGCCCCAATAATGGTGAAGTGTCATGTAGTCGACGTTCACATGACACCACTAGAGGAGAGACAACATACATCTCATCAAAATATCGAACGAATACCAAATTCACATGATTACTTATAGCAAGACTTATCCCATATCCTCAGGAAGAAACGTAATTACTCACATAGCATATTCATGTTCATAATCAAAGGAGTATTAATAAACATTAAGGATCTGAACATATGATCTTCCACCAAGTAAACCTACTAGCATCAACTACAAGGAGTAATCAACACTACTAGCCACCCCCACGTACCAATCTGAGGTTTGAGACAAAGATCGGATACAAGTGATGAACTAGGGTTTGGAGAGGAGATGGTGCTGATGAAGATGTTGATGGAAATTGTTCCCCTCTCAATGAGAGGATCGTTGGTGATGACGATGGCTTTGATTTCCCCCTTCGGGAGGGAAGTTTCCCTCGCAAAATAGCTCCGCCGGAGCTCTAGATTGGTTCTGCCATAGTTCCGCCTCGAGACGGCAGCCTTTGTCCCAAACGTTCTGATATGACTTTTTTTCCCGGTCGAAACCCTTCATATAGCAGAAAATGGGCACCGGAGGCCTGCCAGGGGGGCCACAAGCATGCAGGGCGCGCCTAGGGGGGTAGATCACGCCCCTGGCTTTTGGCCACCTGGTGGGTCCCCTGATGTATTTCTTTCGCCCAATATTTTTTATATATTCCAAAATAATTATCCGTAAGTTTTCAGGACTTTTGGAGCTGTGCAGAATAGGTCTCTCATATTTTCTCATTTTCCGGTCGAGAATTCCAGCTGCCGGCATTCTCCCTCTTCATGTAAACCTTGTAAAATAAGAGATAAAAAGCATAAGTATTGTACCATAATGTGTATTAACATCCCATAATGCAATAAATATCGATATAAAAGCATGATGCAAAATAGACGTATTAGTTACCATGAAGACACACCAACGCCACGATGGCTCACCCTGTTCTCTCCTTGAGACAACACCGCGAAGGTGTTTCTCAACCACTAGTGGTAGGTATTGAGGTGGCCTCCAAACCCTCACAACCTTTTCTGGGGAAATCACAATGAACGATTCTTCGCCGGAGTACTCCTACCGCCTAGGAGTCTCCAACCTCCAAGAGTGACAAGATGCACCACGAAAACAAGGGGGATTCAACTTTTGCTTTGGTGAATGTGTAGGTCGGGCACACCTCCTTCACTCCTCAAAAGATCAAGAGCTTTAGTTGGCTAAGGAGGGAGAAATCCAAGAAATCAAGGTCTAAAAATGGTGGAGAGAGAAATGGAGTCATCACGTTCTTCGTGGGGAAGAAGAAGACTATTTATAGGTGGGGACATAATCCAGTCGTTGGAGAGAGATTCTTGCAAAGCCCTGAAGTTTCGGGGACGCATGGAAGTTCTGGATCATGAAAGTTCTGGGTAGGTTCCGGGCTAACCAGAGAGTTTGCATCCACTCTGGGGTACCCCTGAAGCTGCTAGAACTGTGGAACGGAAGTTCCGTGGCCCGAAAGTTCCGTCAAGCCCAGAAGTTCCTGGGGATGGACGTTTCGGCCAAGGTTCTGGGCTACCGAGTGAGTTTCCACAGAAGTGCAGTTTTTCTAGGTGACCCAGAAGCTTCCCGGAACCATCCCGGACCTTCTGGTCCCCGGAAGTTTCGGACATCCCGGAAGTTCCGCCCTGATTAGAAACATTTTGCGATTATATTATTTGGACCACTTTTGAGAATAAGTTGTGCTAGATCTTATGTGTACGTGAAGTTGAATCCCAGGTGTTTTCATGATGCACCCCCTCTTAATAGTGGGGTTGCCTAAGAACTCAAGAAAGAGGAAAACACTATGGCTTTTTACTTTTTCCGAGTAGAGGGAGAATAACCATCAATGCTTCACTTCAAATTTGACGGTGTTGTTTATACTAGAGCATGTGGTTAGAAACACAAATGAAATTATCATATATGTCAAAAACTATTAAGGGCAACAATGCACTTTCATGTGGGAGAAAATGCGGTATCAAACCTGTTGGATTCATATTGTGCAGCGTCACGATAGAGGGTTAATCATGAAAAATATTCGATATTTTTTAGCAAGGGTTGTCCCCAAACTCTAAGGCAAGAAGTAAAGACTTCGCTTGAAGTGCACAATGAGTCCTTGAGTGAGAGATACCTTGGAATGCCTATGGATGTTGGTCACTCAATCAATGGTACTTTTAGGTATCTTCGTTATAGAGTATGGGAGAGGATAAGGGCGTGGATGGAGAAACTCGTGTGTGCAGGAGGAAAAGGGGTGTTGATAAAAGCAGGGGCGCAAGCACTACCGGTGTTTTCAATGGCATGATTCAGGCTGCCACGTGGCCTATGTGAGAATATAACATCTATAATGCGACAGTTTTGGTGGGGCAGCAAGAATGATAAACAAAAGCCTAACTGGGTGGCTTTGGATGATATGACTCGGCCTAAAAAACATGGGAGGATTAGGTTTCCGCAACCTAGAGATATTTAACTTGGCCTTGCTCTCTCGACAAGCATGGCGTATATTGCACGAGCCTGATTCTCTTAGTGCAAGGATTTTGAAGGCAAAATACTTCCCGACCCGCAGATTTCTAGACGTAGAACTTGGACATAATCCCTCACAAATTTGGAGGGTGATGCTGGATGGAAGGGATGTACTGCTGCAAGGTCTTGTTTGTCAGATCGGAGATGGGCCAACTACTAATATCTGGTACGGTAACAGGATCCCTAGGCACCGGATGAGGCGTCCAATTCCCACCCATCCAAGGAATGCTCCAACGATGGTTGCGCAGCTGCTCGAAGTGACTACACGAGAGTGGAAGGAGGAACTGATGCGGAACACTTTTGTGCCAAACGATGCGGGTGCGATTGTGGGAATACCCATATGTACAAGACAAATTTCACACTTCTGGGCATGGGCCCCTGACCGAAAGGGCCGCTTCTCAGTCCGGTTAGCATATAACATGATCCTTGGAACCAAGATACAGAGGGAGGTGTGGCTTCATGATAAGCAATGGGTCTCGAACACGCAGCAAGACGATGATGGTTGGTCGTCCGTTTGGAATTTGAGGGTTCCCTCAAAGATCAAAAAATTTGCGTGGAGGCTTTGTAGGCAGTCGCATCCTTCGGGGGGTTTACTACATCATTGCAACGTGGCCTCGTCCCTGGGATGCTCTTTATGTGGAGAAACAGACAACTCGACGCATAGCCTCATTGAGTGCAGATGGGCTAGGAGCTTATGGGCACATTCTAATGAGCAAATGGTGGAGCACATGCACCATAATAGTAACCCTAGGGCAAAGAAATGGTTGTTTGCAATGAGTGACTCATTATCGCATGATGAATTACAAATATGATTGTTACCCTATGGGCATTTTGGAGATCACGGAGGAAATTCATACATGAGGATATATTTCACAACCCTCTATCAACACATGGGTTTTTCCAGAAGTTTGTGTTAGATATTCAAGTCTTCCAGAAGCATATGATGCCAAGGCAAACAACACATGTGCCTAAACCTCTAGGTTTGCTGCCACCACGTGAGAGCTACGTAAAAATAAATGTTGATGTTGCAGTCTCAAGGCATGGTTGTTTAGGTGTTGTGGGTGCTATTTGTAGAGACCAAGGGTGCTTATTCATGGATGCATCTACACTATTCTTTCTATACATAAGTGATGCGGCTACCTTGGAGGCTCTTGCGGTGAGGGGAGCTTTGGCCTCGTAGAGGACATGTACACCCTGCACATATTCATTGCTTCGGACTATAAGGCTATTGTGGAGGAAATCAAGACGAGGAGCTCGACGAATTATGGAGTTGTGATTAAAGAAATACAAGAATGTCTAGTAGATTTTCTTTCTAGTATTTTTAGTTATGAATTCATAGCCCCTGATGGTCTGGCTCACACTCTTGAAAAGCATGGTCTTACTTTAGGGGTTGGTCGCCATGTATGGTTAGGTGTAACGACTAAGATGCGATGCTTTCCTTATTTTGAGGCCTCGCCCCCAACTAAGGAAAGTGTAGGAGCTTTTGATTGATCGAACTTGGCCGAGTTGAATCTAGCAAAAACTTTTTTGAGTCTTAGTTATATCGTACAGTAGGTTTATTTTTTCTCCTCTTCTATGCTCTCGTGAGGTTCACGACTTAGGAAATTTTAATATCTTAGTATCTCAGGACGGAGGATGTTCGAAATTGCTTCAATACTAGTAGTGGCGCGATAAGCCCGACATCCCCAGTACTGGTGTAGAGAGTTCGGGGGTACCACCATACTTAGTATCGTTGTGATTACGATGGTCTGAGATAGATGAGGTTCCGATATTCTGGTTATGTGTTGATGGATGTGATACACTGGACGGGTTAGTATAGGAGTTGAGTGACATATTACTCCTTGTATCCGTGGACCAGATTGCATGACCAGAAATTTTGAAAGTTCTTACGTGGGAATTCCATTAGCAACTTAGGAATTCTTTCATCAGATGTATGTTGGGTATATACATTTGTTCCTAGCAATCCTAGCTTATACTTGGCATTTACAAGTGACTTTTCAGTCAGATGTTGTTGACGGTTATTTAGAGGAAGCATTCTTACTAATTATAGTTCGAGTGCAATTGCTAAGAATTCTTGTTCAGATATTTTTGTCCCTTGAATCAGCTTAATCTTTGAATTTTCATCTCTGTTCTAATATTGTTGACCGTCTCCAGGATGGCTCCACCAACTCGCCAGAATCCGGGTCGTGAGGATGCTGACCCTCCACCATCCCCTTCGCCACCGCCTCCTCCTCCAGAGGCATGACAAGCTGTGATGGCGACAACCAATGCAAACACTCAGATGTTGCTTCAGTTGTTGCAAGAGAGGAACCAAGAGCATCAGGCTAATTCAAACAATGGTGGACAACGGTTTGCAACTCTGAATCAATTCCTCGCGAACCAGTCGAAGTTCTTCACTTCCTATGACCATCCATTCGATGCGGATGACTGGATTCGTGACATGAACAAGCACTTTGAGTGCATTAATGTGCGACCAGAGGACTTTGTCAAGTTTGCAATATTTCAACTCAAGGGGTAGGCATCAGAATTGTGGCAGCAATTGAAGGATTCCAGAGGCAACAGAGTGGTCGGCTGGGATGATTTCTGCAGGGATTTCACGGCTCACTATATTCTAGCAAGTTTTGTGGAAGAGATGCGTGAGAAATTCACGCGCTTGAAGCAAGGGAATTCGTCTGTGTACAAGTACAATGTGGAGTTCCAGGAGCTGGCTAGTTATGCGAAACAAGACATTCCAGATCAGTAGAGGAAGATTTATCAGTTCCGAGGTGGTCTCAAGGAAGACTTGCAGCTGGCCCTTGCCTTGCACGAGCCTCTCGAGTTCAACCAGTTTTACAATTTGGCTCTCAGGGCTGAGGTGGCTTTGCTCAAAGTGGAGAACTCAAGGAAGCATTTCAGAGATTCTAGTTCCTCGTCCTCAACTCAGGTGGTTCAGAAGCAACAAAAATATTGGGTGTCTCCTCCTCCTCTGCAGCCTCAGCAGTTCAAGCAGTCTGGTGGTCGTGGTTCTTCCCACCAACTCAACCCAGCTTTCCAACACAGATTTCAGCAGCAGAAGCAAGGAAATCCTCAAGTGCAATTTCGTCCGCTGTCAGAGGTGACTTGTCATAGGTGTGGTCAGAAGGGTCATTACTCTAACAAGTGCGACAACCAGCAGCGTCTTCCGCCTCCTCCTCTAGTCAACCCCCCTGGCAATGCAATGGTGAAGTTCAATCCCAAGTCTGCAAGGGTGAATATGGTGAATGCAGCTGAAGTAGAGAACTCCACAGATGTGATCATGGGTAATCTTCCAATTAATGATATTCATGCAAAGGTTTTATTTGACACTGGTGCATCGCATTCGTTCATTTCCAAGCCTTTTGCAACCAAGCACCATTTGCATCATGAGCAGTTGCCTAGACCTTTGTGAGTGGTTTCTCCGGGTTTATTTATGCATGCAAACATGGTGGTTCCGGATGTGTTTGTCAAGTTGGGCAGCTATTCTTTTCTGGCTTCTCCAATTGTCCTTGGCAAGTCGGATATTGATCTGATCCTTGGCATGGATTGGCTGGCGATGAACAAGGCGTATGTTGATTGTGAAGCAAAAGAAGTCAAGTTGACTCATGCTTCGGAGGACGTGATCATTTCGCTGCTCGCGATGACACGATCCGTATATTTTCCCTCAGTGAGAAGGGTGATATCTCTCCCATTTCTCAAGTGCCACTGGTCTGTGAGTATGAAGATGTCTTTCCTGAAGAGTTGCTAGGAATGCCTCCACAGCGACCAGTTGAGTTCATAATTGAGCTTGAATCTAGAACTGGATCGGTCTGCAAGCGGCCGCATAAACTTGGTCCTCAAGAGCTGAAAGAGTTGAAGAAGCAACTTGATGAGCAAGAGCGTCTGGGTTCGATAAGACCAAGTTCATCTCCTTGGGGTTGTGGTGTTCTGTTTGTCAAGAAGAAGGATGGCACGGACCGACTCTGTATCGACTACCGTCCATTGAATAAGAAGACAATCAGAAACAAGTATCCACTTCCCAACATCAATGAATTGTTCGAGCAACTGAAAGGGGCCAAGATTTTCTCTAAGCTTGATCTCCGGATGGGCTATCATCAGATCCGCATTCGTGAAGAAGATATTCCCAAGACTGCTCTTAGGACAAGCTTTGGCTCTTATGAGTACACAGTGATGTCTTTTGGTCTCGCTAATGCTCCTCCGACCTTCTCTCGATGATGAATTATATCTTCTCCCCATTCAAGAATGAATTTTTCTTGGTGTATCTTGATGACATTCTGGTCTTTTCTGAAACTGAGGAAGAGCATGAAGAACATCTCCGGCTTCTACTTGATAAGCTAAGAGAGCACAAGTTCTATGCTAAGTTTTCCAAATGTGAGTTTTGGTTGAAGGAAGTTGTGTACCTTGGGCACATCATGTCTGCCGAGGGCATCCAAGTTGATCCTACAAAGGTGAAGGCTATTGTTGAGTGGGAACCTCCTGAAAATGTGAAGCAGCTTCGAAGCTTTCTCGGGCTTGCAAGCTATTGTAGAAGGTTCGTTGAGAAGTTCTCCAAGATTGCTAAGCCTCTGTTCAACCTTCTTTAGAAGAGTGTGAAGTTTGTCTAGTTTCCAGAGTGTCAGTTGGCTTTTCGATACACTCAAAGTGAAGCTCACTTCAACTCCAGTCTTGACTCCTCCTGATGATTTCAAGCCTTATCAAGTGCTCTATGATGTCTCTCTCCAAGGTCTTGGTGCAGTTCTGATGCAAGAGAAGAAAGTGCTAGCTTATACCTCGAGGCAGTTGAAGCAAGTGAGAAGAACTACCCCATTCATGATCTTGAGTTGGTGGCAGGTGGTGGGTTCGTTATGTGATGGATTGTCTTATTAGGGATGATAGACTACTCATATCAATAAGGAATTCCTTCTTTTTCGAGAGCCCATTCGAACAGAACTTCCAGGTTAAGCGTGCTCGGCTTGGAGTAGTTCTAGGATGGGTGACCGACCGAGAAGTTGATCCCGGGTGTGCATGAGTGAGGACAAAGTGCGCAGAAAAGACTAGTATTGATATGTGGGGCCAGTCTAGATCCCGCCAGGAGTAACGACCGCCGGCGGGTGTGTCCGGTACGTTACAAGTTGGTATCAGAGCCGACCCCCACGGTTACACGGATGTTGACTTGATGCACAGACCACTCGAACAGAACTCTCAGGTTGAGCGTGCTCGGCTTAGAGTAGTTCTAGGATGGGTGACCGACCCGGAAGTTAATCTCGAGTGCACATGAGTGCGGACAAGGTGCGCAGAAAAGACTAGTATTGATATGTGGGGCCAGTCTAGATCCCGCCAGGAGTAACGACCGCCGATGGGTGTGTCTTGGGCGTTACATTAGGCCAACCCGGAGACCATCTTTTCTTCCATGTAAACCTTGTGACGGTATAATAAATCTTCCAAGTATGTCTAAAAAAAATTGCCACTGCATTGTTTCTTTTCCTTTTTTTCACGTTCTTTGTGTTTTTTTAATCTTTTTGTGTTATTTTTAAGATTTCCATATTAAACTGACTCATTTACGTAAAACATTGAAAAATATTAACCAAGCATTTTAAAAATGTTGAATATGAACAGAGAAAAATATTCTCACGTATACAAGAAGCGTATATAAAACAATATACAATTTGTATGGAAAAGTTGATCATGTACTTGAAACTTGTTAATCAAAAAAATGAAAAATATTATTCATGCATTTGAAATTGTTGATCAACCAGTTCAAAATGTTAAATGTATATAGAAAACATATTTCTCGCGCATACTATATTTTTCCAAAACAATGTGTGTTAAGACATGTTGATCATGTATTTCAATAATGTTAAACATGTGTAAAAAAGTTCCTGGAGTTTAAAATGCGAAAAAGATAATATTGTCATTAAGAAAATGTTCACCATGTATTCAAATAATGTTAATCATGTATTGATGAAAACTTAAACATGCATTATAAAATCTGTTAAATATATACCAAAATGTACATTGTTAGACATGCAAAATGTAAGTTGTCAAAATGTTTACAGGAAATGTTTATGTATGTGTACTAAAAAATTCACATGTGTTAAACAAGAAAGGAACTGTTGAGTGACAAAGATACAAACAGAAAGTAGAAAACAAATGAAAACCAAAAAGACAAAACAAAGAAACGCAAGAAATAAAACCCAAAGAAAACCAATGCAAAAGAATGGAAAGAGAAAACGCCAAGAAAGAAAACAAAGGAACTGGTGAAAAGGAAGAAGAAAAAGGAGGAAGAAAATGAAGAAAGAAAAATCATGAAAACTCGATAAAAAAAAAAGGAAAAAACAATAAAAAATATGAAATAAATGAAGAAACCCGATGAAAACCCAAGACAAGCGTCCGGGGAGTTGCCAAGGATTGAAATCTGAGAGAAATGGCCCGGGCCAAATATACCCATGCGAATAAAAAAAGGTTCTGGGGAGGGGAGCATAGTGTCAAAAAAGGACATGGCGAAAAACGTCTAATATTAACTTACAAAGGGAGTGTTATTTTGTTCACAACTTTTCTTTGGTTTTCCTAATGTAAACATCTTCAGTGGTTTTTCTTTATATTTTATTTTCAAAAATAAAAATAATGTTAAGAATTTTACAATCTTTGTTTTCTCAATACTAATAATAATTTTAAAAAACATGTACTTTCGAAAAAGGAGACTTCAAAAAAATATTTTAAATGGTTGAAATTTATAAATTTAAAAAACGTTTTGAATACAATTTTTTATAATGTACCTTAGTTACAAAAATGTTTAAAATTCTTGAAAAATATATGTTGTATCAAAAATGTGTCAAATTTCCAAAAAGCAAATATTTCCTTAAAATGATTGAAAATAAAAAACATGTTTTAAAAATGCTAAGTTTGTTTAAAACAACATTTGTAAATTAAAGAAACTTCACGTTTAAACAAAAACTTCATGATTTTGAAAAGGTCGAATGACTGGAAAAAAAACTTCACTACTATAGGCATGTCGCTTCTGTCCTTCATAGGCGGGCCCAGTCGTGGGGCTCATGTTTGCAAGAGGCTGATTGTTTCCGCAAAGAGCTGCACACAGGGAGATTCTAGAAAATTTGCTCAATAAAAAAACGAGATTCTAGAAAACGAAACTCCCCAACAACGAACACATGATCTACAAGACTATCTCCATCTACTAGGCACTAGTTCGTTGCCCGTGCGTTGCTACGGTGTCATGCATATACTCTGGTTCAACATCAGTTTTGAAACATACCTTTAGAATCCTCATGAAACTAAACAATATTGTCAACCTTTTCTTTACAATTAAAGCACTATTTTCATTTACCGTCAATTTATATTTATTGCACTGATGTATATAAAAATATATATGTGTGCTTGCATAATTTGCTACATCATGGATTGACAACGCCTTATATTTGACTTTTGTCATTGGATATCGAACCTATACTTGGAAAAGGGGTGCTTCCTTGTTGTAAGAGCTATGCAATAACCTTAAGACTCGGATTAGCAGCCTAGTATATGAGAAGCCATGCATTTATCCAAGTGTCGTATATATATCAAAATTATGTATTGTGTCTTAATCAGAAGAACTCCGAAAAATCTACCAAATCGAAAAACAACAAGCACATGAGCACATTTCCAACTTCCAGAAATAAAGAAAAACAGATACAAAACTAAAGGCAAATGGACTTAATTCCCATCATACCAATATGCATGATACTTGTTTTGTGCATACATTCATGTTCGAGACGAATACCTTTTGTGTGCATACAAGTGCCGCAAAAGCAGCTTGTCTAAAAATAGCAAAACTAAGAAGAGAAATAAATAGCCTTCTCTGCTCTCATGGCTCTTTTCAGTTGTTTTTCGTTAAACAATCTATTGATCACACCGTTGCAATTGATCTGCAAGACTGATTCTTGAGGCTTAAACCTCAATTGCAAGATTGAAATGAATAGCAATCTGTTGGTCAAAACCGTTTGCGTCTCCATCTTCTTCTACCTGATCCACCATGGAACATACAGTAATTCTTTATGTACAAAGGAGAGTATGTATTTTTTACCAGAAGAAAACAAAGGAGACTATGTACTTTGTGATAGAAGAGGTGACATTACAAGCTAAAAAAATGCTCCCTCTGTCACAAAATAAGTGGCTCAACTTTATACTAACTTTAAAATTTGTACAAAGTTGAGTCACTTATTTTGGGACGAGGGAGTAGTAAACAAGTAGCATGCCTCTTACATAACATATTAACACACTAACTTCACATATCATATCATGTCACAATGATGAGCGAACAATTTAATACAGCAGAAAATATAAATAAATGTAACCATTATGAAACAAACAGTACTGGAATGAACCATGTATCTATTTGACCGGAATGATACATGAACATGCTACAGTAGATAATATTTCTTATCATATATTTCAACACTAATTTTCCATACTGTAAGCAGCTACCTATAATAGAAAAATAAATAAAAATGATGTTTTTTTTGCAACAACACCTTGAGATCACCGCATTGGCATGGATGACTTTCTAGTGCAATGATTATAAAGAGTTCTTTTAGTGATTATGCACACGGAAAGCAGTCTCGGCCAATATAAATTAAAACCAAGCCACAATCATTTAGATATTAATATGCACAAACCTATCTGGAGCGTGGAAAACTCCCTGTGGCTGTGTAGAGGTGCATTTTTGTGTTTGTTAAAGCTGATGGAAGATATTTATTTCATTGTAACTAAAGAGGGCCTAATTTGCAACTTGTAAGCAGTAAAACCTGAAAAACTTGTGCCCTAATTCCTTGGAAGCTGGTATGGCAAGACTAATATTGGTGGAGATCCGTTCATTACATGCAACAATGGTTGGTTCCAGAAAAGGTAAGCCTCATAATCTATTAATATTTAGACCTATAATATTTAAAAAGAAAACTGCTATCAAAACATGAACGAACGGTTGTTCAAGCCTCTAAGATGCAAGGATTTACTCGGAGAAGCATATAGATCGACAAAGGAAAGAGCTGAGCTCCATATCTCTCTCATGCATTATTTGTTTTCATTACATTCAAAGAAAATGATTGCTCGGAATGTATGTTACCTTGTTTTGTGGCACGTAAGACTTCTCTGCTCATACCTTTAGACCAAAGCGTAAAATCTGAGATAGTGTTCCGAATAGTATCTAGGGGGAGTGCATCTCGTTACAGAATACAAGCTTCCAGAGGATGGCGAGGGTGAAGGTAGGCCAAGTGTTGACGTAATATGACTAAAGAAGTAGGGATATATCAATAGAAACATATATAAAGCCAAATTGGAACAACATCGAGTGAGACATCAACATGTTGCGATCAACCCTGATTTTATTTACTTTTATCTTTGTACTCCCTCACCAACAATTTTCTACTTGAGAGAGAAGCAACCATATTTAAGACCGCTCATATCAGATGCCATTATTTTTTATACCTTAGAGTCAACAGTGTTTTTAGAAAGTTATATGGCTGTATAATATTTTCTAGAAATGTACAACAATCTTTCCAGTATCATTATCAGATCTGCTACAGGTGTGCTACTGCCAGTTGGCGTATCAAACTGTTAGCGCAAAGCAATGCCATTAAAAATATTGATTTACGAATGAAAAGAACAACATAAAAAAATTGGAGAACTTTTACAGTGGATGAAAAGATTGACCGCTACAAGATGATGGTACTGGCTTGAAAAAAAAGTTCACAATATTGATCAAATGCTCCATACATAGCAGCGTCGAGGGCACACAGAATTATTGAGTAACATTAAGAAAATAACCACGCATGTTCTTTATTAGTTCTTAAGTACACAGTAGACGTCTCAGGCTGTTCTTTATTAGTTCTTAAGTACACAATAGACGTCTCTTTATTAGTTCTTAAGTACACAATAGACGTCTCAGGTTATGGTTTAAAACGCCAATCAACTTCACAAAGGCATGAATCGATCTAGTAAGACAATCTTTGGTGCATTCTTCACACTCGCTCTTCGACTGACCCTAAAAACAAATCCCCAATAAATGTTTTTGGAAGTTTAGGTTTCTGTGAGATGAGGGACTACAATCACCAAACTACTAACACAAGAACAAAGCACATCCAGAACTCTATACAAACGGCAGAACATGGTACATGTATCAGTTTAGGTACACTTGTTTCAATTCAACATGACCATGACTAACTCCGTGGTCATTTTATTCTATAATTTAGCATGGCTGAACACACTCTTCTGCAAATTACTTCAGATCGAAAAAGGAAAATCACTACCAACCTTTTTTCTCATAGCATTTTTTCTTTGAGAAACTCCATTTCACTCTGTAAGGAGCTGGATTTAATCATTGGTCTTCATTCACAGGATAGCAAGTTCATATGACAGGCTACTGACATTTCTATGTTTGTGAAAACCAGTTCATATAAAGCATGTATGGTTTTTTTGTGAGCCTCATAAATCAGCTTACAGTTCTGCCAAGCAAGTAAATTTTAACACCATTTTGTAATGGTCATAAGGAAAAAATCAAGTGTATTCAAATAACAAAGCCAGGCCATAGCTTTGCCAAGGAGGGTACTATTACTAAAGAATAAGCCAGCCCATGATATAACAGAAAGCATAGAACAAACCAGAAAGAAACGACTAAAGAGGCACATATGAATGTACTGAAATTGTAGTTACAAAAGCCTAACGTTGGTTTTTCTTAAATACCAGCAGATATGCCCTTTGTGAGAAACATCTAGCAAGCTTCCAATCTACCACCAAGGATCGCATTTAATTGATACCTGAAATTCTTTGGAGCAGTAACGAGGGTTATCACAATGATTCACACTACCAACTTATGTATGAAGAAACAAAGTAGTAGTTGTTTAAGTACTCACCAAACCAGAGCCTTTGGTGCAATGTAATTTTGAATGGGTGTATATTAGTACATGTTTCTCTCATCCAAACTAAAGCCTAACCAATGAACTCCCACCGCCACACACCTCGTCTTCCACAGGTGATGCATCATCACATACCATGTGATTCAGATCAACCTTCAAAAGAATTCATCCATTGAAAGTTTGGAACTGCATGTCTAATAAGATAAAAACCAGTCAGAGCCAACTATAGTGGACACCAAACCCAATTGGTTATGAGGCATCTCGTTGCTTGGTGGATTTTACTGCATGTTGCTCGCATTTCACTAACACAACATGATATCACAAACACATGATTCATTAGTACGTCTTGCAAAAATCATACATCAGTGTTGTATCTATAAAATATTATATAGAACATTGATCACAACTAATGTACAATGTGACCATACATCAATCTATACATATTATGCATTCTACCCTATACATGGGCTGGATCATTAGTTAAGTAAGGAAAAAAGGGAAAGGATTTCGCCCATGCAAGTCAGCAGAAAAACTGAACCAAATCTCGATGAGAAGCAACAGATTAAGGGACTTCGTCCTACCACCTGGTGGGAAGACATCGAGTCGTCACCGCACAGTCGTGGAGGCCGCGCCGTTGGATGTGAAATCTATACATATGCATTCTACCCTATACATGGGCTGGATCATTAGTTAAGTAAGGAAAAAACGTGAAAGGATTTCGCCCATGCAAGTCAGCAGAAAAACTAAACCAAATCTCGATGAGAAGCAACAGATTAAGGGACTTCATCCTACCACCTGGTGGGAAGACATCGAGTCGTCACCGCACAGTCGTGGAGACCGCGCCGTTGGATGTGAAACTCGCCGCGTGCCGGATCCGCCGCCTTCCGTCCAGGTCGGCGCACTGGCTCATCATTGGTAGCACATCTTTGAAGGTGGTGTACGCATACCCATCAGCAACATAAACCGTCGGTGCCCCGATGGCATTTGGAGCAGTCGAGTAGGTTTTGTGATGCCACCAATGGACGGGCGGCGGGGGCGGCGGGGGCAACAAGGAGGTGTTGGTTTCTGGTGTCTTGGGTGTTTCCGCCATAGTGCGGGGAGGAGCTCAACACCGTACCAAGGAGGGCGAAAGTGGGAGAGCCGGTATTGCGGCGCCATGAGGAGGGGAACAGAACTAGGAGATGACATTAGCGGCTTCAGCCTGGGATCTACGGATGCAGCTAGGAAGGCGTACGGGAGGGGGAGAGACGGACGTGCGTGGGCCTCTAACGGATCGATCGTGGGTGGCGTGAAGAAAAAAATAGATCGTGGGAGTATCCGTAGCGAGAAAACAGATGTGCGAGACGAGGCGTACGTGTCAAAAGGAGGTTGAACCATCACGACGGCAGATTCTACTTTAATAGTAGAGATAAGCATGATGTGCACGAGTTGACCTTGCCCAATACTTGATCTTTAGGGTTGTTGGCCGTTGTTGTATTTTGCTCCAATATGATAGTTCCTCTAACTATACTGTTCTTGTCACTATCAAATGCATAGCCTACAGTCCAATCACGCTTCATTCATTTATGCTGTGAGAATTAATTTGTTACAGTGTTCAAACATGTTGTTAAAATCACGAATAATTCAATAATTACTGGGACAACAAGGGTAAAGTTCAGTTTCGTTCTTTCTTTTACATTATAAAAGGATTGTGAGAATACTGATGTTGCATAGTGAGCACCAGGCTCAACCTCAATACCGATCCTTAGCATGGTCAACTTTTCTTTGAACCATGTAACTTTAGTGAGCAAATATCAGAATCTAGGTATGTAATTCTACAGTCTACCCTTGCAACAACTGCTATAGCTATGATAACTGCAGGCAAAGATTTATCTGAATCATGCTTCATTCAGTTATGAAATGAGACAAAAAATAGTGAAGTCAGGTTGTCAACCGGTACACACCTCCCAAACGAACAACCTTGAACTTGAGAAGCCCGTCGCCTTCGGGCCCCGACACCGGGAAAGTGCAGGAGACGGAGCGCTTCGCACGGTTTATGACGATGGACGTGCTGTACCAGGGACCGCGCGTGATGGGCTCGCCCATCGCGCTTGCTCCCTGCTTGTTCTGTGTAGCCTTCTCCATTGCCTGGCTGCAACAACAAGAGCAGCAAAAGCAGTTAGCCAGGGCAATACACTCCCGTGCAAAACAGCAAAAGAAGGCAAATTTGTGAGCAGCAGGAGCAGGCATGCTACAAATTCCACGCTCTGCAGAGAGAGAGGTCAAGAAGTACACGCAGAGCGGTACCAACTTGTGGAGACGAACACCAAAATTTCAACGCATCCGCGTAACAAGTTGTGATCTTGGGTGCATCTGAGTTCCATGTCCCGTGAACACGGGGAGAAATTACAGAGACGAGCGATAGGGGGGAGTGGGCGGGCAGGGGGTTGGACCTGGAGCAGGAGAGAAAGACGGAGAGGTCGTTGACGGTGCTGGCGGCGACAGCGCCGGTGAGCCCCAGCAGCGACAGCGCGGCCGCGCGTCGGGCCCACGCTGCGGCTCCCTCGTCCGACGGCGGGGGCGGAGGAGGTGGAGGCGTGGGGGCCTTGGGGTTGTGCCGATCCGTCGGGGAGGGGCCAACGCCGTCGCCGGAGATGAGGGAGGCGGCGTTGGAGGGGGAACCGGTGGTGTCCCAATGTTGGAGAGACGGCGGGGCGTGGCGGGGGGGGGGGGCGAGACGGCGAGTCTCAAGCACGGGTGGTGCCCCGGCGAGCGGTGTCGCAGGTTGAGGCCGCATCGCGGCAAGAGTGCGGTGCTTGAGAAGGGTGGCGTTGGATCAAACTGGTCGCGGCGGCGACTTTTCCTGTAGAGAGATGGGATCTAGAGCGGAAGCGAGTTGGGAGTTGGGAAGGGGGAGACGTGCGTGGGGGATGGAATTGTGGGCTGTTTTCTGGGCCATGTCGTACGTGGGGGTGGGGGTGGAACGATGTGGCCCATCACGGGATGGTTAGTCGTACGAGGGGTGAGGATCGAGCGTGCTTCAACCATCACGACAGACGGCAGATCCCCCTTTAATAGTAGAGATCTTACCCCTATAAAAAAGGGAGGGGCAGATAGAAACAATCACACACGTTGATTAACAATATTCAAAGGTCAGTAATCATTGAATGTTTAACACAGCAAACCACGGTTCTTACTATCTCTAACCAAACATACTCGCCCCACCTTCAGCACGTTGCCCGCCCCGAGCCCCCATCCCACGTTCGCCAGTTCCACATCGCTCCTCTTCCAGCCCCGGCGGCCCCCGCGTCTCGCAACCTCTGGGCCAGCTCTTCCGACCCGCCATCGCCGGGGAGCGGACGCCACACAATCGTCGGGCCTCCTCTCCCGCCCGCCTCCCCTCCGCCTGATGAACGCCCTCCATAGGGGATTCTCCCCGTGGCAGCTCGTGGTGGCGGATGGAGCTCGAGGGTGGGAAATCCGCCGCGACCGCGACCGAGCAGGTGATGCGGCGCCCTTCCTGTGTCTGCTCCCAGCATGGCGCTGGATCCACATGGACAACTAGGCACCGGCAGCCATGTGCTTCTTCTACATGGACATGGAGCTTTGACACCACAGCATGGAAGGCTTGGGAGTTCGTCACCACATGTTCCTCTTCTCATCCCCACCTCCGCTCTTCTGAAGAGAGGACAGGAGTGGTCCAATATTCTTTTTTGAAATGTCCATTAGTCTAATTTTTATGCAAGAGAGCATTATCTCTGTTTCGACATCAAAATTAATCGGATTGAATTCTTTCATTTCTATTGCTAATTAAAATGCCTCCGTTTTCTGGATATGCATCTGCCTTTGCTTTAATTTTCCATGTTCATGTTTGATTCGAGATCCTACTAATTAGGCTTGTTTGACTGTCAGTGCCGGTCCCGCACCCCTGGTTTACTACACAAGGTGGTTGATCTAAATCCAAAGGTGGAACAGTGGAGTCCACAGAACTTGGATGGCTGAAGCTACAGCACGCCAGCACCACCTAAAGAGCAAGAGTTGGCCATCCAGAAGTTCAATACACAAGTACCAATTAATAAGGTAACTTGTGCTACAGCCATGTAAAAGAAGTGTGAAGATTTGGACTTGTGCTTAATGCCATGTTTGTAATAAGATACTATATAACTCGCATTCCTTATATGTTCCTTGTTCATTTATGTGCTTTCATTTTAAAGCTCATATGGTCGTTTCTTGAGGCAACTGCATGCATATACTGTTGATGTTATACGTATAATTTCTAATGCTAAATTTTTCTGCGTCATATCAGGCTACAGAATGGCCGCCATATGTGTTAAAAATTTGTTCATACATACGAACATGGACGATTACTTGACACATGAATGGTATGGAAATCAGGATCTAACTCAATTTAATCTGAAAGCAGCAACATGAATGGTATGAAATAGTAAAATTTCATTTCCCGCGTGGCATGCAGCACCTTGTCGCACCATGCCTCTCCTACTCGCTCGCAGGCGCCCCCAGACCAGTTCATCATGAATCGCCAAAGGACAGGGGTCCGGCACTCAAAGCATCAGAGCAACCAAATTGATGGTGATTAACTGATGTACTTTTCCTTTAATCATCCAGCAAGCCAACCTCTGATGTTGATAGTAAAAAAGAAACTTTTCTATGGTATCGTATTTCTAGCAATAATGGTCAGGCATGATCAAACATAATAAGATAAATGTATAACCCAGATTTTGAAAAAAAAAATCTTGCATGATCATTATATTTGTAGCAGTAATTTGCGCTTGTGATGATCAGTGAAGTTTTGCATCAAACACATATTTCTAGACAAACATTCGGGATTTTGTTGTGTCTTGCATTCATGTGCTCTTATTCCCCAACCTACTTTTGTGACAAGAGGAGGATTAAAGATGAGTCGGGATCATCAACTCATCATCTATGCAGCAGTAATCACTCTTAACTTTGTTTTTTGTTTTGTTTGGTGATCGCATAATAGTCTCCTTTGCTGTTTTTATGGTGTCGTTTTTAACCAGTACAAATTTCAGAGATTCCTCATACATTTGGATGGTTTGGGCTGCTTTGAACTTTAAAATTTATATTTGGTTGTTTTTATGGTAACGCGTTTGGACAGGCAACAGTCCACCCAAGCGCGTTGACCGTGGATGGACTAGCAATTTGGCGCGTTTGGATGCTTTCAGTAGCCGTGTGCTTGTAGAGCAAGGGATCACTTCCATGTTATACTTTCAATGCATACTTTGAATTGGTACTTTTCCTTTTGGGGTTGCCCTCAATGATCGCCGCTAATTTCCAGTCTACATAATAATGCCAAAAGTAGAAGTATGCACTGATTTGGGGAGCAACATGAACCATGGTTTAGGCAAGCATATCTTTGTTGTGGCGTTGTAGAGATGGTAAAGATCTCTAATGTGGCGAAATCATGCTTTGTGGAGTGCTTATTGCTTTCCTGTTTTTCAGGAAACATGATTGTTCCTTTTCCCTATCCAATATGGATGCGGTGAGTTGTTGATTCATATCAATTACATTGTTTAAGTAAAAGAAAACATGTGTTTGCAAGGTGAAATCAAATGTAGCAGCATTTGGCATTTTTTAATGGTTTGGAACTTTGGAGCCCTGCAAGAGTTGGTCATCATTCTTGGATCAAGGTATGTTTGTGATGCCTAGCTTCGTAAATTTACTTTTTTTTTGTCTAATTGGACGATGTGGGATGATAATTGTTGCCTTGGCATTATCTCTTCATGGAATAAGTGAAGTGATGGATGTTTACTGAGAGTTCAAGGTCACTTGCTGGGAAGTTATGTTCCTTAAACCCACCGATAGACGCTCGGGAGCACCAACCGTAGGCCTCGGAGTGGCTTGGCCTCTGATAAAAAAAGACCCCATGCTTCTCATGGCTGCTCGCACATGTTTAAATCTATTATATGGGCAATAATTGAGTGTTTTTTAATGAGTACATAATTTAGTTATGACATTTAACATTATACTTTTTTTGCATAATTTGGTCATAATAATAAAGTTAGTCACTCAAGTTGCTTCATGACAATGCAAGGGCCATACAATGCATTGGTAAATTCAATTTCGTTTCCTAGATGTTTTCTAGGTATGGTATAGATGTTTGCATGTTTACGGAGATATTTAACAAACTATGAGATCGTGGGACGTTTATAACTTACATATTCCATCATGTTCTGCAAGAAAATGAAGAAGTGCGTTGCACGTGGACGCTAACTAGTTAGTAAAGGGGGGTTGGTTGCATCCACTCCTTTTTCGTTTTTTTTCCTTCTCACGCCTCCTCCCTTGCTTTGTTTTTTGTTGATTTTGTGGTATTCTGAAGCGATGCGGCACAAAATAAAACCAAATTGGTACTTTCGTAAATGCATAAAATAAAAACAAGCATGCGTAGGGTAACTTGCAATGATGAGCACGTCTCTGATTTATTCAACATACTTTCGAGTTGTGTTGTGAGATCAATTAGGTGAATATTACAACTTCAATGGGGATGAATGATTGTTTAGATAAAGTGAAGAATGAATGATTTATTAGCATGTTTTTATGTGACAAGGCAGTTGGCTTGACGGCAGGTTGATCGAAACCATGGTAAATAATACTCCCTTCGTTCCTAAATATAAGTCTTTTTAAATATTTCATGATGGGACTACATACGGAGCAAAATAAGTGAATATATACTTTAAAATATGTCTATACACATCAATATGTAGTTCTCTAGTGAAACTTTTAAAAGGACTTATATTTAAAAATGGAGGGAGTATACACTAAAAGAACTGGGCACGCTTTGTTGTGTTGTTAGATTGAAAAAACCTAATTACTCTGTTTCAAAATAATGGGTACTACTTTTTAAAATGCCAAATCTTTTTTTTAAAGAGTGCGTAAATTACGTACCATAGCTTCATAGAAGAAGAAGAATTACAAGTACAAGATGACTCTCACTCGCTACGAACAACGAGCATAGCACAACTCCACATCCGACTAGTCAAGGACAGCCACCCACGACAACACAAGTACAACACAAAAGCGCCTACCCAAAACCAAGAACCTCACCGCATCTCGATCGACCTCGGTCACCTCCGAAGAACACCAGCTCCCGTCAAGCTTCTCTTGTCGACGCACCCCCCCTTCCCCTGATGGCTATAAGACGTGGTGAGAGGATGGCAGAACTCAATCCGACCCGAGGAAGCCATTGTCTTGGAATCACCAGCGACGACCATACATAGAGCCAGAGACAAACGACCAGGACAGTGGCGAACACCGGAGGAGGGCAACAAAGGGACTTCATGTTGTCATACACGATGCTCCAAACAGATGAACGACGTCGAAGACGCCACCATCGTACCTATTCATAACCGAATTGAGGCTTTCGCCCGGAGACAACTGCCGACACCAAGCAAGCAACGGGAATGGCAACACACTCGACGACGCCTCGAAGAAGGAAAACGAGACCCACGAGTGCCATGGCCGCCGGTCCGGCCAAAACCGAACATGACTTTCATCCGTAATGGCGCGTATCTCCACTACTCCAAGGTTTCGAGCAGCACTGTCCAAGATGCCTCACACCGCCGTCACCACAGCAAATTGTCGTCGAAGCTGCGCAGCAATGGATCTCCCGCACATGCACTCTTGAGAGAGCGTGACCCAGACCACCACCAACAACAACAGGGGAGGAGCAGCCGCTAACAGCCATGCGATGCAATGGCCGGATTCACCGTGTCGACCTTCACCCACCACGGGATTGCCACCAGATCGGATCTGACCAGCACCTCCGAGCACTCCCCAACGCCAGCTCTCCCAAGGCAACACCTAGTGCCCCTTGCATGGAGGCACACGGCCGCCCGCCAGGATCCTTCCTGGCAGGGCCTCCTTGGCGTCGCCGCCTACATGGCTGGGCTCGCGCAGCCGTCACGAGCAGAACCGGTGCACCAACCTCGTCCACCACCCTGCAACGCACCTTGCCAGAATCCACCTTCCCGCCGCGCTCCCCGTTGTGCTTCGGCGGCTCTCTCGCTCCAACTTCCCATGAAACACGCCGCCGGCCACCCCCACCTCCATGGATGCCCGAGTTGACGTCCCACTCCGTGCGAAGGGAGACCGTCGAGGGGGGCTAGCCAACACCAGCCGTCTTTGTTGGTCGGGCGCGGCCGCCACCGCCGGCTCCGGCGACAGCGATGACGGCTGAGGGAGGGCATCGGAGGCCTGCTGGACCTAGGGTTTGGGGCCTCCGGAGCCACACGCGCGTGCGACCCGGGAGGAGGGGATCAGGTGAATTGAGCTAGTGTTAAACCTTTTAAATTTATATATAAATATATCAAAATCCGTAAATCAAATTGTTGTGACTATATTCATTGCTAAATGATTTTCGGATTTTTTATTTAATATTATGGATGTCGATATGTTTGCTCTCAACTTGGTCAAAGTTGAAGAATTTGACTTCCAAAAAATTAATACCCCTTATATTTTGAAACTAATGGAATATTTCATTTGATGTGTGGGGGAGATGATATAGTGTGTTTTATTTATATTTATAATCCTATAATTTGATGGGGCTTTCATAGTGTGATTCTGTATTATATGTTGATCAAACTTATGTATTAATTTGATGGGCCTTTCATGGACGTCGTTTCCTTTTTGGAGGCGCTGCCAAGGTCTTCAACTAAGCCCCTCTTCGAGCTTAGGGAAACCCTAGGTCTGTATTCCCGGGACCGGATAGTGACACTGTCTTGACGTCGTATTCCTTCCTGAAGGCACTATCTTGTCGCTCGTGGTGTCCCCGGTTTTGGCTCGGTAGATGTTGGAGTTCCTATTGGTTTGGTATCACCGCTTTTGGCTTGGGTTTGGTTGGTTTAGTTGTATTGTATCCTCTTTTCAGGTCGAGCATTCCTTGTCTCTCTGCTCGGGGCATCATGTTCACGTATGTCTGCGTTCGTTTCATGGGTTGTACTCTATGTATTCCTTTTACTCCTTCTATCAATGAAATAATACGCAAGCATTGTGTATCCGTGAAAAAATATATGTATACCCGGTTGCAATGCATCAAGTTAATCTTCCAAAATAATATGCTCGAGTTCATTTTTCAATTATTACGTTTGAAACTAGTTATGATTTCCACCGAAGACTCAAAGATCTCTTAGGCCTTTGTTCGATTGATCCCTTAACCACAAGGATTGAAGGGGATTTGGGGGGATTTTGGCTTGTAAGTGATTTAGGACCTGTTCGGCATCCCTTCGCTCCGCAACTCCGCTTTGGAGCAGAGTGGCATGCAGCACTAGTTTGGTGAGCGGTTAGAACGTCGCTCCATGCACTCCGATCCATGGAGTGTTGCCCAACAGGGCCTTAGAGCAACTCCAACGGGCCGATCCAAACGGACAGCGATTTTGTTCGTTTTTTGTCCGTTTGGGTCAGCTGCCCGCCCGGCGTCCGCCCTGTTTTACATATGGGTCGGCAGCGCACCCAACGCGCTAATCCATATGTGCCGGCGTGGCCGGCTGGTCGCCCTATTTTGCATGATTTTCATAGTTTGAATCAAATAACATAATTTGAACCGAAAATAGCATAGTTATTACAAGCCGAATAAAAATAAAAATGTCTCACATAGTTTTGCTAACGAATAAAAGAAGATAAATCTATTGGTTGCCAACATAAGCCCACATATGCTCAACCAAATCATTTTGCAGTTGCAACTTGCACGTCAGTTTCCCAATCACGCATGTCTTGATGAAATTGAATGAAATGTTCAAACGTTGTCGCTCCTCCATGCTCAGGCACAACATTATCACCCTGAAACTGAAACCCTTGATCGTACATACGTTTCGGGCGCTCGTCTTCTACGATCATATTATGCATGTGTTGGGGAACGCTAGAAGGGAAACAAAAAAACTTCTACGCACACGAAGACCTATCATGGTGATGTCCATCTATGAGAGGAGATTTGGATCTACGTACCCTTGTAAATCGCACAGCGGGAAGCGTTAAGAAACGCGGTTGATGTAGTGGAACGTCCTCACGTCCCTCGATCCGCCCCGCGAACCGTCCCACGAACCGTCCCGCGATCCATCCCACGATCTGCTCTGATCTAGTGCCGAACGGACGGCACCTCCGCGTTCAGCACATGTACAGCTCGACGATGATCTCGGTCTTCTTGATCCAGCAAGTAAGACCGAGAAGTAGATGAGTTCTTCGGCAGTGTGACGGCGCTCCGGTGGTGGTGAAGGATCTACTCCTCCAGGGCTCCGCCCGAGCTCCGCAGAAATACGATCTAGAGGAAAAACCGTGGTGTTTGTGGTCGGGCTGCCGTGTGATACGTCTCCGTCGTATCTATAATTTTTAATTGTTTCATGCCAATATTCTACAACTTACATATACTTTTGGTAACTTTTTATACTATTTTTGGGACTAACATATTGATCGAGTGCCCAGTGCCAGTTCCTGTTTCTTGCATGTTTTTTGTTTCGCAGATTATCCATACCAAACGAAGTCCAAATGCAATAAAAACCTACAGGTATTTTTTTTAATATATATGATTTTTGGGAAGAAGAATCAACACGGAACGATGACCGAGGGGGTCACAAGCCCCCTAGCCGCGACCTGGGGGTGGGGCCGCGCCTGGCAGGCTTGTGACCAATCCCTAAGGCTGTTGGGGCCCTTATTTCGCCGCAAGAAAGATAATATCCGGAAGAAAATCGTGTTAAAATTTCAGCCCAATCTGAGTTCGGACCTCCGGGAATTTAAGAAACAGTGAAAGGAAAAATCTGGGAGGGCAGAAACAGAAGGACAGAGAGAGAGATCCAATCTGGGAGGGGCTCTCGCCCCTCCTCCGCCATGGAGACCATGGACCACATGGGAAACCCTTCTCCCATCTAGGGAGGAGGTCAAGTAAGAAAAGAAGAAGGGGGGCTCGCTCCCTCTCTCTCCCAGCGGCGCCGGAACGCCGCCGGGACATCATCGTGTGACGGCGATCTACACCAACACCTCTGTCATCTTCACCAACACCTCCATCACCTTCCCCCATCTATATTCAGCGGTCCACTCTCCCGCATCCCGCTGTACCCTCTACTTGAACATGGTGCTTTATGCTTCATATTATTATCCAATGATGTGTTGCCATCCTATGATGTCTGAGTAAATTTTCGTTGTCCTATCGGTAATTGATGAATTGTTATGATTGCTTTAATTTGCTTGTGGTTATGTTGTTGTCCTTTGGTGCCCATCATATGAGCGCGCACATGGATCACACCATAGGGTTAGTAGTATGTTGATAGGACTATGTATTGGAGGGCAAGGGTGACAGAAGCTTTAGCCTAGCATAGAAATTTATGCATATGGGATTGAAGGGGACCAATATATCTTATTGGTATGGTTGGGTTTTACCTTAATGAACGTTAGTAGTTGCGGATGCTTGCTAATAGTTCCAATCATAAGTGCATTAAATTCCAAATAAGGGATGACATGCTAGCAGTGGCCTCTCCCACATAAAACTTGCTACCGGTCTAGTAACGTAGTCAATTGCTTAGGGACAATTCCGCAACTCCTACCACCACTTTTCCACACTCGTTAAACTAACGTACTTGTTTCTAACCAGCCCCTAGTTTTTATTTACGTGTTCTTTCTTTTCTTGCAAACCTATCCTATCACTCCTACAAAGTACTTCTAGTTTCATACTTGTTCTAGGTAAAGCGAACGTAAAGTGTGCATAGAGTTGTATCGGTGGTAGATAGAACTTGAGGGAATATTTGTCCTACCTTTAGCTCCTCGTTGGGTTCGACACTCTTACTTATCGAGAAAGGCTACAATTGATCCCCTATACTTGTGGGTTATCAAGACCTTTTTCTGGCGCCGTTGCCGGGGAGAGATAGCGTGGGGTGAATAATCTCGTGCGTGCTTGTTTGCTTTATCACTAAGTAGATTTATTTGCTGTTCTAAGTTGTTCTCTATCATTAGTTATGGATATGGAACACGAAATACCAAAAAAATTAGGTGTACTTGCTACTCATGGAGATGGGGAACCTCCTAAAACCCTCGATGCTCGTTATGTGGAAAATATTATGCACTTCTTTAATAATCTTGAGAAAACCCCATTAAATTATAGAATGGGATACACGTTGGATCAACGTGAATACTTTAGGGATTATCGCTTGACTCAAAAAGGGTAACTATTATGGGATCAAATTCATATGTTGAAATGGTATGCTTGGGAGCTATGCTCGAGATATGATATTACTTGTTGCTCTAGGATGAAGGCTAAACACCTTCCCTTTTCGTGTAAATTTAATGCTAATGAAACCTTGGCTTCTTATGCTAATGGTTTATATGATTACTATGATGTGGAACAAATAGAAGAGTTTGTTGCTTTTATGGGTGCTTATGAAATTGAAGCTCTATTTAAAGGGTGTGATGATAATGATGATGATGCTTACCGATCTGAAAATTTGGTTATGCTTCGTTATTGTTATACTAATTATGAATATAATGCCCATATTTATCGATTTATGGAGAAATTCTACGCTGCCCAAGAAGAGACTAATATTTTGTAGGAAACTATGGAAGAAGAAAATGCTAAAACTGTGAGCTCATTAGATGAAAAAGATGACGAGGAGAGCGAAGAACAAAAGGAGGAAGAGCGGACTAGCTACCCGTGCCCACCTTCTAATGAGACTAACTCTTCAACTCATACATTGTTGAATTTCCCTTCGTTCTTACCGAAGGATGAATGCTATGTTTATTGCTATGATCCCTTGGATTCGTTTGAAATATCCCTTTTTGATAAACTTGATGCTTGCTATGCTTGTGGCCATGATGCCAATATGAATGATGCTTATGAAGATGAACTTGCTATAGTTCCTTATGTTAAACATGAAATTGTTGCTATCGCAGCCACTTATGATAGTCCTATTATCTTTGTGAACTCTCCCAACTACACTATATCGGAGAAGTTTGCTCTTATTAGGGATTACATAGATGGGTTGCCTTCCACTATTACACATGATGATTTTGATGAATATAATATGCATGTGCTTGCTGCTCCTACTTGCAATTATTATGAGAGAGGAACTAAATCTCCACCTCTCTATGTTTCCAATACGATAAAATTGCAAGGAACTGCTTATGCTATGTATTGGCCTTTACTTGATGTGCATGAATTGTTCTTTTTTGACATACTAATGCATAGAAAAAGAGTTAGACTTCGTCATTGCATGATATATGTTACCTTGTGCTAACTACTAAATTAAAAATCAGTGTTAATTAAAATTGGCTTTGATATACCGTGGGATCCGGGTGGATCCATTACTTGAGCACTTTATGCCTAGCTTAATGGCTTTAAAGAAAGCGCTGCCTGGGATACAACCCGGAAGTTTTAGAGAGTCATTTATTTCTGTTGAGTGCTTTTATATAGTTTAAAAACAAAAAAAATATAGAGGGGAACTTAAAACTTTTTCAAAAAGAGAAGCGATTGAAAGGTGATGCATTGCGGAAGTGAGGGTCGACCTTGAACACTTGTGTTCATGCTCATGGAAACAATGTAGAATTTTTCATGGAAGTTTCTCACAAAAATAATTATCCCCTTGTACAATTCCATTGTATTATAAAAATAATGTGCCAAGTAAAGCCTTTATGATTAGTTTGGGTGATAGTTGTTTGATCATGCTGAAAAAGACAGAAACTTCATGCTCACGAAATTATTTTTAATTCCTATCCAGAAAGAGCTTTTGAGTTGATTATTTTTGCTGCTGATTTATATGCAAATTTCCCTAATTGTCATAATTTTTCAGAATTTTTGGAGTATCAAAAGTATGGTATAAGTTCATATTACTACATACTGTTCTGTTTTTGACAGATTTTGTTTTCTTTGCATTGTTCTCTTATTTTGATGAATCTATGGGTAGTATCGGGGGGGGGGGGGGTATGAACCATGGTGAAGTTGGATTACAGCAGATATAATGCTAATATGAATTTGTTATGAGTTCACAACGGTACTTAAAGTGGTGATTTGCTTTATTATACTAACGGATCTCACGAAGGTTTTGTTGAGTTTTGTGTGATTGAAGTTTTCAAGTTTTGGGTGAGACCACAATGGATGAAGGAATAAGTAGAGGCAAGAGCCTAAGCTTGGGGATGCCCAAGGCACCACAAGGTAATATTCAAGGAAGACTCAAGCGTCTAAGCTTGGGGATGCCCCGGAAGGCATCCCCTCTTTCGTCTACAATCTATCAATAATTTTACTCGGAGCTATATTTTTATTCGTCACATGATATGTGTAAATGCTTGGAGCGTATTTTGTGTTTATTTTTCCTTTTTATTTTATGCGCCATGCTGGTATGAGATAGTCCTTGGTTGATTTATAGAATGCTCTTTGACTTCACTTATATCTTTTGAGTATGGCTTTATAGAATGCTTCATGTGCTTCACTTATATCATTTGAAGTTTGGATTGCGTGTTTCCCTACACATAAAAAACCGCCATTTGTAGATTGCTCTTTTGCTTCACTTATATTTGTTAGAGCGGGGCATATCTTTTGTAGAAATAATTAAACTCTCATGCTTCACTTATACCTATTTAGAGAGTTAACAGGAGCTGGTCATTCACATGGTTAGTCATAAAATCCTATATAAAACTTGTAGATCACTGAATATGATATGTTTGATTCCTTTCAATAGTTCTGCGACATGAAGATGTGATATTAGAGTCATGCTAGTGAGTAATTGTGTATTCGTAGAAATACTTGTGTTAAGGTTTGTGATTCCCGTAGCATGCACGTATGGTGAATCGTTATGTGACGAAGTCGGAGCATGATTTATTTATTGATTGTCATCCTTTGTGTGGAAGTCGGGATCGCGCGATGGTTAACTCCTACCAACCCTTCCCCTAGGAGCATGCGTGTAGTACCTTGTTTCGATGACTAATAGATTTTTGCAATAAGTATGTGAGTTCTTTATGACTAATGTTGAGTCGATGGATTATACGCACTCTCACCCTTCCACCATTGCTAGCTTCTCTAGTACCACACAGCTTTCGCCGGTGCATTACACCCACCATATACCCTTCCTCAAAAGACCCATCATACCTACCTATTATGGCATTTCCATAGCCATTCCGAGATATATTGCCATACAACTTCCATCGTTTCATTTATTATGACATGCACCATCATTGTCATATTACTTTGCATGATCGTAAGATAGCTAGAATGATGTTTTCATGGCTTGTCCGTTTTTTGATGTCATTGCTACGCTAGATCATTGCACATCCCGGTACACCGCCGGAGGCATTCATATAGAGTCATATTTTGTTCTAAATATCGAGTTGTAAGTAAATAAAAGTGTGATGATCATCATTATTAGAGCATTGTCCCATGTGAGGAAATAAAATAAAAGAGGCCAAAGAGCCCACAAAAAAAATGAAAATGGAAAAAAAAAAGAGGCCAAACAGCCCAAACAAAAAAATGAGAGAAAAAGAGAGAAGGGACAATGCTACTATCCTTTACCACACTTGTGCTTCAAAGTAGCACCATGATCTTCATGATAGAGAGTCTCCTATGTTGTCACTTTCATATACTAGTGGGAAATTTTTATTATAGAACTTGGCTTGTATATTCCAATGATGGGCTTCCTCAAATTGCCCTAGGTCTTCGTGAGCAAGCGAGTTGGATGCACACCCACTAGTTTCTTTTTGAACTTTCATACACTTATAGCTCTTGTGCATCTCTTGCATGACAATCTCTACTCACTCACATTGATATCTATTGATGGGCATCTCCATAGCCCGTTGATAGCCTAGTTGATGTGAGACTATCTCCTCCTTTTTGTCTTCTCCACAACCACCATATTCTATTCCACCTATGGTGCTATGTCCATGGCTCACACTCATGTATTGCGTGAAAGTTGAAAAAGTTTGAGAACACTAAAGTATGAAACAATTGCTTGGCTAAAACCGGGGTTGTGCATGATTTAAATACATTGTGTGGGGAAGAAGGAGCATAGCCAGACTATATGATTTTGTAGGGATAACTTTCTTTGGCCATGATATTTTGAGAAGACATGATTGCTTTGTTATCATGCTTGAAATATTATTGTATTTATGTCAAATGATAGACTATTGCTTCGAATCACTCGTGTTTTAGTATTCATGCCATGATTAGATTATATGATCAAGATTATGCTAGGTAGCATTCCACATCAAAAATTATCTTTTTTTTATCATTTACCTACTCGAGGAAGGGAAGGAATTAAGCTTGGGGATGCTGATACGTCTCTGTCGTATCTATAATTTTTGATTGTTTCATCTCAATATTCTACAACTTTCATATACTTCTAGCAACTTTTTATACTATTTTTGGGACTAACATATTGTTCCAGTGCCCAGTGCCAGTTCCTGTTTCTTGCATGTTTTTTGTTTCGTAGATTATCCATACCAAACGAAGTACAAACGCAATAAAAACCTACAGGGATTTTTTTGGAATATTTATGATTTTTGGGAAGAAGAATCAACGCGAAACGATGCCCAGGGGGTCACAAGCCCCCTAGCCGCGACCTGGGGGTGGGGCCGCGCCTGGCAGGCTTGTGACCAATCCCTAAGGCGGTTGGGGCCCTTCTTTCGCCCCAAGAAAGATAATATCCGGAAGAAAATCGGAGTTACGGACCTCCGGGATTTAAGAAACGGTGAAAGGAAAAATCTCGGAGGGCAGAAAGAGAAGGACAGAGAGAGAGAGAGAGATCCAATATGGGAGGGGCTCTCGCCCCTCCGCCGTCATGGAGACCATGGACCAGAGGGGAAACCCTTCTCCCATCTAGGGAGGAGGTCAAGGAAGAAGAAGAAGAAGGGGAATCTCTCCCCTCTCTCTCGGCGGCGCCGGAACGCCGCCAGGACATCATCGTGTGACGGTGATCTACACCAACACCTCCGTCATCTTCACCAACACCTCCATCACCTTCCCCCATCTATATTCAGCGGTCCACTCTCCCGCATCCCGTTGTACCCTCTACTTGAACATGGTAATTTATGCTTCATATTATTATCCAGTGATGTGTTGCCATCCTATGATGTGTGAGTAGATTTTCATTGTCCTATCGGTGATTGATGAATTGTTATGATTGGTTTAATTTGCTTGTGGTTATGTTGCTGTCCTTTGGTGCCCATCATATGAGCGTGCGCGTGGATCACACCATAGGGTTAGTAGTATGTTGATAGGACTATTTATTGGAGGGCAAGGGTGACAGAAGCTTCAGCCTAGCATAGAAATTGATGCATATGGGATTGAAGGGGGACCAATATATCTTATTGCTATGGTTGGGTTTTGCCGTAATGAACGTTAGTAGTTGCGGATGCTTGCTAATAGTTCCAATCATAAGTGCATTGAATTCCAAGTAAGGGATGACATGCTAGCAGCGGCCTCTCCCACATAAAACTTGCTACCGGTCTAGTAACGTAGTCAATTGCTTAGGGACAATTCCGCAACTCCTACCACCACTTTTCTACACTCGTTAAACTAAAGTACTTGTTTCTAACCAGCCCCTAGTTTTTATTTACGTGTTCTTTCTTTTCTTGTAAACCTATCCTATCACTCCTACAAAGTACTTCTAGTTTCATACTTGTTCTAGGTAAAGCGAATGTAAAGTGTGCGTAGAGTTGTATCGGTGGTCGATAGAACTTGAGGGAATATTTGTCCTACCTTTAGCTCCTCATTGGGTTCGACACTCTTACTTATGGAGAAAGGCTACAATTGATCCCCTATACTTGTGGGTTATCACCGTGGCAAAAGTTGTCTCAAATCATCCCTAAAACTCCACTATATATAGGAGGAGGGGGGAGGCTTGCCTTGGGGTCCAAGACCCCAAGGGTGCGCCGGCCAAGGAGGTGGAGGACTCCACCTCCAATTCTAGTCCAACTAGGATTGGAAAGTGGAGTCCTTCTCCACCTTCCCACCTTTCCTTTTTTTTGGTTTTTCTCCTTGTGGCGTCTATCCTCTCTTGGGTTGTCCCACCAGCCCACTAAGGGCTGGTGCGCCACCCTCAAGGCCTTGGGACACTCCCGGGTGGGTTTCCCCCCTCCCGGTAAATATCTGGAACCCATTCGTCAATCCCGGCACGATGCCGGTAATGCCCGAAAACCTTCCGGTAACCAAATGAGACAAACCTATATATCAATCTTCGTCTCGGGACCATTCCAGAAACCCTCATGATGTCCGTGATCTCATCCGAGACTCCGAACAACATTCGGTAACCACGCATATAACTCAACTATACTAAAAACATCGCCGAACCTTAAGTGTGCAGACCCTGCGGGTTCGAGAACTATGTAGACATGCCCCGAGGTTCTCCTCGGTCAATATCCAATAGCGGGACCTGGATGCCCATATTGGATCCTACATATTCTCCAAAGATCTTATCGGTTGAACCTCATTGTCAAGGATTCATATAATCCCGTATGTCATTCCCTTTGTCCTTTGGTATGTTACTTGCCCGAGATTCGATCATCGGTATCCGCATACCTATTTCAATCTCATTACCGGCAAGTCTCTTTACTCGTTCCGTAATACAAGATCCCATGACTTACACTTAGTCACATTGCTTTCAAGGCTTGTGTGTGATGTTGTATTACCGAGTGGGCCCCGAGATACCTCTCCGTCACACGGAGTGACAAATCCCAGTCTTGATCCATACTAACACAACGGACACCTTCGGAGATACGTGTAGAGCACCTTTATAGTCACCCTGTTACGTTGTGACGTTTTATACACACAAGGCATTCCTCCGATGCCAGTGAGTTATATGATCTCATGGTCATAGGAACAAATACTTGACACGCAGAAAACTATAGCAATAAAATGACACGATCAATATGCTACGTTCATAGTTTCGGTCTTGTCCATCACATGATTCTCCTAATGATGTGATCCCGTTATCAAGTGACAACACTTGTCTATGGTTAGGAAACCTGGACCATCTTTGATCAGCGAGCTAGTCAACTAGAGGCTTACTAGGGACAGTGTTTTGTCTATGTATCCACACATGTATTTGTGTTTCCAATCAATACAATTATAGCATGGATAATAAACAATTATCACAAACAAAGAAATATAATAATAACTAATCTATTATTGCCTCTAGGGCATATTTCCAACAGTCTCCCACTTGCACTAGAGTCAATAATCTAGTTCACATCACCATGTGATTTCAACGAATCCAACACCCATATAGCTCTAGGGTCTGATCACGTCTTGCTCGTGAGAGAGGTTTTAGTCAACGGTTCTGAATCGTTCAGATCCGTGCATGCTTTACAAGTCTTTATGTCATCTTATAGATGCTGCTACTATGTGCTATTCGGGAATACTCCAAATATCTACTCTACTATACGAATCCTTTTTACTACTCATAGTTATTCGGATTAGTATCAAAGCTTGCATCAACGTAACCCTTTAAGACGAACTATTTAACCACCTCCATAATCGAGAAATATTCCTTAGTCCACTAGTTACTAAGGATAACTTTGACCGTTGTTTTAGTGATTCAATCCTGGATCACCTTTTGTACCTCTTTAACAGACTTGTGGCAAGGCACACATCAGGTGCGGTACACAGCTTGGCATACTTTAGAGTCTACGGCTAAGGCATAGGGGACGACCTTTGTCATTTCTGTTTCTTCTGCCATGGTCGGGCTTTTGAGTCTTACTCATATTCACACCTTACAACACATCCAAGAACTCTTTCTTTGTTGATCTATTTTGAACTCCTTCAAAAACTTGTCAAGGCATGCATTTCATTTGAAAGTTCTGATTAGCATTTTGATCTATCTCCATAGATCTTGATGCTCAATGTTCAAGTAGCTCTATCTAGATCTTCCTTTGAAAAAACCCCTTTCAAACAACCTTTATGCTTTACAAAAATTCTACATTACTTCTGATCACCAATATGTCTCCCACATATACTTTATCAGAAATACTATAGTGCTCCCACTCACTTCTTTGGAAATACAAGTTTCTCATAAACCTTGTACAAACCCAAAATCTTTGATCATCTCATCAAAGCGTATATTCCAACTCCGAGATGCTTGCACCAGTCCATAAAAGGATCGCTGGATCTTGCATACTTTTTAGTATCTTTAGGATCGACAAAAACTTCTCGTTGTATCACATACAATCTTTCCTCAAGGAAACCGTCGAGGAAACTATGTTTTGACATCCTATGTGCAATATTTCATAATAATGCAGCAACTACTAACAAAATTCTAACAGACTTTTAGCATCGCTACGAGTGAGAAAGTCTCATCATAGTCAACTATTTGATCTTGTCGGAAACATCTTTGTGGCAAGTCGACCTTTTCTTAATAGTGACTTATCACCATCATCGTCTGCCTTCTTTTTAAAGATCCACTTTACTCAACAGTCCTACGATCATCAAGTAGTTCTTCCAAAGTCTACACTTTGTTTTCATACATGGATCCTCTCTCGGATTTCATGACCTCCAACCATCTGTCGGAATCCGGGCCCACCATCGCTTCTCCATAGCTCGTAGGTTCATTGTTGTTCAACAACATGACCTCCAAGACAGGGTTACCATACCACTTTGCAGCAGTACGTGACCTTGTCGACCTACGAGGTTTGTAGTAACTTGATGTGAAGCTCAATGATCACCATCATTAGTTTCCACTTCAATTGGTGTAGGCGCCACATGAACATCTTCTTGCGCCCTGCTATACACTGGTTGAAGTGACAGTTCAGTAACCTCATCAAGTTCCACCACCCTCCCACTCAATTCTTTCGAGAGAAACCTTTCCTCGAGAAAGGACCCGTTTCTAGAAACAAACAGTTTGCTTCCGGATCTGAGATAGGAGATGTACCCAACTGTTTTGGATATCCTATGAAGATGCATTTATCCGTTTTGGGTTCGAGCTTATCAGACTGAAACTTTTACACATAAGCATCGCAGCCCCAAACTTTTAAGAAATGACAGCTTAGTTTTCTCCAAACCGTAGTCTATACTGTGTCATCTCAACGGAAATACGCGGTGCCCTATTTAAAGTGAATGCGGTTGTCTCTAATGTATAACCCATAAAAGATAGTGGTAATTCGATAAGAGACATCATAATATGCCCCATATCAAATAGGGCGTGGCTATGACGTTCAGACACATCATCACACTATGGTGTTCCAGGTGGCATGAACTGCGAAACAATTTTCACTTTGTCCTAACTGCGTACCAAAAACTTGTAACTCAGATATTCATCTCTATGATCATATCGTAGGCAGTTTATCCTTTTGTCACGACGATCTTCACTCTGAAATTGCTTTGAACTTTTCAATATTTCAGACTTGTGATTGATCAAGTAAATACTCTTGTATCTACTCAAATCGTGAGTGAAGTAAGAACATAACGATATCCACTGCGTGCCTTAGCACTCATTGGACTGCACACATCAAAAAATGCATTACTCCCAACAAGGTACTCTCTCGTTTCATGTGGCATCTTTTTCATGTCTCAAGTGATTCAAAATCAAGTGAGTCCAAACGATCCATCTCTATGGAGTTTCTTCATGCATTTATACCAACAGGTATGGTTTGCATGTCTCAAACGTTTCAAAAATGAGTGAGTACAAAGATCCATCAACATGGAGCTTCTTCACGCATTTTATACCAACATGACTCAAGTGGCAGTGCCACAACTAAGTGGTACTATCATTATTACTTTGTATCTTTTGGCACCAATATTATGAGCATGTGTATACGGTCGAGATTCAATAAACCATTGAGGGTAATTATTCAAGCAAATAGAATAACTATTATTCTCTTTAAATGAATAATCGTATTGCAATAAACACGATCCAATCATGTTCATGCTCAACGCAAACACCAAATAACAGTTATTTAGCTTTTACCACCAATCCCGATGATAGAGGGAGCGTGCGATGTTTGATCACATCAACCTTGGAAACACTTCCAACACGTACGTCACCTCGCCTTTAGCCAGTCTCCGTTTATACCGTAGCTTTCATTTCGAGTTACTAATTACTTAGCAACCGAACCGGTATCCAATACCCTCGTGCTACTAGGAGTACTAGTAAAGTACACATCAATATCATGTATATCAAATATACTTCTGTCGACTTTGCCAGCCTTCTTATCTACCAAGTATCTAGGGTAGCTCCGCCTTAGTGACCGTTCCCCTCATAACAGAAGCACTTAGTCTCGGGTTTGGGTTCAATTTTGGGTTTCTTCATTAGAGTAGCAACTGGTTTGTCGTTTCATGAAGTATCCCTTCTAGCCCTTGCCCTTCTTGAAACTAGTGGTTTTACTAACCATTAAAAATTGATGCTCCTTCTTGATTTCTACTTTCGCAGTGTCAAACATTGCGAATAACTCAAGGATCATCATATCTATCCTTGATTTGTTTATAGTTCATCACTAAGCTCTAGCAACTTAGTGGCAGTGACTTTGGAGAACCATCACTATCTCATCTAGAAGATTACCTCCCACTTGAATCAAGCGATTGTTGTACTCAGACAATCTGAGAACATGCTCAATGATTTGAGCTTTTCTCCTTTACTTTGTAGGCAAAGAATCTTGTCGGAGGTCTTATACCTCTCAACAAGGGCACGAGCATGAAACCTCAATTTCATCTCTTAGAACATCTCTTATGTTCCACGATGTTTCCAAAACGTCTTCGGCGCCTTGCTTCTAAGCCATTAAGTATTGCGCCCTGAACTATCACATAGTCATCAAAAACGTGTATGTCAGATGTTCGCAACATCCACAGACGATGCTTGAGGTGCAGCACACCGAGTGGTGCATTAAGGACATAAGCCTTCTGCGTAGCAATGAGGACAATCCTCAGTTTTACGGACCCAGTCCGCAAAGTTGCTACTATCAACTTTCAACTAAATTTTCTCTAGGAACATATAAAAACAGTAGAGTTATAGCGCAAGATACATCGTAATTCGCAAAGACCATTAGACTATGTTCATGATAATTAGTTCAATTGATCATATTACTTAAGAACTCCCACTCAAAAAGTACATCTCTCTAGTCATTTGAGTGGTACATGATCCAAATCCACTATCTCAAGTCCGATCATCACGAGTCGAGAATAGTTTCAGTGGTAAGCATCTCTATGCTAATCATATCAACTATATGATTCATGCTCGAACTTTCGGTCACATGTGTTCTGAGGCCATGTCTTCACATGCTAGGCTCGTCAAGCTTAACCCGAGTGTTCCGCGTGTGCAACTGTTTTGCACCCGTTGTATGTGAACGTTGAGTCTATCACACCCGATCATCACGTGTTGTCTCGAAACGACGAACTGTCGTAACGGTGCATAGTTAGGGAGAACACAATTTCGTCTTGAAATTTTAGTGAGAGATCACCTCATAATGCTACCGTCATTCTAAGCAAAATAAGGTGCATGAAAGGATTAACATCACATGCAATTCATAAGTGACATGATATGGCCATCATCATGTGCTTCTTGATCTCCATCACCAAAGCACCGGCACGATCTTCTTGTCACCGGCGCCACACCATGATCTCCATCAACGTGTCGCCATCAGAGTTGACATGCTACTTATGCTATTAATACTAAAGCTACGTCCTAGCAATATAGTAAACGCATCTGCAAACACAAACGTTAGTTTCAAGACAACCCTATGGCTCCTGTCGGTTGCCGTACCATCGACGTGCAAGTCGATATTAACTATTACAACATGATCATCTCATACATCCAATGTATCACATCACGTCATTGGCCATATCATATCACGATCATACCCTGCAAAAACAAGTTAGACGTCCTCTAATTGTTGTTGCATGTTTTACGTGGCTGCTATGGGTATCTAGTAGATCGCATCGTACTTACGCAAAAAACCACTACGGAGATGTGAAAATTGCTATTTAACCTCTCCAAGGACCGCCTCGGTCAAAACCAATTCAACTAAAGTTGAAGAAACCGACACCCGTCAGTCATCTTTATGCAACGAGGTTGCATGTCAATCGATGAAACCAGTCTTTCGTAAGCGTACCAATAATGTCGGTCCAGGCCGCTTCAATCCAACAATACCGCTGAATCGAGAAAAGACTAAGGAGGGCAGCAAATCGAACATCATTGTCCACAAAACCCTTTGTGTTCTACTCGAGATAACATCTACGCATGAACCTAGCTCTGATACCACTGTTGGGGAACGTTGCAAGGGAAACAAAAAAATTCCTACGCACACGAAGACCTATCATGGTGATGTCCATCTATGAGAGGAGATTTGGATCTACGTACCCTTGTAGATCGCACAGCAGGAAGCGTTAAGAAATGCGTTTGATGTAGTGGAACGTCCTCACGTCCCTCGATCCGCCCCGCGAACAGTTCCACGAACCGTCCCGCGATCCGACCCACGATCCGCTCCGATCTAGTGCCGAACGGACGGCACCTCCGAGTTCAGCACACGTACAGCTCGATGATGATCTCGGCCTTCTTGATCCAGAAAGTAAGGCGGATAAGTAGATGAGTTCTCCGGCAGCGTGACGGCGCTTCGGTGGTGGTGAAGGATGTACTCATGCAGGGCTCCGCCCGAGCTCCGCAGAAATACGATCTCGAGGAAAAACCATGGTGTTTGTGGTCGGGCTGCCGTGGCAAAAGTTGTCTCAAATCAGCCCTAAAACTCCACTATATATAGGAGGAGGGGGAGGCTTGCCTTGGGGTCCAAGACCCCAAGGGTGCGCCGGCCAAGGAGGTGGAGGAGTCCACCTCCAATCCTAGTCCAACTAAGATTGGAAAGTGGAGTCCTTCTCCACCTTCCCACCTTTTCTTTTTTTTCTTTTGGTTTTTCTCCTTGTGGCGCCTAGCCTCTCTTGGGCTGTCCCACAGCCCACTAAGGGCTGGTGCGCCACCCTCAAGGCCTTGGTCCACTCCCGGGTGGGTTGCCCCCCTCCCGGTAAATATCCGGAACCCATTCGTCACTCCCGGCACGATGTCGGTAATGCCCGAAAACCTTCCAGTAACCAAATGAGACAAACCTATATATCAATCTTCGTCTTCGGACCATTCCGGAAACCCTCGTGACGTCTGTGATCTCATCCGGGACTCTGAACAACATTTGGTAACCACACATATAACTCAACTATACTAAAAACATCGCCGAACCTTAAGTGTGCAGACCCTGCGGGTTCGAGAACTATGTAGACATGCCCCGAGGTTCTCCTCGGTCAATATCCAATAGCGGGACCTGGATGCCCATATTGGATCCTACATATTCTCCGAAGATCTTATCGGTTGAACCTCAGTGTCAAGGATTCATATAATCCCGTATGTCATTCCCTTTGTCCTTCGGTATGTTACTTGCCCGAGATTCGATCGTCGGTATCCGCATACCTATTTCAATCTTGTTACCGACAAGTCACTTTACTCGTTCCGTAATACAAGATCCCGTGACTTACACTTAGTCACATTGCTTGCAAGGCTTGTGTGTGATGTTGTATTACCGAGTGGGCCCCGAGATACCTCTCCGTCAGACGGAGTGAAAAATCCCACTCTTGATCCATACTAACTCAACAGACACCTTCGAAGACACGCAGAAAACTATAGCAATAAAACGACACGATCAATATGCTACGTTCATAGTTTGGGTCTTGTCCATCACATGATTCTCCTAATGATGTGATCCCGTTATCAAGTGACAACACTTGTCTATGGTTAGGAAACCTGGACCATCTTTGATCAACGAGCTAGTCAACTAGAGGCTTACTAGGGACAGTGTTTTGTCTATGTATCCACACATGTATTTGTGTTTCCAATCAATACAATTATAGCATGGATAATAAACGATTATCACGAACAAATAAATATAATAATAATAACTAATTTATTATTGCCTCTAGGGCATATTTCCAACAACATGATCACACAAGCAGTCATCACCTCCCACAGTTTCAGCGTGCTCCACGTATTAGCAGGATACCGAACGATGCCCCATCGAGATTGCAAAACACCAAAGGCACGCTCGACATCCTTCCTAGCATCCTCTTGCTCTTGGGCAAATCTTTTCCTCTTCTCTCTGACAGGGTCGGGTATTGTCTTGACAATAGTGGTCTACTGAGGATAGATACCGTCACCTAGGTAGTATCCTTTGTCGTAGTTGTGGCCATTGACAGTAAAGTTCACCGGTGGGCTATTGCCTTCAGCAAGGCTACCAAACACCGGCGAGCGTTGAAGCACGTTGATATCATTGTGTGATTCGGCCATGCCAAAGAAAGAGTGCCAGATCCAGAGATCTTCAGACGCAATGGCCTCTAGTATGACAATGCAAGCCTTGACATGGCCCTTATACTGCCCTTGCCAAGCAGAAGGGCAGTTCTTCCACTCCCATTGCATGCAGTCTATGCTACCAAGCATCCCTGGGAAGCCCCTGCTGGCATTCATCGCCAAAAAACGGGTTGTATCTTCAGCAGTCGGCTCCCTCAAGTACTCAGGGCCAAACACAACAATAACAGCCTTGTAGAACTTATACATGGACTCTAGGCAAGTAGACTCGTTCATACGGACGTACTCGTCAATGAGATCACCGGGCACTCCGTATGCAAGCATTCGGATGGCGGCGGTGCATTTCTGATAAGAGGAAAAACATATCTTGCCAGTGACATCTGCTTTGCACTCAGAATTGTTGATGTTTGAACAACGGGTTTGCTGTATCAAAATAGTCCTTCCAAAGAAGGAAACGCCCGCTCTCTCGGTTGTGATTCAACGTCGGAAGGTGGCCCGGAATGGAGCCACGGAACAACGGCCGCTGGCTTTTGAGGAGGTGATGGACCAACATGGCAGCCAACATCTCCTCCTCGTCATCGGACGACGAATCGTCGGAGTCGCAAAGAAATTTGTGAAAAAGAACTCGTCGGCGGTGTCCATTTTTTTGTACCTTGGCAAACTGTCGAACAGCTTGCGGGCGTCGACGAAGAAGACGGCCGGCGAAGGGAGTCGCGGAGCGCACGGACCAGCTAGCTGCCTTGCCGGCGTCCGACGAGTGGCGCCGGTGAGGCGGCTTCTTGGTCGGGGGCGTGGGGGTGGGAAGCAGTCGGCTCCCCGACGGCAAGACGGCAGCGGCGGGCGACGTGGGGGTGGGCGGCGTTGCTGAGAGTGGGCGGATGTGGGCGGCGTTGATGAGAGTGGGCAGCTGGCAGAGTCGCCGGCAAAAATGGGCGACGGCGTCGGCGACGAAGAAGGCGGGCAAGGGTTGCTATTGGATGGAGGGAGGCCAATGTGCCACCGACCAGCGGGCCCGGGGGGAGGAGAAGGCGAGCGTGCGCATGTCCACGACGACGCAAATCCGGCTAAAAATGGGCCAGGAATGGGTCGGCCGCGGACGAAAACCGGACACGCGTCCGTTTGGGTTGACGCGGGGGGAGGAGAAGGCGAGCGTGCGCATGTCCACGACGACGCAAATCCGGCTAAAAATGGGCCAGGAATGGGTCGGCCGCGGACGAAAACCGGACACGCGTCTGTTTGGGTTGACGCGTTGGATCATCATTTTTGTCCGCGCCGACCCAAACGGACTGCGGCGGACGAAATGAATCGCTCCATTGAAGTTGCTCTTAACACCCCCCCTATCCACGTAAACCGAACAAGCCCTTAGCAAGGCGAAGACACAGGAGAGAATAGCAAGTTCTTGATGTCTGCCACCACAGATCACGAAGGCAAAGCCTTCAGGAGAGAAAGGCTCCATGAAGCGACCATGCTTCAGCTAACTCAGGCATTGCAATGCCAGTAAGGACCTGGCTGCATGCAACCAAGCAGCTTCCACTGTGTGTTCGGATTACAAAGCAGTAATCAGCCGGCGAAATATAATCAAATCAAGACCGTTGGCGTCTTCGTCATCTTTTCCATCGTTCAGATTTTAATAATGCTCATGTATCAACATTGGAGAAGAAATAACCAGTTTTCACTTATATTATATTACAGGTATAGTTGACTGCTAAAATCATTGCAGGGAAACAAGTCGTACAACCAGCAGTCCTTCGTTTCTCATGGGAAGAAAGTACTAGTACTAATGATGGGTCATCAGTGAAAACGATCCTTCTTGTGCCACCTCTATAAACATTTCCCCGGCATTAATCTTAGAATAACATTAAGCTAAGCAGAGCACATACCGCTGAAAAGAAAAGCTCAAATGATGGATAAGGAATGCTCCGCACTAATCCTAAGGATTACACTGTTATACGTTCAGCGCCAATTAATTTCAGAGCTTGGCCCACTGACGAGATTTCAGCCTATCAAAAAGTTAATCCTGCTATATCACTGATAGCAGGGAAGCTATAGCCTGAGCTTCTCCTTGAAGCGCGAGATAAACTTGAACGTCTCCTCTGCCTTGACCTGCTCATAAATATCATTTCTCGATACTCTGTCCGGATGGAATTTCAGGAGGGCTTGCTTATAAGCAGCTTTGACCTGAAAGGATAAGCATGATATCAGAAATCAGACATGAGATAGATCATTTTTATTTATATATGGCCTTTGCAACAAAATTATATTTTTCCAGTGCTTGCATTCAGGACTCTGTAGATTTGGATCAACATTTGCTTATGAAATTCAGGTAGTGATCCAAACGTGCCACCGTAAATTTAGAAGCTACGACTGTTCGAAATATTTTGTTTTTAAACTATAGGGAATAGTCATTGGTATCTGTAGTACCACTTTCTTATCATAGAAATAAGCATAACCAATACAGATATCAGAATATTACATAGCAGAGATAAGAGCAAATTATCTATTGTCACTACGAAGCTTAAGACAGGTTGTGTGTATCCGTAATGTTAGTAATGTTAACATACCTCACCCCCTTCAACAGGGATGCCCAGTGCACGCAATATTGAAGCCATATCAGTGTATCTCCTTTCAATAATTTCGAGCTCCAATCTTACCGCCCCTAGACACTGCTCCTTCAGCTGTATAGTTTCTTCACTCTTTTCAAAAAAATAAAGGGAGTAGTAAGTACTGCACAAGATCACCCAAAGAAACAAGACAATGACCTAGATACCACGAAGGATAGCAGAGAATCACACACAAATCAGTGATGCATAGTATGAATTAGAACAGAGACCTTTCTTTGTGTTTCACGGACTTCTTCCAATCTTTGTTTTTGTCTCTTCTCCATGTCAACCAGTCGCAAAGCTTCAGCCTTTTTTCTCTTTCGTAGCCGCTTCGCCTCCTTTGCCTCCTCAGCCTGTGAATAATTTTTTGAAAACAAGAATAAAATCATGAATCATGTGCCAGTGTGAGGTTCTGTATTCTGATCATATAACTACAGAAAAATCCTTAGAAGTAGACATGCCAAAGACACAATCGTATATGTCTGCTGCTCCTTAAAATTAACAGACCTACACTTATCAGCTTTACCTGTATTGCTGTTGCTGCATAGTTTTAGATCAAGACAAATTATAAGCAGGCAAATTAATATACCTGTATTGCTAACTGACGCTGTCTGGATGCCCACTCCTCCTCTTGTGCCCTTTTGTACTCATCAGATTCTTTGTGCTTTTCACGGCAGCCAATTACCATAGAAGATTGTCCTAACTTTTCAGGATCTTTAACCAAATCCTTCTGAGGCAAGGAGCAAGTCCCCGATGCTTCATTTGTGGGAGCATTCTTATTAAAGTATTCTCCAGATTGTCTCAAGCCAGTAAAAACTGCATCTTCTGTGAGTTGATCCATACAAGAATCATCAGCACCTGGTGTAAAGCACATCTTTTTCTTCTGTTTGGCAGCTTCACTGTGCGCACTCCGTCCATCCTTTGCTAAAGATATGCCTTCGGCTATTTTCTCATCCATTCTTTCAGGAGTGCTGATAAATATAGGACTATCACCTTTACAATCAGCTGAGGAGTATGCAGGAAAAACCCTATTTGGAGAGACAAAGCTACAGCTTGTATACCCTTCAGGTCTCAAGGTTTCATCTAGGTGAGGATGGTGACTCCTTTCTTGGGCTTTTTCAGGAAGAGGGCCCTTGTAAGGCATATCAGGATCTGAACTGCAAGCGGGATCATGGTCTTCAGTTTCTTTTCCATGGGAATCAATGTCCATCGGACCTTCCTGGGCATTAGGCACTGAAGAAGGGCCAGCGCCATGTTTTGCACCATTTGTACTACTTTGCCCAGCTGGGTTAAATGCATCACGAAAATATCTCAAGATGTCATCATCCAGAGGGCACACTGGAGTGAAGAGGTTCTCTGGAGTTTCATCATAGTGTGTACTTGACTCGGCGCTTGATGGAGAAGTACTAGCCCTGCCATCTTTTCCATGTGGGGGATGATGAAGCGTGGTTCTTCTTGAAGCAGCCTTCTCCCAAACCTTACGCGCAGTCCCAGTGTCATCGAGAATCTCACAATCCGAGCTGCCATCGCCGTCTGATTCAGAGTCTGATCCGCCAGACAGATCACTCTGCTCGCTGTCATAAACATAATCCAGCCCATATCTGTTTCTAGCACACACAGGGGGGGTTGTCGCCGCTGGAGACCCGTCGCCTGCCATGCTGGGGCCAGCCCTATGACCCTCATCCTCCTCCTCCCCATCATCATCATCATCATCTATGTTGATCACATTGCTACTAGAGCTGTTTCCCTTCTTGCTATTGCACGCAGCCGTTGCACGGGCTATCTCCTCCTCATCATCAATAATGAAAACCTCAGAGTCGAGGGCAAGGTCGTCCACGTCGTCGTCGTCATCATCCTCGTCGATGACCACCACCGGCGTGGTATGCGGCGCAGGCTGCCGCCGGGAGTTACACCTACCCGTCACCGGATCCCTCCTCCACGACATCACAGGCCGGGGCACCAAGAAGACGGGCGCGACCGGCAGCAACAAAGGGGGCGGGCGGGCAGGCCGGCCGGCTAGGACATGGGAGCCAGGGCCCGGGACCCCTCCTCCTCCTCCCTTAGGGTTTGACGGCGATCCTGCGGAGAAACAAAGGCGCGCAAGGGAGATGCCGTCAGGCGGGATGGGAGATAAAAAAAAAAAACCTAATTTCTGCCGGCGCCGCAAAAGGAAAGGGGGCAATCGAGGAAAGAAATGGGGGGCGAGAGGGGCGATGGATCGATGGATCGAACGCGAGTACCTGCGGCGGCGGCGAGATTCGGAGGGCGCGGATCCGAGTTCGCTTCCTCTTCCTCTTCTTGGAGTTGGAGGGGTTTCCTCCTCCGGTTTGGTGGAGGAGGAAGGTGGGAGAGGCGTTGGACTTGGGGTCGGGGAGTGGACGCGACGCGAGGAGACGAGGCGACCGGCGGGGAGGAGATGGGATGGGATATTGCGGCCGGCGGGTGGGAGTTGGGTTGGGTTTGGGGTGCCCGTGCGGGTGCGGTCGGCGGCACCCACACCCCAGAGGCGTACGACGCAATCGGTCGTTTTGGTTTGGGTTTGGCACGGGACGGGCGACACGGCGGTTTCGTTTTGGGGGATTTTCAAGAAAGTGCGGAGTTTTGGTTTTTTAGACAATTGGGAAAGTGCGGAGTGACCGCTCACGCACCAGACCAGGCCGGGCCTCTGTACCCGGCTCCGCGCGAAGAAAAACTGGCCCGTGGTCCGAGACTTTCTGTTCGGTAATTGACTTTGCCTTTAAAAGAAGGACGTGCTACGGGTCTTCTTCATTTTTTAAACGATCTGTCGTCGCCTCAACAGCCGTTTGATTTGGCTCCATCCAACGGACCAGCCTTGTCTTTCGTCACTGCAACAAAGGTGGTGGTGCAAAGCCCTTTGCAACAGAGCTCATGTTACAAAAAAAAATGTTTCACTTTTACCTTTTTACAATATAGATGATGTTGCGAAAGAACTTTTGCGATGAAAGACGGTCTCATGGCGGTAATGTCGTTGTTGTTGCTGCTGTTTGCAACTCCATATATCCTCTCTTCTCTTCCTCCGAAGGGTCGTCATAGAGCCTTGTTGAAATTGCAACATGACCCTTGTTGCAAAACCGCCCGCCAGGTAAGAGGGAGCGGATGAAATCATGAAAGCAGTTGCCTCGCCCGTCATAGCCTTCGTAGCAGCCTCGACAACGCCTTGCAACTGCACGGAGTAATGGCCGTCGGAGAAGAAGGAGAAGCGGAGGAAAGAGAGATTTGATGGGTAGATACACATGAAGACCAATGAGTGGATAGTAGAAAACAAAATAAGAGGCAAGGTTTGAGGAAGCATCGTCTTCTTGCTACATTCCCTTTGTATGGACGTTCGATTAAAACCATAAAACGGCGCGTGGTGTGGCGGATGGAATCGTACGATCATTCGGTTCAAACAATCATCCGGTTTGTGATTTGGATGAATGGTTCAAGAGATATAACTTTAAAAAAAAGATGACTCTAGGAAACAAGCACAGAACTCGGTGTCTTCTATATAGTACGCCATATGTTACCACTGTTGGAATTAACCACGACGATGTATCCGGCTTGGACTCGTAACCATCACCGAGTAGGACTTGTAGTTGGCTAGGTTAGCTACTATATAATCCTATATACCCCTTGTAATTGAACTAGATCGAAATCAAAGCAATACAAATATCATGACCGATACGGGCCCGTGGCCAACTTGGCGTCTCCTGTGCTTAGTAGTTAGTATCGCGTGTGCTTCGGCGAGAGAGTTTGAGCGAAGCCGGCGACTTGACCTGGCAAGTGTGCAAGCTAGCTAGACACAAAAAGCATCCAGCAACCTCTTGCTAGCTTAGGTTAGTTGTACGTGGGTGTGGGCATCTTCCGTCCATCCGGCGGCTCGGAAAGTAATCAAGCTACGTCGCTGCGTATTGCCGGAAAGTACTCGGCAACAGCGTCGTTGAGGTCGAGACATGTGCCAACATTTGGTATCTAGAGCTAGGTTGATCTTCTAGTAACGGAAGATCACGTCGAAGGACGACAAGGCCAAGCAGTTGGCGGCGTACTCCGGTGCGGCTAAAGTATTTGCTGCTCCGACGAGTTCATCGTACCCACGATTTGATCGCGAGAACTTCGGGGTCTGCAAGGCACTGATGGAGTGTGGTCTCTGCGCCAACGTGTTGTGGGACGCGGTCGATCCAGGAGGCAACGCTTTTAAGAAGGGTGGAGCCGAGCACTGGAAGGATCGGCAGGCGGCATCGGGGATTTACTCGGTGATGCCGATGGATGTCCTCAAACACCTGATCGCCAAACAAACGGCGAAGGAGGTGTGGGATACGTTGGAGCTCATGTTCGAGGGACACACCCGTGTCAAGCAAGCCAACCTCCAAACTCTCTTAAAAAATTATGAGACTTTGGTCATGGGCGACAATGAGTTTGTGGACGTGTTTGCTTCACGGATAGCTAGTCTCGTCAATCGGATCCGCGCACTTGGAGAGAATCTAACGGAGGCCTCGGTTGTCCATCGGTTCTTGCATGCGGCTCCTCCCCGGTACCTGCAAATTGTCACGGCGATCGAGCAGTGCGTCGATCTCGCGACTCTCTCCATTGATGATCTCGTCGGACGCTACAAGGCTCACGACGAGCGTATGAGGTACGCTCTCGGGGACGGGAGGAAGGATGAGCTTGTCATGCTCACACGGGCTCAGTGGTAGGCGCTGGACTCAAGGAGAGAAGGTGAGGGCTCTAGCAGTTACGCTCGCCAAGATCGTGTACCAAACGAACAAAGTCAGAAGGATGCCAGCGATGGCGCTCCGAAGAAGAAGAAGAAGTTCGACAAGCGCAAGATCAAGTGTCACAATTGTGGCATCATGGGGCACTTCAAGTCGGAGTGCAAGAATCCCCCGAAAGAGAAGGCGCTCATGGCCCATCAAGGAGATGAAGGTGACATGATGTTGATGTGTGAACTCATGGACGAGGAGGACCCAGTTCTTCAAGTGTCGGCTAAAGAAATTGCCGCACTGCGTGAAGGAAGAGCTTGCTTTCAAGATCATGGTTTGGAAACCCGTATCGATGCTACGGATGCGGGAGGTGATTCCGAAACTTACATCAATGCTATGGGTGTAAGTGTCAACTTTGCTGGAGCGAAGGAAGCGCTCATTGCGTGTGCTCGGCCATGGAGAAGCAACCTTGTTACAGACATGAGGGGTGATTCCAAAACTCGTGTCGAAGCTACTGATGCGAGAGGTAATTCTGAAATTTGTGTCGATGTTACAGACACAGATGGTAATTCTGTTGACGCTGATGCAAAAGCAGACATGATCACAACGGCTAGTAGTGGCAACCGTGTCCCTTGTGATACGTTTGGGATGCATGAAGGAGATGGACCACAAAGGCCGAAGAATAACAGCAGCTACCCAGTTCGGGATGGAGCTGCTCGTGGCCTACGTGGAGGATCTTTAAGTGGTGGAACGGATGGGCTTCGCTCATCAAGAGAAGTTTCATTAGCCTGCAGCTCAGGCGTGAAGGTTGTCGAGCGTGGACGAGAGGGTGAAGGAGGCCAATCTTCATTGGTGCCTAGTTCAGGTGAAAAGTCAAGAAGCTCAACTCGGGTTGGAATTTTTGCATCGCCAAAAGAAACGTGCGTAGCATAAATTTTTCTGTCGCCTCCGACTGTAATGGAGGAAAGGACAACATCACCCACACCCGTACAACTACAACCGGTGTTAATTGATCCGGTAAAAGTGAAAGGGAGTGGGCGACAGTGTCTAGCAAACGCCAAGGAACATGCGGAATTTGAAGGCGCAAATACGAAGGAGTGATGGCGTCATGCTATGGCAGAAAAGTTGGGGTCGACCTACGACAACAATGCATGGGATCTTGTGGATCTTCCGAAGTATGATGAAAAAGCCATAGAGCTCAAGTGGGAATTTAAGATCAAGCAGGATGCCGAAGGGTGTGTGAAGCACAAAGCAAAGCAAGTAGTCAGTACATACAAGAGGAAGGTGTCGATTTCGAAGAAGTGTTCGTTCCCATCGCACAGATGGAATCGGTGAGATTACTCATCGCTCTCGTGGCTCAAGAATCATGGAAGATACATCGCATGGATGTAAAATCCATGTTTTTGAACGGTGAGATAGAAGGTATGTGTGTGAATCAGCCACGAGCTCCATCGAAGAGGGAGAAGAGCACAAGTTATCGAAGCTACACAAAGTCTTGTATGGGCGACGACAAGACCTTCAGGCGTGGAACATCAAACTTGATCAGACTATGATTTCTCTTGGATTTGAGGAAGCCCCAATGGAGCATGCAATGTACATGAGAGGTGAGGGAAGGGATCGTCTACTAGTTGGCATCTATGACGACGATCTATTGATAAGTGGAGCTGACGAAGACGTGATTGCAAACTTCAAGCTACAAATGAAGGAGCTATTCAAGATGACTGATCTAGAGCTCTTGTGTTACTACCTTGGGATCGAGGTACAACAAAAGCCGGAGGAGATCACATTATGCCAAGAGGCATATGCAAAGAAGATACTTGAAAGCTGTGGCATTAAAGATTGCAATCCAAGTCATGTTCCAATGAAGCCGCATCTTATACTAAGCAAGAAAAGTGAAGCACCTGCGGTTGATGCAACGGAGTATAGAAGTGTGGTCCGAAAGTTGAGGTATCTCACGAATACAAGATCGGATTTGGCCCATTCCGTTGGCATATTGAGTCGCTTCATGGAAGCACCCACGACAAAACAATGGGCAGTTGTGGAAAATATACTCAGGTACATCAATGGGACAACAAACTTCTGTTGTGTCTATTTGAGAGAGAAGAAGAAGAAGATGGTGGAGCTACTGGGCTATAGTGATAGCGACATGTCAGGAGATGTGGACGACCTTAAAGGTACCTTGGGCGTGATATATTTCTTGGAAGAAAATATAGCGAGTTGGCTATCACAAAAGTAGAAAATGGTCGCATTATCCTCACGTGAAGAAGAGGATATTGCAGCTGCAACCGCGGTGTGTCAAGGTGTGTGCATAGGAATAATACTCGGTGACCTCACATGTAAGGAATGGGAACGAGTGGTGCTCAACATTGACGACAAGTCTACAATCTCTCTGTGGAAGAATCAAGTGTGTCATGATAGACGCAAAGACATCGATACAAGGTATCGGTACCTACGGAAGTGCGTGGAAGAAAGCAAGATTGACGTCAACTATGTTTGCACCAACGACCAGCTTGCAGATATCCTACCAGATCTTTGGGCAGACAGAAGTTCCTGAAGATGCGCGAAGGATCGGCGTCTAAGCTGTAAAGTGAGGACATCGTGTTTAGGAGGGTGATTGTTGGAATTAACCACGACGACGTGTTTGGCTTGGACTCGTAACCATCACCGAGTAGGACTTGTAGTTGGCTAGGTTAGCTACTATATAATTCTATGTACCCCTTGTAATTGAACTAGATTGAAATCAAAGCAATACAAACATCATGATCGATACGGTCCTGTGGCCAACTCGTCGTCTCCTGTGCTTAGTATCGCGTGTGCTTCGGCGAGAGAGTTTGAGCGATGCCGGCGACTTGACCTGGCAAGCGTGCAAGATAGCAAGATACAAAAAGCATCGAGCAGCCTGCTTGCTAGCTTAGGTTAGTTGTACGTGGGTGTGGGCATCTTCCGTCCATCCGGCGGCTCGGAAAGTAATCGAGCTACGTCGCTGCGTATTGCCGGAAAGTATTTGACAACATCGTCGTTGAGGTCGAGACCTGTACCAACAACCATGAGACAAAGTGGGAGTGACATTTGCATTGAATAACCTTTAACTAGTGATTTCACCAAAAACCTTGCTGACAGTTGCTAGATTCGTTCGTGGGCCATGGCCAAATAGTATCTACTCCCTCTCACGCGCTCTCGCTCGCTCATGAGTTTGCTGGGTTTTTTTCGTTCGCTATTTCCTACTATACTAACATGACAACCTGTTTTTACGTAGTTAAAATAAAAAAATTGTGCACACCAATTTAATTTTTTCAAACGAATTCCAAAAAATCAAGCAATTTGCATAAAGTTCACGAGTTTGAAAAAATGGCTTAAAATTAAGGAATTGGAAAGAAAATGTAGTGGAATCAAACAAAGAATATGGATTTGATTTTTTTTGTCAGTTTGCAAAAATATTCAAGGATTTTTTAAAAAAATCATGGATTTGAAAGAAAAAAGGTGTATTTGAAACGGATGTTCCTGAAGTTTTAAAACATGCAAATTCGAAAAATCATCATTTTGAAACAAAGATCATGGATTTCACAAAAGTATGCGGATTTAGAAAAATGATCACGGACTTGAAAGATGTTCATGAATTTGAAAATACACAGATATTTAAAAAGTTCGTGGACCTGAAAAATGTTCATGAAAAAAATGAAAACCAAAAGCATAAAGAAAAAAAAGAAAAATAGAACTAGCAAAACCAAGTGGAAATCCTATAGAAAAGAAAAAAGGAAAAAATGGACCAGAAACTTTCCTAAATTGGTACAGGGGCTTCTGGAACGCAAAACGCTTAGATGGGTCGGTCCAACTGCAAAAACAAGTGAAGGGGAGCGCATTTGCATGTATTCGACGCGTTAAGCGCCGAATAGGATTTGCACTATGGTTCCGTCCCATTAAATACATTAAGCACTGCAAGATTGGCAACCAATCAGCTATGTAACGTGACGCAAGCTGGTTGGTCGCAGTGAAAAAGCTTATAAGATACTTTTTAGATAAAGGTAAATATTTTTTAAATATTTTTTAGATGATGACACGTATTTTTTAAATGAAGGGTTATGCAAATTGGCGCTTGCCTATGATTTTTTTTTTGTTTTTTTAGATGGAGGTGAGGATTTTATTTTTCTGAGATGCTTTTTTAGATAGAAGGAAGGATCACATGTTTTTTTTAAATGACAACATGCACATGACTTTCAAGCGGCATTACAGCGGTGGCGCTCCAATCCCTAGTGAGAGCCAAATGTCGCTCTCCCGCATAGGATTTTCTCGCATGGGTCGAACTAATAAAAAGTCACGCCTCGTCCGCGTGGTCTAGCTGCCTCACCCGATTCCGTGTTTAACTTTTTTTGCTAGGCTTTTGTTGTTCCTCATGTGTTGTGACTGTTGTCTTCGAAAAAAAGGATACCAAATCTCTTTCTTAATTATAGTTTTGTTTGGTAAAATCACAATATTTTGTGGATTTAATAAGAAGTCCACAAATTAAAAAATGTCTGTGAATTTGAAAATAATGTTTGTGAATTTTTTAAATGTCTGTGCATATGAAAAAAATTCACAAAATTGCAAAAGTATTATTGGTTTAAAACATTTATTAATCTGAAACAATTGTTTGTAAATTTTAAAAATATTTAATCTTTAAAAATGATGTTTTTTAAAATGAAAAGGGAAAATAAAAAACGTCTTAATCTTTAAAAATGATGTTTTTTAAAATGAAAAGGGAAAATAAAAAACGTCGAAACCATGTAAGTTAAAGACCATCAATAAACACTAAAAGAAAAACATAAAACCAAAGGAACCATCTAAAAGGTGTCCCTGAAATCAGAATACCCACATGCAGTCTTTATGGGCTGCCCCGTTTTAAATTTGATTTGTGAGTTGCATATGTGTAAGCCTTTATTTGGTGCCATAACCCTTAAGTGCCAAATATAATTTTTTGCAGTGGTGCACTTGCTTCCGATGACTATTTTCTCGAGCAGGAGGGCCTGTGAGCTAGACTATTGATCACGGTATTTAAAAACGAGTGGTCTCTATTAAATCTAAGGAATGTGACTTATATGCTCCACCTCTAGTGTAATCTATTAGAACCTAGTGTTAGTAACAATATTTAGTGAAACTCATTTGGGCAAAACTGCCAATTCAAGGCATTTCTATTATGTTGTGTTGTGTATAAGTGTGGTTATTTGCATAGGTGGGTGTCTAACCTTAACCGTTCTTCACCGGACTATAGGTATATCAAATAGTACATTCAGACAAAGGTAGTCAAATGAGTCTTGGAGATTGAATAGAGGTGAGATGAAGAGTTGATAATGTATAACCTTAACCCACTAAATCTTGAAATGTCCCAGAGACTTATTTGGTTTGTATGGCGTGTGCAAAGATTTTGTTACCATGTGGATAGCTAACGAAAGAGGAGAAAAAATAATTGTTGTATTCCTCCTTATGGCATGAAAAAAGAGCAACACACGCTCAATCAAGCACCTCGTCTCACCACATGTGTGTGTGGTGCTTCATCTCGACCTTTGGAATTGCACCCCTTGATAACCTACATTGGGTGAAGGATGGTATTGTTTTAAGAAAGTGTCCTAGCACGACTGTTCGCAACAAGCCGATTACATCAACGATTGTTGATTAACTACTTCGACTACCCCCACTTTGACGCGGGGTCACATCAGCTCCACCACCATGGGAGACAACGATGTTTTCATAGATTTTCTAACCAACACAATATGCCATCCATCTCACTATTAGCAATTGCTTTTGCATTTGTGTTGAGGCATAATTTATGCCTAAGTAATTTTGGTGATTGATGACAGTTCCGTACACGACTAATCGTGTGTGTCAAGGTTTCAGACAACACTCGTCAACGGCACAAGACGACACGACTCCTCTCTTCTGGAACGGAAGCACGGCGCCCTCCTAGATTCTCTTTATTTGAGTCATAGGAAAGCCGTACTATTAAGAGGGGATCCGTAGTGGAAAGGTTTGGGTGGAATCTATCTTTGCACACGCACACCTCTCTTTCTCCCTTTCCTTTATCTTTGGAGCGGCCCTCGCCGTTTTGTTCTTAGCTTCTCTGCAAAATGGTCCCCAGCGGTAGTACCGCTGCAGCCAGCGGTAGTACCGCTGGCTGGCGGTAGTACCGCTCCTGGTCAGCGGCAGTACCGCTGGCTGGCGGTAGTACCGCCCCTGGTCAGCGGTAGTACCGCCCCGGGTCAGTGGTAGTACCGCTCCAGGTGCCCTGTTCCACCTACCTAGCGGTAGTTCATGGACGGACCCTTTTGCGAAGACTTTCTCGGCGGTAGTAGTGCTTATGCACTACCAAGGGCCAGCGATAGTACCGCTGGTGCCAGCGGTAGTACCGCTGGAAGCCCCAGCGGTAGTACCGCTGCATCCAGCGGTAGTACCGCCAGGCAGCGGTAGTACCGCTCCTTCCCAGCGGTAGTACCGCTGGGTCTCGGGCAGAGAGTGGGAAAACGGTCTGAATTTTCCCCCCACTGTATAAAGAGTTCTTCTAGCTGAGGAACCCCATCTCTTACCTCTCTAAGCTCCATTGTTGCTCCACAAGCTTAAAAGTGCCCGATCTCTCTCCCTAGCCAATCAAACTTGTTGATTCTTTAGGGATTAGTTGAGAAGGCCTAGATCCACACTTCCACCAAGAGAAAAGTTGATTCCCCCACCTATCCCTTGCGGATCTTGTTACTCTTGGGTGTTTGAGCATCCTAGACGGTTGAGGTCACCTCGAAGCCATATTCCATTGTGGTGAAGCTTCGTGGTCTTGTTGGGAGCCTCCAAGCTTTGTGTGGAGTTGCCCCAACCTTGTTTGTAAAGGTTCAGTCGCCGCCTTCAAGGGCACCTATGGTGGAATCACGGTACCTTGCATCGTGCGAGGGCGTGAGGAGAATACGGTGGCCTTAGTGGCTTTTTGGGGAGCATTGTGCCTCCACACCGCTCCAACGGAGACGTACTTCCTGTCAAAGGGAAGGAACTTCGGTAACACATCCTCGTCTCCATCGGTTCCACTTGTGGTTATCTCTAACCTTTACTTTGTATTTGCTTTTACTTGTGACTATATCTTACTTGTCTTAATAGGTCTTGTTGGTAGCTTCTATAGGGGTCACCTCTTTGTCATATTATTTGTGAACCCGTATAGTGTTTACCTTAACTTGTTAAGTTTAATTAAAAAGTGGACGTTGTCTATTCACCCCCCCCTCTAGCCAACCATATCGATCCTTTCAATTGGTATCAGAGCCAGGTTTCTTTATTAAGGGTTTAACCACCCGAAGAGTATGGAAGGCGGAGAGGAAGTTAACCGTGGGCAACCCGAGGACATGGACTTGACTTCGGTCACAAGGGACGACTTGAATACGGCTATGGCCGCCCTCAAGACGTCCTTGACGAGCGAAGTCAAAACCATGCTTAAGGAATTAATTGATGGTCTTAAAAGTTCACCCGAACCGGCTTTAGTGGTTAAACCCACCATTTCCAAGTCGGAGGCCAACTCCTCTAAGGAAGCGGCTAAAGGTATGCAACGTGCTTCACCTCACGAAAAGGATGGAACGGGAACACATGCTTCGGTTCCACCTCCCATGACATATGGAGGACCCGTTCTCGCACCTCGTCTTAATCCTGTTGGTCCTCCTCCTAAACTTGTAAAAGGTGACTTTGCTAACTGGGTATTTTCTATTAAATCTCATTTGAATCACAACTCAACAAACTTGTGGATAATTATCGAGCAAGGGTATTACCCCCATGACCCAAGCAACCTCACTCCAAGAGAAGATGCACACAATCAATATAATCACTCTGCGCTGTTTATTCTCCAGTCTGCTGTGCCACCTGAAGATCTTCCCCACTTACGTCCCTTCACATTGGCCAAGGATTGTTGGGAGCATATTTTGGTGTTGTACAAGGGAAGCTCAAGTATTCAACGATCCAACTATGAAGTGATACTTGATCAGGCCGATGAGTTTGTGATGAAGGAAGAAGAGGATCCTCGTGATCTCTATCGGAGGGTGACGGCTATTGCTGTGGCACTAAAGGACCATGGGAGTAAGGATGTGGATGACACTTGGGTCAAGCGCAAGTTTCTCAAAGCCATCATGCCTTTCAATAAAGCCATGTATCTGTCATTCGTCAGCGGCCAGACTTCCACTCCTTGTCTTCCAGTGAAGTGTTGGATGAGTTCATTGCAATGTCAATCATGAACGAAACAGCCGACAATGCACTTGCTCGTGTCCGATCAAAAACCACTTCACCCAAACTTGCGTTGAAAGCAAGAGCAATGCTTGAAGAAGAAGAAGAAGATGAGGAAGAGGAGAGCTGCCCGGAAGACACAAAGTATGCCTATCATGAGCACATGGCTCTTGCATCAAGGCAATTCTGGGGAAATAAAAGGAACTCAAGACCAACCTTCAACAAGAACAACTCAAGTGGATTCAAACCCAAACAACGAGTAAGGACATGTTATAACTGTGGCAACGTGAGTCACTTCATGGCAGAATGCCCCTATGAGAAGGCAACGTGAGTCACTTCATGGCAGAAGACAACGGAGGCAAGCTCATTCGCAAAGACAAAACCAAATCATTTCCAATCAAGAACAACTTTGTGAAGAAACCTCACCCAAAAGGAATGGTGGCCCTGGAGGAGTATCCTTCTGATGATGATGATGATGATGATACAGTGGCAACGGCAACTGTTGCTATAGCCACTACCCCTTCCCAGAAGGTGTCTCTCTTCAACGCCCCCAACGAGAACCACATCACCAAGTGCCTCATGGCAAAAGGTACCAATCAGGTAACTCCTATCATTAAGACCAACATTGCTTCTGCTCCTTCATTGTTAAATTGTGTAGAAGATAGTGATGTTGGAGAACTTAATGAGCATGATCTTGATAAGTTTTTATGCACTATTAAGGGAGAAACCAAGAAGCATTTTGTTGCCCTCTTGGAACAACTGGGTGAGGCCACTGACCTCATTGAGTCTCATGAGGAGACCATCTCCGAGCTTCATGGACATAGCCGTGACTATGCCGATGAAATTGCCGAATTATCTAGTACTCTAGAAGAAGAGCGCACTCTTCGTTTGGCTCTTGAGAAGTCATATAACGATGACTGCACTAAAATGCAAAAGAAACTAGATCATGATGTTGTTCTTACTCGCATGCTTAAATCTGAAAAGTATGCTCTTGAGGTTGGCCGTGACAGACTCAAAGAAGAGTTTGACATACTTGACAAGGCCCACAAAGCCTTGAAAGGTGCTCATTTCGCTCTGAAAGAGTCTCATGATCAACTCCAAGCAAAGCTTACCAAGGAGATCTCTACTTGTCCTCCCTTTGTGTTAATTGATAATACTTGTGCAACTAACCCCTGTTGTGAGCATGTTCATCTTGTGGAAGAAAATGCCAAGTTAAAGGAGAAACTTGAGAAGGGCCTTGTGTCATGCAGACAAGGTGAGAAGAGTCTGAACGATCTCTTGAGCACTCAAAAGGGTGTTGTAGGAAAGGAAGGACTTGGACTTACCTCCAAGTCAAAAGGTAAAAGGAAGAACAAGAGCAAACGATCTCTCATCCTCATGGACATCTTTGTCAAGGAGGGTGAGGGGACTCAGAAGGTGAACAGGAACAAGGTGGACTATGGGAACCTCAAGAAGGGCAAAGCCGCTCCTACTAACACAGCCGACAAACTCAATTCCTCTTATGTGCTATGTTGTGCTAGTGATGGGCATGTTTATGCCAGATATATTGGTTCCTACGATGAAGATATTGAATGGGCTATCTGGGTTCCTAAGACCCTTGTCTCTAACATGAAAGGACCCATTAAAAAATGGGTACCTAAAACCAAGCCTTGATCTATTGCAGGAGTTTGCTTCCGGTGGGGTGTCATGGTTGCTCGATAGTGGAGCAACAAATCATATGACCGGAAGCAAGGACTTAGTGGTGGATGTGCATCCTTCTCCATCTATGCCCACCCATGTCCAATTCGCTGATGCATCCTCGTCAAAGGTATTGGGATTTGGTAAGGTGGTCGTCTCTCAAGATTTGTCTATTGAGAAGGTCATGCTTGTTGAGTCTCTTGCCTACAATTTACTTTCCGTTCGTCAACTTGCAATCATGGGTTTTTCCACATTCTTTAATATTGACACTGTGGTCCTCCTAAGGAGCAAGACTCTTAAAGTAGCCTATGTTGGACATGTCGAAAATGGTCTCTATGTGGTAAACTTTTCAAAGCGACCCACTAAGACTGCGACATGTTTAATGGCTAAAGTTGACGTGGGCTGGCTTTGGCTTCGCCGTTTAGCTCATGTCAATATGAGGTCTTTGCAAAGTCTTCTGACAGGGGACCATGTTCGTGGACTAACAAATGTGAGCTTTGCTAAAGATCGTGTTTGCAGTGCTTGCATTGAAGGAAAGATTCATGAAACTACTCATCGTCCAATAACTCTTATCTACACTAAGAGGCCATTGGAACTTCTTCACATGGATCTGTTTGGTCCTCCAACATTTGATAGTCTTGGAGGCAGAAAGTATTGCTTAGTCATTGTTGACGATTACTCAAGATATACCTGGGTATATTTCTTCAAAAGGAAGAGTGAAACTCAACAAACGGTCATCAACTTTGCCAATGAAGCGCAACGTCAACATGAAGCAAAGATCTTGATGATTAGGAGTGACAACGACACCGAGTTCAAGAACTACACCCTAGATGAGTTTCTAGGTGATGAGGGAATAAAGCACCAATATTCTGCACCATATACCCCTCAGCAAAACGGCGTGGCAGAAAGGAAGAACCGGACCTTGATAGACGCTGCAAGAACAATGATGGCAGAATTCAAATCTCCATACAACTTCTGGGCAGAGGCCATCAACACAGCATGTCATGCGTCCAATCGGCTCTACATCCGCAAAGGCTTGAACAAGACTTCGTATGAGATTCTAACTGGAAACAAACCCAATCTCAAGTACTTCCGGGTATTCGGTTGTAAGTGTTTCATTCTTAAAAAGGGAGCTCGGTTAGCTAAATTTGATTCTAGAGCACATGAGGGTATCTTTGTTGGTTATGCTACAAACTCTCATGCTTACCGTGTCCTCAACAAGTCCACCAGACTAATTGAGGAGACGTGTAACGTGGAGTTTGACGAAAATAATGGCTCCCAAGTGGAGCAAAGTGGTCTTTGTGATATAGGTGATGAAATTCCTCCCGAAGCCATAAGAAGAATGGGGATTGGTCAAATACTCCCCATTGAGGAACCCCTTGTGGCCGAAGGAGAAGGACAATGCTCTACTCAAGTGGAGCCATCACCCCCACAAGCCCCACACGCTTCCGATGAACAAAGAGAAGACTCTCAACAAGTTGATCAAGCTCTCGGTCAAGATCAATTGCCTAGCAATGGTGATATGCCCACTCAAGCACTACCCCAAGACCTTGAACCAACACGAGATCAAGATCTAGAGCAACCACTAATACAAGACCAAACCAGTGAACTTGCTCAAGTCGAAGGACAAGATGATCAGGAAACTGCCTCACAATTCCTGTCTGGAGCTCCAACAACCGGCTCAAGATGCAAGAACAAACAAGCGAAACAAGGCGACGCACCTCCATTATCTAATGAAGAACTCTTGGAGCGTCGAGCAGCCAAGAATGCGAACAAGCTGAGAGTCAAATCACACCTTATGAAGAATGTTCTTGGCCGTTTAAAAAGGGGAGTATCTACTCGTCAACAGCTTTGGAATTATTGTGAGCATCACGCGTTTGTCTCGTATTGTGAACCTCAACAGGTACAGGAAGCGCTCGATGATGAGGATTGGCTTATGGCCATGCACGAAGAACTTAACAACTTCGAGCGCAACCAAGTATGGGATTTAGTGCCATGACCAACGAAGGAACATAATGTCATTGGGACCAAATGGATATTTAAGAACAAGGAAGATACAAATGGAATTGTGATTCGAAACAAGGCAAGATTGGTGGCTCAAGGCTACTCCCAAGTCGAGGGTATCGACTACGGTGAAACCTTTGCCCCTGTTGCTCGTCTAGAGTCTATTCGCATGCTACTTGCTTTTGCTTCTCATCATAACTTCAAATTACAACAAATGGATGTGAAAAGTGCATTTCTTAATGGTCCTTTAAATGAGTTGGTATATGTCAAACAACCCCCGGGATTCGAACATCCCAAGCTCCCCAATCATGTGTACAAACTCAATAAGGCACTCTATGGTCTTAAACAAGCCCCACGCGCGTGGTATGAGTACCTTACTGAGTTGTTACAAGATCGTGGGTTTGAAATTGGGAAGATTGATCCCACTCTTTTTACTAAGAGGGTTAAAGGGGATTTGTTCATATGCCAACTATATGTTGATGATATTATCTTTGGCTCTCCTAACATTTCATTCAATGAAGAATTTGCTGCGCTAATGACTGAGAAGTTTGAGATGTCCATGATGGGAGAGTTGAAGTTTTTCCTCGGATTCGAGATTAAACAAGGTCTAGAAGGGACATTCATCAAACAAGCCAAGGACACTCAAGACATGCTCAAACGGTTCGAGCTCGAAGATGTCAAACCGGTCAAGTTTCCCATGCCAACCAGATGCAAGCTTGACAGTGATCCCAATGGTAAAGCAGTGGATCAAAAGGTATACCGCTCCATGATTGGATCCCTCCTTTACCTTTGTGCATCTAGACCGGATATTATGTTGAGTGTAGGGATATGTGCACGGTTTCAATCCGCACCAAAAGAAAGTCATTACATGGCTATCAAACGAATCTTTCGATACTTGGCTCATACCCCAAACTTTGGCCTCTGGTATCCCAAAGGAGCAAACTTCAATCTAGTTGGCTATTCTGACTCAGATTGGGCTGGAGATTGTGTGGAGAGGAAGTCAACATCTGGAGGGTGCCAATTCCTTGGTCGCTCTTTGGTAAGTTGGTCTTCAAAGAAGCAGAACTGTGTCTCCTTATCATCCACCGAAGCTGAGTATGTGGCAGCTGCAAGTTGTTGTGCACAATTGCTATGGATGAGGCAAACTTTAAAGGATTATGGTGTCACTTGTGACAAAGTGCCTCTTCTATGTGACAATCAAAGCGCCATCAAGATTTCCCTCAACCCAGTGCAACATAGCAAAACCAAACATATTGATATTCGTCATCACTTCATCCGTGAACATATCAAGCTAGGTGATATTGAGGTTCACTTCATTCACACTGAAGAGCAACTTGCAGATATTTTCACCAAGCCACTAGATGAAGCAAGGTTCCGGGAGTTAAGGCATGAGCTAAATATCATTGATTCAAGTAATGTGGATTGAAACTAGGCATATTGCACCTCACTTCACATTCCATCTTGGTCTAGATGTAGGCATGGACATAGGGGGAGTGTTGTTCTCTCAATGAACTCTCCCTCCCCCCCATTATGCGTAAATCAATCTAGTCTTTCACTTTAGCCATTGTCAAATGGTACTTGTGCTTCAAAGACGAGCATTGGTCATGAACCCAAGGATAATTCTTCGCGGTGTCATACCATTGTCTCAAACATAGGTGGCCACGGCCACCGCCCCTCCATCCTCTCGTGCGTATAAAGGAGAGGATATACAATGACAAGTCAGTACATTTTATTGGAAGTCATCCCTTCTTACTCACTTGTCATATGCCCAAGTTTCCCGTTTTCCTAGCCGTGTTGAAACATGTACAGCGGTACTACCGCCAGGACCCCAGCGGTACTACCGTCAGGGGAGCGGTACTACTGCCGGGACCCCAGCGGTACTACCGCCAGGGGTAGCGGTACTACCGCCAGGATTCAAAATCTAACACGACCCGCTGGGATATTTCTAGGGTTTCGAGGGGGAGCGGTACTACCGCCAGGATCCCAGCGGTACTACCGCTACACCCCAGCGGTACTACCGCCAGGTCAGCAGTACTACCGCTGCACCCCAGCGGTACTACCGCTGCCCGTACCCCTTGGGTTATATAAAGGGAGGGGGAGCCCGATTTTCAATCTGTTTCTTCTTCCTCGCGGCTCCTCCCTCCCCTACCCCGAAAACCCCCCGATTGGATCTCACTTCGTGGAGCTCTTTCTCCCCGTTGGTGTGGAAAGGCTGCTTCACTTCTTCTTCCTCCTCCAAAGCCATGAATCCCGGTAACAAAAGCTCCTCCCTTCTTCTATTTGGTTGTTCTTCGTGTTCTAGGGTTAGGAGCATTGGGGATTGGATTCATCTTGTTGATCCTATGTTTAGTTATTGGATGGCATGAAGAAAATTTTTGAGGGGAGTATAGGTCCAATGGTTTGTTGTTATGATTGCTGCCATGGTTTAGGATTTCACCGTCTTAGATCGAATATTTGAACTTTTGGATTAGATCTAAAACGTGCTCTCTCTTGCCTAGGCATGTTTGTACCTCGTATTACTATGTGTTCCTCTTGTCATTAGGGCTGGGGTGTATGTCTTAATGTTCATATTGAGTCCATGCCCTCGAAAACGAGTTTTATATGTGTAGATCTGAAAGTCAAACCCCAGCGGTACTACCGCCAGGGGTAGCGGTACTACCGCTATGACCCCGAGCGGTACTACCGCCAGGACTGGCGGTACTACCGCCAGGCCCCAGCGGTACTACCGCCAGGGGTGGCGGTACTACCGCCAGAAGCATTCACGGTGTATTTCTCTTTTGCTTAGCAATGCATGTTTTCGTTTTCTGCTCTTTCAAGATCCATTGCCTTGACTTTTCTTGTCGCCTCTTTTTCGCTTTGTGGTCTGTGTCACAGGTGGCTCTGCTCGCCGTTCGAACCCCCCACGGGACACGGCATCCAAATAGTTTCACAACACAGAGGCGCCCGAGGGGTCTGCCACGTCTGGTCTCCCCCCTAAGAAGAAGTCCTTCAAGAAGGTCGCTCACAAGGACAAGAGGGTGAATATCCGCACAATGTCTCCCAAGGACTTTCTGCAATTTCGCACCAAGAACCACTATCTCCAGGAGAGGGAGAAGATCGATGGTGTTGAAAATGTCTGGGTTAAGGACCATTGCAGGATATATCGAGATGTCATTGCAAACTTCAAGAAGAACTATGTCTCTGTCCAGTGGATTGATCTGGCACACCTTCAGCGGCACACAGAGTACTTTGGTGATGCCCTTGCTTTGATTGACAAGATGGGCCTCAAAAACATCATCACCTTCAAGACGGATTTTGATCCCACGGCAGTTGCTCAATTCTATGTCACAGTTCACTTCTCCCATGATGAACAGCGCTCCATGATATGGATGACTGGGTCAAAGAAGATGACTGGTTCCTGGACAGAGTTCATGCAGTTCCTGCACGTTGATTTTCAGGGTGCTGACACCCCTCTTGGGCTGCGTCCTCACGCTCCAGCCCCCACTGATAAGGGCCTCGCAAAGGACAGACTGCAGACACTGTATCTGAGGAAGGGGGTGCTTCCCAAGCACGTGGACATCATGCACCGCATCTTTCGGAACACCCTCTTCCCTCGGAGTGGTAACTTCGATGAGGTCCATGGCTCCTTGGCTGAGATGTTGTTACTGTGTGAGGAGGCTATGTCTGTGGAGTCTGCTCAACTGGATATTGCAGATGTGATGTTCACAAAACTATGGAACTGCATCATCAACCGTAAGGTCCCTATCTACGGGCCTTACCTGTTTGCATACATCTGCCATAAGTGGCAACAGGCGTATCCGGATGAGGTGCTCTATGCACAGTCTGACTACATTGTGCATGACCCAATCAAGCTGCGCGTCAAGGACAAGTGGGCCAACCCATCTTCATCTTCTCAGCACATGGACACTGATACAGAGACAGCTGCTGGTAGAGGACCTGCCTCTCAGTCCCGCTCGTCTGCCATGCCATCTTGGGCTATCAAGTTGCAGGACAAGATGAAGACTCTCTTCTGTATGCAGGCCAAGGGTCAGTATCAGACACACGTGGCTCAGAAGCAGAGCCGCCAGAGGCATAAGCGTGTTCTCAGGACCTTGGATGTGGACATCTCCAGTGGCTCAGAGGACAACATCACGCCTGAGGCCACTTGGATGCAGGCTCAGGGGTACAAGTGGTCGGGTGATGAGGCGCAAGAGGAGGAGGAGACTGACCAGGAGGGGACCGACGAGTCTGGTGATCCTGAAGACGAGGAGTAGCTACCTGTGGCATTAGGTGTGCCCCCCTTTTTGGTGTCTTGTGCCAAAGGGGGAGAGAGTCTAGGGATTTGATTTCATTCGAACTTTGCATTGCTTTGCTTTATCTCGTATGATTTGCTTTGAACTTGGTTTGCTTCGTTTGCTATCTTGTGTGAGACATGATCTTTCTTATGTGAGATTAGATTTATTTCCATCATATGCTGTGAGTCATATGTCATATATCTCTATCTTTTTACTCTCATATTATTATCCATGCAAATCCGGTATTGTCATCAATCCACCAAAAAGGGGGAGATTGTTGAGGCATAATTTATGCCTAAGTAATTTTGGTGATTGATGACAGTTCCGTACAGGACTAATCGTGTGTGTCAAGGTTTCAGGCAACACTCGTCAACGGCACAAGACGACACGACTCCTCTCTTCTGGAACGGAAGCACGGCGCCCTCCTAGATTCTCTTTATTTGAGTCATAGGAAAGCCGTACTATTAAGAGGGGATCCGTAGTGGAAAGGTTTGGGTGGAATCTATCTTTGCACACGCACACCTCTCTTTCTCCCTTTCCTTTATCTTTGGAGCGGCCCTCGCCGTTTTGTTCTTAGCTTCTCTGCAAAATGGTCCCCAACGGTAGTACCGCTGGTGCCAGCGGTAGTACCGCTGGCTGGCGGTAGTACCGCCCCTGTTCAGCGGCAGTACCACTGGCTGGCGGTAGTACCGCCCCGGGTCAGCGGTAGTACCGCTCCAGGTGCCCTGTTCCACCTACCTAGCGGTAGTTCGTGGACGGACCCTTTTGCGAAGACTTTCTCGGCGGTAGTAGTGCTTATGCACTACCAAGGGCCAGCGGTAGTACCGCTGGAAGCCCCAGCGGTAGTACCGCTGCATCTAGCGGTAGTACCGCCAGGCAGCGGTAGTACCGCTCCTTCCCAGCGGTAGTACCGCTGGGTCTCGGGCAGAGAGTGGGAAAACGGTCTGAATTTTCCCCCCACTATATAAAGAGTTCTTCTAGCTGAGGAACCCCATCTCTTACCTCTCTAAGCTACATTGTTGCTCCACAAGCTTAAAAGTGCCCGATCTCTCTCCCTAGCCAATCAAACTTGTTGATTCTTTAGGGATTAGTTGAGAAGGCCTAGATCCACACTTCCACCAAGAGAAAAGTTGATTCCCCCACCTATCCCTTGCGGATCTTGTTACTCTTGGGTGTTTGAGCATCCTAGACGGTTGAGGTCACCTCGAAGCCATATTCTTGAGTGTTTATTTTGCAAGCACATTTGTTATGTTCTTTTTTCCTATATCGAGCTTATTCTGAAGTTGATGATATTCCAAGCTGATTAATTGTAAGGAACTTGAAGGTGACTTATTTTGTTTTCATAGTTGTGTGAGTGTGTGACCATTATGTGAGAGACAATTTGTAGCATGCAGGTGCGAGGGCATCGTCGTCTGAAAAAGGCGTGAGACCATGTTTTCTTTTGACTTTCACATTTGAATCCATGATATCTTTTGAACAAAAAATCCAATTTATGTTCTTTGCATATTCTCATTCCTTTTTTAATACATTTTAAAAACTTTTAGTTTCAACTCATAAAACATGATAGTGATTCACCATGTTTTAGAAAACTTGAACTTAAAACATGTTGGGGTCAAACGAGTTTGGGGGTGGCGAAGCAATCATGCGGCCACGGCCAAGCAGGTGCGTGCCCCCGCACCTGCATGCTTATGTAAATTTCCAACCACTAAGTACACTGGCATATCCTTTTAGTGATGTAGCAAACACCATTCTCTCTCGAAGCACTTGGATAAAATATAAAAACCATCCAAAACTAGCTCTTAGAGGTATATTTTATTGAAGGAAATATCTAAGCACCAGCGCGGCTCAGGGCTCAAACGCTGGTGGGCTAGCATGCTCTTTGCATGCCTAGGCAGTAGGGTAACACTCTGTTCTCAACAGTTAGGTAGAAGCTTATGTCAGACATGTGTGCAGCACTACAGCCCATAAGTTGGTCATCCGTGGACGCAATTCTAGTCAATTTACATCTTCTTTTTCAATTATACAAAACAGATACAACACTAAACCTCACAAAGTTATATCATAGTACAAAGGGATCTTCAATAATTGCACCTTCCCCCAAGCTCGCGTCACTCTCACCGCGACTCGGGCAGAATTCTAGCCCGCCATCGTAGTCGACCCCTCATTATGCCTCCTCCCCAAGACCGTCACCGAAGGATTCCGGTGGTGTAGGTGTTGGAATTATGCCCTAGAGGCAATAATAAATATAGTTATTATTATAATTCCTGTATCAAGATAATCGTTTATTATCCATGCTATAATTGTATTGAATGAAGACTCATTTACATGTGTGGATACACAGACAAAACACCGTCCCTAGCAAGCCTCTAGTTGGCTAGCCAGTTGATCAAAGATAGTCAGTGTCTTCTGATTATAAACAAGATGTTGTTGCTTGATAACTGGATCACGTCATTAGGAGAATCACGTGATGGACTAGACCCAAACTAATAGACGTAGCATGTTGATCGTGTCATTTTGTTGCTACTGTTTTCTGCGTGTCAAGTATTTATTCCTATGACCATGAGATCATATAACTCACTGACACCGGAGGAATACTTTGTGTGTATCAAACGTCGCAACGTAACTGGGTGACTATAAAGATGCTCTACAGGTATCTCCGAAGGTGTTAGTTGAGTTAGTATGGATCAAGACTGGGATTTGTCACTCCGTGTGACGGAGAGGTATCTCGGGGCCCACTCGGTAATACAACATCACACACAAGCCTTGCAAGCAATGTGACTTAGTGTAAGTTGCGGGATCTTGTTTTACGTAACGAGTAAAGAGACTTGCCGGTAAACGAGATTGAAATAGGTATGCGGATACTGACGATCAAATCTCGGGCAAGTAACATACCGAAGGACAAAGGGAATAACATACGGGGTTATATGAATCCTTGGCACTGAGGTTCAAACGATAAGATCTTCGTAGAATATGTAGGATCCAATATGGGCATCCAGGTCCCGCTATTGGATATTGACCGAGGAGTCTCTCGGGTCATGTCTACATAGTTCTCGAACCCGCAAGGTCTGCACACTTAAGGTTCGACGTAGTTTTATGCGTATTAGAGTTATATGGTTGGTTACCGAATGTTGTTCGGAGTCCCGGATGAGATCACGGACATGACGAGGGTTTCCGGAATGGTCCGGAAACGAAGATTGATATATAGGATGACCTCATTTGATTACCGGAAGGTTTTCGGAGTTACCGGGAATGTACCGGGAATGACGAATGGGTTCCGGGAGTTCACCGGGGGGGGGGGGGGGGCAACCCACCCCGGGGAAGCCCATAGGCCTTGAGGGTGGCACACCAGCCCTTAGTGGGCTGGTGGGACAGCCCAAAAGGGCCCTATGCGCCAAGAAGAGAAAATCAAGAGAAAAAAAAGGAGGTGGGAAGGAAGGGAAGGACTCCCTCCCACCAAACCAAGTCCAACTCGGTTTGGGGGGGGGGGGAGCCTTCCCCCCTTGGCTCGGCCGACCCCCTTGGGGCTCCTGGCAAGGTCCCCTCCCTCCCACCTATATATACGGAGGTTTTAGGGCTGATTTGAGACGACTTTTCCACGGCAGCCCGACCACATACCTCCACGGTTTTTCCTCTAGATCGCGTTTCTGCGGAGCTCGGGCGGAGCCCTGCTGAGACAAGGTCATCACCAACCTCCGGAGCGCCGTCACGCTGCCGGAGAACTCTTCTACCTCTCCGTCTCTCTTGCTGGATCAAGAAGGCCGAGATCATCGTCGAGCTGTACGTGTGCTGAACGCGGAGGTGCCGTCCGTTCGGTACTAGATCGTGGGACTGATCGCGGGATTGTTCGCGGGGCGGATCGAGGGACGTGAGGACGTTCCACTACATCAACCGCGTTCACTAACGCTTCTGCTGTACGATCTACAAGGGTACGTAGATCATTCATCCCCTCTCGTAGATGGACATCACCATGATAGGTCTTCGTGCACGTAGGAAATTTTTTGTTTCCCTTGCGACGTTCCCCAACAGTGGCATCATGAGCTAGGTTAATGCGTAGATGTCTTCTCGAGTAGAACACAAAAGTTTTTGTGGGCGGTGATGTGCGTTTTGCTGCCCTCCTTAGTCTTTTCTTGATTCCGCGGTATTGTTGGATTGAAGCAGCTTGGACCGACATTACTCGTACGCTTACGAGAGACTGGTTTCATAGTTACGAGTAACCCCGTTGCTCAAAGATGATTGGCAAGTGTCGGTTTCTCCAACTTTAGTTGAATCGGATTTGACCGAGGAGGTCCTTGGATGAGGTTAAATAGCAACTCATATATCTCCGTTGTGGTGTTTGCGTAAGTAAGATGCGATCCTACTAGATACCCTTGGTCACCACGTAAAACATGCAACAACAAAATTAGAGGACGTCTAACTTGTTTTTGCAGGGTATGCTTGTGATGTGATATGGCCAACGATGTGATGTGATATATTGGATGTATGAGATGATCATGTTGTAATAGATAATATCGACTTGCACGTCGATGGTACGGCAACCGGCAGGAGCCATAGGGTTGTCTTTATACTAACGTTTGTGCTTGCAGATGCGTTTACTATTTTGCTAGGATGTAGCTTTGGTGATGGAGATCAAGAAGCACGTGATGATGGCCATATCATGTCACTTATGAATTGCATGTGATGTTAATCCTTTTATGCACCTTATTTTGCTAAGAACGACGGTAGCATTATGAGGTGATCTCTCACTAAAATTTCAAGACGAAATTGTGTTCTCCCCGACTGTGCACCGTTGCTACAATTCGTCGTTTTGAGACACCACGTGATGATCGGGTGTGATAGACTCAACATTCACATACAACGGGTGCAAAACAGTTGCGCACGCGGAACACTCGGGTTAAGCTTGACGAGCCTAGCATGTGCAGACATGGCCTCGGAACACATGAGACCGAAAGGTCGATCATGAATCATATAGATGATGTGATTAGCATAGGGATGCTTACCACTGAAACTATACTCAACTCACGTGATGATCGGACTTGAGATAGTGTAGGTGGATCATGAACCACTCAAATGACTAGAGAGATGTACTTTTTGAGTGGGAGTTTAGCAAATAATTTGATTAAGTTGAACTCTAATTATCTTGAACATAGTCTAAGTCCACCTTGAATATATTTGTGTTGTAGATCATGGCTCACGCGACAGTCATCCTGAATTTTAATACGTTCCTAGAGAAAGCTAAGTTGAAAGATGATGGAAGCAACTTTGTAGACTGGGCTCGTAATCTTAAGCTAATCTTACAAGCTGGGAAGAAGGACTATGTCCTTAATGCTGCGCTAGGAGATGAACCACCCGCTACGGCTGATCAGGATGTTAAGAACGCTTGGTTAGCACGTAAGGAGGACTACTCAATAGTTCAATGTGCAGTCTTGTATGGCTTAGAACCGGGACTTCAACGTCGCTTTGAGCGTCATGGAGCATTTGAGATGTTCCAGGAGTTGAAGTTTATCTTTCAGAAGAACGCCCGGATCGAGAGGTATGAGACCTCCGATAAATTATATGCTTGCAAGATGGAGGAAAACTCGTCTGTCAGTGAACATGTGCTCAAAATGTCTGGGTACTCAAACCGTCTAGCTGAGCTGGGGATTGAACTCCCGCAAGAGGCTATCACTGACAGAATCCTTCAATCACTGCCGCCAAGCTATAAAGGCTTTGTGTTGAACTACAACATGCAAGGGATAAACAAGTCACCCGGCGAGTTGTTTGCGATGTTGAAAGTCGCAGAGTCTGAACTCCGTAAAGAGCATCAAGTGTTGATGGTGAATAAGACCACTAGTTTCAAGAGAAACAGCAAAGGCAAGAAGGGTAATTCGAAGAAGAGCGGCAAGCCTGTTGCCAATCCACCGAAGAAACCCAAAGCTGGACCTAAGCCTGAAACGGAGCGTTACTATTGCAAGGGTATGGGTCACTGGAAGCGCAATTGCCCCAAGTATCTGGCAGATAAGAAGGCGGCCAAAGAAAAATCAGGTATATTTGATATACATGTTATTGATGTGTACTTAACCGGCTCTCGTAGTAGTGCCTGGGTATTCAATACCGGTTCTGTTGCTCATATTTGCAACTCGAAACACGAACTGCGGAATAGACGAAGGCTGGCGAAAGATGAAGTGACGATGCGCGTAGGAAATGGTTCCAAGGTTGATGCAATCGCCGTCGGCACAGTGTCACTTCAGTTACCGTCGGGATTAGTGATGAACTTAAATCATTGTTATTTAGTGCCTGCGTTGAGCATGAACATTATATCTGGATCTTGTTTATTGCGAGACGGTTACTCTTTTAAGTCAGAGAATAATGGTTGTTCTATTTCTATGAGTAACATCTTTTATGGTCATGCACCCAATGTGAGAGGATTGTTCATATTGAATCTTGATAGCGATACGCATATACATAACATTGAGACCAAAAGAGTTAGAGTTAACAATGATAGCGCCATATTTTTATGGCAGTGCCGCTTAGGTCATATTGGTGTAAAGCGCATGAAGAAACTCCATGCTGATGGACTTTTGGAGTCACTTGACTTTGATTCACTTGACACGTGCGAACCATGCCTCATGGGCAAGATGACTAAAACTCCGTTCTCCGGAACAATGGAGCATGCAAGTGACTTGTTGGAAATCATACATACTGATGTGTGTGGTCCGATGAGCGTGGAGGCACGCGGCGGATATCGTTATTTTCTCACCTTCACTGACGATTTGAGTAGATATGGTTATGTCTACTTGATGAAGCACAAGTCTGAAACATTTGAAAAGTTCAAACAATTTCAGAGTGAAGTGGAAAATCATCGTAACAAGAAGATCAAGTTCCTACGGTCTGATCGTGGGGGTGAATATCTGAGTTTCGAGTTTGGTACTCACTTAAGACAATGTGGAATTGTTTCACAGTTAACACTGCCTGGAACACCACAGCGTAATGGTGTGTCCGAACGTCGTAATCGTACTCTATTAGAGATGGTGCGATCTATGATGTCTCTTACTGATTTGCCGTTATCATTTTGGGGTTATGCATTAGAAACAGCTGCATTCACTTTAAATAGGGCACCATCAAAATCCGTTGATACGACACCATACGAACTGTGGTATGGCAAAAGTCCAAAGTTGTCGTTTCTTAAAGTTTGGGGATGTGATGCTTATGTCAAAAAGCTTCAGCCTGAAAAGCTGGAACCCAAAGTGGAAAAGTGCGTCTTCGTAGGTTACCCAAAGAGACAGTTGGGTACACCTTCTATCTCAAATCCGAGGGCAAAGTGTTTGTTGCTAAAAACGGAGCTTTTCTCGAGAAGGAGTTTCTCTCGAGAGAATTGAGTGGGAGGAAGATAGAACTTGACGAGGTTGTCGAACCTCTCATCCCTCTGGATGGTGGCGGAGGGCAAGGGGAAACCTCTGTCGTTGCGACGCCGGTTGAGGAGGAAGTTAATGATAATGATCATGAAACTCCAGTTCAAGTTTTTGTCGAACCGCGCAGGTCGACGAGACCACGTGCTGCTCTAGAGTGGTACGGTAATCCCGTCTTATCAATCATGTTGTTAGACAACAACGAACCTGCAAATTATGAAGAAGCAATGGTGGGCCCAGATTCCAACAAATGGCAAGAAGCCATGAAATCCGAGATAGGATCCATGTATGAGAACAAAGTGTGGACTTTGGAGGTACTACCTGAGGGTCGCAAGGCTATTCAGAACAAATGGATCTTTAAGAGGAAGACGGACGCTGACGGCAATGTAACCGTTTATAAAGCTCGACTTGTGGCAAAGGGTTTTTCACAAGTTCAAGGAATTGACTACGATGAGACATTCTCACCCGTAGCGATGCTTAAGTCCGTCAGAATCATGTTAGCAATAGCTTCATTTTTCGATTATGAAATCTGGCAGATGGATGTCAAAACGGCGTTCCTTAACGGTTTCCTTAAGGAAGAGTTGTATATGATACAACCCGAAGGTTTTGTCAATCCTAAGAATGCTAACAAGGTGTGCAAGCTCCAGCGATCCATTTATGGACTGGTGCAAGCATCTCGGAGTTGGAACAAACGCTTTGATGAGGTGATCAAAGCATTTGGGTTTATACAAGTGGTTGGAGAATCTTGTATTTACATGAAAGTGAGTGGGAGCTCTGTGGCGTTTCTGATATTATATGTGGATGACATATTACTGATTGGAAACAACGTAGAGTTTTTGGAGAGCATAAAAGGTAACTTGAATAAAAGTTTCTCTATGAAGGACCTAGGAGAAGCTGCTTACATTCTAGGCATTAAGATCTATAGGGATAGATCAAAACGCCTGATAGGACTTTCACAAAGCACATACCTTGATAAAGTTTTGAAGAGGTTCAAAATGGAACAGTCCAAGAAAGGGTTCTTGCCAGTTTTACAAGGTACGAGATTGAGTAAGACTCAGTGTCCAGCAACTGATGAAGATAGAGAGCATATGTGCTCCGTCCCCTATGCTTCAGCCATAGGTTCTATCATGTATGCAATGTTGTGCACTAGACCGGATGTTAGCCTGGCCATAAGTATGGCAGGTAGGTTCCAGAGTAATCCAGGAGTGGATCACTGGACAGCGGTCAAGAATATCCTGAAGTACCTGAAAAGGACTAAGGAGATGTTTCTCGTGTATGGAGGTGACGAAGAGCTCGCCGTAAAAGGTTACGTTGATGCAAGCTTTGACACAGATCCGGACGACTCTAAGTCGCAAACCGGATACGTATTTATTCTTAATGGGGGTGCGGTAAGCTGGTGCAGTTCCAAGCAAAGCATCATAGCAGATTCTACATGTGAAGCGGAGTACATGGCTGCCTCGGAGGCGGCTAAGGAGGGTGTCTGGATGAAGCAGTTCATGACGGATCTTGGAGTGGTGCCAAGTGCACTGAATCCAATAACCTTGTTCTGTGACAACAGGGGTGCCATTGCCTTAGCAAAGGAATCGCGGTTTCACAAGAAGACCAGACACATCAAACGACGCTTCGACCTCATCCGCGACTACGTCGAGGGAGAGGACGTAAATATATGCAAAGTGCACACGGATCTGAATGTAGCAGACCCGCTGACTGAACCTCTTCCACGGCCAAAGCATGATCAACACCAGAACTGTATGGCTGTTAGATTTATTACAATGTAATTCACATGATGATGTGAGGGCTAGATTATTGACTCTAGTGCAAGTGGGAGACTGTTGGAATTATGCCCTAGAGGCAATAATAAATATAGTTATTATTATAATTCCTGTATCAAGATAATCGTTTATTATCCATGCTATAATTGTATTGAATGAAGACTCATTTACATGTGTGGATACATAGACAAAACACCGTCCCTAGCAAGCCTCTAGTTGGCTAGCCAGTTGATCAAAGATAGTCAGTGTCTTCTGATTATGAACAAGATGTTGTTGCTTGATAACTGGATCACGTCATTAGGAGAATCACGTGATGGACTAGACCCAAACTAATAGACGTAGCATGTTGATCGTGTCATTTTGTTGCTACTGTTTTCTGCGTGTCAAGTATTTATTCCTATGACCATGAGATCATATAACTCACTGACACCGGAAGAATACTTTGTGTGTATCAAACGTCGCAACGTAACTGGGTGACTATAAAGATGCTCTACAGGTATCTCCGAAGGTGTTAGTTGAGTTAGTATGGATCAAGACTGGGATTTGTCACTCCGTGTGACGGAGAGGTATCTCGGGGCCCACTCGGTAATACAACATCACACACAAGCCTTGCAAGCAATGTGACTTAGTGTAAGTTGCGGGATCTTGTATTACGGAACGAGTAAAGAGACTTGCCGGTATACGAGATTGAAATAGGTATGCGGATACTGACGATCAAATCTCGGGCAAGTAGCATACCGAAGGACAAAGGGAATAACATACGGGGTTATATGAATCCTTGGCACTGAGGTTCAAACGATAAGATCTTCGTAGAATATGTAGGATCCAATATGGGCATCCAGGTCCCGCTATTGGATATTGACCGAGGAGTCTCTCGGGTCATGTCTACATAGTTCTCGAACCCGCAAGGTCTGCACACTTAAGGTTCGACGTAGTTTTATGCGTATTAGAGTTATATGGTTGGTTACCGAATGTTGTTCGGAGTCCCGGATGAGATCACGGACATGACGAGGGTTTCCGGAATGGTCCAGAAACGAAGATTGATATATAGGATGACCTCATTTGATTACCGGAAGGTTTTCGGAGTTACCGGGAATGTACCGGGAATGACGAATGGGTTCCGGGAGTTCACCGGGGGGGGGGGGGCAACCCACCCCGGGGAAGCCCATAGGCCTTGAGGGTGGCACACCAGCCCTTAGTGGGCTGGTGGGACAGCCCAAAAGGGCCCTATGCGCCAAGAAGAGAAAATCAAGAGAAAATAAAAAAAAGGAGGTGGGAAGGAAGGGAAGGACTCCCTCCCACCAAACCAAGTCCAACTCGGTTTGGGGGGGGGGAGCCTTCCCCCCTTGGCTCGGCCGACCCCCTTGGGGCTCCTTGAGCCCCAAGGCAAGGTCCCCTCCCTCCCACCTATATATACGGAGGTTTTAGGGCTGATTTGAGACGACTTTTCCACGGCAGCCCGACCACATACCTCCACGGTTTTTCCTCTAGATCGCGTTTCTGCGGAGCTCGGGCGGAGCCCTGCTGAGACAAGGTCATCACCAACCTCCGGAGCGCCGTCACGCTGCCGGAGAACTCTTCTACCTCTCCGTCTCTCCTGCTGGATCAAGAAGGCCGAGATCATCGTCGAGCTGTACGTGTGCTGAACGCGGAGGTGCCGTCCGTTCGGTACTAGATCGTGGGACTGATCACGGGATTGTTCGCGGGGCGGATCGAGGGACGTGAGGACGTTCCACTACATCAACCGCGTTCACTAACGCTTCTGCTGTACGATCTACAAGGGTACGTAGATCATTCATCCCCTCTCGTAGATGGACATCACCATGATAGGTCTTCGTGCGCGTAGGAATTTTTTTGTTTCCCTTGCGACGTTCCCCAACAGTAGGATCCGAAGTATGTCTAGGCGGGGGGGGGGGATTAGACTACTTGACCAAATATAAACTTAGTCTTTTTTCAATTTTAGTTGTGGGTCAGTTTTAGCAATTATGACTAGTCAAGTTTATCCAACACATGCATATCTAAGATTATAGCAGCGGAAAGTAAAGACATGCAAATGTAATGTAGACAGTAGGGAAGGAAGATCAAACGCTAAGGTTGTCACAGTGATTTTTGTTGTGGCTTCGATAGGTGGCGCTATCGTACGTCCATGTTAGTGGAGACTTCAACCCACAGAGGATAATGGTTGCGAGAGTCCATGGAGGGCTCCACCCACAAGGGGTCTACGAAGAAGTGGCTTTGTCTATTCCACGATGGCTTATGTCCACACAGGACTAGCCTCACTCACGGTAGATCTTCACAAAGTAGGCGATCTCCTTGCCCGTACAAACTTCTTGGTTGAACTCCACAACACAAAGTAGGAGGCTCTCAAGCGACACCTAACCAATCTAGGAGGCAGCACCCTCCAAAAGGTAATAAATGCGGTAAAACGATGAACTCCTTGCTCTTGTGCTTCAAAAGATAGTCTCCTCAACACTCAATCGCTCTCTCACATATTTGGCATGGGTAGGGGAGATTGATTTTGTGAAAACAAACTTGAGGAGGCTAGAGATCAAGTTTTAAATGGTTGGATTGGAATCTCTTGATCTCAACACATGAGTAGGTGGCTCTATCTCAAAAAAATGGATCTGGCAAGTGTGTGTGTGTGTGTGTGTGTTCTGAGTGCTTGATGACCCACAAGTATAGGGGATCAATCGTAGTCCTTTCAATAAGTAAGAGTGTCGAACCTAACGAGGAGCGGAAGGAAATGGTAAGCGGTTTTCAGTAAGGTAAGTTCTGCAAGCATTGAAATAGCGGTAACAAGTTGTTTGATAGCAAGATAATTGTAACAAGTGACAAGTAGAAATAGTAACAATAAGTGCAGCAAGGTAGCCCAATACTTTTGTGGCAAGGGACAGTCCGGAACAATTTCTTATAATAGGCAAAACGTTCTTGAGGGCACACGGGAATTTCATCTAGTCACTTTCGTCATGTCGGTTTAATTCGCGTTCAGTACTTTGATAATTTGATATGTGGGTGGACTGGTGCTTGGATGTTGTTCTTACTTGAACAAGCCTCCCACTTATGATTAACCCTCCCGCAAGAATCTGCAACTATGAGAAAAGTATTAAGAATAAAATCTAACCATAACATTAAACATAGGGATCCAAATCAGCCCCTTACGGAGTATCGCATAAACTGGGTTTAAGTTTCTATCACTCTCGCAACCCACCATATAATTACTACTCCACAATGCATTCTCTTAGGTCCAAAGATGGTGAAGTGTCATGTAGTCGACATTCACATAACACCACTAAGAAAATCACAACATTCATATCATCAAAATATCGAACGAATATCAACTTCACATGACTATTTGCAACATGACTTCTCCCGTGGCCTCAAGAACAAAAGTAACTACTCACAAGTGATAACCATGCTCACAATCAGAGAGGTATTAAATAGCATATTGGATCTGAACATATGATCTTCCACCAAATAAACCATGAAGCATCAACTATAAGATGTAATCAACACTACTAGTCACACCCCATGTACCAATCTGAGGTTCCGATACAAAATTGAGCATAAGAGATGAAGTATGCTTTTGAGAGGAGATGGCGCTGATGAAGTTGTTGATGAAGATTGGCCTCCCCAAGATGAGAGGGTTGTTGGTGATGACAATGGACTCGATTTCCCCCTTCGGAAGGGAAGTTCCTGTGCTCCTGCCCAGGTTCTGCCATAAGACGACGACACTTCATCCCGAAAGTCCTCTCCTTATTTTTTCAGGTTAAAAGAGAATTTATACCAGAAGATGGTCGCCAGAGGTGGGCCAGGCTGGCCACTAACCACCAGGCCGCGCCAGGGGGGGGGGGGCTGGCGCGCCCTCGTGCCTAGTGGGCGCCTGGTAGCCTCCTTTGGTACTTATTTGCTCCACTATTTTTTATTTGTTCCAAAATAAGTCTCCATAAAGTTTCAGCCCATTTGGAGATGTGCAGAATAGGTATCTCCGACGTAGCTCTTTTAGGTCCAGAATTCCATCTGTCGGCGCTCTCCCTCTTGATGTAAACATTGCATAATATGAGAGAAAAGACATTATAATTACTCCACCAAGTGGTAAAATGCATAAAAACACTATAGATAACAGTAACAAGACATGATGCAAAATGGACGTATGAGTGCTTCCTCTGCGAATGAGAGGAGGTGGAGGGGTATATATAGGCATCCCCAAAATCCAACTTTTACAACATTATTGCCCAACTTGGTGACACCAAAATGAATCTCGGTGGTACGGCGTTGTACTAAATGTGGAAACTTTTGAATTCTCGGTGAGACCGATATATAAATCTCGGTGGTACCGATATGATAACTTATGGCAGTTTCCAAATCTCGGCAAGACCGATTTCAATCTCGGAAATTCCGATTCTTGAAATCTGCTCAAAAAAATTAGTCACATGCTTTCGGTGACACCGATATGAAACTTGGTGGTACCGATAGATTTGGATTTGGCAAAGGATTTGTCACTAGAAAATCGATAGGGCCAAGTGGGAAAAGTTGGTGACACTGGTTTTGCTGTTTTGGCTTGGGACAGTGATATTTGTGGGAGAATGGCTGAATATTTTTGGTGGCTACCTCTAAGCACTTGAGCAACCAATTCATCATAATACCTCACCCCTTTTAATAGTATTGGCTTTCCTATGGAGTCAAAAGTGATTCCTCGCAAATGTAAAATTTAGAGTCCTCTTGCTTGAAGCTTGAGCCAATCCTATTCCTTTCCTTGCATCAAGGGGTTTCTCCTCACAATCCTTTAGCCAATGCATCTTTGAAATTTTCTAAAATATACTTGGATAAGATCATTAGTTCAATGATACATATGTTGTGATTAATTACCAAAACCACCTTAGGGAGCAATTGTGCTTTCAGGTGGGCTAAGCCCTCTTGGCGGATGGCAGACAATGGACAGTGGGGAGCTTCCTATCACGCCCGCATTCGTGTTTCCCATGGTGGGAGATGCTCCCTTCTAGATTTGTGTGATGCTCTTGCTCCGACGGTGGTGGCTTTTACCACACGACGTGTCAGCTCCTATGGCACGACCCAACGACCCGTGGTGGTGTGCTCTTGTGGAGGCGGCTTCGGGAGCTCTGATATGTCTCAAATGTATCTATAATTTCTGTTGTTGTTAAATTCTATTACGTGTCACTTTTGTATCTTTTATATGTTATTTTATACTCCCTCCGTCTGAAATTACTTGTCAAAAAATGGGTACAAATGAATGTATCTAGAACTAAAGTACATCTATATACATCCATTCATATGACAAGTATTTCTAGATGGAGGGAGTATTATTTTTGTGGACTAAACTATTAATTTAGTGGCACTTCTTGTTTTTTTGCATGTTTTTGTTTTTCAGAAAATCGATATCTACACAAGTCCAAACATGACAAAACATTTTCATGGTTTTTTATGGAACATAAGAGACCATACAAGATTCAGGAGGAGGCAAGAATACCCACGTGGGCCCCACAAGCCAGTAGGGCGCACCTTGAGGGGTTGGGCGTGCTGGGGTGGCTTATGGGGAATCTGGTGCTTTATTTGCCTTAATTCTTAGCCTATAAACTCTCACATATTTAGAAACCCACGAGGTGAGACCCAAAATATTTTTTTCGCCGCTACAAGTGTCTATTCCGTCGAAAATATTTTTTGGCCAAGATATATGAGTAGCTCTTTAAAGGGAGTGGTGCATAGTAGTGGGTTCAATCTTGCGGCGATCTTATCAAGTGAAAAAAGGGACAAAGGCACACATTGTATTACTGCGACTGAGGGTAAAACGATGGGGTTTGTTCATATTGATAGATCTTTTCTTGTCTACATTATGTCATCTTTCTTATTGCGTTATTCTGTTTATCGCGAATTTAATACTTTGAAATTCATGCTGGATAGCGGTCTTGAGATGGAGAAATAGTAGTAGATGCACTTGGATTAATTGTCTACTTATCACAGATGTAGTGTCTATATGAGATTATGCCATGAATGATCATAGTTACAATTTACGCTATTTTGTTAACTGTCCAATAGTAATGTGTCAACCATGCCTCTATATGCTTTCGAGAGAGATGACACTAATGAATCTATGTCCTCCGGGTCTATTCTCCATTAATACGAAAACTCCTACATTGTTGTCTATTTACTCTTTATTGTTTGCCACCTTATCTATCACTATCCTTTTTAATCTTGTAACTCATAAAAATATGGGGAGTGATGACTTCCTTGCCTTCGTTGGGTGCAAGCATTTTTTTTGTTTATGTGTAGTTACCGCTAACGTTGTTAATTTGGTACCTCCTAGTGCTTCGATAAACCTTGATTATTAACTAAGGAAAATACTTGCTGCGGCTATGCTACATCAACCTTACTCTTAAGAAAAATCCAACAACTCCTACGGGAGTGGCAAGCTCCTGGCTGCGTCACCGCCCCCATACCCACCGGATCTGCACGGGTTAGCGTGGTGGGTTGACAGCCTAGTCTTCTGTCGGTTGGTATGTGCCCTACATGTTGTTGATGGCGTCGGTTGACGGGTGTGGTAGTGCAATCAAGCGGGAGGTCACCGGATCTGGTTTGGCGGCTAGCTTCAGTTGGTGGTGAGAAGATGATCGGTGGTGGGTCTCGCATGCCATCGCCGTGTCGGCTTCGCTGGAGGTGGGCAGTCTAGTAGAGATGCGATGTGCAGGGGTGTGGTGTTGGGCGCATTTTCGGGTGAAAGCTTGTTGGACTCTTGTCGGACGACGGCGACAGCGTGCGTGAACGTCGTCTCTCCTCCTTGGAGGTGTCAGCGTGGAGTCCATCTCCTACACACGCTCGATCCAGTTCTTCGGGTGAAAGTCTAAGGCTCAGTCGGCGTCGGCGCTTCCCCCTTTGGGGCATCGCGTTGAAGACATAGGGATCTCGTTTGCACTCTCTATGTGCTTAACGCTCACTACATTGCGGTCGACAGATGCTGGACCGACAATATGGTCGTGCGGCGTCTGGTTTGGCAACGATGATGCTGGCCAGTGGTGCAGGGTTGCTGAAGTGCTTCGACAGTCGGTTCTTTCCTGGTGTAATCGACATGTTTCTTATGGGTCTCAAACTCTCGCCATGTCATCGCGGAGTCGGAGCTGCCTTGCACATACCTAGGCGGTAATGATGATAGGTTATTGGTGGTCTTCGTGGAGGTGCTGGTTGATGCCAATTATACCCATTTCTCATGTGTTTTGGTGGTCTTCATAATCGGAGATGTCTGGACGCCTTCATCGGTGGTCAATTGTTTGGCATGGACTGACATGGGTTCCGACATTTGCAGCGACAAGGACTTCATTAGTGGAAATCGATGGTTTTCGGTTTCGTTGGCTCATGAAGGAGTGATGGTGATGACGCTTGGTGAGTGTCTAGACTTTGTCTTTCTTCTGTGCAGTGTTGGTGCAGTCAGTGGTGGAGCTAGACAAAAATGAATGGGGGCGAAACGTAAAATACAAGGGTTTGGGGGGGCATAGCTCCGCCGTTGGGTGCAGTTTTGGTGCATCTTCATATGGCTAGTCAGGTTGGCCGCTGTTGTCTTTGTATGGGCTGTTGTGACGATTTTAGCCTGTTCTTTTTATTTCTATACCTAATAATAAAGCGGCTATTGCTTCCGTCGGAAAACCCACTGCGGCATTTTTATAAAAAAAGCCCCTGTAATTTTTGTTATTCAACCCGAGCTCCATCATTTATCTGCAACGCAAAAGGAAAAAAATGATTCGCTGCAAAAATTATACCCGTACGCATCGCCTCCTCCCATCGACCCTCGGCCACCTTGGCCTTTGCCCAGGCCGCCGCGGCCGACCTCAACCGCCACCGCTGCCGATCTCAACCCACCCGCCTCCGTGGCCGTACATCTCCCCGCTCACTGCCCCCGTTGCGGCGCTCGAGCGCATCGCGTCGACCCTGGTCCACCCTGGCATGTGCCCAGGCCGCTGCCACACCACTCGCCGCCGCGGCCGACCTCAACCATCACTGTTGTCGATCTCAACCCACCGGCCTCCGCAGCCGTACCTCTGCCCGTTTGTTGCCCCCGTTTCAGCGCTCGAGCATAGCTTCTGGATCAAATAAACGCGACAGCTACAGTGACTGGGGATGATGCGTCTGATCGAGGCAGAACGGCGACGACGTGCGGATAAGGCGCGGTGGAGCGAAGTACTTGCAGGTGGAGGCGGGCCTCCATGGCTCACACGGGGAACTCCGAGGTTATGGCGCGGCAACAACGACTTTTTATTGCCAGATAGAGGCGCCTAACCCTTGCTCCCCTCATCGTATTCCCTCCTCCGGCAGGAACTCATCATCTGGTGAGATCCCCTCCCCATGCCTCCAATCGTGTGCCAAGCACCGACAAGAAATTTTGTTTTGTGGGGATTTGTTTGCTGATGAATGAATGTATTGAATGTAAGATTGCATTGTTGTAGAGACAGAGAATGGAACACCACCTTCAGTTTGTCATCTGATCCCACATTCTCTACCCCATGAGTGAAATAAGATAACAGTCCATTGATCAATTCACGTAGCCTCTTTGTTTTACTTTGCTTGTTCCGCTCAATTTCTCATCATGGTGGAATTAACAATGGACGGGTTGATTTCTTAACAAAATAGAATAGGACTGACTACATTAGTTAGTTACCTTATTATTTTAATAAATCAAAATGATTATAAAAGATTAAAAGCATGTGGTATTTTTTCTTCCGTTGCAACGCACGGGCCCTTTTGCTAGTAACTAGTAAGCGAGCACGTGCAATGCACGTACAACCGTAAGATATTTATTTGTTCATAACAATTGTAAAATAAAATCAGCAACACTATACTTTCTATAATAGAACGAACAGATTTCAAAATGTTGACGATGTGTAGTACAAGAAAATCTTTATGACTACGACGACAAATAGGAAGAATTTCCATTATGTGAAAGAGTGGATCTTCATGTCGTGTACACAAATGTGAGATATGACAGAAGATAACATCAAACCATAAATCTCTGAGCCATTGACCCCCCCTTATCACTCTTTATGTGCACCACCAAGATGCTCTAGACATGTGCATGTTTAGTTTATTCTTCACAAAAATATCTCAGCACTGAAATTAACTTGACAAGCAACATGCACAACCGTTCTCCAAAGTATTCCCCTTTAATCTCTCTTTATAGTCCGGTGGCGAAAATTTCATGCTTAAATACCAAAAGAAAGAGTGCCAGATAAAACCAAGGGTGAACACTGGAAAATCAACTGATTTGATATTTATGTTCAGAACAAAACAAAATTCCTGGATTCTAGTTAGTAATACTACATAGAAACCCTGATTTTCAAGTATACAAGCTTGCACGTAAGAGAAATTTCATGCACACCATGTAAATCCACAAGAAATTATAAAAGCTAGCTGGGGAGTTATCTTGTAAGCAACATAACAAATCGAAAGAAACAGATACATGCAACAATGTTTGTAGTAGGGCCTCTTCCATCTTGGTCACATCTTGTAGTGAAGATATGTGAATTCCATGGCTGCAAGTAGATGAGACATATTATGAGAAAATAAATAAACGGGGCATCTTAATAGTTTGATGGGGGAGCAGAGGTCGGAGAGCAGTTCTTATGATGAATATCTATGTAATTAGGAGGAGACCCATATTCATTGATCACAACAATAGCACGATATATTTATCTTGTGTCCCACATGGACCTACGTTTTTTAGAAATGCCAGTCATACCTTTGTTTATTAGTCTAATTAAATAGAGAATGTTAAACAGTTCTAGATAGGGACCTACTCCCCTTCCATCTTATCCCTAAATGTTCTTCTGATTTTCTCTGAAATAGTCAAAGAATGGTACATAGTTATAATCAACCAAAACACTATAGTTCAAAATATGCACGAGACAAACAGGGATAGCAGTTGTAACTGGAAGGAAGACATGTTGGATTACAGTGCAAATAGAACATAAATGCATATTATGTAAAAGGATTTTGATATGAAGAGTGAGCTCAAGAGAAAGAAGGTTGTACAACAAATTGGTAGGATCCAAGATCAGGCAAAAAAACATGTTCAGGTGGAACGATGCAGAGGACGGAAAAAAATCTGCCATTATCTAAAAAAAGTTTAGCATACGAAGTGACCAAGATGAAATTTCGTAACCATGACAAATGCCTAAATCTCTAGTCATTACAAACTTCACAAATTTCATGTCTACAACAACTCTTTGCCTTACCTTCAGCAATCACAAAAATTTGTACAGAAAATGAAAACATGATTGATGTTTCCTACCTTAGCTAGGTCAGAAGCAACCACTGGGTTAGAAAAGCACGGGGCTTCATCACTCTTCTGCCCTAAGCGTGATAGTTTTTGTAGATCATGGTCTAGCTCTCTGAAGTAAATTTTACTATGTCCTTTTTTTCGTCTCTAATCCTTGGATTGATAATATGGGAAACAAATACATGAGTATTCTGAGTGCATCCTAGTTACTGTTAACTTTAACACCTGCAAGTTGCAAGCACTCATGCTAGCTGAAATCCATTTCTCAAAAACATTCAGAGTAAAGGGTAGTACTCCTTCCATTCCCTTTTACAAGGCCACTTCAATTTTCGTGTCCAACTTTGACTTATAATTTTGGTCAATAAAATAACGATTATATGCCATAAAAATTATATCACAGGAAAGTTATTTCAAATATGCATTCAAGGACATACTTTTTGTAGCATATAACACAAATTTTGTTGGTAGAATTAAATGATCAAAGTTGGACATAAAAATATGAAATGGCCTTGTATAAGGGAATGGAAGGAGTATATAATACCTCAAGTGCATGAGTGGAAAGGATGACTGGTCAGACATGTGAGCTCCATACATTCTCCACTCTGGATCGAACGACAACACTACACTCTGCACCTCCATGCACAGTGCGGCAAATCCATTTCTTTTTCAGTGATTGCACGCAGTAGGCTCCAACTCCTATAGTAAGTTGCAGATTAGTGAAATATATTGGAATAATTATTGGTACAATCAAGTTTCTCAACTTAGGGGAGGATTTGGTCCGACGATTGAGGAAAAAATCAGACATTGGACTGTAATTGTCTCCCCTCGACCAAGAAGAGATGTTCATAACTTAGATACCAATTTAGGAGATTGAGACTGGTCAGACTTGGGAGCTCCATACATTCTCCACTTTGGATCGAACGGCAACACTACACTTGCACAATTGAAATATGTTATAAAAAAGCCAATTCAAGGCATGACGTTGACAAATTTGCTGGACGAATAAAGGGTTCAAAGATATAGCTTTCCGTCAAGAGTATGTTCACTGGGAACCACACAAATATCAATAAATGGGGCATTTTTTAATTTCCTCAGGTGATACCCAAGAAACTGCACATGTTCCTATCTAAAGGTACCCATGCATATTGTGAGCAAGCCACCAGACCGCAATAATGTAGATTTGTAAATCCAAATTACCTAGATACAAAAATGTAGAGCATGACCGATTAATGGTTCTGGCTATACCTTGCGTGACGGTGAGATCTTAGACCATAAGGCTCGTGCATCTGACATTGTGTGGCGGAGAAAATCTCCCTGTGCATGCTTGAATCCATTGCACGTCGAGAGGCAACACGATGCCCTACAGAGAAATTGACGGAACTGCAATCAAGTGAACAATTTTAAAAGAAATTTCACATGAGTATGCGCTCATGTATATCTATCATGATCAAAGTATTTTTTTATCATAATCAAACAATAGCATAAGAAGACACAAGTTATTACACATAATGTTATCCAAAACATGAGTAATCAAAATTATATTAAGCGCACAGTCAGTATTAGGAAGTAAGCAAGTGTTGATTACTTACTCTCATGGTAACTAAGAGTATAGCAAAGCCTAGTTGGATTTTGCCCTTACATCAACATGAGAAAAAAAATCAGAAAATGTCATAGATAAACATAGAAACATAAGAAGTGGTTTTGGAAAATGATTGCTCTATTCTGAATTTCTAATTTTTGTCGAGCCTAGGGACGCTGAGGCTAACTCAAGACACAACCGTTTATTTCAAGAGAAGACTTGCCACGCCATCAAGCTATCTTCACTCATCTCAACAATATCAGGAGAAACTTCTCTTGTACCCCAGTGGGATCAAATGTCTGGCTGCTGTCACCTGCTCCTGCTCCTCGGTTTTAGTATTTTCATGGATATGTGATAGTGATAAAACTATTCTACAACACCATGGATGCTAAAACTACCGTCATAAGAGCATAGAAGCTAATCAATAAGAGCATATATTTTTATAAACATAAATTTCAGAGCAAATTAACACATTCCAGCATTTCAGGACATAAGAGCAGAGAAGTTAATAAATAAAAGTAGTCGCTATTGCTTGACGTCACAAGTTCTGCAACAAACTGGAAAATATGGCACCTCTCTTACAAGGGAAGAATTGAATTTGGGCTATGCAAACTTTCCCAATGTTCACCATGTTATTTGTAAAGAAAATACATGAGGAAAATCAGAGGAAATTACCTGCATGAATGAGTGAGTTAGGGAGAAGCCAAATTAGATTAAGCCCACAACGGAAGGGCCAATCTTCCAGCCCCACATGGTGTGGGCTATCTACTTACAGATGCTAAAGAGATACATCTACAACATCCATTATATGTGCAACATAAGCTAAAAAACTATACTGTACATTCATATTTCGATGCCAATTAATTCAAGCAAAAAGTGATATCAAAGGCTGGGCTGAACTATAGGTAGTTGGGTTCCCTTTTTCTTGAACAGTGCATTTGCACATTGCAACCTTCTCAAAAGCTTACCCATTTACTATTTATTTACAATTGTGCAGCTGGCAGATAAGCTGTGGCGGCAGATTGAGATAGTTGGGGATCTGAGGCTCGATCTCCTTATTCGTTGACGCGGCTAGCTGAGACAGAAATTCACCAAGTAAATCTACACACACAAATAAAGCAATAGATTTGTGACATAATTAAGCCATGCTTTTTATTCGACGCTGAAAGCTAGAATTCAGGATCATGCAAAGCTCCTTGCCATGGAGCTCCTTGTGATGGAGTGGAATTTTGCACCAACCTGCTCGCTATGACCCTGCGGGAAGTACACAAGTACACCACCCTGTTGTCGACCGAAGGAAAGGAAACAAAAAGGCCGGCACAAACGTGTCATATTTCCAAATTCAGGCACTTGTGCTCCTCAGCAGTTGTAAAGGCAAAATCATTTGTGCAGTAGACTCGTCAGTGTTGATTTTCAACAGATAATGATGGCTCTAGGAACTCTAACAACTCTGAATTCATATGCTGGTCACGAGACTATTCATGAAGGTGGGGGCATGCAACCAAATGAACTTCTAACAAGTGGCCTAGGGTTATCAATTTTTTTTCATCTTCGTTGAAAATCAGCAATTATTCAGACGACAATACACATATTTCAGTAAAATCTAATTTGAACAAATTAACACATAAAACAAGAAACTGGATGGGAAATAGGTGAGATTACACAACTAAAATTCTAATCCAAATTAATTAATAGTGAAGTGAAATTTCGCAAGCATAAAGGTATCCCAAAAACACACATGGAACATTTTCATGTGGATTGCAACGACCCTGACAGATCCAAATATTACTCCACAGTCACACTCGAGTCTGATGCATTGGGCTATAATGGCCTAAACACACGGCCATAATCAATCCGCACAGAGCTCCGAGGAAACAACACAACGGAGAATCAAGTAGTACTACAAACTTCAAATCTTAGAGACTGAAAATAAATGAACAGCAAAGGCAGCAACCCACAGACGGTGTAGGGGAGAAGGAAGATAGTACCTTCCAGCGACGTCGGCGCCTCGGCTGGTAGGACAGCGCCCACCGACGACGAGAGACTCGTTTTTTTTTGCAGCGGGCGGATAAGCTGATGATTGCTCACCAGAGAGGATTTCAGTGTCCTCGTCGATGCGCTTACTATTGGAGGATTTTTCGCTCGCAGCCCACGGTGATGTAGTCCACGGAAGCCATCGCATCCAGATCCCCATCGGGTGCATCTTCCCGGCAGTGGGAGATGGCTGGCGCTAGAGACCCGCACATGGTGAGCGGCAGCAATGCGTGGATAGGCGGGGCTGGTGGCGGGGGGGGGGGGGGGGGAGGAGGTGGAGGGCGGCGGCAGGGGCAGACGGGATCCACGCCGGAGGACTCCATGGTGAAGACCGCGGAGCGGGGGCACTCGAGGAGCGGGGTCGTCGGGCCGCAGGGATCGAGAGGCGGCGTCATCGGGTCGAACTCGTCCTCCCGGCGCTCGTGCCGGAACCACGCGGCAAGCACGACGCGGCGGTGCGGGTCGGCGGCGTGGACGCGCGCGACACGGAGCACTCGGTGCAACATCCGGGGGATGGGTCGCGGCGAGCGGCGGGAGGAGGCGCGGTGGCGGGGGGAGGGGTCGCGGCGAGCGGCGGGAGGAGGTGCGGCGCGGCGAGCGGGGGAGCAGGCGCGGCGAACGATCCGAACAGGAGGAGGCGGTCGAGCGTGCGAGCATTCCTTTTTTTTTTTCTGAAACCGCCAGGATTGATTCCTCGCGAGACGTGGAGCGAGGGATTGTTTAGAGCTAACGAAAACTGCCTACTTTCGTTAACGACGTATTTAGATCCTTGATTAAGTGATTAGACGGTTGAGATTGTGATTTGGATCTGTCCTCTCGTGTTTTTATTAATAGAGATAACCAATGAATCAAGATTTTTTAGCCCACTCTTTAAAAAAAAGGATAAACAACACAAAGGAACTCTGTGTCTCTGCCCTCCACGGAACGGAAGGAAGCAATGGCCGTTCCATTCATCGAGAAGAGTTGCGTACGCGCGGTGGGAACAGAAAGAGCGAGTCGCGCTCGTTCGCGCGCGCGCGCGCACACACACAGCCGCCGCCGGCAACCCGGACGGAATCTTATCTCAAGCGTTCGTAGCGGACAAACTAAGGTGATCTCTGTAATTAGGGTGACGACTTTGGGCGCCTGCTCCCCCTGTTCTTAAATGCACATCAAGGTGCCCGTCGCGTCGATCGGGCACTGATTGCGTACATGAACGGAGATCAGCGGATACCCCGACGTTGACATCCATCCTTGTGCGCTGTGGCCGGCATACTGTGTGCATGTCTCTGTTGGATAGGAATGATGATGATTACATTACATGCGTGGACAGAGCGTCCACCTTGTACTAACTGCATCGAGGCAGAGCTCCACACACTCACAGCCACGAAGGGATTCCATAGAAAACAAGTTCAGCCGTCGTAGAATTCCGAAATGTTTCATGGATAAGAGAGGGCGTCCCCCCTCCAAGAGATCCCAACTTCCATGGCCACACACACGAATCCACGGGGCATCGCAACTGCCAGCAGTACGTGTACATGACTATGATCCCGCGTTCCCATCGACCCATCCTCAACCTCGGGCGGAATCACGGGAATCACTCGCGATTCCATCACGGATAGCCGGCGGCTCACGGCAGCCACGCCATCGGTGGAGGCAGCAGAGCCCAGGGGAGAACGATGTCAGCGATAGCGCGCGACGGGCGCGGCCGGCGGCGCGCATGGCCTCCATGTCCCCGCACGTCTCGCTCGGTCAAAAAAGACGCGCGGCAACGATCGACGTCACAAGTTCGTTATCTAATCAATGCGGCGACGTCCGGTAGCACGATGGCTGCAGAAAAAACTATGCGCATATATATGCTTGTATCTATCATGTTCGTTACATAATCATCTCTATGATCAATGGGAAAAATGTCCATTAGCTCAGATAGCGGCAGCGAGTTATGTACATATGCGTGATGTAGCCGCTGGGACCTTTCTTCACGGCTCTAGCTGCTCCCTGTTGGGCCCCTCCTGCGGTCTTAGTCTGTCTCTGAAGTGTGTGTGAGTGATCTGCTCCATGGAATTCTAGCTGGTTAGGCTGTCTGCCAGTGGTTACTAACAGTTAACCGTACCTAACTTGATGACTGAAATGCGGCTCCGATGATGGCCCACGTACAGAGACCAGTGTGTGGCTCAGACAACATGTGCTCCGTGCTCTGCCCCGTGGTACTCCCACGGGGCTGCTCGGGTGTAAACCCTAGCTACCACCATTCCATCCACCTTCTCTTCTATGGTGACCGATAGACCCCCTTCCCCATGGTTCGCCACATCTAAAGTTTCTTAAAACATCCATCACGTAGGACTCCGATAGCTTGATTCACAAAAATCCCATTTCCAGCCCACTTTTCTTTCACTCTGTCTCTGCCTCCTCCCTCCATTGCTTTCATCTACATTCTCCTTGTCCGACGTCGCAGATGTACCTCTACAACCACCATCCATGACGTGCGCAACCCCCATCCGCGGGCATGTCCGCCATGAACTATGTCGTCGTCCACACATGATCCCTCCGCAACCACGTAATCTCTGTGCCCGCGTGACGCTGTCCATGGCGGACATCAGACCCGACAAGTGTTCGATCAAATGCCATTGAGCTTCTTTGTTGAACTTCTTGTTATTTCATAGAGTAAGCATGCTGGCGGGGTACTCGTTGACCGAGGACGACTTGTTGTATGATGCGTGGTTGGTCGTATCTACTAACATCGTAGGCATGAACAAGGGCTCTACCTTTTGGCAAGACGTGCATGCTTCGTTTCATGAGAGAAAAACTTTGCTCCCTACGACACGCATGTCATCCATGAACTCAATGCGAAGCCACAAATGTGTCACTTGTACACCATCTCCATTCCGTCATGAAGTTTTGCGATGCAATTGCATGAGTGGAAACAATGTGGCCATCGGGCTTGTCAACAATTAAGATTGTAAGTTTTGCTTCTTGTTGCCCGATATGTTGGTGAATTCATTGGTTCAATCAATGTTGCAACTTGATAATCATCATGTTTTATAGTCTAGACACATTCTCGTGTTGTATCAGAGGACCGAGGGCATGCCATTTGCCCTCATATGTTGTTGGATGAAGGTTAAGGAAAACCATATGTGTGTGGGATGACAGCCGGCTCTGATTCTAGTATCATTGAATTTGGAATCGATGAATTTTAAAAACTTGTTGAACATCTTGCTATCTCGGATGTAAAATTTCATTTGAACTATTGTTGTACTAGGGATACTTGCATGTTTTATGTATGATTTGTGGTATTTTCTGTAATTATTTTGGGTGTCGCAAACTAGAAAAAAAGGTAGCCATTTATGGTACAGACTCAATGTTACACTCTTGCATCCGTGTAGACAAACTGGTCTAGATCAGTCCGCGGACAAATACAATGTACATTTTGGGGTAGTATTGGAGATGCCCTTGGTAGCTAGTAGTATTAGAGAAGCTCCAAAGCTATGACCTAAACCGCCCCTAAACATTCATATCGTAGTGTACATACGATTTTTGCGCCATCCAACATTGTGCCGCAAACGTCCACATTCGCGCTCCCATGTCCATATTTCCGCAAGCCAGCATCAAACCGAGGGGAGGTTTGCGTGCGTCCATACCTCCTCCGCCTAGGCGTCCGTTACCCTAGACCCACCAAAAACCGAGGTGGAAACCGTACATTCGGAGCATTCCACATTATTTCTGCGCCAAAGCCCACACTTCCCCACCCTCTCCGCTCCGATTGTCATCACTGTTCGCTCCAATACCCATCCTTTTCTCCATCCACCTACGCATGGGACTGATCAAGATGTCCAAACTACCTTCAGAGCCGGATGAGACGGATCCAGAGGTGGTGGCCTTTCGCAAGATCAAGTGGGCGACACGCAACATGCGCCACCACATGTTAGGAGTAGGGAGATAGCAGCCGCGGCGGCCAGTCAGGAGCCACCTCTTAAGCCAAAGAAGGTTGTCGAGCAGGGATGAGGGGCACCACCATCGATGCACTCACCAACCTAGTAAAAGCAACAACATATATCGTACTACTATGATGCCAAGAAGCTTGGTCTTCGGGGGCAGTCCCCGGCTACCTCCATCCCGTATGTGTCACAAAGCATTGACCTCAATGCGTCCATTAATCTCGTCGACTCGCCATCGTTGCAGCTTGTCCGAAGGAGGACGCGGGCGTGGATCAACTAGGTGCATGTTCTTTGTTTGTCAAATTGTCTCAAGTAGGCATGACGATGGGGAGATGTTAGTCATCATCCACGACGGAAGCAACTTTGAGGGTAGCTCTCCCTTTTTCCGCCCGACTCTTTGATCTTAAACTTAAGAATGCTGGTTTTAAGAACGAGTGATTGCCCTTCTCCGACCCTTACTGCCCAACCGGAGATGGAATCAAATACGCAGTATTTACAGAAAAAGTCTTCATTTATTAGGAAAGAATCAATATACTTTTAATGTCGAATTGGGATTCACTAAGACAGAAATAAAGCATTGGTTCAAACTCTTCTTTGGATTAAGGTGGTAGGGTTCAGTGGTATGTTAATGAATTGGTTGATTACGAAAATTAGAGTTCCTCAATTTAGAGACTTAAGAGTAGAAAAAGGGGAAATTCCACCATCTCCCAAAAAGATATGTGGCAATCTTGAAGAGAAAATTATCTATAGATCCTCTTTAGAAGAAAGACGTATATTCCTTGCTCATTATCACACAATCACTTATTCCCAAACCTCGTATGGGACTAATCGTTTTCATTTACCATCTCATGGAAAACCCTTTTCGTTACGCTTAGCCCTATCGGGTATTTTAGTGATAGGTTCTATAGGAACCGGATGATCCTATTTGGTCAAATACCTAATGAAAAATTACGATTTTCCTTTCATTAAGATACGAGGGCATCTTATTCCACACCCATCAATGCATGGTGTTCTTCGACTGATCGTTACTCTTGATGGTGAGGATGTTATTGATTGTGAACCCATATTAGGCTATTTACACAGAGGGAAGGAGGATTTTCAATGTGGGATATAAAAATATATCTCTCTATAGCACTCGTGCTAAGTACTCTATGGTTTGGTGCTTTAGCAGTTTTATTGATAGAAATTAATCGTTTATTACCGGATGCTTTGTCATTACCTTTTTTAAATTCTAGTTATTGCTATGGGAGGTATATATTTCTTCGTGATATGACAAAATTTTATCTTATCCTTTTTAATCTTTTTTAGTATCGGAAGGAAAAAGAAAGAAAAGATGGATTGGGTTGAACCTCAGAGTGATTAAAATTTGGAAACCCTATTTTTAAAAATAGAAATTCAATTTAAAGGGGTACCCAAGCTAAATCAGGCCTCAGAAATCAGAGCATAGAAAAAGGCGGGGCTGACTAATTAAATGAAAGGATTTTGAACCAAAATCTTTGCTAATTTGACAAGGACAATAGGCTAAGCTTCTTTTAATATCTCTCTGAGGAAGAGCTAAAGTAGCTCCTAAGAATAGTGTTATTGTACCGACTAAAGAAATAAAACTCATTATCAAAGGTAAAGATATGAAAAGAGGAAGAAATCGAGCTAGAAGAAAAATCCCGGCAGCAACCATAGTTGTTGCGTGTATAAGAGCCGAAATAGGAGTGGGTCCTTCCATAGCATCGGGTAACCATACGTGAAGAGGGAATTGTGCGGATTTCACAACTGTACCAAGGAATAATAAAAAAGCACACAAAGTAGTAAGTAAAGAGTTAATTCCATTATTAGGAATCCAGTTATTAGCGATTTTGAACAAATCCCTACACTCTAAACTACCTGTTATCCAAAAAACCCTAAAATTCCTAATAATATACCAAAATCCCCTACACGATTAGTTACAAAAGCTTTTTGACAAGCACTCGCTGCCAAAAAAAAGTGATTTTAGCCCTTATAAAAATAAAACGGATTCTTGAACCTCTTTCACGCTCATGTCACGTCGAGGTACTGCAGAAAAAAGAATTGCAAAATCGGATCCAATTTTTCATAATCGATTAGTTAACATGGTGGTTAACCGTATTATGGAAGACGGAAAAAAATCATTGGCTTATCAAATTCTCTATTGAGCCGTGAAAAAGATTCAACAAAAGGCAGAAACAAATACACTATTGGTTTTACGTCAAGCAATATGTAGAGTAACTCTGAATATAGGAGTAAAAACAAGACGTAATAAAAAAAGATCGACACAGAAAGTTCTGATTGAAATAGGGTCTAAACAACGAAAAGCAATTGCCATTTGTTGGTTATCAGAAGCATCCCAAAAGCGTCCGGGTCGAAATATGGCTTTCAAATTAAGTTCAGAATTAGTAGATGCTGCCAAAGGGAGTGGGGGTGCCATACGCAAAAAAATCACTGATACGTCTCCAATGTATCTACTTTTCCAAACACTCTTGCTCTGGTTTTGGACTCTAATTTGTATTATTCGAATGGAACTAACCCGAACTGACGATGTTTTCACTAGAACTACCTTGATGCTATTTTTGTGCGGAAATAAAAGTTCCCGGAATTGGACGAAAGTTTTTTTAAATTATTTTTGAAATATATAATGAATTATGGAGCGAAGATCCATCGGAGCAGGGATGCCTGTGGGCCACAAGCCAACAGTCCTCCCTCGAGGGCACGACCTAATGGTTGTGGGGCCCATGTGGCTCCTTCGACCCTAATTCCAATCCTATAAATTCACATCTTCGGAGAAAAAATCAGAGAGAAGATTTCATCGCGTTTTACGAGATGAAGTTTTCGCCTCCTCCTATTCTTCCTGGGGAGGGCTAATGTGGAGTCCGTTTGGGGCTCTAGAGAGGGGGATTCGTCGTCGTCGTCATAATCAACCCTTCTCCATCAACAATTTCATGATGCTCACCATCGGGAGTGAGTAATTCCTTAGTAGGCTCGTTGGATGGTGATGAGGTTTGGATGAGATTGGTCATGTAATGGAGTTAAGTTGATAGGGCTTGATACCTAGTATCCACTGTGTTCTGAGATTGATGTTGCTATGACTTTGCTATGCTTAATGATTGACACTAGGGCCCGAGTGCCATGATTTCAGACCTAAACTTATTATGTTCTCTATACAACAACAATAACAACAACAAAGCCTTTAGTCCCAAACAAGTTGGGGTAGGCTAGAGGTGAAACTCATAAGATCTCGCGACCAACTCATGGTTCCCGCACTTGGATAGCAATCTTCCACGCACCCCTGTCCACGGTTAGTTCTTTGGTGATGCTCCAATCCTTCAAATCTCTCTTTACAAACTTATTATGTTCTCTATGAATATAAAAAATGTTTATATCCTATCTTGCAAGTTGTATGCACCTATTACGTGTCTTCATCCGCATACCCCAAGGTGACAATAATTGGGATTCTTTCTGGTGATTGCCGTAGTATGAGGAGTTAATGTATTCACTATGTGTTAATGATTTGTTCCGGTTCTCTATTAAAAGGAGGCCTTAATATCCCTAAGTTTCCAATAGGAACCCACCGACACGGGAGGGTAGGGCAAAATATGTCATGCAAGTTCTTGTCGCAAGCACCTATGACTATATACGGAATACATGCCTATACTATATTGATGAATTGGAGATAGTTCTGTGTCACTCTAGTGTGTAACTGTTACATGATTGATGTCATCCATATCTTTCTGTCGCTTATCCATGTGCATACGCTTTACATTTACCAAATCTTGCTAAGTTACTACTGCCACTCTTACTATCACACGTGTTAGTCAATCACTACTCTTACTGTTGTTACCAAATTGCTGCTATCACGGTTACTGCTACTACTATCATTTATCATGCTACTAAAGCCTTTGATGTAGAGAGACATCCCACGTGCGGTTGAATTGACGACTCAAATGTCAAGGCCAATAATGCCCCCCTTGTGTCAAATCAATAAATTAGGGTGAAATACTACCCGTGAAGACTGTCACGATCCCCTATACTTGTGGATTATCAAGACCTTTTTCTGGCGCCGTTGTCGGGGAGCATAGCTATATTTATTGTGTTAACTTGAAGATACCCAATTGCCACTATGAAGAATGTGAAAGATACTCGAACTAAGTTCGTCCCCTATTGCACAAGAGGAGGTAAGGAACTGCCATCTAGCTCTGCTTTTGATTCACCTATGGTTTTGAATCAACTTATTACACCACCGCGTGTTGATCGTTTCAATATGCCACATGAACTTGATGATGCTACTTTTGAAATTAATGATGATACTATTGCTACACATATTGAAATTGAAACTGTGCCACTGAATGAATTTCTAGATGCTCATGTTGCTAAAGCTAGAGAACTTGAAAATGCTGAAATCGATGAAGATTTTGAATCGCCTCTTAGACCTCGCTCTCCTAATAGATATGAATTGCCTTATGTACCTGAAGGTTATGTTATGGATGGGGAAGTAGCTAGTTACTTTCATGCTTGTGAAAATAGAGATGATTTGAAGAAACTACTATGCAAACTAAAAGAAAAAAAATCTATGATGGAGAAAATGAAACATGATCCTAAATTTGCCACTTCTCCTATATTTGTGAGTGACAAGGACTATGAATTCTCTACAGACCCTGAATTGATTCCTATGGTAGAGTGTGATCCTTTCCATCGTTATGAAAATGAAACTGTTGTCAAACATCTCATGAAGTTGAATGATAGTGCTTCTTTGTTTACTAATGATGAAAACATACGCTAAAATTATATCCTTAAGATTTTTTCCTTTCGCTAAAAGACGAGGTCAAGGAATGATTCGTTTCTCTCGCTCCTTGTTGTATGCATAGTCCCCAAGATATGCTTTATTACTTTTCTGAAAAATATCCTCCTGCACATAAGAAACAAGCCACCTTACAAGAAATATTTAACTTTGTGCAAATTGAAGAAGAGAATCTCCCTCAAGCTTGGGGGAGTCTTCCCTAGTTACTTAGAGCTTTGCCTGATCATCCTCTTAAGAAAAATGAAATTCTTGATATATTTTATAATGGTCTAACCGTTGCCTCTAGGGACTTCCTAGGTAGTTGTGCTGGTTGTGTTTTTAGGAAAAGAACTATTGGACAAGCTGAAGAATTATTTAATAACATATTGCAAAATGGTGATGATTGGACACTCCGTGAGACACCTCCGGGACCTATTCAAAAGAAGAGAGGCATTCTATTCCTCGGCCCTGAAGATATGCAAGAAGAAAAAATATCTATGGAAGAGAAAGGTATTAAAACTGAAGATGTCAACAAATTACCACCTATCAAAGAAATACATGGACTTGATACCCCGACACAGCTAGTAGTGGTAAATTCTCTCCGTTCCTTTAATGAAAGTGATATACCTTATACTAAGACTCTGGGTCAAGCAAAAGCACTTCAATAATCATGTTAAGGATCAATTAAGACGTAATACCATGATGATAAACCGCTTAAGTGACTTGATGTTTAGAATTGCTAATTATGTGAAAGGTCTAGCTAAACATACTTCTATGGTTCACACCCAACTAGACCAATTTTATAAGTCACAAAATGATTTGCTTGCTGAAATAACTAATGATATGAATGATCATGCGGTTAGAGTAATGACTAGAAGAGGTAGGATGACTCAGGAACCTCTTTATCGTGAGGGTCACCCTAAAAGGATTGAACAAGATTATCAACGAATTAATGAAAATGCACCCAACTCATCTAATAAGAAAAAGAAAAGGAAAGATGATAGGGCTTTTCATGCTTCTAGTGAACCCGTTGAGAAACATAATGATATCTCTATTTCTCATGCTGAGACACAATCTGGTAGTGAACATAAACTTAGTGAGAATGATAATGATAATAATGACGTTCTTGTAGAAGCTCCACCACAGAGTAATAAAGAACCTAATAATGATGTGGAAACAGAACCTCTTGAAAATCTTGATAACCCACACACTACGAATAAATGCTATGATAAAAGAGACTTTGTTGCTAGGAAACATGGAAAAGAAAGAGAGGCATGAGTTCAGAAATCCATGCCCTTCCCTTGTAAGCCTTCTAAAAGTAATGACGAGGAAGAATTTGAACGCTTTGCTGAAATGATTAGACATGTCTTTTTGCGCACTCGCTTGAGTGATATATTGAAAATGCATGTGTATGCTAAGTATATGAAGGATATTATTGCCAACAAAATAAAAATACTTGAAACTGAAATTGCTACTATACTTGCTAATTATTATTTTGATGGTGGAGTACCTAAGAAGTAGGGAGATCCTCGTATACCTACAATACCTTGCTCTATTAAAAGAAATTATGTTAAACTGCTCTATGTGATTTAGGAGTCGGTGTTAGTGTTATGCCTTTCTCTCTATATAAAAGACTGGATTTGAATAAGCTTACACCCACTGAGATATCTTTGCAAATGGCTGATAAATCCACTGCTTTACCTATTGGAATTTGCGAGGACGTTGCAGTTCTGGTTGCAAATGTTACTATCTTACCAAACTTTGTTATTCTTGACATGCCTGAAGACGACAATATGTCGATCATCCTTGGTAGACCCTTCTAAATACTTCAGGGGATGTTATTGATTGCAACAAAATCAAGGTTACTTTTCATGTCAATGGCAAGTAACATACCGTGCATTTTCTGAAGAAGCAGACTTTGGTTAATAATGTTAATGTCATTGAGCCTAGTGCCACGGTTATCATTGGAGATTTCAAATTCCCTCTACCTACTGTCAAGAAAAGATAGTATACTCTTGTTGTTAGGGAGATGCAAAACACCATTGAGGTAACCTAGTGTTATACGAAAATTCTTCGGTTCATGTCAATCGGAAACGGTTGCTCATAAGACTTGATCAACCTTATTAATTGATCCGTTTTGAAAGACATGTGATTGATGAATTGAGTATTCACAACTCTGTGTATCACAAGTTTATTCTCTGTTATTCTTAGTTAAGAAAAATAAAATGCCATGATTATCCTGTTTTCTCAGTTTTTCATGCAATAGAAAAATGTCCCAAAAATAAAAAGTATCACATTGCCACAAAATTTTAACATGAAGTTTTCTAGAATATTTAAGATTTTTTGGCATAAAAATTACAGCACGAAGGTGCATGTGTGGGCCACAAGACAACAGGGCACACATACCCCCTCGGCGCGCCCAGATGGCTTGTGGGGCCCACAACCCCCCTTGCCTTATCCCCTCAGTTCACTTCACCACTTACCTCCAGAAAAAAATTATATAGCTTTCTCGCTCCCGTGTTCTTCCTCTAGAAACTGAAATTTTCGATCTCTTTTCTCTCAACGCCATTTCTGAAATTGTTTTGTGGAATTGTTCCTTGGTATGTGACTCCTCCATTCCTCCAATTAGTTTGCTTTATTGGTTTATATTTTGCATATTTCGCCGCACTTGGTGCTACTGAAAAGGAGCTTGCATGTCTAATTATCTGAGTTCCAAGTAGTGGGAATGCTTGATATGTCCTCTAGGCATCCATATGAGTAGTTGCTATCATTCTTGCAAAGTTTTGCTAACACAATTTTGTGGTCCAAAAATTTCAGAAATTCGTTCGTAGGAAAATGAATTTCTTCAGGAGAGGTTCTTCGGGCCGAATCTCCAAAGGAGTTGTTGCAAGGACCTAGGACCAAGGTGTTAACATGCCTTGCAACACGGAGGTTAGGACGTGTGAATGGCCACATACACCTTTCATGAGTGAGGCGGGTTTTCATCAAGAGTTCATGCAATTCATTGCAAATTTCGAGTTAACCAACTTCCTCGCAGATGAGTGTAACCAATACTACCTCCTTACAAATTCCTTTGTGCAAGATTTATACTTCATCAATACGCTTGATGCTCTCATGGTTCGTTTTGAGTGATATGTTGAACATTATGATTTATCGCTCATTGAATTTTGTGAAATATGCTCGCTTCCCTCTCACGGGGGAATACGTGATCCTAAGCCTGAGGAATTCAAGGATTTCCTCCTTACCTTAACTATGGGAGAAACTAGGGACGTATCAAATGCTAGGGACACTAGTTTGCATTTTCTGTCTATGCAGTATTTCTCCTTGTTTATAGGAAAATGCATAACTGTTATGGAGTAGGATGGTGATCTCAGCACCCCACCCTTTCTATTTTGCGTTGCGCACTTTATGGTAATAACATTTACATCTTAGGAGCTATTGTTGCATGCTGCTTGCATCTTAACCGAACTAGAGGCAAGGTTCATGGTGGCATTTATGCCACGCGCCTGACAAAGCATTTTAATGTTTCTTCTTTTGCTGGTACGTGAAACTAGGTGGTATATATTTGGCAACGATATAGTTTGCATAATCAGCATACCACGGTGCACTACGTGAAGCATTGATGACATTCAGTTGCTCATCGGAAAAGCTATCATCAATAGGTTGTGGGTCATCAAGAATATTCTCCAACCTAGACAAGTTATCTGCTACAGGGTTATCAGCACCCTTCCTGTCGACAACGTGCAAATCAAATTCTTGTAGCAAGAGAACCCATCTGATAAGTCTAGGTTTAGCGTCCTTCTTCTCCATGAGGTACTTAATAGCAGCATGATCAGTGTGAATAGTGACTTTGGAATCAACTATGTAAGACCTGAACTTTTCACATGCAAACACGACTGCTAAAAATTCCTTCTCCGTAGTAGCATAGTTTCTCTGGGCACTGTCTAGAGTTTTACTAGCATAGTGAATAACATTCAACTTCTTATCGACTCTTTGCCCTAGAACAGCACCAACAGCATAATCACTAGCGTCACACATGATCTCAAAAGGCAAGTTCCAATCAGGTGGTTGAACAATAGGTGCAGTTATCAAAGCCCTCTTAAGTATTTCGAAGGCTTCCTCATAATAATCATCAAAAACAAAAGGAATATCCTTTTGCAAGAGATTGGTAAGAGGCCTAGAAATCTTAGAGAAGTCTTTAGTGAACCTTCTATAGAAACCAACATGACCAAGGAAACTTCTTATACCTATGATATCTGTGGGGTATGGCATTTTCTCGATTGCATCAACCTTAGCCTTATCGACTTCAATACCTCTTTCAGAAATTTTGTGTCCTAAGCTGATGCCTTCATTAACCATAAAGTGGCACTTCTCGCAATTCAAGACAAGATTGGTGGCTTTACATCTCTGTAAGACTCGATCAAGGTTGCTGAGGCAATCATCAAAGGAAGACCCGCAAACGGAAAAGTCATCCATGAAAACCTCGACAATATTTTCACAAAACTCAGAGAATATAGCCATCATACATCTTTTAAAGGTGGCAGGTGCATTACATAAGCCAAAAGGCATACGCCTATAAGCAAAGGTACCGAAAGGGCAGGTATAAGTGGTTTTCTCCTAATCAGATTGTGCAACTGGTATTTGGGAGAAACCAGAATAACCATCTAGAAAGCAGAAGTGTGAGTGTTTAGACAACCTTTCTAGCATTTGGTCGATAAAAGGCAGTCGGTAATGATCTTTCCTAGTGGCCTTATTCAATTTCCTAAAATCGGTCACCATCCTATAGCCAGTAATAATCCTCTGTGGGATCAATTCATCCTTATCATTAGGGACAACGGTAATGCCTCCCTTCTTAGGGACGCAATGCACCGGACTCACCCAATCTCTATGAGCAACAGGATAGATAATACCCGCTTCCAGGAGCTTTAGTATTTCTTTTCTTACAACTTCTTTCATCTTAGGATTCAATATCCTTTGATGATCAACAACTGGTTTGAAATCAGGATCAGTTTTAATCTTGTGCTGGCATAGAGTGGGACTAATGCCCTTAAGATCATCAAGACTATATCCAATTGCAGCACGGTGCTTCCTCAGAGTTTTTAGTAACTTCTTTTCTTCATGCTCCGAGAGGCTAGCACTAATAATAACAGGATATATCTCTTTTTCATCAAGATAGGCATACTTAAGAGTATCAGGCAACTGTTTGAGCTCGAACACATGATCACCCTTTGGTGGGGGTGGATCCCCAAGCAGTTCAACATGCAAGTTATTCTTAAGGATAGGATATTGTTCTAAGACAACTCTATCTATCTCATCCCTTTCATCCATATGCATATCATTTTAATGCTCAAGCCAGTATTGCTCTAAGGGATGAGTAGAAGGCACGACAATAGAACCTAAGGCAATAGTTTCATCCTTACTAGGCAACTCCTTTTCATGAGGTTGTCTACCAAACTTGGAGAAATTAAACTCGTGTGACGCACCTTCAAAGCCAACAGTGACAATTTGCTTCTCACAGTCAATATGAGCATTGACAGTATTGAGGAAGGGTCTGCCAAATATGATGGGACAAAAGCTATTTTGAGCGGTATCAAGAACGAGTAAATCAGCAGGATAGTTCGTTTTACCACACAAGACTTCAACATCCCTAACAATTCCCACAGGGCGGATAGTATCTCTATTGGCAAGCTGAATAGTGACATCAATAGGCTCTATCTCAACAGGTGCAATCTCGTCTTTAATTTCATCATATAAGGATTGAGGTATTGCACTAACACTAGCACCCACGTCACATAAACCATGATAACAATGATTTCCTATCTTAACAGAAACAACAGGCGTGCCAATAACATGCCTATGTTTGTTTCTAGCGTGAGGTTTAGCAATTCTAGAAGCATCTTCACAGAAGTGAATATTATGTCCCTCAACATCGTCGGACAGAAGATCTTTGATGACAGCAATGCTAGGTTCAACTCTAATTTGCTCAGGGGGTGTAGGTGTTCTAATATAGCCTCTACGTATCACAGTTGAAGCTTTAGAATGATCCTTTATCCTAACAGGGAAAGGTGGTTTCTCAATGTAAGCACTGGGAACCACAGGATCATTATAGGCAATAACTTTCTCTTCAAATAGAGTGGGTTTAACTACATTGACTTCTAAAGGAGGATGATATTTAAACCACTTCTCTTTGGGGAGATCAATATGAGCAACAAAGGATTCACACAATGAAGCTACTATCTCAGAGTCAAGTCCATACTTAGCGCTAAAGTCACAAAAAGTATTTGTCTCAACAAAGGATTTAACGCAATCAAAAGTGAAATTCATACCTGACTCCTTACCTTCTTCAAGCTCCCAATCTTCAGAGTTAAGTTTAATTCTCTCCAATAAATTCCATTTGAAGTCAATATCTCTCTTCATAAAAGAACTGGTATAAGAAGTGTCAAGCATGGTGCGATCTTCATGAGAAAGCCGAGCATAGAAGTTCTGAATGATAATTTCTCTCGAGAGCTCATGATTGGGGCATGAATATAACATTGATTTAACCCTCCCCCAAGCTTGAGCGATGCTTTCTCTGTAACTAGGCCAAAAATTATAAATATAATTCCGATCATGATGTACTAAATGCATAGGATAAAACTTTTGATGAAATTCCAATTTCAACCGATTGTAGTCCCATGATCCAGTATCATCACATAGCCTATACCCTGTCAACGCCTTATCCTTCAAAGATAAAGGAAATACCTTCTTCTTGACCTCATCCTCGGGCAAACCTGCAAGCTTAAATAAACCACAAACTTCATCTACATAGATTAGATGCAAGTCTGGACGTGATGTTCCATCTCCTGTAAAAGGATTAGCCAGCAGTTTCTCAAGCATACCCGAAGGAAATTCAAAGAATATATTTTCAGTAGGTGCAGCAGGTTGAGGAGCAACTCTTTGTGCTTCCGTTTGAGGTGAAGATACCCCGAACAAGGCCCTCAAAGGATTAGTATCCATAGTGACAAGTGACTATAAATTTCAGCACACTATATGAATGTTTCCTTACCAAGTTCCACTTACCAAATGCGCTTCACTCCCCGGCAACGACGCCAGAAAAGAGTCTTGATGACCCAAAAGTATAGGGGATCAATAGTAGTCCTTTCGATAAGTAAGAGTGTCGAACCCAACGAGGAGCAGAAGGATCTGACAAGTGGTTTTTAGCAAGGTAAAATCTGCAAGCACTGAAATTATCGGTAACAAGTGATTGTGTGGTGAGATGATTCGTAGCAAGCAACAAGTAAAAAAAGTAGCAACGGTGCAGCAAAGTGGCACAATCCCTTTTTTAGCAAGGGACGAGCCTGGACAAAGTCTTATAGGAGGAAAAATGCTCCCGAGGACACACGGGAATTTCTGTCATGGTAGTTTTCATCATGTTCATATGATTCGCGTTCGTTACTTTGATAGTTGGATATGTGGGTGGACTGGCACTTGGGTACTGCCCTTACTTGGACAAGCATCCCACTTATGATTAACCCCTCTCGCAAGCATACGCAACTACGAAAGAAGAATTAAGATAAAGTCTAACCATATCATTAAACTAGTGGATCCAAATCAGCCCCTTACGAAGCAACACATAAACTAGGGTTTAAGCTTCTGCCACTCTAGCAACCCATCATCTACTTACTACTTCCCAATGCCTTCCTCTAGGCTGAAATAATGGTGAAGTGTTATGTAGTCGACGTTCACATAACACCACTAGAGGAAAAACAACATACAACACATCAAATTACCGAACGAATACCAAATTCATATGACTACTATTAGCATGACTTATCCCATGTCCTAGGGAACAAAAGTAACTACTCACAAAGCATAATCATATTCATGACCAGAGAGGTAATGAGTAGCATCAAGGATCTGAACATAAACTCTTCCACCAAATAATCCAACTAGCATCAACTACAAAGAGTAATTAACACTACTAGCAACCTTACAAGTACCAATCGGAGTCGCGCGACGGAGATTGGTTACAAGTGATGAACTAGGGTTTGGAGATGAGATGGTGCTGATGAAGATGTTGATGGTGACGAGTTCCCTCCGATGAGAGGAGTGTTGGTGATGACGATGGCGACGATTTCCCCCTCCAGGAGGGAAGTTTCCCCGGCAGGATTGTCCTGCCAGAGCTCTAGATTGGTTCTGTTCAAGTTCCGTCTCGTGGCGGCGGCGAATCCACGAAAAAGCTCCTCCTTGATTTTTTTCTGGACGAAACCCTTCATATAGCACAAGAGGGGGCCAGTGGGCCAGCAGGCTCCACACAAGCCCTCATGGCGCGGCCAGGGGGGTGGCCGCGCCATGCAGGCTTGTGGCCACCTACTGGCGCCCCTCTGGCGCTTCTTCGGCCCAGTATTTTTTATAAATCCGGAAAAAAAATCCTCGTTGATTTTTACGGCGTTTGGAGTTGCGCAGAATAGGTATCTCAACTTTGCTCCTTTTTCAGGCCAGGATTCCAGCTGCCGGCATTCTCCCTCTTCATGTAAACCTTGCAAAATAAGAGAGAAAAGGCATAAGTATTGTACCGTGAAGTGAAATAACAGCCCAAGAAGCGATAAATATCAACATGAAAACATGATGCAAAATGGACGCATCAATATCCACTATGTTCTGAGATGATGTTGCTATGACTTTGCTATGCTTAATGCTTGTCCCTAGGGCCCGAGTGCCATGATTTCAGACCTATACTTATTATGTTCTCTCTGAATATGGAAAGTGTTTATATCCTATCTTGCAAGTTGTATGCACCTATTACGTGTCTTGATCTGTATACCCCAAGGTGACAATAATTGGGATTCTTTCGAGTGATTGCCGAGTATGAGGAGTTAATGTATTCACTGTGTGTTAATGCTTTCTTCTAGTTCTCTATTAAAAGGAGGCCTTAATATCCCTAAGTTTCCAATAGGACCCCGCAGCCACGGGAGGGTAGGACAAAAGATGTCATGCAAGTTCTTATCGCAAGCACGTATTACTATATACAGAATACATGCCTACACTATATTGATGAATTGGAGTTAGTTCCGTGTCGCTCTAGTGTGTAATTGTTACATGGTTGATGTCATCCCTATCTTTCCATCACTAATCCATGTGCCTACGCTTTACATATACTGAATCTTGCTAAGTTACTACTGCTGTTATTACTGTCAGACGTGTTACTTAATCGCAACTGTTACCGTTATTACCAAATTGCTGCTGTAACATCCCAATTTTCCTAATTGGGAATGTTTTACATTGTAGCTAAGCATCTATGCATATTGATTGAAATAAAGTTTGCAATTGAATTCTTTCGACTTTTGCCTTTTGCATTTCTATTTTTTCTTCACACGAGAAATGCCGGGAAATAATCTCTTGCACGCAAGAGAGAGAGAGCAGAGGAAAATGACCCTCCAAAGTGCGAGGCATTTATGAAATATTTGAAGCCAAGAAATCCAAAGTTTTATCGTGAAAATAATTGCCAAAAAGAAATAAAGCATTTAGGGGATTTTCTGAAAAAAACATTTTTTAAAAGTTTTTATTTTTGCTTTCGAAAAATGTTAATCGAGTAGAGGATATTTTTCTGATTTTTTTGGTATATAATACCCCATATTAATTGTTTTATTTGTTTCCATTTTATTCCCTTTTAGTTTCTGTTTTATTAAAAAGGCTAAATAGGAAAGTTAGTTTTTTTTAGAAACCGCGCCTGGGCGCATTATACCTGTGGGCCGAAATCCCACCTTAGCCGGGATCCGAAATCCCTTCGGATCGTCCGACAGCCCCCCAAGCCCCCTCTCTCTCTCCCTCACTGCCAGCGGGCCCCCCTGACCGCCCCCAGCCCGAGTCGGCCACCTTCCTCCTCTCGCCCCCCTCTTTCCTAACCAGAGCCCGAGCTCTTCCCTTCCCAGTTCGCCGGGATCTGCCCGGATCTCCCTGCCCCTTCCCTCCCGAGCGCCCCTCTCCCCCTATAAATACTACCCCCGGCCGCCGCACCCCGTTCCCCACCTCGCCATGCCGTCCCACCGCCCCCAAGCCGCCCTGCTGCACCGCCGCCGGAGCACCCGAGCTCGCCAGCTTCGGCCACCCCCGACCTCTCCCCGACGCCACCAACACGCCCACCGTCCTCGCCCGCAACGACTGGAGCCTTCGTCGCCGCGGAGACCCTCTGGAGCACCTCCCCCGTCCATGCCCAAGCCGCCGCCGCCGTCAAGCTCTCGCCGGAGTTCATCTCCCCACGGTGAGTTTTCCCACCCCTCCTCCACCGTTAGATCAAAAACGTACGCGCTAGATTAGAAGTAGGTACCCCTTCGGTTTTAGTTAAAAAACCCGAACGGTTTTCTGCCCCACTTAGTTTTAGCCGTAGAGTTTCTTAAGTTTCGGCCGTTTGCTAGTTCGTCTCGCAACACACACCCCCGCAGCAAATCAGTGAGCGCCACGTGTGTGTTAGTATTTGTTTTTCTTTTTCTGTTTAGTTCCAAAAAAACAGAAAAGTTTCAATTTTGTTTTAAGCATAGCTTTTGATCCCAAAGTACAATGAGGTTGATTCTTTTTCCAGTAGATCCCAAATTTTCTGTAGTTTTTAAAAACATATAATTTGTCTATGTTTGAAAGTTTCAAATTTGAATTAGATCAGATTTAGTTTAAACCTTGTTTTGCTTATTCCAGGAGTTAAAAAAAATGATTTTGAGTTGATTCTTTTTGCTACTGCTTCCTAGTGATTATATATTACTGTGGTAGAAGTTTCAATTTTTTTAATATTTTTACTTGGGTTTTTAACAGAAACAAGTTTCTGCCTTAGTGACGTGTATTGAATTCCTTCACTTAGGCCATAGCAACTTTTTACTTGTCATGTTATTTTTACTTGTTGTTTGATTGTAGTGCTTATGGTGTGTATTTGTTTGTATCGGTAGATCACCCGGAGTGCGAAGCTTGTTACTTAGAAGCGCTCGATCAAGACAACTATCATCAAGGCAAGTCATTTTGATCATACTATCTCCTATGTTTTTCGATGCATGGTAGTTTCACCTTTCTTTGCCCAATTGCATGCTGCTTACGTACTTGGAAATTTTAGTATAGGTTGTAGTATCATGTGGTAGGCACACAACAACCCCGATACTTGGCCCCGGGACTACAGTTTCATATTTGCTATGCTTGAGTAGACGGGATTTCGGTTGAGTGCATAACACGAGTGATGCGAGGTTGATTAAGTAATCAAGACCGGTTAAGACAAGATTTTCAAGACCTCGGACGCAATGCAACTCTGGGTGAAGGACGGTTGATCGGCTCCCTGGAGAAACCAGTGGATGACCCGGGATGCTGGAGACGGCCATGACATCCTGCGGAAAGCTTCACCCAGGCTCGAAGAGACGGACGGAGGCTTCAAGACCCAAGGCTTACCTGCACAACCACAAGTCATTATGGGCTCTGGCTTGGTTGGACAACGCGGCGACTCTGGACAGGCGGTGCTAGCAGATGTAGAAGAACGGTAGGAATGGATGGGCACCGACAGGGATTCAGAGGGACCAGTTGAAAGACCATGTTTTGATCATCCGGTCTTCAAACACCCTGAAGTGCGAGGACATACACGGAGGCGATCAAATCTTGTGGGGAAGGTGTGCAAAACTCTGCAGAGTGCCCAACCTAATCGATTAGCCGTGTCCACGGTCATGGACAACTTGAGCCGAAGGCATTGAAATTCCCCTGAACTCTCGACACAACTTAATAATGATGTGGGTATTAGCAACAAATCGGGTACGAGAATTGGTTGGCGGAACCATCTCGTTAACAACAAACAATGTAGTAATATTTTGCTTTCAGCCCCTCTTGTTGTAGGATAAAAATTGGCTTTATGCAAAACTTATAGCCCCACCTGCCAAATATGCATGTAGAGATAGTTGATTATTATTTTTACCCCTCTCTTTGATGACTTGCCGGCATATTCCATATGCTGGCCTACATGGCTGCAACGTATCATGTTGCAGAGTACTTTTCCGACCAGGAGTGAGGCTACGATCTACGCTCAGCGACATGCCTTGGAGTCGGATGGACTCGTCTACCTGATGCTTCCGCTAGTCTTCGTTAGATATCTCATGAGATGACCTTCAGCCACTTTATTGTAATCCTTTATTGTAATAAAGTACTCGTTATGAGATTCTGATTAATAAAGCTGTATGATTGAACTCTTGATATATTCATTGATGTACTGAGTGTGTACCAGCATGATCTTGGGATGGTACGGAAACACCAGAGGCTTGACTCGTCTTGAGTCGGGTCGCTACAGAAATGGTATTCAGAGCACACGCTGACCGTAGGACGTAACCTCATGGAATGGAAAATCCTTAGGAAGAAAACTATTTTCTTATGTCTATAAATCCTCTATTTTCTCTTCTGATCATTTCTGACTTCTCTCCGATTTTCCAATGTTTTAGATGGCCACCTTCATCCCCGTTAAGTTCACGGAGTTTTTCCAGCCCGACGCCACTATGCCTTTAGGAAAGGAGCTGGTACAGATCACCAAGGACTTGAGGATTGCTCTGCCGACTATCACAGGGAAGCCGACTTCGTCTTACCCGGAGGATTCACACTATAGGATCGAGGTGCACGTTCCCGGAAGGACATTCGAGCCGCGCACTGAGCCGGTGGATTTCAAGTTCATCGCACCTAACTGGATTCTCGGAAGGGACATGGCGGTCCATTGTGCACTCGGACGTATCAAGGAAGTGTACAAAGGCTGCCCTATTTCACCGGACCTATTCACGGTATCCCGGAGAAGAGAAGACGGAGAAATCATCTCAAGCAAGACCAAGGACGCTCTCCTGTCTTATGCCCAGACCTTGGAGAAGCACAGTGGGACTCTGGAGCATCGTGTGATCAAGGACGCCAGGAAGATCAAGCAACTGTCGCTCCGCGAACTCGAACTCGAAGAAGCAGCCCGGGAAGCCCACTATGAGCACGAACTGGAGGTGAAGGACTTTCTGGAGAGGATCGAGAAGCTGAACACTCGAGTTGCATACCTGGAGGAGGAACTGGACATGGGGGAGAACCTTCACCCCGAAGGTGACGTAGCCCCCTTGATCAGCAATGACGAGGACTATGAAGAAAGCTCCACCGAAGGACCCATCACCATGCTTTTCTGAGGAGGACACTTAGACTAGACCACCAAATTTATTTTATCGTTAAACGCTTAGGCCGATGTTTAGATTATCGAATTTTGTATCCCCGTGTGAACCTTTGTGATAGTATTGAATAAAATGTGTGGTGTGATACTTGTTTGTTGCATTTCATATGGGTAGTGTAATTACTCTTAGACCATTGTTCTATGCTAATCTCACCCCTCTACAAACATCAGATGCCTCCGAGACGCGCCCCTACTTCCAACTTTCCGCCGGAACTCACCCAGTTGATTCAGCAACAGAACACCCTGATGCAGCTGATCATCCAGAACCAGAACAATAACAACAACCATCATCCACCCCAGGCCGACAATCTCACCCGTTTCCTGAGGTTGAACCCTCCGACTTTCTCCAGCAGCATTGAGCCCATTGTGGCAGATGATTGGCTCCGCAAGATGGAGCGGGAACTTATCACTACTGGTTGTACTGAAGCTGAGAAGGTGCACTTTGCCGCGCATCAACTTGAAGGCCCTGCAGCTGCATGGTGGGAGAAGTACACCACCACATACCCCATTGCTGGAGTCACTTGGGAGCAATTCAAGCAAGCCTTCCGTACCGCACATGTCTCAGCTGGTGCAATGAGTCTGAAGAAGCGTGAGTTTCGCAACTTACACCAGGGAAATCGCTCTGTGGCTCAGTATGTCGATGAATTCAGCATGCTCGCCCGTTACGCACCTGGAGATGTGGCCGATGATGCGGCCAAGCAGGAAAAGTTCTTGGAGGGACTCAATGATGAGCTGAGCATTCAGCTGACTGTAGCCACGTTCAACAACTACCAGGAGCTGGTAGATAAGGCCCTCATCTTGGAGGGGAAACATTAGCAGATGTAGAAGAACGTTAGGAATGGATGGGCACCGACAGGGATTCAGAGGGACCAGTTGAAAGACCATGTTTTGATCATCCGATCTTCAAACACCCTGAAGTGCGAGGACATACATGGAGGCGATCAAATCTTGTGGGAAACGTGTGCAAAACTCTGCAGAGTGCCCAACCTAATCGATTAGCCGTGTCCACGGTCATGGACAACTTGAGCCGAAGGCATTGAAATTCCCCTGAACTCTCGACACATCTTAATAATGATGTGGGTGTTAGCAACAACTCGGGTACGAGAATTGGTTGGCGGAACCATCTCGTTAACAACAAACAATGTAGTAATATTTTGCTTTCAGCCCCTCTTGTTGTAGGATAAAATTGGCTTTATGCAAAACTTATAGCCCCACCTGCCAAATATGCATGTAGAGATAGTTGATTATTATTTTTACCCCTCTCTTTGATGACTTGCCGGCATATTCCATATGCTGACCTACACGGCTGCAACGTATCATGTTGTAGAGTACTTTTCCGACCAGGAGTGAGGCTACGATCTACGCTCAGCGACATGCCCTGGAGTCGGATGGACTCGTCTACCTGATGCTTCCGCTAGTCTTCGTTAGATATCTCATGAGATGGCCTTCAGCCACTTTATTGTAATCCTTTATTGTAATAAAGTACTCGTTATGAGATTCCGATTAATAAAGCTATGTGATTGAACTCTTGATATATTCATTGATGTACTGAGTGTGTACCAGCATGATCTTGGGATGGTACGGAAACACCAGAGGCTTGACTCGTCTTGAGTCGGGTCGCTACAACTGCTATCACTGTTACTGCTACTACTATCATTTATTGTGCCACTAAAGCATTTCCAGCACGGAGATATCACAGGTGTAGTTGAATTGAAAACTCAACTGTCAATGTCAATAAATATTCTTTGGCTCCCCTTGTGTCGAATCAATAAATTAGGATGAAATACTACCCGTGAAGACTTTCGTGATCCCCTATACTTGTGGGTTATCGATGACTTCCAACCGGAGCCAAGCACGCACATCGAGCATCCGACCACATACAAACTGCATCCCAACACATACACCCAACACTCGTACTCGTACAACAAGAAACCATAATTTGAGCCAGACGATTGGTTGGCCGGTGCCAACCGAAATAAGAAGGTTAGGGGGAGAGTTTCAGTTTAAGAGAGGAAGAATTGTTGTGTGATGCGTGGTTGACCATTAGCGTTGTTATGTTTCATGACATACAACAAAATGGCTCAATCTTTTGGTCAAATGTACATGCTTTGTTCCATGTGCACAAGCATTCCGATACCTATCTCATAGAAGCGGTCCGGGATTGTGGCTTGAAGTCGCTCACCCAATGATGGTACACCATTCAAGATGTCGTCAACAAGCATGGTGACCATTACAAACAACTCCAAAACTGGTGGCTAAGTGGTGCGCTAATCACCGAGCAAGTAAGTTGTTTATGTGTTGGTCATTTGGTCGGATATGTTTTATGTGTTTTCATTTGGTCGAATATGCTCTATGTGTTGTTGTTTGACCGGATATCTTGTTTGCACTTTTTAAACCATGTCCTCTTATGCTAGTTATCTATGCGTACACACCATTCTCGAAAGTGGAGAAGAAGCACTTCATCTTCATGGATTGTTCTTGAGCAACGCCTCTTTATTTTGTTGGCGACCAACTTGCAAAATAACCCCTACAAGATTAATCATTTTATGAGTTGTTCAAGTGTTGGGATATGACCTAGAGATAATCATGTGATGATGACATTTTCCTATGTATCCATGAGTTTTTTTATTGTCCTTGAACATCATAAATGATATGTATCAATAAGTATGTAACTTGGTAACTAGATAGTGTATGGTGATTGTTCTAATGGTTCCCTAGTTGATAAGGTTATGCGGGCACATACCCTTTGAGTAGTATACAATTCGATTGCTGACTATTTTTCACAAGTCATGGGCATGGAGATTCTAAACCGATAGTATGGATTCGAGGATGGAGATCATCGAGTCAGACATACCCACTTTGATACACAACGCGATATTGTCATATGTTAGTCTCATGTAGGATGTATATGACATGTCCTAGACCTGGAGTCTTCGCATGTTCTCGGGGCGAGAGTCTATTCACTTAGGGTCTATTAAACGCTACTCCAACAGTTATAAAGGTAGATTTTGGGTGTCGTGAGACATGCCGTAAGACATGGTTGATCAAGACGGGATTTGCCCCTCAAATACAGAGAGATATTATCTTGGCCCTATTGAGTGACCGGATTCATAAAGCGTGTCCATGTGACATGGATTAAGAGTTAACCGTGTTTGGGAATTTGTATCATGGTTTCCATAAGAGAGGTTGAGCTACCACAAGAGGAAATGTAATCACCTTGAGCTTGCAACGTACTCCCTCTGTTGCAAAATATAAGGTGTATTGATTTCCGTGCAAGTTAACCACTTGAACGTTTGACCGAGATTTTAGAATTAAATAACAACATCTGTCATACCTAATAGGTAAAATATGAAACTACTTTTCATGATGAATCAAATGATATAAATTTTGTATCGTGGATATTGATGTGTTTTTCTAAAAACTTGATTAAACATGCACTAGTTTGACTTTTGAAAAAACAAATACACCTTATATTAAGGAATGGAGGGAGTATATCATAAGGAAAGCTGAAAATTCATATGACACATTCTCAACGTTCGTCAAATGACTTTACGCACGCATGGGAGTTGACATTTTCTGCTAGGAGCTTCTACCAACTATCGAATAGGGTCATGTCCATGAGTACCTGAACCTATAATACCACACACTCAAGGGCAGGACCCCATTCAGATTGGATTCAAGTGGAATTTGGGTATGGACCCCTAGTGGGCCTCAAGTGTTGTGCCCACCTCACGGGTCTATATAAAGAGGAGTGGGGCACACCTAATAGGGTTGATCTTTTTCCTCCCACCACCGTCGCCTTCACTCTCCACGCCTATGTTGCGGAACAGACCTAACAGTCCATCACCTGGCGCTGCTCCTAGTTTGTGTGGATACCTTGGAGGCGTTGCACCTGTCGCGCTTTGAGGAACCGTTCGATGGGACCAAGATGAATAGTTGGCTGATTGATGACACACATCATCAACTCTACTTTCGTAATCATGTCTGCCCAACTTGTAGCAAACCCTATCATGTGATCTATCCCTAGCATTAAGATCTTGGTTGTGTGGTAGAAATTTCTATTTTATGCTAGTGTAGTGTTTCATATGCCACAACATCAACGTACGCTAACATCACATGCACATAGTGGCGCACCTAGGAATAAAATGGAGGGTATGTGATAACCCACAAGTGTAGGGGATCATTTGTAGCCTTTTTTGATAAGTAAGAGTGTCGAACCCAACGAGGAGACAAAGGTAGAATTATTATTCTCCTAAATTCTATCGACCATCGATACAACTCTACGCACGCTAACGCTTACTTTACCTAGAACAAGTATGAAACTACTTTGCAAGAAGGAAACTAGAAGTACTTAGTAGGTGTAATAAATAGGTTGGCAAGGTAATAAAGAACACGAAAATAAAATTTAGGTACTGTTTTAATAAATATTATTTTAGTTATTTGTTTAGTAGAAAGCTTTTTGTGTAACACAAGAGAAATATTATCCATAGGCAATTGAATAGAACATGATAGATACTTATCACATGCAATGAGGTAGAGGCATATGCTAACACACTTTCCGTACTTGGACCATATGAACTTATGATTGGACCTCTAGCAAGCATCCACAACTACTAGAAATCATTAAGGTAAACCCGACCGTAGAATTAAACATCAAGTCCCCTTTACTCCCATGCGCAACCAACTCCCTTACTCGGGTGTAAGCTTCTGTCACTCTAGCCACCCACTATAAGCGAATCATGAACATATTGCAAACCCTCCAGCATGAATCCTTCATGCGTGCTCCTCACCGAAGGCACCTTAGGACAACACCATATCAACATACAACTCATATCAATAACATCATACCACAATTAACCCGTAGGACAAAATAGATCTACTCAAACATCATAGGATAGCCACACATAACTAAATAATAATATATAGCATTAAGAACCATGTTTAAGTAGAGATTACATCGAGGAAAATAGGGTTTACACTGCTGCGTAGAGGGGGAGAGAGTTGGTGGTGACGGTGGCGAAGTTGTTGGTGTAGTTCGCCTTCATGATGGTTGCCCCGGCGACGCTTCGGCGCCATCAGGAGAGAGGGGGGAGAGCCCCTGACAACCCACAAGTATAGGGGATCGCAACAGTTTTCGAGGGTAGAGTATTCAACCCAAATTTGTTGATTCGACATAAGGGGAAGCCAAAGAATATTCTCAAGTATTAGCAGTTGAGTTGTCAATTCAACCACACCTGAAAGACCTAGTATCTACAACAAAGTATAAGTAGCAGAGTAGTGTGATAGCAACAGTAGCAATGGTAACAGTAGCAGCAGCGACAACAACAGCGACAGAGTAACAGTAGCAGCACTGACAGAGTAACAGTAGCAGCAGTGACAACAGTAGTGGCAAAGTAACGTATCAAGGACCAGTAGGAAAAACTCGTAGGCATTGGTTCGGTGATGGATAATTATGCCGGATGATATTCATCATGCAACAATTATAACACGGAGAGATAAGTAACTAGCTGCAGTTCATCAATGTAATGTAGGCATGTATTTCGTATGTAGTTATACGTGCTTAGGGAAAAGAACTTGCATGACATCTATTGTCCATCCCTCCCATGGTAGCGGGGTCCTAATGGAAACTACGGGATATTAAGGTTCTCCTTTTAATAGAGAACTGGAACAAAGCATTAGTACTTAGTGAATACATGAACTCCTCATACTATGGTCATCTCCGGGAGTGGTTCCGAATATTGTCACTCCGGGGTTGCCGGGTCATAACACATAGTAGGTGACTACAACTTGCAAGACAGGATCAAGAACACACATATATTGACGAGAACATAATAGGTTCAGATCTTAAATCATGGCACTCGGGCCCTAGTGACAAGCATTAAGCATGGCAAAGTAGTAGCAACATCAATGTCAGAACAAAGTGGATACTAGGGATCAATCCCCGTCAAAACTAACTCGATTACATGATAGATCTCATCCAACCCATCACCGTCCAGCAAGCCAACGATGAGATTACTCACGAACGGTGAAGAGCATCATGGAATTGGCGATGAAGGAAGGTTGGTGATGACGATGGCGACGATCTCCCCTCTCTGGAGCCCAGAACGGACTCCAGATTTGCCCTCTAGAGGAAGAACAGGTGCTGGCGGCGCCTCCGTATCGTAAAACGCGATGAACTCTTCTCCTTGATTTTTTTCCGGACGAAAGGGACTAAATAGAGCTGGAGTTGGAGGCGGCGGAGCTCCGTGGGCCCCACAAGCCTGCTAGGCGCGGCCAGGGGGGCCCGCGCCTGGTGGGTTTGTGGTCTCCTCGCTCCACCCCTACGGTTGATTCTTGCGCGAGTATTTTTTATATATTCCACAAAAAATCCTCGTAAATTTCCAGGTCATTCCGAGACTTTTATTTCTGCGCAAAAACAACACATGGCAATTCTGCTGAAAACAACGTTAGTACGAGTTAGTTCCATTCAAATCATGCAAATTAGAGTCTGAAACAAGGGCAAAAGAGTTTGGAAAAGTAGATACGACGAAGACGTATCAGCCCCCTCCTTTTTATTCTTCTTTGTTGGACTCCTCCCTAGGTGGGAGGAGGGTTCCCCTCTGGTCCATGAATGCCATGGCTCCCAGAGGGCAGGAGCCCCTCTAAGATTTGATCTATCTCTCTGTTTATCTTCTCTTTTCGCTATTGTTTTTTCGCTCTTCATCGTTTCTTAAATATACGGAGATCTGTAACTCCGTTCGGGCTGAAATTTTGAGGGGATTTTTATCGTGAAAATATCTTTCTTTCTACCAAAGTAGAGCTCCAACTGACCTAAGGGGAGGCCCTAAGGCATGAGGGCATCGTGTGGCATGGATTCTTCTTCCCGAAAGTCACATGTATTTCAGAAAAAATCTCCGTAAATTTTTACCATGTTTGGACTCTGTTTGATATGGAATTTTTGTGAAACAAAACAGACACAAAAAACAGGAACTCGCACTGGGCTCGGAATGGATTCGAGCAATGCAAGAAGAGCTTCATCAATTTAAGCTCAACAACATATGGGACCTAGTCAAGCATCCCGATCCACGCAAACACAATGTCATCGGCACAAAGTGGATCTACCACAACAAGCAAGAGAACCTGGCCAAGTGGTTAGAAACAAGGATCAGCTTGTCGCTCAAGGCTACACACAGGTTCAGGGTGTTGATTTTGATGAAACCTTTGCACGTGTGCTAGACTTGAAGCCGTACACATATTGCTTGCTTATGCTAACCATCATGATATATGCTTATACCAAATGGATGTCAAAAGTGCATTCCTAAATGGTAAGATTGAGGAAGAAGTATATGTTGCTCAACCACCAGGGTTTGAAGATTCAAAACACCTCGGCATGGTCTACAAGCTCAATATGGCATTGTATGGCCTCAAACAAGCACCGAGGGCCTGGTATGACACACTCAAGGAATTTCTCAAGGAGAAAGGCTTCAAACCTGGTTCACTTGATTCTACTCTTTTCACTAAATCATACGATGATGAATAGTTTGTATGTCAAATCTATGTTGATGACATTGTCTTCGGATGTACTAACAATTGATATAGTGATGAGTTTAGATTCTTGATGCAAGAGCAATATCATATGTCTATGATGGAAGAGATGGAGTTCTTCATAGGGCTTCAGATTCGACAACAACCAAATGGGATCTTCATATCGCACGAGAAGTACCTTAAGGACTGCCTCAAGAAGTTTGGCATGCAAGATTGTAAAGACTACAAGACGCCAATGCCAACAAACGGAAACCTCTGCAGTGATGAAAATATTAAAGATTTCAATCAAAAGGTATATGGCTCCATGATTGCATATTTATTGTATCTATGTGCATCTAGGCCAGATATAATGCTTAGGGTTTGCATGTGTGCCCGATTCCAAGCGACACCAAAGGAGTCGCATCACCTCGCGGTGAAGCGAATACTTTGATATTTGGCTCACATCCCAAAGCTAGGATTATGGTATCCAAAGGGCTCCAAGTTTGATCTAATTTGCTATCAAGACTTGGATTTGCAGGGCAAGTCTACATCAGGCACTCGTCACTTTCTCGGAGAATCACTGATCTGTTGGTCTTCGAAGAAGCAAAACTGTGTCTCACTCTCCACTGCTGAAGCCAAATACATTGCTGGTAGCGCGTGTTGTACACATCTTCTCTGGATGAAGCAAACTCGCAAGGACTACATCATCAGTGAGAAGAAAGTACCTCTCTACTGCGACAATGAGAGTGCTATCAAGATCGCCTACAACCTAGTACAACACTCGAAAACAAAGCACATTCCGATACAACATTATTTTCTTCATGATCATGTGTTGAATGGCGACATCTTCATCAAATCTGTGAAGTCAGAAGAGCAGTTGGTTGATATGTTCACGAGGCCTTTGGATGACAAGAGGTTGTGCAAGCTGCGATGTGAGCCAAATATCTTAGAATCCTCAAATGTCCAGTAAATTGACACACATCCTAACGCTATGCATGTTGATGACTGATACATCTCCATCGTATCTACTTTTCCTAACGCTTTCGCTCTTGTTTTGGACTCTAATTTGCATGATCTGAATGAAACTAACCCAGACTAACGATGTTTTCACCACAACTACCATGGTATTGTTTTTGTGCAGAAATAAAAGTTCTCGGAATGGAACCGAACTTTTTGGAGATTTTTTATGGAATATATGAAAAATACTGGAACCAAGACCCACTAGAGGGGAGGCCACAGGTTCTCACTAGACATGAGGGTGCGTGAAGCCCCCTTATACAGCCTAGTGTCTAGTGGGGCCCACGTGGCTCCGCTGACCCTAATTCCAACGCTATAAAAATCCTATTTTCGGAGAAAAAATCACAGAGGAAGTTTCATCGCGTTTCACGATACGGAGCCGTTGCCACCTCATGTTCTTAATCGGGATGCCTAATCTGGAATCTGTTTGGGGCTCCGGAGAGGGGAATCTTTGGTCTTCGTCATGACCAACCCTCCTGCATCGCCAATTCCGTCATGCTCTCCACCGGGAGTGAGTAATAATTTCGCAGGCTTGCTCGTTAGTGAAGAGTTGGATGAGATTCATCATGTAATCAAGTTAGTTTTGTTAGGGGTTGATCCCTAGTATCCACTATGTTTGGAGATAGATGTTGTTATGCTTAATGCTTGTCACTAGGGCCCGAGTGCCATGATTTCAGATCTGAACCATTTATGTTTTCACCATTATATCTATGTTCCTGATCCGATCTTGCAAGTTATATGCACCTACTATGTGTTAGGAACCGCATATCCCAAAGTGACAATAATTGGGATTCTTTCTGGTGATTACCATAGTATGAGGAGTTCATGTATTCACTATGTGTTAATGCTTTGTTCGGTTCTCTATTAAAAGGAGGCATTAATATCCCTTAGTTTCCTTATGGACCCCGCTGCCATGGGAGGGTAGGACAGAAGATGTCATGCAAGTTCTTTTCCATAAACACGTATGACTATTTACGGAATACATGCCTACATTATATCGATGAACGGGAGCTAGTGTTGTGTCGCCCTATGTTGTGATTGTTATATGATGAATATTATCCAGCAATATCAGTAATCCAATGCCTACGTGTTTTCCACATATTGTGCTTGCTAAGTTACTACTGTTGCTACTGTTGTTACAACTGCTCCAAAACTGTTATCACTGTTATCGTTATTGTGGCTACCGTTAATGTTACTACCGCTACTGTTACCAGTGCTATCAAAACTATCATATTACTGTGCTACTGATAACTGTGCTGCAGATACTAAATCTTCAACTGTGGTTGAATTGAAAACTCAGCTGCTAATACCTGCAAATATTCTTTGGCCCCCCTTGTGTCGAATCTATAAATTTGGGTTGAATACTCTACCCTAAAAAACTATCGCGATCACATATACTTGTGGGTTATCAAGAACGTTTTGTGGCGCCGTTGCCGGGGAGTAGCTATATTTTCTAAGTCACTTGGGATATCTATTTATTGATCACTATGAAGAATCTAAAAGATCCAAGAACCAAGATTGTTCCCTCTAAGATGAGGGGAGGTAAGGAACTCCATCTAGCTCTGCACTTGATTCACCCTCTGTTTTGAATAGACTTACAACACCACCACCACATGCTGTTAATCCTGATATGTTGCAAGTAATTGATGATGCTACCTCTGCTATGAATGATGCTAGTACCTTGCTTGATGATACTGTTCCACAAGGTGAATTTCTTGATGAACAACTTGCTAGAGCTAAAGAAATTGAGCATGCTGAAACTGATGATACTTTCGAAACTGATGAAGTCTTTACTACTGAAAATATTGAAATACCTTTTAGACACGACTATCCTAGGATCAAAATGCCTGAAATACCTGAAGGTTATGTTATGGATGAATAAATTTCTAGAGACTTTCTTTCTTGTAAGGATAGAGAAGATCTTAAGAAACTACTATGCATGTTGAAAGAATAAACCTTGAATGCTAGAATGAAATATGATCCTAAGTTTGCTACTTCACCTATATTTGTTACCGATAAGGATTATGAAATCTCTGTCGACCCAGAGATAATTACTTTGGTTGAACCTAATCCTTTTCATGGCTATGAAAATGAAACTGTTGTGGCACATCTCACTAAGCTAAATGATATAGCTACCCTATTTACTAATGATGAGAAAATTCGCTACTACTATATCCTTAAATTATTTATGATCTCATTAAAGGGTGATGCTAAGATTTGGTATAATACTCTTGCTCCTGGTTGTCTGTGTAGTCTCAGGATATGATTTACTACTTCTTTGAAAAATATTTTCCTGCTCATAAGAAACAAGCTGTCTTACAGGTAATATGTAACTTTGTGCAAATTGAAGAAGAGAGTCTCTGACATGCTTGGGAGAGGCTTCTCCAATTACTTAATGCTTTGCGTGATCGTCCTCTTAAGAAAAATGAAATACTTTATATATTTTATAATGGACTAACCGATGCTTCTAGGGACAATCTAGAGTTGTGCTGGTTGTGTTTCCAGGGAACGAACTGTCGAACAAGTTGAGGAATTATTGACTAATATATTCAAGAATTATGATGAATGGACACTTCATGAACCACCGCCTGAATCTAGTCCAAAGAAGAGGGGTATCGTATTCCTTAGTATTGAAACTATGCAAGAGGCAAAGAAATGTACGAAGGAAAAGGGCATTAAAGCTAAAGATGTTAAGAATTTACCACCTATCAAAGAAATCCATGGTTTCAAAACACCACCACATGTGGTGGAGGTAAATTCTATTTTAAAGTTTGATGAAGGTAACATCCCTTACAATAAACATCCTAGTCAATCCTTATATGAGTTTGCTAATTATATTATAAAACAAGATCATTTCAACTCCTATGTCATGAAATAAGTGAAACAAAACTCTGATATGATTGCTCACTTAACTGACTTGTTATTTAGAATCACCAATGATGTAAGATGTGTAGGAAAACATGCTTCTATTTTCAAACCCAATTAGAACAGGTTGCTAAATCCCATAGTGAGCTACTTCATAAAATGACTAATAACATGAATGATGATGATGTTAGAGTAATGGCTAGAGGAGGAAAAATGACTCAAGATCCACTATATCTGGAAGGTATCCTAAAAGAGCCAAACAAGATTCACAAAGAATTAATGTTGATGCACCTAGTCCTTCTAGGAATAAAATGAAAAATAAAAATGATAGGACCTTGCATACTTCTTGTGAACATGAATTAGAGAAACCTTTTGATAATGCTAATGCCATCTCTATCTCCGATGCTGAAACTCAATCTGGTAGTGAGCATTCACCTAGTCATTATGAAAATGTTAATGATGATGCTCATGTAGATGCTCAACCTGAGAATGATAAAGAACCAGATAATGATGTTGAGATAGAACCTGTTATTGATCTTGATAACCCACAACCTAATAATAAATGTTACGATAAAAGAGAGTTTGTTGCTAGAAAACATGGTAAAGAAAGAGAGCCATGGGTTCAAAAACCCATGCCTTACCCACCTAAACCAACTAAGAAAAAAGATGATGAAGAATTTGAACGCTTTGCTGAAATGCTTAGACTAGTCTTTTTGCGTACTCGTTTAACTGATCTTTTAAAGATGCCCCCTTATGCTAAGTACATGAAAGGCATCATTACTAATAAAATAAAAATACCTGCAGCTTAAATCTAAACCATGCTTGCTAATTATACCTTTGAGGATGGAGTACCTAAAAAATTAGGAGATCCACGAATACCAGCTATACCATGTTCCATGAAAAATAACTATGTGAAAACTGCTTTATGTGATCTAGGAGCTGGTGTTAGTGTTATGGCTTTCTCTTTATACAAAAGACTTGACTTGAATAAACTCACACCTACTGAAATATCATTGCAAATGACTAACAAATTAACATCCATGCCTATCGGTATTTGTGAGGATGTGCCCGTTGTTGTTGCAAATGTTACTATCTTGACAGACTTTGTTATACTTGATATGCCCGAGGATGACAACATGTCAATTATCCTTGGTAGACCTTTCTTGAATACTGCAAGGGCTGTTATTGATTGCAACAAAAGCAAAGTCACTTTTCATGTCAATGGTAAAAAACATACGGTGCATTTTCCGAGGAAACAATTTCAAGTAAATGGTGTTAATGTTATTGAAAAATTTCTGACCACCATCAATGAAAGTTTTCAACCACCTCTACCTACAGCCAAAAAAATGAGATACTTATTGTCACGGATATGCACATCCAAATTAAGGTAACTTAGTGTTTTACGAAAATTCTTCGAGATCATGATAATCGGAAGTAGTTGTTAATAAGACTCGATCAACCATGTTAATGAATTATTTTCAAGGGGCACAAGGTCGATGAATTCAGTAGGCATAACTCTCTATATCCATTTTACTTTTCTCGTTTTTAATGCTATGAATCTCATGATTACCCTTTTTTTGGTTTTTCCGTGCAATAAAAAAGTGCCCAAAAATAAAAGTTCTCCAAATCACCTGAAATTTTTACCTTGTCAATGAATCATTTTCAAGAGGCACGAGGTCGATAAATTTAGTAGGCACAACTCTCTTTATCCATTTTAATTTTATCATTATTTTGTTTTATTTTAATGCAATAAATTTCATGAGTACCTTGTTTTCTGATTTTTTCGTGCATTAAAATAGTGCCCAAAAATAAAAGTTCTCCAAATCACCTGAAATTTTACACGATTTTCTTTCCGAATATTTGAGAATGTGTGGCACTAAAACAGTGCACGGGGGGGGGGGGGGGTCCTAGGTGGCCACTAGACACCAAGGCGCGCCGGCCCCCCTTGGCACGACCATGTTTCTAGTGGGCCCCTTGGGGGTCCCCTCACTTATTCCTTCAGCTCATTTTGTCACTCACCCCGAGAAAAAAAATAATCCCTGTAGCTCTCTCTCTTGTGTTCTTGCTCTCAAACTTGTGGATTTCGATCTCTTTGATCGAAACTCCCTTTCTGAAACTGTTTTGGGGGATTGCTCGTTGGTATGGAACTCTCCACTCCTCCAATTAGTTTTTTCTTAGGTGGTTTATCTTAGAAGTAATTAGTTACTCTAGGTGCTTCTTTAGATGAGTTTGAATGTTGAATTCTTGAATTTCCAAGTAGTTTGAATGCTTGTTTTAGGCTCTAGGCATCCCTATGAGTAGTTTCTACCATTCTTGTGAAGTACTTTTAACTATTGTTTTTTACCCAAAAATATTCAGAAATTTATATATAGGAATAATGAGCTGGTTCAAGAGGAGTTCTTCGAGGAGGAAGTCCTCAGAGGCATCATCGAGTGAGACTCTGATACGACAGTCTTATGTTGAGCCAAGTGAAAGTTCGGTGCGAGAAGCCCACGCCAAATCGTGCCTTTGGCCAAGTGATGACTTCATGTTGGGTGCATGCATTAAGGAAGAATTTGAGCGATACATTCATAACGCTGAGCTCGCACCCTTCATCTCCGATAAGTGCACATAACATTATCATCTTACAGAAACTTTCACTAAGGCATTTAAATTTTATCCTCGAGAATTTAGAGTCTCCTTTAACCTCTATGAAAATGCCTTCACTATGTCTCGATATGATTTCTATGATGCATGTAAAATTCCATGTTGGGGTTCGCTAGACAAACCACCAAAATCTGAATATGAGGCATTTTTAACTAGTCTTTGCTTTGGCAAAGATAGGGGAGTAACTCAAGGTAGAATAAATAGTATACATTTTCCTTCAATTCATTACCTAGCACTCTTTAATGGAAAATGCATAGTGGGCAAGCAAGATTGTAGTACCTTAGGTGCCCCAGACTTGAGTCTCCTGCATATTGCGTTAACCGGAATTAAATGCTATAATCATTGAGCAATCAGAGCACATATATTGCAATGTAATTCTAACAGTGGCAATTTTTATGGTGGAATTTATGCCTCCCATTTAGCTAAGAAATATGGCGTGGCACCACGGTCTAGTGACCCTATTCTTCCTACTTAGTATTTATACTTTGAGGCCATGAAGCACCACAAATTCATGAAGGCCACCACTACTGATTATAATTACAAACTAATGTTTAATAAGAAATCTATTGTGTGTGTTGTTTTGCATGCACCTTTCCTCTTTTATTATGAAGGAAAAGGAAGATATTATGTCTATGAGAGGGAGGCACATGAGTACAATGCGACAGTGGAGGCTATCCATCAGGCCGTGGAGGCTGCACCAAGGGCTTCCATGAGTTACCACAACTATTACCCAGGCTACTATAGGTGGTGATCACCAAGCTAGGCCAAAAGACTAAGCTTAGGGGAGTACGTGTTCCCACCGACTTTACATTCATGCTTACATATTCGAGTTGTCAGTGTTCACACTCTTGCATGGTGTTATCCTTGTTAGAATTATTTTCTTGCCTTCTTCTTGTATGTTTGAACACTTGCAGAAAATCTGAAAATATTTCTCGCTGATTTTCAGTTTTCCCTTCTAGCGTAATTTAGTTGTAGTATTAATGGAAAACCCAAAAAGATTTTCTCCTTCTTATTTTACTTGTTGGGAGATTTCCCGTGTATATAGTTTTTCTCGTTTTAGTTTTCCCTTCTTTAATTTGCTTTATTCTTGAAAAACTAAAAACTCCAAAAATATTTTAGTGTGTTTCTTAGAATTTATTTTTCCCTTCTTTGAGTTTTACCCAAGGGGAGGACCATGATGAAAATACTTTGTCTTCTCCTTTTGAATGAAATGTTGCAGTTTCCAGCTTAGTCCATGACACTCTTGCACTATTATTATTTTCATATCGTTCGGTCGTGCAAGTGAAAGGAAATAATGACGATATTTGATGAAGTGACTGTGGCACAGGGAAGCGGGTATGAACTCAACTTGGTTTTGTTTTTGTAAATATGTTTAGACCAGTATCCATGATTTAGCGTATTATGACCAAACATGTTTGGAATGAAAATTATAGATTATAGTTGTTCATGCCATGCTTAAGTAGCTAGGAGTGGATAATGATTTATCTTGGATTTCAACATGCATTAAAATGGTTGTGATGTAGTATGATGATATGGTATCTTCCTCTGCATGTTTGAGTGGCTTGACTTGGCACATGTTCATGCATGTAGTTGAATCAAAACCAACATAGCCTCCATGATATTTATGTTCATGGTGTTTATATCCTACTCATGCTAGTATGCAATGATGATTATTCATAAGGCATGTTCATGACCGTCTTCGCTCTCTAGCTGGTCGCTTCCCAACCTATTTGCTAGCCTTCGCCTATACTAAGTGGGAATACTGCTTGTCCATCAAAGTCCTTGAAACAAAGTTATTCTAGATGAGTCCACCATACCTACCTATATAAGGTATTACCCTGCCGTTCCTAGTAAATTTGCATGAGCCATCTCTAATATTTCAAATGAACTTCTATTTTGCATGCCTGGACCGCTCATGGAGCGATAGAGGACGGTCAGTATCTTCCATGCTAAGCGGGTTATTCTCATGATGAGTGTTTATTCACTCGTCCTTGCATGAGAAGGGCAGGTCAAAAGGGACTCCCAATCCCGAATCATAAATCGCAAATAATTAAACAAAACTCCCCGTGTATTGTTGTTGGTATGGACGACACCTATGGATTTGGCTAGCCGTGGAGTGTGCTTGTTGGTGGAGGCGGAGTAAATCTTTACTTTTACCGCTTGGGAACTGCCGCTAATTTGTTTGGCATGGAAGATATCGGTAACTCTTGGTCGTAACGTTGACAGGAAGGGTATACCTCCCAAAATAATTTATCTCTTATTTTTGCTATGAGATCTGGCACCACTCAAATCTCCGCTTCCCTCTGCGAAGGGACTTATTATTTACTTTCAGGTTATTTTATTTTTTACTCTGAGCCATCACCTTCTCAAATAAGTACCATACGTGAGAGCACTACTGTCATCCTCGTGCTTTGTGTCTAGTTAGTCGTTGTTTGCAACATGACTGGATCTCTTTTACCATGAGTTACAATGTCTAGTCGCTGCTTGGACTTTGGAGGTGCTCCACATTTATGTTTTGCGGTCTGAGAAAGGGCTGGCGAGATACCATGATTGTCATATTATATCATTATTGTTTTGACAAAGTGTTGATGTTTAAGTTATCTTATTATTGCTTGCTAGTTGATTATGCCATCGATATGAGCTAATATAGTTTCTAAGGATTATTGTTGATACAATTAGGCATGATCTATGCTGAAAACCTGGGTGCTCTCTAAGCATGTATATGTAAACAAGAACAAAAGAGTTCATAAAAGTTTTTCTTTATCACTTTCAGTTTGTCAACTGAATTCCTTGAGGACAAGCAATGGGTTAAGCTTGGGGGAGTTGATACATCTCCATCATATCTATTTTTCGTAACGCTTTTGCTCTTGTTTTGGACTCTAATTTGTATGATTTGAATGAAACTAACCCTGACTGACGCTGTTTTCAGGAGAACTACTATGGTGTTGTTTTTGTGTAAAAATAAAAGTTCTCAGAATGGAACAAAACTTTTTGGAGATTTTTCTGGAATATATGAAAAATATTGAAACCAAGACCCACAGGAGGGGAGGCCACAAGCGCCCACTAGACATCAGGGCACGCCAGGCCCCCTAGCGCGGCCTAGTGTCTAGTGGGTCCCACATGGCTCCACTGACCCTAATTCCAGTGCTATAAATCCTATTTTCGGAGAAAAAAAATCAGAGAGGAGGTTTCATGGCATTTCACGCTACGGTGCCACCGTCACCTCTCGTTCTTCATCGGGAGGCCTAATCTGGAGTCCGTTTGGGGCTCCGGAGAGGGGAATCTTCGGTCTTCGTCATCACCAACCCTCCTCCATTGCCAATGCCATGATGCTCTCCACCGGGAGTGAGTAATCCCTTCGTAGGCTTGCTGGTCGGTGAAGAGCTGGATGAGATTCATCATGTAATCGAGTTATTTTTGTTAGGGCTTGATCCCTAGTATCCACTATGTTCGGAGATAGATGTTGCTATGACTTTGCTATGCTTAATGCTTGTCACTAGGGCCCGAGTGCCATGATTTCAGATATGAACCATTTATGTTTTCACCATTATATCTATGTTCCTGATCCAATCTTGCAAGTTATATGCACCTACTACGTGTTAGGATCCGCATACCCCAAAATGACAATAATTGGGATTGTTTCCGGTGATTACCGTAGTATGATTAGTTCATGTATTTACTATGTGTTAATGTTTTGTTCCAGTTCTATATTGAAAGGAGGCCTTAATATGCCTTAGTTTCCTTATGGACCCCGTTGCCACGGGAGGGTAGGACAAAAGATGTCATACAAGTTCTTTTCCATAAGCACGTATGACTATTTACGGAATACATGCCTACATTATATCAATGAAGAGGAGCTAGTTCTGTGTTGATCTATGTTGTGACTATTATATGATGAATATTATCTAGAAATATCACCGATCCAGTGCCTACGAGTTTTCCACATATTGTGCTTGCTAAGTTACTACTATTGCTACTACTGTTACAACTGCTACAAAACCGATATCACTGTTACCGTTACTGGTGATATTGTTACCACTGATATCAAAACTATCATATTACTGTGCTACTGATCACTGTGCTGCAGATACTAAATCTCCAAGTGTGGTTGAATTGAAAACTAAGGTGCTAATACTTGCAAATATTCTTTGGCTCCCCTTTCGTTGAATCTATAAATTTGGGTTGAATACTCTACCCTTGAAAACTATCGCGATCCCATATACTTGTGGGTTACCAATGACTTTGATGCACAACACACGAAGTAACATTTATATTCAACTTGTGAAGACATACACTCTAAGTGTGAATACATTAACGAAGATATGACTTAAGAACGCTACGATAATTTTGTGTCGTGTCTACGTCATACATTCTTATACGATGGGCAATGCCACCAACCCCTCGTGAAGACATTGTTTTTATCTTTGTATCTTCAGCTATGTCTTCAAATATTTGATTTTATCTTCAAATTTTGTGGTTGTCTTCTAACTTGAACACTTTTCATTTGAATATGTCATATGAGACACTATGTAGTTCTGTCCTCTACAACATCTTGCCTATAGCTATATTTTCAAGTTTATCTAGGCAAATGTGATCAGACCCTTACATCCCATCTATGTATATATCTCGTAATACTGTTCAATTCCAGTCATATGCATTCTAATTGACACGTGTTGATTGGCTTTCTAGCATCATTGCCTTCCGAAGATAAATCAAACCAATTAGTTAAAACGTTTTTCACACTTATCTTTCTACCGCCCAAAATGCCAAAAAATCCCACGCCCGACGCAACAGATCGGAGATGGTGGGTTGTTAGACGTGTTGAATGCTTTCCACGTGCCTCACTAAGACGAAGAGTCTATGGTAAATTCGTCCAAAAGTATCGAATGTTCCTGTTCACCCATCCTTATAAATACAAAACCCCAGCACAATTATTACTCTTACCTCTCCATCTCCGCCTCCAAGCTCCTAACCCTAGTGCTATCGCTGGATTCCATCATCACTTGAGAAGAAGCGCTTCGCTGTCTTGACTTCCTCGTCGACTTATTCACGCCGTCCATGACCATCTTCGCCCGCCGCCGCCGTAGCTGTCTCCCACCACCAAGCTAGGGTGTGGCAGATTGAACTGCTTGGCTTCTTTATCTCGTCGAACAGTTCTTCTCGTTTTTCACCGTGGTAAATAATTTCTGATTTTTACCTCTCGTTTGATCTTAAAAGTTACCATATATCTTTGAAAGCTGTTTTTTTCCACTATAGACCCAATAGCTCTCAACACATTTATCTCTATTCGCTCAATACTTTTACTTGTGTTAAAACTCTAGGTTCATTTCCCACTTGTGAAAATTCCCGAAATTGTACAAATCTGAAACAACCTTATCTTGAGAAAAAGTGAAAGTCTTCGATGAATGAGGTCAATTTCTTCAGACAATGTTTTATCTTCAAAATCGCCTGAGAATGCATATGACCTCGTGTATTCCGGGTCATCTCTAATTCTTTCACAGGTACATGTCCGTTGTAGAATCACTAGGATCTCATAGTCTGAATTCATTTGCACACTATTTACAGATACATCTGGACTCACGTGGAGCCTTCTCTCACCTGGAACCATCTATGAATTATTTGACCAAGTCGAAGACAATGGCCATAGACAACACTCCCAAGAAGGGTGGAAGACAAAGAAGTCTAAATACTAGAAAAGAACTTCCATCAGATCTCTATGAAAGATACAAGTCAGATCCAGAAGAGACTTACCACCATCGCAAGACCCGGATCCAATGCATCCGAGATATTGGGTCGAGGAGTGGTTCAACTATCGCTTTATCACACATGAATATGCCAAGAAGAACGCCAAGAAGGCTCCTTGTATGGATAACATATACAAGAATCTGCATCCGAAGACAAAGGCCGAAGCTATTCAAGTTGGCTTCTACCCATGCATGGTACGGTCTCTAATGCGTGAGCAACCGGATCCATCTAGTATCCTTGGTCATGCAGCGACAGAGGAAACCTGTGATGAGGAAGGTCAACCTCTAGTTGAACGTCCGAAGCAAAAGGAGAAAACAAAGGCTTCAAAGCTTGAGACTGTAAAGGCTACAAAGCTTAAGACTACAAAGGCTTCAGGTCCAAAAGCTTCACCTAAAGACTCCATATCAAAACCAGCTGCAACAGCTGAAACTAAGGAAGAGTCTTGCATGAATGGGAGAACAAAATGAAAACATACCGCTGCCCATGGACTAAAGCCATCCGTCTCCTTGATGGATGCTGCAAACATGATAGAGCTATGAGATGATGTAGCCCTGACAAGGTTGATTCAACAAAAGGAGGAAGATGCAAAACATGTCAAAGATTTGCCTTTGATAGATGATGTGATCATAAACGAGTTCATTAATGAATGGTTCACTGATCTCTCACTCACCATCGATGCCCTCTAGCTCCCTTGGACTTAGCGTCACATTCCAAGTATTGGGGAATGTTGCATGGGAAACAAAAAAAAATTCTTACGCTTAAGGAGAGATTTAATCTACATACCCTTGTAGATCTCTAAGCGAAAGCATTCAAGAATGCGGTTGATGTAGTGGTATGTCTTCGCGATCTGATCATGATCCGTCCCCATAACTCCCGATTAAGTGCCGAACGGACGACACCCCCGTGTTCAACACATGTACAACTTGATGACGTATTCACCTCCCCGATCCAACGAGTGATGGTCAAGTAGCAGCCCAAGTCCTCTGATAGCACGACGGTGTGGTGAGGTGATGGTGGTTACACCTCAGTAGGGCTTTGCCGCGCGATTTTTTGAGGAGAAGAACTACGAGGGAGAGGAGGAGCAACGCCGTGGCAAGTTGTGGTGCGGATGCCCTCTCTCTCTGTCGGTGATGCTAGGTCGACACTGATGACCCACGAGTGTAGGAGATCTATCGTAGTCCTTTCTATAAGTAAGAGTGTCGAACCCAACGAGGAGCAGAAGGATCTGACAAGTGGTTTTCAGCAAGGCAATCTTTGCAAGCACTGAAATTATCGGTAACAAGTAGTTGTGTGGTAAGATGATTCACACCAAGTAGCAAGTAACAATAGTAACAAAGGTGCATCAAGATGGCCCAATCCCTTTTGTAGCAAGGGACAAGCCTGGACAAACTCTTATAGGAGGTAAAGCGCTCCCGAGGACACATGGGAAATTCTGTCAAGCTAGTTTTCATCATGGTCATATGATTCGCGTTCGCTACTTTGATAGTTTGATATGTGGGTGGACCCGTGCTTGGGTGCTGCCCTTACTTGGACAAACCTCTCACTTATGATTAACCCCTCTCGCAAGCATCCGCAACTAAGAAAGAAGAATTAAGACAAAGTCTAACCATAGCATTAAACTAGTGGATCCAAATCAGCCCCTTACGAAGCAACGCATAAACTAGGGTTTAAGCTTCTGTCACTCTAGCAACCCATCATCTACTTACTACTTCCCAATGCCTTCCTCTAGGCCCAAATAATGGTGAAGTGTTATGTAGTCGATGTTCACATAACACCAGTAGAGGAGCGACAACATACAACACATCAAAATATCGAACGAATACCAAATTCACATGACTACTTATAGCATGACTTATCCCATGTCCTCAAGACCAAAAGTAACTACTCACAAAGCATAATAATATTCATGACCAGAGAGGTATTGAATAGCATCAAGGGTCTGAACATATAATCTTCCACTAAGTAATCCAACTAGCATCAACTACAAAGAGTAATTAACACTACTAGCTGTTGGGAACGTCGCATGGGAAACAAAAATTTTCCTACGCGCACGAAGTCCTATCATGGTGATGTCCATCTACGAGAGGGGATTTCCGATCTACGTACCCTTGTAGATCGCATAGCAGAAGCGTTAGTGAACGCGGTTCATATAGTGGTACGTCCTCATGTCCCTCGATCCGCCCCGTGAACCGTCCCATGAACCGTCCCGCGATTCGTCCGACGATCTAGTGCCGAATGGACGGCACCTCCGCGTTCAGCACACGTACAGCTCGACGATGATCTCGGCCTTCTTGATCCAGCAAGAGAGACTGAGAGGTAGATGAGTTCTCCGGCAGCGTGACGGCGCTCCGGAGGTTGGTGGTGATCTAATCTCAGCAGGGCTCCGCCCGAGCTCCGCAGAAACGCGATCTAGAGGTAAAACCGTGGAGGTATGTGGTCGGGCTGCCTTAAAAGTTGTCTCAAATCAGCCCTAATTGCTCCATATATATAGGAGGAGGGAGGGGAGGCTTGCCTTGAGGCTCAAGGAGCCCCAAGGGCTGCGCCACCAAGGGAGGAGGAGTCCTCCTCCAATCCTAGTCCAACTAGGATTGGAAAGTGGAGTCCTTCTCTCCTTTCCCACCTCTTTTTTTCTTTTCTCTTTGATTTTCTATCCTTGGCGCATAGGGACTTCTTGGGCTGTCCCACCAGCCCACCAAGGTCTGGTGCGCCACTCCCAAGGCCAATGGGATTCCCCGGGGTGGGTTGCCCCCCCGGTGAACACCCGGAACCCATTCGTCATTCCCGGTACATTCCCGGTAACTCCGAAAACCTTCCGGTAATCAAATGAGGTCATCCTATATATCAGTATTCGTTTCCGGACCATTCCGGAAACCCTCGTGACGTCCGTGATATCATCCGGGATTCCGAACAACATTCGGCAACCAACCATATAACTCAAATATGCATAAAACAACGTCGAACCTTAAGTGCGCAGACCCTGCGGGTTCGAGAACTATGTAGACATGACCCAAGTGACTCTTCGGTCAATATCCAATAGCGGGACCTGGATGCCCATATTGGATCCCACATATTCTACGAAGATCTTATCGTTTGAACCTCAGTGCGAAGGATTCATATAATCCCGTATGTCATTCCCTTTGTCCTTCGGTATGTTACTTGCCTGAGATTCGATCGTCAGTATTCGCATACCTATTTCAATCTCGTTTACCGGCAAGTCTCTTTACTTGTTCCGTAATACAAGATCCCGCAACTTACACTAAGTCACATTGCTTGCAAGGCTTGTGTGTGATGTTGTATTACCGAGTGGGCCCCGAGATACCTCTCCGTCACACGGAGTGACAAATCCGAGTCTCGATCCATACTAACTCAACAAACACCTTCGGAGATACCTGTAGAGCATCTTTATAGTCACCCAGTTACGTTGCGACGTTTGATACACACAAAGCATTCCTCCGGTGTCAGTGAGTTATATGATGTCATGGTCATAGGAACAAATACTTGACACGCAGAAAACCGTAGCAACAAAATGACACGATCAACATGCTACGTCTATTAGTTTTGGGTCTAGTCCATCACATGATTCTCCTAATGATGTGATCCCGTTATCAAGTAACAACACTTGCCTATGGCCAGGAAACCTTGACCATCTTTGATCAACGAGCTAGTCAACTAGAGGCTTACTAGGGACAGTGTTTTGTCTATGTATCCACACAAGTATTGTGTTTCCAATCAATACAATTATAGCATGGATAATAAGCGATTATCATGAACTAAGAAATATAATAATAACTAATTTATTATTGCCTCTAGGGCATATTTCCAACAGTCTCCCACTTGCACTAGAGTCAATAATCTAGTTCACATCACCATGTGATTCCAACGAATCAAACACCCATATAGTTATGGGGTCTGATCACGTTTTGCTCGTGAGAGAGGTTTTAGTCAACGGTTCTGAAACTTTCAGATCCATGTGTTCTTTATATATCTTTATGTCATCTTATAGATGCTGCTACTATGTGCTATTCGGAAATACTCCAAATATCTACTCTACTATACGAATCCGTTTCACTACTCATAGTTATTCGGATTAGTGTCAAAGCTTGCATCGACGTAACCCTTTACGATGAACTCTTTAACCACCTCCATAATCGAGAAAAATTCCTTAGTCCATCAGTTACTAAGGATAAATTTTGACCGCTGCTAGTGATTCAATCATGGATCACTCTCTGTACCTCTCAACAGACTTTGAGTCAAGGCACTCATCAGGTGCGGTACCCAGCATGGCATACTTCAGATTCTACGGCCAAGGCATAGAAGACGACCTTCGTCTATTCTCTTTATTCTGCCGGGGTCGGGTTTTGAGTCTTACTCAAATTCACACCTCACAACGCAACCAAGAACTCCTTCTTTGCTGATCTATTTTGAACTCCTTCAAAAACTTGTCAAGGCATGCATCTTGTTGAAAATTCTATTAAGCACTTTCGATCTATCTTCATAGATCTTTGATGCTCAACGTTCAAGTAGCGCACTCCAGGTATTCCTTTGAAAACTCCTTTCAAACAACCTTGTATGCTTTACAGAAATTCTACATTACTTCTGATCCACGATATGTCAACCACATATACTTATCAGAAATTCTATAGTGCACCCACTCACTTCTTTGGAAATACAAGTTTCTCATAAACCTTGTACAAACCGAAAATATTTGATCATCTCATCAAAGTGTATATTCCAACTCCGAGATGCTTGCACCAGTCCATTGAAGGATCGCTGGAGCTTGCATGCTTGCTAGTATCTTTAGGATCGACAAAACCTCCTGGTTGTATCACATACAATGTTTGCTCAAGGAAACCGTCGAGGAAACAATGTTTTGACATCCTATGTGCAATATTTCATAAATAATGCAGCAACTACTAACATAATTCTAACAGACTTTTAGCATCGCTACGAGTAAGAAAGTCTCATCATAGTCAACTGTTTGATCTTGTCGGAAACATCTTTGCAACAAGTCGAGCTTTCTTAATAGTGACTTATCACCATCATCGTCTGTCTTCCTTTTAAAGATCCATCTTTACTCAATAGTCCTATGACCATCAAGTAGTTCTTCCAAAGTCTACACTTTGTTTTCATACATGGATCCTCTCTCGGATTTCATGGCCTCCAGCCATTTGTCGGAATCCGGGCCCACCATTGCTTTCTCCATAACTCGTAGGTTCATTGTTGCTCAACAACGTGACCTCCAAGACAGGGTTACCGTACCACTCTGCAGTAGTACGCGACCTTGTCAACCTACGATATTTGTAGTAACTTGATTCGATGCTCGATGATCACCATTATCAGCTTTCACTTCAATTGGTGTAGGCGCCACAGGAACAACTTCCTGCGCCCTGCTACACACTGGTTGAAGTGATGGTTCAATAACCTCATCAAGTTCTACCACCCTCCCACTCAATTCTTTCGAGAGAAACCTTTCCTCGAGAAAGGATCCGTTTCTAGAAACAAACACTTTGCTTTCGGATCTGAGATAGGAGATGTACCCAACTGTTTTGGATATCCTATGAAGATGCATTTATCCGCTTTGGGTTCGAGCTTATCAGACTGAAACTTTTTCACATAAGTTTCGAAGCCCCAAACTTTCAAGAAACGACAGTTTAGATTTCTCTAAACCTCAGTCTATACTGTGTCATCTCAACGGAAATATGCGGTGCCCTATTTAAAGTGAATGCGGTTGTCTCTAATGCATAACCCATAAACGATAGTGGTAATTCAATAAGAGACATCATAGAATGCACCATACCAAATAGTGCGTGGCTATGACGTTCAGACACATCATCACACTATGATGTTCCAGGTGGCATGAACTGCGAAACAATTTCCACATTGTCTTAACTGTGTACCAAAACTCGTAACTCGGATATTCATTTCTATGATCATATCGTAGACAGTTTATCCTCTTGTTACGACGAACTTCACTCCGAAACAGAATTGAACTTTTCAATATTTTAGACTTGTGATTCATTAAGTAAATACTCTTGTATCTACTCAAATCTTCATTGAAGTAAGAACATAATGACATCCACTGCGTGCCTCAGCACCCATTGGACTGCATACATCAAAATCTATCACTTCCAACACTTTACTATCTTGTTTCATCTCAATGAAAACAAGGCCTTGTTCATGTGGTGTGATTTGCATGTCACTAGTGATTCAAAATCAAGTGAGTATAAAGATCCATCAACATGGAGCCTCTTCATGCAATTTATACCAACATGACTCAAGCGGCAGTGCCACAAGTAAGTGGTACTATCATCATTACCTCGTATCTTTTGGCACCAATATCATGAACATGTGTAACACTACAATCGAGATTCAATAAACCATTGAAGGTGATTATTCAAGCAAATAGAGTAACCATTATTCTCTTTAAATGAATAATCGTATTGCAATAAACACGATCCAATCATGTTCATGCTTAACGCAAGCACCAAATAACAATTATTTAGGTGTAACACCAATCCCGATGGTAGAGGGAGCGTGCGACGTTTGATCATATCAACCTTGGAAACACTTCCAACACGTATCGTCACCTCGCCTTTAGCTAGTCTCCGTTTATGCCGTAGCTTTCATTTCGTGTTACTAATCACTTAGCAACCGAACCGGTATCCAATACCCTCGTGCTACTAGGAGTACTAGTAAAGTTCACATCAACATCATGTATATCAAATATACTTCTTTCGACTTTTGCCAGCCTTCTTATCTACCAAGTATCTAGAGTTGCTCCGCCTCAGTGACTGTTCCCCTCATTACAGAAGCACTTAGTCTCAGGTTTGGGTTTAATCTTGGGTCTCTTCATTAGTGCAGCAGTTGTTTTGCCGTTTCACTAAGTATCCCTTCTAGCCCTTGCCTTTCTTGAAACTTAGTGGTTTTACTAACCATCAACTATTGACGCTCCTTCTTGATTTCTACTTCCGCAGTGTCAAACATCGTGAATTGCTCAAGGATCATTGTATCTATCCTTGATATGTTATAATTCATCACGAAGCTCTCACAGCTTGGTGGCAGTGACTTTGGAGAACCATCACTATCTCATCTGGAAGATTAACTCCCAGTTGATTCAAGCGATTGTCGTACTCAGATAATCTGAGCACACGCTCAACGATTGAGCTTTTCTCCCTTACTTTGTGGACAAAGAATCTTGTCAGAGGTCTCGTACCTCTTAACAAGGGCACAAGCATGAAATCACAATTTCATCTCTTTAGACCATCTCTTATGTTCCGTGACGTTTCAAAACGTCTTCGGCGCCTTGCTTCTAAGCCATTAAGTATTTTGTACTGAACTATCGTGTAGTCATCAGAAACGTGTATGTTGGATGTTCACAGCATCCACAGACGACGCTCGAGGTGCAGCACACTGAATGGTGCATTAAGGACATAAGCCTTCTGCGCAGCAACGAGGACAATCCTCTGCAAAGTTTGCTACTATCAACTTTCAACTAAATTTTCTCTAGGAACATATAAAAATAGTAGAGCTATAGCGCAAGCTACATCGTAATTCGCAAAGACCATTAGACTATGTTCATGACAATTAGTTCAATTAATCATATAACTTAGGAACTCCCACTCAAAAAGTACATCTCTCTAGTCATTTGAGTGGTACATGATCCAAATCCACTATCTCAAGTCCGATCATCACGTGAGTCGAGAATAGTTTCAGTGGTAAGCATCTCTATGCTAATCATATCAAATATACGATTCATGCTTGACCTTTCGGTCTCATGTGTTCCGAGGCCATGTCTGCACATGCTAGGCTCGTCAAGCTTAACCCGAGTGTTCCGCGTGTGCAACTATTTTGCACCCGTTGTATGTGAACGTTGAGTCTATCACACCCGATCATCACGTGGTGTCTCGAAACGAAGAACTGTCACAATGGTGCACAGTCAGGGAGAACACAATTTCGTCTTGAAATTTTAGTGAGAGATCACCTCATAATGCTACCGTCGTTCTAAGCAAGATAAGGTGCATAAAGGATTAACATCACATGCAATTCATAAGTGACATGATATGGCCATCATCATGTGCTTCTTGATCTCCATCACCAAAGCACCGACACGATCTTCTTGTCACCGGCGTCACACCATGATCTCCATCATCGTGATCTCCATCAACGTGTCGCCATCGGGGTTGTCGTGCTACTCATGCTATTACTACTGAAGCTACGTCCTAGCAATATAGTAAACGCATCTGCAAGCACAAATGTTAGTTTAAAGACAACCCTATGGCTCCTGTCGGTTGTCGTACCATCGACGTGCAAGTCGATATTAACTATTACAACATGATCATCTCATACATCCAATATATCACATCACATCGTTGGCCATATCACATCACAAGCATACTCTGCAAAAATAAGTTAGACGTCCTCTAATTGTTGTTGCATGTTTTACGTGGTGACAATGGGTATCTAGTAGGATCGCATCTTACTTACGTAAACACCACAATAGAGATGTATGAATTGCTATTTAACCTCATCCAAGGACCTCCTCGGTCAAATCCGATTCAACTAAAGTTGGAGAAACCGACACCCACCAGTCATCTTTGAGCAACGGAGTTACTCGTAGCGATGAAACCAGTCTCTCGTAAGCGTACGAGTAATGTCGGTCCGAGCCGCTTCGATCCAACAATGCCGCGGAAATAAGAAAAGACTAAGGAGGGCAGCAAAACGCACATCACCGCCCACAAAAACTTTTGTGTTCTACTCGAGAATACATCTACGCATGAACCTAGCTCACGATGCCACTGTTGGGAACGTCGCATGGGAAACAAAAAATTTCCTACGCGCACGAAGTCCTATCATGGTGATGTCCATCTACGAGAGGGGATTTCCGATCTACGTACCCTTGTAGATCGCACAGCAGAAGCGTTAGTGAACGCGGTTGATGTAGTGGAACGTCCTCACGTCCGTCGATCCGCCCCGCGAACCGTCCCACGAACCGTCCCGCGATCCGTCCCACGATCTAGTGCCGAACGGACGACACCTCCGCGTTCAGCACACGTACAGCTCGACGATGATCTCGGCCTTCTTGATCCAGCAAGAGAGACGGAGAGGTAGATGAGTTCTCCGGCAGCCTGACGGCGCTCCGGAGGTTGGTGGTGATCTAATCTCAGCAGGGCTCCGCCCGAGCTCCGCAGAAACGCGATCTAGAGGTAAAACCGTGGAGGTATGTGGTCGGGCTGCCTTAAAAGTTGTCTCAAATCAGCCCTAATTGCTGCATATATATATAGGAGGAGGGAGGGGAGGCTTTCCTTGAGGCTCAAGGAATCCCAAGGGCTGCGCCACCAAGGGAGGAGGAGTCCTCCTCCAATCCTAGTCCAACTAGGATTGGAAAGTGGAGTCCTTCTCTCCTCTCCCACCTCTTTTTTCTTTTGTTTTTCTCTTTGATTTTCGATCCTTGGCACATAGGGCCTTCTTGGGCTGTCCCACCAGCCCACCAAGGGCTGGTGCGCCACCCCCAAGGCCTACGGGCTTCCCCGGGGTGGGTTGCCCCCCGGTGAACATCCGGAACCCATTCGTCATTCCCGGTAACTCCGAAAACCTTCCGGTAATCAAATGAGGTCATCCTATATATCAATCTTCGTTTCCGGACCATTCCGGAAACCCTCGTGATGTCCGTGATCTCATCCGGGATTCCGAACAACATTATGTAACCAACCATATAACTCAAATACGCATAAAACAACGTCGAACCTTAAGTGTGCAGACCCTGCGGGTTCGAGAACTATGTAGACATGACCCGAGTGACTCCTCGGTCAATATCCAATAGCGGGACCTGGATGCCCATATTGGATCCCACATATTCTACGAAGATCTTATCGTTTGAACCTTAGTGCCAAGGATTCATATAATCCCGTATGTCATTCCCTTTGTCCTTCGGTATGTTACTTGCCCGAGATTCGATCGTTAGTATTCGCATACCTATTTCAATCTCGTTTACCGGCAAGTCTCTTTACTCTTTCCGTAATACAAGATCCCGCAACTTACACTAAGTCATATTGCTTGCAAGGCTTGTGTGTGATGTTGTATTACTGAGTGGGCCCGAGATACCTCTCCGTCACACGGAGTGACAAATCCCAGTCTCGATCGATACTAACTCAATGAACACCTTCGGAGATACATGTAGAGCATCTTTATAGTCACCCAGTTACGTTGCGACGTTTGATACACACAAAGCATTCCTCCGGTGTCAGTGAGTTATGTGATCTCATGGTCATAGGAACAAATACTTGACACGCAGAAAATAGTAGCAACAAAATGACACGATCAACATGCTACGTCTATTAGTTTTGGGTCTAGTCCATCACATGATTCTCCTAATGATGTGATCCCGTTATCAAGTAACAACACTTGCCTATGGCCAGGAAACCTTGACCATCTTTGATCAACGAGCTAGTCAACTAGAGGCTTACTAGGGACAGTGTTTTGTCTATGTATCCACACAAGTATTGTGTTTCCAATCAATACAATTATAGCATGGATAATAAACGATTATCATGAACTAAGAAATATAATAATAACTAATTTATTATTGCCTCTAGGGCATATTTCCAACACTAGCAACCTTACAGGTACCAATCGGAGTCTCGAGATGGAGATTGGTTACAAGAGATGAACTAGGGTTTGGAGATGAGATGGTGCTGATGATGATGTTGATGGTGATGAGTCCCCTCTGATGAGAGGATTGTTGGTGATGACGATGGCGACGATTTCCCCCTCCGGGAGGGAAGTTTCCCCGGCAGGACGACCCTGCCGGAGCTCTAGATTGGTTCTGCTCAAGTTCCGCCTCGTGGCGACGGCGATTCCTCCTGAAAGCCTCCTCTTGTTTTTTTTGGAACGAAACCCTCCTTATAGAAAAAGAGGGGGGCCAGAGGGCCAACAGGGAGCCCACAAGCCCCCTAGGCGCGGCCAGGGGGGGTAGGCCACGCCTAGCAGGCTTGTGGCCTCGTGCTGGCTCCCCTCTAGTACTTCTTCAGCCGAGTATTTTTTATAAATTCCAAAATAAATCCTCGTTGATTTTCACGGCTTTTGGAGTTGCGCAGAATTGGTATCTCAAACTTGCTCCTTTTTCATGCCAGAATTCCAGCTGCCGGCATTCTCCCTCTTCATGTAAACCTTGCAAAATAAGAGAGAAAAGGCATAAGTATTGTACCGTGAAGTGTAATAACAGCCCATAAAGCGATAAATCTCAACATGAAAGCATGATGCAAAATGGACGTATCAACTCCCCCAAGCTTAGACCTCGCTTGTCCTCAAGCGAAAGCCGAGATCAATAAATATGACCACATGTTTAGAGAGAGAGGTGTCGACAAAACAAGATATGGACATGCAAGCATCATGATCATAGTCGGAACAGCAATATCATCATATCATCCCTTATGCTAAAGTGATAATTCCTTCGCAAAGTAAAGGATGGATCAAGAACCTTATTGAGAATTAACAACCAATAGCCTTTAGTCATTGAAGAAGTTGCAATTTATCATAACATCGGAAAGATCCAAATGAGAGCTTGTAAAGAAAATCCACGTACTCAATCATCCTTTTGTCTTCTACAATTGCTACATCTCACGTGGTACTCATGAGATCAAAGTTTCAGTCGGACACAGAGAAAGATAGGGGCTTATAGTTTCGCCTCCCAACTATTTACCTCAAGGGTAATGTCAACAATAATAATTCATGAATACTTACTTCCAAGTTGACATATGAATATAGATCTTTCCCTAGCATATGACGTTAGCTAATAAAAAGGCGAAATAAGGAATTGGTGTAGATCACCATGACTCTTTCAAGGGCAAAAAGTAAATGTACAAGATAGGCCCTTCGTAGAGGGAAGCAGAGGTTGTCATGCGCTTTTGAGGTTTGGATGTGCGACCACTTAGTGTGAAGGAGCGTCACTTTATATGGCCTCCTGTGATAAAGAACTTTATTATGCAGTCTCTCTCTTTTATGTCTTCCTCGTCACAGGTTCGTACAAAGCTTATTTTCCACACACTAATAGATCATACATATTTAGGGAGCAATTTTTATTGCTTGCACCGATGACAACTTACTTGAGGGATCTTATTCAATCCATAGGTAGGTATGGTGAACTCTCATGGCAAAACTAGGTTGAGGGTTTATGGATGCACAAGTAGTATCTCTAGTTGGTGCGGGAGTTTAGGCTAATATGAGGTGGAAGCAATCGTCACATGCTACGGGATCTCTAATCATATAACATTGTTCGGAACCAAGCAAACACAATTCATTATGATGTCTTCCTTGTCCAACCTCTACTTCTAGGCATGTAATAGTTTAGTGAGTGTTCACAATCATAGATGGTGTCAAGGATGATATATTTATATGTGAACCTTTCCTTCTTTATCACTTCCTATTAATTGCAACAATGACCAAGGTCTACGTTTGTCTACCCTCAACAAGTTTCAATCATCATTCTTTTTATATGTGAAGCCATCACTTTCCATAAGATCATTACATGATCTTTCATGCTTTTGTTCTTTTATCATTCTTTTCTTTCAGATCATGGCATGAAGCAAGGCCCTTAACTAAGACACTCTTTATTATATGGATCATGAGCTCGAATACATCGGGGGTGACACAAAGCAAAACTCAAGCCTAAAACACTAAGAACTTTATTCTACGAGAGAAAGATAAAACCAAAAAGGATCGAACCAAGAAAAGGTAAAGGCAAAAGATGTGATGGTGATACGATACCGGGGTAACTCCCCCAAGCTTGGCACAAGCCAAGGGGATTGCCCATACACATGCTTAGTTGTCTTCCTTTGGAGGTGATGGTGGTGGAGTTGTTGCAACATGGGTTTGATCCTCCGTCTTCTAAGGCATATGTGCTCCATCATGGAAAGATGACCGAGTCTCCGGAATCCTCAAGTCTGCAGCCAACCGTATTGATTTAAATCTATACTCATACACACAGTTTTGGTTCTGCAGGTCATAGATCTGGGCTTGGAGGAGTTCAAATCTGTCATAAAGCGTGGAAAGGTGCTTCCCGATGTCATTGTCATCGACCTTGTGCTTGTTGGTGAACTCCGTGATCATCACGTGGTTGGCGTTGAGTCCACGCTCCACCATCCCTTGGCACTTGAAGACTTGTTGCTCCATTGCTTCGAGCCTCGCCTCCATGCTTCCGGTATTCTTGGGCCCCTCAACATCACGGATGTGCAACATCCCCTCATGCATCTCGATAGATTGAGGGTGTTGCAGCACTCCCGCGAGGTAGGAATTGATGATCTTCTCGAAGATCTTGTCCTTCGGAGCTTTTGGGGACGCCATAGCGATCTAGATCTGCAGCAGAAACACGCTCGAAACAAAACAGAGGAAAATTGCGTGATATGAGGGTCAGACCTTTTGGGAGAATATATAATGATTTTTATTCCGACCAGAAGGAGTACTCCGCAAGAAAACGGAGTCCGGGAGGCACACGAGATGGTCACAAGCCCCCGAGGCGCGGCCAGGGGGGTGGCACGCGCCTGTCAGGCTTGTCGCCTCCTCGTGCGCTTTCCGGACTACTTTAATTTTTTCTATTTTTCTAAAAATTCCAAAACGGCGAAAAATTCCTACGGGAAAAGTTTGGAGTCTGTTTACTTACCGAATCACATACCTCTTCGTATTCAGAGTCTGAAACAGGTTGATAAATATCCCTTATGTACTCCTCCGGAGTTATGGTATTGATAATATTGCTTTCAACATTTATGGGAGTACCTGAGATATAATGCTTGATTCTTTTCCCATTTACCACTCTCGGAAAATTACCTTCCGTGTTGTTGATCTTGATGGCACCGGAACGATATACTTCCTCTACAATGTAAGGACTTCCCATTTAGAGAGAAGCTTGCCTGCAAAAAATCTTAAACGAGAATTATATAGCAAGACATAATCACCTACATTGAACTCACGCTTTTGTATCCTTTTATCATGCCACCTCTTAACCTTTTCTTTGAACAACTTGGCATTTTCATATGCTTGAGCTCTCCATTCATCAAGTGAGCTAATATCAAATATCCTCTTCTCACCAGCAAGTTTGAAATCAAAGTTAAGCTCTTTGATTGCCCAATAAGCCTTGTGCTCTAGCTCAAGAGGTAAATGACATGCTTTGTCGTAAACCATTTTGTTTGGAGACATGCCCATGGGATTCTTATAGGCAGTTCTATAAGCCCACAGTGCATCGTCAAGCTTCTTAGACCAATTCTTTCTAGACCTATTGACAATCTTTTGCAGAATTAGTTTAATCTCTCTATTCCTTAGCTCTACTTGACCACTGGACTGAGGATGATAGGGAGATACAATTCTATGGTTTACATCGTACTTAGCAAGCATTTTACGGAAAGCACCATGGATGAAATGTGAACCACCATCGGTCATTAGATATCTAGGGACTCCAAATCTAGGGAAAATAACTTCTTTAAGCATCCTGATAGAGGTGTTGTGATCAGCACTACTAGTTGGGATAGCTTCTACCCACTTAGTAACGTATTCAACATCAACTAGGATATGAGTATACCCGTTGGATTTGGAAAAGGTCCCATATAATCAAAGCCCCAAACATCAAATGGTTCAATGACAAGTGAATAATTCAAAGGCATTTCCTGACGTTTACTGATATTACCTATTCTTTGAAATTCGTCACAAGACAAGACAAACTTACGGGCATTGTTGAAGAGAGTGGGCCAATAGAAACCTGATTGCAATACCTTGTGTGCAGTGCTATCTCCCGCATGGTGTCCTCCGTAAGCCTCGGAGTGACACTTCTGTAGGATCTGTCCCTGTTCATGTTCAGGTACACAACTTTCAATAACACCATCTACTCCTTCCTTATAAAGGTGAGGATCATCCCAAAAGTAATGTCTCAAATCAAAGAAGAATGTCTTATTTTGCTGGTATGTGAAACTAGGTGGTATATATTTGGCAACAATATAGTTTGCATAATCAGCATACCACGGTGTACTACGTGAAGTATTGATGACATTCAATTGCTCATCAGGAAAGCTATCATCAATAGGTTGTGGGTCATCAAGAATATTCTCCAACCTAGACAAGTTATTTGCTACGGGGTTATCAGCACCCTTCCTGTCAACAACATGCAAATCAAATTCTTGTAGCAAGAGAACCCATCTGATAAGTCTAGGTTTAGCGTCTTTCTTTTCCATGAGGCACTTAATAGCAGCGTGATCAGTGGGAATAGTGACTTTGGAATCAACTATGTAAGATCTGAACTTTTCACATGCAAACATGACTGCTAAAAATTCCTTTTCAGTAGTAGCATAGTTCCTTTGGGCACTGTCTAAAGTTTTACTAGCATAGTGAATAACATTCAACTTCTTATCAACTCTTTGTCCTAGAACAACGTCAACCGCATAATCACTAGCATCACACATGATTTCAAAAGGTAAGTTCCAATCAGGTGGTTGAACCATATGCGCAGTTATCAAGGCCTTCTTAAGTATTTCGAAGGCTTCCTCACAATCATCGTAAAAAACAAAAGGAATATCCTTTTGCAAGAGATTGGTAAGAGGCCTAGAAATCTTAGAGAAGTCTTTAATGAACCTTCTATAGAAACCAACATGAGCAAGGAAACTTCTTATACCTTTGATATCTGTGGGGCATGGCATTTTCTCGATTGCATCAACCTTAGCCTTATCGACTTCAATATCTCTTTCAGAAATTTTATGTCCTAAGACGATGCCTTCATTAACCATAAAGCGGCACTTCTCCCAATTCAAGACAAGGTTGGTATCTTTACATCTCTGCAAGACTCGATCAAGGTTGCTGAGGCAATCATCAAAAGAAGACCCGTAAACGGAGAAGTCATCCATGAAAACCTCAACAATCTTTTCACAAAAGTCAGAGAATATAGCCATCATACATATTTGAAAGGTGGCAGGTGCATTACATAAGCCAAAAGGCATACATCTATAAGCAAAGTTACCGAAAGGGCAGGTGAAAGTGGTTTTCTCCTGATCAGATTGTGCAACTGGTATTTGGGAGAAACCAGAATAACCATCTAGAAAGCAGAAGTGTGTGTGTTTAGACAGTCTTTCTAGCATTTGGACGATAAAAGGCAAAGGGTAATGATCTTTCCTAGTGGCTTTATTCAATTTCCTAAAATCGATCACCATCCAATAGCCAGTAATAATCCTCTGTGGCATCAATTCATCCTTATCATTAAGGGCAACGGTAATACCTCCCTTCTTAGGGACGCAATGCACCGGACTCACCCAATCACTATGAGCAATAGGATAGATAATACCTGCTTCCAGGAGGTTTAGTATTTCTTTTCTTACTACCTCTTTCATCTTAGGATTTAATCTCCGTTGATGATCAGCAACTGGTTTGGAATCAGCATCGGTTTTCATTTTGTGCTGGCATAGAGTGGGACTAATGCCCTTAAGATCATCAAGAGTATATCCAATAGCAGCACAGTGCTTCCTCCGAGTTTTTAGTAACTTCTTTTCTTCATGCTTTGAGAGGCTAGCACTAATAATAACGGGATATATCTCTTTTTCATCGAGATAAGCATACTTAAGTGTATCAGGCAGCTGTTTAAGCTCGAACACAGGATGACCCTTTGGTGGGGGTGGATCTCTAAGCAGTTCAGCATGCAAATTATTCTTAAGGATATGATATTGTTCAAAGATAACTCTATCTATCTCATCCCTTTCATCCATATGCATATCATTTTCATGCTCAAGCAAGTATTGCTTTAAGGGATCAGTAGGAGGCACGGCAATAGAAGCTAGGGCAATAATTTCATCCTTACTAGGCAACTCTTTTTCATGAGGTTGTCTACCAAACTTGGAGAAATTGAACTCATGTGACACACCTTCAAAGCCAATAGTGACAGTTTGCTTCTCACAGTCAATATGAGCATTGACAGTATTGAGGAAAGGTCTGCCAAATATGATGGGACAAAAGCTATCTTGTGTGGTAGCAAGAACGAGAAAATCAGCACGATACTTCGTTTTACCACACAAGACTTCAACATCTCTAACAATTCCCAAAGGGCAGATAGTATCTCTATTGGCAAGCTGAATAGTGACATCAATAGGTTCCATCTCAACATGTGCAATCTCGTCTTTAATTTCATCATATAAGGATTGAGGTATTGCACTAACACTATCACCCACGTCACATAAACCATGATAACAATGATCTCCTATCTTAACAGAAATAACAGGCGTGCCAACAACATGCCTATGTTTGTCTCTAGCATGTGGTTTAGCAATTCTAGCAGCATCTTCACAGAAGTGAATATCATGGCCATCAACATTGTCGGACAGGAGATCTTTGATAATAGCAATGCTAAGTTCAACTCTAATTTGCTCAGGGGGTGTAGGTGTTATAATGTAGCCCCTACGTATCACAGTTGAAGCTTTAGAATGATCCTTTACCCAAACAGGGAAAGGTGGTTTCTCAATGTAAGCACTGGGAACAATAGGATCATTATAGGCAATGACTTTCTCTTCAACTGGATTGGGTTTAACTACATTGACTTCTAAGGGAGGATGATATTTAAACCACTTCTCTTTAGGGAGATCAATATGAGCAGCAAATGATTCACACAATGAAGCTACTATATCAGAGTCAAGTCCATATTTAGCGCTAAAGTCACAAAAAGTATTTGTTTCAGCAAAGGATTTAACGCAATCAAACTTGAAATTCATACCTGACTCCTTACCTTCATCAAACTCCCAATCTTCAGAGTTGTGTTTAATTCTTTCCAATAAATTCCATTTGAAGTCAATATCTCTCTTCTTAAAATAACCGGTACAAGAAGTGTCAAGCATGGTGCGATCATCATGAGAAAGCCGAGCATAGAAGTTCTGAATGATAATTTCTCTCGAGAGCTCATGGTTGGGGCATGAATATAACATTGATTTAAGCCTCCCCCAAGCTTGAGCGATGCTTTCTCTGTCATGAGGCCAAAAATTATAAATATAATTCCGATCACGATGTACTAGATGCATAGGATAAAACTTTTGATGAAATTCCAATTTCAACCGGTTGTAGTTCCATGATCCAGTATCATCACATAGCCTATACCATGTCAATGCCTTATCCCTCAAAGATAAGGGAAAGACCTTCTTCTTGACCTCATCCTCGGGCAAACCTGCAAGCTTAAATAAACCACAAACTTCATCTACATAGATTAGATGCAAGTCGGGATGTGATGTTCCATCTCCTGTAAAAGGATTAGCCAGCAGTTTCTCAAGCATACCCGAAGGAAATTCATAGCAAATATTTTCAATAGGTGTAGCAGGTTGAGGAGCAACTCCTTGTGCTTCCGTTCGAGGTGAAGATACCCCGAACAAGCTCCTGAAACTATTAGTTTCCATAGTGACAAGTGACAATAAATTTCAGCACACCATATAAATGTTTCCTTACCAAATTCCCCGGCAACGGTGCCAGAAAAGAGTCTTGATGACCCACAAGTGTAGGGGATCTATCGTAGTCCTTTCGATAAGTAAGAGTGTGGAACCCAACGAGGAGCAGAAGGATCTAACAAGTGGTTTTCACCAAGGTAATCTCTGCAAGCACTGAAATTATCGGTAACAAGTAGTTGTGTGGTAAGATGATTCGCAACAAATAGCAAGTAACAATAGTAACAAAGGTGCAACAAGATGTCCCAATCCCTTTTGTAGAAAGGGACAAGCCTGGACAAACTCTTATAGGAGGTAAAGCGCTCCCGAGGACACATGGGAAATTCTGTCAAGCTAGTTTTCATCATGTTCATATGATTCGCGTTCGCTACTTTGATAGTTTGATATGTGGGTGGACCGGTGCTTGGGTGCTTCCCTTACTTGGACAAACCTCCCACTTATGATTAACCCCTGTCACAAGCATCCGCAACTACGAAAGAAGAATTAAGACAAAGTCTAACTATAGCATTAAACTAGTGGATCCAAATCAGCCCCTTACGAAGCAACACATAAACTAGGGTTTAAGCTTCTGTCACTCTAGCAACCCATCATCTACTTACTACTTCCCAATGCCTTCCTCTAGGACCAAATAATGGTGAAGTGTTATGTAGTCGACGTTCACATAACACCACTAGAGGAGAGACAACATACAACACATCAAAATATCGAACGAATACCAAATTCACATGACTACTTATAGCATGACTTATCCCATGTCCTCAGGGAAAAAAGTAACTACTCACAAAGCATAATAATATTCATGACCAGAGAGGTATTAAATAGCATAAAGGGTCTGAACATATAATCTTCCACCGAGTAATCCAACTAGCATCAACTACAAAGAATAATTAACACTACTAGCAACCTTAAAGGTACCAATCGGAGTCGCGGGACGGAGATTGGTTACAAGAGATGAACTAGGGTTTCGAGATGAGATGGTGCTGATGAAGATGTTGATGGTGATGAGTCCCCTCCGGCGAGAGGAGTGTTGGTGATGACGATGGCGATGATTTCCCCTTCCGGGAGGGATGTTTCCCCGACAGGACGACCCTGCCTGAGCTCTAGATTGGTTCTGGTCAAGTTCCGCCTCGTGGCGGCGGCGATTCCTCCCGAAAGCCTCCTCTTGATTTTTACTGGAACGAAGCCCTCCTTATAGCAAAAGAGGGGGGCCAGAGGTCCAACAGGGATCCCACAAGCCCCCTAGGCGCGGCCAGGGGGGTAGGCCGCGCCTAGCAGGCTTGTGGCCTCCTGCTGGCTCCCCTCTGGTACTTCTTTGGCCCAGTATTTTTTATAAATTCCAAAATAAATCCTTGTTGATATTCATGGCTTTTGGAGTTGCGCAGAATAGGTATCTCATACTTGCTCCTTTTTTAGGCCAGAATTCTAGCTGCTGGTATTCTCCCTCTTCATGTAAACCTTGCAAAATAAGAGAGAAGGCATAAGTATTGTACCGTGAAGTGTAATAACAGCCCATAAAGCGATAAATATCAACATGAAAGCATGATGAAAAATGGACGTATCAGACACATATGGGGATCAACGTGATACCCTTGTGATCGTAGGGCGGGGAAAACAACGTCAAGATCAAACCAAACGATCAACACCCGGCAAGCCTGTTTACCCAGGTTCGGGCCGCTTACGCGTAAAACCCTACGTCCTGCTCATCTGATCGTATTAAGCGTTCTTTCGTTGTTCGTTTACAGCGATGATAATCGTCTTGTTGGCCAATCCCCAGAAAGTCTAACCCCTTGTGAATGAGCTAATGGCCTCCTTTTATATGCAAAGGGCTCACCTACAGTGCTCAATGGTAGGTTCACGAGATGTTACAGTGAACCTACAGTGGCGCTTATCCATCTACCGCTGTCAGGTGCATTAAATGCACGTCTTGTCCATGTCAGCTAAGTGCTGGTGAAGACATGTGTCCAGGTGTTTCGACACCTCGATGCCCCGCTGGCGCATGCGGAGTGCGCTGGAACACGTGGGAGCGGTGGTACTGTGGCAAGGGCGGTCACCCTTTGGTGCGCTGTCACGTCATCCCGGCAAGGGTGCTTGCCGGGGCCTTGGTGCTTCGTCCCGACAAGGAAGCTTGCCAGGGGCTTCGGTTGTCTTCCCGGCGAGGGAGGGCTCGCCGGGGCCTTGTGCTAGGTGTGGTCATCACGTCCATTAGACGGACGTGGCCTTGGGTGTCTTCCCGACAAGACAGGCTTGCCGGGGCCTTGGATACCTTGGGAGCGAGTCTTGTCTGGATTCCGCCGTCACCCTGCCGTCAGGGGCTCTTTGCGCCCGTGCACAAGTCTGGGGAACTAGAGACCCCAGTCTTTAGTGCACCGACAGGAGCCCCCGGGCGTGGGCCACACACGCGTGCGGAACGTTCTTGGGCGAGGCCCAAAGATGTGTATGGGCTCTTGCTGCCGGATCTGCTGGCGGTTGCCTTTCCCCAAGCCGCACATCGGATGCGCGAAGTGGGAGGTCGTGCGCGGAGTGGCCCCTCCGCCTCCTGAAATGCCTCTGCCACGCGCGTCGCATGCGCAGTCATTGATGGACAGATGGCAGTCGAGGCCTTGAAAGGCGTAGTAGTGGCTGGGCCCGCACGTGCCTGCATTGGCGCATGAGGGCGGTTCTCTATTCGCCCGTGACCTCGAGTGATTGGTCGTGGAGGGTGCTGGCTTCTGGAGTAAGGGAGGCTAGCCCCCGCGCCCTGTCCTATAAATTGGGAGGGTTTGCGAGGGGTTTTTCTCATCCAACTCCCTCTGATTCCACTAACTCCTCGACCTTGGTCTTCTGAATCTTCCTCTGTCCGCTCGTGGCGCTCGTCCCTAACCATGGTCAGGGGACGAGGTCAGCCACCGTCTGTCGTGAGGGCAGCGAGGGGTGCTACCTCTTGAGCTTACCATGGTTTTTCCCTTGAAGAGGAAAGGGTGATGCAGCACAGTAGCAGTAAGTATTTCCCTCAGTTTGAAAACCAAGGTATCAATCCAGTAGGAGTATCAAGGCAAGTCTCCCAAGTACCTGCACAAAAACAACAAACTTTCACCCAACGCTACAAAGGGTTGTCAATCCCTTCACGATTGATTGCAAGGTGAGATTTGAAGGCGGAAAGTGCAACAAAGTAAAAGTGTAAGGCTGAAAATATGCTGTGAAGTAGACCCGGGGGCCATAGTGTTCACTAGAGGCTTCTCTCATGATACCAAATATTACGGTGGGTGAACGAATTACTGTGGAGCAATTGATAGAACCGCGCAAAGTCATGACGATATCTAAGGCAATGATCATACATATAGGCATCATGTACGAGACAAGTAGACCAATACTTTCTGCATCTACTACTATTACTGCACACATCGACCGCTATCCAGCATGCATCTAGTGTATTGAGTTCATAAGAAACAGAGTAACGCCTTAAGCAAGATGACATGATGTAGAGGGATAAATTCATGCAATAGATATAAACCCCATCGTTTTACCCTTAATGTCAACAACACGATGCGTGCCTCGCTACCCCTTCTGTCACTGGGTGAGATCACCGCACGGTATGAACCCAAAACCAAGCACTTCTCCCATTGCAAGAATTATAGATAAAGTTGGCCAAACGAAACCCACAACTCGAAGAGAATTACAAGGATATGAAATCATTTATATAAGAGATCAGAAGAAACTCAAATAAGATTCATAGATAATCTGATCAAAAATCCACAATTCATCGGATCTCAACAAACACACCGCAAAAGAGGATTGCATCGGATAGATCTCCACGAAGATCATGGAGAACTTTGTATTGAAGATCCAAGAGAGAGAAGAAGCCATCTAGCTACTAGCTATGGACCCGAAGGTCTGTGGTGAACTACTCACGCATCATCGGAGAGGCAATGGTGTTGATGAAGAAGCCCTCCGTGTCCTGATCCCCCTCCGGCAGGGCACCAGAACGTGCCCTAGATGGAATCTTGCGGAGACAGAAGCTTGCGGTGGCGGAAAAGTATTTTCGTGGCTCTCTCTCGTGGTTTCAGATTTTTCGGGGATTTATAGGCGGAAGAAGTAGGGCAAAGGAGCCACGGGGGGCCCACAAGCCTGCTAGGCGCGCCCCCCAGGCCGCAGCTAGGGGGCTTGTGGCCTCCCCCGGGACCCTTTGCCTTGGTTCTCAAGCTCCTTGCATATCTTCTGTTCCGGAAAAAAATCTTTTCGGAGGTTTTACTTCGTTTGGACTCCGTTTGATATTCTCCTCTGAAAAAGGTCAAAAACACGGAAAAAAACAGGAACTGGCACTTGGCACTGAGTTAATAAGTTAGTCCCAAAAAAGATATAAAATGCACACAAAACATCCAAAGTTTGACAAGATAATAGTATGGAACCATAAAAAATTATAGATACGTTGGAGACGTATCAAGCATCCCCAAGCTTAACTCCTGGTCGTCCTCGAGTACGGAAGTGATAAAGATTGAATTTTTGATGTGGAATGCTACCTAGCATATTTGTCCTTTGTAACTTCTTTCATGTGACATGAATGTTCAGATCTGTAAGATTCAAAACAATACTTTGCTATTGACATGAAAACAATAATACTTCAAGCAAACTAGCAAGGTAATCATGAACTTTCAAAATAACAAGGCCAAAGAAAGTTATCCCTACAAAATCATATAGTCTAGCTATGCTCCATCATCCCCACACAACAAATTTAAATCATGCACAACCCCGGTATTGGCCAAGTAATTGTTTTCGCACTCTTACTTTCTCAAAAAATTTCAACTCTCACGCAATACATGAGCGTGAGCCATGGATATAGCACTATAGGTGGAATAGAGTGTGGTGGAGGTTGTGAGGCAAAAAGGAGGAGATGGTCACATCGACTAGGCGTATCAAAGGGCTATGGAGATGCCCATCAATAGATATCAATGTGAATGAGTAGGGATTACCATGCAACGGATGCACTTAGAGCTATAAGTGTGTGAAAGTTCAAAAGGAGAACTAGTGGGTGTGCATCCAACTTGCTTGCTCACAAAGACCTAGGGCAATTTTGAGGAAGCCCATCATTGGAATATACAAGCCAAGTTATATAATGAAGATTCCCACTAGTATATGGTGGTGGCAAAACAAGAGACTCTCAATCATGAAGAACATGGTAATATTGTGAAGCACAAGTGTGGAAAAAGATAGTAGCATTGTCCCTTCTCTCTTTTTCTCTTTTTTTTGTTTGGGCTCTTTGGCCTCTTTCCATATTTTTTGTGGGCAACTTTGTCCTCTTTTTTTTTATTTCCTCACATGGGACAATGCTCTAATAATGATGATCATCACACTTTTATTTACTCACAGCTCAATGCTTAGAACAATGATGACTCTTATAGGAAATGCCTCCGGCGGTGTACCGGGATGAGCAACGATCTAGCTTGGTGTATGACGTTGAAACATCTCGCTAGCTATCTTACGATCATGCAATGGCAATATGTAAGTGACAACACAAGTCATGAGACGGAATGGTGGGAGTTGCATGGCAATATATGTCAGAATGGCTATGAAAAGGCCATGATAGGTAGGTATGGTGGCTGTTTTGAGGAAGGTCTATGGTGGTTTTGTGTACCGGCGAAACTTGCGCGGCACTAGAGAGGCTAGCAATTGTAGAAGGTGAAAGTGCATCTATATCATGGACTCACATTAGTCATGAAGAAATCATATACTTATTGCGAAAGTTTTTATTAGTAATCGAAACAAAGTGCTAAACACATACTCCTAGGGGAAGGGTTGGTAGGTGTTAACCATTGCGCGATCCCGACCGCAACACAAAGGATGACAATCAATAAATCAATTATGCTCCGACTTCCTAACATAGCGGTTCACCATACGTGCATGTTACGGGAATCACTAACTTCAACACAAGTATTTCTAGATTCACAACACCCTACTAAAATGACTCTAATATTACCAAATCCATGTCTCGGAACTAATTTAGAGGAATCAAGCTTCTCTTTCTAATCAATGAACATGAATATGGAAGTTCTATTATATCCTCTTCGGATGCCTATCATCTTTAGGAGTACTTTCAGAGAACAAGCCAATTACTCAGCTACTCAGAGAGAGCACTCTCAAAAAGATATAAGTGAAGATCGAGAGTTCTTCATTCTCCAAAATATGACACTGCCGTGCTCTAAAATGATCTAAGTGAAGCACTAGAGCAAAGTTATCTAGCTCAAAAGATATAACTGAAGCACATGTGAGCTAAATTGCCTAACTCAAAAGATATAAGCGAAGCTCAATGAGTATTCTAGAAAGTTCACGATGAGTGCATGTCTCTCTCGAAAGGTGTGCACCAAGTATGATTGCGACACAACAAAAAGAAAAGACTCCTATGATACACAACGCTCCAAGCAAAACACATAGCATGTGGTGAATAAAAATATAGCTCCAAGTAATGTTACCGATGGATTGAAGACGAAAGAGGGGATGCCTTCCCGGGGCATCCCCAAGCTTAGGATTTTGGTGTCCTTGGATTTGGCTTGGGATACCTTGGGCATCCCCAAGCTTGAGCTCTTTCCACTCTTTATCCCATTGTCCATGAGAACATCACCCAAAACTTGAAAACTTCACAACACAAAACTTAAACAGAAACTCGTGATATCATTAGCACAAGAAAACAAACTACCACCTCTTTAGGTACTGTAGCAAACTTGATTTCTATTTATATTGGTGTTATATTACTGTATTCTCACTTTTCCATGGCTAGTACCCCCCGATACTATCCATAGTTTCATCAAAATAAGCAATCAACACAACAAAAACAGAATCTGTCAAAAACAAACCAGTCTGTAGCAATCTGTATACTTCATATACTTCTGTTATCTCAAAAATTCTGAATCATTATGAAAGTTTGGGCAATTGGCATATCAACCAGCAGCACAAAGAATGAACTCAAAAGCTCTTTGTGGATAAAAATGAAAAATAATTGTGTGAGCGAAAAGTTTCTGTCTTTTTCAGCAAGGTCAAACAACCATCACCAAAACTAGTCATAAAGGTTTTACTTGGCTCAAACACAAAAAGAAACACAAAAACACAATCATAACAGAATTATGATGGTGTGGACACAACAAAACAGAAAGCAAAAAGCAAAGATAAATTCATTGGGTTGCCTCCCAACAAGCGCTATTGTTTAACGCCCTTACCTAGGCATAAGGCGATAGAATCATGTATCGTCGTCTTTGGTGCTCAAACCATAAGTAGACCTCATCATGGATTCATAAGGCAATCTTATTTTCTTTCTAGTAAAATGTTCCATGCCCTTCTTTAATGGAAATTGAAATCTAATATTCCCTTCCTTCATATCGATGACAACACCAATAGTCCTTAGGAAAGGTCTACCAAGAATGATAGGACATGTTGGATTGCAATCAATATCAAGCACAATGAAATCTACGGGTACATAGTTCCTATTTGCAATAATAAGAACATCATTGATCCTTCCCGTAGGTTTCTTAACAGTAGAATCCGCAAGATGCAAATTAAGAGAGCACTCATCAATCTCATTGAAGCCTAGAACATCACATAAAGACTTTGGAATCGCGGAAACACTAGCACCCAAATCACACAAAGTATTGCATTCATAGTTTTTGATCTTGATTTTTATAGTAGGTTCCCACACATCATGAAGTTTTCTAGGAATAGAAACTTCCAATTCAAGTTTCTCTTCAAGAGATTTCGTCATAGCATCGACGATATGATCGGTAAAGGCCTTGTTTTGGCTATAAGCGTGTGGAGAGTTTAGCATGGATTGCATCAAGGAAGTACATTAAATCAAAGAGCAACTATCATAATTGAATTCCTTGAAATCCAAAGTAGTAGTTTCATTACTACTCAAAGTTTTGATATCCTCTACTCCACTTTCAATGCTTTTAGCATTAAGATAGATAGACTCCGAATCATTGGGGCGTTTCTCAACCAAAGTGGATTCATATCCAGCCCCATCATCATTAGGTTTGACACTAGAAAACAAGGATACAATGGGAGTCACACCAAGCACTTTAAGATCTTCGTGATTCTCATCACGAGAACACGCCTTTTTAAGCCATTCATGTCTAGCACGAATTTGGGTGGTTCTTTATTTACTCTCATTCATGGAAACACGCATATCTTTCAAAGTTTCATCCATATTGATCTTGGGAGGAGCACATCTCAATTTCAAAGCATCAATATCAAGAGACATTCTATCGACGCTCCTAGCCAAATCATCAATTTTGAGCAGTTTTTCTTCTATGGATGCATTGAAAATCTTTTGCGAGTTGATAAACTCTTTAATATTACTCTCTAGATCAGAGAGTAATTTATTGTAATTTCCATGAGCATTGTTGTAGGAATTGCCAAATTTGTTAGGGGTTACTAGGAAAAGGCCTAGGAATATAGTTTCCTCTAAAAGCATTGTTGTTGACCAAATTAACATCCAAGCTCTCATTGCTACTCTCAATCAAGGAAGACAAGGGCATATCATTTGGATCTAAAGGAGCACCTTTACTAGCAAACAATTTCATTAACTCATCCATCTTAGCACTCAAAGAGTTAATTTCTTCTATAGCGTGCACTTTTTTACTAGTAGGTGACCTTTCACTGTGCCATTGAGAATAGTTTGTCATGGTATTGTCTAGGAGTTTTGTGGCTTCTCCTAATGTGATTTCCATGAAAGTTCCACCGGAGGCGGAGTCCAAGATATTTCTAGAAGCAAAATTCAAACCAGCATAGAAGATCTGTATAATCATCCAAAGACTCAAGCCATGAGCGGGACAATTTCTAATCATCAATTTCATTCTCTCCCAAGATTGTGCAACATGTTCATGATCTAGTTGCTTAAAATTCATGATATCATTATGGAGAGAGATAATCTTAGCCGGTGGAAAATACTTGGATATATAAGCATCTTTGCACTTGTTCCAAGAATCAATACTATTTTTGGGCAAAGATGAAAACCAAGTTTTTTCTCGATCTCGCAATGAGAACAGAAATAGCTTCAATTTAATCACATCATTATCCACATCTTTCTTATTTTGCATATCTCATAACTCAATGAAGGTATTAAGATGGGATGCGACATCTTCACTAGGAAGGCCGGAGAATTGCTCTTTCATAACAAGATTCAGCAAAGCAGTATTGATTTCATACGATTCCGCACTAGTGGCGGGAGCAATCGGAGTACTAATAAAATCATTATTATTAGTATCTGAGAAGTCACAAAGTTTGGTGTTTTCAGTCATGGTGACTTCAGCAAGCAGACCAGCACACAAGCGAACCGAAAGCAAGCGAAAGAAAAGGGCAAACGAAAAAAGGCAAAAAAATTTCAGAAGTGGGGGAGAGGAAAACGAGAGCCAAAAAAGTAAATGCAAGAGATGAGTTTGCGATAGTTACTTCGATAAGCTTCACTTAGGATAATCCCGGGTGCCAGAAATTGACACGTTGGAGGAAGACTATTCTTGACTTGATGCTCCCCGACAACGGTGCCAGAAATTCTTCTTGCTACCTCTTGAGCTTGCGTTGGTTTTTCCCATGAAGAGGAAAGGGTGATGCAGCACTGTAGCAGTAAGTATTTCCCTCAGTTTGAGAACCAAGGTATCAATCCAGTAGGAGTATCAAGGCAAGTCTCCAATGTACCTGTGCAAAAACAGCAAACTTGCACCCAACGCTACAAAGGAGTTGTCAATCCCTTCACGATTGATTGCAAGGTGAGATCTGAAGGCGGAAAGTGCATCAAAGTAAAAGTGTAAGGCTGAAAATATGATGTGAAGTAGACCCGGGGGCCATAGTGTTCACTAGAGGCTTCTCTCATGATAGCAAATATTACGGTGGGTGAACGAATTACTATCGAGCAATTCATAGAACCGGGCAAAGCCATGACGATATCTAAGGCAATGATCATACATATAGGCATCACGTCCGAGACAAGTAGACAGATACTTTCTGCATCTACTACTATTACTCCACACATCGACCGCTATCCAACATGCATCTAGTGTATTGAGTTCATAACAAACAGAGTAATTCCTTAAGCAAGATGACATGATGTAGAGGGATAAATTCATGCAATAGATATAAACCCCATCTTTTTACCCTTGATGGAAACAACACGATGCGTGCGTTGCTACCCCTTCTGTCACTGGGTGAGGTCACCGCATGGTATGAACCCAAAACCAAGCACTTCTCCCATTGCAATAATTATAGATCAAATTGGCCAAACGAAACCCACAACTCGAAGAGAATTACAAGGATATGAAATAATGCATATAAGAGATCTGAAGAAACTCAAATAAGATTCATAGATAATCTGATCATAAATCCACAATTCATCGGATCTCGACAAACACACCGCAAAAGAGGATTACATCGGATAGATCTCCATGAAGATCATGGAGAACTTTGTATTGAAGATCCAAGAGAGAGAAGAAGCCATCTAGCTACTAGCTATGGACCCGAAGGTCTGTTGTGAACTACTCACGCATCATCGGAGAGGCAATGGTGTTGATGAAGAAGCTCTGCGTGTCCGGATCCCCCCTCCGGCAGTGCACCAGAACGTGCCCCAGATGGGATCTTGTGGAGACAGAAGCTTACGGCGGCGGAAAAGTATTTTCATGGCTCTCTCTCGTGGTTTCAGATTTTTCGGGGATTTATAGGCGGAAGAAGTAGGGCAAAGGATCCATGGGGGCCCACAAGCCTGCTAGGCGCGCCCCCAGGCCGCGGCTAGGGGGCTTGTGGCCTCCACCGAGACCCTTTGCCTTGGTTCTCAAGCTCCCTGTGTATCTTCTGTTCCGGAGAAAATCTTTTCGGAGGTTTTATTCCGTTTAGACTCCGTTTGATATTCTCCTCTGAAAAAGGTCAAAAACACAAAAAAAACAGGAACTGGCACTTTGCACGGAGTTAATAAGTTAGTCCCAAAAAAGATAAAAATGCATACAAAACATCCAAAGTTTGACAAGATAATAGCATGGAACCATAAAAAATTATAGATACGTTGGAGACGTATCTAGGGGATCCCGCTTGGATCATGCCACAACTTCTAGGGTGCCGCGGCAGAAGATGGCCCGGACGCCCGTGGTGGAGGAAGGGCGAGGGGCCGAGGTCGCCGCAGAGGTCGAGGTCGGGGGAGGCGGTACGCTACTCTAATGCCTCCGCCTTCCCGGGGCTTGCTTTTGTGGCGGCCCACCATGTTGCTTTAGAGGGCCCCACGTGTGATTCTCGACTGCTGTGAAGGGAGCCTAAGCGACACTGACCGTCCTGCCTCGAGCAGTAGCGATGAGGAGGACAGCGGTGGCGGTGAGGTCCGTGGTGGGTTAGGGCCATGAGGTGTCAAACTGGGTGTTGATTCCCCGGGGCCCGACCAGATGTAGACAGCACCGCCATGGCTTGCTCGCGGCTCGCCCCCGCCCGGCGGGGGTACCTCGCCGAAGCTGGCGTCGGTGCCTCATGTTTAAGGAGGAGGCACCTCCACCAACTCTGACTTCTCCATGTCCTCTGCTTGGGCCACCTCACCGAAGCCGGTATTGGTCCCCTGGCTCCAGGAGGAGGTGCGCCCGTCGGCTCCGGACCCTTCGCCCCTTCCTGTGCCCTGCCCTCCGCACCTCGGCCGGAGGTGGCCAGGCGGCGCCTGTCGGGGGCGTTTTCTCGCAGGCTCTGCGCCGGCCCTGGGGGCGGCCCTGACCGCGCCACGAGTCCCGCCTTTTTGTCTTCTTGAACTTCACTCCTTCTCCGCGACGGTTGGCCCTCGTCAAAAGTCAAAGTCTTTAGGTTAGGACGACCATGCCTCGTGAGTGGAGTTAAATGTATCTGTCCATATGAATGAAAAAGACTGTTTTCCCTTTTTCGATTCTGCTCTCTGTGTGATTTGTTCTTGCATATCTCGGAGCTTGCCGACGACTACCGGCAATACTCCTTGCTGCGTTCGGTGCAACTATGGAAATAGCCAAGCGTAGCTTGAGACGAAATTGGGTGCTACGTAGCCACTTGCTCTGTTGATCAGGTTCGCAACTGTTTGAAGGCTCTGTGTGGCCGTTCAGGTCGTTTGAACGAGTTCGAAACAAAGACAAGGTGCACCGAGCTTTGGGAAGGCTCGAGTACGCGCGAACTCCTCACACAAAGACTCGAAACTTCTGAAGGAAAAAAGCAAAGGATCTATCTATTCCAAATCTGAACCTCAAACTCAAAAACATATATGTCTGCGCCGTGATTCGGCGTCTAAATCTTTTGCTGGGGCGTCGAAGCCTCCATCATGTAAGGAATCATCGCTCCTGGTGGTCTATTCTCCGACAAGGGCTTCTTGCCGACGGTCCGTGACCGTCGCTTGGAGGAAGAGCCAACCTGGGTGTCACCCTTTTGCTTTTCTCTTGCTAGGCCATGCTTGCGGAGCCCCCGAGTGTGTCTTTGGGCGGTGAAGCAACGCTTTCAGGGGCACATCCTACACTGGAGTGCGCGCTAGGGCTTCGGGACTGTGTGGTGCACCCTCAACGACTATGCATCGCTTCGCGGAGGTCCGTCCGCCGGAGTATGCGCTGGGGCCTTTGTGAAGCGCCCAGGCACGCCCTTGACAGCTGCACGTTGCCCCCCTCGAGCGACGCATCGGCCTGACGATGCCGGTCTTGGAGTCTCCGCCTCACTGCCCCGCTCGTGCGTGTGGCAACGCGCTCGCGTAGGCCTTGGGAAGCCGTAGTAGAACAGGGAGCTCGCCATGGCACTCCATTTCCGGAGGAGCGTGACATAGCACCCAATCTTGATGGATCCGGTGTTTAGCCTGCTCTGCTCCACGCGTCCTCCCCGCGCCCGCTACCCAATGCGCCAAAGATGTCGGCGACTGCCAAGTCGGGGCCTATGGGGATCAACGTGATCCCCTTGTGATCGTAGGGCGGGGAAGAGCAACGTCAAGAGCGGACGAAACAGTCAAGAATCGGCAGGTCCTTTTGTCTCACGTTCGGGTTCTCTTACGCGTAAAACCCTTCGTCCTACTTGTCTGATCGTACTAAGCGTTCTTTTGTTGTTCGTTTACAGTGATGATAATCATCTTCTTGGCCAATCTCCAAAAAGTCTAACCCCTTGTGAATGAGCTAAGGGCTCCTTTTATAGGCAAAGGGGTCACCTATAGTGCTCAATGGTAGGTTCACGAGATGTTACAGTGAACCTACAGTGGCGCTTATCCATCTACCGCTGTCGGGTGCATTAAATGCACGTCTTGTCCATGTCAGCTAAGTGCTGGTGAAGACATGTGTCCAGGTGTTTCGATACTTGGACACTCCGCTGGCGCATGCGGAATGCGCTAGAACACGGGGGAGCGGTGGTACTGTGGCAAGGGCGGTCACCCTCTGGTGTGCTGCCACGTCATCCCGGCAAGGGTGCTTGCCGGGGCCTTGGTTCTTCGTCCCGGCAAGCTTCGGCTGTCTTCCCGGTGAGGGAGGGCTCACCAGGGCCTTGTGTTAGGTGTGGTCATCACGTCCGTTAGACGGACGTGGCCTTGGGTGTCTTCCCGGCAAGACATGCTTGTCGGGGCCTTGTATACCTTGGCGGCGAGTCTTGTCTAGATTCCGCTGTGCCCTGCCGTTGGGGGCTCTTTGCGTTTGTGCACAAGTCTGGGTCACTAGAGACCCCAGTCTTTAGTGCACTGACATTCTCCCTCTCTATATATAGGGGAAGGGAGGAGGGGAGGGCGCCCTAGAGTTTCCCCTAGGGGCCGGCGGCCAAAGGTGGAGGCGGCGGCCAGGGTGGGCCCTCCCACCTAGGCGCCTTGCCACCCAAGTTGGGTTGGCCGATAGCCCTAGGGGTTGAGGCCCTACCTTGGCCGAAGTGGGCTGGGGTGCAGGGTGACACCCAGCCCTGTGGTGGGCTGCGGCGCCCCCTCTCCTTGGACCATGAGCCCCCCCCAACAATTGACGGGGTCTCGCGGAACTCCTTTCGGTATTTCGTCACTTCCTCAATGTGCCCTGGAACACTTCCGAACTCCGGTGACCTCCATCCTATATACCAATCTTCACCCCCGGACCATTTTGGAGTTCCTCATCACATCCGGGACTCCGAACAAACTTCAGTCACTGATGACCCACAAGTATAGGGGATCAATCGTAGTCCTTTCGATAAGTAAGAGTGTCGAACCCAACGAGGAGGAGAAGGCTCTGATAAACGGTTTTCAGCAAGGTAATAACTGCAAGCACTAAAAGTAGTGGTAACAAGTGATGGTGTAGTGAGGTGAAACGTAGCAAGCGAAAAGTAACAAGTAACAAGTAGTAGCAACGGTGCAGCAAAGTGGTCCAATCCCTTTTGTAGCAAGGGACAAGCCTGAGCAAAGTCTTATACGAGGAAAAATGCTCCCCAGGACACACGGGAATTTCTGTCATGCTAGTTTCATCATGTTCATATGATTCGCGTTCGTTACTTTGATAGTTTGATATGCGGGTGGAACGGTGCTTGGGTACTGCCCTTACTCGGACAAGCATCCCACTTATGATTAATCCCTCTCGCAAGCATTCGCAACTACGAAAGAAGAATTAAGACAACGTCTAACCATAGCATTAAACTAGTGGATCCAAATCAGCCCCTTACGAAGCAACGCATAGACTGGGGTTTAAGCTTCTGTCACTCTAGCAACCCATCATCTACTTACTACTCCCCAATGCCTTCCTCTAGGCCCAAATATGGTGAAGTGTTATGTAGTCGACGTTCACATAACACCACTAGAGGAAAAACAACATACAACATATCAAAATACCGAACGAATACCAAACTCACATGACTATTATCAGCATGACTTATCCCATGTCCTCAAGAAAAAAAGTAACTACTCACAAAGCATAATCATAATCATGATCAGAGGTATAATGAATAGCATCAAGGATCTGAACATAAACTCTTCCACCAAGTAATCCAACTAGCATCAACTACAAAGAGTAATCAACACTACTAGCAACCTTACAAGTACCAATCGGAGTCGCGAGACGGAGATTGGTTACAAGAGATGAACTAGGGTTTGGAGAGGAGATGGTGCTGATGAAGATGTTGATGGAGATGAATCCCCTCCGACGAGAGGAGTGTTGGTGATGACGATGGCGATGATTTCCCCCTCCGGGAGGGAAGTTTCCCCGACAGGATCGTCCTGCCGGAGCTCTAGATTGGATCTGCTCAAGTTCCGCCTCGTGGCAGCGGAGAATCCACAAAAAAGCTCCACCCTGATTTTTCTCTGGACGAAACCCTTCATATAGCAAAAGAGGGGGGTCAGTGGGCCACCAGGGTGCCCACAAGCCCTGTTGCCGCGGCCAGGGGGGTAGGCCGTGGCAACTAGGCTTGTGGACCCCTGGTTGCTCCCCTCTGACACTTCTTTCGCCCAGTATTTGTTATATAATCCCAAAAAAATCCACGTTGATTTTCAAGGTATTTGGAGTTGCGCAGAATACAGGACTCACACTTGCTCCTTTTCTAGTCCAGAATTCCAGCTGCCGGTATTATCCCTCTTCAAATAAACCTTGCAAAATAAGAGAGAAAAGGCATAAGTAAGGTTCCACAAAGTATAATAACAGTCCATAAAGCGATAAATATCAACATGAAAGCATGATGCAAAATGGACGTATCAACTCCCCCAAGCTTAGACCTCGCTTGTCCTCAAGCGAAAACCAAGACCCAAAACATGTCCACATGTTTAGGGATGAAGGTGTCGATAAAACATAATATGGACATGAGGGCATCATGATCACACATAGAACATCAATACAACATAGAGATTCTTATGGGAAAGTAACAATTCCTTCACAAAGCAAAGTATGAAACAAAAACCTTACCGAGAAGCAGCCAACAACTGTCCATAGTCATTGAAGCAATTGCAATTTATCATAACATCAGAAATAGTCAAATAAGAACTTGTAAAGCAAATCCACATACTCAATCATCTCTTTTGTTTTCCACAATTGTTACAACTCACGTGGTACTCATGGTATCGAAGTTTTAGTTGGACAGAGAGAAAGATAGGGGCTTATAGTTTTGCCTCCCAAGCATTTACCTCAAGGGTAAAGTTAACAATAATAAAGCATAAGTATTCAGCCCCAAGTTGATATATGAATATAGATCTTTCCCAAGCATATGACGTTCACCAAGAAAAAGGCTAAATAAGGAATTGGTGAAGATCACCATGACTCTTACAAGGGCAAAAAGTAAGGGTACAAGATAGGCCCTTCGCAGAGGGAAGCAGAGGTTGTCATGCGCTTTTGAGGTTTGGATGCGTGTCCTCTTAGTGCAGAGGAACGTCACTTTATATTGCCTCCTGTGATAAAGAACTTTATTATGCAGTATGTCGCTTTTATGTCTTCCTCATCACAGGTTCATACAAAGCTTATTTTCCACACACTAATAGATCATACATATTAGAGAGCAATTTTTATTGCTTGCACCGATGACAACTTACTTGAGGGATCTTATTCAATCCATAGGTAGGTATGGTGGACACTCATGGAAAAACTGGTTTGAAGGTTTATGGATGCACAAGTAGTATTTCTACTTGGTGCGGTTGTTTTGGCTAATATGAGGTGGAAGCAATCGTCACATGCTAAGGGATCTCTAATCATATAACATTGTTTGGAACTAAGCAAACACAATTCATTATGTTGTCTTCCTTGTCCAACATCTACTTCTAAGCATGTAATAGTTTGGTGAGTGCTCACAATTGTAGAAAGTGTCTAAGATGATATATTTATATGTGAACCTCTCTGTCCTTATCATTTCTTATTAATTGCAACAATGACTGAGGTCTATGTTGGTCTACTCTCAACAAGTTTCAATCATCATACTTGTTATATGTGAAGCTATCACTTTCCATAAGATCATCTCATGATCTTTCATGCTATCGTTCTTTTCATACTTTTGATCACGGCACAAAACAAAGCCCTTGACTAAGATACTCTTTATTATATAGCTCGCAAGCTCGAATACATTAGGGGAGACACAAGGCAAAAGACTCAAACTAAAACACTAAAGACTTATTCCCCTAAGAGAAGAAATAAAAACTGAAAAGGAAAGAACTAAAACAAAGGTAAAAGCAAAAGATATAAAGGTGATACGATACTAGGGCAACTCCCCCAAGCTTGGCAAAAGCCAAGGGGATTGCCCATACCAATGCTTAGCTGTCTTCCTTTGGTGGTGATGGTGGTGGTGGTGTTGGAGCAGTCTTGAGCTTGTCTAATTTCCACTTCAGCATAAAGTTTTGCTCCCTCAGATCATCATTTTCCTCCTCAAGCTTCAACACTCTATGGCAAAGTTCCTGCTTACTCTCCTGCAAGAAACGAGAGGGGATAAACAAGGTCTTAGGCTTCTTCCTTTGGTCAGGGAGGCTTGACTTCTTGAACTCCACATGGGTGCGTCCAGGTTGAGGTAGAGGGGCCTCCTCTTCATCGGAACTCGTTTGTTCCTTCCCCTTGGGATCCTAATCCTCTTCCTCGTCAGTGGTCCAGCCATATGGTTCCCAAGTCCCCATAGACCTTGGGGTTACCAAGGTAATCAGCCACATAGCTCTCCCCCTCTGAATCCTGGGAAGACATCATGACCTAGATCTGCGGCAGAAAACATGCTCGAAACGAAAACAGAGGAAAACTGCGCGATACGGAGATCAAAACCCTCGGGCGTATATATAATGATTTTTTCTAGACCAGAAGGAGTGCTCCGCAAGAAAACGGAGTCCGGGAGGCACACGAGGTGCCCACAAGCCCTGTTGCCGCGGCCAGGGGGGAGGCCGCGGCAACCAAGCTTGTGGCCGCCTCGTGCGCTCTCCGGACTGCTTTTTATTTTTCTAATTTTCCATAAATTCCAAAACAGAGAAAAATTCCTATTAGGAAAGTTTCGGAGTCCAATTACTTACCGAAACACATACCTCTTTGTTTTCACGGTCTGAAACAGGCTGATAAACATCCCTTATGTACTCCTGTGGAGTTATGATATTGATGATATTGGTCTCAACATTTATGGGAGTACCAGAGATGTAATGCTTGAATCTTTGCCCATTTACCACTCTAGGAAAATTACCTTCCGTGTTATTGATTTTGATAGCACCGGAGTGATATACTTCCTCGACAACGTAGGGACCTTCCGATTTAGAGAGAAGCTTGCCTGCGAAGAATCTTAAACGAGAATTGTATACCAGGACATAATCACCTACATTGAACTCTCATTTTTGTATTCTTTTGTCATGCCATCTCTTAACCTTTTCCTTGAACAACTTGGCATTCTCATATGCCTGGGCCCTCCATTCATCTAATGAGCTGATGTCAAACGACCGCTTCTCACCGGCAAGTTTGAAATCGAAGTTGAGCTCTTTGATTGCCCAATAAGCTTTGTGTTCCAGCTCAAGATGTAAATGACAGGCCTTACCGTAAACCATTTTATACGGCGACATGCCCATGGGATTCTTATAAGCAGTCCTATAAGCCCATAGTGCATCGTCAAGTTTGCTAGACCAATTCTTTCGAGATCTATTGATGGTCTTTTGTAAGCTCAATTTGATCTCCCTCTTACTCAACTCCACTTGACCACTAGACTGGGGATGATAAGGAAATGCAACTCTATGGTTGACATCATACTTAGCGAGCATATTACGGAAAACACCATGAATGAAGTGTGAACCGCCATCAATCATCAGCTATCTAGGGACTCCAAATCTTGGGAAAATGACTTCTTTAAGCATCTTAATAGAGGTGTGGTGATAAACATTTCTAGTGGGGATAGCTTCTACCCACTTAGTGACGTAATCCACAGCAACTAAGATGTGAGTATACCCATTGGAACTCGGGAAAGGTCCCATATAATCAAAGCCCCAGACATCGCATGGTTCAATGACAAGTGAATAGTTCATAGGCATTTCCTGATGCTTACTGATGTTCCCTATTCTTTGGCATTCGTCACAAGACAAGACAAACTTACGGGCATCCTTGAAGAGAGTGGGCCAATAGAAACCTGATTGCAATACCTTATGAGCAGTTCTGTCTCCAACATGGTGTCCTCCGTAGGCTTCGGAATGACACTTTTGTAGGATCTGTCCCTGTTCATGTTCAGGCACACAACGTATAATAACACCATCTACTTCTTCCTTATAAAGGTGAGGATCATCCCAAAAGTAGTGTCTCAAATCAAAGAAGAATTTCTTCTTTTGCTGGTAGGTGAAACTGGGTGGTATGTATTTGGCTATGATATTGTTTGCGTAATCAGCATATCACGGTGCACTATGTGAAGTGCGGATGACATTCAATTGCTCATCGGGAAAGCTGTCATCAATACGTCGTGGGTCATCAAGGACATTCTCTAGCCTAGACAAGTTTTCTTCTACAGGGTTATCGGCACCCTTTCGGTCAACGACGTGCAAATCAAATTCCTGTAGCAGGAGAACCCATCTGATTAGCCTAGGCTTAGCGTCCTTCTTCTCCATAAGGTACTTAATAGCAGCATGATCAGAGTGAATAGTGATTTTTGAGTCAACTATATAAGATATGAACTTTTCACATGCAAACATGACTGCTAAAAATTCCTTCTCCGTAGTGGCATAGTTTCTTTGGGCACTGTCTAGAGTTTTACTACCGTAGTGAATGACATTCAACTTCTTGTCAACTCTTTGTCCTAGCACAACACCAACAGCATAATCACTAGCATCGCACATGATTTCAAAGGGCAAGTTCCAATCAGGTGGTTGAACAATAGGTACGGTTATCAAGGCCTTCTTAAGTATTTCGAAAGCTTCCTCACAATCCTCATCAAAAACAAAAGGAACATCCTTCTGCAAGAGGTTGGTAAGAGGCCTAGAAATCTTAGAGAAGTCTTTAATGAACCTTCTATAGAAACTAGCATGACCTAGGAAACTTCGTATACCTCTCATATCTGTGGGGCAAGGCATTTTCTCAATTGCATCTACCTTAGCCTTATCAACTTCAATGCCTTTTTCAGAGTTTTTGTGTCCTAAGACGATGCCTTCATTAACCACGAAGTGGCACTTCTCCCAGTTCAAGACGAGTTTGGTATCTTTGCATCTCTGTAAAACTCGATCAAGGTTGCTGAGGCAATCGTCAAAGGAAGAACCATAAACGGAGAAATCATCCATGAAAACCTCAACAATATTTTCACAAAATTCAGAGAATAATGCCATCATACATCTTTGAAAGGTGGCAGGTGCATTGCACAAGCCAAAAGGCATACGTCTATAAGCAAAGGTACCGAAGGGGCAGGTGAAAGTGGTTTTCTCCAGATTAGATTGTGCAACAGGTATTTGCGAGAAACTTGAACAACCGTCTTGAAAGCAGAAGTGTATGTGTTTAGATAGCATTTCTAGCATTTGGTTGATAAACGACAAAGGATAATGGTCTTTCCTAGTTGCCTTGTTCAGTTTCCGGAAGTCTATCACCATCATATAGCCAGTAATAATCCTCTGTGGGATTAGTTCATTCTTATCATTCGGAACAACGATGATGCCTCCCTTCTTAGGTACGCAATGTACTAGGCTTACCCAATCACTATGAGCAATAGGATAAATGATTCCTGCTTCGAGAAGCTTTAATATTTCTTTTTCTCACGACCTCTTTCATCCTCGGATTTAGTCTCCGTTGATGATCAACAACTGGCTTAGAATCAGGATCGGTTTTAATCTTGTGCTGACATAGAGTGGGACTAATACCCTTTAGATCATCAAGAGTATATCCAATAACAGCACGGTGCTCCCTCAAAGTTTTTAATAACTTCTTCTCTTCGTGATTCGAGAGGTGAGCACTAATAATAACAGGATATATCTCCTTCTCATCAAGATAGGCATAATTAAGAGTATCTGGTAACTGTTTTAGCTCGAACACAGGATCACCCTTTGGTGGGGTAGGATCCCCAAGCAGTTCAACACGCAGATTATTCTTGAGAATAGGATATTGTTCTAAAACAATTTTATCTACCTCGTCTCTCTCATCCATATGCATATCATTTTCGTGCTCAAGCAGATATTGCTCTAAAGGATCCGTAGGAGGTACGGCAATAGAGGCAAGTGTTGGAAATATGCCCTAGAGGCAATAATAAAGTGGTTATTATCATATTTCCTTGTTCATGATAATCGTCTATCGTTCATGCTATAATTGTATTAACAGGAAACAGTAATACATGTGTGAATGAATAGATCACAATGTGTCCCTAGCAAGCCTCTAGTTGGCTAGCTCGTTAGTCAATAGATGATCATGGTTTCCTGATCATGGACATTGGATGTCATTGATAACGGGATCACATCATTGGGAGAATGATGTGGTGGACAAGACCCAATCCTAAGCCTAGCACTAGATCGTATTGTTCGTATGCTAAAGCTTTTCTAATGTCAAGTATCTTTTCCTTCGACCGTGAGATTGTGCAACTCCCAGATACCGTAGGAGTGCTTTGGGTGTATCAAACGTCACAACGTAACTGGGTGACTATAAAGGTGCACTACGGGTACCTCCGAAAGTGTCTGTTGGGTTGGCACGAATCGAGATCGGGATTTGTCACTCCGTGTGACGGAGAGGTATCTCTGGGCCCACTCGGTAGAACATCATCATGAGCTCAATGTGACTAAGGAGTTAGTCACACGATGACGTGCTACGGAACGAGTAAAGAGACTTACCGGTAACGAGATTGAACAAGGTATAGGTATACCGACGATCGAATCTCGGGCAAGTTCTATACCGACAGACAAAGGGAATCGTATACGGGATTGATTGAATCCTTGACATCGTGGAGCTAGTGGGAGCCACCATGGGTATCCAGAACCCGCTGATGGTTATTGGCCAGAGAGGTGTCTCGGTCATGTCTGCCTGTCTCCCGTACCCGTAGGGTCTACACACTTAAGGTTCGATGACGCTAGGGTTATAGGGAATTGTTATACGAGATTACCGAAAGTTGTTCGGAGTCCCGGATGAGATCCCGGACGTCACGAGGAGCTCCGGAATGGTCCGGAGGTAAAGATTGATATATAGGACGGATGGTTTCGGACACCGGAAGTGTTTCGGGCATCACCGGTAACGTACCGGGACCACCGGGACCACCGGAGGTGGTCCCCGGGGACCACCGAAGGGGGGTGACGACCCCGGGAGGCTAGATGGGCTAAGTGGGGAAGGGAACCAGCCCCTAAGTGGGCTGGTGCGCCCCCCACCCAGCCCATGTGCACCAGAAAAGGGGGAGAGAGGGGGAACCCTAACTTAGGTGGGCCTTAGGCCCACCAGAGGGGTGCGCCACCACCTCCTCCCCATCTGGCCGCCACACCCCCCATCTGGGAGGGCTGCCGCACCCCCTAGGGTGGGAACCCTAGGGGTGGCACCCCCTCTCCCCTTCCCCTATATATAGTGGGCACTTTTGGCCTTTGGAGGACACGGTTTTCCCTCTCCCTCGGCGCAGCCCTGCACTTCTTCCTCCTCCTCTCTGCCGGCGCTTGGCGAAGCCCTGCCGGGAGACCTCGTCTCTCCACCAACACCATGCCATCGTGTTGCTGGTCTTCTTCCCAACCTCTCCCTCCTCCTTGCTGGATCAAGGTGCGGGAGACGTCACCGGGCTGCACGTGTGTTGAACGCGGAGGTGCCGTTGTTCGGCACTAGATCGGAATCGCTGCGAGTACGACTCCATCAACCGCGTTCTAGCAACGCTTCCGCTTAGCGATCTTCGAAGGTACGAAGATGCTCTTACCCCTCTCTCGTTGCTGGTCTCTCCATAGGAAGATCTGAATATGCGTAGGAAAATTTTGAATTTATGCTACGTTACCTAACAGTGGCATCCGAGCCAGGTTTTCTATGAGTAGATTCTATGCACGAGTAGAACACAAAAGTTGTGGGCGATGGTTTGTCAATTTGCTTGCCGTTACTAGTCTTATTCTTTTCCGGCGGTATTGTGGGATGAAGCGGCCCGGACCAACCTTACACGTACGCTTACGTGAGACTGGTTCCACCGACAGACATGCACATAGTGCATAAAGGTGGCTAGCGGGTGTCTGTCTCTCCTACTCTAGTCGGATTGGATTTGATGAAAAGGGTCCTTATGAAGGGTAAATAGCTTTGGCATATCATCGTTGTGGCTGTCACGTAGGTAAGAAGGCGTTCTTGCTAGAAACCCAAATCAGCCACGTAAAACTTGCAACAACAATTAGAGGACGTCTAACTTGTTTTTGCAGGGTTTGACATGTGATGTGATATGGCCAAAGTTGTGATGTTGCATGTATGATGTATGAGATGATCATGTTATTGTAATAGGTTTCACGACTTGCATGTCGATGAGTATGACAACCGGCAGGAGCCATAGGAGTTGTCTTAATTTATTGTATGAGATGCAACGCCATGTGCTTACTACTTTTACTTCATTGCTAACGGTTAGCCATAGTAGTAGTGATAGTAGTAGTTGGCGTGACGACTTCATGAAGACACGATGATGGAGATCATGATGATGGAGATCATGGTGTCACGCCGGTGACGATGATGATCATGCGATGCCTGAAGATGGAGATCGAATGAGCAAAGATGATAATGGCCATATCATGTCACTATATGATTGCATTGTGATGTTTATCATGTTTTACATCTTATTGCTTAAAACGACGGTAGCATAATAAGATGATCCCTCTTAAAATTTCAAGAACGTATTCCCCTAAGTGTGCACCGTTGCGAAGGTTCGTTGTCTCGAAGCACCACGTGATGATCGGGTGTGATAGATTCTAACGTTCGCATACAACGGGTGTAAGCCAGATTTACACACGCGAAACACCTAGGTTGACTCGACGAGCTTAGCATGTACAGACATGACCTCGAATACAAGAGACCGAAAGGTCAAACATGAGTCGTATGGTTGAATACGATCAGCATGAAGTTGCTCACCATGGTGACTAGTCCGTCTCACGTGATGATCGGACACGGGTTAGTCAACATGGATCATGTATCACTTAGATGACTAGAGGGATGTCGATTTAAGTGGGAGTTCATACTTAATTTGATTAAATGAACTTAATTGTCATGAACTTAGTCTAAAAGTTGTCTTTACAAATATTGTAGATGTCCAACGTCAACCTCAACTTCAACGCATTCCTAGAGAAAAACAAGCTGAAAGATGATGGTAGCAACTATGCGGACTGGGTTCGCAACCTGAAGCTCATCCTTGAAGCAGCTAAAAAGGCATATGTCCTTAATGCGCCGCTAGGTGACCCTCCTGCTCCCGCAGCAGCGCAGGACGTTCTAAACGTCTGTCAAGCGCGGAGTGATGACTACTCTCTGGTCAGGTGTGGCATGTTATACAGTTTAGAAACGGGGCTCCAAAGACGTTTTGAGCAACACGGGGCATATGAGATGTTCCAAGAGCTGAAGCTAGTTTTTCAAGCTCATGCCCGTGTCGAGAGATATGAAGTCTCCGACAAGTTCTTCAGCTGTAAGATGGAGGAGAACAGTTCTGTCAGTGAGCACATACTCAAAATGTCTGGGTTACACGGTCGTCTGACTTCACTTGGAGTCGAACTTCCGGATGATGCTATCATTGACAGAATCCTCCAGTCTCTCCCACCAAGCTACAAAGGCTTTGTGCTTAACTACAACATGCAAGGGATGGAGAAAACCATTCCCGAGTTGTACTCGATGCTCAAGTCTGCAGAAGTAGAAATCAAGAAGGAGCATCAAGTGTTGATGGTCAACAAGACCACTAGTTTCAAGAAAGGCAGGGGTAAGAAGAACTTCAAGAAAGACGGCAAAGTTGTCGCCGCGCCCGGTAAGCCAGATGCCGGGAAGAAGAAAAAGAACGGACCCAAGCCTGAGACTGAGTGCTTCTACTGCAAGGGAAAAGGTCACTGGAAGCGGAACTGCCCCAAATACTTAGCGGACAAGAAGGCCGGCAACGTTAAAGGTATATGTGATATACATGTTATTGATGTGTACCTTACCAGCGCTCGTAGTAGCTCCTGGGTATTTGATACCGGTGCTGTTGCTCACATTTGCAACTCAAAGCAGGAACTGCGGAATAAGCGGAGACTGGCCAAGGACGAGGTGACGATGCGCGTCGGGAATGGTTCAAAGGTCGATGTGATCGCCGTCGGCACGCTACCTCTACATCTACCGTAGGGATTAGTTTTAAACCTTAATAATTGTTATTTAGTACCAGCTTTAAGCATGAACATTGTATCAGGGTCTTGCTTAATGCGAGACGGCTACTCATTTAAGTCAGAGAATAATGGTTGTTCTATTTATATGAGTGATATGTTTTATGGTCATGCTCCACTGGTAAATGGTTTATTCTTGATGAATCTCGATTGTGATGTTACACATATTCATAGTGTGAGTACCAAAAGATGCAAAGTTGATACTGATAGTCCCACATACTTGTGGCACTGCCGCCTTGGTCATATCGGCGTTAAGCACATGAAGAAGCTCCATACTGATGGGCTATTAGAATCTCTTGACTTTGAATCATTAGACACATGCGAACCGTGCCTCATGGGCAAGATGACTAAGACTCCATTCTCAGGAGTAATGGAGAGAGCAACCGACTTATTGGAAATAATACATACTGATGTGTGTGGTCCAATGAACGTTGAAGCTCGCGGTGGTTATCGTTATGTTCTCACTCTCACCGATGATTTGAGTAGGTGTGGGTATATCTACTTGATGAAGCACAAATCTGAGACGTTTGAAAAGTTCAAGGAATTTCAGAGTGAGGTTGAGAATCAACGTGACAGAAAAATTAAATGTCTACGATCTGATCGTGGAGGAGAATATTTGAGTCACGAGTTTGGCACACACCTAAGGAAGTGTGGAATCGTTTCACAACTAACGCCGCCTGGCACACCGCAACGCAACGGAGTGTCTGAACGTCGTAATCGCACTTTATTAGATATGGTACGATCTATGATGTCTCTCACCGACTTACCGCTATCATTTTGGGGATACGCATTAGAAACTGCAGCATTCACTTTAAATAGGGCACCGTCTAAATCCGTTGAGACGACACCGTATGAACTGTGGTTTGGCAAGAAACCTAAGTTGTCGTTTCTTAAAGTTTGGGGTTGCGATGCTTATGTGAAGAAACTTCAACCAGAAAAGCTCGAACCCAAAGCGGAGAAATGCGTATTCATAGGATACCCTAAGGAAACTATTGGGTATACCTTCTATCTTAGATCCAAAGGTAAAACCTTTGTTGCCAAGAACGGATCCTTTCTAGAGAAAGAGTTTCTCTCGAAAGAAGTAAGTGGGAGGAAGGTAGAACTTGATGAGGTATTTACACCCCCTCTCGAACAGGAAAGTAGCGCAACGCAAGAAGTTGTTCCTGTGGTGCCTACACCGACTGAAGAGGAAGTTAATGATGATGATCATGAAGCTTCGGATCAAGTTACTACTGAACCGCGAAGGTCCACAAGGGTACGCTCCGCACCAGAGTGGTACGGCAACCCTGTGATGGAAATCATGTTGTTAAAGAACGGTGAACCTTCGAACTATGAAGAAGCGATGGCGGGCCCGGATTCCAACAAATGGCTTGAGGCCATGAAATCCGAGATAGGATCCATGTATGAGAACAAAGTATGGACTTTGGTGGACTTGCCCGATGATCGGCGAGCCATAGAAAATAAATGGATCTTCAAGAAGAAGACTGATGCAAACGGTAATGTAACCGTTTACAAAGCTCGACTTGTCGCAAAGGGTTTTCGACAAATTCAAGGAGTTGACTACGAAGAGACTTTCTCTCCCGTAGCGAAGCTGAAATCAGTCCGAATCATGTTAGCAATTGCCGCCTTTTATGATTATGAAATTTGGCAAATGGACGTCAAAACAGCGTTCCTTAACGGGAACCTTAAGGAAGAGTTGTATATGATGCAACCAGAAGGTTTTGTCGACCCTAAGGGTGCTAACAAAGTGTGCAAGCTCCAGCGCTCCATCTATGGGCTGGTGCAAGCATCTCGGAGTTGGAACATTCGCTTTAATGAGGTGATTAAAGCGTTTGGGTTCATAGAGGTTTACGGAGAAGCCTGTCTGTACAAGAAAGTGAGTGGGAGCTCTGTAGCTTTCCTCGTACTATATGTGGATGACATATTATTGATGGGGAATGATATAGAGATGTTGGAGAGCATAAAGGCCTATTTGAACAAGAGTTTTTCAATGAAGGACCTTGGAGAAGCTGCATACATATTAGGCATCAAGATCTATAGAGATAGATCGAGATGCCTCATAGGTCTTTCGCAAAGTACATACCTTGACAAGATATTGAAGAAGTTCAATATGGAAAACTCAAAGAAAGGGTTCTTGCCAGTTTTGCAAGGTATGAGATTGAGTAAGACTCAGTCGCCGACCACGGCAGCAGATAGAGAGAAGATGAGTTCTATCCCCTACGCTTCAGCCGTGGGCTCTCTAATGTATGCCATGCCGTGTACCAGACCTGATATAAACCCTGCGATAAGCTTGGTAGGGAGGTACCAAAGTAATCCCGGTGCAGAACACTGGACAGCGGTCAAGAATATCCTTAAGTACCTGAAAAGGACTAAGGAAATGTTTCTCGTTTATGGAGGTGACGAAGAGCTCGTCGTAAAGGGTTACGTCGACGCTAGCTTCGACACAGATCCGGATGACTCTAAGTCACAAACCGGATACGTATATGTGTTGAATGGTGGGGCAGTGAGCTGGTGCAGCAGCAAGCAAGAAGTCGTGGCAGCATCTACATGTGAAGCGGAGTACATAGCTGCTTCAGAAGCGGCTCATGAAGGAATTTGGATGAAGGAGCTCATCACCGACCTTGGAGTGGTTCCAAGCGCGTCGGGTCCTATGACACTCTTCCGTGATAACACTGGAGCCATTGCCATAGCCAAAGAGCCCAGGTTTCACCGGAAGACGAAGCACATCAAGCGCCGCTACAACTCCATCCAGGACCATGTCCAGAGTGGAGTGATAGATATTTGTAAAGTACACACGGATCTGAATATTGCAGACCCGTTGACTAAACCTCTTCCACGAGCAAAACATGATCAAAACCATGATGCTATGGGTGTTCGATACATCACAATGTAACTAGATTGACTCTAGTGCAAGTGGGAGACTGTTGGAAATATGCCCTAGAGGCAATAATAAAGTGGTTATTATCATATTTCCTTGTTCATGATAATCGTCTATCGTTCATGCTATAATTGTATTAACAGGAAACAGTAATACATGTGTGAATGAATAGATCACAATGTGTCCCTAGCAAGCCTCTAGTTGGCTAGCTCGATAGTCAATAGATGATCATGGTTTCCTGATCATGGACATTGGATGTCATTGATAACGGGATCACATCATTGGGAGAATGATGTGGTGGACAAGACCCAATCCTAAGCCTAGCACTAGATCATATTGTTCGTATGCTAAAGCTTTTCTAATGTCAAGTATCTTTTCCTTCGACCGTGAGATTGTGCAACTCCCGGATACCGTAGGAGTGCTTTGGGTGTATCAAACGTCACAACGTAACTGGGTGACTATAAAGGTGCACTACGGGTACCTCCGAAAGTGTCTGTTGGGTTGGCACGAATCGAGATCGGGATTTGTCACTCCGTGTGACGGAGAGGTATCTCTGGGCCCACTCGGTAGAACATCATCATGAGCTCAATGTGACTAAGGAGTTAGTCACACGATGACGTGCTACGGAACGAGTAAAGAGACTTACCGGTAACGAGATTGAACAAGGTATAGGTATACCGACGATCGAATCTCGGGCAAGTTCTATACCGACAGACAAAGGGAATCGTATACGGGATTGATTGAATCCTTGACATCGTGGTTCATCCGATGAGATCATCGTGGAGCTAGTGGGAGCCACCATGGGTATCCAGACCCCGCTGATGGTTATTGGCCAGAGAGGTGTCTCGGTCATGTCTGCCTGTCTCCCGTACCCGTAGGGTCTACACACTTAAGGTTCGATGACGCTAGGGTTATAGGGAATTGTTATATGAGATTACCGAAAGTTGTTCGGAGTCCCGGATGAGATCTCGGACATCACGAGGAGCTCCGGAATGGTCCGGAGGTAAAGATTGATATATAGGACGGATGGTTTCGGACACCGGAAGTGTTTCGGGCATCACCGGTAACGTACCGGGACCACCGGGACCATCGGAGGTGGTCCCGGGGGACCACCGAAGGGGGGTGACGACCCCGGGAGGCTAGATGGGCTAAGTGGGGAAGGGAACCAGCCCCTAAGTGGGCTGGTGCGCCCCCCACCCAGCCCATGTGCACCAGAAAAGGGGGAGAGAGGGGGAACCCTAACTTAGGTGGGCCTTAGGCCCACCAGAGGGGTGCGCCACCACCTCCTCCCCATCTGGCCGCCACACCCCCCATCTGGGAGGGCTGCCGCACCCCCTAGGGTGGGAACCCTAGGGGTGGCACCCCCTCTCCCCTTCCCCTATATATAGTGGGCACTTTTGGCCTTTGGAGGACACGGTTTTCCCTCTCCCTCGGCGCAGCCCTGCACTTCTTCCTCCTCCTCTCTGCCGGCGCTTGGCGAAGCCCTGCCGGGAGACCTCGTCTCTCCACCAACACCACGCCGTCGTGTTGCTGGTCTTCTTCCCAACCTCTCCCTCCTCCTTGCTGGATCAAGGTGCGGGAGACGTCACCGGGCTGCACGTGTGTTGAACGCGGAGGTGCCGTTGTTCGGCACTAGATCGGAATCGCTGCGAGTACGACTCCATCAACCGCATTCTAGCAACGCTTCCGCTTAGCGATCTTCGAAGGTACGAAGATGCTCTTACCCCTCTCTCGTTGCTAGTCTCTCCATAGGAAGATCTGAATATGCGTAGGAAAATTTTGAATTTATGCTACGTTACCTAACAGCAAGAGCAATGATTTCATCCCTTCCAGACGACTCATTTTCATGGGGTTGTCTTCCAAACTTGGAGAAGTTAAATTCATGAGACACACCCTCGAAACTAACAGTGACAGTCTGTTTAATGCAATCAATGTGAGCATTGACAGTGTTGAGAAAGGGTCTACCAAATATGATGGGGCAGAAGCTATCTTGTGCAGTAGCAAGGACGAGGAAATCAGTAGGATACTTCGTCTTACCACACAAGACTTCTACGTCTCTCACAATTCCCAGAGGGCAGATAGTGTCTCTGTTAGCTAGCGTAATAGTGACATCAATGGGTTCTAACTCAGCAGGTGCAATCTCATCTTTGATTTCATCATATAGGGACCGGGGTATTGCACTAACACTAGCACCCATATCACATAAACCATGATAACAGTTATCTCCTATCTAGATAGAAACAATGGGCAGGCCAACTACAGGTCCGTATTTGTCTTTCGGATGAGGTTTAGCTATTCTAGCGGAGTCCTCACAGAATTTGATAACATGCCCGTCTATGTCTTCGGCTAAGAGATCTTTCATAATAGCAACACTAGGTTCAACTCTAATTTCCTCAAGGGGTGCAAGTGGTCTAATGTAACCCCTACGTATCACAATTGAAGCTTTAGAATAATCCTTTTTCCTAGCAGGGTAAGGTGGTTTCTTAGCGTAGGCACAAGGAACAATAGGATCACTAAAGGCAATGACTTTCTCTTCAACTAGATTGGGTTTAACTATGTTGACTTCTACAGGAGGATGATATTTAAACCACTTTTCTTTGGGAAGATCAACATGAGCAGCAAAAGATTCACATAGAGAAGCTACTATCTCAGAGTCAAGTCCATATTTAGCGCTAAAATCTCTAGAAGTGTTTGTTTCAACAAAAGATTTAACGCAATCAAACTGCAAATTCATACCTGGCTACTTACCTTCTTCAAGCTCCCAATCTTCAGAGTTACGTTTGATTCTTTCCAATAAATTCCACTTGTGGTCAATATCCTTCTTCATAAAAGAACCGGTACAAGAAGTGTCAAGCATGGTACGATCTTCATGAGAGAGCCGAGCATAAAAGTTTTGAGTGATAATTTCTCTCGAGAGCTCATGATTGGGGCATGAATATAGCATTGATTTAAGCCTCCCCAAGCTTGAGCTATGCTTTCCATGTCATGAGGCCAAAGATTATAAATATAATTCCAACCACGATGTACTAAATGCATAGGATAAAACTTTTGATGAAATTCCAATTTCAACCGATTGTAGTCCCATGATCCAGTATCATCACATAGCCTATAACATGTCAACGCCTTATCCTTCAAAGATAAATGAAAGACTTTCTTCTTTACCTCATCCTCGGGCAAACCTGCAAGCATAAATAAACCACAAACTTCATCTACATAGATTAGATGCAAGTCTGGATGTGAAGATCCATCTCCTGTAAAAGGATTAGCCAGCAGTTTCTCAAGCATACCCGAAGGAATTTCATAAAAGATATTTTCAGTAGGTACCTCAGGTTGAGGAACAACTCCTCGTGCTTCCATTCGTGGTGAAGATACCCCGAACAAACTCCTCAAAGGAACAGTTTCCATAGTGACAAGTGACAATAAATTTCAGCATAGTCTATAAATGTTTCCTTACCAAATTCCACTTACCAAAGGCGCTTCCCTCCCCGACAACGGCGCCAGAAAAGACTCTTGATGACCCACAAGTATAGAGGATCAATCGCACTCCGTTCGATAAGTAAGAGTGTCGAACCCAACGAGGAGGAGAAGGCTCTAATAAACGGTTTTCTGCAAGGTAATAACTGCAAGCACTGAAAGTAGCGGTAACAAGTGATGGTGTAGTGAGGTGAAACGTAGCAAGCGAAAAGTAACAAGTAACAAGTAGTAGCAACGGTGCAGCAAAGTGGCCCAATCCCTTTTGTAGCAAGGGACAAGCCTAAGCAAAGTCTTATACGAGGAAAAACGCCCCCGAGGACACACGGGAATTTCTGTCATGCTAGTTTCATCATGTTCATATGATTCACGTTCGTTATTTTGATAGTTTGATATGTGGGTGGACCGGCGCTTGGGTACTGCCCTTACTTGGAAAAGCATGCCACTTATGATTAACCCCTCTCGCAAGCATCCGCAACTACGAAAGAAGAATTAAGACAACGTCTAACCATAGCATTAAACTAGTGGATCCAAATCAGCCCCTTACGAAGCAACGCATAGACTAGGGTTTAAGCTTCTGTCACTCTAGCAACCCATCATCTACTTACTACTCTCCAATGCCTTCCTCTAGGCCCAAATATGGTGAAGTGTTATGTAGTCGACGTTCACATAACACCACTAGAGGAAAAACAACATACAACATATCAAAATACCGAACGAATACCAAACTCACATGACTATTAGCAGCATGACTTATCCCATGTCCTCAGGAACAAAAGTAACTACTCACAAAGCATAATCATAATCATGATCAGAGGTATAATGAATAGCATCAAGGATCTGAACATAAACTCTTCCACCAAGTAATCCAACTAGCATCAACTACAAAGAGTAATCAACACTACTAGCAACCTTACAAGTACCAATCGGAGTCCCGAGACGGAGATTGGTTACAAGAGATGAACTAGGGTTTGGAGAGGAGATGGTGCTGAAGAAGATGATGAATGAGATGACTCCCCTCCGACGAGAGGAGTGTTGGTGATGACGATGACGATGATTTCCCCCTCCGGGAGGGAAGTTTCCCCGGCAGGATCGTCCTGTCGGAGCTCTAGATTGGATCTGCTCAAGTTCCGCCTCGTGGCGGCGGAGAATCCACGAAAAAGCTCCACCCTAATTTTTTTCCGGACGAAACCCTTCATATAGCAAAAGAGGGGGGGTCAGTGGGCCACCAGGGTGCCCACAAGCTCTGTTTCCGCGGCCAGGGGGGTAGGCCGCGGCAACCACGCTTGTGGGCCCTGGTTGCTCCCCTCTGTCACTTCTTTCGCCTAGTATTTTTTATATAATCCCAAAAATCCACGTTGATTTTGAGGGCATTTGGAGTTGCGCAGAATAGAGGACTCAGACTTGCTCCTTTTCCAGTCCAGAATTCCAACTGCCGGTATTCTCCCTCTTCAAATAAACCTTTCAAAATAAGAGAGAAAGGGCATAAGTAAGGTTCCACAAAGTATAATAACAGTCCATAAAGCGATAAATATCAACATGAAAGCATGATGCAAAATGGACGTATCAGTCACCAACACAATGACTCAATTTTGCTTATATCGTCACCGAACCTTAAGTGTGTAGACCGTGTGGGTTCAAGAACTATGCAGACATGACCGAGACACTCTCCGATCAATAAGAAATAGCGGGACCTGGATGTCCATATTGGTTCCTACATATTATACGAAGATCTATATCGATCAAACCTCGATGTCAAGGATTCAATCAATCCCATATACAATTCCCTTTGTCCATCAGTATGTTACTTGCCCGAGATTCGATCATCGGTATCTCCATACCTAATTCAGTCATTACGTAATACAAAATCCCATGACTAACTCTTTAGTCACATTGCTTGCAAGCTTGTTGTGATGTTGTATTACTTAGTGGGCCATGAGATACTTCTCCGTCACACGGAGTGACAAATCCCAGTCTTGATCCATGCCAACTCAACAGACACCCTTGAAGATACCTGTAGAGCACATTTATAGGCACCCAGTTACGTTGCGACGTTTGATACACCCAAGGTACTCCTCCGGTGCCAGTGAGTTGCATGATCTCATGATCACAGGAATAGATACTTGACATGCAGAAAAACAATAGCAATAAACTGACACGATCATATGCTACGTTCATACTTTGGGTCTTGTCGATCATATCATTCTTCTAATGATGTGATCCCGTTATCAAATGACAACTCATGTCTATGGCCAGGAAATCTTGACCATCTTTGATCAACGAGCTAGTCCATTATAGGATAGCTAGGGACAGTGTGTTCTCTATGTATCCACACATGTATTTGAGTTTCCATTCAATACAATTCTAGCATGGATAATAAACGATTATCATGAACAAGGAAATATAATAATAGCTACTTTATTATTGCCTCTAGGGCATATTTCCAACACCAAGGGCTCGTGAACGAAGAGCTCACTGTTGCTTAGAAGGTTGTGCAACAGACAGAGAAGATACGCCATGAAAAGGCTCTTTTTCAAGAGCAATGTACACAAACTCACAGCTGCGCAGATTCAAGGATATCAGCTGATCATGAAAGATTTGAAGGCTGAGTTTGATAGATGCTATGAAGTTTTCAAAGGCGTCCTGAAGTGTCTCAAGAAGAAGGTTGTGCAGATGGTAAATGCTCACAATTAAATGCTGAAGTGCAAAGCACTTGGTCAGCCTGCCCTTGACCCAAGAATCATGTAAAGTCAAGGCAAGGCTCATTGTCTTCGAGCCAGCCTACCTCAACTCAGCAACACATGCCAAGCATTGTCTTCCCCGTTGGCTTCTCACACACAAGAACACCCACTCCTTCCTCTGCTGTAATCAGCAAGAAGACCAAGCAAGCTAAAGCTGAAGCTAATAAACAAAAGTCTGCTCCTGCTTCCAAAACTCAACGTGTTAAGCGGTTGAAGACAAAGAAGACTAAATCTTCGAGCTCTGCCTAAGTACCTGATACGTCTCCAACGTATCTACAATTTTTGATTGTTCCATGCTATTACATTATCAACTTGGGATGTTTTATATGCATTTATATGTTATTTTATATCATTTTTGGGACTAACCTATTAACTCAGTGCCCAGTGCCAGTTTCTGTTTTTTTCGTGTTTTTGACCTTTTTCAGATAAGAATATTAAACGGAGTACAAACGGAATAAAACCTTCGGGGTGATTTTTTCCATAATAGAAGGGATCTAGAAGACTTGAGAACCAAGGAAGAGGGCCATGGAGGAGGCCACGAGCCCCCTAGGCGTGCCCCAGGGGGGGCCTAGCAGGCTCGTGGGCCCCCCGTGCCTCCTTTACCCTACCTCTTTCGCCTATAAATTCCCTAAAATCCTCAAACCAACACAGAGAGCCACGAAAATACTTTTCCGCCGCCGCAAGTTCTGTTTCCACGACATCCCATCTGGGACCGTTCTGGTGCCCTCCCGGAGGGGGATTCGGACACGGAGGGCTTCTTCATCAACACCATTGCCTCTCCGATGATGCGTGAGTAGTTCACCACAGACCTTCGGGTCCATAGCTAGTAGATAGATGGCTTCTTCTCTCTCTTGGATCTTCAATACAAAGTTCTCCATGATCTTCATGGAGATCTATCCGATGTAACTTTCTTTTGCGGTGTGTTTGTCGAGATCCGATGAATTGTGGATTTATGATCAGATTATCTATTAATATTATTTGAGTCTCCTCTCATTTCTTATATGCATGATTTCGTATCCTTGTAATTCTCTTCGAGTTATGGGTTTCGTTTGGCCAACTTGATCTATAATTTTTGCAATGGGAGAAGTGCTTGGTTTTGGGTTCATATCGTGCGGTGTCCTCACCTAGTGATAGAAGGGGTAGCGAGGCACACATCATGTTGTTGCCATCAAGGGTAAAAAGATGGGGTTTATATCATATTGCATGAATTTATACCTCTACATCATGTCATCTTGCTTAAGGTGTTACTCTGTTTGTTATGAACTTAATACACTAGATGCATGCTGGATATCGGTCGATGTGTGGAGTAATAGTAGTAGATGCAGAAAGTATCGGTCTACTTGTCTCGGACGTGATGCCTATATGTATGATCATTGCCTTTGATATCGTCATGACTTTCCGCGATTCTATCAATTGATCGACAATAATTCGTTCACCCACCGTAATATTTGCTATCATGAGAGAAGCCTCTAGTGGAAACTATGGCCCCGGGTCTATTTTACACATTATATATTCAGATCTACATACAAAAATACCAAAAATACCTTGCTGCACTTTTATTTATTTATTTATATTTACCTATTATCACTATCAGATCTCACTTTACAAGTAATCGTAAAGGGATTGACAACCCCTTTATCGCGTTGGGTGCAAGTCTGTTTGTCTTTGCGCAGGTGCCTTGGTTCCTCATCTTGATACTCCTACTGGATTGATACCTTGGTTCTCAAACTGAGGGAAATACTTATCTCTACTTTGCTGCATCACCCTTTCCTCTTCAAGGGAAAAACCAACGCAAGCTCAAGAAGTAGCAGTACCCCAGCGCCCTCCAGCTTCATCCGCAAAACCGCGTACCCGTTTGGAGCAACTTCTTGTGACGCCAATCTCAATGGCTCCTCCTACCTCAGAAAATGTTGAGATTCAAGTTGTTCTACATGAGTATGCTACCACACAGGTTGAGACAACTTACGATGCACCACCTGCTGACACCACCGCAGCTGAAGACATTGCACTACGTGCTACTTAAGACATTGCTTCTCTTGAAGTCAATGTTCAAAGAGAGACTGACCCAATACCTCAACTGGATGCCCCAGTGATATCATCGCCACTACAAGAAGACAATGAGTATGTGGACATTGGCACTCCTCCAAGGCGAGATGTGCCAGAAACTATTTCAGACTCTCCGCCAAGTCCTTTCCCGATACTTGTGGCAAGACTGCGAGAATCACCATTTTCACCAATGGAGGATGAAGCCCCTGAGCCTGCATCACCTTTCAAAAGGCTTTGCAAAGGACCAAGGCTAGCCCCTCCCGTGATGCAAAGCATTCCTGACAATGAAGTGTGTGTGACTCCTACCACGCCAGTCGATGAAGTACTCACGCTTGAATACATTCCTCGTGATCTTCCTGAAGTCGAAGTCAAAGCTGCTGAAGATATTGCTGCCAGTGATGATGTTGCACTTGATGACCCTCCTATGCATGCTACACCATCCACCGATGACAATGTTGAAAACATTGTGATGGATCACAAGAGGGAAGGAGAAATTTTCCCTACCAGCTGTCCAAGGCTTGAAACATGTGTAAGAATGGGCCCGCAATATTAATTCAACATCTTTCAGCGCCCAGGAGTTATGAAGCCTATGCCCAAGATACCAAGCATTCATCACCAAGGACCAGGTCATCCCATTCTCTTTAGTGTACAACGTTTCAAACTGAACACTACTTTTTTTCACTCTCATAGGAATCCGTACACGAAGCTAAAGATCCAATCTGACATGTTCTGGAGCATGCCTCAACAAGATTACTATTCTGCTGTGCTCTATGAACAGAACCATATCTTTTCTCATAAGCACCTTAGCTTTGAAGCAATGAGTGGTTTTCCTTGTTTTGATCAAGCCGTCGATTGTCTTCGAGATGTTGGACTTGTGTCATTTGTTACTCACCATGAAGATTGGAATGAAGAAATGATTCTTCAATTTTATGCAACACTCCACATCACTGTCTATGGAAGAGACGTGAACATGTGGAAAGTGGATTTCATGATTCAAGATGAATATGTCCAAGCTCATGCCATGGAATTCTTCGCCACCACACCACTTGCCGTACCTGGTGGAGACTTAGATCCATGATCTGTCGCTTACGCTAAAGCCACTCATAGCATATTTCAGTCACCTGAGCTAGATATGACTGCCATCTTACTCTGATGAAGCCTTTGGCCCGAGAAGCTAATATGCCCACAAGATTCTTTGTTAATAATATCCAGTATCTACCAAGAACTATATACCATATTCTACGTCATACCATATGGCTGATAAAGGGCATTCATCTTCAAGAAAGCTACAAGGTGCGTTGAAGACATGGGTCTATAACAATGTCTATGTCATCAGGTTCGATATTCAAGATCTATTTCTGAGAAAAACTGGCTACAAATAGCATCAATCTATTTGAATACAAGACCTTTGCACCATGGATCACGCGCTTCATTGAGCGCCGCACAAATACAAGGTTTATACCTTCTGCTCGCAATCAAGGCATATATCTTCCTGATGTTGAAGTCATTCACGAAGATATCTATCCATCCAAGGCCAAGAATCCCATTGTTGAAGGTACCAGTGGCATTGCTGATGTTGAAGGGGTTCACATTCCATCTGATCCATCCAGAGCTAGGCTGATTTTCTCTTCTGGGCGCCCTTAGCCAAGTGTGACTGACGCTGAAGCCACTGCAAATGTATATCCACAACCTAGAAGGGAGCGTGCCATAAATGACCAAGAACTTCTCGTATCTGTGATTCAGAAGCAAGATCATCATCATGAGTGGAAAAGGAGACAAATGCATGCACTCGTAACTGACATCAATCACATACACAACCTCTCCACCAAGAAATCTTTTGTTGCACATGAAAATTGCACGCGTTCTTGGAAAACATTGTCTTTCTTGGCTCCCGAGGAAGATCTTCGTGGGGGACGGGTTTGCTAAACGCTTGAAATTTGGTGCCCCTCCTCCTTGTATGGAGAAATGGCGCAAGACGCCATACCTCGAAGACAATGACTTCTCTTCATCGACAGAATCCGTCCTAGCCAATCTTGCCCGTGACGAAGCTGAAGACGTCACTTCCCCTCCCGCACCAACAACTCGCATCGTCACTGCACCAACTCAGCCTCCACCAACCTCCAATGACAGAGCTGAACCAACATCTTCACGTCATGGGGACGAGTAGTTCCCAATATCTTTGCCCTTTTTGGTCCTTCAATAACAAAGGGGGAGAAGCATTGGTTGATTGTATTCGAATGGGTCTATATGGGTTGGGTGCTGCTATTTTTGTTAAGTTTACAACTCTCTTCCAAACATTTGTGCTTTTGGGTTGTAAAACTTAAGTCCCGATGGACATCAGCACATTCCTTATGATGAAGTACGGGACTTAGGGGTCCTCGGTATGCTTACCTATTTCTATGGGTCAGACTCCTCGGCTATCCTATTACCATTATTGGACTGTGGATAAATAAAGTGATGATGTATCCAAGATGGACTCTTCCAAAGACTTGGTGTGCACCGTACGGTCACGTGCTAATCGACATGTTCCGTCCCTGTTGTAATCGACGTTGTGTAACCCTAGCACCCCTGGTATTTATATAAACCGTAGGGCTTTAGTTCATAGGAAAAGTTAAGAACATTACTCCTACGGTTTTAGACCACAACATACAATCTCGAGGTAGATCAACTCTGTACTTGCTACTCCACCATCAATATAAACAATAGCAGGACGTAGGGTTTTAACTCTATCAAGAGGGCCCGAACCTGGATAAACACCTTCTCCTTTGTCTGATGTTACCCACCGATCCAAGGTCTATAGTTTGGGACCTGTCGGGGATATACCCCGCGGTGCAACCTGGCTTGATGTATGACCCGCCAAGGACTTGGTGACTCACCGGCAAGTCAGCAGTGACCCGGCGGGCGACTCATACTTGACTCCAGTCGAAGGGAAGGGCAATATGTTCCTAGTTGCAATATTTACTGTCGGCATCTCATGACATAAAATTCATATCTAATGGAGAAAATGGATTATGGGATGAAGTACCATTGGTGTTCTCTTACACTCATCATGGATATTGCATGGACTTTCTTATTGAAGCATTTAAAAGGAAATTGGACGATGCATGGACTGAAGAAGTACAAAGATGCTATGGTTGAGTTTCTTGAGAGGGCCATATTTTCATGCACATTTGGGGTCAATCACTATATGGAACGAATTGAATGGCTTTTGGAGATCAAACTTCAGCTAGGGTAAAATAAAGGACATCGTGTCGTGGAGGATGGATCGAATAGTGCTATATACAGAGCTAGTAATCCTGGCTATTACTTCTCTGTCCAAATCAAGATCAATAGGAGAATAAGCGACAATTACTCATTATGATAGCGGTGTCATACTTCCAGCACGAAGCTCGTGTCAATCAACGGCGCGAGCGACTTACTAGCCGCGATGACCTACAACATCACGGGAAACTCACCGCCCGAGACGGCTTACAACGACGGGGCCAGCTCTCACGTCCGCACGACCAAGGCAACTTACAACGCTGCGACCGTTTCTCGAGTCCGTGCCAAATCGCCACACAACTCTTGCATTCAAATCAACCCTCCGGTGCAGTGCTCGCTTATACGAGCCGCCCAACAAATGGACGCTAGTCGCCGCCCCATGGTCCGGTTTACATCAACCCGCCGGTGCAGTGCTCACCTGTACGAGCCGCCCAATAGACGTGTGCAAGCCGCTGCCATAGCGGTTGAGACGACATCAACATATCGGTGCAGTGCTCTCTTATACGAGCCGCCGAACAGACGCGCGCAAACTGTCGTCCCCACGGTCCAATCTACATCAACGTATGTGTGCAGTGCTTGCCTGTACGGGCCGCCCAATAGACGTGCAAGCCGCCGTCCCCACGGTTTGTTCTCCATCAACATATCAAAAGAGACATGAGAACTTGTCATGAAGAAAACATCCCTGGTGAAAGCTACAAATTGAGCCGGCCATCATTGAGCCGATAATTCAATGCAAGCACCAAAAGAACAGGAAAGTGACCCTGGAGGAACCACGAGAGCCAGACTACCTGAGAATTAAGCACGGTTCAAAGGTGTATTCATTCAATTTGGCCATGATATTTGCCAAGGACGTAAGATGAGCGTCAATAAGATTATCGCCTCACTGCATCGTCTCCAATCTGGACTCGGGGGCTACACAGGCATGGCTCGACAGATTCAACCGGGCTGAATAATTCAAGAACCCCGGGTCATTACACTGAAGTTAAGCCGGTCCCGACGGCTGCTGCCTCATTAGCGGGTGATTCATAAGGTGTACAAGAAGACAAGTCGCCATGATGCGACCGTCCAAACATGGGTGCCAGACCTTATTGGCGGATGATTCATAAGCCGTTCAAGAATGGACGCTATCAGTATCAAAGAGGATAAGTTGCCATGATGCACTTTTTCAAACATGGGTACTGGTAAGCCAAAGAGGACCAAAGTTGCCACGTTGCATGGTTCAAACATGGGCGCCTTATATGATTTTGAGGATTAAGTCGGCTTACTTGGGGGCTACTATTTCCCAAGTAGTTTTGCAGTAAGAGCGTAAACGCTTATGTAATCCTATGTCTGACTTTTCCCTAATCATAGGTCACTTGGGGGCTTCTACTCACCGAGTTCATCCTGAATACCCTCTTGGCTAGCGAAAAATTAACACATTACAATGGTTATACTGGATTGTATGTTTGGCGACTCGCCCTATGGTCCCATGTACTCTTGGCGAGTCAATCCGGTTTTGGACCCTGAACTTGCCTTGGTTAAAACATGAAGGGTGCCTACGAGAGCCGGCATATGGAAAATAGACAAACCATGGGTTCACTGAACCTGCTTCACTAAAGCTTGAATCGCGCATGATCAGCCGGTCTAAACAACTAAGGATGTTGCAAAAGCCTATTTAGGGTAGCATTGGAGCCTTGCAAGCTCGTCCTACCCTGCTGTGACTCATTGAGCCGGCCGTCGTGGCTCACTGGGCCGTCTTAACTCTTTCGGGTACCACTAGAGCCTTACGAGCTCGTCCTACTCGTCGTGACTCACTGAGCCAACTTATTTAAAATAACTTGATGCCATACTATGGTGTTGCCAGCATTATTCTATCACATACATGCATCATATTGCATTGCATCATGCATCATACATACATATCATGTCGGTCTTCAAATCAGGTCAAAGCATAAATTTTTGTAGGAGCAAATAAATCTTTGATAACCAATGTGGCTGGATTTTCATCATGGTTTATCATAAACAATGTCAACTAATTGGGGTTTTTAAGCCAGCTCGGAAGAATTGATTATTTTAGAAGAGACGCCCTATCACATATAATGCTGGGTCATCCAATTGACCGGCTCTTGGATTTCTTTAACTTGTGCTCTGTATTAAACTACAACACTTATGGATTTCTCCACCATATATTTTTGGGGTTACATTGCAACCACGGTCAAGAATTTCTTTCATCACAAAGGCATCATTAGAGTGGATATGATTTTATTTTACAATGGAATGAATAGTCCGAGTCGCTACAGGCACACGACCCGGCACTTGGGGGCTACATTATTCAAATAAAGATTACATCAAAGTATGAAAGTCCCATGTTGCTGCAAGCATGCACCATGACACTTGGGGGCTAATGCAATCCGCTTTTCAAATCATCACATCATCAATAGACCCGGCTACCTCAAGGAGATAAGTCGGCCCTGGAGGGCTACATGTCGCTTTTTATTCAAGTATGGATTCAAGGAATAACCGGTTCATCATTTTTGTAATGACCCACCCCTTGGGGGCTACACATTGCTGCTCAAGGTTACATCAGCAGATTTACAAAGTCCCTGCTCATTATTGCATAATGACCCGACCCTTGGGGGATACATCATATGATGTTTTATTTTCAAAGGAGAAAATCTGGAAGTTCCGAGTCGCCGCAAGCAATCAACCCAGCACTTGGCGGCTACACTATTCAGATCAAAATTTCTAAAGTCCCAGGTTGTTGCAGGGAAGACAACTCGGCACTTGGGGGCTACAACACTCAGTTGTTTCAAAGATCATGAGGTCCAAATTGAAGACCCAACCCATCACACACTGATGAGCCGGCCCTTGGGGGCTACACGAGCTGAAGCTTTATAAGTATAAGATGATTACAAGTCACAGGCTGCTGAAGGCAAGACAACCCGACACTTAGGGGCTACATGGTCAAAGACATTATTGCAAATCTCCAAGTCATCATGAGCTGCTAAACTTGGAGCTTGGGGGCTCAGGTAATATGGATATATCAAAAAATTGAAGAGCACTTTCAAGATGTTAATTATGAGAAAGACCGTCTCAGCATATTTTTATCTAGTTGAAGCATTGAAAGACCGGTTCAGCATTACATGGATTTCTTTATCCCCAATAATTTGATCAAGTCAATTCGAGACCAGTTGTTTGACGGGGCGTTAGTAACCCGCCATTATCAATCATAACCCGCTAAAGCAAAGAGAAGCTGGTTCAACATTGCATGGATTTCTTATTCCCCAAATTTACATCAAGCCAAAGCATTGAAGGCCGATTCAATGGCATATGTATTTTATTGTGGAGGACACGTACCTGCAAAATGATTGAACACAATTCAAAGAACAAACCCGGATTTTTCAAGGAGCCACTTCAGTAAATCAAGACGGCCAGAGGAGCAAGCCGGTCCCTTAACATATTTATTATTCTTATTTCAGGAGCTTATCATGAATAAATTCAAGCTAACCCGGGGCTAATGTCGAGGATATACCCCGCAGTGTAACCCGGCTTGAAGTATGACCCGCCAAGGACTTGGCGACTCACCGGCGACTCAGCGGTGACCTGGCGGGTGACTCATACTTGACCCCACAGGCGACTCAGACAAATGACGAAGGCCCAAGGCCAGGCATACACCGTGGCATAAGGCAGCTCATAGAGAGGCCAGGAGCGCCGACTCACAAGAGAAGGCCCAATAAGAGGAGAGACTCCTTCACAAAGGAAACAAGACCCAGATTAGGATTCAAGAGATACTAGTCCTATTCCTACTCCTAGTAGGACTCTACATGTAAACCTACCCCTTCCACTTATATAAGGGGGGTAAGACGCCCCAAGAGGGACAGATTCACAACTTAGGTCTAGACAAGACAAATCATGAGATAGACAGATTAGACACCCACGATATTAGAGGTGGCGAGTCTGCACCCGTGTAATCGAGATCATCATCTTCATCAATGAAACACAAGCAGGACGTAGGCTTTTACCTCCATCGGAGGGGCCGAACCTGGGTAAACTCACGTCTCTCGATTCCGACCAACCCCTCTCAAGCCGCCACATGGTTGCGATGGCCTCGCACCTAATTCCTTGCACGAGGACATATGCCGTGGCAAAACCACGACAGGACCCCCTACCCGAGATCCGCCGGTTTCGACACCGACACCTTACTCATCGTATCTTTGGCGCTACTTCATTTCATAACATATGCGCTCAAAGTCATTGTGCAGACGCCCATTTTTCATCATGCATTTCATTATCTTCATGATTATCTTCAAATGCATAGTGATTGGATTCCAAGATTTGGGGGAGATTTCCACTAACTACAACCTGCCATGTGATTTTGCATTCAAAGCAAAAAAAAATCATAAGCACATCTTCACGTGGAGGTCTCTATATCTTGCAATCATGATCTCCAAGTATTTATCTTCAAATATATTTTCCCCGTTCAAAACTTCAAACATGTTGTCATCAATCACCAAAAAGGGGGAGATTGTAAGTGCATCTAGTGCCACCCTTTGTTGGTTTTGGAGTATTGAAGACAAACGTGGTTGATGGACTAATGTGTTTGTGAGAGTTCACAGGATAACACAGATAGAAGTCCTTGGAGATTGGATTCAGCCGTCGAAGACGACCCCCAAAAATGTTCGAAGACATTGATGATGACCGAAGCCATTGGTGGTGTGCGAAGATAATCGCTTGAAGATAATGACACGCGAAGGCGAAGTATTTTGTTGTTTTGTTTCTTCCATCTAGAGTCATGGGAACAACAGTACTGTGAAGTGGGGTCGATGTGATTTATGTCAGATGCTGATGTAATGCTCGACCCACATTCACCTATGTCTTTGAGCGAAGACAATGAGAGGAAATCTCTTCCAGAGTTGTTGTGTGAGCATTACTTGCAACCCAAGTAATGTTGTCGTGTGTGTCTTTGAAATCCGACCATTGGAACACGTGTCGGTTGGCCATTGACCGAGGGTGATTTCGGTCACATCAAGTAGGGTTGCCTGTTGGCTATAAATATCACACCCCATCACCTTAAGCTGGTGGCTACTCAGAGTTGATACGACTGTTGTTTTGGAGCAACTCACCTTGAAGACATTGAGAGAGAGAGAGAGAGAACTATTCTACGAGGATAAACCCAAACACCTAGAGCCAGAGTGTTTGAGCATTGTCGAGGCCATTCTGTTATGAGAGAATCGAAGACTTGTTACACTTGAAGACCGTGATCTTCCAGACGGTTTGGTGTCATGGTCTAGTGCATCCAAGAGTCATTGTGGATTGCCCTGTCACCATGGTCTAGATCAATCCAAGATTCATTGTGGATTGCCGGGTGACCATGGTCTAGATCAATCCAAGATTCATTGTGGAAGACGGGTGACCAAGTTTGTACGGGTGTCGGAAATCCCCCCTGAAGACTTATCTGAGTAATTGGGCATTGTTTGAGAGACTTCGGCTCAAGGGGATGTAGGTGAAGCGAGGTCTAAGCTTCCCCAACCAGACATACAGTTGTCACAACAACTGGAACTGGTCCAACAAATCTCGTGTCTTTCTCAAGCTACTCGTTCTATCTTTCACACTCTTTACTTAATGTACCGTGAAGCCATTGCTTGATCACCTCACCCCGAGGACATTCTCTGAAGACATTCCCAACTGTTGTTTATCGTCACACTATCTAAGTTTATCACTGATCTATGCAAAGCATGCAATACTACGAAGACATCCAATCATACAAATTGCCTATTCACCTCCCCCTCTAGTCGATAACTAGCACTTTCAAGATCCGACCTCGCGGTTACACGGACGTGTGTGAGTCAGATGCACGACCATGTGACACATGACGCGTGTGATCCATCATGACACACGACATGTCACATGTGTCGGACTGGGCACACGGACATGTGCCAACAAGGAAAGTTCCTGTTGGGCCGATGAGGACGCATGTGTTGGGGAACGTCGCATGGGAAACAAAATTTTCCTACGCGCACGAAGACCTATCATGGTGATGTCCATCTATGAAAGGGGATGAGTGATCTACGTACCCTTGTAGATCGTACAGCAGAAGCATTAGTGAACGCGGTTGATGTAGTGGAACGTCCTCACGTCCCTCGATCCGCCCCGCGAACCGTCCCGCGATCCGTCCCACGATCTAGTGCCGAACGGACGGCACCTCCGCGTTCAGCACACGTACAGCTCGACGATGATCTCGGCCTTCTTGATCTAGCAAGAGAGACGGAGAGGTAGATGAGTTCTCCGGCAGCGTGACGGCGCTCCGGAGGTTGGTGGTGATCTAATCTCAGCAGGGCTCCGCCCGAGCTCCGCAGAAACGCGATCTAGAGGAAAAACCGTGGAGGTATGTGGTCGGACTGCCGTGGCAAAAGTTGTCTCAAATCAGCCCTAATACCTCAGTATATATAGGAGGGAGGGGGAGGGAAGAGGCAGCCTCAAACCCTCAAGGGTTGGCCGAAATTGGAGGTGGAGGAGTCCTACTCCAATCCTACTTGGAGTAGGATTCCACCTTCCCACTTGGAAACTCTTTCCACCTTGTGTTTTTTCCTTCTCAAACCTTATGGGCCTTAGTGGGAACTTATTCCAGCCCACTAGGGGCTGGTTTATCTCTTCCCATAGCCCATGAGACCCCTTGGGGCGTGACACCCCTCCCGATGGTCCCCGGCACCCCTCCCGGCACTCCCGGTACACTACCGATGAGCCCGAAACTTTTCCGGTGACCAAAACAGGACTTCCTATATATCAATCTTTACCTCCGGACCATTCCGGAGCTCCTCGTGACGTCCTGGATCTCATCCGGGACTCCGAACAACATTCGGTAACCAACCATATAACTCAAATACGCATAAAACAACGTCGAACCTTAAGTGTGCAGACCCTGCGGGTTCGAGAACTATGTAGACATGACCCGAGAGACTCCTCGGTCAATATCCAATAGCGGGACCTGGATGCCCATATTGGATCCTACACATTCTACGAAGATCTTATCGTTTGAACCTCAGTGCCAAGGATTCATATAATCCCGTATGTCATTCCCTTTGTCCTTCGGTATGTTACTTGCCCGAGATTCGATCGTCAGTATCCGCATACCTATTTCAATCTCGTTTACCGGCAAGTCTCTTTACTCGTTCCGTAATACAAGATCCCGCAACTTACGCTAAGTCACATTGCTTGCAAGGCTTGTGTGTGATGTTGTATTACCGAGTGGGCCCCGAGATACCTCTCCGTCACACGGAGTGACAAATCCCAGTCTTGATCCATACTAGCTCAACGAACACCTTCGGAGATACCTGTAGAGCATATTTATAGTCACCCAGTTACGTTGCGACGTTTGATACACACAAAGCATTCCTCCGGTGTCCGTGAGTTATATGATCTCATGGTCATAGGAACAAATACTTGACACGCAGAAAACAGTAGCAACAAAATGACACGATCAATATGCTACGTCTATTAGTCTGGGTCTAGTCCATCACATGATTCTCCTAATGATGTGATCCCGTTATCAAGTGACAACACTTGCCTATGGCCAGGAAACCTTGACCATCTTTGATCAACGAGCTAGTCAACTAGAGGCTTACTAGGGACAATGTTTTGTCTATGTATCCACACAAGTATTGTGTTTCCAATCAATACAATTATAGCATGAATAATAAACGATTATCATGAACTAAGAAATATAATAATAACTAATTTATTATTGCCTCTAGGGCATATTTCCAACAGTCTCCCACTTGCACTAGAGTCAATAATCTAGTTCACATCACCATGTGATTCCAACGAATCCAACACCCATATAGTTATGGGTTCTGATCACGTCTTGCTCGTGAGAGAGGTTTTAGTCAACGGTTCTGAAACTTTCAGATCCGTGCGTTCTTTACAAATCTTTATGTCATCTTATAGATGCTGCTACTACGTGCTATTTGGAAATGCTCCAAATATCTACTCTACTATACGAATCCGTTTCACTACTCATAGTTATTCGGATTAGTGTCAAAGCTTGCATCGACGTAACCCTTTACGACGAACTCTTTAACCACCTCCATAATCGAGAAAAATTCCTTAGTCTATTTAGTTACTAAGGATAAATTTCGACCACTGCTAGTGATTCAATCATGGATCACTCTCTGTACCTCTCAACATACTTTGAGTCAAGGCACACATCAGGTGCGGTACACAGCATGGCATACTTTAGATTCTACGGCTAAGGCATAGAAGACGACCTTCGTCTATTCTCTTTATTCTGCCGGGGTCGGGTTTTGAGTCTTACTCAAATTCACACCTTACAACGCAACCAAGAACTCCTTCTTTACTGATCTATTTTGAACTCCTTCAAAAACTTGTCAAGGCATGCATCTTGTTGAAACTTCTATTAAGCGCTTTCGATCTATCTCCATAGATCTTTGATGCTCAACGTTCAAGTAGCGCAATCTAGGTATTCCTTTGAAAAACTCCTTTGAAACAACCTTGTATGCTTTACAGAAATTCTACATTACTCCTGATCCACAATATGTCAACCACATATACTTATCAGAAATTCTATAGTGCTCCCACTCACTTCTTTGGAAATACAAGTTTCTCATAAACCTTGTACAAACCCAAAATCTTTGATCATCTCATCAAAGTATATATATTCCAACTCCGAGATGCTTGCACCAGTCCATTGAAGGATCGCTGGAGCTTGCATACTTGCTAGTATCTTTAGGATCGACAAAACCTCCTGGTTGTATCACATACAATGTTTGCTCAAGGAAACCGTCGAGGAAACAATGTTTTGACATCCTACATGCAATATTTCATAAATAATGCAGCAACTACTAACATAATTCTAACAGATTTTCAGCATCGCTACGAGTGAGAAAGTCTCATCATAGTCAATTGTTTGATCTTGTCGGAAACATCTTTGCGACAAGTCGAGCTTTTCTTAATAGTGACTTATCACTATCATCGTCTGTCTTCCTTTTAAAGATCCATCCTTACTCAATAGTCCTATGACCATCAAGTAGTTCTTCCAAAGTCTACACTTTGTTTTCATACATGGATCCTCTCTCGGATTTCATGGCTTCCAGCCATTTGTCAGAATCTGGGCCCACCATTGCTTTCTCCATAACTCGTAGGTTCACTGTTGCTCAACAACATGACCTCCAAGACAGGGTTACCGTACCACTCTGTAGTAGTACGCGACCTTTGTCAACCTACGAGGCTTGTAGTAACTTGATCCGATGCTCGATGATCACCATCATCAGCTTTCACTTCAATTGGTGTAGGCGCCACAGGAACAACTTCCTGCGCCCTGCTCCACACTGGTCGAAGTGATGGTTCAATAACCTCATCAAGTTCTACCACCCTCCCACTCAATTCTTTCGAGAGAAACCTTTCCTCGAGAAAGGATCCGTTTCTAGAAACAAACACTTTGCTTTCGGATCTGAGATAGGAGATGTACCCAACTGTTTTGGATATCCTATGAAGATGCATTTATCCGCTTTGGGTTCGAGCTTATCAGACTGAAACTTTTTCACATAAGTGTCGAAACCCCAAACTTTCAAGAAACGACAGTTTAGATTTCTCTAAACCTCAATCTATACTGTGTCATCTCAACGGAAATACGCGGTGCCCTATTTAAAGTGAGTGCGGTTGTCTCTAATGCATAACCCATAAACGATAGTGGTAATTCGATAAGAGACATCATAGTATGCACCATACCAAATAGTGCGTGGCTATGACGTTCAGACACATCATCATACTATGATGTTCCAGGTGGCATGAACTGCAAAACAATTTCCACATTGTCTTAACTTTGTACCAAAACTCGTAACTCAGATATTCATTTCCATGATCATATTTTAGACAGTTTATCCTCTTGTTACGACGAACTTCACTCTGAAACGGAATTGAACTTTTCAACATTTTAGACTTGTGATTCATTAAGTAAATACTCTTGTATCTACTCAAATCGTCAGTGAAGTAAGAACATAATGATATCCACTGCGTGCCTCGGCACCCATTGGACTGCATACATCAAAATGTATCACTTCCAACAAGTTACTATCTTATTTCATCTCAATGAAAACAAGGCCTTGCTCATGTGGTATGATTCGCATGTCACTAGTGATTCGAAATCAGGTGAGTACAAAGATCCATCAGCATGGAGCCTCTTCATGCAATTTATACTAACATGACTCAAGCGGCAGTGCCACAAGTAAGTGGTACTATCATCATCAACTCGTATCTTTTTGCACCAATATCATGAACATGTGTAACACTACGATCGAGATTCAATAAACCGTTGAAGGTGATTATTCAAGAAAATAGAGTAACCATTATTCTCTTTAAATGAATAATCGTATTGCAATAAACACGATCCAATCATGTTCATGCTTAACGCAAGCACCAAATAACAATTATTTAGGTTTAACACCAATCCCGATGGTAGAGGGAGCGTGTGACGTTTGATCATATCAATCTTGGAAACACTTCCAACACGTATCGTCACCTCGCTTTTAGCTAGTCTCCGTTTATGCCGTAGCTTTCATTTCGCGTCACTAATCACTTAGCAACCGAACCGGTATCCAATACCCTCGTGCTACTAGGAGTACTAGTAAAGTACACATCAACATCATGTATATCAAATACACTTCTTTCGACTTTTGCCAGCCTTCTTATCTACCAAGTATCTTGAGTTGCTCCACCTCAGTGATTGTTCCCCTCATTACAGAAGCACTTAGTCTCGGGTTTGGGTTTAATCTTGGGTCTCTTCATTAGCGCAGCAACTGTTTTGCCGTTTCACGAAGTATCCCTTCTAGCCCTTGCCTTTCTTGAAACTTAGTGGTTTTACAAACCATCAACTATTGATGCTCCTTCTTGATTTCTACTTTCGCAGTGTCAAACATCGCGAATCGCTCAAGGATCATTGTATGTATCCTTGATATGTTATAGTTCATCACGAAGCTCTCACAGCTTGGTGGCAGTGACTTTGGAGAACTATCACTATCTCATCTGGAAGATTAACTCCCACTTGATTCAAGCGATTGTCGTACTCAGACAATCTGAGCACATGCTCAACGATTGAGCCTTTTCTCCTGTGCTTTGTGGACAAAGAATCTTGTCGGAGGTCTCGTACCTCTTAACAAGGGAACAAGCATGAAATCACAATTTCATCTCTTTAGAACATCACTTATGTTCCGTGACGTTTTACAATGTTTTTGGCGCCTTGCTTCTAAGTCATTAAGTATTTTTGTACTGAACTATCGTGTAGTCATCAGAAACGTGTATGTCGGATGTTCACAACATCCACAGACGACGCTCGAGGTGCAGCACACCGAGTGGTGCATTAAGGACATAAGCCTTCTGTGCAGCAATGAGGACAATCCTCGGTTTTACACACTCAGTCTGCAAAGTTTGCTACTATCAACTTTCAACTAAATTTTCTCTAGGAACATATAAAACAGTAGAGCTATAGCGCAAGCTATATCATAATTCGCAAAGACCATTAGACTATGTTCATGACAATTAGTTCAATTAATCATATTACTTAAGAACTCCCACTCAAAAAGTACATCTCTCTAGTCATTTGAGTGGTACATGATCCAAATCCACTATCTCAAGTCCGATCATCACGTGAGTCGAGAATAGTTTCAGTGGTAAGCATCTCTATGCTAATCATATCAACTATACGATTCATGCTCGACCTTTCGGTCTCATGTGTTCCGAGGCCATGTCTGCACATGCTAGGCTCGTCAAGCTTAACCCGAGTATTCCGCGTGCGCAACTGTTTTGCACCCGTTGTATGTGAACGTTGAGTCTATCACACCCGATCATCACGTGGTGTCTCGAAACGACGAACTGTAGCAACGGTGCACAGTCGGGGAGAACACAATTTCGTCTTGAAATTTTAGTGAGAGATCACCTCATAATGCTACCGTCGTTCTAAGCAAAATAAGGTGCATAAAAGGATTAACATCACATGCAATTTATAAGTGACATGATATGGCCATCATCACGTGCTTCTTGATCTCCATGACCAAAGCACCGGCACGATCTTCTTGTCACCGGCGTCACACCATGATCTCCATCATCATGATCTCCATCAATGTGTCGCCATCGGAGTTGTCGTGCTACTCATGCTATTACTACTAAAGCTACGTCCTAGCAAAATAGTAAACGCATCTGCAAGCACAAACGTTAGTTATAAAGACAACCCTATGGCTCCTGCCGGTTGCCGTACCATCGACGTGCAAGTCGATATTATCTATTACAACATGATCATCTCATACATCCAATATATCACATCACAACGTTGGCCATATCACATCACAAGCATACCCTGCAAAAACAAGTTAGACGTCCTCTAATTTTGTTGTTGCATGTTTTACGTGGTGACCATGGGTATCTAGTAGGATCGCATCTTACTAACGCAAACACCACAACGGAGATATATGAGTTGCTATTTAACCTCATCCAAGGACCTCCTCAGTCAAATCCGATTCAACTAAAGTTGGAGAAACCGACACTTGCCAGTCATCTTTGAGCAACGGGGTTACTCGTAGCGATGAAACCAGTCTCTCGTAAGCGTACGAGTAATGTCGGTCCAAGCCACTTCAATCCAACAATACCGCGGAATCAAGAAAAGACTAAGGAGGTCAGCAAAACGCACATCACCGCCCACAAAAACTTTTTTGTTCTACTCGAGAAGACATCTACGCATGAACCTAGCTCATGATGCCACTGTTGGGGAACGTCGCATGGGAAACAAAATTTTCCTACTCGCACGAAGACCTATCATGGTGATGTCCATCTACGAGAGGGGATGAGTGATCTACGTACCCTTGTAGATCGTACAGCAGAAGAGTTAGTGAACGCGGTTGATGTAGTGGAACGTCCTCACGTCCCTCGATCCGCCCCGCGAGCCGTCCCGCGATCCGTCCCACGATCTAGTGCCGAACGGACGGCACCTCCGCGTTCAGCACACGTACAGCTCGACGATGATCTCAGCCTTCTTCATCCAGCAAGAGAGACGGAGAGGTAGATGAGTTCTCCGGCAGCGTGACGGCGCTCCGGAGGTTGGTGGTGATCTAATCTCAGCAGGGCTCCGCCCGAGCTCCGCAGAAACGCGATCTAGAGGAAAAACCGTGGAGGTATGTGGTCGGACTGCCGTGGCAAAAGTTGTCTCAAATCAGCCCTAATACCTCAGTATATATAGGAGGGAGGGGGAGGGAAGAGGCAGCCTCAAACCCTCAAGGGTTGGCCGAAATTGGAGGTGGAGGAGTCCTACTCCAATCCTACTTGGAGTAGGATTCCACCTTCCCACTTGGAAACTCTTTCCACCTTGTGTTTTTTCCTTCTCAAACCTTATGGGCCTTAGTGGGAACTTATTCCAGCCCACTAGGGGCTGGTTTATCTCTTCCCATAGCCCATGAGACCCCTTGGGGCGTGACACCCCTCCCGATGGTCCCCGGCACCCCTCCCGGCACTCCTGGTACACTACCGATGAGCCCGAAACTTTTCCGGTGACCAAAACAGGACTTCCTATATATCAATCTTTACCTCCGGACCATTCCGGAGCTCCTCGTGACGTCCTGGATCTCATCCGGGACTCCGAACAACATTCGGTAACCAACCATATAACTCAAATACGCATAAAACAACGTCGAACCTTAAGTGTGCAGACCCTGCGGGTTCGAGAACTATGTAGACATGACCCGAGAGACTCCTCGGTCAATATCCAATAGCGGGACCTGGATGCCCATATTGGATCCTACACATTCTACGAAGATCTTATCGTTTGAACCTCAGTGCCAAGGATTCATATAATCCCGTATGTCATTCCCTTTGTCCTTCGGTATGTTACTTGCCCGAGATTCGATCGTTAGTATCCGCATACCTATTTCAATCTCGTTTACCGGCAAGTCTCTTTACTCGTTCCGTAATACAAGATCCCGCAACTTACGCTAAGTCACATTGCTTGCAAGGCTTGTGTGTGATGTTGTATAACCGAGTGGGCCCCGAGATACCTCTCCGTCACACGGAGTGACAAATCCCAGTCTTGATCCATACTAACTCAACGAACACCTTCGGAGATACCTGTAGAGCATCTTTATAGTCACCTAGTTACGTTGCGACGTTTGATACACACAAAGCATTCCTCCGGTGTCTGTGAGTTATATGATCTCATGGTCATAGGAACAAATACTTGACACGCAGAAAACAGTAGCAACAAAATGACACGATCAATATGCTACGTCTATTAGTCTGGGTCTAGTCCATCACATGATTCTCCTAATGATGTGATCCCGTTATCAAGTGACAACACTTGCCTATGGCCAGGAAACCTTGACCATCTTTGATCAACGAGCTAGTCAACTAGAGGCTTACTAGGGACAGTGTTTTGTCTATGTATCCACACAAGTATTGTGTTTCCAATCAATACAATTATAGCATGGATAATAAACGATTATCATGAACTAAGAAATATAATAATAACTAATTTATTATTGCCTCTAGGGCATATTTCCAACAGCATGTTCCTTTGAGTTAGGGTGCATGTGACATTCCACCTTAATAGAAATGATATACTACTTATGTCAACAAGGTGAGCAATGTTGGTATGTGAGGCTAGTATAGACCACATGTCGGCATGTACAACGACTAGAAACTTGTAGGTGCACTAGTGGGTTTGGCTCGGGCGTTACAGTAGCCAGGTAAATCGTGGTGTCATGTGTGCTCTCGTGTTCCATGAAGGTCGTTGGAGACGTGTAGTCTTGCAATTGCATGATTCACGTTAATTGGCTAGGCTATTGTCTTCTCCTTAACTAGTAGATTGGGAAGAACTCATCATAGCTTGGACAATTAGGACTTTTTATGGTGAAACCAACCCAATAGGTTTTAATTCCTAGACTTGGTATTGGTGGTCGTATTTTCTGGATTTATTTCAAGTCTTTCAGTGATGCGTGTTCAGTGAAAAAAGATTCGGGGCCTACACAGTCTTTTGAAGGTGTTTACAGAGATAAGGTGTGCGCATGTCTATGAACCGTGCTTAAAAATACTAGTCACTGAGGGCTATGCGCTTCAAATTCGGGAAAATGAATCAGTAATATACATGTTTGTGACAAAATTGTTCAATTGAAACAAAAAGTGCCAAGCCAAACAAAATATGTGGTCACAAACACTTGCAAAACTTGTTGGCAACATAGTCCGCAAAGTTTACTCGTGTGGCCGCAAATCAAACATACTTTTTGCATGCATATGCAAAGAGTTGCGCATGCGTGTGTGCCTGAATATGATGCTAGTGACTTGCTAAGGACCAGAGTCCTCATTAGCGCGTACTCCTTCCACTGCAACATGCACGACGTGAGGATTTGATCTCGATAACTAACACAATAATTTACATGTTGGGTTACCCAAAATTGTCTGGATTCTTCTTTAAAAACATCTTCTTCTTTTTGCTATTTCGTAATCATCACTTGCTCATAGGGTCAAAATTCACAATCAAAATACGTCATACGCGCAACTTGCAACGGAAGGCAGTAGCGTGCATGCACAGAGTGTGAAAGGACGTGTATGGGTGTGAGCGAGTGAGTGACGTCGTGAATGTGGTGCTAGTGTGGTCGTGTACATTTCCTTAATATGCACCTGAAAATCCCTGCCTAGCTTTCCTTCTATATAAACCCATGCCATCCTTGCAGCATTTGGGCAAGCGAGAAGTAGCTTAAGCAACACGTAGCCTTGCCACACACTCTGAGCTCTAGCTCTAGGCGCCGTACACTCCCACAGCCTAACCATGTCTCTGTCCACGTTAATCCTCGCACTCCTCGCCATGAGCAGCGCCGTGGCCGCTCCCCGTGCGCTGGCGGCGCGGCAGCTCGCCGGCGACGAAGCCATCACCGTCGAGGCTGCCATGGTGTCGAGGCACGAGAAGTGGATGGCGGAGCACGGGCGCACGTACGCGAACGAGGAGGAGAAGGCGCGGCGGCTGGAGGTATTCCGCGCCAACGCCAAGCTCATCGACTCGTTTAACTCCGCGGAGGACAGCACCCACCGGCTGGCTACCAACAGGTTCGCCGACCTCACCGACGAGGAGTTCCGCGCCGCGAGGACCGGCCTCCGGCGCCCGCCGGCGGCCGCGGCTGGCGCCGGGAGCGGCGCTGGGAGGTTCAGGTACGAGAACTTCAGCCTGGCCGACGCGGCCGGGAGCATGGATTGGAGGGCCATGGGCGCCGTCACCGGCGTCAAGGACCAAGGCTCTTGCGGTACGTACGATCAACACGACAACACTGTCATTGAGCCAAAGAAATAAAACACGACAACACTGTCATTGAGCAAAAAAAACACACGACAACACTGTCACGCACGCTACTGCAGATGCATCCATATATTAATTAAGCTACAGAACATTGCAAGCACCTGAACAATTACCACCTGAATCGAACTTTTTTAGATTTCTAAATAAAAATGTTGTAAGAGAATTTGCAAGTGACAACACGCGCGTACGGTCAAACGGGAAAGTAAAAAAATGACGTGAGATTCTACCGGGATGACCAGAGTCTACAAACAAGTCATGCGTGCACTTTTCGGTCAGCCCAGACAGCAAGAGGGTCAACGTTAACTTTACTTCAATGATTGGAGTAGAGTACATTCTTAATTGTTCATTTCCGACATGTCCTAAACTTAATTGGCTCTGTTTCATCGTCTAATCAAATAAGTGTGGGGTGACATCCATATGCAGGTTGCTGCTGGGCGTTCTCGGCGGTGGCGGCGGTGGAGGGGCTGACGAAGATCCGCACGGGGCGGCTGGTGTCGCTGTCGGAGCAGCAGCTGGTGGACTGCGACGTGTACGGCGACGACGAGGGCTGCGCCGGCGGCCTCATGGACAACGCCTTCGAGTACATGATCAACCGCGGCGGTCTGACCACGGAGTCGTCCTACCCGTACCGCGGCACGGACGGGTCGTGCCGCCGCTCGGCGTCGGCCGCGTCCATCCGGGGGTACGAGGACGTGCCGGCCAACAACGAGGCGGCGCTGATGGCGGCCGTGGCGCACCAGCCCGTGTCCGTGGCCATCAACGGCGGCGACAGCGTGTTCCGGTTCTACGACAGCGGCGTGCTGGGCGGGTCCGGCTGCGGCACGGAGCTCAACCACGCCATCACGGCGGTCGGGTACGGCACGGCGAGCGACGGCACCAAGTACTGGATCATGAAGAACTCGTGGGGCGGGTCGTGGGGCGAGGGCGGCTACGTCAGGATCCGCCGCGGTGTCCGCGGCGAGGGCGTCTGCGGCCTCGCCCAGCTCGCGTCTTACCCTGTCTAGCTAGCTGATTCGGTCAGTGGTGCACGTCACTGGCTGGCTGGCTACGCTACGCTATAAGCACCGTGCGTACCTGACACATCCATGGCTCATCCGATCGACTAAACTAGCTAGTACATAAATAATCTAAAATTAATTAAGATTGTATGTGTGTGTGTACATATAGATGTGTAGTAGTAGATGATAAATAGCTACTGTGACGACCCAAGCAAGTACAGTATGTGCGGGGTTGTTTGTATTGTATACGTAGCTGCGTCTGCATTTATCATGAAATCATGATGAATTTGTACAGATTGGCTTGTAGGAAGTTGTGACTACAGAACATGTATTGGGTTGCATATTTCACCGCAAAGGAAATATATATACAGAAGACGTATTGGATTGCGTACTTCACCGTTGCATATACACTGTTCCATTGCTGGTTGCCGTACTAGCTACGTACATCGACAGTGATGGTGTTCATGCTGACAGTGGATGGCCATGTAGCTATTTGACTCATCGCGTGGAGTGCATCCAAAAACGACTTTATCAGCTCGGAGCGGCCTAGAGCCACTGGACCATGTTTCACTGTTTCCGTCATGGTCTTGTGTGTGCACGACATTCACACGTCGGGCGGACAAACGACGTTGCTCTGTTTCTTGGCGGCCGCGAACTGGCTGGATTGGCACTGCAACAGGATCAGAAGAGCAGGGTGGGGAAGAGCCGGAGGAGGATAACTGGACGAGTTCATTCCGATAGTCTCCCTTCATATGGAAATGGAACCCGCACGGATCCTGGCCGGTGGGCATATGAATGGCCTAGCTTTGATTTTGTAGGTGTGCAGAGGTTGAGATTGAGAATTGACATATTTGGCTTGGCCCGGCTAGCAAACAGCCGTATCTCTCCTTAGAGCATCTACACCATGTACACCAAAGAGATAAATATACTAGCAGTCATTGAAGTTGAGAGTGAGGCACACTACGATCACTGAACTTCGGAATACGCTTAATACGGTCATTGAATACGAGTTGCAGTGATTATACGGTCATTGGTTCATCGTAGAGCTCCGTATTTTGTCCGGTTGACCGGTCAAAATAGCCTTCTGGCCCTGCCACAGCACCCCGCCACCGTCCCCTCGTGCACGCCGCCGCTGTCGCCCAGCTCCAGCGACACGGTCCACTGCGTTGCGGCCAGCGCGAGCTAGTCGGCCTACAACTCCCCCGCCTTGCCCGTTGCGTCGTACCTCATCTTCTCGCAGGTCTCGGGCGGAGCGGGGTTCCTCTGCGGCGGCGTCGACGCGGTCCCAGGTGGCGGCGGCGTCCCCGCGTTCTTCTATTGGCCCCCGGCGGCCCCGGGGTAGCTCACGCGGGTGTACAGGGGGCCCGACCAACTCCTGGATGTCAACGGCCCCGTTCAATCACGGGTAGTCGGTCGCCACGATGGAGGGAGGAGGCGGAGGAGGGGGCGGGGGCGACGGTGCGGTCGCCTGTGCTGCCGTGAGCCGCTCTTAGGCGGCAACTGGTGCTGCGACGTGCTAACGGAAGGCGACGGGGTCGATGATGGAGATGGAGCCGATGCTTGTGCCGGCACGGGCAGCATGTCGGGGTCGTTGGGGTCGCGGAGATGCATGTAACGCCCTCGAATTAATCGTACGCTAATCATACACGCAAATGCGTACGATCAAACTCAACACAAGTAAAGACAAAAATAAAACATACAAGCTTCATATTACAAGGCAGGGGCCTCGAGGGCTAGAATACTGAAGCTCGATAAACACACGTCAGCGAAAGCAACAAATATATGATTACAGACATTAAACATGAGGTGCCTTGGAGAAGTCTAGCACAAAAGAAACAACGATCGAACGAGGCGAGGCCTCCTGCCTGGGAGCCTCCTAACTACTCCTGGTCTTTAGCGGCCTCCACGTAGCATGCACCCTCGGGGTAGTAGACGTCGTCGGCGGGATACTCCATCTTCTGGGCTCCACCATCTGGTCGCAGCAACGGATCAAGGGGGCAAAAGGGGAAGCAAAGCAACGGTGAGTACTCATCCAAAGTATTCGCAAGTCTTACATCTGAACTATGCTAAGTATGCATCAGTATCAAAGAAGGGGGTTAGATATGTGGACTGATTGTAGCAATGCGAGAATAGAGAGAGAAAGGCCTAGTCCTATCAAAGACTAGCATCTTCAAGGGGTCTTGCAGCAATAGACGAGAGTAGAATAGGGAACACAAATAATAGTAATATTGTTGCAGCAATATTAATATGAGGTCACGCCCAAAGATGCTTCCTCGACTCCCTGCGAGGAAGCAATCCCGGGGCAACTAAATCCAGTTAAGCAACAGTTGTAGTTGTATAAGATCAGGGCACAACTCCAAGTCGTCGTGTAACCGTTGACATGGCTATTTGAATAGATAAGTTCTTCCCTGCACGGGTGCACAACATATTCCCCGTCACACTCGATAACACTCTGGCAGGACATACTTTTCTGGGTCATGCCCGGCCTCGAAATATCGACACGTCGCAGCCCCATCTAAGCTCAACAGAGAGGCCAGCCCGCCGGTCTAACTCCTAAGCACAAAGGGGTCGTGGGCCCACTTGCCCTCTGCGCTCCTGCACGATGCAAGGGCGGCCGATGTCAGTCCTAGCACCCCTTATAACAAGAGCGATGCATCTCGGGACCACTCGGGCGCGCGCCGCTCCATTGCTGACGCGTGAAAAGCTCGGTCGATACCACGACGTCGAGTACCCATAATTCTTCCCACGCAGACGGTTAGTGCGTAATAAGGCCTTCCGACCAACCCAGATCAAATACCCAAATCCATTATCATTCTAATTAAGTCATCGACACATCCACGCGGGAATCCACCCGCCTAACATCTATTCATCAAAGATCCCAATAACATGGTCAAGTAACTGTGTGGTTGTAACATCAAGGGGATCCGAGACATCACCCTCGTTGGATCCCGAACGATGTAACCGTCAAGGTGGACTTAGAGGAATCACTCTCCAGGGTCCCACACTTGAGGGCTTGCACGACCGAGGCATCGTCGGGAGTGGTGAAGGAGGAATCACCCTCGATCACCACGACCGACTAGATGTACTACACAGATATCATCCTCAATACTTCGCGAGGTGTCACCCTCCGTACCAGATAGTAGCTCTGTAGCGCCGCACAGCTAAGGGGGTGTGAGTGATGTGTCGGATCTGGCTCGTCGATCAGGGATCGATACTTGATGACAAAGCGGGGCAACTGGATTAATGGGTCAGAGGGGATAACTGCTCCACCTATACTAAGCAGATTAAAAGTATAGTACTGAAAGTAACATCTCATCAAAATTAGGCTATGCATTAGATATAGGAGCTAACTGCAACAGTAGCAAAATTCTAATGGATGAAGAAAGTCATAGGCCATATAGGGATGATCAAGGGGGTTTGCTTGCCTTGTTGCTCTGCGGCAAAGGGCTGGTCGTCAGGAGGGTAGATGTACCCGGCAGTAGCGTCAGTCTCGAGGTCTACCGGTAAGAAGAGGGGGGAGAAACAATAAATAACAACAATAGGTGCAACACTAAGTATGACATGGCAATATGCAGGCTAGGTATGAGCTAACACAGTGCTATCCGTCATAGACGGGTCGGGAAAATATCAGATGATATTTCCCGGGTCTGTGGCTACTACCGGTCGGACGAAAATGGTGGAAAAGTTCCACGTTTGCTATGCTAGGGACTCATGACAAACGAATGAACCGCGTATCCGGGTTCATCTCGTTCTGCTAATCAACTTTCATGTTGAAAATATTTTCATCTGAGTTACGGATTATTTTATATTAATTTTCAAAGTTTTATTAATATTTAAGAATAAAAAAATGATTTAATTAATTCAATTAAATGATATTATGACATTAGCATGATGTCATGCTGACATCAAGAGTTGACTGGTCAAACTAACCAGTGGGTCCCATGTGTCATAGACACACTTTTTAATTAGGGTTAATTATTAATTAACCAGATTAATTTAGTGGGGGACCCACGTGTCATATTCTGTTAGGTTAAATACTTATCTATATTAACATATTTACTTCATTATTCTAATTACTCATAATCATTATAATTACCTAATTAATTAATTAATTAATTAATTAAACTATTTACTAATTATTATTTTTACAGAGGGTTGTGTGGGCCTCCCTCTGAGTGGGAGTGGGGGGTTGGCCCCACATGGCAGTGGCCCACCGGTCACACACAACACAACACATACACACACTTTGTATAGAATATCTCACATACACATATACACATTTTTACACACATCCACAATACACATCATACATACATACATATACATATATTTGCATACATACACATTTACATATATCCATTTATTTTCTTTTCTTTTCCTAACATCTCTTTTCTTTCTTTCCGTTCTATCTCTCTGTTCATCTCTCTCTCAACACAAAGACAGGAGGCAAAACTCCACCTCCTCCTCTTACACGAGATCAACGACGTCGGGACGAGGCGATGAACGCCAGAACGGAACCGAAGGGTGGAAGGAGAGGGAGAGGGGGCGTGCTCACCAACGTTGTAGAGGGGTGGGGTCGGCGAGGCTCGATGGAGCCGGTGGGGAAGTGGAGGAGGCCGGCGACGGATAAGCGGCGCGGTTCCGGCGAGGTAGGCGGTGGTGCAGGGGGCACCGGGACGGTGCAGTCCGGCAGGGAAGCTGGATGACGGCGGGGTGGCGCGGTGAAGGGGCCCCGGGCCGGTGGTGGTGGCCGGCGAGGGGACGGAGGGCTCGATGCAGGGGAGCTCCGTAAGCGGAGCTTGCGAGGGGAAAACACAAGGGCTTCGACGGGGGGGTGCTGACGAGGGAAAACGCCGGGGGAGAGCGACGGGGGGGGGGGGTGGCTTGTGGGCTGAGGGTGAAGTGAGGGGAGGGCACAGGGCGACGGTGGGGGCCTCGATCCAGGGAGGATCGAGGGGATGGGGGCTGATGAGGGGAACGGGAGGCAGGTGCTCGAGGGGATGGGCTTCGGTGGTGGGGCGATCTGAGGAGGAGAGAGCGCGGGCGCTTGGGGGGCTCGCGAGGGGAGAGGGAGTGGGGCGGCATGGGGGTTGGTGGGGATCGATCTGGGGGTGAGGGTGACGAGGGGGAAGGGAACCGTCCTGGTCCCTCGTGGCTGGCGGCGGGACAGGGAGGAAATGGGAGGGGGGGCTCGGTTAGGGTTCGCGTGGGGGTCTTATACCCCCAAGTGGATGGCCCGGTGGGGTTGGGCCATGGCCTTTTGGGTTTTTTTTTCTTTTTTCCTTTTGTTTTTTTTTTATAGTTTCTGTTTCAAATATATAGGGGTTTTAAATAATTTCAAAAATGTCTGTTTCAACTTTATAAATTATTAGGGAATTTTTGTAAATCATCCGGCATTTTTATTTTAACATTCGATAACTTTTCTCGTTCGACTTATTTTTAAATTTTGAATTTGACTCGATTTCGACTAACACGAGATCAACGATAGAAATCACGAGGACGTGGCATCATTAGCGTGGGATCATTGTAGCTTAATTACATATATTACTGTAGCAAAAGCTGAGGATATCACAGCTCTCCCCTACTAACAAGAATTCTCGTCCCAAGAATTAAGAGGTAGAAGGAAAGAGCTCGGGGTATTCATCACGAAGATGATCCTCGCGTTCCCAAATGGCCTCATCTTCAGAATGATTTGACCACTGCATTTTTAAGGAACTTGGTGACTCTACGACGAGTCTAACGCTCAACCTTCATATTTTCAGGAATAATGTGGACTTGATCTTAAGCATGTTGGATAACATCTGGACCGAAGAGTGATCGTTCCATTGGACGGTGGCTCGGGAATTTCATACGAAGCCAAGTGCAAAGGATACTTTAGAGTCAAAGATATACAGGAGATTCAGGTTTCAATCTTGTGGAATTTTGGGTAATGGGTCCACCATGTGAGTCGAGAGTAGGCAGAGCGGTGGCATCTTATACGGTCTTGGTAGCAATACATGTCAGAGGACAGTGTCAGTTATGTTGGCAACAACGTCGGTACCAAGGGCGGGGAACGAATAGAACCATTTTCCTGCTCGCTGAAACGAGGCGGACCAATAGGCAGGGCTCTCATCCACCGGCGGCTACCGGAATGTTATCCACAATAGTGACACGGTCTTACTGACAGAGTTGTATACCGATGTATTACTTAAGTAGGGAATTAACACTGCTTAGATAAGTTATGCCACAAGAAAGGTCAAACAGACCAATGGGAAGGAAAATGTGTTCACACACAAGTATTAAAGTATACCATTCCCGAGGAAAATATAGAGTATGTTATACATGATAGGTCATCAAGTACATAACCATTTTGATAAAAGGGCAAGGAGAATCATGATGTTTATCCATACCATACGGTTTGGATAATTAATCGGGAACAATTTAACATTGCGCTTCCAATGTTCCTGTTGACAATTGAAGTACCACATTCGTGCTTTGGGGTAGCATCGACATGATCATCAGATAAAGGTTGGACTTTGGGTACACAAAGGATTCGTAAAAAACAACTTATAAATAAGCCATATAGTTTCCGCATGGAAGAATGGCGAATCTTACATATGGAAGAATTTATAACAATAGGTCCTGCAACCCGGTGTGCCAGACAAGACATCACCGTACCGGGTTACATCAGACCAAAGTTATAATTATTGGAAAATGTTCCAACCATCATATCTGCCTGAGATTCAGATCTGATTGGTGTCAGGATACCTCAGGCTCAGGATGCCTGAGAAGAAAAGGGTACCACCAAAGTCAGACGATATGATGATGCAAGATTCTTGGGATATGAACTACGAAAGCAAGTATTGGATCATGACTTGGATTGTAAGACATATGAAACAATGTCAAGACATTCGTGCCCACGTGGAATTGTTACAACACAATGCAACCGAGTTCTGATTTGAGAACCATCATCGAGGATATCAAGGCCCTTGTGCAAGCCTAAATTAGCTCTTATGACGAAACTTAATTTCCTTGATCAAATCAATCAGTGGCTTGGGGTGGTAAGAGAAGTTATATGAAGTGAAGATAGCAAATCTTCAAAACATCTAACACTTCGCACATGCGTGAATGATTTGGGATGTCCAGAGAGGAAGTGAAACAAAACTTTCTCATATTCATGGCGACAAGAGTGCACGTGGACCTTGGGAAAACACTTCTTCTTATCAATTATATTCCTCATGAGCTAGGCACAAAGATAGCGCTTTCAAAAGCTTCATCATGAACCAAGGAGAAGTTGAGGGTGTGGCTGGTGGGCTGAACAACAACCCCTCAAGATTTTGACAGGGTTGAATTTCTAAAATTTATAATATCAAGGAGATAGCATTTGTCAAGTCAAATGGTATAGTGTCGTATGCTCGAGGGAACAACAACAATTAAACTTTGGTCTAAGGGTGCAGACGGAAATATGGACTAAGTAGCACGATGAATGTTAGAATGGTAAGTCAACAGCCAACACACCAAGAATGAAACTACCAGTCACTAATCTTCAAGGCAACAAGGATGCTAGAAGTATTGGAATCACACATCCAAGTTCACTTGTCGGTGTTCCGGTTAGGAACAACACGGGGACCAAGAATGAACGGTGATGGCGAGCAGTATCACTATATTAAGAATTCTTAAGAGGTGCAATGATGCTCACAACATTCTTGACATAAAAGATAGTAATACTCCAAGGTAGAAGATAACATAAGTTGAACTAGCAAAGAACTTAAGGGACAACACAAAACATGATCAAGTTTGTGTTGGAGGGAAGGCAATAAGGTTTGTCGATGGTAACACAATCATCGAGCGGAAAGGGTGGTAGTTCTCATCGTCAAGAATATGATTGATACTCTAGAAGAGTTCAGAATGCTGATGATTGATCATGACACATTTGTCAAGAAGTTTCACGAAGATGTAGTCATTCAACAACGACGTCAAGCAACAAAATGATGAAGCGAAAGGTTGTCGGTGTCATAGATAAGACCGCGAACTCCGAATCGAGATTGCCTTTCAAGACAACCAACATGATATTGAAAGCCCGATGTAAGCTTAACGCATAGTCGGAAATGTGCTCCAGGGATGGAGGACATAGATAGCATGGTCAAGCTCTAGTATGACGAAGATGATGTAGCCTAATATCTTGGAAAGACATGAGCGAGTACAAACCCGTAAGCAAAGAAGATTACAAAGAGTTGTTGGGTCGCCATGCGTACTCGATTCAGCTATTGGTATTCTTGAGTGTCCAATAACTCAAAACACGAGGAAACTGGAATTCATGGAATTATCATAGTTGAAGAGGAGCTCATAATAAGTTATATATCCCCATGATATTTTTGAGATACCAGGAACAATACTTGGAGGTAGATCAACATTAAAGCTTGGACCGTTGTATTGATCTGAAGAAAACAAGTGTTTTAACTTGCGTGAGAATGAAATCAAGGTAGGACAACATGGTCGGAACCATGATTGCAAAGTACCAAATCAAGGATACAAGATCAAATCATACAACGAATGATTATTGATGCGAGAAGTTTCTCTGACAGGATCAACGTCATTTCCATGGGCATGAACACAAAGTTCAAGGTCGACTCCCACTTCATCAATGCATCACCTGCCATTTACTCCTTGCCTTTGATGAGGTTGTAGCTTGGAAAGACTATCCAGCAAAACGCTAGAAGAGTAAGACTCATGAAAACTCGTCGGATCATATTGTTTTAGGAAGGCATGGGTTCAACCCATCGGGGCATCTTAGGAACATATACCACAAACTTCAAGAGTAGTTAACACATGCTTGACAACAGAGCCTGGCCGACAAAAGCATAGGATACAATTTATCAGAGGGAGAAAACACAATTGACCAATGGCATCATGTGTCAAGGGAAGCATATCAGAAGAATTTTTTAAAACAAAGGATGTCGTCGGATAATAACCCAACAATGAGTTTCACGGTTGCTACCTCTTGAGTTTGCGTTGGTTTTTCCCTTGAAGAGGAAAGCGTGATGCAGCACAGTAGCAGTAAGTATTTCCCTCAGTTTGAGAACTAAGGTATCAATCCAGTAGGAGTATCAAGGCAAGTCACCAATGTACCTGCGCAAAAACAAGCAAACTTTCATCCAACGCTATAAAGGGGTTGTCAATCCCTTCACGATTAATTGCAAGGTGAGATCTGAAGGTGGAAAGTGCAACAAAGTAAAAGTGTAGGGCTGAAAATATCATGTGAAGTAGACCCGGGGGCCATAGTGTTCACTAGAAGCTTCTCTCATGATAGCAAATATTACGGTGGGTGAATGAATTACTGTCGATCAATTGATAGAACCGCGCAAAGTCATGATGATATCTAAGGCAATGATCATACATATAGGCATCACGTCCGGGACAAGTAGATCGATACTTTCTGCATCTACTACTATTACTCCACACATCGACCGCTATCCATCATGCATCTAGTGTATTGAGTTCATAACAAACAGAGTAACGCCTTAAGCAAGATGACATGATGTAGAGGGATAAATTCATGCAATAGATATAAACCCCATCTTTTTACCCTTGATGGCAACAACACGATGCGTGCCTCGCTACCCCTTCTGTCACTGGGTGAGGACACCGCACAATATGAACCCAAAACCAAGCACTTCTCCCATTGCAAGAATCATAGATCTAGTTGTATAAGATCAGGGCACAACTCCAAGTCGTCCTGTAACCGTTGACAGGGCTATTCGAATAGATAAGTTCTTCACTATAGGGGTGCACAACATATTCCCCGTCACGCTCGATAACACTCTGGCCGGACACACTTTTCTGGGTCATGCCCGACCTCGTAATATCGGCACGTCGCAGCGCCACCTAAGCTCAAGAGAGAGGCCAGCCCGTCGGTCTAACTCCTAAGCACAAAGGGGTCGTGGGCCCACTTGCCCTCTGCGCTCCTACATGATGCAAGGGCGGCCGATGTCAATCCTAGCACCCCTTATAACAAGCCGATGCATATCAGGACCACTCGGGCGCGCGCCGCTCCATTGCTGACGTCTGAATAGCTTCAGTTGATACCACGATGTCAAGTACCCATAATTCTGCCCACGCAGACGGTTAGTGCGTAATAAGGCCTTCTCACCAACCCAGATCAAATACCCAAATCCATTATCATTTTAATTAAGTAATCGACACATCCACGCGGGAATCCACCTGCCTAACATCTATTCATCAAAGATCCGAGTAACATGGTCAAGTAACTGTGTGGTTGTAACATCACGGGGATCCGAGGCATCACCCTCGTTGGATCCCGAACGATGTAACCATCAAGGTGGACTTAGAGGAATCACCCTCGAGGTTCCCACACTTGAGGGGTTGCACGACCGAGGCATCGTCGGGAGTAGTGAAGGAGGAACCACCTTCGATCATCCTGAGTACTTCGCAATGTGTCACCCTCGGTACCCGATAGTAGCTCTGTAGCGCCACACAACTAAGGGGTGTGTGAGTGATGTGTCGGATCTAGCTTGTCGATCAGGGATCGAGACTTGATGACAAAGCGGGCCAACTGGACCAAGGGGTGAGAGGGGATGACTGCTCCACCTATACTAAGCAGATTAAAAGTATAGGAATGAAAGTAACAGCTCATCAAAATTAGGCTATGCATCAGATATAGGAGCTAACTGCAACAGTAGCCAAATTCTAATGCAAGCAGGAGGAAGAAAGACATAGGCGATATAGGGATGATCAAGGGGGTTTGCTTGCCTTTTTGGTCTGCAACAAAGGGCTTGTCGTCAGTCTCGGGGTCTACCGGTAAGAAGAGGGGGGAGAAATAATAAATAACAGCAACAGGTGCACCACTAAGCATGACATGGCAATATGCAGGCTAGGTATAAGCTAACGCAGTGCTATCCATTATAGACGGGTCGGGAAAATATCAGATAATATTTCCCGCATCTCTGGCTACTAACGGTCGGACGAAAAACAGTGGAAAAGTTCCACGTTTGCTATGCTAGGGATACGTGAGAGACGAATGGACCGCGTATCCCGGTTCGTTTCGTTCTGCTGATGAACTTTCATATTGAAAATATTTTCATCTAAGTTACGAATTATTTTATATTAATTTTCAAAGTTTTATTAATATTTAGGAATTGTAAGCAGGTTTAATTAATTTAGTTAAATGCTATTATGACATCATCATGATGTCATGCTGATATCAGTAGTTGACTCGTCAAACTAACCAGTGGGTCCCATGTGTCATAGACACAATTTTTAATTAGGGTTAATTATTAATTAATCAGACTAATTTAGTGAGGGACCCAGGTGTCATATTCTTTTTGGTTAAATACTTATCTATATTAACAGATTTACTTAATTATTCTAATTACTCATAATCATTATAATTACCTAATTAATTAATTATTTAATTAATTAAACTATTTATTAAATATATTATTTTTATTTTATTTATTTAACAGAGGGTTGGCCCCACATGGCAGTGGTCCACACACAACACAACACACACACACTGTGTATAAAATATCTCACATACACTTATACACATTTTTACACACATCCACAATAGACATCATACATACATACATATACATATACTTGCATACATACACATATACATATATCCATTTACTTTCTTTTCTTTTCCTAACATCTCTTTTCTTTCTTTGTGTTCTACCTCTGTGTTCATCTCTCTCTCTCTCTCTCTCAATAGAGAGACAGGAGGCAAAACTCCACCTCCTCCTCTTACAGGAGATCAACGGCGTCGGGACGAGGCGATGAACGCCGGAATGGAACTGGAGGGTGGAAGGAGAGGGAGAGGGGGCGTTCTCACCAACGTTGTAGGGGGGCGGGGTCGGCGAGGCTCGATGGAGCCGGCGGGGAAGTGGAGGAGGCCGGTGATGGGGAGGCGGCGCGGATCCGACGAGGTAGGCGGTGGTGCAGGGGGCGCCGGGGCGGTGCAGTCCGGCGGGGAAGCTGGACGACGGCGGGGTGGCGCGGTGAAGGGGGCCCGGGCCGGTTGTGGTGGCCTGCAAGGGGACGGAGGGCTCGATGCAGGGGCGACGAGGGGCCGGTCCCGGTGGCTGTGGCCGGCAAGGGGAGCTCCTGAAGCGGAGCTTGCGAGGGGAAAACACAAGGGCTTCGGCGGGGGGTGCTGATGAGGGAAAACGCCGGGGGAGCGCGAGGGGGGGGGGTGGCTCGTGGGTGATATGTCTCCAACGTATCTATAATTTTTGATGGTTTCATGCTATTATCTTGTCAAACTTTGGATGTTTTGTATGTGTTTTATATCTTTTTTGGGACTAACTTATTAACTCAGTGCCAAGTGCGAGTTCCTGTTATTTCCATGTTTTTGACCCTTTTCAGAGGAGAATTTTAAACGGAGTCCAAACGGAATAAAATCTGCGGAATGATTTTTTCCATAACAGAAGACACGCGGGAGACTTGAGAACCAAGGGAGGAGACCTCGGAGGAGGTCACAAGCCCACCAAGCCCGGCCTAGGGGGGCGGACCTAGCAGGCTTGTGAGCTCCCCGTGGCTCCCCTGCCCTAGGTCTTTCGCCTATATATTCCCCAAAAATCCCAGAAAAAATTAGGAGATCATCGAAAATACTTTTCCACCGCCGCAAGCTTCTGTCTCCGCAAGATCCCATCTGGGGCACGTTCTGGTGCCCTGCCGGAGGGGGGATTCGGATACGGAGGGCTTCTTCATCAACACCATGACCTCTCCAATGATGCGTGAGTAGTTCACCATAGACCTACGGGTCCATAGCTAGTAGCTAGATGGCTTCTTCTCTCTCTTGGATCTTCAATACAAAGTTCTCCATGATCTTCATGGAGATCTATCCGATGTAATCTTCTTTTGCGGCGTGTTTGTCGAGATCCGATGAATTGTGGATTTATGATCAGATTATCTATGAATCTTATTTGAGTTTCTTCTGATCTCTAATATGCATGATTTCATATCCTCGTAATTCTCTTTGAGTCGTGGGTTTTGTTTGGCCAGCTTGATCTATGATTCTTGTAATGGGATAAGTGCTTGGTTTTGGGTTCATACCGTGCGGTGACCTCACCCAGTGACAGAAGGGGTAGCGAGGCACGTATCGTGTTGTTGCCATCAAGGGTAAAAAGATGGGGTTTTCATCATTGGTTTGAGATTATCCCTCTACATCATGTCAGCTTGCTTAAGGCGTTACTCTGTTCGTCATCAACTCAATACACTAGATGCATGCTGGATAGCGGTCGATGTGTGGAGTAATAGTAGTAGATGCAGAAAGTATCGGTCTACTTGTCTCGGACGTGATGCCTATATGTATGATAATTGCCTTAGATATCGTCATGACTTTGCGTGGTTCTATCAATTGCTCGACAGTAATTTGTTCACCCACCGTAATACTTGCTATTTTGAGAGAAGCCTCTAGTGAGCACTATGCTCCCCGGGTCTACTCCACACTATATTTTTAGCCTTACTCTTTTTCTTCGTTGCACTTTCCGCCTTCAGATCTCACTTTGCAATCAATCTTGAAGGGATTGACAACCCATTTATAGCGTTGGGTGCAAGCTGTTTTGTGTTTGTGCATGTACTCTGGACTTAACGAGATTCTCCTACTGGATTCACCCTTTCCTCTTGAAGGGAAAAACCAACGCAAGCAAGTCTCTGTCAACATGTCAATTTCTGGCGCTGTTGTTTGAGAAGTAGCAGAAGGATTTCTGGCACCGTTGCCAGGGAGGATCAAGCAAGAACTCATCCAAGTAAGTGTCGCAAACTCATCTCTTGCATTTCCTTTTTAGCCTCTCGTTTTCCTCTCCCCCACTTATGAAAAAAAAATATTTGCTTTTTTTTCGTTTTCCTTTTTCGTTCGCCCTTTTCCTTCGCTTGCTTTCTGTTCGCTTATGTTGCCATGTGCCTTCAATATGCTTGCATCTTCGCTTGCTGAAAATCTAGTGATATGGATCCTCATCCACTTGCTAGTCTCTTTAAGAGATCCAATTATGTTGATCCAATTGCTAGTGAGTTGAGTGCACTTGACTATCTTTATGGAGTTTTGCATGAGATGCGTGAATCTAAAAATTGTGAGGAAGAAATTTATGAAGTGATTCACGAGGGTTCCTTGGGTGAAAAGCATGATTGCAATGGTTTCACTATAAATTCTATTAGTGACAATCATGCCAAAAATATGCAAAACCCTAAGCTTGGGGATGCTAGTTTTTTCTATGTCCTCTGCTTGTTGCAATGATCATGAATGGGGTGATGATTTTTCTTATGATCTTGAAAATTTGTTTAAACCTCATGATGAATATGATATTTGCAATATTATTGAAAGTGGGTTTGGAGAAGTCATGACTTTGGTTGATGATAATCCCACTATTTTTGAAGAGCATGAACTTTGCATGCATGTGGATCATGAAAAGAATATCCTATGTGATAGTTACATTGTTGAATTCGAATATGATCCCACATTTAATTATTATGAGAGAGGAAAATATGGTGGTAGAAACTTTCATATCACTAAGTCACCTCTCGTTATGTTGAGATTGCTCTTGTCTCTTTCTTCTTCCTTGCATTTGGCAGTTATTGCTTGTCTTAATAATTTGTTTTCCTATAAAATGCCTATGCATAGGAAGTATGTTAGCCTTAAATGTGATTTTTACATGCTTCATGATGCTCTCTTTGTGTCCGATTGCTATCTTTTATGTGAGCATCATTGAATTATCAATGCCTAGCTAAGGGCGTTAAACAATAGCGCTTGTTGGGAGGCAACCCAATGAATTTATCTTTTTCTTTCTGTTTTGTTGCATCCACACCATCATAATTATGTTATGATTGTGTATTTTGTGTTTCCTTTTGTGTTTCAGCCAAGCAAAACCTATATGACTAGTCTTGGTGATGGTTGTTTAATCCTGCTGGAAAAACACAGAAACTTTTCGCTCACGAGATGATTTTTCATTTTTATTCAGAAAGAGCTTTTGAGATGATTCTTTTTACTGCTGGTTTATATACCTTTTTCCCAGGAATTCGTAATTTTTCAGAATTTTTGAGGTAACAGACGTATACGAAGTATACAGATTTCTACAGACTGGTCTGTTTTTGACAGATTCTGTTTTTGTTGAGTTGGTTAGTTGTTTTGATGAAACTATAGATAGTATCACGGGTACTAGCCATGGAAAAGTGATAATATAGTAGCCTAACACCAATATAGATAGAATTCAAGTTTGCTACAGTACTAAAGAGGTGGTAGTTTGTTTTCTTGTGCTAATGTTATCACGGGTTTCTGTTTAAGTTTTTGTTGTGAAGTTTTCAAGTTTTGGGTGATGTTCTCATGGACAAAGAGATAAGGAGTGTAAAGAGCTCAAGCTTGGGGATGCCCAAGGCATCTCAAGCCAAATTCAAGGACACCAAAAAGCCTAAGCTTGGGTATGCCCCGGGAAGGCATCCCCTCTTTCGTCTTCAATCCATCGGTAACATTACTTGGAGTTATATTTTTATTCACCACATGATATGTGTTTTGCTTGGAGCGTCTTGTATCTTAGGAGTCTTTTCTTTTTGTTGTGTCACAGTCATCCTTGCTGCACACCTTTTGAGAGAGACATGCACTCATCGTGAGTTTGCTAGAATGCTCATCGTGCTTCACTAATATCTTTTGAGCTAGATAATTTTGCTCTATGTGCTTCACTTAGATCTTTTAGAGCACGGCGGTGCGTGACTTGGTAGTTGGTTTATGCTATGAAAGTAGTCCCGAAGGTGATAGGTACCCAAAGAGGATACAAAAACCTCCATCTTCATGTGCATTGAGTATAAAGAGAAGTCTTGATTCCTCTCAATTAGTTTTGAGACATGGATTTGGTAATATCAAGAGTTATGTTATTAGGGTGTTGTGAATCTAGAAATACTTGTGTTGAAGTTAGTGATTCCCGTAGCATGCACGTATGGTGAACCGCGATGTTAGGAAGTCGGAGCATAATTGATCTATTGATTGTCATCCTTTGTGTTGAGGTCGGGATCGCGCGATGGTTAACACCTACCAACCCTTCCCCTAGGAGTATGCGTTTAGCACTTTGTTTCGATTACTAATAAAAACTTTCACAACAAGTATGTGAGTTCTTCATGACTAATTTGAGTCCATGGAATAGATGCACTTTCACCTTCCACCGTTGCTATCCTCTATAGTACCGAGCAATTCTCGCCGGTGCACAAACCCACCATATGCCTTCCTTAAAACAGCCACCATACCTACCTACCATGGCAATTTCATAGCCATTCCGAGATATATTGCCATGCAACTCCCACCGTTCCATCTCATGACTTGTGCCGTCACTCTCATATTGCCATTGCATGATCGTAAGATAGCTAGCGAGATGTTTCAACGTCATACGCCAAGCTAGATCGTTGCACATCCTGGTACACTGCCGGAGGCATTTCCTATAGAGTCGTCATCGTTCTAAGCTTTGAGCTGTGAGTAAATAAAAGTGTGATGATCATCACTATTAGAGCATTGTCCCATGTGAGGAAATAAAAAAAGAGGCCAAAGAGCCCAAATAAAAAAAAGAGAAGAGAAAAAAAGGCCCAAGAGCCCAAATAAAAAAAATAGAGAGAAAAAGAGAGAAGGGACAATGCTACTATCTTTTTCCACACTTGTGCTTCATAATAGCACCATGTGCTTCATGATTGAGAGTCTCTCATTTCATCACTACCATATGCTAGTGGGAATCTTTGTTATATAACTTGGCTTGTATATTCCAATGATGGGCTTCCTCAAAATTGCCCTAGGTCTTCGTGAGCAAGCAAGTTGGATGCACACCCACTAGTTATCCTTTTGAGCTTTCGCATACTTATAGATCTAATGCATCATTTGTATGTCAATCCCTACTCATTCACATTGATATCTATTAATGGGCATCTCCATAGCCCTTTGATATGCCGAGTCAATATGACCAGCTCCTCCTTTTTGTCTCACAACCACCACCACACTCTATTCCACCTATAGTGCTATATCCATGGCTCACGCTCATGTATTGCTTGATAGTTATAATTTTTTTGAGAAAGTAAGAGTGCGAAAACAATTACTTGGCCAATACCGGGGTTGTGCATGATTTAAATTAGTTGTGTGAGGATGACGGAGCATGGCCAGACTATATGGTTTTGTAGGGATAACTTTCTTTGGCCTTGTTATTTTGAAAGTTCATGATTACCTTGCTAGTTTGCTTGAAGTACTATTGTTTTCATGTCAATAGCAAACTATTGTTTTGAATCTTACGGATCTGAACATTCATGTCACATGAAAGAAGTTGGAAAGGACAACTATGCTAGGTAGCATTCCACATCAAAAAATTAGTCTTTATCAGTTCCCTACTCGAGGACGAGCAGGAGTTAAGCTTGGGGATGCTTGATACGTCTCCAACGTATCTATAATTTGTGATGGTTTCATGATATTATCTTGTGTAACTTTGGATGTTTTGTATGCCTTTTATATCTTTTTTGGGACTAACTTATTAACTCAGTGCCAAGTCCCAGTTCCTGTTTTTTCCGTGTTTTTGACCCTTTTCAGAGGAGAATTTTAAACGGAGTCCAAACGGAATAAAATATGTGGAATGATTTTTTCCATAACACAAGACACATGGAGACTTGAGAACCAAAGCACGAGACCTCGGAGGAGGTCACAAGCCCACCAGGCCCGGCCTAGGGGACCGGGCCTAGCAGGCTTGTGAGCTCCCCATGGCTCCCCTGCCCTAGGTCTTTCGCCTATATATTCCCTAAAATACCAGAAAAAAATCAGGAGATCATCGAAAATACTTTTCCGTCGCCGCAAGCTTCTGTCTCCGCAAGATCCCATCTGGGGCACGTTCTGGTGCCCTGCCGGAGGGGGGATCCGGACACGGAGGGCTTCTTCATCAACACCATTGCCTCTCCGATGATGCGTGAGTAGTTCACAACAGACCTTCGGGTCCATAGCTAGTAGCTAGATGGCTTCTTCTCTCTCTTGGATCTTCAATACAGAGTTCTCCATGATCTTCATGGAGATCTATCCGATGTAATCCTATTTTGCGGTGTGTTTGTCGAGATCCGATGAATCTTGGATTTATGATCAGATTATCTATGAATCTTATTTGAGTTTCTTCTGATCTCTTATATGCATTATTTCATATCCTTGTAATTCTCTTCGAGTTGTGGGTTTCGTTTGGCCAACTTGATCTATAATTCTTGCAATGGGAGAAGTGCTTGGTTTTGGGTTCATACCATGCGGTGACCTCACCCAGTGACAGAAGGGGTAGCAAGGCACGCATCGTGTTGTTTCCATCAAGGGTAAAAAGATGGGGTTTATATCTATTGCATGAATTTATCCCTCTACATCATGTCATCTTGCTTAAGGCGTTACTCTGTTTGTTTTGTACTCACTACACTAGATGCATGCTGGATAGCGGTCGATGTGTGGAGTAATAGTAGTAGATGCAGAAAGTATCGGTCTACTTGTCTCGTACGTGATGCCTATATGTATGATCATTGCCTTAGATATCGTCATGACTTTGTGCGGTTCTATCAATTGCTCAACAGTAATTTTTTCACCCACCGTAATACTTGCTGTCTTGAGAGAAGCCTCTAGTGAACACTATGGCCCCCGGGTCTACTTCACATTATATTTTCAGCCTTAGACTTTTACTTTGTTGCACTTTCCGCCTTCAGATCTCACCTTGCAATCAATCGTGAAGGGATTGACAAATCCTTTGTAGCATTGGGTGCAAGTTTGCTATTTTTGCGCAGGTACTTTGGGCACTTGGCTTGATACTCCTAATGGATTGATACCTTGGTTCTCAAACTGAGGAAAATACTTACTACTACTGTGCTGCATCACCCTTTCCTCTTAAAGGGAAAAACCAACGCAAGCTCAAGAGGTAGCAAGAAGAATTTCTGGCGCCGTTGCCGGGGAGCATCAAGTCAAGAATAGTCTTCCTCCAATGTGTCAATTTCTGGCACCGGGGATTATTCTAAGTGAAGCTTATCCAAGTAACTGTCGCAAACTCATCTCTTGCATTTAATTTTTTGCCTCTCGTTTTCCTCTCCCCCACTTCTGAAAAACAAAAATTTACAAAAATATTTGCCTTTTTCGTTTGCCCTTTTCTTTCGCTTGCTTTCTGTTCGCTTGTGTGCTTGTCTGCTTGCTAAAGTCACCATGACTGAAAACACCAAACTTTGTGACTTCTCGAATACTAATAATAATGATTTTATTAGTACTCCGATTGCTCCCGCCACTAGTGCGGAATCATACGAAATCAATGTTGCTTTGCTGAATCGTGTTATGAAAGAGCAATTCTCTAGCCTTCCTAGTGAAGATGTCGCATCCCATCTTAATACCTTCATTAAGTTATGCAATATTGCTACGGCAAGAAAAGTCCTTCATTAATATATATTGTGATCTATATATTCACACATGTATTACGGTTTCTAGTTAATACAATTATAGCATGAATAATAGACAATTATCATGAACTGGAAATATAATAATAACAACTTTATTATTGCCTCTAGGGCATATTTCCAACAGTCTCCCACTTGCACTAGAGTCAATAATCTATTTACATTGTGATGAATCAGACACCCATAGAGTTCTCGTGCTGATCATGCTTTGCACGTGGAAGAGGTTTAGTCAACGGGTCTGCGACATTCAGATCCGTATGTACTTTACAAATATATATATATCTCCATTCTGGATGTATCCACGAATGGAGTAGAAGCGGCGCTTGATGTGCTTGGTCTTCTTGTGAAACCTGGGCTCGTTTGCAATAGCAATAGCTCCAGACTTGTCATAGAATAGAGTCATCAGGCCTGACGCACCGGGAATCACTCCAAGGTCGGTGATGAACTCCTTCATCCAGCCTCCTTCATGTGCTGCTTCTGAAGCACCTATGTACTCCGCTTCACATGTAGATGCTGCCACGACGCTTTGCTTGCAACTGCACCAGCTAACTGCCCCATTATTCAAAACATACACGTATCCGGTTTGTGACTTGGAGTCATCCGGATCTGTGTCGAAGATATCATCGACGTAACCCTTTACAACGACTCTTCGGCACCTCCATAAACGAGAAACATATCTTTAGTCCTTTTCAAGTACTTAAGGATGTTCTTGACCGCTGTCCAGTGATCCACTCATGGATCACTCTGGTACCTCCCTACCAAACTTATGGCAAGGTTCACATCAGGTTTGGTACATAGCATGGCATACATGATAGAGCCTATGGCTAAAGCATAGGGGACTGTACTTATCTTTTCTCTATCTTCGGTCGTGTTCGGTCGTTGAGTCGCACTCAACCTCACACCTTGTAATACAAGCAATAACCCCTTCTTAGCATTCTCCGTATTGGACTTCTTCAATATCTTTTCAAGGTATGTGCTTTGTGAAAGACCTATGAGGCATCTCGATCTATCTCTATAGATCTTGATGCCTAATAGGTAAACAGCTTCTCCAAGGTCCTTCATTGAAAAACTCTTATTCAAAACGGCTTTTATGCTTTCCAATAGTTCTATATAATTTCCCGTCAATAATATGTCATCCAAATATAATATGAGAAATGCTACAAAGCTCCCACTCACTTTCTTGTAAATACAGGCTTCTCCATAAGTTTGTATAAACCCAAACGCTTTGATCACCTCATCAAAGCGAATGTTCCAACTCCGAGATGCCTTGTTAGCATTACTAGGATCGACAAAACCTTCCGGCTGTATCAAATACAATTCTTCTTTAAGAAAGTCGTTCAGGAATGTTGTTTTGATGTCTATTTGTCAGATTTCATAATCATAAAATGCGGCAATTGCTAACATGATTCGGACCGACTTCAGCATCGCTACGGGTGAGAAAGTCTCATCGTAGTCAATCCCTTGAACTTTTCGATAACCCTTAGCGGCAAGTCGAGCCTTATAGATGGTCACATTACCATCCGCGTCAGTCTTCTTCTTAAAAATCCATTTATTTTCTATGGCTCTCCGATCATCGGGCAAGTCCACCAAAGTCCATACTTTGTTCTCATACATGGATTCTATCTCGGATTTCATGGCCTCAAGCCATTTGTCGGAATCTGGGCCCACCATCGCTTCTTCATAGTTCGGAGGTTCATTGTTGTCCAACAACATGATTTCCGTGACAGGTTGTCGTACCACTTTGGTGCAGAACGTACCCTTGTAGACCTTCGAGGTTCAATAGCAACTTGATCCGAAGTGTCATGATCATCATCATTAACTTCATCTCTAGCCGGTGTGGGCGCCTCAGAAACATTTTCTTGCGCTACCCTACTCTCCGGTTCAAGAGGAGGTACTATTACCTCATCAAGTTCTATTTGCCTCCCACTTACTTCTTTCGAGAGAAACTCTTTCTCTAGAAAGGACCCGTTCTTGGCAACAAAGATCTTGCCTTCGGATCTAAGATATAAGGCGTACCCAATAGTTTCCTTAGGGTATCCTATGAAGACGAATTTTTCCGCTTTGGGTTCGAGCTTCTCTGGTTGAAGTTTCTTCACATCAGCATCGCAGCCCCAAACTTTAAGAAACAACAACTTAGGTTTCTTGCCAAACCATAATTCATACAGTGTCGTCTCAACGGATTTAGACGGTGCCCTATTTAAAGTGAATGCGGAAGTTTCCAATGCATATCCCCAAAATGATAGCGGTAAATCGGTAAGAGACATCATAGATCGCACCATATCCAATAAATTGTGATTACGACGTTCAGACACACCGTTACGCTGCCGTGTGCTAGTCGGCGTGAGTTGTGAAACAATTCCACATTTCCTTAGGTGTGTGCCAAACTCGTGACTCAAATATTCTCCTCCACGATCAGATCGTAGAAACTTTATTTTCTTGTCACATTGATTCTCCACCTCACTCTGAAAATCCTTGAACTTTTCAAAGGTTTCAGACTTGTGCTTCATTAAGTGGACATACCCATATCTACTTAAATCATTAGTGAGGGTGAGAACATAATGATAGCCACCGCGAGCCTCAACACTCATTAGACCACATACATCGGTATGTATTATTTCCAATAAGTTGGTTGCTCGCTCCATTGTTCCGGAGAACGGAGTCTTGGTCATCTTGCCCATGAGGCACGGTTTGCATGTGTCAAATGATTCAAAAGCAAGTGACTCCAAAAGTCCATCTGTATGGTGTTTCTTCATGCGCTTTACGCTGCTATGACTAAGGCGGCAGTGTCACAAGTATGTGGGACTATCATTATCAACCTTACACCTTTTGGTACTCGCACTATGAATATGTGTAACATCACGTTCGAGATTCATCGGGAATAAACCATTGACCAGTCGGGCATGACCATAAAACATACAACTCACATAAATAGAACAACCATTATTCTCATATTTAAATGAGTAGCCATCTTGCATCAAGCGAGATCCCAATACAATGTTCATGCTCAAAGATGGTACTAAATAACAATTATTAAGGTTTAAAACTAATCCGAAGGTAGACGTAGAGGTAGCGTGCCGACGACGATCACATCGACCTTGGAACCATTCCCGGCGCGCATCGTCACCTCGTCCTTAGCCACCCTACGCTTGTTCCGCAGTTCCTGCTTAGAGTTGCAAATGTGAGCAACATCACCGGTATCAAATACCCAGGAGCTACTACGAGCGCTGGAAAGGTACACATCAATAACAAGTATATTACATACACCTTTGATGTTGTCGGCCTTGTTGTCCACTAAGTACTTGGGGCAATTCCGCTTCCAGTGACCGGTTCCCTTGCAGTAATAGCACTCAGTCTCAGGCTTAGGTCCTTTCTTTGGCTTCTTCCTGGTAACTGGCTTAAGAGGCGCGGCAACTGCTTTTCCGTCTTTCTTGAAGCTTTTCTTACCCTTGCCCTTCTTGAAACTGGTGGTCTTATTGACCATCAACACTTGATGCTCTTTCTTGATTTCTACCTCCGCAGATTTCAGCATTGAATACAACTCGGGAATACTTTTTTCCATCCCTTGCATGTTGTAATTCATCACAATGCCTTTATGGCTAGGTGGAAGCGACTACATGATTCTGTCAATGACCGCATCATTCGTAAGTTCAACTCCCAGCTGAGTCAAGCGGTTGTGCAACCCAGACATTCTGAGTATGTGCTTACTGACAGAACCATTCTCCTCCATCTTACAGCTAAAGAACTTGTCAGAGACTTCATATCTCTTGACCCGTGCATGAGCTTGAAAAGCAAGTTTCAGCTCCTCAAACATCTCATATGCTCCGTGTGGCTCAAAACGCCTTTGAAGGCCCAGTTCTAAACTGTAAAGCATGTCGCACTGAACAAGAGAGTAGTCATCACTCCGCAACTGCGAGGCGTTCCTAGAGTCCTGGTATGTCGGGGAACGGGAGGATCACCTAGCGGTGCATCAAGTACACATGCCTTCTTGGAAGCCATGAGGATGAGCTTCAAGTTACGAGCCCAATCCGCATAATTGCTACCATCGTCTTTCAGCTTGGTTTTCTCTAGGAATGCATTGAAGTTGAATGGGACATTTGCGTTGGCCATTCGATCTACAATATTTGTAAAGACAATTTTTAGACTAAGTTCATGATAATTAAGCTCATCTAATAAAATTACTAATGAACTTCCAATTAGATCGACAACCCTCTAGTCATCCAAGTGTTACATGATCCACGTCGACTAGCCCGTGTCCGATCATCACATGAGACAGACTAGTCATCAATGGTGAGCATCTCCATGCTGATCGTATCAGCCATACGACTCATGTTCGATCTTTTGGTCTCCCATATTCGAGGCCATGTCTGTACATGCTAGGCTCATCGAGTCAACATAGGTGTTTTGCGTGTGTAAACTGGCTTACACCCGTTGTATGTGCTACGGCAACAGATAACAGTGCCAGAGATTGGCACGTTGACGGAGACTGGGCTTGCGTTGGTTTTCCCTTGCAGAGGAAAGGGTGGTGCAGCATAGGAGCAGTAAGTATTTCCTTCAGTTTGAGATCCAAGGTATCAATCCAGTAGGAGAATCTCGTCAAGTCCAGAGTACCTGCGCAAACACAAACGAGCTTGCAGCCAACGCTATAACTGGGTTGTCAATCCCTTCAAGATTGATTGCAAAGTGCGATCTGAAGGCGGAAAGTGCAACGAAGTAAAAGAGTAAGGCTCAAAATATGGTGTGAAGTAGAGTCGGGGGCCATAGTGTTCACTAGAGGCTTCTCTCAAAATAGCAAATATTACGGTGGGTGAACAAATTAGTGTTGAGCAATTGATAGAACCGCGCAAAGTCATGACGATATATAAGGCAATGATCATACATATAGGCATCACGTCCGAGACTAGTAGACCGATACTTTCGGCATCTACTACTATTACTCCACACATCGACCGCTATCCAACATGCATCTAGTGTATTGAGTTCATGACGAACAGAGTAACGCCTTAAGCAAGATGACATGACGTAGAGGGATAAACTCAAACCAATGATGAAAATCCCATCTTTTTAACCTTGATGGCAACAACACGATGCGTGCCTCGCTACCCCTTCTCTCACTGGGTGAGGTCACCTCACGGTATGAACCCAAAACCAAGCACTTCTCCCATTGCAAGAATCATAGATCAAGTTGGCCAAACAAAACCCACAAATCGAAGAGAATTACAAGGATATGAAATCATGCATATAAGAGATCAGAAGAAACTCAAATAAGATTCATAGATAATCTGATCATAAATCCACAATTCATCGGATCTCGACAAACACACCGCAAAAGAAGATTACATCGGATAGATCTCCATGAAGATCATGGAGAACTTTGTATTGAAGATCCAAGAGAGAGAAGAAGCCATCTAGCTACTAGCTCTGGACCCGTAGGTCTACGGTGAACTACTCACGCATCATTGGAGAGGTCATGGTGTTGATGAAGAAGCCTTTCGTATCCGAATCCCCCCTCCGGCAGCGCACCAGAACATGCCCCAGATGGGATCTTGCGGAGACAGAAGCTTGCAGCGGCGAAAAAGTACTTTTGATGATCTCCTGATTTTTTCTGGGATTTTAGGGAATATATAGGCGAAGGAGCTAGGGAAGAGGAGGCCCAGGGAGCCCACAAGCCTGGGTGGCGCGGGCCCCCCTGGCCGTGCCATGAGGGCTTGTGGGGTCCCTGGTGACCCTCTGCCTTGGTTCTCAAGTCTCCCAATCGTCTTCTGTTTCGGAAAAAATCTTTTTGGAAGTTTTATTCCATTTGAACTCCGTTCAAAATCCTCCTCTAAAAAGGGTCAAAAACACGGAAAAAACTGGAATTGGCACTTGGCACTGACTTAATAAGTTAGTCCCAAAAAAGATTAAAAAAAGGCATACAAAACATCCAAAGTGTGACAAGATAATAGCATGAACCATCAAAAATTATAGATACGTTGGAGACGTATCAAGCATCCCCAAGCTTAACTCCTTCTCGTTCTAGAGTAGGGAAGTGATAAAGACTGAATTTTTGATGTGGAATGCTACCTAGCATAGTTGTCCTTTGTAACTTCTTTCATGTGACATGAATGTTCAGATCTGTAAGATTCAAAACAATAGTTTGCGATTGACATGAAAACAATAATACTTCAAGAAAACTAGCAAGGTAATCATGAACTTACAAAATAACAAGGCCAAAGAAAGTTATGACTACAAAATCATATAGTCTGGCTATGCTCCATCATCCCCACACAACTAATTTAAATCATGCACAACCCCGGTATTGGCCAAGTAATTGTTTTTGCATTCTTACTTTCTCAAACTTTTTTACAACTATCACGCAATACATGAGCGTGAGCCATGGATATATCACTATAGGTGGAATAGAGTGTGGTGGTGGTGGTTGTGATACAAAAAGGAGGAGATGGTCACATTGACTCAGCGTATCAAAGGGCTATGGACATTCCCATTAATAGATATCAATGTGAATGAGTAGGGATTGCCATACAAAGGATGCACTAGAGCTATAAGTATGTGAAAGCTCAAAAGGAGAACTAGTGGGTGTTCATCCAACTTGCTTGCTCATGAAGACCTAGGGCAATTTGAGGACGCCCATCATTGGAATATACAAGCCAAGTTATATAATAAAGATTCCCACTAGAATATGGTGGTGACGAAACGAGAGGCTCTCAATCATGAAGAACATGGTTATATTATGAAGCACAAGTGTGGAAAAAGATAGTAGCATTCTCCCTTCTCTCTTTTTCTCTCTTATTTTATTTTATTTGGCTCTTTGGCCTCTTTTTTCTCTTCTTTTTTTTTATTTGGGATCTTTGGCCTCTCTTTTTTCCTCACACGGGACAATGCTATAATAATGATGATCATCACACTTTTATTTACTCACAGCTCAAAGCTCAGAACGATGATGAATGTATAGAAAATGCCTCTGGCAGTGTATCGGGATGTGCAACGATCTAGCTTGGCGTATGACGTTGAAACATCTCGCTAGCTATCTTAGGATCATGCAATGGCAATATGAGAGTGATGGCACAAGTCCTGAGACGGAACGGTGGGAGTTGCATGGCAATATATCTCAGAATGGCTATGAAAATGCCATAGTAGGTAGGTATGGTGGCTGTTTTGAGGAAGGTATATGGTGGGTTTGTGCACCGGTGAAAATTGCACGGTACTAGAGAGGCTAGCAATGGTGGAAGGTGAAAGTGCATCTATACCATGGACTCACATTAGTCATGAAGAACTCACATACTTGTTGAGAAAAAATTTATTAGTAATCGAAACAAAGTGCTAAACGCATACTCCTAGGGGGAGGGTTGGTAGGTGTTAACCATCGCGCGATCCCGACCGCAACACAAAGGATGACAATCAATAGATTAATTATACTCCGACTTCCTAACATAGCCGTTCACCATACGTGCATGTTACGGGAATCACTAACTTCAACACAAGTATTTCTAGATTCACAACACCCTACTAACATAACTCTTAATATTACCAAATCCACGTCTCAAAACTAATTGAGAGGAATGAGACTTCTCTTTCTACTCAATGCACATGAAGATGGAAGTTTTTTTGTATCCTCTTTGGGTACCTATCACCTTTGGGACTACTTTCATAGCACAAGGAAACTACCAAGTTACGCACCGCCGTGCTCTAAAAGATCTAAGTGAAGCACATGGAGCAAAATTATCTAGCTCAAAATATATAAGTGAAGCATGATGAGCATTCTAGCAAAATCACGATGAGTACATGTCTCTCTCAAAAGGTGTGCAGCAAGGATGATTGTGACACAACAAAAAGAAAAGACTCCTATGATACAAGACACTCCAAGCAAAACACATATCATGTGGTGAATAAAAATATAGCTCCAAGTAATGTTACCGATGGATTGAAGACGAAAGAGGGGATGCCTTCTCGGGGCATCCCCAAGCTTAGGCTTTTTGGTGTCCTTGAATTTGGCTTGGTATGCCTTGGGCATCCCCAAGCTTGAGCTCTTTCCACTCTTTATCCCTTTGTCCATGAGAACATCACCCAAAACTTGAAAACTTCACAACACAAAACTTAAACAGAAACTCGTGATATCATTAGCACAAGAAAACAAACGACCACCTCTTTAGGTACTATAGCAATCTTGATTTCTATTTATATTGGTGTTAGATTACTGTATTCTCACTTTTCCATGGCTAGTACCCCCCGATACTATCCATAGTTTCATCAAAACAAGCAACCAACTCAATAAAAACAGACCAGTTTGTAGCAATCCGTATACTTTGTATACTTCTGGTACTTCAAAAATTCTGAACAATTATGAATGCCTGGGAAAAATGCATATCAACCAGCAGCAAAAAGAATCAACTCAAAATCTCTTTATGAATAAAAATGAAAAATAATCTCGTGAGCGAAAAGTTTCTGTCTTTTTCCAGCAGGATCAAACAACCATCACCAAGACTAGTCATAAAGGTTTTGCTTGGCTCAAACACAAAAGGAAACACACACAAAACACAATAATAACAGACTTATGATGGTGTGGACGCAACAAAACAGGAAAAAAAAGATAAATTCATTGGGTTGCCTCCCAACAAGCGCTATTGTTTAACACCCTTAGCTCTAGGAATTGATAAATCAATGATGCTCACACAAAAGACAAGAATCGAAGCACAACGAGAGCATCATAAAGCATGTGAAAATCACATCTAAGTCTAACATACTTCTTATGCATAGGAATTTTATAGGAGAACAAATTGGCAAGACAACCAATAGTTACTAAATGCAAGGATGAAGAAAGAGACAATAGCAATCTCAACAAAATGAGAGGTAATTTGGTAACATGAAAGTTTCTACCACAATATTTTCCTCTCTCATAGCAATTACATGTGGGATCGTAATCAAATTCAACAATATAGCTATCACAAAGGATATTCTTTTCATGATCCACATGCATGCAAAGTTGACGCTCTTCAAAAATAGTGGGATTATCATCAACTAAAGCCATGACTTCTCCAAACCCACTTTCAATATTATTGCAAATATCATAATCATGATGAGGCTTGAACAAATTTTAAAGATCATAAGAAAAATCATTACCCCAATCATGATCATTGCAACAAGTAGTGGACAAAGCAAAACTAGCATCCCTAAGCTTAGGGTTTTGCATATTTTTAGCATGATTGTCACTAATAGAAATTATAGTGAAACCATTGCAATCATGATTTTCATCCAAGGAACCTCGTGAATTACTTCATAAAATTTTTCCTCACAATTTTCAGATTCACGCATCTCAAGCAAAACTCCATAAAGATAGTCAAGTGCACTCAACTCACTATCAATTGGATCAACATAACTCGATCTCTTAAAGAGATTAGCAAGTGGATGAGGATCCATATTAATAGATTTTCAGCAAGCGAAGATGCAAGCATATGGAAGGCACATGGAGACACAAGCAAACAGAAAGCAAGCTAAAGATAGGGCGAACGAAAAAGGCAAAATGAAAAAGGCAAAAAAATGTAAATTTTTGTTTTTTAGAAGTGGGGGAGAGGAAAACGAGAGGCAAAAAAGTAAATGCAAGAGATGAGTTTGCGGCACTTACTTGGATGAGTTCTTGACTTGATCCTCCCCGACAACGGCGCCAGAAATTCTTCTGCTACGGCAATAGACAACAGTGCCAAAGATTGGCACATTGACGGAGACTGGGCTTGCGTTGCCGGGAGTAAGTATTTCCCTGGTGCAGCACAGGAGCAGTAACTATTTCCCTCAGTTTGAGAACCAAGGTATCAATCCAGTAGGAGAATCTCGTCAAGTCCAGAGTACCTGCGCAAACAGAAACGAGCTTGCATCCAATGCTATAAAGGGGTTGTCAATCCCTTCAAGATTGATTGCAAAGTGAGATTTGAAGGCGGAAAGTGCAACGAAGTAAAAGAGTAAGGCTGAAAATATGGTGTGAAGTAGACCCGGGGTCCATAGTGTTCACTAGAGGCTTCTCTCAAAATAGCAAATATTACGGTGGGTGAACAAATTACTGTTGAGCAATTGATAGAACCCCGCAAAGTCATGACGATATCTAAGGCAATGATCATACATATAGGCATCACGTCCGAGATAAGTAGACCGATACTTTCTGCATCTACTACTATTACTCCACACATCGACTGCTATCCAGCATGAATCTAGTGCATTGAGTTCATGACGAACAGAGTAACGCCTTAAGCAAGATGACATGATGTAGAGGGATAAACTCAAACCAATGATGAAAACCCCATCTTTTTACCCTTGATGGCAACAACACGATGCATGGCTCACTACCCCTTCTGTCACTGGGTGAGGTCACCGCAAGGTATGAACCCAAAACCAAGCACTTCTCCCATTGCAAGAATCATAGATCAAGTTGGCCAAACAAAACCCACAACTCGAAGAGAATTAGAAGGATATGAAATCATGCATATAAGAGATCAGAAGAAACTCAAATAAGGTTCATAGATAATCTGATCATAAATCCACTATTCATCGGATCTCGACAAAGACACCGCAAAAGAAGATTACATCGAATAGATCTCCATGAAGATCATGGAGAACTTTGTATTGAAGATCCAAGAGAGAGAAGAAGCCATCTATCTACTAGCTATGGACCCGTAGGTCTATGGTCAACTACTCACGCATCATTGGAGAGGTCATGGTGTTGATGAAGAAGCCCTCCGTATCCGAATCCCCCCTCCGGCAGGGCACCAGAACGTGCCCCAGATGGGATCTTGCGGAGGCAGAAGCTTGCGGTGGCGGAAAAGTACTTTTGATGATCTTCTGATTTTTTCTGGGATTTTAGGGAATATATAGGCGAAGGAGCTAGGGCAGAGGAGGCCCAGGGAGCCCACAAGCCTGGGAGGCGCGGGCCCCCCTGGCTGCGCCATGAGGGCTTGTGGGGTCCCTGGTGACCCTCTGCCTTGGTTCTCAAGTCTCCGGGTCGTCTTCTGTTTTAGAAAAAATCTTATCTGAAGTTTTATTCCGTTTGGACTCCGTTCAAAATCCTCCTCTGAAAAGGGTCAAAAACATGGAAAAAACAGGAACTGGCACTTGGCACTGAGTTAATAAGTTAGTCCCAAAAAAGATAAAAAAGGCATACAAAACATCCAAAGTTTGACAAGATAATAGCATGAGACCATCAAAAATTATAGATACGTTGGAGACATATGAGTATGCGAACGTTAGAATCTATCGCACCCAATCATCACGTGGTTATTAGAGACAACGAACCTTCGCAACGGTGCACACTTAGGGGAATACTTATCTCAAAATTTTAATGAGGGATCATCTTATCTTTGCTACCATCATTCTAAGAAATAAGATGAAAAACATGATAAACATCACATCCAATCATATAGTGACATGATATGGCCAATATCATCTTGCTCCTTTGATCTCCATCTTTGGGGCACCATGATCATCATTGTCACCGGCATGACACCATGATCTCCATCATCATGATCTCCATCACTGTGTCTCCGTGAAGTCGTCACGCCAACTATTACTTCTACTACTATAGCTAACCGTTAGCGATAAAGTAAAGTAATCAACATGGTGTTGCATCTCATACAATAAATTAAGACAACTCATATGGCTCCTGCTGGTTGTCATACTCATCGACATGCAATTCATGAATCCTATTACAAGAACACGATCAATCTCATACATCACATATGTAACATCACATCCTTTTGGCCATATCACATCACATAGCATACCCTCCAAAAACAAGTTAGACGTCCTCTAATTGTTGTTGCAAGTTTTACGTGGATGGTTAGGGTTTCTAGCAAGAACGCTTCTTACCTACTGACAGCCACAACGTTGATATGCCAATGCTATTTACCCTTTATAAGGACCCTCTTCAAAGAATCCGATCCGACTAAAGTGGGAGAGACAGACACCCACTAGCCACCTGGTGGAACCAGTCTCACGTAAGAGTACGTGTAAAGTTGGTACGTGCTGCTTCATCCCACGATGTCATCGAATCAAGATAAGACTAGTAATGGCAAGCAATTGACAAAATCAGCGCCCACAACTTTTGTGTTCTACTCGTGCATAGAATCTATGCATAGAACCTTGGCTCGGATACCACTGTTGGGGATCGTAGTAATTTCAAAAAAAAAATCCTACGCCATGCAAGGATCTATCTATGGAGAAACCAGCAACGAGAGAGGTTTTAGAGCATCTTCATACCTTTGAAGATCGCTAAGCGGAAGCGTTACTATGAACGCGGTTGATGGAGTCGTACTCGCAGCGATTCAGATCGCGGTGGATTCCGATCTATGCACCAAATGATGGTGCCTCCGCGTTCAACACACGTACAGCCCGGTGGCGTCTCCTCCTTCTTGATCCAGCAAGGAGAGAGAAGTTGAGGGAGAGCTCCGGCAGCACGACGGCGTGGTGACGGTGGAGCTATGTGGTTCTTCGGCTGGGCTTCGCCAAGCATTGCGGAGGAGGAAGAAGAGAGAGGTAGGGCCGCGCCTTGTGAGAGATTGATACGTCTCCGTCGTATCTACTTTTCCAAACTCTTTTGCCCTTGTTTTGGACTCTAATTTGCATGATTTGAATGGAACTAACCCGGACTGACGCTGTTTTCAGTAGAATTGCCATGGTGTTGTTTTTGTGCACAAATAAAAGTTCTCGGAACGTCCTGAAAATTTACGGAGATTTTTTCTGGAATAAAAGAAAAATACCTGCGCAAAGATCCACCGGAGGAGGTGGACCAGTGGGCCACAAGCCCACAGGCCGCGGCCACCCCCCCTGGCCGCACCGTGAGGGCTTGTGGGGCCCACGTGGCTCCACCGCCTCCAAACTCAGCTCTATATCTTCCGTCTCGCCCGGAAAAAATCGGAGAGAAGGTTTCATCGCGTTTTGCGATACGGAGGCACCGCCACATCATGTTCTTCATCTGGAGGGCAGATCTGGAGTCCGTTTAGGGCTCCGAAGAGGGGAAATCATCGCCATCGTCATCATCAACCTTTCACCATCGACAATTCCATGATGCTCTTCATCTTTCGTGAGTAATCTCATCGTAGGCTTGCTGGACGGTGATGAGTTGGATGAGATCTATCACGTAATCGAGTTGGTTTTTGACGGGGATTGATCCCTAGTATCCACTATGTTCTATATTGATGTTGCTACTACTTGGCTATGCTTAATGCTTGTCACAGGGGCCCGAGTGCCATGATTTCAGATCTGAACCTATTATGTTATCGCCAATATATGTGTGTTTTAGATCCTATCTTGCAAGTTGTAGTCACCTACTATGTGTTATGACCCGGCAACCCCGGAGTGACAATAGCCGGAACCACTCCCGGAGATGACCATAGTATGAGGAGTTCATGTATTCACCGCGTGTTAATGCGTTGGTCTTGTTCTTTATTAAAAGGAGAACCTTAATATCCCGTAGTTTCCATTAGGACCCCGCTGCCACGGGAGGGATGGACAATAGATGTCATGCAAGTTCTTTTCCCTAAGCACGTATGACTACACACGGAATACATGTCTACATTAGAATGAAGAACGGGAGCTAGTTACATATCTCTCCGTGTTATAGTTGTTACATGATGAATCACATCCCTAATAGTCATCCATCACCGATGCACTGCCTACGAGTCTTTTACTACTGGTCCTCGCTACGTTACTTTGTCTTGGCTTGTCCCTTGCTACAAAAGGGATTGGGCCACTTTGCTGCTACTGTTGCTACTGCTGTCACTTTGGTGCTACTGTTGCTACTACTTTTACTTTGCTGTTGCTGCTACTGCCGTTCCTTGCTACTTCGCTGTTACTTGTTGCAAGACTTTTCTGGAGCCGTATACGGGAAGCATTCTTCTCAAGAATAATCCCCCGTCAACGTGCTATTTACTGGCGCCATTGATACAAGAGTTAAGAATAGTCTGCCATCAACAGATCATTTCTGGCACTGTTGCTATCATACTACTTTGCTACTAATACTTTGCTTGCAGACACTAATCTTTCAGGTGTGGTTGAATCTGATAAACTCAGTTGCTAATACTTGAGAATATTCTTTAGCTTCCCCTTGTGAACGAATCAATAAATTTGGGTCGAATACTCTACCCTTGAAAATTGTTGCGATCCCCTACACTTGTGGGTTATCAGAGATCAATTGTGTGTCTCAAAAGGGCCAAAACCTCAAGTATATATAGGAGGAGGGAGAGGGAGGGCTGCCTTGGCCCCTCCTCCAAGGAGGAGAGGTTCGGTCGAACTAGGGGAGGAGTCCACCTCCCACAAGGGAGGTGGATCCCTTCCTTTTAAACCCCTTTTGCCTTATCTCCTTTATCCCTTGCCACATGGGCCTTTAGGGAAGGCCTCGGCCATACCAATAAGGGCTGGTCCACCTCCTCCAACAGCCCATGAACTCCTTTGGTCGTCACACCCCTCCCGGGGTCCTCCGGCACCCTCCCGGCACTCCCGGTACACTACCGATGAGTCCGAAACTTTTCCAGTGACCAAAACAGGACTTCCTATATATCAATATTTACTTCCGGACCATTTTGGAGCTCCCCATGATGTCTGGGATCTCATCCGAGACTCCTGACAACCTTCGGTAACCACATACTATTCCCTTTACAACTGTAGCGTCATCGAACCTTAAGTCTGTAGACCCTACGGGTTCGGGAAACATGCAGACATGACCGAGACATCTCTCCGGCCAATAACCAACAATGGGATCTGGATATCCATGTTGGTTCCCACATGTTCCACGATGATCTCATCGGATGAACCACGATGTCAAGGATTCAATCAATCCCGTATGCAATTCCCTTTGTCTACCGGTATGATACTTGCCCGAGATTCGATCGTCGGTATCCCCATACCTTGTTCAATCTCGTTACGGCAAGTCTCTTTACTCGTTCCATAATACATCATCCCGTGGCTAACTCCTTAGTCACACCAAGCTCAATATGATGATGGATTACCGAGTGGGCCCAAAGATACCTCTTCGTCACACGGAGTGACAAATCCCAGTCTCGATTCGTACAACCCAACAAATACTTTCAGAGATACCTGTAGTGTACCTTTATAATGACCCAGTTACGTTGTGTCGTAGCCGGGGAAGCATTCTTCTCAAGAATAATCCCCCGTCAACGTGCTTTTTACTAGCGCGTTGATACAACAGTTAGGAATAGTCTGCCGTCAACAGATCGTTTCTCGCACCGTTGCTATCATACTACTTTGCTACTGATACTTTGCTTGCAGACACTAATCTTTCAGGTGTGGTTGAATCTGATAAACTCAGCTGCTAATACTTGAGAATATTCTTTAGCTTCCCCTTGTGAGCGAATCAATAAATTTGGGTCGAATACTCTACCCTCGAAAACTGTTGCGATCCCCTACACTTGTGGGTTATCAAGACCTTTTTTTGGCGCCGTTGCCGGGGAGGCACAGCTATATTCTCTGAGTCACTTGGGATTTTCGTCTGCTGGTCACTATGAGGAATCCGAAAGATCCAAGAACTAAAATCTTGCCTTCCACTACGAGGAGAGGTAAGGAACTGCCATCTAGCTCTGCACTTGATTCACCTTCAGTTTTGAGTAAGTTTGCGACTTCGCCTCCTGCTAGAAATCTTGATATGTCGCATGTGCTTGATGATGCTACTTCTGCTGCCCATGATGTTGTGCTTGATACTATGCTTGATGATGCTATGCTTGATACTATACCTGATGATGCATGCTTGATACTGCTTTGCCTCATGATGCTATGCCTGATACTGCTTTGCCACTGTAGCGACCCGACTCAATACGTGTCAAGCCTCTGGTGTTTCCGTACCATCCCAAGATCATGCTGGTACACACTCAGTACATCAATGTATATATCAAGAGTTCAATCACACAGCTTTATTAATCGAAATCTCATATCGAGTACTTTATTACAATAATGAATTACAATAAAGTGGTTGAAGGCCGTCTCATGAGATATCTAATGAAGACTAGCGGAAGCATCAGGTAGACGAGTCCATCCGACTCCAGGGCATGTCGCTGAGCGTAGATCGTAGCCTCACTCCTGGTCGGAAAAGTACTCTGCAAGATAATACGTTGCAGCCATGTAGGTCAGCATATGGAATATGCCGGCAAGTCATCAAAGAGAGGGGAAAAATAATAACCAACTATCTCTACATGCATATTTGGCAGGTGGGGTTATAAGTTTTAGCATAAAGCCAATTTTCTCCTACAACAAGAGAGGGTTGAAAGCAAAAATATTACTACATTGTTTGTTGTTAACGAGATGGTTCCGCCAACCAATTCTCGTACCCGAGTTGTTGATAATTCCCACATCATTATTAAGTTGTGTCGAGAGTTCACGGAAATTTCAATGCCTTCGGCTCAAGTTGTCCATGACTGTGGACACGGCTAATCGATTAGGTTTGGGCACTCTGCAGAGTTTTGCACACGTTCCCCACAAGATTTGATCGCCTCCGGGTATGTCCTCGCACTTCAGGGTGTTTGAAGACCGGATGATCAAAACATGGTCTTTCAACGGGTCCCTCTGAATCCCTGTCGGTGCCCATCCATTCCTACCATTCTTCTACATCTGCTAGCACCGCCTGTCCAGGGTCGCCGCGTTGTCCAACCAAGCCAGACCCCATAATGACTTGTGACTGTGCAGGTAAGCCTTGGGTCTTGAAGCCTCCGTCCGTCTCTTCGAGCCTGGGTGAAGCTTTCCGCAAGATGACATGGCACGTCTCCAAGCATCCCGGGGTCGTCCACTGGTTTCTCCAGGGAGCCCGTCAAACCGTCCTTCACCCAGAGTTGCATTTCTTCACGAGGTCTTGAAAATCTTGACTTAACCGGTCTTGGTTATTTAATTATCCTCGCATCATTCGTGTTATGCACTCAACCAGAATCCCGTCTACTCAAGCATAGCAATATGAAATTTGTCGTCCCGGGCCAAGTATCAGGGTTGTTGTGTGCCTACCACAAGATACTACAACCTATAACTATAATTTCCAAGTACCTACTCAGCATGCAATTGGGCAAAGAAAGGTGAAACTACCATGCATAGAAAACATAGGCGAATAGTATGATCAAAATTACTTGACTTGATGATAGTTGTCTTGATCGAGCGCTTCTAAGTAACAAGCTTCACACTCTGGGTGATCTACCGATACAAACAAATACACACCATAAGCACTAGAATCATCAACAAGTAAAATACATCACAAGCATAAAGTAGCTATGGCATAAAGTGAAAGAATTCACTTCACCTAACTAAGGCAGAAATTGTTTCTGTTAAAACCCCAAGTAAAAGTATTTAAAAAAGATGAAATTTATACTACAGAAAGATATAATCACTAGGAAGCAGTAGCAAAAAGAATCAAATAAAAATCTATTTTTAAACTCCTGGAATAAGCAAAACAAGGTTTAAACTAAATCTGATCTAATTCAAATTTGAAACTTTTAAACATAGACAAATTATATGTTTTTGAAAACTACAGAAAAATTGTAATCTACTCGAACAAGTTTCAACTCCATTGGTATCCTGGATCAAAAGCTATGATCAAAACAAGATTGGAACTTTCTCTTTTTCTAATCTAAAACAGAAAAAGAAGAAAAACTGCTAGTGAACAGGGGGTTAGGTGGCAGCTTCTGGTTGGCCTAGATGGTGTGTGCTGCAGGCTAACTAACAAATGGCCGATAACTAAACAAACCGTTTCGGCTAGTGTTAAGTGGGGAAGAAAATCAGTCGGTTTTTAACTAAAAACCGAAGGGGTACGCGGGTTATAATCTCGGGCGTTGATCTTTGATCTAACGGCTACAGGAGGGATGGGGGTAGCTCACCGTGGCTGCTTCTTCTCCGGCGAGCAGGGAAGTGGAGGTCGACGGGGACGGGGCTCCGGCGGGTCTCCCGCGAGTCCGATGGCTCCAGGGGACAGCGGCGAGGCTCCTCCGTCCGTTTGCTGTGTCGGGGAGTCGAGGGAGCGTCGGGGGCGAGCAACACGAGCTCTTCAAGCTTCTGCGGCGGCCGAACTCCGGCGAGGGGAGGTGCGGCGGCATGGGGCGGCGAAGGGGAGGTCTAGGGGGACAAATGGAGTGCGGTGGAGGCGGCGAACTCTGTGGTGGGGTTGGTTGGTGCGGGGGGCGAGGGGTGGCGCAGGGTGGCGTGGGTGTTTTTCTTGTGGAGCCTGGCTCCAGCGAGGTGGCGTGGGGGCGATCTGGCGTGGGGAGGAGGGGGCCGAGGGGGGCTGGAGGCGCGGCTTAAATAGGGGGAGAGGGGGCCGAGGGAAAGGAAAGGGGGGAGGCCGAGATCGGGTGGATCCCGTCGGATCCCGGCGAGGCAAGGGCGACGCCATGGAGAGGGGGGCTCGTGCGCAGGGAAGGAAAGGGGCACGGGAGAGGAAAGGAAGGAGGAAGAAGAAAGGAAGGAAAGAAAGAAAAGAAAAAAAGAAAAGAAAAGAAAGGGGTGCGAGGGGGGTTGGAGGCGGCGGTTTGCCACGGATCTCGCTCCCAGCGATGGGGGATCTGGCCCAAAAAAAAATCTCCCGATTTTTTTATTATTTCTTTTAAAACAGTAAGAGAAGAAGAATAAAAGGAAACAAAATAAAAAAATATTAATATAGGGTATTATATACCAAAATGATCAGAAAAATATTTCCTAATTGTTTATCATTTTTCCAAAACCAAAATAAAAACTTTTTTTAAAAATGTTTTTTTCAGAAAAACCCCTTATGCTATATTTTCTTTTTGGCAATTAATTTCTCCATAAAACTTTGGTTTTTCTTGGCTCAAATATTTTCAAAAGTGTCTCACATTTTGGAGGGTCATTTTCCTCCGCTCTCTCTTGCTTGCAAGACTTTTGTCGGGGCATTTCTCGTGGGGAGAAAGTAGAAAAGCAAAAGCAAGTATTTGACGGAAATCGAATGCAAAACTTTATTGCAAACAAGATGCATAGATGCTTAGCTACATTTGTAGAACATTCCCAATTAGGAAAAATTGGGATGTTACAAACCTACCCACCTTAAGATGAATCTCGCCCTCGAGATTCAGGTTGGCTAGAAAATAGGTGCGGGTGGTCTCGACGAAGATCCTCTTCTCGTTCCCAGGTGGCTTCTTCCTCGGTGTGGTGGCTCCACAACACCTTGCAGAACTTGATGATCTTGCTGCGGGTAACACTGTTGGCAGTCTCGAGAATGCTGATGGGTTTCTCCTCATACATCAGATCACTGTCAAGTTGTATGGCCTCTAGGGGCACTGTATCTCTCAACGGAACATCAGCCATCTCAGCGTGGCATTTCTTCAACTGGGAAACATGGAAGACATCATGAACTCCGGACAATCCTTCTGGCAGTTCCAGTTTGTAAGCAACTTCGCCTCTATGTTCAAGAATTTTGTAGGGGCCAATGAATCGGGGTGCTAACTTTCCTTTCACACCAAATCTCTTGATTCCTCGAAGTGGAGACACCCGAAGATAGGCTCGGTCTCCCACTTCGTATGTTAGTTCCTTGCATTTGCTATCAGCATAACTTTTCTGCCTAGACTGAGCTATCTTGAGTCGGTCACGAATCAGCTTGACCTTCTCTTCAGAATTTCGGATAAGGTCGGGACCAAAAAGTTGTCGGTCTCCAACTCCATCCCACATCAACGGTGTTCTGCACCTCCTTCCATATAGAGCTTCGAAAGGGGCCATCTTCAGACTGGTCTAATAGCTGTTGTTGTATGAGAACTCGGCATAAGGCAAATTGTCATCCCAACTAGACCCATAGTCTAATGCGCAAGCTCTCAACATGTCCTCCAGAATCTGATTGACTCTCTCAGTCTGTCCATCTATCTGTGGGTGAAAAGATGTACTAAACTCCAATCTCGTTCCCAAGGTTTCATGCAGTTGGTGCCAAAATTTTGATGTGAACTGAGTCCCTCTATCCGACACAATACTCTTCGGTACTCCATGCAAACATATGATCCTGGTCATATATATCTTGGCCAGCTTGGCACTCGTGTAAGTAGTCTTCACGGGAATGAAGTGAGCTACCTTGGTCAAACGATCGACCACAACTCAAATAGAATCATAGCCAGAACGGGTCCTGGGTAATCCTGTGATGAAGTCCATACCAAGCTTTTCCCATTTCCACTCGGGTATCGGCAGAGGTTGAAGCAAACCTGCTGGCTTCTGATGCTCGGCTTTTACTCACTGACAAACATCGCATATTGCTACAAACTCGGCAATGTCTTTCTTCATTCCTGTCCACCAGAAACTTTCTTTCAGATCCAGATACATCTTGGTGTTGCCGGGGTGTATCGAGTACGGGGAATCATGGGCCTCCTGAAGTATCAACTTCCTGAGTTCGGGATCATTGGGCACATAAATGCGATCCTCAAACCATAGAGTTCCGTGTTCATCCTCATGAAAACCTTTAGCCTTCCCGTCTTTCATTTTCTGCTTAATCTCAGCTATCTCCTTGTCTGATTTCTGAGCTTCGCGGATCTTTTCTGTCAAGGTGGAATTAATTTCCAGTGTGTCTACAAAGCCTCTTGGAACTATTTCCAATTTGAGCTCTCGGAGATCATCGGCTAACTCTGGGGGTAATCCTCCCGCTATGAGTGTGTTCACATAACTCTTGCGGCTCAACGCATCGGCTACAACATTTGCCTTGCCTGGGTGATAATGCAATCTCATGTCATAGTCCTTGATCAATTCTAGCCATCGCCTCTGTCTGAGGTTCAACTCCTTCTGCGTGAAGATATATTTCAGGCTCTTGTGATCAGTGTAAACATCACAACTATTTCCGATCAGGAAATGTCTCCAACTCTTGAGAGCGTGCACTACGGCTGCTAGCTCCAAGTCATGCATGGCATAATTCAACTCATGGGGTCTGAGCTGTCTGGATGCATAGGCTACAACTTTACCTTCTTGCATGAGCACTCCTCCGAGTCCTTGACGAGAAGCGTCAAAGTAAACCTGGAAATCCTTCCGAATGTTCGGCAATATCAGCACTGGGGCTGTAACCAGACGTTTCTTCAACTCTTGAAAACTGGATTCACATTCCTCAGTCCAAACATACTTGGACTCCTTCTTCAACAACTCTGTCATGGGCTTGGTGATCTTTGAGAAATTCTCAATGAACCTCCGGTAATATCCGGCAAGTCCGAGGAAACTGCGGATCTCCTTAACTGAAGTGGGTGCTACCCATTCGGTGACTGCTGCGACCTTGGCAGGGTCCACTGCTATTCCTTCTCCTGAAATGACGTGTCCGAGGAATCCGACTTCCTTCAACCAAAATTCACATTTGCTAAACTTTGCATACAGCTGATGCTCTCGAAGTTTCTCCAGAACTAGACGCGGATGTTCCTTGTGTTCCTCCTTGTTCTTGGAGAATATCAGTATGTCATCAATGAACACCACGACAAACTTGTCCAAGTATTCCATAAATACCTTGTTCATCAGATTCATAAAATATGCCGGAGCATTAGTCAGTCCAAATGACATGACCGTGTACTCATACAAGCCGTACCGAGTGGTGAAGGCTGTCTTGGGTATATCATGTTCACGAATCTTCAGCTGATGATACCCGGATCGAAGATCGATTTTGGAGAACACTCGGGGCTCCAACTAACTGGTCAAACAGATCATTGATCATCGGCAAGGGATACTTGTTCTTGATGGTCACCTCGTTCAATGCACGATAATCGACAACCATTCTCAAGGACTTATCCTTCTTTTCAACCAAGAGCACTGGCGCTCCCCAAGGTGAAGAACTTGGGCGAATATACTCTTTGTCCAACAACTCCTTAATTTTCTTCTTGATTTCTACCAAGTCATTTGCGGGCATCCGATAGGGTCTCTTGGATATCGGGGTTGTTCCGGGTAATACCTCAATCAGGAACTCAATCTCTCTATCAGGTGGCATGCCCGGCAATTCCTCCGGAAATACATCTGGGTATTCTTGTACAATCGGTACTTCCTCCTGGACTACTCCCGTGAGAGAGTTTACTCGTTTACTCCGTGTCGGGCGCTGAGACATGTACTTAATCCGCTTTTGCTCGGGGGTGGTGAACAAAATAGACTTAAGGGTACAATCAATATTCCCTTCGTACTTGGCCAACCAATCCATGCCCGGGATTACATCCAATCCCTGAGACTCAAAGCATGGCATCCTATCCCGGCTGTCATTATGCCTCCTGGGGAACTGACCTTAATAGGTTGCCTGAGGGTTCTAGTTGGCAAACTATACTTTTCCACAACTACCCTTGATATGAATGAATGTGTTGCACCAGAATCAAAAAGTACCAATACTGGACATGAATTTAGCAAAAACTTACCAACCACAGTATCGGGGTGATCATAGACCTCTTCAACATCAATGTGATTCACCTGAGCTCGAGGAAAAGGATTGGGCTTCTTTGCTGCAGAGTTGCCATTGCCGTTTCCATTTCCCTGCTTGTTCTGGGGACATTTAGTGGCATAGTGTCCCGTCTTCTGACACTAGAAGCAGGTGATGTGATTCAGATCCTTCTGAGCTAGAGCTGAATGATGTTCAGTGCCGGTATCGCCATTCTTGAAGTTGCTGTTGTTGCGGTGGTTCCCATTTCCTCCATGGTTGTGCACTGAGTGGTTATGCTGGACGTGTCCTCCGAACTTACCGGATCCAGTCCCGGTATTCCCTGAATAGGGGGTGTAGCGAGGCTTCTGCTGAGTGCCGGAGTTGAACTTTACATTGCCATACTTCCGCTTGCGGTTCTCCATCTGCTGATGTTTCCCCTCCAAGATGAGGGCCTTATCTACCAGCTCCTGGTAGTTGTTGAAGTTGGCTACAGTCAGCTGAATGCTCAGCTCATCATTGAGTCCCTCCAAGAACTTTTCCTGCTTGGCCGCATCATCGGCCACATCTCCAGGTGCATAACGGGCGAGCATGCTGAATTCATCGACATACTGAGCCACAGAGCGATTTCCCTGGAGTAAGTTGCGAAACTCACGCTTCTTCAGACTCATTGCACCAGCTGAGACATGTGCGGTGCGGAAGGCTTGCTTGAACTGCTCCCAAGTGACTCCAGCAATGGGGTATGTGGTGGTGTAGTTCTCCCACCATGCAGCTGCAGGGCCTTCAAGTTGATGCGCGGCAAAGCGCACCTTCTCAGCTTCAGTACAACCAGCAGTGATTAGTTCCCGCTCCATCTTGCGGAGCCAATCATCTGCCACAATGGGCTCAATGCTGCTGGAGAAAGTCGGAGGGTTCAACCTCAGGAAACGGGTGAGATTGTCGGCCTGGGGTGGATGATGGTTGTTACTATTGTTCTGGTTCTGGATGATCAGCTGCATCAGGGTATTCTGTTGCTGAATCAACTGAGTGAGTTCCGGCGGGAAGTTGGAAGCACAGGCACGTCTCGGAGGCATCTAGTGTTTGTAGAGGGGTGAGATTAGCATAGAACAATGGTCTAAATAGTAATTACACTACCCATATGAAATGCAACAACCAAGTATCACACCACACATTTTATTCAATACCATCACAAAAGGTTCACACACGGGGATACAAAATTTGATAACCTAAACATTGGCCGAAGCGTTTAACGATAAGATAAATTTGGTGGACTAGTCTAAGTGTCCTCCTCAGAAAAGCATGGTGGTGGGTCCTTCGGTGGAGCTTTCTTCATAGTCCTCCTCATTGCTGATCAAGGGGGCTACGTCTCCTTCGGGATGAAGGTTCTCGCCCATGTCTAGTTCCTCCTCCAGGTGTGCGACACGAGTCTTCAGCTTCTCGATCCTCTCCAGGAAGTCCTTCACCTCCAATTCGTGCTCATAGTGGGCTTCCCGGGCTGCTTCTTTGAGTTCGAGTTCGAGTTCGCGGAGCGACAATTGCTTGATCTTCCTAGCGTCCTTGATCACACGATGCTCCAGAGTCCCGCTGTGCTTCTCCAAGGTCTGGGCATAGGACAGGAGAGCGTCCTTGGTCTTGCTTGAGATGATTTCTCCATCTTCTCCTCTCCGGGATACCGTGAATAGGTCCGGTGAAATAGGGCAGCCTCTGTACACTTCCTTGATACGTCGGAGTGCACAATGGACCGCCATGTCCCTTCCGAGAATCCAGTTGGGTGCGATGAACTTGAAGTCCACAGGCTCAGTGCGCGGCTCGAATGTCCTTCCGGGAACGTGCACCTCAATCCTGTAGCGTGAATCCTCCGGGTAAGACGAAGTAGGCTTCCCTGTGATAGTTGGCAGAGCAATCCTCAAGTCCTTGGTGATCTGTATCAACTCCTTTCCAAAAGGCATAGTGGCGTCGGCCTGGCAAAACTCCGTGAATTTAACGGGGATGAAGGTGGCCATCTAAAACATTGGAAAATCGGAGAGAAGTCAGAAATGATCAGAAGAGGAAATAGAGGATTTATAGACATAAGAAAATAGTTTTCTTCCTAAGGCTTTTCCATTCCTAGAGGTTACGTCCTACGGTCAGCGTGTGCTCTGAATACCATTTCTGTAGCGACCCGACTCAATACGACTCAAGCCTCTGGTGTTTCTGTACCATCCCAAGATCATGATGGTACACACTCAGTACATCAATGTATATATCAAGAGTTCAATCACACAGCTTTATTAATCGAAATCTCATATCGAGTACTTTATTACAATAATGAATTACAATAAAGTGACTGAAGGCCGTCTCATGAGATATCTAACGAAGACTAGTGGAAGCATCAGGTAGACGAGTCCATCCGACTCCAGGGCATGTCGTTGAGCGTAGATCGTAGCCTCACTCCTGGTCGGAAAAGTAATCTGCAACATGATACGTTGCAGCCGTGTAGGTCAGCATATGGAATATGCCGGCAAGTCATCAAAGAGAGGGGAAAAGTAATAACCAACTATCTCTACATGCATATTTGGCAGGTGGGACTATAAGTTTTAGCATAAAGCCAATTTTCTCCTACAACAAGAGAGGGTTGAAAGCAAAAATATTACTACATTGTTTGTTGTTAACGAGATGGTTCCGCCAACCAATTCTCGTACCCGAGTTGTTGATACCCACATCATTATTAAGTTGTGTCGAGAGTTCAGGGAAATTTCAATGCCTTCGGCTCAAGTTGTCCATGACCGTGGACACGGCTAATCGATTAGGTTTGGGCACTCTGCAGAGTTTTGCACACGTTCCCCACAAGATTTAATCGCCTCCGGGTATGTCCTCGCACTTCAGGGTGTTTGAAGACCGGATGATCAAAACATGGTCTTCAACGGGTCCCTCTGAATCCCTGTCGGTGCCCATCCATTCCTACCGTTCTTCTACATCTGCTAGCACCGCCTGTCCAGGGTCGCCGCGTTGTCCAACCAAGCCAGACCCCATAATGACTTGTGGCTGTGCAGGTAAGCCTTGGGTCTTGAAGCCTCCGTCCGTCTCTTCGAGCCTGGGTGAAGCTTTCCGCAAGATGACATGGCACGTCTCCAAGCATCCCGGGGTCGTCCACTAGTTTCTCCAGGGAGCCCGTCAAACCGTCCTTCACCCAGAGTTGCATTGCTTCACGAGGTCTTGAAAATCTTGACTTAACCGGTCTTGGTTATTTAATTATCCTCGCATCACTCGTGTTATGCACTCAACCAGAATCCCGTCTACTCAAGCATAGCAATATGAAATTTGTCGTCCCGGGCCAAGTATCGGGGTTTTTGTGTGCCTACCACAAGATACTACAACCTATAACTATAATTTCCAAGTACCTACTCAGCATGCAATTGGGCAAAGAAAGGTGAAACTACCATGCATAGAAAACATAGGCGAATAGTATGATCAAAATGACTTGCCTTGATGATAGTTGTCTTGATCGAGCGCTTCTAAGTAATAAGCTTCGCACTCCGGGTGATCTACTGATACAAACAAATACACACCATAAGCACTACAATCATCAACAAGTAAAATACATCACAAGCATAAAGTAGCTATGGCATAAAGTGAAAGAATTCACTTCACCTAACTAAGGCAGAAATTGTTTCTATTAAAACCCCAAGTAAAAGTATTTAAAAACAAATGAAACTTATACTACATAAATATATAATCACTAGGAAGCAGTAGCAAAAAGAATCAAATAAAAATCTATTTTTAAACTCCTGGAATAAGCAAAACAAGGTTTAAACTAAATCTGATCTAATTCAAATTTGCAAATTTCACACATAGACAAATTATACGTTTTTGAAAACTACAGAAAAATTGTGATCTACTGGAACAAGTTTCCACTCCATTGGAATCCTGGATCAAAAGCTATGATCAAAACAAGATTGGAACTTTCTCTGTTTTCTAATCTAAAACATAAAAAGAAGAAAAACTGCTAGTGAACAGGGGGTTAGGTGGCAGCTTTTGGTTGGCCTAGATGGTGTGTGTTGCGGGCTAACTAACAAACGGCCGATAACTAAACAAACCGTGTCGGCTAGTGTTAAGTGGGGAAGAAAATCAGTCGGTTTTTAACTAAAAACCGAAGGGGTACGCGGGTTATAATCTCGGGCGTTGATCTTTGATCTAACGGCTACAGGAGGGATGGGGGTAGCTCACCGTGGTTGCTTCTTCTCCGGCGAGTAGGGAAGTGGAGGTCGACGGGGACGGGGCTCCAGCGGGTCTCCGACGAGTTCGATGGCACCAGGGGATGGCGGTGAGGCTCCTTCGTCTGTTTGCTGTGTCGGGGAGTTGAGGGAGCGTCGGGGACGAGCAGCACGAGCTCTTCAAGCTTTTGCGGCGGCCGAACTCCGGCGAGGGGAGGTGCGGCAGCGTGGGGGTGGCGAAGGGGAGGTCTAGGGGGGAATGGAGTGCGGGGGAGGCGGCGAACTCTCTGGTGGGGTTGGTTGGTGCGGGGTGGGCGAGGGGTGGCGCAGGGTGGCGTGGGTGTTTTTCTTCTGGAGCCTGGCTCCAGCGAGGTGGCGTGGGGGCGATCTGGCGTGAGGAGGAGGGGGCGAGGGGGGTTGGAGGCGCGGCTTAAATAGGGGGAGAGGGGGCGAGGCAAAGGAAAGGGGGGAGGCCGAGATCGGGTCGATCCCGTCGGATCCCGGCGAGGCAGGGGCGACGCCATGGAGAGGGGGGCTCGTGCGCTGGGAAGGAAAGGGGCACGGGAGAAGAAAGGAAGGAGGAAGAAGAAAGGAAGGAAAGAAAGAAAATAAAAAAGGAAAGAAAGAGGTGCGAGGGGGGCTGGAGGCGGCGGTTGCCACGGATCTGGCTCCTAGCGATGGGGGATCTGGCCCAAAAAAAATCTCCCGATTTTTTTTATTTCTTTTAAAACAGTAAGAGAAGAAGAATAAAAGGAAACAAAATAAAAAAATACTAATATAGGGTATTATATACCAAAATGATCAGAAAAATATTTCCTAATTGTTTATCATTTTTCCAAAACCAAAACAAAAACTTTTTTAAAAAATGTTTTTTTTCAGAAAAACCCCTTATGCTATATTTTATTTTTGGCAAATAATTTCTCCATAAAACTTTGGTTTTTCTTGGCTCAAATATTTTCAAAAGTGCCTCACATTTTGGAGGGTCATTTTCCTCCGCTCTTTCTTGCTTGCAAGACTTTTGTCGGGGCATTTCTCGTGGGGAGAAAATAGAAAAGCAAAAGCAAGTATTTGACGGAAATCGAATGCAAAACTTTATTGCAAACAAGATGCATAGATGCTTAGCTACATTTGTAGAACATTCCCAATTAGGAAAAATTGGGATGTTACAGCCACTAGGTGCCCTTGATGCACATATTGCTAGAGTTGCTGCTAGACGCGATGATACTTCTGAAACTGCTGATACTATTGAAGTAGAACCTGCTACTATGCCTGAATTGCCTGTTATGCCTGATACGCGCTATGTTATGGAGGGAGAGATAGCTGAGGACTTTCTTGCGTGTAAGGATAGCTATAATGTTGAGAAACTACTGCGCAAGTGGAAAGAAAAATCTCTGAACGCTAGGATGAAATACGACCCGAAGTTTGCTACTTCGCCTATCTTTGTGACCGATAAGGATTATGAATTCTCTGTCGACCCTGAGTTAATCACTCTGGTCAAATCTGATCCTTTTCACGGTTACGAGTCTGAAATGGTTGTAGCCCATCTTACCAAACTGCACGATATAGCCACCCTATTCACTAGTGAGGAAAAGATCCGCCACTACTATATGCTCAAGGTGTTTCCTTTCTCGCTAAAGGATGATGCTAAGACCTGGTTCACTTCTCTTTCTCCTGGATGTGTGCATAGCCCCCAGGATATGGTCTACTACTTCTCTAAAAAATATTTCCCTGCCCATAAGAAGCAAGCTGCCTTGCAGGAAATATACAACTTTGCTCAAGCTGAAGAAGAGAGACTCCCACAAGCTTGGGGGAGGCTCATCCAGCTACTGAATGCTTTGCCTGATCACCATCTTGAGAAGAATGAAATACTTGACATCTTCTATAATGGACTTACCGATGCTTCTAAAGACCACTTAGATAGTTGTGCCGGTAGTGTTTTTAGGGAACGAACTGTAGAAAAAGCTGAGATTCTACTGAATAACATCTTGTGCAATGAGAATGCTTGGACTATTCCCGAACCACCTCCTAAGCCAACTCCAAAGAAAAGAGGTATTCTATTCCTCAGTCCTGAAGATATTCAAGAAGCCAAGAAATCTATGCGAGAGAAAGGCATTAAATCTGAAGATGTCAAAAATCTACCACCTATCGAAGAGATCTATGGTCTCAATAACCCGATACAGGTAGTAGAAGTAAATTCTCTGCGTAGGTTTTATGAGAGTGATATTCCTTTTGATAAACCTGCTAGCTTATGCATGGATGAATTTGATAACTTCGTTGCCAAACAACAGAGTTTCAGTGATTATGTTAGCAGACAATTGGAAAAGAATGCTCGTATACTTAGTCATTTAAGTGCTTGTGTAGACAGAAATGTCAATGCTCTCAAGCTTCTGAGTAAACATGCCTCTATGGTTACTACTCAGGTAGAACAAGTACTTAAAGCTCAGAATGACTTGCTCAATGAGTTGAATGACAATTCCGTTAGAGTCGTCACTAGAGGTGGTAGAATGACCCAGGAACCTTTGTATCCCCGGGTTCATCCGAAGAGAGTTGAACAAGATTCTCAAGGAGTTAGCACTGATGCACCTAGTCATCCTAGAAAGAAGAAGAAAGATGATAGGGATCTGCATGCTAGCAACCCTGTTGCTGCTACACCTGAGAGTCCAAACGATGCCTCTCTCTCTTTATCGTAGACTTGAACTGGATAAGTTGACACTCACTGAAATCTCTCTGCAAATGGCCGACAAATCAATTGCTTTCCCTATTGGCATTTGCAAGGATGTGCCTGTTGTGGTTGCTAACGTCACCATCTTAACAGACTTTGTTATCTTGGATATTCCTGAGGACGATGCCATGGCAGTCATCCTCGGAAGACCCTTTTTAAACACTGCAGGGGCTGTTATAGATTGCAACAAAGGCAATGTCACTTTCCATGTCAACGGTAATGAGCATACGGTGCACTTTCCGAAGAAACAATATCGAGTACATTGCATCATTGCTATCGAAAAAACTTCATCCATTCTTATTGGGAGCTTTGAATGCCCTATTCCTCGTGTCAAGATGAAGTATGATTTGCTTGTTGGGGAGATACACATCCCAATTGAGGTGACCTAGTGACTATTCGAAAATTCTCTGTTCTCTTTTGCGATTCGAAAAGGTTTTTCAAAGAGGCTTGATCAACCTCACTGACGGATTTCTTTCGTTCACCATGAGATGGATGAATCGAGGAGTCACAAACCTCTGTTCCAAGCTTTCACCTTCGGTTGCTTAGAAGAAAAATGATAAATTTAGTTTAGTTTTCCCTGTTTTCTGTTTTAGCGTCCGATAGAAAAATACCCCGAAAATAGAAGTTCTCCGAACGCCGTGAAAATCAAGTATGATTTTTTTATGGATTTTTGAAAAATACTGGGACAAAGAGTTTGTCTGGGGGCCACACTAGTGGGCCACAAGCCCTAGGGGCGCGGGCACCCCCCTTGGCCGCGCCACCCAGGCTTGTGGGGCCCACAGTCACCCCCTCCACTCATTCTTGCTCTCATCTGGTTCTCCTACCTCTAGAAAAAATCGTTTCGCAGCTCAAACCCGTGTTCTTGCTCCTCTTGCTGGGATTTTCGATCTCTTTGCTCAAATCACCGTTCTCCGAACTGTTTTCGGGAAATTACTCCTTGGTAAGTGACTCCTCCATTGGTCCAATTAGTTTTTGCTCTAGTGCCTTATACTCCGCGTATTTTTGCTGCCTTGGTGACCATGTTCTTGAGCTTTGCATGCTGATTCTAGCTGGTCTCAAGTAGTTTTGATGCGTAATATGGTCTCTAGACACTTGTGGGAGTAGTTGCTACGATTTTCGTTGAGCCTTGTTCACCTTTCCTTAGAATCACTAAAAATTTCAGAAATTTTCAGAGATAGAAAAGGGAAAAGATGAGAAGGTTCTTAAGAGGCTCTTCAGGCCATGACCCCAAGGATGATGGAAGTGAGAAGAAGCCCAAGTATTTGGTACCCCGAGTCGCAGAAGTTCGAGCGTGCGAGTGGCCAAGCGACGTGTTCTTACGCGCCGCTGGAAATTATGAGGACTTTTATCACTTGGTGGAAAACACAGGCCTTACTGGCTTCGTTGAAGATAAGTGTCCGCAATACCTCCTCCTCACTAATATCTTCGTGCAAAGCTTTAACTTCTATCCGAGGAAGAATCCTCCTATGGTTGAGTTTAAACTTTATGATATCCCCCAGCGCATGTCACTCCAGGATTTTTGCAATGTTTGCAAATTGCCTTACGTTGGGGATATTCATGAACCTCGTCCATGGGACTTGGAAGCTTTCATCGGTACTATTGTTGTAGGAGAGGAGAGAGGAGTGTCTTGCGCTAGAGCTGCTAGCATTCATTTTCCCGTGCTTCGGTACTTCTCACTTTTTGTGGGAAAATGTTTGATTGGCTGTGGGAAGGTTGGATCACTTAGTTCCCCAGATCTTGCGGTCTTGCGCGAAGCCCTTTATAACGATAAAACTTATAGCTTGGGCGCTATAGTAGCTCAACGGTTGAACCTGAACCGTTCTAAAGGTGTTGTCTATGGAGGTATCTATGCTACCCGTCTTGCCAGACACTTTGAGATACCCATTAGACTGGAGGAAGAAGAAGAGGTTCTTCTTCCCGAGAGATATCTAGATTACGATAGCATGGTTCACCATGACTTTCTTGATAGAGATATAAGTAGAAGGATGATTTATAACCTGGTATTTAGTCAGGGTACTCGTGAGACTATTACTTTGCCTGCTCCTTCTTTGTTCAATCTTCATGCAGGCAGGTACATTATTATGCCCTCGGACATCTATGCATATTGGGGCTTGGTCCAACCACAGGTGTCCGTGCCCGAGCCACCAGTCGAGTACCAGACGCCAGTTTATCAGTGGGAACCAGAGGAGCTCACACAGCAGTGGCATCCTCAGTCCACACTGGAGTATCCCGGGGCTGGTTATTTCCCTCCTTGGGAGTATACCAACTAAAGCCAAAAGCCTAAGCTTGGGGGAGTACGTGTTCTCACCGACTTTACATTCTTGCTTATGCTTTCACTTTGTTAGCCGGTGTTCACAGTTTGCCACTGTATCATCCATGTTAGTTTATTTTCTTTTTCTCGTTTTCTTTTCGTGTGTCTGTCTAGTTTGAGAAAAAAAATCAAAAAGATTTTCTTTTGCTTGTTGGGGGCTTTCCCGTGTAGATAGTTTTCTTTTTCTTTGGGTCAAGGTAGAAGATATTGGTTACAATGTTTAGTGGCTCTTGCATGCATACCTGTTTATCTTTCAAAGAGCCATATTACTTTGTCTTCTCCTTTGTGTTTGCCTGCAGATTCCAGCTTTAATCCAATGCACGAGCACGCTTATTATTGTTCACATTGTTCGGTCGTGCAAGTGAAAGGCAATAATGACGATATATGATGAAGTGACTAAGCCTGGAAAAGCTGGTATGAACTCGATCTATTTTGTTTTTGTAAATATGACTAGCTCATCGTTCCTGATTCAGCTTTGTTGTGAGGGAAACATGTTTGTAATGACAACTTAGAGATCATAGTTGCTTATGCCATGCTTACTTAGCTAGGAGCTTATAATGGTTTGTCTTGAATGCCCACATGAATGTTGAGATGACTATGATGTAGTATGATAGGATGGTATCCTCCTTTGAATGATTCAAGTGGCTTGACTTGGCGCATGTTCACGCATGTAGTTGAAACAAAATCAACATAGCCTCTATGATATTCATGTTCATGGTGATTTATGTCCTACTCATGCTTGCACTCAATGCTAGCTAATCTCAATGCATTTTGATGACTGTTGTCGCTCTCTAGTTGATCGCTTCCCAGTCTTTTGCTAGCCTTCACTTGTACTAAGCGGGAATACTGCTTGTGCATCCACTTCCCTAAACCCAAAGTTGTTCCATATGAGTCCACCATACCAACCTATATGCGGTATCTACCTGTCGTTCCAAGTAAATTTGCATGTGCCACTCTCTAAATCTTCAAGAAATAATCTGTTTTGCATGCCCGAACCGCTCATGTGGTGATAGGGGGCTATTGGTATCTTCCATGCTAGGCGTGTTATCCTTGATATGTGTTTATTCACTATCATTCACGAGAAAGGGGCCGGTAATTGGAATTCCCAGTTCCATACTCAAATCGAAAAGATAATTGCAAACAAAACTCCCCCAGGATTGATGTTGGTATGGACGGTACCCGAGGATTCGGCTAGCCGTGGAGTGTGATTGATTGGTGGTGGGGGAGTGAAATCTTTACTTTTCTGTTTGGGAACCGCCTATAGCATGTGTAGCGTGGAAGATGTTGAGAACTCTTAGTCACTGCATTGACAATGAAAGCATGCCACCCAAAATTATTATCTCTGTTTTAAAAGCTTGAGCTCTGGCACCTCTGCAAATCAATGCTTCCCTCTGCGAAGGGCCTGTCTATTTATGTTCCTGTTGAGTCATCCTCCTCTTACAAAAGCACCAATTAGAGAGCACCTCTGTCATTTTTATGCTTTGCTTTCAACTGTGTTGAGTATGACTATGACTGGATCTTCATTGCCTTGAATGACAATGTTTAGTCAGCCCTTGGTCTTTGAAGGTGCTCTGCATTTATGTTTTGCGGTCTCAGAAAGAGCTAGCGAGATACCATCTATTTGTACGGATTCATGTTGTCTTGATTGAAGTGTTGACGTTTGAGACTTATTATTATTTGCCGCTAGCTGATTATGCCATTGATATGAGTTTACCGTGAGACCTAGATGTCATTTGCTTATGTGGTTTGCTTGTGATCTTGCTGAAATTCTGGTTGTGAGTTAGACATAGTTGCAACAACAAGATCAAACATAATTCGTCAAAGTTTTTCTTTTGTCTCTCTCAGTTTGTCAACTGAGTTGCTTGAGGACAAGCAAGGCTTTAAGCTTGGGGGAGTTGATACGTCTTCGTCGTATCTACTTTTTCGAACTCTTTTGCCCTTGTTTTGGACTCAAATTTGCATGATTTGAATGGAACTAACCCGGACTGACGCTGTTTTCAGCAGAATTGCCATGGTGTTGTTTTTGTGCAGAAATAAAAGTTCTCGAAACGTCCTGAAAATTTACGAAGATTTTTTCTAGAATAAAAGAAAAATACCTGCGCGAAGATCCACCAGAGGAGGTGGACCAGTGGGCCACAAGCCCACAGGCCGCGGCCACCCCCCTGGCCGCGTCGTGGGGGCTTGTGGGGTCCACGTGGCTCCACCGCCTCCAAACTCAGCTCTATATCTTCCGTCTCGCCCGGAAAAAAATCAGAGAGAAGGTTTTATCACATTTTGCGATACGGAGGCGCCGCCACATCCTGTTCTTCATCTGAGGGCAGATCTGGAGTCCGTTTCGGGCTCCGGAGAGGGGAAATCGTCGCCATCATCATCATCAACCTTTCTCCATCGACAATTCTATGATGCTCTTCATCGTTCGTGAGTAATCTCATCGTAAGCTTGCTGGACAGTGATGAGTTGGATGAGATCTATCATGTAATCGAGTTAGTTTTTGACGGGGATTGATCCCTAGTATCCACTATGTTCTAGATTGATGTTGCTACTACTTGGCTATGCTTAATGCTTGTCACTAGGGCCCGAGTACCATGATTTCAGATTTCAACCTATTATGTTTTCGCCAATATATGTGTGTTTTAGATCCTATCTTGCAAGTTGTAGTCACCTACTATGTGTTATGACCCGGCAACCCCGGAGTGACAATAGCCGGAACCACTCCCGGAGATGACCATAGTATGAGGAGTTCATGTATTCAACGCGTGTTAATGCGTTGGTCCGGTTCTTTATTAAAGGAGAACCTTAATATCCCGTAGTTTCCATTAGGACCCCGCTGCCACGGGAGGGATGGACAATAGATGTCATGCAAGTTCTTTTCCCTAATCACGTATGACTACATACGGAATACATGCCTACATTAGATTGATGAACGGGAGCTAGTTACATATCTCTCTGTGTTATAGTTGTTACATGATGAATCACATTCGTAATACTCATCCATCACCGATCCACTGCCTACGAGTATTTTACTACTGGTCCTTGCTACGTTACTTTGTCTTGGCTTGTCCCTTGCTACAAAAGGGATTGGGCCACTTTGCTGCTACTGTTGCTACTGCTGTCACTTTGCTGCTATTGTTACTACTACTGTTACTTTGCTGCTGCTGCTACTGCTGTTCCTTGCTACTTTGCTGTTACTTGTTGCAAGACTTTTCTGGAGCCGTAGCGGGGGAAGCATTCTTCTCAAGAATAATCCCCCGTCAACGTGCTATTTACTGGCGCCATTGATACAACAGTTAGGAATAGTCTACCGTCAACAGATCGTTTCTGGCACCGTTGCTATCATACTACTTTGCTACTGATACTTTGCTTGCAGACACTAATCTTTCAGGTGTGGTTGAATCTGATAAACTCAGTTGCTAATACTTGAGAATATTCTTTAGCTTCCCCTTGTGAACGAATCAATAAATTTGGGTCGAATACTCTACCCTCGAAAACTGTTGCGATCCCCTACACTTGTGGGTTATCAGAGATCAATTGGGTGTCTCAAAAGAGCCAAAACCTCAAGTATATATAGGAGGAGGGAGAGGGAGGGCTGCCTTGGCCCCTCCTCCAAGGAGGAGAGGTTCGGTCGAACTAGGGGAGGAGTCCACCTCCCACAAGGGAGGTGGATCCCTTCCTTTTAAACCCCTTTTGCCTTATCTCGTTTATCCCTTGCCACATGGGCCTTTAGGGAAGGCCTTGGCCATACCAATAAGGGCTGGTCCACCTCCTCCAACAGCCCATGGACTCCTTTGGTCGTCACACCCCTCCCGGGGTCCTCCGGCACCCTCCCGGCACTCCCGGTACACTACCGATGAGTCCGAAACTTTTCCAGTGACCAAAACAGGACTTCCTATATATCAATATTTACTTCCGGACCATTTTGGAGCTCCTCGTGATGTCCGGGATCTCATCCGGGACTCCGAACAACCTTTGGTAACCACATACTATTCCCTTTACAACTATAGCGTCATCGAACCTTAAGTGTGTAGACCCTACGGGTTCAGGAAACATGCAGACATGACCGAGACATCTCTCCGACCAATAACCAACAATGGGATCTGGATATCCATGTTGGTTCCCACATGTTCCATGATGATCTCATCGGATGAACCACGGTGTCAAGGATTCAATCAATCCCGTATGCAATTCCCTTTGTCTACCGGTATGATACTTGCCCGAGATTCGATCGTCGGTATCCACATACCTTGTTCAATCTCGTTACCGACAAGTCTCTTTACTCGTTCCATAATACATCATCCCATGGCTAACTCCTTAGTCACACCGAGCTCAATATGATGATGGATTACCGAGTGGGCCCAAAGATACCTCTTCGTCACACGGAGTGACAAATCCCAGTCTCGATTCGTACAACCCAACACATACTTTCGGAGATACCTGTAGTGTACTTTTATAATCACCCAGTTACCTATGACGTTTGGTACACCCAAAGCACTCCTACGGTATCCGGGAGTTGCAATGTCTCATGGTCTAAGGAAACGATACTTGACATTAGAAAAGCTTTAGCAGACGAACAACACGACCTAGTGCTATGATTAGGATTGGGTCTTGTCCATCACATCATTCCCCAATGATGTGATCCCGTTATCAACGACATCCAATGTCCATGATCAAGAAACCATGATCATCTATTGATCAATGAGCTAGCCAACTAGTGGCTCACTAGGGACACATTGTGATCTATATATTCACACATGTGTATTACGGTTTCTGGTTAATACAATTATCGCATGAATAATAGACAATTATCATGAACTGGAAATATAATAATAACAACTTTATTATTGCCACTAGGGCATATTTCCAACACCTTGCCCTTCCGCCATCTCCTAACGACCCCCTCTTTTGTCCCTCGTGAGCTTCTCTTTTGTCCCTCCCGAGATTCTGCACACGCACGCGCACGCACACAGTCTCTCATGCAATGCAAGCTCTTCTCAAGTGGCAAGGAAGCTTCAGCAGTTTCTTAGCTGAGACCAAGCTAGTAAATAAACTGGATAATATGTCTTCAAAATGTTGGGAGGCCTACAGAGTTTGGGTTCAACAGAATATGAGCCGTCTCATTACAACACACATTATGGACCCAAAGTGAACTGGGTTGTTAACAAATTACAGAAAGGCATATAACTGGGGATACGTAGACGATGCGAGGTTGCCGACATTCATGCTTTGTTCTGTCTAAGTACATCCACCTTCAAGCGATTGCAGGATATGTCTGATTACCGCGAGGTGCAACACTGCAAACGCCCCAAGACAGAAGCAACAACACAAAGAGCAACAACACGAGCAACAACGGATCTGGTAGAGGCGTACGTGAGAAAAAGGATTAGCACCAGCAGGAATAATTAGTAGGCATCACAAAGTGGGCTTACCTTCGCAGGAGCATGGTGGTGGTGGTTGGCGTTGTAGGTGTGTGCTGCTTACCGATGGCCATCGCCATCGGCAGGACAAATCCGGAGGGTGGCACGCCGACCTCGACGGAGATGTCCACCTCCTACGTCCACCATCGTGCGGGGGAGGGGATGACCGTGCATCTCCTTTGTCACCGGGCTCGGGAACGACAGAGGAGCGCGTCAGCGAAAGCACCGATGTGTCGTGTGGCCGATATGGCCTTCACCTGATCTTCTCGAGAAGGTGAAACGACATCGGTGGGCCTCCTATGGAGAGAGGGTAGAGCTCACCGGTGGCCATCGCCATTGGCAGGGTGGGGGAGGCAACTGGTTTGGGACGGGAGGAAGAAGGAAGGAAAAGGGAGGACGACGAAAGAGCAGGCTACGATTTGGTCTCAGCCAACCGGTCTCCTCGCCTTTATCCCCAAGAGCCAGCCACAAGCGGAGTGCCACGCAAGGGGCAAGACGTGGAATGTCAGAAGTACCCTCGACGGGCATCGAAAATAACACGCGGTGGCGTGGCACGGCCAGCGCGCAGAGAAGGACAAGCACCGAGAGCACCACCCACCACACGCACTAACGGTTGGAGCCCACCCGCCCAGGGCCCGCGAGTCATTCTAATACACAGAGGCAACATGAGTGTATAAGGAAAGACATTATTCATTGCTAGTCACATCAGAGACGATCCGACGGCCGGGATCAATTCATCTCAAGATTGGCATCTTTATTAAATGCTCCTACCGCGTTGCAAAGCAAGCTAGGGACATCGTTCTTCAACGGGCAACGACACAAGAGTGATGGGGGCGGTGGGTGAAGCTTTCGGGAAGGGCACGAGGCACGAGGGGGGAGAGTGACATGTAGGCCCTTTCTTATCCCGATTTGCTGGTTCGTGCACAGTTGCATTTCATTCAGCTAACATGCCGAGCTCGGATCTGATCTCAGTTGGATCCTGATCTGAGAAACATGTTACCCTGCTGAATTTTGCCTGCGGCCAACCGACCCCAACTTGCGCCGGAAGGTCAACAAAGCGGCGAGGCCAACTTGCGCCGGCCACGTCAAAGCCGCGGGACCTCCACAGCTCAACCCACGCGACGCCAACACGTAGAGAGATCCGGCCTCTCCGGTCTCAGCTCGGGTCGACAAAAAGCGAGCCAACGCGGAGGGAACCAAAGCGTCGCCTAGCTTCCGTCGGCCGGAGGGCTTCGCTTGTGCTCTGTTCTTACAAGCCATCACGATTCTGTGCTCGTGTCGATAATCTCTCTGCCTTCTGAACTGTGCTCTGTTCTTTGCTTGCTTCGTGCGAATGGCTTTGATTCTGTATGTAGCTTCATCACGATTCACGAGTAGATGCTGCTGTTGTATGCTGTTGCTAGCACTAGCAGAGTGGGGAAATGCTTCCCCTGCTCGTCTCGCTTCCCCTTTTCACGACCCGTCTCTGATCAAGGTTAACTTTCCAGCACTTAGCTTCTCAGTTCCTTGGGTTGCAGATTAAGCTAGCTGTAGAGATCCGATCTGAGCCAGTAGCAGTGCGACTTTGTCCAGAGAGAAAGCGACAGAATAGGTAAGTGTAATAGGAATCGGTCCTTATTTTGATACTAGATAAGCGGAGAATTCTGTGCCTAAAGGCCCAGAAAGTCAAAATCAGGAATTCAGGATAACATCTAGTAAGAATTGGCCCTTATTTTTGACCCAAGTTACTTTGTCTGCCTCTCTTTGACCTGCAGTTAAAAAATTCAATGCTTAGAATGACGGTGATAGGAAAAAAATTGTCTCTCAGTTGTCCATGCAATTCAGTGCATATCCACAGTCTTGCCTTAATTTTTACCTGATATTTAATGAGCTTCTAAACTTCTTTCTCGCTTATCTGTAACACCAATACTGTAACGTGTGACATTCTCTGAATAATAGGTTTTTGATTGTGACGGCAATTCGCAACCTAAACCAATGTCTGACAACAGTATTCAACGAGCATTGCTACCTGATAACCACAACGCCGACGTGCTCCAAAGGAAGCCGTCAGAAGGAGCTAAACGGTTCCGAAGAAGCAGGTCGGCTCCCAGATCAGAGGCCGATCAGAAACCAGAAGAAAATGGCTCGCCGCTTCCAGACAAGGAGTTGTTCAGCGTGATACGACCGAGCTTTAGACTAGCAGGGCTCCTCCTATTTCTCTACCTGCTAGCGGGCGTCGTCGTCTTTTACCTTGTCATGGATCAGTTATCTGGCAAGAGAACCAACAGGGTGCTTGACGCACTCTACTTCTGTATTGTCACGATGACATCGGTTGGTTACGGAGACCTTGTCCCTCACAGTGACACGGCGAAGCTCCTCGCCTGTGTTTTCGTCTTCACTGGCATGGCGTTTATTGCTCTCTTTGTGAGCAAGTCGGCAGATTATCTCGTCGAGAAGCAGGAGGTGCTGTTCTTCAAGGCACTGCACATGAACATGAAGTTTAGCAAGGCCAAAATGCTCAGGCAAATTGAGACAAACAAGACAAAGTACAAATTCTACACTGCTGCCCTACTTCTTGTGACAACCATTGTTGTGGGGACTGTTTTTCTCTGGAAGGTTGAGAAGCTGAGCCTTGTCGATTCCTTTTATTGTGTCTGTGCCACAATAACTGCCCTGGGCTATGGGGATAAAAGCTTCTCGTCCGAATTGGGGCGCACTTTCGCGGTATTTTGGATAATTACGAGCACCATAATCCTGGCGCTGTTCTTCATGTACCTTGCTGAGATCTACACCCAGCGACGGCAGAAAATGCTGGCCAAATGGGTTCTCACACGGAGAATAACAAACATGGATCTTGAAGCAGCTGATCTGGATAATGATCGAAAAGTGGGGTAAGCGCATAAAGCATTTTTAGTATTCTTCCTCGCCATCATATCCCTTAAGATTTTGCAGGTAATGAGCATCGGTGTTGATTTGTGAACTTTGATATGTGCAGTGCTGCTGAATTTGTCGTGTACAAGCTCAAAGAACTGGGGAAGATCAGCCAAGAAGACATATCTTCTTTTCTAGAGGAGTTTGAGAAACTCGACGTTGACCAGTCCGGCACGCTCTCCACCTATGACCTTACTCAGGCACAATCCGGTCAGTGATGAACATATGGGCTTGTACTTAATTCTACAGCTTAAATACTATAGTTGAATGGTCGGTTAATGCTGTTAATTAGTTCTGTAATCTTGTAAAGTGTCAAAAGATACGACCTTGTTGAGCTCCTACATGTATTTAACACAATGGATCTGCTCATATGCACCTGGACATGTGTAAGAAAGAGGTATTTGGTGATGCTTTGATAAGCTTGTGTACCTGTGTAAATGAAGTTTGCTAAGCTATTGTTTTCCAGTCATGAAATATTTCCAGCTTCCAATATGGTAGCCTGTGTAGATGTATTTTTTTTCTTGGATTTGTTGCTCCTGGGTCCAGAATTGCAAGGCAAACGGCAATCTATCTAATGAGGTCTCAGGCAAATAGGAGTTTGCTTCCATGAGATGATGACCTGGGAGAACTAAGTGAACACCCAGAGTTTCTATTCAGGCATTCACTTCTAGCAGGTTGCCCTTTACACAAGAACATAATAAATCAGAACTAATCCAAGTAGCAGTCATGATTAACCATGCAGTGTCGAAAGGTATACAATAATTGCATCCAAACTCTTGTTGCGAATACCAAGGGGATTGTTTTGATGTATGATTAGACAAGCAACTACAAGCGGTGTAACCAAAACAAAAGAAGACTCTTAGCTAAGCACAATTCTGTATAGATACAGGTATATGCAATACTATATATACCTACCCAGTCTGATCTTTTGGGGGATGTACTCTTGCGACAGGAAAGAAATGGAACTTGATGACAATGCTTCAATCTCAAACTTGACACCCTTTTCCAGTACCTCTTCCAACTTCAACCTGCCAAGGATGATAAAATCATGAGTATCTCAGGAAGAAAAATGGTCAGTGAAAAGAACCGAGTCTTGACAATGCAAATGATTCTAATTTTAAACACAAACCCATTGCCATTAGAACTGGCCAGGTGAATGCAGGCATAGATATTTTCAAACAATGGAGCACCTACTGCTGTTAGAGTCCACAAGGAGTCGCAGATATGGAGTTTTTGAAGCTAAGAAACTGATGCTGAAAGCACTTACAGATTACGTACAGGGGATAAAAGCATAAGACTGATAATTGTACTGGAAGAAGATTTCACTCATATCAGTGAGTTTGGTTGTTCCATTTAGCATTTTCTAAGAACAAAAGATGAAAAGCTCTATTTAACTACAGTACTAGTTGAACAAAAAAGATCAAATAACAAATTCTAGTAGTTGGACTTGAACTATTATTATTTGCAACCCACATCATATCCCTGAAGTGCTTGGAGTACAGGGGCTAAATAATAGGATTCATTGTGCTTGGAAGAAGATTTCCCTTGGATCACTGAGTTTAACTGTTGCATTGGCATTTTGTAAGGAATATATTATGAAGACATCTATGTAATTCTAGTTGTACTCATATAGTTATATAGTTATTTCAGTTTGTGGCATTTTGTATCACTGAGTATAATTTACACGTAAAATAAGTGTCTCAGGTTCCCTATGTGTTCTTCTGATGTACTTATATAGTTATTTCAGTTTGTGGCATGCTCGGAGAGAGAGAAGGGGGGAGGGGGGGAGGAGGGGCTAACCTGAATTCTAGATGAGCAATCTGCATGCCAGAACCAATGTGTTCCTTCTTGGGAATGACCTGGAGTACAATAGGCCCTTCAGCTGGCCGAGTAAATTGAAGTGTGCATGCCAAGTACTCCCTCCGTTCCTAAATATAAGTCTTTGTAGAGATTTCACTAGTGGACTACATACGGATGTATATAGTGTTAAAATTTGGAGGTGGGCCTTACGCCCATTAGAGAATTTCAGAAAATCTACAAGGGCCCATGTAGGTGGTGGCATGACGAGGTGGTGGGAGTTTAGTCCCACCCCGCTAGTGGAGGAGAGTTTGGACCCCTTTATAAGGGTCTCTCTTCCACATGCTATTGGAGAGTGAGAAGAGAAGGTGCCCTCGCGCACTCCTCCTCCGCCGCCCGCCTCGCCTCGTCACGACGCGCCACGCCACGCCGCGGGTTGCGGGAATGAGCCGAGCCGCTCACGCGTTCGTTCCTTGAACTGCTGCTGCCGCCGGTGACTCCGTCCCGTTTACCGCGTACACGGTCGACGGGAGAGCAGGCCTCCGAAACCTCGCCTCTCCGGTTCCTGTACGGGAGAGGGGCGATTAGGTTTTTGGGGAGCGATCACGCGACTGCTCGCCTCCGTCCGTCTGCTTCGTCTACGTCCGCGTCGCCATGTCTTCACCAACCGAAGCTGACCGTCTCCGCGAGGAAGCCGAGAAGAATTGCCTATTTACTCAACAATCCAAAAACCTAATGTCTGTAGGAATTTTTCGAGTAATGGTTTTGCTGCTGCACTGAAACCGGATAAGTTTACCGGTACTTTTTTCAAGCGTTGGCAAACGAGAACCACCTTATGGCTCACGGCTATGAACGTCTGGGTAGCCGGTGTCACTCCTACGGAAACTATCACTCCTGAACAGGAGAAGATGTTTAAGGAGGCCACCGTCCTATTCCTTGGAGCAGTCATTAGCGTGATCGAAGATAAGCTGGTTGATGCATATTTACATATGCATGTTGCCAAGGACTTGTGGGAGGCGCTCGAATCTAAATTCGGGGCCACCGACGCTGGGAGTGAGATGTATGTTATGGAGCAGTTCCACGATTACAAGATGGTTGACAACCGTTCTGTATTGGAACAAGCTCATGAGATAATATGCATAGCTAAGGAACTTGAGGTTCTTAAGTGCAATTTGCCGGGCAAGTTTGTCGCGGGCTGTATAATTGCTAAACTCCCTAATTCCTGGAGGAACTTTGCTACTACTCTGAAACATCAGAGGCGTGAGTTCTCAGTAGAGGACATCATCGGCCATCTAAGTGTTGAGCAGAACTCGAGAGCAAAGGACTCCAATGGAAAAGCGGTGGAAAGCTCTTCTGCTGCCAATATGGTACATCAGAGGAACTTCAATTCTCACAAGCCCAAGGGAAAGAACTCTGTCCAACAGAATACCGACTTCAAGAAGAAGGGGAAGAAGCCCTTAAAGAAGAATAAGAAGGGAGATGGCTGCTATACTTGTGGTTCAGAGGAACATTGGGCGAACAAATGCCCAAACAAGTACAAGAAGCCGGCGCAGGACTCCAAGTCTGCAAACATGATTGTGGGCAACAATGAAAGTGGTGCATCTGGGTATGGTAATTTACTTACTGTATTTACAGTTTGTCAGTCCACCGATTGGTGGGTGGACACGGGTGCAACTATTCATGTGTGTGTTGACTTATCATTGTTCTCTTCTTATCAGGCCACCGGTCGCGGGTCCGTATTGATGGGGAATGGCGCGAGTGCTTCTGTTCTTGGTGTTGGCACGGTCGATCTGAAGTTTACTTCGGGGAGGATCGTGCAGCTGAAGAACGTGCAGCATGTCCCCGCCATCAAGTAGAATCTCGTTAGTGGCTCCCTTCTGTGTAGAGAAGGGTTTAAGTTGGTGTTCGAGTCTAATAAAGTAGTAGTTACGAAATATGGACTTTTCGTTGGAAAAGGTTATGAATGCGGAGGTCTGTTCCGCCTTTCTCTAGCAGATTTTTGTAATAAAGTCGTGAACAATATTCATTCGAGTGTTAATGAATCTGAAGTTTGGCATTCACGTCTTTGTCACATAAGTTTCGGTGTTATGTCGCGGCTAGCAAAACTGAATTTAATCCCAACTTTCAATTTAGCCAAAGGTTCTAAGTGCCACTCGTGTGTGCAAGCAAAGCAACCTCGCAAGCCTCACAAGGCTGCAGAGGAGAGACACTTGGCACCATTTGAACTCATACATTCTGATCTTTGTGAGATGAATGGTGTGTTGACTAAAGGTGGAAAGAAATACTTCATGACATTGATAGATGATTCCACTAGATTTTGCTATGTGTATCTGTTAAATACTAAAGATGAGGCTCTACACTACTTTAAAATCTATAAGGCAGAAGTTCAGAATCAACTTGAAAAGAAAATTAAACGAGTCCGGTCTGATCGTGGTGGAGAGTACTTCTCAAACGAATTTGATTCATTTTGTGCGGAACACGGCATTATTCATGAGAGGACGCCTCCCTATTCACCCTAGTCAAACAGGGTTGCCGAGCGGAAAAACCGTACTCTAACTGATTTGGTTAACGCCATGTTAGATACATCGGGTTTATCCAAGGCATGGTGGGGGAGGCTATATTGACCGCGTGTCATGTCCTGAATAAAGTTCCTACAAAAGATAATGAGGTCACTCCCTACGAGGAGTGGTCGAAGAGAAGGACGACACTCTCGTACTTACGTACTTGGGGCTGCTTGGCGAAAGTCAATGTACCGATCCCCAAGAAGCGTAAGCTTGGACCAAAGACTGTGGATTGCGTTAATTTGGGATACGCTAAGAATAGCGTAGGCTATAGATTTCTAGTAGTGAAATATGAGGTACCTGACGTGAAGGTCGGTACAATAATGGAGTCGAGGGATGCTACATTCTTTGAGGATATATTTCCCATGAGAGATATGCAAAGCACTTCTAGACAGGAATCTGAGATAACTCCTGAGCCTGCCATTCCTATGGAATATTATGAACAAACACATGATGAAAATCCTGAGGAGGATGACGAGGAAGCCCGTGGTAGGGGCAAGAGACGAAGGACTGCAAAGACCTTTGGTGATGATTTCTTCGTATACCTCGTGGATGATAATCCCACTTATATTTTAGAAGCGTATGCTTCTCCAGATGTTGATTACTGGAAAGCTGCGGTCCGTAGCGAGATGGACTCCATCATGGCTAACGGGACATGGGAAATCACTGATCTTCCCTATGGTTGCAAACCATTGGGATGCAAGTGGGTGTTCAAAAAGAAGCTTAGGCCCGATGGTACGATTGAAAAGTACAAGGCTAGGCTTGTGGCCAAGGGCTATGCCCAGAAAGAAGAGGAAGATTTCTTCGATACTTATTCACTTGTGGCTAGGCTGACCACCATTAGAGTACTACTCTCATTGGCGGCCTCTCATGGTCTTCTCGTTCATCAAATGGACGTTAAGACGGCTTTCCTGAATGGAGAGCTAAATGAGGAAATCTATATGCAACAGCCAGATGGCTTTGTGACAGAAGGTCAGGAAGGAAATGTGTGTAAGTTGCTGAAGTCTTTATATGGTCTGAGACAAGCACCTAAGCAATGGCATGAGAAGTTTAATACAACTCTGACATCTGTTGGCTTCGTTGTTAATGAAGCTGACAAATGTGTATACTATCGCCATGGTGGGGGCGAAGGAGTTATATTGTGCTTGTATGTTGATGACATACTGATATTTGGAACCAACCTCAAAGTAATTGAGGAGGTTAAGTCTTTTCTGTCTCAAAACTTTGAGATGAAGGACCTTCGGGTGGCTGATGTTATCTTGAACATCAAGCTGTTGAGAGATGATGAGGGTGGGATTACACTTCTGCAATCCCACTATGTTGATAAGATTTTGAGTCGCTTTGGATATTCAGACTGCAAAATTTGTCAAACACAATATGATCCTAGTGTGCTTATTCGAAAGTTTAAAGGCACGGCTATAGATCAATTGAGATTCTCTCAAATTATCGGTTCACTTATGTACCTAGCTAGCGCAACGAGGCCTGACATCGCGTTTGCTGTGAGCAAACTTAGCCGGTTTGTTGCAAACCCGGGCGATGTTCATTGGCGTGTTGTTGAAAGAATTATGCGCTACTTGAAAGGTATTGTCAACCACGGGCTTCACTATACGGGATTCCCATCGGTACTTGAAGGGTATAGTGATGCGAATTGGATCTTTGATGCTGATGAGATGAAGGCCACTACTGGGTATATGTTTACTATTGGGGGTGGTGCTGTTTCCTGGAAGTCTTGCAAGCAAACGATCTTAACAAGATCGACAATGGAAGCAGAATTAACAGCATTAGACACATCTGGTGTCGAAGCAGAATTTCTTCGAGATCTCTTGATGGACTTACCTGTGGTTGAGAAGCCGGTTCCGGCTATCCTTATGAACTGCGATAATCAGACGGTTATTGTTAAAGTGAAGAGTTCAAAGGACAATGTGAAGTCCAACAAACATATAAGAATGAGATTGAAGTCTGTCAGACGTTTGAGAAACTCCGGAGTGATAGGGTTGGATTATGTCCAAACGGCTAAGAATCTGGCAGATCCCTTTACTAAAGGGCTATCACGTGTTGTGATAGATAGTGCATCGAGGGAGATGGGTATGAGACCCACATGAGTTGCCATGGTAGTAACCCAACCTATATGATCGGAGATCCCGTGAAGTAGGACCTGGGAAAACAAGCCAGTGGTGAACTGAGGAGAGTAACTTTACTAACCCACTCCGTTGGAGATGCAATACTCTCGGATACTGTTCGGTAGGATGACTACTGTCTTAATGTGTTCTAAAGCTTATATGTAAGCAAGATGCTGTCCTACAGAGTGATCTTTGGAGGAACACACCTATATGAGCTTGACTGCTGGTCACAGTCTATGAGGTTTGGGTGATCTCTAGTAAACTCATGAATAGGCCAGGAGTGTGACTAATATGCTCCACCCGAGGGGTCACCTTCGGCAGTCTAGTACTAGTAAGACTTGTGGTGAAGCTCTTTTACGCCAAGCTGAAAATTCAAGGCATAGTCCATTGTTCAGTTGTAAAGGAGTGTAGCTACTTGTTCTAGGTGAAGCTCAACCTTAATAGGTCTTCACTGAAATGCTGGTATATTAAAACAGTGATTGGAACGAGGGAACACGATGTGCCCTTGAGATCTGGTGGGGGATTGTTGAAATTTGGAGGTGGGCCTTAGGCCCATTAGAGAATTTCAGAAAATCTACAAGGGCCCATGTAGGTGGTGGCATGACAAGGTGGTGGGAGTTTAGTCCCACCCCGCTAGTGGAGGAGAGTTTGGACCCCTTTATAAGGGTCTCTCTTCCACATGCTATTGGAGAGTGAGAAGAGAAGGTGCCCTCGCGCACTCCTCCTCCGCCACCCGCCTCGCCACGCCACGCCTCGTCACGACGCGCCGCGCCGCGCCGCGGGTTGCGGGAATGAGCTGAGCCGAGCTCATACCTACACGCTTATTTTTGCCGGTCAGGAACGGAGAATACGTAACGGACAAGGCACGATCCGAGACGTCGGATCGTGGCCGTTACCGACTCGGACGTGGGTTCGACCCACGTCTCTCCACCCAGCCGCCTTTATAAGCACGCGATTGCCTACCCTAGCCGTCACGAAAATCAGATCACATCTGCCTCATGCGTTCGTTCCTTGAACTGCTGCTGCCGCCGGCGACTCCGTCCCGTTTACCGCGTACACGGTCGATGGGAGAGCAGGCCTCCGAAACCTCGCCTCTCCGGTTCCTGTACGGGAGAGGGGCGATTAGGTTTTTGGGGAGCGATCACGCGACTGCTCACCTCCGTCCGTCTGCTTCGTCTACGTCCGCGTCGCCCTCGTCATCGCCATGTCTTCACCAACCGAAGCTGTCCGTCTCCGCGAGGAAGCCGAGAAGAAGACGGCAGAGGATACTGCCGCCGCCGCCGCTGCTGCTACGGCCAACTGGCCGATTGGAGGGTATGACTCGTTTATCCTCATGTTCGTATTCATCCTAGCAGTACTACTTGTTTGCATAGATGTATTCACTATATGCGTAGTATGTGCTAGGTTAGCTCAAGATCAGTATGTCATTAGTCTAGTCAATGCCATCCTAGTTATTATTTCGTGGATTAATATACTCGGAAAATTGCCTATTTACTAAACAATCCAAAAACCTAATGTCTGTAGGAATTTTTCGAGTAATGGTTTTGTTGCTGCAATGAAACCGGATAAGTTTACCGGTACTTTTTTCAAGCGTTGGCAAACGAGAACCACCTTATGGCTCACGGCTATGAACGTGTTCTGGGTAGCCGGTGTCACTCCTACGGAAACTATCACTCCTGAACAGGAGAAGATGTTTAAGGAGGCCACCGTCCTATTCCTTGGAGCAGTCATTAGCGTGATCGGAGATAAGCTGGTTGATGCATATTTACATATGCATGTTGCCAAGGACTTGTGGGAGGCGCTCGAATCTAAATTCGGGGCCACCGACGCTGGGAGTGAGATGTATGTTATGCAGCAGTTCCACGATTACAAGATGGTTGACAACCGTTCTGTATTGGAACAAGCTCATGAGATAATATGCATAGCTAAGGAACTTGAGGTTCTTAAGTGCAATTTGCCGGGCAAGTTTGTCGCGGGCTGTATAATTGCTAAACTCCCTAATTCCTGGAGGAACTTTGCTACTACTCTGAAACATCAGAGGCGTGAGTTCTCAGTAGAGGACATCATCGGCCATCTGAGTGTTGAGTAGAACTCGAGAGCAAAGGACTCCAATGGAAAAGCGGTGGAAAGCTCTTCTGCTGCCAATATGGTACATCAGAGGAACTTCAATTCTCACAAGCCCAAGGGAAAGAACTCTGTCCAACAGAATACCGACTTCAAGAAGAAGGGGAAGAAGCCCATCAAGAAGAATAAGAAGGGAGATGGCTGCTCTACTTGTGGTTCAGAGGAACATTGGGCGAACAAATGCCCAAACAAGTACAAGAAGCCGGCGCAGGACTCCAAGTCTGCAAACATGATTGTGGGCAACAATGAAAGTGGTGCATCTGGGTATGGTAATTTACTTACTGTATTTACAGTTTGTCAGTCCACCGATTGGTGGGTGGACACGGGTGCAACTATTCATGTGTGTGTTGACTTATCATTGTTCTCTTCTTATCAGGCCACCGGTCGCGGGTCCGTATTGATGGGGAATGGCGCGAGTGCTTCTGTTCTTGGTGTTGGCACGGTCGATCTAAAGTTTACTTCGGGAAGGATCGTGCAGCTGAAGAACGTGCAGCATGTCCCCGCCATCAAGAAGAATCTCGTTAGTGGCTCCCTTCTGTGTAGAGAAGGGTTTAAGTTGGTGTTCGAGTCTAATAAAGTAGTAGTTACGAAATATGGACTTTTCGTTGGAAAAGGTTATGAATGCGGAGGTCTGTTCCGCCTTTCTCTAGCAGACTTTTGTAATAAAGTCGTGAACAATATTCATTCGAGTGTTAATGAAACTGAAGTTTGGCATTCACGTCTTTGTCACATAAGTTTCGGTGTTATGTCGCGGCTACCAAAAATGAATTTAATCCCAACTTTCACTTTAGCCAAAGGTTCTAAGTGCCACTCGTGTGTGCAAGCAAAGCAACCTCGCAAGCCTGCAGAGGAGAGACACTTGGCACCATTAGAACTCATACATTCTGATCTTTGTGAGATAGATGGTGTGTTGACTAAAGGTGGAAAGAAATACTTCATGACATTGATAGATGATTCCACTAGATTTTGCTATGTGTATCTGTTAAATACTAAAGATGAGGCTCTACACTACTTTAAAATCTACAAGGCAGAAGTTGAGAATCAACTTGAAAACAAAATTAAACGAGTCCGGTCTGATCGTGGTGGAGAGCACTTCTCAAACGAATTTGATTCATTTTGTGCGGAACACGGCATTATTCATGAGAGGACGCCTCCCTATTCACCCCAGTCAAACGGGGTTGCCGAGCGGAAAAACCGTACTCTAACTGATTTGGTTAACGCCATGTTAGATACATCGGGTTTATCCAAGGCATGGTGGGGGGAGGCTATAATGACCGCGTGTCATGTCCTGATTAAAGTTCCTACAAAAGATAATGAGGTAACTCCCTACGAGGAGTGGTCGAAGAGAAGGACGACACTCTCGTACTTACGTACTTGGGGCTGCTTGGCGAAAGTCAATGTACCGATCCCCAAGAAGCGTAAGCTTGGACCAAAGACTGTGGATTGCGTTAATTTGGGATACGCTAAGAATAGCGTAGGCTATAGATTTCTAGTAGTGAAATATGAGGTACCTGACGTGAAGGTCGGTACAATAATGGAGTCGAGGGATGCTACATTCTTTGAGGATATATTTCCCATGAGAGATATGCAAAGCACTTCTAGACAGGAATCTGAGATAACTCCTGAGCCTGCCATTCCTATGGAATATTATGAACAAACACATGATGAAAATCCTGAGGAGGATGACGAGGAAGCCCGTGGTAGGGGCAAGAGACGAAGGACTGCAAAGACCTTTGGTGATGATTTCTTCGTATACCTCGTGGATGATAATCCCACTTCTATTTCAGAAGCATATGCTTCTCCAGATGCTGATTACTGGAAAGCTGCGGTCCGTAGCGAGATGGACTCCATCATGGCTAACGGGACATGGGAAATCACTGATCTTCCCTATGGTTGCAAACCATTGGGATGCAAGTGGGTGTTCAAAAAGAAGCTTAGGCCCGATGGTACGATTGAAAAGTACAAGGCTAGGCTTGTGGCCAAGGGCTATGCCCAGAAAGAAGAGGAAGATTTCTTCGATACTTATTCACCTGTGGCTAGGCTGACCACCATTAGAGTACTACTCTCATTGGCGGCCTCTCATGGTCTTCTCGTTCATCAAATGGACGTTAAGACGGCTTTCCTGAATGGAGAGCTAAATGAGGAAATCTATATGCAACAGCCAGATGGCTTTGTGACAGAAGGTCAGGAAGGAAATGTGTGTAAGTTGCTGAAGTCTTTATATGGTCTGAGACAAGCACCTAAGCAATGGCATGAGAAGTTTAATACAACTCTGACATCTGTTGGCTTCGTTGTTAATGAAGCTGACAAATGTGTATACTATCGCCATGGTGGGGGCGAAGGAGTTATATTGTGCTTGTATGTTGATGACATACTGATATTTGGAACCAACCTCAAAGTAATTGAGGAGGTTAAGTCTTTTCTGTCTCAAAACTTTGAGATGAAGGACCTTCGGGTGGCTGATGTTATCTTGAACATCAAGCTGTTGAGAGATGATGAGGGTGGGATTACACTTCTGCAATCCCACTATGTTGATAAGATTTTGAGTCGCTTTGGATATTCAGACTGCAAAATTTGTCAAACACCATATGATCCTAGTGTGCTTATTCGAAAGTTTAAAGGCACGGCTATAGATCAATTGAGATTCTCTCAAATTATCGGTTCACTTATGTACCTAGCTAGCGCAACGAGGCCTGACATCGCGTTTGCTGTGAGCAAACTTAGCCGGTTTGTTGCAAACCCGGGCGATGTTCATTGGCGTGCTGTTGAAAGAATTATGCGCGACTTGAAAGGTACTGTCAACCATGGGCTTCACTATACGGGATTCCCATCGGTACTTGAAGGGTATAGTGATGCAAATTGGATCTCTGATGCTGATGAGATGAAGGCCACTACTTGGTATATGTTTACTATTGGGGGTGGTGTTGTTTCCTGGAAGTCTTGCAAGCAAACGATCTTAACAAGATCGACAATGGAAGCAGAATTAACAGCATTAGACACATCTGGTGTCGAAGCAGAATTTCTTCGAGATCTCTTGATGGACTTACCTGTGGTTGAGAAGCCGGTTCCGGCTATCCTTATGAACTGCGATAATCAGACGGTTATTGTTAAAGTGAAGAGTTCAAAGGACAATATGAATTCCAACAAACATATAAGAATGAGATTGAAGTCTGTCAGACGTTTGAGAAACTCCGGAGTGATAGCGTTGGATTATGTCCAAACGGCTAAGAATCTGGCAGATCCCTTTACTAAAGGGCTATCACGTGTTGTGATAGATAGTGCATCGAGGGAGATGGGTATGAGACCCACATGAGTTGCCATGGTAGTAACCCAACCTATATGATCGTTGATCCCGTGAAGTAGGACCTGGGAAAACAAGCCAGTGGTGAACTGAGGAGAGTAACTTTACTAACCCACTCCGTTGGAGATGCAATACTCTCGGATACTGTTCGGTAGGATGACTACTGTCTTAATGTGTTCTAAAGCTTATATGTAAGCAAGATGCTGTCCTACAGAGCGATCTTTGGAGGAACACACCTATATGAGCTTGACTGCTGGTCACAGTCTATGAGGTTTGGGTGATCTCTAGTAAACTCATGAATAGGCCAGGAGTGTGACTAATATGCTCCACCCGAGGGGTCACCTTCGGCAGTCTAGTACTAGTAAGACTTGTGGTGAAGCTCCTTTACGCCAAGCTGAAAATTCAAGGCATAGTCCATTGTTCAGTTGTAAAGGAGTGTAGCTACTTGTTCTAGGTGAAGCTCAACCTTAATAGGTCTTCACTGAAATGCTGGTATATTAAAACAGTGATTGGAACGAGGGAACACGATGTGCCCTTGAGATCTGGTGGGGGATTGTTGAAATTTGGAGGTGGGCCTTAGGCCCATTAGAGAATTTCAGAAAATCTACAAGGGCCCATGTAGGTGGTGGCATGACAAGGTGGTGGGAGTTTAGTCCCACCCCGCTAGTGGAGGAGAGTTTGGACCCCTTTATAAGGGTCTCTCTTCCACATGCTATTGGAGAGTGAGAAGAGAAGGTGCCCTCGCGCACTCCTCCTCCGCCGCCCGCCTCGCCACGCCTCGTCGCGCCGCGCCGCGGGTTGCGGGAATGAGCTGAGCCGAGCTCATACCTACACGCTTATTTTTGCCGGTCAGGAACGGAGAATACGTAACGGACAAGGCACGATCCGAGACGTCGGATCGTGGCCGTTACCGACTCGGACGTGGGTTCGACCCACGTCTCTCCACCCAGCCGCCTTTATAAGCACGCGATTGCCTACCCTAGCCGTCACGAAAATCAGATCACATCTGCCTCATGCTTTCGTTCCTTGAACTGCTGCTGCCGCCGGCGACTCCGTCCCGTTTACCGCGTACACGGTCGACGGGAGAGCAGGCCTCCGAAACCTCGCCTCTCCGGTTCCAGTACGGGAGAGGGGCGATTAGGTTTTTGGGGAGCGATCACGCGACTGCTCGCCTCCGTCCGTCTGCTTCGTCTACGTCCGCGTCGCCCTCGTCATCGCCATGTCTTCACCAACCGAAGCTGACCGTCTCCGCAAGGAAGCCGAGAAGAAGACGGCAGAGGATACTGCCGCCGCCGCCGCCGCTGCTACGGCCAACTGGCCGATTGGAGGGTATGACTCGTTTATCCTCATGTTCGTATTCATCCTAGCAGTACTACTTGTTTGCATAGATGTATCCACTAGCGTAGTATGTGCTAGGTTAGCTCAAGATCAGTATGTCATTAGTCTAGTCAATGCCATGCTAGTTATTATTTCGTGGATTAATATACTCGGAAAATTGCCTATTTACTCAACAATCCAAAAACCTAATGTATGTAGGAATTTTTCGAGTAATGGTTTTGCTGCTGCACTGAAACCGGATAAGTTTACCGGTACTTTTTTCAAGCGTTGGCAAACGAGAACCACCTTATGGCTCACGGCTATGAACGTCTGGGTAGCCGGTGTCACTCCTACGGAAACTATCACTCCTGAACAGGAGAAGATGTTTAAGGAGGCCACCGTCCTATTCCTTGTAGCAGTCATTAGCGTGATCGGAGATAAGCTGGTTGATGCATATTTACATATGCATGTTGCCAAGGACTTGTGGGAGGCGCTCGAATCTAAATTCGGGGCCACCAACGCTGGGAGTGAGATGTATGTTATGGAGCAGTTCCACGATTACAAGATGGTTGACAACCGTTCTGTATTGGAACAAGCTCATGAGATAATATGCATAGCTAAGGAACTTGAGGTTCTTAAGTGCAATTTGCCGGGCAAGTTTGTCGCGGGCTGTATAATTGCTAAACTCCCTAATTCCTGGAGGAACTTTGCTACTACTCTGAAACATCAGAGGCGTGAGTTCTCAGTAGAGGACATCATCGGCCATCTGAGTGTTGAGCAGAACTCGAGAGCAAAGGACTCCAATGGAAAAGCGGTGGAAAGCTCTTCTGCTGCCAATATGGTACATCAGACGAACTTCAATTCTCACAAGCCCAAGGGAAAGAACTCTGTCCAACAGAATACCGACTTCAAGAAGAAGGGGAAGAAGCCCTTAAAGAAGAATAAGAAGGGAGATGGATGCTATACTTGTGGTTCAGAGGAACATTGGGCGAACAAATGCCCAAACAAGTACAAGAAGCCGGCGCAGGACTCCAAGTCTGCAAACATGATTGTGGGCAACAATGAAAGTGGTGCATCTGGGTATGGTAATTTACTTACTGTATTTACAGTTTGTCAGTCCACCGATTGGTGGGTGGACACGGGTGCAACTATTCATGTGTGTGTTGACTTATCATTGTTCTCTTCTTATCAGGCCACCGGTCGCGGGTCCGTATTGATGGGGAATGGCGCGAGTGCTTCTGTTCTTGGTGTTGGCACGGTCGATCTAAAGTTTACTTCGGGAAGGATCGTGCAGCTGAAGAACGTGCAGCATGTCCCCGCCATCAAGAAGAATCTCGTTAGTGGCTCCCTTCTGTGTAGAGAAGGGTTTAAGTTGGTGTTCGAGTCTAATAAAGTAGTAGTTACGAAATATGGACTTTTCGTTGGAAAAGGTTATGAATGCGGAGGTCTGTTCCGCCTTTCTCTAGCAGACTTTTGTAATAAAGTCGTGAACAATATTCATTCGAGTGTTAATGAATCTGAAGTTTGGCATTCACGTCTTTGTCACATAAGTTTCGGTGTTATGTCGCGGCTAGCAAAACTGAATTTAATCCCAACTTTCACTTTAGCCAAAGGTTCTAAGTGCCACTCGTGTGTGCAAGCAAAGAAACCTCGCAAGCCTCACAAGGCTGCAGAGGAGAGACACTTGGCACCATTAGAACTCATACATTCTGATCTTTGTGAGATGAATGGTGTGTTGACTAAAGGTGGAAAGAAATACTTCATGACATTGATAGATAATTCCACTAGATTTTGCTATGTGTATCTGTTAAATACTAAAGATGAGGCTCTACACTACTTTAAAATCTATAAGGCAGAAGTTGAGAATCAACTTGAAAAGAAAATTAAACGAGTCCGGTCTGATCGTGGTGGAGAGTACTTCTCAAACGAATTTGATTCATTTTGTGCGGAACACGGCATTATTCATGAGAGGACGCCTCCCTATTCACCCCAGTCAAACGGGGTTGCCGAGCGGAAAAACTGTACTCTAACTGATTTGGTTAACGACATGTTAGATACATCGGGTTTATCCAAGGCATGGTGGGGGAGGCTATATTGACCGCGTGTCATGTCCTGAATAAAGTTCCTACAAAAGATAATGAGGTCACTCCCTACGAGGAGTGGTCGAAGAGAAGGACGACACTCTCGTACTTACGTACTTGGGGCTGCTTGGCGAAAGTCAATGTACCGATCCAGAAGAAGCGTAAGCTTGGACCAAAGGCTGTGGATTGCGTTAATTTGGGATACGCTAAGAATAGCGTAGGCTATAGATTTCTAGTAGTGAAATCTGAGGTACCTGACGTGAAGGTCGGTACAATAATGGAGTCGAGGGATGCTACATTCTTTGAGGATATATTTCCCATGAGAGATATGCAAAGCACTTCTAGACAGGAATCTGAGATAACTCCTGAGCCTGCCATTCCTATGGAATATTATGAACAAACACATGATGAAAATCCTGAGGAGGATGACGAGGAAGCCCGTGGTAGGGGCAAGAGACGAAGGACTGCAAAGACCTTTGGTGATGATTTCTTCGTATACCTCGTGGATGATAATCCCACTTCTATTTTAGATGCGTATGCTTCTCCAGATGTTGATTACTGGAAAGCTGCGGTCCGTAGCGAGATGGACTCCATCATGGCTAACGGGACATGGGAAATCACTGATCGTCCCTATGGTTGCAAACCATTGGGATGCAAGTGGGTGTTCAAAAAGAATCTTAGGCCCGATGGTACGATTGAAAAGTACAAGGCTAGGCTTGTGGCCAAGGGCTATGCCCAGAAAGAAGAGGAAGATTTCTTCGATACTTATTCATCTGTGGCTAGGCTGACCACCATTAGAGTACTACTCTCATTGGCGGCCTCTCATGGTCTTCTCGTTCATCAAATGGACGTTAAGACGGCTTTCCTTAATGGAGAGCTAAATGAGGAAATCTATATGCAACAGCCAGATGGCTTTGTGATAGAAGGTCAGGAAGGAAAGGTGTGTAAGTTGCTGAAGTCTTTATATGGTCTGAGACAAGCACCTAAGCAATGGCATGAGAAGTTTAATACAACTCTGACATCTGTTGGCTTCGTTGTTAATGAAGCTGACAAATGTGTATACTATCGCCATGGTGGGGGCGAAGGAGCTATATTGTGCTTGTATGTTGATGACATACTGATATTTGGAACCAACCTCAAAGTAATTGAGGAGGTTAAGTCTTTTCTGTCTCAAAACTTTGAGATGAAGGACCTTGGGGTGGCTGATGTTATCTTGAACATCAAGCTGTTGAGAGATGATGAGGGTGGGATTACACTTCTGCAATCCCACTATGTTGATAAGATTTTGAGTCGCTTTGGATATTCAGACTGCAAAATTTGTCAAACACCATATGATCCTAGTGTGCTTATTCGAAAGTTTAAAGGCACGGCTATAGATCAATTGAGATTCTCTTAAATTATCGGTTCACTTATGTACCTAGCTAGCGCAACGAGGCCTGACATCGCGTTTGCTGTGAGCAAACTTAGCCGGTTTGTTGCAAACCCGGGCGATGTTCATTGGCGTGCTGTTGAAAGAATTATGCGCTACTTGAAAGGTACTGTCAACCACGGGCTTCACTATACGGGATTCCCATCGGTACTTGAAGGGTATAGTGATGCGAATTGGATCTCTGATGCTGATGAGATGAAGGCCACTACTGGGTATATGTTTACTATTGGGGGTGGTGCTGTTTCCTGGAAGTCTTGCAAGCAAACGATCTTAACAAGATCGACAATGGAAGCAGAATTAACAGCATTAGACACATCTGGTGTCGAAGCAGAATTTCTTCGAGATCTCTTGATGGACTTACCTGTGGTTGAGAAGCCGGTTCCGGCTATCCTTATGAACTGCGATAATCAGACGGTTATTGTTAAAGTGAAGAGTTCAAAGGACAATATGAAGTCCAACAAACATATAAGACTGAGATTGAAGTCTGTCAGACGTTTGAGAAACTCCGGAGTGATAGCGTTGGATTATGTCCAAACGGCTAAGAATCTGGCAGATCCCTTTACTAAAGGGCTATCACGTGTTGTGATAGATAGTGCATCGAGGGAGATGGGTATGAGACCCACATGAGTTGCCATGGTAGTAACCCAACCTATATGATCGGAGATCCCGTGAAGTAGGACCTGGGAAAACAAGCCAGTGGTGAACTGAGGAGAGTAACTTTACTAACCCACTCCGTTGGAGATGCAATACTCTCGGATACTGTACGGTAGGATGACTACTGTCTTAATGTGTTCTAAAGCTTATATGTAAGCAAGATGCTGTCCTACAGAGCGATCTTTGGAGGAACACACCTATATGATCTTGACTGCTGGTCATAGTCTATGAGGTTTGGATGATCTCTAGTAAACTCATGAATAGGCCAGGAGTGTGACTAATATGCTCCACCCGAGGGGTCACCTTCGGCAGTCTAGTACTAGTAAGACTTGTGGTGAAGCTCTTTTACGCCAAGCTGACAATTCAAGGCATAGTCCATTGTTCAGTTGTAAAGGAGTGTAGCTACTTGTTCTAGGTGAAGCTCAACCTTAATAGGTCTTCACTGAAATGCTGGTATATTAAAACAGTGATTGGAACGAGGGAACACGATGTGCCCTTGAGATCTGGTGGGGGATTGTTGAAATTTGGAGGTGGGCCTTAGGCCCATTAGAGAATTTCAGAAAATCTACAAGGGCCCATGTAGGTGGTGGCATGACAAGGTGGTGGGAGTTTAGTCCCACCCTGCTAGTGGAGGAGAGTTTGGACCCCTTTATAAGGGTCTCTCTTCCACATGCTATTGGAGAGTGAGAAGAGAAGGTGCCCTCGCGCACTCCTCCTCCGCTGCCCGCCTCGCCACGCCACGCCTCGCCTCGTCACGACGCGCCGCGCCGCGGGAATGAGCCGAGCCGAGCTCATACCTACGCGCTTATTTTTGCCGGTCGGGAACGGAGAATACGTAACGGACGAGGCACGATCCGAGACGTCGGATCGTGGCCGTTATCGACTCGGACGTGGGTTCGGCCCACGTCTCTCCACCCAGCCGCCTTTATAAGCACGCGATTGCCTACCCTAGCCGTCACGAAAATCAGATCACATCTGCCTCACGCGTTCGTTCCTTGAACTGCTGCTGCCGCCGGCGACTCCGTCCCGTTTACCACGTACACGGTCGACGGGACAGCAGGCCTCCGAAACCTCGCCTCTCCGGTTCCTGTACGGGAGAGGGGCGATTAGGTTTTTGGGGAGCGATCACGCGACTGCTCGCCTCCGTCCGTCTGCTTCGTCTACGTCCGCGTCGCCCTCGTCATCGCCATGTCTTCACCAACCGAAGCTGACCGTCTCCGCGAGGAAGCCGAGAAGAAGACGGCAGAGGATACTGCCGCCGCTGCTGCTGAGGGTATGACTCGTTTATCCTCATGTTCGTATTCATCCTAGCAGTACTACTTGTTTGCATAGATGTATCCACTATATGCGTAGTATATGCTAGGTTAGCTCAAGATCAGTATGTCATTAGTCTAGTCAATGCCATGCTAGTTACTATTTCGTGGATTAATATACTCGGAAAATTGCCTATTTACTCAACATATAGACATACTTTAGAGTATAGATTCAATCATTTTGCTCCGAATGTAGACCCTTAGTGAAATCGCTTAAAAGACTTATATTTAGGAACGGAGGGAGTAGTCTGCTAGGACTTGCTGAAGCCTTAAGTTATCCCCATATAGGTACATTGATGATACTTCTACTGGCCAATCACAATCAAGAGAAATTTGTTTTTCCTTGCTCAGAGACATGCCTTGCATTAGGACCGTATTCAAAGCTTCTTCAAGGTTGAATTCCACAGTGTTCATCTCCATGTAGCTGTATAAATAAATAAATATAAAGTAATATTTAATATATTCATTTTTCTATATATGTAAAAGTACATGGAAATGCTAGAGTGCTGTGTGCATTGATTTTCTAGCACTGTTAGTATTGCGTTAATGGTGGAAGTTTTCATGTATAAGGATTTGGAACCAGTAGCGCATAACATGTGTACCCCATAGATTAAATGCAATTGAGAAGAAAGAAAAAGCATGAGATAGTAGTAGTTTCAGTTCTGCATCAATACAGACAAAAATACTGGGGTTAGTGAAAACACAATTAGATAAGGCAAGGAAACATGTAATTATGCCACAAAGACAAGGAAAAAAGACCGAGAGATGTGAAAAACGTCCTTTCTACACAACAAAAGACACTTGTGTTAAAAAGGTAACAAAAAAGACAAATAAAAGTGAGAAAAGGTCATTCATCTACAACAAAAATGTACTTGCGCCAATTCCATTGAAACCGACACTTCGTATATCAAAAAAAGCACTTATACTAAAGGGTGCGTAGCTACCACCATGCATAGGAAATCGCCTCTCTTTTTAAGTAACTAAAGTTGTTTCCAGTTTATTAGACAACAAACATATCTACCTAGTTGCCGGTGTCATTTCACGTCTTTGCGGTGTTCCTCCTTAATGATACCTAAAAAATAATGCATTACTCGTAAAAATAATAATGCATAAAATAGAAAATTACACTTTAATACTCAATGATAGCACGTGCATAACATCATTAGTTTTTTTTTGTTGATATATTGTTTGCAACTGTAATCCAAGTCAAGGCTAAATTTGCTTGCAAACATGTTAGATATTTCCATTGAAAACAATTAATATGTAAGGATATGTATAACAAATGGGCATTTTCAAATACCCCATATAAAGGAAAGTACTAATTAAGGGTATAACATAAAAATAATTTTAGAAATTATTATCATGCAAGATAATATCATATCTGGAATGCACATACTTTTTCAGTGAATTTCATATAGAACATTCTAAATTTCAAGTTAGCATTTTAAAGATATGAATATTTTTGAAAATACTTGAATCTGCCAAAAAAGTTTAAGAAAAAAATGGCTGGACTGAAATTGAAAAATTATGTAGCCCATCGAATAAGATGGCACTTGGGCGAGGCTGTTCTATCTTACGCTCACATGAAATCTGAGAGAAAAGAAAGAAAAAGGGGGGGAGGTGGGGATCGAACTCAGGTTTGCTGAGTGGGAGTGCGAGGCTCCAACCAGTTGGCTGCCGGTGGGCTGATGATTATCTTAAGAGAAGGATCTCGACTGGAATACCCCAAAACGCAAGGTTCCTTTGTAAGAACGAAACGTTTTCCTGGTTAGTCACTTAAAGCGGGACGGCGGGTTAATTACTTAAAAAGACAGGGACTGTTTTGCAAAATATTCATGAAGAAGCAGTGGCTGTTTTATTATTGAAAAAATCTAAACTGCATGCAATGCATAGCCGCTTTCCCGTGCGGCCGATGATGCGCGCAACTCGGAGAGCTTGCTTAGCGGTGGTGCATTTTAAAAAAGATTTATCTTTCAAACCGTTATCTCAATTCATGATCCGTTTTCATCACTGACTTTATCGCGACGAGATCTTCAAAACTAGATCCCATGCCGACATGTTTCGGTAACTTTTGTTTTCGTCTATACTTGTCAGATTATTATCACTTACTTGTCACATTTATTGTCATATAGTTCTCATATTAAATTAACTTGGTTACCAGGTTTATGGATATTGATATACACCCACTAAAAAACTTGATTCATTGTGGTTGTGTTGGTTCATGCATTTACTTGCTTATTATTAGTGCTTTAATACTTACTCCCTCCGTTCCTAAATATAAGTCTTTCTAGAGATTTCACTATTGAACTACATACGGATGTATATAGACATATTTTAAAGCGTGAATTCACTCATTTTGCTTCGTATGTAGTCCTCTATTGAAATGTCTAAAAAGACTTATATTTAGGAACGGAGGGGGTACTTTTTAGCTCAACTTAACACTGGAATACTTAAAAAGTATAAACTTATTGTTCCGGTAACTATGTATAATTTTTATGACAATCATACACCCGTAAAATGGCAATTATGATGACATAAATGTGGCAACTAGGAACGATGAAAAAAAATCAACAAAACATGTCAACATGGGATCTTATTTTGAAGGTCTCGTCGAGACGAACCTAATGATGAAAGCGAATCTCCAATCAAATTATTAATCTGTAAGATAAAACATTTTGCCTATGCTAACAGTGCCTACTTACTAATATTTGTACTAAGCTAACGACTATGCTTTGCATGCATGCAGTCTTCTTTTTTTACTTTTTGAGATGCTAGCATGCATGCACTATCAGCGCATAGACCATTGTGCTATACGTCTGAAATATAGACATCTGTTATTTTTAAATGACACGTAAAGATGCGATTTGTGGGGCTGCTACTAGCAGCCGCACCCGAAAACAAAGGTGCGGCACCTACATAGTGGCCTCTTTTATTATTAGAGAAAGAATATATATATATATATATATATATATATATATATATATATATATATATATATATATAAACTCTATTAATGACGCAGGTGAAGAATAAGTAATTCTTCACCCTGGTCGAACGACCCGGCCATACGGCTCGACTATTTTTCTTTCCAAAGCGACAGTTGCCTATCCAAGCCTTTCCTTTATCCTAAAGAAAAAGAAAAAAAAACGACCCAATGCTTCAGGTAAACACCACGCAATTTTCGCATCCGAGATGCGAGCGAGCAGTTTTTGAGGCCAGCGAGCGTCGGGGAGGTTTCGACGGCGAGCTGGCGGCAGCAGGTGGTGGACTCGGATGCATGCGGCACTAGGGATGGCCCGTTGGCCGGAGGCAGCACCGAGGCTCGTGGCGCTGCAGGAGGTTTCGCGGCGGGTTGCGGCCTCGACGGCCGGCGACCGTGTCGTCGCGACCTACCTCCATGGCTCCATTCCCCTCCCCCTTCGTTGTGCGTGGCTATGGCCCGGCCCCCTCTAATTGGAGAGAGGCTCGCGATCCCGCATCAACGACTGCTGTGGAGCCCCGACAAGGCGGAGGTTGTCTCTGTTAACTCTCCAGCGGCCTCACCATTGTCTTCGTCTACCTAAGATGTACGGTAGCAACAAATCCCGGTGGTTCAGGAAAGAGGGCCTTGAACAAAACCTGGTAGATTCAGAAGAGAAGAGTTGAAAACATACTATTTTTTACTGTTTACTATACTTTAAGTTCCCTAGGAATTAGGATGGTCCGCATCTGAATTGGTATATCAAGCTATAGCAAGAGATTTCAATTCTTGAATCATCACGGCTATGGAGTACTAATATTAGGATTTAGGAGTATTGTCGTATTATTGGTGGACAAGATCCTGTGATCCTGTCTACTGCTAACCTGATAGAACAAGGCTACGAGACATAGGGTAATTTTGTGTTTGACACTGAGCAGGATTCATATGTGTTCCGCAACACATTTCCAAGTGAAAAGGTTTTATATTCGTTCCATTGCAACTGTTGCACACTAGCAGTTTGCCTTAATATGTGTGAGAGAACTAAAAGCTGATGATATGTTGTAGTGTTGTTTGTATTCATGTTGTAGATTCATGTGGCCTGACGGCCTGAGATGAGCTCAAACCTGAATCTAGCGAGCCCTTTTCAATTCAGGTTACGTTTCTGCTTTTTGTTTGGTATTTTCTGTGTAGATTTACAAGCTTATCAGTTCATTTATTCATGATTAGAAGCTTATCAATAAACTGAATTTGGAGTCCATCTGTACATGTCTGCAAATGCAGTAGTCTATAGATTGTTTTACTCCCTCCGTTCACTTTTGTAAGGCGCGGAAGACATTTTCCGACAGCCCCAAAAAATCGGTAATGGACAACAATACCCCTTCGATCAATTTGAAATTCAAAAATACATCTGGATCGCCTCGCCGAGCTCGTCTCCGCCCAGCTCGTCGCCACCCACCTCGCCCAGATCTCCCCTGCCCACCTCGCCCAGCTTCTCCTCCACCCACGATCTCCTCCTAACCGCCTAGCTTCCTGCTCGTCCAGGCACCTCGCCGCCCAGCTTCCTGCTGGCCGCCGTTCCCAGGAGGACACCTCGCCGGCCGCCGGCCGCCGTTCCCAGGAGGACACCTCGCCGGCCGCTGTTCCCAGGAGGGCACCTCGCCGGCCGTCGGCCGCCGTTCCCAGGAGCACCTTGCCGGCAAGATCAAGCTTGCCCAGTACCGCCTCCCTTCTTCCCCGCGTCGCCAGCAAGGTCCAGTTCGCCCAGGCCCAGAGGAGAAGGCCAGGAGCTCCTCTTACGCGCGAGCTCCTCCAGGCTCTCCCCTGGCAACAGCCGTACATCCTCAACTGTAGCTCCCGGTCTCAACAGCAGTTGATCATCAACAGAAGCAATAACAACATATCATCAACAAAACCAATAAGAACAGATCATTAGCCCTCAATAAAAGCAACAACAGCAGATCCTCGACAACAACAGTAACAAATCGTTGGCTCAATTGACATCATGGTAGTTCTAGACCTCAATTTCACTCCACCTGAAGAAGCCAATGAAGAACCTGAAGAACAAGGCAACAATGCTGGTCAAAATGCAGGTATAATTTCTTCTGATCTTGCATCAAATTATGCTTCAGATAACAAAGAAGAAAGGGATTGCTAAGATTGAATGGTGCATAAGATCCCAAGTCCTCTACAGCCAGAACCGTCACTTCAATTTGTATGAAGAAATATCATGCAAAAGAGTTGTTGATCCGTAGATGTCCACATGGTATCCTTGTCAGGAAGGATAACAAACTGCAATGGGTGTGATTCACAGCTCGTGTAGAAATATCCAGTAGGAAAAAAAATCAAAATGAAGTGACAACATGTATGTGTGTGTAAATATTCATATACTCTGACCAGTTTATGTCCTAGTTAGCTGCAGTTTAGGTCCTAGTTAGCTTCTGTTTCTCGGGCCTGATTTATGTTTTCAGCAAGCATATATTTTCAGCAAGCAACATTTATGTTTATATTTACAGCAAGCAATACTCCTATGCAATTGCTATTTCTATTGTTGACCTCTTGTTTACATTTCCAGCAACCAATTTTTAATATTCTTGCAATAATTAACTTCATTATTCTATTGCTATTGTAGGAGTACAGAGTCAAAGGAATTGGCTCACTGATGCACAGAGATATGCCGCTTACATGTCCTTGGAAACCCTCCATAAGAGTAGAGGAGGCAGGTTTAAGAGAAGTGATAAGAAGGAGGTGGTTGCACTATTTGGAGCACATGTTCGAGTTATTCAAAGAATATGGGAGACGGCAATGATACAGAAAGGCCTTGGTCAGGAGGTGGATGTTTCAAACAAAAGAAAGGGAAATTGTGGGAGGAAACCTTATGATGATATCCTATCTCTCATTCCCACAATTCCCTTAAACAAGAGGTCAACTATTCGATCACTAGCCAAGGCACTCGGTGTAAGCCCTACTACACTATACAAGAAGTTCAAGCTGAAAAAGATAAGGAGACACTCCAACAGTGTAAAACCGTTACTGACAGAGAAACATAAGAGAGATAGGGTGGAGTTTTGCCTCTCCATGCTAGATGAGGCAACATTAGGAGATGTAAGCCCAAGTTTCAGGAGTATGCACAATATTGTGCACATTGATGAGAAATGGTTCTGCATGACAAAGAAAAAAAGAAACTACTATCTGCTACCTGATGAAGAGGACCCGGAGAGACCTGTTAAAAACTCTATTGGGAAAGTGATGTTTCTCACAGCAGTAGCAAGACCACGGTTTGATGAAGATGGAAACATGACATTTTCCGGGAAAATTGGGGTTTGGCCATTCGTGAGAGTGACTGCAGCAGCAAAAAGAAGCAAGAATAGGGAAAAGGGGACATTGGAAACAAAGTCTATCATAGTGACGAGGGAAGTGATGAGAGAGTACATTATACAAAAGGTTGTACCAGCAATTCAAGCATTGTGGCCTCAAGATGATGCTGGACAGCCCATTTTTATCCAGCAAGATGATTATGTACTCCAACTTATATTTATTGTTGCCACACACTATATATTGTGCTATATATTGCTATGTAGTCCAGCTTATACTTGGAGTTCAAAACAAAATCATACTGGAGCTCAAAAACAGAGAAGCTCTTCTTGAGATGACCAATTGATTCAGTGTACAAGCATTGGTACTTCGGTAGGATTGTGCTTGTAACTGCATTGGTAGGATAAGAGCACATTATTTTCTCTTTTCTCTAGGTAAAAGCTACTCGAACATAGACTATCTTTCTCACAGCAAGGTTGACTAAATTGTAAAGGTTTGTTGAAACTGAACATTAGTTTCAAGAGTATGTGTGAGAGCATGAGTACTAAAACTGAACTCTGTTGATTTAACCACATCTAGTGCATAACCACATCTACTCCACATTTGGCAGATAGTTGGAGTACAAATAATTGGGCGAGGTTGGTCAACGTAGACTGACCTTGCAATCCGACGAACATGAGCGCGGTGAAGGGCCTCAAGTTTCAGTGCGCCGCTGCTGCCTCCTTTCCGGCCAGATCCGGCCGTCCTTAGTGTTGCCGCTCGCCGGTGTGGCCATTGACCTCATCTCTGGTGCGCAGCTGGCCGTGGCCGCGCTCCTCGTAGAGCAAGGAGATGCTCGGCTGCGAGGAGGCGGAGCCCGTGGACTTGCTGGTTGTTTGCCCCCCCCCCCCCCCCCCCCCGCCCCGGAGTCGTCTGACCGGCTCGTGCTCACCGTCGACCCCGTGGCTGTTGTTGTGGTGGTCATGGTCGTGGCCGGGGCCGAGGCCGACGACCCCCGCCTCCCGCTCTTGGACCCCTCTTCTTGATCCACACCAGACAGCTCATCTCTCGCCGCCTCGAGCGCGCTCCGTTGACGGTGAGCCGCCGCGCCAGCCAAGAAACAGGCCTCCTCGCGGACAGTGCGTCCCAGGGGAGGAGCGAGCAGGAGAGAGCAGGGTGGCCGTGCAAGGCTGGCCCGTGCTTTGTACTGGTCCGCGCGCCGGCATCATGTCCGTCGTTCCTGCAGATCCAGCGGATAAAAATGTGAGCTTTGACCTCGAAAGGACTGCGGGAGAAAACCTGCGGTGGGGAGCGAGAGGAAGATGCCGACGGAGAGAGGGAGGTAGGGGCGGCAGTGATACGGAGCCATGGATGGGCGGCGACTGGGGCCGCGGAGGGCGGCGACCCCGGCGGCGGAGAGGAGCGAGAGAGTGTGTGAGCGAGCGGTGCGCAAAGCGATAGTGAAAAAGAAACGCGAGGAGTGAGGGCAAATCGGGAAACTTCAAAAGAAATTGAACGTGACAAAAATTGTACGTGACCACCTCCAGCGCCTTACAAAAGTGAATGGAGGGGTAGTAATAAAGAACAGAATCATATGGCAAAATCTCAAAACTTTATCGATCATTTTATTCACGATTAGAAGGTTAAATTCTGATTTCTGTAGTTCAGGGGTATGGTGGCCTTTTGTGGTGTTCCGATTAAACTACTATAGAGGTGCAATATTTTCTTCTTCTAATTATAGTTACTAGCGAATGGTGTTGTTAAATTTTTTTATATAGAGTGTACGGAAGCAAGCAAAATTTATGTTGCTTAACATCTCAGCTATGGTCTGAATGATGTTAATGGAAACATTCGTTTCTTGTGTAGGCTCCACATGTGAATAGTGATTGCTGAAGCATAAGTTGTTCTTGTGAAGCCACCATGGAGACAGCGTTTTCACTGCATGGGTAATTTATGGCACTGCTGTAAGTAAACATGTGAATAGTTTGGACCAAAACTTAGTTTGCTGTTTGGTTTTTGACTTGGTTTCAATAAGTTTGGCCTCTATTGGATTCAAATGGAAAATAGTTTGATTAGATTTGGGTTATGCCTAAGAACGAATTGGATAAGTTTGGGTTGTGTTGAAATATCTCGGTCCAAAACGAGTGCAAAATATGGTTCGAGGCCAAATTGATCAATTGGTCTCAGCCCCGCTTCCATATCCAGCCGAAATTCCATGACGTTATCAAACTTTGCCGCTACTACCCACACGTACAGTCACTTTCCTCTCCATTAGCCATCAGTCAACCATCTGAAGACTATTTGTTTACTATAGAAATTCTGGAGGTTCGGTATAACCACCCGGTCTTTTGTGATGTAATATTTTCCATTTTTTTATCTTATCATTTGATGCATTAGTTGCTACTAGTAAATAATGCAGGTCACGCCCATTTAGTAGTTATTACTGAAAGAAGAATCCTATTTATCAAGTTTCTACTTTTGAATGGTTGCCTGGAGCATACATATCTACTGTTTGTTTTGATACATTCCTTGAAACGAGTGTAAATACCTGAAAAATAATATACCCGTTATGTCCTTATTATCTTCCAGCGATGTTGTGTTCAGAATCTCATTTCTACTTGAAAGATTACGTCTAGTCTAAGTAGTGTAGTGAATACAGGAAGAAGTATGTTATCCATCTACACATTAGTGACAATAGTCATCACTAACTTTCAACGGAATTTAGCCACTGTATTTTACAGTATTGTTCTTAATTTTCTTTAGCTAGAGCATTATGTCGTCCTTGGTCCTTGTGGTGGTGGTTCAATGCAAGGTTTGTTGCAACAAATGCTACTTTTGACGCAGAGATGTGGTAAGGTTATTGCCTTCTTTTATGCCTGAGATCTTCCACTAAACATTATGTTGTTCATGCTGGTCTATAACCAGGCAGGTACTCCGTAGTTTCTTTAAGTTTACATTGACTGTACGTATTGATAACTGAAGTTTTGAACTTCCACTATTATCTTTATCTGGAATAGTACCTCCTATTTCTTGGATAAATTTAATCTCTTCACTGTGAAGTCATGACATGCTAAATTCCTGAATCACATTTATCTGGAAGGGGCCAACTGTTTTGAGGCTAAAGGAGAATACCCACTGCTGATGCTAAAAAAGAATAATAAGCTTGCGAGCAAAATTTATTCGGTAAGTACAACGAGAAGATATTGAATACCATCAGTTGGCATTTCATATTGCTTGGTGTTGGGTGAGGGCCACAAGTACATACATATCTGCCTTGTAGGGATCCTTTGGGTTGAACTGTTAAATATGTTATCACCAAGAGTGAAAGTCTGTTATCTTTGAGAAGTGAATAATTATTTTATCCTAATTCCAAGTGTACTTGATCAATAATCTTACATGATCTACTTTTTGTGAATTTATCAGGAAACTAAGAAATAAAGGCTTCGGGTATGCAATCGTGGTAGCGACAAAGCTGTTTGTATGTGATTTGGAGACAAAGTATCAAGAGGCATAGACCTGGTCATATAGTACCATGACGCAATACATATAACAGCTCGTCTTTTATGTTGTAAGAATTTAGAGACACATTTTACATAGCACATTTCTTTGGGCTCCCAACGCCATGCCAATTTATCTTACAACATGTGTTTAAAGAGTGTAAAGTCTTTCTGATAATTATTATGTCGTGTTATTTTATACTACAAGTGAAATTGCACAATAGGCTATACCTAGATATCTTAGAATTGCGTTTTATTTGACCCCATGTGTGCAAGGACTCCGGATGATTTAACGAGCAAATCACGGATAGTATGTATGTTTGGTGGTGGTTGGCTCATGGAGCCAAAAAGGTGTATGTTACTCCCTTCATTCCCTTATACAAGGACACGAACTCATATTACAGGTATCAAGGTAAAAAATTAATGCCTACTTTGTAAGTCAACTTTTCCTTTTGTTAATCAGAATCATTAATAGGGCACATGCATACAATGAAGGATTGAGAAGATAGAAGCTAAGTGTTGCCTTGTATATCAAACCAACCCGTGGTTGCATGGTTAGGAGGATTGTGGTATCCCTGCCCACCAGAGTTCAAGTCCCAGACTTGACGTTGATGCTTGCATTTTCCTGGATTTATTTCAGGTATTCCGGCGAAGTGCTTTCAGTGGGAGGAGACGTTCCGAAGGTGCTCATAGGGGTAGGGTATGCGTTCATAGGGGTGAGTGTACACTCGTGTATGTGAGCGACTTCGATTGTACTTTGTTCAAAAAAAAAGTGTTGCCTTGTATAAGGAAATGAAGGGAATATTAGTTTTCGTAATCTTTTGTCACGGTAGTAGTTGGTAGTTTTGCGTTTTCAACAAAAGAAAAATCTTTCTCTCAAGAAAAATCTTACCTTCTATAAAAAAGAAATCTCACAAAAGAAAAAGCTTACGTTGTCTAGTTTGGTGGTGGTTGTTTCACGGAGAGGCAAACCATAATCTTACGTTGGCTAATACAGTTCTCTTACGGATGGGATCCAAGTTGTAGCACACGTACCGGCTGGTAGTGGAAAGAACAAAGGTAATCTTATGTCAGTGTTTGATTTCTTACGTTTCTAGCTTTTCGGTCGTGGGCTGAAATATCGTCAGCAGGCTCAAGCTGCATACGTTATTGGTGTTAGTGCAGAGCATCCCTTATCAGTCATTTTCTTTCTTTTTTTACAATGGCAGGTGTTCTGTTTGTTTATGAAGGGGGAAATGTATGGCCGACGGAACCTTTTGTACTGGTGACCGATGTCATCCGTAAGATCCAATCGGTATGCTCTCTTTTGTGGCTGATCAGTTTATTCAAGATGGGAAGATAACGAAGACATAAGGTCCTGATTTATTTATTTTCAAGAATCACAATATACACAACGCTCATATTCGATAGGTTAATTCACAGAAACAACACCCAGGAGCAACGGGTATCATCGAAAGTTGAAAATTCGTCACTCATGCTACATATAAATTACATGGTAGATTACTCGTACAGCCATCTCAGCCCAGGTGGAAAGGAAACTGAGGTGGACGAAGTGAAATATACACATTCCTGCAGCTTGCTACTTTACTCTGATTTCTTTTCCTCTCCCCTCCATGGGGTTAGCATGTTCGCAACCGCATGATACACCAGGCTGGCCGCTGCAACTTGTTACTCGTACTGAATAGTACGCTTACATGGGCTGGAAGCCCTTCAGCCGTTGATGTGGCTCACCATCCACAGTGGAAGCGCCGTCCGGAGTGGGACCTGAGGCTGCACTGCCACATCCTCTGCCCTCTCGCCTGCCGCCGCTGGGTGATTGCTGCACAACCAAAGCGAACACATGCATATTTAGTACTCCCCCCGAAATAATATAAGAACATTTAGAACACTACTTTAGTAATTTAAACGCTTTTATATTAGTTTACAGATGGAGTATTTTGTTACTGAAATGTGTCCAGGACAGGACTGTATATTCACACGAAAAATTGATTGAAAGGGACACCAATTCAAAAGATGGTTCCTTCAACTCCAAATAGGAATAGACTTGCAATGTACATGTACATCATCACCTGGTATCTGCGACAGGGGGAGCATCCCTCATCATGAAGGAAGAAGAAGAAGAGCTGGTTTGAGGCTGAGTTTGATCTTGCTGCGCCGCCTGGGCCTTCTGCTTCTCCACAAGCTGTGGGAAGGGACAAGGATCTCTGTCAATAAAATTAGCTTTACGAAACAATTTAGAACGGTTGGACCAGAAATTGACTACGGGCTTACTTCCTTCTGGAGAACTTTATTCTCCTCCTGCAGTGACCTCTCCTGCAGCAAGAATGATGTAATGAGATCTCGTGCAGGTAGACAGAGTACTTGCATACATGTTATAATGTCACAAGCAAGCTAAGGTTTCATGACAAGTTGACCAGTTCAAATATCGATTCAGGTATGCAAGGCTGACAGTTTACCTTCTTCTGAAGCTCAGAAATGGATTCGTGCATAAGTTGGTTCTGTAAGTACAAAAAAGGAAAGAAAAAAAAAAGTCATTTTTTAACTATAAAGAGCATAAGACTAAAATGCATATACATATTGTGAACATCTCAGTCTACAATCTCTTTTCAGATATACTTCGCTGAACTTCTCTGCAAGTGTTTTTCTTGTTTTTTTATATAAATTGTGCTGCTGTATCAACTCATTTAAATCACTACCTTCCTGGCTCTGATATGTTTCAGTGAGCTTTCCAGCTGCTGCTCCAGTTGCTGCAACTCCTTGAGATTCAAAGATTCAAGATCCTCTCCCATGAGATGCCTGCAGGTGCAGGAGGTAGAATTCAGTCTCATTTATCTTCACAGAGCATACAGCATACTGGCAATCAACCAAAATCGTTACAAATTACTTTTGACATTTCTGTATTGTCTCAACCTTCGCCTTCAGTTTCCTATATTCGTGACACCAGTTTCCCTGCACAAGCAAATAACAATTGCATTACTAACTTTGAGTGGATCAGGAAGGAACAATCATAGAAATGCTATAAATAGGCTAAGTTAATTCGGAAATGAACAAAAGAGACTTTAACAACATTGATCACCAGGGGCATTAATCAGGAAGGATTGTTCTGTGTAGCAAACTTGAATTTTCGTAATTTAAAAATAAATTATGTCACTGCAACAAGTGTTACTAGCATAAGTAAAAATATTATTCTTCGTATTAAAAATGCTGCAGTGGAGGTAAATATTTAAAATAAATTTGAAATATCATTTTTGGTTAGTAATTACATGTTTCAATAGTCTTCGTAAAACGTACATCCTGAATCTGTTTGTCAGCAATCAGATAGAACTGGTTGGATCTCTCAGTTGGAACTATAACTTAGTTTGTAAAAATTGTCCATAAAATTGAAGTGTGGCCCTGGAGCTCGAGTTACAAAAATAAGAATATTGAGCCTAACAGGATCTTCTAAGTCTGCTGGATCTACATTTTATCCTAGATGGTTAGCCTTGGACAAGCTGTAAGAAGAAACTGCATCAATATCGCAAACAATACAGAAATATTGGAGATGAGACCTAATGTCATGGAGTGATCCTTAATGGCCATTAGTAGCATAATACAATCCGTAGGTCTGGAGATTCAACGGCTTATCTTAAGAACTTAGGATCAATGACAAACCAAGTAACAAGTCTTAATAATCTAGGACAGTCTTTTGTAACTTCAATCAAAATATTGTGATTGTCACTGATGCACACATAGTATTTTAACCCCATCACAATATATACGCTTGTCAATTTTTGTTGCTAAGCCCTTCGAAAACTCAGCCAGCTAATCTAGAATTTCTGATCTTGACATGCATTGCAGTTTGCTACTAATTTAGGCCCTGTTTGGAACCACCCAGATTATATAATCTGGTTTTTATAATCTATTGTATTTTCAAACAGGACAGTTTATATTGTAGATTTTATAAACTAGATGATCAGATTATTATAATCTCATAATCTGCTCCACCCCAGCTAAAATGAGATTATGGATTACAAATGACGTGTTACCCTTGTAAACTTCAAGAGAATTACGCAGTGCCACCGCCACTTTCCTATTTTTTCTTGTAAACAGAGGGCAAACATGTCATTGTACAATTTAAAAGCTGGTTTACAGTTTATATAATCTGGTCTCCAAACATGTCCACCTGGATTATTTTTATAAACCAGATTATATAATCTATGTTCATAATCCAGATTATCATAATCTATTATGGTTCCAAACAGGGCCTTAGTAACGCTTAAAGTCAGATCAGATTTTTCTCGCCTCCCGGTCCTCCCCACTCCCTCCCCTCCCTCTCCCTCCCAACCCTAGCCGCCCAACTCCCTCCCCCTCCCTTCCTCGCCGCCGCGTGAGGCAGCCGCCGGGCAAGCCCGGGGCGCCAAGGATCGTGGCGGCGGGGCCTTGGCTGCCCTGCCTCTGCGTGAGGAATTCCAGATCTGGAGCGGCGACTTCATGGACGAGGCACGGCAAGTTAGCAGTCGTGCGGGCGGTGGATCTGGCGTCCGAGCCGCGCGGGCGGCGGGATCCAGTAGTCGTTGGCGGCCGGCGACGGCTTCCGCGGTGGTCGGTGCGCGCGATCTGGCACATCCCCTCCTCCCATGTTCGGCGCGCGGACTAGCCTGGTCGAACCGCGCTTCCTTGGGTCGTCGGTTCTGTACAGGAGGCGCAACTGGTGACGAGGATCTAGTTCGGGCGAAATCCTTGGCGTTGACGCCTGAGGGCGTCGTTCCCCTCCTTGGAGGCGTCGGTATGAACTGATCCCCTCACTTCCCCTTTCCCTAGGTCTCCCGGGCGAAAGCCCTAACTTTGTTGGGCAGCGGCGGCGCTCACGGCGTCGTTCCCTTCTTGAAGGTGCCGCTTTGGGAACCTTGGGGTTGGGTGGTGCTTGTGGGTGGTGGGCGACGACGGTGGTGCGGCCCTATCCTAGCATGGATCTACGTCCGCTGCTTGGAGATGGACTCGCGTAGGTGGCGGTCGTCGTTTGGCGTCATGGTGGCGTCGATGGCGGAGGCACCTGCCAAGACTGGTACCTCAATCTGCTCTGAAGATGAACCAGTGAAAGATGATGGCGACGACACATGTGAGTGCGTCAGACCGGTTTGTGCCCCTGACCCGGTATGTGGCTCGGTCGGGGCCTCCGGCTTTAGATGTTAGGCTTAGGTGAGAGCGGTATTAGGTTACATCATTCGACCATGCCTAAGCATTCATCAAAGACAAACTGAAAATAGGTTACAAGAGAATCAAATGGACAATCAATTTATAGTTGTAATTCAACTAACTTCATAGCTCACTGAAATAATTCAAAATATAGTGGCCTACTAATAAATGTCAGCACATCTGATGTCGGCAACAATTTACTTCATAGCTAAAGGAAAGCAAACCGTTTGCTTTTCACTTTTACCTGAATTTCAGATTCACTTGAAACGAGAACCTTTTCTGCATAAGAGTAGCGCTCATACCGTTCAAGAATTTTGTCCATACTGCATAAGAGAAAGAAATATCTGGTCATTGGAAGTACATGTAAACAAGATTAACCATTTTGATAATCGGAAGCTTTTTTGAATGCGCTGTCTCATATCGGCAGATGCAAATGAGATTCAAATATGGTATACACTGGTCAAATAGTTTGCAAAACATTTCACTGTGACCATAATGTAATGATAGGTAACATGCAACAAAGCTAGAAAGAGCACATGAAACTGAACTTCAAATTAAGGTTCTGGTGTTGTTCAAGTTTTCTTGGGAAGAATAGAGGGTCTGTCTAGAGCTGGAACAGAAAAGATCTCAAAACCAATGTTTCCATGGTGTAACGCATTGTATGGAAACCGACCCCCTTCATAACATTATAACGCTTATGGCGTATGACGTGGCGACATCATAGACACAACCTATGGAAAATGATAGCAATTAAATCACAACTTCATAGACATAATCTAAATCTATAATTTGTACACGACTACTTTTAGATGTATATAATGCACTGTGTATATACCCCATTGTATAAGATGCATCATGCTTATTTCGTTAGTAGTATATGTTTCCATGTTTCAGCCCTTTGGGCTCATATCGAGCCAAGGAAAGTCCCTAACCTAGCACCGCGTTGCCACCCCCACAACTTGTCGATCTCTCTCTCCCTCATTTATCGATTTCTCTCTCCTCACGATCCAGACCCAGCCGCTCCCTCCTTCCCTCGATCCAGCCGACCGGCACACCCTCCCTCCAGACCGGCGACACCAACCACCTCAACCATGGCTGGCCGGTGCTCCCCCACCTCCCCGGGTCGTGCTAGTCGTCTCCTTCCTCTCCCCGTCGCACCTCATCCACCACGGACTCCTTGGCTCTCTGTCCTCAACCAACGGAGAGGACGAGGTACCCAGCTAATTTTCCAAGCCATGGACGCCTCTCTCTGTCTCTCTCCCACTTCCGTCGCACCTCATCCACCACGGACTCCTTGGCTCTCCGTCCTCAGCGACAGGGAGAGGACGAGGTACGCGGCTAATTTTCCCAGCCATGGACGCCTCTCTTTATCTCTCTCCCGCCACGGGTCAAAAATATGGGCAGCCTGGACGGCCTGTGACCGCGCCACAATGTTATGTCTTCGCTATATCGACGGTATACCGATGCCTTAAAAACATTGCTCAAAACCAATTTATGGTTCTGCCCATACCTGGGCATATGTCAGGCTAGGCTGGGCAGAAAAAAGCCCGATGCTGAAAACCCAAGCCAGAGCTCTGCCCGGCCCGACCGTCAGGCCTAAATATTGGGCCCAAGCCAGGAAAAGCCCGACAAAGCCCAACCTAACTTCGGCTTAAATTTGGTTTTTCATAGACCAGAGCCCAGCCCGATCGTCGGGCTCAATATCCTGACCCGAGCCCGCACTGCAACCAGTTCTTCCTTGAACAACGAACGCGGGAGGTCGATAAGACCTGGCTCGCATCCTACCACCTCACCGACATCGCCGCATTATGGTATGGCCACCTCTAGGCAAAACTGGGCCAGCGGCCGTCCTGGACAGAATTTCAACAACTGATCACCAACCACTTCGGACCGTCGACAAGCGCCAACCCCTTTGGTGAACTGATCTCCACTCGCTGCTCCGACACTGTGGCGGAATACTCCAAACAATTCCTCGAGAATCTCTCTCGTGTGCGCCCATTGCCGATGACGATGAGCGGGATATCTTCACGAACAACTTGGACGAGCCCATGAAAACTCGGGTCGAGATAATGAAACCGACAACTTTGGACGCGGTTATGGACCTGGCCATTTCTTTCGAACACCACAATACCGTCACCAACGCTGCAACCACCGCGGCACGGCCTAGCCGTCCACTCTGTCCCATGGCCGCACCTACTCCAGCCTTACCGGACTCCTCCAGCCCCACGCTCGCGCTCGTCTTCAAAAGACTCACCGGCCGAGATGGATGAACGGCGCGCTAAGGGTCTATGCTTACGGGTGTTCTACATTCAGTCCACCGACACCGACGAAGAGCAGTTTGAGGATTTCCAGGAGGCACAAATCTCGCTCTTGGTTGTCACCGGAATTCCCACCAGCGACACAATGCAGGTCACTCTTTGCATCGGGGACCGTAACCTGGTCGCCTTGCTTGATTCGGGCAGCACTCGTAACTTCATTCACGAAGAGCTGGCCACCGTCGTCGGGTTGCCTTTCTCCTCCAATCGGCGCCTGGGAGTCACGGTCGCTAATGGCGATAAGGTGACCTGTTGGGGACTCCTTTAGCAGTCTAAGATCGCTATTGACAAGGAGTGTTTCGTTGTTGATCTGCATGCCATACCATTAGGCGGGTTCGACATCGTCCTCGACACACGATTCCTCAAAACTCTTGGGCCAATTCTCTGGGATTTCACTACGCAGTGGATGTCGTTTTGGCACTCGGATCACCGTGTGGAGTGGTCAGGACTTGGCTCCCTCGGACACCATGCACACCTCCATGAGTGCGAAGGCAAGGACCTCCTTGACAACCTTCTAGCCACGTTCGCCGACATTTTCGCCGACCCTCAGGGCCTGCCGCCTCAGCGCGCCCATGACCATCATATTCATCTTCTTCCACGGACACCGCCGGTTGCTGTCGGACCCTGCCGTTACCCAACTATTCAGAAAGAAGAACTGGAGCACCAGTGTGCAGAGATGCTGGTTCGTGGTCTGATTCGTCCTAGTTCTTCAGCATTTTCATCCCCCATTCTCGTCAAAAAGCACGGAGGGACTTGGCGTTTCTGTATCGACTACCATGGTCTCAACCTGGTCACCATCAAAGACAAGTTTCCAATTCCCGTTGTTGATGAACTTCTGGATGAGCTAAAGGGCACCCATTTTTTCACCAAACTGGATCTCCGGTCTGGTTACCACCAGGTCCGGATGGTTCCTGAGGATATTCACAAGACGGCGTTCCGCACACATGAGGGCCTCTTTGAGTTCGTGGTGTTGGCCTTTGGTTTGATCAATGCCCTAGCGACGTTCCAAGCACTCATGAACAACATTCTTCGTCCTACCTTCGTCGGTTTGTGCCTGTGTTGTTTGATGATATCTTGATATACAACTCCTCCTAGTCAGAGCACCTTCGTCATGACAAGCTCATCTTGGAGGCTATGCGCACACATCAGTTGTTTCTCAAGCGCTCCAAGTGTTCCTTTGGGGAGGAAACCATGGCTTACATGGGATCTCCACGGCAGGAGTTGCCATGGGCAGCGACAAGGTTCTCGTCGTGGTAGACTGGCCGGTTCCGTGCAACGTCCGTGTTGTGCGTAGTTTCTTGGGCCTGGCAGGCTACTACCGCAAGTTCATCCAGCATTTTGGCACCATTGCAGCTCCCCTCACGGCCCTCCTCAAGAAAGATGGATTTCTTTGGATGCCGGCAGCGACTACCGCCTTTGAAGCTCTCAAGACAGCTCTTACCACCGCCCATGTGCTTCAGCTGCCAGATTTTTCAGTTTCATTCATTGTGGAGTCTGATGCTTCTGGATCTGGTCTCGGGGCGGTCCTGCATCAAGGTGGCGGCCTCATCGCCTACTTCAACAAAACCATCGCTCCACGCCATGCTTCTCTCGCCGCTTACGAGCGGGAGCTCATTGGTCTGGTGCACGCCGTGCACCACTGGTGGCCCTATCGTTGGGGACGTGCGTTTGTCATCAAAACTGACCATTACATCCTGAAGTTTTTGTTGGACCAATGCCTCGCTACCATTCCACAGCATCATTGGGTGGGCAAGTTGTTGGGGTTCGACTTCACGATGGAATATAAACCAGGTCGCCAAAACATCGTCGCCGACGCTCTTTCGCCGTGATGCTCCTGCTGCCTAGGCACTTGCCATAACTGGGCCTTCCTTTGATCTATTTGAAGCTCTCCGTCGGGCAACACACACTGACGTGACGCTCATCACATTCTGGGAACAGCTCGAATCTGGTGAGTTGGGCCAGCCTTGGGCTCTCGTTGATGGTGTTGTTACCTTCCAGCAACGAGCTTATGTGCCACCCGCGTCGTCGCTGGTCGGGGAGGTCCTAGCTGTAGCCCACGATACGGGCCATGAATCCAGAAGTCGCTTCATCATCTTCGCCGGGATTTCCATCTACCGCAAGCAAGGGCAGCACTTCAGCAGTATATTCGTGCTTGCCAGGTTTATCAACGCAATAAGACGGAGCAGTTTTATCCCACCGGCTTGTTATAGCCCTTGACATTTTCATCTCGTGTCCGGGAAGACATCTCCATGGATTTCATTGAGGCCCTCCCAAAGGTGTGCGGCAAAAGTGTGATCCTAACCGTCGTGGATCGTTTCTCCAAGTATGCACATTTCATTCCCTTGGCGCATCCATACACTGCTTAGTTTGTTGCTAAGGCCTTCGTCTCCAACATTGTCTGACTTCATGGTTTTGCAAGCTCCATCGTTTCGAACAGAGATGTGGTTTTCACGTTAGGATTTCGGAGACCGTGAATCGCGTCACCACTATGTACCTTCGTTGCATCACTGGGGATCGTCCACGCCAGTGGCTACAATGGTTGCCTTGGGCGGAGTACTGCTACAACACTTCGTATCACTCAGCATTGAAGGACAGTCCTTTCAGGGTGGTTTATGGACAGGATCCCCCCTCACTCCGAGACTATACGCCGGGCAAAATTCGCAATCAAGCGGTGGAACGCCAGATCATCGACCGCAATCAGTTTTTCCAAGACATCCGTGAGTGTCTCCTTTAGGCTGCATAGCAGTAAGCACTACGATGATGATAAACATCAGGCCCTTTCTTTTGATGTTGGCGACTGGGTTATAGTATTTATTTGGAAGGAACTCTCTACTTTTTGGTTTGACTCTTCATTTCGGAGTTTCATCAGCTGGAGCCAATTATTCTATGCATGAGCTAGTCAAGTATCATAGGCAGCATCTCCGAGCAAACAACAAAATGGCCGCATGGCCGGAGGCCGGAGCTAGCAATACGGATGATAGTAAAGCCTGTAGCACAAAATTCTGGAAAGAAACGAGATGACAAGGTTCATTTGTTCAAGCAGCAAGCACGGATTTGATGAGGCGGGCAACGAAGTATTCTAGCGCCTAGTAAGATTCGAAATGAGAAGATGAGGTAGCGTGCTAAATTGCGGACGCAAATGTCACTTTTAATCCAAAATAAATTTGTTACATAAGTATCCCCGGTCCGTGAAAATATCAAAAGATTACCGTCCTAACCCTTCCACTTGGGGTGCCACCTGGCGCGTCCAGGACCAAAATTTCCCCAAAATACGCGAGATGAACAACCTTCCCGGCGATGGCGGAGCATAAAATAGCGGCGCGACCCGTCGCACGCCCTACCCCCATAGCAAGAAATCGCGGCCGCGGGGAGCGCCAGCTCCGCCATCGATTCTAAGAAAAAACGAGCAAGCAGCGACGGCAGAATCCGAAGGAAACAGCGAGCGAGCAAACCGGATGAACCAAGCAGCAGCAGCGCGGAAATGGAGAAGGCCCTGGGGCCGGCCGGGTCGCCTCGCCGGACCGGAACGGCGCGGAGGAAATCGAAGCCCAGGGCGGATTGGGGGGGAGAAATTTAAGACAGCGCGTACATAATTTACCATGACTCGGTGGAGAACTCGTAGAGCTTTCCCTTGGTGGAGAAGATGATGAGGCCGACCTCGGCGTCGCAGAGCACGGAGATCTCGTGCGCCTTCTTGAGCAGCCCCGAGCGGCGCTTGGAGAAGGTGACCTGGCGGTTGATCTTGTTCTCGATCCGCTTCAGCTGCACCTTCCCGCGCCCCATCTCCGCTCGAGGACCGGGCCAACACCGGCAGCAGCGAGCGAGCGAGCGAGCGACCGCGACGGCTACTCCCAGAGGCGCGGGCGGAGGCGAGGTGGCGGAGCCATGGCTGTCAGGTGGTTGGGTGAAGTGGGAGGGGAGAGGGGATAGCCAAATGAGGGTTCCGGCAGGGCGATGGGAGGGGGTTTTAAAGGGATCTGGCCCCGAGCGCGGTATGCAATACCGGGCTGGTCTGGGGCATGTCCGCTGTCGAGCACCCATTGGCCCGGCCCGCGCCGCGGGGCCCCGCGGTCCTGCAGCCACACGATGCCCCACCGCGGGCCCGCCCCGTGTCGACGTGTCGGACGATCGTACGCGCGAATCTCCCCCATATTGCTTTCCCCAAATCATTTTTTCTCGCCACAAACCCACACCATAGAGCAGTAGAGCAACATTTTCTTCTTCTTTTTTCTACTTATATATATATATATATATATATATATATATATATATATATATATATATATATAGTGTGTGTGTGTGTACCCTAGGCTGGAGTAGATATGGAAGGAATAAAAGAGCAGAGTTTTTTCCTTTAGCATTTTCGCTTTTTCCTCTTTTGCTTTTCTCGGTCACGTCACGGCGGCGCGGGACGAAACAGGAAATGCTGGCTGGCTAGGTCAGGGGCGGCTCGGGACGGCTCTGGTCCGTCCAGGGAAATGGAAGGCGAGATGGTGGTCGTGGGGGCGGGCTGCCACAGTAGGAGGCTGCTTTCCTTGCTCGTTTTGGGCCGCCCCCGCTTGTCCCGTTTGGGAGGGCGGCTGCGGGGCGGGCGGGCAGACACGGATGGGTTCCGCCTCCGCTCGCAGCGCGTCTACCGTGTGCGTGCGTGATTGAGCTGGACTTTTGACGCGAACCGTTGCTGCGTGTGGGTTGGGTTGGGTCGGCGCAGTGTATTTTTCTACTTTTGGCCGACCCGCGTATTTCTGGAATGAATGGAAGATACTCCCGCCGGAGTAGGGGTACTGTGCGCGCGTGTGCGCCGACCAGTCCTCCACCCATCAATACACTGTTGCCCAGCGTCGAATCATGCGATGTTGAAACGGCTCATGTGTTTTCCTTCTCACAAAAAAAATAAACGCTCTGTGTATGTCTTGTAGTAGAACTGTGCATGTGATATAATATTAAAAAAATGCGGAAAGTGCATGTGATATATCTGCGGTGACCGGCTTCTCGGTACAAAGGATCGTGCTGAAACTATTGCAGCACTAAAATGGTTTGTTCACTAAAACTGCTATTGGGCCCAGTAGACCACGCAGTGAAGTGTTCGAGCCTTTGACGACGTATTCTCTGATCTGTGAATCTTGACCCATTTATCGTTTATGATGACAAACAGATAAAGCCCACATGCGTGCTTGTCAAATGACCACTTTGCAACCATTCGATGTAACCAGCAACCACCAATAGCGCTCTTTATTCCCCTAAAAATACCAATACCGCTTTTTACGATCGATGAGGATAGGTTTCACAATCATGCCATGCACATCTCTTCTCTTTTCTTATTTCTTTTTTTGCGAATATGCCATGTCCAACTTTTTCTTTTTTGCTTGTGAATATGTCGTGTACTCCCTCCGTCCGCCAAAAATCGTGCATACAGAGATTTGCACATAGACCAAGAAAGACCTCCATGACATAATTATTGTACAAAAGTAACAGACTTATGTGTACATACAACCATTGAGAAAAGAAGATTAAATGAACGTTGCTGCATGCAGTAATTAAGGTTAGGCATGCAGCCAATAGCTAGAGCACAAGTTACTACATTAGTCACTTAATACCGGTTAAATTAAAAGCTAAGCGCATAGAAAATGTAGATGTACACTCTTTATGAAAAAAAATATACTGCTAGATGCACAGTTTTTGACGGACGGAGGGAGTATATCTCTATGATTGAAAAGATACAAACATGAGCATCCCTAAACTTTGCAGTGTGTTTCCAAGAATGCAAAACCAATATTTAGATCAGATATACTGTGTAAACCATACTTCATAGAAAACATCTCAAAGTTTTATAGGGAATAGATGATCCCGTGATCAAATAATCCACTCTTAAATTGGGAACTAGTAGAGCGGTGTGGCATAGGTGCTGCATTGCAAACGAATAGGCCTGCGGCAATCAACTCTGTTAGCTGCAATTCCTTTCCCGCCGATTCGGGTGCCGAGTAGAGCAGAGCAGTGCTATGCGTACGATATTTTTCTTACGACTTTTGTACGACACTGCTCAGCCACCCTTGGATCAGATGTATGCATTAATGGTAATCGTGGGATCAGAACGTCGGACGTGAATCGTAACTATCAGGTCGTACGCAGAGCAATTCCGGAGTAGAGCAATCTAAGCAACACAGTTGCACCTTTCTGCAACCACCTCGCCTCATGTCGAGGCCCCAGCACGTTGAGCATGTCAAATGCATATATTAACGGATCATTTGCAGGCTTCCTGGAGTCAAACATACAATTAACAAGGACATGCTGATATCAAAACCGTGACTCGTAAGGTTTCTAAAATAATAAGAATTCGAGCAAGGGACCTACATCCAGTTGGGACCTCAAAGCAAGGGAAGACCGGACTGGGAAATAGCTGCACCCACGAATTAAAATTCTACGGTCGAAGAGCATCTCCAACAGTGGCCGTAAAAACGGTAAACATCACTTTTATCGCACGCGGGACGAATTCGCACGCTCCAGCGGACACGGCAAAAAAGCGCGCGGTAATTTTTTGCGCGCGGGAGAAAACGGACGGCCGCGCGTTAGATTTGGCGCGCCGCTTTCAGCGCGCTATAAAATGTCGCGCCCGCCATGCGGCTGCCCACACAGCCACGCGCCTCTCCCTCGTCGCGCTCTCGACTCTTCCTCTGCCTCTCCCTCGCCACTCCCTCTGCCGCCATGCCGCCGTTCATCGTCGGGCTACCGCGGCGTTTGCGAGCGCCCCTTCGGCACCTACTACGTCGAGATCCGGTCCGGCGATGTCCGCCTCGGCCTCGGCACGTTCGAGACCGTGCACGAGGCCGCCCGCGCGTACAATCTATGTGTTTTTATTTATACGACAACAATCTATATGCGTGTTGGACAAGTTTTGGGTGTTGGAGCGCCGCACGCGCGCTAAATTTGCAGCCGCTGCTGGAGAGCCGCACGCGCGCTAAATATGTTGCGATCGCTGGAGCCGACGCTCGTCGGCGCCCTAAAAAAGCTAACCGCGCGCTGTATATAAGTTTTTTGGGCGCCGGTCGAAGCGCGCCTATTGGAGATGCTCTAAGCAGTTCGACGGTGCCATAGGACAGCGTTGAAACCCCATCGGCGAATGGCTCTACTCTGATTCGATGATCCAACGTACCTACTTCGGAGCCCGCACGACTGTTCCCTTGGATCATGCGAACCAGAGGTCATGACTTCGCGCCTCCGTTTTGAAGGTCGATTTATCCCTAACTGATTGATGACCCACAAGTACATGGGATCGTGACAGTCTTCGAAGAAAGTATTGCAACCCAAAATTATTGATTCAACATAAGGGAAGTCAATGAATAATTATAAGACTTAGCAATTGATAAATGGTAAGGGAAACAGATCACGCTGGTAACAAGGATGTAATGGATAAATCGTTGTTTTGTTTGGTTCGTGCATGTAAAGGAATTGAGTGAGGATGTCTTCTTCTGGGTTGTTGTGGCTGGTGTTCAGAAAAGAAGGACAACAGATAGGGATGGGAAGAGCAGACAAAGGAGGAGGAGGGAGGACTGAGGAGAGGACAGAAGAATGGGGGTGGAGGAGGGAAGGGGCATGTACCTTGCAATGAACGCTCCGACGACGAGGGCGAGCTGGGGCGGCAGCGAACGACGGGTGGCGAACAGGGCCTGTGGCAATGGCTACCACGAGATGGGGCCGAGAAAAGAGGAGAAGGCTCTCCGACCATCGAAAATGGGACGAACCAGCTCGACTACGGCGGAGCTGATTTCTTTCGAGAGGCGACAGTGCTGATTTCTTTCCGAAGGCGGCGGCGCTGGTTGAAGAGAAGGAGGGGATCATGGGAGGAGTAACGAAATCGTTTACAGAGGGGTGTGGGTGGTATCGATCCAAATATGACATGTACTCGTTTATGGTGGCAGCCGATTACAGCATAGATGAAACAAACACGCTTAACGTCTTGTGTTTACAGCGTAAACAGGTAATGAAGATTTTTTTCCAAAACAAACACCTCCTGGGTTGTCAATTTAACCATACTTGGAGAGATAACTTGCTTCATACAATTTATTAGTAGCACTGAAATCAGTGGTGATAAAGTAGGAGTAGCAGAAATTGTAACAAGTTTGCAAAGTAGTAGCAAAGCGCGACACTAGTGAATGTAACGAAAACAATAACAGTAAAAGCATAGGCATGGAGTAACTGATGTGGTTGTGGAGATGAGATTCAATATGCAATAGTCATAACTTAGATCGATAGCAAACTAGCTCCAATTCATTAATAATATATAACTAGGCATGCATTCCGTAAATAGTTATACGTGCTTGCAATAAGAACTTTTATAACATCTTTTCTCCTACCCTCCCATGGTCGTGGTGTCCTAGTGGAAACTAAGGGTAATTAAGAACTAGTAGAAAACAAGGCTTTGGTCCTGGCCAGATCAGAGCATTAGTCCTAGCCGACTTATGAACCGGGACTAATGCGTGCAACACTCCCGGTTCGAGCGACCAAGACACCTGTCGGGCCTCGGCAGGCACGAGTCCTGATTTGTTTGGGACCTTTAGTCTCGGTTCCTGCCACTAACCGGGACTAAAGGGCGTGCCTCCTCGCGCAACACCTTTAGTCCCGGTTTGTGTCTGGAACCGGGACTAAATGTCTGTCTTCAGTCCCGGTTCTAGATACCAACCGGGACTAAAAAAATGCCTATATATATCCTCATTCGTGCCCGCTCACTCCTCTATTTTTGGCCGGCCAGTGTGTGGGAGCTGTGTGCTACTCTGCTCTCACCTCCTGTGCACATGAGGTGTTCGATGAAATGCCCGAGCCGTACTTAAGCTTTCTCTCCTCTCCAAGCTCCATTTTCCCCAAGATTTGTCTAGGTTTTGCGGTGCACCAACTATCAAAGTGTTATAAAAAGGTTAGCAACTTCATCCTCATCTCTCACTATTAGTTTAGCTCATTTCAAATGCTTTAGAAGTAGTGTGGTTTGTGGGTTTTAGTGCAGGAGTGTATGCGTTAGTTTATTTGATTTAGATGCACAATTTGATCTCAAATTAACCTTTTAGTTTGCACATGTGTAGAGTGTCGTCCCGCCCCCGTGCCCGTCGTCCTCAGCCCCGTCATTTGCCCGTGCCGATCTCGTCGCCTACACCACCATGGTGAGCCTCTTGTTATTAATTATCTTTTTTAGAGAAAAAAATCTAACTTGTATGATTTATTTAGCTTCTTTTATAATTTTCTTACTTCTATTATTGTTTGATATTACATAGTGCCATAGTTTTGGTATCTGCCCCCATCGGCCCTTGTCCGGTCTATGATTCACATGTGGTATATTATCTTTTATAATTATTTGTTTCATTTAGTGTTTATGACAATTATGTCGAGCAACGTGACATAGATGTATTTATCTACAAAGTATGTGAACCGAAAATTCCAACCGACCCTTTTGTCGAGAGGTTAAATCTAGTTGAAAAAGGAAACAATTATTTGAAAGAAAAAATGAAAATAGTTGAAGAAGAGAAGATGATATTGAAATTGCATGTTGCCGATGTCCTCGATCTACACAAGATCTAGATGAATGCAATGCGTTTGAAGATTAAAAAAATGTGTCATTGATAATGAGGCTTGGTATCATTAAGCTATTGGATCAATTGTTACCTTAGTTGCAATTTTGGTCGCATTTGTCCTTGCATTTAAATGTTTTACATACTTGTATGTTAGTTTGAATGTATGTTTTAATTAGATGCCCTAGATAGATGTATGTTGTTCTATGATGACTATATGTATGGACTTTACGTGTTTATTTTTTCAGTAATAACATTTGATGATGAACTTGTATTAATTTAGTCACTTCTCTATTCATGATATTCTATAATGGTTTTTTAAATACTTAATTAAATAAATGAGTTTCATTCGAAACCCTGATACTTCGAAAGAGATTGTCCAGTTTGTACATGAAGTGCATCCAGTGTTTGGCCTAACCCTCTCAACTTTTTATCACATGCTATGTGGGTGAAATAATGATACCATGTCAAGTTTCAACCTTTTGAGAGTTCATTTGTAGTGCCTTTTAATTTCAAGGTCATTTATCTCAAAAAATGATTAAATGGATGAAAAAGAGCAAATGAAGTTAGAAAAAGGAAGAAGTTGATAATTTGTCTTAGAATGTTGCATATTGACCTCACAAAAAGTCTAGAGTTAAAATATGTAAAAAATGAAATCCCTTTGTAATAGACGAGTTTTCGTCCGAAACCCCTATACTTCGAAAGAGATTGTCCAGTTTGTACACGAAGTGTCCAATTTTTTCCATAACCCTCTCAACGTTTTAGCACATGCTATGTGGGTAAAATTATGATACCATGCTAAGTTTCAACCTTTTCATAGTTCATTTGTAGTGCTTTTCAATTTCAGGGTCATTTAGCTCAAAAATGATTAAAAGAATGAAAAATAGCAAATGAAGTTAGAAAAGGTTGAAAATTGATGATGTGGCTTTGAATGGTGCATATTGACCTCATAAAATCTCTGGAGTTAAAATATATTTAAAAATGAAATCCCTTTATAATAGATGAGTTTTCGTCCGAAACCATGATACTTCGAAAGAGATTGTCCAATTTGTATACGAAGTGCATCCAGTTTTTGTCATAACCCTCTCAACATTTTAGCACATTCTATGTGGGTGAAATTATGATACCATTCCAAGTTTCAACCTTTTCAGAGTTCATTTGTAGTGCTTTTCAATTTCAGGGTCATTTAGCTCAAAAAAATGATTTAATGAATGAAAAATAGCAAATGAAGTGAGAAAAGGGTTGAGAATTGATTATGTGACTTTGAATGGTGCATAATGACCTCACAAAAAGCCCGGAGTTAAAATATGTGAAAAAATGAAATCCCTTTGTAATAGATGAGTTTTCGTGCAAAACCTTGATACTCCGAAAGAGATTGTCGAGTTTGTACACGAAGTGCATCCAGTTTTTGCCATAACCCTCTCAACTTTGTAGCACATACTATGTGGGTGAAATTACGATACCATGCCAAGTTTCAACCTTTTTAGAGTTCATTTGTTGTGCTTTTCAATTTTAGGGTCATTTAGCTGAAAAAATGATTAAATGCATGAAAATAAATTAGGTTAACAAAAAGTATTAGGTTAAACTAATTACTTAACATAAAAGAAAATATAACATTATTAGGCTAACAAAAACTATTTTGTAATATTCTTCATTTGTATTGATTTTGAATTTCAGGGTCATTTAGCTCAAAAAAAACATTAAAAAACTTTTATAAAACTCTAATACCAAAAATAATCAACTAAAAAGAATCAATTAAAATATTTTGTTATGATCAACTAAAACAAAACTATAATATTATTTAATAGCAAAAGAATTTTCATAAAGTATTTTTGTTAGAAAATAGAAAAAAATAACATACAAAAAAACCACCTACTAGGCCACCACGCCGTGCATACGACTAAAAACCCAACCAAACATGGGCCAGGATGCAGGCCGGCAGGGTAAGTAGGCTCAACACGGGTAGGCCCGCACGGCAACTAGGCCTAACATATTATGCTTTAGAGAGGAGCTCGAATAGGCAGCCGCGACGGGGCTTTGTAGGTTCAAAAGTATGTCAAGAGGGGGGTGATTAGACTACTTGACAAGATAAATGTTTTGGCTTTTCCCAATTTTAATTGAGAGGCAGCTATGCCAGTTATAACAAGTCAAGTACACCCTACACATGTAGTTCTAATAGTATAGCAGCGGGAAGTAAACATGCAAGTGTAAATAGAGGAGTAAGGTAGGGAGATCAAACGCATGAGGTTGACACGGCGATTTTTGGCATGGTTCCGATAGGTGGCGCTATCGTACGTCCATGTTAGTGGAGACTTCAACTCACTAAGGGTAACAGTGTGAGAGTGTCACACCCTGTTTTCACCTCACATTCACTATAGTTTCAAAATCTGAGTTTATTAAAAAAAAATCAAAAACCAATGCTGTGAGTGCCATGGTTGTCATTGTATGCTTGTATGCTATAATGAGTGGATTCAAAAACCATATTTTAATAACCTAAATAAACCCATTTTTTTTTCTTATTTTTGACTATTTCAAAACCTTGCTTTGGGTTGCACTATAAGTCCTTGATAGAAAGGGAGTATTCTTACCCAAAGATGGTGATCTGGTTTTAAAACTACTTTTACTCTCCGAAATCATAAAATACTTATTTTACAAATTATTTTCCTATTTTATCTACATGTCCATTTCTGAGGCCAGAAATGATATTTATATATGGAAAATTACTTTTATGCCTTAGAAAAATCTGAAATTTTTAGGAGATACTTAGAGGACATATATTTTACATACATAAGATTTTCAACCCCTATTCATATTAGAAATATTTGAGCAAAACCTTGTAAACCTATTATGTCTGTTTTGATCTTTTGGAATATTCCCAAAGGAAATATTTTCAATAAAATCTTAGAAAATTCCAGCAACCATCCCAAGCTATATTTGGTGGTCACACCAAGTTTCACCTCATTCCAAGGTGGTTTGGTTCACTAAATAATCCTAAACTCCTCTCTGTGCAGAACCAAGTTGAAACATCTCTACATTGCAAAGTTTATCCAAATGGGTTGAAACTTTGTAGGAGTGTTCAACATCCCAAATGAGAAGCCTCTGCCGAAAATGGGATTTGTAATAGGTAATCTACCCACATTCCCTTTGGAAGGGACAAATATGCCCATTTGGGGGTGATTTCAAGTTTACACTGCCAAACTTGTCCAATGGAGCTCAAATTTGGTGGACTATCTTATTTTTGCATCAAACTTAATCATGTTAACTCTCATCACAAGTGGTGAGGTGTTGCTATCCCAAACACGTGTCGAACACCTTCCGCCATATTAGCAAATCAGCTCCTACCCCACTCCACACCTAAGATCTTCCCTCCAAACTCTTTGACCAAGCAGCCAACACCACTCCCCAACTGCAGGAGAGTGGCCCCTCCTTGAATCCAAGTAGAAGATCCAAAATACCCATTCTAAGTTCTGGTTCAAAGCCTGCATCTCTTCTTTCATCACACCCCATGGCCAACAGAGAGTCCTCGGCTCCGAAACGGCTAGTGATGACCCACAAGTATAGGGGATCAATCGTAGTCCTTTCGATAAGTAAGGTGTCGAACCCAACGAGGAGCAGAAGGCTCTGATAAACGGATTTCAGCAAGGTAATAACTGCAAGCACTGAAAGTAGCGGTAACAAGTGATTGTGTAGTGAGGTGAAACGTAGCAAGCAAAGAGTAACAAGTAACAAGTAGTAGCAACGGTGCAGCAAGTGGCCCAATCCTTTTTGTAGCAAGGGACAAGACTGAACAAAGTCTTATAGGAGGAAAAACGCTCCCGAGGACACACGGGAATTTCTGTCATGCTAGTTTCATCATGTTCATATGATTCGCGTTCGTTACTTTGATAGTTTGATATGTGGGTGGACCGGCGCTTGGGTACTACCCTTACTTGGACAAGCATCCCACTTATGATTAACCTCTCTCGCAAGCATCCGCAACTACAAAAGAAGAATTAAGACAAAGTCTAACCATAGCATTAAACTAGTGGATCCAAATCAGCCCATCACGAAGCAACACATAGACTGGCGTTTAAGCTTCTGTCACTCTAGCAACCCATCATCTATTTACTACTTCCCAATGCCTTCCTCTAGGACCAAATATGGTGAAGTGTTATGTAGTTGACATTCACATAATACCACCAGAGGAAAAGACAACATACAGCATATCAAAATACCGAACGAATATCAAACTCACATGACTATTATTAACATGACTTATCCCATGTCCTTAGGAACAAAAGTAACTACTCACAAAACATAATCATAATCATGATCAGAGGTGTAATGAATAGCATCAAGGATCTGAACATAAACTCTTCCACCAAATAATCCAACTAGCATCAACTACAAAGAGTAATCAACACTACTAGCAACCTTACAAGTACCAATCGGAGTTGCAAGACGAAGATTGGTTACAAGAGATGAACTAGGGATTGGAGAGGAGATGGTGTTGATGAAGATGTTGATGAAGATGCCTCCCCTCCGACGAGAGGAGTGTTGGTGATGACGATGGCGACGATTCCCCCCTCCGGGAGGGAAGTTTCCCCGGCAGGATCGTCCTGCCGGAGCTCTAGATTGGATCTGCTCAAGTTCCGCCTCGTGGCGGCGTTGAAACCACGAAAAAGCTCCCGATTGATTTTTTTTCTGGACCAGGACGCTTCATATAGCAAAAGAGGGGGGCTAGTGGGCCGTTAGGGGGCCCACAAGCCCCCACTCCGCCACCAGTGGGTGGTGGCGGTGGCAGGGCTTGTGGAGCCCTGGTGGCCCCCCTCCGGTAGTTCTTTCGCCCAGTATTTTTTATATAATACAGAAAAAATCCACGTAACTTTTCAAGGCATTTGGAGATGTGCAGAATAGTGGACTAGGATTTGCTCCTTTTCCAGTCCAGAATTCCAGCTGCCTGAATTCTCCCTCTTCAAATAAACCTTGCAAAATAAGAGAGAAAAGGCATAAATATGGTACCACAAGTAATATAACAGCCCAAAAAGCAATAAATATCAACATGAAAGCATGATGCAAAATGGACGTATCAACTCCCCCAAGCTTAGACCTCGCTTGTCCTCAAGCGAAAACCAAGTTCCATAAACATGTCCACATGTTTGGGGACGAAGGTGTCGATAAAACATAATACGGACATGAGGGTATCATGATCACACATAGAACAACAATACATCATAAAGATTCTTATGGGAAAGTAACAATTCCTTCACAAAGCAAAGCATGAAGCAAAAACCTTACCGAGAAGTAACCAACAATAGTCCATAGTCATTGAAGCAATTGCAATTTATCACAACATCAGAAAGAGTCAAATAAGAGCTTGTAAGGCAAACCCACATACTCAATCATCTCTTTTGTTTTCCACAATTGTTACAACTCATGTGGTACTCATGGTGTCAAAGTTTCAGCTGGACAAAGAGGAAGATAGGGGCTTATAGTTTTGCCTCCCAACCATTTACCTCAAGGGTAAAGTCAACAAAAATAAATCATAAGTACTCAACTCCAAGTTGATATATGAATATAGATCTTTCCCAAGCATGTGACAGTAGCCAAGACAAAGGCAAAAAAGGAATTGGTGAAGATCACCATGCCTCTTACAAGGGCAAAAAGTAAAGGTACAAGATAGGCCCTTCGCAGAGGGAAGCAGAGGTTGTCATGCGCTTTTGAGGTTTGAATGTGTGTCCTCTTAGTGCGGAGGAACGTCACTTTATATTGCCTCCTCTGATAAAGAACTTTATTATGCAGTCTGTCTCTTTTATGTCTTCCTCATCACAGGTTCGTACAAAGCTTATTTTCCACACACTAATAGATCATACATATTAGAGAGCAATTTTTATTGCTTGCACCGAAGACAACTTACTTGAAGGATCTTATTAAATCCATAGGTAGGTATGGTGGACTCTCATGGAAAAACTGGGTTGGAGGTTTATGGATGCACAAGTAGTATCTCTACTTGGTGCGGGAGTTTTGGCTAATATGAGGTGGAAGCAATCGTCACATGCTAAGGGATCCCTAATCATATAACATTGTTTGGAATCAAGCAAACACAATTCATTATGTTGTCTTCCTTGTCCAACATCTACTCCTAAGCATGTAATAGTTTGGTGAGTGCTCACAATTGTAAAAATGTCTAAGATGATATATTTATACGTGAACCTCCCTTTCCTTATTACTTCTTATTAATTGCAACAATGACTGAGGTCTATGTTGATTTATTCTCAACAAGTTTCAATCATCAAACATGTCATAAGTGAAGTTATCACTTTCCATAAGATCGTCTCATGATCTTTCATGCTATCGTTCTTTTCATACTTTTTGATCATGGCACAAAGCAAAGCCCTTGACTAAGACACTCTTTATTATATAGCTCAGAGGCTCGAATACATTGGGAGAGAGACAAAAGCAAAAGACTCAAACTAAAAACTAAAGACTTATTCCTCTAAAAGAAGAAATAAAAACTGAAAAGGAAAGAACTAAAACAAAGGTAAAAGCAAAAGATATAAAGGTGATACTATACCAGGGCAACTCCCCCAAGCTTGGCAGAAGCCAAGGGGATTGCCCATACCAATGCTTAGTTATCTTCCTTTGGTGGTGATGGTGGTGTTGTTGGAGCAGTCTGATCCTCCATCTTCCAAGGCATATGTGCTCCATCATGGCAGGATGAACGAGTCGCCGGAATACTCAAATCTGTAGCCAACCTTATTGATTTAAATATGTACTCATACTCACAGTTTTGGTTCTGCAGGTCATAGATCTGGCCCTGAAGTTGATCAACCCTATCATAGAGCCTGGAGAGGTGTTTCCCAATATCAATGGCATCCATCTTGTGATTGCTAGTGAACACTGTGATCATCGTGTGGTTGGCGTTGAGTCCACGCTCCACCATCCCTTGGCACTTGAAAACTTGTTGCTCCTTTGCTTCGAGCCTCGTGTCCATGCTTCCGGTCTTCTTAGGCCCCTCAACATCACGGATGTGCAACATCCCCTCGCTCATCTGATAGATTGAGGGTGTTTCAGCACTTCCGTGAGGTAGGGATTGATGACCTTCTCGAAGATCTTGTCCTTAGGAGCGTTTGGGGAAGTCATGATGATCTAGATCTGTCACAGAAACAGGCTCGAAACAAAAACAGAGGGAAACTACGCAATACGGAGATCAAAACCTTCGGGCGACTATATATTGACTTTTTTCTGGGCCAGAAGGAGTCCTTCGCAAGAAAACGGAGTCCGGGAGGCACACGAGGTGCCCACAAGCTTGCCCTCCACCACCAGGGGGATAGGGGGCGGTGGCAGGGCTTGTGGCTGCCTCGTTCGCTCTCCGGACTGCTTTTTATTTTTCTAATTTTCCAAAAATTCCAAAACGGAATTTCCTATTGGAAAAGTATCGGAGTCCAATTTCTTACCGAAACAAATACATCTTCGTTTTCAAGGTCTGAAACAGGCTGATAAACATCCCTTATGTACTCCTGTGGAGTTATGACATTGATGATATTGGTCTCAACATTTATGGGAGTACCACAGATGTAATGCTTGATTCTTTGCCCATTTACCACTCTAGGAAAATTTCCTTCCGTGTTATTGATTTTGATGGCACCGGAACGATATACTTCCTCGACAACATAGGGACCTTCCCATTTAGAGTGAAGCTTGCCTGCAAAGAATCTCAAACGAGAATTGTATAGCAAGACATAATCACCTACATTGAACTCTCGTTTCTGTATTCGTTTGTGGTGCCATCTCTTAACCTTTTCCTTGAACAACATGGCATTCTCATATGCCTGGGCTCTCCATTCATCTATCGAGCTGATATCAAACAACCGCTTCTCACCGGCAAGTTTGAAATCAAAGTTGAGCTCTTTGATTGCCTAATAAGCTTTGTGTTCCAGCTCAAGAGGTAAATGATAGGCCTTACCGTAAACCATTTTATATGGTGACATGCCCATGGGATTCTTATAAGCAGTCCTATAAGCCCATAGTGCATCGTCAAGTTTGCTAGACCAGTTCTTTCGAGATCTATTGACGGTCTTTTGTAGGATCAACTTGATCTCCCTATTACTCAACTCCACTTGACCACTAGACTGAGGATGATAAGGATATGCAACTCTATGGTTGACATCATACTTAGCTAGCATCTTGCGGAAAACACCATGAATGAAGTGTGAACCGCCATCAGTCATCAAGTATCGAGGGACTCCAAATCTTGGGAATATGACTTCTTTAAGCATCTTAATAGAGGTGTGGTGATCAACATTTTTAGTGGGGATAGCTTCTACCCACTTAGTAACGTAATCCACATCAACTAAGATGTGAGTGTACCCATTGGAACTCGGGAAGGGTCCCATATAATCAAAGCCCCAGACATCAAATGGTTCAATGACAAGTGAATAGTTCATAGGCATCTCTTGACGCTTACTGATGTTCCCTATCCTTTCGCATTCGTCACAAGACAAGACAAACTTACGGGCATCCTTGAAGAGAGTGGGCCAATAGAAACCTGATTGCAATACCTTATGGGCAGTTCTATCTCCAGCATGGTGTCCTCCGTAGGCTTCGGAATGACACTTCTGCAGGATCTGTCCCTGTTCATGTTCAGGCACACAACGTCTAATAACACCATCTACTCCTTCCTTATAAAGGTGAAGATCATCCCAAAAGTAGTGTCTCAAATCAAATAAGAATTTCTTCTTTTGTTGATAGGTGAAACTGGGTGGTATGTATTTGGCTACGATATAGTTTGCATAATCGGCATACCACGGTGCACTAAGTGAAGTGCGGATGACATTTAATTGCTCATCAGGAAATCTGTCATCAATAGGTAGTGGGTCATCAAGGACATTCTCTAGCCTAGACAAGTTATCTGCTACAGGGTTATCAGCACTGTTTCGGTCAACGACGTGCAAATCAAATTCCTGTAGCAGGAGAACCCATCTGATCAGCCTAGGCTTAGCGTCCTTCTTCTCCATGAGGTACTTAATAGCAGCATGACCAGAGTGAATAGTGACTTTGGAGTCAACTATGTAAGACCTGAACTTTTCACATGCAAACACGACTGCTAAAAATTCCTTCTCCGTAGTGGCATAGTTTCTTTGTGCACTGTCTAGAGTTTTACTAGTGTAGTGAATGGCATTCAACTTCTTGTCAACTCTTTGTCCTAGAACATCACCAACAGCGTAATCACTAGTGTCACACATGATTTCAAAGGGCAAGTTCCAGTCAGGTGGTTGAACAATAGGTGCGGTTATCAAAGCCTTCTTAAGTATTTCAAAGGCTTCCTCACAATCCTCATCAAAAACAAAAGGAACATCCTTCTGCAAGAGGTTGGTAAGAGGCCTAGAAATCTTAGAGAAGTCTTTAATGAACCTTCTATAGAAACCAACATGACCTAGGAAACTTCGTATACCTCTGATATCTGTGGGGCAAGGCATTTTCTCAATTGCATCAACCTTAGCCTTATCAACTTCAATGCCTCTTTCAGAGATTTTGTGTCCTAAGACGATACCTTCATTAACCATAAGGTGGCACTTCTCCCAATTCGAGACAAGATTGGTCTCTTCGCATCTCTGTAAGACTCGATCAAGGTTGCTGAGGCAATCATCAAAGGAAGACCTGTAAACGGAGAAGTCATCCATGAAAACCTCGATGATCTTTTCACAAAAGTCAGAGAATATAGCCATCATACATCTTTGGAAGGTGGCAGGTGCGTTACATAAGCCAAAAGGCATACGTCTATAGGCAAAGGTACCAAAAGGGCAGGTGAAAGTGGTTTTCTCTTGATCAGATTGTGCAACAGGTATCTGCGAGAAACCTGAATAACCGTTTAGAAAGCAGAAGTGTGTGTGCTTTGATAGCCTTTCTAGCATTTGGTCGATAAACAACAAAGGATAATGATCTTTCCTAGTTGCCTTGTTCAGTTTCCGGAAGTCTATCACCATTCTATAGCCGGTAATAATCCTTTGTGGGATTAGTTCATCCTTATCATTAGGAACGACGGTGATACCTCCTTTCTTAGGTACGCAATGTACTGGACTTGCCCAATCACTATGAGCAACATGATAAATGATTCCTGCTTCCAGAAGCTTTAATATTTCTTTTCTAACGACCTCTTTCATCTTAGGATTTAATCTCCTTTGATGATCACCAGCTGGTTTAAAGTCAGGATCGGTTTTAATCTTGTGCTGACATAGAGTAGGACTAATACCCTTAGGATCATCAAGAGTATATCCAATAGCAGCGCGGTGCTTCCTCAGAGTTTTTAGTAACTTCTTCTCTTCGCGCTCTGAGAGGAGAGCACTAATAATGACAGGATATATCTCCTTCTCATCAATATAGGCATACTTAAGAGTATCAGGCAACTATTTAAGCTCGAACACAGGATCACCCTTTGGTGGGGGAGGATCCCCAAGCAGTTCAACAGGCAGATTATTCTTGAGAATAGGATATTGTTCTAAGACAATTTTATCTATCTCATCTCTCTCCTCCATATGCATATCATTTTCATGCTCAAGCAGATATTGCTCTAAAGGATCCGTAGGAGGTACGGTAATAGAGGCAAGAGCAATGATTTCATCTCTACCAGACGACTCTCTTTCATGGGTTTGTCTTCCAAACTTGGAGAAGTTAAATTCATGAGACACACTCTCGAAACTTACTGTGACAGTCTGCTTAATGCAATCAATGTGAGCATTGACAGTGTTGAGAAATGGTCTACCGAATATGATGGGACGAAAGCTATCTTGTGCAGTACCAAGGACGAGGAAATTAGTAGGATACTTCGTCTTACCACACAGGACTTCTACGTCTCTCACAATTCCCAGAGGGCAGATAGTGTCTCTATTAGCTAGCGTAATAGTGACATCAATGGGTTCTAACTCAGCAGGTGCAATCTCATCTTTGATTTCATCATATAGAGAATAGGGTATTGCACTAACACTAGCTCCCATATCACATAAACCATGGTAACAGTGATCTCCTATCTTAACAGAAACAACGGGCAGGCCAACTACAGATCCGTGTTTGTCTTTCGCGTGAGGTTTAGCAATTCTAGCGGAGTCCTCACAGAATTTGATAACATGCCCATCTATGTCTTCGGCTAAGAGATCTTTGATAATAGCAACACTAGGTTCAACTCTAATCTCCTCAGGGGGTGCAAGTGATCTAATGTGACCCCTACGTATCACAGTTGGAGCTTTAGAATAATCCTTTATCCTAGCAGGGTATGGTGGTTTCTGAGTGTAAGCACAAGGAACAACAGGATCACTAAAAGCAATGACTTTCTCCTCAACTAGATTGGTTTTGGCTATGTTGCTTTCTACAGGAGGATGATATTTAAACCACTTCTCTTTGGGAAGATCAACATGAGCAGCAAAAGATTCACATAGAGAAGCTACTATCTCAGAGTCAAGTCCATACTTAGTGCTAAAATCTCTAGAAGTGTTTGTCTCAACAAAAGATTTAACGCAATCAAACTGGAAATTCATACCTGACTCCTTACCTTCCTCCATCTCCCAATCTTCAGAGTTGCGTTTGATTCTCTCCAATAAATTACACTTGTGAACAATATCCTTCTTCATAAAATAACCGGCACAAGAAGTGTCAAGCATGGTACGATCTTCATGAGAAAGCCGAGCATAAAAGTTTTGAGTTATGATTTCTCTCGAGAGCTCATGATTGGGGCATGAATATAGCATTGATTTAAGCCTACCCAAGCTTGAGCTATGCTTTCCCTGTCACGAGGCCAAAAGTTATAAATAAAGTTCCGATCATGATGTACTAAATGCATAGGATAGAACTTTTGATGAAATTCCAATTTCAACCGATTGTAGCCCCATGATCCAATATCATCACATAGCCTATACCATGTCAACGCCTTATCCTTCAAAGATAAAGGAAAGAATTTCTTCTTTACCTCATCCTCGGGCAAACCTGCAAGCTTAAATAAACCACAAACTTCATCTACATAGATTAGATGCAAGTCTAGATGTGAAGATCCATCTCCTGTGAAAGGATTAGCCAGCAGTTTCTCAAACATACCCAAAGGAATCTCATAAAAGATATTTTTAGTAGGCACCTCAGGTTGAGGAGAAACTCCTCGTGCTTCCGTTCGTGGTGAAGATACCCCGAACAAACTCCTCAAAGAAACAGTTTCCATAGTGACAAGTGACAATAAATTTCAGCAGAGTATAAAAATGTTTCCTTACCAATTTCCACTTACCAAAGGCGCTTCACTGCCCGGCAACGGCGCCAGAAAAGAGTCTTGACGACCCACAAGTATAGGGGATCAATCATAGTCCTTTCGATAAGTAAGAGTGTCGAACCCAACGAGGAGCAGAAGGCTCTGATAAACGGATTTCAGCAAGGTAACAACTGCAAGCACTGAAAGTAGCGGTAACAAGTGATTGTGTAGCGAGGTCAAACGTAGCAAGCAAAGAGTATCAAGTAACAAGTAGTAGCAACGGTGCAGCAAGTGGCCCAATCCCTTTTGTAGCAAGGGACAAGCCTGAACAAAGTCTTATACGAGGAAAAACGCTCCCAAGGACACACGGGAATTTCTGTCATGATAGTTTCATCATGTTCATATGATTCACGTTCGTTACTTTGATAGTTTGATATGTGGGTGGACCGGTGCTTGGGTACTGCCCTTACTCGAACAAGCATACCACTTATGATTAACCTCTCTCGCAAGCATCCGCAACTACAAAAGAAGAATTAAGACAAAGTCTAACCATAGCATTAAACTAGTGGATCCAAATCAGCCCCTCATGAAGCAACACATAGACTGGGGTTTAAGCTTCTGTCACTCCAGCAAGCCATCATCTACTTACTACTTCCCAATGCCTTCCTCTAGGCCCAAATATGGTGAAGTGTTATGTAGTCGACGTTCACATAACACCACTAGAGGAAAAGACAACATACATCATATCAAAATACCGAACGAATATCAAACTCACATGACTATTATTAACATGACTTATCCCATGTCCTCAGGAACAAAAGTAACTACTCAAAAAACATAATCATAATCATGATCAGAGGTGTAATGAATAGAATCAAGGATCTGAACATAAACTCTTCCACCAAATAATCCAACTAGCATCAACTACAAAGAGTAATCAACACTACTAGCAACCAATCGGAGTTGCGAGACGAAGATTGGTTACAAGAGATGAACTAGGGATTGGAGAGGAGATGGTGCTGATGAAGATGTTGATGAAGATGCCTCCCCTCCAACGAGAGGAGTGTTGGTGATGACGATGGCGACGATTCCCCCCTCCGGGAGGGAAGTTTCCCCGGCAGGATCGTCCTGTCGGAGCTCTAGATTGGATGTGCTCAAGTTCCGCCTCGTGGCTGCGGAGAAACCACGAAAAAGCTCCCGATTGATTTTTTTCTGGACCAGCACGCTTCATATAGCAAAAGAGGGGGCTAGTGGGCCGTCAAGGGGCCCACAAGCCCCCACTCCGCCACCAGGGTGGCAGGGCTTGTGGAGCCCTAGTGGCCGCCCGCCGGTAGTTCTTTCGCCCAGTATTTTTTATATAATCTAGAACAAATCCACGTAACTTATTAGGGCATTTGGAGATGTGCAGAATAGTGGACTAGGATTTTCTCCTTTTCCAGTCCAGAATTCCAGCTGCCTGAATTTTCCCTCTTCAAATAAACCTTGCAAAATAAGAGAGAAAAGGCATAAATATGGTACCACAAGTAATATAACAACCCAAAAAGCAATAAATATCAACATGAAAGCATGATGCAAAATGGACGTATCAGCTAGGCATCTCCAAACCGAGCCCCAGGACACCCAAGAGACGGCTAAAGCGCCCAAGAACGCGCCAGCATGCCATGGCATGCCAAAACTGCGCTCTGGGCACGCTGTTAGGTGCAACCGAATCAAGGGTGGCCATCCCCGACCGGTTCGAGCCTCCCCCGGTTGCCCATTCGTGTCCCCGACCACCTCTCTGTATCAGGGCAGCCTGATGTCTACTACGCAACCTTCTCCTTGTAGACGTTGTTGGGCCTCAAAGTGCAGAGGGTTGTAGGACAATAGCAATTTTCTGTCAAGTGGGTGACCTAAGGTTTATCAATCCGCGGGAGGCGTAGGATGAAGATGGTCTCTCTCAAGCAACCCTGCAACCAAATAACAAAGAGTCTCTTGTGTCCCCAACACACCTAATACAATGGTAAGTTGTATAGGTGCACTAGTTCGGCGAAGAGATGGTGAAACAAGTGCAATATGGATGGTAGATATAGGTTTTTGTAATCTGAAATTACAAAAACAGCAAGGTAAGAAATGGTAAAAGTGAGCACGAACGGTATTGCAATGCGTGGAAACAAGGCCTAGGGTTCATACTTTCACTGGTGAAGTTCTCTCAACAATGATAACATAATTGGATCATATAACTAGCCCTCAACGTGCAACAAAGAGTCATTCCAAAGTCACTAATAGCGGGGAACAAACGAAGAGATTATTGTCGGGTACGAAACCACCACAAAGTTATTCTTCCTGATCGATCTATACAAGAGTCTGTAGTAAAATAACACGAAGCTATTCTTTCCATTCGATCCATCATAGAGTTCGTACTAGAATAACACCTTAAGATACATATCAACCAAGACCCTAATGTCACCTAGATACTCCATTTTCACCTCAAGTATCCGTGGGCATGATTATACGATATGCATCACATAATCTCAGAATCATCTATTCAACCAACACATAGAACTTCAAAGAGTGCCCCAAAGTTTCTACCAGAGAGTCAAAACGTGTGTCAACCCCTGTGCATAGGTTCCCAATGTCACGAACCCGCAAGTTGATCGCCAAAACATACATCAAGTACTCACATGAATCCACATGTGCCAACCCATATGCATAGGTTCCCAATTGTTACAAACCCGCAAGTTGATCACAACAGATAGACACGTGCAAGACATACATCAAGTGTTCTCAAAGACTCAATCCGATAAGATAACTCCAAAGGGGAAACTCAATTCATTACAAGAGGGAGAGGGGGAAGAACATCATAAGATCCAACTATAGTAGCAAAGCCCATGGTACATCGAGATCAAGACATCTCAAGAACACGAGAGAGAGAGAGATCAAACACATAGCTACCGGTACATACCCTCAGCCCCAAGGGAGAACTACTCCCTCCTCGTCATGGAGATCGCCGGGATGATGAATATGGCCACCGGAGATGGATTCCCCTCCGGCAGGGTGCCGAAACGGGCTCCAGATTGGTTTTTGGTGGCTACAGAGGCTTGCGGCGGCGGAACTCCCCATCTAGGTTTCTTTCTGAAGGTTTTTGAATTTATAGGAATTTATGGCGATGGAATTGTTGGAAATATGCCCTAGAGGCAATAATAAATTAGTTATTATTATATTTCTTAGTTCATGATAATCGTTTATTATCCATGCTATAATTGTATTGATTGGAAACACAATACTTGTGTGGATACATAGACAAAACACTGTCCCTAGTAAGCCTCTAGTTGACTAGCTCGTTGATCAAAGATGGTCAAGGTTTCCTGGCCATAGGCAAGTGTTGTCACTTGATAACGGGATCACATCATTAGGAGAATCATGTGATGGACTAGACCCAAACTAATAGACGTAGCATGTTGATCGTGTCATTTTGTTGCTACTGTTTTCTGCGTGTCAAGTATTTGTTCCTATGACCATGAGATCATATAACTCACGGACACCGGAGGAACGCTTTGTGTGTATCAAACGTCGCAACGTAACTGGGTGACTATAAAGATGCTCTACAGGTATCTCCGAAGGTGTTCGTTGAGTTAGTATAGATCGAGACTGGGATTTGTCACTCCGTGTGACGGAGAGGTATCTCGGGGCCCACTCGGTAATACAACATCACACACAAGCCTTGCAAGCAATGTAACTTAATGTAAGTTGTGGGATCTTGTATTACAGAACGAGTAAAGAGACTTGCCGGTAAACGAGATTGAAATAGGTACGCGGATACTAACGATCGAATCTCGGGCAAGTAACATACCGAAGGACAAAGGGAGTGACATACGGGATTATACGAATCCTTGGCACTGAGGTTCAAACGATAAGATCTTCGTAGAATATGTAGGATCCAATATGGGCATCCAGGTCCCGCTATTGGATATTGACCGAGGAGTCTCTCGGGTCATGTCTACATAGTTCTCGAACCCGCAGGGTGTGCACACTTAAGGTTCGACGTTGTTTTATGCGTATTTGAGTTATATGGTTGGTTAGCGAATGTTGTTCGGAGTCCCGGATGAGATCACGGACGTCACGAGGGTTTCCGGAATGGTCCGTAAACGAAGATTGATATATAGGATGACCTCATTTGATTACCGGAAGGTTTTCGGAGTTACCGGGAATGTACCGGGAATGACGAATGGGTTCCGGGAGTTCACCGGGGGGGGGGGGGCAACCCACCCCGGGGAAGCCCATAGGCCATAAGGGTGGCGCACCAGCCCTTAGTGGGCTGGTGGGACAGCCCAAAAGGTCCCTATGCGCCAAGGATAAGAAATCAAAGGAAAAAGGAAAAAAAAGGAGGTGGTGGGAAGGGAGGGGGACTCCCTCCCACCAAACCTAGTCCAACTCGGTTTGGGGGGGGGGGGGAGAGTCCTCCCCCTTGGCTCGGCCGACCCCTTGAGGGTCCTTGGACCCCAAGGCAAGGCCCCCCTCCCTCCCACCTATATATACGGAGGTTTTAGGGCTGATTTGAGACGACTTTTCCACGGCAGCCCGACCACATACCTCCACGGTTTTTCCTCTAGATCGCGTTTCTGCGGAGCTCGGGCGGAGCCCTGCTGAGACAAGGTCATCACCAACCTCCGGAGCGCCGTCACGCTGCCGAAGAACTCTTCTACCTCTCCGTCTCTCTTGCTGGATCAAGAAGGCCGAGATCATCGTCGAGCTGTACGTGTGCTAAACGCGGAGGTGCCGTCCGTTCGGTACTAGATCGCGGGATTGTTCGTGGGGCGGATCGAGGGACGTGAGGACGTTCCACTACATCAACCGCGTTCTCTAACGCTTCTGCTGTACGGTCTACAAGGGTATGTAGATCACTCATCCCCTCTCGTAGATGGACATCACCATGATAGGTCTTCGTGCGCATAGGAAATTTTTTGTTTCCCATGCGACGTTCCCCAACAGTGGCATCATGAGCTAGGTTCATGCGTAGATGTCTTCTCGAGTAGAACACAAAAGTTTTTGTGGGTGGTGATGTGCGTTTTGCTGCCCTCCTTAGTCTTTTCTTGATTCCGCGGTATTGTTGGATTGAAGCGGCTTGGACCGACATTACTCGTACGCTTACGAGAGACTGGTTTCATCGTTACGAGTAACCCCCTTTGCTCAAAGATGACTGGCAAGTGTCGGTTTCTCCAACTTTAGTTGAATCGGATTTGACTGAGGAGGTCCTTGGATGAGGTTAAATAGCAACTCATATATCTCCGTTGTGGTGTTTGCGTAAGTAAGATGCGATCCTACTAGATACCCTTGGTCACCACGTAAAACATGCAACAACAAAATTAGAGGACGTCTAACTTGTTTTTGCAGGGTATGATTGTGATGTGATATGGCCAACGATGTGATGTGATATATTGGATGTATGAGATGATCATGTTGTAATAGAAATATCGACTTGCACGTCGATGGTACGGCAACCGGCAGGAGCCATAGGGTTGTCTTTAAACTAACGTTTGTGCTTGCAGATGCGTTTACTATTTTGCTAGGATGTAGTTTTAGTAGTAATAGCATAAGTAGCACGACAACCCCGATGGCAACACGTTGATGGATGATCATGGTGTGGCGCCGGTGACAAGAAGATCGTGCCGGTGCTTTGGTGATGGAGATCAAGAAGCACGTGAAGATGGCCATATCATGTCACTTATGAATTGCATGTGATGTTAATCCTTTTATGCACCTTATTTTTCTTAGAACGACGGTAGCATTATGAGGTGATCTCTCACTAAAATTTCAAGACGAAATTGTGTTCTCCCCGACTGTGCACCGTTGCTACAGTTCGTCGTTTCGAGACACCACGTGATGATCGGGTGTGATAGACTCAACGTTCACATACAACGGGTGCAAAACAGTTGCGCACGCGGAACACTCGGGTTAAGCTTGACGAGCCTAGCATGTGCAGACATGGCCTCGGAACACATGAGACCGAAAGGTCGAGCATGAATCGTATAGTTGATATGATTAGCATAGAGATGCTTAGCACTGAAACTATTCTTGACTCACGTGATGATCGGACTTGAGATAGTGGATTTGGATCATGTACCACTCAAATGACTAGAGAGATGTACTTTTTGAGTGGGAGTTCTTAAGTAATATGATTAATTGAACTAATTGTCATGAACATAGTCTAATGGTCTTTGCAAATTACGATGTAGCTTGCGCTATTGCTCTACTATTTTTATATGTTCCTAGAGAAAATTTAGTTGAAAATTGATAGTAGCAAACTTTGCAGACCGAGTCTGTAAAACCGAGGATTGTCCTCGTTGCTACGCAGAAGGCTTATGTCCTTAATGCACCACTCGGTGTGCTGCACCTCGAGCGTCGTCTGTGGATGCTGTGAACATCCGACATACACGTTTCTGATGACTACACGATAGTTCAGTACAAAAATACTTAATGGCTTAGAAGCAAGGCACCGAAAACGTTGTAAAACGTCACGGAACATAAGTGATGTTCTAAAGAGATGAAATTGTGATTTCATGCTTGTGCCCTTGTTAAGAGGTACGAGACCTCCGACAAGATTCTTTGTCCACAAAGTAAAGGAGAAAGGCTCAATCGTTGAGCATGTGCTCAGATTGTCTGAGTACGACAATCGCTTGAATCAAGTGGGAGTTGATCTTCCAGATGAGATAGTGATAGTTCTCCAAAGTCACTACCACCAAGCTGTGAGAGCTTCGTGATGAACTATAACATATCAAGGATACATACAATGATCCTTGAGCAATTCGCGATGTTTGACACTGCGAAAGTAGAAATCAAGAAGGAGCATCAATAGTTGATGGTTTGTAAAACCACTAAGTTTCAAGAAAGGCAAGGGCTAGAAGGGATACTTCGTGAAACGGCAAAACAGTTGCTGCACTAATGAAGAGACCCAAGATTAAACCCAAACCCGAGACTAAGTGCTTCTGAAATGAGGGGAACAGTCACTGAGGCGGAGCAACTCTAGATACTTGGTAGATAAGAAGGCTGGCAAAAGTCGAAAGAAGTGTATTTGATATACATCGCTACTGGTACATACCCTTAGCCCCGAGGGAGAACTACTCCCTCCTCATCATGGAGATCGCCGGGATGATGAAGATGGCCACCGGAGATGGATTCCCCCTCTGGTAGGGTGCGGGAATGGGCTCCAGATTGGTATTTGGTGGCTACAGAGGCTTGCGGCGGCCGAAATCCCGATCTAGGTTTCTTTCTGGAGGTTTCTGAATTTATAGGAATTTATGACGGTGGAATTACGTCGGCTGGGCCCACGAGGAGGTCACAAGCCTGGTCACCACCACCTAGGGGGGTGGTGGCGGCGTCAGGGCTTGTGACTCCCTCGTGGCTCTTCTGGCCTTCTTTCAAAGCTTCGGGGGTCTCTTTTGGTCCAAAAAAAATAATCGTAAAGTTTCATTCCATTTGGACTCCGTCTGAAAATGGGCCAAAAACACGGAAAAAACAGAAACTGGCACTTGGCACTGAGTTAATAGGTTAGTCCCAAAAAAGATATAAAATAGCATATTCATGCATATAAAACATCCAAAGTTAACAAGATAATAGCATGGAACCATGAAAAATTATAGATACGTTGCAGACGTATCAAGCCTCAGGGCCCCTCCTCCCTCGCTTTGTTGACCGGAGCGACACGTGCCCGCGTGCGCCAGATTCGGCCAAAAGACCGCGACCACGCATGCATGCTCCTCCTCGCTCTCTCTGCCTCTCAGTGGGTCACGCGGGTCCTAAACCACGTCCGCGTACCGTGGTTTCGACCCCGAGCACTCACTGCCCCTCCTGCGAGCTGCGGTAAAACCACCGGCGCCACCGGTCGGTGCACTGTCGGGGCCCTATAAATAGGCCTCTCCCTCGCTCCAGCATACCCATCGCACTCCTCCAGTGCCTAAACTCCATCCCTAGCCATTCCATTGGAGCACAGAGAGCTCGTGTGCTCGAGATCGACCGATGCCCCGCTGCTTCAGAGCTCCGTCGATCTCGGGCTACGGGCTAGCTTCGACGCTCCTCTCACCTTCTCCGTTTCCCTAGCAGCCTCAGGGAGCTTCCCCATCACCCCCGAGCTAATCCACGCCCGTAGCACCTAGTTCATCACCATCCCGAATAAGCTCTTCCGCAGCCACCTCGTCGCCGATGAACCAGGGCCTATCCGTCGACCCGTCGACCACCAGCAGGTAGGCGACGGTGAGCTGGTTCCATTTCTGCCTTCGGTTGGGCTCGAGGACGTCGGTAGCATCGCCGGCGTGCCTCCCCTCCTCTTGGTCCCGAGGTGGAAGACGACCTTGAGAGGTGGGGCACACCTATCAGTGGATCTTCTCTCTCCCCCTCTCTCCTCTTTGTCGCTGATCGCAGGGGCCCGCGCGTCAGGTTTGAACATGGTTGCGTGCATGCCTGGGCTGGCTGACTGGCTAGCTGGGCCGGCCCAAGCCACAGGCCGAGCGAGGCCTGAGCCCGAGCCTCTTTTTCTTTTTCTGTTTAATCTAGTTTTAAAAGATTTTTATAAAAATTGTTATCCAATATATTTTTATTATTTTTCGACCATAATTCTTCTAATAATCAGTAGAATTTAACAGAGCCTCTGCACAAATTTTTAAGACAACTTTTTATGTTTTATAATAATTAAAAAGGCAATTTGGAATATTTTTGCTTATGTTAAAATGATTTTTAAAATAATCCTTTCACTAAAACTAGAGACAAATATTTTTAAAATAACAATATGGATTTATGAGAATAAAGCAACATTTTTAAAGTGAGTTTGTGATCTATTTTTGAGTGAGCTACTTATTACTTCTTTATTTATTACGATGATAGAAACCACGTTTGACAAAGGAGTTGGACTTGAAGACCCCAAAGACCCCGGATACTTAGCTGATCAAGGCAAGCATCCCATTGACCATGTTTGAGCAAATATTATTTTGCATGCTAGTAGAGCAAATATTTCTGTTGCATGTGATCATAAGTATTTGGTAGATCATCGATATGATGATTCCCATGGCTCCTCCGGAGCACTTGCATTTTGAGCATGATCCTACCACCTATGAGGATCATGCTAATACCATGTTGACAAGTAGAGCTAATCATAGTAGAAGCATGAGCATGATGATGGTATATATCAAAGGTTTATGAAAACCCCGTCGGGTGCCACTAATGCCCGAGGGTGATGATGAGATAGGTGGCCACTTTTGGTGAAGTGGTGCATCGGTTATTTTGGTGTGAGTGGTTTCAGAAATGGGATTAGATTTATGATGTGTCGATCGTCCCAACCTTACTTATGCGACCATGTTACCCCTTTATGGGACGGGGCTTTGTTGATTACTTTGGTCGGTGCTAGGAAAGAGCCACATTACTAGTGGCGGGAGTGATGTGTGGTCACTCTCGTGATGGGGACGTGCCAGGTAGGGCGACTATGCCATTTTTACGTTTTTCGGGCACACCGTTGGTCCCCGCATGGATGATACTGTCCAGAGTCGGTGCTCGTAAGACGTACACCATGTGGGCTGGGTACCAATCGAGTGGACCTCTTTGTCTAGTATTGTCAGGGGAAAGGCATTGATCGGGTACTTACCTCGGGTAAGTTATATACCACGAGTTGTGGATGGCACGGAGGTTTCCCGGAACTCGTGGGTACAGCGTACAAGCTCTGTAGAGTGTAAAACTATTCGAATAGCCATGCCCACAGTCAAGGACAGTTAGGTGGTGCTGCTTAAACTACGTCCAGTCGTTTCCGCATAAACGAAGTGTGAGTGTGTGCGTGTTTAATGGTGATACCTGAGAAAGAGTTGATACGACCAAGTTTGGTGACTTGGCGTATCGGGTGAACCCGGAGTGTTCAACCCTTAACAGATATATCGATATTTGTGACCTGTTCTTCTAAATACCATCTAGCTTATGTTGCACATTCATCTATGATCATGATAATTTACAGTTAAGATGTTATCCACCAATACTGCATATTACTTGTTATCTTACCAAATGCATTATCCATATCATGGGCTGTTTGCGAGTTCATTCAAAGTACTTATTGGCTTGCCACTGGTTATGTTATTGACCATACATGGAAGGACCGGAGTTTGGAGAAGAATACGTCATCGGAGCCGGACCTGCGATCTAGGACGCTTCCCAGTCAGAATGCCTGTTGGTGTATGCTCATGGCATGGGCACCTGCTTAGCCCCAAGATTTCCGCTATTAGCTGTATCAGTGTGTTTTGTCCTTATAGGCCCTACCCATGTGAACCTGACCTTATAGATCATGTGTTGTATTATTTTGGTATGTTGGATGTAAGACTCTTAATATTCAACATCTGTGTGTTCGGTGAGCATTGATCTCTGGGATCACTGAGCACGTTCATTCGGCGATCTCGAGTCGTAAGTCCGGGTCCCCACATAGCTGGTATCAGAGCCATCCTAACTATAGGAAGCCTTAGGTAGCATGGACGATAGACGGTACGAGTAGTGCACTCAACCCTTACACTTGAGATTTTCTGCACCCACAAAAAATTTCTAACCCTCTCCTACAACCTTGTAGATGGCCGCTGTACCTGAGATACTTCTAGAGACGGGCTTTACCCTACTTTTGGGAGATAGCCTCGAGAAGTGCCAAGTACGTCGCACGCCCATTTTTCTCTACCACGAGCACCGGGTCAACGCCAACACAAAGGAATGTCACGTGGACGTGATAGTGAAGGCTAACGACTCCCCACCTAGTTGGTTCTTTGAAGGACCACAAATGGAGAATCTGATGTTGGCAATGGAGACAACCGCACGAGAGGCGCTCGTGCGTCTCCGCGACATCCTTCCCGAGATGGCTAATGAGCCGGCTACTTGTCACCTGCCTTTTATTAAGGATGGGATTGACGAGAGTTGGAAACTTAACCCATCCACGGAGGACGAAACGCCACTTAGGTTTCAGACCTACTTCAGCCTCTCCGCCGACACCCTGACTCACCTCCTGATCAAGGAGTCAGTGACACTTCGCCAAGAGCTACACCAAGTCAAGGACCTACTCCGCCTGGAGAAGATGAAGACCCACAAGGTCAAGAAGGAAGGAGCACGCGGAGGGCAGCCATCCATTGCCTTCCGAGGAGGGGTATCACTGCTCCACGCCACTCCTATCCAGAGTCACCGTTTGACTGCGGAAGAATATACTGAGCTCCTCACCGCTTCACCTACAAAGATACGTCATGATGGATCGCTCCCCTCTCCCACACCTCTGTAGGAGGAAAGTACCGATGAGGATGAATACAAAGACCCCGCAGAGCCTGCCTACGAGACCGAGCAGTCCGCCGCTTAAAGGAACATTTCAGGCAGATAGGAGTCTCCCCATGCATAGTTGAGTCCATGTATCGGTTCGTGGGAACCATGAGTGTTGTGTGTTCATGTATGATGCAAGCCGCATTCTGCCTTAGGCAGATTGTAAGCGACTACATCGCTTGTTTTAATTCAATACATTAGATTTTCCAAAAAACCTTTGTTTAAAAACTCACACACTAGCACAGTACCAAACCCCTTGTCTAGGAACATCATCCCTTATGACTCCCGGCCAAATTCGGCATATTGACCTGTCTACGCCCCTGACAGGGTGGTGATTTCAACCCGCACCAGCACCTTCGGCAACCCCAGCTCTGCCACCTCTGCCAAGCAGCAGGGAACCGGTGGAAACACTCAAGGTGGAGATTGATGTCAGCTATGCTAATGTACAAAAGTTCTTCCAGTGGCGCCAGAAACAGGTGTGTCGACGGCACCGGGAATCCTTCAGCTGCGGCTACGCCTTAAGGGACTTCCTAGGAAAGTATGCAAAAGATTTCCCCCGTGGCCTTGGAGCCTTGCGTTGGTGTTCCCTTGAAGCGGAAACGGTGATGTAGCACAGCGACGGTAAGTATTTCCCTCAGTTTTCAGAACCAAGGTATCAATCCAGTGGAGGAGTATCTCAAGATCCTGCACAAACTCAAAAGCTTGCTCCCAACGCTATGAAGTGGTTGTCAATCCCTTATAGATTGTTTGCCAAGTGAGAACTGAAAGCAACAAAGTAACAAAGCAAAGTAAAAGCGGAGGTGTAAATGATGGATGTGAATAGACCCGGGGGCCGTAGTGTTTACTAGTGGCTTCTCTCATGAAAGCAAGTAGACGGTGGGTGAACAAATTACTGTCGAGCAATTGATAGAACCGCGCAAAGTCGTGACGATATCTATGTAATGATTATATCTATAGGCATCACGTCCAAAACAAGTAGACCGATACTTTCTGCATCTACTACTATTACTCCACACGTCGACCGCTATCCAGCATGCATCTAGTGTATTAAGTCCATAAGAACAGAGTAACGCCTTAAGCAAGATGACATGATGTAGAGGGATAATCCCAAACCAATGATACAAACCCCATCTTTTTACCCTTGATGGCAAACTACTTGATGTGTGCCTCGTTGCCCCTACTGTCACTGGGAAAGGTCACCCCATGGTAGAACCCAAAACCAAGCACTTCTCCCATTGCAAGAATCATAGATCTAGTTGGCCAAACAAAACCCAAGACTCGGAGAGACTTACAAGGATATCAAATCATGCATATAAGAAATCAGTAAAGACTCAAATATATATCATAGATAATCTGATCACAAATCCACAATTCATTGGATCTCGACAAACACACCGCCAAAGAAGATTACATCAGATAGAACTCCATGAAGATCATGGAGAACTTTGTATTGAAGATCCAAGAGAGAGAAGAAGCCATCTAGCTACTAACTACGAACCCGTAGGTCTGAAGTGAACTACTCACGAGTCATTGGAGGGGCGATGATGATGATGAAGAAGCCCTCCAACTCCAAAGTCCCCTCCGGTAGGGCGCCGGGAAGGGTCTCCAGATGAGATCTCGCGGAAACGGAAGCTTGCGGCAGCGGAAAAGTATTTTCGAGGCTCCCCTAATTTTTTGTGGAATATTTGGGAATATATAGGCCAAGGATCTAGGTCAGGGGGCGGCCAGGGAGGCCACAAGCCCTGCCACCGCTGCCTCCCCCTGGTGGCGGAGTGGGGGCTTGTGGGCTCCCTGGAGCCCACCTGGCTTGGCCCAAAGGCCCCCTGATCTTCTTCCGTTCGGGAAAAAATCATTTCGGGGTTTTTCTTCCGTTTGGACTCCGTTCCAAAATCAGATCTGAAAAGAGTCAAAAACACGGAAAAAGGAATTGGCACTTGGCACTCAATTAATAAGTTAGTCCCAAAAAAGATATAAAAGGTACATAAAACAACCAAAGAAGACAAGATAACAGCGTGAAACCATAAAAAATTATAGATACGTTTGAGACGTATCAAGCATCCCAAGCTTAACTCCTGCTCGTCCTCGAGTAGGGAAGTGATAAAGAATGAATTTTTGATGCTTTCATGCTACCTAGCATAGGTGTCCTTTGTAATTCCTCTTATGTGACGTGAATGTTCAGATCCATTAGATTCAAAACAATAGTTTGCTATTGACGTGGAAACAATAATAATTCAAGCAAACTAGCAAGGTAATCATGAACTTTCAAAATAACAATGCCAAAATAAAGTTATCCCTACAAAAGCATATAGTCTGGCTATGCTCTATCATCATTGCACAACGAATTTAAATCATGCGCAACCTCGGTATTGGCAAAGTAATTGTTTCACACCTTTACTTTCTCAAACCTTTTCAACTCTCATGCAATACATGAGCGTGAGCCATGGTTATAGCACTATAGATGGTGTGGAATGTGGTGGAGGTTGCAAGACAAAAAGGAGAAGATAGTCACATTAAATAGGCATATCAATGAGCTGTGGAGATGCTCATCAATAGATATCAATGTGAATGAGTAGGGATTGCCATACAAATGATGCACTAGAGCTACGAGTATGTGAAAGCTCTTAAAGAAAACTAGTGGGTGTGCATCCAACTTGCTTGCTCACGAAGACCTAAGGCAATTTTGAGGAAGCCTATCATTGGAATATACAAGCCAAGTTATAAAATGAAAATTTCCCACTAGCTATATGGTGGTGACAAAACAAGAGACTCTCAATCATGAAGATCATGGTGCTTAATATGCACAAGTGTGGAAAAAGTGGTAGCATTGTCCCTTCTCTCTTTTTCTCTCTCTCTTTTTTTGGTGGGCTCTTTGGCCTCTTTTTTTGGTGGGATTCTTTGGCCTCTTTTATTTCCTCACATGGGACAATGCTCCATTAATGATGATCATCACACTTTCAACTCAAAACTTAGAGCAACTAGGACTCTATATGGAATGCCTTCGGTAGTGTGCCGTGGCAATGATCTAGCATGGCATAGACATCAATGGAAACATCATGCTAGCTATCTTACGATCATGCAATGGCAATGTAGACGTGGTGGCACATGTCATGGTGGTAGTTGCATGGCAATATATCTCGGAATGACTTTGAAAAAGCCATAATAGGTAGGTATGGTGGCTGTTTTGAGGGAGGCTAATGGTGGGTTTTGTGCATCGGCGAAAGTTGCACGACACTAAGAAGATAGTGATGGTGGAAGGTGAAAGTGCATCTAAACCATGGACTCAACATTAGTCATGAAGAACTCATATACTTGTTGCAAAAGTTTTATTAGTAATCAAAACAAAGCATTCAACGCATACTCCTAGGGGAAGGGTTGGTAGGTATAAACCATCGCGCGATCTCGGCCGCCACGCAAAGGATGACAATCAATATACTTATCATGCTCAGATTTCATCACATAGCGGTTCACCATACGTGCATGCTACGGGAATCACTAACTTCAACACAATTATTTATAGATCCACAACACCTTACTAGCATGACTTCAATATTACCATAACCACAACTCAAAACTAATTGAGATGAATCAAACTTCTCTAACTATTCAATGCACATGAAGGTGGAAGTTTTCGTATCCCTTTGGATAACTACCCCTTTTGAGACTACTTTCAAAGCATAGATCAACTACCAAGCCACGCACCGCTGTGCTCTAAAAGATATAAGTGAAACACATAGAGCAAAAGTATCTAGCTCAAAAGATATAAGTGAAGCACATGTGAGCTGAATTGTCTACCAAAAGATATAAGTGAAGCTCGACAAAATCACGGTGTGTGCATGTCTCTCTCTCTAGGTGTGCGACAAGGATGATTGTGACACAACAAAAAAGAAAGACTCCTACGATACAAGACGCTTCAAGCAAAAACAGATAACATGTGGTGAATAAAAATATAGCCCCAAGTAACGTTACCGATAGATTGAATACGAGAGAGGGGATGCCTTCTCGGGGCATCCCGAAGCTTAGGCTTTTACGTCATCCTTGAATCTATTGGGGTGCCTTGGGCATCCCCAAGCTTGATCTCTTGCCACTCTTTATCTCTTTGTCCACAAGAACTTCACCCAAAACTTGAAAACTTCACAACACGAAACTTAAACAGAAACTCGTGATAACATTAGTACAAGAAAGCAAACCACAACTTCCTTAGGTACTGTAGCAAACTTAAATTCTACTTATTCTGATGTTGGGTTACTTTATTTTCAATCTTCCATGGCTAATACCCCCCGATACTATCCATAGTTTCATCAAAATAAGCAACCAACACAACAAAAACAAAATCTGTTAACAGCAAACCAGTCTGTAGCAATCAGTATATTTTGTATACTTCTGGTACTTCAAAAATTCTGAAAAATTACGACAGTCTGAAGAATTTGCTTAGCAATCAGCAGAAAAAATAATCAACTCAAAAGCTCTTACAGAAAAAATGAAAATTCTTTTCGTGAGCAGAAAGTTTCTGTCTTTTACAACATGACCAAACGATCATCCCCAAGTCTAATCATAACGGTTTTACTTGGCACAAACGCAAAAAGAAACACAAAAAACACAATCATAACAGAATTATGAAAGTGTGGGAAACACAAAACAGAAAGAAAAAGGATAGATTCGTTGGGTTGCCTCCCAACAAGCACTTTTGTTTAACGCCTTTAGCTAGGCGAAAGGTGATGAAATCACGTATAGTCATCTTTGGTGCTCAAACCATAGGTAGCCCTCATCATAGATTCATAAGGCAATCTTATTTTCTTTCTAGGAAAGTGCTCCATGCCCTTCTTTAAAGGAAATTGAAATCTAATATTCCCTTCCTTCATATCGATGATAGCACCAATAGTCCTTAGGAAAGGTCTACCAAGAATAATGGGACATGAAGGATTGCAATCTATGTCAAGTACAATGAAATCCACGAGTACATAGTTCTTATTTGCAACAATAAGAACATCATCGATCCTCCCCATGGGTTTCTTGATAGTAGAATCTGCAAGATGCAAATTAAGAGAACACTCTTCAATCTCATGAAAACCAAGAATATCACATAAAGACTTTGGAATCGCGGAAACTCTAGCACCCAAATCACACAAAGCATTGCACTCATAGTTTTTGATCTTGATTTTGATAGTAGGTTCCCACTCATCATGAATTTTTCTAGGTATAGAGAATTCTAGTTCGAGCTTCTCTTGAAGAGATTTCAACATAGCATCTACGATATGCGCGGTAAAGGCATTACTTTGGCTATAAGCATGTGAAGAGTTTGCAATGGATTGCATCAAAGAAATGCATTCAAACAAGGATCAATTATCATAATTGAATTTCTTGAAATCCAAAGTGGGAGTTTCATTACTACCCAAAATTTTGACTTCTTCTACTCCACTCTCCACACCTTTATCATCAAGATAGGTGGACTCCGAATCATTGGGGCGTTTTTCAACCAAAGTGGATTCATATCCAGCCCCTCCATAAATAGGTTTGACACGCGAAAACAAAGATTCAAGAGGAGACACACCAAGCACTTTAAGATCTTCGTGATTTGCATCACTAGAACGCACCCTTTAAAACCATTCATGTCTAGCGCGAATTTGGGCGGTTCTTTCTTTGCTCTCATTCATGGAGATACGCATAGCTTTCAAAGTTTCATCCAAGTTGACCTTGGGAGGAGCGCATCTAACTTTCAAAGCATCAATATCACAAGACATCCTATCAAGCTCTTAGCCAAATCGTTTATTTTGAGTAGTTTTTCCTCTATGGACGCATTGAAAATCTTTTGAGAGTTGATGAACTCTTTGATATTACTCTCTAAGTCAGAGGGTAATTTTTTGTGATTTCCATAAGTGTTGTTGTAGGAATTGCCATAATTGTTAGAGGAGTTACTAGGAAAAGGCCTAGGAACATAGTTTCCTCTAAAAGCATTGTTGTTGCCAAAATTGTTCCTACCAACAAAATTCACGTCCAAACTAGCGTTGCTACTCTCAATCAAAGAAGATAGTGGCATATCATTAGGATCTACGGTAGCGTTTCTACTAGCAACCAAATTCATCAACTCGTCCATCTTAGCACTAAGCGAGTTAATCTCTTCTATAGCGTGCACCTTTTTGCTACCAGGCGACCTTTCAGTGTGCCACTAAGAGTAGTTGGTCATGATATTGTCTAGGAGTTTTGTAGCGTCCCCTAATGTGATTTCCATGAACGTTCCACCTGAGGCGGAGTCCAAGATATTGCGAGAAGCGAAATTCAAGCCAACGTAAAAGATTTGTACAATCATCCATAAACTCAAGCCATGAGCGGGACAATTTCTAATCATAAGCTTCATCCTCTCCCAAGATTGTGCAACGTGTTCATGATCAAGTTGCTTGAAATTCATGATATCGTTACGTAAGAAGATGATCTTAGCCGGCGGAAAATACTTGGATATGTAAGCATCTTTGCACTTATCCCAAGAATCGATACTATTTTTAGGCAAAGAAGAAAACCAAGTTTTTGCACGATCTCGCAACGAGAAAGGAAAAAATTCAACTTAATCACGTCATTATCCACATCTTTTTTCTTTTGCATATCACAAAGCTCAATGAAGGTATTGAGATGGGATGCAGCATCTTCACTAGGAAGGCCAGAGAATTGCTCTTTCATAACAAGATTCAGCAAAGCTGCGTTGATTTCATACGATTCCGCACTAGTGGCGGGAGCAATCGGAGTACTAATAAAATCATTATTATTAGTGCTCGAGAAGTCGCAAAGTTTTGTGTTTTCAGCCATGATGACTTCAACAAACAAACAGGCACACAAGCAAGCAAGAGAACCGGCAAAGGCAAAAGAAAACGGCGAAGGAGAAAGGCAAATGAAAACGGCAAATGTGAAGTGGGGGAGAGGAAAACGAGAGGCAACTGGCAACAAAAGTAAATGCAAGAGAAGAGTTTGTGAGACCTACTTGGATAGATCTTGATTTCTCCTCCTCGGCAACGGCGCCAGAAATGCTTTTGATGTCAGCTATGCTAATGCACAAAAGTCCTTCCAATGGCGCCAGAAACAGGTGTGTCGACGGCACCAGGAATCCTTCAGCTGCGGCTACGCCTTAAGGGACTTCCTAGGCAAGTATGCAAATGATTTCCCCGTGGCCTTGGAGCCTTGCGTTGGTGTTCCCTTGAAGCGGAAAGGGTGATGTAGCACAGCGACGGTAAGTATTTCCATCAGTTTTGAGAACCAAGGTATCAATCCAGTGGAGGAGTATCTCAAGATCCTGCACAAACTCAAAAGCTTGCTCCCAACGCTATGAAGGGGTTGTCAATCCCTTATAGATTGTTTGCCAAGTGAGAACTGAAACCAACAAAGTAACAAAGCAAAGTAAAAGCGGAGGTGTAAACGATGGATGTGAATAGACCCGGGGGCCGTAGTGTTCACTAGTGGCTTCTCTCATGAAAGCAAGTAGATGGTGGGTGAACAAATTACTGTCGAGCAATTGATAGAACCGCACAAAGTCGTGACGATATCTATGCAATGATTATATCTATATGCATCACGTCCAAAATAAGTAGACCGATACTTTCTGCATCTACTACTATTACTCCACACGTCGACCGCTATCCAGCATGCATCTAGTGTATTAAGTCCATAAGAACAGAGTAACGCCTTAAGCAAGATGACATGTTGTAGAGGGATAATCTCAAACCAATGATAAAAAACCCCATCTTTTTACCCTTGATGGCAACTACTTGATGTGTGCCTTGCTGTCCCTACTGTCACTGGGAAAGGTCACCACATGGTAGAACCCAAAACCAAGCACTTCTCCCATTGCAAGAATCATAGATCTAGTTGGCCAAACAAAACCCAAGACTCGGAGAGACTTACAAGGATATCAAATCATGCATATAAGAAATCAGCAAAGACTCAAATATATATCATAGATAATCTGATCACAAATCCACAATTCATCGGATCTCGACAAACACACCGCCAAAGAAGATTACATCGGATAGATCTCCATGAAGATCATGGAGAACTTTGTATTGAAGATCCAAGAGAGAGAAGAAGCCAACTAGCTACTAACTACAGACCCGTAGGTCTGAAGTGAACTCCTCATGAGTCATTGGAGGGGCGATGATGATGATGAAGAAGCCCTCCAACTCCAAAGTCCCCTCCGGTAGGGCGCCGGGAAGGGTCTCCAGATGAGATCTTGCGGAAACGGAAGCTTGCGGCGGCGAAAAAGTATTTTCGAGGCTCCCCTGATTTTTTGCGGAATATTTGGGAATATATAGGCCAAGGATCTAGGTCAGGGGGCGGCCAGGGAGGCCACAAGCCCTGCCACCGCTGCCTCCCCCTAGTGGCGGAGTGGGGGCTTGTGGGCTCCATGGAGCCCACCTGGCTTGGCCCAAAGGCCCCCTGATCTTCTTCCGTTCGGGAAAAAAATCATTTCGGGGTTTTTCTTCCGTTTGGACTCCGTTCCAAAATCAGATCTGAAAAGAGTCAAAAACACGGAAAAAAGAGGAACTGGCACTTGGCACTGAATTAAGAAGTTAGTCCCAAAAAAGATATAAAAGGTACATAAAACAACCAAAGAAGACAAGATAATAGTGTGAAACCATCAAAAATTATAGATACGTTTGAGACGTATCAGAGATCACCTCGAGCAGTAGCAAGGCGATATTCCTCCACCACCGCCTCCTCCGTAGAGCCTGACTGTGGCTCAGTTCCTCCAAGCTCTTGGAGAGGAATGTCAAGCCAACAATGCTGCCATCCAACAACTGGCTCAAGTCTTGGTGAACAAATCCGCCACAAAATGGAAATGACAACGGTCGCTCTACTCTGTGTGAGTTTACGCGGACTATGCCTCCTATATTCACGGAGACAACTGAACCACTGAATGCCGATGACTGGATCCACACTATCGAAGACCTCCTCACGCTGGTCAAGTGCACCGATGATCGCGAGGAAGTCCTTTATGATTCTCACTGTCTTGGAGGCACGACCAGAGAGTTTGGTGGGACGGATTCCGGATCATGCAAGAAGGGCAAGCTATCACTTGGGCAGTATTCAAGGAAGGATTTCGCGCTGCTCACATTTCCCCTGGAATGGTGACCACTAAGAAGCAGGAATTCCGAGCTTTAAGGCAAGGCAGTGGAACCGTCAAGGAGTATCTGCAGAAGTTTAACCTCCTGTCGAGATATGCACCAGAGGACGTCAACACTGAGGCCGCAAAGGTGGAACACTTTATGGAAGGACTGCACCAGTCACTCCAGTACCAACTGGTTGTTTGTGAATGTCGGACCTTGTGCGATCTGGTTAACAAGGCCCTCATGTTGGAGAATAAGCATCGTGCAATGGACGACACCCGTAAGCGCAAGCTGATGGGTAGTGGAGGACCCAGTAACCCAAAGCCATGCCCATGGCAGTCAGCCCTAGCAAGACCGAGCTATCAGCAACAACAATACAAGGCACCAACATTCTGCCAGAACTACCAGCCCAGCAGCAAGTCAACACCAAGCCAGCAATCAACCCGCCGAATAACTGTCGAGTCAAGACCAACATCCTGGGACAGGTTACCTGTTTTGGATGTGGACAGTCTGAACACTATTCCAGACAGTGCCCCAACAGGAAGCCCGATGCACCGCACCCCAATGCGCCGAATCTAGGTCAAGGAGCGCCAGGCACGAATCAAGCTCCCCGTAATCAGCAGTACCATAGTAGGGGACGTATTAATCACATTTCCGCAGAAGAAGCACAAGAAGACGTGGACTGCATTCTGGGTACATTCCTCGTCAACTCCACCCCAGCAACAATATTGTTTGATTGTGGTGCTTCACATTCTTTTGTTACTCAGAAGTTTGCGAAAAAATGTGGTTTGAAGCCTACCCTACTTAATGGGAAAATGGCAGTAGATACCCTGGGAGCAGTACTAAGGACTAACCTAGGATGTAGAGGAGTCCGGATCAATATTAATGGGATAAGCTTCTCAGCAGATCTCATCATCATTAAGTCGCAAGGCTTAGAAGTGATCCTTGGGATGGATTGGTTGGCCAAGCACCAGAGCATCTTGGATTGTGCCAACAGGGCTATTACCATGACAAGCGACCAAGGGGTCAAAGTCAAGTATGACCCTGAGCCTACATCCGCTCAAGTCCTGTAGGTAAATTGCCTATCGGGGGAAGAGTTGGACCGAGTGCCGATAGTCTATGAATACTCGGACATCTTTGCTGATGAGCTGCCAGGGATGCCTCCTGACCGAGACATCGAGTTCATCATTGAGCACATGCCCGGGTCAAGGCCTATCTATAAGAAGCCTTATAGGATGGGATTCGAAGAGCTAGCAGAGTTGAAGAAGCAGCTGGATGAGCAACTCAGGAAAGGATTCATCCGTCCGATGCATCACCTTGGGGATCACCTGTTCTGTTCGTGTCTAAGAAGGATGGGACTATCAGACTTTGCGTCGATTACTGTTCTCTCAATGAACTCACGATCAAGAACAAGTACCCACTCCCCAAGATTGAAGACTTGTTTGACCAGTTAAATGGAGCCAAGGTATTTTCCAAGATCGATCTCCGATCTGGATATTACCAACTGAAGATCCGACCCGAAGACATACCCAATACTGCATTCGTGACCCGATACGGTCTATACAAGTGCACCGTCATGTCATTTGGGTTGACAAATGCCCCAGCATACTTCATGTACCTCATGAACAAGGTCTTCATGGAATACGTGGATAAGTTTGTCGTTGTATTCATCGATGACATATTAATCTTCTCCAAACCCAAAGAAGAGCATGAACAACACTTGAGGTTAGTGTTGGAAAAGATTCGAGAGCACCAACTTTATGCCAAGTTTAGCAAATGCCAATTCCGGCTGCACGAAGTTGGATTCTTGGGTCATACGATGATGGCAAATGGATTGGCGGTCGATCCTTCAAAGATTACCACGGTAACCAACTAGGAGTCGCCAATCAATGTGAAGGAAGTTAGATGCTTCCTCGGACTCGCGGGATACTACCGCAAGTTCGTAGAAGGATTCTCCCGCATTGCTCGACCAATGACTCAACTCTAGAAGAAAGGCAAGAAGTTCAAATGGATGCCGAAGTGTGAAGCAAGCTTCCAGGAGTTGAAGAAGAGATTGACTACCGCCCGGGTATTGGCTCCACCACATATCAGCAAGGATTTTGTGATATATTTTCACGCCTCTAGAACCGGGCTCGATGGAGTCCTAATGCAAGATGGCAAGGTCGTGGCTTACCTGTCACGACAACTGCGCCCGCATGAGGAAAACTACGCCACCCATGATCTCGAGTTGGCAGTAATAGTGCATGCTGTGAAGACATGGCGACATTACCTTCTGGGGAAGCAATGTGAAATATACACCGATCACAAGAGTTTCAAGTATATATTTACTCAAAGGTAATTGAATATGAGGCAGCGAAGATGGTTGGAGTTAATCAAAGACTATGACCTTAGCATTCAATACCACCCCGGTAAGGCCAATGTGGTGGCCAATGCCTTAGCCGGAAGGCCAACACCTTGAATGTTATGCTCAAGGAAAGGCTACCCGCCTTATATGAAGAGATGGAAAGCTTCGGGTTGGAGCTAGTTGAACCAGGATTCCTAGCTAACCTCGAAGTCAAACTCACGCTGGCACACGACATCAAGGAGGCCCAGAAAGGTCACAAGAGCATCGAAGGCATCAAGAAGAAGATCCAGGCAGGCAAGGCCCCATAATTCTTGGTGGATGAGCAAGGAGTAGTGTGGTTTTGGAAACGTTTATGCGTACCCAACAAGGCGGAACTCAAGGACCTGGTCCTGCTGGAAGCTCATGACACACCCTACTCTATTCACCCCGGTGGCACCACACTAGTAGAAAAGAGGGCTTTGGTCCACCTCATGAAATCCCATTAGTCCCGGTTCACTTACGAACCGGGACCCATGGGGGCATCGGTCCCGGCTCGTGAGGCAAGGGCGCCGACCGGGCCTCGTGGGCTATTGGTCCCGGTTCGTCTGGCCCCTTTGGTCCTGGTTCCAAACACGAACCGGGACGAATGTGCTTTGCTCCTGGCCCACAACAATTGGTCCCGGTTTTTGGCTGGAACCGGGACCACATTTTGTCCTTCACTTCCGATTCCGTCCTTAAACCGAGACCAATGTTTGGCCTATACATACCACCCGACCGCGAGCAGAGCAGTGCACTGCTCTATTTTTTTGGCCGGCCGTGGGAGAGCTTTGTGGTGCTCTAGCTCACCTACATTGCACATGAGGTGTTCGATGAAATGCCCAAGCCACACTTAAGCTTTCTCCTCTCGAAGCTCCTTGTCCAAGCTCCATTTTCCTCTAGTTTTGTGTAGCTTTGGCGGTTCGTCCGTGTCCCGTCCCCGTCCTCACCACCGTCGATCGCCCGCGCCCATCTCCGTGTCGGCACCACCGTGGTTAGTCTCTTCTTCTTATCTTCTTTCTAAAAGAAAAAAAGTTCTTACTTGTATGATTTAGATAGATACTTGTGTAATTTTCTTACTTCTATTATTGTTTGTTATTATATAATGCGATGGTTTTGGTATCTGCCTCCGTAGGCCCTCGTCCTGACTATGATTCCGATGTGGTATATATTATATTTTATAACTATTTATTTTATTTAGTGTTTATGACAATTATGACGACCAACGTAACATATATTTTTTAATCTAGGAGGTATGTGAACTGGAAATTCCAACCCACATAAAAATTCTTGTCGAGAAGTTAAATTTGGTTGAAAAAGAAAACAATTACTTGAAAGAAAAATTACAAAGAGTTGAAGAGGAGAAGATGATATTGGAGTTGGATGTTGTCGAGGTGCGTGAGGATCATAAGATCAAGATGAATGCAATGCGCTTGAAGATTAGAAACATTAGAAAATATGCCCTTCATACTAAGGCTTGGTATCATTATGTCGTTGGATCAATTTGTACCATAGTTGCGGTTATGATCCATTTTTTGTTGCATTTAAATTTAATAGTTTCAATATATGTTCTAATTAGATGCTCTAGAGAGCTATATGTTGTTCAATAATGAGAACTATGTAAGAACGTTATGTATTTATTTTGATCACTACTATACTTTGGCTTTAATGTGATGATGAATTTCTAATAATTTGGTCACTTCTCTATTCACGATATGTTGTAATGATTTTTAATAATCGCACCCATGTGGAAAAAATGAAATAAGTTCGAAAAAATGAAATGCCTTTTGTAACAGATGACTTTTCGTATGAAACCCTCATACTTCGAAAGAGATTGTCCGATTTGTACACGAAGTGCATCCAGTTTTTGCGGCAACCCTCTCAACTTTTTAGCACATGTTATGTGGGTGAAATGATGATACCAAGCCAACTTTCAACCTATTAAGAGTTCATTTGTAGTGCTTTTCAATTTCTGGGTCATTTAGCTCCAAAAAATGAGTAAAAGCAAGAAAATTACCAAATGAAGTCAAAAAGTGTTGAAAATTGATGATGTGGCCTTGAATAGTTCATTTTGAACACACAAAAGTCTGGAGTTCAAATAAGTTCGAAGAAATGAAATGCCTTTTGTAACACATGAGTTTTCGTATGAAACCCTCATACTTCGAAAGAGATTGTCTGATTTCTACATGAAGTGCATCCAGTTTTTGCGGCAACCCTATCAACTTTTTAACACATGCTATGTGGGTGAAATGATGATACCATGCCAACTTTCAACCTATTAAGAGTTCATTTGTAGTGCTTTTCAATTTCTGGGTCATTTAGCTCCAAAAAATCAGTAAAAGCATGAAAAATACCAAATAAAGTCAGAAAGTGTTGAAAATTGATGATGTGGCCTTGAATGGTTCATTTTGAACACATAAAAAGTGTGAATTTCAAATAAATTCGAAAAAATGAAATGCCTTTTGTAACTGATGAGTTTTCATATGAAACCCTCATAATTCGAAAGAGATTTTCTGATTTGTACATGAAGTGCATCCAATTTTTGTGGCAGCCCTCTCAACTTTTTAACACATGCTATGTGGGTGAAATGATGATACCATGCCAACTTTCAACCTATTAAGAGTTCATTTGTAGTGCCTTTTATTTTCTAGGTCATTTAGCTCCAAAAAATCAGTAAAAGCATTAAAAATACCAAATGAAGTCAGAAAGTGTTGAAAATTGATGATGTGACCTTGAATGGTTCATTTTGAAAACACAAAAAGTCTGGAGTTCAAATAAGTTCGAAAAAATGAAATGCCTTTTGTAACAGATGAGTTTTCGTATGAAACCCTCATACTTCGAAAGAGATTGTCCGATTTGTACACGAAGTGCATCCAGTTTTTGCGGCAACCCTCTCAACTTTTTAGCACATGCTATGTGGCTGAAATGATGATACCATGCCAACTTTCAACCTATTAAGAGTTCATTTGTAGTGATTTTCAACTTCTGGGTCATTTTGCTCCAAAAAATTAGTAAAAGCATGAAAAATACCAAATGAAGTCAGAATGTGTTGAAAATTGATGATGTGGCCTTGAATGGTTCATTCTGAACACACAAAAAGTCTAGAGTTCAAATAAATTCGAAAAAATGAAATGCCTTTTGTAATAAATGAGTTTTCGTATGAAACCCTCATACTTCGAAAGAGATTATTCGATTTGTAAACGAAGTTCATCCAATTTTTGCGGCAACCCTGTGAACTTTTTAGCACATGATATGTGGGTGAAATGATTATACCATGCTAACTTTCAACCTATTAAGAGTTCATTTGTAGTGCTTTTGAATTTCTTGGTCATTTAGCTCCAAAAAATTAGTGAAAGCATGAAAAATACCAAATGAAGTCAGAAAGTGTTGAAAATTGATGATGTGGCCTTGAATAGTTCATTTTGATCACACAAAAAGTTTGGAGTTCAAGTAAGTTCAAAAAAAATGAAATGCCTTTTGTAACACATGAGTTTTCATTTGAAACCCTCATACTTCGAAAGAGATTGTCCGATTTGTACACAAAGTGCATCCAGTTTTTGCGGCAACCCTCTCAACTTTTTAGCACATGCTATGTGGGTGAAATGATGATACCAAGCCAACTTTCAACCTATTAAGAGTTCATTTGTAGGGATTTTCATTTTCTTGGTCATTTAGCTCCAAAAAATCAGTAAAAGCATGAAAAATACCAAATGAAATAAGAAAGTGTTGAAAATTGATGATGTGGCCTTGAATGGTTCATTTTAAACACACAAAAGTCTGGAGTTCAAATAAGTTCGAAAAAATGAAATGCCTTTTTGTAAGAGATGAGTTTTCGTATTAAACCCTCATACTTCAAAAGAGATTGTCCGATTTGTACATGAAGTGCATCCAGTTTTTGCGGCAAGCCTCTCAACTTTTTAGCACATGCTATGTGGGTGAAATGATGATACCATGCCAACTTTCAACCTATTAAGAGTTCATTTGTAGTGATTTTCAATTTCTGGGTCATTTAGCTCCAAAAAATCAGTAAAAGCATGAAAAATACCAAATGAAGTCACAAAGTGTAGAAAATTGATGATGTGGCCTTGAATGGTTCATTTTGAAGACACAAAAAGATCTTGTCGGCATTTCTTGAATCATGTCAAATCATGTGAAGAATAGATCTTGTTCGCATTTCTTGAATCATGTCGAATCATGTGAAGAATAAATCTTGTTAGAATTTCCTGAATCATGTCGAATCATGTCGAATCATGTGAAGAATAGATCTTGTTGGAATTTCTTGAATCATGTCGAATCATGTGGAATCATGTCGAATCATGTGAAGAATAATAGATCTTGTTGGCCTTTCTTGAATCATGTGAAATCATGTGAAGAATAGATCTTGTTGGCATTTCTTGAATCATGTCGAATCATGTGAAGAATAGATCTTGTTGGAATTTCTTGAATCATCTCAAATCATGTGGAATCATGTCGAATCATGTGAAGAATAGATCTTGTTTGAATTTCTTGAATCATGTCAAATCATCTGGAATCATGTCGAATCATGTGATGAATAGATCTTATTGGCATTTCTTGAATCATGTCGAATCATATGAATATACCTTGTTGGCATTTCTTGAATCATGTCGAATCATGTGAAGAATAGATCTTGTTGGAATTTTTGAATCATGTCGAATCATGTGAAGAATAGATCTTGTTGGAATTTTTTGAATCATGTCGAATCATGTGGAATCATGTCGAATCATGTGAAGAATAGACCTGGTTGGCATTTCTTGAATCATGTCGAATCATGGCATTCGTGTCGGTTTGTGGCACCAACCGGGACCAAAGACTGTCGTTCGTGTCGGTTGGTGGTACAAACGGGGACCAAAGAGCACCTTTAGTGTTGGTTTGTGGCACAAACCGGGACTAAAGGTCTCTTATTCCTTCAGCCCGGTTTGTTCCTCGAACAGGGACAAGAGGTTTTCGCATATAAGGCGGGAGTTGTCGAATTTTCCCCAACCTCTCCTCATTTTCCCCGCGTCGCCGCCACCGATCCAATCCTCTTCGTCGTCATCGCCGCCGTCCCCGAGCCCGTCGTCGTCGCCGCCCCCGAGCCCGTCGCCGTCGCCGCCCCCGCCCTGAGCCCGTCATCGTCGCCGCCCCCGAGCCCGTTGTCGTCGCCGCCCCCGTACCGAGACCGTCGCCGTCGCCGCTCCCGCCCCGAGCCCGTCGTCGTTGCCGCCTCCAAGCCCGTCATCATCGTCGCCCCCGAGCCCGTCGCCGTCGCCGCCCCCTAGCCCATCGCCGTCCCGAGCCCATCGCCGACCTCGACCCCGACACCGACCCAAACCTCAGGTGAGACATCCCCATATCCCCATGCCTAGGGTTCTTTCTAGGATACGATTCTTGTATATTTGCAAAATATTTGCTCAAGCCCCGAATGTTGTTGCGGAAATATTTGCAAACTATATATATTGTGTTTTTATTATTGTATATTTGGTGTCATACTTGCATGTTGAGAAAAATAGGTAGTGGGCGCTAGCTAAATTCAAATTAGATGATTATTGTATAAATGATAACTAGAAAGTAAAACATTAAACAATAAGAAAATTTCCCGAGAGGAATTTGTCTCGACGTCGACAATGCCCGGCCCACATCCTCGTCGTCGAGTGGTCAGCGAGAGCGTGCTTGATAGGCGTCAGCATGTCCAGGACTGGGCTCCGCCGGGCTGGCACTGGGAGGTGCTACCTTTCGGAGGGCGCACCTTGGTGAGGAATCCGGGTCTCATCGTTGACCCGATGCTTCTTTGGTGGCGGCCGCGTGGGCCATTATCGGTGCCGTGGAAGCTGGCCCCCATGGAGGTGGTACGTCGCCGTGTTAGGGAGGAGGATGAGCACGTCGGTCGCTACATGGCTGCGTTGGATGCCAGGTTCTCCAATACCTCGCAGGTTCTCCAGGGACATCACCTGAGCTATGATCCGGTGATGGTTCCTTATCTTTGGGTTGCACCCTACTGCACCATGAGGCGTCAACTAGGTTTTTATCAGTGATATTGTATGATAATATTCGAGATGTATTAGTGATAATATCGTTATGTTTCGATTTGTCATTCCTCCTTGTATGACTTTCATGAGTTGTTAAATGAGTAAGATGATGATGAGTTATATGTCATTTATTTGATGTATGGTACAGGTTTACTTTAGGTGTCGTGGGGGTCGCTTCTCCTTCTTTTCCTTGTGTGATAGATAGAGGAAGAATCCCGACTGTTCTCGTGGCGGTCGCTTCTCCTTCTTTTTCTTGTGCTAGATATTTGTAATTCACTAGGGAAAGAAGGAGTAGCAACCATCACCGACGGTCAAAATATCGGAGGGAGTGTCCACCATATACGTGAGATGAGAGTTTAGGAAGGAAAGACTCGGCAGACCTAAAGTCAACCCGTTGCATATTGAGTAATAGTGATCTATGTGTTGATCAGTTTTAGGAAGGAAATGTCTGACGACGAAAAGAAATTCGCTATGTGCGAATACTGCCAAGACGAGTGCGACCTGTGCGACACGCCTCACCTAGTTCATGATAGGCGCTTCAACATCATGTTGGATGAGGACTTCGAAGTGGATACAGTAAGTCACAACGATAAGTCTTTTTTGTAATTAAGCATGAATTATTTTGCTTCGACTTGCAATCTTTATTTTTTACTATTCTACTAGCGTATCCCCTGCCATGCAAGAATTTATGTCTTGGATAAGATTGGTTTCAGTACTGAAAACAGTATGGAGGTAAAGAGAGTTCACTTGAGGACCGAGCATGGTTATACTTTTGCCGTAAAGTTGTACAGTGCAGACATCTACTCCTATTTTGAATGCACAAATTGTCATGCACTATGCAAGGCTTATGCGTTTGAGCCTAATATGCTTATCACCTTTGATATTCGTCCGGAAGATGAAATTGAAGGTAATATCGACATATGGGTTGATGTTCAGACGCCTCCAGTTCTACCATTATGTGAGTTTCTCAACCATATTTATTATGTAATTTATATTGTTTATTTAAAAATAGTTGACAACTTATTTCCATTGATAGCTTATTTTCGTTCTTCAAAAAATGTACGGAAGATGGTAGACAGAACCTATTACTACAATGATGAAGCGGACTTAACTTGTAAGGAGAAACATCATCTTGTTGCATTTATCAATGATCTTGAGAATTACAATACCTATCAGCAAACTCCCCCACATTATGGTCAATACGTGCCAGTAGTGCACGTGGTGAACTACGGTAACATGCATGGAGATTGCATGGTAAGATTTTCTACTATTACGACATCCGTGCATCTTTTGCATAAATTCTTGTAAGACTAAACTACATTGCTAGCTACAAAGTTAATATTATGTTTTTCAACAGAAATCCCGCAAGATTGTGTGCCTCATCTGATGTTTCCAAGAGGTCGCGTTGATGTTATGAGCATACGACCAGCACGGCCAGGTCAGCCTAGGTATCTGCATCACTCCTGTCCACACCGGATTTCTAAAACCGATGAAATGACAATCAAAGATTGGAAAAAAAATTGGTCAATCGTAGAGAGCTACTTGGAAGCAACATTGTGCGTAGGCCAAGAATGGGAGACAAGATGATCTCCATTCTCCATAATGGAGAGTCAGGGCCTATCTTGTTTTATGATATTCTATCTAAGAGAGGGTAGAGTAGGTCCTATGAGAGAGTAGTAGGTCCCAGGTACAATGTGTTATTATGTGCTACAATGTGTTATAGTTGATGATGATGAGGAGGAGTTGTGATTATGACTAGTGACCAACTTTTGTTATATATATATATGTGTCTCACTGACGAAAATGATGATTAAATAGTGTTTGTGGTAATGACTATGATGATTATTAGCTATAGTGATGCAAGAGTTTTTATATTAATATGATGATGATGTTGATCATGATTATCATGATGATTTGTTATTAAGATCATGATTGCTTATTATATCATTGGGAAGGAAAGCAGATTAGATTCATGTGTGGATGAATCTTCGACGTTGGGCTCATTAGCCCAGATGTTGTAAATGAATGGTCGGTACGCCACAATACCTAAGAGATCGAGGATAACTTGCTAAAGTCATTACTTCTACATCACGGAGAAAGAGAGGACACTTCTCTCTATTAGCTAGCTAACACAATATGAAACCCTTAAATTAACCCTCCAAAACCCCCAACACACCCCCATTCAAAAAAGAACCCACCTCCTAGTCCCGGTTGGTATTATCAACCGGGATTGTAGGCCCTCCTGCGTGGGCTCCCCGCAGATGCCACGTGGAGGCCCTTCTATCCCGGTTGGTAAAGGAACCGGGACTAAAGGTTTTGGGCTTTAGTCCCGACCATTTAGTCCCGGTTCAAGAACCGGGGCAGATGGGCCTCTAGAACCGGCACAAATGGGTCATTTTCTACTAGTGCCAAGATGTATCATGACCTCCGGGAAAGATTCTGGTGGCACGACATGAAGAGGGGAATAACATCTTATATCGCCAAGTGCGACATATGCCAAAGGGTCAAGGCTGAGCACCAACGACCTGCTGGATTACTACAACCTCTCCAAGTGCCCGAATGGAAGTGGGACAAAATCGGCATGGACTTCATCACCGGTGTGCCCAGATCCAACAAAGGGCACAACTCCATATGGGTCATTGTCGACCACCTAACCAAGGTGGCCCATTTCATTCCAGTCAACACCATTTATGATGGTAGCCAACTAGCTAGCCTATACATACATTGTATTGTAAGCCTGCATGGAGTTCCCAAGGAGATTGTATCTGACCGAGGCACGCAGTTCACCTCAAGATTTTGGAAGAAGTTCCAAGAAGCCCTCGGAACCAAGATCTCTTTCAGCACCGCCTTCCACCCGCAGACGGGTGGACAGACGGAGAGAGTGAATTGGATACTTGAATATATGCTGCGCGCTTGTGTCTTGGCACATAGTACCAAATGGGAAGACCGTCTGCCATTCGCTGAGTTCTCATACAACAACAGCTACCAATCTAGTCTCCAGATGGCCCCATTTGAAGTGCTATACGGATGAAAGTGCCGCACCCCGCTCAACTTGTCCGAAACCGGCGAAGGATTGATTTTCGGGCCGGAAGTTCTGCAAGAGGCAGAAGCCAAGGTCTAACTTGTCCGGGAAAACTTGAAAGCAGCCAAGTCACGACAAAAGAGCTATGCGGACTCTCACTACAGAGAAGTGGATTTCATTCCCGGAGACCAGGTGTACCTCCGCGTCACACCTCTCAAGGGAACCAAGCGTTTCCACGTCAAGGGGAAGCTTGCTCCAAGGTTCATTGGACCTTTTAAGATCACGGCAAGGCGCGGAGAAGTTGCTTACCAGTTGGAGCTACCTCCGGAACTTTCAGGTGTGCACAACGTCTTCCACGGTTCACAACTCCGGAAGTGTCTGCAAGGGCCGAACCAACCAGATCTTTATAAGGACATTGACCACCAGACCATCAACCTCCAACCAGACCTCACTTATCGCGAGAGACCGATCCGCATCTTGGATGATGTAGAGCGTTGCACCAGAAGGCGCACCATCAAGTACTTCAAGGTTCAGTGGAGCAACCACACCAAAGCAGAAGCAACATGGGAGCATGAAGACTATCTGTGATCCGATTTTCCGTACCTTTTTAGCACCTAGCTTAGGAATCTCGAGGATGAGATTCTTGTAAGGGGGATAGGTGTGTCACACCCTGTTTTCACCTCACATTCACTATAGTTTCAAAATATGAGTTTAATAAAAAAATTCAAAAACCAATGATGTGAGTGCCATGGTTGTCATTGTATGCTTGAATGAGTGGATTCAAAAACCATATTTTCATAACCTAAATATCCCCAAAAATTCTTTTTCTTATTTTTGACTATTCAAAACCTTGCTTTGGGTTGCACTTCAAGTCCTTGATAGCAAGGGAGTATTCTTACCCAAAGATGGTGATCTGGTTTTAAAACTATTTTCAACTCTCCAAAATCATAAAATAATTATTTTACAAATTATTTTCCTATTTTGTCTAGATGTCCATTTCTAAGGCTAGAAATGATATTTCTATATGGAAAATTACTTTTCTGCCTTAGAAAAATCTCAGAAAATTTGGAGACACTAAGAGGACATATATTTTCCATACATAAGATTTTCAACCCCTATTTATATTCAAAATATTTGATCAAAACCTTGTAAACCTATTCTGTCTGTTATGATCTTTTGGAATATTTCCAAAGGAAATATTTCCAATAGAATCCTAGAAAATTCCAGGAACCATCCCAAGCTATATTTGGTGTCCACACCAAGTTTCACTTCATTCCAAGGTGGTTTGGTTCACTAAATAATCCTAAAACCCTCTTTGTCCAGAACCAAGTTGAAACATCTCTACATTGCAAAGTTTATCCAAATGGGTTGAAACTTTGCAAGAGTGTTCAACACCTCAAATGAGGAGTCTCTCCCAAAAATGGGATTTGCATGAGGTAATCTACCCACATTCTCTTTGGAAGGGACATATCTGCCCATTTGGGGGTGATTTCAAGTTTGCATTGCCAAACTTGTCCAATGGAGCTCGAATTTGGTGGAGTATCTTATTTTTGCATCAAACTTAATCCTGTTAACTCTCACCAGTGGGGAGGTGTTACTATCCCAAACACCTGTCGAACACTTTCTACCATATTAGCAAATCAGCTCCTACCCCACTCCACACCTAAGCTATTCCCTCCAAACTCTTTGACCAAGCAGCCATCACCACTCCCCAACTCTAGGAGAGTGGACCCTCCTTGAATCCAAGCAGAAGATCCAAAAACTCCATTCTAAGTTATGCTTCAAAGCTAGCATCTCTTCTTTCATCACACCCCATGGCCAACAGAGAGTCCCTCGGCTCTCAAATGGCTAGGCATCTCTAGACCCAGCCCCAGGACACCCCAGACAAGGCCAAAGCGCCTAAGAGTGCGCCAACATGTCGTGTCATGCCAAAACTACACTCCGGCCTTGCTGTTGGGCGTACCCGAAGCAAAGGTGGCCAGCCCCAGCCGGTTCGAGCCTCCTTTGGTTGCCCATTCGTGTCCCCGGCCAGCTCCCTCTATCAGGGCAGCCTCAGGGCCCCTCCTCCCTTGCTCTGTTGACCGAAGCGACGCATGCCCGTGCGCGCCAGATTCGGCCAGGAGACCGCGGCCACTCATGCACATTCCTCCTTGCTCTCTCCCCCTCTCAATGGGTCACACGGGTCCTAAACCACGTCTCCATACCATGGTTTCGACCCCGAGCACTCACTGCCCCTCCTGCGAGCTGCGGTGAAACCACCGGCGCCACCGGCTCGGTGCACTGTCGGGGACCTATAAATAGGCCTTCCCCCTTGCTACAACATCCCCATACCACTACTCCAGTGCCTAAATTCCACCCCTAGCCACTCCATTTGAGCACATCGAGCTCCTGTGCTCGAGATCGACCGAGGCCCCATCGCTTCGGAGCTCCGTCGATCTCGGGCTACGGGCTAGCTCCGACGCGACTCTCACCTTCTCTCTGACCCTAGCAGCCTTAGGAATCTTCCCCATCACCTCCCAGAGCAAATCCATGCACATAGCACCTAATTCATAAGCCTCCCGAATCGGCTCTGCCGTAGCCACCTCGTCGCCGGTGAACTAGGGCCTTCCCATCGACCCCTCGACCACCAGCAGGTAGGCGACGGTGAGCTGGTTCCATTTCTGCCTTCGGTTGGGCTCGAGGACGTCGGTAGCGTTGCTACTTCTCAAACAACAGCGCGAGAAATTGGCATGTTGATGGAGATTTGGCTTGCGTTGGTTTTTCCGTTGAAGAGGAAAGGGTGATGCAGCACAGGAGCAGTAAGTATTTCCCTCAGTTTGAGAACCAAGGTATCAATCTAGTAGGAGAATCGCGTCAAGTCCAGAGTACCTGCGCAAACACAAAAGAGCTTGCACCCAACGCTGTAAAGGGGTTGTCAATCCCTTCAAGATTGATTGCAAAGTGAGATCTGAAGGGGGAAAGTGCAACGAAGTAAAAGTGTAAGGCTGAAAATATGGTGTGAAGTAGACCCGGGGGCCATAGTGTTCACTAGAGGCTTCTCTCAAAATAGCAAATAATACGGTGGGTGAACAAATTACTGTCGAGCAATTGATAGAACCGCACAAAGTCATGACAATATCTAAGGCAATGATCATACATATAGGCATCACGTCCGAGACAAGTAGACCGATACTTTTTGCATCTACTACTATTACTCCACACATCGACCGCTATCCAGCATGCATCTAGTGTATTGAGTTCATGACGAACAGAGTAACGCTTTAAGAAAGATGACATGATGTAGAGGGATAAACTCAAACCAATGATGAAAACACCATCTTTTTACCTTTGATGGCAACAACACGATGTGTGCCTCGCTACCCCTTCTGTCACTGGGTGAGGTCACCGCATGGTATGAACCCAAAACCAAGCACTTCTCCCATTGCAAGAATCATAGATCAAGTTGGCCAAACAAAACCCACAACTCGAAGAGAATTACAAGTATATGAAATCATGCATAAGAGAGATCAGAATAAACTCAAATAAGATTCATAGGTAATCTGATCATAAATCCACAATTCATTGGATCTCAACAAACACACCGCAAAGAAGATTACATCGGATAGATCTCCATGAAGATCATGGAGAACTTTGTATTTAAGATCCAAGAGAGAGAACAAGCCATCTAGCTACTAGCTATGGACCCGAAGGTCTATGGTGAACTACTCACGCATCATCAGAGAGGTCATGGTGTTGATGAAGAAGCCCTCCGTATCCGAATCCCCCCTCCGGCAGGGCACGAGAACGTGCCCCAGATGGGATCTTTCGGAGATAGAAGCTTGCGGCGGCGGATAAGTATTTTCGTTGATCTCTTGACTTTTTGGGGATTTAAGGGAATCTATAGGCGAAGGAGCTAGGGTAGGGGAGGCCCAGGGAGCCCACAAGCCTGGGAGGCGCGGGCCCCCCTGGCCACGCCACGCAGGCTTGTGGCCTCCCCCGGGACTCCCTCCCTTGGTTCCCAAGCTTTCTACGTATCTTTTGTTCCGGAAAAAATAATTTCAGAAGTTTTATTACGTTTGGACTCCGTTTAAAATCCTCCTCTGAAAAGGGTCAAAAACACGGAAAAAACAGGAACTGGCACTTGGCACTAAGTTAATAAGTTAGTCCCAAAAAGATAAAAAAGGCATACAAAACATCCAAAGTTTGACAAGATAATAGCATGAAACCATAAAAAATTATAGATACGTTGGAGACGTATCAAGCATCCCCAAGCTTAACTCCTGCTCGTCCTCGAGTAGGGAAGTGATAAAGACTGAATTTTTGATGTGGAATGCTACCTAACATAGTTGTCCTTTGTAACTTCTTTCATGTGATATGAATGTCCAGATCCGTAAGATTCAAAACAACAGTTTGCTATTGACATGAAAACAATAATACTTCAAGCAAACTAGCAAGGTAATCATGAACTTTCGAAATAACAAGGCCAAAGAAAGTTATCCCTACAAAATCATATAGTCTAGCTATGCTCCATCGTACCCACACAACTAATTTAAATCATGCACAACACCGGTATTGGCCAAGTAATTGTTTTCGCACTCTTACTTTCTCAAACCTTTTTCAACTATCACGCAATACATGAGCGTGAGCCATGGATATAGCACTATAGGTGGAATAGAGTGTGGTGGTGGTTGTGAGATAAAAAAAGGAGGAGATGGTCACATTGACTCGGTGTATGAAAGGGCTATGGAGATGCCGATTAATAGACATCAATGTGAATGAGTAGGGATTGCCATACAAAGGATGCACTAGAGCTATAAGTATGTGAAAGCTCAAAAGGAGAACTAGTGGGTGTGCATCCAACTTGCTTGCTCACAAAGACCTAGGGCAATTTGAGGAAGCCCATCATTGGAATACAACCAAGTTATATAATAAAGATTCCCACTAGTATATGGCGGTGACAAAACGAGAGGCTCTCAATCATGAAGAACATGGTGCTTATTATGAAGCACAAGTGTGGAAAAAGATAGTAGCATTGTCCCTTCTCTCTTTTTCTCTCTCTTTTTATTTGGGCTCTTTGGCCTATTTATTATATGTGGGCAACTTTGGCCTCTTTTTTTATTTTTATTTCCTCACATGGGACATTGCTCTAATAATGATGATCATCACACTTTTATTTACTCACAGCTCAAAGCTTGGAACGATGATGACTCTATAGGGAATGCCTCTGGCAGTGTACCGGGATATGATCAAGGGCAATATGAGAGTGACGGCACAAGTCATGAGACGGAACGGTGGGAGTTGCATGGCAATATATCTCGGAATGGCTATGAAAATACCATAGTAGATAGGTATGGTGGCTGTTTTGAGGAAGGCATATGGTGGTTTTGTGCACCGGCGAAAATTGCGCGGTACTAGAGAGGCTAGCAATGGAGGAAGGTGAAAGTGCATCTATACCATGGACTCACATTAGTCATGAAGAACTCACATACTTGTTGCGATTTTTTTCTTAGTAATAGAAACAAAGTGCTAAACGCATACTCCTAGGGGAAGGGTTGGTAGGTGTTAACCATCGCGCGATCCCGACCGCAACACAAAGGATGACAATCAATAGATCAATTATGCTCCGACTTCCTAACATAGCGGTTCATCATACGTGCATGTTACGGGAATCACTAACTTCAACACAAGTATTTCTAAGTTCACAACACCCTACTAACATAACTCTTAATATTACCAAATCCATGTCTCAAAACTAATTGAGAGGAATCAGACTTCTCTTTCTACTCAATGCACATGAAGATGGAAGATTTTTGTATCCTCCTTGGGTACCTATCACCTTTGGGACTAATTTCATAGCACAAACCAACTACCAAGTCACGCACCACCGTGCTCTAAAAGATCTAAGTGAAGCACATAGAGCAAAAATTATCTAGCTCAAAAGATATAAGTGAAGCACAATGAGTATTCAAGAAAATTCACGATGAGTGCATGTCTCTCTCAAAAGGTGTGCAGCAAGGATGATTGTGACACAACAAAAACCAAAGACTCCTACGATACAAGATGCTCCAAGCAAAACACATATCATGTGGTGAATAAAAATATAGCTCCAAGTAATGTTACCGATGGATTGAAGACGAAAGAGGGGATGCCTTCCTGGGGCATCCCCAAGCTTAGGCTTTTTGGTGTCCTTGAATTTGGCTTGGGATGCCTTGGGCATCCCCAAGCTTGAGCTCTTTCCACTCTTTATCCATTTGTCCATGAGAACATCACCCAAAACTTGAAAACTTCACAACACAAAACTTAAACAGAAACTCGTGATATCATTAACACAAGAAAACAAACTACCACCTCTTTAGGTACTGTAGAAAACTTGATTTCTATTCATATTGGTGTTAGATTACTATATTCTCACTTTTCTATGGCTAGTACTGATGGGGAACGTCGCACGGGAAACAAAAAATTTCCTACGCGCACGAAGACCTATCATGGTGATGTCCATCTACGAGAGGGGATTTCCGATCTACGTACCCTCTTAGATCGCACAACAGAAGCGTTAAGAAACGCGGTTGATGTAGTGGAACGTCCTCACGTCCCTCGATCCGCCCCGCGAACCGTCCCACGAACCGTCCCGCGATCCGTCCCACGATCTAGTGCCGAACAGACGGCACCTCCGCGTTCAACACACGTACAGCTCGACGAGGATCTCGGCCTTCTTGATCCATCAAGAGATACGGAGAGGTAGATGAGTTCTCCGGAAGCGTGACGGCGCTCCGGAGGTTGGTGGTGATCTAATCTCAGCAGGGCTGCGCCCGAGCTCCGCAGAAACGCGATCTAGAGGTAAAACCGTGGAGGTATGTGGTCGGGCTGCCGTGGCAAAAGTCGTCTCAAATCAGCCCTAATAGCTCCATATATATAGGAGGATGGGAGGGGAGGCTTGCCTTGAGGCTCAAGGAGCCCCAAGGGCTGCGCCACCAAGGGAGGAGGAGTCCTCCTCCAATCCTAGTCCAACTAGGATTGGAAAGTGGAGTCCTTCTCTTCTTTCCCACCTCCTTTTTTTTCTCTTCGATTTTCTATCTATGGCGCATAGGGCCTTCTTGGGCTGTCCCACCAGCCCACCAAGGGCTGGTGCGCCACCCCCAAGGCCTATGGGATTCCCCGGGGTGGGCTGCCCCCCCGGTGAACACCCGGAACCCATTCGTCATTCCCGGTACATTCCCGGTTACTCCGAAAACCTTTCGGTAATCAAATGAGGTCATCCTATATATCAATCTTCGTTTCCGGACCATTCCGGAAACCCTCGTGACGTCCATGATCTCATCCGGGACTCCGAACAACATTCGGTAACCAACCATATAACTCAAATACGCATAAAACAACGTCGAACCTTAAGTGTGCAGACCCTGCGGGTTCGAGAACTATGTAGACATGACCCGAGTGACTCCTCGGTCAATATCCAATAGCGGGACCTGGATGCCCATATTGGATCCCACATATTCTACGAAGATCTTATTGTTTGAACCTCAGTGCTAGGGATTCATATAATCCCGTATGTCATTCCCTTTGTCCTTCGGTATGTTACTTGCCCGAGATTCGATCATCAGTATCCGCATACCTATTTCAATCTCGTTTACCGGCAAGTCTCTTTACTCGTTCCGTAATACAAGATCCCGCAACTTACACTAAGTTACATTGCTTGCAAGGCTTGTGTGTGATGTTGTATTACCGAGTGGGCCCCAAGATACCTCTCCGTCATACGGAGTGACAAATCCCAGTCTCGATCCATACTAACTCAATGAACACCTTCGGAGATACCTGTAGAGCATCTTTATAGTCACTTAGTTACGTTGCGACGTTTGATACACACAAAGCATTCCTCCGGTGTCAGTGAGTTATATGATCTCATGGTCATAGGAACAAATACTTGACACACAGAAAACAGTAGCAACAAAATGACACGATCTACATGCTACGTCTATTAGTTTGGGTATAGTCCATCACGTGATTCTCCTAATGACGTGGTCCAGTTATCAAGCAACAACACCTTGTACATAGTCAGAAGACCCTGACTATCTTTGATCAACTGGCTAGCCAACTAGAGGCTTGCCAGGGACAGTGTTTTGTCTATGTATCCACACATGTATATAAGTCTTCACTCAATACAATTATATCATGTATAATAAACGATTATCTTGATACAGGAATTATAATAATAACTATATTTATTATTGCCTCTAGGGCATAATTCCAACAGTCTCCCACTTGCACTAGAGTCAATAATCTAGCCCTAACATCACCATGCGAATTACATTTTAATAAATCTAACACCCATACAGTTCTGGTGTTGATCATGCTTTGCCCGTGGAAGAGGTTTAGTCAGCGGGTCTGCTACATTCAGATCCGTGTGCACTTTGCATATATTTACGTCCTCCCCTTCGACGTAGTCGCGGATGAGGTTGAAGCGTCGTTTGATGTGTCTGGTCTTCTTATGAAACCGTGGTTCCTTTGCTAAGGCAATGGCACCCGTGTTGTCACAGAACAAGGTTATTGGATTCAGTGCGCTTGGCACCACTCCAAGATCCGTCATGAACTGCTTCATCCAGACACCCTCCTTAGCCGCCTCCGAGGCAGCCATGTACTCCGCTTCACATCTAGAATCAGCTACGACACTTTGCTTGGAACTGCACCAGCTTACCGCACCCCTATTAGGAATAAATATGTATCCGGTCTGCGACTTAGAGTCGTCCGGATCTGTGTCAAAGCTTGCATCGACGTAACCCTTTACGGCAAGCTCTTCGTCACCTCCATACACGAGAAACATCTCCTTAGTCCTTTTGAGGGACTTCAGGATATTCTTGACCGCCGTCCAGTGATCCACTCCTGGATTACTCTGGAACCTGCCTGCCATACTTATGGCGAGGCTAACGTCCGGTCTAGTGCACAGCATTGCATACATGATAGATCCTATGGCTGAAGCATAGGGGACGGTGCTCATATGCTCTCTATCTTTATCAGTTGCTGGGTACTGAGTCTTACTCAATCTCGTACCTTGTAAAACTGACAAGAACCCTTTCTTGGACTGTTCCATTTTGAACCTCTTCAAAACTTTATCAAGGTATGTGCTTTGTGAAAGTCCTATCAGGCGTTTCGATCTATCCTTGTAGATCTTAATGCCTAGAATGTAAGCAGCTTCTCCTAGGTCCTTCATAGAGAAACTTTTATTCAAGTAATCCTTTATGCTCTCCAAAAACTCTACGTTGTTTCGAATCAGTAATATGTCATCCACATATAATATTAGAAACGCCACAGAGCTCCCACTCACTTTCTTGTAAATACAAGATTCTCCAACCACTTGTATAAACCCAAATGCTTTGATCACCTCATCAAAGCGTTTATTCCAACTCCGAGATGCTTGCACCAGTCCATAAATGGATCGCTGGAGCTTGCATACCTTGTTAGCATTTTTAGGATCGACAAAACCTTCGGGTTGCATCATATACAACTCTTCCTTAAGGAAACCGTTAAGGAACGTCGTTTTGACATCCATCTACAGATTTCATAATCGAAAAATGTAGCTATTGCTAACATGATTCTGACGGACTTAAGCATCGCTACGGGTGAGAATGTCTCATCGTAGTCAACTCCTTGAACTTGTGAAAAACCCTTTGCCACAAGTCGAGCTTTATAAACGGTCACATTGCCGTCAGCGTCCGTCTTCTTCTTAAAGATCCATTTGTTCTGAATAGCCTTGCGCCCCTCAGGTAGTATTTCCAAAGTCCACACCTTGTTTTCATACATGGATCCTATCTCGGACTTCATGGCCTCCAGCCATTTGTTGGAATCTGGTCCCACCATTGCTTCTTCATAATTTGCAGGTTCATTGTTGTCTAACAACATGATTGACAGAACGGGATTACCGTACCACTCTAGAGCAGCACGTGGTCTCGTCGACCTGCGCGGTTCGATAGGAACTTGAACCGGAGTTTCATGATCATCATCATTAATTTCCTCCTCAACCGGCGTCGCAACGACACGGGTTTCCCCTTGCCCTGCGCCACCAATCAGTGGGATGAGAGGTTCGACAACCTCATCAAGTTCTATCTTCCTCCCACTCAATTCTCTTGAGAGAAACTCCTTCTCGAGAAAAGCTCCGTTTTTAGCAACAAACACTTTGCCCTCGGATTTGAGATAGAAGGTGTACCCAACTGTCTCTTTTGGGTAACCTATGAAGATGCACTTTTCCGCTTTGGGTTCCAGCTTTTCAGGCTCAAGCTTTTTGACATAAGCATCACATCCCCAAACTTTAAGAAATGACAACTTTGGCCTTTTGCCATACCACAGTTCGTATGGTGTCGTCTCAACGGATTTTGATGGTGCCCTATTTAAAGTGAATGCAGCTGTGTCTAATGCATAACCCCAAAACGATAACGGCAAATCGGTAAGAGACATCATAGATCGCACCATCTCTAATAAAGTACGATTACGACGTTCAGACACACTATTACGCTATGGTGTTCCAGGAGGTGTCAACTGTGAAAGAATTCCACATTGTCTTAAGTGAGCACCAAACTCGAAACTCAGATATTCACCCCCACGATCAGACCGTAGGAACTTGATCTTCTTGTTACGATGATTTTCAACTTCACTCTGAAATTGCTTGAACTTTTCAAAATTTTCAGACTTGTGCTTCATTAAGTAGACATAACCATATCTACTCAAATCGTCAGTGAAGGTGAGAAAATAACGATATCCGCCGCGTGCCTCCACGCTCATCGGACCGCACACATCGGTATGTATGATTTCCAACAAGTCACTGACACGCTCCATTGTTCCGGAGAACGGAGTTTTAGTCATCTTGCCCATGAGGCATGGTTCGCACGTGTCAAGTGAATCAAAGTCAAGTGACTCCAAAAGTCCATCGGTATGGAGTTTCTTCATGCGCTTTACACCAATATGACCTAAGCGGCAGTGCCACAAAAACAGAGCGCTATCATTGTTAACTCTAACTCTTTTGGTCTCAATGTTATGTATAGGTGTATTATCACTATCAAGATTCAATATGAACAATCCTCTCACATTGGGTGCATGACATAAAAGATGTTACTCATAGAAATAGAACAACCATTATTCTCTGACTTAAAAGAGTAACCGTCTCGCAATAAACAAGATCCAGATATAATGTTCATGCTCAACGCAGGCACTAAATAACAATTATTCAAGTTCATAATTAATCCTGATGGTAACTGAAGTGAAACTGTGACGACGGCGATTGCATCAACCTTGGAACCATTTCCTACGCGCATCGTCACTTCATCTTTCGCTAGCCTTCGCCTATTCCGCAGTTCCTATTTCGAGTTGCAAATATGAGCAACAGAACCGGTATCGAATACCCAGGCACTACTATGAGAGCCGGTTAAGTACACATCAGTAACATGTATATCAAATATACCTGATTTTTCTTTGGCTGCCTTCTTATCAGCCACATACTTGGGGCAGTTGCGCTTCCAGTGACCCATACCCTTGCAATAGTTGCACTCTGTTTCAGGCTTAGGTCCAGCTTTGGGTTTCTTCGTTGGATTGGCAATAGGCTTGCCGCTCTTCTCTGAATTACCCTTCTTCCCTTTGCCGTTTCTCTTGAAACTAGTGGTCTTATTCACCATCAACACTTGATGCTCTTTATGGAGTTCAGACTGTGCGACTTTCAGCATCGCAAACAACTCGCCGGGTGACTTGTTCATCCCTTGCATGTTGTAGTTCAACACAAAGCCCTTATAGCTTGGCGGTAGTGATTGAAGAATTCTGTCAGTGATAGCCTCTTGCGGGAGTTCAATTCCCAGCTCAGCTAGACGGTTTGAGTACCCAGACATTTTGAGCACATGTTCACTGACAGACGAATTCTCCTCCATCTTGCAAGCATAGAATTTATCGGAGGTCTCATACCTCTCGATCCGGGCGTTCTTCTGAAAGATAAACTTCAACTCCTGGAACATCTCATATGCTCCATGACGCTCAAAGCGACGTTGAAGTCCCGGCTCTAAGCCATACAAGACTGTACATTGAACTACTGAGTAGTCCTCCTTACGTGTTAACCAAGCGTTCTTAACATCTTGGTCAGCCGTAGCGGCTGGTTCATCTCCTAGAGCAGCATTAAGGACATAATCCTTCTTCCCAGCTTGTGGGATCAACTTAAGATTACGAGCCCAGTCTACAAAGTTGCTTCCATCATCTTTCAACTTAGCTTTCTCTAGGAACGTATTAAAATTCAGGGTGACTGTCGCGCGAGCCATGATCTACAACACAAATATATTCAAAGTGGACTTAGACTATGTTCAAGATAATTAGAGTTTAACTTAATCAAATTATTTGCTAAACTCCCACTCAAAAAATACATCTCTCTAGTCATTTGAGTGGTTCGTGAAGCACTTACACTAGCTCAAGTCCGATCATCACGTGAGTTGAGTATAGTTTCAGTGGTAAGCATCCCTATGCTAATCATATCAAATATATGATTCATGATCGACCTTTCGGTCTCATGTGTTCCGAGGCCATGTCTGCACATGCTAGGCTCGTCAAGCTTAACCCGAGTGTTCCGCGTGTGCAACTGTTTTGCACCCGTTGTATGTGAACGTTGAGTCTATCACACCCGATCATCACGTGGTGTCTCGAAATGACGAACTGTAGCAACGGTGCACAGTCGGGGAGAACACAATTTCGTCTTGAAATTTTAGTGAGAGATCACCTCATAATGCTACCGTCGTTCTAAGCAAAATAAGGTGCATAAAAGGATTAACATCACATGCAATTCATAAGTGACATGATATGGCCATCATCATGTGCTCCTTGATCTTCATCACCAAAGCACCGACACGATCTTCTTGTCACCGGCGCCACACCATGATCTCCATCAACGTGTCGCCATCGGGGTTGTCGTGCTACTCATGCTATTACTACTAAAGCTACATCCTAGCAAAATAGTAAACGCATCTGCAAGCACAAACGTTAGTTTAAAGACAACCCTATGGCTCCTGCCGGTTGCCGTACCATCAACGTGCAAGTCGATATTATCTATTACAACATGATCATCTCATACATCCAATATATTACATCACATCGTTCGCCATATCACATCATAAGCATACCCTGCAAAAACAAGTTAGACGTCCTCTAATTTGTTGTTGCATGTTTTACGTGGTGACCATGGGTATCTAGTAGGATCGCATCTTACTTACGCAAACACCACAACGGAGATATATGAATTGCTATTTAACCTTATCCACGGACCTCCTCGGTCGAATCCGATTCAACTAAAGTTGGAGAAACCGACACTCGCCGGTCATCTTTGAGCAACGGAGTTACTCGTAGCGATGAAACCAGTCTCTCGTAAGCGTACGAGTAATGTCGGTCCGAGCCGCTTCGATCCAACAATACCGCGGGATCAAGAAAAGACTAAGGAGGGCAGCAAAACGCACATCACCGCCCACAAAAACTTTTGTGTTCTACTCGAGAAGACATCTACACATGAACCTAGCTCATGATGCCACTGATGGGGAAGGTCGCATGGGAAACAAAAAATTTCCTACGCGCACGAAGACCTATCATGGTGATGTCCATCTACGAGAGGGGATTTCTGATCTATGTACCCTTGTAGATCGCACATCAGAAGCGTTAAGGAACGCGGTTGATGTAGTGGAACGTCCTCACGTCCCTCGATCCGCCCCGCGAACCGTCCCACGATCTAGTGCCGAACGGACGGCACCTCCGCGTTCAGCACACGTACAGCTCGACGATGATCTCGGCCTTCTTGATCCATCAAGAGAGACGGAGAGGTAGATGAGTTCTCCGGCAGCGTGACGGCACTCCGGAGGTTGGTGGTGATCTAATCTCAGCAGGGCTCCGCCCGAGCTCCGCAGAAACGCGATCTAGAGGTAAAACCGTGGAGGTATGTGGTCGGGCTGCCGTGGCAAAAGTCGTCTCAAATCAGCCCTAATAGCTCCATATATATAGGAGGAGTGGAGGGGAGGCTTGCCTTGAGGCTCAAGGAGCCCCAAGGGTTGTGCCACCAAGGGAGGAGGAGTCCTCCTCCAATCCTAGTCCAACTAGGATTGGAAAGTGGAGTCCTTCTCTTCTTTCCCACCTCCTTTTTTTCTTTTCTCTTTGAGTTTTTATCTATGGCGCATAGGGCCTTGTTGGGCTGTCCCACCAGCCCACCAAGGGCTGGTGCGCCACCCCCAAGGCCTATGGGCTTCCCCGGGGTGGCTGCCCCCCCGGTGAACACCCGGAACCCATTCGTCATTCCCGGTACATTCCCGGTAACTCCGAAAACCTTCCGGTAATCAAATGAGGTCATCCTATATATCAATCTTCGTTTCCGGACCATTCCGGAAACCCTCGTGACGTCCGTGATCTCATCCGGGACTCCGAAAAACATTCGGTAACCAACCATATAACTCAAATACGCATAAAACAACGTCGAACCTTAAGTGTGCAGACCCTGCGGGTTCGAGAACTATGTAGACATGACCCGAGTGACTCCTCGGTCAATATCCAATAGCGGGACCTGGATGCCCATATTGGATCCCACATATTCTACGAAGATCTTATCGTTTGAACCTCAGTGCCAGGGATTCATATAATCCCGTATGTCATTCCCTTTGTCCTTCGGTATGTTACTTGCCCGAGATTCGATCGTCAGTATCCGCATACCTATTTCAATCTCGTTTACCGGAAAGTCTCTTTACTCGTTCCGTAATACAAGATCCCACAACTTACACTAAGTTACATTGCTTGCAAGGCTTGTGTGTGATGTTGTATTACCGAGTGGGCCCCAAGATACCTCTCCGTCATACGGAGTGACAAATCCCAGTCTCGATCCATACTAACTCAACGAACACCTTCGGAGATACCCGTAGAGCATCTTTATAGTCACTCAGTTACGTTGCGACGTTTGATACACACAAAGCATTCCTCCGGTGTCAGTGAGTTATATGATCTCATGGTCATAGGAACAAATACTTGACACACAGAAAACAGTAGCAGCAAAATGACATGATCCAGTTATCAAGCAACAACACCTTGTACATAGTCAGAAGACCCTGACTATCTTTGATCAACTGGCTAGCCAACTAGAGGCTTGCCAGGGACAGTGTTTTGTCTATGTATCCACACATGTATATAAGTCTTCATTCAATACAATTATAGCATGGATAATAAAAGATTATCTTGATACACGAATTATAATAATAACTATATTTAATATTGCCTCTATGGCATAATTCCAACAAGTACCCCCCGATACTATCCATAGTTTCATCAAAACAAGCAACCAACTCAACAAAAACAGAATATGTCAAAAACAGACCAGTCTTTAGAAATATGTATACTTCATATACTTCGGGTACCTCAACAATTTTGAAAAATTACGACTACCTGGGAAAAAGGCATATCAACCAGCATAAAAAATAATCAACTCAAAAGCTCTTTCTGAATAAAAATGAAAGATAATCTCGTGAGCGAAAAGTTTCTATCTTTTTCCAGTAGGACCAAACAACCATCACCAAGACTAGTCATAAAGGTTTTGCTTGGCTCAAACACAAAAGACACAATAATAACAGAATTATGATGGTGTGGACACAAAAAACAGAAATAAAATGATAAATTCATTGGGTTGCCTCCCAACAAGCGCTATTGTTTAACGCCCTTAGCTAGGCATTGGTAATTCAATGATGCTCACACAAAAGACAAGAATTGAAGCACAATGAGAGCATGATAAAGAATGTGAAAATCACATCTAAGTCTAACATACTTCCTATGCATAGGCATTTTATAGGAAAACAGATTGTCAAGACAACTAATAATTACCATATGCAAGTAAGAAGAAAGAGACAATATGAATCTCAACATAACGAGAGGTGATTTGGTAACATGAAAGTTTCTACCACAATATTTTCCTCTCTCATAGAAATTACATGTGGGATCATATTCAAATTCAACAATATAGCTATCACATAGGATATTATTTTCATGATCCACATGCATGCAAAGTTGACGCTCTTCAAAAATAGTGGGATTATCATCAACTAAAGTCATGACTTCTCCAAACCCACTTTCAATATTATTGCAAATATCATACTCATCTTGAGGCTTAAACAAATTTTCAAGATCAAAAGAAAAATCATTACCCCAATCATGATCATTGCAACAAGTAGTGGACATAGCAAAACTAGCATCCCCAAGCTTAGGGTTTTGCATATTTTTAGCATGATTGTTATTAATAGAATTGATAATGAAATCATTGCAATCATGCTTTTCATTCAAGGAGCCCTCGCGAATCACTTCAAAAATTTCTTCTTCATGCTTTTCAGATTCACGCATCTCAAGCAAAACCCCAAAGAGAAAGTTAAGTGCACTCAACTCACTAGCAATTGGATCAACATAATTGGATCTCTTAAAGAGATTAGCAAGTGGATGAGGATGCATATCAATAGATTTTCAGCAAGAGAATATGCAAGCATATTGAAGGCACATAGCACACAAGCAAAGGAAAGGAAAGTGAAAGAAAAGGGCGAACGAAAAAGGCAAACGAAAAAGGCAAATAGTTTTGTAAATTTTTGTTTTTCAGCAGCGGGGGAGAGGAAAACGAGAGGCAAAAAATTAAATGCAAGAGATGAGTTTGCGACACTTACTTGGATGAGTTCTTGACTTGATCCTCCCTGGCAACGGCGCCAGAAATCCTTCTGCTACTTCTCAAACAAGAGCGCCAGAAATTGGCACGTTGACGGAGATTTGGCTTGCGTTGGTTTTTCCCTTGAAGAGGAAAGGGTGATGCAGCATAGGAGCAGTAAGTATTTCCCTCAGTTTGAGAACCAAGGTATCAATCCAGTAGGAGAATCGTGTCAAGTCCAGAGTACCTGCGCAAACACAAAAGAGCTTGCACCCAACGCTATAAAGGGGTTGTCAATCCCTTCAAGATTGATTGCAAAGTGAGATCTGAAGGCGGAAAGTGCAACGAAGTAAAAGTGTAAGGCTGAATATATGGTGTGAAGTGGACCCGGGGGTCGTAGTGTTCACTAGAGGCTTCTCTCAAAATAGCAAATAATACGGTGGGTGAACAAATTACCGTCGAGCAATTGATAGAACCGTGCAAAGTCATGAAGATATCTAAGGCAATGATCATACATATAGGCATCACGTCTGAGACAAGTAGACCAATACTTTCTGCATCTACTACTATTACTCCACACATCGACCACTATCCAGCGTGCATCTAGTGTATTGAGTTCATGACGAACAGAGTAACGCTTTAAGCAAGATGACATGATGTAGAGGGATAAACTCAAACCAATGATGAAAACCGCATCTTTTTTAACCTTGATGGCAACAACACGATGCGTGCCTCGCTACCCCTTCTGTCACTGGGTGAGGTCACCGCACGGTATGAACCCAAAACCAAGCACTTCTCCCATTGCAAGAATCGTAGATCAAGTTGGCCAAACAAAACCCACAACTCGAGGAGAATTACAAGGATATGAAATCATGCATAAGAGAGATCAGAAGAAACTCAAATAAGATTCATAGATAATCTGATCATAAATCCACAATTCATCGGATCTCGACAAACACACCACAAATAAGATTACATCGGATAGATCTCCATGAAGATCATGTAGAACTTTGTATTGAAGATCCAAGAGAGAGAAGAAGCCATCTAGCTACTAGCTATGGACCCGAAGGTCTATGGTGAACTACTCACGCATCATCGGAGAGGTCATGGTGTTGATGAAGAAGCCCTCCGTATCCGAATCCCCCCTTCGGCAGGGCACCAGAACGTGCCCCAGGTCATGGTGTGGAGACAGAAGGTTGCGGCGGCGGAAAAGTATTTTCGTTGATCTCTTGATTTTTTTTGGGGGATTTTAGGGAATTTATAGGCGAAGGAGCTAGGGCACGGGAGGCCGAGGGAGCCCACAAGCCTGGGAGGCGCGCCCCCCTGGCCGCGCCATGGGGGCTTGTGGCCTCCCCCGGGACTCCCTGCCTTGGTTCCCAAGCTTTCTGCGTATCTTGTGTTCCGGGAAACATCTTTTCGAAAGTTTTATTCCGTTTGGACTCCGTTTAAAATCCTCCTATGAAAAGGGTCAAAAACACGGAAAAAACAGGAACTGGCACTTGGCATTGAGTTAATAAGTTAGTCCCAAAAAAGATACAAAAGGCATACAAAACATCTAAAGTTTGACAAGATAATAGAATGAAACCATCAAAAATTATAGATACGTTGGAGACGTATCAAGCGTCGCCGGCGTGCCTCCCCTGCTCTCTGTCCCGAGGTGGAAGACGACCCTGACAGGTGGGGCACACCTGTCGGTGGCTCTTCTCTCTCCCCCTCTCCCCTCTCTGTCGTTGATCGCAGGGGCCCGCGCGTCAGGTTTGAACTTGGCCGCGCGCGCGCCTGGGCTGGTTGGTTGGCTGGCTAGCTGGGCCCACAGGCCAAGCGTGGCGTGAGCCCCAACCTCTTTTTCTTTTTCTATTTAATCTAGTTTTCAAAGATTTTTATAAAAATTGTTATCCAATATATTTTTATTATTTTTCCACCATAATTTTTCTAATAATGAGTAGAATTTAATAGAGCCTTTGCACAAATTTTGAAGACAACTTTTCTGTTTTATAATAATTAAAAAGGCTATTTCGAATATTTTTGCTTCTGTTAAAATGATTTTGAAAATAATCCTTTCACTAAAACCAGAGAGAAATATTTTTAAAATAACAATATGGATTTATCAGAATAAAGCAACATTTTTGAAGTGAGTTTGTGATATGTTTTTGAGTGAGCTACTTATTACTTCTTGATTTATTACGATAATAGAAACCACATTTGACGAAGGAGTTGGACTTGAAGACCGCGAAGACCCCGGATACTTAGCTGATCAAGGCAAGCAGCCCTTTGACCATGTTTGAGCAAATATTATTTTGCATGCTAGTAGACAAAATATTTCCGTTGCATGTGATCATAAGTATTCGGTAGATCATCGATATGATGATTTCGATGGCTCCTCCGGAGCACTTGCATTTTGAGCATGATCCTACCACCTATGACGATCACACTAATACTATGTTGACAAGTAGAGCTAAGCATAGTAGAAGCATGAGCATGATGATGGTATATATAAAAGGTTTATGAAAACCCCGTCGGGTGCCACTAATGCCCGAGGGTGATGATGAGATAGCTGGCCACTTTTGGTGAAGTGGTGCACCGGGTATTTTGGTGTGAGTGGTTTCGAAAATGGGATTAGATTTATGATGTGTCGACCGTCCCAACCTTACATGTGCAACCACGTTACCCCTTTATGGGACGGGGCTTTGTTGATTACTCTGGTCGGTGCTAGCAAAGAGCCACATTACTAGTGGCGGCAGTGATGTGTGGTCACTCTCGTGACGGGGTCATTCTAGGTAGGGCGACTATGCCGTTTTTACGTGTTCCGGGCACACCGTTGGTCCCCGCATGGATGATACTGTCCAGAGTCAGTGCTCGTACGACGTACATCATGTGGGCTGGGTATCGAGTGGACCTCTTTGTCTAGTATCGTCGGGGGAAAGGCATTGATCGGGTACTTACCTCGGGTATGTCATATACCACGAGTCATGGATGACAAGGAGGTTTCCCGGAACTCGTGGGTACAGCGTACAAGCTCTGTAGAGTGTAAAACTATTCGAATAGCCGTGTCCACGGTCAAGGACAGTTGGTGCTCTACAGGTATCTCCGAGGGTGTTTGTTGAGTTGGCTTGGATCAAGACTGGGATTTGTCACTCCGTGTGACGGAGAGGTATCTCAGGGCCCACTCGGTAATACAACATCACAATAAGCCTTGGAAGCAATGTGACTAAAGAGTTAGTCACGGGATCTTGTATTACGGAACGAGTAGCACCGCAAGATATGATGGCATGAATGCAATATGTGTGCAACGACGGTCACGAGCACTTCAAAACATACAACCAACAAGAGAAAATGAAACTACACGAGATTCTAAGCAAGTTTCATGTAGGACATGATCACATCGGAGTTACGGATCAAAACTACGAGCAAAACAAGATATCACTACGATCTGCCAAAATCAGCCACTTAGCATTTACTACGCCCCACAACTACGGGCTACACAACTCCGATAAACTCGAGAAAGGCATGACACGAACGAGGGCAAGAAGCACTACTACAAACAACTAACAACAACTAGCATGGCATCATGGATCACTAGGGAAAGAAGACACAAAATGGCACCTCACACACTATTTCAGACTTAGTGAAAATTACACCTCATGAGAGTGCAGTTTTCGATCTGAAGCCAAATTGACAGCAGCAAAACCAATAGCTACATGACTCCAAATGGCATGAAAATTCACAGCATGCTAGAGAAACATAAGGGCAACAACTAACTCCATTGGACCAACCTCAAAACAGCTACAAATCAAAAGATAGAAGCAAAACAAAACAGCAACAAAATATAACAGATTCCAGACTTAGAAATATTTCAGCACCTCCAAATAAGCACTATTTCTAGCAACTTGAGAGCAAGCAAACAACACCTAAACATGCATTTCTATTGTGAACAAAAATACCTCGGGCTAGACTAAGCACCCAAGAACAACTCTCTAGTTGACAACTCCGTCAAACGAAGCACAAAATAAATCCTACGAAATAAACAAAAGGGCATCACGGCAAAATATCGCGTGAACTAACTTGCTCTAATGCTAAAACTAATTGCACAGAAAAATCCCATGGATTTTTCTACCCCAAAAACATATAAAATATATGAGGTTGCACAAAAATATAATGCCACACAAAAATGCGAGAAAAATAACCTATACATGGGAAAATGAACTAGCGGCAAATCCCTACACGTAAAAATACAAATGACCGCTCTAAAATACATGGAATAATGGTTCCTAAAACATGGACATCTAATCTACGGCATACGATCAATCCGGACTTGCGCGAAAAAATAACTACGGCGTCTATCCTATCTAGATAGCACGCTAATCTCTGCATTCGACACGTCAAACAACGTCAAATAATTATGCGAGTTGCAAATTCGGATTCTACGCGCAAAACTACACGATTTTCATATATTCCTCGCTGCGATCCGATATACGGAAAATTATCTACGGGCCATCTAATATATGCCTATTTTTCTGGAATTATAAATTCCTAAAACATCCTAAATCCCTAATGGGCCGAAAAGTGGACGCGAGATAACAAATCAGTACATGGGCGAAGAATAGTGGCTTGGGGGGTGCTCACCTTGAGCCTAGGGCATTGGCAGGCCTGGAGAGGAGGAGGCAGGCCGAGGCGCTGGCCTGGGCCTCGAGGCAGTTGCTGTTGGGCCTGGAGCGCTGCGCGATGGGAGGTCGGCCCAGGAGCGGGCTCCTCGTCATCCTCGATTGGGAGCGAGGCCGTGGCGGCGGCCGAGACTGGAACCGGCGAAGGCGGCGCCGCAGTGGCCGGGGACGACGCGAGGAGGCGGATCCGGCGGGGCGGCATCGGGTCCAGTGGCCGGCGCGACGACAGCGGCGGCTGCTCCGGCTAGAACCGAGGGCGGCGGCGGGCTACTCCGGCCGAAGTTGGCTGTGAGGAGATCCACGGCTCCGGCGGGGCGAGCTGCGGGGCGCGGGCTCTGGTGCACCCGGCGGGGAGGCAGGCGGCGGGGCCGAGCTGCGACGGCGCGCGTGAGGCGGCTAGCGGGGCTGCGTGCGGCGGCCGATGGTGGGGAGGCGAGGAGAGGCCTCGGTGGAGCTCGTGCGGGGCTCGGGAGGCGGCTAGGGAGATGTCGGGCGGCGGCGGCGGCGGATGGGCCTCGCCCGGGCCCGTGGTGGCTGGGGGAGGAGAGAGAGGCGGGGAAGGCTAGGGTTTGCTGCGCATGGATCCCGAGGCAGAGGAGGGGGCTGTCTAAAAAATATGATGGAGGGGCTATTTATAGAGAAAAGAGGGGCTTGGTTAACCGGAATCGCGTTCCGGATCCAACCGTGCGGTCGGATTCGGACGATTCCGCACGCGTGAATGGGTACGTGGCCATGTAGGGTGGTTTACCGGAGACGAGAGGGAGAATTGGCGGTAGGGGAACGAATTTTAAAACACCGACAAACGTCCGACGGTAGACCGAATACAGTGCCGCTACGGTAGACCGTTCGGGTACCAGACGGTCTCCGATCGCGACGAAATTCGACAGGAGGCCTAGCTAGAACTAATTACGACCGCATGCCAAGTTTCACCCCGATCAGAGAAAGTTTATGTTGGGGAACATCGCATGGGAAACAAAAAATTTCCTACGCGCAAGAAGACCTATCATGGTGATGTCCATCTACGAGAGGGGATGAGTGATCTACGTACCCTTGTAGACCGTACAGCAGAAGCGTTAGAGAACGCGGTTGATGTAGTGGAACGTCCTCACGTCCCTCGATCCGCCCCGCGAACAATCCCGCGATCAGTCCCACGATCTAGTACCGAACGGACGGCACCTCCGCGTTCAGCACACGTACAGCTCGACGATGATCTCGGCCTTCTTGATCCAGCAAGAGAGACGGAGAGGTAGAAGAGTTCTCCGGCAGCGTGACGGCGCTCCGGAGGTTGGTGATGACCTTGTCTCAGCAGGGCTCCGCCCGAGCTCCGCAGAAACACGATCTAGAGGAAAAACGGTGGAGGTATGTGGTCGGGCTGCCGTGGAAAAGTCGTCTCAAATCAGCCCCAATACCTCCGTATATATAGGTGGGAGGGAGGGGACCTTGCCTTGGGGCTCAAGGAGCCCCAAGGGGGTCGGCCGAGTCCAAGGGGGGAAGGCTCCCCCCCCCCAAACCGAGTTGGACTTGGTTTGGTGGGTGGGAGTCCTTCCCTTCCTTCCCACCTCCCTTTTTTTTCTTTCTCTTTGATTTTCTTTTGTATGGCGCATAGGGCCCTTTTGGGCTGTCCCACCAGCCCACTAAGGGCTGGTGCGCCACCCTCATGGCCTATGGGCTTCCCCGGGTTGGGTTGCCCCCCCCGGTGAACTTCCGGAACACATTCGTCATTCCCGGTACATTCCCGGTAACTCCGAAAACCTTCCGATAATCAAATGAGGTCATCCTATATATCAATCTTCATTTCCGGACCATTCTGGAAACCCTCGTGACGTCCGTGATCTCATCCGGGACTCCGAACAACATTCGGTAACCAACCATATAACTCAAATACGCATAAAACAACGTCGAACCTTAAATGTGCAGACCCTGCGGGTTCGAGAACTATGTAGACATGACCCGAGAGACTCCTTGGTCAATATCCAATAGCGGGACCTGGATGCCCATATTGGATCCTACATATTCTACGAAGATCTTATCGTTTGAACCTCAGTGCCAAGGATTCATATAATCCCGTATGTCATTCCCTTTGTCCTTCGGTATGTTACTTGCCCGAGATTCGATCGTCAGTATCCGCATACCTATTTCAATCTCGTTTACCGGCAAGTCTCTTTACTCGTTCCGTAATACAAGATCCCGCAACTTACACTAAGTCACATTGCTTGAAAGGCTTGTGTGTGATGTTGTATTACCGAGTGGGCCCCGAGATACCTCTCCGTCACACGGAGTGACAAATCCCAGTCTTGATTCATACTAACTCAACCAACACCTTCGGAGACACCTGTAGAGCATCTTTATAGTCACCCAGTTACGTTGCGACGTTTGATACACACAAAGCATTCCTCCGGTGTCAGTGAGTTATATGACCTCATGGTCATAGGAATAAATACTTGACACGCAGAAAACAGTAGCAACAAAATGACACGATCAACATGCTACGTCTATTAGTTTGGGTCTAGTCCATCACGTGATTCTCCTAATGACGTGATCCAGTTATCAAGCAACAACACCTTGTTCATATTCAGAAGACACTCACTATCTTTGATCAACTTGCTAGCCAACTAGAGGCTTGCTAGGGACGGTGTTTTGTCTATGTATCCACACATGTAAATGAGTCTTCATTCAATACAATTATAGCATGGATAATAAACGATTATCTTGATACAGGAATTATAATAATAACTATATTTATTATTGCCTCTAGGGCATAATTCCAACAGTCTCCCACTTGCACTAGAGTCAATAATCTAGCTCTGACATCATCATGTGAATTACATTGTAACAAATCTAACACCCATACAGTTCTGGTGTTGATCATACTTTGGCCGTGGAAGAGGTTTAGTCAGCGGGTCTGCTACATTCAGATCCGTGTGCACTTTGCATATATTTACGTCCTCTCCCTCGACGTAGTTGCGGATGAGGTTGAAGCGTCGTTTGATGTGTCTGGTCTTCTTGTGAAACCGTGGTTCCTTTGCTAAGGCAATGGCACCCGTGTTGTCACAGAACAAGGTTATTGGATTCAGTGCGCTTGGCCCCACTCCAAGATCCGTCATGAACTGCTTCATCCAGACACCCTCCTTGGCCGCCTCCGAGGCAGCCATGTACTCCGCTTGACATATAGAATCTGCTACGACGCTTTGCTTGGAACTGCACCAGCTTACCGCACCCCCATTAAGAATAAATACGTAGCAGGTTTGCGACTTAGAGTCATCCGGATCTGTGTCAAAGCTTGCATCGACGTATACACGAGAAACATCTTCTTAGTCCTTTTAAGGTATTTCAGGATATTCTTGACCGCTGTCCAGTGATCCACTCCTGGATTACTCTGGAACCTACCTGCCATACTTATGGCCAGGCTAACATCCGGTCTAGTGCACAACATTGCATACATGATAGAACCTATGGCTGAAGCATAGGTGACGGAGCGCATATGCTCTCTATATTCATCAGTTGCTGGGCACTGAGTCTGACTCAATCTCGTACCTTGTAGAACTGGCAAGAACCCTTTCTTGGACTGTTCCATTTTGAACCTCTTCAAAACTTTATCAAGGTATGTGCTTGGTGAAAGTCCTATCAGGCATTTTGATCTATCCCTATAGATCTTAACGCCTAGAATGTAAGCAGCTTCTCCTAGGTCCTTCATAGAGAAACTTTTATTCAAGTAACCCTTTATGCTCTCCAAAAACTCTACGTTGTTTCCAATCAGTAATATGTCATCCACATATAATATTAGAAACGCCACAGAGCTCCCACTCACTTTCTTGTAAATACAAGATTCTCCAACCACTTGTATAAACCCAAATGCTTTGATCACCTCATCAAAACGTTTGTTCCAACTTCGAGATGCTTGCACCAGTCCATAAATGGATCGTTGGAGCTTGCACACCTTGTTAGCATTCTTAGGATCGACAAAACCTTCGGGTTGTATCATATACAACTCTTCCTTAAGGAAACCGTTAAGGAACGCTGTTTTGACATCCATCTGCCAGATTTCATAATCGAAAAATGCAGCTATTGCTAACATGATTCTGACGGACTTAAGCATCACTACGGGTGAGAATGTTTCATCGTAGTCAACTCCTTGAACTTGTGAAAAACCTTTTGCCACAAGTCGAGCTTTATAAACGGTCACATTGCCGTCAGCGTCCGTCTTCGTCTTAAAGATCCATTTGTTCTGAATAGCCTTGCGGTTCTGAGGTAGTACCTCCGACGTCCATACTTTGTTCTCATACATGGATCCTATCTCGGACTTCATGGCTTCTAGCCATTTGTTGGAATCTGGGCCCACCATTGCTTCTTCATAATTTGCAGGTTCATTGTTGTCTAACAACATGATTGATAAGACGGGATTTCTGTACCACTCTGGAGAAGCACGTGGTCTCGTCGATCTGCGTGGTTCGACAAAAACTTGAACTGGAGTTTCATGATCATCATCATTAACTTCCTCCTCAACCGGCGTCGCAACGACAGAGGTTTCCCCTTGCCCTGCGCCACCATCCAGAGGGATGAGAGGTTTGACAACCTCGTCAAGTTCTATCTTCCTCCCACTCAATTCTCTCGAGAGAAACTCCTTCTCGAGAAAAGCTCCGTTTTTAGCAACAAACACTTTGCCCTCGGATTTAAGATAGAAGGTGTGCCCAACTGTCTCTTTTGGGTAACCTATGAAGACACACTTTTCCGCTTTGGGTTCCAGCTTTTCAGGCTGAAGCTTTTTGACATAAGCATCACATCCCCAAACTTTAAGAAACGACAACTTTGGCCTTTTGCCATACCACAGTTCGTATGGTGTCGTCTCAAGGATTTTGATGGTGCCCTATTTAAAGTGAATGCAGTTGTTTCTAATGCATAACCCCAAAAGGATAACGGCAAATCGGTAAGAGACATCATAGATCGCACCATCTCTAATAAAGTACGATTACGACGTTCGGACACACCATTACGCTGTGGTGTTCCAGGCGGTGTTAACTGTGAAACAATTCCACATTGTTTTAAGTGAGAACCAAACTCGAAACTCAGTTATTCACCCCCACGATCAGACCGTAGGAATTTGATCTTCTTGCTATGATGATTTTCCACTTCACTCTGAAATTGCTTGAACTTTTCAAATGTTTCAGACTTGTGCTTCATCAAGTAGACATAACCATATCTACTCAAATCATCAGTGAAGGTGAGAAAATAACGATATCCGCCGCGTGCCTCCACACTCATCGGACCACACACATCGGTATGTATGATTTCCAACAAGTCACTTGCACGCTCCATTGTTCCGGAGAACGGAGTCTTAGTCATCTTGCCCATGAGGCATGGTTCGCACGTGTCAAGTGAATCAAAGTCAAGTGACTCTAAAAGTCCATCAGCATGGAGTTTCTTCATGCGCTTTACACCAATATGACCTAAGCGGCAGTGCCACAAAAATATGGCGCTATCATTGTTAACTCTAACTCTTTTGGTCTCAATGTTATGTATATGCGTATCGCTATCAAGATTCAATATGAACAATCCTCTCACATTCGGTGCATGACCATAAAAGATGTTACTCATAGAAATAGAACAACCATTATTCTCTGACTTAAAAGAGTAACCGTCTCGCAATAAACAAGATCCAGATATAATGTTCATGCTCAATGCAGGCACTAAATAACAATGATTTAAGTTCATCACTAATCCTGATGGTAACTGAAGTGACACTGTGCCGACGGCGATTGCATCAACCTTGGAACCATTTCCTACGCGCATCGTCACTTCATCTTTCGCCAGCCTTCATCTATTCCGCAGTTCCTGTTTCAAGTTGCAAATATGAGCAACAGAACCGGTATCGAATACCCAGGCACTACTACGAGAGCCGGTTAAGTACACATCAATAACATGTATATCAAATATACCTGATTTTTCTTTGGCCGCCTTCTTATCAGCCAGATACTTGGGGCAATTGCGCTTCCAGTGACCCATACCCTTGCAATAGTAACACTCCGTTTCAGGCTTAGGTCCAGCTTTGGGTTTCTTCATCGGATTGGCAACAGGCTTGCCACTCTTCTTCGAATTACCCTTCTTGCCTTTGTCGTTTCTCTTGAAACTAGTGGTCTTATTCACCATCAACACTTCATGCTCTTTACGGAGTTCAGACTCTGCGACTTTCAGCATCGCAAACAACTCGCCGGGAGAGTTGTTCATCCCTTGCATGTTGTAGTTCAACACAAAGCCTTTATAGCTTGGTGACAGTGATTGAAGGATTCTATCAGTGATAGCCTCTTGCGGGAGTTCAATCCCCAGCTCAGCTAGACGGTTTGAGTACCCAGACATTTTGAGCACATGTTCACTGACAGACGAGTTTTCCTCCATCTTGCAAGCATAGAATTTATCGGAGGTCTCATACCTCTCAATCGGGCGTTCTTCTGAAAGATAAACTTCAACTCTTGGAACATCTCAAATGCTCCATGACGCTCAAAGCGACGTTGAAGTCCCGGTTCTAAGCCATACAAGACTGCACATTGAACTATTGAGTAGTCCTCCTTACGTGCTAACCAAGCGTTCTTAACATCCTGATCAGCCGTAGCGGGTGGTTCATCTCCTAGCGCAGCATTAAGGACATAATCCTTCTTCCCAGCTTGTAAGATTAGCTTAAGATTACGAGCCCAGTCTACAAAGTTGCTTCCATCATCTTTCAACTTAGCTTTCTCTAGGAACGTATTAAAATCCAGGATGACTGTTGCGTGAGCCATGATCTACAACACAAATATATTCAAAGTGGACTTAGACTATGTTCAAGATAATTAGAGTTTAACTTAATCAAATTATTCGCTAAACTCCCACTCAAAAAGTACATCTCTCTAGTCATTTGAGTGGTTCATGATCCACTTACACTAGCTCAAGTCCGATCATCACGTGAGTTGAGCATAGTTTCAATGGTAAGCATCCCTATGCTAATCATATCATCTATATGATTCATGATCGACCTTTCGGTCTCATGTGTTCCGAGGCCATGTCTGCACATGCTAGGCTCGTCAAGCTTAACCCGAGTGTTCCGCGTGCGCAACTGTTTTGCACCCGTTGTATGTGAACGTTGAGTCTATCACACCCGATCATCACGTGGTGTCTCGAAACGACGAACTGTAGCAACGGTGCACAGTCGGGGAGAACACAATTTCGTCTTGAAATTTTAGTGGGAGATCACCTCATAATGCTACCGTCGTTCTAAGGAAAACAAGGTGCATAAAAGGATTAACATCACATGCAATTCATAAGTGACATGATATGGCCATCATCACGTGCTTCTTGATCTCCATCACCAAAGCACCGGCACGATCTTCTTGTCACCGGCGCCACACCACGATCTCCATCAACGTGTTGCCATCGGGGTTGTCGTGCTACTCATGCTATTACTACTAAAGCTACATCCTAGCAAAATAGTGAACGCATCTGCAAGCACAAACGTTAGTATAAAGACAATCCTATGGCTCCTGCCGGTTGCCGTACCATCGACGTGCAAGTCGATATTTTCTAGTACAACATGATCATCTCATACATCCAATATATCACATCACATCGTTGGCCATATCACATCACAAGCATACCCTGCAAAAACAAGTTAGACGTCCTCTTATTTTTTTGTTGCATGTTTTACGTGGTGACCATGGGTATCTAGTAGGATCGCATCTTACTTACGCAAACACCACAACGGAGATATATGAGTTGCTATTTAACCTCATCCAAGGACCTCCTCGGTCAAATCCGATTCAACTAAAGTTGGAGAAACCGACACTTGCGAGTCATCTTTGAGCAACGGGGTTACTCGTAGCGATGAAACCAGTCTCTCGTAAGCGTACGAGTAATGTCGGTCCAAGCCGCTTCAATCCAACAATACCGCGGAATCAAGAAAAGACTAAGGAGGGCAGCAAAACGCACATCACCGCCCACAAAAACTTTTGTGTTCTACTCGAGAAGACATCTACGCATGAACCTAGCTCATGATGCCACTGTTGGGGAACGTCGCATGGGAAACAAAAAATTTCCTACGCGCGCGAAGACCTATCATGGTGATGTCCATCTACGAGAGGGGATGAGTGATCTAAGTACCCTTATAGACCGTACAGCAGAAGCGTTAGAGAACGCGGTTGATGTAGTGGAACGTCCTCACGTCCCTCGATCCGCCCCGCGAACAATCCCGCGATCAGTCCCACGATCTAGTACCGAACGGACGGCACCTCCGCGTTTAGCACACGTACAGCTCGACGATGATCTCGGCCTTCTTGATCCAGCAAGAGAGACGGAGAGGTAGAAGAGTTCTCCGGCAGCGTGACGGCGCTCCGGAGGTTGGTGATGACCTTGTCTCAGCAGGGCTCCGCCCGAGCTCCGCAGAAACGCGATCTAGAGGAAAAACGGTGGAGGTATGTGGTCGGGCTGCCGTGGAAAAGTCGTCTCAAATCAGCCCCAATACCTCCGTATATATAGGTGGGAGGGAGGGGACCTTGCCTTGGGGCTCAAGGAGCCCCAAGGGGGTCGGCCGAGTCCAAGGGGGGAAGGCTCCCCCCCAAACCGAGTTGGACTTGGTTTGGTGGGTGGGAGTCCTTCCCTTCCTTCCCACCTCCCTTTTTTTTTCTTTCTCTTTGATTTTCTTTTGTATGGCGCATAGGGCCCTTTTGGGCTGTCCCATCAGCCCACTAAGGGCTGGTGCGCCACCCTCATGGCCTATGGGCTTCCCCGGGGTGGGTTGCCCCCCCCCCCGGTGAACTTCCGGAACCCATTCGTCATTCCCGGTACATTCCCGGTAACTCCGAAAACCTTCTGGTAATCAAATGAGGTCATCCTATATATCTATATTCGTTTCCGGACCACTCCGGAAACCCTCGTGACGTCCGTGATCTCATCCGGGACTCCGAAAAACATTCGGTAACCAACCATATAACTCAAATACGCATAAAACAACGTCGAACCTTAAGTGTGCACACCCTGCGGGTTCGAGAACTATGTAGACATGACCCGAGAGACTCCTTGGTCAATATCCAATAGCGGGACCTAGATGCCCATATTGGATCCTACATATTCTACGAAGATCTTATCGTTTGAACCTCAGTGCCAAGGATTCATATAATCCCGTATGTCATTCCCTTTGTCCTTCGGTATGTTACTTGCCCGAGATTTGATCGTCAGTATCAATATACCTATTTCAATCTCGTTTACCGGCAAGTCTCTTTACTCGTTCCGTAATACAAGATCCCGCAACTTACACTAAGTCACATTGCTTGCAAGGCTTGTGTGTGATGTTGTATTACCGAGTGGGCCCCGAGATACCTCTCCGTCACACGGAGTGACAAATCCCAGTCTTGATTCATACTAACTCAACCAACACCTTCGGAGACACCTGTAGAGCATCTTTATAGTCACCCAGTTACGTTGAGACGTTTGATACACACAAAGCATTCCTCCGGTGTCAGTGAGTTATATGACCTCATGGTCATAGGAATAAATACTTGACCCGCAGAAAACAGTAGCAACAAAATGACACGATCAACATGCTACGTCTATTAGTTTGGGTCTAGTCCATCACGTGATTCTCCTAATGACGTGATCCAGTTATCAAGCAACAACACCTTGTTCATAATCAGAAGACACTCACTATCTTTGATCAACTGACTAGCCAACTAGAGGCTTGCTAGGGACGGTGTTTTGTCTATGTATCCACACATGTAAATGAGTCTTCATTCAATACAATTATAGCATGGATAATAAACGATTATCTTGATACAGGAATTATAATAATAACTATATTTATTATTGCCTCTAGGGCATAATTCCAACAGTTTACGCACACTTTTAAAAACAGGGATTGATGATGCCGTGGGCGCGTGCGAGTGCGGTCGGGCTCAGAACGGACAACGACGAGAACCGGCAACTACTAACGGATGCAAGTTTTGAAAACTGGCGGCAACGGAGATGCCGATGCAATGCAGATGATGCGCATGATGCGATGATGATGCGACAAAAGAAAATAGACACACGACGAAAACGGAAAGAAATGGGGAATCTTCTGGAACGTCGGCATCGGGCTGTCACAACTCTCCTACACTACAAGAGGATCTCGCCCCGAGATCCTAGAATGAAAGGGGGAGAGGATGAGAAAGCAAGAGGTAAAAACTTAATTGCTTCTTTGACAAACTAGTGAAACCAACGATCCTTGAAGGTTGCAAAGAGATGAGAAATGATATGAGAAAGAAGCAAGAATTCACGTAAAATTTCGGCAGCACTTCGGTAGGAAAATGGGACCAAAAATTCGATAAGAAGAGAGAATTAGACAAAATACATAACAAACAACTAAATAGAGCAAGGGAACACCACGATCTTGATAGAACAACATAATAGACCCAAAAGAGCAACATCACAAGCCTCAGGAACAATAGAATAGGAACTAGCTCAAGCGGAAGAAGAGAATGAAGAAAAGAATGACAACTATCATCACAATAGAATTGAAGAGCCTCTGGACAGAGAATTGACAGAGTAGTTGGAAAATCAACAACGAAAGAACAAGATAGTAGTGGGCTTATGAAAATCATCTCAACAAATATGAGGTGACAAACAACCACTAAAAGAAACAAGGATAGATTGGGAGCAACAAGATAAGAACAATTCTTACACCAAAAGGATACATTGAGAACTTGGATTAATGACAAGCACCATGATAGCAACAATCCATAGGAAAAGCTTTAGGTGAAATCCAAACCAAGATACTCAAAGAAGAAATCATGGGTTGAAAATATCTCATGATCATAGAATTGGTGGGTTTAATTATCTCATACTTGAATGGAAGTCTCTTCGAGGCTCCTACACTAACAAGAATGCTATAATACCACCTCAAAGGATAAAGGAATAACAAATGCACTTGGAAATGCAAGAGAAGAAAAATTTGATGTTCTCCAATAAGAATCTTGAAGAAAACTTGAGAATGAATTGATATGATGATGAACCGCCATGAAGGACCTCCGTATGAATGATGCAACGATATGAAGGTAGAAAAGAATAAGATTATGACCTTGCCAAGATTTAGATGAAGCATCACAAAGAGATACTTAAAAGAACTTAGAACTCCGGAAAAGAAAGATAAGCACTTGAGAAAAGAATCGATATCCACTTATTCTTCTTGAAATGATTGAGGAGAGACATGAGCACAAACTATAAGAAATCTTGAAAGAGGCACCGGTGACAATTGAAATGAATGAGGCAACCATCAATGAATGGAAATACATTAGGATGAAGAGATCATGAGCCACCTGAGAGAAATCCAGAACAAGGCACCGGATAATCGAGAGACGAACGAAGAGACAACAATTGAGAAGAATTAGAGAACGAAAGCTGAAAGCTGAGAACGAAGAAGTCTTCTGAAATGATGGCCTTCGGAGGATCGAGAAATAAAAACAACTCAGAAATGCACCGGATAGCAAGAAAGGGATACTCATGATTGGAACAATTAAGATGATGGCACCAAGCTGATATGATTAATCTCCAAGAGAATGAACCAAGATTGAGAAAAATACTCCTTCGGTCTTGAAGCTGAAAATGACGAGGAGAACACCACCAAGAATAACGAGACACTCCGAAATAATGAAGAATGAAAGGTTGAGCCAAATATAAGAATTAATTCAAATAGATCTTGACGAAGGGATAAGACTGATGGAAATCATACTTACGTCATAGTTGAAAAGAATTAATGATCTTCGGGCAAGGATTAAAAGAGCCAGGAAAGATCCTGGGAAAGAACCTGTGGGTTATGGGCCCACTCGAAGAAACCATCGTTGAAAAGATTGCTAGAAAGAGAGATATTGCATCAGTATAAATGAAAACTAGATGAGGTTGAGCACCTCGAAATAATTAAAGAATTGAAAACAAGAAACTCTGAGACATCTTCAACGCTCCGGATGGAATAGAGATAATTAAATAACAAGAAGACTGATAAGAATTTCCAACATGGAAAAATTATAAGGATGAAAAGGATATGATGAACACGGACAACTGAATTAAATTCACCCGTAAGGATGACAAGAATGAATAACGATGAACATGAAGCTCCTGAGAATCTTCACAATGGATCACCGAGTAAGAGAGAAAAGAACAGACAGCGGAAGCACAATGAAAAGAAAACTCTTGGATGGAAATTGAAACACTGAGAACAAGGGCGGGAGGGTGGGGAAAACAAAGACAACTTGGGACAGATGAGAAAAACTTCGGAAAGAAATGAGAGATTGATCTTGCAAAAATTGGAGAGGATTGAATCCACTTGGAGAGAAACACACCTGTTGGACAAGAATTAACATGACGACTCCGGTTGACAAGAATTGATATGACAATTTGAATGAACAAAAGAATTTGCATTCTCACATAAAAATATGAGAACACTTGACATCGAAGCAACACGAATTACCATATTCCAACAAAACAAAGGATGAGGCTTATGAAACAAGCCAGAACAAACTCATGAGAAAGATTTCGTCCGATATTTTCGTGGATAGGAATCCACTAGATGTCGAACCCCAACCTAACATCATGCATTTGTTAGAAGATTATCCTATAAGTAACTACTTGAATTCCCACCTATGAATTCCCGAAATATCTGGTCATGCAATCTGGTACACGGATACAAGGAGTAATAATCACACAACTCCTATACTAACCTGTCACCTGTATCAAATCCGTCAACACAGAACCAGAATCTCGGACCTTCATCTACAACAGACCCTCATGATCACAACGATACAAAGTATGGCAGTACTCCCGAACAATCTGCACTAGTACTGGGACATTGGGGTTATCTTGCCACTACTAGTATTGAAGCAATTAAGAACATCCTTCGTTCTGAGATACTAAGAAATCTGAATGATAACGATGTGCTCGAGAATCCCCTGGAGCTCAACTCCCCTGAAACTCAAAGCAGATAGGAGGCACCAAGACAGAACTCCGTCACATCGGCATCATATAGATTCCAAAAATATCCGCGTGATCCTAAAATTTTTTTTGAGTGAGAAGAGGAGTAGAATTAAATTATTACGTCAAGATTCCTCACGAGAGCATAGAAGAGGAGAAAAAAGAATCCTACTCTCCGATATATAACTAGACTCAAAGTAGTTTTTCACTAGAGTCGACTCGGCCAAGTTCGATCAATCAAGGGGGGCTCCTAGGTCGGTACTGCTCTGATACCAACTTGTCACGCCCAAGATGCGACCCTATCCTCAATTTGCCATGAAGGCCTCGTCAGGGATAGAAGTGCATCTTGTCGTGTCGCAAGAATGGATATCGTTACAAGTACATGTACTGAAAAGAAGAGGTATATAATAGAATTGGCTTACACTCGCCACAAGCTACATCAGAGTCACATCAGTACATTACATTATCATCAAGAGTAAGAGCAGGGTCCGACTACGGACAAAAACAAACGACAAAAGAAGAACGACGTCCATCCTTGCTATCCCAGGCTGCCGGCCTGGGACCCATCCTAGATCGATGATGAAGAAGAAGAAGGAGCAACTCCAAATGAACAATCAACGCGCTCGCGTCAAGTAACCTTTACCTGTACCTGCAACTGGTGTTGTAGTAATCTGTGAGCCACGGGGGACTCAACAAACTCATTTCCAAAGGTAACAAGACTAGCAAAGCTTAATGGGTGAGGCATGGTTAAGTGGTGAGGTTGCAGCAGCGGCTAAGCATATATTTGTTGGCTAAACTTACGAGTACAAGAAATAAGAGGGGGAAGATCTACGCATAGCGGACGTGAACTACAAATGATCAAATGAATGATCATGAACACCTACCTACATCAGACATAACCCCACCGTGTCCTCGATCGGAGAAGGAACTCACGAAAGAGACAGACACAGTTACGCACACAGTTGGCATATTTTAATTAATTAACTTCAAGTTATCTAGAACCAGTGTTAAACAAAGTTTCCACGTTGCCACATAACCGTGGGCACGGCTTTCCAAAAATATTTAACCCTGCAGGGGTGCTCCCACTAGTCCATCACAAATTACCACAAGCCGCATAGAAATCCTCAATCACGAAGCTCGCGATCTCGTCGGATTCCCTAGTGGAAAACCTCAACTCTGAGATTACCCAAAGCATCACCTGAATCCTGATGCACAAGATATCTCGTCAAAGGTAAAACTAATCCACCAAGGCCACCCGGTCTGTCGACGAACCCGATAGGAGCCGTGTATCTCGTTCTCAGGACACACCGTCTATGCATAGTGGACGGTAGCCAAACCTCGAGTTGCCCCGAGGTGGCACCGCCGACTGCTAGGTGGGTGGACCAACACTCATGCGGAGCACTGGCCCGGGAGGTTGATTAAATTATCCTCGGGGTCCAAAAAGTCCCTATGCAATTTTATTAGGTTATTAGGCAAATGTAGTACCAATGTTGGGCCTTGCCAGACCAGCTTTAATCTAAAACGACTTATCAAGGGGGTCCCCATAACAACCCCGATCGTGTTAGGAGCGCTCAATTATGGAACATAACACCGGTAGACGAAAACTAAGGGGGCAAAGGTGGAACAAAACACCAGGCTAGAAAGGCCGAGCCTTCCACCTTTTACCAAGTATATAGGGGCATTAAATTAAATAGCATTTAATATGGTGATATGACAAGGAACCCATGCTTTCACATGGAAGCATCTGCACCTGCAACTAGCAACGCTAACACAGGGTTAAGCAAGCGGTAACATAGCCAATGAGTGGTTTGCTAGGTTGAACAGGTTGAAGGTTTCGTGGCATAGTTGAGAGGCTGGTATTTAACATGTGGTAGGCAACGAGACATAACGATAGAAGCGGTAAAATTAGCATGGCAATGATAGTAATGGTATCTGGGGAAATGATCATCTTGCCTGAGATCCCGCTTGGAAGAAGAATGCCTCCGTGAAGCAGACGAACCGACATAGTCGAACGGGTCCTCGCATCCGACACGCTTGCGGAACTCTATCGAGACGTGGAAAACCGGAAACAAGCATCAACACACGGCATTCACCACACGATGCACAACACATATGATGCATGAGCAGCTGAATACATGCAAGACATGGCATGACAATTCACGTCAAACAAACACTACACATTAAGTGAAGTTCAATATGCAACGGGTTGCATATTGACGAAACTCCACATATGAATTATTTAGTTCTATCCCAATTATATACACGACAATATTAATGTTTTCAAACATGCAAGAGGTGAAGCGGAAATTAAACTACCTATCTAGACATTTTAAATGAGGTCGGAAATGACATATAGCACCTCCGGAACGACCTCACATGTTAATTTACAATTCTGTCCAGATCTGAACTAACACATTTAATTGGTTGATAAACAGCAAAACAAATAGGTTCACGTGATTCTACGCGTCATTTCAAGCAATCTACACATAAAGAACATCTCCAACGGAGCTACGGATCAAAAGATACAAGCACCGCAAGATATGATGGCATGAATGCAATATGTGTGCAACGACGGTCACGAGCACTTCAAAACATACAACCAGCAAGAGAAAATGACACTACACGAGATTCTAAGCAAGTTTCATGTAGGACACGATCACATCGGAGCTACAGATCAAAACTACGAGCAAAACAAGATATCACTACGATCTGCCAAAATTAGCCACTTAGCATTTACTACGCCCCACAACTACGGGCTACAGAACTCCGATAAACTCGAGCAAGGCATGACACGAACGAGGGCAAGAAGCACTACTACAAACAACTAACAACAACTAGCATGTCATCATGGATCACTAGGGAAAGAAGACACAAAATGGCACCTCACACACTATTTCAGACTTAGTGAAAATTACACCTCCTGAGAGTGCAATTTTCGATCTGAAGCCAAATTGACAGCAGCAAAACCAATAGCTACAGGACTCCAAATGGCATTAAAATTCACAGCATGCTAGAGAAACATAAGGGCTACAACTAACTCCATTGGACCAACCTCAAAAGAGCTACAGATCAAAAGATACAAGCAAAATAGCAACAAAATATAACAGATTCCACACTTAGAAATATTTCAGCACCTCCAAATAAGCACTATTTCTAGCAACTTGAGAGCAAGCAAACAACACCTAAACATGCATTTCTATTGTGAACAAAAATACTCGGGGCTAGACTAAACACCCAAGAACAACTCTCTAGTTGACAACTCCGTCAAACGAAGCACGGAATAAATCCTACGAAATAAACAAAAGGGCATCACGGCAAAATATCGCATGAACTAACTTGCTCTAATGCTAAAACTAATTGCACAGAAAAATCCCATGGATTTTTCTACCCCGAAAGCATATAAAATATGTGGGGTTGCACAACAATATAATGCCACACGAAAATGCGAGAAAAATAACCTATACACGGGAAAATAAACTAGCGGCAAATCCCTACACGTAAAAATACAAATGACCGCACTAAAATACATGGAATAATGGTTCCTAAAACATGAACATTTAATCTACGGTATACGATAAATCCGGACTTGCGCGAAAAATAACTACGACGTCTATCCTATCTAGACAGCACGCTAATCTATACATTCGACACGTCAAACAACGTCAAATAATTATGCGAGTTGCAAATTCGGATTCTACGCGCAAAACTACACGATTTTCATATATTGCTCGCTGCGATCTGATATACGGAAAATAATCTACGGGTGATCTAATATATGCCTATTTTTTTGGAATTATAAATTCCTAAAACATCATAAATCCTTAATGGGCCGAACAGTGGATGCGAGATAACAAATCAGTACATGGGTGAAGAATAGTGGCTTGAGGGGTGCTCACCTTGAGCCTAGGGCGTTGGCAGGCCTGGAGAGGAGGAGGCAGGCCGAGGCGCTGGTCTGGGCCTCGGGGTAGTTGCTGCCTGGCCTGGGGCGCTGCGCGACGAGAGGCCGGCCCAGGAGCGGGCTCCTCGTCGTCCTTGATCAGGAGCGAGGCCGTGGCGGCGGCCGGGACTGGAACCGGCGAAGGCGGCGCCGCAGGTGGCCGGGGACGACACGAGGAGGCGGATCCGGAGGGGCACGATCGGGTCCGGTGGCCGGCGCGACGACGGCGGCGGCTGCTCCGGCTGGAACCGAGGGCGGCAGCGGGCTACTCCGGCCAAAGTTGGTTGCGAGGAGATCCATGGCTCCGGCGGGGCGAGCTGCGGGGCGCGGGCTCTGGCGCACCCGGCGGGGAGGCAAGGCGGCGGGGCCGAGCTGCGACGGCGCGCGTGAGGCGGCTAGCGGGGCTGCCCGCGGAGGCCGGTGGTGGGGAGGCGAGGAGAGGCCTCGGTGGAGCTCGTGCGGGGCTCGGGAGGCGGCCAGGGAGACGCTGGGCGGCGGCGGCGGCGGATGGGGCTCGCCCGGGCCCGATCTGGGGTCGGCGGGCCCGTGGCGGCTGGGGGAGGAGAGAGAGGTGGGGAAGGCTAGGGTTTGCTGCGCACAGATCCCGAGGCAGAGGAGGGGGCTGTCTAAAAAAATATGATGGAGGGGGTATTTATAGAGAAAAGAGGGGCTCGGTTAACCGGAATCGCATTCCGGATCCAACCGTGCGGTCGGATTGGGACGATTCTGCACGCGGGAATGGGTATGTGGCCGTGTAGGGTGGTTTACCGGAGACGAGAGGGAGAACCGGCGGCGCGACAACGAATTTTAAAACACCGACAGACGTCCGACGGTAGATCGAATACGGTGCCGCTACGGTCGACCGTTCGGGTACCAGACGGTCTCCGATCGCGACGAAATTCGACAGGCGGCCTAGCTAGAACTAATTACGATCGCATGCCAAGTTTCACCCTGATTAGAGAAAGTTTTACGCACACTTTTAAAAACAGGGATTGACGATGCCGCGGGCGCGTGCGAGTGCGGTCGGGCTCAGAACGGACAACGACGAGAACCGGCAACTACTAACGGATGCAAGTTTTGAAAACTGGCCGCAACGGAGATGCCGATGCAATGCAGATGATGCGCATGATGCGATGATGAGGCGACAAAAGAAAATAGACACACGACGAAAACGGAAAGAAATGGGGAATCTTCTGGAACGTCGGCATCGGGCTGTCACACGATGACAACCGAAGCTAGAAGATCCCGAATCACGCTTGTCCTCGACTATTAGGCACTAGTTCACGGGATGCCAAACTAGGGGCCTGTTAGGCCACCTCCTAGAGAACAATGTAAACGTCAAGACTCTCCCGTGAAAGTGCGTTATATCGACTAGAGGGAGAGTGAATATGCAATTTTTACAAATTCATCACTAAGGAAATTTCTAGTCAGGAAAGTCCTGAGTAACTCAAACTCCTCAGCGAGTTATAGAGTATGTGTACACTTATAAACTTATCAGTCTCTCAATCAAGCCTTCAATCCACCAAAATCACTAAGGGGCACTAGATGTACTTACACCCCCTCTTAATAAAGGAAACCTCTCGAGACTTGGGGTGTACCCCAAGGATGTTGAAAGTGCGTTATATCGACTAGAGGGGGTGAATAGGAGATTTTTAGAATTTCATCAATGAGGAAATTCATTTTGAGGAAATTCCTCACTGATGACTAACTTGTAGCGGAAAAAACAAAGAATCAGGGGTGCAAAGTATCACTACAACAGTTTTCAAGATGAGGAATATGAAAAGCAGTTTGCACAGTACGCAGGCACAGAGAAAGTAGGTGAGGATTAACTCGCGTGAAGAATTTGAGGTTGAGGAATTTCAGAGAAAGTCTTCGGCAAATTCTTCAAAAAGTGACAAAGAAAATCTTCAACATACAATATTAAGGAATTGAAAGAGTTGAAGAAATAGAACCCGTATCACAGTGAAGACATTGGTTGATGACCCAGTTCCAACTGCTGTGACAGTTGTACGTCTGGTTTGGAGCGGCTTGGTATTGAAACCAAAAGACACACAGTCCCAGGACACACAGTCCCTACCGTATTCTCCTTGAGCTAAGGACACACAGTCCTCGCCCAACACTCGTGGTAAGTCTTCAGGGCAGACTTCCAAACCCTCACAAACTTGGTCACCCGGCGATCCACAATTGACTGCTGGATTGCTCTAGACCACGACACCTAACCATCTGGAGGATGCACAGTCCTCAAAGGTAAAAGGCTTCAGTCCCACACAGGAACAAATTCTTCAGTGACGCTGAATCACTTGGTTCTGGTTTGTGGTTTGGTGTTTGGGGGTATTTCCTCACTGATGATTTACTCTCGAAGACTCTAAGGAATTTGGGTTGCTCTAAATGACATGTGTCAGTTTCTCACGGAGCAGCCAACCAGCTAATGGTTGTGGGGGCGGCTATTTATAGCTTGGGAGCATCCCGACATGATTTGACATTAATGCCCTTAAATAATATGACCGTTGGTGTGGATAAGATCGGTGATGTGGCGCGAATTGCGGCAATGGTCGGGACCCTCAACTGTGAGAGTCCTCATGCCTCTCATATTCCTCACTTGAGGATTTTGGTAGGATTAGGCTTGGGTTGAGCATCACGAGGAAATTCATTCTGAAGTGTTACCTCTACCCCCTTTAACAGTACGATGTTCCTATGACTCAAGAGTGAAGAAAATGAAACAAAAAGAATAAATCTTCACGCTTCAAAGTCTTCGAATTGTTTTTCTTCAGGACACATCGAATTCCTCATCTTCAATATCTTCATGAGGAATATCATTTTCATCGCAATTTCTTCGCGATCAAAGTCTTCAGCACAAAACCAAATTCTTCAGCCGAAGATATACATTTTTAGGGGTCAATATTCATCGAATATTTCAAACTCCTCAGCCAATTATAGATCTCGTGTACACTCATGAACACATTAGATACTTAACCTATAAGTCTTAAAACCACCAAAATCACTAAGGGGCACTAGATGCACTTACAATCTCCCCCTTTTTGGTGGTTGATGACAATTAGGTTTAGTCTTCAACGGGGATAAAAATATGAAGTGTAAGTACTCATTTTGAGGAATTTGAAATCAAGATACAGAGAGACTCCCCCTGAAGATGTGCATTTCTTGAGGATTTTGCTATTCATAGCAAATGCACATTGATGATTTATATCATGGAGATCTCCCCCTGAGTCTTGTAAATCATGCATACATATGACATATAATATGAAGAATTTGAGAATGCATGATGAGAAATGGTATCTGATGAATTTCAGCATGAGTGCATTAATATTTTGAGGAATAAGCATGCGAAGAAAAATGTTCAAAAGCGTTAGAGTACTATCGGGCTTAAGTTACAACTCATTCCATAAAACACTTCAGAAGAACCAAGAGTTTGTAACTTAATAAAGTTCATAAGCCCGAAAATATATCCCGCGTGAAGACTAACTCTCAGATTGCTCCCGCTTTGTCATCAAGTGACGAAAAGGGACAAAACTAAGGACTAACGTCCCTTGAAGATTTTCACTTATTGGCTGATCAAGAAGACACATGAGGATTCTTGACGGGCTTCCTCCTTGGGCCGGTGGCAATATCTGTTGGAAATATGCCCTAGAGGCAATAATAAAATGGTTATTGTCATATTTCCCTGATCATGATAATCGTCTATTTTTCATGCTATAATTGTATTAACAGGAAAACAGTAATACATGTGTGAATAAATAGATCACAATGTGTCCCTAGCAAACCTCTAGTTAGCTAGCTCGTTGATCAATAGATGATCATGGTTTCCTGATCATGGACATTGGATGTCATTGATAACGGGATCACATCATTAGGAGAATGATGTGATGGACAAGACCCAATCCTAAGCATAGCATTAGATCGTGTTGTTCGTATGCTACAGCTTTTCTAATGTCAAGTGTCTTTTGCTTCGACCGTGAGATTGTGCAACTCACGGATACCGTAGGAGTGCTTTAGGTGTATCAAACGTCACAACGTAACTGGGTGACTACAAAGGTGCACTACGGGTATCTCCGAAAGTGTATGTTGGGTTGGCACGAATCGAGATCGGGATTTGTCACTCCGTGTGACGGAGAGGTATCTCTGGGCACACTCGGTAGAACATCATCATAATGAGCTCAATGTGACTAAGGAGTTAGTCATGGGATGATGTGCTGCGGAACTAGTAAAGGTACTGACCGGTAACGAGATTGAACAAGGTATAAGGATACCGATGATCGAATCTCGGGCAAGTTCTATACCGACAGACAAAGGGAATTGTATACGGGATTGATTGAATCCTTGACATTGTGGTTCATCCGATGAGATCATCGTGGAACATGTGGGAGCCACCATGGGTATCCAGACCCCGTTGGTGGTTATTGGCCGGAGAGGTGTCTCGGTCATGTCTACAAGCCTCCCGAACCCGTAGGGTCTACACACTTAAGGTTCGATGACGCTAGGGTTATAGGGAATTGTTATACGAGGTTACCGAATGTTGTTCGGAGTCCCGGATGAGATCTCGAACGTCACGAGGAACTCCGGAATGGTCCGGAGGTAAAGATTGATATATATGATGGATGGGTTTGGACGTCGGAAATGTTTCAGGCACCACCGACAATGTGTCGGGACCACCGGAAGGGTTCCGGGGGCCCACCGGGAGGGGCCACCAGCCCTGGGAGGCTACATGGGCCAAGTGTGAGAGGGAACCAGCCCCTAGGTGGGCTGGTGCACCCCCCGCCCCACACACACAGCCCAAGGCGCACCAGAGAAGGAGGGAGGGGAAACCCTAAGCGCTGGTGAGCCTAAGGCCCACCTAGGGGTGCGCCACCCCCTCTCCTCCCTGGCCGCCGCCCACACCTCCCATTTGGGAGGCTGCCGCACCCCTTAGGGGTGGTAATCCTAAGGGCTGCGCCTCCCTCCCCTTCCTCCTATATATAATGGGGGGTTTTGCCTTTGGAGACAGGAATTCTCTCTCTCTCTCGGCGCATCCCTGCTTCTCTTCTCCCTCCCCTCCCACGATGCTTGGCGAAGCCTTGCCGGGAGACCTCGTCGCTCCATCGCCACCACGCTGTCGTGCTGCCGGAGCTCTTCCCCAACCTCTCCCTCCTCCTTGCTGGATCAAGGTGCGGGAGACGTCACCGGGCTGCACGTGTATTGAACGTGGAGGTGTCGTGGTTCGACACTAGATCAAAATCACACCGCGGTCTGAATCGCAACGAGTACGACTCCATCAATCGTGTTCTAGCAACGCTTCCGCTTAGCGATCTTAAAAGGTATGAAGATGCTCTCAGCCCTCTCTCGTTGCTGGTTTGTCCATAGGAAGATCTATGTATGGCGTAGGAAAATTTTGAATTTTTGCTACGTCACACAACAGTGGCATCCGAGCCAGGTTTTCTATGCGTAGATTCTTTGCACGAGTAGAACACAAAAAGGTTGTGGGCGCTGATTTTGTCAACTGCTTGCCGCTACTAGTCTTATTCTTTTTCGACGGTATTGTGGGATGAAGCGGCCCAGACCGACCTTACACGTACGCTTACCTGAAACAGGTTCCACCGGCTAACATGCACTAGGTGCATAAGGTGACTAGCGGATGTCTGTCTCTCCCACTCTAGTCGGATTGGATTTGATGAAAAGGGTCCTTATGAAGGGTAAATAGCTTTGGCATATCATCGTTGTGGCTGTCACGTAGGTAAGAAGGCGTTCTTGCTAGAAACCCAAATCAGCCACGTAAAACTTGCAACAACAATTAGAGGATGTCTAACTTGTTTTTGCAGGGTTTGACATGTGATGTGATATGGCCAAAGGAAGTGATGTTACATGTGTGATGTATGAGATGATCATGTTCTTGTAATAGGATTCACGACTTGCATGTCGATGAGTATGACAACCGACAGGAGCCATAGGAGTTGTCTTAATTTATTGTATGAGATGCAACGCCATGTGTTTACTACTTTTAGTTCATTGCTAGTGGTAAGATGTAGTAGTAGTAGTAGTAGTAGTAGTAGTAGTAGTAGTAGTAGTAGTAGTAGTAGTAGTAGTAGTAGTAGTAGTTGGCGTGATGATACGTCTCCAACGTATCTATAATTTTTGATGGTTTCATGCTATTACCTTGTCAAACTTTGGATGTTTTGTATGCCTTTTATATATTTTTTGGGACTAACCTATTAACTCAGTGCCAAGTGCCAGTTCCTATTTTTTCCATGTTTTTGACCCCTTTCAGAGGAGGATTTCGAATGGAGTCCAAACGGAATGAAACTGCCAAAAAGATTTTTTCCGAAACAGAAAAAGATCGAGAAGCCGGAGAATCAGGGCAGGGGGCCTGCAGGGACCCCACAAGCCCTCATGGCGTGGCTAGGGGGGGGGGCGCCACCCTGGCTTGTGGTCTCCCTGGGCCACCTCAGCCCTAGGTTTTGCGCCTATATATTCTCTAAAATCCCAGAAAAAATTAGGGGATCATCAAAAGTACTTTTCCGCTGCCGCAAGCTTCTGTCTCCGCAAGATCCCATCTGGGGCACGTTCTGGTGCCCTGCCGGAGGGGGATTCGGATACGGAGGGCTTCTTCATCAACACCATGACCTCTCTGATGATGCGTGAGTAGTTCACCATAGATCTACGGGTCCATAGCTAGTAGCTAGATGGCTTCTTCTCTCTCTTGGATCTTCAATACAAAGTTCTCCATGATCTTCATGGAGATCTATCCGCTGTAATCTTCTTTTGCAGTGTGTTTGTCGAGATGCGATGAATTGTGGATTTATGATCAGATTATTTATGAATCTTATTTGAGTTTCTTCTGATCTCTCTTATGCATGATTTCATATCCTTGTAATTCTCTTCGAGTTGTGGGTTTTGTCTGGCCAACTAGATCTATGATTCTTGCAATGGGAGAAGTGCTTGGTTTTGGGTTCATACTGTGCGGTGACCTTACCCAGTGACAAAAGGGGTAGCGAGGCACGTATCGTGTTGTGGCCATCAAGGGTAAAAAGATGGGGTTTTCATCATTGGTTTGAGATTATCCCTCTACATCATGTCATCTTGCTTAAGGCGTTACCCTGTTCGTCATGAACTCAATACACTAGATGCATGCTGGATAGCGGTCGATGTGTGGAGTAATAGTAGTAGATGCAGAAAGTAACGGTCTACTTGTCTCAGACGTGATGCCTATATGTATGATCATTGCCTTAGATATGTCATGACTTTGTGCGGTTCTATCAATTGCTCGATAGTAATTTGTTCACCCACTGTAATACTTGCTATTTTGAGAGAAGCCTCTAGTGAACACTATGCCCCCCGGGTCTACTCCACACCATATTTCCAGCCTTACACTTTTTTACTTCGTTGCACTTTCCGCCTTCAGATCTCACTTTGCAATCAATCTTGAAGGGATTGACAACCCCTTTAAAGCGTTGGGTGCAAGCTCTTTTGTGTTTGAGCAAGTACTCTGGACTTGATGAGATACTCCTACTGGATTGATACCTTGGTTCTCAAACTGAGGGAAATACTTACTTCTCCTGTGCTGCATCACCCTTTCCTCTTCAAGGGAAAAACCAACGCAAGCCCAGTCTCCGTCAACGTGTCAATTTCTGGCGCTGTTGTCTGTTGCCGTAGCAGAAGAATTTCTGGCGCCGTTGCCGGGGAGGATCAAGTCAAGAACTCATCCAAGTAAGTGTCGCAAACTCATCTCTTGCATTTACTTTGTTTGCGAGTTGCCTCTCGTTTTCCTCTCCCCCACTTCACCAATTTGCCTTTTTCGTTTGCCTTTTTTCGTTTGCCTTTTTCGTTTGCCCTTTTCTCTCATTTGCTTTTTGTTCGCTTGTGTGCCATGTGCCTTCAATATGCTTGCATCTTTGCTTGCTGAAAATCTAGTGATATGGATCCTCATCCACTTGCTAACTCTTTAAGAGATCCAATTATGTTGATCCAATTACTAGTGAGTTGAGTGCACTTGACTATCTTTATGGAATTTTGCTTGAGATACGTGAATCTGAAAATTGTGAGGAAGAAATTTATGAAGTGATTCACGAGGGCTCCTTGGATGAAAATCATGATTGCAATGGTTTCACTATAAATACTATTAGTGACAATCATGCTAAAAATATGCAAAACCCTAAGCTTGGGGATTCTAGTTTTGCTATGTCCACTACTTGTTGCAACGATCATGAGTGGGGCGATGATTTTTCTTATGATCTTGAAAATTTGTTTAAGCCTCATGATGAATATGATATTTGCAATATTACTGAAAGTGGGTTTGGAGAAGTCATGACTTTAGTTGATGATAATCCCACTATTTTTGAAGAGCGTCAACTTTGCTTGCATGTGGATCATGAAAAGAATATCCTATGTGATAGTTACATTGTTGAATTTGATTATGATCCCACATGTAATTATTATGAGAGAGGAAAATATGGTGGTAGAAACTTTCATATCACTAAATCACCTCTTGTTATGATGAGATTGCTATTGTCTCCTTCTTCTTCCTTGCATATGGTAACTATTGGTCGTCTTGACAATCTGTTTTCCTATAAAATGCCTATGCATAGGAAGTATGTTAGACTTAGATGTGATTTTCACATGCTTTATGATGCTCTCGTTGTGCTCCAATTCTTGTCTTTTGTGTGAGCATCATTGAATTATCAATGCCTAGCTAAGGGCGTTAAACAATAGCGCTTGTTGGGAGGCAACCCAATGAATCTATCTTTTTCTTTCTGTTTTGTTGCGTCCACACCATCATAATTCTGTTGTGATTGTGTTTTTTGTGTTTCCTTCTGTGTTTGAGCCAAGCAAAACCTTTATGACTAGTCTTGGTGATGGTTGTTTGATCCTGTTGGAAAAAGACAGAAACTTTCGCTCACGAGATGATTTTTCATTTTTATTCAGAAAGAGCTTTTGAGTTGATTCTTTTTTGCTGCTGCTTGATATTCCTTTTTCCCAGGCAGTAGTAATTTTCAGAATTTTTGAGGTACCAGAAGTATACGAAGTATACAGATTGCTACAGACTGGTCTGTTTTTGATAGATTCTGTTTTTGTTGAGTTGGTTGCTTGTTTTGATGAAACTATGGTTAGTATCGGGGGGTACTAGCCATGGAAAAGTGAGAATACAGTAGCCAAACACCAATATAGATAGAATTCAAGTTTGCTATAGTACCAAAAGAGGTGGTAGTTTGTTTTCTTGTGCTAATGTTATCACGAGTTTCTGTTTAAGTTTTGTGTTGTGAAGTTTTCAAGTTTTGGGTGATGTTCTCATGGACAAAGAGATAAGGAGTGGAAAGAGCTTAAGCTTTGGGATGCCCAAGGCATCCCAAGCCAAATTCAAGGACACCAAAAATCCTAAGTTTGGGGATGCCCCGGGAATCCCCTCTTTTGTCATCAATCCATCGGTAACATTACTTGGAGCTATATTTTTATTCACCACATGATATGTGTTTTGCTTGGAGCGTCTTGTATCGTAGGAGTCTTTTCTTTTTGTTGTGTCACAATCATCCTTGCTGCACACCTTTTTGAGATAGAGAGAGACATGCACTCATCGTGATTTTGCTAGAATGCTCATAATGCTTCACTTATATCTTTTGAGCTAGATAATTTTGCTCTATGTGCTTCACTTATATCTTTTAGAGCACGGCGGTGCGCGACTTGGTAGTTGGCTTATGCTATGAAAGTAGTCCCAAAGGTGATAGGTACCCAAATAGGATATAAAAACCTCCATCTTCATGTGCATTGAGTAGAAAGAGAAGTCTTGATTCCTCTCAATTAGTTTTGAGACGGGGATTCGGTAATATTAAGAGTTACGTTAGTAGGGTGTTGTGAATCTAGAAATACTTGTGTTGAAGTTAGTGATTCCCGTAGCATGCACGTATGGTGAACTGCTATGTTAGGAAGTCGGAGCATAATTGATCTATTGATTGTCATCCTTTGTGTTGAGGTCGGGACCGCGCGATGCTTAACACCTACCAACCCTTCCCCTAGGAGTATGCGTTTAGCACTTTGTTTCGATTACTAATAAAAACTTTCGCAACAAGTATGTGAGTTCTTCATGACTAATGTGATTCCATGGTATAGATGCACTTTCACCTTCCACCTTTTCTAGCCTCTCTAGTGCTGTGCAACTTTCGCCGGTACACAAACCCACCATATGCCTTCCTCAAAGTAGCAACCATACCTACGTACTATGGCATTTTCATAGCCATTCTGAGATATATTGCCATGCAACTCCCACCGTTCCATCTCATGACTTGTGTTGTCAATCTCATATTGCCATTACATGATCGTAAGATAGCTAGCGAGATGTTTCAACGTCATACGCCAAGCGAGATCGTTGCACATCCCGGTACACTGCCGGAGGCATTTCCTATAGAGTCATCACCGTTCTAAGCTTTGAGTTGTGAGTAAATAAAAGTGTGATGGTCATCATTAGAGCATTGTCCCATGTGAGGAAATAAAAAAAAGAGTCCAAAGAGCCCAAATAAAAAAAAGGAGATGCCAAGAGCCCAAACAAAAAAAAGAGAGAAGGGACAATGCTACTATCTTTTTCCACACTTGTGCTTCAGAATAGCACCATGTTCTTCATGATTGAGAGCTTCTTGCTTTGTCACTACCATATGCTAGTGGGAATCTTCATTATATAACTTGGCTTGTATATTCCAATGGTGGGCTTCCTCAAAATTGCCCTAGGTCTTCGTGAGCAAGCAAGTTGGATGCACACCCACAAGTTCTCCTTTTGAGCTTTCACATACTTATAGCTCTAGTGCATCCCTTGTATGTCAATCCCTACTCATTCACATTGATATCTATTAATGGGCATCTCCATAGCCTTTTGATACGCCGAGTCAATGTGACCATCTCCTCCTTTTTGTCTCACAACCACCACCACACTATATTCCACCTATAGTGCTATATCCATGGCTCACGCTCATGTATTGCGTGATAGTTATAAAAAGTTTGAGAAAGTAAGAGTGCGAAAACAATTACTTGGCCAATACCGGGGTTGTGCATGAATTACATTAGTTGTGTGAGGATGATGGAGCATAGCCAGACTATATGATTTTGTAGGGATAACTTTCCTTGGCCTTGTTATTTCGAAAGTTCATGATTACCTTGCTAGTTTTCTTGAAGTATTATTGTTTTCATGTCAATAGCAAACTATTGTTTTGAATCTTACGGATCTGAACATTCATGTCACATGAAAGAAGTTGCAAAGGACAACTATGCTAGGTAGCATTCCACATCAAAAATTCAGTCTTTATCACTTCCCTACTCGAGGACGAGCAGGAGTTAAGCTTGGGGATGCTTGATACGTCTCCAACCTATCTATAATTTTTTATGGTTTCATGCTATTATCTTGTCAAACTTTGGATGTTTTGTATGCCTTCTATATCTTTTTTGGGACTAACTTTTTAACTCAGTGCCAAGTGCCAGTTCCTGTTTTTTCCGTGTTTTTGACCCTTTTCACAGGAGGATTTTAAACGGAGTCCAAACGGAACGAAACTTCAAAAAATATTTTTCCCGAAACACAAGAAGATAGGGGAACCTGAGAATCAGGGCAGGGGGGCACAAGGGACCCCACAAGCCCCCTAGCCGCGGCCAGGGGGCCCGCGCCTCCCAGGCTTGTGGGCTGCCTAGGCCACCTCTGCCCTAGGTCTTTCGCCTATATATTCCCTAAAATCCCAGAAAAAATCAGGAGATCATCGAAAGTACTTTTCCGCCGCCGCAAGCTTTTGTCTCCGCATGATCCCATCTGGGGCACGTTCTGGTGCCCTGCCGGAGGGGGGATTCAGATACGGAGGGCTTCTTCATCAACACCATGACCTCTCCGATGATGCGTGGGTAGTTCACCATAGACCTACGGGTCCATAGCTAGTAGCTAGATGGCTTCTTCTCTCTCTTGGATCTTCAATACAAAGTTCTCCATGATCTTCATGGAGATCTATCCGATGTAATCTTCTTTTGCGGTGTGTTTGTCAAGATCTGATGAATTGTGGATTTATGATCATATTATCTATGAATCTTATTTGAGTTTCTTCTGATCTCTTATATGCATGATTTCATATCCTTGTAATTCTCTTCGAGTTGTGGGTTTTGTTTGGCCAGCTTGATCTATGATTCTTGCAATGGGAGAAGTGCTTGGTGTTGGGTTCATACAGTGCGGTGACCTCACGAAGTGACAGAAGGGGTAGCGAGGCACGCATCGTGTTGTTGCCATCAAGGGTAAAAATATGGGGTTTACATCATTGGTTTGGGATTATCCCTCTATATCATGTCATCTTGCTTAAGGCATTAATCTGTTCGTCATGAACTCAATACACTAGATGCATGCTGGATAGCGGTCGATGTGTGGAGTAATAGTAGTAGATGCAGAAAGTATCGGTCTACTTGTCTCGGACGTGATGCATATATGTATGATCATTGCCTTTGATATCGTCATGACTTTGCGCGGTTCTATCAATTGCTCGACAGTAATTTGTTCACCCACCATAATATTTTCTATTTTGAGAGAAGCCTCTAGTGAACACTATGGCCCCTGGGTCTACTCCACACCATATTTTCAGCCTTACTCTGTTACTTCGTTGCACTTTCCGCCTTCAGATCTCACTTTGCAATCAATCTTGAAGGGATTGACAACCCCTTTATAGCGTTGGGTGCAAGCTCTGTTTTTGCAGAGGTACTCTGGACTTGACGAGATTCTCCTACTATATTGATACCTTGGTTCTCAAACTGAGGGAAATACTTACTGCTCCTGTGATGCACCACCCTTTCCTCTTCAAGGGAAAAACCAACGCAAGCCTAGCCTCCGTCAACGTGTCAATCTCTGGCGCTCTTGTGTGCTGCCGTAGCAGTTGCACATCTAAGTCATCAATTTCACATAAGTTTTAGGATGTGTGGATGTTTTTACAAAACATTTGAAGATTCTAAGATATTTAGCTCACACCGCAACTTGCAAAACCTTTTTTCATCCAAGGGCTTAGTGAAGATATCAGCTAGTTGATCGTCAGTCTTCACATAATCGATGATGATATTGCCCTTGAGGACATGGTCCCGAAGAAAATGATGACGAATCTGGATGTGTTTAGTCTTCGAGTGTTGTACTGGGTTGTATGCAATCTTGATTGCACTCTCATTGTCACATTAGAGAGGCACATTCTTCATGTTGATGTAGTAGTCCTTGAGGGTTTGCTTCATCCATAGCAATTGAGCACAACATGATCGAGCAGCACTGTATTCATCTTCGGCAGTAGAGAGAGAAACACAATTCTACTTCTTTGAGGACCAGCAGACTAATGATCTTCCGAGGAAATGACAAGTGCCAGAAGTTGACTTGCGATCCACACGATCACCAACATAGTCAGAATCAGAATATCCCACAAGATGAAGATTTGAGCCCTTGGGGTACCATAATCCTAGTGATGGTGTGTGAGCTAAGTATCGAATAATATGCTTCACAACCTTATGGTGTGATTCCTTCGGTTTTGCTTGAAAACGTGCACACATGCAAACACTAAGCATTATATGTGGCCTAGATGCACACAAATACAGTAAAGAGCCAACCATGGAGCGATATACCTGCTGATCGAATTCTTTACCATTTTCGTTAGTGCAGAGGTGGCCATTGGTAGGCATGGGATTCTTGGCGCCTTTGCATTCATGCATGTCGAATTTCCTCAGAACATCCTTGAGATATTTCTCCTGTGATATGAAGATGACATTGCATTGTTGACGAATTTGAATACCTAAGAAGAATTTCAGCTCCCCCATCATAGACATCTGATATTCTTCACTCATCATGTAAGCAAATTCATCACTGTAACATTTGTTAGTACAACCAAATATGATGTCATCGACATATATCTGGCACACAAATAGTTCATTATCATAGGATTTTGTGGAAAGAGTTGGATCAAGTGAACCAGGTTTGAAGCCTTTCTTCATGAGGAATTCCTTCAATGTATCGTACCACGCCCGAGGGCCTTACTTGAGACCATAGAGCGCATTTTTGAGTCTGAAGACTTTGTCTGGATTCTTCGGATCCTCAAAACCTGGGGGCTGAGCAACATATACTTCTTCCTCAAGCTTACCATTGAGGAATGCACTTTTCACATCCATTTGATATAAGGTAATGTTATGATCATTAGCATAAGCAAGTAGTATTCGAATAGCTTCAAGTCTAGCAACAGGTGCAAAAGTTTCGTCGAAATCAATTACTTCAAACTGTGTGTAGCCTTGGGCTACAAGTCGTGCTTTATTCCTTACCACTTGACCATCATCATCTTGCTTGTTTCGGAAAATCCACTTGGTGCTGATGATTTTGTGCTTGCAAGGATCTGGTCTTTTGACGATCTCCCACACGTCATTTAACTTGAATTGAAGAAGTTCATCTTGCATGGCTTGAATCCACTCAGGTTCCATGAAAGCCTCAACAACTTTTGAAGGTTCTGTGATAGACACAAAGCAAGAATGCCCACAAAAGTTAACTAAGTGTGAAGCTTTTGAGCGAGTGTGAGGACCTGGCGCGTTGATGTCATCGAGGATTTTGTCAAGTTCTACTTCATTTGCAATCCTCAGGTGAGTTGGTTGAGGATTTCGTCTCGGCTGAGGAATTGGTTTTGGTGCAATTTCCTCAGGAGCATCTTCTTGATCTTCATCAGTGCCGGGAGTGATTTCTTCAGCAATTTCCTCAGTAGGAACAATGTCTTCAGTAGCTTTGAGCTTTATTGCTTCCTCAGGCGACAACTTATCTGGATCAAGAGGCAATTGCTCTCTTTGCGAGCCATTAGTTTCATCGAACCGCACATCTATAGTTTCAACCACCTTGTTGTGATAGGTGTTGAAGACTCTGTAGGTGTGCGAGTCCTTTTCGTAACCAAGCATAAAACCCTCATGTGCCTTGGGTGCAAACTTTGAGCTATGATGAGGATCTCTAATCCAACATTTTGCACCGAAGACTTTGAAATAACTTACATTAGGTTTCTTGTCAGTGAGAAGTTCATATGAGGTTTTCTTGAGGAATTTGTGAAGATATACCATGTTGATGATATGGCATGCAGTGTTGATTGCTTCAGGCCAGAAACGAGGAGTCTAATATTCTTGAAGCATGGTTCGTGCCATCTCAACTAGAGTCCTGTTCTTTCTTTCGACGACGCCATTCTGTTGAGGAGTATAAGGAGCAGACAATTCGTGAGTAATACCAAGTTCATCAAGATAATCATCAAGACAAGTGTTTTTGAATTCTGTTCCATTATCACTCCTCATGTGTTTGATCTTGACGCTGAAGTTCGTTGAGGCCCTTGAGGAAAATTGTTTGAAGACTTCCTGCACTTTAGTTTTATACAGAATGATATGCACCCAAGTGTATCTGGAATAATCATCAACTATGACAAAGCAATATAAAGATGCAGCATTTGTTAGAGTGGCATAATGAGTAGGTCCAAATAAATCCATGTGAAGCAATTCAAATGGACGAGTAATATTCATGATAGTGTTCGAGGGGTGTTTGGATCTGGTCATCTTTCTAGATTCACAAGCACCGTAGAGGTGGTCCTTGAGGAATTTGACTAATTCGATGCCAATGAGATGCTTCTTCTTTGCCAGCGTGTGCAAATTCCTCATACCTGCATGACCAAGTCTTCAATGCACAGCCACCCTTCTGAGGTTTTTGCTAGTAAGCATGTGGCTGGTTGAGGACCTATAGAGAAATCAACAATGTACAAATCCCCTCTTCTAACACCTTCGAAGACTTTGGATCTGTCAGATTCCATGATCACAACACATCTATATTTTCCAAAGATAACAACCATATCAAGATCACAAAGCATTGAGACTAACATGAGGTTAAACCCAAGGGATTCAACAAGCATCACTTTGTCCATGTGCCTGTCCTTGGAAACAGCCACTTTCCCAATTCCCAATACCTTGCTTTTACCTTTGTCAGCATAAGTGATTTGCTTCAGGGGTGATGGAGTCAGTGGCATATTCATGAGCAAGCTTTTGTCACCAGTCATGTGGTGTGTGCAGCCACTATGAAGAACCCACTCAGTACTCTTGGGTTTGTCATCCTGCAGATGAATTAGTACAACTTACCATCTCATATGCTTCAGACTTGAAGAATATGATAACAATTTCATCAGATAGAAATATCAGCATAAACATTAATTATGAGGACGTGTGAATTTTTTTCATTTCATCAATGTTAGCTTGCGTCCTATCAAGCATTTTCTTAAGGTCTCCAGCAAATTCTTCAGATGATGATTTTAATCTGGAGACCTGTCCTGCAGAAGTGATTAGTTCAATTTCTTCACCACCCACATCTGAAGGGGTGGTAAAGAATTCATCATCCCGCGAGCACCATATGAGAAAGGGGGCATTGAAGCTAATGCACTTCTCTTCACAGTAGGGGGCTAGAGTACTCAAATGAATAGGCAGAGAAATTCCTTGGGTAATTATGGACATAATGATTTGAAGAGTAATGCTCATATTCATATCCCTTGTAATTTCCAGGCATACTATAAGCATTAGCACAGGTACGAGCATAGTTTTGACTAGTTGAGGATTTTGATCCTCTTGAAGACTTTGGTCCACCTGAGGAATTTGATCTGGGGTTCAAATTCTTCACACGTGGTGTCATGAGGACATTCACCTAAAGATTTTCAATGCAACTTTTGGGGACCCAGATTTTCCTCAGGGGTGGTCCATTCGTGCAGTTAGTTCCAACATATCGAGCAAATACTTCACCAAATTGATTTTTGAACAGTTTATAGTTGGAGTCAAATGACTCATCTGAGGAATAGGATAATTCACATGCAAAGCGTGTTAGATTGGATGGATCAACAGGAGGCCCTTTAGCAGAAACCCATGAGGTTTTGGGATACTGTTCAGGTTTCCAGTATCATCCATCAGCATTCAATTTCCTCTCAAAGGAAATTCCTTCTTTCCTCGGGTTCCTGTTCAAAATCTTCTTTTTGAGCACATCACAAAGGGTTTGGTGCCCTTTGAGATTTTTGTACATGCCTGTCACATACAATTCCTTCAGCCCTGCATTTTCATTAGTAACATTTGTGGTTTCCTCAAGTGAGGAATTTGATAGCACAGGAGCAGTTGAAGAATTTGTAGCAATAGAAGCATTTGATGATTCTGGTGAAGAATTAGCAATTTCACGTTCAATGCATTTAAGACATGGAGGAATGAATTCAACCTGAGCGGCACTGATCTGTTGAGCTAGTAATGAATCATTTTCCATACGAAGATCATCATGAGAAATCCTCAGCTTCTTAAGATCAAGTTTCCTTTGAAGATTATCAGCGAGGAGTGTGCCATGACGATTTTGAAGATTATCAAATCTGGACTGAAGACTTTTCATATCTTCAGTGAGGATTTGGGTAAGATTCATTATATCATTCAACAGGTCATCGCTTCTATCTAGCAGTTTCTGAAACTTTTCGAGGGCAGTTTGTTGTTTAGTAGCAATGATAACAAGTTTACTGTAACTGGGATTTTTATAATAATCAGGTTCAGAGTCACTTGAATCAGAGGAGGAAGCATCATTCTGTACCTTTGAACCTTTTGCCATGAAGCAATAGGTTGGAGCGAAGTCATCAGCATAGTCATCAGTGTGGATGGCGTTGTCATTTTCTTCAAGGTTGAAGACTGACTTGCTCACGAATGTGGTTGCTAGTGCAAGACTAGCCTGTCCAGATTCTCAGTCTTCTTCAGAGCCCTCCTCTTCATCACATTCCTCAGATTCTGCCTCAAAATCCATTTCGTTGCCAATAAGTGCCCTAGCCTTTCCGAAACTAGTCTTCTTGTGCGATGAGGACTTTGAGGATGAAGATTTTGAAGATTTCTTCTTTTTCTTCGAGTCATCAGAACTTCCATCCTTGTATTTCTTCTTCTTTGATTTCTTCACCCAACGAGGACAGTCAGCAATATAGTGACCTGATTTCTTGCATTTGTGGCACGTCCTTTTCTTGTAGTCCTCAGATGAAGATTCTGATATCCTCACATGTCTTCTTGAAGATTTACCAAACTAGCCACGTCTTGTAAACTTCTGGAATTTCCTCACGAGCATTGCTAGCTCCTGTCCAAGTTCTTCAGGATCACCAATGCTGCAATCCGAGTCTTCTTCTTCAGATGAGGAAATTGCTTTGGCCTTCAGTGCACGAGGTCTAGAGTAGCTTCGTCCATATAGATCTCTCTTTTCTTCCTGTTGGAATTCATGAGTATTAAGTCATTCGAGTATATCAGCAGGATCAAGCATCTTGTAGTCTGGTCTTTCTTGAATCATCGAAACCAAAGATCAAATGATATATCCAAAGATCTAAGCAGTTTCTTCACAACTTCATGGTCAGTAATGTCTCGAGCTACCAGTGCTTGCAGTTCATTTGATATGTCAGTGATGCGATCAATGGTATCTTGGTAGCTTTCATTGTCAAGTCTCTTGAAGCGATTGAAGAGATTGCGAAGAACATCAACACGAGACTCACGCTGAGTTGATACTCCTTCATTTACTTTAAACATCCTTTCCGAGATTAGTTTTGCTGATCCCAAAGCACTCACTCTGCCATACTGACCTTTGCTCAGATGGCCACAAATGATATTCTTCGCTTGAGAATCAAGTTGCTTGAATTTATTCACATCAGCGGCAGAGACAGTAGAAGTGATGATAGGGACACCATGTTCCACAATATACCAGAGATCATTGTCAGTAGCTTGTAGATGCATCTGCATCTTGGTCTTCCAGAAGGGAAAGTCCTTTCCTTCGAAGGAAGGACATCCTGCAGTAACCTTGATCATGCCTGCAATCGACATAACTAAAGCTCCAGGTGGTTAAACCAAAATCACACAGAACAAGGGAGTACCTTGCTCTGATACCAATTGAAAGTGCGTTATATCGACTAGAGGGGGGTGAATAGGAGATTTTTAGAATTTCATGAATGAGGAAATTCCTTTTGAGGAAATTCCTCACTGATGACTAACTTGCAGTGGAAACAACAAAGGATCACGGGTGCAAAGTATCACTACAGCAATTTTCAAGATGAGGAATATGAAAAGTAGTTTGCACAGTACGCAGGCACAGAGAAAGCAGGTGAGGATTAACTCGCTGAAGAATTTGAGGTTGAGGAATTTTAGAGAAAGTCTTCAGCAAATTCTTCAAATAGTGACAAAGAAAATCTTCAACATACAATATTGAGGAATTGAAAGAGTTGAAGAAATAGAACTCGTATCACAGTGAAGACATTGGTTGATGACCCAGTTCCAACTGCTATGACAGTTGTACGTGTGGTTTGGAGCGGCTTGGTATTGAAACCAAAAGACAAACAGTCCCGGGACACACAGTCCCTATCGTATTCTCCTTGAGCTAAGGACACACAATCCTCGCCCAACACTCGTGGTAAATCTTCAGGGCAGACTTCCAAACCCTCACAAACTTGGTCACCCGGCGATCCACAATTGACTCCTAGATTGCTCTAGACCATGACACCTAACCGTCTGGAGGATGCACAGTCCTCAAAGGTCAAAGGCTTTAGTCCCACGTAGGAACAAATTCTTCAGTGATGCTCAATCACTTGGTTTTGGTTTGTGGTTTGGTGTTTGGTGGTATTTCCTGAGTGATGATTTACTCTCGAAGACTGTGAGGAATTTGGGTTACTCTAAATGACAAGTGTCAGTTTGTCATGCAGCAGCCAACCAGCTAATGGTTGTGGGGCGGCTATTTATAGCCTGGGAGCATCCCGACTTGATTTGACATTAATGCCCTTAAATAATATGACCGTTGGTGTGTATAATATCAGTGATGTGACGCGAATTGCGGCAACGGTCGGGACCCTCAACTCTGAGAGTCCTCATGTCTCTCATATTCCTCACTTGAGGCTTTTGATAGGATTAGGCTTGGGTTGAGCATCATGAGGAAATTCATTCCGAAGTGTTACCTCGGCCCCCTTTGACAGTACGGTTTTCCTATGACTCAAGAGTGAAGAAAATGAAACAGAAAGAATAAATCTTCACGCTTCAAAGTCTTCGAATCGTTTTTCTTCTGGACACATCGAATTCCTCATCTTCAATATCTTCAGGAGGTATATCATTTTTATCGCAATTTCTTCGCAATCAAAGTCTTCAGCACAAGACCAATTTCTTCAGCCGAAGATATACATTTTTAGGGGTCGATATTCATCGAATATTTCAAACTCCTCAGCGACTTATAGATCGTGTGTACACTCATGAACATATTAGATACTTAACCTATAAGTCTTCAAACCACCAAAATCAGTAAGGGGCACTAGATGCACTTACAGATGTCTCTATTTCAAATAATGTTCCGGTTTCAAACTTTATTCACGAATTCAAAACAAGTTTACCTTTTCGTATAATTTTTGGTAATTTCCAAAATGTTTGCGTTATACAAGAATTGTTCATTTAAAAAATCATTTTTCAGAAATGTTTTGCAAATGCAAAATTAAATCGCGTTTTGTGGAATGCTCGGTTTTCTAAAATTTGTCCACCATCATTTAAAGAAAGTTGAAATTCCAAAAATCTTTGTGTTTTTCAAAAACCCTTCAGAATATCAAGAAATGTTTATTTTTTCAAACTTTATTCACGAACTCATAAATTGTTCGCTGTTTCGAATTATATTTGTGGTTTTCAGATTTTTTAATTATATTAAAAATCCGCTTTCTCTTAAAATGCTTGAATTTTCGTAATTTTGTACCGTTTTGATATTTCACATATCTAAAAATATTCATAAATTTGAAATGGGTCGCGGTAGTATAGTTGTGAGCTTTGTAAGTAGGGTGAAGCGTGCAGGAGCCCGTACAAGGTCGGCTCAAGAAACACTTCTTGTGCTGTGATCGCTGTGATCACGTCACAACGATGTGATATGTGATTTTTTATTTATATTTATTTTTTGCTGAATATATTTTGTTTTTGTAATTTGTAAACTATATATACTTATAATTTGTAATTTTTTAAAAATATATATTTATAATTAGTAATTTTCAAATATATATATATCTAATATGTACTTTTAAATATATATATATATCTATAATTATATATATATCTATAATTATATAATTTCTATATATAGGGTTGCGCTATTCGTCACCCTGTATGAGGAATAGTATTTCTTCACCCCCTCTATTTTAACATCAATTAATCGTAATTTTACGTTACGTAATTTTTCTTCTTATTCCATACGTAAAATAGATCGTAAGAAAATATATAATCATCGTAGAAAATATTTTTGTTACGTAAAATTACAAACGCAAAAACATAGTGTAAAATATACATAAAATGCATATTTTCTTGTCTTACAGCCTATATTTTTAATTTTTTATGCTAAATTTTACAGAGTGGGTCAATATGAATGTAACTATTTGTATTTTAAATGTAATTTATTTATGAAAAGCTCGTAAGATTACCTCGGGTGATGAATAACCTATTCTGCACCCTGGGTATGTATGTATATATATATATATATATATATACATATATATATACACATATACACATATATATATACATTCATACATATATATATATATATTGTAATTTTTAGAATTTTTGAATGTATAAAGAAAAAATGTATCAAATGTATACGAACAACGTAGAAAATGAATGAAAAAGTAAAAAAAATGTTAACATGTGTACGAATAATTGCTGGTCATACGTATGAAAAAGTATATGAGAAATAAAAGATGTCACACGTTTAAAAAAATGTGTGTGGAATTTTAAAAGGCTATTGTGAAACATAAAATAGTGTTTGTATATTTCAATATAAATATTTGTCAAATTCAAAGAAATGCATGTTAAGTTTTCAAAAAAACCACAACTTTTCAAAAGATCTTCACTTTTTCAGAAATTGTTTACACAATATAAAAATGTTGTATGGTTAGGCAAAAAAATATTCAAAAAACATTTCTCAATTTATTTGAAAAAATGATTGAAATATACTTTTAAACATATTCCAAACATGTTTCGTAATAGTGTTTAAGGTGTGTTTGAAAAATGTTTGAAACGTACTAAAACATGTGCACCGTGCATGCAAAAGTATAAGTGTGTTGAAAAAGAGAAGAAGTAGACATAAGTTAATAAAAAAGAAGAAAAATAACATACAAACAAAAATAAACAAAAAACAAAGTTTGAGAAGAAGAAAGAAAAATCAAAGAAATTCGTAGGAACGTAAAGAAAACTGAAACAAAATGATCAAAAATAAAACCAAAAAAACTAGTGAAAAACGAAAAAAAATAAGGATACAAACATACCCACCAAACTAACCAATAGGACATGAATGTTCGAAGGCTCAAGTGACAACTGCTAATGGGAGCTAGGATTGAAACCCGAGACGAGGGAGTTTAGTGCAAGATGCCATAACCACCTGATCACTTCACTTCTTGTGATTACCTACATGTTTTATTTTATTTTCTTCATTCTTTTTTCCTTCTTTTTGAAATTAGAGAAAATTGTCTATCTTCATATTTTTTATTGCACAATTGATGAACTTTAAAAAAATCAATGAACCATTTCCAAATTAGATGAACATTTTTTCAAATTTGATGATTTTTTTAAAGATTTGATGAACCTTTTGTCAAATTTGATGATCATTTTTCAAATTCGATGATTTATTTTTTCAAACCTATGAACTTTTTTCAAATTAGACAATTTCTTTCAAATTTGATGATCTTTTTTTAAAATTTTCTATAAAAAATTTAAATCTTTTTTGAAATTAGATGACCTTTCTTAAAATTCGAATAATCATCTTTTCTAATTTTATGATCATTTTTTCCAATCAGAATGAAGTTTTTTTAAATTCGATGAACTTTGTTAGAATTTGATATTTTTTCATCCGATGATTATTTTAATAATTCAATGATTTAAAATAAATAAATTGACGAACTTTTTCTAAGAACAAGAGTACATACTGTTGCAATCGGTTGTTTTTCTTTTCTAAGAAAATCATGTAGCAATTTTTGGCAATGTAAAAAAAAGTGATTGAGCGGGCGTCTCCCGAGCTGGCGACGGGAGTGAGCGGGCATTCTCAAACGGGCACGCCCATGCATGCGACGCAGCGGGTGCTCGTTACGCAAACGGGCACTAAAGGCGGGTGCTCCTATTCGGCCCCGCGAGCGCCGGTTAGGGAAACCGGCGCCTGCAGCGCTTGAGCCAGCCAACCCTGGCAGCGGTGCCAGCGACGGCTGTCGCGGCCACCAGTAGCCTCTGCCGCAAAGCCGCGCCGTCGGGCACCGTCCGTGCACACCGTGAATGTCGTCGCCACGTCCCAGACGGCATAGAGCGCAGTTCCCATTGCCGTCGCACTCAGTGATAGCCGCATCGTCAAGTGGGGTCTCCCGTCGATGACTGCACAAGTTTAGGCCTAAATGGAACCCCCATGGAGTGTTGGTGCTGCACCCGCACTGCAACCGCCTGCTAAACCCCTTTGGCCATCGGAATTTATCGCTGGAATTAAGCCTCCGTGGAACCTCTCTCGATCGCTTAAATAAAGAGCCCCCGTGGCCCAAGCTCTTCAACACCTCTCGTCCTCCTCTAGGAACCTCACCCAAGCGAGAGAAGAGCCTCGGGGAGGTCTTCTTCCCCGACTCCGGCCGCCTCGATCCACCTCGGTTCCCGGCTAGATTCACATAGGTGAGTGGAGCTGAGCACCCCAAACCTTGCCCGTAGCCTCCTGGTGGATTCTTCTCCCTAAGCCAAGCTTCAATTTGATCGTAGGCATCCCATCCGGTGAGATCGAATTGTGCCTGATGCCGTCATCCGCCGAAGTAGTAGCAGCCGTCGACGTGGTGCTCACCGACGATCGGCTCCACGTGCCACCAACGCGGAAGGAGACGGTCAGTATGCATGTGCCCTTAGTAACCCCTGCCCCGTCGTTGATCGCCGCCGGCGACCACCACGAGTTTCTGTCTTCGGTGAGATTCAACCTCACGGGTGGGACCCCCTCGTTAGGATTATTTTTATTTCAAACCGTTTTTCTAAAATGCCTTTCTGCCGAATGCACTTTCCTTTTGAGTTGGAGTATTGTCCATCGGGCGTTTTGCTCCTTTGAAGTGTGCCCGTGGGAATTTTCTGTTTCTTTACAAAATGGTCCCTAATTTCATTTCTCTTATATCTTTTAAACTAGAAAAGCTTTTCAAATGATTCTTTTTGCAAAAAAATCTCTGGATGTCTAGTTTATTTTCATATTTATTTAAAAATGTTCGAAGACAGTAGCTAAGCCTTTAGCACTTACGGCAGTATATGGTGTATGATGTAGATTCTGACGAGGGAAACGCCGACACCAACTTCGCGGAGCTTCATCTCGACTACGTGGAACCAGGCAAGCATGTTTGAACTTTTGATGTGATGTTAGCTCATTAAATTATCATCTGTTTCATTAACTAACACATTGCATATTTACTTATATATAACTCAATATACGGATATGATGACTTATATGGTTATGAGAGGTCGTGCATAACCTAGTCATGCGGAACGTGATAGGTTGTCGCCTGATCATGCCGGATGCATGATCGTGGTGAGATATCTTTCCTACTTATAAAGGTTAGAGTACGTGATGAGTTCACATGTGGGACCATACAAATAAACAAATTTACTTATATCCACATGTGAGACTAGCATCTTTTCAAAAGATAGAATAAACAAATGTTACTTTTGTAAGACCTATCCCAAATAAACAAATACACTACTATCCTAATATGAGAATAACACTCTTATAAAAACATAGATTATAAATGCATATGACTCCAGTTCATAACCATGGTCTTTATATTAATTTCTCTAACCAACCAATTCTCCTAGTTCTATAACATAACAGAAGAGAGTGAACACATTTATTTATTTTTGCGGAGGAGAGAGCGAACACATTGCAACTTCAACGTGGTTGTAGATGTTGTCCTTCTACCAAATCCACGATCTTGCATTCAAATTACTTACGACCATTCACATATGTTTTAAAATTTAAAATGTTATCTCACTGTAAATCTCGCGAAGGACCTACAATGGCCGCTTAAAAATCTTCAATGCCTACAACATGCCCTTTTATTTTATTTACGCTGTCTTTTTAATTATAAACCATGTAATTGTCGTATGACATCATCATCTTTCGATGATCTCTTATGGTTCCGTAGCAATAGCACGTGCATTGTGGTAGTAAATTGAATAACTCGAGTATCGACCTAGATTGAGTCTTGTGAGTGTGTCACCTTTATTCTCATGTTGTCACGGTCTTTTCGAAAGGGGATGAGGTATAGTCGGTTGTGAACCTATTATCAGTTACACACCAAGTAGAGGGGTCAGGATGAAGGTATCCATGGCCCTGGACTAAATCCAGTCACCCGGTCAGGGGGCATGGGTGTTTCTGGTATGGGACCGAGGAGGGAGGGCACTCCGTTGTAGCACGTGGTATAATTTTGATCCCATTCTAGTCGAGGTTGGAGCCTCCCCATCTTATGGTTTTTCCCTGGTCGCGTAGTCCGGGTTAGACCAGTCTTCGCGGGGTAAAAATGGGTGTATGCTAGTTCTGAGTGTCTGCTTCTGAAATACGGTACGCAGGATTAGTCCCGGTGACTATTGGATCACGTGGGCTATGGGTAAAGAGTACACCCTGTGCAGAGTCAAAACTATTCGAGTAGACGTGTCCATGGTCAAGGACGATTGGTTGACAGGTCAAGTGTCAATCTTAGAGTCGGTTCCTAGAACACAAATTTGGTTTATAAATAATGGTGATGAACAGCTCATAGTGATATGGAAAAATATACTTGATGGAAACATGGTTACTCGAAATATCCTAAAGGTTGGTCGTACCACCTGGATAATCCTTTTACTTATTTATGCCTTTTCTGTGGCGTCACTAAGATGCCCGATTGTGGCTTGTTATTTATTTATGCCCTTTCTGTGGCATCGCTAAGATGCCCGATTGTGGCTTGTTATTTATTTATGCTCTTTCCGTGGCATCACAAAGATGCCCGATTGTGGCTTGTTATTTATTTATGCCCTTTCTGTGGCGTCACTAAGATGCCCGATTGTGTCTTGTTATTTATTTTTCACCTTTCGATGGTGTCACCAAGACGCTCGACTGCGTCTCGCTATTTTACTATGCCCTATATGTGGTGTCGCTTAGACGCCCGACGACGATTATTTATTTTACATGTCAACCTTTGGCGACGTCGCTCCAAACACCCGGTCGATGCATTTTATTTGCAGTTTGGATATATCGGGAGGATTACCGCCTGACTTATCTGCTCTAACTTAACTGCTATTAATATCTTTATTGTGATAACTATGAATTCTAATCATGCATATTAAAATTGTTGCATGCACCTCATCTTTTGTGCAAACTGTTTGCGAGTACTTTTCAAAGTACTCACTGGCTTGTTGATGTGGACAAATATGGATGAAGGAGACCTCATGGATGAAGAGTTCGATAGAGAGTCCGAAGCTAGAGGAGTCCCAGTCAGTCTTGCGATCATGGAGTCCGTCGCTGTATTATTTCACCGCTTCCGCCACCCCGAATAAATCGTCAAGCTTCACTCTGATTCTTGGCACGTACTAGTGCTTATGTCATGTCACTTCATTCCGAAGTGACGTGCCCACTTTATTACGGGCAGTAGAGTTACCCCTTGACCATTGTAACATATCCATCCTTGTAAGACTATGGACATGTTGTAATAATTTGTAGAGTGACCTCCGCTCTACTATGTTTAATATTAAGTACTACCGGTTTCTGTATCAAGATGAGTCCATCAGTGGGAAATATTTTTCTACACTCGTGACATTCATGGTTGATTTCCAATAAATTATTTTATTTGGGAACCGGTCCTGACAAGGTGTCGAATGGTACGTCACTGATGGCTGCCTGATCAGGACTCTGTGCGTAACCGTGCTGAAGTGTGAAGTACCTCGAGCTGGTAGGGCATCGGTGTCGAGAGGCGCATCTCACAAGCACACTGAGTCGTCGACGCCGAAGCTGAGGGAGCCGAAGAGGATCTCTCCGCCGAGTGTCAACATGATGGCTAAATGCTTGAAAAATCTCCAACTGCGCTGAATTTGCTAAACGTGCGGCCCCACGGTGGGCGCCAACTATCGTGGGAATGATCCCGATGATAGTACCAGGGGTACGAACTACGGGGCGAAGTCTAGCTAGGTGTAGTGGATACACTCGGATGTACGAATTCAGGCCCCACTCGGGAGTGGTAAGAGCCCTACGTCTCAAGCCTTGAGGCTGATGTTTTCTTATGGGGTGTGTAATAGTACAAAAAGCTTAACCCTTGAGCACGAGCCCGGGAGTGCCTTATATAGAATGTGCCACGACCGGCCGAGCTTCATTACAAGGGCAATTAATGCTGATAACTACGGAAGTTACTCGAAACTGCAGTTATAACTTCGGTGTCCACGCCTTACTGGTAACGCGGGCCTTCACTGCACTTCATGTGGTAGTTTAAGTCCTTAGCCGTTGCAACCTCTTCGTTGTCCATGCCTTGCTATAGACCGAGTGCCGGAGGGCGTCCGACTGGCGCAAGGCAATCTGAGTGACCTCACTTAACCGAGTGAGGACATGGTTACCGAGTGAGGTCGAGACTACATTGGTGACCTGTAGGACAATAATGTACGTACGGGGCCTTAGGTGGGCCTATGGAAATAGGTCCGTAGGACTACCCCTAATGTACAACCTCGTTAGTATCCATGAGTGAGAGAGAGAAGAGAGCGAGGGGAGAAAATATGTTGTCCAGAGTGGGAAATGGGAGTTTTACCCAACCAATAATCGAGTTTTGGCCATGGGAAGTTTACTGGGGGTGCTGGGGTGGTCTCTGTGAGGTTGTGGAACAAATTTGGTGGCAAGGGGAATAATTTTGGGGGTCAAAGGAGTAGTTTTAGGATTCTGCCATAAGGTGTTTGATGGAGTTTTAGGCAAGATTCCTTTGCCCAATTTCCGTGAAACTTAGTAGCACGGAGTTGCGGGTAAAAGCAATAGGGATCACCAAGTTTGAGCTCATTTGAGCAAAATTGGAGTGTAAACATGAAAATCCCTAGAAATGGGTAGAATCAGATTCTTGTAGACCTAGGTGGTCAAATAAACTCCCACAAATGCAAAACTTGGTGTAGCATGCTTGTTTGGAGTCTAGATCTCTCTTTCGTAGTTTGGGATCCATTGGATAAACTTGCCACTGTAAAGTTGCTCAAATTTGGTTTTGGACAGAGAGGGTTTTGGGATATTTTGGTGGACGAAATCAACTTGCATTGAGATGAAACTTTACAGGATCACCACATATATCATGTGTGACTTGCTAGAATTTATTCAGGATATTTGCTATGGAAATATTTCAAAAACATTTAATAGGCAGAAAGGGTTTTGAGGAGTCTTGTCCAATATTCTTAACATGACTATGTGTTGAAACTCTTATATATGGAAAATATATGTCCACAAAGTCTCCCTAAATTTTTCTCAAATATTTTTGAAGTAAGAAAATAATGCTTCCGTATGTAATAACATTTCTGGGCTCAAAATGAAGTATTTAAATAAAATAGAAACATAACCTTTAAAATAATTATTTTGTGGTTTTGGAAAGTATTTTTGATAATAGGATCCAAATAAAAAATTTGGGGTAAAACATCTCTCCTAAATTGAGGACTTGTAGAACAAATCCCAACTCATGGGCTTTTGGAAGCTTAAAGTAAATAAATGCCTTTTGGTTAAAATAATATTTATAATAATTGTTTCTGGTCTTATACAAATGGAATGATCATTGGGCAAAGTTTTTGGGTCAAGGGGATGAGTTCTTGAGAGAAATATAATTTTTCTGATCTAAAACACAACTAACCACACAAGCAAGTAGCAACCACATCCAACATCACAAGCACACCAAAAAGTTTTAAATGGTTCCAAATTTTTATAAAGCATAGTGTGGCAAAGTGGTACAAACACAGGGTGTGACAGACCTACCCCCCTTACAAGAATATCGTCCCCGAGGTTCCTAGGCTAAGCACTAAAGAGATAAGGGAACTCAGATCTAAGGTAGTCTTCACGCTCCCATTTAGCTTCTGCTTTAGTGTGGTCGCTCCACTAGACCTTGAAGTACTTGATGGTGCGGCTTCTGGTGCAACGCTCGGCTTCATCCAAGATGCAAACTGGTCTCTCACGATAAGTGAGGTCTGGCTGAAGGTCGATGTCTTGGTGATCGATGTCCTTGTGGAGCACGGGGCAGTTGGGAACTTGGAGGCACTTCCGGAGTTGCGACACGTGGAAAACGTTGTGCACATCCGAAAGCTCAAACTTAGCTCTAGCTGGTAGTCAACTTCTCCTCGGCGGTGATCTTGAAGGGGACTATGAATCTTGGTGCAAGCTTTCCCTTGACGTGGAAACGCTTGTTCCCCTTGAGAGCATGAATTGAGGGTAGACATGGTCTCCGTTGTTGAAACTCACTGTCGGCGTAGGTCTTCTGTCTTGACTTGGCGGTCTCTAGACATTCTCTAACAAGTTGAACTTGCTCTTCGGCTTCACGAAGAATCTTTTGTCCGAATACTAGTCCTTCTCCGGTTTCTGACCAGTTGAGGGGAGTGCGGCACTTATGCCCATACAACACCTCAAATAGTTCCATGTGAATACTTGACTGATAGTTGTTGTTGTAGGAGAACTCGGCAAAGGGTAAGGAATCTTCGATTTGGCTCCATATGCTAGAACACACGCACGGAGAATGTCTTTGAGTATCTGATTTATTCGTTCCATCTAACCACCTGTCTCAGGGTGAAAAGCAGTGCTGAAGGATAGCTTAGTTCCCATGGCTTTTTGGAACTATTTCCAGGATCTTGAGGTAAACTGAGTTCCTAGATCTGACACGGTCTCCTTAGGGACCCCATGGAGGCTCATGATGCGCCTGATGTAGAGACTCGCTAGCTTGTGCCCATCATAAGAGATCTTGATGGGAATGAAGTGGGCCACCTTGGTCAGGTGATCAGTAGTGACCTAGATGGAATCATGTCCTTTGCTTGATCTGGGCAATCCGGTGATGAAGTCCATACCGAATTTGTCCCACTTCCATTCAAGTACTTTGAGAGGTTGTAATAGTCTAGCGGGTCACTCATGCTCCACTTTGACCCTCTCGCATACGTCACATTTATCGACGTAAGAAGCTATATCTCTCTTCATACCATGCCACCAGAATCTTGCCTTGAGGTCTTGGTACTGTCGGATTTTGGGCTCTGCAAAACCCTAAGGATTCGAACATCGGCGCGTGTACGAAGGTCTCCCCCTGCTTCCCCTCGCCTAACCTACTACTCGGTGGAAATGGCGAAGAACTCACTCGAAGGTGAGGTGAACTCAAAACACAGTAGTTTACCCAGGTTCGGGCCGTTGCGAAGCGTAAAACCCTACTCCTCCTATTGGTGGATTGCCTCTCACGGAGGTTGATGAACGAGATAGTACAGTGCTCTTGAGCCTCCGGGGGCCAAGTGGCTTGGTGTGTCACTCCAGGGTTATGATAATCTGATCCCCCCTACCAAGTATCCTACCCTCTCTATTTATAGGGGAGGCCCGGGTCCTCTTCCCTTATCGTAAGCGGGAAGGAATCCCACAACGACCAGTTTCGGTGGGAGACAAGGGAACATGCTTCCCTTGTCAAAAGTGGTCTTCGCCTACAAAGCCGTTGCCTGCGCCGCAGAGGTGAGCACAGGGATGACGTCCGTCCTGCCGGCGGGCAACCATCATCTTGTTGCACCGGAAGGGAAACCTTTAGGAGATGCCTTTGGAGTCCTGATTTGCTCCCACCTTCTTTGCACTAAAGGGGGAACTGCCCCATCCTGCCGTCTGCTGCTCGCTTGTCCGTCCATGGCATCACCCTTGACTCGTGAGGCCCGACCTTTCCTTGAAATATCCGCCGCTCTAGAGGGGTCCTGAGGAGGCCCCCCCCTGCGGGTCTTAATGTCGCCCTTCCTCGCAAGGCTTGGCCCCTCGCGAGGGCCTTGTTCAGGGTGGTGTTGTTACTTGCCAATCTTGCGTTGATGAAGTGGGCCAGCCCTGGGTCGTAGGCAGGCAGGTCTGGGTACCCCCGTTCCCAGAACGCCGACAGTAGCCCCCGGGCCCAAGGCACGCCTGGGTTGGCTTCTCGGTGAAGCCTTGAATACGTCTCAAAACGTCACGGGCCCCATTTGCATGCGGGTCAGGCGAACCACATGTCTTGAAGCTGCAAGGCATCGCTCTCGCTGCTCGAGGTGCCCGGGTGCCCATCTCCAGCGAGGAGGAGGACCCCGACACCGAGCCCGTGGTCATCAAGGGCGCTGTCGGCGGTTCCTCCCCCTAGGCGTCCCCCATCTTTTGCTTACCTGTTCCTGCGATGTCAAAAAGACCCCGCCCTGTCGGGCGTTGAACATTTGTCGTTATTACTTTTTCTTCTCTCCTCTTTTCTTTTACTCTTGAGGTGATGGCTTGCATGTGGTGGTCGTTGTAGCCTGGCAGCAAAGCTTAGGGACCGTTGGTGCACCTGTCGTGGCTTGGGACGACGAGGGAAGCGCGACCTTCTGGAATTTTTGCCCTCCCGAGGGACCCCTCGTGCCGCCGCGTGCTTGGGTGTAGGACTCGCTTCTTACTGCCGTCGAATCCTTAGATCCTGCATCCCTTCGTTAGTGCGCATGTTTATAATTCACCGTTAGTTCGTCGTAAAGCGAGAGGGTCCCGGTTGGGGCCTGTGAGGCACTTAGCTTGTGGGTTTGTGTCAGTCCCTTGCGCAATTCCTCTGGTGTAGCCCTCGTTTCGTAAGCGGGATGAGGTGAAGACCCTTTCGGCACTCTATGTCTGCAAGGCCCCGGTCCCACACATTTCCCTGCCGCCGTGAGGTTCAACCTGTTTACCAAGGCTGCTCCACACAGGGCAAAGCCCCGGCACCCTGGGGGCCGACTGGTTTTGCGATCGATAAGGCTCCTGAGGCGCCCTGCTCAGGAGCCCCCCTTTGACACTCAAGCCGCTCTGCGTCGTCAGGCCCCGGCCTTATTGGCCGCTAAGGTTCCTGAGGCACACCCAAGAATCCCCCTTTCTGGTGCCCGAGCGATTCCGCACTTCGTTCCTTAGGTCCTCGCCCCAGGGGGCCCTGAGACCTCCCGAGACTCTTTGTGGTGGTATCAAGTTTCGGTTCGGACCCCCGAGTGGGGGTTGACCACTGAAAAACGTTGTCCCTGAGGTGGTCAGTCCTAGCATTCATGCTCCTTGACTCCTTCGGGTGGCGCGGAGTAGTTGTCTCCAAATACGTCCTCCGGACGGGAGGTTTCAAAGCGAGTGAAATAAGAAACGCCAGAGAAGGTTTCCGCCCTTTTTTATTTTTCAAACATCGGGGATTAAGACTGGAAAAAACCAACTTAAGCAATCAGCCAGTTCAAACTCAGTGGAAAATAGTTCGAATCCAAGAGAAAGAAAGCTGGCATAGTCATTGGCGGACTATATGGGTTTCCTTCCAAGCTGCGAGCATGGTCATTGACAGGCCATGCTGATTGCCTTCGTCTTTGTACCCAGCGTGGAGCTAAGGTCTTCCACTAGGCGTGGGGTGGACCCCTTCTGCGTCCTTGGAGGGCCCTTGGCATATACAACCCTGGCTCGTTATTACGTGAGAGTGTCACGATGGGGGTGTATATGGGAGGTCGCGAGAACGCTTTGGCCTCGCGAGTGTCCCTACCCCCGAGGCATTGGGGCATGAGCTTCTACAGTCATTGGGGGACTGTGTTGTACCTAGCACGGAGATAAGGTCTTCCACTAGGCGTGGGGTGGACCCCTTCCATGTCCTCGGGGGGGCCTGGGCGTATACAGCCTCGACTCGTTATTACGTGAGAGTGTCACGGGATGAAGTAGGTTCTGGAAGGATTGAAGGACGATGCAGAGGTGTGGCGGGTTGATGCAGATCTTGCGTGCTCGTGCTCCTTCCCGGGAGGCCTATTAAGCTCTTTTTATGACTCTACGTTGACAGGTCCCAGTCCCGCACATTTCCTGATCGCCGTTGTGTTGGACCGAGTGAACGGATGTAGCTATGGGGTCGGGCCCTGCCTCCCGTAACATCGGCTGGATCAAGGACGCTGTTAAGGGCGACATGTGGCCTTGTGACCAGTAAGGTCCAAGAGGCGCGATGCTCAGGAACCCCCCCTCTAACGTTCGAGCGGCTCTACGTCACCAGGATCCAGTCCCGCACATTTCCCGACCGTCGTGGCATGGGACCGAGTGAACGGATGTAGCCACGGGGTCAGGCCCTACCTCCCCCGACAACGACCGGATCACCAAGGACGTTGTCGGGGGCGGTAGGTGGCCTTTTGACCAGTAAGGCTCCTGGGGTGCCATGCTCCGGAGCCCCCTTCTGATGTTAAAGCGGCTCTGCGTCGCCAGGACCCGGTCCCGCACATTTCCCAACCGCCGTTGCTTGCGACCAAATGAACGATCTCAGCTACGGGGTCAGGCCCTGCCGCCCCTGATAACGACCGGATCAAGGACGCTATCAAGGGAGGCAGGTGGCCTTGTGACTGGTAAGACCCCTGGAGCACCATGCTCTGGAGCCCCCCTTGACGCTCAAGCGACTCTGATTTTATCATGTCGATTGTGGTCGTGAGGAGCTGTGGGGCTCCCCCATCTCCACGTTGGGGCGATGCGTAGCAGCTCGCCGAATAGTTGAAGTTCATGTGGTCAGCAGATACTCCTTAAGGCAGTAAATCCAACAAATTACCTCGCCGAATAGTTGAAGCCCCCTTGTGCCTGAGGAACGCCTCGCGAGGCCAGGCCCCCGACGCCCGCTCCTGCATCGTGATCGTCACGGGAGATCCGTGCCACTTGCATCTCGTCACGGTATTCGACCCGTCCTCCTGAGGCCCGTGAGTTTGGCCTCGCGTAGTCCTTTCGCGGGGAAGGTGGCTGGTGTCATGCCCTGCGCCTTTGGGGCGCCCCCTACCCGGGCCCCTTTTGGGCCCGGCTCAGGGAGGAGCCCCCAAACGTTCTTTACTCCTGAGGTGGGTAGACGCCCCGGGAGGACGCCTGAAGCTCTTCCTCGTCGGGAGGATCAGGCAGTGTCGCGTACTCTTGCACGTACGGCTCCATGTAGGTGCTCGCCCGTCCCATGCGGTCGGCCATCAGTGTGGCGGTGGCGGCCCCTCTTGGTGGTGGAGGGGGTCCTTCCTGCCATACTGCCCAGAGATCTTCCTGCGATAAGCCTCCGCGCAAAGTCGCTTGTTCTAGTTGCCGTTGGCTGGTCCTGGCGTCGCCCGGTGTTGATTCCCTCCTTGGTGTCATGCCATGTCTCTGTTGTCGTAGTTCGTCTGCGCCATCGCCTCCGCTCTCTACTGGCTGCGCCGGAGGGAGCGCTCCCGTCGGACCGCCTCGGGCTGTCGAGGGCCAGCCTGGTCTCGATGATGCGTGCCCTCATGCACGTGGGTCGTCCCGCCGTTCTCCTCGCGTCCCTGGTTGTTGTCGGCGTGGTGCGCTTCAGGGCCGGTCGCTGAGGTCTGTAGAAGGTGGAGGGCAGCGCAAAGAGCGTCTCTCTTGGCCCCACCCAGAGCGGGCAGGGGCCCGAAGCTTGCAGGCTCGGGGGCCGGCACATGGTGCGAACCCCTGGCGCCCGGTGCCTGTGGCTCCGAGGATGCACCGGGCTGGATGGCCTTCTGGGCGATGGCGATTAGCTCCATGATGTGGTCTGCCCACGCATCGAAGCCCCCTAGTGTCGGTCGTTAGCGGAGTATCTCTCTTGCCATCCGCAACATATCGTGTGCTAGGGCGACAGAGATCTTCTGTCGTCTCTTGAGCTTGCGTTGGTTTTTCCCTTGAAGAGGAAAGGGCGATGTAGCACAAGAGCAGTAAGTATTTTCCTCAGTTTGAGAACCAAGGTATCAATCCAGTAGGAGAATCTCATCAAGTCCAGAGTACCTGCACAAACACAAAAGAGCTTGCACCCAACGCTATAAAGGGGTTGTCAATCCCTTCAAGATTGATTGCAAAGTGAGATCTGAAGGCGGAAAGTGCAACGAAGTAAAAGAGTAAGGCTGAAAATATGGTGTGGAGTAGACCCGGGGGCTATAGTGTTCACTAGAGGCTTCTCTCAAAATAGCAAATATTACGGTGGGTGAACAAATTACTATCGAGCAATTGATAGAACCGCGCAAAGTCATGACGATATCTAAGGCAATGATCATACATATAGGCATCACGTCCGAGACAAATAGACCGATACTTTCTGCATCTACTAGTGTTACTCCACACATCGACCGCTATCCAGCATGCATCTAGTGTATTGAGTAAATGACGAAGAGAGTAACGCTTTAAGCAAGATGACATGATGTAGATGGATAATCTCAAACCAATGATGAAAACTCCATCTTTTTACCCTTGCTGGTAACAACACGATGCGTGCCTCGCTACCCCTTCTGTCACCGGGTGAGGTCACCACACAGTATGAACCCAAAACCAAGCACTTCTCATAGATCTAGTTGGCTAAACAAAACCCACAACTCGAAGAGAATTACAAGGATATGAAATCATGCATAAGAGAGATCAGAAGAAACTCAAATAAGATTCATAGATAATTTGATCATAAATCCACAATTCATTGGATCTCGACAAACACACCGCAAAAGAAGATTACATCGGATAGATCTCCATGATGATCATGGAGAACTTTGTATTGAAGATCCAAGAGAGAGAAGAAGCCATCTAGCTACTAGCTATGGACCCGTAGGTCTATGCTGAACTACTCACGCATCATCGGAGAGGTCATGGTGTTGATGAAGAAGCCCTCCGTATCCGAATCCCCCTCCGGCAGGGCACCACAACATGCCCCAGATGGGATCTTGCGGAGACAGAAGCTTGCGGCGGCGGAAAAGTAATTTCGATGATCTCTTGATTTTTTCTGGGATTTTAGGGAATTTATAGGCGAAAGACCTAGGGCAGGGGAGGCCCAGGGAGCCCACAAGCCTGGGAGGCACGGCCCCCTGGCCGCGGCTAGGGGGCTTGTGGGGTCCCTGGTGACCTCCTGCCCTGATTCTCAGGCTTCCCGATCTTTTTCTGTTTCGGAAAAAAATCTTTTTGGCAGTTTCGTTCCGTTTGGACTCCGTTTAAAATCCTCCTCTGAAAGGGGTCAAAAACATGAAAAAAACAGGAATTGGCACTTGGCACTGAGTTAATAAGTAGTCCCAAAAAATATATAAAAGGCATACAAAACATCCAAAGTTTGACAAGATAATAGCATGAAACCATCAAAAGTTATAGATACGTTGGAGACGTATCATCGTGCGCGCTCAGGTCTCCCAAGTTGATGCGACGCACTGCGGGTGCCCGGGCCGCCGCCCAACCCCCATGCGCCTGGGTGGCATGGGTGGCCGTCACGGTGGAGACGATGTTGATGGCCTGGTACGAGCCGCCTGATCCCACGATGTCGGTATGCGAGCCTCCAACCACTGTGATGTGGCGGTCGGACACCATCTCGACAAGGCTTGGAGAAGCTGGTTGGTCGCTGGCCATTGGTGCAGCGGTGTGGGATGGAGGAAGCTCGAAGAACGCCTTCACACGCCCCCTACCCGATGCGCCAAATGTCGGATTTCGGGCTCCGCAAAACCCTAAGGATTCGAACACTGGGGCGTGTGCAAAGGTCTCTCCCTGCTTCGCCTCGCCTAGTCCGCTACTTGATGGAAACGGTGAAGAACTCACTGCAAGGTGAGGTGAACTCAGAACACAGTAGTTTACGAGGTTCGGGCCGCTTCGAAGCGTAAAGCCCTACTCCTTCTTCTGGTGGATTGCCTCTCATGGATGTTGATGAACGAGACAGTAGAGTGCTCTTGAGCCTCCGAAGGCTAAGTGGCTTGGTGTGTCGCTCTAGGGTTACAATGATCCGATCCCCCTGCCAAGTATCCTACCCTCTCTATTTATAGGGGAGGCCCGGGTCCTCCTCCGTTCTCGTAGGCGGGAAGGAATCCCACAACGGCCAGTTTCGGTGGGACACAAGGGAACATGCTTCCCCTGTCAAAAGTGGTCTTCACATGCAAAGCCGTTGCCTGCGCTGCAGAGGTGAGCACATGGATGACGTCCGTCCTACCGGCGGGCGACAATCGTCTTGTTGCACCGGAAGGGAAACCTTTAGGAGATGCCTTTGGAGTCCTAATTCGCTCCCACCTTCTTTGCACTAAAGGGGGGAACTTCCCCGTCCTGCCATCTGCTGCTCACATGTGCGTCCATGGCGTCACCCTTGACTCTTGAGGCCCGACCTTGCCTTGAAATATCCGCCGCTTTGGAGGGGTTCTGAGGAGGCCCCCCTACGGGTCTTGATGTTGCCCTTCCTTGCAAGGCTTGGACCCACGCGAGGGCCTTGTTTAGGGTGGTGTTGTTCCTTGCCGATCTTGCGTTGATGAAGTGGGCCAGCCCTAGGCCGCAGGCAGGCAAGTCTGGGTACCCCATTCCCAGAACGCCGATAGGTACATCTTGGTTCCTCTAGGATGGATGGAATACAGTGTCATGGGCGTCTTGCAAGATCAGGTTCTTGAGCTCGACTTTGTTGGGTACGCAAATGAGGTTCCCGAACCAAAAAACTCCTTGTTCATCCACCAAGAATCCTGGGACCTTGTCTTTCTTGATCTTCTTCTTAATACCTTCGATGATCTCATGTCCCTTCTGAGATTCCTTGATATCATGCATCAAAGTAGGCTTCACTTCGAGGTTGGCCAAAAATCCTGGTGCAACCAGCTCCAACACGAAGCTTTCAAGTTCCTCATACAAGGCGGGTAGCCTTTCCTTAATCATAACATTCAAGGAGCAAGCCTTTCTGCTCAAGGCGTCAGCTACCACATTAGCCTTTCCTGGGTGGTATTGAACACTGAGGTCATAGTCCTTTATTAATTCCAACCATCTTCGCTGCCTCATGTTCAATTCCTTTTGAGTGAAAATATACTTCAAACTGTTGTGGTCTATATAGATCTCACATCGCTTTCCCAGAAGGTAATGTCGCCACGCCTTCAAGGCATGTGTTGGAAATATGCCCTAGAGGCAATAATAAATTAGTTATTATTATATTTCTTAGTTCATGATAATCGTTTATTATCCATGCTATAATTGTATTGAATGAAGACTTATATACATGTGTGGATACATAGACAAAACACTGTCCCTAGCAAGCCTCTAGTTGGCTAGCCAGTTGATCAAAGATAGTCAGGGTCTTCTGATTATGAACAAGGTGTTGTTGCTTGATAACTGGATCACGTCATTAGGAGAATCACGTGATGGACTAGACCCAAACTAATAGACGTAGCATGTTGATCGTGTCATTTTGTTGCTACTGTTTTCTGCGTGTCAAGTATTTGTTCCTATGACCATGAGATCATATAACTCACTGACACCGGAGGAATGCTTTGTGTGTATCAAACGTCGCAACGTAACTGGGTGACTATAAAGATGCTCTACAGGTATCTCCGAAGGTGTTAGTTGAGTTAGTATGGATCGAGACTGGGATTTGTCACTCCGTGTGACGGAGAGGTATCTCGGGGCCCACTCGGTAATACAACATCACACACAAGCCTTGCAAGCAATGTGACTTAGTGTAAGTTGCGGGATCTTGTATTACGGAACGAGTAAAGAGACTTGCCGGTAAACGAGATTGAAATAGGTATGCGGATACTGACGATCGAATCTCGGGCAAGTAACATACCAAAGGACAAAGGGAATTGTTGGGGAACGTCGCATGGGAAACAAAAATTTTCCTACGCGCACGAAGACCTATCATGGTGATGTCCATCTACGAGAGGGGATGAGTGATCTACGTACCCTTGTAGATCGTACAGCAGAAGCGTTAGTGAACGCGGTTGATGTAGTGGAACGTCCTCACGTCCCTCGATCCGCCCCGCGAACAATCCCGCGATCAGTCCCACGATCTAGTACCGAACGGACGGCACCTCCGCGTTCAGCACACGTACAACTCGACGATGATCTCGGCCTTCTTGATCCAGCAAGAGAGACGGAGAGGTAGAAGAGTTCTCCGGCAGCGTGACGGCGCTCCGGAGGTTGGTGATGATCTTGTCTCAGCAGGGCTCCGCCCGAGCTCCGCAGAAACGCGATCTAGAGGAAAAACTATGGAGGTATGTGGTCGGGCAGCCGTGAGAAAGTCGTCTCAAATCAGCCCTAAAACCTCCGTATATATAGGTGGGAGGGAGGGGAGGAGGCAGCCTCAAAACCTAAAGGTTTGGCCGAAATTGGAGGTGGAGGAGTCCTACTCCAATCCTGCTTGGAGTAGGATTCCACCTTCCCACTTGGAAACTCTTTCCACCTTGTGTTTTTTCCTTCTCAAACCTTATGGGCCTTAGTGGGAACTTATTCCAGCCCACTAGGGGCTGGTTTATCTCTTCCCATAGCCCATGAGACCCCTTGGGGCGTGACACCCCTCCCGATGGTCCCCGGCACCCCTCCCGGCACTCCCGGTACACTACCGATGAGCCCGAACCTTTTCCGGTAATGCACGAAAACCTTCCGGTAACCAAATGAGGTCATCCTATATATCAATCTTCGTTTCCGGACCATTCCGGAAACCCTCGTGACGTCCGTGATCTCATCCGGGACTCCGAACAACATTCGGTAACCAACCATATAACTCAAATACGCATAAAACAACGTCGAACCTTAAGTGTGCAGACCCTGCGGGTTCGAGAACTATGTAGACATGACCCGAGAGACTCCTCGGTCAATATCCAATAGCGGGACCTGGATGCCCATATTGGATCCTACATATTCTACGAAGATCTTATCGTTTGAACCTCAGTGCCAAGGATTCATATAATCCCGTATGTCATTCCCTTTGTCCTTCGGTATGTTACTTGCCCGAGATTCGATCGTTAGCATCCGCATACCTATTTCAATCTCGTTTACCGGCAAGTCTCTTTACTCGTTCCGTAATACAAGATCCCGCAACTTACATTAAGTTACATTGCTTGCAAGGCTTGTGTGTGATGTTGTATTACCGAGTGGGCCCCGAGATACCTCTCCGTCACACGGAGTGACAAATCCCAGTCTTGATACATACTAACTCAACGAACACCTTCGGAGATACCTGTAGAGCATCTTTATAGTCACCCAGTTACGTTGCGACGTTTGATACACACAAAGCATTCCTCCGGTGTCCGTGAGTTATATGATCTCATGGTCATAGGAACAAATACTTGACACGCAGAAAACAGTAGCAACAAAATGACACGATCAACATGCTACGTCTATTAGTTTGGGTCTAGTCCATCACATGATTCTCCTAATGATGTGATCCCGTTATCAAGTGACAACACTTGCCTATGGCCAGGAAACCTTGACCATCTTTGATCAACGAGCTAGTCAACTAGAGGCTTACTAGGGACAGTGTTTTGTCTATGTATCCACACAAGTATTGTGTTTCCAATCAATACAATTATAGCATGGATAATAAACGATTATCATGAACTAAGAAATATAATAATAACTAATTTATTATTGCCTCTAGGGCATATTTCCAACAGTCTCCCACTTGCACTAGAGTCAATAATCTAGTTCACATCACCATGTGATTCCAACGAATCCAACACCCATATAGTTATGGGGTCTGATCACGTCTTGCTCGTGAGAGAGGTTTTAGTCAACGGTTCTGAAACTTTCAGATCCGTGCGTTCTTTACAAATCTTTATGTCATCTTATAGATGCTGCTACTACATGCTATTCGGAAATGCTCCAAATATCTACTCTACTATACGAATCCGTTTCACTACTCATAGTTATTCGGATTAGTGTCAAAGCTTACATCGACGTAACCCTTTACGACGAACTCTTCAACCACCTCCATAATCGAGAAAAATTCCTTAGTCCATTAGTTACTAAGGATAAATTTTGACCGCTGCTAGTGATTCAATCATGGATCACTCTCTGTACCCTCAACAGACTTTGAGTCAAGGCACACATTAGGTGCGGTACACAGCATGGCATACTTTAGATTCTACGGCTAAGGCATAGAAGACGACCTTAGTCTATTCTCTTTATTCTGCCGTGGTCAGGTTTTGAGTCTTACTCAAATTCACACCTCACAACGCAACCAAGAACTCCTTCTTTGTTGATCTATTTTGAACTCTTTCAAAAACTTGTCAAGGCATGCATCTTGTTGAAACTTCTATTAAGCGTTTTCGATCTATCTCCATAGATCTTTGATGCTCAATGTTCAAGTAGCGTAATCCAGGTACTCCTTTGAAAACTTCTTTCAAACAATCTTGTATGCTTTACAGAAATTCTACGTTACTTCTGATCCACAATATGTCAACCACATATACCTATCAGAAATTCTATAGTGCTCCTACTCACTTCTTTGGAAATACAAGTTTCTCATAAACCTTGTACACACCCAAAATCTTTGATCATCTCATCAAAGTGTATATTCCAACTCCGAGATGCTTGCACCAGTCCATTGAAGGATCACTGGAGCTTGCATACTTGCTAGTATCTTTAGGATCGACAAAACCTTCTCGTTATATCACATACAATGTTTGCTCAAGGAAACCGTCGAGAAAACAATGTTTTGACATCCTACGTGCAATATTTCATAAATAATGCATCAACAACTAACATAATTCTAACAGACCTTTAGCATCGCTACGAGTGAGAAAGTCTCATCATAGTCAACTGTTTGATCTTGTCGAAAACATCTTTGCGACAAGTCGAGCTTTTCTTAATAGTGACTAATCACCATCATCGTCTGTCTTCTTTTAAAGATCCACCTCTACTCAATAGTCTTATGACCATCAAGTAGTTCTTCCAAAGTCTACACTTTGTTTTCATACATGGATCCTCTCTCGGATTTCATGGCTTCCAGCCATTTGTCGGAATCTGGGCCCACCATCGCTTTCTCCATAACTCGTAGGTTCATTGTTGCTCAACAACATGACCTCCAAGACAGGGTTACCGTACTACTCTGCAGCAGTACGCGACCTTGTCGACCTACGAGGTTTGTAGTAACTTGATTCAAAGCTCAATGATCACCATCATCAGCTTCCACTTCAATTGGTGTAGGCGCCACAGGAACAACTTCCTACGCCCTGCTACACACTGGTTGAAGTGATGGTTCAATAACCTCATCAAGTTCTACTACCCTCCCACTCAATTCTTTCGAGATAAACCTTTTCTCGAGAAAGGATCCTTTTCTAGAAACAAACACTTTGCTTTCGGATCTGAGATAGGAGATGTACCCAACTGTTTTGGATATCCTATGAAGATGCATTTATCCGCTTTGGGTTCGAGCTTATCAGACTAAAACCTTTTTCACATAAGTTTCGAAGCCCCAAACTTTCAAGAAACGACAGTTTAGATTTCTCTAAACCTCAGTCTATACTGTGTCATCTCAACGGAAATACGCGGTGCCCTATTTAAAGTGAATGTGGTTGTCTCTAATGCATAACCCATAAACGATAGTGGTAATTCGATAAGATACATCACATCATGCACCATACTAAATAGTGCGTGGTATGACGTTCAGACACATCATCACACCATGATGTTCCAGGTGGCATGAACTGTGAAACAATTTCCACATTGTCTTAACTGTGTACCAAAAACTCGTAACTCAGATATTCATTTCTATGATCATATCGTAGACAGTTCATCCTCTTGTTACGACGAACTTCACTCTGAAACAGAATTGAACTTTTCAATATTTCAGACTTGTGATTCATTAAGTAAATACTCCTGTATCTACTCAAGTCGTCAGTGAAGTAAGAACATAATGATATCCACTGCGTGCCTCAGCACTCACTGGACTGCATACATCAAAATGTATCACTTCCAACAAGTTACTATCTTGTTTCATCTCAATGAAAACAAGGCCTTGCTCATGTGGTATGATTTGCATGTCACTAGTGATTCAAAATCAGGTGAGTAAAGATCCATCAGCATGGAGCCTCTTCATGCAATTCATACTAACATGACTCAAGCGGCAGTGCCATAAGTAAGTGGTACTATCATCATTTAACTCGTATCTTTTGGCACCAATGTGTAACACTACAATCGAGATTCAATAAACCATTGAAGGTGATTTATTCAAGCAAATAGAGTAACCATTATTCTCTTTGAATGAATAATCGTATTGCAATAAACACGATCCAATCATGTTCATGCCTAACGCAAGCACCAAATAACAATTATTTAGGTTCAACACCAATCCCGATGGTAGAGGGAGCGTGCGACGTTTGATCATATCAACCTTGGAAACACTTCCAACACGTATCGTCACCTCGCCTTTAGCTAGTCTCCGTTTATGTCGTAGCTTTCATTTCGCGTTACTAATCACTTAGCAACCGAACCGGTATCCAATACCCTCATGCTACTAGGAGTACTAGTAAAGTACACATCAACATTATGTATATCAAATATACTTCTTTCGACTTTTGCCAGCCTTCTTATCTACCAAGTATCTAGAGTTGCTCCGCCTCAGTGACTGTTCCCCTTATTACAGAAGCACTTAGTCTCGGGTTTGGGTTTAATCTTGGGTCTCTTCATTAGCGCAGCAACTGTTTTGCCGTTTCACGAAGTATCCCTTCTAGCCCTCGCCTTTCTTGAAACTTAGTGGTTTTCCAAACCATCAACTATTGATGCTCCTTCTTGATTTCTACTTTCGCAGTGTCAAACATCGCGAATCACTCAAGGATCATTGTATCTATCCTTGATATGTCATAGTTCATCACGAAGCTCTCAAAGCTTGGTGGCAGTGACTTTTGGAGAACCATCACTATCTCATCTGGAAGATTAGCTCCCACTTGATTCAAGTGATTGTCGTACTCAGACAATCTGAGCACATGCTCAACGATTGAGCTTTTCTCCTTTACTTTGTGGTCAAAGAATCTTGTTGGAGGTCTAGTACCTCTTAACAAGGGCACAAGCATGAAATCACAATTGCATCTCTTCGGAACATCACTTATGTTCCGTGACGTTTTACAACGTTTTCGGCGCCTTGCTTCTAAGCCATCAAGTATCTTGCACTGAACTATCGTGTAGTCATCAGTAATGTGTATGTCGGATGTTCATAGCATCCACAGACGACGCTCGAGGTGCAGCACACCGAGTGGTGCATTAAGGACATAAGCCTTCTGCGTAGCAACGAGGACAATCCTCGGTTTTACAGACTCAGTCTGCAAAGGTTGCTACTATCAATTTTCAACTAAATTTTCTCTAGGAACATATAAAAACAGTAGAGCTATAGCGCAAGTTACATCGTAATTCGCAAAGACCATTAGACTATGTTCATGACAATTAGTTCAATTAATCATATTACTTAAGAACTCCCACTCAAAAAGTACATCTCTCTAGTCATTTGAGTGGTACATGATCCAAATCCGCTATCTCAAGTCCGATCATCACGTGAGTCGAGAATAGTTTCAGTGGTACGCATCCCTATGCTAATCATATCAACTATACGATTCATGCTCGACCTTTCGGTCTCATGTGTTCCGAGGCCATGTCTGCACATGCTAGGCTCGTCAAGCTTAACCCGAGTGTTCCGCGTGTGCAACTGTTTTGCACCCGTTGTATGTGAACGTTGAGTCTATCACACCCGATCATCACGTGGTGTCTCGAAACGAAGAACTGTCGCAACGGTGCACAGTCGGGGAGAACACAATTTCGTCTTGAAATTTTAGTGAGAGATCACCTCATAATGCTACCGTCGTTCTAAGCAAAATAAGGTGCATAAAAGGATTAACATCACATGCAATTCATAAGTGACATGATATGGCCATCATCACGTGCTTCTTGATCTCCATCACCAAAGCACCGGCACGATCTTCTTGTCACCGGCGCCACACCATGATCATCCATCAACGTGTTGCCATCGTGGTTGTCGTGCTACTTATGCTATCACTACTAAAGCTACAGCCTAGCAAAATAGTAAACGCATCTGCAAGCACATATGTTAGTATAAAGACAACCCTATGGCTCCTGCCGGTTGCCGTACCATCGACGTGCAAGTCGATATTTCTATTACAACATGATCATCTCATACATCCAATATATCACATCACATCGTTGGCCACATCATATCACAATCATACCCTGCAAAAACAAGTTAGACGTCCTCTAATTTTGTTGTTGCATGTTTTACGTGGTGACCGAGGGTATCTAGTAGGATCGCATCTTACTTACGCAAACACCACAACGGAGATATATGAGTTGCTATTTAACCTCATCCAAGGACCTCCTCGGTCAAATCCGATTCAACTAAAGTTGGAGAAACAGTCACTTGCCAGTCATCTTTGAGCAAAGGGGGTTACTCGTAACGATGAAACCAGTCTCTCGTAAGCGTACGAGTAATGTCGGTCCAAGCCGCTTCAATCCAACAATACCGCGGAATCAAGAAAAGACTAAGGAGGGAAGCAAAACGCACATCACCGCCCACAAAAACTTTTGTGTTCTACTCGAGAAGACATCTACGCATGAACCTAGCTCATGATGCCACTGTTGGGGAACGTCGCATGGGAAACAAAAATTTTCCTACGCGCACGAAGACCTATCATGGTGATGTCCATCTACGAGAGGGGATGAGTGATCTACGTACCCTTGTAGATCGTACAGCAGAAGCGTTAGTGAACGCGGTTGATGTAGTGGAACGTCCTCACGTCCCTCGATCCGCCCCGCGAACAATCCCGCGATCAGTCCCACGATCTAGTACCGAACGGACGGCACCTCCGCGTTCAGCACACGTACAACTCGACGATGATCTCGGCCTTCTTGATCCAGCAAGAGAGACGGAGAGGTAGAAGAGTTCTCCGGCAGCGTGACGGCGCTCCGGAGGTTGGTGATGATCTTGTCTCAGCAGGGCTCCGCCCGAGCTCCGCAGAAACGCGATCTAGAGGAAAAACTATGGAGGTATGTGGTCGGGCAGCCGTGAGAAAGTCGTCTCAAATCAGCCCTAAAACCTCCATATATATAGGTGGGAGGGAGGGGAGGAGGCAGCCTCAAAACCTAAAGGTTTGGCCGAAATTGGAGGTGGAGGAGTCCTACTCCAATCCTACTTGGAGTAGGATTCCACATTCCCACTTGGAAACTCTTTCCACCTTGTGTTTTTTCCTTCTCAAACCTTATGGGCCTTAGTGGGAACTTATTCCAGCCCACTAGGGGCTGGTTTATCTCTTCCCATAGCCCATGAGACCCCTTGGGGCGTGACACCCCTCCCGATGGTCCCCGGCACCCCTCCCGGCACTCCCGGTACACTACCGATGAGCCCGAACCTTTTCCGGTAATGCACGAAAACCTTCCGGTAACCAAATGAGGTCATCCTATATATCAATCTTCGTTTCCGGACCATTCCGGAAACCCTCGTGACGTCCGTGATCTCATCCGGGACTCCGAACAACATTCGGTAACCAACCATATAACTCAAATACGCATAAAACAACGTCGAACCTTAAGTGTGCAGACCCTGTGGGTTCGAGAACTATGTAGACATGACCCGAGAGACTCCTCGGTCAATATCCAATAGCGGGACCTGGATGCCCATATTGGATCCTACATATTCTACGAAGATCTTATCGTTTGAACCTCAGTGCCAAGGATTCATATAATCCCGTATGTCATTCCCTTTGTCCTTCGGTATGTTACTTGCCCGAGATTCGATCGTTAGCATCCGCATACCTATTTCAATCTCGTTTACCGGCAAGTCTCTTTACTCGTTCCGTAATACAAGATCCCGCAACTTACATTAAGTTACATTGCTTGCAAGGCTTGTGTGTGATGTTGTATTACCGAGTGGGCCCCGAGATACCTCTCCGTCACACGGAGTGACAAATCCCAGTCTTGATACATACTAACTCAACGAACACCTTCGGAGATACCTGTAGAGCATCTTTATAGTCACCCAGTTACGTTGCGACGTTTGATACACACAAAGCATTCCTCCGGTGTCCGTGAGTTATATGATCTCATGGTCATAGGAACAAATACTTGACACGCAGAAAACAGTAGCAACAAAATGACACGATCAACATGCTACGTCTATTAGTTTGGGTCTAGTCCATCACATGATTCTCCTAATGATGTGATCCCGTTATCAAGTGACAACACTTGCCTATGGCCAGGAAACCTTGACCATCTTTGATCAACGAGCTAGTCAACTAGAGGCTTACTAGGGACAGTGTTTTGTCTATGTATCCACACAAGTATTGTGTTTCCAATCAATACAATTATAGCATGGATAATAAACGATTATCATGAACTAAGAAATATAATAATAACTAATTTATTATTGCCTCTAGGGCATATTTCCAACAGGAATGACATACGGGATTATATGAATCCTTGGCACTGAGGTTCAAACGATAAGATCTTCGTAGAATATGTAGGATCCAATATGGGCATCCAGGTCCCGCTATTGGATATTGGCCGAGGAGTCTCTCGGGTCATGTCTATATAGTTCTCGAACCCGCAGGGTCTGCACACTTAAGGTTCGACGTTGTTTTATGTGTATTTGAGTTATATGGTTGGTTACCGAATGTTGTTCGGAGTCCCGGATCAGATCACGGACGTCACGAGGGTTTCCGGAATGGTCCGGAAACGAAGATTGATATATAGGATGACCTCATTTGATTATCGGAAGGTTTTTGGAGTTACCGAGAATGTACCGGGAATGACGAATGGGTTCCGGGAGTTCACCGGGGGGGGCAACCCACCCCGGGGAAGCCCATAGGCATTGGGGGTGGCGCACCAGCCCTTAGGGGGCAGGTGGGACAGCCCAAAAGAGCCCTATGCGCCATAGGAAGAAAAAAAAGAGAAAAAAAGAGGAGGTGGGAAAAGGGGGAAGGACTCCTCCTTCCAAACCTAGTTGGACTCGGTTTGGAAGGGGAGGGCTGCCCCCCTTGGCTCGGCCGAAGCCCTTAGGGGTCCTTGGACCCCAAGGCAAGGCTCCCCCTCTTCCCCCTATATATACGGAGGTTTTAGGGCTGATTTGACCCAACTTTTCCACGGCAGCCCGACCACATATCTCCACGGTTTCACCTCTAGATCGCGTTTCTGCGGAGCTCGGGCGGAGCCCTGCTGAGATAAGATCACCACCAACCTCCGGAGCACCGTCACACTGTCGGAGAACTCTTCTACCTCCCCGTCTCTCTTGCTGGATCAAGAAGGCCGAGATCATCGTCGAGCTGTACGTGTGCTGAACGCGGAGGTGCCGTCCGTTCGGCACTAGATCGTGGGACTGATCGCGGGACGGTTCGCGGGGCGGATCGAGGGACGTGAGGACGTTCCACTACATCAACCGCGTTCACTAACGCTTCTGCTGTACGGTCTACAAGGGTACGTAGATCACACATCCCCTCTCATAGATGGTCATCACCATGATAGGTCTTCGTGCGCGTAGGAAATTTTTTGTTTCCCATGCGACGTTCCCCAACAGTGGCATCATGAGCTAGGTTCTTGCGTAGATGTCTTCTCGAGTAGAACACAAAAGTTTTTGTGGGCGGTGATGTGCGTTTTTCTGCCCTCCTTAGTATTTTCTTGATTTCGCGGTATTGTTGGATCGAAGCGGCTCAGACCGACATTACTCGTACGCTTACGAGAGACTGGTTTCATCGCTACGAGTAACTCCGTTGCTCAAAGATGACTGGCGGGTGTGAGTTTCTCCAACTTTAGTTGAATCGGATTTGACCGAGGAGGTCCTTGGATGAGGTTAAATAGCAACTCATATATCTCCGTTGTGGTGTTTGCATAAGTAAGATGCGATCCTACTAGATACCCATGGTCACCACGTAAAACATGCAACAACAAAATTAGAGGACGTCTAACTTGTTTTTGCAGGGTATGCTTGTGATATGATATGGCCAACGATGTGATGTGATATATTGGATGTATGAGATGATCATGTTGTAATAGATAATATCGACTTGCACGTCGATGGTACGGCAACCGGCAGGAGCCATAGGGTTGTATTTATACTAACGTTTGTGCTTGCAGATGCATTTACTATTTTGCTAGGATGTAGCTTTAGTAGTAATAGGATGAGTAGCACGACAACCCCGATGGCGACACGTTGATGGAGATCATGGTGTGGCGCCGGTGACAAGAAGATCGTGTCGGTGCTTTGGTGATGGAGATCAAGGAGCACGTGATGATGGCCATATCATGTCACTTATGAATTGCATGTGATGTTAATCCTTTTATGCACCTTATTTTGCTTAGAACGACGGTAGCATTATGAGGTGATCTCTCACTAAAATTTCAAGACGAAATTGTGTTCTCCCCGACTGTGCACCGTTGCTACAGTTCGTCGTTTCGAGACACCACGTGATGATCGGGTGTGATAGACTCAACGTTCACATACAACGGGTGCAAAACAGTTGCACACGCCGAACACTCGGGTTAAGCTTGACGAGCCTAGCATGTGCAGACATGGCCTCGGAACACATGAGACCGAAAGGTCGAGCATGAATCGTATAGTTGATATGATTAGCATAGAGATGCTTACCACTGAAACTATTCTCGACTCACGTGATGATCGGACTTGAGATAGTGGATTTGGATCACGTACCACTCAAATGACTAGAGAGATGTACTTTTTGAGTGGGAGTTCTTAAGTAATATGATTAATTGAACTAATTGTCATGAACATAGTCTAATGGTCTTTGCGAATTACGATGTAGCTTGCGCTATAGCTCTACTGTTTTTATATGTTCCTAGAGAAAATTAAGTTGAAAGTTGATAGTAGCAAACTTTGAAGAGGATTGTCCTCGTTGCTGCGCAGAAGACTTATGTCCTTAATGGACCACTCGGTGTGCTGCACCTCGAGCATCGTCTGTGGATGCTGTGAACATCCGACATACACGTTTCTGATGACTACACGATAGTTCAGTGCAAAATACTTAATGGCTTAGAAGCAAGGCACCGAAGACGTTTTGAAACGTCACGGAACATAAGTGATGTTCTAAAGAGATGAAATTGTGATTTCATGCTCGTGCCCTTGTTGAGAGGTACGAGACCTCCGACAAGATTCTTTGTCCACAAAGTAAAGGAGAAAAGCTCAATCGTTGAGCGTGTGCTCAGATTGTCTGAGTACGACAATCACTTGAATCAAGCGGGAGTTAATCTTCCAGATGAGATAGTGATGGTTCTCCAAAGTCACTGCCACCAAGCTGTGAGAGCTTTGTGATGAACTATAAAATATCAAGGATAGATACAATGATCCTTGAGCGATTCACAATGTTTGACACTGCGAAAGTAGAAATCAAGAAGGAGCATCAATAGTTGATGGTTTGTAAAACTATTAAGTTTCAAGAAAGGCAAGGGCTAGAAGGGATACTTCGTGAAACGGCAAAACAGTTGCTGCACTAATGAAGAGACCCAAGATTAAACCCAAACCCGAGACTAAGTGCTTCTGTAATGAGGGGAACAGTCACTGAGGCGGGGCAACTCTAGATACTTGGTAGATAAGAAGGCTGGCAAAAGTCGAAAGAAGTATATTTGATATACATGATGTTGATGTGTACTTTACTAGTACTCCTAGTAGCATGAGGGTATTGGATACCGGTTCGGTTGCTAAGTGATTAGTAACACGAAATGAAAGCTACGGCATAAACGGAGACTAGTTAAAGGCGAGGTGACGATACGTGTTGGAAGTGTTTCCAAGGTTGATATGATCAAACGTCGCACGCTCCCTCTACCATCGGGATTGGTGTTAAACCTAAATAATTGTTATTTGGTGCTTGCGTTAAGCATGAACATGATTGGATCGTGTTTATTGCAATACTATTATTCATTTAAATTTAATAATGGTTACTCTATTTTCTTGAATAATCACCTTCAATGGTTTATTGAATCTCGATCGTAGTGTTACACATGTTCATGATATTGGTGCCAAAAGATACAAGGTAATGATGATAGTACCACTTACTTGTGGCACTGCCGCTTGAGTCATGTTGGTATAAATTGCATGAAGAGGCTCCATGCTGATGGATCTTTATACTCACTTGATTTTGAATCACTAGTGACATGCAAATCATACCACATGAGCAAGGCCTTGTTTTCATTGAGATGAAATAAGATAGTAACTGGTTGGAAGTGATACATTTTGATGTATGCAGTCCAATGGGTGCCGAGGCACGCAGTGGATATCCTTATGTTCTAACTTCAATGAAGATTTGAGTAGATACTAGAGTATTTGCTTAATGAATCACAAGTCTGAAATATTGAAAAGTTCAATTCTGTTTCGGAGTGAAGTTCGTCGTAACAAGAGGATAAACTGTCTACGATATGATCATAGAAATGAATATCTGAGTTACGAGTTTTGGTACGCAGTTAAGACAATGTGGAAATTGTTTCACGGTTCATGCCACCTAGAACATCATAGTGTGATGATGTGTCTGAACGTCATAGCCACACACTATTTGGTATGGTGCATGCTATGATGTCTCTTATCGAATTACCACTATCGTTTATGGGTTAAGCATTAGAGACAACCGCATTCACTTTAAATAGGGCACCACGTATTTCCGTTGAGATGACAGAGTATAGACTGAGGTTTAGAGAAATCTAAACTGTCGTTTCTTGAAAGTTTGGGGTTTCGACACTTATGTGAAAAAGTTTCAGTCTGATAAGCTCGAACCCAAAGCGGATAAATGCATCTTCATAGGATATCCAAAACAGTTGGGTACACCTCCTATCGCAGATCCGAAAGCAAAGTGTTTGTTTCTAGAAACGGATCCTTTCTCGAGGAAAGGTTTATCTCGAAATAATTGAGTGGGAGGGTGGTAGATCTTGATGAGGTTATTGAACCATCACTTCGACCAGTGTGTAGCAGGGCGCAGGAAGTTTTTCCTATGGCGCCTACACCAATTGAAGTGAAAGCTGATGATGGTGATCATCGAGCATCAGATCAAGTTACTACAAGCCTCGTAGGTTGACAAGGTCGCGTACTACTACAGAGTGGTACGGTAACCCTGTCTTGGAGGTCATGTTGTTGAGCAACAGTGAACCTACGAGTTATGGAGAAAGAAATGGTGGGCCCAGATTCCGACAAATGGCTGGAAGCCATGAAATCCGAGAGAGGATCCATGTATGAAAACAAGGTGTAGACTTTGGAAGAACTACTTGATGGTCATAGGACTATTGAGTAAAGATGGATCTTTAAAAGGAAGATAGACGATCATAGTGCTAAGTCACTATTAAGAAAAGCTCGACTTGTCGCAAAGATGTTTCCGACAAAAGGAAACGGTTGACTATGATGAGACTTTCTCACTCGTAGCGATGCTAAAAGTCTGTTAGAATTATGTTAGTAGTTGCTGCATTATTTATGAAATATTGCATGTAGGATGTCAAAACATTGTTTCCTCGACGGTTTTCTTGAGCAAACGTTGTATGAGATACAACCATGAGGTTTGGTCGATCCTAAAGATACTAGCAACTATGCAAGCTCCAACGATCCTTAAATGGACTGGTGCAAGCATCTCGGAGTTGGAATATACACTTTGATGAGATGATCAAGGATTTTGGGTTTGTACAAGGTTTATGAGAAACTTGTATTTCCAAAGAAGTGAGTGGGAGCACTATAGAATTTCTGATAAGTATATGTGGTTGACATATTGTGGATCAGAAGTAATGTAGAATTTCTGTAAAGCATACAAGGTTGTTTGAAAGGAGTTTTCAAAGGAATACCTGGATTGAGCTACTTGAACGTTGAGCATCAAAGATCCATGGAGATAGATCAAAAGTGCTTAATGGAAGTTTCAACAAGATGCATGCCTTGATAAGTTTTGAAGGAGTTCAAAATAGATCAACAAAGAAGGAGTTCTTGGTTGCTTTGTAAGGTGTGAATTTGAGTAAGACTCAAAACCCGACCACGGCAGAATAAAGAGAATAGACGAAGGTCGTCTTCTATGCCTTAGCCGTAGACTCTAAAGTATGCCATGCTGAGTACCGCACCTGATGTGTGCCTTGCAGCAAGTCTGTTGAGAGGTACAGAGAGTGATCCATGATTGAATCACTAGCAGCGGTCAAAATTTATCCTTGGTAACCGATGGACTAAGGAATTTTTCTCGATTATGGAGGTGGTTAAAGAGTTCGTCGTAAAGGGTTATGTCGATGTAAGCTTTGACACTAATCCGAATAACTATGAGTAGTGAAACGGATTCGTATAGTAGAGTAGATATTTGGAGTATTTCCGAATAGCACGTAGTAGCAGCATCTATAAGATGACATAAAGATTTGTAAAGAACACACGGATCTGAAAATTTCAGAACCGTTGACCAAAACCTCTCTCATGAGGAAGACGTGATCAGACCCCATAACTATATGGGTGTTGGATTCGTTGGAATCACATGGTGATGTGAACTAGATTATTGACTCTAGTGCAACTGGGAGACTATTGGAAATATGCCCTAGAGGCAATAATAAATTAGTTATTATTATATTTCTTAGTTCATGATAATCGTTTATTATCCATGCTATAATTGTATTGAATGAAGACTTATATACATGTGTGGATACATAGACAAAACACTATCCCTAGCAAGCCTCTAGTTGGCTAGCCAGTTGATCAAAGATAGTCAGGGTCTTCTGATTATGAACAAGGTGTTGTTGCTTGATAACTGGATCACGTCATTAGGAGAATCACGTGATGGACTAGACCCAAACTAATAGACGTAGCATGTTGATCGTGTCATTTTGTTGCTACTGTTTTCTGCGTGTCAAGTATTTGTTCCTATGACCATGAGATCATATAACTCACTGACACCGGAGGAATGCTTTGTGTGTATCAAACGTCGCAACGTAATTGGGTGACTATAAAGATGCTCTACAGGTATCTCCGAAGGTGTTAGTTGAGTTAGTATGGATCGAGACTGGGATTTGTCACTCCGTGTGACGGAGAGGTATCTCGGGGCCCACTCGGTAATACAACATCACACACAAGCCTTGCAAGCAATGTGACTTAGTGTAAGTTGCGGGATCTTGTATTACGGAATGAGTAAAGAGACTTGCCGGTAAACGAGATTGAAATAGGTATGCGGATACTGACGATCGAATCTCGGGCAAGTAACATACCAAAGGACAAAGGGAATGACATACGGGATTATATGAATCCTTGGCACTAAGGTTCAAACGATAAGATCTTCGTAGAATATGTAGGATCCAATATGGGCATCCAGGTCCCGCTATTGGATATTGGCCGAGGAGTCTCTCGGGTCATGTCTACATAGTTCTCGAACCCGCAGGGTCTGCACACTTAAGGTTCGACGTTGTTTTATGCGTATTTGAGTTATATGGTTGGTTACCGAATGTTGTTCGGAGTCCCGGATGATATCACGGACGTGACGAGGGTTTCTGGAATGGTCCGGAAACGAAGATTGATATATAGGATGACCTCATTTGATTACCGAAAGGTTTTCGGAGTTACCGGGAATGTACCGGGAATGACGAATGGGTTCCGGGAGTTCACCGGGGGGGGGGGGGGCAACCCACCCCGGGGAAGCCCATAGGCATTGGGGGTGGTGAACCAGCCCTTAGTGGGCTGGTGGGACAGCCCAAAAGAGCCCTATGCACCATAGGAAGAAAAATCAAAGAGAAAAAAAAGAGGAGGTGGGAAAAGGGGGAAGGACTCCTCCTTCCAAACCTAGTTGGACTCGGTTTGGAAGGGGAGGGCTGCCCCCCTTGGCTCGGCCGAAGCCCTTAGGGGTCCTTGGACCCCAAGGCAAGGCTCCCCCTCTTCCCCCTATATATACGGAGGTTTTAGGGCTGATTTGACACAACTTTGCCACGGCAGCCCGACCACATATCTCCACGGTTTCACCTCTAGATCGCGTTTCTGCGGAGCTCGGGCGGAGCCCTGCTGAGATAAGATCACCACCAACCTCCGGAGCGCTGTCACGCTGCCGGAGAACTCTTCTACCTCTCTGTCTCTCTTGCTGGATTAAGAAGGCCGAGATCATCGTCGAGCTGTACGTGTGCTGAATGCGGAGGTGCCGTCCGTTCGGCACTAGATCGTGGGACTCATCGCGGGACGGTTCGTGGGGCGGGTCGAGGGACGTGAGGACGTTCCACTACATCAACCCCGTTCACTAACGCTTCTGCTGTACGGTCTACAAGGGTACGTAGATCACACATCCCCTCTCGTAGATGGACATCACCATGATAGGTCTTCGTGCGCGTAGGAATTTTTTTCCCATGCGACGTTCCCCAACAGCATGAACCACTGCTTCCAAGTCAAGATCATGAGTGATGTAGTTCTCTTCGTGAGGGCATAGCTGTCTAGATAGATATGCTATGACCGTGCCTTCCTACATCAGAACACCACCAAGCCTGGTCCTTGTTGCATCACAATATATCACAAACTCCTTCTCAATATTGGGAGTGGCCAAAACTAGGGCCGTTGTCAATCTCTTATTGAGCTACTTGAAGTTCTCTTCACACTTTGATGTCCATTTGAACTTCTTGTCCTTCTTCAAGAGCTGGATCATTAGCCGGCGATGCTTGAGTATCCGTCAGCGAACTTGCAGTAATATCCCGCGAGTCCGAGGAAGCTTCTGACTTCCTTCACATTGGTGGGATATTTCCATGAATTCACGGCTTCAATTGTGGCAGGATCCACAGGCAGTCCTTCTCCCATCAACACATGACCCAAGAATACAACTTCATGCAGCGAGAATTCGCACTTGCTGAATTTAGCATAAAGCTGGTGCTCTCAAAGCTTATCCAGTACCGTCGTCGGGTGTTGCTCATGTTCTTCTTCCAACTTGGAGAAGATGAGTATGTCGTCGATCAAGACAATGACAAACTTGTTCAAATACTCCATGAAGACTTTGTTCATGAGGAACATGAAGTAGGCCGGGGCATTGGTTAACCGAAATGACATGACAATGTACTCATACAAGCCATATCGGGTCACGAATGTCGTCTTTGGAATATCCTCGGGTCTGATGTTCAACTGGTAGTACCCAAACCTAAGATCGATCTTGGAAAACACCTTGGCACCATTCAGCTGATCAAACAACTCTTCATTTTTGGGAAGTGGGCACTTGTGCTTTATTATGACTTCATTGAGGGAACGGTAATCGACATGACACAAATAGAACAGTCGATCCCCAAGGATAGGAACTAGGGCGAATATATCCTTTTTGAGCTCCTCTGCTAGTTGCTTCTTCAATTCAGCCAACTCTTCGGGTCCCATTATATAGGGCTTCTTATAGATGGGTCTTGCTCTAGGTATGAGCTCAATAAGGAACTCAATGTCACGGTCAGGAAGCATTCCAGGCAGCTCATCAGTAAAGACATTTGGGTGCTCACATACCACTAGCACTTGATCCATCTCAATTCCCGACAAGCAATTTACTTGACGGGCTTGAGCGGAGGTAGGGTTGGGAATATACTTGACTTCGACTCTTTGGCTATTCGTCAAGGTAACGGTCCGCTTAGCGCAGTCCAACAACCCTTGGTGCTTACGTAACCAATTCATGCCAAGGATGACGTCCAAGCGTGGCGAATCCAAAACTACGAGCTTTGCTTGGAACTCTATACCATTGATGTCAATCCCAACACCTCTACACCCTATCTTGATTCTTAACACTACACCTGGGGTTTGTACCATCATATGACTAGCGAGAGGGGTAGGCTTCATACCACTCTCTAGTGGAAACTTTTGGGTGGCAAAAGAATACGAAGCACCACAGTTAAACAGAACTGTTACCACAGTTGAGTTGACAAGGAACGTACCCTGTATAACATTCGAGCCTTCCTCCGCTTCCTTAGTGGTGACGTGATTCACACGACCCTTTCCATTGTTGGATGGTTGCGGGGAGTTGGGTTCCTTGGTGACGCTCCACGACATTGTGCTGGGTTTGGCGCATTGGGGCGTGGTGCATCTGGGTTTTTGTTGCGCACTACTTCGAGATGTGTCCAGGGTGACCACACCCAAAGCATGTGACCTGCTCGAAGTTGTTGGTCATTCTACTAGGCTGTTATTGGGGTTGTTGTACGCCGGCCTCGGGTTGGCATACCGCTCAGGCTTGTAGCTCGGATGAGGTGAAGGAGTCGTGACTTGCTGAGGCTGGTAGCTTGGCTTGGCTGGGGCTGGTTGCCAGGCGAGGCTTCTAGTCGCTGGAACTGCCCTTGTTGATCATCTTGTGCTTACAAGTGTCTTCCAAGGCATGGCGCTTGTCTTCCAGCATAAGAGCCTTGTTCACGAGGCCAAAGAAGGTCCACCAGTCGCGGCCAACGTGTTGATACTGCAGTGCTTGCTGGAGTCCTTCCATGAAGCATTCTATCTTGGCTGCCTCACTGCTGACATCTTCAAGCGCATACGTGGACAGAAGGTTGAACTTCTGCACGTACTCCTTGACAGAGCCACTTCCTTGCTTTAGCACTCGGGATTCCCGCTTCTTGATGCCCATGATTCCTGAAGGAATGTGGGCAGTGTGAAATCCTTGCTTAAAATCAAACCAAGTGATCACACGGTTACCTTGCATGACCTTGAATCCATCCCACCAACATCTGGCGGTACCGCCGAGGTAGTGAGAGGCATAGAGAACCCTCTCACGGTCCTCATTGCTGTTGACCAGTGTAAGGAGGTCCTCGATCGTGCGGATCCAGTCATTAGCATCCAAAGGTTCAACTATCTCGGTGAACGTTGAGGTTGAATTACTCATGAACTCCGACAGAGTGGAACGACCATTGTTGTTCCTACCTTGTTGTTGGTTGTTCACAAGAACCTGAGCTATCTGCTGGATAGTTGCAGTGTTGGCTTGGCATTCCTCTCGAAGAACTTGGAGAAACTGAGCTATGGTCATGTTCTCCAGTGGAGGTGGGGGGGGGGGGAATGACGCCTTGTGGCTGCTCCTGGTGATTTCCAGCCTGAGCAGATCCACCAGTCCCCGGCTGCTGGCTAGATTCGCTGGTGCTCGGGTTGCCAAAAGTACTGGTGCGAGTAGTAGTCACCATCCTGTTTGGAGTAGCCAAGTCAAACAACTAAAATAGGCAAGAGGAAAGCAACCAGAGGGAAAATGCGCATAAGGGGGTTGGTATAGTGCAAGTGTGATAAAACAAAGGTCGAAAGACCAAACACATACTAATAAGATAAGAGGGGTGATGTAGTTGCTTACATGTTACCTAAGGAAAAAGCCCGACTTGCATCAAAACACAAACAACAAACAGACAACAAGCCCACATGGTTTAATATGAACCATTACATGGACTCGACTTCGCATGATGGATACATGGCTTATCCTACCCTAGGGGGTTCTCGGACTCAAGTGGTGGAGTGCTCAGTCTCGTACACATGCTCCTCTAGGTATTCGTGTGGGTCATCATACGTACGGGCATCGTCTCCCATGAAGAGGGGCGGAGGAAGAGGAGGTCCATCCCGACGATGCTTCGACAGTGGATCGGTGAAGAGCGCATGATACTCCTTCGCACTCATGCAATGAAGACGTGTGGGTGCATCCCTAGCCGGGGTACTCCTACTCTGTAAGCGATAGCTGGTCATCCTTCGGGGCTCCATCCAGCTTGATCTTCTCCGGCTTCGTCTTGGCTTGTCGGAGTAGCGCACGGGTGTGGTGAAGTTCCTTGCAGAGCTTCACAGACTCCTTAATCAGGTTATGTGCTAGACTGTCGGTGGAGAGGCTGAAGTAGGTCTAGAATCTGAGTGGCATTCCATCCTCCTTGGATGAGACCAACGTTCAACTGTCGCCAATATCATCCTTCCGGAAAGGAAAGTGGCGAGTAGACGACTCGCTATCCATCTTTGGGATGATGTCTCGAAGGTGGACGAGTGCCTTCTGTGTAGCTGTATCAACTGCTAGTGCTAGGGTCTCCCATTTGTGCTCATTCAAAGAACCAACTCGTCGGGGAGTCATTTGCCTTCACGACCACATCAACATGGTACTCCTTCGTGGTGGCATCGACCTAGTGCTCGTGGTAGAGGAAAACGAGTGATCGGGAGAACCAAGACTTCTCCATGCCGTCCTCAAGGAGTAGGGGAAAGCCAGACGCTAGGAGGTCTTTGGGTATGACGGCCATCTACAAGGTTTAAGGGGAAGGTGTCAGTAAAACTTTTGAAGTAGAGTGGATGAGGTAACAAGTGCGAAAACTACTAAGTATAGATACCTGGTATAGTTTTTTAAATGGATTTTATCCAATCTCACATCCATGCTAAGGCTTCCTACAATCAGTATGGCTCTGATACCAGCTCTATGGGGACCCTGACGCATAAGTCGTGATAATTGAATGCGCGTGTACAGTGATCCCAGAGATCAATGCTCACTGAACACACAAAAACTGAATAACAAGAGTCTTACATCCATACATACCATCTGGGACAAATAAAGGCCATTGAGGTTAAGTCTTACATAGATAGGGCCTCGAAGGCTGACACACCAAACATAACTAGCAACGGATATCTTGAATGAAAGCATGGGTCCATGCCATATGCCTTAACCCTATACGCATTCTAACTGGGAAGCGTCTTAGTTTGCATGTTCCTGTCCAACAAACTCTTCGTCAAACTACTAATCTTCCAAGCTTGGCCAATTAAATGACAAGTGGCAAACCAACGAGTACTTTGAATGTACTCGCAAGAAACCCATGTTGTGGAACCAGGCAATAATGATGCATGGTATAGCACTAATAGATAGTTTTGCAGTAAGGTAAATTTTAAGTGCAAGACATGATCCATATCTTATGTGGTATGCATCACGATGTAACTGATACCCATACAGAAAGGTTGCATGTATCAATATAAAACTGGGGGTTGAACACTTCACCCACCATGCCAAGGCATCCGACTTAACCCTGGTGTCACACCGTTATCTTTCACACACACACACACGCGCCAAGTTGTGAAATCATCTCGACATAGTCTATGAAGGACCACCTACTGTCCATGACCATGGACACGACTATTCGCATAGTTTCACACTCTGCAGAGGTTGCGCACTTTACCCACAAGACTTCAGAAAGTTCCATGGATTCCACAACTCGTGGTATATTTCATACCCGGGGAGAGGACCCAAACAATGCCTTTCCCATAATGATACTAACAAAGAGTCCACTCGTTGGTGTCACCTCTCGTGATGTACATCACTAGTATCATCCATGAGGGCACGCAACGGTGTGCCCAGTGTTTTTAAAAATAGCCCATGGTCGTCCTTTCATTGCACGAACCCGTCTCGAGAGTGACCATGTCATTCCCGTCACTAGTAATGCGGGCTCTCAACTAGTACCAAGCATAGTAATCAGCAAGGCCCCGTCCCATAAGGGGTATCGTGGTTGCATATGTAAGGTTGGGATGGTCAACACATCTTAAATCTAATCCGTTCTTGAGAAAAGACACACACACACACACACACCTTGTCTCGGTACACCACTTCTTTCTCGAGTGGTCACCAAACTCATCACCATGTCCCTCGGGCATTAGTGGCACCCAGTGTGGTTTTCGAAAGGTCTTTGAAAACACCGTTGCTTCCAACACATGCATAAACCCGCCCATTTGAATAGCAACTACATAGGAACCTATCTACTTTCCACCCACACAACTCTGAGCACAAGTGGAGTAATGTCATATAAGTATCAACGAGGAAGTGATGGAGGCAACCCATAAAGGTGGTCACCAAAATCACCATGATTCAATGCAACATAGTAAGTGTATATGCCATGCAAAAATAGTTTCAAGTCATGGTCAAGGGGCTGCTTGCCTGGGTCAACAAAGTCTCCAAGGTCTGCAACATATTTTGATCCATGTCCTTCGTCGATAACGCAATCAATCGTTGCAATTATAACGGGGATAACAAGACCACAACAAAAATAGGGAAAATAACTCACTCAAAAAATTGTTAACATATTTTTGTAAAATACTAGGGTGAGCATCAGTACTGTGAAAATTATCGGACTTTGGTCTTAACATGTAAAAAGTATTAAAAACATTTTAACATATAGTTAAAATATTTAAAACCCAGTTTATAAATAAAATAGTACATAAAACCTTCTGTAAAAATTACACAAGTCACACCACTAAATAGCTTAGGTTTTTAGAATATTTTAGGAGTTGGAATCATTGCATTTGGACCTATATTTAATTCTAGGGAGTTTTTGCAACCTCGTGATAAAATAATAAAAAAGAAAAGATATTGTGCCTTCTCGGCCGAAACTGGCGTCAATTCAGTTGTCCCAGATGAAATCGCCTAGAGCGGAGGGGCGCGCGCGGTACGTTTTTATTCAAACCTACCCGCGGGCTAGGCTTGACATGGAGAGAGAGAGGAGGGTGGGAGTATGAGAGGTGGAGCTCACCTCTCATCTCCCTCCTAGATGCAAAGAGCAGGGGAGGCTCACCGGTGACGCTGTAGTAGGCGGCGAAGTGTGCTGATGATGAGGATGAGCTCCTGGACCTCCCGTTGCTCGATCTGAGGTGGAGAGGGGCACTAGGGTGTTGTGGCTTGCCAGCGACGAGCACCTGTGGCGGAGATGCTACGGGAGGGAGTCACTAGAGACATACCCTTGCTGAAAAAGAATGGGAGAGAGGGGGAAACGAGTTAGGAGAGTGGGAGATAGCCATGAGGGAAGAAAAGAAAGCCGGGGGAGGGCCCTCACCGTGAGAACGCGTGCAACCAGAGACGGCGAGCTCCGGCTCGATCCCGAGAGCCTGAGCTTGAAATCGAGGGGGAAGAAGTGCAGGAGTGCAATTGGGAGGTGGGGGAGATGACTGGAGCACACGGGGGAGCCAGGGGTGGCCTTATATAGATATGGCTTGAGCTCACCGTGGAACTCTGCATAGGCTGGGTTGCTGGGGTCGCTGGTGGCCATAGGAGGAGGCAAGGGTGGCTCGGGGTGCTCATGGGTGAGGTGTGTGGCCACGGGGAGTGAGAGGGAGAGAGAGGAGCACACGTATGTGAGTTCACACATTGGCGGGCTCGGGCGGCGGCGGGCACGTGCTGGGGAGAGCCGTTACACACAGAGAGAGAGAGAGAGAGAAGGGGAAAAGGGGCATGGCGTGTCCTGGACGCCAAAGGGCCTCGACTGGCGCAAGGGGGAGGCTCGAGGCGACCGGGGTATGGGCAGGGGGCGAGGTTAACTCTCAGGCGCACTGTAGCATGCTCTAGAGCGCGTGTATGGATGACATGATGATGCCACTCATGCGCTCTAGCGCGGCTACTTGTGTCCTTTAGTTGTAGGGGGAGTAAACAACTGGGAAATGGGGGTTTTACCCTTGGCCGAAACCCTCAGAACTGGTCACAAACGGTTGATGTCGTCGGGGTCAGTGGTTTGACCGTTAACTCTGACGAGTGGGGTTGTGCTGACTCGCCCGTTGGACCTGATGAGTGGGGTCATGGCGGATGGTGTCACGGTTAGCCCGTTGGGCCATGGTTAGAATTGGGTCGTGCGCGCGCTGCAACAACAGAAGCCTGTTATGCATGCACGACATGTCCAGCTAGCCTGCATGCATGCACGTAGCTAGCCTACCTGCATGGGTCGCCGCCCGCCGCCACGATGCGCTGACCGGCCTCTTTTTTCACGCGAGCCGCCACGAACGCTGACCGGGCTCTTTTTCACGCGAGCCGCCACGGACGCTGACCGACCTCTTTTTCATGCGAGCCTCCACGGACGCTGACCAGCCTCATTTTCATGCGAGGCACCACGGACGCAGGGACGGTTGCTGCCGCTGGTCCGTACATCTCCCACACTTGTCTCCTCGATGTAGAGAGCATTGTTTCACACTTTTCGATACACTCACATCTATTCAACATGGAAATTCAAATATGTTGGCAATTAAAGTGGCATGTCGATCGACGCGGCTCGTTTGAACGTAGCAAATCCAAAGCGCGGCCTGATACGTCCATTCTGCATCATGCTTTCATGTTGATATTTATCGCTTTATGGACTGTTATTATACTTTGTGGAACCTTACTTATGCCTTTTCTCTCTTATTTTGCAAGGTTTATTTGAAGAGGGAGAATACCGGCACCTGGAATTCTGGACTGGAAAAGGAGCAAGTCTGAGTCCTCTATTCTGCGCAACTCCAAATGCCCTGAAAATCAACGTGGATTTTTTTTTGGAATTTATAAAAAATACTGGGCGAAAGAAGTGTCAGAGGGGAGCAACCAGGGGACCACAAGCCTGGTTGCCGCGGCCTACCCCCTGGCCGCGGCAACAGGGCTTGTGGGCACCCTGGTGGCCCACTGGCCCCCCTCTTTTGCTATATGAAGGGTTTCGTCTAGAAAAAAATGAGGGCGGAGCTTTTTCATGGATTCTCCGCCGCCACGAGGCGGAACTTGAGCAGATCCAATCTAGAGCTCCGGCAGGACGATCCTACCGGGGAAACTTCCCTCCCGGAGGGGGAAATTGTCGCCATCGTCATCACCAACACTCCTCTCGTCGGAGGGGAGGCATCTCCATCAACATCTTCATCAGCACCATCTCCTCTCCAAACCCTAGTTCATCTCTTGTAACCAATCTCCGTCTCGCGGCTCCGATTGGTACTTGTAAGGTTGCTAGTAGTGTTGATTACTCTTTCTAGTTGATGCTAGTTGGATTGATTGGTGGAAGAGTTTATGTTCATATCGTTGATGCTTTCATTACACCTCTGATCATGATTATGATTATGTTTTGTGAGTAGTTACTTTTGTTCCTGAGGACATGGGATAAGTCATGCTAATAACAGTCATGTGAATTTGGTATTCGTTCTGTATTTTGAAATGTTGTATGTTGTTTTTCCTCTAGTGGTGTTATGTGAACGTCGACTACATAACACTTCACCATATTTGGGCCTAGAGGAAGGCATTGGGGAGTAGTAAGTAGATGATGGGTTAATGGAGTGACAGAAGCTTAAACCACAATCTATGTGTTGCTTCGTAAGGGGCTGATTTGGATCCACTAGTTTAATGCTATGGTTAGATGTTGTCTTAATTCTTCTTTCGTAGTTGCGTATGCTTGCAAGAGGGGTTAATCATAAGTGGGATGCTTGTCCAAGTAAGGGCAGTACCCAAGCGCCGGTCCACCCACATATCAAACTATAAAAGTAACGAACGCGAATCATATGAACATGATGAAACTAGCATGACAGAAATTCCCGTGTGTCCTCGGGAGCATTTTTCCTCTTATAAGACTTTGTTCAGGCTTGTCCCTTGCTACAAAAGGGATTGGGCCACTTGCTGCACTGTTTCTACTACTTCTTACTTGTTACTTTTCGCTTGCTACGTTTCACCTCACTACACCATCACTTGTTACCGCTACTTTCAGTGCTTGCAGTTATTACCTTGCTGAAAACCGTTTATCAGAGCCTTCTCCTCCTCGTTGGGATCGACACTCTTACTTATCGAAAGGACTACGATTGATCCCCTATACTTGTGGGTCATCAAGACTCTTTTCTGGCGCCGTTGCCGGGGAGAGAAGCGCCTTTGGTAAGTGGAATTTGGTAAGGAAACATTTATATACTGTGCTGACATTTATTGTCACTTGTCACTATGGAAACTGTTCCTTTCAGGAGTTTGTTCGGGGTATCTTCACCACGAACGGAAGCACGAGGAGTTGTTCCTCAACCTGAGGTACCTACTGAAAATATCTTTTATGAAATTCCTTCGGGTATGCTTGAGAAACTGCTGGCTAATCCTTTTACACGAGATGGATCTTCACATCCAGACTTGCATCTGATCTATGTAGACGAAGTTTGTGGTTTATTTAAGCTTGCAGGTTTGCCCGAGGATGAGGTAAAGAAGAAAGTCTTTCCTTTATATTCGAAGGATAAGGCGTTGACATGGTATAGGCTATGTAATCATACTGGATCATGGGACTAGAATCGGTTGAAATTGGAATTTCATCAAAAGTTTTATCCTATGCATTTAGTACATCGTGATCGGAATTATATTGATAACATTTGGCCTCGTGATAGGGAAAGCATAGCTCAAGCTTGGGGGAGGCTTAAAGCAATGTTATATTCATGCCCCAATCATGAGCTCTCGAGAGAAATTATCACTCAAAACTTTTATGCTCGGCTTTCTCATGAAGATCGTACCATGCTTGACACTTCTTGTACCGGTTCTTTTATGAAGAAGGATATTGATCACAAGTGGAATTTATTGGAAAGAATGAAACGTAACTCTGAAGATTGGGAGCTGGAAGAAGGTAAGGACTCAGGTATGAATTTCCAGTTTGATTGCGTTAAATCTTTTGTTGAAACAAACACTTCTAGAGATTTTAGCGCTAAGTATGGAATTGACTCTCAGATAGTAGCTTCTCTATGTGAATCTTTTGCTGCTCATGTTGATCTTCCCAAAGAGAAGTGGTTTAAGTATCATCCTCCTCTAGAAATCAACATAGTTAAACCCAATCTAGTTGAGGAGAAAGTCATTGCTTTTAGTGATCCTATTGTTCCTTGTGCCTACGCTGAGAAACCACCTTACCCTGCTAGGAAAAAGGATTATTCTAAAGCTCCAACTGTGATACGTAGGGGTTACATTAGACCACTTGCACCCCGTGACGAAATTAGAGTTGAACCTAGCGTTGCTATTATCAAAGATCTCTTAGCCGAAGACATAGATGGGCATGTTATCAAATTCTGTGAGGACTCCGCTAGAATTGCTAAACCTCACGCGAAAGACAAATACGGACCTGTAGTTGGCCTGCCCGTTGTTTTTGTCAAGATAGGAGATCACTGTTATCATGGTTTATGTGATATGGGTGCTAGTGTTAGTGCAATACCCCGTTCCCTATATGATGAAATCAAAGATGAGATTGCACCTGCTGAGTTAGAACCCATCGATGTCACTATTACGCTAGCTAATAGAGACACTATCTGCCCTCTGGGAATTGTGAGAGACGTAGAAGTCTTGTGTGGTAAGACAAAGTATCCTACTGATTTCCTCGTCCTTGCTACTGCACAAGATAGCTTTTGTCCCATCATATTTGGTAGACCCTTTCTCAACACTGTCAATGCTCACGTTGATTGCACTAAACAGACTGTCACTGTTAGTTTCGAGGGTGTGTCTCATGAATTTAACTTCTCCAAGTTTGGAAGACAACCTCATGAAAAAGAGTCGTCTGGTAGGGATGAAATCATTGCTCTTGCCTCTATTGCCATACCTCCTACGGATCCTTTAGAGCAATATCTTCTTGAGCATGAAAATGATATGCATATGGATGAAAGAGATGAGGTAGATAAAATTGTCTTAGAACAATATCCTATTCTCAAGAATAATCTGCCTGTTGAACTGCTTGGGGATCCTCCCCCACCAAAGGGTGATCCTGTGTTCGAGCTAAAACAGTTACCAGATACTCTTAAGTATGCCTATCTTGATGAGAAGGAGATATATCCTGTTATTATTAGTGCTCACCTCTCGAGTCACGAAGAGAAGAAGTTATTAAAAACTTTGAGGAAGCACCGTGCTGCTATTGGATATACTCTTGATGATCTAAAAGGTATTAGTCCCACTCTATGTCAGCACAAGATTAAAACCGAACCTGATTCTATGCCAGTTGCTGATATTCAACGGAGATTAAATCCGAGGATGAAAGAGGTCGTGAGAAAAGAAATATTAAAGCTTCTGGAAGCATGAATCATTTATCATGTTGCTCATAGTGATTGGATAAGTCCAGTATATTGCGTACCTAAGAAGGGAGGTATCACCATCGTTCCTAATGATAAGAATGAACTAATCCCGCAGAGGATTATTACTGGCTATAGGATGGTGATAGACTTCCGGAAACTAAACAAGGCAACCAGAAGGACCATTATCCTTTGCCATTTATTGACCAAATTCTAGAAAGGCTATCTAAACACACACACTTCTGCTTTCTAGATGGTTATTCAGGTTTCTCGCAAATACCTGTTGCACAATCTGATCAAGAGAAAACCAGCTTCACATGCCCCTTCGGTACCTTTGCTTATAGACGTATGCCTTTTGGCTTGTGCAATGCACCTGCCACCTTTCAAAGATGTATGATGGCTATATTCTCTGACTTTTGTGAAAATATTGTTGAGGTTTTCATGGATGATTTCTCCGTCTACGGTTCTTCCTTTGACGATTGCCTCAGCAACCTAGATCGAGTCTTACAGAGATGCAAAGATACCAACCTCGTCTTGAACTGGGAGAAGTGCCACTTCATGGTTAATGAAGGCATCATCTTAGGACACAAAATCTCTGAGAAAGGCATTGAAGTTGATAAGGCTAAGGTTGATGCAATTGAGAAAATGCCTTGCCCCACAGATATCAGAGGTATACGAAGTTTCCTAGGCCATGCTGGTTTCTATAGAAGGTTCATTAAAGACTTCTCTAAGATTTCTAGGCCTCTTACCAACCTCTTGCAGAAGGATGTTCCTTTTGTTTTTGATGAGGATTGTGAGGAAGCTTTTGAAATACTTAAGAAAGCCTTGATAATCGCACCTATTGTTCAAACACCTGATTGGAACTTGCCCTTGGAAATCATGTGCGATGCTAGTGATTATGTCGTTGGTGCTGTTCTAGGACAAAGAGTTGACAAGAAGTTGAATGTCATTCACTACGCTAGTAAAACTCTAGACAGTGCCCAAAGAAACTATGCCACTACGGAGAAGGAGTTTTTAGCAGTCGTGTTTGCATGTGAAAAGTTCAGATCTTATATAGTTGACTCCAAAGTCACTATTCACTCTGATCATGCTGCTATTAAGTACCTCATGGAGAAGAAGGACGCTAAGCCTAGGCTAATCAGATGGGTTCTCCTGCTACAGGAATTTGATTTGCACGTTGTTGACCGAAAGGGTGCTGATAACCCTGTAGCAGATAACTTGTCTAGGCTAGAGAATGTCCTTGATGACCCACGACCTATTGATGACATCTTTCCTGATGAGCAATTGAATGTCATCCGCACTTCACATAGTGCACCGTGGTATGCTAATTACGCAAACTATATCGTAGCCAAATACATACCACCCAGTTTCACCTACCAGCAAAAGAAGAAATTCTTCTTTGATTTGAGACACTATTTTTGGGATGATCCTCACCTTTATAAGGAAGGAGTAGATGGTGTTTTTAGACGTTGTGTGCCTGAACATGAACAGGGACATATCCTGTTGGGGAACGTCGCAAGGGAAACAAAAAATTTCCTACGCGCACGAAGACCTATCATGGTGATGTCCATCTACGAGAGGGGATGAGTGATCTACGTACCCTTGTAGATCGTACAGCAGAAGCGTTAGTGAACGCGGTTGATGTAGTGGAACGTCCTCACGTCCCTCGATCCGCCCCGCGAACAATCCCGCGATCAGTCCCACGATCTAGTACCGAACGGACAGCACCTCCGCATTCAGCACACGTACAACTCGACGATGATCTCGGCCTTCTTGATCCAGCAAGAGAGACGGAGAGGTAGAAGAGTTCTCCGGCAGCGTGACGGCGCTCCGGAGGTTGGTGATGATCTTGTCTCAGCAGGGCTCCGCCCGAGCTCCGCAGAAACGCGATCTAGAGGAAAAACTATGGAGGTATGTGGTCGGGCAGCCGTGAGAAAGTCGTCTCAAATCAGCCCTAAAACCTCCGTATATATAGGTGGGAGGGAGGGGAGGAGGCAGCCTCAAAACCTAAAGGTTTGGCCGAAATTGGAGGTGGAGGAGTCCTACTCCAATCCTACTTGGAGTAGGATTCCACCTTCCCACTTGGAAACTCTTTCCACCTTGTGTTTTTTCCTTCTCAAACCTTATGGGCCTTAGTGGGAACTTATTCCAGCCCACTAGGGGCTGGTTTATCTCTTCCCATAGCCCATGAGACCCCTTGGGGCGTGACACCCCTCCCGATGGTCCCCGGCACCCCTCCCGGCACTCCCGGTACACTACCGATGAGCCCGAAACCTTTCCGGTAATGCACGAAAACCTTCCGGTAACCAAATGAGGTCATCCTATATATCAATCTTCGTTTCCGGACCACTCCGGAAACCCTCGTGACGTCCGTGATCTCATCCGGGACTCCGAACAACATTCGGTAACCAACCATATAACTCAAATACGCATAAAACAACGTCGAACCTTAAGTGTGCAGACCCTGCGGGTTCGAGAACTATGTAGACATGACCCCAGAGACTCCTCGGTCAATATCCAATAGCGGGACCTGGATGCCCATATTGGATCCTACATATTCTACGAAGATCTTATCGTTTGAACCTCAGTGCCAAGGATTCATATAATCCCGTATGTCATTCCCTTTGTCCTTCGGTATGTTACTTGCCCGAGATTCGATCGTTAGTATCCGCATACCTATTTCAATCTCGTTTACCAGCAAGTCTCTTTACTCGTTCCGTAATACAAGATCCCGCAACTTACATTAAGTTACATTGCTTGCAAGGCTTGTGTGTGATGTTGTATTACCGAGTGGGCCCCGAGATACCTCTCCGTCACACGGAGTGACAAATCCCAGTCTCGATCTATACTAACTCAACGAACACCTTCGGAGATACCTGTAGAGCATCTTTATAGTCACCCAGTTACGTTGCGACGTTTGATACACACAAAGCATTCCTCCGATGTCCGTGAGTTATATGATCTCATGGTCATAGGAACAAATACTTGACACGCAGAAAACAGTAGCAACAAAATGACACGATCAACATGCTACGTCTATTAGTTTGGGTCTAGTCCATCACATGATTCTCCTAATGATGTGATCCCGTTATCAAGTGACAACACTTGCCTATGGCCAGGAAACCTTGACCATCTTTGATCAACGAGCTAGTCAACTAGAGGCTTACTAGGGACAGTGTTTTGTCTATGTATCCACACAAGTATTGTGTTTCCAATCAATACAATTATAGCATGGATAATAAACGATTATCATGAACTAAGAAATATAATAATAACTAATTTATTATTGCCTCTAGGGCATATTTCCAACAGTCTCCCACTTGCACTAGAGTCAATAATCTAGTTCACATCACCATGTGATTCCAACGAATCCAACACCCATATAGTTATGGGGTCTGATCATGTCTTGCTTGTGAGAGAGGTTTTAGTCAACGGTTCTGAAACTTTCAGATCCGTGCGTTCTTTACAAATCTTTATGTCATCTTATAGATGCTGCTACTACGTGCTATTCGGAAATGCTCCAAATATCCACTCTACTATATGAATCCGTTTCACTACTCATAGTTATTCAGATTAGTGTCAAAGCTTGCATCGACGTTACCCTTTACGACGAACTCTTTAACCACCTCCATAATCGAGAAAAATTCCTTAGTCCATTTGTTACTAAGGATAAATTTTGACCGCTGCTAGTGATTCAAACATGGATCACTCTCTGTACCTCTCAACATACTTTGAGTCAAGGCACACTTCAGGTGCGGTACACAGCATGGCATACTTTAGATTCTACGGCTAAGGCATAGAAGACGACCTTCATCTATTCTCTTTATTCTGCCGTGGTCGGGTTTTGAGTCTTACTCAAATTCACACCTCACAACGCAACCAAGAACTCCTTCTTTGCTGGTCTATTTTGAACTCTTTCAAAAACTTGTCAAGGCATGCATCTTGTTGAAACTTCTATTAAGCGCTTTCGATCTATCTCCATAGATCTTTGATGCTCAACCTTCAAGTAGCATAATCCAGGTACTCCTTTGAAAACTTCTTTCAAACAACCTTGTATGCTTTACAGAAATTCTACATTACTTCTGATCCACAATATGTCAACCACATATACCTATCAGAAATTCTATAGTGCTCCCACTCACTTCTTTGGAAATACAAGTTTCTCATAAACCTTGTACACACCCAAAATCTTTGATCATCTCATCAAAGTGCTTATTCCAACTCCGAGATGCTTGCACCAGTCCATTGAAGGATCACTGGAGCTTGCATACTTGCTAGTATCTTTAGGATCGACAAAACCTTCTGGTTGTATCACATACAATGTTTGCTCAAGGAAACCGTCGAGGAAACAATGTTTTGACATCCTACGTGCAATATTTCATAAATAATGCAGCAACTACTAACATAATTCTAACAGACCTTTAGCATCGCTACGAGTGAGAAAGACTCATCATAGTCAACTGTTTGATCTTGTCGAAAACATCTTTGCGACAAGTCGAGCTTTTCTTAATAGTGACTTATCACCATCATCGTCTGTCTTCTTTTAAAGATCCATTTTACCCAATAGTCCCATGACCATCAAGTAGTTCTACCAAAGTCTACACTTTGTTTTCACACATGGATCCTCTCTCGGATTTTATGGCTTCCAGCCATTTGTCGGAATCTGGGCCCACCATCGCTTTCTCCATAACTCGTAGGTTCACTGTTGCTCAACAACATGACCTCCAAGACAGGGTTACCGTACTACTCTGCAGCAGTACGCGACCTTGTCGACCTACGAGGTTTGTAGTAACTTGATTCGAAGCTTAATGATCACCATCATCAGCTTCCACTTCAATTGGTGTAGGCGCCACAGGAACAACTTCCTACGCCCTGCTACACACTGGTTGAAGTGATGGTTCAATAACCTCATCAAGTTCTACTACCCTCCCACTCAATTCTTTCGAGAGAAACCTTTCCTCGAGAAAGGATCCGTTTCTAGAAACAAACACTTTGCTTTCGGATCTGAGATAGGAGATGTACCCAACTGTTTTGGATATCCTATGAAGATGCATTTATCCGCTTTGGGTTCGAGCTTATCAGACTGAAACTTTTTCACATAAGTGTCGAAACCCCAAACTTTCAAGAAACGACAGTTTAGATTTCTCTAAACCCCAGTCGATACTGTGTCATCTCAACGGAAATACGCGGTGCCCTATTTAAAGTGAGTGCGGTTGTCTCTAATGCATAACCCATAAACGATAGTGGTAATTCGATAAGAGACATCATAGTATGCACCATACCAAATAGTGCGTGGCTATGACGTTCAGACACATCATCACACTATGATGTTCCAGGTGGCATGAACTGCGAAACAATTTCCACATTGTCTTAACTGTGTACCAAAAATTCGTAACTCAGATATTCATTTCTATGATCATATCGTAGACAGTTCATCCTCTTGTTACGACGAACTTCACTCTGAAACAGAATTGAACTTTTCAATATTTCAGACTTGTGATTCATTAAGTAAATACTCCTGTATCTACTCAAGTCGTCAGTGAAGTAAGAACATAATGATATCCACTGCGTGCCTCAACACTCACTGGACTGCATACATCAAAATGTATCACTTCCAACAAGTTACTATCTTGTTTCATCTCAATGAAAACAAGGCCTTGCTCATGTGGTATGATTTGCATGTCACTAGTGATTCGAAATCAGGTGAGTAAAGATCCATCAGCATGGAGCCTCTTCATGCAATTTATACTAACATGACTCAAGCGGCAGTGCCACAAGTAAGTGGTACTATCATCATTTAACTCGTATCTTTTGGCACCAATGTGTAACACTACAATCGAGATTCAATAAACCATTGAAGGTGATTATTCAAGCAAATAGAGTAACCATTATTCCTTTTGAATGAATAATCGTATTGCAATAAACACGATCCAATCATGTTCATGCTTAACGCAAGCACCAAATAACAATTATTTAGGTTCAACACCAATCCCGATGGTAAAGGGGGCGTGTGACGTTTGATCATATCAACCTTGGAAACACTTCCAACACGTATCGTCACCTCGCCTTTAGCTAGTCTCCGTTTATGCCGTAGCTTTCATTTCGCGTTACTAATCACTTAGCAACCGAACCAGTATCCAATACCCTCGTGCTACTAGGAGTACTAGTAAAGTACACATCAACATTATGTATATCAAATATACTTCTCTCGACTTTTGCCAGCCTTCTTATCTACCAAGTATCTAGAGTTGCTCCGCCTCAGTGACTGTTCCCCTTATTACAGAAGCACTTAGTCTCGGGTTTGGGTTTAATCTTGGGTCTCTTCATTAGTGCAGCAACTGTTTTGCCGTTTCACGAAGTATCCCTTCTAGCCCTCGCCTTTCTTGAAACTTAGTGGTTTTTCAAACCATCAACTATTGATGCTCCTTCTTGATTTCTACTTTCGCAGTGTCAAACGTCGCGAATCTCTCAAAGATCATTGTATCTATCCTTGATATGTTATAGTTCATCACGAAGCTCTCAAAGCTTGGTGGCAGTGACTTTTGGAGAACCATCACTATCTCATCTGGAAGATTAGCTCCCACTTGATTCAAGTGATTGTCGTACTCAGACAATCTGAGCACACGCTCAACGATTGAGCTTTTCTCCTTTACTTTGTGGTCAAAGAATTTTGTTGGAGGTCTCGTACCTCTTAACAAGGGCACAAGCATGAAATCACAATTTCATCTCTTTAGAACATCACTTATGTTCCGTGACGTTTAAAACGTTTTCGGTGCCTTGCTTCTAAGCCATTAAGTACTTTGCACTGAACTATCGTGTAGTCATCAGAAACGTGTATGTCGGATGTTCACAGCATCCACAGACGACGCTCGAGGTGCAGCACACCGAGTGGTGCATTAAGGACATAAGCCTTCTGCGCAGCAACGAGGACAATCCTCGGTTTTACAGACTCAGTCTGCAAAGTTTGCTACTATCAATTTTCAACTAAATTTTCTCTAGGAACATAAAAAAACAGTAGAGCTATAGCGCAAGCTACATCGTAATTCGCAAAGACCATTAGACTATGTTCATGACAATTAGTTCAATTAATCATATTACTTAAGAACTCCCACTCAAAAAGTACATCTCTCTAGTCATTTGAGTGGTACATGATCCAAATCCACTATCTCAAGTCCGATCATCACGTGAGTCGAGAATAGTTTCAGTGGTAAGCATCCCTATGCTAATCATATCAACTATACGATTCATGCTCGACCTTTCGGTCTCATGTGTTCCGAGGCCATGTCTGCACATGCTAGGCTCGTCAAGCTTAACCCGAGTGTTCTGCGTGTGCAACTGTTTTGCACCCGTTGTATGTGAACGTTGAGTCTATCACACCCGATCATCACGTGGTGTCTCGAAACGAAGAACTGTCGCAACCGTGCACAGTCGGGGAGAACACAACTTCGTCTTGAAATTTTAGTGAGAGATCACCTCATAATGCTACCGTCGTTCTAAGCAAAATAAGGTGCATAAAAGGATTAACATCACATGCAATTCATAAGTGACATGATATGGCCATCATCACGTGCTTCTTGATCTCCATCACCAAAGCACCGGCACAATCTTCTTGTCACCGGCGCCACACCATGATCATCCATCAACGTGTTGCCATCGGGGTTGTCGTGCTACTTATGCTATTACTACTAAAGCTACATCCTAGCAAAATAGTAAACGCATCTGCAAGCACAAACGTTAGTATAAAGACAACCCTATGGCTCCTGCCGGTTGCCGTACCATCGACGTGCAAGTCGATATTTCTATTACAACATGATCATCTCATACATCCAATATATCACATCACATCGTTGGCCATATCACATCACAATCATACCCTGCAAAAACAAGTTAGACGTCCTCTAATTTTGTTGTTGCATGTTTTACGTGGTGACCGAGGGTATCTAGTAGGATCGCATCTTACTTACGCAAACACCACAATGGAGATATATGAGTTGCTATTTAACCTCATCCAAGGACCTCCTCGGTCAAATCCGATTCAACTAAAGTTGGAGAAACAGTCACTTGCCAGTCATCTTTGAGCAAAGGGGGTTACTCGTAACGATGAAACCAGTCTCTCGTAAGCGTACGAGTAATGTCGGTCCAAGCCGCTTCAATCCAACAATACCGCGGAATCAAGAAAAGACTAAGGAGGGCAGCAAAACGCACATCACCGCCCACAAAAACTTTTGTGTTCTACTCGAGAAGACATCTACGCATGAACCTAGCTCATGATGCCACTGTTGGGGAACGTCGCAAGGGAAACAAAAAATTTCCTACGCGCACGAAGACCTATCATGGTGATGTCCATCTACGAGAGGGGATGAGTGATCTACGTACCCTTGTAGATCGTACAGCAGAAGCGTTAGTGAACGCGGTTGATGTAGTGGAACGTCCTCACGTCCCTTGATCCGCCCCGCGAACAATCCCGCGATCAGTCCCACGATCTAGTACCGAACGGACAGCACCTCCGCATTCAGCACACGTACAACTCGACGATGATCTCGGCCTTCTTGATCCAGCAAGAGAGACGGAGAGGTAGAAGAGTTCTCCGGCAGCGTGACGGCGCTCCGGAGGTTGGTGATGATCTTGTCTCAGCAGGGCTCCGCCCGAGCTCCGCAGAAACGCGATCTAGAGGAAAAACTATGGAGGTATGTGGTCGGGCAGCCGTGAGAAAGTCGTCTCAAATCAGCCCTAAAACCTCCGTATATATAGGTGGGAGGGAGGGGAGGAGGCAGCCTCAAAACCTAAAGGTTTGGCCGAAATTGGAGGTGGAGGAGTCCTACTCCAATCCTACTTGGAGTAGGATTCCACCTTCCCACTTGGAAACTCTTTCCACCTTGTGTTTTTTCCTTCTCAAACCTTATGGGCCTTAGTGGGAACTTATTCCAGCCCACTAGGGGCTGGTTTATCTCTTCCCATAGCCCATGAGACCCCTTGGGGCGTGACACCCCTCCCGATGGTCCCCGGCACCCCTCCCGGCACTCCCGGTACACTACCGATGAGCCCGAAACCTTTCCGGTAATGCACGAAAACCTTCCGGTAACCAAATGAGGTCATCCTATATATCAATCTTCGTTTCCGGACCATTCCGGAAACTCTCGTGACGTCCGTGATCTCATCCGGGACTCCGAACAACATTCGGTAACCAACCATATAACTCAAATACGCATAAAACAACGTCGAACCTTAAGTGTGCAGACCCTGCGGGTTCGAGAACTATGTAGACATGACCCCAGAGACTCCTCGGTCAATATCCAATAGCGGGACCTGGATGCCCATATTGGAAACTACATATTCTACGAAGATCTTATCGTTTGAACCTCAGTGCCAAGGATTCATATAATCCCGTATGTCATTCCCTTTGTCCTTCGGTATGTTACTTGCCCGAGATTCGATCGTTAGTATCCGCATACCTATTTCAATCTCGTTTACCAGCAAGTCTCTTTACTCGTTCCGTAATACAAGATCCCGCAACTTACATTAAGTTACATTGCTTGCAAGGCTTGTGTGTGATGTTGTATTACCGAGTGGGCCCCGAGATACCTCTCCGTCACACGGAGTGACAAATCCCAGTCTCGATCTATACTAACTCAACGAACACCTTCGGAGATACCTGTAGAGCATCTTTATAGTCACCCAGTTACGTTGCGACGTTTGATACACACAAAGCATTCCTCCGATGTCCGTGAGTTATATGATCTCATGGTCATAGGAACAAATACTTGACACGCAGAAAACAGTAGCAACAAAATGACACGATCAACATGCTACGTCTATTAGTTTGGGTCTAGTCCATCACATGATTCTCCTAATGATGTGATCCCGTTATCAAGTGACAACACTTGCCTATGGCCAGGAAACCTTGACCATCTTTGATCAACGAGCTAGTCAACTAGAGGCTTACTAGGGACAGTGTTTTGTCTATGTATCCACACAAGTATTGTGTTTCCAATCAATACAATTATAACATGGATAATAAACGATTATCATGAACTAAGAAATATAATAATAACTAATTTATTATTGCCTCTAGGGCATATTTCCAACATATCCTGCATAAGTGTCATTCCGAGGCTTACGGAGGACACCATGCTGGAGACAGAACTGCTCATAAGGTATTGCAATCAGGTTTCTATTGGCCCACTCTCTACAAGGATGCCCGTTAGTTTGTCTTGTCTTGTGACGAATGCCAAAGAATAGGGAATATCAGTAAGCGTCAGGAGATGCCTATGAACTATTCACTTGTCATTGAACCATTCGATGTCTGGGGCTTTGATTATATGGGACCCTTCCTGAGTTCCAATGGGTACACTCACATCTTAGTTGCTGTGGACTATGTCTCTAAGTGGGTAGAAGCTATCCCCACTAAAAATGTTGATCACCACACCTCTATTAAGATGCTTAAAGAAGTCATTTTCCCAAGATTTGGAGTCCCTAGATATCTGATGACTGATGGCGGTTCACACTTCATTCATGGTGTTTTCCGCAAGATGCTCGCTAAGTACGATGTCAACCATAGAGTTGCATGTCCTTATCATCCTCCGTCTAGTGGTCAAGTGGAGTTGAGTAATAGGGAGATCAAATTGGTCTAATAAACTTGACGATGCACTATGGGCTTATAGGACTGCTTATAAGAATCCCATGGGCATGTCGCCGTATAAAATGGTTTACGGTAAGGCCTGTCATTTACCTCTTGAGCTAGAACACAAAGCTTATTGGGCAATCAAAGAGCTCAACTTTGATTTCAAACTTGCCGGTGAGAAGCGGTTGTTTGATATCAGCTCATTAGATGAACGGAGGGCCTAGGCATACGAGAATGCCAAGTTGTTCAAGGAAAAGGTTAAGAGATGGCACGATAAAAGAATGAAAAAACGAGAGTTCAATGTAGGTGATTATGTCCTGCTATACAATTCTCGTTTAAGATTCTTCGCGGGCAAGCTTCTCTCTAAATGGGAAGGTCCCTACGTTGTCGAGGAAGTATATCGTTCTGGTGCCATCAAAATCAATAACACGGAAGGTAATTTTCCTAGGGTGGTAAACGGGCAAAGAATCAAGCATTATATCTCTGGTACTCCCATAAATGTTGAGACCAATATCATCAATATCATAACTCCAGAGGAGTACATAAGGGATGTTTATCAGCCTGTTCCAGACCCTGAAAACCAAGAGGTATCTGTTTCGGTAAGTAATTGGACTCTGAAACTTTTCCAATAGGAATTTTTCTCCGTTTTGAAATTTATGGAAAATTAGAAAAATAAAAAGCAGTCCGGAAAGCGCACGAGGCGGCCACAAGCTTGGTTGCCGAGGCCTCCCCCCTGGCGGCGGCAACATGGCTTGTGGGCAGCTCGTGTGCCTCCCGGACTCCGTTTTCTTGCGGAGCACTCCTTCTGGTCCAGAAAAAATCATTATATTTACGCCCGAGGGTTTTTATCTCCGTATCGTGCAGTTTTCCTCTATTTTCGTTTCAAGCTTGTTTCTGTCGCAGATCTAGACCATCATGACTTCCCCAAAAGCTCCTAAGGACAAGATCTTCGAGAAGATCATCAATCCCTACCTTACAGAAGTGCTGAAACACCCTCAATCTATTAAGATGAGTGAGGGGATGTTGCACATCCGTGATGTTGAGGGGCCTAAGAAGATCGGAAGCGTGGAGACGAGGCTCGAAGCAATGGAGCAACAAGTCTTCAAGTGCCAAGGGATGGTGGAGCGTGGACTCAACGCTAACCACATGATGATCACGGAGTTCACCAGCAATCACAAGATGGATGCTATTGACATTGGGAAGCACCTCTCCAGGCTCTATGACAGGGTTGATCAACTCCAGGGCCAGATCTATGACATGCAGAACCAAAACTGTGAGTATGAGTATAGATTTAAATCAATACGGTTGGCTGCAGATTTGAGGATTTCGGCGACTCGTTCATCCTGCCATGATGGAGCACCTATGCCTTGGACGACGGAGGATCAGACTACTTCAACAACACCACCACCATCACCACCAAAGGAAGACAACTAAGCATTGGTATGGGCAATTTCCTTGGCTTTTGCCAAGCTTGGGGGAGTTGCCCTGGTATCGTATCACTTTTATATCTTTTGCTTTTGCTTTTAGCTTTGCTTTTAGTTCTTTCCTTTTCAGTTTTAATTCTTCTCTTAGTATAATAAGTATTTAATGTTTAGTTTGAGTCTTTTGCCTTGTGTCTCCCCCGATGTATTCTAGCTTGCAAGCTATATAATAAAGAGTATCTTAGTCAAGGGCTTTGTTTTGTGCCATGATCAAAAGTATGAAAAGAACGCTAGCATGAAAGATCATGAGATGATCCTATGGAAATTGATAGCTTCACAAATAACAAGTATGATGATTGAAACTTGTTGAGAGTATACCAACATAGACCTCAGTCATTGTTGCAATTAATAAGAAGTAATAAGGAAAGACAGGTTCACATATAAATATATCATCTTAGACACTTTCTATAATTGTGAGCGCTCACCAAACTATTACATGCTTAGAAGTAGATGTTGGACAAGGAAGACAACATAATGAATTGTGTTTGCTTGGTTCCAAACAATGTTATATGATTAGAGATCCCTTAGCATCTGACGATTGCTTCCACCTCATATTATCCAAAACTCCCGCACCAAGTAGAGATACTACTTGTGCATCCATAAACCTTCAAACCAGTTTTGCCGTGAGTGTCCACCATACCTACCTATGGATTGAATAACATCCCTCAAGTAAGTTGTCATCGGTGCAAGCAATAAAAATTGCTCTCTAATATGTATGATCTATTAGTGTGTGGAAAATAAGCTTTGTACGAACCTGTGATGAGGAAGACATAAAAGCGACAGACTGCATAATAAAGTTCTTTATCACATGGGGCAATATAAAGTGATGTTCCTCCGCACTAAGAGGACACGCATCCAAACCTCAAAAGCGCATGACAACCTCTGCTTCCCTCTGCGAAGGTCCTATCTTGTACCTTTACTTTTGGCCTTGTAAGAGTCATGGTGATCTTCACCAATTCCTTATTTAGCCTTTTTCTTGGTGAACGTCATATGCTTGGGAAAGATCTATATTCATATATCAACTTGGAGCTGAGTACTTATGCTTTATTATTGTTGACTTTACCCATGAGGTAAATGGTTGGGAGGCAAACTATAAGCCCCTATCTTTCTCTGTGTCCAACTGAAACTTCGATACCATGAGTACCACGTGAGTTGTAACAATTGTGGAAAACAAAAGAGATGATTGAGTATGTGGATTTTCTTTGCAAGCTCTTATTTGACTCTTTCTGATAATATGATAAATTGCAATTGCTTCAATGACTATGGACTGTTGTTGGCTACTTCTCGGTAAGGTTTTTGACTCATACTTTGCTTTGTGAAGGAATTGTTCCTTTCCCATAAGAATCTCTATGATGTATTGCTGTTCTACGTGTGATCATAATGCCCTCATGTCCTATTATGTTTTATCGACACCTTCATCCCTAAACATGTGGACATGTTTTGGGTCTTGGTTTTCGCTTGAGGACAAGCGAGGTCTAAGCTTGGGGGAGTTGATACGTCCATTTTGCATAATGCTTTCATGTTGATATTTATCGCTTTACGGACTGTTATTATACTTTGTGGAACCTTACTTATGCCTTTTCTCTCTTATTTTGCAAGGTTTATTTGAAGAGGGAGAATACCGGCAGTTGGAATTCTGGACTGGAAAAGGGGCAAGTCTGAGTCCTCTATTTTGCGCAACTCCAAATGCCCTGAAAATCAATGTGGATTTTTTTTGGAATTTATAAAAAATACTGGGCGAAAGAAGTGTTAGAGGGGAGCAACCAGGGGCCCACAAGCCTGGTTGCCGCGGCCTACCCCCCTGGCCGCGGCAACAGAGCTTGTGGGCACCCTGGTGGCCCACTGGCCCCCTCTTTTGCTATATGAAGGGTTTCGTCCGGAAAAAAATGAGGGCGGACCTTTTTCGTGGATTCTCCACCGCCACGAGGCGGAACTTGAGCAGATCCAATCTAGAGCTCCGGCAGGACGATCCTGCCAGGGAAACTTCCGTCCCGGAGGGGGAAATCGTCGCCATCTTCATCACCAACACTCCTCTCGTCGGAGGGGAGGCATCTCCATCAACATCTTCATCAGCACCATCTCCTCTCCAAACCCTAGTTCATCTCTTGTAACCAATCTCCGTCTCGCGACTCCGATTGGTACTTGTAAGGTTGCTAGTAGTGTTGATTACTCTTTGTAGTTGATGCTAGTTGGATTACTTGGTGGAAGAGTTTATGTTCAGATCCTTGATACTATTCATTACACCTCTGCTCATGATTATGATTATGTTTTGTGAGTAGTTACTTTTGTTCCTGAGGACATGGGATAAGTCATGCTAATAATAGTCATGTGAATTTGGTATTCGTTCGGTATTTTGATATGTTGTATGTTGTTTTTCCTCTAGTGGTGTTATGTGAACGTCGACTACATAGCACTTCACCATATTTGGGCCTAGAGGAAGGCATTGGGGAGTAGTAAGTAGATGATAGGTTGCTGGAGTGACAGAAGCTTAAACCCCAGCCTTTGCGTTGCTTCGTAAGGGGCTGATTTGGATCCACTAGTTTAATGCTATGGTTAGATGTTGTCTTAATTCTTCTTTCGTAGTTGCAGATGCTTGCGAGAGGGGTTAATCATAAGTGGGATGCTTGTCCAAGTAAGGGCAGTACCCAAGCGCCGGTCCACCCACATATCAAACTATCAAAGTAACGAACGCGAATCATATGAACATGATGAAACTAGCATGACAGCAATTCCCGTGTGTCCTCGGGAGCGTTTTTCCTCTTATAAGACTTTCTCCAGGCTTGTCCCTTGCTACAAAAGGGATTGGGCCACTTGCTGCACCGTTGCTACTACTTGTTACTTGTTACTTTTCGCTTGCTACGTTTCACCTCACTACACCATCACTTGTTACCGCTACTTTCAGTGCTTGGAGTTATTACCTTGCTGAAAACCGTTTATCAGAGCCTTCTCCTCCTCGTTGGGTTCGACACTCTTACTTATCGAAAGGACTACGATTGATCCCCTATACTTGTGGGTGATCACGGTCGGTGTCACTCCCCTTCCCTTCCCCTTTCCCTATTTAAACCACCACCCTCCACCTATTCTCCACACATCCATTTGCGCCGCCCCCAAACCCAGAGCACTCTCAAAGCGAGGCGAGGATGCAGTACAACAGCCCCACCTTCGAGCTCCCACCGACCGTGCCGGAGAGACTGTATTCGCCCGGTGTCGTCGTGGAGAGGACGCTCCGCGTGTGGTCGATCTCACGCTAAAGGGGGTTCAAGGGGGTTTGCCGAGTGGTTCCTCCGTGCGGTCTTCGCCCACCTCCCGGCAAGGTGTTTTGATGCGTCTCACCATCACCTTCACCAACAGTTTTGATGCGTCTCACCTCCTCGGCAAGGTGTTTTGGTGTGGATGCGAATTCATCACATTCACAACCCACAATATCTACACAAACTTCGTCTGCATCTTCTCCACCCGTGATAGTATGCACAACCTCCGCTACTACATCGTCCAGGACGGCATGGCGAGGGAGCATTGAAGAGAAGGCACAGTGAAGATGGTGGTGAAGTCCCGGTCCCGGTCTTGCCCTAGGGTGTTAGGGCTTTTTATATTTTATATATTTTTTACTTAATTATGTCATTGGTTGTACCGTGAAATTGGTTATGCTTGCTATATATTTCTATCCCTATTTGATATGTCGTTGGTTATCAGTGTTTTTGCTTGCTATTTCTATCTTATTTGACGTGAGATAAATCGCTAGATGGATATGCGGCCGTACACGAGCCCTTTTGCATTCCTTAATGAAACCAGCAAGTTTTCGCCCATTTAGAGTAGGGTCAAGTTTTTGAACACGCGGATAATGGAGTAGTTGAAGTGTCAAAAAGGAAACTAAAGCTAGAAAAAAGAGCCATGTTGATGTTGAAAAGAAGAAGAAGAAAAGCTAAATTTTTTTGAGTTGTTGGTGGCCCTATTCCGTATATTGTATGAACAAAAACAAGCTAATTTTTAAATAGTTTAGGGTACCCTATGTTTTATGTAAGAAGTATGCTATGGTTCTTACTTTTTATGTAATGGAGTACGTGAGATATGGTCGATGGATATGGTGTCATAGCCGAGCCGTAGACAAGCTCTCTAGATGGATATGGTGTCATAGCCGAGCCTAGACATGCTCTCTAGATTGATATGCTGGCTATTGGTGCCACCGGACTTTATTTTAGACATGGTTTCAGATGGATATCATGATCTACATAATTAAGTTTGACATGTTCTTAATAAAAAAAATCGTGTATACAATATTTTTCTTGCAACAAAAACTTGTTTATAATACCCGCAGTCAAAAAAAGAAAGTGTTGTGCCGTAGGCAATATACAGAAGGAAATTGCCATGATATGTGGAGTACAAATAAATTTGACATGTGCAAGTCCAACAATAAATCGATTTACCATCATGCATTATTTTTGTTGGGAACAACAATAAATGGATTTACCATGGTAATAATCAAGGGAAAAATAGAGCCAGCGCGTGGGCCTTCGACACTCAACGCAATGAGACGGCCCAACCAGAGCTTAGTTTCAACGCAATGAGACGGCCCAACCAGATGCAATGAAACTGAAGAAACTGAAAGTGTACAAAAGTAACAAAACTGACGGGTACCCGAAACTGACATGATCCACAAATTAAGCAACATAGAGCATAGAGCACATGATCGACAAATTTAACCAAATCCTAGAGCACATGACACCACAATAATAACATTTCTAACGAGTGATGACCAGCAAGTAAGCAAATCATAGAGCAACTACAAAAAAATAAAAGGGATAAAATCATAAAGCTATCAGATTCGCCTGCTTGTTCAATTGAATCATTTGCTTCAAGTTCTTGTTCATCTTCTTTATTTCCCCCTTCAGATCTGCATCCCCAACTGTGAGAGCAGCACTTTCAGAGACCAAATTCGTTGTTGCTGACGGCAGATTGAGCTCCCGGGTTGGGGCCCCATTGAATTGAATCCGCTTAACGTAGTCATCCAGCCATTCAAAATGTGTGCATTTCTTCACGATCTGAAACGAAAATATGAACACTAAATCCCAGATCGAAAAAGAATTAAAAGCAAATAGAAAAAGAAATCAAAGAAAAAACATGAGATCTAACCTACCCCTCTCGCTTGCTCTCGCATTTCACGAACTCGCTCCCATAGTTGCCATTCTTGACCTCCTTCAAAGTCAGCAATATCAGTGGCGCGCTGCGTGGGCAGTCAGGACATCGCTCCAAGGGAAGTGGACCATACTGGGTCCACGAGGGGCGGGTGGCTGAAGTAGAGCTCGACATATCGCCCAAAGTCGTCGGAGAGGAAGAAGCAGAGGAGTGGCTCCTCTCGTTGTCGGAGAAGAAGAAGCAGAGGAGGGGGTACCCGAAGAAAGGGGAGGCACAACCAACAAGTCTCGCGGATCGCCCCACGATCCAACGATGCGGATCCGTCCATGTGATCCAACGGCGCGGAGCATGCTCACAGCCTGCCCTCGGAATTACTTCTAAAAGACCACATCTGAGGGCTATCGCTTGGCGCTAGGGTATGATCGGACGACTGACGTTGGGAGCTAGGGTTAGGCGAAACCCCGATGGGTTTAGAGGGGTTTTGAGCCGGTCAACGGGATGAAAGCTTTGACTCAGCATAACTAAAAAATCGAAAAAATATGAAACATTCGCCGTTCGTTGTTTTATAAGACACACTAACAAGGAAAAATACTAAACTTGGTCTATGGTCATTTTCATGAAAAAACCCTAGCTGGCACGATCGAGGTAAAATGAGCACCATTAATTTTAAAAAAATGAAACCTGCGCACAATGTTGCCTTGTGTGACATGTTCCCAACCAAAAATCATAAACTTTGTCTATGGACATTTTCATGAAAAAACCTTCACACATATGAGCTATCATGTACAACGTTTCATAGAGACCAAGGAGAGGAGGTAGGGTTTCCCTTCGGTTTTTGAATTTTTTAAAAAAATCAAAAAAATCACCAAAGCTTGATTTCAAAGTGAATAAGAAGGATATGAACTTACTTTTCCATTTTCATATTGCAAACGTGTTTTCAATGGTTTTTCTATTAAAGTATATTTTTTTGAAAAAAATGTACAAATAGAAAGATTAATTCAATAAATGGTGATTCTTTGAATCTACACTATATAGATTGATTTGGTGTTAATAAAAAATATTTGGCTCATTTGGAGTAGGTAAAAAAACTTGATTACAAATGGGGTTGTTTACCCTAGCTTGGGAGGTCATTTGGAGCACATTTCTCATGACTACAAGTTTTGTAGACGCAAAAGAGATCGGATTGATCACCTAACGTTTATAATAGTTCAGCAAACTGTGCAACTCACACCATAGGGGAATGGACTAAAGTGTTGGTTCAAATTCAAAGTTTGCCTAAAATTCAAAGTTTGCCTCACTAGTTCAAATCCAAAGTTTACATATAGAATTATTACACCTTACAAGTTTTCACAATACTTCAAATTGACGGCAAAATCATTATTACAAATTATTCAAAGTTTATGACTTGCATTCAAGTTCAAATTCAAATCTTTGCCTTGCTCCTTGTGTTTCGGGATGGGTTAACCATCTTGCTTCTGGTTTCCCTGGCTGGAATATTTTGTGCTTTTGAAAGCTTTGTCTTGTTGCTTCTGATCTTCACTTGTGGTGGTGGTGGTTTTGTTGAGCTTTGACTAATCGAGCAAGTGATGACCAGTTGACAGTCATCTGTGGGCTCACTAATCTTTAAAGGAACTTCAAACAAAATAACTTCCTCCTCTCTTATAGCTTCAAAACCTTCGTAAGCTATGGTTTCAAATTCTGCATCAGATGATGGTTCAACCGAAGTTTCTTCCTCTCTAGGTCTTTTCTCTCTTATAGACAAAATAACTTCCTCCTCTCTTATCGGTACTTCAGTTGCTTTATTCTCTAAACTTCCTGCATTCTCCTCTGCTGCTGCATTATCCTCTAAATTTGATGAATTCTCCTCTGCTGCTGCATGCTCCTCTGCATTTGCTGCTGCCCATTGTTCCTCTTCTCCAAATGATGCATCAACTAGCAATATGCCCTAAGATACCACATCTTTTGCACTTACGCTGTTTTTTTACACGACCCTCTTCACCAGCTCGGATCCTGTTTTTCCTTGGTTTTCCTGGTGGTCTAGTCAGTATAGGAGAATGGAGTTTAAACCCTGGGTCTACTATGTTCCATTGGTCTTTTCCCAAGAGTGCAGGCACATTTTCAGCATAAGCAACCCTAAATTTGGCAACAGAGAAATATTCAGAGCAATACTGATCAACTTCACCATCTTCACCTCCAATAACAGTCATGAGATGTAGGGCATGTATGCACGGCTTCCTGCGGATCTGCCATTGCCTGCAGCTGCATTCATCGGTTGCAAGGTTCACTGGATATCTCCATTCCCTATTTTTACTGTCAGTGTATGTAACCTCAGCCTCATATGTCGACGGTCGAATGCATTTCATTCTTAGTCCTCTTGCCTTGACATGCAATGCCTTAATCAGAGATGGGAGCATAAGATGGCCAACATATTGTGTTTCTGCAATTCTTTTACGAAGAGCCATCTTTACCATTATCATCTACCTGATCTTATCAAATGCTTGCCACAACAAAAGCCCTTTCACTGACTTGAACTTTGCATTGAAACACTCAGCGCGGTTATTGGTCACATAGTCTACTTTGCAGATTTCATTGAATTTGCTTCTTGACCATAGCTTTCCATGATATTCATCCATTTACTCCTTCACCAAAGGATTATGAGCATACAACACTCTCAAATGGAGCTCATGCTTCCTCAAGCTGCATGTGTATGATGCTGGCCATAGATTCTCATCATAAACTTTGCCTTTGAATTTCTTTTTAAAATTCCGCGCTAGGTGTCGCATACATTCCCTATGTTCCACTCCAGGGAATACAATTTCAACTGCAGTATCTAAACCCTTGCAAGCATCTGTCTGTATAACTAAACCTGAGGGTGTACCTATAATGTTGCGCAACTACTACAGAAACCAGACCCAACTCACCTCACTCTCTACCTCCAACACACCAAATGCAACTGGGAATAGCCAGTTGTGTCCATCAACTATAGAAGCTGCTGCTAGCTGGCCTCTCCATCTTCCATTCAAAGTAGTCGCATCGACAGCCAAATAGGGCCTACAACCATTCAGAAACCCCTTCCAGCAAGCCTTGAAACAAGCAAAAGCCCTCCTGAAGCACTCCTTCTCCATTGCCTTCCCTTTTAATTTGTACTTAACTGTATGCTTGTCAATCTCTACAACACTAGCTGGACTAGCCGTCTCCACTTCAGCTTTGAAGGTGTAAATCAACTGAAAACTCTCATTCCATGGACCATTTATGGACAGGTGCAAGCATCTCGGAGTTCGAATAAGCGCTTTATGAGTGATCAAATCTTTTGGTTTATACGGAGTTTATGAAGAAACCTTTATGCACAAGAAAGTGAGTGGGACCACTATAGATTTTCTGATACATATATGTGGATGACATATTGTTGATCGAAAATGGCGTAGAATTTCTACAAAGTATAAAGGGTAGTTTGAAAGAAGTTTTTCAAAGGAAAAGCTCGAGAAAGCTACTTAAATATTGGGCATCAAGATCTATAGAGATAGATCAAGACGCTTGATAAAATTTTCAATGAATACATACATTGACAAGATTTTGAAGGAGTTTAAAATGGATCAGTCAAAGAAGTAGTTCTTGCTTGTACTGTAAGTTTTGAATTTGAGTAAGACTCAAAGCTCGACCACGACATAAGAAGGAGAAAGTACGAGTCCCCTATGCCTTAGCCGTAGGCTCTATAGTATGCCATGTTGTGTAATGCACCTAGTGTGTGCCTTGCCATGAGTCTTTCAAGGGGTACAAGAGTGATCCAGGAGTGGATCACTCGGCAGCGTTCAAAGTTATTCTTATTAACTAGAGGACTAAGGAAATGTTTCTCTATTATGAAGGTGATAGAACAGTTCATTGTAAAGGGTTACGTCGATGCAAGCTTTGGCACCAATCCCGATGATTCTGAGTAGCAAACCAAATTCGTATAAAGAATCCGTCATTTGGAATAGTTCCAAGTGGAACATGGTAGTAGCATATAAAGTATGCCATAGAGTTTGCAAAGTATGCACAGATCTGTATGTTGGAGATCCATTGACTAAAACCTCTCTCACAAGCAAACCATGATAAAACCCTAGAACTCATTGGGTGTTAATCACATGGTGATGTGAACTAGATTATGGACTCTAGTACAAGTGGGAGATTGTTGTAAATATGCCCTAGGGGCAATAATAAAGTAGTATTATCATATTTCCTTATTCATGATAATCGTTTATTATCCATTCTATAATTGTATTGATTGGAAACTCAAGTACATGTGTGGATACATACACAACACTGTGTCCCTAGTAAGCCTCTACTGGACTAGCTCGTTGATCAAAGATGGCTAAGGTTTCTTGGACATAGACATGAGTTGTCATTTGATAACGAGATCAAATCATTAGGAGAATGATGTGATGGACAAGACCTAAACCGTAAGCGTAGGGTATAATCGTATCAAGTTTACTCCTGTTGCTTTCTGCATGTCAATGTATCTAGTCTTATGACCATGAAATCATGGAACTCACTTACACCATAGGAATGCCTTGTGTGTATCAAATGTCACAACATAACTGGGTGGCTATAAAGATGCTCTACAGGTATCTCCCAGGCTGTTGGTGGAGTTGGCCTAGATCAAGACTTGGATTTGTCACTCCGTTTGACGGGGAGGTATCTCAGGGCCCAATCGGTAATACAACATCACAAGAAGCTTGCAAGCAATGTGGCTAAGGAATTAGTCACGGGATTTTGTATTATGGAACGAGTAAAGACACTTGACAATAACGATATTGAACTAAGTATGGAGATACCGACGATCGAATCTCGGGCAAGTAACATACTGCTACTTCTTGAGCTTGTGTTGGTTTTCCCTTGAAGAGGAAAGGGTGATGCAGCACAGTAGAGGTAAGTATTTGCCTCAGTTAGAGAACCAAGGTATCAATCCAATGGGAGATTCACTTATGTCTCCAATAGTTTCACCTGCACAAACTAATAAACACTCGCACCCAACGCGAGAAAGGGTTTGTCAATCCCTTCACGGTCACTTGCAAAAGTGAGATCTAATGGAGATGGATGAAAACAAAGTAAAAGTAAATAAATTACAATGGCGTCAGAAATCGGCAAGTTGACGGGAAAGTATATGATGGAAAATAGACCCGGAGGCCATAGGTTTCACTAGAGGCTTCTCTCTTGAAAGAAAGCATACGGTGGGTAAACAAATTACTCTCAAGCAATTGATAGAAAATCGCAAAGTTATGACGATATCCAAGGCAATGATGATCAATATAGGCATCACGTCCATGGTAAGTAGACCGAATCCTGCCTACATCTACTACTATTACTCCACACATTGACCGACTCCTGCGTGCATCTAGAGTATTAAGTTCAAGAGAACAGAGTAACGCATTAAGAAAGATGACATGATATAGAGGAATAAATTCAAGCAATATGATGTAAACCCCATCTTTTTATCCTTATTGGCAACAATATTATACGTGTCAATTCCCCTACTATGTCACTCGGATCGGGCACCGCAAGATTGAACCCAACACAATGCACTGCTCCCATTGCAATAAAAACCAATCTAGTTGGCCAAACCAAATCGATATTTCGAAGAAATTTGCAAAGCTACCAAATCATACACATAAGATTTTAGAAAAGACTCAAATATTATTCATAGATAATCTGATCACAAATCCACAATTCATAGGATCTTGACAAACGCACCGCAAAAAGTATTACATCAAATAGATCTCTGAGAAAATCGAGGAGAACATTGTATTGAAGACCAAAGAGAGAGAAGAATCCATCTAGCTACTAGCTAAGGACCCGTAGGTGTGTGGTAAACTACTCACACGTCATCGAAAGGGTTGATGTAGACCCCGTTCGTGATCGAATCCCCCTCTGACAGATTATCGGAAAAAGCCCCAAGATGGTATCTCGTGGTTCTCGAACTTGCGGCGGCGGAAAAGTATTTTTTTTGGAGGCTTATGCTTGTTTGGGAATAATTGGGAATTCATAGGCCAAGAATTAGGGTTAGGAGAGTCCCGAGGGGCCCACAAGCCCTCAGGGCGCCCCCTAGGGCGCGCCTTGGAGGCTTGTGGCCACCTGGGCCACCTCCTGGCCCCCTCTCCAACCTCCATGAATGTCTTCTGGTCCAAGAAAAATATCCATAAAGTTTTATTCCGTTTGGAATCCGTTTGATATTCCTTTCTGTAAAAGCCAAAAACAAGGAAAAACCAGCAACTGGCACTAGGCACTGAGTTAATAGGTTAGTCCCAAAAAATGATGTAAAATAGTACCATAATGCATATAAAACATCCTAGATGAATAACTAATGGCATGGAACAATCAAAAATTACAGATACGTTGGAGACGTATCAAGCATCCCCAAGCATAATTCATGCTCGTCTTCGAGTAGGTAAATGATAAAAAAGGATTTTTGATGTGGAATGCTACCTAATCATATTTATCAATGTAATGTTTTCATTGTGTCACGAATATTCGGATCCGTGTGATTCAAAATAAAAGTTTAATATTGACATAAAAACAATAATACTTCAAGCATACTAATAAAGCAATCATAGTTTCTCAAAAATAACATGGCCAAAGAAAGCTATCCCTACAAAATCATATAGTATGGTCATGCTCCCTCTTCATCACACAAAATTAATCCTGAACAACCCCGATGACAAGCCAAGCAATTCTTTTCATTCTTATATGTTCTAAAGCTTTTTCAACTATCACGCAATACATGAGCATGAGCCATGGATATAGCACTATAGGTGTAATAGAATATGGTGGAGGTTGTGAGGGAAAAAAAGTAAGAAAATATTGCATCAACTAGGCAAATTAATAGGCTATGGAGATGCCCATCAATTGATATCAATGCAAGTGAGTAGGGATTGCCATACAACGGATGCACTAGAGCTATAGGTGTATGAAATCTCAAAAGAAAACTAAGTGGGGGTGCATCCAACTTGCTTGCTCACGAAGACCTAGGGCAATTTGATAAAGCCCATCATTGGAATATACAAGCAAAGTTCTATAATGAAAAATTCCCACTAGTATATGAAAGTGACAAAATAGGAGACTCTCTATCATGAAGAACATGGTGCTACTTTGAAGCATAAGTGTGGAAAAAGGATAGTAACATTGTCCCTTCTCTCTGTTTCTCTCATCTTGTTTTTTTTCCTTTCCCTTTTTTTGGTGGGCTCTTTTGGCCTCTTTTTTCTCTTTTTTTATTTCCTCACATGGGACAATGTTCTAATAATGATGATCATCACACTTTTATTTACTTACAACTCAATAATTACAACTTGATACTAGAACAAGCATATGGCCCTACATGAATGCCTCCGGCGGTGTACCGGGATGTGCAATGATCTAGCGTGACATGCATGAAAAATATGAACGGTGGCCAATCCACAAATACTATGCCAACTATATGATCGTGTAAAGCAATATGACAATGATGGTATGTGTCATAATAAATGGAATGGTGGAAGTTGCATGGCAATATATCTCGGATTGGCTATGAAACTGCCATAATAGGTTGGTATTGTGGCTGTTTTGAGGAAGGGTATATGGTGGGTTTAATGCACCGACGAAATTTGCGCGGTACTAGATAGGTTAGCAATGGTGGAAGGATGAGAGTGCGTATAACCCATGGACTCAACATTAGTCATAAAGAACTCATATACTTATTGCAAAAAATTATAAGCTCTTGAAGCAAAGTAATATTACGCATGCTCCTAGGGGCGAAGGGTTGGTAGGAGCTTACTATCGCGAGCCCCCGACCCTCATGCAAAGGAAGACAATCAAAAATAAATCATGCTCTAACTTCATCACATGACGGTTCACCATACGTGCATGCTTCAGGAATCACGAACTCTAACACAAGTATATTCAATCAACAACAATTACCAACTAGCATGACTCTAATATCACCATCTTTATATCTCAAAAAAATGCAAGGAATCAAACTTTTCATATATTCTATGATCTTTATGAAAGTTTTTATTATATCCCTCTTGGATGCCTATCATATTAGGAATAAATTCATAACCTAAGCCCATTACCATGCTGTTTTAGACTCTCAAAATAATATAAGTGAAGCATGAGAGTTCATCGATTTCTATAAAATAAAACCACCATCATGCCCTAAAAAGATATAAGTGAAGCACTAGAGCAAATAACTAGCTCAAAAGATATAAGTGAAGCACATAGAGTATTCTAATAAATTCATGATTAAAGTATCTTTATCTCAAAAGGTGTGTCCAGCAAGGATTATTGTGGGACACTAAAAAGCAAAGACTCAAATATTACAAGACGCTCCAAGCAAAACACATATCATGTGGTGAATAAAAATATAGCCTCAAGTCATTTTACCGATGGATGAAGACCAAAGAGGGGATGCGATCCGGGGCATCCCCAAGCTTAGATGCATGGTTGTCCGTGAATATTACCTTGGGGTGCCTTGGGAATCCCCAAGCTTAGGATCTTTCCACTCCTTATTCCGTAGTCCATAAAAACTTCACCCAAAAACTTGAAAACTTCACAACACAAAACTCAATAGAAAACTCATGAGATTCGTTAGTATAATAAAATAAAACACCACTTTAGGTACTATTTTGAACTCATTCTAAATTTATATTGGTGTAATATCTATTGTATTCTAACTTCTCCATGGTTCGTACCCCGCGATACTACCCATGAATTCATCAAAATAAGCAAACAACACGATAAAAACATAATTTGTCAAAAACAGAACAGTGTGTAGCAACCTGGAATGTTCGTATACTTATGTAACTCCAAATATTATGAAACATTATGAAAACATAGACAATTTTTATACACATTAACTGTAAAAAATTCAGAAATTTTCGTCGCTTATGTGAATTTTACAAATTCACATAGTGGACGCAAAAGTTTCTGTTTTTCACATAATCAAATCAACCATGTTCTAAATCATCCCAAAGGACTTGCTTGGCCCAAACACTAATTTAAAGAATAAAAATCAATATAACCATAGGATAGATAATAAACTTATTTGAAAATAGGAACAAAAAAGTTGAAACAAAAATAAAATTGGGTAGCTTCCCAACAAGCGCTATTGTTTAGCGCCCCTAGCTAGGCAAACCACAATAGATCTAGGTATTGTCATCTTTGGTATGCAATCCATAGGTAGCTCCTCATAATAGATTCATATGGCAACTTAATTTTCTTTCTTGGAAAGTGTTCCATGCCCTTCCTTCATGGAAATTGAAATCTAATGTTTCCTTCTTTCATATCAATAATTGCACTAATTATTCTAAGGAAAGTTCTAGCGAGAATAATAGGGCATGTAGGATTGCAATATATGTCAAGCACAATGAAATATATAGGAACATAATTCCCATTTGCAACAATAAGAACATCATTCATCCTTCGAATAGGTTTCTTAATATAGGAATTCCATAGATGCAAATTTAAAGAACAATCCTCAAGTTCACGAAAACCTAACACATTGGGCAAAGTTTTTGGAATGGTGGAAACACTAGAACTCATAATATTTAATCTTAATTTTTATAGTGGGTTCCCACTCATCATAAAGTTTTTTGGGGATGGAAACTTCCAATTCAAGTTTTTCTTCAAAAGATTTCATCATAGCATCAACGATGTGTTTAGTAAAAGCCTTATTTTGACTAAGAGCATGAGGTGAATTAAGCATATATTGCAAAAAGGAAATACAATCAATCAAAGAGAAATTATCATAATTAAAGTCCTTGTAATCCAAAAGAGTGGGTTCATCGCTACCTAAAGTTTTGATCTCTACATTCCCACTTTTATCAATTTTGTCATTAAGATCATCACCCTCAAAATTATTGGGACGCCTTCTATATAAAGTTGACTCATCTATAGTCCCATCTTGATAAAATAAATGATTGGAAAATAAATAACTAATATGAGAAACACCAATAACTTTAATATCTTGACCATTATTATCATGAAAACTAGAAGGACAAGCTTTTACAAACCAATCTCGCTTAGCACACATCCTAGCGGTTCTTTCCTTACTTTCATTAACGGATATAAGAGTAACTTTCAGAGATTCATTAATATCATGCTTGGGTGGCACACATCTCAACTTCAAACAATCAATCTCAAGAGAAATCTTATAAACGTTCCTAGCCAAATCATCAATCTTAAGCAAATTTTCTTCTACCATAGCATTAATTTTCTTCTACCATAGCAAATTTTCTCCTAGGATTAAAATTGCCTCTATACGCGTTATTACCAAAATTGTTCCTACCAACAAAATTCACATCCATAGATTCATTATTATTTCCAATCAAAGAAGACAAAGGCATATCATTAGGATCAATAGGATCACTCTTGCTAGCAATCAATTTCATAAGTTCATCCATCTTTCCACTCAAAGTATTATTTTCTTCAGTTGCATTCACTTTTTTACTAGTAGAAGATCTTTCGGTATGCCATTGAGAATAATGTGCCATAGTATTATCTAGGAGTTTAGTAACTTATCCTAATGTAATTTCCATAAAAGTACCACCCATGGCGGAGTCCAAAATATTTCTAGATGCAAAATTCAGTCCTGCATAAAAAATTGTATGATCATCCACAAACTTAAACCATGAGTAGAGCAATTTCTTATCATTAATTTCATTCTCTCCCAAGATTGTGCGACCTGTTCATGATCAAGTTGGTTAAAGTTCATAATATCATTCCTAAGGGAGATGATCTTAGCTGAAGGAAAATACTTGGAAATAAAAGCATCTTTACACTTATTGCATGAATGAATACTATTTTGGGCAAAGATTAAAATCAAGTTTTAGCACGATCTCATAGTGAGAAAGGAAATAGCTTCAATTTAACAATATCATTATCCACATATTTTTTCTTTTGCATATCACACAACTCAAAGAAAGTATTTAGATCGGATGTGACATCTTCATTAGGACAACCGGAAAATTGTTCTTTCATAACAAGATTCAACAAAGCGGCAATGATTTAATAAGATTCCGCACTAGTGGCGGGAGCAATGAGATTAGTAATAAAATCATTATTATTAGTATTGGCAAAGTCAAAGAACTTGGTATTTTCTTGAGACATCGTGACAAACAAAGCAATCTAGCACACAAGCAAACAAAAAGAAAACAAAAAGACGAACGGAAAAAGGGCGAATAAAAAGGCAAATATTTTTGTGTTTTCTAGAAAACGTTTTAGAAGTGGGGGAGAGGAAAACGAGAGGCAAATGGCAAGTAATGTAATGTGAGAGATGAGATTTTATGATGGGTACTTGGTAGGCTTGGTGTATATCTCACCGGCAACGGTGCGAGAAATTGGCGAGTTGATGGGAGACTACTTTTGACTTGGCATGAAATCTCCCTGGCAACAGTGCTAGAAATTCTTCCTGCTACTTCTCAAGCTTGCGTTGTTTTTTTCCTTGAAGAGGAAAGGATGATGCAGCATGATAGAGGTAAGTATTTCCCTCAATTAGAGAACCATGGTATCAATCCAGCAGGAGATTCACGCAAGTCCCCAATAGATGCACCTGCACAAACTAACAAACACTCGCACACAATGCGATAAAGGGGTTGTTAATCCCTTCACAGTCACTTGCGAAAGTGAGATCTAATAGAGATCGATGAAAACAAAGTAAAAGTAAATAAACTGCAACAGCGTCAGAAATTGGCAAGTTGATGGGAAAGTATATGATGGAAAATAGACCCGGGGTGCATAGGTTTCACTAGAGGCTTCTCTCTTGAAAGAAGGCATGCGGTGGGTAAACAAATTACTATCAAGTAATTGATCATAAAGCACAAAGTTATGAAGATATACAAGGCAATGATCATGAATATAGGCATCACATCCGGGACAAGTAGACCGACTCCTTCCTGCATCTACTACTATTGCTCCACACATCTACCGACTACTACGTGGATGTAGAGTATTAAGTTCAAGAGAACAACATAACGCATTAAGAAAGATGACATGATGTAGACGAATAAACTCAACCAATGTAATGTAAACCCCATCTATTTATCCTTATTGGCAATAATACTATATGTGTCGGTTCCCCTACTATGTCACTGGGATCGAGCACCGCAAGATTGAACCCAACACAATGCACTTCTCCCGTTGTAAGAAAAACCGATCTAGTTGGCCAAACCAAACCAATATTTCGAAGAGACTTGCAAAGCTATCAAATCATGCATATAAGAATTCAGAAAAGACTCAAATATTATGCGTAGATAATCTGATCATAAATCCACAATTCATCAGATCTTGATAAACGCACCGCAAAAAATTATTACATCAAATAGATCTCGAAGAAGATCGAGGAGACCATTGTATTGAAGATCAAAGGGAGAGAAGAAGCCATCTAGCTACTAGCTATGGACTCATAGGTCTCTAGTAAACTACTCACGCATCATCGGAGGGGTAAAAGGATTGATGTAGACCCCCTCTATTGGGGATATTACCCGCTGTGTGACCCGCCCTATTGGGACGGGTCAGGTTCATGGCGACTCAGCGTTCGTGCTTCAAGATGGAATTAGACCAGAACACAGAAGGCATGAGGTGATCTTCATAGAGAGAGCCGGTTTAACCCATGAACCTAGATGGCGACTCAAGTCCCAAGAAGAGGAAGACTCGCTGGGAAGTTTCCTTACTTGACGGACACAGCGGGTTAGAGATATGTCAGGTTACGATCTATGATGTGACCTGGACTCTTGTAAACCTAGGGCCTTGACCTGTATATAAAGGCGAGTCTCCAGGGTAGAAATATTAAGTTACAATCCATCGAGAGCTAGGTCAGGCGAGTTACGCACCCTTGTAATCGATTCCACCATCAATATACACAAATCAGGACGTAGGCTTTTACCTCCATCGGAGGGGCCAAACCTGGGTAAAACCGAGTCTCGCTTCCGCTCAACCCCTTTGAGTCCCCACCAAGGTGCGATGGCTCCATCACTAAGTCCATTCATGAGAACATCTGCCGTGACAAAACCACGACAACCTCCATGATCAAATCCCCATCCGGCAAATTGCTGGAAAAGGCCCCAAGATAGGATCTCATGATTCTATAACTTGTGACAGCGGGGAAGTATTCTTTTGGATGGTTCTGGTGGGCTGGTAATATTTGGGAATTTATAGGCCAAGAATTAGGGTCAGGAGAGTCCCTAGGGGCCCACAAGCCCTTAGGGCGCCCCCCTGGGGCGCGCCTGGGAGGGTTGTGGCCACCTGGGATAGCTCCTGCCTCGCTCTCCAAGCTCCGTGGATGTTTTTTTGGTCCAAGAAAAATCTCCGTAAAGTTTTATTGCGTTTGGACTCCGTTTGATATTCCTTTCTGTAAAAGCCCAAAACAAGGGAAAACAACAACTAGCACTGGGCACTGAGTTGATAGGTTAGTCCCAAAAAATTGATATAAAACAGTACCATAATGTATATAAAACATCCTAGATGGATAATATAATAGCATGGAACTATAAATAATTATATATACGTGGGAGACGTATCACATACTGCTGAACAAAGGGAACTGCATACGTGATTGACTGAATCCTTGACATCATGGTTCGACCGATAAAGATCTTCGTGAAATATGTAGGAACCAATATGGGCATCCAGGTTTCGCTATTGGTTATTGACCGGAGAGGTGTCTCGATCATGTCTACATGATTCTCGAACCCGTAGGGTCCGCATGCTTAACGTTTGATGAAGCTAGAGTAGTACTGGGATATGTATATTGGTGGACGAATGTTGTTAGGAGTCACGGATGAGATCCCGTACATCACGAGGAGCTCCGAAATGGTTCGGAGGTAAATATTTATATATGGGAAGTCATATTGAGGGTTCCGAAAATGTTCGGATTTTTCGGTATTGTACTGGGAAGGTTCTAGAAGGTTCCAGAGTGGGGCCCGCGTGCATGGGGACCCACATGGACGTGGTGTTGGAATTATGCCCTAGAGGCAATAATAAATACAGTTATTATTATAATTCTTGTATCAAGATAATCGTTTATTATCCATGCTATAATTGTATTGAATGAAGACTTATATACATGTGTGGATACATAGACAAAACACTGTCCCTAGCAAGCCTCTAGTTGGCTAGCCAGTTGATCAAAGATAGTCATGGTCTTCTGATTATGAACAAGGTGTTGTTGGTTGATAACTGGATCACGTCATTAGGAGAATCACGTGATGGACTAGACCCAAACTAATAGACGTAGCATATTGATCGTGTCATTTTGTTGCTACTGTTTTCTGCGTGTCAAGTATTTGTTCCTATGACCATGAGATCATATAACTCACTGACACCGGAGGAATGCTTTGTGGGTATCAAACGTCGCAACGTAACTGGGTGACTATAAAGATGCTCTACAGGTATCTCCGAAGGTGTTCGTTGAGTTAGTATGGATCGAGACTGGGATTTGTCACTCCGTGTGACGGCGAGGTATCTCGGGGCCCACTCGGTAATACAACATCACACACAAGCCTTGCAAGCAATGTGACTTAGTGTAAGTTGCAGGATCTTGTATTACGGAACGAGTAAAGAGACTTGCCGGTAAACGAGATTGAAATAGGTATGCGGATACTGACGATCAAATCTCGGGCAAGTAACATACCGAAGGACAAAGGGAATAACATACGGGATTATATGAATCCTTGGCACTAAGGTTTAAATGATAAGATCTTCGTAGAATATGTGGGATCCAATATGGGCATCCAGGTCCCGCTATTGGATATTGACCGAGGAGTTACTCGGGTCATGTCTACATAGTTTCTCGAACCCGCAGGGTCTGCACACTTAAGGTTTGACGTTGTTTTATGCGTATTTGAGTTATATGGTTGGTTACCGAATGTTGTTCGGAGTCCCGGATGAGATCACGGACGTCACGAGGGTTTCCGGAATGGTCTGGAAACGAAGATTGATATATAGGATGACCTCATTTGATTACCGGAAGGTTTTCGGAGTTACCGGGAATGACGAATGGGTTCCGGGTGTTCACCGGGGGGGGCAACCCACCCCGGGGAAGCCCATAGGCCTTGGGGGTGGCGCACCAGCCCTTAGTGGGCTGGTGGGACAGCCCAAGAAGGCCCTATGCGCCATAGGAAGAAAATTAAAGAGAAAAAAAAGAGGAGGTGGGAAAAGGGGGAAGGACTCCTCCTTCCAAACCTAGTTGGATTAGGTTTGGAAGGGGAGGACTCCCCCCCTTGGATCGGCCGACCCCCTTGAGGGTCCTTGGACCCCAAGGCAAGGCTCCCCCTCTTCCCCCTATATATACGAAGGTTTTAGGGCTGATTTGAGACAACTTTGCCACGGCAACCCGACCACATATCTCCACGGTTTTGCCTCTAGATCGCGTTTCTGCGGAGCTCGGGCGGAGCCCTGCTGAGATTAGATCACCACCAACCTCCGGAGCGCCGTCACGCTGCCGGAGAACTCATATACCTCTCCGTCTCTCTTGCTGGATCAAGAAGACCAAGATCATCGTCGAGATGTACGTGTGCTGAACGCGGAGGTGCCGTCCGTTCGGCACTAGATCGTGGGACTGATCGCGGGACGGTTCGCGGGGCGGATCGAGGGACGTGAGGACGTTCCACTACATCAACCGCGTTCACTAACGCTTCTGCTGTGCGATCTACAAGGGTACATAGATCGAATATCCCCTCTCGTAGATGGACATCACCATGATAGGTCTTCGTGCGCGTAGGAATTTTTTTGTTTCCCATGCGACGTTCCCCAACACGTGGTTACCGGGGAAACTCCCCACAACCCCGGTCTAGGCGCATCAATACCCCCCTTAAAAGGAATGGGATCATATCCCGAAAGGATAAGATCAAGGTCCCTTTAAAGGGGGGATAGTGATCGGTGGGGAAGGAAATAAGGGATTTGCTTCCTCCCCCTTGGCCAATGACCCTAGGGGCTTGGAAGTAAAGCCACGAGCCCCTCCCACGCCTATATAAATGTGGGGAGTCTCAAGGGGGCAGGAGACTCTCCCACGGCCGTGACCCTCCTCCCGTCTCTCATGTTTCTTCCTCGTACGTCATTCCGAAGGCGCTTGGTGAAGCCCTGTCGGCACTGCGACACCATCATCTCCACCACGCCTTCATGTTGGTTGAGATTCCATCTACTTCTTCTTCCTCTCTTGCTAGATCAAGAAGGAGGAGATATCATCAAGCTGCATGTGTGCCGAACATGGAGGTGTCGTCCGTTTGGTGCTGGATCAGATTGGATCGCAATTGGATCGTGAAGAATACGACTACATCAACCGCACTATATACACTTCAGCTTAACGATCTACAAGGGTATGTAGATACACTCCCCCTCCCATAGATGTTGATCCCATAGATGTTGATCTCCATAGATTGATCTTGGTGAGCGCAAGATTTTTTTTGTTTCCCATGCGAGGTTCCCCAATAACATAAACATACTGGTGCAACATATTTGAGGATTGGGGGCCTCAACCGATCATTTTACATGATGTAAATTGATGCATAATCAATTATTATGCAGTTCAGTAGGCCCTGATTGTCTATCATGTATATATGCTCTGAACCCTAAGGCATAAAACTCAAATAACAATAACAATTTGGTTGAAGTGTTGAAAACAACAAGCATGAGGGCTAAACTGTAGAGTACAATTTGCCAGTACAATTTGCATGATGTTTCAATTGTAATTTGCATAAGTGTGAAGAATAACTTGCATGGTCTTATAAGCCTGGGGCTCAAAAGAAAATTGCGGGGAATTATATGGAATTCTCGTATAATCTGAGGGCTAATGGGTAACAATGGCCAAGGAGATAAACTTCTTCTGCCGGACGAAATCACTATTCTTACCTTCTGAGCGATCTTTGTCATAAACTGAACTCGACATGAAAGTATTTTACGATTTGACCCTTTTGGCAACTTCATAGCCCATGGGGTTACTGTCCAACATAGAAACGCCGAGCTTGATAGTGGTTTTGCCCTTGCCCACTGCCAGGCCGAGCACGCATACGTGACATGCCAGAAACGCCGAGCTAGATGCCATTTCTGGAAACGCCATTGACCCTGGCGTCTCTATGTAGGGCAGCAACGCCGAAGGCCTTGGCACTTCTATGTTGTTTGGAAACACCAAGGCTTTTGGCGTTGCTGTCGTGTCACGTACGCGTGCTCGTCCTGAAAGTGGACAAGGGTCAGTGGCGTTTCCCGAAACGGATTCTAGCTCAGCGTTTCTGGCTTGTCACATACACGTGCTCGGCCTAACAGTGGACAAGGACAAAAACGCTATCTAGCTCCGCGTTTCTATGTTGAAGAGTAAAGCCACGGGCTATGGCGTTGTCAAAAAGGTCATATCGTAAAATACTTGCATGTCAAGTTCAATTTATCACAAAGATTGCTGAGAAGGTCAAAACAAAGATTTCAGCCTCTCCTTCCCCGTGCAGTTACAAATTCCTGAGGGGAATTTTGCCCTAAACTTCGTGGGTGGCCTAGAGATTAAAGCCACGTCTGGCTGGAGGGTGCTGTCATGCGGGGTACTGGCCCTTCACCGCCGCGAGAGGCCATAGGCACGAGTGTTCGCTTTTGCGTCGGAGCATGCCGACTTGCAGAACTAACTTCGCTTGGTCACATACGTTGGGGCAGTCGCATTGAGATGCAGACACCGTTTCACCATGGCAGAACCGAGGGTCGTGGCCGCAGGATGCCGTTGTGAATCCATCGTTGTTACGCGTACTAGAACCAAGTAGTTTTCTACTATTGATTGTTATGTACCAAATCGCTTCTTTGGTGAAGATCTTCCGGTTCTTTTTTGGAGTAGCACACGTTCAATCTCGGCGATTGTAACATGCGTAGATGAATAAAAATGCACAATAGTGGTTAGTAGATCTTGGAAAAAGTTCAAAACAAACCTTCAATTTGTAGGAGAAAGCTAAATCGAACCGTGAAACTCCCAATCCGTGAAATTAACACAACAAAATCTCTCATCTCGGTCTATTTTGAACCTTGAGAGGATTTAGCCGGTATTCACTGAATTGGGCCAGCCCATTAGCACAGTAGCTCACGTTGGCCTGGTTTTCATGATTTTTTCTCTTGTTTTTTCCTTCGTTACACTTTACTTTTTTGTCGATTTTATCTTATTATTTCTTTCTTTGTTATATTTTTTATGTTTCTTTCTTGATTTTCTTCATATTATTTTGTTTGTTGCTTTTGTTTTGTTTCTTACCATTAACCGGTTTTCTTTCTTACACATTTCTAATTATTCTCAATATCCATAGTAAACTTTTAGCGCAAATATATTTTTTGTACGCTTCGTTTACATTTTTTATATACTTGTTTTCCAAAAATTGAATACACGCTAATATTTTTCAAATACACGTTTTACATTTCTTAACGACAATATTTTTTTCTAAAACTACACGAACATTTTTTACATTGTTACAGATAAAATTATATGAACTTTTTCAAACACATGTCACGTATATTCTTTTAACGGTATGACACATTTCTTTACATCATGCAATATTTTACATTGTATACATTTCTTTCTGAAAATGTCACAAGCACATTTATTTAAACTCGTGAATAGTATTGAAAAGTTATATTTTTTTGAAATGCCACATACTTTTTTCAAAACTCAATGATGTGTTTTAGATGTCACAAACATTTGTTTACACATTTGTTCAGGTTTTAAACTTTGTTCCCATTCTTAAGTTTAGAAAAAGTGTTCGCACTTTTAATAAACTCTGATTTCAAAAAAAAAATTCAGTAAGTGTTCGATTTTTCGAAATTAATTGTTTTTCAAAAAATAGTTGTTTTTTAAAGTATTCAGAATTTTCAAAAAGTGCTCACACTTTAAATTGTTCGGACATTCCGAAATTTATTGCATTTTCAATATTTGTTTGCCAAAAATTAAATTTGAAGTTCGGTGCTTCACTGTTTTCCAAAACACAAATAATTTACAAACTGCAAAAACATTATTTTAAAAAAGTGACACAGTTTTGGAAAATCCGTATCATTTTCGTAGCATGTGAAAAAATGTTGGAATTCTGAAGCCTTTTGACAAATGTGGTTTTTTATATCACAGATAGTCCTTAAAAATGTGAATAGAATTTCAAAATTCGAAACATTTTTCTAAAAACAAAAAAGGAATTGAATTTGTGTCAAAAATAGAAAGAAACATGTTTTAACTTCTCGACAATTTTATAAAAGCGTCAACATTTTTTAAACTTCATGAATTCTTGTTGTGGTAAAGTGGGCCGGTCCAAATTCCAATCCATGAGAGTAGCAGGTAATCACAGTCGGGATTGTAGTATTTCTAGCGTGTCAAACAGGTCTAGGATATAAAATAGACCCGGATTATAATTTTAGAGCGTCTATAATTTTAGACCCGGATTAGAATTCAGAGTTCTGGGTTTGATTTAGACTTCGTCTACCACTTCAAGGTTTGTCTTGAACCTTTTTCCTTAGATCTTTGATATTAATTAGAATAACAAATAAGTTGGGAGTTGGCTTTCTCTGATCAATTTCTTGCACTCATTCATGTATGGGCATCTTTTGTCGTTGATGGCATGTTGTGTCGCGGCCTTCAGTGCCTAACATGGCAGCCGTGCACCAATGGATCAGATCTTTTTTACTTGCGTGTTTCTTTTCTTAATCACAAGTAGACAACCAAAATTAACACTATTATATTAATTCCTATGAGGATGCATGCATGATCTGTGGCGTTTGGCAAAATGGACAAATCTAATCTATTAACGCAAGAAATTCACAAAGTAAACCATGTTCGAAAAAATTAACTGGCATAACGTTCTTATATGGCATCCGAGAGCGAGGCGCCATACTACACTGTATGACGTTCGATGCCTAGGCGTTGCACTTCCGTCCACGTTCACATCCCGTGTCAAGCCCAACCCCACACCCCCGCAGTGCCACCCCTAAGACAAATGCGCCACACTTGTAATGTGTGGCACCTAGCTGTTAGGCGTCACAATTTGATTTATATCCCCGCGGCCAAGCTCTCCCCCATCCCCTCCCCTCATCCCCACTCCCACACATCTGTAGAATAGCAGCTCCAGCACCCCTAGTTCATCTATCCCCCCTTTCTCAAACCTCTCCCAAAATCAAGTAGATCTAATGGTTTGGTTCGGGGATTTCGACCAGAATCCCTCTCTTAAGGTAATCTCCCCCCGATCCCCTCCCTATCATCCAAAAAATGCTCTCATTTTCTCACCTTTTTGCAAGTTTGAGCAAACCCTAGTTCTTCATTAATTTTGGAATGTGTATGCTTTTGTTGCAATTTATTATTAGAGTTAGGCTTGTTTGTATGTAAGGGTTATGCTTATTGGTATGTTAGGGTTATGGTTCTTTGTATGTAAGGGTTAGGCTTATGTTGGGGTTAAGTTCTTCAACATATATGTTAGGAGTAAGGCTTGTTCTTTTGATTTATGTGAATGTTGTAATATTGGGATGAGTGCTTATAGAATATATTCTGTGTTGTGTTTTTCAAAAAAAAATAGGGAAGGAAAAAACATGTGTTTATGTTCATCATATGGACAAGGATGCCTCTTTGAAAGGCAATATTGACCCGGACCAGGATGAGCTTGACATGGTGTTTGAGTGTACTCCTAGCGTTGTCGAGTTGTTGGAACAAGTACAAAAAGATTTGAATTGGATGGATCTAAGTGATGTTATTGAGTTTGATGGTAGGCATCACGTGGTATTTGGAATGCACATTCGTTGGAACACCATGCGTGTGAACTTCGAGCAACATTGGGTTGCATACATGGAGACAATGGCCGAATCACTAGACAAGGCTCAAGAGTTATTCGTCATCAAAAAGGTTGGTGCTAACTTGCACTTGGATATGTACCGAGTTGCCTCTCCGATTATTGATAGTAGTCCTCGATGCATGAACCAAGATGACATGAGTGAACCTCTTTTGACCCAACATGTGAGGCCAACATTAACCCCGATTTTGAAGATCCAAGATGAAGCATTGCAAGAGGAGAATAATGAGTGTGGGGATGATGAAAATGATCATGTTGGTCTCTCTGACAATAATGTTGGTGATTTGGACAAATACTATTTGCAAGAGACCATGGACCATTCCATTCCGTATTCCCGTGGCTATGCATCGGAGTCGGACAATGACGGTTCCGATGAAGAAGTTGACGAGGAAGGGTTCATAGCCAAGGAAGTCGAATCTTTCAAGAAGGTATTACAACGGGATCACCAGACACTATTGTTCAAGGATCTTAGTCTTGCGAACGAAGCCGTGGTTGACGGCGGAAAAGGAATATTGCTTGGAGTTAAGCCAACTTCTCACAGTGACAAACATAGGAGGAACGGTATTTCTACTGGGTCAAAGTTCGAAACATTTCTGGAATTGAAGATGTAATTGGATGATTTTTCGGTTACGCATTATCGTCCCTACATATTTCATGAAAATAAACATATATGACCACATGAGTATCTCATACACATAATGGGTAAACATGAACCAATATGTTCCCACTATGAACAAATATCGAAACAAATAATATATCAATGCTAATAGAAACACGTATCAAAACAAATAATACACGAATGCTAATATGAACAAATATTTAAAATATGTTCTCTTTGTCCTATTTCTACACATATGTTCCTATTACATTTGTTTCAACCAAAATTAAACATGTACATTTCCATAAGTGATTATTGTGCTGGAATTTTGTGTATTTATGGGCCAGTCCAATATGTAATTTCAGAAATTCCAAATAAATCCTAGAGGCCCACGCAGCCCATTTGTGCAAGGCAAGAGGTGGAAATGTTTAGTCCCACATCGCTAGTTTAGTGGGAGTTGGACCTCCTTATAAGGGAGGATGTTTCCACACACGTATGACCTTGAGAACAAGAGAGACATACACGCGCGCTCCTCCTCCTCCGCAGCCCGCCTCGCCGCGGGTTGCGGGAATGAGCCGAGCCGAACTAAATTTTTGCCACGCACGACTGGTATATAAAAGGCCACTCAGAGAAGCTGAACGTTTTCTGTTGTAGTGGATATTGAAAGCTCACGCCGCAGTTTCGTCGCTGCGTCTGTTCGCTTCACATCCCGTCGCCGGCCTCTCGTCTCCTTCTCCTGCGCCTATAAAAGAGAGGTCGCTCCTCTCCAGAGACGACGCATCAGAAGTTCCCACTCGCCACCGGTTCTTCTCTCTGTGCTGCTGCTACGTTCTTCCTCATCCCGTCCTGCGGCGTGCACCGTTCGTCGGGACAGTAGGCCTCCGAAACTCCGTCTCTTCGAGTCCTGTACGGGAGAAGGGAGATAAGGTTTTTGGGGAGCGCTCAACGCGACTACTAGCTTCCATCACGGACTCCGACGATCTCTTCCCGAACGACGACTACTTCCCGGACGTCGACCACCTCTTCGGTACCATGGCCAACGATAACGCCAACACCAATCCTCCTGCTGCTGCAACTCAGTACGTACTCATGTGCTTCTTCTTTGAATTCCTATCACACCTTTTTGCTATAGTTTTTCTGCTAGATATGTTCCGTTTCTACTCATTACTCCATATGATACCTTATCTTTGTAGAACGGTTTTACATATGCTCTTTTCTGGATCCTACGTGCACATGTCTTGTGTCTTCTCATCTCTATATAGCTTGCCTTCTTTCGTTGTTGTTATGTTGGTTATGTTTTTCCTAGTTTTCCCTGTAATAAAATCTTATGGTAAATTGCTCATATTTCCAACAATCCAAAAACCTTATTATAGGCAATTTACCCCGAGTGGTTTTGCTGCCTCCATGAGGCCTCCTGTGTTTGAGGGTGTTCACTACAAGAGATGGCGCGTGAGAGCTGTTCTATGGTTTCAAACCATGAGCTGCTATGACGCCACTCTTGGCAAACCTGGAGGAGATCATGATGTTCAACATGAGCTAGCTTTTCAGAAAATGGATACCTTGTTTAAGGCTGCTCTCTTGAGCGTTCTTGGTGAGAACATAGTTGATGCTTATGCATCAATTGATAATGGAAAAGATATGTGGGATGCACTCGAGACCAAGTTTGGGGTCTCGGATGCTGACACTGAGCTGTACATCATGGAACAATTTTATGACTACAGGATGACTGAAGAGCGCTCCGTGGTTGAGCAATCTCACGAAATACAGTCATTTGCAAGAGAACTTGAGCACTTCAATTGCATGCTACCGGAAAAATTTGTTGCCGGAGGCATCATAACTAAACTTCCTCCTTCATGGAGGAACTTTGCTACCTTACTGAAGCATAAGAGATAGGAGTTTTCCGTTCCGGATCTCATAGGTACTCTTGATGTGGAAGAAAAGGCGAGAGTAAAAGACACACGTGCTCGAGCTATTGAGGGAGGTTCTAGTGCCAATCTGGTACAGAAGAAAAACTTCCAGCCCCACAATTTCAAGAACAAGGGCAAGTTTGATGGTAAAGCAAAGTTCGATGGGAAAAACAAGGCTGTACAGCACACCAACTTCAAGAAGAAGAATGACAAGAAGAAAGGTGTTTGTCATGTGTGCGGAGATCCTGATCATTGGGCACCTAACTGCCCTAATCGTTATGACAAGCGTCAACATGGGAAAGGCGGCAAGTCTGCTAATGTCGTTATTGCTGACACTGACGTGGAGGATGTTGGGTATGGTATATTACCCACTATTCTTTCAGTATGTCATTTTCCTGATTGGTTAATTGACACGGGTGCTAATGTGCATATATGCGGTGATATTTCCATGTTTTCATCTTATCAGTCCGCAGGGACTTCCACCGTCCTGATGGGCAACGGTTCACGTGCTTCTGTTCGTGGTGTTGGCACGATCGATCTGAAGTTTACTTCGGGAAAAGTCGTGCGGCTGAAGAACGTGCATTATGTCCCCTCCGTCAATAAAAATCTTGTTAGCGGATCTCTTTTGTGTAGAGATGGCTACAAGCTTGTCTTTGAGTCTAATAAATTTGTAATATCCAAGTATGGAACTTTTGTTGGTAAGGGCTACGAGTTAGGAGGCTCGTTCCATTTATCCTTGGCAAACGTTTGCAATAAAGTTGTTAATCATGTTTACAACAATAGTGAATCAAATGTGTGGCATTCACGTCTTTGTCATGTTAACTTTGGTTGCATGTCGCGACTAGTCAAATTGAACTTAATCCATAGCTTTAACACCGTCAAGGGATCTAAGTGTCTAGTTTGTGTGCAAGCCAAACAACCTCGTAAGTCTCACACGACTACCGAAACGAGGAATCTTGCACCACTAGAACTCATACATTCAGATCTATGTGAAATGAATGGTATTTTGACAAAACGTGGAAAGAAATATTTCATGACACTAATTGATGACTCCACTAGATACTGCCGAGTGTATCTTTTGAAATCTAAGGATGAGGCTTTGAACTTTTTCAAGATCTATAAAGCTGAAGCAGAAAACCAACTTGATCGAAAGATCAAGAGGCTTAGGTCCGATCGTGGTGGAGAGTATTTCTCAAATGAATTTGATTCCTTTTGTGCGGAACATGGTATAGTCCATGAGAGGACGCCTCCCTATTCACCTCAATCAAATGGGATAGCCGAAGGAAAGAACCGTACTCTAACTGATTTGGTTAACGCCATGTTAGACACATCGGGTCTCTCCAAGGCATGGTGGGGGGAGGCTATATTGACTGCATGTCATGTCCTAAATCGAGTTCCCACAAAGAACAAAGAGATAACTCCATTCGAGGAATGGGAAAAGAAAAGGTTAAAACTCTCTTATCTACGAACCTGGGGTTGTTTGGCAAAAGTCAATGTGCCAATCCCAAAGAAGCGCAAGCTAGGACCAAAAACTGTGGATTGTGTTTTTCTCGGATATGCTTTTCATAGCATTGGATATATATATTCTTGGTTGTAAAATCTGAGGTATCTGACATGCATGTCGGTACAATCATGGAGTCGAATGATGCGACTTTCTTCGAAGATATCTTTCCCATGAAGGCTATATCTACCTCATCTAACAGGAGATGCCTAATTCATCAAACCATGAATTAGTCACATCTACTTAACCTATCATTTCGATGGAACACTTTGAAAATATTGTGGAGGAGAACAATGAAGTTCCTACCAGGAGCAAGAGACAGAGGACTGCAAAGTCCTTTGGTGATGATTTTCTTGTGTATCTCATAGATGACACTCCCAGTTCTATTTTAGAGGCCTATGCGTCTGAAGATGCTGACTACTGGAAGGAGGCAGTCCATAGTGAGATGGATTCCATCTTGGCAAATGAAACTTGGGAGATCACTGATCGTCCTTATGGGTGCAAACCTATAGGATGCAAATGGGTATTCAAGAAGAAGCTTAGGCCTGATGGTACTATCGAAAAGTACAAGGCACAACTCGTGGCGAAGGGTTATACCCAAAAGGAAGGTGAAGACTTCTTTGATACTTACTCACCCGTGGCTCGACTGACCACTATTCGAGTACTACTTTCACTAGCCGCCTCACATGGTCTTCTCATTCATCAAATGGATGTTAAGACTGCTTTCCTAAATGGAGAGTTGGATGAGGAAATTTACATGGAACAACCAGATGGGTTTGTAGTACATGGTCAGGAAGGGAAAGTATGCAAGTTGCTGAAATCTCTATATGGACTTAAGCAAGCACCAAAGCAGTGGCATGAGAAGTTTGAAAGAACTCTAACTACTGCAGGCTTTGTAGTAAACGAAGCTGATAAATGTGTGTACTATCGCCATAGTGGGGGCGAGGGAGTTATCCTTTGCTTGTATGTTGATGACATACTGATTTTCGGAACAAATCTGAATGTTATTAAAGAGGTCAAGGATTTCCTATCTCAATGTTTTGAGATGAAGGATTTAGGAGTGGTTGATGTCATTCTGAACATCAAGTTGTTGAGAGACGAAGATGGTGGGATTACATTGCGTCAATCTCGTTATGTGGAAAAGATCTTGAGTCGCTTTGGTATAGTGACTGCAAGTCCTCTCCCACACCATATGATGCGAGCGTGCTGCTTCGAAAGAATCGAAGAATTGCTAGAGATCAATTGAAATATTCTCAGATTATTGGCTCGCTTATGTACTTAGCGAGTGCTACAAGACCTGACCTCTCTTTTGCTGTTAGCAAACTGAGTCGGTTTGTCTCAAAACTAGGAGATGTGCATTGGAAAGCTCTAGAGAGAGTTTTGCGTTATTTGAAAGGCACTGCAAATTATGGAATTCACTATACTGGAAACCCAAAGGTGCTTGAAGGGTATAGTGATTCAAACTGGATCTCTGATGCTGATGAGATAAAGGCCACTAGCGGATATGTATTCACTCTTGGAGGTGGCGTTGTTTCTTGGAAGTCTTGCAAGCAAACGATCTTAACAAGGTCAACAATGGAAGCAGAACTCACAGCACTAGATACACCTACAGTCGAAGCAGATTGGCTTCATCGGCTCTTGAGTGACTTGCCGGTTGTTGAGAAACCAGTACCTGGTATCCTTATGAACTGCGACAATCAAACTGTGATCACGAAAGTGAGCAGCTCAAAGGATAACATGAAGTCATCAAGTCACATACAGAGAAGGTTAAAATCTGTCAGGAAAATGAGAAACTCCGGAGTTATTGCATTGGATTATATCCAAACATCTAAAAATCTGGCAGATCCTTTTACTAAGGGTCTATCACGTAATGTGATAGATAATGCATCGAGGGAGATGGGTATGAGACCCGCAATTTGAGTTGTTCACAGTGGTAACCTATTCTTTGTGATCGGAGATCCCGTGAATTAGATGTGGAAGACAAGCTGTTGGTCAACTGAGAGGAAAGTATCCTTATCATTAATGATACCACCTCATGAAGATGCAATACTTTCCTGAACTGCATGGCAGGTTGATATACATCTTAATATGTTCTAAGTTGCTGATTGAAGCAGAGATGTTGTCCTGCAGAATATCTTTTGAATAACATACCTATATGAGTCAGATTGTTAAACGTCGCAATCTATGAGAGTAGGGTGCTCTCTAGTATACTCACGAAAGGTCTCGGAGTATGACGCATAAGCTCCATCCGCGGGGAAGTCCCACGGCAGCCTAGTATCGGTCAAGGATCTGTGTGAAGCTAGATTCGCAGAAAACTTGCAGTTCAAGGCCTAGTCCACTGTTCAAGTTGCTTACTAGTGTAGCATAGAGTTCTAGGTGGAAGTTCAACTTAACAACCTCCACTGTAGTATCGGTATATAAAACAGTGTTTTGGAACCAAAGGCAAATTTTGTGTGCCCCTGGGATCTGGTGGGGGATTGCTGGAATTTTGTGTATTTATGGGCCAGCCCAATATGTAATTTCAGAAATTCCTAATAAATCCTAGAGGCCCACGCAGCCCATTTGTGCAAGGCAAGAGGTGGAAATGTTTAGTCCCACATCGCTAGTTTAGTGGGAGTTGGACCTCCTTATAAGGGAGGATGTTGCCACACATGTATGAGCTTGAGAACAAGAGAGACATACACGCGCGCTCCTCCTCCTCCGCCGCCCGCCTCGTCCCGACGCGTCGCGCCGCGCCGCGGGTTGCGGGAATGAGCCGAGCCGAACTAAATTTATGCCACGCACGACTGGTATATGAAAGGCCACTCGGAGAAGCTGAACGTTTTCTGCTGTAGTGGATACTAAAAGCTCACGCCGCAGTTTCGTCGCTGCGTCTGTTCGCTTCACATCCCGTCGCTGGCCTCTCGTCTCTCCAGAGACGACGCATCAGAAGTTCCCACTCGCCACCGGTTCTTCTCTCTGTGCTGCTGCTACGTTCTTCCCCATACCGTCCTGCGGCGTGCACCGTTCGTCGGGACAGTAGGCCTCCGAAACTCCGTCTCTTCGAGTCATGTACGGGAGAAGGGCGATAAGGTTTTTGGGGAGCGCTTAGCGCGACTACTGGCTTCCATCACGGACTCCGACGATCTCTTCCCGAGCGACGACTACTTCCCCGACGTCGACCACCTCTTTGGTACCATGGCCAACAACAACGCCAACACCAATCCTCCTGCTGCTGCAACTCAGTACGTACTCATGGGCTTCTTCTTTGAATACCTATCACACCTTTTTGCTATAGTTTTTCTGCTAGATATGTTCCGTTTCTACTCATTACTCCATATGATACCTTATCTTTGTAGAACGGTTTTACATATGCTCTTTTCTGGATCCTACGTGCACATGTCTTGTGTCTTCTCATCTCTATATAGCTTGCCTTCTTTCGTTGTTGTTATGTTGGTTATATTTTTCCTAGCTTTCTTGTAATAAAATCCTATGGTAAATTGCTCATATTTCCAACATATTGTACGTATGCTAATGCTACAGATCAAAGAACCATGTCATTCTTCCATAACACACTCAAAATCAAATAGGATCTAACTTGACTCGAAGAGAGTACAAAAAGGAGAAATGAGATGGATTTTATAGATGAAAAGTAAGGGATCGAAGGAGAAACACCTTAGGGATGCCTTAGGGATGAGATCCCCACAGATTTCCTTCGAATTGGGTGGGGGGTGTTTGAGAGAGGTATTTGATGAGGGCGGATGAACCCTAGCGGCCACCCTCTCTCTATTCTTGTTGGAGGGAAATGGGGTGGGATGGGGAAGGCTGGCCCACGGCTGAATAACTCAAAGTGTGACGCCTAAGAGCTAGGCACCACAATACAAATTTAGCGCATTTGTCTAAGGCATCACACTGCGGGGGTGCGGTCGGCCCTGACATGGGCTGCCAGCGTGGTCAGAGGTGCGGCATCTAGGCGTCGGATGCCACATAGTGTAGTATGACGCCTTTTTGCCAGGCGCCACACGGGAAGGTCACGTGAGTGAATTTCATTCGTTCACGGTTCAGTCTGTGTTTTTGTTGCGTCTTCGGGTCAATTGTGTCCATTTTGCCGTGTTGTTTCCACAACATGTCGCTGCGTTATTGCTGCTGTCGTGATTGATGTGCGCCTACTCGCATCACGCTGCTGCCCGGAAGCAGCGGCGTCGTGGCCAAGCGTCTCCGTGTGTACAGAGCGGATGATCAAAACGATGGCCAGGCGATGGTTTCTTCTTTTCGTGTTGTCAATCTCACGTGATAGAGTCCACGGGTGACAATGCGTTATAGAGAAAAAATAAAGAGACAAAGAATGAATACAAATAATTCATTAGTCTTATTATAATATGAAAAACCCACTTATATACAAGATGAAGGGGTGTGTTGAAAAAATAACTTTTTCCTAACATCTGTGAGACATCCCTCCTGTTTAATTGATCACATGTTTATTTCTCAACAATTGCAACAATAATATATAAGATGCCTAAAAAAAGGTGTAGCCATGGTTTCTAATTCCTCAACAATGGACACAATACAATACCTCGTCCCCCGCGTCGCCCTTCCTGGCTACACGGGGAAGCCACACTCGCCGGCGTCGCCAACCTCCTCCTTTTATCCTCCTCCGCATCGCGCCAGCAAAGCCTCTTGTTGATCTTAGGAAGGTGGTGGCGGGGCGTTCATGTCCGTGTCGCGTGCGGAGTGGTAAGGCGCGGTGGTTGTGGCCGCCGGTGATGGCGAGCGTAGGCTGCAAAGGCTGCCTCCGGAGGGGTGGTCACCGGATCTAGCCTCCTGCCACTAGCGGCCGTGGTGGCAGGGCAGAGCAGTGGCTTGGTGGATCCAGATGGGTGTGGGCTGAGTCGGAGCAGCGGCTCCGACGGAGAAGGCGGTGGCTTTGCTCAGGAGGACATGCTCGCTAGGTGGTTGTGTGGATGCGAGCATGCAAGGTTAGTGGTTCTGGATGCGGCGGCCTCGGGTGGTGGATACCGGGGCATCAGCCTCAGATCTCTTCTTCAGCGATGACAGCCGTGGTGGTTGCATGGGCAGCGCCACCGCTGGGGCTCAGTGGCATCTGTCCTCTCGGTGGTGCGTCCACCCTCGATCGCATCGGGGACGCATGGCGTTGGCCGATGGTTTCGCCACTGTCATTGCGCGCGGGATTTGACCAGACGTGGCCGGGTCTGGCTCTTGTAATGGATGGGAGTTGAGGTTGGCGGCTCTACATGGCGTAGGTGGTGACGACGGGGTTGTTCCTGTCCGGTGGTTCCGGCCTCTGGTTGTGTGGCGGGCGGTGGTTGGCGATGGCTCTCGTGTGCTAGTTTGAGGGACGGACTCCGTATGGCTGCTCGGGGCGAAGGTATTTCTCTGGCACTGACCAGAGCCGACAACGGCGACGCCTACGGGTGTCGATCACCTTCTTGGAGGCGTTGTCATGTGAGAGCCTACGCCCACCTCTCTCACACTTCAGGGAAAACCCTTGTTCCAGGTTTCTAGAGTGAACCATGGTGGTGCTTCAGTTTCGTTGTCATTATTTGAGGTATCATTTTGGAGTGGTCTTGCCCCGGGATCCATCGGATTGGGTGGTGCAAGGCCTCGGGGCCAGCTTGGAAGTCGAATTGGCGGATATGAATCTCGCCATGAAAGGGTGTCAGCATTGGTCATGCGGGTGACAATGTCGTTTGCCAGCTTGGTGTGTGGCCTCGGGGTCGGCGTGGATGTCGGAGCGGCGGCTTAAGATATGGTTGTTGGGTGTCGGTTCCGGTTGCTCAGCCAATCAAGCTGGCGGCTTCCCTGGTACGCAGCCTTGGGGTCGGCGTGTGTGTTTTCCATCTGTATGTCGGAGCGGCGGCTCCGGAGTGTTGGGGAACGTCGCAAGGGAAACAAAAATTTTCCTACGCGCACGAAGACCTATCATGGTGATGTCCATCTACGAGAGGGGATGAGTGATCTACGTACCCTTGTAGATCGTACAGCAGAAGCGTTAGTGAACGCGGTTGATGTAGTGGAACGTCCTCACGTCCCTCGATCCGCCCCGCGAACAATCCCGCGATCAGTCCCACGATCCAGTACCGAACGGACGGCACCTCCGCGTTCAGCACACGTACAACTCGACGATGATCTCGGCCTTCTTGATCCAGCAAGAGAGACGGAGAGGTAGAAGAGTTCTCCGGCAGCGTGACGGCGCTCCGGAGGTTGGTGATGATCTTGTCTCAGCAGGGCTCCGCCCGAGCTCCGCAGAAACGCGATCTAGAGGAAAAACTATGGAGGTATGTGGTCGGGCAGCCGTGAGAAAGTTGTCTCAAATCAGCCCTAAAACCTCCGTATATATAGGTGGGAGGGAGGGGAGGAGGCAGCCTCAAAACCTAAAGGTTTGGCCGAAATTGGAGGTGGAGGAGTCCTACTCCAATCCTACTTGGAGTAGGATTCCACCTTCCAACTTGGAAACTCTTTCCACCTTGTGTTTTTTCCTTCTCAAACCTTATGGGCCTTAGTGGGAACTTATTCCAGCCCACTAGGGGCTGTATTATCTCTTCCCATAGCCCATGAGACCCCTTGGGGCGTGACACCCCTCCCGATGGTCCCCGGCACCCCTCCCGGCACTCCCGGTACACTACCGATGAGCCCGAAACTTTTCCGGTAATGCACGAAAACCTTCCGGTAACCAAATGAGGTCATCCTATATATCGATCTTCGTTTCCGGACCATTCCGGAAACCCTCGTGACGTCCGTGATCTCATCCGGGACTCCGAACAACATTCGATAACCAACCATATAACTCAAATACGCATAAAACAACGTCAAACCTTAAGTGTGCAGACCCTGCGGGTTCGAGAACTATGTAGACATGACCCGAGAGACTCCTCGGTCAATATCCAATAGCGGGACCTGGATGCCCATACTGGATCCTACATATTCTACGAAGATCTTATCGTTTGAACCTCAGTGCCAAGGATTCATATAATCCCGTATGTCATTCCCTTTGTCCTTCGGTATGTTACTTGCCCGAGATTCGATCGTTAGTATCCGCATACCTATTTCAATCTCGTTTACCGACAAGTCTCTTTACTCGTTCCGTAATACAAGATCCCGCAACTTACATTAAGTTACATTGCTTGCAAGGCTTGTGTGCGATGTTGTATTACCGAGTGGGCCCCGAGATACCTCTCCGTCACACGGAGTGACAAATCCCAGTCTTGATCCATACTAACTCAACTAACACCTTCGGAGATACCTGTAGAGCATCTTTATAGTCACCCAGTTACGTTGCGACGTTTGATACACACAAAGCATTCCTCCGGTGTCAGTGAGTTATATGATCTCATGGTCATAGGAACAAATACTTGACACGCAGAAAACAGTAGCAACAAAATGACACGATCAACATGCTACGTCTATTAGTTTGGGTCCAGTCCATCACATGATTCTCCTAATGATGTGATCCCGTTATCAAGTGACAACACTTGCCTATGGCCAGGAAATCTTGACCATCTTTGATCAACGAGCTAGTCAACTAGAGGCTTACTAGGGACAGTGTTTTGTCTATGTATCCACACAAGTATTGTGTTTCCAATCAATACAATTATAGCATGGATAATAAACGATTATCATGAACTAAGAAATATAATAATAACTAATTTATTATTGCCTCTAGGGCATATTTCCAACAGTCTCCCACTTGCACTAGAGTCAATAATCTAGTTCACATCACCATGTGATCCCAACGAATCCAACACCCGTATAGTTATGGGGTCTGATCACGTCTTGCTCGTGAGAGAGGTTTTTAGTCAACGGTTCTGAAACTTTCAGATCCGTGCGTTCTTTACAAATCTTTATGTCATCTTATAGATGCTGCTACTACGTGCTATTCGGAAATGCTCCAAATATCTACTATACTATACGAATCCGTTTCACTACTCATAGTTATCCGGATTAGTGTCAAAGCTTGCATTGACGTAACCCTTTACGACAAACTCTTTAACCACCTCCATAATCGAGAAAAATTCCTTAGTCCATTAGTTACTAAGGATAAATTTCGACCGCTGCTAGTGATTCAATCATGGATCACTCTCTGTACCTCTCAACAGACTTTGAGTCAAGGCACACATCAGGTGCGGTACACAGCATGGCATACTTTAGATTCTACGGCTAAGGTATAGAAGACGACCTTCGTCTATTCTCTTTATTCTGCCGTGGTCGGGTTTTGAGTCTTACTCAAATTCACACCTTACAATGCAACCAAGAACTCCTTCTTTACTGATCTATTTTGAACTCCTTCAAAAACTTGTCAAGGCATGCATCTTGTTGAAACTTCTATTAAGCGCTTTTGATCTATCTCGATAGATCTTTGATGCTCAACGTTCAAGTAGCGTAATCCAGGTACTCCTTTGAAAACTTCTTTCAAACAACCTTGTATGCTTTACAGAAATTCTACATTACTTCTGATCCACAATATGTCAACCACATACACCTATCAGAAATTCTATAGTGCTCCCACTCACTTCTTTGGAAATACAAGTTTCTCATAAACCTTGTACAAACCCAAAATCTTTGATCATCTCATCAAAGTGCTTATTCCAACTCCGAGATGCTCGCACCAGTCCATTGAAGGATTGCTGGAGTTTGCATACTTGTTAGTATCCTTAGGATCGACAAAACCTCCTGGTTGTATCATATACAATGTTTGCTCAAGGAAACCGTCGAGGAAACAATGTTTTGACATCCTACGTGCAATATTTCATAAATAATGCAGCAACTACTAACATAATTCTAACAGACTTTTAGCATCTCTACGAGTGAGAAAGTCTCATCATAGTCAACTGTTTGATCTTGTCGGAAACATCTTTGCGACAAGTCGATCTTTTCTTAATAGTGACTTATCACCATCATCGTCTGTCTTCCTTTTAAAGATCCATCTTTTCTCAATAGTCCTATGACCATCAAGTAGTTCTTCCAAAGCCTACACTTTGTTTTCATACATGGATCCTCTCTCGGATTTCATGGCTTCGAGCCATTTGTTGGAATCCGGGCCCACCATTGCTTTCTCCATAACTCGTAGGTTCACTGTTGCTCAGCAACATGACCTCCAAGACAGGGTTACCGTACCACTTTTGCAGGAGTACGCGACCTTGTCAACCTACGAGGCTTGTAGTAACTTGATCCGATGCTCGATGATCACCATCATCAGCTTTCACTTCAATTGGTGTAAGCGCCAGAGGAACAACTTCCTGCGCCCTGCTACACACTGGTCGAAGTGATGGTTCAATAACCTCATCAAGTTCTACTACCCTCCCACTCAATTCTTTCGAGATAAACCTTTCCTCGAGAAAGGATCCGTTTCTAGAAACAAACACTTTGCTTTCGGATCTGAGATAGGAGATGTACCCAACTGTTTTGGATATCCTATGAAGATGCATTTATCCGCTTTGGGTTCGAGCTTATCAGACAGAAACTTTTTCACATAAGTGTCGAAGCCCCAAACTTTCAAGAAACGACAGTTTAGATTTCTCTAAACCTCAGTCTATACTGTGTCATCTCAAAGGAAATACGCGGTGCCCTATTTAAAGTGAATGCGGTTGTCTCTAATGCATAACCCATAAACGATAGTGGTAATTCGATAAGAGACATCACAGCATGCACCATACTAAATAGTGCGTGGCTATGACGTTCAGACACATCATTACACTATGATGTTCCAGGTGGCATGAACTGTGAAACAATTTCCACATTGTCTTAACTATGTACCAAAAACTCGTAACTCAGATATTCATTTCTATGATCATATCGTAGACAGTTTATCCTCTTGTTACGACGAACTTCACTCTGAAACAGAATTGAACTTTTCAATATTCCAGACTTGTGATTCATTAAGTAAATACTCTAGTATCTACTCAAATCGTCAGTGAAGTAAGAACATAATGATATCCACTGCGTGCCTCAGCACCCATTGGACTGCATACATCAAAATGTATCACTTCCAACAAGTTACTATCTTATTTCATCTCAATGAAAAACAAGGCCTTGCTCATGTGGTATGATTTGCATGTCACTAGTGATTCGAAATCAGGTGAGCACAAAGATCCATCAGCATGGAGCCTCTTCATGCAATTTATACTAACATGACTCAAGCGGCAGTGCCACAAATAAGTGGTACCATCATTATTAACTTGTATCTTTTGGCACCAATGTGTAACACTACAATCGAGATTCAATAAACCATTGAAGGTGATTATTCAAACAAAATAGAGTAACCATTATTCTCTTTGAATGAATAATCGTATTGCAATAAACACGATCCAAGCATGTTCACGCTTAACGCAAACACCAAATAACAATTATTTAGGTTCAACACCAATCCCGATGGTAGAGGGAGCGTGCGACGTTTGATTATATCAACCTTGGAAACACTTCCAACACGTATCGTCACCTCGCCTTTAGCTAGTCTCCGTTTATGCTGTAGCTTTCATTTCGCGTTACTAATCACTTAGCAACCGAACCGGTATCCAATACCCTCGTGCTACTAGGAGTACTAGTAAAGTACACATCAACATTATGTATATCACATATATACTTCTCTCGACTTTTGCCAGCCTTCTCATCCACCAAGTGTTTAGAGTTGCTCCGCCTCAGTGACTGTTCCCCTTTGTACAGAAGCACTTAGTTTCGGGTTTGGGTTTAATCTTGGGTCTCTTCATTAGTGCAGCAACTGTTTTGCCGTTTCACGAAGTATCCCTTCTAGCCCTTGCTTTTCTTGAAACTTAGTGGTTTTACTAACCATCAACTATTGATGCTCCTTCTTGATTTCTACTTTCGCAGTGTCAAACATCGCGAATCACTCAAAAGATCATAGTATCTATCCTTGATATGTTATAGTTTATCACGAAGCTCTCATAGCTTGGTGGCAGTGACTTTGGAGAACCATCACTATCTCATCTGGAAGATTAACTCCCACTTGATTCAAGCGATTGTCGTACTCAGACAATCTGAGCACACGCTCAACGATTGAGCTTTTCTCCTTTACTTTGTGGACAAAGAATCTTGTTTGGAGGTCTCGTACCTCTTAACAAGGGCACAAGCATGAAATCACAATTTCATCTCTTCGGGACATCACTTATGTTCTGTGACGTTTTACAACGTTTTCGGCGCCTTGCTTCTAAGCCATCAAGTATCTTGCACTGAACTATCGTGTAGTCATCAGTAACGTGTATGTCGGATGTTCATAGCATCCACAGACGACGCTCGAGGTGCAGCACATCGAGTGGTGCATTAAGGACATAAGCCTTCTGCGTAGCAACGAGGACAATCCTCGGTTTTACAGACTCAGTCTGCAAAGGTTGCTACTATCAATTTTGAACTAAATTTTCTCTAGGAACATATAAAAACAGTAGAGCTATAGCGCAAGCTACATCGTAATTCGCAAAGACCATTAGACTATGTTCATGACAATTAGTTCAATTAATCATATTACTTAAGAACTCCCACTCAAAAAGTACATCTCTCTAGTCATTTGAGTGGTACATGATCCAAATCCGCTATCTCAAGTCCGATCATCACGTGAGTCGAGAATAGTTTCAGTGGTAAGCATCCCTATGCTAATCATATCAACTATACGATTCATGCTCGACCTTTCGGTCTCATGTGTTCCGAGGCCATGTCTGCACATGCTAGGCTCGTCAAGCTTAACCCGAGTGTTCCGCGTGTGCAACTGTTTTGCACCCGTTGTATGTGAACGTTGAGTCTATCACACCCGATCATCACGTGGTGTCTCGAAACGAAGAACTGTCGCAACGGTGCACAGTCGGGGAGAACACAATTTCGTCTTGAAATTTTAGTGAGAGATCACCTCATAATGCTACCGTCGTTCTAAGCAAAATAAGGTGCATAAAAGGATTAACATCACATGCAATTCACAAGTGACATGATATGGCCATCATCACGTGCTTCTTGATCTCCATCACCAAAGCACCGGCACGACCTTCTTGTCACCGGCGCCACACCATGATCATCCATCAACGTGTTGCCATCGGGGTTGTCGTGCTACTTATGCTATTACTACTAAAGCTACATCCTAGCAAAATAGTAAACGCATCTGCAAGCACATATGTTAGTATAAAGACAACCCTATGGCTCCTGCCGGTTGCCGTACCATCGACGTGCAAGTCGATATTTCTATTACAACATGATCATCTCATACATCCAATATATCACATCACATCATTGCCATATCACATCACAATCATACCCTGCAAAAACAAGTTAGACGTCCTCTAATTTTGTTGTTGCATGTTTTACGTGGTGACCAAGGGTATCTAGTAGGATCGCATCTTACTTACGCAAACACCACAACGGAGATATATGAATTGCTATTTAACCTCATCCAAGGACCTCCTCGGTCAAATCCGATTCAACTAAAGTTGGAGAAACCGTCACTTGCCAGTCATCTTTGAGCAAAGGGGGTTACTCGTAACGATGAAACCAGTCTCTCGTAAGCGTACGAGTAATGTCGGTCCAAGCCGCTTCAATCCAACAATACCGCGGAATCAAGAAAAGACTAAGGAGGGCAGCAAAACGCACATCACCGTCCACAAAACCTTTTGTGTTCTACTCGAGAAGACATCTACGCATGAACCTAGCTCTGATACCACTGTTGGGGAACGTCGCAAGGGAAACAAAAAATTTCCTACGCGCACGAAGACCTATCATGGTGATGTCCATCTACGAGAGGGGATGAGTGATCTACGTACCCTTGTAGATCGTACAGCAGAAGCGTTAGTGAACGCGGTTGATGTAGTGGAACGTCCTCACGTCCCTCGATCCGCCCCGCGAACAATCCCGCGATCAGTCCCACGATCCAGTACCGAACGGACGGCACCTCCGCGTTTAGCACACGTACAACTCGACGATGATCTCGGCCTTCTTGATCCAGCAAGAGAGACGGAGAGGTACAAGAGTTCTCCGGCAGCGTGACGGCGCTCCGGAGGTTGGTGATGATCTTGTCTCAGCAGGGCTCCGCCCGAGCTCCGCAGAAACGCGATCTAGAGGAAAAACTATGGAGGTATGTGGTCGGGCAGCCGTGAGAAAGTTGTCTCAAATCAGCCCTAAAACCTCCGTATATATAGGTGGGAGGGAGGGGAGGAGGCAGCCTCAAAACCTAAAGGTTTGGCCGAAATTGGAGGTGGAGGAGTCCTACTCCAATCCTACTTGGAGTAGGATTCCACCTTCCCACTTGGAAACTCTTTCCACCTTGTGTTTTTTCCTTCTCAAACCTTATGGGCCTTAGTGGGAACTTATTCCAGCCCACTAGGGGCTGTATTATCTCTTCCCATAGCCCATGAGACCCCTTGGGGCGTGACACCCCTCCCGATGGTCCCCGGCACCCCTCCCGGCACTCCCGGTACACTACCGATGAGCCCGAAACTTTTCCGGTAATGCACGAAAACCTTCCGGTAACCAAATGAGGTCATCCTATATATCGATCTTCGTTTCCGGACCATTCCGGAAACCCTCGTGACGTCCGTGATCTCATCCGGGACTCCGAACAACATTCGATAACCAACCATATAACTCAAATACGCATAAAACAACGTCAAACCTTAAGTGTGCAGACCCTGCGGGTTCGAGAACTATGTAGACATGACCCGAGAGACTCCTCGGTCAATATCCAATAGCGGGACCTGGATGCCCATACTGGATCCTACATATTCTACGAAGATCTTATCGTTTGAACCTCAGTGCTAAGGATTCATATAATCCCGTATGTCATTCCCTTTGTCCTTCGGTATGTTACTTGCCCGAGATTCGATCGTTAGTATCCGCATACCTATTTCAATCTCGTTTACCGACAAGTCTCTTTACTCGTTCCGTAATACAAGATCCCGCAACTTACATTAAGTTACATTGCTTGCAAGGCTTGTGTGCGATGTTGTATTACCGAGTGGGCCCCGAGATACCTCTCCGTCACACGGAGTGACAAATCCCAGTCTTGATCCATACTAACTCAACTAACACCTTCGGAGATACCTGTAGAGCATCTTTATAGTCACCCAGTTACGTTGCGACGTTTGATACACACAAAGCATTCCTCCGGTGTCAGTGAGTTATATGATCTCATGGTCATAGGAACAAATACTTGACACGCAGAAAACAGTAGCAACAAAATGACACGATCAACATGCTACGTCTATTAGTTTGGGTCCAGTCCATCACATGATTCTCCTAATGATGTGATCCCGTTATCAAGTGACAACACTTGCCTATGGCCAGGAAATCTTGACCATCTTTGATCAACGAGCTAGTCAACTAGAGGCTTACTAGGGACAGTGTTTTGTCTATGTATCCACACAAGTATTGTGTTTCCAATCAATACAATTATAGCATGGATAATAAACGATTATCATGAACTAAGAAATATAATAATAACTAATTTATTATTGCCTCTAGGGCATATTTCCAACACGGAGGTGGTTGTAGAGTTTCGGCTCCAGTTACTTGGGCGGCAGAGCAGGCGACTCGCTTGGTGCGCAGCCTCGGGGTCGATCTGGATGTTGAAGCGGCGGCTCTAGAGGTGGTTGTAGAGTTTCGACTCCAGTTGCTCGGGCGCAGAGAGGACTGCTCGCTTGGTGTGCGACCTCGGGGTTGGCGTGGATGTTCGAGCGGCGGCTCCGGAGGTGGTTGTAGAGTGTTGGCTCCGGTTGCTCGGGCGGCAGAGCAGGCAACTCGCTTGGTGCACGGCGTCGGGGTTGGCGTGGATGCTGGAGCGACGGCTCCGGAGGTGGTTGTAGAGTGTTGGCTCCGGTTGCTCGGGCGGCAGAGCAGGCAACTCGCTTGGTGCGTGGCCTCGGTGTCGGCGTGGATGCTGGAGCGACGGCTTCAGAGGTGGTTGTAGAGTGTTGGCTCCAGTTGCTCGGGCAGCACAACAAGCAACTCGCTTGGTGCGCAGCCTCGAGGTCGGCGTGGATGTTGGAACAACAGCTCCATTTTTGATTGTAGGTGTCGTCTACGGGTTGCTAGGGTGGCGAAGCCAGTGGCTTGCCTACTGCGCGGCTACAGGGTCGACGTGTGCTGATGTTGCTCTTCTGTGGACATGTTCTAATGATTTTCGTTTAGATTTTCATTAATTAATTGGATAACTCTTTTTTACTTTGTGATGAGTCGGGCTTTAAGGGCATGTACAATGGTGGCATATGGATAGAGATGCCTCGTGATAAAAAGTAGTTTGAGGCATCTATGTTAATTATTTTCTCTTCAATGCAAGCTACCATGAGGATGTCTCATCAAAAAATAAAAAATAAAGACTCTAATACACATGCATCTCTACTTTTCACTCTAAATTTTTCAGCTTTTTACACCGGACCACACATTTTCTCTTCAATCATCCGCCTCCTGCATAGGATCCCGCTTCTTTATCTGAACCTACTTTTTCTCACATCCAATCATACATGGCATATCGGGCATCACCTTAAGGCTATGCATTGTACATGTCCTAAGAGACCGTACTTAAAAAAAACAAAGGCGTAGCATCTCTGTGCTTTTTCTCATAAATAAAAGAAAGAAGAAAATGCAAGAAGTAGTAGTATTAATAACCTAAAAAAGATTCCCTAAAAAATAATCCTAAAAAAATGCACGTAGTACCATATCTCGACCATTTTTCCTCTCAAGACACGAATGGATAAGATATTCGCAAATAACCTCCACGCGACTCTCCGCACCCCACTAGCAAATATCTCGCGCTTTAGTCGGCACCCTGGCCTTTTCTCGGTGTCAAAGGCGTCGCGATCCGCATGCCGCAGCAGACTTGATCGGCAGAGCGTATCATGCAAACATCGTAAATATTCTTAGCGGATACAGGTTTGTGGAAGCAGGGTGGAAGGGAAAAAGGACGGCCGGCCGGCCAGGCACGAGATGCCGCCGTCGCGTCGCCGAATTTGCGTCCCTTGGGACTGCGACCACTACCACGACCACGGTACACGGAGAGAAAAGTCAAGAGTGCGGAGCAGCACAATACCAATACCGACCTGACAGAACGCAAGATGGACAACGCGACCGACCGATCTCACGAGGGAGCAGGCAGCGTCCCTTTCTTTCTGTCTCGTCTGGACACGCTGTCCCGTGGAGTATCTTCATCCAGGCCCCGCTTGGCTCTGGCCCTTATCGGCGATGCACATTCCACCATCCCCGGACGAGATGCATATCATCACTGCTGCTGCTGGTGGCTTGATCATCGCTTTTCACGGCAACACGGCATGTGATGTGATCGAGCGCATTCATCCCTCTCCCGTGCGTGCATTCCTCGTTCAGCTGTCGATACAGGGTAGAACGAACAATTCAGTATTTCCGTTACGAAAGTAATGGAAAGAGGAGAAAGTCCGGTTCAAAAAAGAACTAACAATTCTTTACCTAGTTGTGATATCGGAGCTTTGATTCATTCCACTCCTTAGCATAGGTGACTCAACGACGTTGATGTCGATCAGTTCGACGCGATCGGACGAGCAGTTAACACTGCTTCAATACCGTGTGGCAATCGAAAAGCCTACTCCGGCCGGTTAGTTACATTGAAGTCGGCTGCCGTCCATTCGCTTCGCCGCGGCTATTTAGGCATGGCTTCGGCGTTGTTCATATCTCACTTCACATCCTCTCTTATTTCCTCATCACCGATTTATTCCTCTCCTTCTCCGCTCATCGTTGTCGACGATGTCGAAATCATGGTTCTCGACGCCGGTAAGTGGCGGCTTCGGATCTTGGCATTGTCACTATCGACGCCCGACTCCTTGAAGGAGGAGACCATCCTCTCCTCCGGCTATAAGGAGGAGAAGGAGTCGCAACAACAACCGCGCCTCCACACGAAGGCGGCGGCAACATACGAGTATTACGAGGCACAAATAGAGATCATGATCGAGCGGTCTCTCACGTACCGCAGTCAGATGCCACCCTCGATCACCGCTCAACGGTGTCAAGGCGGAGCCAGTGCCGCCTCCTTGCCACTGCTTCAAGGCACAAGGCAACCACATTGTCCGAATGCGTGATGGAGGATCTAGATTTGAGGCCGCACAAGTGGGCATGCTCGTATCATCGACGCGCCAAGTCAGGCACAACGAGGCCATAAATGAGGAGGTGTCCGGGAGATCATGAAGGTGCAGGGGCACCTCCTCCACTACCCCGGCTCTAGCGGCCGCAACGGCTCCTCGTCATCGTGAAGCATTGTCACAGCGAGGGGAGGGCGGCACATCGAAAACGGCACAATCCAGCGCGCCACTCGGCGTTCATGAAGTCTGACGAGGCGTCGGCCTGGGTCCTCACCGAGGCTAGACCCGAGAACTACCGATGACCACGACACATACATGAGCTCGTCCAGATTGGGATGGAGTTGTTCTAGCGCGGCAGCGCCGTTGTCACAGGCAAGGGAAAGGACAGGGCTCCTCGGCCAGGGTTGGCGTTGTCCAAGCGGTTCCTCTGCGAGCGTCACATGGCGATCGGGCAGGTCTATCGTACCCGCGCCCTTCCGTCGTTGGAAGAACCACTCTAACGACAACGATGACAACATAGACTGCGTTGGAGGTATAGTGGGCAAAACCAGCAACGCGTACGAGGTCACCATGCACTAAAAATTAATTTGTTTTTTTTTGAGTTGAACGGATTATAATGAACTTATGTCTATTTGTGAATTCGTCGTGTTAGCATGGATTACGTATGAATGTTTTGTATTTTTTTACCATTGAATGAATGTTTTGTATTGCAGACAGAGTTTTACAGCAATCATTGGATGGATGACTCCCGTATCATACTCGCACGTGGACAAATATTATGTCTATTTTAGGGACTTGTGTTGAAGATGCCCTCAAGCCACAGCTAGCAACTAAAATTTTTGAGGTAAGCCAAAAAATATCCCTCGCTCTCTCAATTTTGAGCAGCTGCCACCACTTTTTAGCAAAAAAAATAAAATCAACTCCCTTCTACACTCGTGGTGCCTCCTCTTCTCCCCTAAGTCACCAAATGTCACCACAACAGCCAGCAGAGGACCCGACTTCGATGGGAATCAAATCACTGGCCGCCTCAACAGTCCCTCCTACCACTCCTGCCAATGTCGACAAACGCGAAAAGGAAACAACTCAGGATGAAGACCGTTGTCAGCTTGGCGGTTCCTTCCATAAAGGCATGCGTCAAGGCCGCGTCGTCCATGAAGATGAGCGACCACCCTCGAGTTGCCCCAGTCAACGAAAAGTGGACCGGGAGTCCGATGCCGGTAGGGAATGCCCTCGACAAGGCGATGACAAAGAAGAGGAAGACATCGCCCACTCCGACGCCCTCTCCATGTCTGGTGACTCCAACGCCTTCTCCTCCATCTCCGTCCACCCCTTACCTCCTCTACCATGAGTATCATGCCCACCAAGTATCCAACGCTATGCCTAGAAGGTGAAAGATGTTTTCGCTTTTAGCTAGGGATTTTGGTGATGCAATGCAGGATGATCGTATGATTGCGTGAGATTGCACTCGATGAAGAGAGGCCTGGAAAAGAGAAGAACATCGAAGAGTGTACTATCTTGTTTGCGGGCTCGAACATGGTGGATGACACGATGAGACTATATTGGCAACTCACTCGGTGTGAGATTTGGCAAAGACGATGTTCAGTCATGGTAATGGTGGTGCAGATGGTGTTGCCCATGGTGATAGCGGTGAGATGGTGGCGGTCGTGTTGTTGGTATTAGTGATGGTTAGCACGGGGGTATTTGAGTTTGTGTAGTATGAACTTGCTAGGGGTTGGTCCACGACACAAGACATGCTATTTGTTTTGTGTGTGGATAAACTTGATCATTTTTATGTCTTTTGAATTAAGTATATGCATGTTATAATTTGAATTATTTTATTGTATGTACTACATGTATGTCTTTAGTTAAATTGTTGCATATGGCACATTTGAATCATTCAAATTGTTGATGAATATCATGCATCTAGTCAAATGTAGGTGTCCAAGGATGAACGAATTAGAGAAAAATATTTAGGAAGTTAAATATAGGGGTTTGGTTAGCTCGGGCCAATTTATTAACTCCACATATTTGAGGAGTTAAATTTTGATAGTGGATTTGAGAAGTTACATAATAGGGATTCATCTAGACTTGCTCCTAGATTAAAGCAAGAGGGCCCAAAACCCATCCCAATACATTGAATCTCTGTAGGACAACATTTCGTTTGCAACTGGCGCATCGGTTCTGTACGGCCAGCCCCCTCCGGCCACACCACCGCTTGGCGAGCCCCTTCTCCCCATCCTCTCCGGGGTTTCACCATCTCTAGAATCTCCATGCGAGCCTAGATTGTCTCCACTTCAAAATTTCTCTACTTAGAGAAAATCTAGTGGACCAAAAAAATACTCTACTCGAAGGAAAAAAAAACTTGAAGATAAAACCACCGTTTTGGGGATTTAAGCCCGCCACATATTTTCCATGAGATTAGGGTAAATAATTTTTTCTAAAACCCATCCCAATACCTCAAATCTCGACTAGATGGCCTTTTTATTTCCCATTTCTACTATGAATCGCCATTGCCACCCCCCTTCAGCCACACCACCACCTGTAACGCTCCTAAAACCCGTCGAACCCATCCTGTCCTTTCCAGAAGTTTGTCGCCATAGGAACGTCCATGATGTGAGCCCAAGTTGCTACTGTCTTGCTCTCCCACCATCGGGGTGTGCCTCGAGCCACCTCTGGTAACAGGCACATCTCTTGGAGACTAGTGCACCCGCAACCAGGAACTTGTCACCGAGGCAGACTTGCTCAACCTCTGGTTCCCCCGCAACCACCCCACCCCGGCCACTGCTGCCACTCAAATCTAGCAAAGGAGAACTATTTTGTCATGCTCGGGAGCAAGACCAGTGCATTAGTTAGTTGACACCTCCAACTTTGGACGTCGGCCCCGTCCTATCTCCTAGTGGTTGTGCCCCTCACAGCTCACTGAGCCGACCATCGTGTGACCTTCTCTCCCACGCTTGCCAGCAAGATGGAGCATAGGATATTTTCCTTCCTTTTGCCTCTTTTCCTTTTATATGTGTGTATTTGTAATTGAGTAGGGCAAAATGTTAAATGGCCTTGCTTGTGCAAAAGTTCTTCAGTAACTCTTCTTTGGAGGTGGAGGCAAACACTGATAGCTTTGACTTGGAATTAGAGCATCTCTAATAGGTGCCCTAAAATAGGGCACCAAAAGCCTCTACCGGCGACCGGCCTCGCTCCGCCCGCTCGTCAGAAGTTAGCCTTTATTTTTATACTTGAATTTGAAGCATAACATAACATCCCTGAAAGACCTTTTTGCAAGCCTTAGTGTTTGTGATATTTTGACCTTGCATCTTTGAATTCAATAGTCATCAATATGATACCTTATAGATGGCATCTACCCCACACTGTCTACATTTGTGAAGAAAATTTTAACCCCTGAAAATAGAAAGAGAGCTCACTTTGTCGCGGCTCAAGAGTTTGTGAGAGAAGATGTTGAGAGAGCATGAGCGTGCCATACATGCATTGGGAAGCAATATTACTCTGTTGTAAATCAAATCCCAAAAGGAAAACTGTTCTCGCCTTCTCTAAGGAAAATGAGGAATATAACACTTGCTAATGACAAATAAGCCTCTACCGTCGACGGGCCTTGCTCCGCTCGCTCGTCAAAAGTTTGCATTTATCTTTATACTTGAATTTGGAGCATACCATAACATCCCTCAGAGACCTTTTCGCAGGGCTTAGTGTTTGCGACTTGTGAGGTTTCGACCTTGCAACTTTGAATTCAATGGTCATCAATATGATACCTTATAGATGGAATCTACCACACATTGTCTACATTTGTGAAGACAATTTTAAACCCTGAAAATATAAAGAGAGCTCACTTTGTCGCGGCTCAAGAGTTTGTGAGAGAAGATGTTGAGAGAGCATGAGCGTGCCATACATGCATTGGGAAGGATTATTACACTGTTGTAAATCAAATCCCAAAAGGAAACCGTTCTCGCCTTTTCTAAGGAAAATGAGGAATATAACACTTGCTAATGACAAATAAGACAAGCCCTGTACACATTACTTAAAGAAGTCCGGCAAGCACTTGAAAAGGGAACACAAAAGCAGCCGAGTTGATATATATATGAGGCTATTGGAGATGCAGGACACTAGGCAGGCAACGCATCTTGTTGTTGATTGTTTTTGAGATAGATAATCGCTCATGCCAAGTGGTGCATCTTGTTGATCGGCTGAAACAGTAGACAGATCAACGCGGGTCCATAGCTATGCCATCCATGCAGGCGGCGGCTGGTTCACATCCATGCCACGAAATCTGGAGAGAAGAACGCCGGTGATCATTATTACCTATGCCGTGAGTTTGACAGCAGCAAAAGGAAAAAACAAAATATAGAAGTGCCTCTTACACTGGCTGCAGAGAAGGATAGCATTCTAGGGCCTGGAAGAAGTGCTCTGGCTGCGGAGGCGTGTGGGACGGCAGGCCCCTGTCGCCCTGCCACACCTGCAGCTGCTGCTGCTGCGGTGGATCAGGTGTCGCCTCCACCTGGATCTCGCCCAGCTGAAGTGAAACAGGAGTGATCAAGGTCATTACATACACAAATGGATGAAGCCATTGTTGTCAGCAGAGGGCAAAAATAAGAAGAACAGTGATTTTCCACAAGCCTAAGGGAAGAAGAAGAATTATTATTTGCAGTGCACAACCACAGGGCAAGTAGCTGCAATTGGTCGAACATGAAAGCCTCTTGTGTTTCCACTGTGGTGCCAACCAGGGGTCCTACTCCTACCTATTAGGGCTTGGGGCATCATCAACTTTCAAATCACTTGCCACTGGCTCAGGTTAAATGAGACCACTTCACCTTGAGGATGGTCCCTCCCTAGCTACGTGCGTACAAATGCAGACCTTTCTAGGCTAGGAAAGAGGATTTGAGTCTTGTTACCTTTCTTTTCAGGGTCATGTTTGCATCGTGTAACATTTGCTCCTGCAAAAGAAAGATTGTGCTTCAAGCTACAGAAGAGGACATAGTCCATCATTTGGGAACAAATATGGAAAGTATTTGAGTGATACCTTTCTCTTCAGGTCGCACATTTCATCCAGCAGTACTTGAGTCTGTGGAGTGCAGGTGAAGTCATGCGCACTAGAGTTAGTGAAACTAGCAGCAAATGTTGCTCGATATGATGAATGAAATTTAGCAGATTAACCTAATTTCTACTTGTACCCTGAACTTTTTTTCTTGCTATGTAGTTTACCTTTCTTGACCTTATTTGCCTCAAGGTCTTGACTACTTGACTCTCAAGCTGATCAAGCTCGGTTGTACTCAGTGGAGCCAAATCCTCGCCTAGGAGATTCCTGTGGCACCATCAACAATACTTACTCTAGCAACCATAAAAAATATTGCCATATACTAAAATAAGCACCCTATCTGAGAGGAACATGGAAATATCACCTTTGTGAGTGTTGTAAAACCTCAACCCTGGCCTTCAGCTCCATATACTCCAGATAGTTGTTCTGCAGTTAGTGTGAAGAAGGAGATATGGGGAAAATGCTAAATCAATCAAGTAAACTTAAGAAAAGTGCCTTTTTATCCCACAAAATAAAGCTTAAGAAAATGCTACTTTACCCCATAATCAAAATACTTGAGTCACATTGGGTCGTTTCCAAATTTGTGTCCAGCAAATTTTTTAGTTTGATTTACCCCATAATCAACAGATAGAAATTTACACACACATGACACCAAAGTTTACATTGTCGCGAAACATAATTCTACATAGTTTAACCATGTTTTGTTTGAATCAGCATATTGTAATGGAAACTGATGATCAAAGTATCACGTTGGAGACAACTGATCACATTATGACTCAAGAAGTATTATATAACAACTCCGACCACAAAATCCAGGAAGAATTCAGAGATTACAAGCTAGGAGTACCACTTCATATATGAGTCACAAAGTAGGTCGTTTCAAAAAAAAATAACGGCAAGATTTTTTTATCTGATTATCAATAAAGATAAAATTACAAATATTTGACACATATATTTGAATTATCTCTAGACATAATTCCAAAATGAGTAACATGTTTTATTTGAATCAACATATTTTTTATAGAAATTGATGGTTCGGTCGCAAAAGAGAAAAGAAACGGATGGTCAAAGTATCATCTTGGAGACGATTATGACTGAAGAGTTAGTATATACCAACTTTGACCATATATCTAGGAATACTTCCCAGAATACAAACTTGGAGTACCACATCACTGAAAAATCCTAGAGAAAGTCAAGTGACCTTTTGTTATATACTTCTTGGATATCCTTATGGTGCACAAAAGCCCTTTGTTTTTCTATATATCGTGAGATTTGGCATAAGCATGCACCATTATCATGACTAGGTAGATGAACCCATGTTTATATCGAAAGAAAAGATGAACCTAACCACGACTCCCTTTTTGCACAATATCAAGAGATTAGCCGAGTGATATTACTCTCTCACAACTTCTAGCACTCAGATTCTTCATCTTACACAAGAATCTAGTGTTACGGAAACCAATCATCTTATCAATGATCTCTTGTTCGCGCCTTCTAATCCTCAGAATATAATACATACCGGAAACTCTCTCCATGTGAATCAGGAACTAGTAAGCCCAGATCTATTCTTTTGGACATGTCATTTGGGAAAATATGAACGCGACCATGAAGAAGGCGTAACATGCTTTAGGCTGTACTAAACATAAACTGAACATTTTACCCCATGCATGTTTTATAAACAACTACCACATTTATACCATATAGCCATATGTCTTTATGGATTTTTAACCCATTCCACTATTATAATAAACTCATCAGCAGGTATATGGCATTTCCAACCAATATGAAGCTGCTATCTGCTACTCCCTTCCGATCGGAAAAAAGTGTCTCAACTTCGAACTAAGGTTATTTCAAAGTTGAGACACTGGATATGGTGGCCAACCAAGCTATTAGTCTACTTATAACCAACCGCAGCATGCATATACACCTAAGCAATAATTAAAGGAACATGTAAAGATATATAGAGGTCTCCCTAGTCCCCAGTCACTCGATGTTGTATTACATTTTTCATATGGATAGCCACGTACGCGAATTATGCAGGTCATATGCATGAAATGCACTGGGCCAATGCTCTAGCTGTACTTTCCAAGTTTATAATTACCATTAACTTACATTCCCATTTAATTTTTTTGCAATTATTGAAAATTTCCAAAGGGTTGTCTTTTGTTTCTCAAAACATGTGGGCATGTTTGCAAGGCAGTAATTTTACATTAAAAAAAGTCAAACAAAATAGTTCACTGCTTACATGACAAACAACAGAAAGCCGTCTTCTAAGCACAGGATATAACACGTTTACCTTCAGGGAAATACTTTTTAGCAATCATACGTGAACTAGGTAATATTTATGAATAGGCTATGCTCCATAATGTCATGCAGAATGAAAAAATTAAATAAACGTATGACCCAATGTTTTAAATATCTGCTCACAACAATCAACGTAAATATGTTATTTAGGGCATTATAGATACACTGTTGTACGAAGGAAAACTATTTTTTTTGCGGTAACCTGCTAGTTAAAAGATGAAACATGTTGTATCTGAGGAAAATTTGTAGAATCTGCATAATATGCTGATTGGGAATAAAAGCCTCAGACCTGCATCTCATCGGTAGTCGGTACGACGGCATCTTGGGAAGCGAAAATGTACCTCTGGTACTTCTCGAGGGTCTTAAGCATGCTGCGATGAGTTGAAAATTCGAGATTAAGTTATGTAAGTATACACATAGGTAAATAACACAAATTCAGAGTAACGGGGGAGCGGGAGGGGTTAAAAACTAAGTACCACTATTAACATGACATAATTCGATAATTATTAGCATTACAAATTTAAATGACGAAGATCTCCCGCATAATACACTTTCCACATGTTCCACTTCTAACAAATGCCTAGGTTGTCTTATTCATATGAAACTAATTTTGGGGATTATCACTTTATAGCCATTGACACATTTTTTTCCGGAAAGGAGGAGTACCCCCGGTTTGACACATGGCTTGAAAGTTGTGTAAACATCACAATCTAGTGAAGACTTGACAAAGTACCCCAAAATAACTTCTGATCATATATAAAAAGGAGAACATAACTGTTTCCTTGACCATCAAAACTTTTGGGAGAACTATGCTACTGTGAGAATATTTATTGAACGACTACCGTGAGAACATACAGTTGTGAATTTTCACTAAAAGGTAATTCAGCCAAAATTGCTACAAAGTTTAATTTAGCCACCAGTGACATGTTTGTATACAACTGACAAGTACTAATCATGGTTGGCCCTACAAAATATTAGCATGCAGTTTTACTAGTCTGATTTCATGTATCGGTGATTTTATAAACTTTTTGAGGAAACTCAGTGCTTTATAATTAAGTTTGACAGATTAATAACCAAACTATATTTGACTCGAACATACATAAAGTTCTGATATCATTAGGTTATGCTATACGTGCTCTATAAAGCTGCTTAAATAATTACGTAGGTATGAACCTAACATTAGCTAGATTTACTTGCTTTCTTTTGCCCCAAGGAAGTACACATAGCACTACTCTTGTACCTAGTACTCAAAATAGTACATATGATGCAGCACTTGCCCTGTCACATCATGTAAGGCCACAGTAAAGCACTTAACTGTTTCATTATATTCAATAGTATTATTTCGGTACATTGACTAGAAAATTAATGCAATTTAGTTAACTGAAAGCGGTATATATATCCTTTAGTTCTTTGAAAAATAACATTGACAAGCATAATTCAGTGGTTCACCTTAAAGGTGTCAAATTAGACTAATCTTTTGTTTTGAGAAAAAATAGAATGAACTTGGGTCTGCAAAAAAGTATGTAAAAGCACATAATTAAAATTAATTCTCAGAAGTGGATAATCATAGTGCTACCCAAAACATAAGACAGAGCTAGATAATTAATTAGTAGGAAGAATTTAGTGTACGTATGAGTTTCACATCAAGCATGCATGCCAGATTGGTGCAAATTAATCTCAGGTAATCAAAGCTCTAATTATGTGCATACATATGTCCTCAATACAGGTGTGGTCAGGCGCACATCAAATAAAACATAGTTTATCCTTCTTTTTTGCGATTAAACCCCCCTTTTTTATCCTTGACTATGAATGAGACAAACATACGCATGGCATACGTATATCCATCGATCTGCTGCCGGGGGTGAGCTCATCTCTCTTTCCCATGTTTGTTTCTTGCTAGCCTCTTTTGACACAGTGTCCAATAGAACAGCAAAGAAGAGGAAAAGAACGTACGGACCCAGCCCCTCTCCCCATGAGTTCATGCACGGACGCCCAAAGACGCAAGAAAAGTCAGATCGAACGTCGCGTACTTGCAATTACGCGCGGCAAATTGTTTCAGCGAGGAGAGCAAATCAAAAGGATCCACGCCGCAAAATCAGAAAGGGAAGAGGAAATGGAAGGATCGACATGGTACGGGACTACGGGGATGGGCAGATCGGAACGGGTAATTACTTGGAGGAGGAGGAGAACTGGTAGAGGCGGCCGGCGTGGGAGAAGAGGACGAGCGCGACCTCGGCGTCACAGAGGAGGGAGAGCTCGTACGCCTTCTTGAGCAGGCCGTTGCGGCGCTTGGCGAAGGTCACCTGCCGGCTGATCTTGTTCTCGATCCGCTGCAGCACCACCTTGCCTCGACCCATCTCCGACCTCTGATCTCTTCCCCCTCCCAACCAGCAACGCGAAAACCTGAGAAAATTTAGCACCACTCGACGATGTGTGTCTGCTAGGGGCGAGCTAGGATGGCATGAAATCTGGACCCGATTCCTCGCTCTAAACCAAGGCTAAGTAAGCTAGCAGCTCCTTGCCTGTCCTAGATTTCTTTTTGGGGGGCCTGGGCAGGGTTGCAGTGGACAGTGGTGCCTGTGGTGGTGGTGGTGGTGGGCTATAGCTAGCTTGGCCGAGAAGAGGAAGACGGGCGGGGCAGGGCAAGAATCTTTTCCCTTTCCCTTTCGTGCGGTGCAGATTGGATCTCGCCTCTCGCTCTCACCCTCGCCCTAGCCACGTACTAGCTTAATTAGGGTACTGCTACTATATCTAGACACCACCACTGCCATAGTACCAGCTAGGTTGCTATCTAGGTCTCAACCGGGCAGGCAGACGCAGGCATAGGCAGGCGCACACGCACACGCAAATCGTTCCTTCCTTCCTTCCTTCCTTCCCGCGCGCGTCCATGCACGAGTAGTCAGCGTCACCCTTCGCGTCCCTGCCTGCGGGCTAAAAAATTCCCGCAAGTCACCGGCGAGGCCGACGTACTCCGTACTGCCCGAGCGAGACGGTGCGTGTGTGCGTGGGGTGAGATCGACGCCGTACGTGCGCGCTGTGCCTGTGCGCGGCCCAGGGGGAGGAGGGGGCGGCAAGCCCGAGGCCGCGATCCGGCCGGGCCAGGCGCCGAGAGGACGTGTCGACCGGCGGCTGGTGCCGCGCCCGAAAAGCTAGGCTCGCTGACGCGCGCCAACAGGAGCCATAGCTCCCCCGGCCGCGAGCCTAGCGCTAGCGCCCCCTGCTCCCGGTCAAGTGGCAAGCCAACGCAAGCAATGCTGCCATGATGCTCCTGCTGCACTATTCACTCCACCATTGCCGCTGCCGTGCCAGTGACACACCCATGGCCATGGGCAGGCTTGCCCACCTCGGTTGCCATACAGAGCGATCGATCTCCGGTGGCCAGTGCGCGCGCGCCGTGCATGCGCGCGGGTACGTAGTCACGTACGCCGGGAGCGCGCACGGCGATGGGATGCCGTCGCGCTGCCGACCGCCAATAGGACGCGCGCGGGCTGCCATACAATACAGCATTGGGACGCGTCCGCTCCGACCCGACGGGTCGTCGCCTCACGTGACCGCGTCCTTCGCCCCTCTGCCTCGAGGATAGATGTCAGACGTCGCCGGAGAGAGAGGGCGGATCGACCGATGAGCGCACCGCATCTGCACAGTGGCCGCAACTACTCCGCAGACCATGGGCCAGGGCAACGCCAGCTAGTATTGTGAGGTGACTGCTACAGTAACCACGGGCCCGCGCGCCGTGTACACCCATGATGACCTGCGTCGACGATATGGGCAGCTACCCTATGTCTCTATGCGAGTTGTACTGGTTTGTGATCCCCTCGAATTTGTATGGTGATAGCGGTTTGTGTGAGGGTTTGAGTTTCATTTTCGAACAAACATAGGTATTTTAATTTTGCAAAGAGAGCCTTGGCTCGGTGGTTGGGCATGCGGTTGTGGAGCCTAACGACCCGAGTTCAATTCCTAGAATTGACTGGTGATGCACACGGGTTTTCCCCCATTTATTGAGGATCAAGTTTGATGTGCGGTGGAACTACTCATCAAGAAATATCTTGATACTCATTTAAAAAATTCTAAAGACCATGTTTATCTTGGTATTCATACTAATATGGTTGTATGCATCCCTAGTTGGTGCAGAGGCCGGGAAGTGAAATTCTCCCCATTTTAAGGTGGCCTCTCCCTCCCTCCCAACCCTAGCCGCCTCCCCCTCCCCCTCCCTTCCTCGCAGTCGCCGGGCAAACCCGGGGCGCCAAGAATGGTGGCGGCGGGGCCTAGGCTGCCCTGCCTCTACGTCGGGAGCCCTGGATCTGGAGCGGCGACTCCATTGACGAGGCATGGTAGGCTAGAAACCGTGCGGGCGGTGGATCTGACGTCTCGGCCGCGCGGGCGGCGGGATCCGGTGGTCGTTGGCGTCCGGCGACGGTTTTTGCGGTGGCCGGTGCGCGCGATCTGGCACCTCCCCTCCTCACCTGTTCGGCGTGCGGGCCAGCTTGGTCGGGCCGCGATTCCTTGGGTCGCCGGTTTTGTTCAGGAGGTGCTGCTGGTGGCGGGGATCTAGTTCGGGCGAAATCCCTGATCGGTCATGGCCGGCCGTGTCGACGGCGACGCCTGAGGGCGTCGTTCCCCTCCTTGGAGGCGTCGGTATGGACTGATCCCCTCACATCCCCTTCCCCTAGGTCTCCCGGGCGAAAGACTCAACTTTGTTGGGCGGCGGCGGCGCTCACGGCGTCGTTCCCTTCTTGAAGGTGTCGCTTTAGGAACCTTGGGGCTGGGTGGCGCTTGTGGGTGGTGGGCGACGGCGGTGGTGCGGCCCTATCCTAGCATGGATCTCCGTCCGTTGCTTGGAGTTGGACTCGCGTAGGTGGAGGTCGTCGTTTGGCGTCATGGTGGCGTCGATGGCGGAGGCACCTACCAAGGCTGGTACCTCAATCTGATCTGAAGATGGACCAGCGAAAGATGGCGACGACGACACATGTGAGTGCGCCGGACCGGGTATGTGGCTCGGTCAGGGTCTCCGACTTTAGATGTTAGGCTTAGGTGAGAGGTCTGGGTATTTGGTCTAGCTTGCACCCCTTCATCATATGGATAGGAGTAGCGGCAGATGTTGCCAAGATGGCGGATTCAGGCATATTGTTGTACTGCTTTGTAAGGTCCTCGAGAATAATCAATAAAATGGCCGCATGCATCTTCCAGATGCAGAGGCCGGGGGTCATCCTTCTTTTCTAAAAAAAGGTATTTTAATTTTAGGGCATCTTTAACGTGGATCACCAGATGGACCAAAATTAGGAGGTATTCCTTTCAAAGATCACTTTCACCTCCCCTAGGTTGCCACAAGTGATGTACTGCATGCGTGCTATTTGTCGCAACCTGTTAGCTTTCCTTTTTTCGTAGATTTGTATTTTAAAAACGTTTTATTTCCTAAACCGTGCATCCAAATCTCGAACCATTTTCACCGTTGAATTTCCCGCATTGAGATCTTCAAAACTAAATTGTATTTTGATAGATTTTCATAAAAAAAATAACAAAAAAAGAACAAAAAACCGTTTCTGTCACGATAGAAAAAAAACCAAAAAACACGTTCTTTTCCTTTCCGACAGGCACTGCCGTGCCTCTCATGAAGAAAAAACTGTGCCTCTCGTGAAAAAAACCATGCCTCTCATGAAAAAAAAGAAGGCAAAACCGTGCCTCTCACGGAAGCAAATTCGTGCTTTCTACGAAAGCAAAACCGTGTCTCTCACAAAAAACATGTTTTTTCGTTTTCGAGAGGCACGGTCGTGCCTCTCGCGAAAAAAATAGAAAACACATTTTTTGCGATTTTTTTGAAAAAAAAATCCCGTCAAAAAACTAAGAAAGACTGGTGAAGAACCGAAATACAAAAAAAACGAATAATAATAATAATAATAACCTAAAATAAAAAAATGAAATCCGGAAGAAGCGCTCAGAGCGCGACATGTGGCGGCGGGTGAGAACGCGCCAAGTGGCCGCGTGTGGGAGTGCTCGGTGAGAATCTCCCAAAGGAGCGCTCGCTAACTGGTGACTCCCGAGGCATTGATTTTTCATTGATTTTATATTAGTTTTTACATAGTAAAAATTGCCTAAAACCAACTTAAAATTCGACTCTACACCTCTATGTCGAAGTGATGTCGGTGACCTGGTGTCGTGGCCATCGACGTCGTGGTCATCGGAGGCATACTTGAACCCGATACTGCCGACGTGTGCCTCTTTGGCATTGTCGTCATGCTGCTCAAGCGCCTCATCGTCCTTGCAGCGAAGCGTACGAACCCTCCACACAAAGTGAGGAATGCCTCATTCAGGGCTACTTGGCAAAATTGACAAAAATGACCCCTAGGGGGAAAGAACTCACGGAGTGACCCCTCGGGGAAAATATGTCACCCGGCTGACCCTTTTGTGTGGCGCCCGACACCTAGGCGCCACACAACACTGTGTGACGCCTAGCCGTTCGGCGCCACACCCCCCGACCACCTGGCAGGGAGGGCCCACCCCCCAGGCCGTGTGACGCCTAAGCCTCAGGCATCACACATTGTAATGTGTGGCGCCGACCGCTTAGGCGCCACACATTCACTTAACTGGCCACGGGCCAACCCCCCTCCCCACCCCCTCCCCATTCCCCTCCCTCATTCAAACAGAAACAACAACGGCGGCGACTGGCTCTCTTCGAATCCCTAATCCCCTCCTCCATCTCCTTCAGATCTGGTGATTTCTTCCTTGGATTAATCCCCCAAGGTAATCTCCTCCCCCATATCCTTCCGTTTCCCATCCTTCTATCCAAGTGGAATAGGTTTTTGTTGAGTAGATTGATTTGAGTAGGTTCTTAGGATTTGACTAGTTAGGATATGAGTTCTTAGGATTTGAGTAGTTAGTATATTAGTAGTTAGTATATGAGTATTAGGAGTTAGTATATTAGTAGTTAGTATTAGTAGTTAGTATATGAGTATATGAGTAGTAGTAGTTCATATTAGTAGTTAGTATTAGTAGTTAGTATTAGTAGTTAGTATTAGTAGTTAGTATATGAGTATATGAGTAGTAGTAGTTCATATTAGTAGTTAGTATATGAGTATATGAGTAGTAGTAGTTCATATGAGTTCTTAGGATTTGAGTAGTTAGGATATGTAGATTAGTGGATTAGTAGATGAGTAATTTTTTGAATATGAGTATTTTTTTGTGATTTGTAGGATGGTGTGGCTTCTGAATAATGTTTATGACGTTGAACACCGGGCCTATTTCATGTCGGAGAAGAAAATGGTAAGTAGAAAATGATTATTAGTAGATGAGTAATTTTTTGAAAATGTAATAAGCACTTGATATCTTCTTCTCCTATCTGTTTGCAGGAGCTTACGCCCTTGAAGATCCGGTCTCATGGGGCATCGTCTGTAATGCAGTACGATGAGCGGTACACCCCATACATCGAGATGACAGGACTCCTTCCATTCGTGCAGCTTGTGAGTCGGTCAACGCCCAATCTGAACGCTGCGGCATTCACAACACTTATTGATCGTTGGAGGCCGGAGACACATAGTTTTCACCTCCGGACCGGAGAGATGACGGTTACTCTTCAAGATGTTTCCATGATCACCGCACTTCCGATCGAGGGGAAGCCTCTTTGTATGAGCACTGATTCTAAGGGATGGCGGCAACAAATGGAGGCCCTTATTGGTATGTCGCCGCAGGAGCCGGAGGTAGAAGATGGAGGGAAGAAAGATAGAGTCCCGGCCGACGCTCCTTTCACTTGGGTTGCCGCGAACTTTGCTCATTGTCCTGAGGACGCAGATGACGAGGTGATCCAGAGGTATGCTCGCGTGTACATGTGGTACGTCATCTCTAGGACTATCTTTGCTGACGACACTAGCAAGAATGCTCCATGGATGTGGCTGAAGGCGTTGACTGTTTTTGACAACAAGTTCAGCTGGGGCTCGTCCGCACTGGCTTACTTGTATCGGCAGGTAATAAATTGTTAGTATTAAGTACTCTCTGTTATCTTTTTCTGCTAAACTGATGCATGTTTGTTGTTACTTCTAGTTGGACGATGCTTGTCGCAGGACCACAAAGGACGGTGGAGTTGGTGGTTGTATGCTCCTAATTTCAGTATGGAGCTGGGAACGCCTACCTGTTGGACGCCCTAAAAGCTCACAGTGGAATACCTGGGATGACCACGGCAACCCTGTACGGCAATCTACATGGGCTTACAAGTGGGACTTGGTATCGGAGGTGGCAAGCGAAGTGAACCTATTGTACAAGCAATACACCAACGAGATGGATTCGCTTACCCCCGAGCAGGTAAGATGGTTTCAGAGTTGACTTCCAGCTTTTATGTTGTGAGTAAAATGAATTGTGCCTTTTATGTTGTGTTGTAGGTGGAATGGCAGCCATATGGTGTCGGGCGAAACTTTGGTGATGCACACACGTTCGAGCTCAATCCACTATGCGTGCAGGAAAAACATCTTTGGCTAATGTGTTGTCCCCTTATATGCAATTGGGCGGTTGAGTTTCATCTCCCGCATCGTGTGATGCATCAATTTGGGTTCTTTCAGCCACACCCGCCGGAGTGGGTGGACACGGACACACAGCTTCACAGGTAACAAAAAAGAAGTACTGATTAGTTTTGTTCTTAGTGTTGAGCGAGCTACTGATGGGTTTTGTTAAAGGCAGGTTGGATAGGAGGAGGCAGCGAAAGATCAAGGATTGGCATAAGCATCATAAGAGCTATGTCATTATGTTCGAGCAAAGTGTGCAGGCAGCTTCGAGCATACGACGAACCCAGTACCGCCAGTATTGTCCGCTTGCGTTCAACAACTACCTAAGATGGTTTCAGGAGAGTACTCGTGTCAAGATTTGTCTGTCGGCTTACGAGGTGGACATATTGGAAGAACCCACTCAGTACGATGCACTTGCCCAAGGCCGTTTCGACAAGTTAATTCGCGAAGGGTACCAAACTTCCTTCGCCCTGTCCTGAACTTTGTGGTAAGTGTGCTCACCTATGTAAGTATGAATGCTAGTACACCTATTCACTTGCATGTCATTGTCTTGTGATCATAGCGCAAAGAGGTCAAGAAACAAGCTGATGAGTCCGAAGATATTCTAGAGAACACACCTGGAGGAAAAAAGGGAGAATCTGCACTTCGTCTTTTCATAAAGGTGTTGTGTCATTATTATTATTTTGCCCACGAATGCAACGTTATAGGTTACCTTATATATGTCATTTATATTTGAATCTAACAGGAACAGGGCCAGAAGTTACGGCGCCTATCCAACATTTTAGGTTGCCGTGACCCTGAATATGTTTCACCTTCGAGATCCGATTCATCCGAAAGAAATACTCTAGACGATTCAGCTTCTTCGGGCGCTCGTATGGACGATGGTGACATTACCTCGACAGCTAATACCCAAAAAAATACTGTAGAGGATGATGTTGACACTCCTGAGGTATGACATAGCCATAAAACATTGTGCACTTTCAACCTTCAACTTTGAACCTTCAACTTTGAACTTTCAACCTTCATATGTATTAGGTTGCGGACGGGATGACGTTGAAGGCTTTCCAACGCTCCGCTTACATGTTGAAGCCTAGGAAGGAATTTAGGCGGTACTCACCGGATGATTATGCGAAAGGAAAGAACCCGGTCGCCGGGGGCTCTCGTTTGTCAAGGATGAGAAGCATGGACGATGAGGATGAGGATGGCGATGACGATGAGTCGGATGACCTGGAGCATTTTGTGGTTGCGAGAAGAAAGAAGCTAGTTTCTAAGAGGGGACGAGGCCCCAAGATGTGAACCGGAGCCATTTGGAGTTGTGAAGCATTTGCACTTGTTGGTGTTGCACTTGTGTTGTGAACCATTTACTTTTATTGTGAACCATTTCGAGTTGTGAACCATTTAGTTGGTGTTGCACTTGTTGTGAACCATTAGGAGTTGTGAACCATTTGCTTACGATGATGATGATGCTGTCAAAATATATGCTTTCAATTTCTGTCAAAATATATGCTGTAAAAATGCTGTATTGCTGTCAAAATTCAGCTTCCACCAGGTTTTCACATGTCTGGCACCCAAGGCTTAGGTGCCACACGTGTGCAACGCCCAAGGCTTAGGCGCCACACATGTGAAAACCTACTGGCATCTCAAAGCACACTATTTCCCGCCACCTTTCCCTCCTCCGTTCCCGCCAAAATTTCCACGTCTTATTTCCCGCCACCTTTCCTTCCTTCGTTCCCGCCAAAATTTCCACGTCTTCTTTCCCACCACCTTTCCCTCCTCCGTTCCCGCCAAAATTTCCACGTCTTCTTTCCCGCCACCTTTCCCTCCTCCGTTCCCGCCAAAATTTCCACGTCCTATTTCCCGCCACCTTTCCCTCCTCCGTTCCCGCCAAAATTTCCACGTCTTCTTTCCCGCCACCTTTCCCTCCTCCGTTCCCGCCAAATTTTCGACGTTTCCTTTCCGGTCTATAAAAGAAGGCATTGGACTGCCTTCCTCCGTCATCCAGCCTCACTTGAGAACACTACCACCGCTTTAGTCAATACGAGTTTGCCTTGCTCGGATCAAAGCATCAGGCCTAAGAAAATGAAGAGTGCGAGTTTGCCTCGGGGTGTGGAAGCAGTTCGATGTCGGTGCGGTGATCTCTGCAGGGTGAAGGAGGTGAAGGATTTTTCACATTGGTTGGGCATGAAGTTTTTCATGTGCGCCAATTATGAATCTGATCCACCCGAATCTATTTCTGCGTACATCAGGCCTCCGGTATGCTCAAGTCATCCAGATTATTGTTTACTTGATATTATTGTTTACTTGAATCTGATCCATCTAGTAGTCTCCTCCTCCTCTCTGCATGTACTATCGTTGGATTGACACGGAAATGCCGGACTGGGCGGTGACCGAGATTCGTGAAAGAGGTCGCCGTGCATGGGCTAGCTGGTACTTGGAAGAGCGCCGCGAGAAGGCTGAAGCAGAGGAGAAAGCAGCGCAGAAGAAAGAGTGGGAAGAGTACTGTGTGGAGCAGAGGGCTTTTCTTGATGAGATGATAAGGAAAAACCAAGAAGAGAAACTACGGCTGGAGGAGGTTTACAGACAGCGGGAACAAGCCCGTGAAGCTGAGAGGGAGAGAAAGAGAGAAAGAGCTCGTGCGGCCAAGGCAGCAGAAGAAGCCAGTGATGGAAAAGGAAAATATCCACGTTGGACTCAGTAGATTTCACGAAGTTGTATGAGCAAGTTGTATCTTAATTTTAGCAAGTTGTATCTTCATTTCAGCAAGTTGTATCAGCAAGTTGTATCTTAATTTCACCAACTTGTATCTTAATTTCAGCAAGTTGTATCAACACTTGGGAAGACTAAGATAAGGATAAGGATCAACAGAGTCTTGATGAAATGAGAAACATAGTCTTGATGAAACAGAGTAACAGAATGCAAGACATATCCTCATGAACATAGTCTTGATGAAATGAGAAACATAGTCTTGATGAAATGATAACAAAGTGAAACTAAGACCAAGATATCAGCAGTTGAGAACATAGTCTTGATGAAATGAGAACATAGTCTTCATGAACTGAGAACAAAATGAGAACAAAGTGAAACTAAGACCAACATAGTCTTGATGAAACAGAGTATCAGCACTTGAGAAGACTAAGATAAGGATAAGGATAAGGATCAAGGATGAGCATTACTTTGTTTCACATGTGTGGCACCTAAGACTTAGGCGCCACACATGTGAAACAAAGTAACAGAAAGTCGACATTTGGGATGCCAGTAGGTTTTCAATTGTGTGGCGCCTAAGCCTTGGGCGTTGCACATGTGTGGCGCCTAAGCCTTAGGCGCCACACATGTGAAAACCTACTGGCATCTGAGGTGTGGACTTTCTGTTACTCTATTTCACATGTGTGGCGCCTAAGGCTTAGGCGCCACACATGTGCAACGCCCAAGGCTTAGGCGCCACACGTTCTGGCATGCTGAAAACTGCAGCACATAGTGGTGGAGGAGTTCAAATATACATCACAAATATGCACAAATATACAACACAATAATACTAGAGTTAAAACATACAACACAAAGAGTGTGGAGTTCAAACATACATAGGGTTCTTAAAGAACATACGTCCAAAAGTGCATACATAGTGGAGTTTCATAGTAAGAAAGCGCGCAAGCGAACAAGGTTCAACAACACATAGGGTTCGAAGATGAAAGCGCGCATGAGAATAGAAGCATCCGGCTCTATTGGATCGAGCAAGGCCCCTTTCCCTTCTTCTTCTTCCTCTCTTCTCCCTCTTCCTCTTCCCTTTTGCGCATTTTTGAAGCCTCTTCCTTAACCCTCTCCGTGAAGCGTTGATGCTCCCGCTCTCTCTTTGCTGCGCCCTCTGCCCACATCTTCTTAAAGTTAGCTTCATATTCTTTTTTACGTTTCTCTAGCGTCTTCCTGTCATTCTCCTTTATCCTAGCCTCATATCTCCGGCGCTCAAGGAACATTTGCCACTCCTCATCCATCTTTGCCTTATGCTCCTCATCCTTCTTCTTCTGCGCTTCGGCTGCATCCTGCTGTCTCAACTTCTTTGCAACCCTCTCCATCAACTGTTGCTCCTCACTGGCTGCATCCTTCTCCTCCCCCACTCCACTTTTGCCTTGTTGGGTTGAGAAGCGGCCATACCTACAAAACAGGCATCAAAGCTCGTAGTTAGTAAAATAACACACAAAGGAGCATGAAAAACAACATGATAAAGATAAGTCAAATATGTGACATACGGAAATGGTCCTCGTAGGTATCCACGCATACCAATCCTAGTAAGTCCACCACCTATCCCACGAGTGCCTCTAGCAGCACCACCACCTATCCCACCCCTGCCTCTAGCACCACCACGACCTATCCCACCCCTGCCTCTAGCACCACCACGACCTATCCCACCCCTGCCTCTAGCAGCACCCCTGCCTCTACCACCACCACTGCCTCTAGCACCACGTCCTCTAGTAAGCCCAAGTCGGCTAGGAACATGTTGAGTAGGAACTTGTTGGGTTGTGCTTGCTTGACCCGTCCCTTGTTGGCTTGTGCTTCCTTGACCCGTCCCTTGTTGGCTTGAACTTGGTTGTCTAGGACTTGGTTGGCTTGACCTGGAATCATTGTTTTTGGACTTCTTCTTTCGCGTCGTACACCTTCTTGTGTTGTTCCCTGTTACACCGCAATCTCCACAATGTCATCTCTCAGTAGGCTCTTGGTATTGGTTGTTCCCCATTTCTCTGCCACCACCATGGCCCCATCCATCCATGTCTCCTCTAAAACGCTTTGTCTTTCGTCTTCCCAGTTTCACAACCTTCCACTCTGGGTCGGGCCATAGTTGTACTCCATGATACTCCGGCCATTGGGATTAGTCAAAGTATGGTTCAAATCTAGGAGCCCATGTATGCTTCGTGGTCATGATCGAGAACTCGGACTCCCTCATGGTTAGTGGATGGTTGACGTCCACATTCCTACTGCGAGCTGCCGTGTACAAATGTGAGCATGCGAGATGAAGCAACCTTGGCCTCCCACAAGAGCAATCACACAAGGATAAAGATACCTTGAACGCCCTGTTTCCGTGTTGCTGGACATCGTTTGTCGTTCCTCCGGGCTCATTCACTTGGTATGTCCAATCCTCGTTGTTGTACAGGGTAGCCGTTTGGGAGTCAGCCTTCCGTGATTGAAATGCCATCCATTTGTCAACCTTTGGAGGAAACTGGTACTTATACTTTTTCTTGTTCCCTCCCGCAATCTGATCATCTATTTCTTGCGAGTACTTTAGAAAGTATGCTCTCAACTTGTCGAATGTGTATTGAACTATTGCCGTCACCGGCAACGCACGGACACCCTTCAACACCCGGTTGAAGCATTCTGCCATGTTACTTGTCATTTGACCATATCTTCGGCCATGTTCGTCATAAGCTCGTGCCCACTTGGCCCGAAGTTCAATGTGCCTCTTCAGAAACTCAAGCCCACCTGCATCAAGTTTTTTGTTTACAAGCAAAGCATTGTACAATCTTGCAAATCGTTTGTCCGAAAATGCTTGACAACAATCTTGAAGATCATCTGCCAACTCCTTGCTACCACATGCCCGGTAGAAGTTTGCACAGAAATGCCTCATGCACCATTGATGATGCAAAGGAGCATGGCCGAGAATGACAATGTCAACCGCGTTAAGTATGCCTTGATGGCGATCCGATATGACACATATTTCCCTCTCAAACGGTAATACTTTGGTTCTCAAAATATGCAAGAACCATTCCCAGTTAACATTGTTCTCTGCCTCAACCAAAGCAAAAGCCAAAGGCATCAACCGGTTATTGGCATCACTTGCTATTGCAACCAACTAAGTGCCCTTGAATTGTCCGGTCAAAAACGTGCCATCGATGGAGATGACAGGACGACAGTGCTGGAAAGCCCTCACACATTGCTCAAATGCCCAAAATGCACGGCCAAATACGCGGACCCTATTTCCATTCAGAATCCTTGTTTTCTCCCCATACGGCTCGACCACATGAACCATGCCTGGGTTAGTGTGGGCAATAGCTCCCAACAACCTAGGTATGCGGTTGTATGCTTCCTCCCAATCACCATACAACATCTTGAATGCGGCTTGCTTTGCTTTTCATGCCTTACCATATTTCACCTCGTAGTGAAAGAGGGCTTTCACAAGGTCTTGTATGATTTTTATGCTCATTGTAGGAAGAGAGGAGATGGAGTTGGAAAGCCTATAAGCGATGAACTCGGAGGTGAGTTGTCTATGGCTTTGCGACGAAAGGGCACCATCAACCCTCTTGCCTCGACACATGTGAGGCATACAACTGACAATGTTCCATCCTGGCCCTCCTTTCCATGGTCTTGCACGGACAATCCAAGGACACCCTCTATCCTCACATGCAACCGTGTAACGCAGCTTCATGTTTGAATGAACAACTTTGTGTGGCCTATAATGCGTAACAGAATATTCATCCAACCACATCTTCAGTTCAAAGAATGTTTCAAACTTTGACCCCGGCAAAATAATATTCTTCCCATGTGTGTCCCAATGAGAAGGTGGCCTAACTCCAAACAATATGCCTTCGCCTCCGTCAACCACAGCTTCATCCGCAAGGCTAAGATCCTCGAACAATGGTGTCCGGTGATCACGCTTTAATACCTTCGTGAAAGCTTCAGCCTCCTTTGCCGTGAACCCTTCCTCATCAACTTCTTCATCGGGACCCTCATCGTCAGACTCAGAGGCATAGCCACGTGAGTACGGAATAGAATGGTCCATTGTATCTTGCAAATTATATTTGTCCAAATCACCAAGATTGTTGTCATGAAGAACATTACCATCATTCTCATCATCATCGTGCTCATCATTAGCCTCTACCAATGGTTCATGTTCAATGTTGACCTCTTCGTTGGCCTCATCGACACAAGAAATAGGTTCAATGTTGGCCTCTTCGTTGATGGGTGCAGGAATAGCTTCAACAATCGAAGAGGCAACCCGGTTCAAATCCAACAAGTTAGGAACATTTGTTTTGATGGCAAATAACTCTAGAGCCTTGTCTAGTGATTCGGCCACCGTATCCTTGTATGCAAGCCAACGTTGCTCGGAGTTGACACGCATGGTCTTCCAACGAATGTGCATTCCGAATCCCACATTATGCCTACCATCAAACTCAACTACATCACTAGGGTCCATCCAATTCAAATCCTTTCAGACTTGTTCCAACAATTCACCATAGCTAGGACACAAATCGAACACCATGTCAAGCTCATCCGGGTCCGGATCAATATTGCCTTTAAAAAGGCATCCTTGTCCACTTGATGAACATAAACACATGTTCTTCCCATACCTAAACAACAAAACATAGAACCTTTTTTATAAGCAATCATACAATTACAATAACCCTAGCCTAACTTCCAAATAACCCTAACCCCATCATAACCCTAACACAACCAAACATCCCTAACCCTAGCCTAACCATAGCCTAACCCTAGACTAACCTAAAACAACCATAATGCAAACATCCAAACCACCCTAATCCTAACCCCATCATACCCCTTATCCTAACATACAAACAAATACAACAATATCATATACATCCCACATTTCATGAAAAACTAGGGTTTCCTCAAATTTGCAAAAAAAAGACCACAACAGATATTTCTTTGGATGAGAATGAGGGGAGAGGTGGGGATTACCTTAGGGGAGTGATTGGACAACAAATGCCCGGTCCAAACCTTCAGATTTGGTGATTTAGAGAAGGATTCGAGGGAGGGGTCAGTGGCTGGGAGAGGGGGCTGGTGGAGGGGAATGAGGAGGGGGTGGGGAGGGGGGCTAGCCCGTGGCCAGTTAAGTCAATGTGTGGTGCCTAAGCGTTCGGCGCCACACATTACAATGTGAGACGCCTGAGGCTTAGGCGTCACACGGCCTGGGGGGTGGGCCCTCCCTGCCAGGTGGTCGGGGGGTGTGGCGCCGAACGGCTAGGCGTCACACAGTGTAGTGTGGCGCCTAGGTGTCGTGCGCCACACAAAAGGGTCAGCCGGGTGAAATATTTTCCCTGAGGGGTCACTCCGTGAGTTCTTTCCCCCGAGGGGTCATTTTTGTCAATTTTGCCGGGCTACTTTCCCAACAAACAACACTCCGACGATAGCTACATCTGTGCACTCGGCCTCAAGTTGGGCCAATGCCGCGCGGTGCTCCTTCAGGAGCGCCATTTTGTACCATTTCTCCTCCTGCCGCATGTTGAATCCGAAAGCCAGGTGGCGTCAACGTTCATCGCCTCCTCTGCGACATGCATCATGGCCATGGGGTCGCCTTCCTCCTTCTTCAAGCTCGACTACATAGAGCTTGGAGATTGGCCCCATTACAATGAGGTCACGACGCTAGAGGTCTATTGCATGGATCTTCACTGCAATTTTTGTGCGGTGCTCCGGCGTCAACATCTTGTAGTAGTGACATTGCTCTGGACCATGATTCTCTAGGGAACTAAGAGACAATGAACGATGGATGCGATAGGGGCTTAGACTATGGGAGAATGGTTGAGAGAGGTGGGGTGTGATACGTCCATTTTGCATCATGAATTACTATTGATATTTATATTAATATTGTCCATTACCCCTTATTATTATACAACTCTTATGTTCTTTCTCTCTGAATATGCAAGGTACATCAGTGAGAGAGAAACATTTGGAAACATGAATTTTGGACTAGGAAACCGAGAAAAAGGCAGAAAAATCAACTTGCTCCAAATGACCTGAAACCTTACGGAGATTTTTTGTGAAATATTTAAGAATTTCTGGCCAAAAATATACCCACCGGTCGCGCCCTGATGGCTTGTCGGACCCTGCAGGTCTCCCGACCCCTCTCTTCTCCTATATGGTGTGTTTTAACCTAGAAAAATCGTAAGTTATCTTTCGAGACGAAGCGCCGCCTTCTCAAGGCGGAAACCTGGGCAGACGCCCTTTTGCTCTCCGACAGAGAGATTATGTCGGGGAAACTTCCCTCCCGGAAGTGGAAATCGAAGCCAGCGTCATAACCAATGCTTCCTTCTTCGGAAGAGTATCATTCTTCATCAACATCTTCACCAGCACCATCTCATCTCCAACCCTAGTTCATCTCTTGCTTTCAATCTCTGTCTCAAAACCTCAAATTGGTACCTCTGGATTACTAGTTATGTTGATTACATCTCGTAGTTGATGCTTGTTGGATTACTTGGTGGAATATATTATGTTCAGATCCTTAATTATTATTATTACACCTGTGATCTTGAACATGTTTATGAGGTGTGAGTAGTTACTATTGTTCTTGGGGACATGTGAGAAGTCTTGTTATAAATAATCGTATATAGTTGGTATTCATTCAATATTTTAATGATATGGATGTTCTTACTTCTCTTAGTGGTGTCATGTGAATGTTGACTACATGACACTTCACCATGTTATGGTATGAAGGGAAGTAATTGTGGAGTAACAAGTAGATGATGGGTTGCTAGAGTGACAGATGCTTAAACCACAGTTTACGCGTTACTTCATAAGGGGCTCATGTGGATCCACATGTTTTGTGCTATGGTTAGATTTATCTTAATTCACCGTTCATAGTTGTGGATGCTTGTGAGAGGGGGTAATCATAAGTAGGTTTTTAGTTCAAGTAAAAACATCACCTTAGCACCGGTCCACCCACATATAATATTATGAAAGTAGTGAATGTGAATCAACTCAATATGATGAACATGACTAGACAAAAATTCAGATGTGTCCTCGGGACCGCTTGCTTTATATAAGAATACTTTCAGGCATGTCCTTTGCTATAAAAAGGATTGTGCTACCTTGATATACCCTTGTTACTATTCTTACTTGTCACTTGTTATGAATTATCTTGCTAAAAATGATCTATCGTTACTACTTATAACACTTGCAGAGAATACCTTGCTGAAAATTGGTTATCATTTCCTTCTGCTCCTCATTGGGTTTGACACTCTTACTTATCGAAAGAACTACGATTGATCCCCTATACTTGTGGGTCATCAAGAATCTCTTATGGCACCGTTGTCGAGGAGTGAAGCACCTCTCGTAAGTGGGAATTGGTAAGGAAAAATTTCCTATACGTGCTGAAACTTACTCATGATTATCACTATCAACGGTCACCCTTTGAGTGGTTTGTTCGGGGCATCTTCGCCTCGAAATAAAGATGAGGAAGTTTTTACTCAACTTACTAAACCTACTGAAAATATTTATTATGATATTCCTTTGAGTATGCTTGAAAAATTGTTATCTAATCCATATGATTGTACGACTCATCGTGATTGCCATTTGATATTCGTCGATGAGATTTGTGGATTGTTTAACCTTTCAGGTCTACCCGGAGACAAAGTTAAGAAGAAAGTTTTCCCATTATATTTGGAGGGAAAATCATTAAGGTGCTATAGGTTATTGGATAATATTTGATCATGGGACTGGAATCGCTTGAAGCTGGAATTTCATCACAAGTTTTATCCTATGCATCTAATCCATCATGATTGGGATTTTATTTATTATTGGTCGCCTCATGACGGACAAAGCATCTCTCAATCTTGGGTAAGGCTTAAAACTATGATGCACACCTTCCCCAACCATGAGCTCCCAATAGAATTGATTGTACAAAAAAATTATGCTCGGCTTTCTCATGATGATCAAACGTTACTTGATTCTTGTGCCGCTAGTTCCTATATGAAGGTGAGTATTGAATTCAGATGGGATCTTCTGGAAAAAGATTAAAAGCAACTCTGGAGATTGGGAACTCAATGACAGTAAAGAGTCAGGTACTAAGCTTGATTTTGATTGTGTTAAATCTTTCATAGAAACGTCTCCTTTTCATGAATTTAACAATAAATATGGTATTGACTTTGAGGTAGTAGCTACTTTCTGCGAATCCTTTCCTACCTATATTGATCTATCCAAGGAAAAGTAGTTCAAATATTATCCTCCCATTGAAAAAATACCGGAGGAACCTGTTAAAATTAAGAAGGAAGAAATAGTTGTTAACCATGTTGATCTAATTATTCCTACTTCTTACATTGGGAAACCTCATTTTCCTATTAGGATTAGAGAACATGCTAAGGCTACAATAGTGGTTAATAAGGGTTATGTTAGGGCACCTACACCTTATGGACAAATAAATGTTGAGCCTGATGTTGCTATAGTTAAAGATCTCTTAGTTGATAATATTGATGGGCTGGCTATTTATCTCCATGATGAAGCTGTTAGAATTGCAAAACCTGTTAGAAACAAACGAGATGAATTTGATAAAAGTGAACGAGTGGTTATCTCAGTTAAAGTTGAAGATCATTGCTACCATGGACAATCTGATATTGGTGCTAGTATTTGTGTTATACCTTTTACATTATATCAAGAAATTATATATGATATAGCATCCTATGAAATTGAAGACATTGATGTCACTATTAAGTTTGCAAACCACGATACTATTTCACCACTTGCGACTATTAGAGATGTTGAAGTCTTGTGTGGAAAAGTCAAGTACCCCACTGATTTCCTAGTACTTGGTTCAAAACAAGATAACTTTTGTCCCATCATATTAGGTAGACCTTTCTTGAATACTGTCAATGCTGAAATTAATTGTGCTATAGAAAATGTTAGAGTTAGCTTTGGTGATATTTCTCATTAGTTTAATTTTTCCAAGTTTAGAAAACAGCCACATGAAAAAGAATTGCCTAATAAGGATGAAATGATTGGTCTTGCTTCTATTTTTGTACCTCCTACTGATCCATTAGAGTGATACTTGCTAGATCGTGAGAATGATATGCATTTGAATGGAAGGAATGAAATAGATAGGATACTCCTTGATCAAAAAACTATCCTTAAGCACAAATTACTTGTTGAAATTTTAGATGATCCTCCTCCACCCAAGGGATATCCCGTGTTTGAGCTTAAGGCCTTGCCTGATACTTTGAAATATGCTTATCTTGATGACAAGAAGATATATCCTCTTATTACGAGTGCTAACCTTTCAAAGCATGAAGAAAAAAGATTACTCAAAACTTTAAAGAAGCACAGGGCTGTTATTGGATGTACTCTTGATTATCTTAAGGCATAAGCCCCACTCGGTGTCAGCACAAGATTAATATGGAACCGAATGCTAAACCAGTCGTCGATCATCAACGCCGTCTCAACCCTAAGATGAAAGAGGTGGTAAGAACTAAAATACTAAAACTTCTGGAAGCAGGTATAAATTATCCTATTGCTGATACTAGATGGGTAAGTCGTGTTCATTGTGTTCCTAAGAAAGGTGGTATAACTATTGTTCCTAATGATAAAAATGAACTTATTCCACAAAGGATAGTAATTGGTTATTGGATGGTAATTGGTTTCAGGAAATTGAATAAGGCTACTAGAAAAGATCATTACCCCATGCCTTTTATTGATCAAATGTTAGAAATATTATCTAAGCACACACACTTTTGCTTTCTTGATAGACATTGTGGGTTCTCTCAAATACAGGTGTCAAAAGAGGACCAAGAGAAAACTACCTTTACTTGCCCTTTTGGAACTTATGCTTATAGGCGTATGCCTTTTGGTCTATGCAATGCACCTGCTACCTTTCAAAGGTGTATGACTGCTATATTCTCTGACTTTTGTGAAAATATTGTTGAGGTTTTCATGGATGATTTTTCCGTTTATGGGACTTCCTTTGATGATTGCTTGAGCAACCTTGATCGAGTTTTGGAGAGATTTGAAGAAACTAATCTCGTCTTGAATTGGGAGAAGTGGCATTTTATGGTAAATGAAGGTACAGTGCTTGGGCATACAATTTTTGAATGAGGTATTGAGGTGGATAAGGCCAAAGTTGATGCAATAGAGAAAATGCTTTGCCGAAATGATATCAAAGGTATAAGAAGTTTCCTTGGTAATTCTGGTTTTTATAGGCATTTCATTAAAGATTTCTCAGAGATTTCTAGACCACTAACTAATCTTCTTAAAAAATATGTTCCTTTTGTTTTTGATGATGATTGTGTAGAAGCCTTTGAAATAGTTAAGAAATCCTTAATATCTGCACCTATTGTCCAACCACCTGATTGGAACCTACCATTTGAAATTATGTGTGATGCTAGTGATTATGATGTTGGTGTTGTTCTAGGGCAAAGAGTAGGCGAGAAATGGAATGTTGTTCATTATTCTAGTAAGACCCTAGACACTGCTCAAAGAAATTATGCTACTACTGAAAAATATGTTTTAGTAGTTGTTGTTGCATATGATAAGTTTAGACATTATATTGTTGATTCTAAAGTAACTATTCACACTGATCATACTGCTATTAAATACCTTATGGAAAAGAAAGATGCTAAACCTAGACTCATTAGATGGGTACTATTGCTCTAAGAATTTGATTTGCATATCGTTGATAGGAAGGGAGCTGACAACCCTGTAGCAGATTACTTGTCTAGGATGGAAAATGTTCTTGATGACCCACTGCCTATTAATGATAATTTTCCTAATGAGCAACTTGCTGTTATAAACACTTCATGTAGTACTCCTTGGTATGCGGATTATGCTAGTTACATTGTTGGTAAATATATTATGCCTAGCTTCACGTACCAACAAAAGAAAGAATTCCTCTATGATTTACGACATTACTTTTGGGATGACGGACATCTTTAAAAAGAACGAGTAGATGGGTTATTAGAGGTTGTATGCCTCAGTATGAACACGAACAAATTCTAAGAAAGTGTCATTCTGAGGCCTATGGAGGACACCATGCCGGTGACAGAACTGCACACAAGGTACTACAATACGGTTTAGATTGGCCTACTCTTTGTAAAGATGCTCGTACATATGTAATTTTTTTGATGATTGCTAAAGAGTTGGTAATACTGGTAAACGTCAAGAAATTCCTATGAACTATTCACTTGCTATTGAACCATTTGGTATGTGGGGGTTTGACTTTATGGGACCTTTTCCTTCCTCTAATGGATACACTCATATTTTAGTTATCGTTGATTATGTTACTAAGCGGGTAGAAGCTATTCCAACTAGTAGCGTTGATCATAACCATTCTATTAAAATGCTTAAGGACATTATCTTTCCGAGGTTTTGGAGTCCCTAGATATTTAATGACTCATGGTGGTTCACATTTAATTCATGGCGCTTTCCATAAACTTTTAAATAATATGATTTCAACCATAGGATTGCATCACCTTGTCATCCTCAATCTAGTGATCGAGTTGAATTGACCAATCACGAAATAAAATTAATCTTGCAAAACACTATCAATAAATCCAGGAATAATTGGTCTAAGAAACTAGATGATGCTCTTTGGGCTTATAGAACTGCTTATATGAATCCCATGGGGATGTCTCCATATAAAATGGTCTATGGAAAAGCTTTTCATTTACCTCTTGAGTTAGAACATAAAGCTTATTGGGCAATTAAAGAACTTAATTATAATTTTAAACTTCCGATGAAAAGAGGTTATTTGATATTAGCTCACTAGATGAATGGATGACACAAACTTATGAAAATGCTAAGTTATTTAAAGAAAAGGTTAAAATATGGCATGACAAGAGAATTCAAAAACGAGAATTAAATGTAGCAGACCTAGTGCTGTTGTACAATTCTCTTTTTAGATTTTTTTTTGCAGGGAAACTCCTCTCCAAATGGGAATGACCATATGTTGTCAAGGAGGTCTATTGCTCCGGTGCTATAAAAAATAATAACTTCGAAGGCAAAAACTCAAGAGTGGTGAATGGGCAAAGAATAAAGCATTATATTTCATGTACACCCATTAACAAGGAAACTAATGTCATACAAGTCCTAAGACGGGAGGTGCACATAAAGGAAGTCTTCTGAAACACTCTAGAACCTGAAAAGGGGTAGGTCCATGGTACGGTAAGTAAACCGACTACAAAAATTCAGAAAAAATAATTTCTTATGGTTTTGCTATTTTAGAAAAAATATAAAAATAAAAAGAGTCCGGTGGACCCACGAGGGAGGCACAAGCCAATAGGGCACCCCCTAGGCCGTGCACTGATGGCCTGTGGGGTCTGTGTGCCTCCCGGACTCCAAATTCTTCCCAAGCACGTACTTGGACTGTAATGCCCGAGATGTAACCCTTGCTATTTGGGAACCTTTCCTATTTTGGAAACCATGTTGTGGATGTTAAGAGTAATAATTTTATGTGGCTTCATATTGTGTCTCCATCTTGCATCATGGCATTCATTTGCATTCATGGCATTCCATTGTGATGTTGTTGTTGCTTGATCCATTAAGAGTGCTAGTGTGGTTGTGTTGATGTTATGATGTTTTCAAACTATGTTGCTTTCAACCAAGGTATCAGAAACACCTTCTCCTTTAATAATTGAACTTATGAATTAACCTTGATTAAACCTGTTTTAAAAATGTTAGTTAAGTAGAGGAGATTAATTTGATTGAGGGGTAGCTCCCATTGTGGAATATCACTTGGATTATTGTAGTAATATTATAAATAGCATTATTAATTCCTGTTTTGGTGTATAATTTAATTACTCTAAAAATCTCGTTCTTATTTTTGTTAAATAGGGCATAATTCCCTTATGTCCTACGTATTTTTTTAATTTTTTTTCCAACCCCTATGTGGCAGTGTGCATTTAAGTTTGGGTGTTGGTTTTGTTAAAAAGGAAAACCCCCCGTGTTGTTTTTCTTTCCTGCCGGGCACTAGATAGAGAGTGGGCCATCTCCTTTTTTTCTTTCTCTTGCGCAGCCCACTCCCCTTTCCCTTCTTCCTCCTGACACCGTTGATTTCCCTCCTTTCCGTCAGTGGAGCAACAGAGAGAGGCAGCGTCGTCGAAGCCGTGAATACATGAAAGCCGAGGGCTATAAAGCCTCGGCGTGCATGGCCCCTCCTCCTAGGGTTCCTCCTTTCCTTCTCCTCCGCCACCAGCACCTTCTCCTCCCTCCTTATTCCCCTCCTCGGGTAAGGTTCAGAGAGGAACACCTTCGGGTTCAGAGAGGTTCAGAGAGTGCGCCTCATCTCGGTCGTCCCTCCCCTCGTCGTCGGTGCGTCCCCGTCAAGGCCAAGCGTGCAGGGAGGATGCTGTATCCTCTCTCGATCCATTCCCGGCGCTAGGAGGGTGGATCCCCCTCCTCTGTCGACCCCTCCTCGCCGTCATCGTCTCGAGCGGAGCAGAGTAGGTCGTCGCCGTCGACCTCGCTTCTTCCTCCTCTTCTCGGCAGCGGGAACTCCTCCGAGCACCCCTAGGTGAGCACCCCTTCCTTCCCCGCGCCAAAAGGCTCACCTTGTCGCCGCAATCGCGCCGCCGTCGTGTCCTGCTCTCGCCGGTTGCACAGCTGCGTCGCGCCGCCGTCTCAGGGTCCCTCCGCGTGGGGTTAGCCACGGGAATGGGTTCCCCAAACCTCCGGCGTCCTGCGCTGTAGTAGCCGTTCGTTGTAGATCGCCGGAGCGTCGTCGGGGAGCCTCCCCTGTTCCGTCCGCCGCTGGTTTGCAGTAGGAGCAGATGGGGATGCTCAAAAGAGCAACCCCCCCTCTCTGTTAAGAACCGTAAGCGTAGCAGAGTGGTAGGGGTGTGATTTTGCACCAGGGAGGAGGAGTTCGATCCCAGCATCTCCCCCTTTTTTATTTTATTTTCCTTTTTCTGATTTGTTTTGTTTTTTCTTTTAAATCCTGCCAGGGTGTTGTTTAGTATTTTAGTGATGCTTAGGAGATTTGTTCCATGCATGTGCATGTGTGTATATGTTTATGTGTGTATGTGTGCATGAGTTTGTGTGTGTAGGTTGGAGATGTGTGTATGTGTGTATGTGCTACACACACACACTTGTGCAAGTATGCACAAACACATGAGTGTGCATCTCCACATATAGTGGGTGTTTCATTTATGCGTGTGTGATCACATAAGTGCATGTGTGTGTATGAGAGTGTGATGTGTGCACATGTTAGTGTGTGTGTGCATGGGGGTGCACATACACATGTGCAAGAGGCCCTAGCCCTCAAGTTGCACTTATTCATGTAATGTAGGTGTGAGTGTGTGCACTAGAGTGTGTGTGAGCACATGTAGGTGTGGGTGTGATATCATGTAGGTGTATGTTTGTGCATGGGTGCATATGCACTTGTGCATGAGGGTCTAACCCCTCATGCTTGCCACTATGAAGTGGTGTTGTGGGGTATAGAGCTAGTGTGTGTGCATGTGTACGGGTAGATGTGGCATGTGTGATACTTTTACATGTGATGTCTTTCATATTTAGCATATTGAAATCTAGGTGATAGTTCCTTCGGGTTCAGAGATGTTCAGAGAGAGCGTCTCGTCGCCGTCGTCCCTCCCCTCGTCGCCGGTGCGTCCCCATCAAGGCCAAGCGTGCAGGGAGGATGCTGGATCCTCCCTCGATCCATTCCCAACGCTAGGAGGGTGGATCCCCTCCTCTGTCGACCCCTCCTTGCCGTCATCGTCTCGGGCGGAGCAGAGCAGGTCGTCGCCGTCGACCTCGCCTCTTCCTCCTCTTCTCGGCAGCGGGAACTCCTCCGAGCACCCCTAGGTGAGCACCCCTTCCTTCCCCGCGCCAAAAGGCCCACCTTGTTGCCGGAATCGCGCCGCCGTTGTGTCCTGCTCTCGCCGGTTGCACAGCTGCGTCGCGCCGCCGTCTCAGGGTCCCTCCGCGTGGGGTTAGCCACGGGAATAGGTTCCCCAAACCTCCCGCGTCCTGCACCGTAGTAGCCGTTCGTTGTAGATCACCGGAGCGTCGCCGGGGAGCCTCCCCTATTCCGTCCGCCGTTGGTTTGCAGTAGGAGCAGATGGGGATGCTCAAAAGAGCAACTCCCCCCTCTCTGTTAAGAATCGTAAGCGTAGCAGAGTGGTAGGGGTGTGATTTTGCACCAGGGAGGTCCTGGGTTCGATCCCAGCATCTCCCCCTTTTTTATTTTATTTTCCTTGTGCTTATTTGTTTTGTTTTTTGCTTTTAAATCCTGCCAGGGTGTTGTTTAGTATTTTAGTGATGCTTAGGAGATTTGTTCCATGCATGTGCATGTGTGTATGTGTTTATGTGTGTATGTGTGCATGAGTTTGTGTGTGTAGGTTGGCGATGTGTATATGTGTGTATGTGCTACACACACAAACTTGTGCAAGTATGCACAAACACATGAGTGTGCATCTCCACATATAGTGGGTGTTTCATTTATGCGTGTGTGATCACTTAAGTGCATGTGTGTGTGCATGAGAGTGTGATGTGTGCACATGTGAGTGTGTGTGTGCATGGGGGTGCACATACACATGTGCAAGAGGCCCTAGCCCTCAAGTTGTACTTATTCATGTAATGTAGGTGTGACTGTGTGCACTACAGTGTGTGTGAGCACATGTATGTGTGGGTGTGATATCATGTAGGTGTATGTTTGTGCATGGGTGCATATGCACTTGTGCATGAGGGTCTAACCCCTCATGCTTGCCACTATGAAGTGGTGTTGTGGCGTATAGAGCTAGTGTGTGTGCATGTGTAGGGGTAGATGTGCCATGTGTGCTAGTTTTACATGTGATGTCTTCATATTTAGCATATTGAAATCTAGGTGATAGTTCCTTCGGGTTCATAGAGGTTCAGAGAGAGCGCCTCGTCGCCGTCGTCCCTCCCCTCGTCGCCGGTGCGTCCCCGTCAAGGCCAAGCGTGCAGGGAGGATGCTGGATCCTCCCTCGATCCATTCCTGGCGCTAGGAGGGTGGATCCCCTCCTCTGTCGACCCCTCCTCGCCTTCATCGTCTCGGGCGGAGCAGAGTAGGTCGTCGCCGTCGACCTCGCCTCTTCCTCCTCTTCTCGGCAGCGGGAACTCCTCCGAGCACCCCTAGCTGAGCACCCCTTCCTTCCCCGCGCCAAAAGGCTCACCTTGTCGCCGGAATCACGCCGCCGTCGTGTCCTGCTCTCGCCGGTTGCACAGCTGCGTCGCGCTGCCGTCTCAGGGTCCCTCCGCGTGGGGTTAGCCACGGGAATGGGTTCCCCAAACCTTCCGCGTCCTGCGCCGTAGTAGCCGTTCGTTGTAGATCGCCGGAGCATCGCCGGGGAGCCTCCCCTATTCCGTCCGCCGCTGGTTTGCAGTAGGAGCAGATGGGGATGCTCAAAAGAGCAACTCCCCCTTCTCTGTTAAGAACCGTAAGCGTAGCAGAGTGGTAGGGTTGTGATTTTGCACCAGGGAGGTCCTGGTTTCGATCCCAGCATCTCCCCCTTTTTTATTTTATTTTCCTTTTGCTGATTTGTTTTGTTTTTGCTTTTAAATCCTGCGAGGGTGTTGTTTAGTATTTTAGTGATGCTTAGGAGATTTGTTCCATGCATGTGCATGTGTGTATGTGCTTATGTGTGTATGTGTGCATGAGTTTGTGTGTGTAGGTTGGAGATGTGTGTATGTGTGTATGTGCTACACACACACACACTTGTGCAAGTATGCACAAACACATGAGTGTGCATCTCCACATATAGTGGGTGTTTCATTTATGCGTGTGTGATCACATAAGTGCATGTGTGTGTGCATGAGAGTGTGATGTGTGCACATGTGAGTGTGTGTGTGCATGGGGGTGCACAGGCACATGTGCAAGATGCCCTAGCCCTCAAGTTGCACTTATTCATGTAATGTAGGTGTGAGTGTATGCACTAGAGTGTGTGTGAGCACATGTACGTGTGGGTGTGATATCATGTAGGTGTATGTTTGTGCATGGTGCATATGCACTTGTGCATGAGGGTCTAACCCCTCATGCTTGCCACTATGAAGTGGTGTTGTGGGGTATAGAGCTAGTGTGTGTGCATGTGTAGGGGTAGATGTGCCTTGTGTGCTAGTTTTACATGTGATGTCTTTCATATTTAGCATATTAAAATCTAGGTGATTGTTTTCGAGCTAGCTTTGTGCCTTGATGTTACATGCAAGTAACCATGTATTACACATGCTTTTGGGGTAGAATCATCCCAGGAATCCATTGGTGCAATCAGATTTCACTTTAGAGCAACTTGATAAAAGTGTTTGTCATGATGCCATGTTTAGTGTTTTGTATTAGGTGGTGCCTTGACCCTTTGAGAATGAATCATTGATGTAGTCGTAGTGGGTGAACCCCTCTACAGCATGGGGTCTTTGTTTTGTTCTTAGGAATTAGTATGCACCTATTGTGCCTTGTCAAAGTTGACACCTGCCTGAAACTGATAGATTTGTGAAACCTTGTGATTTTCACTAAGTCTCGGAATCTAATGTTATTTTCTTCCCCTGTTGGTGTATGATGAATTAGCTCCTGTTTTGGGAATCAGCCCATGCAACAAACTAAACTTTGTGAGATTTTGTGTTTGTTTAGCTCCCTCTTAAATTTCATTCTTATTAAATTCCTGTAGATATCATTTTGGAGGCTTCCAAAATGCTTCAGAGCATAAGCAGCTGGTGAAAATCTGTAATTTTCACTAAGTCCCAGAATCTGTGATTTTTTGTCCAAGTTTGTGTCCATAGATCTGCTCATGGGTGATTCCTTTGTATTAACTTCTTGTTCAGGGTTGTAGAGCTTTTGGATGGATCTTGCCTCATATCTTGCTTGCTTCATTTAGATGGCTGTAGCTACTTTAAATGTTGTAGACAAACTGCTATGATGCTGTTGAAAACAGATTGCATGCTTTTTTGTTGATTTGAAGCTTGTGTGAGCATTGTTGATGGTGTGGTGTGTTCCCATGCACCACCCCACTTATATTTTGTTGCTTGGTCATGTGGCAGCCTGGTAACACCAGGGGAGTGCCATTGGAGTGAGTTTGTGGCTGATTTGAACCGTAGGTCTCCATATCTTGTTTTGTAGTTTCCGGTTGATCCGTAACTCCGTTCTTTATATGTTTTTGCATCGTTTTATAGTGATGCACATGTCCATGCCATCTTCATGCATGTCAAGATAACTTAATATGAGGTTATGTACAGAAATCAATAAACTCAACTAATGCATATGAAAGTGACTAGAATAGTGATGCATGCTTCCTTCTTCACACATGCATCATATTGCTTGTTGCATTATGTTGTGTTGGTGTTCATTGGCTGTTATCTTATCTTGGGTAGCATCGGGATCCGAGAGCGAGTACATGCATTCTAGAGAGTACGTGTAGGAAGATCAAGAGCAGTTCCAAGCTGAAGACATCACATGCAAGATGACCGTGATCTTGATACCGTATCTAGCTTTTTTATGCTTAGAATCACGTTTCCTTCAATACATGCTCGCTGCCTACCACTTGATATAAAAGCCACATGTCTTTGCCATGAACTCCAAACACCTCCCTCTCCTAGCAAATGTTGTTTGGCTAAGTAGGCTTGCTAAACCTCTAATGAATAGCTTTGCTTGTTGCAGGTGCGAGCTGTCTCATGTGATAACATGAGTATTTTGATATCATTATGTTTAAACTGTTATTTAATTAATGCACCTATATACTTGGTAAATGACAAAAGGCCTAGCCTTTTGCCGGGTGAGTTGTTCCGTTGTTGCCGCCTTAGTTTCGGTTACCGGTGTTTGATCCCATAGCTGATGGCTCCTAACACGTTCGGCGTTGTTATGGGGACCCCCTTGATAAATCGTGTAGTGTTAAGGCTTGTTTGGCAGGACCCAACATTGGTTTTAATCTGCTAATCACCTAGTAATAATTTGCATAGGGAATAGCTACCCCGAGGATTTAATCAACAACCCGGGCCAGTGCTCCTCATGACTGTTGGTCCACCCACCTAGCAGTCGGCGATGCCACCTCAGAGCAACCTGAGGCATTTTGTCATTGTCCACTTGTGCACATCGCCATCATTCAGATTTCTTAGTATGTCAGGATGGAGGATGTTCGTAATTGCTTCAATACTAGTTGGGACGAGAGGAGTCCGGATTCACCAGTACTGGTGCAGAGAGTTCCGGATGTATCGCCACACTTTGTATCGTTGTGATTACGAGGGTCTGTAGTAGATGAAGGTCCGAGATTCTGGTTGTGTGTTGACGGATGTGATACATAGGACGTGTTAGTATAGGAGTTCTGTGACATATTACTGATGACCCACAAGTATAGGCGATCTATCATAGTCCTTTCGATAACTAAGAGTGTCGAACCCAACGAGGAGCAGAAGGATCTGATAAGTAGTTTTCAGCAATGTAATATCTGCAAGCACTGAAATTATCTATAACAAGTAGTTGTGTGGTGTGATGATTCGTAGAAAGTAGCAAGTAACAAAAGTAACAACGGTGCAGCAAAGTGGCCCAATCCCTTTTGTAGCAAGGGACAAGCCTGGACAAAGTCTTATAGGAGGTAAAACGCTCCCGAGGACACATGGGAATTTCTGTCACGCTAGTTTTCATCATGTTCATATGATTCGCATTCACTATTTTGATAGTTTGATATGTGGGTGGACCGTCGCTTGGGTACTGCCCTTACTTGGACAAGCATCCCACTTATGATTAACCCCTCTCGCAAGCATCCACAACTACGAGAGAAGAATTAAGACAAAGTCTAACCATAGAATTAAACTAGTGGATCCAAATCAGCCCCTTACGAAGCAACGCATAAACTAGGGTTTAAGCTTCTGTCACTCTAGCAACCCATCATCTACTTATTACTTCCCAATGCCTTCCTCTAGGCCCAAATAATGGTGAAGTGTTATGTAGTCGACATTCAAATAACACCACTCGAGGAAAAACAACATACAACACATCAAATTATCGAATGAACACCAAATTCACATGACTACTTATAGCAAGACTTATCCCATGTCCTCAGGAACAAAAGCAACTACTCACAAAGCAAAATCATATTCATGACCAGAGAGGTAATGAGTAGCATCAAAGATCTGAACATATAATCTTCCACCAAGTAATCCAACTAGCATCAACTACAAAGAGTAATTAACACTACTAGCAACCTTACAAGTACAAATCGGAGTCGCGAGACGGAGATTGGTTACAAGAGATGAACTAGGGTTTGGAGATGAGATGGTGCTGATGAAGATGTTGATGGTGATGAGTCCCCTCCGATGAGAGGAGTGTTGGTGATGACGATGGCGACGATTTCCCCCTCCAGGAGGGAAGTTTCCCTGGCAGGATCGTCTTGCCGGAGCTCTAGATTGGTTCTGCTCAATTTCCGCCTCGTGGCGGCGGAGAATCCTCCGAAAAGCCTCCTCCTGATTTTTTCTGGAACGAAACCCTTCTTGTAGCAAAATAGGGGGGCTAGAGGGCTAAGTGGGAGCCCACAAGCCCCCTAGGCGCGGCCAGGGGGAGGCTGCGCCTAGCAGGCTTGTGGCCTCCTGCAGGCTCCCCTTTGGTACTTGTTCGGCCCAGTATTTTTTATAAATCCCCAAAAAATTCCTCATTGATCTTCACGGCTTCTGGAGTTGCGCAGAATAGGTATCTCAAACGTGCTCCTTTTTCAGGGCAGAATTCTAGCTGCCGGCATTCCCCCTCTTAATGTAAACCTTGCAAAATAAGAGAGAAAAGACATAAGTATTGTAACGTGAAGTATAATAACAGCCCATAAAGCGAGAAATATCAACATGAAAGCATGATATAAAATGGACGTATCAACTCCCCCAAGCTTAGACCTCACTTGTCCTCAAGCGAAAGCCGAGATCAATAAACATGCCCACATGTTTAGAGAGAGAGAGAGGTGTCGACAAAACAAGATACGGATATGCAGGCATCATGATCATTGTCAGAACAAGAATACCATCATATCATCTCTTATGCTAAAGTGACAATTCCTTCACAAAGTAAAGCATGGATCAAGAACCTTACCGAGAATTAACAACCGATAGCCTTTAGTCATTGAAGCAATTGCAATTTATCACAACATCGAAAAGAGTCAAATAAGAGCTTGTAAAGCAAATCCACATACTCAATCATCCTTTTGTTTTCTACAATTGCTACAACTCACGTGGTACTCATGAGATCAAAGTTTCAGTCGGACACAGAGAAAGATAGGGGCTTATAGTTTCGCCTCCCAACCATTTACCTCAAGGGTAATGTCAACAATAATAATTCATGAACACTTAGTTCCAAGTTGACATATGAATGTAGATCTTTCCCGAGCATATGACGTTAGCCCAGATAAAGGCGAAATAAGGAATTGGTGTAGACCACCATGACTCTTTCAAGGGCAAAAAGTAAAGATACAAGATAGACCCTTTGCAGAGGGAAGCAGAGGTTGTCATGTGCTTTTGAGGTTTGGATGTGTGTCCTCTTAGTGCGGAGGAACGTCACTTTATATTGCCTCCTGTCATAAAGAACTTTATTATGCAGTACATCGCTTTTATCTCTTCCTCATCACAGGTTCATACAAAGCTTAATTTCCACACACTAATAGATCATACATAATTAGGGAGCAATTTTTATTGTTTCCACCGATGACAACTTTCTTGAGGGATCTTATTCAATCCATAGGTAGGTATGGTGGACTCTCATGGCAAAACTGGGTCGAAGGTTTATGAATGCACAAGTAGTATCTCTACTTGGTGCGGGAGTTTTGGCTAATATGAGGTGGAAGCAATCGTCACATGCTAAGGGATCTCTAGTCATATAACATTGTTCGGAACCAAGAAAACACAATTCATTATGTTGTCTTCCTTGTGCAACGTCTACTTCTAAGCATGCAATAGTGTAGTGAGTGTTCACAATCATAGATGGTGTCCAAGATGATATATTTATATGTGAACCTCTCCGTCTTTATCACTTCCTATTAATTGCAACAATGACTAAGGTCTACGTTTGTCTACCGTCAACAAGTTTCAATCATCATTCTTTTTATATGTGAAGCCATCACTTCCCATAAGATCATTGCATGATCTTTTCATGCTTTTGTTCTTTTCTCATTCTTTTGATCATGGCATGAGGCAAGGCCCTTAACTAAGACACTCTTTATTATATGGCTCACGAGCTCGAATACATCAGGGGTGACACAAAGCGAAACTCAAGCCTAAAACACAAAGACCTTTATTCTACTAGAGAAAGATAAAACCAAAAAGGAACGAACTAAGAAAAGGTAAAGGCAAAAGATGTGATGGTGATACGATACCGGGGCAACTCCCCTAAGCTTGGCACAAGCCAAGGGGATTGCCCATACCCATGCTCAGTTGTCTTCCTTTGGAGGTGATGGTGGTGGAGTTGTTGCAACATGGGTTTGATCCTCCTTCTTCCAAGGCATATGTGCTCCATCATGGAAAGATGACCGAGTCTCCGGAATCCTCAAATCTGCAGCCAACCGTATTGATTTAAATCTATACTCATACTCACAGTTTTGGTTCTGCAGGTCATAGATCTGGGCTTGGAGGTGATCAATTCTTTCATAGAGCCTGGAGAGGTGCTTCCCGATGTCATTGGCATCGATCTTGTGCTTGTTGGTGAACTCTGTGATCATCATGTGGTTGGCGTTGAGTCCACGCTCCACCATCCCTTGGCACTTGAAGACTTGTTGGTCCATTGCTTCGAGGCTCACCTCCACGCTTCCGGTCTTCCTGGGCCCCCAACATCACGGATATGCAGCATCCCCTCACGCATCTCAATATATTGAGGGTGTTGCAGCACTCCCACGAGGTAGGGATTGATGACCTTCTCGAAGATCTTGTCCTTCGGAGTTTTTGGTGACGCCATAGCGATCTAGATCTGCAGCAGAAACATGCTTGAAACGAAAACAGAGGAAATTTGCGTGATACGAGGGTCATACCTTACGGGAGAATATATAATGATTTTTTTCGACCAGAAGGAGTACTCTGCAAGAAAACAGAGTCCCGGAGGCACACGAGGTGGCCACAAGCCCCCCAGGCGCGACCAGGGGGTGGCCCGCGCCTGGCAGGCTTGTCGCCTCCTCGTGCACTTTCCGGACTACTTCAAAATTTTCTATTTTTTCAAAAATTCCAAAACAGAGAAAAATTCCTACTGGAAAAGTTTTGGAGTCTGTTTACCTACCGAATCACATACCTCTTCGTTTTCAGAGTATGAAACAGGCTGATAAATATCCCTTAGGTACTCCTCCAGAGTTATGGTACTGCTAATATTGCTTTCAACATTTATGGGAGTACCTGAGATATAATGCTTGATTCTCTGCCCATTTACCACTCTCGGACAATTACCTTCCATCTTGTTGATCTTGATAGCACCGGAACGATATACTTCCTCAACAATATAAGGACCTTCCCATTTAGAGAGAAGCTTGCGTGCAAAAAATCTTAAATGAGAATTATATAGCAAGACATAATTACCTACATTGAACTCACGCTTTAGTATCCTTTTATCATGCCATCTCTTAACCTTTTCTTTGAACAACTTGGCATTCTCACATGACTGAGTTCTCCATTCATCAAGCGAGCTAATATCAAATAACCTCTTCTCACCAGCAAGTTTGAAATCAAAGTTGAGCTCTTTGATTTCCCAATAAGCCTTATGATCTAGCTCAAGAGGTAAGTGACATGCTTTATCGTAAACCATTTTGTATGGGACATGCCCATGGGATTCTTATAGGTAGTTCTATAAGCCCACATTGCATCATCGAGCTTCTTAGACCAATTCTTTCTAGACCTATTGACAGTCTTTTGCAGAATTAGTTTAATCTCTCTATTGCTTAGCTCTACTTGACCAGTGGACAGAGGGTGATAGGGAGATGCAATTCTATGAGTGACATCGTACTTAGCAAGCGTTTTACGGAAAGCACCATGAATGAAATGTGAACCACCGTCGGTCATAAGATATCTAGGGACTCCAAATCTAGGGAAAATAACTTCTTTAAGCATCCTCATAGAGGTGTTGTGATCAGCACTACTAGTTGGGATAGCTTCTACCCACTTAGTGACGTAATCGACAACAACTAGGATATGAGTATACCCGTTGGATTTTGGAAAAGGTCCCATATAATCAAAGCCCCAAACATCAAATGGTTCAATGACAAGTGAATAGTTCATAGGCATTTCCTGGCGTTTACTGATATTACCTATTCTTTGACATTCATCACAAGACAGGACAAACTTACGGGCATCCTTGAAGAGAGTGGGCCAATAGAAGCCTGATTGTAATACCTTGTGTGTAGTTCTATCTCCCGCACGGTATCCTCCGTAGGCCTCGGAGTGACACTTCTGTAGGATCTGTCCCTGCTCATGTTCAGGTACACAACGTCTAGTAACACCATCTACTCCTTCCTTATAAAGGTGAGGATCATCCCAGAAGTAATGTCTTAAATCAAAGAAGAATTTCTTCTTTTGCTGGTATGTGAAACTAGGTGGTATATATTTGGCAACTATATAATTTGCATAATCAGCATACCACGGTGCACTACGTGAAGTATTGATGACATTCAGTTGCTCATCAGGAAAGCTATCATCAATAGGTTGTGGGTCATCAAGAACATTCTCCAACCTAGACAAGTTATCTGCTACTGGGTTATCAGCACCCTTTTTGTCGACAACATGCAAATCAAATTCTTGTAGCAAGAGAACCCATCTGATAAGTCTAGGTTTAGCGTCTTTCTTCTCCATGAGGTACTTAATAGCAGCGTGATCAGTGTGAATAGTGACTTTGGAATCAACTATGTAAGATCAGAACTTTTCACATGCAAACACGACTCCTAAAAATTCCTTTTCCGTAGTAGCATAGTTTCTTTGGGCACTGTCTAGAGTTTTACTAGCATAGTGAATAACATTCAACTTCATATCAACTCTTTGCCCTAGGACAGCACCAACAACATAGTCACTAGCATCACACATGATTTCAAAAGGTAAGTTCCAATCAGGTGGTTGAACAATAGGTGTAGTTATCAAGGACTTCTTAAGTATCTCGAAGGCTTCCTCACAATCATCGTCAAAGACAAAAGGAATATCCTTTTGCAAGAGATTGGTAAGAGGCCTAGAAATCTTAGAGAAGTCTTTAATGAACCTTCTATAGAAACCAACATGACCAAGGAAAATTCTTATACCTTTGATATCTGTGGGGCATGGTATTTTCTCAATTGCATCAACCTTAGCCTTATCGACCTCAATACCTCTTTCAGAAATTTTATGTCCTAAGACGATGCCTTCATTAACCATAAAGTGGCACTTCTCCCAATTCAAGACAAGATTGGTGTCTTCACATCTCTCCAAGACTCGATCAAGGTTGCTGAGCCAATCATCAAAAGAAGTCCCGTAAACGGAGAAGTCATCCATGAAACCTCAACAATCTTTTCACAAAAGTCAGAGAATATAGCCATCATACATCATAGAAAGGTGGCACGTGCATTACATAAGACAAAAGGCATACGTCTGTAAGCAAAGGTACCGAAAGGGCAGGTGAAAGTGGTTTTCTCCTGATCAGATTGTGCAACTGGTATTTGGGAGAAACCAGAATAACCGTCTAGAAAGCAAAAGTGTGTGTGTTTAGACAGTCTTTCTAGCATTTGGTCGATAAAAGGCAAAGGGTAATGATATTTCCTAGTGGCTTTATTCAATTTCCTAAAATCAATCACCATCCTATAGCCAGTAATAATCCTAAGTGGGATCAATTCATCCTTATCATTAGGGACAATTGTAATACCTCCCTTCTTAGGGATGCAATGCACCCGACTTACCCAATCGCTATAAGCAACAGGATAAATAATACATGCTTCGAGGAGCTTTAGTATTTCTTTTCTTACTACCTCTTTCATCCTAGGATTTAATCTCTGTTGATGATCGTTTGGAATCAGGATTAGTTTTAATCTTGTGCTAGCATAGAGTGGGACTAATGCCCTTAAGATCATCAAGAGTATATCCAATAGCAGCACGGTGCTTCCTCAGAGTCTTTAGTAATTGATGACCCACAAGTATAGGGGATCAATCATAGTCTTTTCGATAAGAGTGTCGAAACCAACGAGGAGCAGAAGGCTCTGATAGATGGATTTCAGCAAGGTAATAACTGCAAGCACTGGAAGTAGCGCTAACAAGTGATTGTGTAGCGAGGTGAAACTTAGCAAGAAAAGAGTAACAAGTAACAAGTAGTAGCAACGGTGCAGGAAGTGGCCCAGTCCCTTTTGTAGCAAGGGACAAGCCTGAACGAAGTCTTATAGGAGGAAAAACGCTCCCGAGGACACACGGGAATTTCTGTCATGCTAGTTTCATCATGTTCATATAATTCGCGTTCGTTACTTTGATAGTTTGATATGTGGGTGGACCGGCGCTTGGGTACTGCCCTTACTTGGACAAGCATCCCACTTATGATTAAATTCTCTCGCAAGCATCCACAACTACAAAGGAAGAATTAAGACAAAGTCTAACCATAGCATTAAACTAGTGGATCCAAATCAGCCCCTCACGAAGCAACGCATAAACTAGGGTTTAAGCTTCTGTCACTCCAGCAACCCATCATCTACTTACTACTCCCCAATGCATTCCTCTAGGCCCAAATATGGTGAAGTGTTATGTAGTCGACGTTCACATGACACCACTAGAAGAAAAACAACATACATCATATCAAAATACCGAACGAATATCAAATTCACATGACTATTATCAGCATGAGTTATCCCATGTCCTCAGGAACAAAAGTAACTACTCACAAGACATAATCATAATCATGACCAGAGGTGTAATGAATAGCATCAAGGATCTGAACATAAACTCTTCCACCAAATAATCCAACAAGCATCAATTACAAAGAGTAATCAACACTACTAGCAACCTTACATGTACCAATCGGAGTTGTGAGACGAAGATTGGTTACAAGAGATGAACTAGGGACTGGAGAGGAGATGGTGCTGATGAAGATGTTGATGAAGATGCCTCCCCTCAGACGAGAGGAGTGTTGGTGATGACAATGGCGACGATTTCCCCCTCCGAGAGGGAAATTAACCCGGCGGGATCGTCCTGCCGGAGCTCTAGATTGGATCTGCTCAAGTTCCGCCCCGTGGCGGTGGCGAAACCACGAAAAAGCTCCCGTATGATTTTTTCCAGGTCAGGACACATCATATAGCAAAAGAGGGGGGCTAGTGGGCCTTCAGGCAGCCCACAATCTTGCCCACCGCCACCAGGGGGGTGGTGGCGGAGTGGGGGCTTGTGGGGCCCTGGTGGCCCCCCTCCGGTAGTTCTTTCACCCAATATTTTTAATATATTCCAGAAAAAATCCACGTAAATTTTCAGGGCATTTGGAGATGTGTAGAATAGTGGACTAGGATTTGCTCCTTTTCCTGTCCAGAATTCTAGCTGCCTGAATTCTCCCTCTTAAAAAAATCCTTGCAAAATAAGAGAGAAAAGGCATAAATATGGTACCACAAGTAATATAACAGCCCAAAAAGCAATAAATATCAACATGAAAGCATGATGCAAAATGGACGTATCAACTCCCCCAAGCTTAGACCTCGCTTGTCCTCAAGCGAAAACCAAGTTCCATAAACATGCCCACATGTTTGGGGACGAAGGTGTTGATAAAACATAATACGGACATGAGGGCATCATGATCACACATAGAACAACAATATATCATAAAGATTCTTATGGGAAAGTAACAATTCCTTCACAAAGCAAAACATGAAGCAAAAACCTTACCGAGAAGTAACCAACAATAGTCCATGGTCATTGAAGCAATTGCTATTTATCACAACATCAGAAAGAGTCAAATAAGAGCTTGTAAGGCAAACCCACATACTCAATCATCTCTTTTGTTTTCCACAATTGTTACAACTCACGTGGTACTCATGGTATCAAAGTTTCAGCTGGACACAGAGGAAGATAGGGGCTTATAGTTTTGCCTCCGAATGGTTTACCTCAAGGGTAAAGTAAACAATAATAAAGCATGAGTACTCAACTCCAAGTTGATATATGAATATAGATCTTTCCCAAGCATGTGACGGTAGCCAAGACAAAGGCAAAAGGGGAATTGGTGATGATCACCATGACTCTTACAAGGGTAAAAAGTAAAGGTACAAGATAGGCCCTTCGCAGAGGGAAGCAGAGGTTGTCATGCGCTTTTGAGGTTTGAATGCATGTCCTCTTAGTGCGGAGGAACTTTATATTGCCTCCTGTGATAAAGAACTTTATTATGCAGTCTGTCGCTTTTATGTCTTCCTCGTCACAGGTTCGTACAAAGCTTATTTTCCACACACTAATAGATCATATATATTAGAGAGCAATTTTTATTGTTTGCACCGATGACAACTTACTTGATGGATCTTATTCAATCCATAGGTAGGTATGGTGGACTCTCATGGCAAAACTGGTTTGAGGGTTTATGGATGCACAAGTAGTATCTCTACTTGGTGCGGGAGTTTTGGCTAATATGAGGTGGAAGCAATCGTCACATGCTAAGGGATCTCTAATCATATAACATTGTTTGGAACCAAGCAAACACAATTCATTATGTCGTCTTCCTTGTCCAACATCTACTCCTAGGCATGTAATAGTTTGGTGAGTGCTCACAATTGTAAAAAGTTTCTAAGATGATATATTTATATGTGAACCTCTCTTTCCTTATTACTTCTTATTAATTGCAACAATGACTAAGGTCTATGTTGATTTATTCTCAACAAGTTTCAATCATCATACTTGTCATAAGTGAAGTTATCACTTTCCATAAGATCGTCTCATGATCTTTCATGCTATCATTGTTTTCATACTTTTGATCATGGCACAAAGCAAAGCCCTTGACTAAGACACTCTTTATTATATAGCTCGTAAGCTCGAATACATCGGGAGAGAGACAAAAGCAAAAGACTCAAACTAAAAACTAAAGAATTATTCCTAAATAAAAACTGAAAAGGAAAGAACTAAAATAAAGGTAAAAGCAAAAGATATAAAGGTGATACGATACCAGGGCAACTCCCCCAAGCTTGGCAGAAGCCAAGGGGATTGCCCATACCAATGCTTAGTTGCCTTCCTTTGGTGGTGATGGTGGTGTTGTTGTCGGAGTTTTCTTGAGCTTGTCTAATTTCCGCTTGAGCAAAAAGTTCTGCTCCCTTAGATCGTCATTTTCCTCCTCAAGTTTCAAAACTCTATGGCAAAGCTCCTGCTTACTCTCCTGCAAGAAACGAGAAGGGATAAACAAGGTCTTAGGCTTCTTCCTATGGTCAGGGAGGCTTGACTTCTTGAACTCCACATGGGTGTTTGTAGGTTGAGGTAGAGGATTCTCCTCTTCATCAGAACTCATTTGCTCCTTCCCTTTGGGCTCATAGTCCTCTTCCTCATCAGTGGTCCAGCCATATGGTTCTAGTGCCCCATTAATCCTAGAGTTAGAACGATCATCGGCCACATAGATCTCTTCTTTTGAATCTTGAGAAGACATCTTGACCTAAATCTGCGGCAGACAACAAGCTCGAAACAAAAACAGAGAAAAACTGCGAGATACGGAGATCAAAACCTTCGGGCGACTATATATTGATTTTTCTAGGCCAGAAGGAGTCCTCCGCAAGAAAACAGAGTCCAGGAGGCACACGAGGTGCCCACAAGCTTGTCCACCGCCACCAGGGGGGTAGGGGGCGGTGTGGGCCCTTGTGGCTTCCTCGTTTGCTCTCCGGACTACTTTTTATTTTTCTAATTTTCCAAAAATCCCAAAACTGAGGAAATTTCCTATTGGAAAAGCATCGGAGTCCAATTTCTTGCTGAAACAGATACATCTTTGTTTTCAAGGTCTGAAACAGGCTGATAAACATCCCTTATATACTCCTCTGGAGTTATGACATTGATGATATTGGTCTCAACATTTATGGGAGTACTAGAGATGTAATGCTTGATTCTTTGCCCATTTACCACTCTAGGAAAATTTCCTTCCGTGTTATTGATTTTGATAGCACCGGAACGATATACTTCCTCGACAACATAGGGACCTTCCCATTTAGAGAGAAGCTTGCCTGCAAAGAATCTCAAACGAGAATTGTATAGCAAGACATAATCACCTACATTGAACTCTCGTTTCTGTATCCGTTTGTCATTCCATATCTTAACCTTTTCCTTGAACAACCTGGCATTCTCATACGCCTGGGCTCTCCATTCATCCAACGAGCTGATATCAAACAACCGCTTCTCACCGGCAAGTTGGAAATCAAAGTTGAGCTCTTTGATTGCCCAATAAGCTTTGTGTTCCAGCTCAAGAGGTAAATGACAGGCCTTACCGTAAACCCTTTTATACGGTGACATGCCTATGGGATTCTTATAAGAAGTCCTATAAGCCCATAGTGCATCGTCAAGTTTGCTAGACCAGTTCTTTCGAGATCTATTGACGGTCTTTTGTAGGATCAACTTGATCTCCCTATTACTTAACTCCACTTGACAACTAGACTGAGGATGATAAGGAGGTGCAACTCTATGGTTGACATCATACTTAGCTAGCATCTTGCGGAAAACACCATGAATGAAGTGTGAACCGCCATCAGTCATCAAGTATCTAGGGACTCAAAATCTTGGGAATATAACTTCTTTAAGCATCTTAATAGAGGTGTGGTGATTAGCATTTTTAGTGGGGATAGCTTCTACCCACTTAGTAACGTAATCCACAGCAACTAAGATGTGAGTGTATCGATTGGAACTCGGGAAGGGTCCCATATAATCAAAGCCCCAGACATCAAATGGTTCAATGACAAGTGATTAGTTCATAGGCATCTCTTGATGCTTACTGATGTTCCCTATCCTTTGGAATTTGTCACAAGACAAGACAAACTTACGGGCATCCTTGAAGAGAGTGGGCCAATGGAAACCTGATTGCAATACCTTATGGGCAGTTCTATCTCCAACATGGTGTCCTCCGTAGGCTTCGGAATGACACTTCTGTAGGATCTGTCCCTATTCATGTTCAGGAACACAACGTCTAATAACACCATCTACTCCTTCCTTATAAAGGTGAGGATCATCCCAAAAGTAGTGTCTCAAATCAAAGAAGAATTTCTTCTTTTGTTGATAGGTGAAACTGGGTGGTATGTATTTGGCTACGATATAGTTTGCATAATCGGCATACCACGGTGCACTAAGTGAAGTGCGGATGACATTTAATTTCTCATCAGGAAAGGTGTCATCAATAGGTAGTGGGTCATCAAGGACATTCTCTAGCTTGGACAAGTTATCTGCTACAGGGTTATCAACACCCTTTAGTCAACGACGTGCAAATCAAATTCCTATAGCAGGAGAACCCATCTGATCAGGCGAGTCTTAGCGTCCTTCTTCTGCATAAGGTACTTAATAGCAGCATGATCAGAATGAATAGTGACTTTGGAGTCAACTATGTAAGATCTGATTTTTCACATGCAAACACGACTGCTAAAAATTCCTTCTCCGTAGTGGCATAGTTTCTTTGGGCACTGTCTAGAGTTTTACTAGCGTAGTGAATGACATTCAACTTCTTGTCAACTCTTTGTCCTAGAACAACACCAAGAGCATAATCACTAGCGTCATACATGATTTCAAAGGGCAAGTTCCAGTCAGGTGGTTGAACAATAGGTGCGGTTATCAAAGCCTTCTTAAGTATTTCGAAAGCTTCCTCACAATCCTCATCAAAAAAAAAGGAACATCCTTCTGCAAGAGGTTGGTAAGAGGCCTAGAAATCTTAGAGAAGTCTTTAATGAACCTTCTATAGAAACCAGCATGACCAAGGAAACTTCGTATACCTCTTATATCTGTGGGGCAAGGCATTTTCTCAATTGCATCAACCTTATCCTAATCAACTTCAATGCCACTCTCAGAAATTTTGTGTCCTAAGACGATACCTTAATTAACCATAAAGTGGCACTTCTCCCAATTCAAGACGAGGTTGGTTTCTTCGCATCTCTGTAAGACTCGATCAAGGTTGCTGAGGCAATCATCAAAGGAAGACCCGTAAATGGATAAGTCATCCATGAAAACCACGACAATCTTTTCACAAAAGTTAGAGAATATAGCCATCATATATCTTTGGAAGGTGGCAGGTGCATTACATAAGGCAAAAGGCATACGTCTATAGGCAAAGGTACCGAAAGGGCAGGTGAAAGTGGTTTTCTCTTGATCAGATTGTGCAACAGGTATTTGCGAGAAACCTGAATAACCGTCTAGAAAGCAGAAGTGTGTGTACTTTGATAGCCTTTCTAGCATTTGGTCGATGAACGACAAAGGATAATGATCTTTCCTGGTTGCCTCGTTCAGTTTCCAGAAGTCTATCACCATTCTATAGCCGGTAATAATCCTTTGTTGGATTAGTTCATCCTTATCATTAGGAACGACGGTGATACCTCCCTTGTTAGGTACGCAATGTACTGGACTTACCCAATCACTATGAGCAACAGGATAAATGATTCATGCTTCCAGAAGCTTTAATTTTTTTTTCTAACAACCTCTTTCATCTTAGGATTTAATCTCCTTTGATGATCAGCAACTGGTTTAAAGTCAGGATCAGGTTTAATCTTGTGCTGACATAGAGTAGGACTAATACCCTTAAGATCATCAAGAGTATATCCAATAGCCGAGCGGTGCTTCCTCAGAGTTTTTAGTAACTTCTTCTCTTCGCGCTCTGAGAGGAGAGCACTAATAGTGACATGATATATCTCCTTCTCATCAATATAGGAATACTTAAGAGTATCAGGCAACTGTTTAAGCTTGAACACATGATCACCCTTTGGTGGGGGAGGATCCCCAAGCAGTTCAACATGCAGATTATTCTTGAGAATAGGATGTTGTTCTAAGACAATTCTATCTATCTCATCTCTCTCCTCCATATGCATATCATTTTCATGCTCAAGCAGATATTGCTCTAAAGGATCCGTAGGAGGTACGACAATAGAGGCAAGAGCAATGATTTCATCTCTACCAGACGACTCTCTTTCATGGGGTTGTCTTCCAAACTTGGAGAAGTTAAATTCATGAGACACACCCTCGAAACTTACTGTGAAAGTCTGCTTAATGCACTCAATGTGAGCATTGTAGTGTTGAGAAAGGGTCTACCAAATATGATGGGACAAAAGCTATCTTATGCAGTACCAAGGACGAGGAAATCAGTAGGATACTTCGTCTTACCACACATGACTTCTACGTCTCTCACAATTACCAAAGGGCAGATAGTGTCTCTATTAGCTAGTGTGATAGTGACATCAATGGGTTCTATCTCAGCAGGTGCAATCTCATCTTTGATTTCATCATAGAGAGAACGGGGTATTGCACTAACACTAGCTCCCATCATATAAACCATGGTAGCAGTGATCTCATATCTTAACAGAAACAACGGGCAGGCCAACTACAGGTCCGTGCTTGTCTTTCGCGTGAGGTTTAGCAATTCTAGTAGAGTCCTCACAGAATTTAATAACATGCCCGTCTATGTCTTCGGCTAAGAGATCTTTGATAATAGCAACACTAGGTTCAACTCTAATCTCCTCAGGGGGTGCAAGTGGTCTAATGTAACCCCTACGTATCACAGTTGGAGCTTTCGAATAATCCTTCATCCTAGCAGGGTATGGTGGTTTCTCAGTGTAAGCACAAGGAACAATAGGATCACTGAAAGCTATGATTTTCTCCTCAACTAGATTGGTTTTGGCTATGTTGCTTTCTACTGGAGGATGATATTTAAACTACTTCTCTTTGGGAAGTTCAACATGAGCAGCAAAAGATTCACATACAGAAGCTACTATCTCAAAGTCAAGTCCATACTTAGTGCTAAAATCTCTAGAAGTGTTTGTCGCAACAAAAGATTTAACGCAATCAAACTGGAAATTCATACCTGAGTCCTTACCTTCCTCCAGCTCCCAATCTTCAGAGTTGCGTTTGATTCTCTCCAATAAATTCCACTTGTGATCAATATCCCTCTTCGTAAAAGAACCGGCACAAGAAGTGTCAAGCATGGTACGATCTTCATGAGAAAGCCGAGCATAAAAGTTTTGAGTGATGATTTCTCTTGAGAGCTCATGATTGGGGCATGAATATAGCATTGATTTAAGCCTCCCCCAAGCTTGAGCTATGCTTTCCCTGTCACGAGGCCAAAAGTTATAAATAAAGTTCCGATCACGATGTACTAAATGCATAGGATAGAACTTTTGATGAAATTCCAATTTCGACCGATTGTAGCCCCATGATCCAGCATCATCACATAGCCTATACCATGTCAACGCCTTATCCTTCGAAGATAAAGGAAAGACTTTCTTCTTTACCTCATCCTCGGGCAAACCTGCAAGCTTAAGTAAACCACAAACTTCATCTACATAGATTAGATGAAAGTATGGATGTGAAGATCCATCTCGTGTAAAAGGATTAGCTAGCAGTTTCTCAAGCATACCCACATGAATTTCATAAAAGATATTTTCAATAGGTACCTCAGGTCGAGGAGCAACTCCTTGTGCTTCCGTTCGTGGTGAAGATACCCCAAACAAACTCCTCAAAGGAAGAGTTTCCATAGTGACAAGTGACAATAAATTTCAGCAGAGTATATAAATGTTTCCTTACCAATTTCCACTTACCAAAGGCGCTTCACTCCCCGGCAATGGCGCCAGAAAAGAGTCTTCATGACCCACAAGTATAGGGGATCAATCGTAGTCCTTTCGATAAGTAAGAGGGTCGAACCCAACGAGGAGCAGAAGGCTCTGATAGATGGATTTCAGCAAGGTAATAACTGCAAGCACTGAAAGTAGCGGTAACAAGTGATTGTGTAGCAGGTGAAACGTAGCAAGCAAAGAGTAACAAGTAACAAGTAGTAGCAACGGTGCAGCAAGTGGCCCAATCCCTTTTGTAGCAAGGGACAAGCCTGAACAAAGTCTTATAGGAGGAAAAACGCTCCCGAGGACACACGGGAATTTCTCTCATGCTAGTTTCATCATGTTCATATGATTCGCGTTCGTTACTTTGATAGTTTGATATGTGGGTGGACCGGCGCTTGGGTACTGCCCTTACTTGGACAAGCATCCCACTTATGATTAACCTCTCTCGCAAGCATCCGCAACTACAAAAGAAGAATTAAGACAAAGTCTAACCATAGCATTAAACTAGTGGATCCAAATCAGCCCCTCACGAAGCAGCGCATAAACTGGGGTTTAAGCTTCTGTCACTCCAGCAACCCATCATCTACTTACTACTCCTCAATGCCTTCCTCTAGGCCCAAATATGGTGAAGTATTATGTAGTCGACGTTCACATAACACCACTAGAGGAAAAAGAACATACATCATATCAAAATACCGAACGAATATCAAATTCACATGAGTATTATCAGCATGACTTATCCCATGTCCTCAGGAACAAAAGTAACTACTCACAAAACATAATCATAATCAGGACCAGAGGTGTAATGAATAGCATCAAGGATCTGAACATAAACTCTTCCACCAAATAATCCAACAAGCATCAACTACAAAGAGTAATCAACACTACTAGCAACCTTACAAGTACCAATTGGAGTTGTGAGACGAAGATTGGTTACAAGAGATGAACTGGGGATTGGAGAGGAGATGGTGCTGATGAAGATGTTGATGAAGATGCCTCCCCTCCGACGAGAGGAGTGTTGGTGATGACGATGGCGATGATTTCCCCCTCCGGGAGGGAAATTTCCCCGGCAGGATCGTCCTGCCGGAGCTCTAGATTGGATCTGCTCAAGTTCTGCCCCGTGGCGGCGGCGAAACCACGAAAAAGCTCCCGTATGATTTTTTTCCAGGTCAGGACGCATCATATAGCAAAAGAGGGGGGCTAGTGGGCTTTGAGGCAGCCCACAAGCTTGCCCACCGCCACCAGGGGGGGTGGCGGAGTGGGGGCTTGTGGGGCCCTGGTGGCCCCCTCCGGTAGTTCTTTCGCCTAGTATTTTTAATATATTCCAAAAAAATCCACGTAAATTTTCAGGGCATTTGGAGATGTGTAGAATAGTGGACTAGGATTTGCTCCTTTTCAAGTCGAGAGTTCCAGCTGCCTGAATTCTCCCTCTTCAAATAATCCTTGCAAAATAAGAGAGAAAAGGCATAAATATGGTACCACAAGTAATATAACAGCCCAAAAAGCAATAAATATCAACATGAAAGCATGATGCAAAATGGACGTATCAGTAATTTCCTTTCTTCATGCTCTAAGAGTCTAGCACTGATTATAACAGGATACATCTCCTTTTCATCAAGATAAGCATACTTAAGAGTATCAGGAAACTGTTTAAGCTCGAACACAGGATCACCCTTTGGTGGGGGTGGATCCCCAAGCAGTTCAAAAGGCAAATTATTCTGAAGGATAGGATATTGTTCTATGACAACTCTATCTATCTCATTCCTTTCATCCATATGCATATCATTTTCATGGTCAAGCAAGTATTGCTCTAAAGGATCAGTAGGAGGCACAACAATAGAAGCTAGGGCAATAATTCCATCCTTACTAGGCAACTCTTTTTCATGAGGTTGTCTACCAAACTTGGAGAAACTGAACTCATGTGACACACCTTCAAAGCCAACAGTGACAGTATGCTTCTCACAGTCAATATGAGCATTAACAGTATTGAGGAAAGGTCTGCCAAATATGATGGGACAAAACTATCTTGGGTGGTAGCAAGAACGAGGAAATCAGCAGGATACTTCGTTTTACCACACAAGACTTCAACATCTTTAACAATTCCCACAGGGCAGATAGTACCTCTATTGGCAAGCTGAATAGTGACATCAATGGGTTCTATCTCGAAAGGTGCAATCTCATCTTTAATTTCATCATATAAGGATTGAGGTATTGCACTAACACTAGCACCCACATCACATAAACCATGATAACAATGATCTCCTATCTTAACAGAAACAACAGGCGGGCCAACAATAGGCCTATGTTTGTCTCTAGCGTGTGGTTTAGCAATTCTAGCAGCATCTTCACAGAAGTAAATATCATGGCCATCAACATTGTCGGACAGGAGATCTTTGATAATAGCAATGCTAGGTTCAACTCTAATTTTCTCAGGGGGTGTAGGTGTTCTAATGTAGCCCCTACGTATCACAGTTGAAGCTTTAGAATGATCCTTTATCCTAACAGGGAAAGGTGGTTTCTCAATGTATGCACTGGGAACAATAGGATCATTATAGGCAATGACTTTCTCTTCAACTGGATTGGGTTTAACTACATTGACTTCTAAGGGAGGATGATATTTAAACCACTTCTCTTTGGGGAGATCAATATGAACAGCAAATGATTCACACAAAGAAGCTACTATCTCAGAGTCAAGTCCATACTTAGCGCTAAAATCACAAAAGGTATTTGTTTCAAGAAAGGATTTAACGCAATCAAACTTCAAATTCATACCTGACTCCTTACCTTCATCAAGCTCCCAATCTTCAGAGTTGCGTTTAATTCTCTCCAACAAATTCCATTTGAAGTCAATATCTCTCTTCATAAAATAACTGGTACAAGAAGTGTCAAGCATGGTGCGATCATCATGAGAAAGCCGAGCATAGAAGTTCTGAATGATAATTTATCTCGAGAGCTCATGGTTGGGGCATGAATATAACATTGATTTAAGACTCCCGAAGCTTGAGCGATGCTTTCTCTGTCAAGAGGCCAAAAATTATAAATATAATTTCGATCATGATGTACTAGATGCATATGATAAAACTTTTGATGAAATTCCAATTTCAACCGATTGTAGTTACATGATCCAGTATCATCACATAGCCTATACCATGTCAACGCCTTATCCCTCAAAGATAAGGGAAAGACCTTCTTCTTGACCTCATCCTCGTGCAAACCTGCAAGCTTAAATAAACCACAAACTTCATCTACATATATTACATGCAAGTCGGGATGTGATGTTCCATCTCCTGTAAAAGGATTAGCCAACAGTTTCTCAAGCATAACCGAAGGAAATTCATAGCAAATATTTTCAGTAGGTGCAGCAGGTAGAGGAGCAACTCTTTGTGCTTCCGTTCGAGGTGAAGATACCCCGAACAAGCCCCTCAAAGGATTAGTTTCCATAGTGACAAGTGACAATAAATTTCAGCACACTATATAAATGTTTCCTTCCCCAATTCCACTTACCAAAGGCGCTTCACTCCCCGGCAACGGCGCCAGAAAAGAGTATTGATGACCCACAAGTATAGGGGATCTATCGTAGTCCTTCCAATAAGTAAGAGCGTCGAACCCAACGAGGAGCAGAAGGATCTGACATGTGGTTTTCAGCAAGGTAATATCTGCAAGCACTGTAATTATCGGTAACAAGTAGTTGTGTGGTGAGATGATTCGTAGCAAGTAGCAAGTAACAAAAGTAACAACGATGCAGCAAAGCGGCCCAATCCCTTTTGTAGCAAGGGACAAGCCTGGACAAAGTCTTATAGGAGGTAAAACGCTCCCGAGGACACATGGGAATTTCTGTCAAGCTAGTTTTCATCATGTTCATACGATTCGCGTTCACTACTTTGATAGTTTGATATGTGGGTGGACCGTCGCTTGGGTACTGCCCTTACTTGGACAAGAATCACACTTATGATTAAACCCTCTCGCAAGCATCCGCAACTACGAAAGAAGAATTAAGAAAAAGTCCAACCATAGCATTAAACTAGTGGATCCAAATCAGCCCCTTACGAAGCAACACATAAACTAGGGTTTAAGCTTCTGTCACTCTAGCAACCCATCATCTACTTACTACTTCCCAATGCCTTCCTCTAGGCCCAAATAATGGTGAAGTGTTATGTAGTCGACGTTCACATAACACCACTAGAGGAAAAACAACATACAACACATCTAATTATTGAACGAACACCAAATTCACATGACTACTTATAGCAAGACTTATCCCATGTCCTCAGGAACAAAAGCAACTACTCACAAAGCATAATCATATTCATGACCAGAGAGGTAATGAGTAGCATCAAAGATCTGAACATATAATCTTCCACCAATTAATCCAACTAGCATCAACTACAAAGAGTAATTACCACTGATTGTTCTGCTGTGTATCCCTTGCAACGACACCAGAAATAGTTGTGTCGACGGCACCAGGAATCCTTCAGCTGCGTCTACGCCTTAAGGGACTTCCTAGGCAAGTATACAAAGGATTTCCCCCGTGGCCTTGGAGCCTTGCGTTGGTGTTCCCTTGAAGAGGAAAGGGTGATGTAGCATAGCGACGGTAAGTATTTCCGTCAGTTTGAGAACCAAGGTATCAATCCGGCGGAAGAGTATCTCAAGATCCTGCACAAACACAAAAGCTTGCACCCAACGCTATGAAGGGGTTGTCAATCCCTTATAGATTGTTTGCCAAGTGAGAACTGAAAGCAACAAAGTAACAAAGCAAAGTAAAAGCGGAGTTGTAAACGATGGATGTGAATAGACCCGGGGGCCGTAGTGTTTACTAGTGGCTTCTCTCATAAAAGCATGTAGACGGTGGGTGAACAAATTATTGTCGAGCAATTGATAGAACTGTGCAGAGTCGTGACGATATCTATGCAATGATTATTTCTATAGGCATCACGTCCGAAACAAGTAGACCGATACTTTGTGCATCTACTACTATTACTCCACACGTCGACCGCTATCCAGCATGCATCTAGTGTATTAAGTCCGTAAGAACAGAGTAACGCCTTAAGCAAGATGACATGACGTAGAGGGATAATCTCAAACCAATGATAAAAACCCGACCTTTTTACCCTTGATGGCAACTGCTTGATGTGTTCATTGCTTCCCCTACTGTCACTGGGAAAGGTCACCACATGGCAGAACCCAAAACCAAGCACTTCTCCCATTGCAAGAATCATAGATCTAGTTGGCCAAATAAAAACCCAAGACTCGGAGAGACTTACAAGGATATCAAATCATGCTTATAAGAAATCAGCAAAGACTCAAATATATATCATAGATAATCTGATCACAAGTCCACAATTCATCGGATCTCCACAAACACACCGCCAAAGAAGATTACATCGGATAGATCTCCATGAAGATCATGGAGAACTTTGTATTGAAGATCCAAGAGAGAGAAGAAGCCATCTAGCTACTAACTACGGACCCGTAGGTCTGAAGTGAACTACTCACGAGTCATTGGAGGGGAGATGATGATGATGAAGAAGCCCTCCACCTCCAAAGTCCCCTCTGGCAGGGTGCCGGGAAGGGTCTCCAGATGAGATCTCGCGGAAACGGAAGCTTGCGGCGGCGGAAAAGTATTTTCGAGGCTCCCCTGATTTTTTGCGGAATATTTGGGAATATATAGGCGCAAGACCTAGTTCAGGGGGCGGCCAGGGAGGCCACAAGCCTGCCCACCGCCGCCTCCCCCTGGTGGCGGAGTGGGGGCTTGTGGGCTCCCAGGAGCCCACCTGGCTTGGCCCAAAAGCCCCCTGGACTTCTTCCGTTCGGGAAAAATCATTTCGTGGTTTTTCTTCCGTTTGGACTCCGTTCCAAAATCAGATCTGAAAAGAGTCAAAAACACGGAAAAAACAGGAACCGGCACTTGGCACTGAATCAATAAGTTAGTCCCGAAAAGATATAAAAAGATACATAAAACATACAAAGAAGGCAAGATAACAGCGTGAAACCATAAAAAATTATAGATACGTTTGAGACGTATCAAACACTACTAGCAACCTTACAAGTACCAATCAGAGTCGCGAGATGGAGATTGGTTACAAGAGATGAACTAGGGTTTGGAGATGAGATGGTGCTGATGAAGATGTTGATGGTGATGAGTCCCCTCCGATGAGAGGAGAGTTGGTGATGACGATGGCGATGATTTCCCCCTCCGAGAGGGAAGTTTCCCCGGCAGGATCGTCCTGCCGGAGCTCTAGATTGGTTCTGCTCAAGTTCCGCCTCGTGGCGGCAGCGAATCCTCTGAAAAGCCTCCTCCTAATTTTTTTCTGGAATGAAACCCTTCTTGTAGCAAAAGAGGGGGCCAGAGGGCCAAGTGGGAGCCCACAAGCCTCCTAGGCGCAACCTGGGGGGAGGTCGTGCCTAGCAGGCTTGTGGCCTCCTGCTGGCTCCCCTCTGGTACTTCTTCGGCCGAGTATTTTTTATAAATCCCCCAAAAAATCCTTGTTGATTTTCACGGCTTTTGGAGTTGCGCAGAATAGGTATCTCAAACTTGCTCCTTTTTCAGGCCAGAATTCCAGCTGCCGGCATTCCCCCTCTTCATGTAAACCTTGCAAACTAAGAGAGAAAAGGCATAAGTATTGTACCGTGAAGTATAATAACAACCCATAAAGCGATAAATATCAACATGAAAGCATGATGCAAAATGCACGTATCAATTACTCCTTGTATTCGTGTACCAGATTGCATGACTAGATATTTCGAGAATTCATAGGTGGGATATCAAGTAGTGACTTATAAGACAATCTTCCTACAGATACATGACGTGAGGTTGGGATTCGACATTCAGTGGGTACGTTTGTTCACGAACGTATTACATCGGTTCTCGTTGTGTCTTAAATATTTCTTGTAGCTTGCTACGACTCGGGGATGCTTCGTAAGTCGTGTGCACTGCCTTGCACAGGATGGCTACTGTAAATTCGAGCCCTTGCGATCATATCCACAAAGATATCGGATGGAATCTCTATCATACGTTTGTTCCGAGCAGTTCTAGCTCATACTTGGTTTGCAATTGGTCTTTAATGAGAATTTTTTGGACAATCACTTTGAGAAATTATTCTTACTTTGTGTTCGAGTGCAATTGCTAAATATTCTTGTTCACATATTCCTGCCTTTTTGATTCAGCTTTACCTTGAATGTTATTCTCTGGTCTAATGTGTTGTCCGTCTTCAGGATGGCTCCACCAACTCGCCAGAATCCGGGTCGCGAGGGTGATGATGTTCCGCCACCACCTCCTCCGCTGCCTCCTCCTGCAGAGACTTAGCAAGCGGTGATGGCTGCAACAAATGCTAACAGCCAGATGTTAATCCAGCTGTTGCAAGAGAGGACAAATCAGTAGCAGGGAAATTTCAACCATGGTGGTAATCAGTTTGCATCTCTGAATCAATTCCTGGCGAACTAGTTGAAGACCTTCACGTCGTGTGATCAGCCGTTTGACGCTGAAGACTGGATTCGGGACATGAACAAACACTTTTAGTGTAGCAATGTCCATCCAGAGGACTTCGTCAAGTTTGCAACATTTTAGCTCAATGGGCAGGCAGCAGTTTGGTGGCAGCAGTTGAAGGACTCCGGGGGTGGCAGATTGATCAGTTGGGATGAGTTCTGCAGAGATTTCATATCTCACTATATCCCGTCTAGCTTTGTGGAGTAGATGCGTGAGAAGTTCAGACGCTTGAAGCAAGGTGGTTCCTCTGTGTACAAGTACAACGTCGAGTTCCATGAGCTGGCTCGATATGCCTTGCAAGACATTCCAGATCTGAAGAGCAAGATCTATCAGTTCAGAGGTGGTCTGAGGGAGGACTTGCAGCTGGCCCTCGCCGTGCACGATCCCGATGAGTTCGATAAGTTCTATAACTTGGCTCTCAGGGCTGAGGCAGCTTTGCTCAAGGTGGATAATACGAGGAAGCGTTTCAGAGAGTCCAGTTCGTCGCCCTCAACTCAGGTGGTTCCGAAGCAACAGAAATACTGGGTGTCTCCTCCTCCTCCTTGGCAGACTCAGCAGTTCAAGCAATCAGGTGGTCGTGGTTCTTCCCACCCACCAACCCAGCTTTCCAGCAGAGGTTTCGGCAGCAGAAGCAAGGGAATCCTCAGGTGCAGTTCCGCCAGCCGGCAGATTTTACTTGTCACAAGTGTGGGCAGAAGGGTCACTATGGCAACAAGTGCACCTCTCAGCTGCGTATTTCGCCCCTCCTCCAGGGAAGCCTCCAAGCAATGCTATAGTGAAGTTCAACCCAGGTATGCGAGAGTCAATATGGTGAATGCAGCTGAAGTAGACCACTCCTCAGACGTGATTATGGGTAATCTTCTAGTTAATGATATTCCTGCAAAGGTTTTATTTGATTCTGGTGCATCACATTCATTCATTTCAAGGCCTTTATCATTTAAGCATGGGTTCCCAACTCATGATTTGCCTAAGCCTCTGCCAATTGTGTCTCCCGGCAAGATCATGAATTCCCACTTGATAGTTCCGGGTGTTTCTGTCAAGATGGGTAATTATGCTTTTCTGGCTTCTCCTATTGTCCTTGGCAACTCTAATATTGATTTGATCCTTGGGATGGATTGGTTGGCTATGAACAAGGCGTCTATTGATTGTGAAGCTAAAGAAGTGAAGCTAACTCATTCTTCGGAGGACATGATTATCTTCGCAGTGCGTGATGACACGGTCCGTCTGTTTTCCTTGAATGAGAAGGGTGAGATCTCTCCAATTTCGCAAGTCCCAGTAGTCTGCGAATATGAAGATGTTTTTCCAGAAGAACTGCGAGGAATGCCTCCACACCGAGCAGTTGAGTTAGTAATTGAGCTTGAACCGGGTACTGAGCCTGTGTGTAAACGGTCGTACAAACTGGGTCCAGAAGAGCTGAAGGAGCTGAAGAAACAACTTGATGAGCAAGAGCGTCTGGGTCTGATCAGACCAAGTTCATCTCATTGGGGCTGTGGAGTTCTTTTTGTCAAGAAAAAGTATGGTACAGAACGACTCTGTGTCGATTACCGTCCATTGAATAAGAAGACGATCAAAAACAAGTACCCACTTCCTAACATCAATGAGTTGTTTGAGCAATTGAAAGGGGCTAAGATTTTCTTGAAGCTTGATCTCAGGATGGGTTATCATCGGATTCACATTCGTGAAGAGGACATTCCAAAGACTGCTTTCAAAACAAGCTTTGGCTCGTATGATTACATGGTGATGTCTTTCGATCTGGCCAATGCTCCACCGAAGTTCTGTCGGATGATGAATTATATCTTCTCCCCATTCAAGAATGAATTCGTCTTGTTGTATCTTGATGATATTCTGGTCTTTTTGGAAACTGAGGAAGAGCATGAAGAACATCTCAGGCTTGTGCTTGATAAGCTAAGAGAGCATAAGTTCTATGCTAAGTTTTCCAAATGTGAGTTCTGGTTGAAAGAAGTTGTCTACCTTGGGCACGTCATCTCTGCCGAGGGCATCAAAGTTGATCCATCGAGGGTGCAGGCCATTGTTGAGTGGGAACCTCCGCAAAATGTGAAGCAGCTTCGAAGCTTTCTCAGGCTTGCAAGCTATTGTAGAAGATTCGTTGAGAATTTCTCCAAGATTGCTAAGCCTCTCTCAAGTATTCTTCAGAAGGGTGTGAAGTATGTCTGGTCTCCAGAGTGTCAGTTGGCTTTTGACACACTGAAAGAGAAGCTCACTTCTACTCCAGTCTTGGTTCCTCCTGATGACTACAAACCTTATCAAGTGTTCTGCGACGCCTCTCTTCAAGGTCGTGGTGCAGTGTTGATGCAAGACTAGAAAGTGGTAGCTTATACCTCGAGGCAGTTGAACCCAAGTGAGAAGAATTACCCCACTCATGATCTTGAGTTGGCGGTAGTGGTACATGCTCTGATGACTTGGAGACACCTCTTGTTGGAGAGAAAGGTTGAAGTTTCACCGATCACAAGAGTCTCAAGTACATCTTCACCCAGCCTAACTAAAATCTTCGGCAAACTTGTTGGGTGGAGATGCTCCAAGATTTTCATCCGAGCGTTGAGTACACTCCAGGCAAAGCTAATGTTGTGGCAGATGCTTTGAGCAGGAAGGCTTACTGCAACAATCTCATTCTGAAGCCTCTCCAGCCTGATCTTTGTGAATCTTTCAGAAAGCTCAAGCTTCAGTTAGTACCTCAGGGATTTCTTGCTAATCTTAAGATTTCTCCTACCTTGGGAGACCAGGTCCGACAAGCTCAACTTCTTGATGCAATGGTGAAGAAAGTTAAGATTGGCTTCGCAAATTGAGTTCCCAAGTATAAGTGCTTCAGTGTTGATGCCACAAATACATTATTCTTTGATGATCGTCTTGTCGTTCCGAAAGGGGATCTCAGAAAGGTTATCATGGAAGAAGCTCATAACTCTCTTCCTTCGATACATCCAGGAAGTTCCAAGATGTATCAGGATTTGAAACAGACCTTCTGGTGGACTCGCATGAAGCGTGAAATTGCTCAGTTCGTAAATGAATGTGATGTATGTCGAAGGGTGAAAGAAGAGCATCAACGTCCAGTAGGTATTTTGCATCCATTGCCCATTCCCGAGTGGAAGTTCGACCATATTGAGATGGATTTCGTCATCGGGTTTCCGAAGTCCAAGAAGGGTAACGATGCGATCTTCGTCGTCATCGACAAGTTGAGCAAAGTAGCTCATTTCCTTCCAGTCAAGGAGTCTATCTCGGCAGCTCAGCTTGCAGAGTTGTACACTTCGAGGATAGTCTCACCGCACGGCGTCCCAATGCTGATTTCTTCGGATCGCGGAAGCATCTTTACTTCCAAGTTTTGGGACTCATTTCAGTCTGCGATGGGTACTAAGATTCGTTTCAGCACAACCTTTCATCCTCAGACTAGTGGGCAAGTTGAGAGAGTCAATCAGGTCCTCGAGGATATGCTAAGAGCCTGTGTCATTTCCTTTCTTATAACAACAGCTATCAGGCAAGTTCAGGCAAAGCTCCGTTTGAGATTCTCTATGGCAGGAAGTGTCGTACCCCGCTCAACTGGTCAAAGACTGGCGAGCATCAGATTCTTGGGAATGACTTGATTGAAGAAGCAGAAGAAATGTGTTGTGTCATTCGGGATAATCTCAAAGCAGCGCAGTCCCGTTAGAAGAGCTACTACGATAGCAAGCATCGTGACATGGCTTATCAGCTCGATGACTTCGTCTATCTTAAAGTGTCTCCGATGAAGGGCACTCAGCGTTTTGGCATCAAAGACAAACTTACTCCTCGTTTTGTTGGGCCTTTCAGAATTGTTGGCAAGAGAGGCGACCTTGCATATCAATTAGAGATCCCTTCAAACTTCGCAAATGTGCATGACGTGTTCGATGTCTCTTAGCTTCGGAGATGCTTCAAGACTCCCGAGCGCACAGTTGATCTTCAGGATATGGACCTTCAACCCGACCTATCCTACCGTGAGCATCCAGTTGCAGTTCTTGAGACGACTGAGCGCAAGACCCGCAATAACTCAATTAAGTTTCTCAAGGTGAAGTGGTCACATCATTCCGATAAAGAGGCCACTTGGGAGCGCGAGGATCACCTCCGTTCCGAATTTCCAGAGTTCTTTCACTCCTAGATCTTGGGTCGAGATCTTCTTGTAGTGTGGGAGAGTTTGTAATGCCCCAGATGTAACTCTCGCTATTTTGGGAACCATTCCTATTTTGGAAACAATGTTGTGGATGTTAAGAGTTATCATTTTATGTGGCTTCATATTGTGTCTCCATCTTGCATCATGGCATTCATTTGCATTTATGGCATTCCATTGTGATGTTGTTGTTGCTTGATCAATTAAGAGTGCTAGTGTAGTTGTGTTGATGTTATGATGTTTTCAAACTATTTTGCTTTCAACCAAGGTTTCAAAAACACCTTCTCCTTTAATAATTGAACTTATGAATTAACCTTTATTAAACCTGTTTTAAAAATGTTAGTTAAGTAGAGGAGATTAATTGTGATTGAGGGGTAACTCCCATTGTGGAATATCACTTGGATTATTGTAGTAATATTATAAACAACATTATTAATTCCTGTTTTGGTGTATAATTTAATTACTCTAAAAAACTGGTTTTTATTTTTGTTAAATAGGGCATAATTCCCTTATGCCCTATGTATTTTTTTCCAACCCCTATGTGGAAGTGTTCATTTAAGTTTGGGTGTTGGTTATTTAAAAAAGGAAACCCCCCTGTTGTTTTTCCTTCCTGCCGGGTGCTAGATAGAGAGTGGGCCATTGATGACCCACAAGTATAGGGGATCGATCATAGTCGTTTCGATAATTAAGAGTGTCGAACCCAACGAGGAGCAGAAGGATGTGACAAGTGGTTTTCAGCAAGGTAAAATCTGCAGGCACTGAAATTGTCGGTAACAAGTGATTGTGTGGTGAGATGATTTGTAGCGAGCAACAAGTAACAAAAGTACAAACGGTGCAGCAAAGTGGCCCAATCCCTTTTGTAGCAAGGGACAAGCCTGGACAAAGTCTTATAGGAGGAAAAGCGCTCCCGAGGACACACGGGAATTTCTGTCATGCTAGTTTCATCATGTTCATATGATTCACGTTCGTTACTTTGATAGTTTGATATGTGGGTGGACCGGCGCTTGGGTACTACCCTTAATTGGACAAGCATCCCACTTATGATTAACCCCTCTCGCAAGCATCCGCAACTACGAAAGAAGAATTAAGACTAAGTCTAACAATAGCATTAAACTAGTGGATCCAAATCAGCCCCTTACAAAGCAACGCATAAACTAGGGTTTAAGCTTCTGTCACTCTAGCAACCCATCATCTACTTACTACTTCCCAATGCCTTCCTCTAGGCCCAAATAATGGTGAAGTGGTATGTAGTCGACGTTCACATAACATCACTAGAGGAAAAACAACATACAACATATCAAAATACCGAACGAATAGCAAATTCACATGACTACTATTAACATGACTTATCCCATGTCCTCAGGAACCAAAGTAACTACTCAGAAAGCATAATAATATTCATGATCAGAGAGGTAATGAGTAGCATCAAGGATATGAACATAAACTCTTCCACCAAATAATCCAACTAGCATCAACTACAAAGAGTAATCAACACTACTAGCAACCTTACAAGTACCAATCAGAGTCGCAGACGGAGATTGGTTACAAGTGATGAACTAGGGTTTGGAGATGAGATGGTGCTGATGAAGATGTTGATGGTGACGAGTCCCCTCCGATGAGGGGAGTGTTAGTGATGACAATGGCGACGATTTCCCCCTCTGGGAGGGAAGTTTCCCGGCAGGATCGTTGTGCCGGAGCTCTAGATTGGTTCTGCTCAAGTTCCGCCTCGTGGCGGCGGCGAAACCACGAAAAAGCTCCTCCTTGATTTTTTTCCTGGACGAAACCCTCCATATAGAAAAAGAGGGGAGCAAGTGGGCTAGTGGGCTTCCCACAAGCCCTCATGGCGTGGCCTGGGGGGTGGGCGCGCCGTGCAGGCTTGTGGGCACCCCCTAGTGCCCCTCTGGTACTTCTTCGGTCGAGTATTTTTCATAAATCGGGAAAAAATTACTCGTTGATTTTTACGACGTTTGGAGTTGCGCACAATAGGTATCTCAACTTTGCTACACTTTCAGGCCAGAATTCCAGGTGCCGGTATTCTCCCTCTTCATGTAAAGCTTGCAAAATAAGAGAGAAAACAGCATAAGAATTGTACCGTGAAGAGAAATAACAGCCAAAGAAGCGATAAATATCAAAATGAAAACATGATGCAAAATGGACGTATCAACTCCCCCAAGCTTAGACCTCGCTTGTCCTCAAGCGAAAGCCTAGCTCAATAAATATGTCCACATGTTTAGGGAGAGAGGTGTCGACAAAACAAGATACGAACATGTATGCATCATGATCATGATCGGAACAACAATACCAACATATAATCTCTCATCCTAAAGTGATAATTCCTTCACAAAGTAAAGCATGGATCAAGAACCTTACCAAGAAGTAACAACCGATAGCCTTGAGTCATTGAAGCAATTGCAATTTATCACAACATCAGAAAGAGTCAAATAAGAGCTTGTAAAGCAAATCCACATACTCAATTATTCTTTCGTTCTCTACAATTGCTACAACTCACGTGGTACTCATGAGATCAAAGTTTCAGCTGGACACAGAGAAAGATAGGGGCTTACAGTTTTGCCTCCCAACTGCTTACCTCAAGGGTAATGTCAATAAAAATAATTCATGAATGCCTACCTCCAAGTTGACATATGAATATAGATCTTTCCCTAGCATATGACGGTAGCTAAGATAAAGGCAAAATAAGGAATTAGTGAAGATCACCATGACTCTTTCAAGGGCAAAAAGTAAAGGTACAAGATAGGCCCTTCGTAGAGGGAAACAGAGGTTGTCATGCGCTTTTGAGGTTTGGATGCGTGTCCTCTTAGTGCGGAGGAACATCACTTTATATTGCCTCCTGTGATAAAGAACTTTATTATGCAGTGTGTCGCTTTTATGTCTTCCTCATCACAGGTTCGTATAAAGCTTATTTTCCACACACAAATAGATCATGCATATTAGAGAGCAATTTTTATTGCTTGCACCGATGACAACTTACTTGAGGGATCTTATTCAATCCATAGGTAGGTATGGTGGACACTCATGGCAAAACTGGTTTGAAGGTTTATGGATGCACAAGCAGTATCTCTACTTGGTGCGGGAGTTTTGGCTAATATGAGGTGGAAGCAATTGTCACATGCCAAGGGATCTCTAATCATATAACATTGTTCGGAGCCAAGCAAACACAATTCATTACGTTGTCTTCCTTGTCCAACATCTACTTCTAGGCATGTAATAGTTTAGTGAGCGTTCACAATCATAGATGGTGTCAGAGATGATATATTTATATGTGAACCTCTCCTTCTTTATCACTTCCTATTAATTGCAAGCATGACCAAGGTCTACGTTTGCCTACCCTCAACAAGTTTCAATCCTCATTCTTTTTATATGTGAAGCCATCACTTCCCATAAGATCGTTACATGATCTTTCATGCTTTTGTTCTATTCTCACTATTTTGATCATGGAAAGAGGCAAAGCCCTTCAACTAAGACACTCTTTATTATATGGCTCACGAGCAAGAATACATCATGGGTGACACAAAGCAAAACTCAAAACTAAAACACTAAGACTTTTAAACTACTAGAGAAAAAGAAAGAAAATTGAAAAGGAAAACTAAAACAAAGGTAAAGGCAAAATATGTGAAGGTGATACGATACCGGGGCAACACCCCCAAGCTTGGAAAAAGCCAAGGGGATTGCCCATACCAAAGCTCAGTTGTCTTCCTTTGGTGGTGATGGTGGTGGAGTTGTTGAAGAGGTCTTGAGCTTGTTTAATTTCCACTTGAGCATAAAATTCCGCTCCCTCAGATCATCATTTTCCTCTTCAAGTTTCAACACCCTTTGGCATAATTCCTGCTTACTCTCCTGCAAGAAACGAGAAGGGATAAACAAGGTCTTAGGCTTCTTCCTTGAGCCAGGGAGGCTCGACTTCTTGAACTCCACATGAGTGCGTCTAGGTTGAGGTAGAGGAGCCTCCTCTTCATCGGAACTTGTTTGTTCCTTCCCCTTGGGATCATAGTCTTATTCCTCATCAGTGGTCCAACCATATGGATCAAAGTCCCCATAGACCTTGGGGTTAGCAAGGTAATCAGCCACATAGCTCTCCCTCTCTGAATCCTGAGAAGACATCTTGACCTAGATCTGCGGCAGAGAACAGGCTTGAAACAAAAAACAGAGGAAACCTGGGTGATGCACGGGTCAGACCAAACGGAAGTATATATAATAATTTTTTCCAGACCAGAAGGAGTACCCTGCACAAAAACGGAGTCCGGGAGGCGCACGAGGTGGCCACAAGCCCTCACAGCGCGGCCAGGGGGTGGGCCCGCACCGTGCAGGCTTGTCGCCTCCTCGCGACCTTTCCGGACTACTTCCAATTTTTGTATTTTTTCAAATATTCCAAAACGGAGAAAATTTCCTACTGGAAAAGTTTTGGACTCTGTTTTCTTACCGAATCACATACCTCTTTGTTTTCGGAGTCTGAAACAGGCTGATAAATGTCCCTTAGGTATTCTTCTGGAGTTATGGTATTGATGATATTGCTTTCAACATTTATGGGAGTACCTGAGATATAATGCTTGATTCTCTGCCCATTTACAACTCTTGGATAATTTCCTTCCGTGTTGTTGATCTTGAAAGCACCGGAACGATATACTTCCTTAACAACATAGGGACCTTCCCATTTAGAGAGAAGCTTGCCTCCAAAGAATCTTAAATGAGAGTTATATAGCAAGACATAATCACCTACATTGAACTCACGCTTTTGTATCCTCTTATCATGCCACCTCTTAACCTTCTCTTTGAACATCTTGGCATTCTCATATGCCTGAGTTCTCCACTCATCAAGCGAGCTAATATCAAATAACCTCTTCTCACCGGCGAGTTTGAAATCAAAGTTGAGCTCTTTGATTGCCCAATAAGCTTTATGCTCTAGCTCAAGAGGTAAGTGACATGCTTTCCCATACACCATTTTGTACGGAGACATGCCCATGGGATTCTTATAGGCAGTTCTATAAGCCCAGAGTGCATCATCGAGCTTCATAGACCAATTCTTCCTAGACCCGTTGACAGTCTTTTGCAGAATCAGTTTAATCTCTCTATTACTTAGCTCTACTTGACCACTGGACTGAGGGTGATAGGGAGACGCAATTCTATGGTTGACATCGTACTTAGCAAGCGTTTTACGGAAAGCACCATGAATGAAGTGTGAACCACCGTCGGTCATTAGATATCTACGGACTCCAAATCTAGGGAAGATAACTTCTTTCAGCATCTTGATAGAGGTGTTGTGATCAGCACTACTAGTGGGGATAGCTTCTACCCACTTAGTGACGTAATCAACATCAACTAAGATGTGAGTATACCCATTGGATTTTGGAAAAGGTCCCATATAATGAAAGCCCCAAACATCAAATGGTTTAATGACAAGTGAATAGTTCATATGCATCTCCCGACGTTTGCTAATATTACCTATTCTTTGACATTCGTCACAAGACAAGACAAACTTACGGGCATCCTTGAAGATAGTGGGCCAATAGAAACCTGATTGCAATACCTTGTGTGCAGTTCTATCTCCAACATGGTGTCCTCCGTAGGCCTCGGAGTGACACTTCTGTAGGATCTGTCCGTGTTCATGTTCAGGTACACAACGTCTAATAACACCATCTACTCCTTCCTTATAAAGGTGAGGATCATCCCAAAAGTAGTGTCTCAAGTCAAAGAAGAATTTATTCTTTTGCTGGTACGTGAAACTAGGTGGTATATATTTGGCAACGATATAGTTTGCATAATCAGCATACCACGGTGCACTACATGAAGCATTGATGACATTCAATTGCTCAACGGGAAAGCTATCATCAATAGGTTGTGGGTCATCAAGAACGTTCTCCAACCTAGACAAGTGATCTGCTACTGGGTTATCAGCACCCTTTCTGTCGGCAACGTGCAAATCAAATTCTTGTAGCAAGAGAACCCATCTGATAAGTCTAGGTTTAGCGTCTTTCTTCTCCATGAGGTACTTAATAGCAACATGATCAGTGTGAATAGTGACTTTGGAATCAACTATGTAAGACCTGAACTTTTCACATGCAAACACGACTGCTAAAAATTACTTCTCCGTAGTGCCATAGTTTCTCTGGGCACTGTCTAGAGTTTTACTAGCATAGCAAATAACATTCAGCTTCTTATCGACTCTTTCCCTAGAACAGCACCAACAACATAATCGCTAACATCACACATGATTTCAAAAGGTAAGTTCCAATCAGGTGGTTGAACAATAGGTGAAGTTATCAAAGCCCTCTTAAGTATTTCGAAGGCTTGCTCACAATCATCATCAAAGACAAAAGGAATATCCTTTTGCAAGAGACTGGTAAGAGGCCTAGAAATATTAGAGAAGTCTTTAATGAACCTTCTATAGAAACCAGCATGACCAAGGAAACTTCTTATACCTTTGATATCTGTGGGGTATGGCATTTTCTCGATTGCATCAACTTTAGCCTTAACGACTTCGATACCTCTTTCAGAAATTTTATGTCCTAAGACGATGCCTTCATTAACCATAAAGTGGCACTTCTCCCAATTTAAGACAAGATTGGTGTCTTTACATCTGTGCAAGACTCGATCAAGGTTGCTGAGGCAATCATCAAAGGAAGACCCGTAAACAGAGAAGTCATCCATGAAAACCTCAACAATCTTTTCACAAAAGTCAGAGAATAAAGCCATCATACATCTTTGAAAGGTGTGTGTTTAGACAGCCTTTCTAGCATTTGGTCGATAAAAGGTAAAGGGTAATGATCTTTCCTAGTGGCTTTATTCAATTTCCTAAAATCGATCACCATCCTATAGCCAGTAATAATCCTCTGTGGGATCAATTCATCCTTATCATTGGGGACAACGGTAATGCCTCCCTTATTAGGAATGCAATGCACCGGACTCACCCAATCGCTATGAGCAACAGGATAAGTGATACGTGCTTCTAGTAGCTTTAATATTTCTTTTCTTACTACCTCTTTCATCTTAGGATTCAATTTCCTTTGATGATCAACAACTGGTTTGAAATCAGGATCAGTTTTAATCTTGTGCTGACATAGAGTAGGACTAATGCCCTTAAGATCATCAAGAGTATATCCAATGGCAGCACAGTGCTTCCTCAGAGTTTTTAGTAACTTCTTTTCTTCATGATTTGAGAGGCTAGCACTAATTATAACAGGATATATCTCTTTTTCATCAAGATAGGCATACTTAAGAGTATCAGCCAACTGTTTAAGCTCGAGCACAGGATCACCCTTTGGTGGGGGTGGATCCCCAAGCAGTTCAACAGGCAAGTTATTCTTAAGGATAGGATATTGTTCTAAGAAAACTCTATCTATCTCATCCCTTTCAACCATATGCATATAATTTTCATGCTCAAGCAAGTATTGCTCTAAGGGATCAGTAGGAGGCACGACAATAGAGGCTAAGGCAATAGTTTCATTCTTACTAGGCAACTCCTTTTCATGAGGTTGTCTACCAAACTTAGAGAAATCGAACTCATGTGACACACCTTCAAAGCCAACAGTGACAGTTTGCTTCTCACAATCAATATGAGCATTGACAGTATTGAGAAAAGGTCTCCTGTGCGGTAGCAAGAACGAGGAAATCAGCAGGATACTTCGTTTTACCACACAGGACTTCAACATCCCTAACAATTCCCACATGGTAGATAGTATCTCTATTGGCAAGCTGAATAATGACATCAATAGGTTCTATCTCAACGGGTGCAATCTCATATTTGATTTCATCGTATGAGGATTGAGGTATTGCACTAACACTAGCACCCACGTCACATAAGCCATGATAACAATGATCTCCTATCTTAACAGAAACCACAGGCATGCCAACAACAGGCCTATGTTTGTCTCTAGCGTGAGGTTTAGCAATTCTAGCAGCATCTTCACAGAAGTGAATATTATGTCCCTCAACTTCTTCAGACAGAAGATCTTTGATAATAGCAATGCTAGGTTCAACTATAATTTGCTCAGGGGATGTAGGTGTTCTAATATAGCCTCTACGTATCACAGTTGAAGCTTTAGAATGATCCTTTATCCTATCATGGAAAGGTGGTTTCTCAATGTAAGCACTGGGAACAACATGATCTCTATAGGCAATGACTTTCTCTTCAACTGGAGTGGGTTTAACTACATTGACTTCTAAAGGAGGATGATATTTAAACCTCTTCTCTTTGGTGACATCAATATGAGCAACAAAGGTATTAGTCTAAACAAAGGATTTAACGCAATCAAACGTGAAATTCATACCTGACTCCTTACCTTCTTCAAGCTCCCAATCTTCTGAGGTGCGTTTAATTCTCTCCAATAAATTCCATTTGAAGTCAATATCTCTCTTCATACAAGAACTGGTACAAGAAGTGTCAAGCATGGTGCGATCATCATGACAAAGCCGAGCATAGAAATTCTGAATGATAATTTCTCTCGAGAGTTCATGATTGGAGCATGAATATAACATTGATTTAAGCCTCCCCCAAGCTTGAGCTATGCTCTCTCTGTCACGAGGCCAAAAATTGTAAATATAATTCCGATCACGATGTACTAAATGCATAGGATAAAACTTTTGATGAAATTCCAATTTCAACCGATTGTAGTCCTATGATCCAGTATCATCACATAGCCTATACCATGTCAACGCCGTATCCTTCAAAGATAAAGGAAATACCTTCTTCTTGACCTCATCCTCGGGCACACCTGCAAGCTTAAAGAAACCACAAACTTCATCTACATAGTTTAGATGCAAGTCTGGATGTGATGTTCCATCTCCTGTAAAAGGATTAGCCAGCAGTTTTTCAAGCATACCCGAAGGAAATTCAAAGCAAATATATTCAGTAGGGGCAGCAGGTTGAGGAGCAACTATTTATGCCTCCGTTTGAGGTGAAGGTACCCCGAACAAGCAACATCTTCACAGAAGTGAATATTATGTCCCTCAACTTCTTCAGACAGAAGATCTTTGATAATAGCAATGCTAGGTTCAACTCTAATTTGCTCAGGGGGTGTAGGTGTTCTAATATAGCCTCTACATATTACAGTTGAAGCTTTAGAATGATCCTTTATCCTAACAGGGAAAGGTGGTTTCTTAATGTAAGCACTGGGAACAACAGGATCTCTATAGGCAATGACTTTCTCTTCAACTGGAGTGGGTTTAACTACATTGACTTCTAAAGGAGGATGATATTTAAACCTCTTCTCTTTGGGGAGATCAATATGAGAAGCAAAGGTATTTGTCTAAACAAAGGATTTAACGCAATCAAACGTGAAATTCATACCTGACTCCTTACCTTCTTCAAGCTCCCAATCTTCAGAGTTGCGTTTAATTCTCTCCAATAAATTCCATTTGAAGTCAATATCTCTCTTCATACAAGAACTGGTACAAGAAGTGTCAAGCATGGTGCGATCATCATGACAAAGCCGAGCATAGAAGTTCTGAATGATAATTTCTCTCGAGAGCTCATGATTGGGGCATGAATATAACATTGATTCAAGCCTCCCCCAAGCTTGAGCGATGCTTTCTCTGTCACGAGGCCAAAAATTGTAAATATAATTCCGATCACGATGTACTAAATGCATAGGATAAAACTTTTGATGAAATTCCAATTTCAACCGATTGTAGTCCTATGATCCAGTATCATCACATAGCCTATACCATGTCAACGCCGTATCCTTCAAAGATAAAGGAAAGACCTTCTTCTTGACCTCATCCTCGGGCACACTTGCAAGCTTAAATAAACCACAAACTTCATCTACATAGATTAGATGCAAGTCTGGATGTGATGTTCCATCTCCTGTAAAAGGATTAGCCAGCAGTTTTTCAAGCATACCCGAAGGAAATTCAAAGCAAATATTTTCTGTAGGGACAGCAGGTTGAGGAGCAACTATTTATGCCTCCGTTTGAGGTGAAGATACCCCGAACAAGCCCCTCAAAGGATTAGTATCCATAGTGACAAGTGACAATAAATTTCAGCACACTATATGAATGTTTCCTTACCAAGTTCCACTTACCAAAGGCGCTTCACTCCCCGGCAATGGCGCTAGAAAAGAGTCTTGATGACCCACAAGTATAGGGTATCGATCATAGTCCTTTCGATAAGTAAGAGTGTCGAACCCAAGGAGGAGCAGAAGGATCTGACAAGTGGTTTTCAGCAAGGTAAAATCTGCAGGCACTGAAATTATCGGTAACAAGTGATTGTGTGGTGAGATGATTCATAGCGAGCAACAAGTAACAAAAGTTGCAATGGTGCAGCAAAGTGGCCCAATCCATTTTGTAGCAAGGGACAAGCCTGGACAAAGTCTTATAGGAGGAAAAGCGCTCCCGAGGACACACGGGAATTTCTGTCATGCTAGTTTCATCATGTTCATATGATTCGCGTTCATTACTTTGATAGTTTGATATGTGGGTGGACCGGCGCTTGGGTACTGCCCTTACTTGGACAAGCATCCCAATTATGATTAACCCCTCTCGCAAGCATTCGCAACTACGAAAGAAGAATTAAGACAAAGTCTAACCATAGCATTAAACTAGTGGATCCAAATCAGCCCCTTACGATGCAACGCATAAACTAGGGTTTAAGCTTCTGTCACTCTAGCAACCCATCATCTAGTTACTACTTCCCAATGCCTTCCTCTAGGCCCAAATAATGGTGAAGTGTTATGTAGTCGACGTTCACATGACACCACTAGAAGAAAAACAACATACAACATATCAAAATACCGAACAAATTCCAAATTCACATGACTAGTATTAGCATGACTTATCCCATGTCCTCAGGAACCAAAGTAACTACTCACAAAGCATAATCATATTCATGACCAGAGAGGTAATGAGTAGCATCAAGGATCTGAACATAAACTCTTCCACCAAATAATCCAAGTAGCATCAACTACAAAGAGTAATCAACACTACTAGCAACCTTACAAGTACCAATCGGAGTCGCGAGACGGAGATTGGTTACAAGTGATGAACTAGGGTTTGGAGATGAGATGGTGCTGATGAAGATGTTGATGGTGATGAGTCGATGAGAGGAGTGTTGGTGATGACGATGGCGATGATTTCCCCCTCCGGGTGGGAAGTTTCCCCGGCAGGATCGTCCTGCCAGAGCTCTAGATTGGTTCTGCTCAAGTTCCGCCTCGTGGCGGCGGCAAAACCACGAAAAAGCTCCTCCTTGATTTTTTCCAGGACGAAACCCTCCATATAGCAAAAGTGGGGAGCAAGTGGGCCACTGGGCTGCCCACAAGCCCTCATGGCGCGGCCTGGGGGGTGGCCGCACCGTGCAGGCTTGTAGGCACCCCCTGGTCCCCCTATGGCACTTCTTCGGCCCAGTATTTTTGATAAATCGGGAAAACATTCCTCGTTGATTTTTACGGTGTTTGGAGTTGCGCAAAATAGGTATCTCAACTTTGCTCCACTTTCACGCCAGAATTCCAGTTGCCGGTATTCTCCCTCTTCATGTAAACCTTGCAAAATAAGAGAGAAAAGGCATAAGAATTGTAACGTGAAGTGAAATAACAGCCAAAGAAGCGATAAATATCAACATGAAAACATGATGCAAAATGGACGTATCAGCCATCTCCTTTTCTTTCTTTCTCTCGCGCAGCCCACTCCCCTTTCCCTTCTTCCTCCTGACGCTGTTGCTTTCCCTCCTTTCCGTCAGTGGAGCAACAGAGAGAGGCAGCACCGTCGACGCCGTGAATACACGGAAGCCGAGGGCTATAAAGCCTCGGCGTGCGTGCCCCCTCCTCCTAGGGTTCCTCCCTTCCTTCTCCTTCGCCGCCAGCACCTTCTCCTCCTTCCTTCTTCCCCTCCTTAGTTAAGGTTCGGAGAGGAACACCTTCGGGTTTAGAGAGGTTCAGAGAGAGCGCCTCTTCGCCGTCGTCCCTCCCCTCATCACCAGTGCGTCCCCGTCAAGTCCAAGCGCGCAGGGAGGATGCTGGATCCTCCCTCGATCCATTAATGGTGCTAGGAGGGTGGATCCCCTCCTCTATCGACCCCTCCTCGCTGTCGTCGTCTCGGGCGGAGCAGAGCAAGTCGTCGCCGTTAACCTCGCCTCTTCCTCCAGTTCTCGGCAGCGGGAACTCCTCCGAGCACCCCTAGGTGAGCACCCCTTCCTTTCCCGCACCAAAAGGCTCACCTTGTCACCGTAATCGCGCCGCCGTTATGTCCTGCTCCTGCCGGTTGCGCAGCCGCGTCGGGCCGCTGTCTCAGGGTCCCTCCGCGTGGGTTAGCCACGGGAATGGGTTCCCCAAACCTTTTCCGTCCCGCGCCATAGTAGTTGTTCGTTGTAGATCGCCGGAGTGTCGCCGGGGAGCCTCCCCTGTTCCGGCCGCCGCTAGTCTGTAGTAGGAGCAGAGGGGGATGCTCAAAAGAGCAACTCCTCCCTCTCAATTAAGAACCGTAAGTGTAGCAGAGCGGTAGGGGTGTGATTTTGCACCAGGTAGGTTCTGGGTTCAATCGCAGCATCTCCCCCTTTTTTATTTTATTTTCCTTTTGCTGATTTGTTTTGTTTTTGCTTTTAAATCCTGCCATGGTGTTGTTTAGTATTTTAGTGATGCTTAGGAGATTTGTTCCATGCATGTGCATGTGTGTATGTGTTTATGTGTGTATGTGTGCATGTGTTTGTGTTTGTAGGTTGGAGATGTGTGTATGTGTGTATGTGCTTCACACACACACTTGTGAAAGTATGCACAAACACATGAGTGTGCATCTCCACATATAGTGGGTGTTTCATTTATGTGTGTGTGAGCACATAAGTGCATGTGTGTGTGCATGAGAGTGTGATGTGTGCACATGTGAGTGTGTGTGTGTGCATGGGGTGCACATACACATGTGCAAGAGGCCCTAGCCCTCAAGTTGCACTTATTCATGTAATGTAGGTGTGACTGTGTGCACTAGAGTGTGTGTGAGCACATGTATTTGTGGGTGTGAGCTCATGTAGGTGTATGCTTGTGCATGGGTGCATATGCACTTGTGCATGAGGGTCTAACCCCTCATGCTTGCCACTATGAAGTGGTGTTGTGGTGTATAGAGCTTGTGTGTGTGCATGTGTAGGGGTAGATGCGCCATGTGTGCTAGTTTTACATGTGATGTCTTTCATATTTAGCATATTGGAATCTAGGTGGTAGTTTTCGAGCTAGCTTTGTGCCTTGATGTTACATGCAAGTACCCATGTATTACACATGCTTTTGGGGTAGAATCATCCCAGGAATCCATTGGTTCAATCATATTTCACTTTAGAGCAACTTCATAAAACTGTTATTTTCTGTCATGATGCCATGTTTAGTGCTTTGTATTAGGTGGTGCCTTGACCCTTTGAGGATGAATCCTAGATGTAGTGGTAGTGGGTGAACCCCTCTACAGCATGGGGTCTTTGTTTTGTTCTTAGGAATTTGTATGCACCTATTGTGCCTTGTCAAAGTTGACACCTCGCTGAAACTGACAGATTTGTGAAACCTTGTGATTTTCACTAAGTCTGGGAATCTCATGTTATTTTAATCCCCTGTTGTCTTGGATTAATTAGCTCCTGTGTTGGGAATAAGCCCATGCAACAAACTAAAGTTTGTGAGCTTTTGTGTTTGTCTAGCTCCCTGTTAAATTTCATGCCTATTCACTTCGTGTAGATATCATTTTTGGAGGCTGCCAAAATGCTTCAGAGCATAAGCAGCTGGTGAAAATCCGTGATTTTCACTAAGTCCCAGAATCTGTGATTTTTTCTCCAAGTTTGTGTCCATAGATCTGCTCATGGATGATTCCTTTCTATTAACTTCTTGTTCATGGTTATAGAGATTTTGGATGGCTCTTGCCTCATATCTTGCTTGCTTCATTTAGATGGCTGTAGCTACTTTAAATGTCGTTGACAAACTGCTATGATGCTGTTGAAAACAGATTGCATGTTTTTTTTGTTGATTTGAAGCTTGCGTAAGAATTGTTGATGGTGTGGTATGTTCCCATGCACCACCCCACTTATATTTTGTTGCTTGGTCATGTGGCAACCTGGTAACACCAGGGGAGTGTAATTGGAGTGAGTTTGTGCTGCTTTGAACCGTAGGTCTCCATATCTTGTTTTGTAGTTTCCGGTTGATCCGTAACTCCGTTCTTTATATGTTTTTGCATCGTTTTCTAGTGATGCACATGTTCATGCCATCTTCATCCATGTCAAGATAACTTAATATGAGGTTCTGTCCAGAATTCAATTAACTCAACTAATACATATGAAAGTGACTAGTACAGTGAGGCATGCTTCCTACTTCACACATGCATCGTATTGATTGTTGCACTATTTTGTGTTGGTGTTCATTGGCTGTTATCTTATCTTGGGTAGAATCGGGATCGGAGAGCGAGTACGTGGATTCTGTAGAGTACGTGCAGGAAGATCAAGAGCGGTTCCAAGCTGAAGACATCACAAGCAAGATGACCGTGATTTTGATACTGTATCTAGCTTTGTTATGCTTAGAATCACGTTTCCTTCGATACATGCTCGCAGCCTACCACTTGATATAAAAACCACATGTCTTTGCCATGAACCCCAAACACCTCCCTCTCCTAGCAAATGTTGTTTAGCTAAGTAGGCTCGCTAAACCTCTAATGAAAAGCTTTGCTAGTTGCAGGTGCTAGTTGTCTCATGTGATAACATGAGTATTTTGATATCATTATGTTCAAACTGTTATTTAATTAATGCACCTATATACTTGGTAAATGATGGAAGGCCTAGCCTTTTGCTGGGTGATTTGTTCCGTTGTCGCCACCTTAGTTTCGGTTACCGGTGTTTGTTCCCATAACTGATCGCTCCTAACACGTTCGGGGTTGTTATGGGGACCCCCTTGATAAATCGTGTAGTGTTAAGGTTTGTTTGGCAGGACCCAACATTGGTTTTAATCTGTTAATCACCTAATAATAATTTGCATTGGGAATAGCTACCCCGAGGCTTTAATCAACAACCCGGGCCAGTGCTCCTCATGAGTGTTGGTCCACCCACCTAGTAGTCGGCGATGCCACCTCACGGCAACCTGAGGCATTTGGTCATTGTCCACTATGCATAGACGGTGTTGTCCTGAGAACGAGATACGCGGCTCCTATCAGGTCGTCGACACACTGGGAGGTCCTGCTAGAGTTGTCTTACCTTGGCGACATATCTTGCGTATAGGGATTCCGGTGAAACTTTGGGTCTCCTCAAAGTTGAGGTTTTCCTTTAAGGAATCCGACGAGATCACAAGTTTTGTGATAGAGGATAACTTTGTGGCCCGTGGCAGTTTGTAATGGACTAGTTGGAGCACCCCTGCAGGGTTTAATCGTTTGGAAAGCCATGCCCGCGGTTGTGTGGCAAACATGGATATTTTGTTAACATCCGGTTCTAGACAACTAAGTGCGTAACCGTGACTGTCTCCTTCGAAGACCACTCTTCGATCGGGAACACGGTGGGGTTATGTTTGACGTAAGTAGGTGTTCAGGATCACTTAGTGATCAATTTAGTCTCGATCACTTGCGTAGACCACCATATGATACTCTCATCAACGTAAGTTAGCCACCATATATGCTTAGGTTGCTGCAAACCCTTACACTAAACCCTCCTCACCAAATAACTTGACTAGATTCAGTACCAAGGTCATTAGATTGTTGAGTCCCCGTGCCTCACAGATTACTACAAACCCCAACACGTACAGGTACGCCTGACACAGGAGATCCTGATGGCAACCAGCTGAAGTGGGAGTTCGACGAGGATTCTGGCCGTCTTTATGTGAACTATTCGGAGGACAGAGGCCGTGGTCGTGATCGTGGGCTAGCATACAGGATGTGTTAGATCATCTATTTTTTTCTGTTTAAGTCCGTAGCTGGACTTGCTGCTACTCTGAATAATTTGTGTCTGTAAGCTATATGATATATTCTTAATAGATGGCAAGTGTATGCCCTACTTGTCAATCTTTATTTATGTATTGTGAATATTATCCCGTTTGCGAAACGCTTAGATGCACCCCTTTCCCCTTTTGAGGCCTCGCCCCAAATAAGGAAAGGGCCGCATCTTAGTCGTTACACTGACCTAGAAAAATCATTATATATACTCTCATGTGTTTTGATCACCGCATTGCGAGTTTCTCGTCTATTCTTGTTTGAGCTGTTTTTCTGGCATGTCTAAGAATATGTCTTCTCAAAATTCAGATGGAGATAGCTATGTCTCCCACTATTTTGCAGACCCAAATATTTTTGGGGATATCTATCTCTACCTTTGGTCCAGGTATGAGGGCGAGGACAATTTTTGGGAGGAAACAAAGGATGCCAGTTCAGATAAAGATGAAGTTCTACTACCTCAGCCTGAAGATATGCATGTGAAATTCAAGAAATCAAGTCTCCCAAACGGGGTAAATAAACTGACGGACCAGTTTATCGCGTCACGTTTTCTATCGGAAAGCAAGATGGCATTATGCAAAAAGATATTGAAGCTTGAGCAAGAAAACAATGACTTGAGGGAGGAGAATTTTAGTGGCGAGTGTAAGCTGGAAAGGAAGAATGCTGCCGCATCATAACCGTCATCACCAAAGGACTCCTGAGTATATGGGTATGGGCACCACGCTTGGCTTATTCCAAGCTTGGGGGAGGTGCCCACGTATCGTATCACCAATACTTTTACCACCATTATATATCTTACTTTGATCCTTAGTTTTTCATGAATTAGAGAATTAGAATTTCAGATTTTCTTTGCTTAGTGTTTTTGTTTGAGATCTATCTATCCTTGTAAGTGAGTATGAGAGTTATATAATAATGATTAGTTGAGTTTTTGTGCTTTAGTTGTGTGCACCCATCATCATAGCATGGCAATAAAAAATAAAGATCACATGCTCATATCATGAGAAGTAATGACTTCACACAAAAAAGGTATAAGTGATAAAAGATGTTGATAGTAAACAAACATAGTAATAGTCATTTATGCAATATAAGAAAGATTGTGATAGAGGAGAGTAGACTCACATATAAATACACTATATTGGACATCTTTTATGATTGTGACCTCCCACCAAATATTATATAATGATCAAGTGTTGATATTGGATATGGAAGACAACATAATGGTTATGGTAGTTTACATTCACATAGAAGTTATATGGTCTTGGATCCTTTAAGATGTGATGCTTGCTTTAGATCTTTTCTAGCCCAAAAATCCGCACTAAGTATAGATCCTTAGAGTAAGGTGTCATCGGTGCATCAAGCAATAAAAATTGCTCCTAATTATGTATGATCTTTTATTGAAAGGGAAAATAAGCTTTTTACGATCTTGTGATGGCAAAGAAATAAAAGCGACAAAGTGCATAATAAAGTTTGCAAGCATAAGGGGCAATATAAAGTGGCGTTCCTTTGCATTAAAAGTTTGCACATCCAACAAACTAAAAGTGCATCACAACTTGTGCTTCCCTCTGCGAAGGGCCTATCTTTTACCTTCAGTAGTTCGATCCTGTGGTTGAGTCAATAAAGTGTATTCCTCTTTCTACCTTTTAACTATATAGTGGGAAGTACCACGTGTTGAGGAAAGATTCATATTTCTATATCCAAGTGGATATAGATGATCATGATTTATTAGTGTTGACATTCTCCTTGAGGTAAATAAGTTGGGTGGCAAATCATTTAATCCCCTATATTCCTATGTGTTCTATGGAAACATGATCTCCAAAAATATGGCTTGAGCATGAGAAATCATAGAAGACTAAATGATAATTGAGTATGTGAACTTGCCAAAAAGAAAGCTCTTACATAGAGCCTCCTCTGAAATATAATGAATTTATGCTTCTTACTCCAATAATTGTGAATGGATTGTCAATTGTTTATGACGAGCTATATGATAAAACACTTTCTGCTATGCTAATATTCATGATGCTCTCATGTTCATATTTTGTTTTATCGACTTCTCTCTCTTAAATCATGTGGTCATTATTTTCGAGCTCGGCTTTCCTTGAGGACAAGCGAGGTCTAAGCTTGGGGAGTTGACATGTCTATTTTGCATCATGAATTACTATTGATATTTGTGTTAATATGGTCCATTATCCCTTATTATCACACAATTCTTATGATCTTTCTCTCTGAATATTCAAGGTACATCGCTAAGAGGGAAACTTTTGGAAACTGGAATTCTGGACCGGGAAACCTAGAAAGAAAAATCAGCTGGCTCCAAATGGCCTGAAAGTTTATGGAGAATTTTTGTGGAATATTTAGGAATTTCTGGGCCAAAAATATACCAGAGAGGGGCCACCTGTTGGCCACAATCCAACAAGGTGCTCCCAAGTCGCGCCTTGATGGATTGTGGGGCCCCTGCAGGTCTCTCGACCTCTCTCTTCTCCAATATCGCATGTTTTACCCTAGAAAAATCATAACTTATCTTTCGGGACTAAGCGCCACCGTCTCGAGGCAAAACCTGGACAGAGGCCCTTTTGCTCTCCGACAGAAAGATTCTGCCGGGGAAACTTCCCTCTAGGAGAGGAAAATCAAAGCCATCGTCATCACCAAAGCTTCCTATTTCATGGGAGGACCAATCTTCATCAAGTTCTTCACCAGCACCATCTCATCTCCAACCCTAGTTCATCCCTTGTATTCAATCTTTGTCTCAAAACCTCAGATTGGTACCTCTCGGTTACTAGTTATGTTGATTACATCTCGTAGTTGATGCTTGTAGGATTACTTGGTGCAAGATATTAGGTCCAGATCCTTAATTATTATCATTACACCTCTGATCTTGAACATGTTGATGAGGTGTGAGTAGTTACTATTGTTCCTTAGGACATGGGATGTAGTGCCCCAGATGTAACCTTGCCTTATTTGGAACATATTGCATGTGGGTCCACCTTGTCAGTGTTTTGATGATAGCATTTGTGCCATGATCTCATGTGGTGCCCCTTGATTCTTTTTCCCTTCCTTTCCTTGTATGCATGCATAGCATATCATTGCATGCCCTTGTCTTATGTTGTTGCCATATGATCTTAGCATTTCTTGTGATGTGGTGGTCTTGGGTATAGTTCCTTTGTGATGTTGAGGTGTTCTATGATGCCATGTGATGGTGTTCCCAAATGTAGTGAGCATGTCTTGTTGCAACCTCTCTCTCTCTTTAATTCCCCAATTCAAAATTCACTTGTCCCAACCTTGTTTCAAAAATGCCCAGGATTTAGTGTGTTTTGTGGAGGATGCCAATGTGTGTATTTGCTGATTTGTATCTTGGTTTAAAGGGTGCAAATAAATCCAAAACAGTAAATTAATTACTGTTTTTCATTTATTCCAAATTGCTCCAAATATTGTTTTTCTATTTTATTCAAATAGGCCATAATTCCTTATGGCCAGGGGCATTTTTGCTTTGATTTTTACCCCAACAGAACTGCCAGTGGATTTAAATCCTAGCTGTGTTTATTTTAAAAGTTCAAACCCCTCTCAGCCCCTCTCCTCTATCTGACGCCAGTGGCAAGCAACCAGCGCGTCCCAGCCCACTCCTTCCCAGCTCACGCGCGCCGGCGTCGTCCTCCTCCCTTTCCAGCGAGGCAGGCGGCCCCACATGTCGGCCTCTCACCTTGCTCCTCTCTCCTTTCCACCGAAGCTCCCGGCACGCACATGGCCGCGCCGCGTTCCTCACCTCTCCTTCCCTCTATTTAACCCCCTTGGCGTACGTGCAGCCGTGTTAGGGTTCCTCCCCACCGCCGCAACGCCCAGATCCCGATCCACCTCTCTCTCTCTCTCGCCGCAGCAAGTGAGGACCGCACGGGATCGCCATGGCCGGCGGGCAGCAGCTCGTCGTCACTGTTGATCTACTTCCCCTGCTTCCTCTACGACGACTCCAGCAGCTCGAGGGCCCCTCCAGGATCCCGTTCCCGGCGCAAGACCGACCTCCCCCGCGCTACGTCCAATGCATCCCGGCGGCGCATCCCCTCCCTCCTCCCTATCCAGATCGGGTGCGGTAGCTGTAGGTTTGTCGCGCGCTTGCTCTCTGTCGCCGGCGCCGCCGCTCGCCGTCGCTGCGCCGTAGTAGAGCCCCTCGGTAGCAGCTAGCACTTGAAATGGACCCATGCGTGTGTGGGCTTACTCCCCCCCCCCACGAGCCGTTGCCCGATTTGCACCACGTCGCCGGCAAGGGCCTTCCCCTGTTTCGGTCGACCGCCGACAGTAGTTCAGCAGAGGAAGATCCTTCAGTTATCTTGTTGCGTGTGTTAGTTAAGACACCGTAGCCTAGCCCAGTGGTTTGTTCCCTGTTGTGCCTGATGCAGGTGCTGGGTTCGATTCCCCCCGCGGCACCTTTTTGTTTCTTTGTTTGTCGGCACAGTAACTGCAGGGGATGCCTTACCTAGCCCGAACTCTCTGTCCTGTCGACTAGTTGACAGTAGGAGAGTGGTAAGGGGCAGGATTGTTGCACCAGTAGATCTGGGTTCGAACCCCAGGGCGCCTCCTTATTGTTTTTCCCTTTGCTGCAAATTTTGTGTTATATTTTCTATATTTGTTCCTGTTACAATCATAGGTGGTCATGGCATCTTGTTTCTATTTTATTTTCTTGCTGTTATAACTATGTTAGGTAGGTAGTGTGTGTGGATGGCTTGTGAGAGTTGCATGTATGTGTGAGGCCCTACAAATATGGAGTTAGCCTTACGTGTTGTGTGTGTATGGTGGTGTTTCCTAGTTGCTTATCCTAGGTGAAGCTAGCAAGGAAGTGGTAGCTTGTGTAGCTCCTCCTTTGTGTAGGTACTATCATTTGTTGATGCACTAGGTTGTGTGTTTATATATGGAGTGGACCTTGTTCTAGTTGGTTGCTAAGATAATATGTGTAAGTGTGTGGTGATGATCTTGAGCATGTTGTGCTTGTGGGTGATGTGGACTAGGAGTGTGTGTGAGTAGTATGCCACCTTGGCAAGCAAGCCTTGCACCTCCACATGTCCATATGTGAGAGGGCATGGCATGATAGTTGTGTGAGAAGCTTAGTGGTAAGGATTGGGAAGTTGATGTGCATGACACAAACATGGGGTTCAAACCCCCATGTCACTTTGTCATTCTGCACATGAGCTCAACCTTTGTAGTTGTTGTTCTAGTAGGAACTACATGAAATGATGTCCATTCCCTAGGCATGATTTGAAGTAGTTCTCTCTCCCTTAATTTGTGGTCACTTGTCCCAAGTAGGTGCCCACATTTTATATATGATCTTAGGGTAGAAACTCCCAAGGAATCCAGTGGTGAAGTTACTTTTGCCATTGGGAAACTTTATGGAGTGGACATATTCAGATTTGTTGCAAGTTTGATCTTGGTTTCCATGGAATAGGTGGAGCCCGAGGGCATGTGTTTTGTGTGATAGAAGTAGGGGTTTTGCTCTACACCATAGTGGTGTCATTTATCACTTGGTGTTATTTGCATGCAAACTATGCCTAGACAAAGTGGGCATGTGGCTGAAAAAGTCCAGCTTAGTGAAATCTGGAATTTCACTAAGTCTGGGAATTCTGGAAACATTTTCTTCTCCTATAGATGAGGATGTGCTGGTCATTGTGTTGAGAACTAGCCTTAGTTAAGTGCTAGGATTTTGGACCTGATATGTTTGTGAAGCTCCCTGTCAAATTTCATCTCATTTAGAGTCCAATAGGTTGTGTTTTGAGTGCTGTCAAAGAGCTTCAGAACAAAGACAGAAATTCAGGTGCAGGAATTTTCACCAAGTCCCTGAGATCTGATGGTTTTGGGAAAGTTTGTGGCCTTGTATCTTCTAGAGTTTAATTCCTTTTGCTGTGATTCTTGCTGGTGTTGGTAGTGTTCTTGGTGAGCTACAGCCACATATATTATTTGTCATGTTTGGAGGTCTGTAGCTATGTTGCATGTAGCTCCCAAAGAGCTAAGATGCAGATTATGGCAGATTATGTAGTATAGTCATTTTGATCAATGTGTGTGCTTAGTTGATGTTGTGGTGTTCTTCCTTGCTCCAATCCATTCATGTTGGGTTGTTATATGTCTTGGCAACCTGGGAATACCAGATTTGTGCCAATTCTGGGTGTGGTGTTGATTCTTCCATGTAGAGCTTCATATCTTGTTTCGTTGATTCCCGTTGATCCGTAGCTCCGTTTGCAAAGTTCTTTATATGGTTTTGCATCGTTTTCACGAGACGCATCTATTCATGCCATCCTCATGCATGTCAAAATAGCTTAGTGTACAGTTCTGTCCATAAACTTGCAGTAGTTTATTTTGCTTGTGCTAGAGATAGACATAGTGGTGCATGCTCACTTTTCATCTTATGCATCATGTGATTATTGCATCTTGTGGTGCTGCTGTTCATTGGCTGTTATTATTATGTTGGGTAGCACCGAGATCGAAGAACGAATACGTGGAGTCAGGAGAGTACGTGCAGGACGATCCAGAACCATTCTAAGCTAAGGATATCACAGGCAAGATGATATGACCTTGATTCCATCTCTAGAATTGTTATGCTAGTTTCGTTTCCATGTCATATTGCTCGCTGCCTACCACTGAATTAAATTGGCTCTTGATATGCCATGAGCCCAAACACTGTTCCCCTTCCTAGCAAAACTTGACTGGCTAAGTAGGCTTTGCTCAGCTACTCATGTTAGCATTGCTAGTTGCAGGTGCTTTGACTCATGTGATAACATGAGCTTGATATCATTATCTTAAATTCTGTTATTTAATTAAGGCACCTATATACTTGGTAAACGACGGGAGGCCTAGCCTTTTGTCGGGTGCTTTGTCCCGTTATTGCCGCCATAGTTACCGGTTACCGGTGTTTGATTTCATAATGATTGCTCCTAACACGTTCGGGGTTGTTATGGAGACCCCCTTGATAAATCGCGTAGTGCTAAGGCTTGTCCGGCAGGACCCAACATTTGTTTTAATCTGCTAATCACATAATAATCTGCATAGGGAATAGTTACCCTGAGGAATTTAATCAACAACCCGGGCCAATGCTCCTCATGAGTGTTGGTCCCACCTGAGCGATGTCCGGTACCCCACTTGTCACCCAGAGGTTTAGCCATCCCGACGTCTAGCTCATCCGTCGTGTCCTGAGACTGAGATACGCGGCTCTTATCAGGGTCGTCGACACGACGGGAGGTCCTGCTAGCCTTGCCTTACCTTAGCGGTATATCTTGCGTTTAGGAATCCTAGTGAAGCTTTGGTTTCGCCCAGAGTTGAGGTTTTCCTCTAAGGAATCCGACGAGATCACGAGGTTCGTGATAGAGGATGCCTTTGCGGCCTGTGTACGTTTGTGATGGACTAGTTGGAGCACCCCTACAGGGTTTAATCTTTCGGAAAGTCGTGCACGCGGTTATGGGGCAACTTGGAATCTTTTGTTTACATCCGGTATTAGATAACTCAAACAAAAGCTAATAAAATTGCCAACTGTGTGCGTAACCGTGACTGTCCCCTCGAAGATCTCTCTTTGGTCGGGAACACGGTGGGGTTATGAATGCCGTAGGTAGGTGTTCAGGATCACTTAGTGATCAAGTAATCCCGATCGCTAGTGTAGACCACCTTCACAATTACGTTGCATAAGTTAGCCACTAAAACAAGCTTAGGTTGCTGCAGCCTATACACTTCACCCTTACCCTACCTAATAACATGACTAGTTCTGGCACCAAGGTCTTAGATTGATGAGTCCCCGTGGCTCAGTGATTCCTCCGAAACTCCCAACAGGTACAGGTATCCCAGAGACAGATGATCCCGACGGCACCCAGCTGGCGTGGCAGTACGACGAGGAGATAGACCGCCTCTACGTGAACTATCCAGAGGACTGTGGCGTGGTCGAGATCGTGGGCCTGCAGGCAGGGTAGCATAGCATTTTCATGTTTTGTAGTCCGTAACGGAACTACCTTGATTGTATCTGTGATGTACTCTGAGTTATTAATGAGAAGACAGTTGAATCCCGAATTGTCTACTTTTATTATTATTTGTGCTATGTTACTCGCTTGCGAAACGCTTAGATGCGCTTCTTTCCTATTCAGGGGCCTCGACCCCCAGATCGGAAAGGACCGCATCTTGGTCGTTACAAGTTGGTAATCAGAGCCTTACGATCATAGGAGCCTTTGTGTGATCGTATATGGCCGAGTCCAGTCTAGAAAATATTTTGAGTCTTAGTTATATCGGAGAGTAGGATTCTTTTTTCTCCTCTTCTATGCTCTGGTGAGGTTCCCGTCTTAGGAAATCTTTAACTCTATTCCTTTTCTCGCTCAAATTTTTTTTAGGATCACGCGGGTATTTGTGAAATCTATATGATTTCGATGTGACGGAATCCTGTCCTGGTGCCTCCTATCTTCTCTAAGTATCAGGGGAGTTGAGCTCCAGGGATTATCATGCACATCGCCATCATTCAGATTTCTGAGTAACTAAGAACGGAGGGTGTTCGTTATTGCTTCAATACGGGTAGTGGTGAGATAACCCCGATGTCCCCAGTACTGGTGTAGATTGTTCGGGGGTATTACCACACTTGGTATCGTTATGATCACGAGGATCTGTTGTAGATGAAGGTCCGAGATGCTGGTTTTGTGTTGAAGGATGTGATAAAGGTGACGGGTTAGTTTAGGAGTTGTGTGAAATACTCCTTGTATCCGTGTACCTGATTGCATGACCAGTTATTTCGGGAATTCATAGGTGGGATATCTATTAGTATCTTATAGGACTATCTTCCTACAGACGCTTGATTGAGGTTTGGGAAATCTCGGTCATATGTTTGTTCCGAGCAGTTCTAGCTCACACTTGTTTGCAGTGGTCCTTCTCGGAATTTTGTCGTCTGTTACTTTGAGGATGCACTCTTGCTATGTTGTTCGAGTGCAATGCTAAATTCTGTTCAGATATTTTGTCTTTTGATTCAACAATATCTTCAATTATTCTGTGGACTAGTATGCTGTCCGTCTTCAGGATGGCTCCACCGACTCGTCAGACCCCAGGGCGTGAGGATATGCCGCCTCCACCACCTCCTCCTCCTCCGCCGCCGTCGCCTCCTCCTGTAGAGGCCTAGCAGGCGATGATGGCAGCTACTAATGCAAACACTTAGATGCTGTTGCAGTTGATCCAGGAGAGAGCTAATCATCAGCAGGGCAAATTTCAGCAGGGTGGCAATCACTTCGCCAATCTAAGTCAGTTCCTGTCAAACCAGCCTAAGACGTTCACTTCTTGCGACCAGCCGTTTGATGCGGAAGATTGGATCTGTGATATGAACAAGCATTTCGAGTGTAGCAATGTGCGTCCGAAGGACTATGTCAAGTTTGCTACGTTTCAGTTGAAGGGGCAGGCTTCTATTTGGTGGCAGCAGCTTAAGGACTCCACAGGTGACAGGATGATGTCTTGGGACGAGTTTTGTCGTGACTTCAGGTCCCACTACATCTCTTCCAGTTTTGTTGAGGAGATGCGTGACAAGTTCAGGCGTTTGAAGCAGGGCAGCAATTCTGTGTACAAGTACAATGTCGAGTTCCACGAGCTGGCCCGTTACGCGCTGCACGATGTCCCGGATCAGAAGAGCAAGATCTATCAGTTCAGGGGTGGCTTGAAGGAGGACTTGCAGTTAGCGCTTGCTTTGCACAATCCTGAGGAGTTTGACAAGTTCTACAACTTAGCTCTCCGAGCAGAGGCAGCCTTGCTCAGGGTGGAAAACTCCAAGAAGCGCTTCAGAGATTCCAGCTCTTCCTCGACTCAGGTGGTTCGAAAGAAGCAGAGGTTTTGGGTTTCTCCTCCTCCTCCTCGGCAATCACAGCAGCTGAAGCACTCAGGTGGACGTGGTTCTTCCTGCCCACCCAACCCTGGCTTCCAGCAGAGATACCAGCATCAGAAGCAAGGGCCTCCTCAGACTCAGTTCCGGCAGCCAGCAGAGGTCACTTGTCACAAATGTGGGCAGAAGGGTCACTATGCCAACAAATGCACTTCTCAACTCCGTCTGCCGCCTCCTCCTCCAGGCAAACCTCCAAGCAACACTCTTGTCAAATTCAAATCCAGATCAGCTCGAGTCAACATGGTGAATGCAGCTGAAGCAGACAACTCCTCTGATGTGATCATGGGTAACCTCCTCGTCAATGATATTCCTGCTAAAGTGTTATTTGATTCTGGTGCTTCGCATTCGTTCCTCTCCATTCCATTTGCATCCAAGCATAATGTTCCTATTGAAGAGCTTCCTAGTCCGTTGTGAGTAGTTTCACCAGGCAAGTTCATGCATGCTAGTACTCGTGGTCCCGATGTTTCTATCAAGATGGGCAATTATTCTTTTCTGGCCTCTCCGTATGTCTTGGGCAAGTCCGACACTGACTTGATTCTTGGTATGGACTGGTTGGCCATGAACAAGGCATCAATTGATTGTGAAGCTAAAGAAGTCAAGCTTACCCACTCTTCGGAGGATGTGATTATATTCGCGGCGTGCGATGATACAATCCGTTTGTTCTCCTTGAATGAAAAGGGTGAGATCAATCCTATTGAGCAAGTCCCGGTGGTATGCGAATATCAAGATGTGTTTCCTGAAGAGCTGCCAGGCATGCCTCCGTACCGTGAAGTTGAGTTTGTCATTGAGCATGAGCCAGGCACAGAGCCAGTGTGCAAACGGCCGTACAAGCTGGGTCCAGAAGAATTGAAGGAACTTAATAGGCAACTCGATGAGCAGGAGCGTTTGGGTTTGATGAGACCAAGCTCGTCTCCGTGGGGATGTGGTGTTCTATTTGTCAAGAAGAAGGATGGTTCGGACCGGCTGTGTCTCGATTACCGCCCATTGAACAAGAAGATAATCAAGAACAAATATCCACTTCCGAACATAACTGAGTTGTTCGAGAAGTTGAAAGGTGCTAAAGTATTCTCCAAGCTTGATCTCAGAATGGGCTATCATCAGATTCGCATTCACGAGGAAGACATTCCGAAGACGGCATTCAGGACTAGTTTTGGCTCGTATGAGTATACAGTCATGTCTTTTGGTCTGGCTAATGCTCCTCCGACTTTTTGTCGATTGATGAACTACATTTTCCCACCATACAAGAATGTATTTGTCTTGCTCTATCTCGGCGACATTCTGGTCTTTTTTGAGAATGAGGAAGAACATGGAAGACATCTGAGGTTGGTCCTTGATAAACTGAGAGCGTACAAGCTGTATGCCAAGTTTTCCAAGTGGGAGTTCTGGCTGAAAGAAGTGGTTTATCTTGGGCATATTATCTCTGCTCAGGGCATTAAGGTTGACCCGTCCAAGGTTCAAGCCATTGTTGAATGGGAACCTCCGCAGAATGTGAAGCAGCTTCGAAGCTTTCACGGGCTTGCCGGATATTGCACAAGATTCATTGAGAACTTCTCCAAAATCGCCAAGCCGCTCTCTAGTCTTCTTCAGAAGGGTGTCAAGTATGTTTGGTCTCTAGAGTGTCAACTAGCTTTCGATACACTCAAAGAGAAGCTTATCTCCACTCCGGTCTTGGCCCCTCCGGATGATTCCAAGCCGTACCAGGTCTTTTGTGACGCTTCTCTCCAGGGTCTCGGTGCAGTCTTGATGCAAGATAGGAAGGTGGTTGCTTATACCTCCAGGCGGTTGAAGCTTGCGGAGAAGAACTATCCTGTGCACGATCTCGAGCTAGCAGCTGTTGTGCACGCCTTGATGACTTGGAGACATCGCTTGTTGGAACGTAAGGTTGAAGTTTTCACCGATCACAAGAGTCTCAAGTATATCTTCACTCAGCCTAACTTGAATCTTTGGCAAACACGTTGGGTGGAAATGCTCCAAGATTTTAATCCTAGTGTTGAGTACACTCCAGGCAAGGCAAATGTTGTGGAAGATGCATTGAGCAGGAAGGCATATTGCAACAGTCTGATTCTGCAACCTCTCGAGCCGGGTCTTTCTGAGTCTTTCAGGAAGCTTAATCTTCAGCTAGTTCCTCAGGGTTTTCTTGCGAACCTTCAGATCTGTCCTACCTTGGAAGATCAGGTCAGAGCAGCTCACCTACTTGACGCTATGGTGAAGAAGGTCAAGATTGAAGTGGGAAAGAGTCTCCCCAAGTATAAGTGTTTCACTGTTGATGCCAGGGACACGTTGTTTTTCGAGGATCGCCTTGTCGTTCCGAAAGGTGATCTCAGGAAGGTAATCCTGGAAGAAGCTCATAACTCTGTGCTCTCTATTCATCCTGGAAATTCCAAAATGTACCATGACTTGAAGCAGACTTTCTGGTGGACTCGTATGAAACGTGAAATTGCTCAGTTTGTAAACGAGTGTGATGTATGTCGAAGGGTGAAAGCAGAACATCAAAGACCAGCAGGCCTCTTGCATCCTTTGCCGATTACCGAGTGGAAGTTTGATCACATTGAGATGGACTTCGTCACCGGGTTTCCGAAGTCCAAGAAGGGCAATGATGCTATCTTCGTCGTCATCGAAAAATTGAGTAAAGTGGCTCATTTCCTTCCAGTCAAGGAGTCCATTTCAACAGCTCAGCTGGCAGAGTTGTACACCTCCAGGATTGTCTCTTTGCACGGCATGCCGATGATGATCTCTTCAGATCGCGGAAGTATCTTCACTTCCAAGTTCTGGGACTCCTTTCAGTCTGCTATGGGCACGAAGATCCACTTCAGCACAGCGTTCCACCCTCAGACTAGTGGTCAAGTGGAGAGAGTGAATCAAGTTCTTGAGGACATGCTGAGAGCCTGTGTTATCTCTTTTGGCATGAAGTGGGAAGATTGTCTGCCTTTCGCGGAGTTCTCGTATAACAATAGTTATCAAGCTAGTTCTGGCAAGGCTCCATTTGAAATTCTCTATGGCAGGAAGTTCCGTACTCCGCTCAACTGGTCCCACATAGGCGAGCGTCAGATCCTTGGCAATGATATGATAGAAGAAGCTGAGGAGATGTGTCGGATCATTCGCGACAACCTCAAAGCAGCTCAGTCCCGTCAGAAGAGCTATTACGATAGCAAGCACCGTGACATGTCGTATGAGCTTGATGACTTTGTCTATCTCAAGGTGTCACCTATGAAGGGTATGCAGCGCTTTGGCATCAAAGGCAAGTTTGCGCCTCGTTTCGTTGGTCTGTTCAGAGTGGTTGGCAAGAGGGGCGACCTTGCGTACCAGCTCAAGCTTCCGTCAACCTTTGCAAATGTCCATGATGTGTTCCATGTTTCTCAGCTTCGGAGGTGTTTCAAGACCCCCGAGCGCACTGTGCATCTTCAAGATATCGACCTTCAGCCTGACCTTTCTTATCGTGAGCATCCAGTTGCGGTTCTCGAAGCGACTGAGCGCAAGACCCGTAACAAGACTGTCAAATTTCTCAAAGTGATGTGGTCTCACCATTTCGATAAAGAGGCTACGTGGGAACGCGAGGATCACCTCCGTTCCGAATTTCTCGATTTCTTTCAGTCTTAGATCTCGAGGGCGAGATCTTCTTTGTGGTGTGGGAGAGTTTGTAGTGCTCCAGATGTAACCTAGCCTTATTTGGAACCTATTGCATGTGGGTCCACCTTGTCAGTGTTTTGATGATAGCATTTGTGCCATGATCTCATGTGGTGTCCCTTGATTCTTTTTCCCTTCCTTTCCTTGCATGCATGCATAGCATATCATTGCATGCCCTTGTCTTATGTTGTTGCCATATGATCTTAGCATTTCTTGTGATGTGGTGGTCTTGGGTATAGTTCCTTTGTGATGTTGAGGTGTTCTATGATGCCATGTGATGATGTTCCCAAATGTAGTGAGCATGTCTTGTTGCAACCTCTCTCTCTCTTTAATTCCCCAATTCAAAATTCACTTGTCCCTACCTTGTTTCAAAAATGCCCAGGATTTAGTGTGTTCTGTGGAGGATGCCAATGTGTGTATTTGCTGATTTGTATCTTGGTTTAAAGGGTGCAAATAAATCCAAAACAGTAAATTAATTACTGTTTTGCATTTATTCCAAATTGCTCCAAATATTGTTTTTCTATTTTATTCAAATAGGCCATAATTCCTTATGGCCAGGGGCATTTTTGCTTTGATTTTTACCCCAACAGAACTGCCAGTGGATTTAAATCCTAGCTGTGTTTATTTTAAAAGTTCAAACCCCTCTCAGCCCCTCTCCTCTATCCGACGCCAGTGGCAAGTAACCAGCGCGGCCCAGCCCACTCCTTCCCAGCTCACGCGCGCGGGCGTCGTCCTCCTCCCTTTCCAGTGAGGCAGGCGGCCCCACATGTCGGCCTCTCACTTTGCTCCTCTCTGCTTTCCACCGAAGCTCCCCGCACGCACATGGCCGCGCCGCGTTCCTCACCTCTCCTTCCCTCTATTTAACCCCCTTGGCGTCCGTGCAACCGTGTTAGGGTTCCTCCCCGCCGCCGCAACGCCCAGATCCCAATCCACCTCTCTCTCTCTCTCTCGCCGCAACAAGTGAGGACCGCACGGGATCGTCATGTCCGACGGGTAGCAGCTCGTCGTCACTGTCGATCTACTTCCCCTGCTTCCTCTACGACGACTCCAGCAGCTCGAGGGCACCTCCAGGAGCCCGTTCCCGGTGCAAGACCGACCTCCCCCGCGCTACGTCCACTGCATCCCGGCGGCGCATCCCCTCCGACGAGAAGCCACCCCGACGGCCTTCCTCCTCTACTTCCTCAACGAGCCAATCCTCTCCTCGACTCGTACACGAGGTAGCGCTTCTCCTCCCTCCTCCCTGTCCAGATCGGGTGCGGTAGCCGTAGGTTTGTCGCGCGCTTGCTCTCTGTCGCCGGCGCCGCCGCTCGCCGTCGCTGCACCGTAGTAGAGCCCCTCGGTAGCAAATAGCACTTGAAATGGACCTGTGCGTGTGTGGGCTTACTCCCCCTCCCGCATGAGCCGTTTCTCGATTTGCACCACGTCGCCGGCAAGGGCCTTCCCCTGTTTCGGTCGACCGCCGGCAGTAGTTCAGAAGAGGAAGATCCTTCAGTTGTCTTGTTGCGTGTGTTAGTTCAGACACCGTAGCCTAGCCCAGTGGTTTGTTCCCTATTGTGCCTGATGCAGGTGCTGGGTTCGATTCCCCCACGACACCTTTTTGTTTCTTTGTTTCTCGGCACATTAACTGCAGGGGATGCCTTACCTAGGCCGAACTCTCTGTCCTGTCGACTAGTTGACAGTAGCAGAGTGGTAAGGGGCAGGATTGTTGCACCAGTAGATGTGGGTTCAAACCCCAGGGCGCCTCCTTTTATTTTTTCCCTTTGCTGCAAATTTTATGTCATCTTTGCTATATTCGTTCCTGTTACAATCATAGGTGGTCATGGCATCTTGTTTCTATTTTATTTTCTCACTGTTATAACTATGTTAGGTAGGTAGTGTGTGTGGATGGCTTGTGAGAGTTGCATGTATGTGTGAGGCCCTACAAGTATGGAGTTAGCCTTACATGTTGTGTGTGCATGGTGGTGTTTCCTAGTTGCTTATCCTAGGTGAAGCTAGCAAGGAAGTGGTAGCTTGTGTAGCTCCTCCTTTGTGTAGGTACTATCATTTGTTGATGCACTAGGTTGTGTGTTTATATATGGAGTGGACCTTGTTCTAGTTGGTTGCTAAGATAATATGTGTAAGTGTGTGGTGATGATCTTGAGCATGTTGTGCTTGTGGGTGATGTGGACTAGGAGTGTGTGTGAGTAGCATCCCACCTTGGCAAGCAGGCCTTGCACCTCCACATGTCCATATGTGAGAGGGCATGGCATGATAGTTGTGTGAGAAGCTTAGTAGTAAGGTTTGGGAAATTGATGTGCATGACACAAACATGGGGTTCAAAGCCCCATGTCACTTTGTCATTGTGCACATGAGCTCAACCTTTGTAGTTGTTGTTCTAGTAGGAACTACATGAAATGATGTCCATTCCCTAGGCATGATTTGAAGTAGTTCTCTCTCCCTTAATTTGTGGTCACCTGTCCAAAGTAGGTACCCACATTTTATATATGACCTTAGGGTAGAAACTCCCAAGGAATCCAGTGGTGAAGTTACTTTTTCCATTGGGAAACTTTATGGAGTGGACATATTCAGATTTGTTGCAAGTTTGATCTTGGTTTCCATGGAATAGGTAGAGCCCAAGGGCATGTGTTTTGTGCGATAGAAGTAGGGGTTTTGCTCTACACCATAGTGGTGTCATTTATCACTTGGTGTTATTTGCATGCAAACTATGCCTAGACAAAGTGGGCATGTGGCTGAAAAAGTCCAGCTTAGTGAAATCTGGAATTTCACTAAGTCTGGGAATTCTGGAAACATTTTCTTCTCCTATAGATGAGGATGTGCTGGTCATTGTGTTGAGAACTAGCCTTAGTTCAGTGCTAGGATTTTGGACCTGATATGTTTTTCAAGCTCCCTGTAAAATCTCATCTCATTTGGAGTCCAGTAGGTTGTGTTTTTAGTGCTGTCAAAGAGCTTCAGAACAAAGACAGAAATTCAGGTGCAGGAATTTTCACTAAGTCCCTGAGATCTGATGGTTTTGGGAAAGTTTGTACCCTTGTATCTTCTAGAGTTTAATTCCTTTTGCTGTGATTCTTGCTGGTGTTGGTAGTGTTCTTGGTGGGCTACAGCCACATATATTATTTGTCAAGTTTGGAGGTCTGTAGCTATGTTGCATGTAGCTCCCAAAGAGCTAAGATGCAGATTATGGCAGATTATGTAGTATAGTCATTTTGATCAATGTGTGTGCTTAGTTGATGTTGTGGTGTTCTTCCTTGCTCCAATCCATTCATGTTGGGTTTTTATATGTCTTGGCAACCTGGGAATACCAGATTTGTGCCAATTGTGGGTGTGGTGTTGATTCTTCCACGTAGAGCTTCATATCTTGTTTCGTTGATTCCCGTTGATCCGTAGCTCCGTTTGCAAAGTTCTTTATATGGTTTTGCATCGTTTTCACGAGCCGCATCTGTTCATGCCATCCTCATGCATGTAAAAATAGCTTAGTGTACAGTTCTGTCCAGAAACTTGCAGTAGTTTATTTTGCTTGTGCTAGAGATAGAAATAGTGGTGCATGCTCACTTTTCATCTCATGCATCATGTGATTGTTGCATCTTGTGGTGATTATGTTCATTGGCTTTTATTCTTATGTTGGGTAGCACCGGGATCAGAGAACGAATACGTGGAGTCAGGAGAGTACGTGCAGGACGATCCAGAATCATTCCAAGCTGAGGATATCACAGGCAAGATGATATGACCTTAATTCCATCTCTAGACTTGTTATGCTAGTTTCGTTTCCATGTCATATTGCTCGCTGCCTACCACTGAATTAAATTGGCTCTTGATATGCCATGAGCCCAAACATTGTTCCCCTTCCTAGCAAAACTTGACTGGCTAAGTAGGCTTTGCTCAGCTACTCATGTTAGCATTGCTAGTTGCAGGTGCTTTGACTCATGTGATAACATGAGCTTGATATCATTATCTTAAATTATGTTATTTAATTAATGCACCTATATACTTGGTAAACGACGGGAGGCCTAGCCTTTTACCGGGTGCTTTGTCCCGTTATTGCCGCCATAGTTACCGGTTACCGGTGTTTGATTCCATAATGATCGCTCCTAACACATTCGGGGATGTTATGGGGACCCCCTTGATAAATCACGTAGTGCTAAGGCTTGTCCAGCAGGACCCAACATTGGTTTTAATCTGCTAATCACATAATAATCTGCATAGGGAATAGCTACCCCGAGGAATTTAATCAACAACCTGGGCCAGTGCTCCTCATGAGTGTTGGTCCCACCTGAGCGATGTGTGGGGCCCCACTGGTCACCCAAAGGTTTAGTGTTCCGACCCGAATCAAGACGAGTCAAGCCTCTGGTGTTTCCGTACCATCCCAAGATAATGCTGGTACACACTCAGTACATCAATGTATATATTAAGAGTTCAATCACACAACTTTATTAATCGAAATCTCATATCGAGTACTTTATTACAATAATGGATTACAATAAAGTGGCTGAAGGCCATCTCATGAGATATCTAACGAAGACTAGCGGAAGCATCAGGTAGACGAGTCCATTCGACTCCAGGGCATGTCGTAGCCTCACTCCTGGTCGGAAAAGTACTTTGCAACATGATACGTTGCAGCCGTGTAGGTCAGCATATGGAATATGCCGGCAAGTTATCAAAGAGAGGGGTAAAAATAATAATCAACTATCTCTACATGCATATTTGGCAGATGGGGCTATAAGTTTTGCATAAAGCCAATTTTCTCCTACAACAAGAGGGGCTGAAAGCAAAATATTACTACAATGTTTGTTGTTAACGAGATGGTTCCGCCAACCAATTCTCGTACCCGAGTTGTTGTTAATACCCACATCATTATTAAGTTGTGTCGAGAGTTCAGGGGAATTTCAATGCCTTCGGCTCAAGTTGTCCATGACCGTGGACACGGCTAATCGATTAGGTTTGGGCACTCTGCAGAGTTTTGCACACGTTCCCCACAAGATTTGATCGCCTCCGAGTATGTCCTCGCACTTCAGGGTGTTCGAAGACCGGATGATCAAAACATGGTCTTTCAGCGGGTCCCTCTGAATCCCTGTCGGTGCCCATCCATTCCTACCGTTCTTCTACATCTGTTAACACCGCCTGTCCAGAGTCGCCGCGTTGTCCAACCAAGCCAGAGCCCATAATGACTTGTGGCTGTGCAGGTAAGCCTTGGGTCTTGAAGCCTCCGTCCGTCTCTTCGAGCCTGGGTGAAGCTTTCCGCAAGATGTCATGCCCGTTTCCAGCATCCCGGGTTATCCACAGGTTTTTCCAGGGAGCCGATCAACCGTCCTTCACCCAGAGTTGCATTGCATCACGAGGTCGTGAAAATCTTGTCTTAGCCGGTCTTGGTTATTTAATCAACCTCGTATCACTCGTGTTATGCACTCAACCGAAATCCCGTCTACTCAAGCATAGAAATATGAAATTTGTCGTCCCGGGGCCAAGTATCGGGGTTGTTGTGTGCCTACCACATGATACTAGAACCTATACTAAAATTTCCAAGTACCTAAGCAGCATGCAATTGGGCAAAGAAAGGTGGAACTACCATGCATCGAAAAACATAGGAGATAGTATGATCAAAATGACTTGCCTTGATGATAGTTGTCTTGATCGAGCGCTTCTCAGTAACACGCTTCGCACTCCGGGTGATCTACCGATACAAAAAAATACACACCATAAGCACTACAATCAAACAACAAGTAAAAATAACATCACAAGTAAATAGTTGCTATGGCCTAAGTGAAAGAATTCACTACACGTCACTAAGGCAGAAACTTGTTTCTGTTAAAACCCCAAGTAAAAGTATTTAAAAAAATTCTAACTTATACCACAGTAAGATATAATCACTAGGAAGCAGTAGCAAGAAGAATCAAATGAAAATCATTTTTTAACTCCTGAAATAAGCAAAACAAGGTTTAAACTAAATCTGATCTAATTCAAATTTGAAAATTTCAAACATAGACAAATTATATGTTTTTAAAAACTACAGAAAAATTGTGATCTACTGGAACAAGTTTCAACTCCATTGGAATAAGGGATCAAAAGCTATGATCAAAACAAATTTGAAACTTTCTCTATTTTGGAATTAAACAGAAAAAGAGAAAACAGATTCTAAGAGACAGTGGTACACGTGGCAGTTTCTGATTGGCTGATGGGTGTTTGCTGCGAGGGAAAACTAACACACAGCCGCAATCTAAAGAAAACTACCCGGCTCAGTTTAACTGACAGAAAAACCGCTCCGGTTTTTTTTGTAAGACCCGAAGGGGTATGCACATCTAATCTAACCGAGTGATCTAAGATCCTACGATGGAAAAAAACAACAAAAAGAAAAACTAGAGGAGGGAGAAGGCTCACCGTGGCTGTGAGGAGCTGGGCAGCTCCGGTGGCTGCTCCGGTGAGGGTGGGGGCTGGTCGCCGGCGGGGGTGGGGTGGCGGAGGAGGGGGCAGTCGGCTCCGGGCGTCAGGGAGGCAGCAGGGCGACGGGGAGGCAGCATCAGTTTTCTGTTGCTAGCTCGAAGCGGAGCTCCGGCGAGCTGTGCGGGCGGCGTGGGGCTCGGGCAGGGCGGCATGGGGGTGGAACGGGGCGAGGGCGGCGTGGGGGTTCGGTTTTTATAGGGGGAGGGGGTGGCCGAGGAGGGAAGAAATCAAGCCAGCCATGGAAGGCAAGCTCGCTGGAAGGTCACGGTAGACAGAAAAAAGGAAGGAAGAAGAAGAGGGAAGGAAAGAGAGAGAGCAGAAAAAAAAGAAAGCAAAGGAAAGGAAAGGGGAAAAGAAAAAAAAGAAAGACAGAAGAGGTGCGTGCGGTTTGGCCAGAGATGCGCTGCAGTTGCGAGGTGTCGTGGGTATAAGCCTGACAGTAGATGTGTGGGGTACGAATGAGATGGGCAGAGTCCTAGCTACGGCGAGGTTGTATGAGTTCAGGCCCCTCTGCGGTGGAGGTAACAGCCCTACGTCTCAGTGCTCTCCAAGCTTGTTACCGAGTGTAATATGGAGTACAGTGATTCGCTAACCCTTTTACCAGTGGGGGAGGGCGGCTTATATAGAGTGCGCTGCCCTCCACAACGGTTCTGATTCAGGGGTGGAGTAGTGGCGATTGAATGCGTACATTACAGGTAACGTATGCTCTAAATGCTAATAAATGCACCCGGAAACGTACGGCAGTTTCCCTCCGGAGAGGTTACGATGTACCGAGTGTATCCAGTCGGTTAGCCTGGTGTCCTCCAAATGCTAGTCTCCGACTGGATGAGTCAGGGCTTGTTACTGACTGGATGATGGGGATTCCTTAATCCAGTCGGGGTAGACTTAGGGTCTTGTCCTTTGTGTGGGTTAGTCCTTGGGTAGGACCTGTATGGCAAGCCTATGACCCTACCCTAGGACTATGACCCCATCATTAGTCCCCGAATGGATTGGGGTTGATACGACGAAGAGGTGCTTGAAGTTCGGATCCGACTGGATTAGATTCGGCTTGGGCGTTGCTTGCCCCTATCCATTTTACCTTTTCTGACCAACGATCCGAGTGGAAGTGCTTGCGAAACCGACTGTCGGGAGCCAAGTGTTTCCGCGGCATCTTTTGACTAGACCGGTCAACTGACAGCGGCGGATTTTCCGGGATCTCAAATTTCGGGTTCCGCGCGCTCAGCGGGGACGACGTGAGCGCACTCGAGTAGCGCCTGACGCCTCGATTCTCGCACCGTCAAGTCCTCCACTGAAATCTCCGCGGCCGGTCGGGCGGATAAGGTTTCGGTGCCACCCGCCAGTGACCCAGTCGGAACCCTATTTAAATTTGGGCGACGAGGCTTCTTCGTTATGCTCGCCGACCCTTTCGCTCTCGCCTGCTCCGTCTTCCTCGCCACCTCCAGCGCTCCAACACTCCCTCCTTCCCCTTCCTCGAGAGTTCGCCGTCGCCTCCATGACCAAGGGTCAGACCAACAAGATGGAGGCGAGGAAGAAGAAGGGCAAGGCGGCGGCGCCTGCTCAGCGGCGGCAGCGACCACTGCCGGCGGGGTGGATCCAAGGAGACTTCCTTCCCTCTACGATGACGGAGAGGGATCTGCTGGAGCTGGTGGAGCACGAAATGCCTGTGCATAAGTCCTGGAGACTGCCGGCGGACGACGAGGTCGAGCCAGCGCCTCGGGAGGGGGAGCGCGTCCTGCTCCTCAGCCATGTTCACAGAGGTTTTTCTTTGCCCCCGCATCCCTTCTTTAAAGGCATCATGAATCACTTCAGGGCTCAACTTCATCACTTCCCTCCGAATGCTATCGCCCATCTTTCTGCCTTTATCATTCTGTGCGAGTGCTTCATTGGTTGCCCCCCCCATTGGGGTTTGTTCAAACACATCTTCTCCGCCCGATCCCAAACTATCAAACGTCTTAGTCAGTCGGACGATAAGACGCACCTCCTCCAGCTCTGCGGAGGTTTAGGATTCCAGAAGAAGAGTCGGAGCAGCTATCCTGCTCTCCAGTTGAGTGAGTCGGTTAGGAATTGGCAGTCGACGTGGTTCTACTGCCAGGACATCGCCTGTCCGAATGCGTCGACTGGGCTGCCTCCGTTTAGTCTAGATCGGCCCGTCCCGCCTAAGCAGCTCGCGCTCTCGAAGGCCGAGAAGAACGACATCCAGCCTTTGGTTGAGGCACTCGTGGATGTCGTCAGGAGGGGGGTCACCGGTATAGACCTGCTGGAAGTCTTCCTTGGTCGACGGATCCAGCCGCTGCAGGCTCGCGACCATGCTATGTGGCACTACACAGGGCCCGAGGATTCCACTCGAACCAACGTGGTGGGCGTAGCCGAGGAGAGGGTGACCTCGTGGGTGCTCCAAATCAAGGGCCCCTGTGAGAACCCCAAAGGAGCTCGCCGAGTGACGCCTTACAGCGCGGACCACCCTCCACCGAATCAGGTGAGTGGCATTAGCCGAGTGCATTGAACTGTCTTAATTCCAGTCGCTTACTTATATCTCCGTGTGATGCCTAATGTCTCCGACTGAACTTCATGCAGGCGTGGACCAACTGGTTCTCCCTCGTCTCGAACGGGAGTCCAGAGGAGGAAGAGGAGGAAGGCAGACAGGAGGGCAGCATGGAGAGCGCTGAATATGTCTCCGAGAGCGGGGAGTCGGAGGAGGAGGACAGCGTGGAAGAGGAAGAGGATGAAGAGCAAGCCTCGCCACCTCCTCGGCCAGAACATCGGAGCAAGCGCCGACATGAGCCCGCCGTCCCTTCAGCTCCTCCTGCGTCGTCGAGTGCCCCGCCTGCCGCTCCGGCGGTCCCGAGTGTTCGAGGCACCAAGAGGGCCAGGGACGCCGCCGCCGAGCCCGCAGGCCAGTCTTCCAGGGCGCCCAAGCCGAGTGGGCCCAAACCTCGGAAGGCTCTCCCGCGAATGAGGGTTGCTATCCCCGTCACCTCCACGTAAGTGAATCTAACTTTCGGCTCTTTCTATTATCCGAGTGAACTCCTGCTTTATAAGTCGAATGGATTTCACTCGACAGGGTCGCCACCTCTGCAACCTCTCCGGCCCGCCAAGGGGACGACCCCATGGACACGGACAACGTCGTTTCGTCCCAGGCAGGTATGTTGCAGGAGAGCCGGGCGTTTTATCCCCGCGGACTGTGCCATTCTTTCGTTTTCTGAGGCGTCATGTCATTCGGCTTGTCAGGGGCGATTTGCCTGGACGAGGACGACCAAGGGAGAGACGACCCCGCCGTGGAGCCTGTCCTGGAGCCTGTCCCCGAGGCTGCTCCTCCTGCCGCCACTCCTGTCACCGACGCTCCACCGACTGAAGCGCCTCCACCGACTGAACCGGTGCCGGTGGGGGAAGAACCGACTGGGGCGAACCTTGGGATGCCTCAGGAGCCTCCCGCGATTCCCGGTTCGTCGAATGCTGAATTCAGCATCCGGCGTCTTCTAGAGGAGTAGGTGGGAGCGGCCAAGGGTCCATGGTGCAGGTGGAGTTGATGGCTGGAGAAGCCAAGAGGGCTTATGACTCCGTTGCGGCCTTGTACCAGCGGAGCTTGGAGCTGCGCGATGATATCCGATAAGTAGTCTAGTAAGTATTTGCTTTTCTCCTGTAACCCACTGGGTGGTGTTATTTTTTTTGCAATGGGTTCACTCCAAGTGAACCCAGTGGGTGTAGTCTCCGAGACTTCTGTCGAGTGCTTGCACCGATAGTTGTCTTTATACATTTTGCCTTTCGCTTGGTTGTGTCCGTAGACAGGATTTCCGAGTGCGAGTACTTGTTGCAGTCGGAGCGCTCTTGCGGTAAGAGTCTCCGAGAGTAAGTTGCACGCAGGTTGGGTAGTATTGGCCTCTGAGGCGTAGGTGAAAACATGAATCTCAATAGGGCAGGCCTGCTTGAGGTGCATGCCAGTGGGGTCACTCTTAGTGAATCCACTGGGTGTAGTCCCCGAGACCGCTGTGGACTGCTTGCGTCGGCAGGGGTCTGAAGAACTTAGACTGTGAACTGATAAACTTGCTGACTACCCTTTGTTTCTTGGTGGCAGAAAACTTGTGAAATGGGAACGGCCTATGAGGCCCTGAGGGCGGAGAGGAACCAGGTCGCTGGTGAACTTGATGCTGCTATGCTCGCCATGGACGGCATGAAGGATGCTTTGGAGGGACGAGAGAAGTCCCTAGAGGAGGCTCAGGAGGCGAACAAGGTGTTGATAGAGGAGGTGGAGAGACTGAAGAAACAGAGGACTGAGCTGCACAATCAGATGGCCGTTCGGAACAGACGATGGACAGCTCAGGAGAAGTATGTCAACGACTGGGCTGTGCAGATGATGACTCGTCTGGCTGGTAAGTCTGATGTTTTGCCCAGTGCTTGTACCGTGTGCTCTACACTCGGTTTTTATTGTCTGCTTGCCCGTTTGTTGCAGACTTTTGCGGTGACGCTGAAGCTGAAACAGCGGCTGTGGAGCGGTCCATTAAGGACAATGTGCCACTCGGTGAGGACGCTAACCGGGATCTGCTCCGGGCGCATATCCGCGTAGGCAAAGTGGGTCCTTTCATCGGCCGACTGAGAGAAGTCGTTGGCCGAATTGACAAGGAACTTTGGCCAGAAGACGAGTCGCGGCAGGAGATGGAGACTCTGTTGGCGCGACTGGAGGAGCTTCCGAGCCGAGTGCAATCGTGGAAGAAATCGGCAGCGCGTTGCGGTGCTGATGTTGCGCTGTCCTTGGTCCGCCTCCATTGCAAGGAGGTGCGGGAAGATAAGCTGAAGATATTGAAGGTCGCCAACACGAAGAAGCTTCGATTCGAAGACTTCATGGAGACGTTCCTTGAGACTGCTACCCGCATCACTGATGGAATCGACTTGGACACTTTTGTGGAGCCCTCCAGTCCTGGCGCCGGCCGGCTGACGCGTAATAAAACTTTATCCTCGGTATGCCGAGTGTTTACCTGTAAGATACTCTGGCCACTTCTGTTGGCTATCATACTTTTAAATCGTTGTGGGTAAGCTTGATCCACACCGAGTGAGCTATCGTTTCTAGACTTTTGGAATCGGAGTGAAAACATTTAGTATTTTGTTTGAATGCTGTTTCGAGTGCAATGCTTAGTGCGTACTCGGAGAAGATTAATACTTAGGTGATTCGTGATCATAGCTAAGTCCCCGAGTGTGACGCGTAGTGCACACTCGGAGGATGTTAGTACTTAGGTGATTCTTGGTCACATACAAGTCTTCGAGTGCGACATGTAGTGCACACTCGGAGGAAGTTAGTACTTAGGCGATTCAGGATCGCAGCTAAGTTTTTTTTTGTGACCGGAGTCTGCGACTGTGGGAGAACTCTGAATCTGCACAAAACTGATTCTGCTGTATATATTATTTCGTCAAAACTTGTTCGTTACACTGCTTCAGTCGACGATCATGTATAAAAACGCTTGAGGAGATCCCCGTTCCATGCGCGCGGCTCGTCTGTCTCCCTCTGAATGTTGTAGAGTCTGTATGCTCCGTTGTTCAGCACCTTGGAGACGATGAAAGGCCCTTCCCAGGCCGGAGCCAACTTGTGGGGTCTTTGCTGATCCACTCGGAGCACTAAATCACCTGCTTGGAATGTGTGACTCCTGACATGACGTGCATGAAAAGCGTCGCAGATCTTGTTGGTAAATTGTTGAACGAGTGAGTGCCATCTCGCGTTCCTCCTCCAGAAGATCGACTCCATCTTGCCTTGCTTGTTCTGCTTCAGCTTCGGAGAAGAGTTCGACTCGTGGGGCATTGTGAAGCAGATCACTCGGAAGGACCGCTTCTGCTCCATAAACGAGGAAGAACGGTGATTGCCCTGTTGATCTATTCGGAGTGGTGCGGAGGCCCCAAAGGACTGAAGGTAACTCGGTGACCCATGCACCAGCAGCGTGTCCTACCTCTCGCAAGAGTCGGGGCTTCAAACCTTGAAGGATAAGTCCATTCGCACGCTCAGCTTGTCCGTTGGATTGTGGATGTGCTACGGAAGCAAAATCCACTCGGATACCCTGACTCGCAGAGAAGCCTTTGAACCTGTCCGAGTCGAAGTTTGTCCCATTGTCCGTGATTATGCTGTGAGGTACCCCGAATCTGGAGATGATGTCCCTGACAAACTTGACAGCTGTTGAGGCGTCGAGTTTCTTGATGGGCTTGGCTTCTATCCATTTTGTAAACTTGTCGACTGCCACCAACAGATGTGTGTAGCCTCCTTGGCCTGTCTTGAATGGTCCGACTGTGTCTAATCCCCAAACTGTAAATGGCCACACAAGTGGGATCGTCTTTAGTGCAGATGTTGGCTTGTGGGACTTGTTGGAGTAGAACTAACAGCCTTCACATCGGTCAACCATAGCTTTAGCCATCTCGTTAGCCTGTAGCCAGAAGAATCCAGCTGTGAACGCCTTGGCGACGATTGCTCTCGAAGAAGCGTGATGGCCGCAGGTTCCCGAGTGAATATCCTCTAGGATCAACTGCCCTTCTTCTGGGGAAATGCAACGTTGAAGAACGCCTGAAACACTCTCCTTGTACAATTGACCGTCAATGACAGTGAATGCCTTCGACCTGCGAACTATTTGCCGGGCTTGAACTTCATCTTCTGGAAGTTCTTGTCTTAGGATATATGCAATGATCGGCTCAGTCCAATCGGCGATGACAACCAGAATCTCTATGACCAGATCAACCACAGCAGGTACATCGACTTCAGTCGGATCTGTTGCGCTCTTGGGTTGTACCGGTTCTTCTGTGAAGGGATCTTCTATGACTGAGGGAAGATGGAGGTGCTCGAGGCAGACATCACTCGGGACTGGTCTCCGAGTGGATCCGAGTTTCGCCAACTCGTCAGCTGCTTGGTTCTTCAGTCTTGGAACATGATGAAGTTCTAGACCTTCAAACTTCTTCTCCAGCTTCGTCACTACATTGCAGTATGTTGTCATGGTGGGGTTCCTTACGTCCCACTCCTTCATCACTTGGTTGACCACCAAATCCGAATCGCCGTAGACCATGAGGCGACGAACGCCGAGTGAGATGGCCATGCGCAATCCGTAGAGGAGACCTTCATACTCTGCCTCGTTGTTGGAGGAATCAAAGTTTATCTGAAGCACGTACTTGAGCTTGTCACCCTTTGGCGATATGATCACAACACCAGCGCCGGATCCATTCAACATCTTAGACCCATCGAAGAACATTGTCCAATGAGCCGAGTAGATGTGAGTCGGTTGTTGTTGTTCTACCCATTCTGCTATAAAGTCAGCCAGGGCTTGAGACTTAATAGCTTTCTTGGCCTCGAACTTGATGTCACAGTACAGCATCTCTATTGCCCACTTTGCCACTCGGCCTGATGCGTCCCGATTGTGGAGAATTTCCGACAACGGAGCATCAGAAACGACAGATACCGAGTGGTCTTGGAAATAATGGGCCACCTTCTTCGCAGTCCTATAGATCCCATAGATAAGTTTTTGATAATGGGGATACCTCTGCTAGGAAGGGGTCAGGACTTCGGAGACGTAGTACACTGGCCGCTGAACTTTGTACGCTTTGCCTTCTTCTTCTCGCTCGACTGTAAGAACAGTACTGACGACTTGATTTGTAGCCGTGATATATAGAAGAAGGGGCTCTTTACTGAGCGGAGCAGTAAGAACCGGCTGGGTGGAAAGTAGGACTTTGAGGTCGTCGAATGCGACTTGGGCTTCGTCTATCCACTCGAAGGTATCTGACTTCTTCATGAGTCGGTACAGAGGAAGTGCTTTTTCGCCGAGTCGACTGATAAACCTGCTCAAAGCCGCTAGGCAACCTGTGAGCCGTTGAACATCGTGTATTCTGACCGGCCTCTCCATTCGGACGATGGTCCCGATCTTTTCGGGGTTGACGTCGATCCCTCATTCGGAAACGAAGAAACCGAGTAACTTTCCGCTGGGAACACCGAATGAACATTTGGCTGGGTTGAGCTTGATATTGTACCTACGAAGGTTGGCGAATGTTTCTGCCAAGTCAGTCAGCAGGTCGGAACCTTTGCGTGACTTGACTACGATATCATCCATGTATGCCTCCACATTGCGACCGATCTGGTCGAGGAGACATTTTTGGATCATGCGCATAAATGTAGCTCCTGCATTCTTCAGACCGAAAGGCATAGTGATGTAGCAGAAGCACCCAAATGGGGTGATGAAGGCTGTTTTTAACTCATCGGGACCATACAGACGGATCTGATGATAGCCCGAATAGGCATCAAGAAATGACAAACGCTCGCATCCCGCAGTCGAATCGACAATTTGATCTATGCGGGGGAGCGGAAAATGGTCTTTCGGGCAGACCTTATTGAGGTGCTTGAAGTCAATGCACATTCGGAGTGACTTGTCCTTCTTGGGCACCATGACGACATTGGCGAGCCACTCGGAGTGGTGAACCTCGCGAATGAAGTTGGCTGCCAACAGCTTGGCCACCTCTTCTCCGATTGCCTTCCTCTTGTGCGCGGCGGACCGGCGCAGGTGCTCTCGGACGGGCCGAGCGGCGGGATCCACATGCGGTCGGTGCTCAGCCAACTCCCTGGGTACACCTGGCATGTCAAATGGTTTCCATGCGAAGATGTCCCAGTTCTCACGGAGGAATTGGGTGAGCTCGGCTTCCTATTTAGAATCGAGGGTGGTGGAGATGTTCGTCGGGGCGGCAGAATCGTCCGTCGGGTGGATGCTGACTTTCTTCGTCTCTCCCGCCGACTGGAACGCGGACTCAGAAGCTGGTTTCTTTGAGCGCATCAGGTCGGCAGGGTCGACTGTCTTCTTGTATTCGTTGAGCTCGAGTACCGCCATTTGATGGTCGGCGATTCTTGATCCCTCTTGCAGACACTCCTCGGCTCGCTGGCGGTTGTCGGTGATGGTGATAACGCCTTTTGGGCCCGGCATCTTCAACTTCAAGTACACATAGCATGGACGCGCCATGAAGCTCACGTATGCCGGGCGGCCTAGAATTGCATGGTAAGCGCTCTGGAAATCCACCACCTCAAATGTGAGCTTCTCCTTGCGAAAGTTTTTGTCGGAGCCGAAGGTGACGTCCAACGCGATCTGCCCGAGTGACCTGGCCTTCCGTCCAGGGATGACTCCGTGGAACTGCATACTGCTCTCGCTGAGTCTGGACATCGGAATGCCCATTCCCTTGAGAGTGTCAGCGTACATGATGTTCAGTTCGCTACCACTGTCCATGAGGACTTTCCGCAGTCGGACTCCTTCCACCACCTGGTCGACGACCAAAGCCTGTCTTCCTCGGGTGGGGACATGCGTTGGATGATCCGACTGATCAAAGGTGATCACAGTCTGAGACCATTTAAGGAACTTGGGAGCAGTCGGAACGGCCATGTTGACCTCTCTGTTCACCAACTTCAGTCGACTCTTGCTTTCGACGTCAGCAAAAATCATGAGGGTTGCATGGACTTGGGGGAACGGATCCTCTTTATCCTCCTCATCTTGTTCAGGATTCTTCTCAATCGGTTGCCCTTCACTGAACCCCTAGATCAGGAGACGACATTGCCGAGTGGTGTCCTTCGCGTATATGGGGTTGCCTTCTTCGTCCATCTTTGTGTGGACCGGACAAGGCTGATCCAGGATGGGATTGTTGAACGGCTTCTTCTTGGGGGCAGACTGCGTTTTCCCTTTGCCCTTGAACTTGGTGCTGGTCACAGCTGCAGCTTCTGCCTGCGGTGTGGGCGGAACTTTCTGTTTTTGCTTCCGAGTGTTACCTCCGTCGGCATCGCCGACTGTCTTGTGTTTGCCACTCCGGATGCGGTCCTCTTCCTCGCCATTTGCATATCGAGCTGCTATCTCCATCATCTTGCTCATTGAGATGTCGCCTGTCCGGCCGAACTTTAGGTACAACTCCCTGTACCGTACGCCTGCCTTGAATGCGCAGACCGCTTGATGTTCGGTGACGTTCTCCACCGTGTGGTAGAGAGTTGTCCATCGCTGATGAAGTCGCGCAAGGGCTCGTTCGGCTTCTGGACACAGTGCTGAAGCACCACAAGGCCTGCAGGGCGTTTGCACGTCCCTTCGAAGGTCCTGATGAACACTCGGGCCAGATCTGCCCAACTGTAAATGCTTGAGGGGGCCAACTGGTTCAGCCAAGCTCGCGCCGAGCCGTCGAGCATCAGAGGGAGGTGCTTCATAGCGACATGGTCGTCCCCTCCTCCGATCTGCACTGCCACTCGGTAGTCGTCTAGCCATGTTTCAGGCTTGGATTCCCCCATAAATTTACCGATTCCCGCTGCCAATCGGAAGTTGGGCGGGATGTCAGCTGAGCGGATGGCTCGACTAAAACACTCGGGGCCGGACACGATGGTCCTGCTGCCACTTGGATGATCCAGATCCTGACCATCGCGGTGGGCTCGACCTCTGTCGACTCTTCGCTGGGCGATTCGCCCTCTTGCGTCGGGTCTTGGGTCGTAAGTGTCGCCGACTGAACGCCGATCATCATGATGTCGGGACCCATAGGGTCCACCCCGCGGAGGGGTGCGCGAGCGGCGGCGATATTCACGGATCATGGAACGGCTGCCTCCCCTGTGGTGCGGATGGGAACCAGGGCTGTGAACCGACTGATGCGTGTTTGCATGGACGGAACTATTGTGGATCCGATTGTGCGACTGGGACACTGCGGAATTCTGCTGCTGCGCCATGTGCAACAGAGCACAGATCTGCTCGATTCCCCTTCCTGCCTGTGAATCAGTCGGTTGGAGTGAATCAGTGATCTTGGCAGCTGCAGCCAAGTTGAGGAGAGGTGTGCGGAACAACTCCACGTCGCTCCGCTGGGTGTGCCGACTGGCGGAACGACGAGGCGGACGGCGTGCGCGGGATGCTTCACCGACTTCGCGCTCACTCCGGCCGGCCTGATGGGGATCTTCATGGGTGTTGGCCATGTGTACTTCTGCTGCAGGCCCGTGGCCCGTGTACTCGGAGGGGAGCTCAGTCGGAACCGAGCCCGAGCACTGGGAACGCGGGGCAACCACAACAGACTCCAGAACTGCCACTTGAGAGGACGCGATCTGACGCGCTCGGGCATGCTGCACCCAACGTTGGAGACGCGGACTGCGGGAACGCTTGTTGCGGTGCATGACGGAGGTGCAAGCCGACAATGGAGCCGATTGTTGGAGAAGAAGAACGCCGCGAGCGCCAGCACGGAAGTGCGTGACCCTGCGACGGGGAAGCGCCTCGACGTCGAGAGGCGCCTCCCGAAGCCATGCCGAATCGTCGACGGTGAAGGAGAGAGCGCCGAAGAAAATCTGGTGATCCATGCTCAAATCTCCACCAGATGATTTGACGAAAGGAAGTAGTCGCAAACTCGCCGGAAGTCGCTTAGACGCCTGCCCCACGGCGGGCGCCAACGGTCGTGGGTATAAGCCTGACAGTAGATGTGTCGGGTACGAATGAGATGGGCAGAGTCCTAGCTACGCGCGAGGTTGTATGAGTTCAGGCCCCTCTGCGGTGGAGGTAACAGCCCTACGTCTCAGTGCTCTCGGAGCTTGTTACCGAGTGTAATATGGAGTACAGTGATTCGCTAACCCTTTTACCAGTGGGGGAGGGTGGCTTATATAGAGTGCGCTGCCCTCCACAACGGTTCTGATTCAGGGGTGGAGTAGTGGCGATTGAATGCATACGTTACAGGTAACGTATGCTCTAAATGCTAATAAATGCACCCGGAAACGTACGGCAGTTTCCCTCCGGAGAGGTTATGATGTACCGAGTGTATCCAGTCGGTTAGCCTGGTGTCCTCCGAATGCTAGTCTCCGACTGGATGATTCAGGGCTTGTTACCGACTGGGTGATGGGGATTCCTTAATCCAGTCGGGGTAGACTTAGGGTCTTGTCCTTTGTGTGGGGTAGTACTTGGGTAGGACCTGTATGGCAGGCCTATGACCCTACCCTAGGACTATGACCCCATCACGAGGGATTTGTTCCTGGCGATGGGATCTCGCCAGAATATCTCCCGTGGGTTTTTTTTAACAGAAACTAAAACGAAAAAAGGAAACAAATAAAATAATTAATATAGGATATTATATACCAAAATGATCAGAAAAATATCCTCTACCCGTTTAACATTTTTCCAAGGCAAAAATAAAAACTTTTTTAAAAAATGTTTTTTTTTCAGAAAAAAACCCTTATGCTATATTTTCCTTTGCAATTATTTTCACGATAAAACTTTGGCTTTCTTGGCTCAAAATATTTCAAAAATGCCTCACACTTTTTGGAGGGTCATTTTCCTCCGCTCTCTCTTGCGTGCAAGAGGTTATTTCCCGGCATTTCTCGTGTGAAGAAAAAATAGAAATGCAAAAGCAGAAGTCGAAAGAATTCAAATGCAAACTTTATTTAAATCAATATGCATAGATGCTGAGGTACAATGTGAAACATTCCCAATTAAGAAAATTGGGATGTTACAAACCTACCCACCTTAAGATGAATCTCGCCCTCGAGATTCGGGTTGGCTAGAAAATAGGTGCGGGTGGTCTCGACGAAGATCCTCTTCTCGTTCCCAGGTGGCTTCTTCCTCGGTGTGGTGGCTCCACAACACCTTGCCGACTGGCGGAACGACGAGGCGGACGGCGTGCGCCGGATGCTTCACCGACTTCGCGCTCGCTCCGGCCGGCCTGATGGGGATCTTCATGGGTGTTGGCCATGTGTACTTCTGCTGCAGGCCCGTGGCCCGTGTACTCGGAGGGGAGCTCAGTCGGAACCGAGCCCGAGCACTGGGAACGCGGGGCAACCACAACAGACTCCAGAACTGCCACTTGAGAGGACGCGATCTGACGCGCTCGGGCATGCTGCACCCAACGTTGGAGACGCGGACTGCGGGAACGCTTGTTGCGGCGCATGTCGGAGGTGTAAGCCGACAATGGAGCCGATTGTTGGAGAATAAGAACGCCGCGAGCACCAGCACGGAAGTGCGTGGCCCCGCGACGGGGAAGCGCCTCGACATCGAGAGGCGCCTCCCGAAGCCATGCCGAATCGTCGACGGTGAAGGAGAGAGCGCCGAAGAAAATCTGGTGATCCATGCTCAAATCTCCACCAGATGACATGACGAAAGGAAGTAGTCGCAAACTCGCCGGAAGTCGCTTAGCCGCCTGCCCCATGGTGGGCGCCAACTGTCGTGGGTATAAGCCTGACAGTAGATGTGTGGGGTACGAATGAGATGGGCAGAGTCCTAGCTACGGCGAGGTTGTATGAGTTCAGGCCCCTCTGCGGTGGAGGTAACAGCCCTACGTCTCAGTGCTCTCGGAACTTGTTACCAAGTGTAATATGGAGTACAGTGATTCGCTAACCCTTTTACTAGTGGGGGAGGGCGGCTTATATAGAGTGTGCTGCCCTCCACAACGGTTCTGATTCAGGGGTGGAGTAGTGGCGATTGAATGCGTACGTTATAGGTAACGTATGCTCTAAATGCTAATAAATGCACCCGGAAACGTAGGGCAGTTTCCCTCCGGAGAGGTTACGATGTACCGAGTGTATCCAGTCGGTTAGCCTAGTGTCCTCCGAATGCTAGTCTCCGACTGGATGATTCAGGGCTTGTTACCGACTGGATGATGGGGATTCCTTAATCCAGTCGGGGTAGACTTAGGGTCTTGTCCTTTGTGTGGGGTAGTCCTTGGGTAGGACCTGTATGGCAGGCCTATGACCCTACCCTAGGACTATGACCCCATCACGAGGGATTTGTTCCTGGCGATGGGATCTCGCCAGAATATCTCCCGTGGGTTTTTTTTAACAGAAACTAAAATGAAAAAAAGGAAACAAATAAAATAATTAATATAGGATATTATATACCAAAATGATCAGAAAAATATCCTCTACCCGTTTAACATTTTTCCAAGGCAAAAATAAAAACTTTTTTAAAAAATGTTTTTTTTTAGAAAAAAATCCCTTATGCTATATTTTCTTTTTGCATATATTTTCACGATAAAACTTTGGCTTTCTTGGCTCAAAATATTTCAAAAATGCCTCACACTTTTTGGAGGGTCATTTTCCTCCGCTCTCTCTTGCGTGCAAGAGGTTATTTCCCGGCATTTCTCGTGTGAAGAAAAAATAGAAATGCAAAAGCAAAAGTCGAAAGAATTCAAATGCAAACTTTATTTAAATCAATATGCATAGATGCTTAGCTACAATGTGAAACATTCCCAATTAAGAAAATTGGGATGTTACAAACCTACCCACCTTAAGATGAATCTCGCCCTCGAGATTCGGGTTGGCTAGAAAATAGGTGCGGGTGGTCACGACGAAGATCCTCTTCTCGTTCCCAGGTGGCTTCTTCCTCGGTGTGGTGGCTCCACAACACCTTGCAGAACTTGATGATCTTGCTGCGGGTAACTCTGTTGGCAGTCTCGAGAATCCTGACGGGTTTCTCCTCATACGTCAGATCACTGTCAAGCTGTATGGCCTTTAGGGGCACTGTATCTCTCAACGGAACATCAGCCATCTCAGCGTGGCATTTCTTCAATTGGGAAACATGGAAGACATCATGAACTCCGGACAATCCTTCCGGCAGTTCCAGTTTATATGCAACTTTGCCTCTACGTTCAAGAATTTTGTAGAGGCCAATGAATCGGGGTGCTAACTTTCCTTTCACACCAAATCTCTTGATTCCTTGAAGTGGAGACACCCGAAGATATGTTCGGTCTCCCACTTCGTGTGTTACTTCCTTGCGTTTGCTGTCAGCATAATTTTTCTGCCTGGACTGAGCTATCTTGAGTCGGTCACGAATTAGCTTGACCTTCTCTTCAGAATCTCAGATAAGGTCGGGACCAAAAAGTTGTCGGTCTCCAGCTCCATCCCACATCAACGGTGTTCTGCACCTCCTTCCGTATAGAGCTTCGAAAGGGGCCATCTTCAGACTGGTCTGGTAGCTGTTGTTGTATGAGAACTCGGCATAAGGCAAATTGTCATCCCAACTAGACCCATAGTCTAGTGCGCAAGCTCTCAACATGTCCTCCAGAATCTGATTGACTCTCTCGGTCTGTCCATTTGTCTGTGGGTGACTTGTTCTTGATGGTCACCTAGTTCAATGCCCGATAATCGACAACCATTCTCAAGGACTTATCCTTCTTTTCAACCAAGAGCAGTGGGGCCCCCCAAGGTGAAGAACTTGGGCGAATATACCCTTTGTCCAACAACTCCTTAATTTGCTTCTTGATTTCTACCAAGTCATTTGCGGGCATCCGATAGGGTCTCTTGGATATCGGGGTTGTTCCGGGTAATAGCTCGATCAGGAACTCAATCTCTCTATCAGGTGGCATGCCCGGCAATTCCTCCAGAAATACATCTGGGTATTCCTGTACAATCGGTACTTCCTCCTCGACTACTCCCGTGAGAGAGTTTACTCGTTTACTCCGTGTCGGGCGCTGAGACACGTACTTAATCCGCCTTTGCTCGGGTGTGGTGAGCAAAATAGACTTAAGGGCACAATCAATATTCCCTTCATACTTGGCCAACCAATCCGTGCCTAGGATTACATCCAATCCCTGGGATTCTAATACGATGAGGTCAGTGGGAAAATTATGGTTCCCGATGTTGAGACTCAAAGCATGGCATCCTATCCCGGCTGTCATCATGCCTCGTGGGGAACTGACCTTAATAGGCTGGCTGAGGGTTCTAGTTGGCAAACTATATTTTTCCACAACCACCCTTGATATGAATGAATGCGTTGCACCAGAATCAAAAAGTACCAATACTGGACGTGAATTTAGCAAAAACTTACCAACCAAAGTATCGGGGGGATCATAGACCTCTTCAACATCAATGTGATTCACCTGAGCTCGAGGAAAAGGATTGGGCTTCTTTGCTGTAGAGTTGCCGTTGCCGTTTCCATTTCCCTGCTTGTTCTGGGGACATTCAGTGGCATAGTGTCCCGTCTTCTAACACTTGAAGCAGGTGATGTGATTCAGATCCTTCTGAGCTGGAGCTGAATGATGCTGAGTGCCAGTACCGCCATTCTTGAAGTTGTTGTTGTTGCGGTGGTTCCCATTTCCTCCATGGTTGTGGCCTCCATGGTTGTGCACTGGGTGGTTATGCTGGACGTGTCCTCCAAACTTACCGGATCCAGTCCCGGTATTCCCTGAATAGGGGGTGTAGCGAGGCTTCTGCTGAGTGCCGGAGTTGAACTTTCCATTCCCATACTTCCGCTTACGGTTCTCCATCTGCTGGTGTTTCCCCTCCAAGATGAGGGCCTTATCTACCAGCTCCTGGTAGTTGTTGAAGTTGGCTATGGTCAGCTGAATGCTCAGCTCATCATTGAGTCCCTCCAAGAACTTTTCCTGCTTGGCCGCATCATCGGCCACATCTCCAGGTGCATAACGGGCGAGCATGCTGAATTCATCGACATACTGAGCCACAGAGCGATTTCCCTGGCGTAAGTTCCAAAACTCACGCTTCTTCAGACTCATTGCACCAGCTGAGACATGTGCGGTACGGGAGGCTTGCTTGAACTGCTCCCAAGTGACTCTAGCAATGGGGTATGTGGTGGTGTAGTTCTCCCACCATGCAGCTGCAGGGCCTTCAAGTTGATGCACGGAAAAGCGCACCTTCTCAGCTTCAGTACAACAAGCAGTGATAAGTTCCCGCTCTATCTTGCGGAGCCAATCATCTGCCACAATGGGCTCAATGCTGCTGGAGAAAGTCGGAGGGTTCAACCTCAGGAAACGGGTGAGATTGTCGGCGTGGGGTGGATGATGGTTGTTGTTATTGTTCTGGTTCTGGATGATCAGCTGCATCAGGGTATTCTGTTGCTGAATCAACTAGGTGAGTTCCGGCGGAAAGTTTGAAGTAGGGGCACGCCTCGGAGGCATCTGATGTTTGTAGAGGGGTGAGATTAGCATAGAACAAAGGTCTAAGAGTAATTACACTACCCATATGAAATGCAACAAACAAGTATCACACCACACATTTTATTCAATACCATCACGAAAGTTCACACGGGGATACAAAATTCGATAACCTAAACATCGGCCTAAGCGTTTAACGATAAAATAAATTTGGTGGTCTAGTCTAAGTGTCCTCCTCAGAAAAGCATGGTGGTGGGTCCTTAGGTGCAGCTTTCTTCATAGTCCTCGTCATTGCTGATCAAGGGGGCTACGTCACCTTCGGGCTGAAGGTTCTCGCCCATGTCCAGTTCCTCCTCCAGTTATGCAACTCGAGTCTTCAGCTTCTCGATCCTCTCCAGAAAGTCCTTCACCTCCAATTCATGCTCATAGTGGGCTTCCCGGCCTGCTTCTTCGAGTTCGAGTTTGCGGAGCGACAGTTGCTTGATCTTCCTGGCGTCCTTGATCACACGATGCTCCAGAGTCCCGAGGTGCTTCTCCAAGGTCTGGGCATAGGATAGGAGAGCGTCCTTGGTCTTGGTTGAGGTGATTTCTCCATCTTCTCTTCTCCGGGATAGCGTGAATAGGTCCGGTGAAATAGGGCAACCTCTGTACACTTCCTTGATACGTCCGAGTGCACAATGGACCGCCATGTCCCTTCCGAGAATCCAGTTGGGTGCGATGAACTTGAAATCCACCGGCTCAGTGCGCGGCTCGAATGTCCTTCCGCGAACGTGCACCTCGATCATGTAGCGTGAATCCTCCGGGTAAGACGAAGTCGGCTTCCCTGTGATAGTCGGCAGAGCAATCCTCAAGTCCTTGGTGATCTGTATCAGCTCCTTTCCGAAAGGCATAGTGGCGTCGGGCTGGCAAAACTCCGTGAACTTAACGGGGCTGAAGGTGGCCATCCAAAACATTGGAAAATCGGAGAGAAGTCAGAAATGATCAGAAGAGGAAATAGAGGATTTATAGACATAAGAAAAATAGTTTTCTTCCTAAGGATTTTCCATTCCTAGAGGTTACGTCCTACGGTCAGCGTGTGCTCTGAATACCATTTTTGTAGCGACCCGACTCAAGACGAGCCAAGCCTCTGGTGTTTCCGTACCATCCCAAGAACATGCTGGTACACACTCAGTACATCAATGTATATATTAAGAGTTCAATCACACAGCTTTATTAATCGAAATCTCACATCAGTACTTTATTACAGTAATGGATTACAATAAAGTGGCTGAAGGCCATCTCATGAGATATCTAACAAAGACTAGCAGAAGCATCAGGTAGACGAGTCCATCCGACTCCAGGGCATGTCGTTGAGCGTAGATCGTAGCCTCACTCCTGGTCGGAAAAGTACTCTGCAACATGATACGTTGCAGCCGTGTAGGTCAGCATATGGAATATGCCGGCAAGTCATCAAAGAGAGGTGTAAAAATAATAATCAACTATCTCTACATGCATATTTGGCAGATGGGGCTATAAGTTTTGCATAAAGCCAATTTTCTCCTACAACAAGAGGGGCTGAAAGCAAAATATTACTACAATGTTTGTTGTTAACGAGATGGTTCCGCCAACCAATTCTCGTACCCGAGTTGTTGTTAATACCCACATCATTATTAAGTTGTGTCGAGAGTTTAGGGGAATTTCAATGCCTTCGGCTCAAGTTGTCCATGACCGTGGACACGGCTAATCGATTAGGTTTGGGCACTCTGCAGAGTTTTGCACACGTTCCCCACAAGATTTGATCGCCTCCGAGTATGTCCTCGCACTTCAGGGTGTTTGAAGACCGGATAATCAAAACATGGTCTTTCAACGGGTCCCTCTGAATCCCTGTCGATGCCCATCCATTCCTACCGTTCTTCTACATCTGCTAACACCGCCTGTCCAGAGTCGCCGCGTTGTCCAACCAAGCCAGAGCCCATAATGACTTGTGGCTGTGCAGGTAAGCCTTGGGTCTTGAAGCCTCCGTCCGTCTCTTCGAGCCTGGGTGAAGCTTTTCGCAAGATGTCATGGCCGTCTCTAGCATCCCGGGTCATCCACTGGTTTCTCCACGGAGCCGATGAACTGTCCTTCACCAAGAGTTGCATTGCATCACGAGGTCTTGAAAATCTTGTCTTAGCCGGTCTTGGTTATTTAATCAACCTCGCATCACTCGTGTTATGCACTCAACCCAAATCCCGTCTACTCAAGCATAGCAATATGAAATTTGTCGTCCCGGGGCCAAGTATCGGGGTTGTTGCGTGCCTACCACATGATACTACAACCTATACTAAAATTTCCAAGTACCTAAGCAGCATGCAATTGGGCAAAGAAAGGTGAAACTACCATGCATCGAAAAACATAGGAGATAGTATGATCAAAATGACTTGCCTTGATGATAGTTTTCTTGATCGAGCGCTTCTAAGTAACAAGCTTCGCACTCCGGGTGATCTACCGATACAAACAAATACACACCATAAGCACTACAATCAAACAACAAGTAAAAATAACATCACAAGTAAATAGTTGCTATGGCCTAAGTGAAAGAATTCACTACACGTCACTAAGGCAGAAATTTGTTTCTGTTAAAACCCCAAGTAAAAATATTTAAAAAACATAAACTTATACCACAGTAAGATATAATCACTAGCAAGCAGTAGCAAAAAGAATCAAATCAAAATCATTTTTTAAACTCCTGAAACAAGCAAAACAAGGTTTAAACTAAATCTGATCTAATTCGAATTTGAAAATTTCAAACATAGACAAATTATATGTTTTTAAAAACTACAGAAAAATTGTGATCTACTGGAACAAGTTTCAACTCCATTGGAATTCGGGATCAAAAGGTATGATCAAAACAAATTTGAAACTTTCTCAGTTTTGGAATTAAACAGAAAAAGAGAAAACAGATTTTAAGAGACAGTGGTACACGTGGCAGTTTCTGATTGGCTGATGGGTGTTTGCTGCGAGGGAAAACTAACACACGGTCGCAATCTAAAGAAAACTACCCGTCTCAGTTTAAGTGACAGAAAAACTGCTCCGGTTTTTTTTGTAAGACCCGAAGGGGTATGCACATCTAATCTAACCCATTGATCTAAGATCCTACGGTGGAAAAAAAACAACAAAAATAAAAACTAGAGGAGGGAGATGCTCATCGTGGCTGGGAGGAGCTGGGCAGCTCCGGTGGCTGCTCCGGCGAGGGTGGGGGCTGGTCGCCGACGGGGGTGGGGTGGCGGAGGAGGGGGCAGTCGGCTTCGGGCGTCGGGGAGGCAGCAGGGCGACGGGGAGGCAGCAGCAGTTTTCTGCTGCTAGCTCGAAGGGGAGCTCCGGCGATCTGTGCGGTCAGCGTGGGGCTCGGGCAGGGCGGTGTGGGGGTTCGGTTTTTATAGGGGGAGGGGGTGGCCGAGGAGGGAAGAAATCAAGCCAGCCATGGAAGGCAAGCTCGCTGGAAGGTCACGGTATTGAGAAAAAAGGAAGGAAGAAGAAGAGGGAAGGAAAGAGAGAGAGAAGGAAAAAAAAGAAAGAAAAGGAAAGGAAAGGGGAAAAGAAAAAAAAAGAAAGAGAGAAGAGGTGCGTGCGGTTTGGCCAAAGATGCGCTGCGGTTGCTAGGGATTTGTTCCTGGCGATGGGATCTCGCCAGAATATCTCCCGTGGTTTTTTTTTAAAGAAACTAAAACAAAAAAAAAGAAACAAATCAAATAATTAATATAGGATATTATATACCAAAATGACCATAAAAATATCCTCTACCCGTTTAACATTTTCCAAGGCAAAAATAAAAACTTTTTTAAAAAATGTTTTTTTTCAAAAAAAATCCCTTATGCTATATTTTCTTTTTGCAATTATTTTCACGATAAAACTTTGGCTTTCTTGGCTCAAAATATTTCAAAAATGCCTCACACTTTTTGGAGGGTCATTTTCCTCCGCTCTCTCTTGCGTGCAAGAGGTTATTTCCCGACATTTCTCGTGTGAAGAAAAAATAGAAATGCAAAAGCAAAAGTCAAAAGAATTCAAATGCAAACTTTATTTAAATCGATATGCATAGATGCTTAGCTACAATGTGAAACATTCCCAATTAGGAAAATTGGGATGTTACATTTAGCCATCCCGACGTCTAGCTCATCTGTCGTGTCCTGAGAGTGAGATACGCGGCTCTTATCAGGGTCGTCGACACGACGGGAGGTCCTGCTAGCCTTGCCTTACCTTAGCGGTATATCTTGTGTATAGGAATCCCAGTGAAGCTTTGGTTTCCCCCAGAGTTGAGGTTTTCCTCTAAGGAATCCGACGAGATCACGAGGTTCGTGATAGAGGATGCCTTTGCGGCCTGTGTACGTTTGTGATGGACTAGTTGGAGCACCCCTGCAGGGTTTAATCTTTCGGAAAGCCGTGCCCGCGGTTATGAGGCAACTTGGAATATTTTTTTTACATCCGGTATTAGATAACTCAAACAAAAGCTAATAAAATTTCCAACAGTGTGTGTAATCGTGACTGTCCCCTCGAAGATCTCTCTTCGATCGGGAACACGGTGGGGTTATGAATGTCGTAGGTAGGTGTTCAGGATCACTTAGTGATCAAGTAATCCCGACCGCTAGTGTAGACCACCTTCACAATTACGTTGCGTAAGTTGGCCACTAAAACAAGCTTAGGTTGCTGCAGCCTATACACTTCACCCTTACCCTACCTAATAACATGACTAGTTCTGGCACCAAGGTCTTAGATTGCTGACTCCCCGTGGCTCACGGATTCCTCCAAAACTCCCAACAGGTACATGTACCCCAGAGTCAGATGATCCCGACGGCACTCAGCTGGCGTGGCAGTACGACGAGGAGACAGACCGCCTCTACGTGAACTATCCAGAGGACTGAGGCGTGGTCGAGATCGTGGGCTTGCTGGCAGGGTAACATAGCATTTTCATGTTTTGTAGTCCGTAACGGAACTACCTTGATTGTATCTGTGATGTACTGTGAGTTATTAATGAGAAGACAGTTGAACCCGAATTGTCTACTTTTATTATTATTTGTGCTATATTACTCGCTTGCGAAACGCTTAGATGCGCTTCTTTCCTATTCAGGGGCCTCGACCCCCAGATCGGAAAGGACCGCATCTTGGTCATTACATGGGAGAAGTCTTGTTATAAGTAATCATATAAAGTTGATATTCGTTCGATATTTTGATGATTTGGATATTGTTACTTCTCTTAGTGGTGTCATGTGAATGTCGACTACATGACACATCACCATGTTATGGGCCTAAGGGGAAGTCAATGTGGAGTAACAAGTAGATGATGGGTTGCGAGAGTGATAGAAGCTTAAACCCTATTTTATGTGTTGCTTCATAAAAGGCTGATTTGGATCCACATGTTTAATGTTATGGTTAGATTTATCTTAGTTCTCCTGTCGTAGTTGTGGATGCTTGCGAGAGGTGGTAATAATAAGTAGGTTGTTAGTTCAAGTAGAAAAACAACACATTTGCTCCGGTCCACCCATATATCAAATTATGAAAGTAGCAGGCGTGAATCAACTCGATATGATGAACATGACTAGACATATACTCCCATGTGTCCTCGAGAGCGCTTGCTTTATATAAGAATACTTGCAGGCCTGTCCTTTGCAATAAAAAGTATTGTGCTACCTTGCTTCACCCATGTTAATATTGTTACTTGTCACTTGTTACGAATTATCTTACTACAAAATAATCTATCACTCTTACTTATATCACTTGCAGAGAATACCTTTGTGAAAACTTCTTATCATTTCCTTATGCTCCTTGTTGGTTTCGACACCCTTACTTATCAGAAGGACAATGATTGATCCCCTATACTTGTGGTTCTTTAGGGTGTGGCAGACTGGATCTAAATGGTTGGGGTAGTAGAGCGGTGAAGTTTCAATGCATGCAGCTAGAGTAGGCCTCTTGAGTTATGCGCGCCAGCATGAATGCAGGTAAGCATATAGCCTATCAAACAATGTGAATGTGGGAAGGCAAACAACCAGTTAAAACTTTTAGGGTATGAGGCAAGTTGGACCAAATGCTAGAATATTTGGCTAATCAGAAATGGAAAAATATTTAGGCATGAGAGACCTCATTTCAATAAATGGAGAGGGGTTTTATTCATGACATGTATCTTCTTTCTCATAGAATTAAGCATCAATATAAAGAGGAACTTGTTAGATGGGTTTCTTTCCTTCCCCTTGAGGGCCTTTTTCACCTTTAGTTTGTATTAGGTAAGTTCTCTATTTTCTTCCCCTCCTCGACACACCTAGTAAACTTTTGTACATACTATAACAACTTTTTATTATAATAGAAAAGGATATGTGGGGTTTTCCCTACAGTAGCCAGTCAAAAAAACCAATCAAAACGTTGTGAATATGTATAGGCACACAGCGTGTCAATGCTAAGGGTTTTTGATCTGATTGGAGAAGGTTTTTTGAGTGGGTCTGACGTGCGGACATCGGGATCCCACGTAGCTCCGTTTATTTGAGGCCGGTCTATATGAGTTTAGATGGCTTAACCGATCTGATCTCATTTGGTAACGTGGCTTGAATGGCTAAAAGTATCTGAATGGATCATTCTAGACATTTGTGGGACTTTTGATGGTTCGTGTTGAATATGTACAAGAATCATAAATGTCCATGACATGGTGATATATGTGAATATACGAGAGAGTTTTGGCTGAAGCTATTCAATTATTGGTTTGATAAAGTGAGAGACCATACAACGACGATCTTGGAAATTTTTCGTAGGGAGTGACCATCTCAATCAATTTAATTAAAAGAATAATTCTCGCTCAATCAGTTGTGTATCACCTTTATTTTGAGTAAACTGATCAAGTGTATTGATTGATAATAGACTCGACGGTCCGAACAGTCGTATCCTAAGTTGGTTACTAGATTACGATGGTGCACCGGTTCGAACGAGGGATGTGTCGGTTGCTTTACAATTTTTTGGTGTTTAGGAAAGAGGAGATTTACCTCCAATTAATGCACGCTAATTAATCACAACACCCCCCTAATCTATGCTTTCCCATGTAAAATCTTCATACGCTTTTCCAGGTAGGATCATCATCTCCAAGATTGTCCATTGTAGTATCATCACCTCGAAAAGATCCTTCTTTAAAAAAAATCTTCAATAGGATTCTTGATGAAAATCTAAAACATAAACTCGCAAAGAGAATGAGTGTAATATGATGTTTTAGACAGGAATAGTATAGGGGGATACTCCCCTTAAAGCTTGTAAGTCCCGAAGTTGTCGCATACCAATGCCATAAACATATTTGTGAAATGTGGAATTTGGTAGAGACTTGGTAAATAAATCAACAAGGTTTTCACATGATTTAACTTAAAAGATGTTTATTTCCCCACTTTTTTAAAGAGCATGGGGGAAAACCCACTTAGGAGAAACATAATTAGTGCTATTACTCTTGATATATATTGTTTGCATTTGTGCAACACAAGCCACATTATCTTCGTAGATAATGGTGGGTGATTCAATAGAACCAATTCCACATGAATGTTGTATGTGGTTTATCATTCTGCAAAGCCATACACATTCACGTGATGCCTCATAATGAAATTATTTTAGAATGATTGATAGATGTTGCCACCAGAGTATGTTTTGAAGACTTCCATGATCTGGCAATCCCACCATGTAAGAGCACAAAGATGGACTGTGATTTAGCATTATGGGGATCAGATAAATAGCTAGCATTGGCGTATCCAATCATATTAGAGTCCTGATTTCTCTAGAACTAGAAAAATAGGCCAAGATCCTTTGTGCCTTGGAGATATTGAAAGATATTATTCACTCCAAACCAATGACGTTTGGTGGGAGCTACGCTATGTCTAGCAAGTAGATTCACTACAAATGCAAGGTCAGGTCTCGTGCTTGCAAGATACATGAGTGCTCTGACTACACTAAGATATGGAACCTTAGGTCCCAATATTTCTTCTCCATCATCCCTTGGCCTGAACAGATCTTTCTCTACGTCTAGAGAGGGAACCACCATGGGAGTTTTAGATGGGTAGGATTTCTCCATATTGAATTTCTCCAATATTTTCTAGATATAGGAAGCTTGGTGTACCATGATTCGTGAGGGAAGATTCTAAAGTTGAATACCTGAGTAAAATTTGTTTTTACCCAAATCCTTCATCTATTCCATCTTTAAGTGACAACGTGTTTCAGAATATCTTTGTGTCTTGCGAATGTTGTCGAGGTCATCAACGTACACTGAAATCATGCAAAATCTTATATAGGACTTTCGGATAAAGACACATGGACAATCACTACTATTGGAGTAACCTTTTTGTAGAAGGAACTCATTGAGTCAGTTGTACCACATCCGTCCCGATTGTCTTAACCCATATAATGACTTATTCAGTTTTACACAATAAATGTTGCATTTTGCGCTTGAATTCGTGATAGATATTCCATCAAGAACTTTCAGATACATGTCCGAATCTAGCGACCCATAAAGATATACGGTCTTGACGTCCATCATATGCATAGATAAAAGATTTTGCACTGCCAAAGATATAAGATATCAGAAAGTGGTTCCACTCATTACACGAGAATATGTCTCACTGAAATCGATGTTGGGTCTCTGTGTGAACCCTTGTGCTACGAGCTTTGTTTTGTACCTCACCACCTCATTCTTCTCATTCCGTTTTCGGAGAAAAACCCATTTGTATCCGACAGGGAAAACATCGGGACGTGTCCGTATTGCTTCACTGAATACCTTTCTATTGGTAAGCGAGGCAATTTCTACTTGTATTGCATCCTTCCATTTAAGCCAGTTGGAGCGCTTTTGGCACTCAACGATAGTCTGTGGATTATGATCAATTAGAAGGGTATCTACAATTTTTTAGCAAAATAAATGTCCACACTTTTAGACTTACGATAGAAAGATTCTCCAGGATCGATATAGTTAATGAAAATTTCTGGCACCCCTAGTGACTCTTTGTGATTTCCAAATACACGTGAGTCTGGGTGTTCCGATGGACGAGTGAGTGTGTGCAAATTGAAGCTCGGTTGTGGAGGTTGCCCTTCCAATAGGTGTATACTACCCATAAGGTGTTTCTCAACGTTGAGCTAGCTTGCATTTACTCACTCCAAGGTTCTTCTACTCAATTTCCTTTGTTGCTTGCCGGAAGCTTGTTCCAGGTCACAGGTCGTAGTACTCCCCCTCTTTGTAGAAACAATGACTAGTTTTTATTGGTACCTCCAATCTTTCGGGCACATTTCTGGCCGGATTTAAGGACTTTGTAACACCTTTTAGATCAGTAAATGAATCTGGCAGATTATTTGCAAGATGTTACAAAGTAATGATTTTCCAAACTTGTAGTTCAGTTTCTTGAGTACGTGGATCACAGGACGAAATGGCTTGAGCATTCCAATCAATTTTCGGGCATTCTTTCTAGTACTTGAATTCTCCCCTAATGCCGAAAAGTGTTCCTCATCAAATATACAATCACTATGACGGGTTCTAGGTACTTAATAATCAATGATGATTTGTACCCCACATAGATTCCGAGTTTCCTATGTGGGCCCATGGACGTCTCCTGTGGTGGTGAGATCGGGATGTATGCAACACATCCGGACTTACGCAAATGGGAAATGCTAGGAGGATTTCCACGTACGAATTGCACACGGGAAGTGCTGTGATATGCAGTAGGCCTTAATTGTATCATGTCAGTAGCGTGTAGAACCGCATGACCCCAACCAAAGGTTGGCAAGTTAGAATTCACAAATGAAGGTATCGCAGTGAGTTTGATCCTCTTAATCAATGATTCAGCCAAACCATTTTATGTATGCACATATGGAACATAGTGTGAACTTCAATCCCGAGGGCCATGCAACGGTCATTGAAAGCACGTGAGGATAATTATGCAGCATTGTCCATGCTAATTGTCTTAATTTGACATTCTGGATGATGGGCTTGTAACTTAATAACTTGCCTCATTATCTTAGCAAATGCATGGTTCCATGTGTATAGAAGGCACACATGTGACCGTCGTGTAGATGCATTAATTAAAACATTGAAATACCGGAAAGGTCCCCATAATGGTTGAATAAGACCACAAATGTCTCCTTGAATTCGTTCAACAAATTGAAGTGGTTCACCTTGCATTTTGAGGTGAGAGAGCGTCAAAATGATCTTTCCTGTGGCACAAGATGTGCACACAAAGTATGAAGATTGAGGAAATTTGGACTCAAGTAAATTATGAACAATGAATTGCTAGTAATTTTTGTCATCAACCCGATCCCGGGATGGCCTGGGCGATCATGCCAGGTTTGAAATGCGTCAACATTTTGGAAAATTACTTTATATGCAACATGTTCTATGGGTTGGATGTATGTATATTACAAACCAGACGATAGGGAAGGAATTTTTTCATGTACCTGCTTGCCATATCCATGATTTTCGGTGTAGAATAGATACTCCTCTTTGTTTCTTCATCGATCTCAATGCGAAAACCATTTTTTCTGATATTTCTATAACTGATTAGAGTACGTGATGAATTGGGATACAACAAGGCATACTCATTTGTCACTTGTGTACCACCTCAGAGGGTAAATATGGCACGTCCAGTGCCAACGATTACCGTATCGCGTCCTAATTAGAATATCTACATTCTTATTTTTTAGAGTTTGGAAATATTTCATCTCCCTCAATCTTGAGTTGCACTGTCCACAAGTCATAATTACTCTTCCATCGGATTGTCACCGTAGATAACTATATATTAGGCAAAGAACTTTAATAAGAAAATCTCATGTAAATATATAGAATACAATCTTATTTATATCAAATATGCCGATACAATTACAATCTTATTATATCAAATACGTTGGCACGGTTACAGTCTTATTATGTCTAATATGTTGATATAATATAAAGATAACAACAATACTTATGTTTTTATTACTACATCTCAAATGAACATAGCTAAATAGATCACTAAGGAGATGGTGGGACTAGTCGAAGTCTTAAAACATGTATTTTGATGTATACTCAATCATCTTGTCCTCCGTGTCAGTAAGGTCCTTTGGCTTGTGGAACACAATGGTGTTGCTCGGTCCAGAAGGAACATCATGTGAACTACCAGCTCCATTGTTATTGTCTCGATGAAGGATGAAGTTGGCTTCGAACCTCTTCCCTTGTCATGCTCTGCGTCCTTAAGATTGTTCATACAACATAACCAGATGCTTTGGGATCTTGAACTTGTCTGTGGGGTGCATGTAGCATCCACACCTGTTGCAAAGCTGGCATTATCATGCTTGGGCTTTGCAGCGCCTTTCCCTTGTCTGAGTTCCTAGACCTTCTGTTCCGATTGCGCTTTCGCTTGTTCTGGAAATTTGATTGATTGCCCTTGAAAGCAGCATCAAACTTTCGTCTATTCGCGAAATTCATATGAACTTCACGTAAAGGTTGTGCCCCAGCTAGGCATGAGAGACATTCTTAGCGAGTAGCTCATCATGCTTTTCAGCCTGAAGTAACATATGAATAAGCTTGAAACAGACACTATAGTTGCGAGCACGGTATTGCTGTTGGAGGATACTTTCTGAAGGGAGAATAGTAGATAAAGTTTTCTCTATCTTCTCTATATCAGTAGGTTCCTTCTTGCAAAAACGCAATTTGGAACTTATCTTATGAACCTTGTCCTTATACTCAGCGACAGACTTGAAATCTTGAAGACAAAGGCGAGTCCAATCATGGAGTGCTTCTTGCAAGACGACTGCCTTCCGTTATTCATATCTCATTTTGAGAACTAGGAACAAAGTAGTGGGAGATTCCTCCTCTAAGTACTCAAACTTTAGATCTGGATGAATATGGTGCCTTAGGACATATAAAGCTGCATAATTTTGATGTTCAGTTAGTGGCGTGGCCCCGGTCGGTAGAGAAGTCCCTGGATCCTGGAATGCACGCGCTATCCCACAAGACGTAAGACCGATCTTGATGTCCATGGCCCATGTAGGATAGTGGTGGCCATTGAGGGCAAGCTCCTCAAATACTTTTGCGGTCATCGTTTACCTACATGGATAAACCAGAGACAATCAATATACAAAGAGTAAATTTAAAGCAATCATGGTTGTGTCGTAATCTTGTGCAAAATTTGATACTCAAGTGAAGTACTTGAATGATGTAGGCCTCAATTGAGTGAACATAACACGTCTAACATTGCATGGATCTCACAGTAATAGGCTACATAATCTGATAATGGTAGTAGACACACATATTTCTATTACCTTGTGTTTGTTATCAATTTAAATATAAAGAAGTGCACACAGAAGGTAATCGTTTGTCAAAATTGACAAAACGTGGACCTTACAGTAAGAGTGGATAGTCTGTAATAGAGCAGTAGATCCATCTCATTACCATGTGATTCCAAATATAGCGAGGGAGGCGTGTATCAAAAATTTGCAAGCTTTGTTGTCCAAGAGAAATTAATCTCAATCGTTGAAACATGTTCTAGAAAACTGCTATGTGGTAAACACATCGAACATGTCATTTCTAGATAATGTTTGATCCTTTATTTACATTATCAAATACTTAAATAACTAAAAACACGACTACAAATATTTACACAAGTCCTAGATAGAGCAAAACTAAATACCAGACTAAAATGTAAATGAAACATGTACACATGCTGAACAGTGCTAAAGCAGTACAAAATAACTGCTAAAATACTGTTAAAAGAAAAAGAAGAAATACAGGGAAAAAAGACAAGCAAGCTCGAACCCTGGAAGGTATGAACTAAGACCCAATGCCCACGTAGAATGGTGCGGTCGGCTAGCCTTTATACGAGATAAATGCAAGGCAGTACCACACTTGGGCATGTCGTGGCGGATAGGTACCACTAGTCAAAAAAATTGCACGTCAGTACCACTTCACAGACTAATTGTTGCGAAACGGGCTGACAGGCGTATAAACGTGTATTTGACACACCTGGCCCGCATAGCAGGCGACGCGGTGGCGTACACGAGCACGGCGCGGACCGAACCGGCTCGGTCGCTCGATGTGTTTTGTTCGAAGGGTGTCGAACTAGATGAACCCTAGCCTTGCTCTCCCCTCTCCCTCTCTGCACGGCTCTGCGGCGGTGACGTTGCGGGCGGGATCTACGTCTCCAACGTATCTATAATTTTTGATGGTTTCATGCTATTATCTTGTCAAACTTTGGATGTTTTCCATGCCTTTTATATATTTTTTGGGACTAACTTATTAACTCAGTGCCAAGTGCCAGTTCCTGTTTTTTCCATGTTTTTCACCCCTTTCAGAGGAGATTTTGAAACGGAGTCGAAACGGAAGAAAATCCCCGAAAAGATTTTTTTTGGAACGGAAGAAGATCGGGGAACTTGGGAGCCAAGCCAGACGAGCCCCAGGGGCCCCACAAGCCCCCACCCCGCGGCCAGGGGGCGCACCATCCAGGCTTGTGGCCCCCCTGGAGGTCCCCTGACCTAGGTCTTTCGCCTATATAATCCCATAAATTCCAGAAAAAAACAGGAGATCATCTCAATCGCTTTTCCGCCGCCGCAAGCTTGTGTCTCCGCAAAATCCCATCTGGGGCACGTCCTGGTGCCCTACCGGAGGGGGGATTCAGACACGGAGGTCTTCTTCATAAACACCATGACCTCTCCGATGATGCGTGAGTAGTTCACCATAGACCTACGGGTCCATAGCTAGTAACTAGATGGCTTCTTCTCGCTCTTGGATCTTCAATACAAAGTTCTCCATGATCTTCATGGAGATCTATCCGATGTAATCTTCTTTTGCGGTGTGTTTGTCGAGATCCGATGAATTGTGGATTTATGATAAGATTATCTATGAATCTTATTTGAGTCTCTTCTGATCTCTCTTATGCATGATTTCATATCCTTGTAATTCTCTTCGAGTTGTGGGTTTTGTTTGGCCAACTAGATCTATGATTCTTGCAATGGGAGAAGTGCTTGGTTTTGGGTTCATACCGTGCGGTGACCTCACCCAGTGACAGAAGGGGTAGCGAGGCACGCATCGTGTTGTTGCCATCAAGGGTAAAAAGATGGGGTTTTCATCATTGGTTTGAGATTATCCCTCTACATCATGTCATCTTGCTTAAAGCGTTACTCTGTTCGTCATGAACTCAATACACTAGATGCATGCTGGATAGCGGTCGATGTGTGGAGTAATAGTAGTAGATGCAGAAAGTATCGGTCTACTTGTCTCGGACATGATGCCTATATGTATGGCCATTGCCTTAGATACCGTCATGACTTTGCACGGTTCTATCAATTGCTCGACAGTAATTTGTTCACCCACCATAATACTTGTTATTTTGAGAGAAGCCTCTAGTGAAAACTATGGACCCCAGGGTCTACTCCACACCATATTTTCAGCCTTACACTTTTTACTTCGTTGCTCTTTCCGCCTTCAGATCTCACTTTGTAAACAATCTTGAAGGGATTGACAACCCCTTTGAAGCGTTGGGTGCAAGCTTGTTTGTGTTTGCGCAGGTACTCTGGACTTGACGAGGCCCTCCTTCTGGATCGATACCTTGGTTCTCAAACAAAGGGAAATACTTACTGCTCCTGTGCTGCATCACCCTTTCCTCTTCAAGGGAAAAACCGACGCAAACCAGAGAAGTAACAAGAAGAATTCCTAAGCGCCAGGGAAGGATTTTTGTTGTCGTAGCAGCAAGTACGGAGACCTTCCCGGCCTCGGGCCAGATGACCATGTAGGTCTGGCTATGGACGATGGCGGCTCCAGTTCGTACCTCTCCTCCGGCGATGATGAGGATTTGAAGGAGGAGGGGAGCTGTCCATGGAGGACAGGGTGAAGCTCGCAGAGATCTGGGTGGCCAACCCTACCAGTATCCATCACCGGACCAATGGTGCTGGTGGCGGCGTGGTGTTAGTGCCTCTACTCTATCCCTCTTTCTTCCTAATAAAAATCTGGTGTGCTAAGGTTAGTTGCTCATTTGAAATTATTTCTGTCAACTGTATTTTGCATGAGGTTGTTTGGGAACTTCGGATTCACTTTGGTTCGTAGCGAAATTTGGATATGAAGCTATGTAGCTCACATCTTACATTTCTGAACCTATATGTAGTGTTGCAAACACAAGGGTTATATTTCTCTGATGAGTTGTACCACATGAAAAATTTTGGCATAGGAGAGGAGAGAGAGCATGGCTTAGAATTGATTGACACAAACATCAAACTGCAGCAACTGAAGAAGGAATATAAGCATAGTTTAGTTCTGAATTTACTAGTGAGGGCAACACCAACTTTTTTTGTCAAAGGGAAGAGAGATCAAATGTGAGTAATGTCATTAATGTCCGTCATAGAGAAGAACAATTAGCAACAATATTGTACCAACCAGCTGTTCTGTATGATCTCAGTGAGCCTGCAGTTCTTGTTGTTGATCCAGAAGGTGTTGTTTTTCATAGCAGTCCTACTCAACCTACTGTTGTGTGCACCCAAGAGAGCATAAACTTCAGAAAGGACAAGCTCAAAGCTGTAATAGAGGAAGAGACAGTGTTTGAGGAGACACATAATAGTAGTGATGAATCTGAGGATGCATATGATAGTGATAACAATCCTTTCTGCATGGAGTAATACAGGATTTCTGAAGATGCAGAGATAATAGAGGGGAATAAATTAGTAGAGGAAGAATATGTAGACCAAGATGAAGATTTTCAGATAAAAATTCAGATGCGGAACAACTACATTATGAGGGTGACACTGAGGTTGAGGATTTGTTTGAGATGGAGGAGGAGGAGCAGGAGGAGGAGTATGTCAATGTTTTTGCAAGAGAAGAGTCTCCAATGCAAAAACCAGCAAAAAGGAGGAAGAAACTTGAAGTTAGGAAAGGCCCCACTACCAGGTCACATTCAATTGTGTTAGAGGAGGTGAAACCTGATTTCATTCCTTCATCAGATGAAGAATATGATTGGTTGTTGTTTGAGGATGAAGATGATGGACATGAGCCACTCTCGTTTGTGCTACCTAGAGGGAGGAAGAGTAGGGCCAAGAAAAGGAAACCAATGATCTGGTACAATGACAAACTTGAGCAACCACATCAGCAGTTATGTCTGTATATGTGCTTTAAGGATCAACATCAATTCAAAGACGCTTTGTTGAGCTTGAACATCACACAGGCCAGAGACTTTAGGTATCACAGAAACTCAAACCAAAGGATCATTTCTTGTTGCAAGCAAGCCCACTGCCAGTTTTGCATAGTTGCTGCAGTTATCAAAGGGGAGAAGACTTTTGTTATTAAGAAAATGAGGTTGGAGCACACTTGCCCTACCAATACAGAGAAATCAAGGATTAGTGCAAAGTGGCTTGCAAAGACCTATGAGTCATTGTTCAGGTCTGATCCCACCACTACCATACACACTTTGATTGACAACAGTAGGGAGAAGTATGGTGTTCATGTGGCAAGGCACATGGCCTATAGGTCCAAAAATCTTGATGTAGAAGTTGTGCTAGGAGAGGACAAGAAGGAGTATCCTAGACTTAGGGATTATGCTTAGACCATCATGGATACAAACCCTGGTAGTAGAGTTGTAGTTATTACAACAGTTACTCCAAAACCTACTACAAAAACACCGCATCCACGGCCAAGGTTTCATGCTATGTTCTTCTGCATAAATGGAGCAAGGTATGGATTTCTTAATGGATGCAGACCATTCATTGGTTATTTATGCCTTTATTGTGCATCACAATTTTTCATTGTTGACCACTGCTCTATAGTGACTTAAATTGTTCTTGGCTTGCATCAACATGTGTTGATGGATGCTTCATTAAGCTGACCACTGGTGCTCAAATCCTTGCTGCCACTGGAATAGATGGCAATAACAATATTTTCCCACTTGCATTTTCTATAGTTGGACAAGAGGACACAGCTAATTGGTGTTGTATTCTACACCAATTGGAGATATGCTAGGAGGTGAAACTGGGAAATTTGGTCCTTATACTATCATGTGTGATAGACGGAAGGTATAAATGCATCTTCCTGTTATTAAGTTCTGCATTGGCATCTTATGTTATAGATGCAGTTGGACCGCAACTAAATTTAGCATGCTAAGTGATCAAGGGGTGCTAAATGCAGTAAATCAAGTTTTCCCAAACTGCCATCAAAGATTTTGCCTAAGACACCTCTATGCAAATTTCTAGAATGCTCGGTTTAGGGGGATCTTAAGAAATGCATGGATAATGCAAGCTATGCATATAACCAACACTAGTTTAACATTGCCATGAATGATCTGAAAAATGAGAGCGAGGAAGCTTGGAAGTGGCTAAGTGGAATGCCTAAGCACACATGGGCTAGGCATGCTTTTGACACTAACTGCAAGAAAGACTTGGTTCTTAACAACCTGTCTAAGGTGTTCAATAATTAAATCCTAGATTTTAGGAAAAAATCTATTAGGACTATGATTGATGGTATTAAGGACAAGCACATGGTGAGGTGGCATAGGAGCAGAGAGAGAGAGGAAAGGCAGCTGTGTGGGAGATTACACCACATTATGTTGAGAAGCTAGAGGTGGAAAAGGAAAGTGCCAGATTCTGCAAACCTATCCAAGCTGGTGTAAATCTATGGCAAGTGACAAGTGGGCAGCAAACATATGATGTAAACCTGGAAGTTCATACATGAGGCTGCAGAAAGTGGGACCTGTCTGTCATACCATGCAACCATGCAATAACAACAATTAACAAGGCAAAAGGGAGGACTATGTGTGCAAATTCTTCAAAAAATCTTTCTACCTAGCTTTTTATCAACCAATGATATATCATGTTCCTGGTGAACATGATTGGACAAGGACAAGTGGATGAGACATAGAGCCACCCAAATTTCATGTGAAGAGGGGAAGAAAGAAAGAGAAGAGAATAAAGGGCAGATTTGAGGATCCAAAACCAAAGGACAGTTCAAGAATGGCCACTATAACTTACGGCAACTGTGGGCTCCAAGGCCATAGGTACACCAACTGCAAACAACAGTTGAGACCAGAGTTGGCACTGAGGAAAAACAAGAATATGGTAAACCCTTTTTAATAGTACTTGTTAATTTCTTTGCATCTTTTATGCTCATGTGCTAAATGCTTTTGTGTTTATGTTCTTTGGAAGGCACCTACAAGACCAAGGAGTGAAGCAAGATCACAGCCTCCACCTGCAAGATCTACAAGAAGGTCAACTAGTAGTGCAAGTGTTCATAGGCCTTTCACTACCCCAGGATTTGCTGCTGGAGGTTCATCATCTGCTCCTAAGTTCTATGATGTGTACTAAGTGACTTATTATGTGCCAGTGGTAACCATCACTGATGTGTGATGTGTACTACGTGACTTATTGTGTACTAAGTTCTATGATCAATACTAAGTGATGTGTACTAAGTGACTTATTGTGTGCTAAGTGATGAGTACTAAGTGATTTTTCTGGTTCTATGATATGCTAATGACCCAAGGGTTTAGGGTCTCTCAACATCGAGAGAACAGTAATCACAATGACCCAAGCATTTAGGGTCTCTCGACGTCGAGAGAACATTAATCAGAATGACCCAAGGGTTTAGGGTCTCTCGACATCGAGAGACCACTAATCACAATGACCCAAGGGTTTAGGGTCTCTTGACGCCGAGAGACCACTAATCATAATGACCCAAACCATCTATCAATGCAACATATAAGAAGTATATAACAAACTACAACATAGTGGGGTTGAACATACATCAAGACACTTAAACATGCATAATTGAGAGATTCTTGCATTAGAACATGGGTTCAAACCATAGCATAGTGGATAGGACTGGAAAAAAGCTCAAAGCTCGCAAGATAAACGAGTAGCTCGTGACTCGGCTCGAATTGACTCGAACTCGTAGAATAACGAGTCGAGCCAAGCTTTATTTTAAGATCGTTTATAGACCAAGTTAAACGAGCCAAGTTCACGAGTACTCGTGTAACTCCTTAGGCTCGGTATAAACATCAGCCATCTAGTATCACCACGCATCCTAGACGAGTCACATGGGCGCAACATTGAACCCATCCGCAGAACACTGGGCTGGGCCGTTGTGACAGCCCGAGACTGACGCTCCAGAAGATTCCCCTCTTTTCCGTTGCCGCCGTGTTATTATTTTGTTTGCCGCATCATCATCGCATCATGCGCATCATCTGCATTGCATCGGCACTCTATTGCCGCCAGTTTTCAAAATCTGCATCCGTTGTTAGTTGTGAGTTCTCTTCGTGTTCGTCGTTGCCCGTTGTGAGCCCGACCACACACGCACGCGCCCGCGGCATCGTCAAACCTTGTTTTTAAAAGTGTGTTTAAATTTTCCTCTGATTAGGTTGGAACTTGGCGTGCAGTCTTATTTGGACGTAGTTAGGCCGCTTGCCAAATTTCGTCGCAATCGGAGACCGTGTGGTACCAGAACGGTCGACCGTTGCGGCAGCGTATTCGGTCTATCGTTGTACGTGTTTTCGGTGTTTTAAAAACTAAGTCACCGGGTTGCCTATTTTTCCCTCTCATCTCCGCCTGGCCCCTCTCCACAGTGCACCGACCTGCCCGCAACCTAGCCCGAAACCTCCCGGTACCCGAAACACACAGTCGTAACCGTTGGGTCCGGGTCAACCCCGTTTTACAGCAAACCGGCTTCGGTTTGTCCACAGGACTTCCTAACCTATTTATGTGGACCACCCGATCTAAATCGGAGGGTCGAGATGCCCCTAAAGCTAACCCATTTTCTATTTATAGTCCACCCTAGTCCATTTTAGACAACCCTAGATCTAATCCTAAAAATCCTCCCAGCCGCCGCCACCCACTCCAAGACTCTTCTCCACCTCGGGATCCCTCCTGATCTAAAATTCCACCAACTCGCTCATCCGCAAGCTCCCTCCTCCCTCGATCTGTGAGCCAGCCCAATCCGCACCCCGGTCCTCCCCGCGTCCTCCACCTCCAGCTTGTAGCTCCAGGGGAACGAGCACCCACAGCTCTTGTGCAGAGCACCCCACGATCCTTGCCCGCGTGTCCTCTATCACGACGTCGCCGGTGACCGCACCAACAGGGCCAACCTCGTTCCCGACCGAGCACCTCGGACGACCACCCAGGTCATGCCGCTGCTTCTCTCTTCCCTCTTCCCTCTCTCACCTCGTCTCTCTCTCTCTGTCCACAAGAGCAGCACCACCCCGCCATGGAGATAACAGAAGCTCGTAGCTCGTGCTCCACTCGTCCCCAACTCCGAATCGAGCTCTGAAGGTGGGAATGGAGCCCCAACGGCCTGATCTGGCGCCGCCGGAGCCGCTCCAGCACTCGCGCCGTGCCTCGTCAGCACTGCTCCTCGGCCTTCCAAGTCATGCAGAGAGAGCTTCGCTCGAGCTCGTCCTCAAGCACCAGAACCAGGACGTCGGTCGCAGCTCTGACGAGCAGCCCCGAGCGGCCATGCCCCACTCCTCTCCCCTCGTGCCTCCCTTCCCTCTCCTTCTTCCTCCTCTCTTCCTTCTAGCCCTCTCTCTAACCCCCACTGCGCAACCTCTTCTTGTTCAGCAGGGGCAACAACAGCAGCCATGGGAACCCCTCGGCCCGAGTACAGGTCGCCGTCGCTTGGAATCCGCTCCCTGCGGATGGATCTATGACCCAACGCCCATCCCCAAGCCTTCTCCTTGCTTGTACCTTCAGCGCCGAAGCCCTAGCACCGATGGTAGCCTGCATCCCCACCGGTTTCGTGTGTCTGCTGTAAGAACGCCCTGATCTGAACTCTGCTTCATTTTGCCGATATGCGTTCTGATTGTCGGCATTATTAGGATTACATGTCACTATTTGCACGAGCACGCCGGCAGCAGAGTGGCTAGCCCTCCACAATTTGGTCGATGCGACAAGGGATCGAATCCCCACGGGCGCACCTTTTTAAGGTCATTTTTTTGCCCAAGTTGTTATTTCCTTAATCTTAGTTCAAGCGCTAAGGCCCTGTTTGGAACCACCCAGATTATATAATCCAGTTTTTATAATCTATTATGTCTCCAAACATGACAACTTATGATGTAGATTATAAAAACTAGATGGATAGATTATTAAAAACTCATAATCTACTCTATACCAGCTAAAATCAGATTATGGATTGCTAATGACCCATTACCCTTATAAAGTTGGAGATAATTACATTCCTACCACCGCCACCCCTTCTCTTTTTTCAAAAAAAAACAGAGGGCAGACAAGTCATTATGCAATATAAAACCTGGATTACAGTTTATATAATCTGTCCTGCAAACATGTCCACCTATATTTTTTTATAAACTAGATTATATAATCTATCTTCATAATCCAGATTATCATAATCTATTATGGTTCCAAACAGGGCCTAAGTTATGCCACAACTGCTAAGGTAGCTCACTGGTAACACACGTTAGTGTATTTCTGAAGGTCTTGGGTTCGAATCCAGATCCCCCAAGATTTTGCACTTCTTCTTTTTTTTATTTTGTTACATGCACCAGAGCACCACTTGGGCCGATTTCAGCCCTGGGCCACTGCACCATTGTTCTTTTTTTTAACGTCGTGTGATTTTTTTCAATTTCCAGAGACTTTGCTAATTTCAGGAAAAGCTTTGTTTTTCAAACGAGCGTAGTTTCTAAACCTTGCATCGGATCAGAGTGATTCAAATTTGTAGTTTGACTATAATTTCGAGTAGGTTAATAATTTCCAACTTTCATGCATAATTAGAACTGTTTAGTGTGTTGTTTGCATTGGTTTGCGTGTCGACGTGTTGACAACGGTTTAGGTCGTAACTATTTGTCCGTAGCTCCGTTGGAGATGTGCCATATATGTAAATGGCCCAGAACGACGAGTAGAATCACGTGAACCACTTTTTTCGCCATTTAACAAACCTAAAATGTGATTAGGACAAATCTGGACAAAACTAAGATTTAACACGTGGGGTCATTTCGGAGATGTTATATGTCGTTTCCGGTCTTATTTAAAATGCCTAGCAAGGTAGATTAATTTGTGCTTCACCCTCGTGCCATGTTTAACAACATTTAATATAGCCGTGTACCTGAACGAGAGTGAACTAAATAATTAAACGTGGAGTTTCGTCGATATGCAACTCGTTGCATATCGAGCTTCACTTAGTGTGTAGTGTTTGATTGTTGTGATTGTCATGCCTTGCATTAGACCGTTCATGCATCATATGTGTCTTGCATCGTGTGGTGTATATCTATGTTGATGATTGTTTCCGGTTTGCTTCGTCTCGATAGAGTTCCGCAAGCATGTCGGATGTGAGGAGCCGTTCGACTACACCGGTTCGTCTGCTTCACGGAGTCATTCTTCTTCCAAGCGGGATCTCACGCAAGATGACCATTTCCCCAGATACCATTACTATCATTGCCATGCTAGTTTTATCGCTTCTATCGTTTATGTCTCCTTGCCTACCACATGTTAAATAGCAGCATCTCAACAATGCCATGAAACCTTCAATTGTTCACAACCTAGCAAACCACTGATTGGCTATGTTACCGCTTGCTTAACCATGTGTTAGCGTTGCTAGTTGCAGGTGCAGTTGCTTCCATGTGATTACATGGGTTCCTTTTTCTATCACCATATTAATTGCTATTTAATTTAATGGACCTATATACTTGGTAAAAGGTGGAAGGCTCGGCCTTTCTAGCCTGGTGTTTTGTTCCACCTTTGCCCCCTTAGTTTCGGCTACCGGTGTTATGTTCCATAATTGAGCGCTCCTAACACGACCAGGGTTGTTATGGGGACCTCCTTGATAATTCGTTTTAGATTAAAGCTGGTCTGGCAAGGCCCAACTTTGGTACTACATTTGCCTAATAACCTAATAAAATTGCATAGGGACTTTCCGGACCCCGAGGATAATTAATCAACCCCCCGGGCCAGTGCTCCGCATGAGTGTTGGTCCACCCACCTAGCAGTCTGTCGTGCCACCTCGGGGCAACTCGAGGTTTGGCTACCGTCCACTATGCATAGACGGTGTGTCCTGAGAACGAGATACGCGGCTCCTATCGGGTTCGTCGACACACCGGATGGCCTTGCTGGATTAGTTTTACCTTTGACGAAATATCTTGTGCATCAGGATTCCGGTGATGCTTTGGGTAATCTCAGAGTTGAGGTTTTCCACTACGGAGTCCGACGAGATCGCGAGCTTTGTGATCGAGGATTTTATGCGGCTTGTGGTAATTTGTGATGGACTAGTTGGATCACCCCTGTAGGGTTAAATCTTTTCGGAAAGTCGTGCCCGCGGTTATGTGGCAACGTGGAAACTTTGTTTAACACTTGTTCTAGATAACTTAATTAAAATATGCCAACTGTGTGGGTAATCGTGACTGTCTCTTTCGTGAGTTCCTTCTCCGATGGAGGACATGGTGGGGTTACGTCTGACGTAGGTAGGTGTTCAGGATCATTCATTTGATCATCAGTAGTCACGTCCGCTATGCGTTGATCTTCCCCCTCTTATTTCTTGTATTCGTAAGTTTAGCCACCAAATACATGCTTAGCCGTTGCTGCAACCTCACCACTTAACCTTACCTCACCCATTAAACTTTGCTAGTCTTGATAACTTTGGAAATGAGATTGCTGAGTCCCCCGTGGCTCACAGATTACTACAACACCAGTTGCAGGTACAGATAAAGGCTACTTGACGCGAGCGCGTTGATTGTTCATTTGGAGTTGCTTCTTCTTCTTCTTCTTCTTCTTCTTCTTTTTCATCGATCTAGGATGGGTTCCAGGCCGGCAGCCTTGGATAGCAAGGATGGATGTCGATCTTCTTTTCTCGTTTGTTTTCGTCCGTAGTCGGACCCTGCTCTTCTTCTTGATGATTATGTATTGTACTGATGTGACTCTAATGTAGCTTGTGGCGAGTGTAAGCCAATTCTACATATCTGTTCTTTTCAGTACATGTACTTGTAATGATATCCATTCTTGCGAAACGACAAGATGTTCTTCTATCCCTGACGAGGCCCTCGTGCCAAATTAAGGATAGGGTCGCATCTTGGGCGTGGCAGCCGTCAAGGAGACGCATGCTAAGATTCCTCGCTTTACACCCCTGGCGGAATAACGAGATACCAATCTTTTGATTCCCCTCTTGTCTACTATGTTTCTGAATCGTGAGTTCGTGAGGACAACAATACGACGTAAACACATTCCTCGGGTCATGTCCATGGTACTATATTGTTCATTATTGTGGTCATGCACAAGTTACTGACTTGATCATTATTGTGGTCATGTACATGTTATTGACTTGCTAACACATTGATGGTACAAACAATTGTAAGTTAAGCTACTTACAATTGTTTGTGAACATTGTATATGCTTAATATGTATATGTTAGATTCGCACTTAATAATTTGTATCATATTCATAAGGTTTTTTTTCTTTATTTTTATATCACTAAAGAGCTTAATGAGCTAAATGAGCTAGCTCGCGACCTATATGAGTCGAGCAAATCTTGGATTTGAGCTTGTTATAGTAACAAGTCGAGTCGAGCTAGCTCGTTAATCAAACGAGCTCTAGCGAGTCGAGCCAAGCTGGCTCGACTCGGCTCGAATTCCAGACCTAATAGTGGAGTTCAACCTACTGAGTTCTTAAGTTACAACCAGTAAATCCATATATTACACTGCATATAAGAACCATAATTCACAAAAGGGCAGCACAACATACTTCTTCTTCTTCATATTCATATGAATCTTAATCTTCATCTTCATCTAGCTCATCCATCCAAAATGTCCGTGATCATCTTCAACTTCTCCTGGTTCTTCTCCACTTCTTTCAAATGATCAGCAATCTGGAGCTTCAGTTCATCCCTGTGTTGAATGAGATTCTCGATTCCTTTCTTCAGACCACCAATGTGAAGGTTGAGCACCACAATGTCATCTTTGAGTTTTTCCTCAGAATTGTTCAGTTTATCAACCTGAACCTTCAAATTGTAGTTCTCTTCACTTAGCTTGTCCTTCTCCTTCAAATGACTAGCCTTCTGGTTCCTAATGACCGTGCCTTGAGCTTCTACAAGGTTCATAAGCACTGAATACTTCCCTTGAAGTGCCATTTTCTCTGCCTCTTTCTTCTCAATCTAAGTCTTCATGACAACCACAACAACACTAGAGCTCTGTGCACCATTCACCTTATCCTGCAAATAGCTGAAATCCATGACCCTCTCCTCCTGGGCATTGAGCAGTTGATTCACATCATCTACTAATTTGTCATAGTTTGCATCAAGATTTCTTTTCTCTTCTGTCAGATGGTGAGTTTTCAGTGAACTCTCCAAGTTATCATTCCTCCTAGCACTCTTGTTGTGTTCCAACATTTCCCAAAGTTTCAACAATGCATTTTGCATCGCGGGAGGCCACTCTGGCTCTACCCACCCAACAGAACCACAATTCTGAGGTTGCTGCAATACAAAAAACACATATAATATTACTCTGTACAACACACTAATTAAAATGTCACCACCTACATGAATAAAAACTACTATTGATTCATTTAGTAGTAATCAGTAGTAATGATTCATTTAGTTAAAATGCCACCACCTAGATAAATAAAAATGAGCAGTACTAATGATCACAACTAAGCTCCTGCCTAAACAATGGGTACCTACAACTTGACATAAACAATGAGCTTCTGCACTTGTAACTAAGCTCCATATTTAGTAGTACTACACAGGAAATAACAATGACCATCATCACTACTAAATGACTAAAAAGTGTCCATCTTTAGTAATACTAAACAATAATTGATGCCCATTTGTAATAAACAATGACCATCAGCAGGAACTAATCATCCTAGAGCCTAAACTAAGCATCACCAAAAACAGAGCAGCCCCAAGACAGATCCTACAATGAAAAATGTAAATACAAAATATATCACACGAATTATTACTTGCTGAGCACACACTAAAAACCTCCTGCGTGTCTCAAATCCTTCAAATACTACGTGGCACTCAGGCGGCATTCGATGCTCTGAGAAAACATCTAGGGCCGAAATCTTGATGCCCATGTAGTCTTCGTCTTCGATGCTATCAGGGATCTAAAGAACCAACCAAAAATGAGAGACACCCCCCTATTCAAGAAACAGAAACCCTAACCCTAACCCTAGTTCTACAACTGACCCGGTACTGCATGTCGTCGGAGGAAGAGCCGATGTACATGCTGGACATGTCGTTGCTACTTTCATCCTCATAAACCGTGGCGTGGCGGCAGTAGTGGCGGCGGACGACGATCGGCAGCGAGAGGGGCAGAGGCGAGGGAGTGCGAGGAGAAGGGGGAGAAAGGAGGCGACTCGCTCTGTCGACGGGGCCCGAGCCATTTACAGCGAGCGACCGAGCCGGTTTGGTCCATGTCGTGCTCGTGTACACCACCGTGTCGCCTTACATGTAGGCCAAGTGTGTTAGATACGTGTTCAATACACATTTATACGCCTATCAGCCCATTTCGCAACAGTTAGTCTGCGAAGTAGTACTGACGTGCAAAAATTTGACTAGTGGTACCTATTCGCGAGGACTTTCCCAAGTGTGGTACTGCCTTGCAGTTATCTCCCTTTATATGGTTGGTGGCCAGGGCTCGAGGGATCCCCAATCGTCCTGACCAATTCGTCTGCGCCGCCACCCCACACACCAAATCACTACTCACGGGGTTCTCGCTGGTGTGCCTCCTTCTTCCTCGGACGAGGAGATGGAGACGACGCCGGTAGGGACGTCGTTCGGTGCATCGGAGGCGAAGCCGGAGCAGCGACTTGGACGGCGGTCGATGGCGGCGATAGCACGCTCGAAGAGGCGGCAACGACCATCCATGCCCGAGAGTTCAGAAGGTGTGTTCGGGCTGCCGTTTGCGGGGAAGGTGGTGCCTCATCCTGCATGGGGGTGGAGATGCGTGCAGCCTTAGCGGCGCTTAGGCTCGGGTCAGCGTCCTCGTCTGCACGCGGCGCGGCCGACAGCGGACCAGCGTCTTGGGTCGTCCATCTGGCATTTTTTGGGAATAGCATGAAGACAAAGAAGCCAGGCTCGTCAGCAGGTGCACGAGGCAGAGGCGGAATCCGTGTTGGAGCCGCGAGTCGGCTCGGGGATCCCGTCTCCTGCATGGAAGGGACGCACGCTGGGGCCAGCTATTGTCGGTGCGTCGTCACCTCAAATAGAGGCGCGATGGCCGTGTCCACTAGCGCGGAGGCCACGTCGAGGTCCACGTCCATTGGCTTGGTGGCTAAGTCCAGCGCCTCGGCGTCAAAATCAGTGAAGGAGGTGCACAACCGACGAAGTCGGCGGCGTCTGCCTACTCCATGATGGCCACGGGCTACGAAACAGCGACGGCGGCCATCCTCGTGGATGAATTAGAGGAAGAAAGAAGCGAGGCTAAGAATCTCACCATCGGCAAGGCTCTCGGCAGAGTATGGTGATAACGTGTTTTGAGTAAACTGATCAATTGTATTGATTGATGATTAGAGTACAATATATATCCAATACTATTAAAAGGGGGTCAGGTAGTCAAATGAACTGACTCCTCAACATGCTCAAAGTTATCCACCAAAATACTCATTCATTTTTCCCATATATCCACTCTGTCAAATTCCATATACACAAATTCGGTATCACCAACTTTCACATTTCGGACCCACCGAGTTTGACCTCACACAGAAACCATAGCCACTCCCACAAAATCGGTGGAACCAAATCCATATCGGTGCTATTGAGTTTGGGTTACCAACTTTCGGGTGCCTCGTTACACAAAATTTGTATTTCCAAGTTTGAGTATCGGTGCCACCGAGTTTGGCCATCTGTCCGTTAGACACCTTTTCGGTGCCACCGAGTTTCATTTATCGGTCTTACCGAATTCAAAAGTTGCTACCTTTGTGCTAATCTGTACCACCGAGTTTTTCACTTTGATGTCACCGAGTTTGCCACTTTGTGTGTAATGGTTGGATTTTGTGTGCTGCCTATATATACCCCTTCACCCACCTCTCATTCGTGGGAGAAACACTCAGAACACACACTTCATTGCCAAATCCATCTTCTGAGAAAGAACCACCTACTCATCTGTCGAGACCAAGATATTCCAATCCAATCATTTGAAACTTGATCTCTAGCCTCCCCAAACAACTTTAGATCAAATCAACCTCTCCTACCCAGGCATATTCTATGAGAGAGTGATTTAGTGTTGAGGAGACTATCTTTAGAAGCACAAGAGCAAGGAGTTCATTGATCTACCACATCTATTACCTTTTGGAGCGTGGTGCCTGCTAGATTGGTTAGGTGTTACTTGGGAGCCTCCTACTTCGTGTTGTGGAGTTGAACCAAGATGTTTGTAAGGGCAAGTAGATCTCCTATTCATGATGATTTACCATGACTCAGGCTAGTCGTTCGTGGGCACAAGTCATGGTGGAATAGACAAGGCCGCTTCTTTGTGGACCCTCCATGGGTGGAGCCCGCTCTAGCAGTCGTTACCGTGCGTGGGTTGAAGTCTCTAATAACATGGACGTATGATAGCACCACCTAGCGGAACCATACCAAAAATCGTTGTGCCAACCTCATGCATTTGATCTCCCTACCTTACTCCTCTACTTTACACTTGCATGTTTTATATTCTGTTGCTATACTCTTAGAACTGCATGTGTAGGGTGTACTAGACTTCTTATAAGTGCTAGATTTCTGCCTTCCTTGAAATTGGGTTAGGCTAGGAATTTTATCTTAACAAGTAGTCTATTCACCCCCCCCCCCTCTAGACACATCTTCTATCGATCCCTCAATTGGTATCAAAGCTTTGGTCTACGTTTCATTGGTTTAACAATCTAGGAGAGTATGGCGTCTAGTGAGGGAAATTATCACCATAGAGGTCCATATTTCGCTGGCACTAATTTTGTTAATTGGAAGCATAATATGAAAATGCACATTCTTGGTTTTAATCCTCATGTTTGGGTTGTTATTCGTGTTGGTGTGCAAGGTAACTTCTTTGGAGAAGGACATGAACCTGATCGTGATGCAATAGTTGATGAACTAAAGATGTTGCAACTCAATGGTCAAGCCCGCGACATCATCTTCAACTATCTATGCCCCGAAGAGTTCAAAAAAATCAGTCGTCTTGAGAATGCAAAAGAAATTTGGGATACTTTGGTTGATATGCACGAAGGTATTGATTCTATCAGTGAATCTAAGTTGGATGTGCTTCAAAGTCAGCTTGACAACTTCAAGATCAAGGATGGTGAAGGTGTCGCTGAAATATACTCTAGGTTAGCTCTCATCACCAATGAGATTGTCGGCTTAGGAAGCGAAGAGATGACCGACAAATTCATCGTCAAGAAGATACTTAGAGCTCTCGGTGGCAAGTATGACACAGTGTGCACATTGATCCAAATGATGCCAAACTACAAAGATCTCAAGCCAACTCAAGTCATTGGTAAGATTGTCGGTCATGAGATGTCACTCGAGGACAAAGATGAGTTGCACAATAAGTCAAGTGGTGCTTACAAAGCTTCATGTGATGCTTCCGCTACTTCAAAGGACAATCTTGTCACTAATGAAGAGATAAGCCTCATGGTCAAAAAATTGAACAAGTTCTACAAGAGTAGAGGCATAAAGAGAAGCTCAAGCTAAAGACATGATGAGAAGCGTTCGTCCAGTCATGACAGAAACTGCTACAATTGTGGGAAGCCCGGACACTACTCCAAGGAGTGCTCGGATCCATACAAAAGAAGAGAAGAGTCACCTCGAAGATGAAGCTCAAAAGATGAGTCACCTCACAGAGAGAGAAGTAGTAGATAAGATCGCTATGAACGAAGACACTCACGGAGAGGCAAGGAATCGTAGAAGAAGGAGAAATACACCAAGATCAGCTCAAGAAGAAGACATCAAGCTCATGTTGGTGAATGGGTTTCTTGCTCCGAGTCTTATGACCACTCCAAGAGAAGCTATCACTCCAACTCCGACTATAATCAAGATGAAGGTGTTGTCGGCATTACACTTGTTTCCTCAAACTCCTATAACCTATTTGACTCACCAAATGAGAGGTTCGGAAAAAACTTCATGGCTAAAGGCACCAAGGTATCACACCACAAGTATCTTGATTTTAATCGTGATGAGGGAAGATGACTTGCTCTTTGATAAAACTAGTGATTGCAATGAAAATGAACTTGCCAATTATCATGCTAGTCAAGAGAAATCGAGTGATGATGATAAGTAAGAAATTGAACGACTAACTCAAGTATTAAAAACTCTTAAGTTAGCTCATGAGACTACTATAGAAGATCATAGAGAGCTTGCTAGAACCCATGAGAAGCTACGCTTCGAGAAGCTCAACTTGGAGAAGAGCATGAGTTATTAAAAGCAATCAATGATGATCTTCTAAAGAAGAGTTCTTCTTATCTAGCCAAACGATTACTTTTGTCTAAATATGTTCCACAAGTTAAACCTAGGAACACTAGTAACAAAGGCAAGAAAGTGGCTTCACCTAGTAACAACAATGCTAAAGCTAAATCCAATAATGTTCTTGCTAGTAGCTCTATTGATTCCACTAATGATTCTCTTAGCCAAGTTACACTTGAGCAAGAAAATGATTTATTGAAAGGGATTATAGAGAGCGGTGTCTTCAAGAGTCTTGCCGGAAGTAAATAATTTTAGGAAATTGTGCACAAGCAAGGAGGACATTGGAAGAAGTAAGGTATTCGCTACTTCAACGTCAACGGAGATGATCGGGAAGCAGGTCCATACCCCATTCCTAAGTTTGTTCCCCAAGAAGAGAAGTATGATCGTACTCCTCCCGAAGGAACAAGCTCAGAAGATGGCCTTCTACCACAAGACCACAAAGGCAAGGGAAAGCTTCAAGATGACATTGACCTATTTGAAGAAGAACCCCAAGCCAAAGTCAAGTGGGTTCCCAAGGACACTACTAGCTCTACCTCAACTAGTTCTACCACAACTCCAAGGATTCCCATCATTTTTTGTGCATTCCCAAGAGGAAGAACTAGGATGTTCTTGAGGGGTGACTCCGCCGATGAAATTCACTCTTATTCATTTTTGGCAAAAAGTATTTGCAATCAACCTGAACCATATGCATTGGTTCAAGGAGTCACACATTCCCTCAAAGGTACGCAAGGAACAAGGTAATTAATGCATCTTTTTACATCATCCCATTTGTGTTTCACTCCATGTCCATAGATATTCTTGCATATGTTCCTCGTGCTTTGGGACTAACCCATGTAGGTGAGAAGAGTAAGAAAACAAGAAGGATTGCTCCCAACTCAAGATGATCTTCATCAACTTCGAGCATCCACTACTAGTTCACTTACTTGAAGTCTTCTACGACAAAACCCAAGGTTAGTTGACCCCTCTTAGGGGGGATGTCATATCAAGGGGGAGCTTTACTCTAAGACTTGAGTATAAGCATCTCCTAAGGATATGGACACATCAATGCTTATGTAAAAGTGGTAATCCCACTTGTGCTTAACGATGAGTATGACCTATGATCTAGTACTCTTACTTGGATCCTATCTCAATATACTCATATATATATGACTTTTGTCATTGTCCAAGTGCTTGATAGCTGCTAGGATGTTTGTGCATGTTCACCATATTTTATCTGTCATTCTTATTGTGTGAGCATGTTGGTCTACATGTGTTTGATCATTCGAGGACATCCAATTGTTGTTATTTGGCTGCTGATTTATCTTTCACCAATTGGATGGACAAGAATGCCTAGGACACTTCTCTAGCTATCTATGCTATCTCATCTCAAGTTCTATTCATGCTTCATCACAAAACTTGAATAAGCACTTGTCGATCCCTCTGTGTGAAGGTGCACTCAAAGTTCCGTATTGTCAAAGGGTGACATCCAAAACCTCTTTGAAAATCTCGGTGAGACCAACTTCACAAAATCGGTTCCACCGAACTTACAAACCTGATCTGGTTTTCCATATCGATACTACCGAAATCACAAACTTGGTTACACCGAGTTTTCTTGTCAACTGACAATAGAGTAACACGGTGACACCGATTTCGTACTCTCGGTGACACCGACAACGAATAGGTATATATTCCAGCGGACTGAATCTTTAATTTTAGTTCATCAAAGTAGATTCATCACAAACCCTACGCTGCCCCCTGGACCCTTGGTCATCGCCCTAGACTCCTCGTGCATCTCCGCCGCTGGGAATCTCCGCCGCCGACGGATTCTTAACCGTCGTCGTCGTCGTACTCGGACCGTCGCCAAGCAAGGGTACAGATCAACCCCTTTCTTTTGCGCCTCCCCAATCTATCCCGTGTGTATTAGAAGATTTGTTCACAAGCCACAATGTGAAATCTCTCCATCCACCAGATGCTCCCGTAGATCAGAGACAAGATTTAGGTTTAGTTGTCCGCATACCTCATCTCGGTGACACCGATTTGCAAAAGCGGTTCCAGCAAATTTGAACCTAGGGTTCCTGAGAATGAACTAAGTGAAACCGAGTTGTTAATTTCGGTTCCATCGAAATGATGAACAAGTTTCTAGAAAGGAGTTCATGTGTCTCGGTGACTCTGAAAGTTCAAACTCAGTGCTACCGAAATGTGATCTGCAGAAAGCTAAAACTAAGGATTTATTTGTTCTTATTTTTTGAATACATCTGAATTTTTTAATGCTCAACCCTTGTGTCTTTCCGATATCTACCTCACATGTTATTCTATTTGATGTTGACTTTCTATCTGTCAGTCAAGATGTCTAGATCAGATGATAGCCAAGATGATTTCAGAAAACAAAGTGTTGATATGGACTGAGGCACTAGTCTAGAGAAGTGTGACTCTGACCCTGGATCCTACAGCTCCCATGGCTTGCCCATGGTAGCCACCAGGCAGAGGAAGAAACTGAATTTTGATGAAGAGGACTCAAACTTAGTGTCGGAGGAAACTTCAGCTCCTCCTAAGGCTCCAAGCAAGACTGTGAGGAAAGAGTACGCTAAACCTGTTGATCTAAGAGCACCTGAATTTGCAAGGAAGAGCACATCACTGTCCACTGACAAACTTGCCAGGAAGACTGGAGTGAAGAGGCCCAGGAAGAGGACGGTTCATATTGTTTGGAGAAAGACTTCCATGTTTGAAGACCTTGAAGAATTTTCTGGTGAAGATGAGATCCCAGCTCCTCCTCCTAAGAAGAAACTTATGGCTGATGCCATGAAATCTGCTCCTAAGCCTCGTGCCAAGGCAAAGAAGGTTGTAGCTCAAAGAAAGACTACAAAGGACATTCCTGTAGATGCCAAGGAGAAAGACCCTGCATCCAGTGCCCCTGCTGCACAACAGGTAGAAGATGAGAATGCACCAGTTCTCAGGAAGCTCATACCAATCCTGCCAATTCACAACGCTGCTCATCTATAAGCAGAGTATATGAAGAGGACAAAGGATTTCGGATTGAGAAAGTGGAGAGTTGTTGACCCATATGTTGTCAGAAGAAGAACTGTTGTTGATCCAAGGTTTCACACCAAGGAACAACAAGATTTTTATGAGACTGTCTTGTTTGACAAGAGTCTAGCTGACAGTGATATGAGGTTTGTTGACTGGGCATATATCAAGGAGAATGAAGACTTCTTTCCCCATGTCCGAGAAAATTTCCGATTAAAGGACATTGAAAAGTTTGTTGGAAAGGAGATGACCCCATGGAATGATGAGCTGATCATGCAATTTTACAAAACTGTTCACTTCTATGGAGATGGTTCTTTGGTCTAAATGACTGATGGTCATAGGTACGAGTCTACAATTCATGAGTGGGCCACTCTCATTGGTGCCCCAAAGCAGGAGGATCGAGATGTTGATGTGTATTCTGAAGCAAAGAAGAGCCACAACTCTATGGACAATATGTACAAGTCAATTCCTCACAAGTATTTGGCTTGTCACAAGATGGGCTGAGTGTACTTTTTGCAAGCAGGAATTCCCACTACTAACACTATTCTGAGACACACCTTGATGCCTAAATCAGGTGATGATAAGATGATCATAGGACACTCCATCAACCTGCTGCACCTTTTGGACACCCACACCAGATTCAAAGTGATGGACTTGATAGTAGAGACTATACGGAGGACTGTTGCTGATCAGAAGAGATCATGTGGATATGCCCCTTACATTCAGATGCTTATGAATGCCAAGCTAGGCAAGCATGTTGATGACCCACAAGTATAGGGGAGATATTGTAGTCCTTTCGATAAGTAAGAGTGTCGAAGCGAACGAGGAGCAGAAGGATCTGACAAGTGGTTTTCAGCAAGGTAAAATCTACAAGCACTGAAATTATCGGTAACAAGTAATTGTGTGGTGAGATGATTCACAGCAAGAAACAAGTAACAAAAGTAGCAATGGTGCAGCAAAGTGGCCCAATCCCTTTTGTAGCAAGGGACAAGCCTAGAAAAAGTCTTATAGGAGGTAAAACGCTCCCGAGGACACATGGGAAATTCTGTCAAGCTAGTTTTCATCATGTTCATATGATTTGCGTTCGTTACTTTGATAGTTTGATATGTGGGTGGACCGTCGCTTGGGTACTGCCCTTACTTGGACAAGCATCCCACTTATGATTAACACCTCTCGCAAGCATCCAAAACTACGAAATAATAATTAAGACAAAGTCTAACCATAGCATTAAACTAGTGGATCCAAATCAGCCCCTTACGAAGCAATGCATAAACTAGGGTTTAAGCTTTTGTCACTCTAGCAACCCATCATCTACTTACTACTTCCCAATGCCTTCCTCTAGGCCCAAATAATGGTGAAGTGTTATGTAGTCGATGTTCACATAACACCACTAGAGGAAAAACAACATACAACACATCAAAATATCGAACGAATACCAAATTCACATGACTACTTATAGCATGACTTATCTCATGTCCTCAGGAACAAAAGTAACTACTCACAAAGCATAATCATATTCATGACCAGAGAGATAATGAGTAGCATCAAGGATCTGAACATAAACTCTTCCACCAAGTAATCCAACTATCATCAACTACAAAGAGTAATTAACACTACTATCAACCTTACAAGTACCAATCGAAGTCGCGAGACGGAGATCGGTAACAAGAGATGAACTAGGGTTTGGAGATGAGATGGTGCTGATGAAGATGTTGATGGTGATGAGTCCCCTTCGATGAGAGGAGTGTTGGTGATGACGATGGCGACGATTTCCCCCTCTGGGAGGGACATTTCCCCGGCAGGATCGTCCTACCAGAGCTTGATACGTCTCCATCGTATCTACTTTTCCGAACTCTTTTGCCCTTGTTTTGGACTCTAATTTGCATGATTTGAATGGAACTAACCCGGACTGACGCTGTTTTCAGCAGAATTGCCATGGTGTTGTTTTTGTGCAGAAATAAAAGTTCTCGGAATGTCCTGAAAATTTACGGAGATTTTTTCCGATATAAAAGAAAAATACATGCGCAAAGATCCACCGGAGGGGGCGTGCGAGTGGGCCACAAGCCCACAGGCCGCGGCCACCCCCTACGGTCGCGCCGTGCAGGCTTGTGGGGCCCACGTGGCACCACCGCCCCCAATCTCAGCTCTATATCTTCCGTTTCGCCTGGAAAAAATCAGAGAGAATGTTTCATCGCGTTTTGCGGTACGGAGGCGCTGCCACATCCTGTTCTTCATCTCGAGGGCAGATCTGGAGTCCGTTTCGGGCTCCGGAGAGGGGAAATCGTCGCCAGCGTCATCATCAACCTTTCTCCATCGACAATTCCATGATGCTCTTCATCGTTCGTGAGTAATCTCATCGTAGGCTTGCTGCACGGTGATGAGTTGGATGAGATCTATCATGTAATCGAGTTAGTTCTTGACGGGGATTGATCCCTAGTATCCTGTGACAGCCCGAGACCGACGCCCGGAAGATTCCCCTATATTTCCGTTTCCGCCGTGTGGTTATTTTGGTTTGTTGCATCGTCATGTAGTTTGCATCGTCGCATCATGCATGGCATCTTGCATCGTCTATCGCGTGTGGTGTATTGAGTGTTGTGCTTCGAGTGATCACCGAGTCGTAGAGCGATAGTAGTTCCCCCTCTCTCCCCTCTTATTTCCTTTCTGTGGTTTTGCTAAAGTTTCCGTTTTATCCCCTTTAAGAAAAAAGCGTGCCTTCTTTTTAAAAGGTCCTTTTATTAAATGTGGGGGCAACCCTTGGGTTTTTATTTTTATTTCTCCTTGTGTTTTATTTTAAAACCCTCTCATTTTCTTTTCTCTTTAAAAGGGCTTTAATTTTATTCTTTAAATAAAATAGGTTTTATTTTATTCTCTTGTCAAAAAGGGGTTGAAATTTTATTCTTTTGTAAAAGGGTTTTAATTTAATTCTTGAGAAAAAGGGTTTCATTTTTTATTTCGTTTAAACATGCCCAAACTATTTTTAAAGTTGGGGTGTATTTTTAAAGGAGCAAAGGCATTTTTTTCCTCTTTGTTAAAAGCCTTTCTTTATTTAAAAAAAAGGTTTCTGTTTTAAAAGTGTTAAAAAAACCTATTAGGGGGAGGGAGCACGCCCAGCCGAGCAGGCCAAGGCCCAGCTCCCCCCTGCCCTAGCGCAGCCTCTCGTCCCTCTCCTCCCGTTTCCTCCAGCGCCGTCACCCCGAGACCCCCATCTTCCCGTGCGTCTCCCTCCTCCAACCGCGCTTGCCTCCCTGCGCCAGCAGCCCCGTGCACCGCCTCACCCCTCTTTCCTTCTGAGCCCCGCTGGCGGTTGCCCCTGCCCCGCAGCGCATCTTTCCATAGCACCGTCGCCCGAGCAGCTGCGCCCCGCCTGCGCCGTGGCCTGCTGCCGCCGTCGCAGGAGATGCTCCCCCGCTGACCTCGTCCGCCCCGCGCCCCGCACCTCCCCGTCGCCGCACCGTGGCCTCGCCCGCCGTTCCCCGTGCGCCGGCGCCGCCTCCAACTCTCGGTCGGCCCGAGGCCCCCGCCGGCGCCGCTGTGCCATGGCCTCTCCTCATGCTGTTGCCTGCTTGTGCCGTTTTGCGTCGCTGCTAGCGGTGTCACTTGCCTGCTGTTGCCTTGCCTGCTGCTGCCTGCTGTTGCCTTGCCTGCTGCTGCCGTTGCTAGGCTGCGATTGAGTTGCTTGCTTGCTGCCTCCCTGCGCGCATTGCTGCTGCCCTTCTTGCCTGCTGATGCATGGAAGCATGCTGTTGGCCGAGGCATGTTGCTGTTTTGTGTTACTTGCCTGTCGAGCTGCCCTGGTGTTGCGTTGCTAAGCTGTTGCCCCTGCTGCCGATTGTTGATTGCCGTGCCTTGCTTTGCCTGTAGCTGCTGCTAGCTTGTGCTGTGAGCTGTTGCTTAGTTGCTGTGGGTTGCTAGCTGCTAGTGCTAGTTGCTAGTAGATGTAGGTTGCTTGCATGCTAGAAGATGATGCTAGCTTGTGCCGTAGCTTGCCGTTAGATGCTAGCGGCGATGTTAGTTGCTGCCGCTAGTAGCAGTGGCCTCTGCTCGCCTTTGCTGTGGTGCTGCTTGCATCGCGTTGCTGTTTGATGTCGCTGGTTATGACGGCGAAGACCGCGTGCGTCATCCCCCCCTTCATGGGACCGACAAGATCACCGTGAACCACGACGTCCTCGATGACCCCGGAAACGAGTTCGACTTCCTCGACGTCGTCGAAGACCCGTGTACGACTACCGATGTGAAGTCCCGTGAACCACGACGCCGAGCGAACGTCTACCATCGACAAGACCCGAGTACCTCGACGACCACGACTTCCATGACGTCCACGACGACCGTTGTTCCCCTTCACTGAACCGAACCGCTCCGATTCGCATGCGTGGAAGGTATACCGATGAGACGTGTCGTGAATCGAACAAATGTGATGCATGAGTTGTATTGTGTGTTGCACCGTATGTTGCCCGTGGCACGTTGTGTTCCTCTTTCATTGTGCCCTCGACACATGGGAACCCGAAAATCGGGATCACCCCATCTTTATTTCGTTTGTCCCGCACACGCTCCGTATTCGTTGGCACGTTATCTCGATGAGTTATCGGGATAGGAACGTTGCCGTGGCATCGTTTCAGTGTTGCCGCCATGGTTCCCTCTCGCTCACCGTGGCGACACTTGTTTCTTTCTCTTCTTGCTGTGATGTTTGAACTTGCATGCATGTCGCACTCATGGCATGATATATTGTGTTGCATGCCTCTTGTGCCGTAGCTCCGCTCTTTGTTCCGCGAGTTAAACCGACTAGGATGACACGTAGGATCATCGCTTCAGCCCTTGCCATGTTAACAACATTTAATATTGCAAGTTAAATAATCGGGAGTGAAATAAATAATTAATCGTGGAGTTTCGTCGATATGCAACCTGTTGCATAATGAGCTTCACTTAATGTGTAGAGTTTGTGTGAGGTGAATTGCCGTGCCATCCCTTGCATTTTAACCTCTTCATGCATCATATTAGGATGTGCATCATGTTGTGCATCGTGTGGTGAATATCTGTGTTGATGTTTGTTTCCGGTTTGTTCCGTCTCGATAGAGTTCCGCAAGCATGTCGGAATGTGAGAACCCGTTCGACTGCGTTGGTTCGCCGACTTCTCGGAGTTGTTCTTCTTCTAGGCGGGATCTCATGCAAGATGACCATTTCCCCAGATACCATTACTATCATTGCCATGCTAGTTTTATCGCTTCTATCGATTATGTCTCGTTGCCTACCACATGTTAAATGTGAGCCTCTCAACAATGCCATGATTACCTTCAACCTGTTCGACCTAGCAAACCACTGTTTGGCTATGTTACCGCTTGCTTAACCATGTTGTTAGCGTTGCTAGTTGCAGGTGTAGTTGCTTCCATGTGATAACATGGGTCCCTTGTCATATCACCATATTAATGCTATTTAATTTAATGGACCTATGTACTTGGTAAAAGGTGGAAGGCTCGGCCTTTCTAGCCTGGTGTTTTGTTCCACCTTTGCCCCCTTAGTTTCGGCTACCGGTGTTATGTTCCATAAACGAGCGCTCCTAACACGATCGGGGTTGTTATGGGGACCCCCTTGATAATTCGTTTTAGATTAAAGCTGGTCCGGCAAGGCCCAACATTGGTACTACATTTTCCCAACATAATAACTTGTTAATACTGAAAGCATAGGGCGTCATGAACCCGAGGAGTAATTTCAAATAATACAGGGGGGCAGTGCTGTTGGTGCTGGTCGAAAACTAGAGCCGTTTGCGGGGCCAACCCGGGGCAACTCGGGAGATTTCTATCAGGCCACCGTACGCTGTGCTTATCCGTCATGTCCTGAGAACGAGATACGCGGCTCCTATCAGGATCGTCGACACGCCGGGCGGCCTTGCTGGATTGTTTTACCTTTAACGAGATATCTTGTGCATCGGGATTCCGGTGATGCTTTGGGTAATCCCAGAGTTGAGGTTTTCCACTAGGGAATCCGACGAGATCGCGAGTTTCGTGATTGAGGATTTCTATCCGGCTTGTGGTAATATGTGATGGACTAGTTGGAGCACCCCTGCAGGGTTAAATCTTTCGGAAAGCCGTGCCCGCGGTTATGTGGCAACTTCAAAACTTTGTTTAACACTGGTTCTAGATAACTTGAAGTTAACTTAATTAAAACTTGCCAACTGTGTGCGTAACCGTGACTGTCTCTTTCGTGAGTTCCTTCTCTGATCGAGGACACGGTGGGGTTATGTCTGACATAGGTAGGTGTTCAGGATCATTCATTTGATCATCAGTAGTTCACGTCCGCTATGCGTAGATCTTCCCCCTCTTATTTCTTGTACTCGTAAGTTTAGCCACCAAATATATGCTTAGCCGCTGCTGCAACCTCACCACTTAACCATAGCTCACCCATTAAGCTTTGCTAGTCTTGATACCATTGGAAATGAGATTGCTGAGTCCCCTGTGGCTCACAGATTACTACAACACCAGTTGCAGGTACAGGTAAAGGTTACTTGACGCGAGCGCGTTGATTGTTCATTTGGAGTTGCTTCTTCTTCTTCATCGATCTAGGATGGGTTCCAGGCCGGCAGCCTGGGATAGCAAGGATGGACGTCGTTCTTCTTTTTTCATTTGTTTTTGTCCGTAGTCCTACCCTGCTCTTACTCTTGATGTATATGTAATGTACTGATGTGACTCTGATGTAGCTTGTGGCGAGTGTAAGCCAACTCTATATATATCTCGTATTTTCAGTACATGTACTTGTAACGATATCTATTCTTGCGACACGACGAGATGCGCTTCTATCCCTGACGAGGCCCTCGTGCCAAATTGAGGATAGGGTCGCATCTTGGGCGTGACATATCCACTATGTTCTAGATTGATGTTGCTACTACTTGTCTATGCTTAATGCTTGTCACTAGGGCCCGAGTGCCATGCTTTCAGATCTGAACCTGTTATGTTGTCGCCAATATATGTGTGTTTTAGATCCTATCTTGCAAGTTGTAGTCACCTACTATTTGTTATGACCCGGCAACCCCCGAGTGACAATAGCCGGGACCACTCCCGGAGATGACCATAGTATGAGGAGTTCATGTATTCACCGCGTGTTAATGCGTTGGTCCGGTTCTTTATTATAAGGAGAACCTTAATATCCCGTAGTTTCCATTAGGACCCCGCTGCCACGGGAGAGATGGACAATAGATGTCATGCAAGTTTATTTCCCTAAGCACGTATGACTACATACGGAATATATGCCTACATTAGATTGACGAACAGGAGATAGTTACATATCTCTCCGTGTTATGGCTGTTACATGATGAATCACATCCGTCACACTCATCCATCACTGATCCACTGCCTACGAGTCTTCTACTACTGGTCCTCGCTACGTTACTTTGCCTAGGCTTGTCCCTTGCTACAAAAGGGATTGGGCCACTTTGCTGCTGCTGTCACTTTGCTGCTACTGTTGCTACTGCTGTTACTCTGCTGCTGCTGTCACTACTGTTGTTACTCGCTACTTTGCTATTACTTGTTGCAAGACTTTTTTGGAGCAGTTGTTGGGGAAGAATAGTCCCCCTTCAACGTGCTATTTACTCGCGCCGTTGATACAACAGTTAGGAATAGTCTGCCATCAACAGATCGTTTGTGGCACCGTTCCTATCATACTACCTTACTACTGATACTTTGCTTGCAGACACTAATCTTTCAGGTGTGGTTGAATGTGACACATTTAGCTGCTAATACTTGAGAACATTCTTTCGCTTCCCGTGTTGGCGAATCAACAAATTAGGGTTGAATACTCTACCCTCGAAAACTGCTGCGATCCCATACGCTTGTGGGACATCAGAGCTCTAGATTGGTTATGCTCAAGTTCCGCCTCGTGGCGGAGGCGAATCCTCCAAAAAGCCTCCTCCTGATTTTTTCCATACCGAAACCCTTCTTGTAGCAAAAGGGGGGAGCTAGAGGCACTACAAGAAATATGCTCATACATGATGTTTTTTAAGACGTCGTTGATGAATTCGTCATAAATCTATAACGATTTCATCCGAGATTGTCGTAAGCCGTTTGAGGGGATCAAATCTAAATATAAATTACGACGATGTGAGTCAAAAACGTCGTAACCGCATAAAATGAGATCGTCATAACTTTTACGACAATTATAAAAATGTCGTAACATGTTCTAACTATGTTGACATGTCACTCGTGGGTCCATTCTATGTCACGCGCCAAACCCGTCTAGTTTGTGAAGCAACCTACTATTATGTCATCCCAAAAATTCTCGAAAATACTTTGGATCATATATTCGTCAAATATGTGAAAACCCTTCCTTCCATGGTTCAAAAATAATTCAGGAATATTCATTTTTAAATTTGACCCGCTTCCTACAGAATCAAAAAAAAATTGTTTAAATGAACAAAAATAGCTAAAGAATCGGAAATGCATAAAAATTGGTTGTCATCCATAAAATGTGGTATAAATTTTGTGCAAATTTTAATGATCTCATTTTGCATAATATTTTTGATAGCTGCTTCATAAAACAACTTGTTTTTAGCACTAAAGAATAATTTGAAAAAACCTCACGTTTCGAACCAATCAGGAGACAGCCCACGGATCACCCCCACTGTAGTCGATCTGAGCCGTCCACATCCTGCCGTCGATCCATTCCACGGATCAGCTTTGCTGAACGCACGCGCGAGGCACACCCTCCTCCCTCGGTCTCTCGATCCAGATCGAGTCTCTCCCTAGCCTCCCTCTCCCATATCCAAATCGTCGCCGCCGGTAGGTCTCCTCCCCTCCCCCACCCCCAACCCAGCCATCCTCCCTTGCACAGCCGCCCCTCGCTTCACCTCTCCCGCCTCCTCCCCCAACCACACCCGACGTCGCCGTTTCCCCTCCCCACCCCCTCCTCCTCCCGTAGCGGCCGTCGCCCCCACCCCACCATCCAAAGGCCGCTCGGAGCACGCGACGGTCACCGACCGCCACCGCTTCGTGCCCCCCGCCCTCGGCAGGGTGAGGAGCTCCGCAGCCCGATGTCTGCCACGAGGCGAGGAGCTCCGCATCCCGACGTCTGCCATGAGGATCCTGCGGCCGGGGAGGCGACGCCCCCCGGCCGGATCCAGCGCAGCCACCCCACCTCTGATCCCGCGACGCCGCCTGGCCTCCGCGTGGTCCCGCCACTACGAAACTTCTCACGGTCCAGCGACCTCTTGCGCACTAAGATGCGGGGGCGGAGGCCCACTGCTCACTGTCAGCGATCTCCTGAGAGACCTCGCCGTCGAAGGAGGCGACGACCACGTTGACGTAGGAAGCGACGCATATGTTCTCTCCCCCCCTTGGCAGCGCATCAGGTGGAGGAAGCTGACCCCTCCGAGCTCCAGCGGCTCTTCGCGGTGAGGGCTCCCTTCGCTCCCCTGTTCCTGATTTTGTCGGTATCAATTGATTCACCTGTCATATTTTTTGTTGCTCCTTCGTATTCATTGTCTGAATCATGCGTTCATCAGCTTTCATGCCGCGTCCGTGCTGCAAGCGCCGCGACGAGTGCTCGGCGGGGCGTCGTTTGTCGCCGCGCGCTGCGGCTCCTCCTCCTCATCTTCGATCGCTGCCACCGCCGCCGCGTACGGTGAGGACTCTCTGTAGGTGGATTGATTATTTGGACTTAGTTCGTGACCCAGATGGCGCTGACAAAGAACAAGTGTAGATGATTATTAATCGATGGGTTATTGGATTTGGGGAGCCGGCTGGATCCACGGTGTTGTAAACTTTTTAGGCTGTTTGAGCACAATCCACTGAAGCAGTACCTCAATCCACCACATTCGTTCATATATATGCTGCTACCCTGTGTGCATTATCCACTTAGTCATTCTGCACTTTCCCTTTTGCTACCCGAGGTTTCTGATGGCTCTCCTGCTGGAATTTGCAGATCATGTGTCGTTCATCAAGGAAATCGCTGTCACCGATCCCCGAGATCTTGATGTGCTTTAGGCACGAGGTACTACTTCACATTATCTCAGTAACATTTTTCATTTCCATGGATTCTTCAGTCATGGCAACAGACCCTTTGTCATGCTATTCGAAATCATCTGTTATGGCAGTAAGGCTTACTGATTCAGTTTCTGCAGCGACAACAACTGTCGTCTCATTTTCTTTGTTAATCTAGTTGTATAACTTTTGATTTCAGTCCTGCATAAGGTGGTTCCTGATCAGAAACTTAGAATACCACCGGGTAGAGAAAGTATAATGCTAAAATTATAGCTCCTGGTAATGTAGAGAAAGTATTCTCTTTACCTCTTTGGATTTTACAGCCTCTTACCAGAACAAATGGGATTTATATTTTAGAATTTAGGTGGACAAATTTCTTTACTCTGACTGCTTATATGCGCAAAACTATTTTGATTGGTGACTGTTCATATGAAAATGTTACTACTACTCTACTTTCTGTATTTCACCTTCATCGACTAAAATTTGACTGGTGCAATTTAATTTAAGATAATTGGATTCATAATATCTTGAGGATTGTCGGACACCATTGTTGCTCTATCATAATATATTTATGCATTTTAGGTTGGGTTGGTGTTGTAGTCCTAATGTTACATTCGGTTTCTAAGTTTCTCCCACATTGCTATTGTCTATCTAAAAAAATATAGTTTGTTTGCCATGCAGGGGCAAGATTCTTTGGTGTATAACTCGCACAGGAGGAACTACATGCCCATGCTTTATGTGCCTTATAGATATCGGGCCTCATGTGTTAGATCTTTTGCCTTGCCAGTTGCTTTGAAGGAAATTCCTTTGGTCAAGAGTGCGTCATCAGTATTGACTAGGTAGCTCCCCTCGTGGCATAATTTACTTTTGAAATTTCTAGATTGCTTGGATAGTTTGCATGGATGATACACTGAGTGGTTTGCTGGTTGCTTCTAATCTGGATTATTCAATTTCTGATTGACTATAAAATGTATCTCACAGTAAATATTTTGTAAAGCAGAACATGTAACAACTGTATTATGGTTGGTACCTGGCAATATCTTGTCCAGTTGAAGTTAAGAAAATGAAGAATCTAGGGTGTTGATTGGATGCCTGAAGATGCGGTAGCATCTATGTACTATTTTATTTCTACTTTAAAAATGATAATAATTAGAACATACTAGTTAATGCACCAACATATTTGGCCAAGATAGTTTGGTGATAGTCTTGTGCGCTCCTGTAGATATTCAATAGACTCTTAGCTGTCCTGTTTTTCTGTTCTTGAAGTCATATTTATATCATTTATACTGTTTTCAGTCAGTTCATGCTTGAGTTTCCACTTTTTCAAAGTTGCTTCTTTTGTTCTTTTTGTTCCTTTGACAGGTCATGCGACACTTTACTTGCAAATCTAGGTACTCCACTGTTGGTACCTGCAATTGGAATAATTTTATTTGCTCTATGGTTTTTTTGTCTCTAGTGAAGGACATCAGAAACCGTTTTGATGTATGTGTCTTTATGTTCAACCTGATCTTTTAACCTTATATTTATCAGTAGCTAAATAATCACATCCTTCCTTAATGTAACTTGCAGCATGGAGGTAACTGGAAAAAGAGCCCTACATACCTAATTTCTACTTCCTACCTTCAACCTTTACTCCTTTGGACAGGAGCAACACTTATCTGCAGGTATAGACACAACAGAGAGTAACGATTGTTTCTTGCACCTATCTGATAGAAACTGCTTCCTCAGAAGGTTTAGGTCTGTTGCTGAATTTCCCTTCTATTCACACATTGTCCGACAGGGGTTTGAATCCAGTCGTGTTACCTTCAGCAGCAAGCCAAGTTGTTAAAACACGCCTTTTGACTTTTGTGAGATCATTATCGACTGTCCTGGCTACTGCATATATTCTGACAAGGTGCAAATGATATACTCTCAACTAAAAGTCCCAATGACTATTCGCAAGTTATATTTTTGATGATAATAACCACGCATATGCTTATGGCAGCGTTTCTGTTTTTGATGCAAACAGACTTACTGGATCTTGGAATTAGGCCATTGACAATCTCTTATTCTAGCTCAACGTCAGTTTTGTTAACCATGTAGCAAGTGGATACCTTAAACTGGTTTGGTAGGTTGAGGTGTCATAGCTGTGGGCCATTAGCTAGTCATCTGTTTTACCTATTAGTTGCTTTGCTGGGGACTTAAGCCAATAATTTAAGATCTGGTTGCATTTCGTTAGGTAAGATTATACAAAAATCCATTCTTTCTTTTAGCTGATGTTTGGGGCCTGTCTGTACAAAAGAGGAAGCAACCGAATTGAAATGAACTAATAATGCTTAAACCAAACTATTCTATCACCTTTATGTCTTGTTCTCTCTTCCCTTGTGGAAGCACCTCCGTAACTTCCCTCTTTTCCAATCTACATACTGTAGTCTTTCCCCATTGTCATGTTGTTTGAGATTCTCTAACTGAGAGCTATTATGATTTGTAGCACAATGGGGCTATAGTAAGACACCGCCGTGTCCGGGAATTGCTCTCTCTTTCTAGTCTTCATGTGTCACTATCGACATCCCTAGCTTTGCAGCAGGAGTCCGCAGAGGGAAAAAGTTTAGGTACTAATGCCATGTGGAGATTTTTCCTTCTTTGATGTCGTATGTTTACTGATAATACTCTCTGCTAGTTGAGGCGCCGACTGCAATTTTGCTGAGTAGTACTATGATTTGTGCACAAGTCTTAATTCAACCTGTCGTTGATGTAGATCTTATTGTTAACCGTGCGGGCGTCGTGCGGTTAACCGTGCGGGCGTCGTGGTTCGGGGAAGAATCGATGTAACAAGATTATGATTGTGATTATGAATCCCCTGCAATGTTAGGGATAAGATCACCTGCGAGATTGCGATTCCCCTGCATCAGCTACCAAATCAGCAACAATCATGATGGTTAACTCGGTCTGAAAACACTCACAGGATTGCCAAGTCTTCAAGATAATCCATTAGAGCTGTTTATACTTTATAGTATGAAACCTGAGTGCAAGGATGTGCAACTTGCTCGGTCCATGCCTGCAGCTTAGGATAGATTGCTCGAACTCTTGTACTATGACTGTTTAGTTTTGTGCTGCTACACTTCCAGTAGCAGAGGCACGAATGGTTGATGACAAGGCCCAAATAAGACTAACCTGGAGGTTGTGTACAGTTTCTGAATAATAATGTTGAATTGGTTTCTACTACTCCCTCTGTATCTAAATAATTGTAGTTGGCAGAACTAGTCTAGTTCTGCCCAACTACAATTATTTAGGTACAGAGGGAGTAGTTAGCATGGAACATGGTCTATTATGGGAAGCCAAATCAGCGTAACACCAACTAGTTTGACTCTGTTTTACTTTTTTTAGCACGTCTTGTCTTATATCTGCTTCGTTTGCAGCTTTCTGAGATTGTGAATCATGGAAAACTGGTGTCGATGAGATCATCATAAATCTGCTGTCAAAGCGCCTTGAGGAGGGAGAAGGAAAGGGTGAATTGGGGTTCATACTTCATGGTTTTCCAAGAACTATAAGACAAGCGGTGAGCTAGTTATTTTACCTGATTCTAAGTATGCCGGACATATATACTTGCATCTTCTCATTTCGACTTTTATCATCGGGGGATGGGATCATGGAAATTGTATACAATTTCATAACAAATGTGGAACTTGATTATAGTAATAGTTTATGTGGAACTTGATTATAGTAATAGTTTTGATGTACCGTGGTTCATGTCTATGGTTGAGACGAACTGAGTCTTCAAAATTTTGTGCAGTTTTTTTGTTGTTAGAAAAATCTTAGCCGCTCATATCGCGTGACAGTTCCCAAACTAAACTGTATTGTGTGGTTTGTTAGGAAATACTAGAGGGAGTCACAGATATTGATTTGGTGATCAATCTCAAGCTTCAAAAAGAGGCTCTGCTTGCAAAATGCGTTGGCAGAAGGAAGTGCATCCAGTGTGGAGGAAACTTCAATGTTTCCTTCTTTGATGGTTTGAATTTCATGGAGGATACTACTATAGCCATCCAATAAATTGTTTAGTTTAATAATCTTTTAAGGTGATTTATAAGCCTGTGCTGGCACTTGGGCTTCAAGTATTTGACTTCCATTTTATTATTTGTCCAGTGAGTATGCTACTCTATGTGACTTGGTGAGACCAGCCAATAAATAGTTTTGGTTAATAATCTTAAAGTTGATCTATAATTGTGTACTGGCAATTGGGCTTGAAATTTATGATCTCTGTTTTATGAATAGGTAGTATTAATTGACGAATGTTTTGTTTTATTAACTGTTGAGTGACTCACATTACCTGTTGTCTTTCATGTATGAAAATTAATATCAAGCCACATTCTTACATTATACTTCTCCTTCCTTTGCTCAGCTCAGTTTACATGAGCTGACGGTTAGTGTTTTTATGCTCGTCAATTGGCAATTGATAGTCATCCTGTTTATTACCTCTCTGGTGTTGTTCTTTCTCTAGCTTTGGCACATCGATGCTTGTTTAGTTTCTGTTATGTACTGTAGGCAGCATAAAAGAAACACCAGCATGGTTTTAAAATCTGTCTATTTTTTGCAGGCCCTGACAACATGGAGCACCTTAAGAGGATCCCCGAGGAGATGCAGAAGCAGGTGGCTGCTGCAAGCGTCATCCAGCCCAAGGAGGAGAACGACTTAGAGTTTGGATGTATTATGTAAACATGGGAGATGTATTATGTAAATCTGGGAGATGTATTATGTGATGTTATATGATGGATGATTTTAATTCGACCTGGAGTTTTCCTGATTTGAATATGAAATAGTGTTGGATTTAATACTGGACAAATTATTGCGTTGAAAAGGCCCAACACATAGAAATGAAACCAAGTTCTGGAACAAAAAGTTGCTGAATTCAAAAATGAAAAAAGGCCAAAACTGAAACTGAATCAAATGTATTTGGGCACTAAAAGGCCAGGGCACAAATTATAATGATAAAAAATTGTTTTTTTACTAAAGTGGGTGTAAATAGGCTAAGGCCCAAAAAGAAGCCCAATAATAAAAAGCCGAAAAAAAATAAAATCAGCCCATGTGATCAATTAAATGGGTTGGGCTGATTTTAACCATGACGTTTTGATTTCATCGTAATTTTGCCACGTAGGACTGCCACGTAGGATTGGGTTTGATTGCCAACGACGATTTAGGATCGTCGTAAAGGTTACGACAATCCAGGAATCATCGTAAAATTTACGACGATATTGATCAAAACATCGCTGCTGCTCATTTGTGACGCTCCGTTTTCGACGCTTGGTTTTTCGTTGTGAGATCGTCGTAAATTAAAAACCGTGACGATGTAGCGACGAAAAAATAGCGTCGTGTATTAGCATATTCCTTGTAGTGAGGGCAAGCTGGGAGCCCACTAGCCCCCTAGGCGCGGCCAGGGGGTGGCCGCGCCTAGCAGGCTTGTGGCCCCCTATTAGCACCCCTCCGGTACTTCTTCGGCCCAGTATTTTGTAGAAATCCCAAAAAAATCCACGTTGATTTTCACGGCTTTTGGAGTTGCACAGAATAGGCGTCTCAAACTTGCTCCTTTTTCAGGCCAGAATTCCAGCTGCCGGCATTCTCCCTCTTCATGTAAACCTTGCAAAATAAGAGAGAGAAGGCATAAGTATTGTACCGTGAAGTGAAATAACAACCCAAAAAGCGATAAATATCAACATGAAAGAATGATGCAAAATGGACGTATCAACTCCCCCAAGCTTAGACCTCGCTAGTCCTCAAGCGAAAGCCGAGCTCAATAAATATGCCGACATGTTTAGGGAGAGAGGTGTCGACAAAACAAGATACGAACATGCAGGCATCATGATCATGATCGGAACAGCAATACCATCATATGAACTCTTATGCTAAAGTGACAATTCCTTCACAAGGTAAAGTATGGGTCAAGAGCCTTACCGAGAATTAACAACCGATAGCCTTTAGTCATTGAAGGAATTGCAATTTATCATAACATCAAAAAGAGTCAAGTAAGAGCTTGTAAAGCAAATCCACATGCTCAATCATCCTTTTGTCTTCTACAATTGCAACAACTCACGTGGTACTCATGAGATCAAAGTTCCAGTACACAGAGAAAGATAGGGGCTTATAGTTTTGCCTCCCAACCACTTACCTCAAGGGTAATCTCAACAATAATAATTCATGAATACTCACTTCCAAGTTAACATATGAATATAGATCTTTCCCTGGCGTATGACGTTAGCCAAGATAAAGGCGAAATAAGGAATTGGTGAAGATCACCATGACTCTTTCAAGGGCAAAAAGTAAAGGTACAAGATAGGCCCTTCGCATAGGGAAGCAGAGGTTGTCATGCGCTTTTGAGGTTTGGATGTGTGTCCTCTTAGTGTGGAGGAACGTCACTTTATATTGCCTCCTGTGATAAAGAACTATATTATGCAGTATGTCGCTTTTATGTCTTCCTCATCACAGGTTCGTACAAAGCTTATTTTCCACACACTAATAGATCATACAAATTAGGGAGCAATTTTTATTGCTTGCACCGATGACAACTTACTTGAGGGATCTTATTCAATCCATAGGTAGGTATGGTGGACTCTCATGGCAAAACTGAGTTGAAGGTTTGTGGATGCACAAGTAGTATCTGTAGTTGCTGCGGGAGTTTTGGCTAATATGAGGTGGAAGCAATCGTCACATGCTAAGGGATCTCTAGTCATATAACATTGTTTGGAACCAAGCAAACACAATTCATTATGTTGTCTTCCTTGTCCAACATCTAATTCTAAGCATGCAATAGTACTGAGTGTTCACAATCATAGATGGTGTCAAAGATGATATATTTATATGTGAACCTCTCCTTCTTTATCACTTCCTATTAATTGCAACAATGACCAAGGTCTACGTTTGTCTATCCTCAACAAGTTTCAATCATCATCCTTTTTATATGTGAAGCCATCACTTCCCATAAGATCATTACATGATCTTTCATGCCTTTGTTCTATTATCATTCTTTTGATCATGGCATGAGGCAAGGCCCTTTAACTTAGACACTCTTTATTATATGGCTCACGAGCTTGAATACATCCGGGGTGACACAAAGAAAAACTCAAGCCTAAAGCACTAAGAACTTTATTCTACTAGAGAAATATAAAACCAAAAAGGAACGAAATAAGAAAAGGTAAAGGCAAAATATGTGATGGTGATACGATATCGGGGCAACTCCCCCAAGCTTGGCACAAGCCAAGGGGATTTCCCATAACCATGCTTAGTTGTCTTCCTTTGGAGGTGATGGTGGTGGAGTTGTTTTGTCCTTTGATTCCAAGAGGGCCATCAATCTTTGATTTATACCTTGGAGATCTGTGATATGTTTCTCTAGCAAAACAACTTCACGAGTGAGATAAGTATTGCGAGCACGAGTTGTTTCACAAAACCTCAAGAGTTCAATCAAGGATGGAGACAGTAGGTGGAGGTAGGGTTGGAGGAAATCCACTTCTTCAACTTCTTCCTTATTGAACACAGATTGTACTTCGTCCCACGCCTGATTCTTGTCCTTAGTTTTGCCCTTGGCTTCCGTGACTTCCACTCTTTTTAGATCAGCATCTACTTCTTCATAGACTTGAGGGAAATTGTTCTCCCCGACAGATTCCTGAGGCGACATCCTTGCTCTAAATCTGCAGCAGAAAACAGGCTCGAAACAAAAATAGACGAAAATTGCGTGATACGAGGGTCAGACCTTTCGGGAGAATATATAATGATTTTTTCTAGAACAGAAGGAGTACTCCGCAAGAAAACAGAGTCCGGGAGGCACACGAGGTGTTCACAAGCCCCCCAGGCGCGGCTAGGGGGGAGGCCCGCACCTGGCAGGCTTGTCGCCTCCTCGTGCGCTTTCCGGACTGCTTTAAATTTTTCTATTTTTTCAAAAATTCCAAAACGGAGAAAAATTCCTATTGGAAAAGTTTTGGAGTCTGTTTACTTACCAAATGACATACCTCTTCGTTTTGGGAGTCTAAAACAGGCTGATAAATATCCCTTATGTACTCCTCCGGAGCTATGGTATTGATAACATTGCTTTCAACATTTATGGGAGTACCTGAGATATAATGCTTGATTCTCTGCCCATTTACCCCTCTCGGAAAATTACCTTCCGTGTTGTTGATCTTGATGGCACCGGAACGATATACTTCCTCAACAATGTAAGGACCTTCCCATTTAGAGAGAAGCTTGCCTGCAAAAAATCTTAAACGAGAATTATATAGCAAGACATAATCACCTACATTGAACTCACGTTTTTGTATCCTTTTATCATGCCACCTCTTAACCTTTTCTTTGAACAACTTGGCATTCTCATATGCCTGCGTTCTCCATTCATCAAGCGAGCTAATATCAAATAACCTCTTCTCACCAGCAAGTTTGAAATCAAAGTTGAGCTCTTTGAGTTCCCAATAAGCTTTATGCTCTAGCTCAAGAGGTAAATGACATGCTTTACCGTATACCATTTTGTACGGAGACATGCCCATGGGATTCTTATAGGCAGTTCTATAAGCCCACAGTGCATCTTCGAGCTTCTTAGACCAATTCTTGCTAGACCTGTTGACACTCTTTTGCAGAATTAGTTTAATCTCTCTATTGCTTAGCTCTACTTGACTACTGGACTGAGGGTGATAGGGAGACGCAATTCTATGGTTGACATCGTACTTGGCAAGCGTTTTACGGAAAACACCATGAATGAAATGTGAACCACCATCGGTCATTAGATATCTAGGGACTCCAAATCTAGGGAAAATAACTTCTTTAAGCATCCTGATAGAAGTGTTGTGATCAGCACTACTAGTGGAGATAGCTTCTACCCACTTAGTGGCATAATCAACAGCAATTAGGATATGAGTATACTCATTGGATTTTGGAAAAGGTCCCATATAATCGAAGCCCAGACATCAAATGGTCCAATGACAAGTGAATAGTTCATAGGCATTTCCTGACGTTTACCGATATTACCTATTCTTTGACATTCATCACAAGACAGGACAAACTTACGGGCATCCTTGAAGAGAGTGGGCCAATAGAAACCTGATTGCAATACCTTGTGAGCAGTTCTATCTTCCGCATGGTGTCCTCCTTAGTCTCGAAGTGACACTTTTGTAGGATCTGTCCCTGTTCATGTTCAGGTACACAACGTCTAATAACACCATCTACTCCTTCCTTATAAAGGTGAGGATCATCCCAAAAGTAATGTCTCAAATCAAAGAAGAATTTCTTATTTTGCTGGTATGTGAAACTAGGTGGTATATATTTGGCAACGATATAGTTTGCAGAATCAGCTTACCACGATGCACTACGTGAAGTATTGATGACATTCAGTTGCTCATCAGGAAAGCTATCATCAATATGTTGTGGGTCATCAAGAACATTCTCCAACCTAGACAAGTTATCTGCTACTGGGTTATTAGCACCCTTCCTGTCAACAACTTGCAAATCAAACTCTTGTAGGAAGAGAACCCATCTGATAAGTCTAGGTTTAGCGTCTTTCTTCTCCATGAGGTACTTAATAGCAGCATGATCAGTGTGAATAGTGACTTTGGAATCAACTATGTAATACCTGAACTTTTCACATGCAAACACGACTGCTAAAAATTCCTATTCCGTAGTAGCATAGTTTCTTTGGGCACTGTCTAGAGTTTTACTAGCATAGTGAATAACATTCAACTTCTTATCAACTCTTTGCCCTAGGATAGCACCAACAGCATAATCACTAGCATCACACATGATTTCAAAAGGTAAGTTCCAATCTGGTGGTTGAACAATAGATGCAGTTATCAAGGCCTTCTTGAGTATTTCGAAGGCTTCCTCACAATCATCGTCAAAAACAAAAGGAATATCCTTTTGCAAGAGATTGGTAAGAGGCCTAGAAATCTTAGAGAAGTCTTTAATGAACCTTCTATAGAAACCATTATGACCAAGGAAACTTCTTATACCTTTGATATCTGTGGGTCTGGCATTTTCTCAATTGCATCAACCTTAGCCTTATCGACTTCAATACCTCTTTTAGAAATTGTATGTCCTAAGACGATGCATTCATTAACCATAAAGTGGCACTTCTCCCAATTCAAGACAAGATTGGTGTATTTACATCTCTGCAAGACCCGATCAAGGTTGCTGAGGCAATCATCAAAAGAAGACCCGTAAACGAAGAAGTCATCCATGAAAACCTCAACAATCTTTTTACAAAAGTCAGAGAATATAGCCATCATACATCTTTGAAAGGTAGCATGTGCATTACATAAGCCAAAAGGCATACGTCTGTAAGCAAAGGTACCGAAAGGGCAGGTGAAAGTGGTTTTCTCCTTATCAGATTGTGCAACAGGTATTTGGGAGAAACCAGAATAACCATCTAGAAAGCAGAAGTGTGTGTGTTTAGATAGTCTTTCTAGCATTTGGTCGACAAAAGGCGAAGGGTAATGATCTTTCCGAGTGGCCTTATTCAATTTCCTAAACTCGATCACCATCCTATAGCCAGTAATAATCCTCTGTGGGATCAATTCATCCTTATCATTAGGGACAATGGTAATGCCTCCCTTCTTAGGGACACAATGCACCGGACTCACCCAATCACTATGAGCAACAAGATAGATAGTACCTTCTTCTAGGAGCTTTAGTATTTCTTTTCTTACTACCTCTTTCATCTTCGCATTTAATGTCCGTTGATGATCAGCAACTGGTTTGGAATCAGGATCAGTTTTTATCTTGTGCTGGCATAGAGTGGGACTAATGCCCTTAAGATCATCAAGAGTATATCCAATAGCAGCACGGTGCTTCCTTAGAGTTTTTAGTAACTTCTTTTCTTCATGCTCTGAGAGGCTGGCACTAATAATAACAGGATATATCTCTTTCTCATCAAGATAAGCATACTTAAGAGTATCTGGCAACTGTTTAAGCTCGAACACAGGATCACCCTTTGGTGGGGGTGGATCCCCAAGCAGTTCAACAGGCAGATTATTCTTAAGAATAGGATATTGTTCTAAGACAACTCTATCTATCTCATCCCTTTCATCCATATGCATACCATTTTCATGCTCAAGCAAGTACTGCTCCAAGGGATCAGTAGGAGGCACGGAAATAGAAGCTAAGGCAATAGTTTCATCCTTACTAGGCAACTCCTTTTCATGAGGTTGTCTACCAAACTTGGAGAAATTGAACTCATGTGACACGCCTTCAAAGCCAACAGTGACAGTTTGCTTCTCACAGTCAATATGAGCATTGACAGTATTGAGAAAAGGTCTGCCAAATATGATGGGACAAAAGCTATCTTGTGTGGTAGCAAGAACGAGGAAATCGGCAGGATACTTCGTTTTACCACACAAGACTTCAACGTCCCTAACAATTACACACGGCAGATAGTATCTCTATTGGCAAGCTGAATAGTGACATCAATAGGTTCTATCTCAACAGGTGCAATCTCGTCTTTGATTTCATCATATAAGGATTGAGGTATTGCACTAACACTAGCACCCACGTCACATAAACCATGATAACAATGATCTCCTATCTTAACAAAAACAACAGGCGTGCCAACAACAGGCCTATGTTTGTCTCTAGCGTGTGGTTTAGCAATTCTAGCAGCATCTTCACAGAAGTGAATATTATGGCCATCAACGTTGTCGGACAGGATATCTTTGATAATAGCAATGCTAGGTTCAACTCTAATTTGCCCAGGGGGTGTAGGTGTTATAATGTAGCCTCTACATATCACAGTTGAAGCTTTAGAAAGATCCTTTATCCTAACAGGGAAAGGTGGTTTCTCAATGTAAGCACTGGGAACAATAGGATCATTATAGGCTATGACTTTCTCTTCAACTAGATTGGGTTTAACTACATTGACTTCTAAGGGAGGGTGATATTTAAACCACTTATCTTTGGGGAGATCAATATGAGCAGCAAATGATTCACACAATGAAGCTACTATCTCAGAGTCAAGTCCATACTTAGCGCTAGAATCACAAAAGGTATTTGTTTCAACAAAGGATTTAACACAATCAAACTTGAAATTCATACCTGACTCCTTACCTTTATCAAGCTCCCAATCTTCAGAGTTGCGTTTAATTCTCTCCGACAAATTCCATTTGAAGTCAATATCTCTCTTCATATAAGAACCGGTACAAGAAGTGTCAAGCATGGTGCGATCATCATGAGAAAGCCGAGCATAGAAGTTCTGAATGATAATTTCTCTCGAGAGCTCATGGTTGGGGCATGAATATAACATTGATTTAAGCCTCCCCCAAGCTTGAGCGATGCTTTCTCTATCACGAGGCCAAAAGTTATAAATAAAATTCCGATCACGATGTACTAGATGCATAGGATCAAACTTTTGATGAAATTCATATTTCAACCGATTGTAGTTCCATGATCCAGTATCATCACATAGCCCATACCATGTCAACGCCTTATCCCTCAAAGATAAGGGAAATACCTTCTTCTTGACCTCATCCTCAGGCAAACCTGCAAGATTAAATTAACCGCAAACTTCATCTACATAGATTAGATGCAAGTCTGGATGTGATGTTCCATCTCCTGTAAAAGGATTAGCCAGTAGTTTCTCAAGCGTACCCGAAGGAAATTCAAAGAAAATATTTTCAGTAGGTGCAGCAGGTTGAGGAGCAACTCTTTGTGCTTCCGTTTGAGGTGAAGAAACCCCGAACAAGCCCCTCAAAGGATTAGTTTCCATAGTGACAAGTGACAATAAATATCAGCACACTATATGAATGTTTCCTTACCAACTTCCACTTACCAAAGGCGCTTCACTCCCCGGTAACGGCGCCAGAAAAGAGTCTTGATGACCCACAAGTATAGGGGAACTATCGTAGTCCTTTCGGTAAGTAAGAGTGTCGAACCCAACGAGGAGCAGAAGGATCTGACAAGTTGTTTTCAGCAAGGTAAAATCTGCAAGCACTGAAATTATCGATAGCAAGTAGTTGTGTGGTGAGATGATTCGCAGCAAGCAACAAGTAACAAAAGTAGCAATAGTGCAGCAAAGTGTCCCATTCTCTTTTGTAGCAAGGGACAAGCCTGGACAAAGTCTTATAGGAGGTAAAACGCTCCCGAGGACACATGGGAAATTCTGTCAAGCTAGTTTTCAACATGTTCATATGATTCCCGTTCGTTACTTTGATAGTTTGATATGTGGGTGGACCGTCGCTTGGGTACTGCCCTTACTTGGACAAGCATCCCACTTATGATTAACCCCTCTCGCAAGCATCCGCAACTACGAAATAATAATTAAGACAAAGTCTAACCATAGCATTAAGGGATTATTCCATCTGTGCCCCGAATTCCTTAGTTGTGCTAAGTTTTCCCCAAGCTTCAAAATTTTGCTCACTTTTCCCCTCTCCCTTAGCTAAAACTCTCACAAATGTTGATAACAGGCGTTTGCCGTCTTGGCCGTTAACTGACTTGTGGGGCCATGTTGGACTCTGTTGACTGTGGCCGTGGCTTCGCTGGTTGGGCCGTGTTTGTGTTCATAGGACGGGCCCGTTAGTTTGTTGGTAATAAATTAAAAAAGCCTACTATCGATGGACGCAGCCTGCTATGCATGCCCGTCTTTGGCATCGATGTAGCCTGCTATGCATGCGAACACTGCCACGCATGCATCTAGTGACTTAGACCTAAACGCATACATGCACGCCGACACGCACGCATCGATCCGTCCCGCACGGTTGCCAGTGGATTCAGTCGCTCCGCAACATCGTTTCACGCGTCGCAGGCATACGTGTCGGTGACAGAAGGGGCAGGCTGCACGCACGCTCGCACGCTCGCGTCCATATGTCGAGGCATCAGTTCACGCCACACTCCTGCCGCTCGATTCAGTTGTGCCGGTGGCAGAAGGGGCAGCCGCCAACGCAGAGCACGCAGAAGGGGGAGGCAGGCAGCCGCCAATGCAGCAGGGGGAGGCAGCCGCCAACGCAGAGCACGCTCGCTTCGATTCACGTTCACACATTGATGATCGCATCGGTTCACACAGCAGCACTGAGTCACGATCTACGCCGTTTGCGCGTGTACCCACTTCGTCTCCCCCGGCTATTTAAACTGCCCTTCATTGCCTCTTCTTCTACAGATCCATCTGCGCCTCCCACTTCTCTTCTTCCCCCAAAAGCCAGAGCGGTTCCACTCAGCGAAGCGTTCAAGATATAGTTCTACGGCCCGACATTCCAAGAGCCTCCCACCGTGCTGGAACGGCGGTACCCCGCCAACGTCGTCGTCGAGGAATCGCTCCGCGTGTGGGCGTTCTCACGCTGAAGGGGTAGCACTGAGCTTGCGCGGGGGTTCCTCCGTGCGGGCTTCCACCACCTCCCGGCGGGCTCGCCGCCCATGTTCAACCTCGTGGAGCAGCGTCCCCACGCCAAAGCTCCACCGGTAGGGCTCGTCGTCCACTTCACCAACAGGTTCGATGCCTACCACCTGCTCCGCAAGGTGTATTGGTGTGGGTGCAAGTTCATCGCATTCACCACCTATGACATCTTCACCGACTTCGAGAGAATCTTCCCCGCTCGCGACCGCATGCACAGCCTCCCGTACTACCTCGGCGAAAATGGCCTTGAGGAGGAGGAGTACTGAAGCCGGCGGCGAAGAAGATGGTGAAGCCGGCGGTTAAGGTGAAGACGACGGTGAAGACATGGCGGTGTTGCCCTAGCTACCCTATCTAGTATGTAGTATTAGTTTGGTGTGTGTGTTGCGCGACCTAGATACCCTAATTATTATTATCTATGTAAGAAATTGGTGTCGTGTTATATGTCCCAAGAACTTATGTTGCCCTAGCAACCCTATCTAAGTTAAGTTAAGTGTGTTATATTAATGCTTTGATATGTTTGTATTTTGTTTGTCCCAAGTTTAGACATGGCTAATTGGCGTGGGAAAAATTAACCAAACTTACTAAAAATGATGTGTTTATAGATGCCTTCTAAAAATAAGAACATATTGTACATTTGTACACGGCTTTGGTTTGTTGAGCTCTGTATTTTTTAGGTATTCCAAGAATACTTTGGTTTTCAGAAATATTGAAGTATCAAATACTTTGAGATGTTTGGCTTTAGTCAAAAGTGTAGTTTTATATATTTTAATCCCTACTTTAATATGTAGAAAACTACACTATGTTTGAAGTATGGTTGGACCTCTTTTTCCAATCATGAAGTATAAATTACACTATGTAGAAAACTACACTTTGAAACAAAAAAGAACAAAGCAATCGTTCCTAAACAAAAAAAGAAACATCACTTGTTTCTGGGCCTCATTTATCCTTTGTGGGCCTATTGCAGCTTGATTCTCTTTGGGCCCGCGAACTAGGTTTTTTTTCTAGCAGAACTGACAAACTCGAGGACAAAAGTTTAGCAAGTGTGAGAGAGAAGAGATGAACTTGATGTATATCCCTCGTGCTGCTCAAGTACTGCTTAGTGTCATCTGACGAGCTAGGGTATGATCCAACACTCGAGGTTATTAGCTAACAAAATAATCCTATCACTGAACTGGTAGTTGTCTTCTGTCAAAACTGAAAGTGTCGAAACTTAAATGTAAACTGCATACATTCAAAGATCGACAGTTGCACTAAACAGAGTTGCATTTGTGTAAACAGACGAGGATTGCTAAACAGTGGCAACAACAGTAGACAAACATCTCTAACGAGAGATGGCCATCAAGTAAAAAATTCCTAGAGCAAGTATTCCTAAAGCTATTAGATTGGATTGCTTCTTCAACTCAATCAGCTGCTTGAATTTCTTGTTCGTCTTCTTCAATTCCGTCTTCAATTCGACATCTACCACCGTCGGGTATTGCGGACGCGCTACTGCTGCCGGAGCGGCACTCTCATGGGGCAGATTGAACTCGCGGATTGCATCCCCCATTGAATCCTTCAAGCCCAACCCTTGAAGCCTCTGGATGTAATCATCCATCCACTTGAAATGGTGGCATTTCTTCACGATCTGAAAACGAAATCATGTAACCTAAATCAAAATTTGACAGAGTTAAAGGATGCGAGGAAAACTCGGATCTAACCTGCCCCTCCGGCTTGCTCTCGCATTTGAAGAACTCGCGCCCAAAGTTCCCATTCTTCTCCTCCTTCGAAGTCAACCGCTTCAGTGGCGCAATCCGTGGGAGTCAGTGCATCGAGTCATCGGCACTGGACCATACACCGGCCACGTGGAACGGGGGGCTGACGAGGAGGTCGACATATCGTTGACGATTTGCCACATTGTATTTTGCAGTTTGAATATTTGAACCAACTCTTAACACTGACATGTGGTGGTCATGTGCGAAAAATACAATTTCATATGTAAAGTGGGGCCGATCGTAAAAACCCGAGAAGGACAGTGCAGTAGCCAATCAGGATGCATCACGCGGATCGCGCATGCCTGCCCACATGTGACGGGTGGTGTTTGGCGCTAGGGTATGATCCGACGGCGGACGTTCGACGCTAGGGTTTGGAGCATTTCTGCGGGGTTATGAGCGAGTTAACGGGGTTATTAGGGTTTGACCAGATTTCAAATGGCCATAACTAAATTCGAAAAAATCGCAAAAATATAAAACAAACGTAGTTCGTCTGTTGATGAGACCTAGTTACCATAAAAATATATAAACTCGGTATAGGGGCGTTTTTTTGAAAAGTCATTTTTTGAAGTGACGTGTCGAAATCAAGTTCAAATGTTTTTAAAAAATTGAAAAAAAATCAAAATGTTGTAATTCTTGCGCACATAGCCGTCATATGTGACAAGGTTATGAGAAAAAAAATATAAACTTGGTGTAGGTCATTTTCATGAAAAAAACCTTCACAAAAATGAGCTATCACCTATGAACATTTTGAGAGTTCGTAGAATAGGGAGAGAGGGTTTAGGGTTTAAAAAAATAAAATAATTCAAAAAAAATCAGAAAAATCTCCATAGCTTCATTTTGGAGTGAATAAGAAGGATCTGAACTTACTCTTTCATTTTCATATCTAAAACGTGTTATTTGACGGTTTTGAATTAAAAGCATATTTTTTTTAAAAAAATGTAGTAATATGAATATTAATCAATAAATAGTGAGACTTCGTTTTTACCCTATATATATGGAACAAGTGTTAATAAATATATATATGTCTCACCTAGGGAAGGTAAAAAAAACTTGATTTCAAATAGGGTTGTTTACCCTAGCTTTCGAGCTCGCTTCTAGCACATTTCTCATTCGGACTATTCACCTAAGAATATTGGACTTGAAATGCTCGATCAAATACATCGCACAGAGCAATGAACCTCCAATGTTCAACTTCAACTTTGGCTCGAATCCAAATTTTGGCCCAAATTCAAATATTGATTTAAATTTAAATTTTGATGGAAATTTGAATTTTGACTCAAATAAGGAACCAAAGTAGAAGCAACATTATTACAACTGATGCCAACATTATTACAACTGATGCCAACATTATTACAGTAGCTCAAAGCTACCAAGTTTTAAGATGCCAACATCTTAATACAAATCTACCAAGTTTTAAGCGATCGACTCGCCCTCAAATTGACAACACAAACATTTTCCAACAACTTAATTCAAATTTTTGACTTGCTCCTTGTGTTTGCAGCTGGCTTCACCATCTTGCTCCTAGTTTCCCTAGTTGAGATGCTCTTTTCTTTCAGACTCATGTTCCTTTTGATCTTGGGCTTTACTTGGTGTTTTCCCCGTGGAGGTGCTGATGGAGTAGTTCCATTCGCCGAGCACTTGACGACCATTTGACGGTCATCTATGGGTTCAATAATCTTTAAAGGCACAATTGGAACAATTACCCCCTCCTCTTCCTCTCTTATAGCTTCAAAACCATCAAAGGCCATGGTTTCAAAATCTTCTGCTTCATTTGCTGCTGCATTCTCCACTACATCTTCAATCTCCATTGCTGCTGCATTCTCCACTGCATCTTCAATCTCCATTGCTGCTGCATTCTCCTCAGCATTGGCTGATGTCCATCTTTCCTCCTCTCCAAATGATGCATCCACTGCATTGGTACAAAGCCTAGCAATATGCCCCAGAACTCCACATTTTTCGCAAGAACGCTTCTTTGGTAGACGATCCTCCTCACCTGCTCTAATCCTCTGGTTCGTTGGTCTTCCTCGTGGTCTAGTAATGACAGGAGCGTGGAGTTCGAACCCTGGATCTACTATGTTCCATTGATCTTTCCCCAATAGTGCAGGCACATTGTCAGCATAAGCAGCCATAAGTTTGGCAACAGAGAAATACTCATAGCAATATTGATCAACTTCACCATCTGCACCCCCTATAACGGTCATCAGATGTAGGGCATGTATGCATGGCTTCCCACGGATCTGCCATTGCCTACAAGTACATTCTCTAGTACTTAGGTTCACAGGATACCTCCATACCCTATTTTTAGTGTCAGTATAGGTAACCTCTCCCTCATATGTACCAGATCGAATACATTTCATCTTCAGGCTTCTTGCCTTCAAGTGCAATGCCTTAATCAGTGATGGGGAGCATTTGATGACCAACATATTGTGTTTCTGCAATTCTTTTGCGAAGAACCATCTTTATCATGATCATTTGCCTCATCTTGTCAAATGCTTGCCACAACAAGAGCCCTTTCACTGACTTGAACTTTGAATTGAAGCACTCTGCAAGGTTACTAGTCACATAATCTACTTTGCAGATTTCGTTGAATTTGCTTCTTGACCACACCTTACCATGATGTGCACCCATGTACTCCTTCACAAGAGGATTTTGAGCAAACAATGCTCTCAAATGGTGTCCATCCTTCCTTTTGCTGCATGTGTATGATGCTGGCCATAAGTTCTCATCATAAACTTTACCTTTGAACTTCTTTTTGAAATTATGCGCTAGGTGTCGCATACATTCCCTATGCTCCACTCCAGGGAATACAATTTCCACTGCACTCTCTAAACCCTTGCAAGCATGTGTGTGTATAGCTAAACCTGGGGGTGTGCCTATAATGTTGCGCAACTGTTGCAGAAACCAGACCCATCTTTCCTCAGACTCTTCCTCCACCACACCAAATGCAACTGGGAATAGCCAGTTGTGTCCATCAACTCCAGAAGCTGCTACTAGCTGTCCTCTCCATCTTCCAGTCAAATGTGTAGCATCTACAGCCAAATAGGGCCTGCAACCATCTAGAAAACCCTGCCAGCAAGCCTTGAAACAAACAAAAGCCCTTCTGAAGCACTCCTTCTGAAATGAATTCCCTTTTATTTTGAATTGAAGTGTATGCTTGTCAATCTCTACAACACTCCCTGGACTTGCCATCTCCACTTCAGCTTTGAAACTGTAAAGCAGCTGAAAACTGTCATTCCATTGACCACTAATTCTGTCAAGAGCCTTTTCCCTAGCATTGAAAATTCTCATGTAAGGAATTTCTATCTTGTACTTCTCAAAAAGCTTCCCATGGAGTGCTGTTGGACGAAGTCCAGGTTCTTCTCTCAGCCAATCCAATATAGCATCTACCACCCACCTAGTTTTTGCTAGCTTGGTTTTGGCCTTCCCCCCTCCCCCTCCAGGTGGACAGGTGTGCTTGTGTGGGTTTTTCTTTATATGAAACAAAATAAAAGGGTAAAAAACAGTTAAAAACCTTACTCAACAATCTGAAACTAAATTACTAACTGAACTTGGATTACCTGAATATATTTGCTCTTTCTCATATGAGATCCATGCAACTTCCACCTACACCTAGGATATGGACAAAAAACTGTGAACCTTGCTGGCTCACTCCTTTTAATCTTATAGGTGTTTTCAGATATAATGCACCATGTTGTCACTGCATTCCGACAGTCCACCATTGATTGGAAAATGGTACCTACACTAAGCTCAGGTTTTTCCCTGTTCCACTCAATTGTTGGCATGTCATCACCATCGTATTCATCCTCGATTAAGCTGTCCATGTTCTCCACCTTCTCTTCATCGTCAGTGTCATCAAACCTAGCTTGGCTGATGGGCTCCTCCATATATTCGTCATCCACTGCTTGCTGACTGGCTACATCGACCAGTTCAGGAAACATCATCTCGTCTTCATCATCATTTGTAGGCACTGCCTGGTCAGGTTCTGCATCCTCTTCTACACCACCTGCAGAAGGTACACGAGAAGCAGCAGCTGAATCGGAACCACAATTGGCAGCAGGCATGTTGTGGCTCCATGAACCACTTGCTTTACTTGGTGTCGACCTACAAGGAGTGTCGGGTGCTGGCTATTAGCATAGACAGATGATGTCTGAACTCCCTTCCCCTTCACCCGTTCTGTGCGTGGCTGAAGCACATCGACTTGGAGTTTACCGAATCGGCAGCCAGCAATCCCTGCAAAAAGCAACGGCATATGATCGTCGCAAGTTACTGGGAGAAATCTTTGCTCGTCACTGCTGAAGTAATTCAGTTCAACAGCATCGGCATCACTTCAGGGATAGGTGTTTCTTAGCTCAGCTTGCAAATCTTTGAAAGATATGCTGGTTTCGACCATTTTGGGATAGAAAAATGATGAAATCAAATGCGGTTTAGTACCACGCAGCACACTAGTTTCCATTCTATCGCCAGCCGGAAAGCCAGCGCGGGATCAATTCTATTTTGTTGAAGGAAATAAAGGCTTCTGTTAGCCGGGTAAAATCGAGCACAAATTCGAACGATTCAAGCAAACAGAAGTCAAATACGACCTACAATACGACTTAGAACGTCAAGTCGAGAGGAAACAATGCTTACCGAGGTTTAATCCATGAATTATCTGCCGCGGATTCGACCAAATCCTCTCCACGGGCGACTGCATTCCGGGTGTCCTCACTCAACATTGCCATGTCATCCTAGATGGGGAGGTGGGCTATATCTGGCGGAGACGCGACGTCGCCGACGAACAGAATAGGGGCATAGGGTGGAGGAAACAACTGCGGTGGACGCGGTACGACGCCGACGGAGGAGGCGGGGCAGCGCGGTGCAGTGCGGCCTGTCTATATATGTTTCAGATTCAAACAAGCTTCCCAATACGTGTCTCCTTGCGGTCCCACCTGTCAGCAAGCAACAGTCAGACGAAGACTCGGCCCCACTCGTCAGCAATTAACGGTCAATGGACGGTCAAGACGACAAACGGCCGCTATGAGCATTTGTGAGAGTTTAAGCTAAGGAAGAGGGGAAAAGTGAGCAAACGTTTGGAGCGTGGGGAAAAGTGAGCACAACTAAGGAACCAGGGGCACTAATTCAAATATCCCTAACATTAAACTAGTGGATCCAAATTAGCCCCTTACGAAGCAACGCATAAACTAGGGCTTAAGCTTCTGTCACTCTAGCAACCCATCATCTACTTACTACTTCCCAATGCCTTACTCTAGGCCCAAATAATGGTGAAGTGTTATGTAGTCTACGTTCACATAACACCACTAGAGGAAAACAACATACAACACATCAAAATATCGAACGAATACCAAATTCACATGACTACTTATAGCATGACTTATCCCATGTCCTCAAGAACAAAAGTAACTACTCACAAAGCATAATCATATTCATGACCAGAGAGGTAATGAGTAGCATCAAGGATCTGAACATAAACACTTCCACCAAGTAATCCAACTAGCATCAACTACAAAGAGTAATTAACACTACTAGCAACCTTACAAGTACCAATCGGAGTCGCGAGACGGAGATTGGTTACAAGAGATGAACTAGGGTTTGGAGATGAGTGTTGGAATTATGCCCTAGAGGCAATAATAAATGTGTAGTTATTATTATAATTCCTGTATCAAGATAATAGTTTATTATCCATGCTATAATTGTATTGAATGAAGACTCATTTACATGTGTGGATACATAGACAAAACACCGTCCCTAGCATGCCTCTAGTTGGCTAGCCAGTTGACCGATGATAGTCAGTGTCTTCTGATTATGAACAAGGTGTTGTTGCTTGATAACTGGATCACGTCATTGGGAGAATCACGTGATGGACTAGACCCAAACTAATAGACGTAGCATGTTGATCGTGTCATTTTGTTGCTACTGTTTTCTGCGTGTCAAGTATTTATTCCTATGACCATGAGATCATATAACTCACTGACACCGGAGGAATGCTTTGTGTGTATCAAACGTCGCGACGTAACTGGGTGACTATAAAGATGCTCTACAGGTATCTCCGAAGGTATTAGTTGAGTTAGTATGGATCAAGACTGGGATTTGTCACTCCGTGTGACGGAGAGGTATCTCGGGGCCCACTCGGTAATACAACATCACACACAAGCCTTGCAAGCAATGTAACTTAGTGTAAGTTGCGGGATCTTGTATTACGGAACGAGTAAAGAGACTTGCCGGTAAACGAGGTTGAAATAGGTATACGGATACTGACGATCGAATCTCGGGCAAGTAACATACCGAAGGACAAAGGGAATGACATACGGGATTATACGAATCCTTGGCACTGAGGTTCCAACGATAAGATCTTCGTAGAATATGTAGGATCCAATATGGGCATCCAGGTCCCGCTGTTGGATATTGACCGAGGAGTCTCTCGGGTCATGTCTACATAGTTCTCGAACCCGCAGGGTCTGCACACTTAAGGTTCGACGTTGTTTTATGCGTATTTGAGTTATATGGTTGGTTACCGAATGTTGTTCGGAGTCCCGGATGAGATCACGGACGTCACGAGGGTTTCCGGAATAGTCCGGAAACGAAGATTGATATATAGGATGACCTCATTTGATTACCGGAAGGTTTTCGGAGTTACCGGGAATGTACCGGGAATGACGAATGGGTTCCCGGAGTTCACCGGAGGGGGGCAACCCACTCCGGGGAAGCCCATAGGCATTTGGGGGGGTCACACCAGCCCTTAGTGGGCTGGTGGGACAGCCCACCAATCCCCTATGCGCCAAGAGAGAAAAAATCAAAGGAAAGAAAAAAAAAAGGAAGAAGTGGGAAAGGGGAAGGACTCCCTCCCACCAAACCAAGTAGGACTCGGTTTGGGGGGGGGGGAGAGTCCTCCCCCCTGGCTCGGCCGACCCCTTGGGGATCCCTTGGACCCCAAGGCAAAGTCCCCCTCCCTCCTCCTATATATATGGGGCTTTTAGGGCAGATTTGAGACGACTTTCTCACGGCTGCCCGACCACATACCTCCATAGTTTTTCCTCTAGATCGTGTTTCTGCGGAGCTCGGGCGGAGCCCTGCTGAGACAAGATCATCACCAACCTCCGGAGCGCCGTCACGCTGCCGGAGAACTCCTCTACCTCTCCGTCTCTCTTGCTGGATCAAGAAGGCCGAGATCATCGTCGAGCTGTACGTGTGCTGAACGCGGAGGTGCCGTCCGTTCGGTACTAGATCGTAGGACTGATCGCGGGATTGTTCGCGGGGCGGATCGAGGGACGTGAGGACGTTCCACTACATCAACCGCGTTCTCTAACGCTTCCGCTGTACGATCTACAAGGGTACGTAGATCACTCATCCCCTCTCGTAGATGGACATCACCATGATAGGTCTTCGTGCGCGTAGGAAATTTTTTGTTTCCCATGCGACGTTCCCCAACAATGAGATGGTGATGATGAAGATGTTGATGGTGATGAGTCCCCTCCGATGAGAGGAGTGTTGGTGATGACGATGGCGACAATTTCCCCCTTCGGGAGGGAAATTTCCCCGTCAGGATCGTCCTGCCGGAGCTCAAGATTGGTTCTGCTCAAGTTCCGCCTCGTGGCGACTGTGAATTGTCCGAAAAGCCTCCTCCTGATTTTTTCCACACCGAAACCCTTCTTGTAGCAAAAGGGGGGAGCCAGAGGGCCAGCTGGGAGCCAACAAGCCCCGTAGGCGCGGCCAGGGGGGTGGTCGCGCCTAGCAGGCTTGTGGCCCCCTGCTGGCGCCCCTCCGGTACTTCTTCGGCCCAGTATTTTTTATAAATCCCCAAAAATATCCACGTTGATTTTCACGGCTTTTGGAGTTGCGCAGAATAGGCGTCTCAAACTTTCTCCTTTTTCAGGCCAGAATTCCATCTGCCGGCATTCTCCCTCTTCATGTAAACCTTGCAAAATAAGAGAGAAAAGGCATAAGTATTGTACCGTGAAGTGAAATAACTGCCCAAAAAGCGATAAATATCAGCATGAAAGCATGATGCAAAATGGACGTATCAGATGTATATCTACTTGATCGTCCCCATCTACCTCTTAAGCGAGAGTCTGAATACAATGAAGTGGTAACGGATGACAATCCTAGCTCGGCGCAGCAAGAATAGCAGCAGGGGCGGCAGAAGTTGATGCTACTACAAATAGGCCACCACCAGTTCCATAGCTCAAAACTCAAGCTGAGCAAATGGCATTTCTAGTTAGCTATGTCCAAGGCATGGAGAAGAACATCGAGTAGATACAACAAAGTCAGAAAAACCTTGAGAGAGTCGTGGAAACAAAGTTTCATGACATGGATGTGAAGGCTACTGAGTTGACCACTATAGTCAAACAGCTTCAACATGAAGTTGAATAAGTGGAGATCCCACGCTCAGATGATGAAGAATATGAAGAAGAGTCTCCTCCTCCGATTACCACACGATTCAACACTCACCTTAGATCAGGTGTTGTTCCTGCTCAGGAGACAAGACAAACATCTTTAGCTCAAGCATCAGCACCTTCAGCACCAGCTCCAGCTCAAGCACGTCCAGTATCAACTCCTCCAGCTCCAGGACACTCAGTAGATGTCTTCGTGGATGCTCTTCTATCGACTCCGTCATCAGCTGCAAACATTTACGATTAGTTCTATACTTTTTGAACTTTTTGGTAACTTGTTGCCAAAGGGGGAGAAATGTATAGATCATAGACTGAGAGAGAGAGAGAGAGAGAGAGAGAGAGAGAGATTTTGATTTATTTGCTATTACTTGGTTTCAAAAACTTTGGTCTTTTGGATGACTTTATCCCGTTATTTGTGTTTAATCATATGCTTTTTTGCTTGATTGATCACTATTATCTTTTTGCTATCTATGTGATGATCATCCACTTATCTTGTTGGTGCCACGTGCATTGCTATTCATTCTTATCTTGTATGCGCACCACCAAGACGTATGTGACATGGAAGAGTGACCCATGATCCTAATCGATTGTGATTTTGCATTCAAATGCAAATTTTTAAATAATGCACAAATTTAGGGGGAGCTATTTCTTTTCACATATTTTTCAAAGCGTCGATGCTAATCATCGATTATATCTTTTGTCGAAGCTTTGATCTATATGTTGTCATCAATTACCGAAAAGGGGGAGATTGAAAGCACAATTGCTCCCTAGGGTGGTTTTGTTAATTGATCATAATATATGCATCATTGGACTAATATATTTTCCAAGTATATTTAAAAAAAGTTCAAAAGATGCTATCACTAAAGGCTTATGTGGAGATGCCCCTTGATGCAAGAAAGGAATAATATTGGCTCAAGCTTCAAGCTAGAAGACTCTTCATTCTATATTTGTGAGAAATCACTTTCGAGTCCATAGGAAAGCTAATACTATTAAAAGGGGGTGAGGTAGTCAAATGAACTGATTGCTCAACATGCTCAAAGTTATCCACCAAAATACTCTGTCATTTTTCCCATATACCCACTCTGTCAAATTCCATATACACACATTCGGTGCCACCAACTTTCACATCTCAAACCCACCGAGTTTGACCTCAGACATAAACCCTAGCCATTCCCACCAAATTGGTGCAACCGAATCCATATTAGTGCTACCGAGTTTGGGTGACCAACTTTCGGGTGCCTTTGTACACAAAATCGGAATTTCCGAGTTTGAGTTTCGATGCCATCGAATTTGTCCATCTGACCATTAGCCACATTTTTTGTGCCATCGAGTTTCATATATCGGTCTCACCGAGATTCGAAAGTTGCTTCCTTTGTGCTAATCGGTACCATCGAGTTTTTCACTTCGATATCACCGAGTTTGCCACTTTGTATGTAACGGTTGGATTTTGTGTGTTGCCTATATATACCTCCTCACCCACCTCTCATTCATGGGAGAAGCACTCAGAACACACACTTCATTGCCAGATCCATATTCTGAGGGAGAACCACCTACTCATGTGTTGAGACCAAGATATTCCAATCCAATCATTTGAAACTTGATCTCTAGCCTCCCCAAACAGCTTTCCACCAAATCAACCTCTCCTACCCAGACATATTCTATGAAAGAGTGATTTAGTCTTGAGGAGACTATGTTTAGAAGCACAAGAGCAAGGAGTTCATTGATCTACCACATCTATTACCTTTGGGAGGGTGGTTCCTCCTAGATTGGTTAGGTGTCGCTTGGGAGCCTCCTACTTCGTGTTGTGGAGTTGAACCAAGATGTTTGTAAGGGCAAGGAGATCGTCTACTTAGTTAAGATCTACCATGAGTAAGGCTAATCCTTCATGTGCGGAAGCCGTGGTGGAATAGACAAGGTCGCTTCTTTGTGGACCCTCCGTGGGTGGAGCCCTCCATGGACTCTCGCAGTCATTACCTTCCGTGGGTTGAAGTCTCTACTAACATGGACGTACGATAGCACCACCTATAAGAACCATGCCAAAAATCTCCGTGTCAACCTCATGCGTTTGATCTTCCTACCTTAGTCCTCTACTTTACACTTGCATGTTTTACATTCTGCTGCTATACTCTTAGAACTGCATGTGTAGGGTGTACTAGACTTGTCATAACTGCTAGATTTCTGCCTTCATTGAAGTTGGGTTAGGCTAGAAATTTTATCTTGACAAGTAGTCTATTCCCCCCTTCTAGACACATCTTTTATTGATCCCTCACAGTGGATCTATCAAGGGTGATAGAGTGCTAAACCACAACCATCCGTGCAACCATTTGAAGCTAATGGACGACTACTTTGCCTCGGATGCCCTCTTCGCTCATAATTTTTGCCAACGCTTCCGGATGCCAAAATATACCTTTGATTGTCTCTACCATGGCATCCGATCCTTTGATTACTACTTCATCTTGAAGAAAGACATCGTGGGAAGAATTGGTTTCTCTGGTTACCAGAATTGCATGTCTGCACTACGGATGCCACGACCAATGATTCATGAAGCGAGTACCTACAGATGTCCAAAAGCACATGCGAAGATGCTATGGTAAAATTTACAACTACCATGGTCGAGGTGTTTGGACCTCATTGCGTGAGAAAACCAACTGCGGCAGACACCGAGATGCTCTTGGCAATCTCGGAAGCAAGAGGGTGGCATGTTTGCTCGGATCTCTTGATTGCATGCATTGAAAATGGAAGACTTGCCCAAAAGATTTATGAGGGTAATACCAGGGTCATGTTAAGAATCCCACTATCATTCTTGAAACAATTGCATCACATGATCTTTTGATTTGGCATGCTTTCTTTGGCATGCTCGGATCTCATAATGACATCAATATGCTGCAATAAATCGTTGTCCCTGCTATCACGAGTCGCATTTTGGTTTTGATGGATGCACCAAAAAACTTCGCCGATAGTAGCAAAATCTAACCATGGTTGCAATTTTTCCTCGTCAGCAAGTACCGATTGAGACTTTCTCTATCTACGGTAGAACCTTTTTTCAACTGCTCTTGAAGCTATTTTAGGTGACGGTTGCAACACTTGTATACACGCGGGTTCGGCCATAGCGGCAGGCAGCCATGGCATCTCCTTGATGGTTCATGCATTCTCCGACCACGTTTACAGCCCTGTGGTCATCTTCCGTCATCGCCGTCAAGCGCACCCGACCACCATGGTTGCAACACGTGGTCACCGCCATGGGAGCACCCGGACACCAGCCATGGAGCTCGTTGTGGTTTGGTCGCAGCACAAGGGGAGAAGGAGGGATGTAGAGCATGAAGAAATACTGCTAGCGGTAGGGGAAGGGGGCACATAGGGAAGGCGGAGGTCGCGCGGGGCCATTGTGTACTCCGATCTTGCACGTTTGAGCTAGCGTGGCATGCGAGTCAGTCGAAAGTTCGGCTAGCATGCCGAACGCTAACATTTCCCTTGCAAAAATAAGTGCTGACAACAACACATGAGTGGCATTGATGTTGGTGCTATTCAAGCATCCAGTTTTGAGTTCCAGGATGAAAGCCTGTCTCGCTCGAGTTGATTATACCTAACAATAACAATATTTTTACATCATTATCATGTTGAGGCATTCCTCGGATATCCTCTGACTGATTCTTCATGTTGAAAACGTAAATGCTGGTATTGGATGGTTGGATTCAGCGATGACAACGTTTGAGGGCTCCTCCCTTCCTTAAAGTGTTGATGTTGAAAGACCTCATCCTTTGTGTGGTATCATGAAATGGTTGGGGTGGATACGAGCATTGCTGTCTATCACGGATCTGGTCGCTTGAGTTATTTTTCCTCACCTACGCATAGCCTTGGTCTTATTTGACTTTGCTTTTTGTTGATGTTTTTTCTTGTGTGTGTTGGTATTGACTAAATGTATCTCAAATATGAAGAGGTCCGATGGGCTTATTATGTAAACTCTTATCATTCATTTTGAGTCAATAAAATCTATTTATCAAAAAAATGAAATACAAGTTGCATGTGAAGGTCGATTATTTGCTAAGAACTAAGAGTTATTATGCAATTGAGGGGATGATTAGTGTACGTAAGACTGATTACAATGAAAAAGAGTTTTTGCTTACTTCTCTCACTGGTGCAATATTTTTGGATTGCCAAGATTAACTGATCCAAATTATTTTCTCATCCATTAGAGTATTTACATGCATGGACAACAAATATGGCTCCTGAAACATCTGTGGACGCGTCCCTGGTAGTGACCGGGCAGCTCGCAAATTTTCCTCTCTGCATCTTGAACACCTCATAGTTCAAACTTTAAAATTATACAAAGCATGCAGAAGCACTACGTGGATCAACTAAAACTACACTATACTACTCGTTGTCGTTGGGGACTTGCACGATCTCCGTGCCCATCTCCGCATACATGAGCGGCAACTGCAACTCCTGCTCCCACGGCTCCTCGACATTGACCTCTACGCCCAGTTCGACGAAAAGTGTGCCAGTCGTTGTCCGTTTTTGCCGGATGAACCACCGGTTGGCCTTGAAATATACCTCATCCTGAATGTACTCGAGGATGGTAGTCTACTCCGCCATTTTTGTCTCTTGGCAACCTCGTACTCCGTCATGGTGTCCTCCATGTTGAAGCACGCAATCGTCTCTGGCTTTGGCTCCACCGCCTCCTCCTCCTCCTGCTCCTACCGCTCTGGCGAATCCAGAGGCAAGGCCATTGTGAACTGAGCAGCACACCTAGCCTGAATTTCCTCGAGTAGTTGGAGGCGCTGCTCGGGTATAAGCGTAGCGTAGGTCATCTTCTTCTGGCTTGCCACGGGCTGAGACGGACAGCGAGAGAAGGAGGAGAATCGGATGTGGACGGTAGCGAGAAGTAGATGGATGAGATCGGGCTGATGACACAAACAGGGAGGGAGTGGATGCAACTAGGGTTGGGGCATTGTCCGGCTTAAATAGCCGGGACCTAGCCCTCGGGCGGCAAACCGGAGTGGCTCCACGCGGTGTTCACACCAACATGAGAGGAGACGCGCACCGGACTGTTGGGTTTTCAAAAATTTGCGTGCGCGAGCCGGTTGTCGGCACGACGTAGCGGACGTGCCTAGACGTCCCCGGTCCGCCTCATAAGTCATATTCATCCTACATTTGGGCTGGATATGAGGGGTGTCGGTCAGGCCGGGCATACAAGGCCAGTTTGAGGCACTCGGGTGGGTCGGTTTTTTTGTTACGTGAGTGATCGGGACGACCAGTTAGACGTTTAAGGCAGATTAGAGGCGTCCGATCGTAGATGCTCCTAGAGCACCTTTTATATCAGTATAGGGAAATTTCAAGGTGGTGGGCTGAGAGACCTCTCCCTTTATCTAAATAAATAGAAGTGTTGATATCTAGCTCTCATCAAAATCATTGTGAATTTGTTAAAACTATCACACCTAATCCAGTTCTTTTCAGCCTATCTAAGCCATCTCTTTGATATGTTCTATTACCGGAAATTCGCAGGGGCACGCAGGGGCGGGGCACACACCTCCTAACCCTGTCAGCCGCCCGATTGCTTCACGATTTGCAAAATTGTTGGATCCCAGGGCACAATAAATTTTAAGATTTGGTTTCTGATACTTGTGAGTTTGTCGCTCATACCAAGTTTGAGAGTAGAAATTTCTTACGAATTTATCGATCATGGGTACTGAAACGTATGATTTTCTCAGCCGCAAAAAAAAGCTTATGATTTTCTCGATCTCTCATACTAAGTTTTAAAAGTTGAAACATAACAAAATTTTATAAACTTATAGAAACGTGTTCAAAATAGATCTTATTTTAAGCCCTTGTCGTCAGAAAGACGAATATGAAAATAGAAGTTCAATTGAACTCTTGGGTAAAAATATATGAAAAATTGAAAATCTTAAGCCAAAAAAAAAGGGGGGGGGGGGGGGGGCTCTGGATGCCCCCCTGCGTGTGTGTGCTATAAACATTTCCCGTTCAAGTAGTAGTTATGCAACTGCTCTGCACATATGAGATCATCCTCCAAATGCATGACATCCAACTAAACAGTAAAAGGTACTCCGATGAACTTTACTTTGTTCTGACCGGGTGTAACTTCTAGTACGGCACGAAAAATGAACAAAAATGAGAGGTACTTCTAGTACGTAAGCATAGGAATAGCATTGATGTGCTGCATGTGCAGCCTCATTATTTTGTCCAAGAATATCTAGGCTATCATACATGCATGAATCACTCATTTTCTCTCATGTACGCCTCTTTTGTTTTCTTCGATTATCCTACACCGGTAGTAAAACTTACTGGATGGTTAGGCCAACTCCACCGCGTGATCTCGTGCTGTCCGCGCGTGTCCGTTTGAGGCAAGACGGACGAAACAGACAGCCTAGCGTACGGGAGCAAACGGACATTTGTCCGTTTTATGTCTGCTTTCGGTCCAACTTTGCCTCGATTTTGGGGTGAAACAGACAGCGCGTGGACGGGCGGGACGCGCGCGCTCGTCCGCCCCTGGCCCGCCTGTCGGTGGCACAAAGTAAAACCCACCCCGCCCCTTTTGACGCCATTTCTCCCCCAAACCCTCCCACTTCCCGTCGTCTCTCTCTCTCTCTCCCACGTCCATGGCCGATGCCCACCTGAATTCCGGCTACCCGGTCATCGAACAGCCCGGAATGGCAAAGAAGAAGAAGACCAAGGCGTCAAGGAAGCCGCGGGCGGAGTGCACGCCGGAGGAGATCGCCAAGTTGGACGCGGAATCGGCGAAGAGGAGGAACCGGAGGGCGGTCGTAAAGGACAACGCCGCCGCGCGCAAGTTCGTTGCCGAGCGCGATGCGATGGAGGCCGCGTGGCGCAAGGCCGAGGTTGAGGAGAAGGACGCCATCGTCAACAAAGCGCACACCCTCCTCATGCTTGGCATTTGTCGTCCGGCCGGTTTCTCTGCAGCGGTCGTCGGCCCGGTGAGCATAGGCTCGTCAATCGCCCGGTCTCCGAACTGCCAGTCGCGGACCACGGTTGTGTCGCCCGGCTTCCCCCCGCCAAGGCACGACGCCCACACCCGTTTCTCGGGGTCGCCGAACGTGAGCGTGATCGCGCCTTCCACCCCACGCCCCTCGGCCTGCATCGACCTCAACGTCACACCTGGGTCCAGCAGCGTGCGGCCGGCCGTCCGTCGAGATGCAAAGAAAGCAAGCACGGCCGCCGTTGGCGGGCACCATGCCGTCCCCCCGCGTCCTGTTCGATGAAATGGCAACACCAATGGCACCGGTCAACGACACCTACTGCGCCCAGTTCATGGATGATGTGATCTACAATGGTGGGCATGTCCCTGCCTACGATCCCGACGAGACCCAAATTCAGGATGGCCACACCCAGTTCAGTGTCGATGAAGAGGCCGACGACCGTGCTGACTACGACCATGGTGACTCGTGGCATGGAGACGACGACATCTATTGCGAAGGTGATGGCGATGAAGATGAAGTCAATGACATTGATATTAGTGGTGAACCATTGTTCATCGACGAGCTCACCCAAAGAGCGGAAGCACAAAAGAAGAAGAAGAGCATTTGCACGGGTTCATACACCCAAGATCAGGACAAGCTGATTTGCAACTCTTGGATGGAGATTAGCCAAGATCCGAGGATGGACGCGCAACAAAAGGGCCTAGTTTTTTGGACGATAGTCCACAAAACTTTCCATGAAAGGAAGATGTTTGAGCCCTATCAAATCACAAGCGACCGTGGCATCACCTCGATTCAAAAGAGGTGGTTGTTCATCCAACAAGAGTGCAACAAGTATTGCGCCGCATTGGAGAGCATTGAAGCACGACCCATGAGTGGTCTCGGCATTGGGGACATGGTATGCTCTCCTCATCCTAGTCATTTCCTTGCTTCGGCCTTGTATATGTTTGCATGTCCAAATCTTGTTGATCATGTGGTGTAGGCATTTCAATCTTTGGAAGCATTCAAGGCCCGGCACAATCACAAGCCATTCACGCTTACGCATTGTTGGACGATCATCAACGATTGCCCTAAGTTCAAGGACCAATATCGTGAACTTCAAAGGAAGAGAGGCAAGAAGACGGCCAAGTTCGCCGGAGGTGGAGATGGCGAGGCGTTGAAGAGGCCGAGGGGCAAGACCAACTCCAAGGTGGACGACATACGTGATGCCGCATCCAAGGCCTTGCATGAGACTTTGCATGGCATGATGTCTCAAAAGGACATGAGGGACGAGAAGAAGCGGTAAAACAAGGACGAGCAAATGAAGCAATACATGGAGCTTCAAAGGAAGAAGCTAGAGATGGAGGAGGCGACCAAGAAGAGTAAGATCGACCTGGAGGAGGCGGCCCGGCAAAGGCAGCTCGACATCGAGGCCGCCAATGTCGAGGCCAGGAAGAGGCAGCTCGACATCAAGGCCACCAATGCCGCAACCAAAGCAAAACAGGTGACCCTTGCGATCATGAGCGTGGACTTGACCAAGATGAGTGAGAAGACGAGGAGTTGGTTCGAGGCCAGGCGGAAGGAGATGTTCGACCCCGACGGCTTGAACTAGGCCGTCCGATCGGACGTGGCCGTTCTTTTTTGGAGGCTGGCATGGGTGCTGCCCGCTAGGCCGCTGGTTGTGTGCCGGCGAGAAATAGATTCATTTTGGAGGCTGCTGTGTTGCCGCCCGCTGGTTGTGTTGCCGGCAAACAAAACTATTCATTTTAGAGGCTGGCTGTGTTGTCGGCCGCTGGTTTTGTTGCCGGCGAGGACTTGTAGGCCGCTGGCTATGTTGCCAATGTGAACTAGGGCCGCTGGCTATGTTGCCAATGTGAACTAGGGCCGCTGGCGTGAACTAGGCCACTGGTATTCGTAGCGTTGTTCTTTTAGAGGCGGACAAGATAGGGCAAACGGATGCGGCCGTGCGCTGGACGCGTGGCAAGCGCATTCTAAGACAGGGCCGGACACGACCCCATCTCCCCACCCAAACAGACAGAACCCGGACAAAACGGACGTCCGTTTGGGATCGCGCAGTGAAGTTGGCCTTAGGCGCGCTGCGCCAGCCGGTGATAACTGAAAGATGGTGGCATTTTTTTCTAGCAAAAGATGGTACTCCGGGCCGGTAAAGCATTTCCAGCCACAATGGTCGATTTTTGCCCCCACTTTCATTTGTACCCCGGACATGTCCGTGAAGAGTATGTATTTTATCCTCATTTGTCCGTACGGTCAACATTGCTTTCCATTTCGCACCTACCGAATCCATGCAACGTACTACCTCTGTTCCTAAATATAAGTCTTTTTAGAGGTTCCACTAGAGAAATACATACGGATATATATATATATATATATATATATATATATATATATATATATATATTAGTGTATATATTTACTCATTTTGCTCCATGTGTAGTTTTTTAGTGAAATCTTTAAAAAACATATATTAAGGATCGGAGGGAGTAGATGATAAATGATACATATGGGTGCGTTTGGCTGGTCGCATTACCTCAGTCATGCCTATGCGGGAAGAAATAGGTTTGTTTGGTTGGTTGACTCGCATCAAATGTTGACCCGCACGAAACTTAAAGTAATTCTTAGCCAGGCCCGCTAAGAACAACCGAATCGACCGTTTTCACCGATCCAGGCTTGAGTAATGCACGGAAGGGGAAAGCAACACTAACATTCTATGCCAACAAAGATGACGGGAGCTCGAGCGCATCTCCGAATATGCGGCAGGAGGAACTCGCGTCACCGCCTGCCGATTCGACCGCCCTATATAGGCCGCCTCAACACAGCGTCAAAACTCCTGCTACCATTTCCCCCTCTCGAGATTTCCGTCCGACGCAGATCAACATCGACGACCATGTAAGTGGTGCTACTGCTCCGGCCACCGGTTGACGTCGGCTGCGATTTGACTCCTCTCCTGCGACTTGTTCAGCACCTCCTTCACGGTTGCTCCGATGATGTCGGTGACCCAATTACCCTCTTCTCCCAACTAGTTCTAGCTAGATCTATGAGCAGGTCGTAGAGATAGATGTGTGAACTTTGTACACCGCCGAGGTATGTGAGTGTGATGTTCTAGTAGCTAGTGGTGATTGATTTGAACCATGCTAGGTAGTTGTAATGGATGGATTGGTAGTATACTTGATGTGTAGTTTTATTTGAGCTCCCCCGTTCAACTCCTTGCTATGACTAGAGCTGTTGTGTTGAATTAGATCATACGCGTGTGCATGTGCAATGTGGTAGTGTTCGTTTGATCTATCCATATGTAGTGTTCATTCATACTCTTCATGTTTACTAGTAGTTCCTACTATCCACATGGTAGTGTGTTATGTTCTTGCTGATGCTTACGCTTGTAGGAAATGAGGAAGCAAGAGTTTAGGCACGCCCTAGTCCTGTCCTAGAGTCAGTTCCCAGGGTCGTACAGCGTCGTACATCGAGGACTCCCAACCTCCCATCAAAAAGTTGCCTCATGATTCAAAAGTTTTAGGGGTGTCAGGTATGGTTCCACCATTTGTAGATTCAACATTTGTGCTGCTCAACCCAATATTGCAGCTCATGCTACTGCTCAAAAGGAAGACATAAAGGAGAAGAAGGATGACAGGGGGAACTTCATGAAATGGCAGCCATTCATGTCGATTGCCGTGATGAACAAGATATGTGAGATCATAGCTAGTGGGGTGAGGAGTGACAAGGGCTTCAAGGAGGTGCGCTTTAATGTTGTTGCGAAGTAGGTGTTCGAGTTTTGTGGACAGGAGGTCACCTAAATCCATGTCTGCAACCACCTCAAGAAGTGGAGATCGAGGTGGATCATAGTGTCCAAACTCGGAAACCTGAGCGGGGTTTTGTGGGATGAGGAGACTTGATCGATCCTTTTGGGTGCACAACACTACCAAGGCCACAGTATGGTTAGCTCACAAATCATGACATTCCAACTAACCACCTATTTAAGCCTATGTAGCATGCCATTCGAACTAACCACTTTGTTGTGTTTCATTCGTAGGCTTACCCCAAGCACACAAAGTACCTCAACACTCCCATCCAGAACTACCACCAGATGCAGCGGATCTTCTCCTTTGGAATGGCAACCGATAAGCATGACATGTGATATGGTCGCCTATGCCTTAGTACCCAGATACCCAGGAGTTAGATATCATCAACCTTGATGGCCCTCCTGCGAAGGATGGTGATCATGTTTTTGCACTTGATAGGAAGAGAAAGATGTAAGCCTTGATGAAGGAGGAGTTGACTATCTTCACTAGCATGACTCGAGTTACCAAGGAGGTCGTCGGTGCCATCAGGAAGAGCAAGACAGTCGACGTCCACCTTGACCTCTACAACGTCATCATGGACCAAGGTGGCTTCATCCCAAAGGCTCTCATGGCGGCTCTCAACCACTTGCTAGACAACAAAGCCCGGGGTGTTGGGTTTGTTTCCATGGAAGAGACCCAAAGGGTGCACTAGCCAAGGACATGGCTGGGCAAGCACTACTACTAGTGCTTCTTCTGGTGGTTTTGAATGGTCCTATACGGCGATGGCGATGCCAATGTAATGATGATGACATTGATGTTGTAAATTTTGCGTTAGACAGGCCTTGATAAACTCTTGATGGTGGCCTGTATATTTTGATGAGGTGGTATAGTAACTCGTCACATGGATGGCGAACTTGCGGTGGTAAGACAACACCCTCTCTCGGACATGGTGGTAGGATGACACCATAGTAGTGGCAGGATGAACTTCCTATGCCCTATGATCATGCATGCTTACTTATGTTTCATGTATACTGTTTGTTTGTTGCTTGAACTGTTCATCTTCTACCATTATAGGATAACTGCTATGTGATACGTCTCAAAAGTATCGACTTTTCCAAACACTTTTGCTCTTGTTTTGGACTCTAATTTGCATGATTTGAATTAAACTAACCCGGACTCATGGTGTTTTCAACAGAACTGCCATGGTGTTGTTTTTGTGCAGAAATAAAAGTTCTCGGAATCGAACGAAAAGTTTTGTTGATTTTTCTGGAATATGTAAAAAATAATGGAGCGAAGACCCACCAGAGGGGGACACCTATTGGTGCGAAGCCAATAGGGCACGCCCAGGGTGGGCACGCCTTGATAGCTTAGGGCCACCTAGTGGCTCCTCCAACCCTAATTCTACTCCTATAAATTCCTAATTTCGGAGAAAACACTAGAAGAAAAGTTTCATCACATTTTACGAGACGGAGCCACCACCACCTCTTGTTCTTCCTCGGGAGGGTTGATGTGGAGTCCGTTTGGGGCTCCGGAGAGGGCGATTCATTGTTGTCATCATAACCAACACTTCTCATCAACACCATCATAATGCTTACCATTGGGAGTGAGTGTTTTTTTGTAGGCTTGCTGGACGGTGATGTGATTGGATGAGATTGACATGTAATTGAGTTATTTTTATATGGCTTGATCCCGAGTAGTCACTATGTGGTGAGATTGATGTTCCTATGACATTGCTACGCTTAATGCTTGTTACTAGGGCCCAAGTGCCATGACTTCAGATCTGAACCTATTATGTTTCTATGAATATGAGAGTGTATCGGATCCTATCTTGCAAGTTATATGCACCTATTACGTGTCATGATCCGCATACCCAAGGTGACAATAATTGGGATTCTTTCCGGTGATTGTTGTTGTTTGAGGAGTTCATGTATTCACTATGTGTTAGTTCTTTATTCCGGTTCTCTACTAAAAGGAGGCCTTAATACCCCTTAATTTAGTATGGACCCCGTTGTCATGGGAGGGTAGGACAAAATATGCCATGCAAGTTCTTATCGCAGGCACGTATGGCTATATACATAATACATGCCTACATTACATTGATGCATTGGAGCTAGTTCCGTGTCGCTCTAGTGTGTAATTGTTACATGATGAATGACATCTAAATCATTATCCATCACTGGTCCACATGCCCATGCTTTTCATATACTGAATCTTGCTAAGTTAATATTGTTGTCGCTACTGTTACAATCACTACAAACTATTTCTATTACCGTTACAGTTACTACTACTATTTTCTTGTGCTACTTAAACTTTTGCTGCAAAGAGATATCCCATGTGTGGTTGAATTGATAACTAAAATGCTAAGACCAAGAAATATTCTTTGGCTGCCCTTGTGTCAAATCAATAAATTAGGGCGTAATACTACCCGTGAAGACTGTTGTGATCCCCTATACTTGTGAGTTATCAGTATGTGGTGTTTAATGGGAGGATTCTAGGGGTTTACAGTTCCTGGGAAGCATGCAATGAACAAGTGTCAAGTTACAAGAATAATAATCATGGAGGGCTTAAGAGTAGGCAACAAGTAGAGGATGCTTACTCCAAGTTAGTGCTAAAGCAGACATGGAATGTTGAAGTTGGCAAACCGGGTCGAAACTTTGGGTCGAAGAAATTCATCATATTCATCTAGTTCATCGTGATTGTGGTGCTCCTTATTGGTGTCATTGGTGTAATCATGTGTAAGGTGTAGTGCGTAATCTAACCGTCTAGGTTAGAAGGTAACTACACATCTATGTGTGTATGCAACCAAACACCGTGCACTAGTATGAGCACATCAAATGCGAGCAGCCAAACACATGGCATAGAGGTTATGCTATGATGCATGGAGGGGTATGTAGGTAACCAAACTAACAAATTATTGTTTATTTACTTCTAATGGAGGGATAATCCACCACGGAAGCCATCTTCATCAACCTTACTACATCCATGATGATGTGTGAGTGGTTCCCACGGGACCTATGGGTCCATAGCAGTAGCTAGGTCACTCTCTCTATCTCTCTATCTATCTATCTATCTGTCTGTCTGTCTGTATCTCCCTTATGATATTCAATACAACGATCACTTCAGATACCTATTCGATGTAAGTTTTGCGGTGTGTTTGTGGGGATCCGATGATTGTGGGTTTATGGTTAGATTATTCATTGAAAGTACTTGAGTGACTGAGTCTTTTGTGAGATTTATCTATGTGTGATTTTATAGCTATGTATGTTTTCCGATCTATGAGTTTTCTTTGGCCAAGATTAATGAAGATCTTTAGAGGAAGTGGTTCATAGTAGTAGGTTCAATCTTGCAGTGGCATCGCTCTATGATCGGAGTAGTAGTAAGGCACGTATTTGTATTGTTTCTACTAAGGATAACACAACGGGTTCTAACATATTAATTGGTCTTACTGTGTCTCTATTATGTCATCATGTTGCAAGCATTACTATTTTTTTATGAACATAATACTATAGATACATGATGGATAGCGGTCGATTCGTGGAGTAATAGTAGTAGATGTTGAGTCATTTCGGTCTACTTGTCATGGACGAAATGCCTATATATTGATCATTCCATGAATAACATCATAATTATTTGCTTTACTATCAATTGTCAAACAGTAATTTGTTCAGCCATCGTTACGATGCTCATGAGGGAGATGCCTCTAGTGAACGCTATGCCCCTAGGTGCATTCACCTATTGTATTTATCAAAAACAAAAAAGTATACTTGTTGTAATTTATTTCTATTATTATTTGTTTTATAATTATATCATAATTAATCCTTGCAATTTCACAACCCAATCCCTCATGGTCCCCGAATCTATGTGCTTAATGTGTCAGTCCCTCGATCAATAGGTGACACAATAGTCGACTATGAAATACCAAGAATACAACACATATCATAGAATTTACTTCGAAGATCCAATATTTACAATACACACCTGCTTAGCTCATGGGCTAGCTTACAATACAATCATGTGGCGCAGATAATTGTCCTAGTCTTCTGGCGTCCATCAACTAACATGTTGTTGGAAATATGCCCCAGAGGCAATAATAAATTGGTTATTATTATTATTTCCTTGTTCATGATAATCGTTTATTATCCATGCTAGAATTGTATTGATTGGAAACTCAAATACATGTGTGGATACATAGACAACACACTGTCCCTAGGGAGCCTCTAGTTGACTAGCTCGTTGATCAAAGATGGTCAAGGTTTCTTGGCCATAGACAAGCGTTGTCACTTGATAACGGGATCACATCATTAGGAGAATGATGTGATGGAAAATACCCAAACTATGAACGTGGCATATTATCATGTCAGTTTATTACTACTGTTTTCCGCACGTCAATGTATATGTTCCTATGACCATGAGATCATGCATCTCCCGGACACTGGAGGAATACCTTGTGTGTATCAAACATCGCAACGTAACTGGGTGACTATAAAGGTGCTCTACACGTACCTCGGAAGGTGTATGTTGGGTTGGCGTGAATCAAGACTCAGATTTGTCACTCTGTATGACGGAGAGGTATCTCGGGGCCCACTCGGTAATGCAACATCACAACAAGCCTTGCAAGCAATGCGACTAAGGAGTTAATCATGGGATCTTGTATTACGGAATGAGTAAAGAGACTTGCCGGTAATGAGTTTGGACTAGATATGGAGATACCGACGATCAAATCTCGGGCAAGTAACATACCGAAGGACAAAGGGAATAACATACGGGATTGTGTGAATCCTTGACATAAAGGTTCAACCGATAAGATCTTCGTAGAATATGTAGGATCCAATACGGACGTCTAGCTCCCACTATTGGATATTGACCAGAGAGTGTCTCGGTCATGTATACACAGTTCTCGAACCCGCAGGATCTGCACACTTAAGGTTCGATGACGTTTCGGTATAGTTGAGTTATAGGTGTTGGTGACTGAATGTTGTTCGGAGTCCCGGATCAGATCGTGGACATCACGAGGAGCTCCGGAATGGTCCGGAGGTAAAGATTGATATATAGGAAGTCCTGTTTTGGTCTCCTGAAAAGTTTCAGGCTCATCGGTAGTGTACCGGGAGTGCCGGAAGGGTGCCGGGGGACCACCGGGAGGGGTGTGACGACCCAAGAGCTTTGTGGGCTGTGAGAAGAGGTATACCAGCCCCTAGTGGGCTGGCCAAAGCCTCTCTCAAAGGCCTATGCGGCTAGGAGAAGAGATAAAAGGTAAAGGACTTCTAAAAGGAAGGGAAGGAAGAGTCCTCCCAAAGTAGTCCACCTTCCCAAAGGGAAGGTGGACTCTTCCTTTGGTTCGTCCGACCCCTCTCCTTGGAGGAGGGGCCAAGGCTGCATACTCTCCTATCCTCCAATATATACTAGAGGTTTTGAGGGTTTTTTTAGACACAACAATTAGCCACATGCTACCCTCTTGCTACTGCAACAAAAGACCTTCCAACGGCGCAGAAATACGTGCTGACGGGAGACGTCTTGATTCTCCTCAACAACGGCACCAGGAATCCTTCGGCTACGGCTACGGCTTAAGGGAATTCCTAGGCAAATATGCAAAGGATTTCCCCCCGTGGCCTTGGAGCCTTGCGTTGGTGTTCCTTCGAAGCGGAAAGGGTGATGTAGCGCAGCGGTGGTAAGTATTTCCCTCAGTTTGAGAACCAAGGTATCGATCCAGTGAAGGAGTATCACAAGAGCCTGCACAAATACAAAAATCTTGCTCCCAATGCTATGAAGGGGTTGTCAATCCCTTATAGATTGTTCGCCAAGTGAGAACTGAAAGCAACAAAGTAACAAAGCGAACTAAAAGCGAAAGTGGAAACAATAGGTGTGAATAGATCCGGGGGCCGTAGTGTTTACTAGTGGCTTCTCTCATGAAAGCAAGTAGAAGGTGGGTGAACAAATTACTGTCGAGAAATTGATAGAACCGCACAAAGTCGTGACATCATCTATGGCAATGATTATATCTATAGGCATCACGTCCAAAACAAGTAGACCGATACTTTCTGCATCTACTACTATTACTCCACACGTCGACCGCTATCCAGCATGCATCTAGTGTATTAAGTCCAAAAGAACAGAGTAACGCCTTAAGCAAGATGACATGATGTAGATGGACAATCTCATATCTACGACAGAGCCCACCTTGTTACCCTTGATGGCAACTACACGATGTGTGCCTTGCTGCCCCTACTGTCACTGGGAAAGGTCACCAGACGGTAAGAACCCAAAACCAAGCACTTCTCCCATTGCAAGAATCATAGATCTAGTTGGCCAAACAAAACCCAAGACTCGGAAAGACTTACAAGGATATCAAATCATGCATATAAGAAATCAGCAAAAACTCAAATGTATATCATAGATAATCTGATCAGAAATCCACAATTCATCGGATCTCGACAAACACACCGCCAAAGAGGATTACATCAGATAGATCTCCATGAAGATCACGGAGAACTTTGTATTGAAGATCCAAGAGAGAGAAGAAGCCATCTAGCTACTAACTACGGACCCGTAGGTCTGAAGTGAACTACTCACGAGTCATTGGAGGGGCGATGATGTTGATGTAGAAGCCCTCCAACTCCAAAGTCCCATCCGCCAGGGCACCGGGAAGGGTCTCCAGATGAGATCTCGCGGAAACGGAAGCTTGCGGCGGCGGGAAAGTATTTTTGTGGATCCCTTGATTTTTTTCTGGATTTTAGGGAATATATAGGCGAAGGAGCTAGGTCAGGGGGGGCGCCAGGGAGGCCACAAGCCTGCCCACCGCCGCCCCCTAGTGGCGGATAGGGGGCTTGTGGGCCCCCTGTAGCCCTCCTGGCTTGGCCCTCAAGCCCCCTGATCTTCTTCCATTCGGGAAAAAAAATCATTTCGGGGATTTTATTCTGTTTGGACTCCGTTCCAAAGTCAGATCTGAAAAGAGCCAAAAACACAGAAAAAACAGGAAATGGCACTTGGCACTGAATTAATAAGTTAGTCCCAAAAAAGATATAAAAGGTACATAAAACATCCAAAGATGACAAGATAATAGCATGAAACCATCAAAAATTATAGATACGTTTGAGACGTATCAAGCATCCCCAAGCTTAACTCATGCTCGTCCTCGAGTAGGGAAGTGATAAAGAATGATTTTTTGATGCTTTCATGCTACCTAGCATAGATGTCCTTTGTAACTCCTCTTATGTGACGCGAATGTTCAGATCCATTAGATTCAAAGAATAGTTTGCTATTGACGTGGAAACAATAATAATTTAAGCAAACTAGCATGGTAATCATGAACTTTCAAAATAACAAGGCCAAAAGAAAGTTATCCCTACAAAAGCATATAGTCTGGCTATGCTCTATCATCATTGCACAACGAATCTAAATCATGCACAACCCCAGTATTGGCCAAGTAATTGTTTCACACCTTTACTTTCTCAAACCTTTTCAACTCTCACAAAATACATGAGCCGGAGCCATGGTTTTAGCACTATAAGTGGTGTGGAGTGTGGTGGAGGTTGCAAGACAAAAAGGGAGAAGATGATCACATTAACTAGGCATGTCAATGAGCTGTGGAGATGCTCATCAATAGATATCAATGTGAATGAGTAGGGATTTCCATACATATGATGCACTAGAGCTAAGAGTATGTGAAAGCTCTTAAAGAAAACTAGTGGGTGTGCATCCAACTTGCTTGCTCACGAAGACCTAAGGGAATTTTTAGGAAGCCTATCATTGGAATATACAAGCCAAGTTATATAATGAAAATTTCCCACTAGCTATATGGTGGTGACAAAACGAGAGACTCTCAATCATGAAGTTCATGGTGCTTAATATGCACAAGTGTGGAAAAGTGGTAGCATTGCCACTTCTCTCTTTTTCTCTCATATTTTTTTATTTTATTTTTTGGTGGGCTCTTTGGGCTTTTTTTTGGTGGGCATCTTTGGCCTTTTTTATTTCCTAACATGGGACAATGCTCCATCGATGATGATCATCACACTTTCAACTCAAAACTTAGAGCAACGTTGACTCTATATGGAATGCCTTCGGTAGTGTACCGTGGCAATGATCTAGCATGGCATAGACATTAATGGAAACATCATGCTAGCTATCTTATGATCACGCAATGGCAATGTAGACGTGGTGGCACATGTCATGGTGGTAGTTGCATGGCAATATATCTCGGGATGACTTTGAAAAAGCCATAGTAGGTAGGTATGGTGGCTGTTTTGAGGGAGGCTATATGGTGGGTTTTGTGCACCGGCGGAAGTTGCAAGGCACTAAGAAGATAGTGATGGTGGAAGGTGAAAGTGCATCTAAACCATGGACTCAACATTAGTCATGAAGAACTCATATACTTGTTGCAAAAGTTTTATTAGTAATCGAAACAAAGCATTTAACGCATACCCCTAGGGGAAGGGTTGGTAGGTATAAACCATCGCGCGATCCCTACCGCCACGCAAAGGATGACAATCAATAGACTAATCATGCTCAGATTTCATCACATAGCGGTTCACCATATGTGCATGCTATGGGAATCACTAACTTCAACACAAGTATTTCTAGATCGACAACACCTTACTAGCATGACTTCAATATTACCAAAACCACAACTCAAAGCTAATTGAGATGAATCAAACTTCTCTAACTATTCAATGCACATGAAGGTGGAAGTTTTCGTATCCCTTTGGATAACTACCCCTTTTGATACTACTTTCAAAGCATAGATCAACTACCAAGCCACGCACCGCTGTGATCTAAAATATATAAGTGAAGCACATAGAGAAAAAGTATCTAGCTCAAAAGATATAAGTAAAGCACATGTGAGCTGAATTGTCTACCAAAAGATATAAGTGAAGCTCGACAAAATCACGGTGAGTGCATGTCTCTCTCTAGGTGTGCAACAAGGATGATTGTGACACAACAAAAATAAAAGACTCCTACGATACAAGACGCTCCAAGCAAAAACACATAACATGTGGTGAATAAAAATTTAGCCCCAAGTAACGTTACCGATGGATTGAAGACGAGAGAGGGGATGCCTTCCCGGGGCATCCCCAAGCTTAGGCTTTTACGACATCCTTGAATCTCTTGGGGTGCCTTGGTCATCCCTAAGCTTGAGATATTGCCACTCTTTATCTTTTTGTCCATAAGAACTTCACCCAAAACTTGAAAACTTCACAACACGAAACTTAAACAGAAACTCATGATAACATTAGTATGAAAAAGAAAGCCACCACTTCCTTAGGTACTGTAGCAAACTTAAATTCTACTTATGCTGATGTTGGGTTACTGTATTTTCAATCTTCCATGGCTAATACCCCCCGATACTATCCATAGTTTCATCAAAATAAGCAACCAACACAACAAAAACAGAATCTGTTAACAATAGACCAGTCTGTAGAAATCCGTATATTTCGTGTACTTATGGTACTTCAAAAATTCTGAACAACTACGACAGTATGAATAATTTGAGTAGCAATCAGCAGCAAAAAGAATCAACTCAAAATCTCTTACAGAAAAAAATGAAAATTCTTTTCGTGAACAGAAAGTTTCTATCTTTTCCAGCATGACCAAACAATCATCCCCAAGACTAATCATAACGGTTTTAGTTGGCACAAACGCAAAAAGAAACACAAAAAACACAATCATAACAGAATTATGAAAGTGTGGAAAACACAAAACAGAAATAAAAAGGATAGATTCGTTGGGTTGCCTCCTAACAAGCGCTTTTGTTTAATGCCCTTAGCTAGGCATTGATAAATCAATGATGCTCACACACAAGACAAGAATTGAAGCACAACGAGAGCATCATAAAGCATGTGAAAATCACTTCTAAGTCTAACATACTTCCTATGCATAGGCATTTTATAGGAAAATAGATTGTCAAGACAATCAATAGTTGCTGTCGTGGGTATAAGTCTGACAGTAGAAAGGGGGTAAGATAACGGAGCATGATCTATCAAGATGCACATGGGTGACATGGTGGTTTTAGCGAGTTCAGGCCTCTCACAGTGGAGATAACAACCCTACATCTCGTGCTCTAGAGAGGCTTTGTTTTTATTTGTCATGGACATGAGTTACATGGTATAGAGAGAGCCAGAGCTCCAGGGAAGGAATGAGCCCGCAGGGGGAGAAGAAGAAGAAGATGTCCCTAGCTATGTGGAGGGGGGTGGCTTATATAGAGTGCGCCACCTCCTCACCTCTTATGTTACAAGATGGGGCATTGATGCCATAATGTCAGCCCACTACAGATGTCTTGCCGACTGTTGGTATTTGCATGACCGAGTGAGTCATACGGCCGAGTGGTTGACTGTCATCCGAGTGGATGGAATGTACTTGTCTGAGTGGATCCATACCGAGTGGATTAGATGTTGTCACGATCCAGTAGGAATTTCCCTTGTAGTCCTTAAACTAATAATGAGGTGCCCTTGGGTAGGATCTATTGGTCAGACCTATGACCCTACCCTAGGGCTATATCCCCGTCATTAGCCCCCGAATGGATCAGGGTCCGAGTGGTGAAGGTGTCGATGTAAATCTTGTAGCAGCAGACCGAACTTGAACGTGCTTCAGGGCCTTGCAAAATTATGCGTTCATTGAAGTCTTCATCATTCGCCCTGATCGATTCCGCTTAGTAGTACATCCGAGTGAACTTAAGAATTGAAGTAGATCTGAGTGACAATGGGATCTTAAGACTCTGACTGACTGCTGGTAGTCGGTTGGAATCTGTTGAATCTGTTGAACTTGGATGTTGTTGGTGGACCTGACCAAGCAGAATGTTTCTTTTTTGTATTTCTCTTCCTGTGGGGGCACGCTCAGTGCACCCACTGGATGTAGTCCCCGAGCCTCTGTCGGACTAGATGAGTCTGGCAGAGGGTTTAACACTTCCAGTGCTTGTCATGTTGAATGTTTGTTGAATCTGCATTATATGATTTCTGGATCGAAGTCAAGTCTCCGAGTGTATTTTTTAACTTAGGCGATACGGGGTCGCAGCTAAGTTCCCGAGTGTGCAGTGTGTCTGTACTCGGAGTAGTTTTAACTTAGGCGATACAGAGTCGCGGCTAAGCCTCCGAGTGCGGAGCATGTACGCACTCAGAGTTGTTTTTAACTTAGGCGATACGGAGTCGTAGCTAAGCCTCCGAGTGTGGAGCATGTCCGCACTCGGAGTTGTTTTTAACTTAGGCCATACAGAGTCGCAGCTAAGTCCCCGAGTGTGGAACATGTCCGCACTCGGAGTTGTTTTTAACTTAGGCGATACGGAGTCGCAGCTAAGCCCCCGAGCGTGGAGCATGTCCGCACTCGGAGTTGTTTTTAACTTAGGCGATACGGAGTCGCAGCTATGTCCCCAAGTGTGGAGCATGTCCGCACTCGGAGTTGTTTTTAACTTAGGCGATACGGAGTCGCAGCTAAGTCCCTGAGCGTGGAGCATGTCCGCACTCGGAGTTGTTTTTAACTTAGGCGATACAGAGTCGCAGCTAAGTCCCCAAGTGTTGAGCATGTCCGCACTCAGAGTTGTTTTTAACTTAGGCGATACGGAGTCGCAGCTAAGTCCCCGAGTGTGGAACATGTCCGCACTCGGAGTAGTTTTAACTTAGGCGATACTGAATCGCAGCTAAGCCGAGCGATGGCGCGCGGGGCGTCCGAGTGATGAAGACATGCCACACGGAGTGGCGATGTGCATGGCATCCGAGTGAGGTAGACGATTCTGGCTGAGTGGCAACGCGCGGGGCGGCCAAGTGATGTATGTTGAGGAGGCGTCCGACCCACCGACGGCACGCGGGGCGGTCGTGTGCACTACGTCATTGAAAGGGCTTCCAACCATGTGAAAACGCATGAATGATCATTGCGGCGACTGAGCCTGAGCAGCGACGAGGATGGCGCACGGATGCTTCGAGTAACCTGTGTATGAAAAATAGCACAAGCTAGCATAAAAAATTATCAAAGTAATATGATCTTTTCTGAAATAGTTTGTGTAAATTGCACCCATAGACACCCGCTGGGTGTGCCACGTGATTGCTGGTTCGGAACCAGCAAGAGTCTAAAAGAGTGAAGGATCCGGCTGAACTCGTTTGAGTACTAGAGCCAAACGAAGTGGAAGTGAAGTGTTACCACATAAAAATAAACAACCGAGTGTAGAGGTACACTCAGTGGCGTGGCCTCCGAGTGAACGTCATGTGCGACTTCCTCGACACTCGGTAATGTAGAAATGATTATTTAATAGAATGCAGTCTGTGAAAAAATGACTTAGGTGCCTGACGACGCGCGGGGGGGTCGAGCGAAGTAGACACGTCCGGCTGAGTGGCGACGTGTTGGGCGGTCAAGCGATGAAGACGCGTCTAGCTGACTGGCGACACGCGGGGCGGCCGAGTGACGACGCGCAGAGCAACCAGGTGACGAAGGAGCCTCCGGCCGAGTGACGACACGCGAAGCTGCCGAGTGACGAAGGAGTCTCCAGCCGAGTGAGGATGGCTTGTCTTGCTGACTGGCGATGCGCGAAGCTACCGAGTGCTGATGACGGATCCGAGCGAGGGACGGCACGCAGGGCGGCCGAGCGCTGACGACGCGTCCGACTGAGTGAAAGCATGCAGGGCGGCCGAGTGATGATGACGCGTATTCGACCAAGCGCCGACGCGCAGAGCGGTCGAGTGATGACGGCGCGTCTAGTAGAGTGATGGTGCGCGGAGTGGCCGAGTAACGATGGAGCGTCTGTCTGATAGGAGATGCGCGGAGCTGCCGAGTGATGACGACGCGTCCAGTAGAGTGATGGCGCGCGGAGAGGCCGAGTGACGATGGAGCGTCTGGCTGAGAGGCGATGCACGGAGCTGCCGAGTGATGACGACGTGTCCAGTAGAGTGACGGCGCGCGGAGTGGCCGAGTGACGATGGAGCGTCCGGACGAGTGGCGATGCATGGAGCTGCCGAGTGATGACGGCGCACGTCTAACTCAGCGACGATGTGCAGGGCGGCCGAGTGATGACGACGCGCGTCCGACCGAGCAACGACGTGCGTCCGACCGAGTGACGACGCGCAGAGCGGCCGAGTGATGACGATGCTTTCGACTGAGCGACGGCATGCAAGGCGACCGAGTGATGATGACGCGTCTCAACCAAAACGGTTAGCCCACGTTTACTGCATGGAGTTGATCCTCCAGCCAATTAACCCGGCGTTGAAGGCCACCACGTCCTTCCGTTTTCGTTTTTCCTGCATGTAGTTAATTGATCGACCAAGTGGTCATGTAACGCATGCACTTACCATCGGCATTGAACGACCGGCTAGTTACTCTCAACGTGACGTTTTATCCAGCATGCATGACGTGAGGTAATGTTAATTAGGTCATGCATGTGAAACTGAAGATATTTACTCCATGCATGACTGAGGTAAAGCTAGTTACTCTATGCATGCGAAACTGAAAACGTTTAATCCATGCATGTGAAACTGATCGCATTCAGTCTATGCATGAAGTCTGGCATAGATAATTACTGCATGCATACAAGGCAGAAAATATTGTGTCGAATGCACGGACCTGATCACTGAGATGCCGCTCCATGGGTTGCAGGCAGAGCCGATGCCACAAAACGGGGCTGCCATGTGTGGATGCTCGACGGTGGTGTCCTAGAGGCCGAAAACGACGGGATGGATCGCGTCATGGCCGTTTGCAGGGGCTCGACGATGATGTCGCAAATGAGTATGATGCATCGATGTGTCGGTGGCCGTTTGCGTGGCAACGATGAAGCAGCCGGCGCCGGAGGCCTCGCGTGGCGATGATGAAGCAGGCAGCGCTGGAGGCTGCGCGTGGCAACGATGAAGCGGGAGGCGTCGGAGCCGTGCGTGGCGACGATGAAGCGGGTGACACCGGAGGCTGCACGTGGCAACGACGAAGCGGGCAGTGCCAGAGGCTGCGCGTGGCGACGACGGAGCGGGCAGCGCCAGAGGCCGCGCGTGGCGACGACGGAGCGGGTGACGCCGGAGCCGTGTGTGGTGAGGATGAAGCGGGTGACGCCGGAGGCTGCGCATGGCGACGACGAAGCGGGCAGCGCCAGAGACCGCGCGTGGCGACAACGAAGCAGGTGACACCGGAGGCTGCGCGTGGCGACGACGAAGCGGCCAGCGCCACAGGCCGCACGTGGAGACGACGAAGTGGCTGGGACGAAGCTAAAGGTTGATAATTTTCCTTGTATGTGATCGGATGGATGTGTGCTTCCTTTTTGTTTGAGACTCTTTGTTTGTGGTGAGATGAACAGTATGAAAAATGTGTGGAAGTGTGAAGATCTAATCGAATAGAGGGCACTAGCGGAAATCGATCTTCCGTTGGTGGTTGAAGAAATAACCATATGCATCATGGCTCAATAGGCGCTATGCCCCACGGTGGGCGCCAACTGTCGTGGGTATAAGCATCATAAAGCATGTGAAAATCACCTCTAAGTCTAACATACTTCCTATGCATAGGCATTTTATAGGAAAACAGATTGTCAAGACAATCAATAGTTGCTGTCGTGGGTATAAGTCTGACAGTAGAAAGGGGGTAAGATAACGGAGCATGATCTATCAAGATGCACATGGGTGACACGGTGGTTTTAGCGAGTTCAGGCCTCTCATGGTGGAGATAACAACCCTACATCTCGTGCTCCGGAGAGGCTTTGTTTTTATCTGTCATGGACATGAGTTACATGGTATAGAGAGAGCCAGAGCTCCAGGGAAGGAATGAGCCCGCAGGGGGAGAAGAAGAAGAAGATGTCCCCAGCTATGTGGAGGGGGGTGGCTTATATAGAGTGCGCCACCTCCTCACCTCTTATGTTACAAGATGGGGCATTGATGCCATAATGTCAGCCCACTACAGATGTCTTGCCGACTGTTGGTATTTGCATGACCGAGTGAGTCATACGGCCGAGTGGTTGACTGTCATCCGAGTGGATGGAATGTACTTGTCTAAGTGCATCCGTACCGAGTGGAGTAGTTGTTGTCACGATCGAGTAGAAATTTCCCTTCTAGTCCTTAAACTAATAATGAGGTGCCCTTGGGTAGGACGTATTGGTCAGACCTATGACCCTACCCTAGGGCTATATCCCCGTCAGTTGCCATAAGCAAGGAAGAAGAAAGGGACAATAGAAATCTCCACATCACGAGAGGTAATTTGGTAACATGAAAGTTTCTACCAAAATATTTTCCTCTCTCATAGCAATTACATGTGGGATCATATTCGAATTCAACAATGTAACTATCACAAAGGATATTCTTTTCATGATCCACATGCATGCAAAGTTGATGCTCCTAAAAAATAGTGGGATTATCATCAACGAAAGTCATGACTTCTCCAAACCCACTTTCAATAATATTGCAAATATCATATTCATCTTGAGGCTTGAACAAATTTTCAAGATCAAAAGAAAAATCATCACCCCAATCATGATCTGTGCAACAAGTAGTGGACATAGCAAGACTAGCATCCCCAAGCTTAGGGTTTTGCATAATTTTAGCATGATTGTCACTAATAGAATTTATAGTGAAACCATTGCAATCATGCTTTTAATCCAAGGAGCCCTCGTGAATCACTTCATGAATTTCTTCATCACGATTTTTAGATTCACACATCTCAAGCAAAACTCCATAAAGATAGTCAAGTGCACTCAATTCACTAGCAATTGGTTCCACATAAATGGATCTCTTAAAGAGATTAGCGAGTGGATGAGGATCCATATCACTAGATTATCAGCAAGCAAAGATGCAAGCATATTGAAGGCACATAGCACACAAGCAACGGAAAGGCAAACGAAAAAGGCAAATGAAAACGGCAAATGTGAAGTGGGGGAGAGGAAAACGAGAGGCAACTGGCAAAAAAGTAAATGCAAGAGATGAGTTTGTGAGACCTACTTGGATAGATCTCTCCTTCCCCGGCAACGGCGCCAGAAATACTTCTGCTACTGCAACAAAAGACCTTCCAACGGTGCCAGAAATACATGCTGACGGGAGACGTATTGATTCTCCTCAACAACGGCACCAGGAATCCTTCTGCTACGGCTACGCCTTAAGGGACTTCCTAGGCAAATATGCAAAGGATTTCCCCCCGTGGCCTTGGAGCCTTGCGTTGGTGTTCCCTCGAAGCGGAAAGGGTGATGTAGCGCAGCGGTGGTAAGTATTTCCCTCAGTTTGAGAACCAAGGTATCGATCCAGTGAAGGAGTATCACAAGAGCCTGCACAAACACAAAAAACTTGCTCCCAACGCTATGAAGGGTTTGTCAATCCCTTATAGATTGTTCGCCAAGTGAGAACTGAAAGCAACAAAGTAACAAAGCGAAGTAAAAGCGAAAGTGGAAACGATAGGTGTGAATAGACCCGAGGGCCATAGTGTTTACTAGTGGCTTCTCTCATGAAAGCAACTAGACGGTGGGTGAACAAATTACTGTCGAGCAATTGATAGAAGCACGCAAAGTCGTGACGTCATCTATGGCAATGATTATATCTATAGGCATCACGTCCAAAATAAGTGGACCGATACTTTCTGCATCTACTACTATTACTCCACACGTCGACCGCTATCCAGCATGCATCTAGTGTATTAAGTGCAAAAGAATAGAGTAACGCCTTAAGCAAGATGACATGATGTAGATGGACAATCTCATATCTACGAGAGAGCCCACCTTGTTATCCTTGATGGCAACTACACGATGTGTGCCCTGCTGCCCCTATTGTCCCTCGAAAATGTCACCACATGGTAAGAACCCAAAACCAAGCACTTCTCCCATTGCAAGAATCATAGATCTAGTTGGCCAAACAAAACCCAAGACTCGGAGAGACTTACAAGGATATAAAATCATGCATATAAGAAATCAGAAAGGCTCAAATATATATCATTGATAACCTGATCACAAATCCACAATTCATCGGATCTCGACAAACACACCGCCAAAGAGGATTACATTGGATAGATCTCCATGAAGATCATGGAGAACTTTGTATTGAAGATCCAAGAGAGAGAAGAAGCCATCTAGCTACTAACTATGGACCCGTAGGTCTGAAGTGAACTACTCACGAGTCATTGGAGGAGCGATGATGTTGATGTAGAAGCCCTCCAACTCCAAAGTCCCCTCCGGCAGGGCACCGAGAAGGGTCTCCAGATGAGATCTCGCGGAAACGGAAGCTTGCGGCGGCGGAAAAGTATTTTCGTGGATCCCTTGATTTTTTTTTCTGGATTTTAGGGAATATATAGGCGAAGGAGCTAGGTCGCGGGGCGCCACGGAGGCCACAAGCCTGCCCCCCTGGTGGCGGATAGGGGGCTTGTGGGCCCCCTGTAGCCCTCCTGGCTTGGCCCTGAAGCCCCCTGATCTTCTTCCGTTCGGGAAAAAATCATTTCGGGGATTTTATTCCGTTTGGACATTGTTCCAAAATCAGAACTGGAAAAAGCCAAAAACACAGAAAAAATAGGAACTGGCACTTGGCACTAAATTAATAAGTTAGTCATAAAAAATATATAAAAGGTACATGAAACAGCCAAAGATGACAAGATAACAGCATGAAACCATCAAAAATTATAGATACATTTGAGACGTATCACCTCTCTCTAGATCCGTTTCTCCTCTAGTCTAGTTTTCAGTGGTGCTTAGGCGAAGCCCTGCCAGACTAGCTCCACCACCATCGCCGTCACGTCGTCGCGCTGCCGGAGAACTCATCTACCTCTCCGCCCCCTCTTGCTGGATCAAGAAGGTGGAGATCATCATCGAGTTGTACGTGTGCTCAACGCGGAGGTGTCGTCCGTTCGGTGCTAGATCGGGACGGATCGTGGGACGGCAACGAATTGGATCGCGAAGACGTTCCACTACATCAACCGCGTTTCTTAACGCTTCCCTCTTAGCGATCTACAACGGTATGTGGATCTGATCTCCCTCTCGTAGATGATCATCACCATGATAGGTCTTCGTGTGCGTAGGAATTTTTTTGTTTCCCATGCGATGTTCCCCATCAGTGGCATCATGAGCTAGGTTCATGCATAGATGATATCTCGAGTAGAACACAAAAGAGTTTGTGGGCGTTGATGTTCAATTTGTTTCCCTCCTTAGTATTTTCTTGATTTAGCAGCATTGTTGGAATATAGCGGCCCGGACCAACTTTACTCGTACGCTTACGAGAGACCGGTTTCATCGACTGACATGCAACTTGTTGCCTAAAGATGACTGGCGGGTGACTGTTTCTTCAACTTCAGTTGAATCAGATTTGACCGAGGAGGTCCTTGAGAAGGTTAAATAGCAATTTGCATATCACCGTTGTGGCTTTGCGTAAGTAAGATGCGATCATACTAGATATCCATAGCAGCCATCTAAAACATGTAACAACAAATTAGAGGACGTCTAACTTGTTTTTGCAGGGTATGCTTGTGATGTGATATGGCCAATGACATCATATGATATCTCGGATGTATGGTATGATCATGTTGTAATAGTTAAATATTGACTTGCGCGTCGATGCTACGAAAACCGGCAGGAGATATAGGGTTGTCTTTAAATTTATTTTGCGCTTGCAGATGCTCTTGCTATATCGCTAGGGAGTAGCTTTAGTAGTAACAACATACATAGCACGACAACCTCGATGGCAGCACAATGATGGAGATCATGATGATTGAGAGATCATGGTGTGTGATACGTCCCAAATGTATCTATAATTTCTGATTGTTCCATGATCTTTTGGGTAACATTGTTATATGTTTTCCTACACTTTTATACCATTTTACACATATTTGGACTAACATACTAACTCAGTGCACCCAGTGCCAGTTTCTGTCTGCTGATGTCTTTTTTGCACGGACTTGCACCCCAATTTACCGAGTCCCAAAAATCCCGAGAAAAATATATAAAAATCAGCGTGACGGAAGCTTCTCGAGCACCAAAGGTGGGCCAGAGGGGAGCCAGGGCCTGCCCAGGCGGCCTCCATGCACATTCTACCCCCTGGCAGCGCCCACAGGTCGCCTGGGTGGGGACAACCTCCTCTGGTGCCCTACCTTGGCTCCTATTTTTACCCCCGTGGAGGAAACTCTGATTCCGGAACCCTTTTCTCCAGAAGCAATTCCAATCTCTGCTGCCATCGCCAACAAATTTCGGGGGACCAGAATTCCTGTGCCAGCACCCTGCCAGGACGGGGAAGTGCCCCCGGATTCATCTCCATCGACGTTGCTTCCTCCCTCCATGAAGCGGGAGTAGTTCCTCCTCGGGGTTGAGGTCTTTTACACTAGCTATGTGGTTAATTCTCTCTCCCATGATGTGATCTTGATTGTGATCATAGGCTATGTTAACCTAGGGTGATCCCATGATGTCCCTTCTTCTATGTATTAGATTGATGTACTCACTTGATCTTATCTAGTATAATCCCCGAGACCATGGTGACATCGGTCTATTAGACATGGATTAGAAGAATATTTTCATGAGTGATTTCCTCTTTTCTGAATTGATTGATGATTGAGAGTCTCTTGGTGCTTGTCTTTGACTATCCTTCAGATACATTGTGGTGATTGTGGTACTCTCTTTGGATGGCCGCGATAACATTGGGAAATCCATAGATGAGAACTACGAACTTTGAGGTGTGCTTTTGTAGCCCTACAAAATTCTCGTCCTCTCTTGATCACAAAGGAATGACCTCCGAGTACGTCACCATTGCATGTATTAGTGGAAATATCATGTGATTAGACGATGTTAATGTTGTTGGGAGTTGCCACTAGGGAAAGTATGAAGCCTAGGCCTTGTTTCTCACCATTGTTACACCATTTATGCTCACTTTTGTCACTTGCTACCGTGCTTCCATTTTTATTTCAGATTTACAATACTTTGTTTTACCATCCATATCACTTGTGTTTTAACATCTCTTCGCCGAACTAGTGCACCTATACAACTGACAATCGTATTAGGTGTGTTGGGGACACAAAAGACTTAATTGCAGGGGTGCTTGAGAGACACCATGTTCAACCTCTACTTCCCTGAGTTCGATAAACCTTAGGTCATTGCTGCCTCTTGAGCTTGCGTTGGTTTTTCCCTTGAAGAGGAAAGGGTGATGCAGCACATGAGCAGTAAGTATTTCCCTCAGTTTGAGAACCAAGGTATCAATCCAGTAGGAGAATCGCGCCAAGTCCAGAGTACCTGCGCAAACACAAAAGAGCTTGCACCCAACGCTATAAAGGGGTTGTCAATCCCTTCAAGATTGATTGCAAAGTGAGATATGAAGGTGGAAAGTGCAACGAAGTAAAAGTGTAAGGCTCAAAATATGGCGTGAAGTAGACCCGGGGGCCATAGTGTTCACTAGAGGCTTCTCTCAAAATAGCAAATAATACGGTGGGTGAACAAATTACTGTCGAGCAATTGATAGAACCGCGCAAAGTCATGACGATAACTAAGGCAATGATCATACATATAGGCATCACGTTCGAGACAAGTAGACCGATACTTTCTGCATCTACTACTATTACTCCACACATGGACTGCTATCCAGCATGCATCTAGTGTATTGAGTTCATGACGAACAGAGTAATGCCTTAAGCAAGATCACATGATGTAGAGGGATAAACTCAAACCAATGATGAAAACCCCATAATTTTACCCTTGATGGCAACAACACGATGCGTGCCTTGCTGCCCCTTCTGTCACTGGGAGAGGTCACCGCATGGTATGAACCCAAAACCAAGCACTTCTCCCATTGCAAGAATCATAGATCAAGTTGGCCAAACAAAACCCACAACTCGAAGAGAATTACAAGGATATGAAATCATGCATATAAGAGATCAGAAGAAACTCAAATAACATTCATAGATAATCTGTTCATAAATCCACAATTCATCGGATCTCGACAAACACACCGCAAAAAAGATTACATCGAATAGATCTCCATGAGATCATGGAGAACTTTGTATTGAAGATCCAAGAGAGAGAAGAAGCCATCTAGCTACTAGCTATGGACCCGAAGTTCTATGGTGAACTACTCACGCATCATCGGAGAGGTCATGGTGTTGATGAAGAAGCCCTCCGTATCCGGATCCCCCCTCCGGCAGGGCACCAGAATGTGCCCCAGATGGGATCTTGCGGAGACAGAAGCTTGTGGCGGCGGAAAAGTATTTTCGTGGATCTCTCTCGCAATTTTGGAATTTTTCTGAATTTATAGGCGGAAGAGGTAGGGCAGATGAGCCATAGGGGGCCCACAAGCCTGGTAGGCGCGGGCCCCCCTGGCCGCGCCTAGGGGGCTTGTGGGGTCCCTTGGTGGCCCCTGCCTTAGTTCTCAAGTCTCATGTGTATCTTATGTTCCGGAAAAAATCTTTTCAGAAGTTTTATTCCGTTTGGACACCGTTTAAAATCCTCCTCTGAAAAGGGTCAAAACACGGAAAAAAATCAGGAACTGGCACTTAGCACTGAGTTAATAAGTTAGTCCCAAAAAAGATATAAAAGGCATACAAAACATTCAAGGTTTGACAAGATAATAGCATGGAACCATAAAAAATTAGAGATACGTTGGAGACGTATCAAGCATCCCCAAGCTTAACTCCTGCTCGTCCTCAAGTAGGGAAGTGATAAAGACTGAATTTTTGATGTGGAATGCTACCTAGCATAGTTGTCCTTTGTAACTTCTTTCATGTGACATGAATGTTCAGATCCATAAGATTCGAAACAATAGTTTGCTATTGACATGAAAACAATAATACTTCAAGCAAACTCGCAAGGTAATCATCAACTTTTGAAATAACAAGGCCAAAGAAAGTTATCCCTACAAAATCATATAGTCTGGCTATGCTCCATCATCCTCACACAACTAATTTAAATCATGCACCACCCCGGTATTGGCCAAGTAATTGTTTTCGCACTCTTACTTTCTCAAACCTTTTACAACTATCACGCAATACATGAGCGTGAGCCATGGATATAGCACTATAGGTGGAATAGAGTGTGGTGGTTGTGAGACAAAAAGGAGGAGATGGTCACATTGACTCGGCGTTTCAAAGGGCTATGGAGATGCCCATTAATAGATATCAATGTGAATGAGTAGGGATTGCCATACAAAGGATGCACTAGAGCTATAAGTATGTGAAAGCTCAAAAGGAGAACTAGTGGGTGTGCATCCAACTTGCTTGCTCACGAAGACCTAGGGCAATTTTGAGGAATCCCATCATTGGAATATAGAGCCAAGTTATATAATAAAGATTCCCACTAGTATATGGTGGTGACAAAATGAGAGGCTCTCAGTCTTGAAGAACATGGTGCTATTATGAAGCACAAGTGTGGAAAGAGATAGTAGCATTGTCCCTTCTTTCTTTTTCTCTCATTTTTTTGTTTGGGCTCTTTGGCCTCTCTTTTTTGGGTGGGCATCTTTGGCCTCTCTTTTTTTTCCTCACATGGGACAATGCTCTAATAATGATGATCATCACACTTTTATTTACTCACAGCTCAAAGCTTAGAACGATGATGACTCTATAGGAAATACCTCCGGCGGTGTACCGGGATGTGCAACGATCTAGCTTAGCATATGACGTTGAAACATCTCGCTAGCTATCTTACGATCATGCAATGGATATATGAGAGTGACAACACAAGTCATGAGACGGAACGGTGGGAGTTGCATGGCAATATATCTCGGAATGGCTATGAAAATGTCATAGTAGGTAGGTATGGTGGCTGTTTTGAGGAAGGCATATGGTGGGTTTGTGCACCGGCGAAAATTGCGCGGTACTAGAGAGGCTAGCAATGGTGGAAGGTGAAATTGCATCTATACCATGGACTCACATTAGTCATGTAGAACTCACATGCTTGTTACGAAAGTTTTTATTAGTAATCGAAACAAAGTGCTAAACGCATACTCCTAGGGGAAGGGTTGGTAGGTGTTAACCATCGCGCGATCCCGACCGCAACACAAAAGATGACAATCAATAGATCAATTATGCTCCGACTTCCTAACATAGCAGTTCACCATACGTGCATGTTATGGGAATCACTAACTTCAACACAAGTATTTCTAGATTCACAACACCCTACTAACATGACTCTTAATATTACCAAATCCATGTCTCAAAACTAATTGAGAGGAATCAAACTTCTCTTTCTACTCAATGCTCATGAAGATGGAAGTTTTTGTATACTCTTTGGGTACCTATCACCTTTGGGACTATTTTCATAGCACAAACCAACTACCAAGTCACGCACCGTCGTGCTCTAAAAGATCTAAGTGAAGCACATAGAGCAAAATTATCTAGCTCAAAAGATATAAGTGAAGCACGATGAGCATTCTAGCAAATTCACGATGAGTGCATGTCTCTCTCAAAAGGTGTGCAGCAAGGATGATTGTGACACAACAAAAAGAAAAGACTCGTACGATACAAGACGCTCCAAGCAAAACACATATCATGTGGTGAATAAAAATATAGCTCCAAGTAATGTTACCGATGGATTGAAGACGAAAGAGGGGATGCCTTCCCGGGGCATCCCCAAGCTTAGGCTTTTTGGTGTCCTTGAATTTGGCTTTCGATGCCTTGGGCATCCCCAAGCTTGAGCTCTTTCCACTCTTTATCCATTTGTCCATGAGAACATCACTCAAAACTTGAAAACTCCACAACACAAAACTTAAATAGAAACTCGTGATATCATTAGCACAAGAAAACAAACTACCACCTCTTTAGTTACTGTAGCAATCTTGATTTCTATTTATATTGGTGTTAGATTACTGTATTCTCACTTTTCCATGGCTAGTACCCCCCGATACTATCCATAGTTTCATCAAAACAAGCAACCAACTCAACAAAAACAGAATCTATCAAAAACAGACCAGTCTGTAGCAATCTGTATACTTTGTATACTTCTGGTACCTCAAAAACTCTGAAAATTACGACAGACTGGGAAATAGGCATATCAACCAGCAGCAAAAAGAATCAACTCAAAATCGCTTTGTGAATAAAAATGAAAAATAATCTTATGAGCGAAAAGTTTCTGTCGTTTCCCAGCAGGATGAAACAACCATCACCAAGACTAGTCATAAAGGTTTTGCTTGGCTCAAACACAAAAAGAAACACAAAAGACACAATCATAACAGAATTATGATGGAGTGGACGCAACCAAACATAAAGCAAAAAGCAAAGATAAATTCATTGGGTTGCTTCCCAACAAGCGCTATTGTTTAACGCCCTTAGCTAGGCATTGATAATTCAATGATGCTCACATAAAAGATAGCAATCGGACACGAAGAGAGCATCATGAAACATGTGACAAACATATCTAAGTCTAACATACTTCCTATGCATAGGCATTTTATAGGAAAACAGATTGTCAAGACAACCAATAGTTACCAAATGCAAGGAAGAAGAAAGAGACAATAGCAATCTCAACAAGATTTAGTGACATGAAAGTTTCTACCACAATATTTTCCTCTCTCATAACAATTACATGTGGGATTATCATCAAATAAAGTCATGACTTCTCCAATCCCACTTTCAATATTATTGCAAATATCACAATCATCATGAGGCTTAAACAAATTTTCAAGATCATAAGAAAAATCATTACCCCAATCATGATCATTGCAACAAGTAGTGGACATAGCAAAACTAGCATCCCCAAGCTTAGGGTTTTGCATATTTTTAGCATGATTGTCACTAATAGAACTCATAGTGAAACCATTGCAATCATGCTTTTCATTCAAGGAGCCCTTGTGAATCACTTCATGAATTTCTTCATCACGACTTTCAGATTCACGCATCTCAAGCAAAAATCCGTAGAGAAAGTCAAGTGCACTCAACTCATTAGAAATTAGTTCAACATAGTTGGACCTCTTGAAAAGATTAGCAAGTGGATGAGGGTCCATATCACTAGTTTTTCAGCAAGCAAAGATGCAAGAAGATTGAAGGCACATAGCACACAAGCAAAGTAAAGGCAAACGTAAAAGGCAAACGAAAAAAAGGCAAATATTTTTGTAAATTTTTGTTTTTCAGAAGTGAGGGAGAGGAAAACGAGAGGCAAAAAAGTAAATGCAAGAGATGAGTTTGCGACACTTACTTGGATGAGCTTCACCTAGAACTTGATCCTCCCGGCAACGGTGCCAGAAATCGGCACGTTGACGGGAGACTATTCTTGGCTTGATCCTCCCCGGCAACGGCGCCAGAATTCCTTCTGCTGCCTCTGGAGCTTGCGTTGGTTTTTCCCTTGAAGAGGAAAGGGTGATGCAGCACAGGAGCAGTAAGTATTTCCCTCAGTTTGAGAACCAAGGTATCAATCCAGTAGGAGAATGACGCCAAGTCCAGAGTACCTACGCAAACACAAAAGAGCTTGCACCCAACACTATAAAGGGGTTGTCAATGCCTTCAAGATTGATTGCAAAGTGAGATCTGGAGGTGGAAAGTGCAACGAAGTAAAAGTGTAAGACTGAAAATATGGCGTGAAGTAGACCCCGGGGCCATAGTGTTCACTAGAGGCTTCTCTCAAAATAGCAAATAATACAGTGGGTGAACAAATTACTGTCGAGCAATTGACAGAACCGCGCAAAGTCATGACGATATCTAAGGCAATGGTCATACATATAGGCATCTCGTCCGAGACATGTAGACCGATACTTTCTGCATCTACTACCATTACTCCACACATCAACTGCTATCCAGCATGCATCTAGTGTATTGAGTTCATGACGAACAGAGTAACACCTTAAGCAAGATGACATAATGTAGAGGGATAAACTCAAACCAATGATGAAAACCCCATCTTTTTACCCTTGATGGCAACAACACGATGCGTGCCTCGCTGCCCCTTCTGTCACTCGAAGAGGTCACCGCACGGTATGAACCCAAAACCAAGCACTTCTCCCATTGCAAGAATCATAGATCAAGTTAGCCAAACAAAACCCACAACTCGAAGAGAATTACAAGGATATGAAATCATGCATATAAGAGATTAGAAGAAACTCAAATAAGATTCAGAGATGATCTGATCATAAATCCACAATTCGTCGGATCTCGACAAACACACCGCAAAGAAGATTACATCGGATAGATCTCCATGAAGATCATGGAGAACTTTGTATTGAAGATCCAAGAGAGAGAAGAAGCCATCTAGCTACTATCTATGGACATAAAGGTCTATGGTGAACTACTCACGCATCATCGGAGAGGTCATGGTGTTGATGAAGAAGCCCTCCGTATCGGGACCCCCCCTCCGGCAGGGCACCAGAACGTGCCCAGATGGGATCTTGCGGAGACGGAAGCTTGCGGCGGCGGAAAAGTATTTTCGTGGATCTCTCTCGCAGTTTTGGAATTTTTATGAATTTATAGGCGGAAGAGGTAGGGCAGACGAGCCACAGGGGGGCCACAAGCCTGCTAGGCGTGGGCCCCCCTGGCCGCGCCTAGGGGGCTTGTCGGGTCCCATGGTGGCCCCTGCCTTGGTTCTCAAGTCTCGTGCGTATCTTCTATTCCGGAAAAAATCTTTTCGGAAGTTTTATTCCGTTTGGATACCGTTTAAAATCCTCGTCTGAAAAGGGTCAAAAACACGGAAAAAAAGGAACTCGCACTTGGCACTGAGTTAGTAAGTTAGTCCCAAAAAAGATATAGAAGGCATACAAAACATCCAAAGATTGACAACATAATAGCATGGAACCATCAAAAATTATGGATACGTTGGAGACGTATCAGTCATCCACTTGAGGAAAATTGCTGCTACCCTACAAACCTTTACGCTTGGAGGCCCAACATAGTCTACAAGAATAGAAGCGTGCGTAGGCATCAAGGTATTTCTGGCGCCGTTGCCGGGGAGGTGAGTGCTTGAAGGTATATCTTTAGATCTTGAAATTAAATCTTTTCATTTCTTGTTTTTATTTTCACTAATTTGGCTTATGGATAACTCTGCTCTTGGTTTGTTGCTTTTGGGGAACCGCTCCACCGCTATTGTGGTGGAGAATCCTCCCGCACCTATGGAAATTGTGCCCTTTAAAATACCAACTGGTATTATTGATTGTGTCTTGGCCAATCGATATGCAGGAGATAGACATCGAGGCGAACACGAGATAGACATCCAAGCGAACACTTGCTATATCTTTAACAACTATGCTCCTTATTTAAGCTTGCACGTATATCGATTGATTTTGTTATGAGGAAGCTATTCTCTCTATCATTAGACAATAAGGCTTTGGATTGGTATAGGCTTCTTGATAACTCTCATTTGCTAAATTGGCAAGATCTTATACCTCTCTTTTATGCAAAGTTTTATCCTCTTCATGAAATACATCGAGAAAGGAAGTATATTTATAACTTTTGGTCTCGTGATGGAGAAAGCATCGCTCAAGCTTGGGGGAGATTGAAGTCCCTAATGCTCAAATGTCCCAATCATGAGCTCCCCAAGGAAATCATTCTTATAAATTTTTATGCAAGGCTTTCTCATCAAGATAAAGAGATGCTCGATGTTTCCTCTATGGGTTCTTTCACAAACGAAAGGATTGATGCTAAATGGGAACTCCTTGAATGAATTCAATGCAATATTGTAGATTGGGAGGTCGACAGAGGTAAAGAGTCAGGAATAAATTATGAGTATGATTGCATTAAGGCCTTTGTTGAAACTGCAAGTTTTAATAAGTTTAGTGCTAAGTTTGGGCTTGATTCTCACCTCCTTGTTGATTTCCTCAAATCTATTGCTTCACATCTTTATATTCCTAAGGATAATTGGATCAAGCATGATGAACATTTTAAAGAGATTTGCAAAGAAAATGAAATTGTTAATGATAATTGCAACATGCATGATCCAATTCCTAAAAATGAAGTTTTATATAAGCATGTTAATTTTTGTGGAATGGATAGACCTTGTGAAAGGCCTATGACTGAAGAAGAGAAGTATGGTAAGCAACAAAAGCATGAAAGAACAGTCACTTGGGTTAGAGATTTAAATGAGATTGCTAGAGAATTGTGTGACCTTTATCCTTTTACTTATGAACTTTGTGGTATAGAGGGTCACTTTAATTCTCAATGCATGTATTTTCAAAACATAACTATTAACCAGTTGTGTGATAACATGATCACTTCTGATCTTTATGATGAACTTATGTTATTTTTGATGTGTGAAGAGTTATCAGAAAAAACTTCTTGGCTAGATGATAATGCCTTAGGAATAAACAACACTTTGCAAAAATGCCATCTATATTGTGTTGTTAATTGCCATGAAAATGATTACATAAGTAATATTAAAAAGGAGGGAAGTTCACCAAATCATAAAAATGTCTCTTATGTTTCCACTAATAAAAAGGAGAGTTTTTTCCAAGTTTCCCCTATTGTTTCTAATGATAAACCAGAATATTTGGAGAAGCTTCCTCTCCAACCACTCCCTCCTAAGGTGAATAAGAAGAAAAAGAAGAGGAGGAAGAGGAACAAGAAGGAATAAGAATGGGTATCAACCTGGCCTGAGCATATTCCTCACAGCAACTTTTATCCTAACAGACATAAATTTATGGAGGATGGTGAGCATGATTGTTATTATCTTGATGATAAGTCCGTAGTTACTATTGAAGATGATTTTGATTATGATATGCATGTTACTTATTGTGATTGGGAAGATGATGATAATGCTACTTATGATCTTGAAAATCTTTTTGGTACCAACTTTGAAAATGATTATATGGAAAGCTCTAAGCTTGGGGATGATAGGATTGCAAGTCCTTTACCCATTATTGATGTGATAATTGATAATTCTTTTGCTAGTAAGAATTAAGACAACATGTTTACAAATATAGTTGCTAGCAATAATAATGCTCTTCTCTACCATGATGATGTTATAACTCCTATCTGTAGTGATTGTAAAGATACCTATGAAATGAGGAGAAATTATCCATATGAAACTTGTCATAATCATGGAGGGAATTACTCCCTTGCTGAACACCATCTCCTCAATACCCAATTAATCTATAGTGTTCAGGTTGTTTATGATATTCCTACTCCCAATATTACCAATGAGAAAGATTATGCTTATGTGGAGAGTAAGAGTACCTTTTTGCATGTGGATCATGGTAACAATGCTTTATGTGATACTTATATTGTTGAGTTTATTCATGATCCCACTGAAAACTATTATGAGAAGGGAACATATGCTTACAGATATTTCGATAATATCAAGTTCCCTCTCTTTATGTCAAAGGTTTCGAAGCTGCACTTGTTTTTCCTTTCTATGCTTGTTGCTTTGTGCTTCAATGAATTATTATATTGCAATACTCTTATGCATAGGAATCATGTTATACTTAAATGTGTTTGGTATTTGCTTCTTGATGCTCTCTTTTGTTCTACAACTCTTATTGCTACAAGAGCATCATTAAAATCTTAAGCCTATCTTTATGGCAATAAAGAAAGAGCTCTAGGGAGACAACCCTTGTTATCTTTACTTTGAGTTTTTACTTTAATTTTTATTGGTCTTGATGTGTGTTACTACTGTAGAAACATCATTGTATCTTTATTTTTAAGCTTTGTGCCAAGTTTTAGCCTAAGATGGCAAGAAAGTTCAAAAGTTGTGACATGCTGTCCAGAAACAGATTCTGTGTGCTTGACGGAACAATTTGCCAAAAATCACCAAATCATCTTTTTGATATGAATTCTTTTTACAGCATGCTATATATAATTGTATTTCTGGATTCTGTTCTGAGTTTTTTGAGTTGAGTTGCAGAAGTGCCCCGGAAAAATTATTTACTACCTGCTGGTCTGTTTTTCACAGATTCTACCACGTTTTGCGTTTTCATCGTTTTTCAAATCTTAAGCTTGCTTTTCCTTTGCAAAAATCTCTTGGCGATCATGAGAAACAGTAGATTTTCATGATAATCTTTATTTACAGTAGGGAATAAATTATTTTATTATGGGTACTAACCACTATAATCAGCTTATGATGAGTTTCGTATGAAGGGAGTTTTCAAGTATGCGATGGAAGATGATGTAAGAAGATCTACAAGTGTCAATCTCTCAAGCTTGGGGATGCCCCCCATGCACCCCAAGAAATATTCAAGGAGACTCAAGCGTCTAAGCTTAGGGATGCCCCCATGCATCCCCTTCTCCATCAACAATCATGAGTTCGTCCATCTCCATGCTATATATTTATCACTTCATATGTTATGTGATATGCTTGGAGGGTCCCGCTCTTTACTTTTTAGTTTGTTTTAGTTTTTCTTGCTGTTCATAACAAGTCGGAACCTAGCCTTCTTTGTTTGGGATAGAAACACGCTCCACTCCACCCTAGAACACAACATATGTTTTAATGCTTATCTTTTTGTGTGTTCTTTATCTTTTCATAGCTGTTGTCATGCTTAGCTCTTAGTTTTCATGCTTTATATTTTAAGAGCTTTTATTTAGGTTACTTTTGGAACTCTCTTGAGTTATCATTCTTGTCTTGTTAAGAGAGTTGGCTTGTTGCACTGAGTTGTGTGTCTTGCATGAGTAGGTAATTGAGGTTGCTATTTAAGTATAGTAGTAACTTGCAATAGTTTTGAGGTATTGATTTGAATAATATTTGGACTATTGGTGCCAAGAGATTGAGCCTATTAGTGATAGGTGTTGTATTTTGCGAAATCCGTGTGTTTTCAAAAACTAAAAAGTTAGTTGAGAACTCTAGGTACTAGATTGATCGCTAACCTCTGGAGGGGTTGGAATATATAGAGTACCCTCACGTTATCATGGGTCGAGGATGCACAAGGATAACCAAACCCCCAAACACTCCTCCTCGGGGTACTTGTCTCTTTATGAATCTCCTGACTAGATAGAAAGTTACGATAATAAGTGCATGAGTTCTTCGGACTAATGCGAGTATTCGATTGTTGGCACTTCCACCATCCTTTTTTGCTAGCCTCTTCGGTACCGTGCATTGCCCTTTCTCATCTTGAGAGTTGGTGCAAACTTCGCCGGTGCATCCAAACCCTTGGCATGATACGCTCTATCATCATAAGCCTCATTATATATTTCCTCAAAACAACCACCATACCTACCTAGTAAGGCATTTCCATAGCCTTTCTGAGATATATTGACATGCAACATCCACCATCTCATGACTTGATCTTCATCTCATACATGCTTTTGCTTGATCGAGGAGCCGCATGCTAGTTGGGCTTTGCCCTTATTAATGCTACATGACGCGCTAGTTTCATTGCATATCTTGCTACACTGGCAGAGGCATACATTTTCATACATCATGATAGTTTTCATTTGTCTTTATGTTGAGTACTTCTTATAAAGTGTGATGATCTTCTATTTATTCTTGTAAAACATAGAGTGTTGCCCTTAAGTGAGGAAAAGATCCCAAAGAGGACAAGTTAAAAGATCCCAAAGCGGACAAATTAAAATATCCCAAAGAGGACAAATGAGAGATAAATAGAAAGAGCCAAAGAGGCCACACACAAAAAAAAGAAAAAAAAAAGAGAAGGGGGCAACACTACTATGCCTTTTGAAAGATCCACACTCGTACTCCATTGTTATATTTGTACTCCATAGAGATTATCATTCATGCATAACTATGTGGGGACCCTTACACTATATAACTTGGCTTGTATATTCCAATGATGAGCCTCCTCAAATGAGCTCTAGGTCTTCATGAGCAAGCAAGTTGGATGCACACCCACTAGTTCCATTGGTGAGCTTACCTTAGCTTATATGTGCATCCGTTGCATGGAAATTCCTACTCCTCACATCATATCTATCATTTGGCTTTCTCTCACCTATGGTTGTCCTCATTGATGTGAGCCTTTCACACCTTTTTTTCTTCCTTCCCATCATTATTCTCTTTGCCATCCTAAGTGCCAACATATCTGCTTGCGCTCATCCATTGCATGAGTGCTCAAAGGCGAAAGGGAGAGGATCATTTTGACTTGTGCCTGACTAGTGGTCAGGGGATGAGTCAAAATAAGATTCCGAAGGAGACCAAGTGTGAAGTTTAGTAGATTGAGTTCTCAATTAAACTGCAAACTATTTTTTATGCTCTAAACCCATCCCCCACTTCTTGCACGCAAACACCATTTGGAGACATTCGAGTCACGGACAGCGAGAGCTCTTGCACCTTTATGTTCTTACTTTGCTAATTTCAATACTAAGTATAGACTCTTGCTTGTTATTGTCTTGACTTGAATTGCATATCTTACTTGCTTTACTTTGAAGTTCTTATATGTGTGTTAGCATGTCACCACAGAAATTATTTGTGTTATCATTTACCTACTCGAGGACGAGCAGGAATTAAGCTTGGGGATGTTGATACGTCCCAAACGTATCTATAATTTTTGCTTGTTCCATGATCTTTTGGGTGACATTGTTATATGTTTTACTACACTTCCATACCTTTTTACACATATTTGGACTAACCTACTAATTCAGTGCACCCAGTGCCAGTTTCTGTCTGTTGATGTCTTTTTTGCCGGGACTTTTACCCCAATTTACCGAGTCCCAAAAATCCCGAGAAAAATATGTAAAAATTAGCGTGACGGAAGCTTCCCGAGCAGCAAAGGTGGGACAGAGGGGAGCCAGGGCCTGACCAGGCGGACTCCCTGCGGGCCGTACCCCCTGGCCGCACCCACAGGTCGCCTGGGCTGGGCCCACCTCCTGTGGTGCCCTACCTTGGCTCCTATTTTTACCCCCGTGGAGGAAGCGCTGATTCCGGAACCCTTTTCTCCAGAAGCAATTCCGATCTCCGCCGCCATCGCCAACAAGTTTTGGGGGACCAGAATTCCTGTGCCGGCACCCTACGGGGACAGGGAAGTTCCCTTGGATTCATCTCCATCGACGTTGCTTCCTCCCTCCATGAAGCGGGAGTAGTTCCTCCTCGGGGCTGAGGTCTTCTACAGTAGCTATGTGGTTAATTCTCTCTCCATGATGTGATCTTGATTGTGATCATAGGCTATGTTAACCTAGGGTGATCCCATGATGTTTCCCCTTCTTCTATGTATTGGATTGATGTACTCACTTGATATTATCTAGTATAATCCCCGAGACCATGGTGATAGAGGTCTATTGGACATGGATTAGAAGAATATTTTCAAGAGTGATTTCCTCTTTTGTGAATTGACTGAAGATTGAGAGTCTCTTGGTGCTTGTCTTTGACTGTCCTTCAGATACATTGTGGTGATTGTGGTACTCTCTTTGGATGGCCGCGGTGACATTGGGAAATCCATAGATGAGAACTACAAACTCTGAGGTGTGCTTTTGTAGCCCTACATAATTCTCGTCCTCTCTTGATCACAAAGGAATGACCTCCGAGTACGTCACCATTGCATGTTTTAGTGGAAATATCATGTGATTAGACTATGTTAATATTGTTGGGAGTTGCCACTAGTGAAAGTATGAAGCCTAGGCCTTGTTTCTCACCATTGTTACACCGTTTATGCTCACTTTTGTCACTTGCTACCTTGCTTCCATTTTTATTTCAGATTTAAAATACCTTGTTTTAAGATCCATATCACTTGTCTTTTAACATCTCTTCACTGAACTAGTGCACCTATACAACGGACAATTGTATTAGGTGTGTTGGGGACACAAGAGACTTCTTGTATCTTAATTGCAGGGTTGTTTGAGAGAGACCATCTTCAACCTCTACTTCCCTGAGTTCGATAAACCTTAGGTCATCAACTTGAGGGAAACTGCTGCTATCCTACAAATCTTTGTGCTTGGAGGCCCAACATAGTCTACAATAATAGAAGCGTGCATAGGCATCAGTGTGGCACCAATGACGACGGAGATTTTGTTGGTGCTTTGGTGATGGAGATCAAGAAGCACAAGTTCATGGCCATATCATGTCACTTTTGATTTGCATGTGATGTTAATCCTTTAATGCACCATATTTTGCTTAGGACAACGGTAGCATTATAAGGTGATCCCTCACTAAAATTTCAAGATAAAATTGTGTTCTCCGCGACTATGCACCGTTGCGGCAGTTCATCGTTTCGAGACACCACGTGATGATCGGGTGTGATAGACTCAACGTTCACATACAACGGGTGCAAAACAGTTGCACACACGGAACACTCGGGTTAAACTTGACGAGCCTAGCATGTACAGACATGGCCTCGGAACACAAGAGACCGAAAGGTCGAGCACGAATCATATAGTTGATATGATCAACATGGAGAGTTCACCATTCAAGCTAAACTCAACTCACGCGATGATCGGACTTGAGTTAGTGAAGTTGGATCATGCGACACTCGAATGACTAGAGGGATGTGAATTTGAGTGGGAGTTCTTAAGTAATATGATTAATTGAACTCGCTATCATGAACATAGTCAAAAGGTCTTTGCAAATTATGTTGTAGCTTGAACTGTAGCTCTACTATTTTTAATATGTTCCTAGAGAAAATATAGTTGAAAAATGATAGTAGCAATTATGCGGACTAGGTCCGTAAACTGAGGATTGTCCTCGTTGCTTCACAGAAGGCCTATGTCCTTAATGCACCGCTCGGTGTGCTGAACCCCGAACGTCGACTATGGATGTTGCGAACATCTGACATACACGTTTTTTATGACTATGTGATAGTTCAGTGCGTAATACTTAACGACTTAGAATTGAGGCGCCAAAGACGTTTTGAATGTCACAGAACATATGAGATGTTCCAAGAGCTGAAATTGGGATTTCAGGATCGTGCCCATGTCAAGAGGTATGAGACCTCCGACAAGATTCTTTGTCTACAAAGTAAAGGAGAAAAGCTCAATCATTGAGATTGTACTTAGATTGTCTCAGTGCTACAATCACTTGAATCGAGTGGAAGTTGATCTTCCACATGAGATAGTGATGGTTCTCCAAAGTCACTGCCACTAGGCTACTAGAGTTTCATGATGAACTATAATATATCAGGGATAGATATGATGATCCTTGAGCTATTCGCGATGTTTGACATCGCGGAAGTAGAACTCAAAAAGGAGCATCAATTGTTGATGGTTAGTAAAACCTCTAGTTTCAAGAAGAGAAAGGGCAAGAAGGGATACTTCATGAAATGGCAAACCAGTTGCTTCTCTAGTAGAGAAACCCAAGGTTGAACCCAAACCCGAGACTGAGTGCTTCTGTAATGAGGGGAACAGTCACTGAAGAGGAACTACCCTATATACTTGGTAGATGAGAAGGCTAGCAAAGTCGAGAAATGTATATTGGATATACATGATATTAATGTGTACTTCACTAGTACTCCTAGTAGCACCGAGATATTAGATACCGGTTCAGTTGCTAAGTGTTAGTAACTCGAAATAAAAGCTACGGGATAAATGGAGACTAGCTAAAGGCGAGGTGTCGATATGTGTTGGAAGTGTTTCCAAGGTTGATGTGATCAAACATCGCACCCTCCCTCTGCCATCGGGATTAGTGTTAAACCTAAATAATTGTTATTTGGTGTTTGCATTGAGCATAGACATAATTAGATTGTATTTATCACAATATGGTTATTCATTTAAAGAGAATAATGGTTACTCTGTTTATTTGAGGAATACCTTCAATGGTCTTGCACCTAAAACGAATGGTTTATTGAATATCGATCGTAGTGATACACATGTTCATAATATTGATGCCAAAAGATACAAAGTAGTAATGATAGTACCACTTACTTGTGGCAGTGCCGCTGATATTGGTGTAAAACTCACAAGAAGCTCCATACTGATGGATCTTTGGACTCACTCATTTTTGAAACGTTTGAGACATGCAAACCATGTCCACTGGTATAAACGCATGAAGAAACTCCATGGAGATGGATAATTTGGACTCACTTGATTTTGAATCACTTGAGGCATGCAAATCATACCACATGGGCAATATGACTGAAGGCCTCGTTTTCCAGTGAGATGGAACAAGAAAGTAACTTGTTCGAAATAATACATTTTGATGTGTGCAGTCCAATGAGTGATGAGGCACGCAGTGGATATCGTTATGTTCTTACTTCACACATGATTTGAGTAGATACTACTATATTTACTTGATGAAACACAAGTCTGAATTATTGAAAGGTTCAAGTAATTTCAGAATGAAGTTAAAGATCGTCGTGACAAGAGGATAAAATGTCTACGATAATGATCATAGAGATGAATATCTAAGTTGCGAGTTTGGCACACAATTATGACATTGTGGAAATTGTTTCACAACTAATGCCACCTCAAACACCATAGTGTGATGGTGTGTCCGAACGTCGTAGCTGCTCCCTATTGGATATGGTGCATGCTATGATGTCTCTTATCGAATTACCACTATCGTTTTTGGGTTATGCATTAGAAACAACCGCATTCGCTTTAAATGGGGCACCACGTAATTCCGTTGAGATGACAACTTATGAACTATGGTTTCGAGAAACCTAAGCTATCGTTTCTTAAAAGTTTGGGGATGCGACGCTTATGTGGAAAAATTTCAGCCTGATAAGCTCGGACCCAAAGTGGATAAATGCATCTTCATAGGACACCCAAAACAGTTGGTATACCTCCTATCTCAGATCCGAAAGCAAAGTGTTTGCTTCTAAAAACGGGTGCTTTCTTGAGGAAAAGTTTCTCACGAAAGAATTGAGTGGGAGAATGGTGGAAACTTGATGAGGTTATTAAACCATCACTTCAACCAGTAGGTAGCAGGGTGCAGGAAGTTGTTCCTGTAGCTCCAACACCAATTGAAGTGGAAGTTGATGATAGTGATCATGAAGCTTCGGATAAAGTTACTACAAACCTAGTAGGTCGACAAGTCACGTATTTCTCTACAGTGGTAAGGTTACCCTGTCTTGGAGGTCATGTTGTTGGACAACAATGAACCTACGAACTATGGAGAAGCGATGATGGGCCCGGATTCCGACAAATGGCTAGAGGCCATGAAATCCGAGAGAGGATCCATGTATGAAAACAAAGTGTAGACTTTGGAAGAACTACTTGATGGTCGTAATACTGTTAAGTACATATGGATCTTTATAAGGAAGACAGACGATGATAGTGAAAGTCACCATTAAGAAAGCTCGACTTGTCGCAAAGATGTTTCCGACAAGTTCAAGGATTTGACTATGATGAGACTTTCTCACTCGTAGCGATGCTAAGAGTCTGTTGGAATTATGTTAGCAGTTGCTGCATTATTTATGAAATCTTGCAGATAGGATGTCAAAATATTATTTCCTCGACGGTTTCCTTGAGGAAAGGTTGTATGTGATACAACCAAAAGGTTTTGTCAATCCTAAGGATGATAACAAGTATGCAAGCTCTAGCGATCCTTCTATGTACTGGAGCAAGCATCTCGGAGTTGGAATATATGCTTTGATGAGATGATCAAAGTTTTTGGGTTTATACAAGTTTTGTGAGAAACTTGTATTTCCAAAAAGTGAGTGGGAGCACTATAGAATTTGTGATGAGTATATGTGGTTGACATATTGTTGATCGGAAATAATGTAGAATTTCTGGAAAGCATAAAGGGTTGTTTGAAAATTGTTTTTCAAAGGAAAACCTAGATAGAGCTACTTGAACATTGAGAATCAAGATCTATAGAGATAGATCAAAACGCTTAATATAACTTTCAAATGAATACATACAGTAACAAGATTTTTGAAGGAGTTCAAAATGGATCAGTTAAAGAAGGAGTTCTTGACTGTGTTGTAAGGTGTGAATTTGAGTAAGACACGAAGCCCTACCATGGCAAAAGAAAGAGAAAGGACGAAGGTCATCCCCTATGCCTTAGTCGTCGGCTCTATAGTATGCCATGTTGTGTACCGCACCTCATGTGTGTCTTGCCATGAATCTAACAAGGGGTACAAAAGTGATCCAGGAATGGATTACTGGACAGTGGTCAAAAGTTATCCTTAGTAAGTAGTAGACTACGGAATTTTTATCGATTATGGAGCTGATAAAAGAGTTCGTCGTAAAGGGTTACGTCGATGCAAGCTTTGACACTAATACAAATGACTCTAAGTAGTAAGCCGGATTCGTATAGTTGAGCACTCATTTGGAATAGTTCCAAATGGCTTGTGGTAGCAGGATCTACAGGATCACATAGAGATTTGTAAAGCACACACGGATCTAAAAGGTTCAGACCCGTTGACTAAAAACCTCTCTCACACGCAAGACATGATCGAACCCCAGAACTGTATGGGTGTTAGGTTCATTGCAATCACATAGTGATGTGAACTAGATTATTGACTCTAGTACAAGTGGGAGACTGTTTGAAATATTCCCTAGAGGCAATAATAAATTGGTTATTATTATATTTAGTTTTTCATGATAATAGTTTATTATCCATGCTAAAATTGTATTGATTGGAAACTCAAATACATGTGTGGATACATAGACAACACACTGTCCCTAGTGAGCCTCTAGTTGACTAGCTCATTGATAAAGAATGGTCAAGGTTTCCTGGCCATAGACAAGCATTGTCACTTGATATCGGGATCACAACATTAGGAGAATGATGTGATGGACAAGACCCAAACTATGAACATAGCCTATGATCGTGTCAGTTTATTGCTACTGTTTTCTGCATGTCAATGTATCTTTTCCTATGACCATGAGATCATGCAACTCCCGGACACCAGAGGAATACCTTGTGTGTATCAAACATCACAACATAACTGGGTGACTATAAAGGTGCTCTACAGGTATCTCCGAAGGTGTATGTTGGGTTGGCGTGAATCAAGACTGGAATTTGTCACTCCGTATGATGGAGAGGTATCTCAGGGCCCACTCGGTAATACAACATCACAACAAGCCTTACAAGCAATGTGACTAAGGAGTTAGTCACGGGATCTTGTATTACGGAACGAGTAAATAGACTTTCTAGTAACGAGATTGAAGTAGGTATGGAGATATCGACGATCAAATTTCGGGCAAGTAACATACCGAAGGACAAAGGAAACAACATACCGGATTGTGTGAATCCTTGACATAGAGGTTCAACTGATTAGATCTTCGTAGAATATGTAGGACCCAATACGGACGTCCAGGTCCCGCTATTGGATATTGACCCGAGAGTGTCTTGGTCATGTCTACATAGTTCTCGAACCCACAGGGTCTGCACACTTAAGGTTTGATGACGTTTCGGTATAGTTGAGTTATAGGTGTTGGTGACCGAAGGTTATTCGGAGTCCCGGATGAGATCATGGATGTCATGAGGAGCTCCAGAATGGTCTGGAGGTAAAGATTGATATATAGGAAGCCCTGTTTTGGTCACCGGAAAAGTTTCAAGCTCATCGGTAGTGTACGAGGAGTGCCGGGAGGGTGCCGGGGGATCACCGGGAGGGGTGTGATGACCCGAGATCTTTGTGGTCTGTGAGAAGATGTGTAAGCCCCTAGTTGACTGGCCAAAGCCTCTCTCAAAGTCCCATGCGGCTAGGAGAAGAGATAAAAGGTAAAGGACTTTTAAAAGGAAGGGAATGACTCTTCCTTTGGTTCGTCCGACCCCTCTCCTTGGAGGAGGGGCCAAGGTTGCCTCCTCTCCTCCTATATATACTACAGGTTTTGAGGGTTTTCTGAGACACAACAATTAGCCACGTGCTACCCTCTCTCTAGATCTGTTTCTCCTCTAGTCTAGTTTTCAGTGGTGCTTAGGCGAAGCCCTCCTGGACTAGCTCCACCACCATCACCGTCACGCCGTCGCGCTGCCGGAGAACTCATCTAACTCTTCGCCCCCTCTTGTTGGATCAAGAAGGCGGAGATCATCGTCGAGTTGTATGTGTGCTGACCGGGGAGTTGCCATCTGTTAGGCGCTAAGTTCATGATAATTAAGTTCATCTAATCAAATTACTAATGAACTCCCACTTAGATCGACATCTCTCTAGTCATCCAAGTGTTACATGATCCACGTCGACAAGCCCGTGCCCGATCGTCACATGAGACGAACTAGTCATCAATGGTGAGCATCTCCATGCTGATCGTATCAACCATACGACTCATGGTCGACCTTTCGGTCTCCTGCATTCAAGGCCATGTCTGTACATTATAGGCTCGTCGAGTCAACCTAAGTGTTTTGCTCCGGGACACCCATTGTATGTGAACGTTAGAATCTATCACACCTGATCATCACGTGGTGCTTCGAGACAACAATCCTTCGCAATGGTGCACACTTAGGGGAATACATATCTCAAAATTTTAACGAGGGATCATCTTATCTTTGCTACCATCGTTCTAAGCAATAATATGAAAAACATGATAAACATCACATGCAATCATATAGTGACATGATATGGCCAATATCATCTTGCTCCTTTGATCTCCATCTTCGGGGCAGCATGATCATCATTGTCAGCGGCATGACACCATGATCTCAATCATTGTGTCACCGTGAAGCCGTCATGCCAACTATTACTTCTACTACTATAGCTAACGTTTAGCAATAACGTAAAGTAATCACATGGCATTGCATCTCATACAATAAATTAAGACAACTCCTATGGCCCCTGCCGGTTGTCATACTCATCGACATGCAAGTCGTGAATCCTATTACAAGAACATGATCAATCTCATACATCACATATGTAACATCACATCCTTTTGGCCATATCACATCACATAGCATACCCTGCAAAAACAAGTTAGACGTCCTCTAATTGTTGTTGCAAGTTTTACGTGGATGATTAGGGTTTCTAGCAAGAATGCTTCTTACCTACATGACATCCACAACATTGATATGCCAATGCTATTTACCCTTCATAAGGACCCTCTTCATCGAATCCGATCCGACTGAAGTGGGAGAGACAGACACCCGCTAGCCACCTTATGCAACAAGTGCATGTCGGTCGGTGAAACCAGTCTCACGTAAGAGTACGTGTAAAGTCAGTCCGGGCCGCTTCATCCCATGATGCCGCCGAATCAAGATAAGACTAGTAATGGCAAGCAATTGACAAAATCAGCGCTCACAACTTTGGTGTTCTACTCGTTCATAGAATCTACGCATAGAACCTTGGCTCTGATATCACTGTTGGGGAATGTAGTAATTTAAAAAATAATCTATGTCATGCAAGGATCTATCTATGGAGCAACCAGCAATGAGCAAAGGGGTAGAGCATCTTCATACCTTTGAAGATCGCTAAGCAGAAGCATTTCTAGAACGCGGTTTATGGAGTCGTACTCGCAGCGATTCAGATCACGGTGGATTCCGATCTATGCATCGAACAATGGTGCCTCCGCGTTCAACACACGTGCAGCCCGGTGACGTCTCCAACGCCTTGATCCAGGAAGGAGGGAGTAGAGGTTGAGGGAGAGCTCCAGTAGCACGACGGCGTGGTGACGGTGGAGCTGCGTGGTATTCCGACACAGCTTCGCCAAGCACTACGGAGGACGAGGAGGAGGAGGAGTAGGGCTGCACCATGGAGAGAGGCAATTGTGTCTCAAAACAGCCCCAAACCCTCCATTATATACAGGAGGAGGAGGGAGGAGGGTGCCCACCCTTTTGTTGGAAATATGCCCTAGAGGCAATAATAAATTAGTTATTATTATATTTCTTTGTTCATGATAATCGTTTATTATCCATGCTATAATTGTATTGATTGGAAACACAGTGCATGTGTGGATACATAGACAAAACACTGTCCCTAGTAAGCCTCTAGTTGACTAGCTCGTTGATCAAAGATGGTCAAGGTTTCCTGGCCATAGGCAAGTCTTGTTACTTGATAACGGGATCACATCATTAGGAGAATCATGTGATGGGCTAGATCCAAACTAATAGACGTAGCATGTTGATCGTGTCATTTTGTTGCTACTGTTTTCTGCGTGTCAAGTATTTGTTCCTATGACCATGAGATCATATAACTCACTGACACCGGAGAAATGCTTTGTGTGTATCAAACGTCGCAACGTAACTGGGTGACTATAAAGATGCTCTACAGGTATCTCCGAAGGTGTTCGTTGAGTTAGTATGGATCGAGACTGGGATTTGTCACTCCGTGTGACGGAGAGGTATCTCGGGGCCCACTCGGTAATACAACATCACACACAAGCCTTGCAAGCAAAGTGACTTAGTGTAAGTTGCGGGATCTTGTATTACGGAACGAGTAAAGAGACTTGCCGGTAAACGAGATTGAAATAGGTATGTGGATACTGACGATCGAATCTCGGGCAAGTAACATACCGAAGGACAAAGGGGATGACATACGGGATTATATGAATCCTTGGCACTGAGGTTCAAATGAAAAGATCTTCGTAGAATATGTGGGATCCAATATGGGCATCCAGGTCCCGCTATTGGATATTGACCGAGGAGTCACTTGGGTCATGTCTGCATAGTTCTCGAACCCGTAGGGTCTGCACACTTAAGGTTCGACATTGTTTTATGCGTATTTGAGTTATATGGTTGGTTACCGAATGTTGTTCGGAGTCCCGGATGAGATCACGGACGTCACGAGGGTTTCCGGAATGGTCCGGAAACGAAGATTGATATATATAGGATGACCTCATTTGATTACCGGAAGGTTTTTGGAGTTACGGGAATGTACCGGGAATGACGAATGGGTTCCGGGTGTTCACCGGGGGGGCAACCCACCCAGGGGAAGCCCATAGGCCTTGGGGGTGGCGCACCAGCCCTAGTGGGCTGGTGGGACAGCCCAAGAAGGCCCTATGCGCCAAAGGATAAGAAATAAAAGAGAAAGAAAAAAAAAGAGCAGGTGGGAAAGGAGAGAAGGACTCCACCTTCCAAACCTAGTTGGATTCGGTTTGGAAGGGGAGGACTTCCCCCTTGGCTCGGCCGACCCCCTTGGGCCTCCTTGAGCCTCAAGGCAAGCCCCCCCTCTCCCACCTATATATACGGAGGTTTTAGGGCTGATTTGAGATAACTTTTCCACGGCAGCCCGACCACATACCGCCACGGTTTTTTCTCTAGATCGCATTTCTGCGGAGCTCGGACGGAGCCCTGCCGAGATCAGATCACCACGAACATCCGGAGCTCCGTTACGCTGCCGAAGAACTCATCTACCTCTCCGTCTCTCTTGCTGGATCAAGAAGGCCGAGATCATCGTCGAGTTGTACGTGTGCTGAACGCGGAGGTGCCGTCCGTTCAGCACTAGATCGTGGGACGGATCGCGGGACGGTTCGTGGGGCGGATCGAGGGACGTGAGGACGTTCCACTACATCAACCGCGTTCACTAATGCTTCTGTTGTGCGATCTACAAGGGTACGTAGATCGGAAATCCCCTCTCGTAGATGGACATCACCATGATAGGTCTTCGTGCGCGTAGGAAAATTTTTTGTTTCCCATGCGACGTGCCCCAACAGTGGTATCAGAGCTAGGTTCATGCGTAGATGTCTTCTCGAGTAGAACACAAAAGTTTTTGTGGGCGGTGATGTGCGTTTTTCTGCCCTCCTTAGTCTTTTCTTGACTCCGCGGTATTGTTGGATTGAAGCGGCTTGGACCGACATTACTCGTACGCTTACGAGAGACTGGTTTCATCGCTACGAGTAACCCCCTTTGCTCAAAGATGACTGGCAAGTGTCGGTTTCTCCAACTTTAGTTGAATCAGATTTGACCGAGGAGGTCCTTGTATAAGGTTAAATAGCAATTCATATATCTCCGTTGTGGTGTTTGTGTAAGTAAGATGCGATCCTAGTAGATACCCATGGTCACCACGTAAAACATGCAACAACAAAATTAGAGGACGTCTAACTTGTTTTTGCAGGGTATGCTTGTGATGTGATATGGCCAATGATGTGATGTGATATATTGGATGTATGAGATGATCATGTTGTAGTAGATAATATCGACTTGCATGTCGATGGTACGGCAACCGGCAGGAGCCATAGGGTTGTCCTTAAACTAACATTTGTATTTGCAGATGTGTTTACTATATTGCTAGGACGTAGCTTTCGTAGTAATAGCATGAGTAGGACGACAACCCCGATGGCGACACATTGATGGAGATCATGATTATGGAGATCATGGTGTGACGCCGGTGACAATAAGATCGTGCCGGTGCTTTGGTGATGGAGATCAAGAAGCACATGATGATGGCCATATCATGTCACTTATGAATTGCATGTGATGTTAATCCTTTATGCACCTTATCTTGCTTAGAACAACGGTAGCATTATGAGGTGATCTCTCACTAAAAATTTCAAGACGAAATTGTGTTCTCCCCGACTGTGCACCGTTGCGACAGTTCTTCGTTTCGAGACACCACGTGATGATCGGGTGTGATCGACTCAACGTTCACATACAACGGGTGCAAAACAGTTGCACACGCGGAACACTCAGGTTAAGCTTGACGAGCCTAGCATGTGCAGACATGGCCTCGGAACACATGAGACCGAAAGGTCGAGCATGAATCGTATAGTTGATATGATTAGCATAGAAATGCTTACCACTGAAACTATTCTCGACTCACGTGATGATCGGACTTGAGATAGTGGATTTGGATCATGTACCACTCAAATGACTAGAGAGATGTACTTTTTGAGTGGGAGTTCTTAAGTAATATGATTAATTGAACTAATTGTCATGAACATAGTCTAATGGTCTTTGCGAATTACGATGTAGCTTGCGCTATAGCTCTACTGTTTTTATATGTTCCTAGAGAAAATTTTAGTTGAAAGTTGATAGTAGCAAACTTTGCAGAGGATTGTCCTCGTTGCTGCGCAGAAGGCTTATGTCCTACATGCACCACTTGGTGTGCTGCACCTCGAGTGTCGTCTGTGGATGCTGAGAACATCCGACATACACGTTTCTGATGACTACAGGATACTTCAGTACAAAATACTTAATGGCTTAGAAGCAAGGCGCCGAAGACGTTTTGAAACGTCACGGAACATAAGTGATGTTCTAAAGAGATGAAATTGTGATATCATGCTTGTGCCCTTGTTAAGAGGTACGAGACCTCCGACAAGATTCTTTGTCCACAAAGCAAAGGAGAAAATCTCAATCGTTGAGCATGTGCTCAGATTGTCTGAGTACGACAATCGCTTGAATCAAGTGGGAGTTAATCTTCCAGATGAGATAGTGATGGTTCTCCAAAGTCACTGCCACCAAGCTATGAGAGCTTCGTGATGAACTATAACATATCAAGGATAGATACAATGTTCCTTGAGCAATTCGCTATGTTTGACACTGCGAAAGTAGAAATCAAGAAGGAGCATCAATAGTTGATGGTTAGTAAAACCACTAAGTTTCAAGAAAGGCAAGGGCTAGAAGGGATACTTCGTGAAACGGCAAAACAATTGCTACACTAATGAAGAGACCCAAGATTAAACCCAAACCCGAGACTAAGTGCCTCTGTAATGAGGAGAACAGTCACTGAGGCGGAGCAACTCTAGATACTTGGTAGATAAGAAGGCTGGCAAAAGTCGAAAGAAGTATATTTGATATACATGATGTTGATGTGTACTTTACTAGTACTCCTAGTAGCACGAGGGTATTGGATACCGGTTCGGTTGCTAAGTGATTAGTAACACGAAATGAAAGCTACGGCATAAACGGAGACTAGCTAAAGGCGAGGAGACAATACGTGTTGGAAGTGTTTCCAAGGTTGATATGATCAAACGTCACACGCTCCCTCTACCATCGGGATTGGTGTTAAACCTAAATAATTGTTATTTGGTGCTTGCGTTAAGCATGAACATGATTGGATCGTGTTTATGGCAATACGATTATTCATTTAAAGAGAATAATGGTTACTCTATTTGCTTGAATAATCACCTTCAATGGTTTATTGAATCTCGATTGTAGTGTTACACATGTTCATGATATTGGTGCCAAAAGATACGAGGTAATGATGATAGTACCACTTACTTGTGGCACTGCTGCTTGAGTCATGTTGGTATAAATTTCATGAAGGGGCTCCACGTTGATGGATCTTTATACTCACTTGATTTTGAATCACTAGTGACATGCAAATCATACCACATGAGCAAAGCCTTGTTTTCATTGAGATGAAACAAGATAGTAACTTGTTGGAAGTGATACATTTTGATGTATGCAGTCCAATGGGTGCTGAGGCATGTAGTGGATATCATTATGTTCTTACTTCAATGACGATTTGAGTAGATACAAGAGTATTTACTTAATGAATCACAAGTCTGAAATATTGAAAAGTTCAATTCTGTTTCAGAGTGGAGTTCGTCGTAACAAGAGGATAAACGATCTATGATATGATCATAGAAATGAATATCTGAGTTACGAGTTTTGGTACGCAGTTAAGACAATGTAGAAATTGTTTCGCAGTTCATGCCACCTGGAACATCATAGTGTGATGATGTGTCTGAACGTCATAGCCACACACTATTTTGGTATGGTGCATGCTATGATGTCTCTTATCGAATTACCACTATCATTTATGGGTTATGCATTAGAGAAAACCGCATTCACTTTAAATAGGGCACCGCGTATTTCCGTTGAGATGACACAGTATAGACTGAGGTTTAGAGAAATCTAAACTGTCGTTTCTTGAAAGTCTGGGGCTTCGACACTTATGTGAAAAAGTTTCAGTCTGATAAGCTCGAACCCAAAGCGAATAAATGCATCTTCATAGGATATCCAAAACAGTTGGGTACATCTCCTATCTCAGATCCGAAAGCAAAGTGTTTGTTTCTAGAAATGGATCCTTTCTCGAGGAAAGGTTTCTCTCGAAAGAATTGAGTGGGAGGGTGGTAGAACTTGATGAGGTTATTGAACCATCACTTCAACTAGTGTGTAGCAGGGCGCAGGAAGTTGTTCCCGTGGTGCCTACACCAATTGAAGTGAAAGCTGATGATGGTGATCGTCGAGCATCAGATCAAGTTACTACAAACCTCGTAGGTTGACAAGGTCGCGTACTACTGCAGAGTGGTACGGTAACCCTATCTTGGAGGTCATGTTGTTGAGCAACTGTGAACCTACGAGTTATGAAGAAAGCAATGGTGGGCCCGGATTCCGACAAATGGCTGGAGGCCATGAAATCCGAGAGAGGATCCATGTATGAAAACAAAGTGTAGACTTTGGAAGAACTACTTGATGGTCATAGTACTATTGAGTAAAGATGGATCTTTAAAAGGAAGACAGACGATGATGGTGATAAGTCACTATTAAGAAAAGCTCGACTTGTCGCAAAGATGTTTCCGACAAGATCAAACAGTTGACTATGATGAGACTTTCTCACTCGTAGCGATGCTAAAAGTCTGTTAGAATTATGTTAGTAGTTGTTGCATTATTTATGAAATATTGCACATAGGATTTCAAAACATTGTTTCCTCGACGGTTTCCTTGAGCAAACATTGTATGTGATACAACCAGGAGGTTTTGTCGATCCTAAAGATACTAGCAAGTATGCAAGCTCCAGCGATCCTTCAATGGACTGGTGCAAGCATCTCGGAGTTGGAATATACACTTTGATGAGATGATCAAAGATTTTGGGTTTGTACAAGGTTTATGAGAAACTTGTATTTCCAAAGAAGTGAGTGGGAGCACTATAGAATTTCTGATAAGTATATGTGGTTGACATATTGTGGATCAGAAGTAATGTAGAATTTCTGTAAAGCATACAAGGTTGTTTGAAAGGAGTTTTCAAAGGAATACCTGGATTGCGCTACTTGAACGTTGAGCATCAAAGATCTATGAAGATAGATCGAAAGCGCTTAATAGAAGTTTCAACAAAATGCATGCCTTGACAAGTTTTTGAAGGAGTTCAAGATAGATCAGCAAAGAAGGAGTTCTTGGTTGCGTTGTGAGGTGTGAATTTGAGTAAGACTCAAAACCCGACCCCGGCAGAATAAAGAGAATAGACGAAGGTCGTCTTCTATGCCCTGGTCGTAGAATATGAAGTGTGCCATGCTGGGTACCGCACCTGCTGTGTGCCTTGACTCAAAGTCTGTTGAGAGGTACAGAGAGTGATCCATGATTGAATCACTAGCAGCGGTCAAAATTTATCCTTAGTAACTGATGGACTCAGGAATTCTTCTCGATTATGGAGGTGGTTAAAGAGTTCGTCGTAAAAGGTTACGTCGATGCAAGCTTTGACACTAATCCGAATAACTATGAGTAGTGAAACGGATTCGTATAGTAGAGTAGATATTTGGAGTATTTCCGAATAGCACATAGTAGCAACATCTATAAGATGACATAAAGATTTGTAAAGAACACACGGATCTGAAAGTTTCGGAACCGTTGACTAAAACCTCTCTCATGAGCAAGACGTGATCAGACCCCATAACTATATGGGTGTTGGATTCGTTGGAATCACATGGTGATATGAACTAGATTATTGACTCTAGTGCAAGTGGGAGACTGTTGGAAATATGCCCTAGAGGCAATAATAAATTAGTTATTATTATATTTCTTTGTTCATGATAATCGTTTATTATCCATGCTATAATTGTATTGATTGGAAACACAGTGCATGTGTGGATACATAGACAAAACACTGTCCCTAGTAAGCCTCTAGTTGAGTAGCTCGTTGATCATAGATGGTCAAGGTTTCCTGGCCATAGGCAAGTGTTGTTGCTTGATAACTGGATCACGTCATTGGGAGAATCACGTGATGGACTAGACCCAAACTAATAGACGTAGCATGTTGATCGTGTCATTTTGTTGCTACTGTTTTCTGCGTGTCAAGTATTTATTCCTATGACCATGAGATCATATAACTCACTGACACCGGAGGAATGCTTTGTGTGTATCAAACGTCGCAACGTAACTGCGTGACTATAAAGATGCTCTACAGGTATCTCCGAAGGTGTTAGTTGAGTTAGTATGGATCAAGACTGGGATTTGTCACTCCGTGTGACGGAGAGGTATCTCGGGGCCCACTCGGTAATACAACATCACACACAAGCCTTGCAAGCAATGTAACTTAGTGTAAGTTGCGGGATCTTGTATTACGGAACGAGTAAAGAGACTTGCCGGTAAACGAGATTGAAATAGGTATGCGGATACTGACGATCGAATCTCGGGCAAGTAACATACCGAAGGACAAAGGGAATGACATACGGGATTATATGAATCCTTGGCACTGAGGTTCAAACGATAAGATCTTCGTAGAATATGTAGGATCCAATATGGGCATCCAGGTCCCGCTATTGGATATTGACCGAGGAGTCTCTCGGGTCATGTCTACATAGTTCTCGAACCCGCAGGGTCTGCACACTTAAGGTTCGTCGTTGTTTTATGCGTATTTGAGTTATATGGTTGGTTACCGAATGTTGTTCGGAGTCCCGGATGAGATCACGGACGTCACGAGGGTTTCCGGAATGGTCCAGAAACGAAGATTGATATATAGGATGACCTCATTTGGTTACCGGAAGGTTTTCGTGCATTACCGGAAAAGTTTCGGGCTCATCGGTAGTGTACCGGGAGTGCCGGGAGGGGTGCCGGGGACCATCGGGAGGGGTGTCACGCCCCAAGGGGTCTCATGGGCTATGGGAAGAGATAAACCAGCCCCTAGTGGGCTGGAATAAGTTCCCACTAAGGCCCATAAGGTTTGAGAAGGAAAAAACACAAGGTGGAAAGAGTTTCCAAGTGGGAAGGTGGAATCCTACTCCAAGTAGGATTGGAGTAGGACTCCTCCACCTCCAATTTCGGCCAAACCTTTAGGTTTTGAGGCTGCCTCCTCCCCTCCCTCCCACCTATATATACGGAGGTTTTAGGGCTGATTTGAGACGACTTTCTCACGGCTGCCCGACCACATACCTCCATAGTTTTTCCTCTAGATCGCGTTTCTGCGGAGCTCGGGCGGAGCCCTGCTGAGACAAGATCATCACCAACCTCCGGAGCGCCGTCACGCTGCCGGAGAACTCTTCTACCTCTCCGTCTCTCTTGCTGGATCAAGAAGGCCGAGATCATCGTCGAGCTGTACGTGTGCTGAACGCGGAGGTGCCGTCCGTTCGGTACTATATCGTGGGACTGATCGCGGGATTGTTCGCGGGGCGGATCGAGGGATGTGAGGACGTTCCACTACATCAACCGCGTTCTCTAACGCTTCTGCTGTACGATCTACAAGGGTACGTAGATCACTCATCCCCTCTCGTAGATGGACATCACCATGATAGGTCTTCGTGCGCGTAGGAAAATTTTTGTTTCCCATGCGACGTTCCCCAACACTCATCGGATGAACGACGATGTCGGGGATTCAATCAAACCCGTATGCAATTCCCTTTGTCTACCAGTATGATACTTGCCCAGGATTCGATCGTCGGTATCCCTATACCTTGTTCAATATCGTTACCAGTGATGACCCACAAGTATAGGGGATCAATCGTAGTCCTTTTGATAAGTAAGAGTGTCGAACCCAACGAGGATCAGAAGGATCTGACAAGTGGTTTTCAGCAAGGTAAAATCTGCACGCACTGAAATTGTCGGTAACAAGTGATTGTGTGGTGAGATGATTCGTAGGAAGCAGCAAGTAACAAAAGTAGCAACGGTGCAGCAAAGTGGCCCAATCCCTTTTGTAGCAAGGGACAAGCCTGGACAAAGTCTTATAGGAGGAAAAACGCTCCCGAGGACACACGGGAATTTCTGTCATGCTAGTTTCATCATGTTCATATGATTCGCGTTCGTTACTTTGATAGTTTGATATGTGGGTGGACCGGCGCTTGGGTACTGCCCTTACTTGGACAAGCATCCCACTTATGATTAACCCCTCTCGCAAGCATCCACAACTATGAAAGAAGAATCAAGACAAAATCTAACCATAGCATTAAACTAGTGGATCCAAATCAGCCCCTTACGAAGCAACGCATAAACTAGGGTTTAAGCTTCTGTCACTCTAGCAACCCATCATCTACTTACTACTTTCCAATGCCTTCCTCTAGGCCCAAATAATGGTGAAGTGTTATGAGGTTGACGTTCACATAACACCACTAGAGGAAAAAGAACATACAACATATCAAAATACCGAATGAATACCAAATTCACATGACTACTATTAGCATGACTTATCCCATGTCCTCAGGAACAAAAGTAACTACTCACAAAGCATAATCATAATCATGATCAGAGAGGTAATGAGTAGCATCAAGTGTCTGAACATAAACTCTTCCACCAAATAATCCAACTAGCATCAACTACAAAGAGTAATCAACACTACCAGAAACCTTACAAGTACCAATCGGAGTCGCGAGACGGAGATTGGTTACAAGTGATGAACTAGGGTTTGGAGATGAGATGGTGCTGATGAAGATATTGATGGTGACGAGTCCCCTCCGATAAGAGGAGTGTTGGTGATGATGATGGCGACGATTTCCCCCTCCGGGAGGGAACTTTCCCCGGCAGGATCGTCCTGCCGGAGCTCTAGATTGGTTCTGCTCAAGTTCCGCCTCGTGGCGGCGGCGAAACCACGAAAAAGCTCCTCCCTGATTTTTTCCTGGACGAAACCCTCCATATAGCAAAAGAGGGGGGCCAGTGGGCTGCCCACAAGACCCCATGGCGCGGCCTGGGGGGTGTCCGTGCCGTGCAGGCTTGTGGGCACCCCGTGGTGCCCCTCTCGCACTTCTTCGGCCCAGTATTTTTGATAAATTGGGAAAAAATCCCCTTTGATTTTTACGGCGTTTGGAGTTGCGCAGAATAGGTATCTCAACTTTGCTCCACTTTCAGGCCAGAATTCCAGTTGCCGGTATTCTCCCTCTTCCTGTAAACCTTGCAAAATAAGAGAGAAAAGGCATAAGAATTGTACCGTGAAGTGAAATAACAGCCAAAGAAGCGATAAATAACAACATGAAAACATGATACAAAATGGACGTATCAACCAGCAAGTCTATTTACTCGTTCCGTAACACATCATCCCGTGGCTAACTCCTTAGTCACATTGAGCTCATTATGATGATGGATTACTGAGTGGGCCCACAGATACCTCTGTGTCACACGGAGTGACAAATCCCAGTCTCGATTCGTACAACCCAACAGAGACTTTCAGAGATACATGTAGTGCACCTTTATAATCACCCAGTTACGTTGTGACGTTTGATACACCCAAAGCACTCCTATGGTATGTGGGAGATGCACAATCTCATGGTCTAAGGAAATGATACTTGACATTAGAAAAGCTTTAGCACCTAAAGAATACGATCTAGTGCTATGCTTAGCATTGGGTCTTGTCCATCACATCATTCCCCAATGATGTGATCCCATTATCAATGACATCCAATGTCCATGATCTGGAAACCATGATCATCTATTGATCAACGAGCTAGGCAACTAGAGGCTCACTAGGGACACATTGTGATCTATATATTCACACGTGTATTACGGTTTCCGGTTAATAGAATTATAGCATGAATAATAGACAATTATCATGAACGAGGAAATACAATAATAACCACTTTATTACTGCCTGTAGGGCATATTTCCAACAGTAGAAAAAATATAATTTAGTATCGTGTAAACATACCAACATTTGATTGTAACATCCCAATTTTCCTAATTGGGAATGTTTTACATTGTAGCTAAGCATCTATGCATATTGATTTAAATAAAGTTTGCATTTGAATTCTTTCGACTTTTTGCTTTTGCATTTCTATTTTTTTTTCTTCACACGAGAAATGTCGGGAAATAACTTCTTGCACGCAAGAGAGAGCGGAGGAAAATGACCCTCCAAAATGTGAGGCATTCCTGAAATATTTTGAGCCAAGAAAGCCAAAGTTTTATTGTGAAAATAATTGCAAAAAGAAAACATAGCATAAGGGATTTTTTTTCTGAAAAAATATTTTTTTTAGTTTTTATTTTTGCCTTGGAAAAATGTTAAACGGGTAGAGGATATTTTTCTGATCATTTTGGTATATAATACCCTATATTAATTATTTATTTGTTTCCTTTTTCCGTTTTAGTTTCTGTTAAAATAAAATAAAATAAAAACGGGAGATATTTTTCTTGGGGCGACATCCCATCGCTGGGAATCCAAATCCCAACCGACCAGCACCTCAAGTGCACCTCTTCTTTCCTTTTTTTTTCTTTCCCCTTTTCTTTTCTTTCTTTTTTTTATTCTCTCTCTTTCCTTCCCTCTTCTTCTTCCTTCCTTCCCTGTTCTCCCGTGAACTTCCTTTCTCCCAGCGAACCTGAAATTTCCATGGCAACCCCGATTCCCTACCCTCCTCGGCCACCCCCTCCCCCTATAAAAACCGAACCCCCACGCCGCCCTCGCCCCGTTCCACCCACACGCCGCCCTGCCCAGCCACCACGCCGCGCCCGCAAAGCCGCCGGAGCTCCCCTTCGAGCTAGCAGCAGAAAACTGCTGCTGTCTCCCCCGTCGCCGTGCGGCCTCCCCTGCAGCCTCCCCGACGCTCGGAGCCGACCGCCCCCCTCCTCCGCCGCCCCACCCCGCCGGCGACCAGCCCCCCCCCCCCTCGCGCCGGAGTAGCCACCGGAGCTGCCCAGCTCCTCTCAGCCACGGTGAGCCTCTCCCTCCTCTAGTTTTCTTTTGTTTTTTTTCCACCGTAGGATCTTAGATCAAAGGGTTAGATTAGATGTGCATACCCCTTCGGTTCTTTTAAAAGAACCGACGGTTTTTCTGTCACTTAAACTGAGCCGGGTAGTTTTCTGTAGATTGAAGGCGTGTGTTAGTTTTCCCTCGCAGCAAACACCCATCAGCAAATCAGAAACTGCCACGTGTACCACTGTCTGTTAGAATCTGTTTTCTATTTTTCTGTTTAATTCCAAAACAGAGAAAGTTTCAAATTTGTTTTGATCATAGCTTTTGATCCCAAATTCCAATGGAGTTGAAACTTGTTCCAGTAGATCACAATTTTTATGTAGTTTCAAAAACATATAATTTGTCTATGTTTGAAATTTTCAAATTTGAATTAGATCAGATTTAGTTTAAACCTTGTTTTGCTTATTCGAGGAGTTTACAAAATGATTTTGATTTGATTCTTTTTGCTACTGCTTCCTGATGATTATATCTTACTGTGGTATAAGTTTCAATGTTTTTTAAATATCTTTACTTGGGGTTTTAACAGAAACAAGTTTCTGCCTTAGTGACGTATAGTGAATTCTTTCACTTAGGCCATAGCAACTTATTACTTGTGATGTTATTTTTACTTGTTGATTGATTGTATTGCTTATGGTGTGTATTTGTTTGTATCGGTAGATCACCCGGAGTGCGAAGCTTGTTACTTAGAAGCGCTCGATCAAGACAACTATCATCAAGGCAAGTCATTTTGATCATACTATCTCCTATGTTTTTTGATGCATGGTAGTTTCACCTTTCTTTGCCCTATTGCATGCTGCTTAGGTACTTGGAAATTTTAGTATAGGTTGTAGTATCATGTGGTAGGCACACAACAACCCCAATACTTGGCCCCGGGACGACAAATTTCATATTTCTATGCTTGAGTAGACGGGATTTCGGTTGAGTGCATAACACGAGTGATGCGAGGTTGATTAAATAACCAAGACCGGTTAAGACAAGATTTTCAATACCTTGTGATGAAATGCAACTCTGGGTGAAGGATGGTTGATCGGCTCCCTGGAGAAACCAGTGGATGACCCGGAATGTTGGAGACGGCCATGACATCTTGCGGAAAGCTTCACCCAGGCTCGAAGAGACGGACGGAGGCTTCAAGACCCAAGGCTTACCTGCACAGCCACAAGTCATTATGGGCTCTGGCTTGGTTGGACAACGCGGCGACTCTGGACAGGCGGTGCTAGTAGATGTAGAAGAATGGTAGGAATGGATGGGCACCGACAGGGATTCAGAGGGACCCGTTGAAAGACCATGTTTTGATCATTCGGTCTTCAAACACCGTGAAGTGCGAGGACATACACGGAGGCGATCAAATCTTGTGGGGAACGTGTGCAAAACTCTGCAGAGTGCCCAAACCTAATCGATTAGCCGTGTCCACGGTCATGGACAACTTGAGCCGAAGGCATTGAAATTCCCCTGAACTATCGACACAACTTAATAATGATGTGGGTATTAACAACAACTCGGGTATGAGAATTGGTTGGCGGAGTACTTTTGCAGAGTACTTTTTTGACCAGGAGTGAGGCTACGACATGCCCTGGAGTCGAATGGACTCGTCTACCTGATGCTTCCGCTAGTCTTTGTTAGATATCTCATGAGATGGCCTTCAGCCACTTTATTGTAATCCATTATTGTAATAAAGTACTCGATATGAGATTTCGATTAATAAAGCTGTGTGATTGAACTCTTAATATATACATTGATGTACTGAGTGTGTACCAGCATGATCTTGGGATGGTACGAAAACACCAGAGGCTTTACTCGTTTTGAGTCGGGTCGCTACATTGATCATGTTCGAGTATAGATAAACAATTAAATAATTGGAGCTAAAGTTTTTGTTTCCACACAAAATCTAATAAACAAACAGTTTTCAATATTCCAAAGGTTCAATTTGGCACAAAAGGAATATAAAGGATCAAACACAATTACTACATAGACAATAATCATGTTGACACACAAATTAAGATAATAACTATTGGGTTATCTCCCAACAAGCTCTTTCTTTATAGACATTAAGATAGGCTTGAGATTTTAATGATGCTCACCTCGTAGACAAGAATTGAGGCACAAATAGAGCATAATAAAACATATAACAAACAAATTTTAGTGTAACCCTCTTCCTATTCTCATTTATCTTGTAAGAAAATAGTTCACCGAGGCACAAAGTGACATCATAGGAAGGAATAACAAGTATAACTTTGAAACTTCCATATTTAAGAGAAGAAACTTGTTATTATTAAAATACATATTAAGATGCGTACTTTTCTCATAACAATATTCAGTACTATAATGAAAAAAATAAACAATATAACTATCACATAAAGCATTCTTTTCATGATACATAAACATACAATTTCCATTAGTCTTCCCATAAGCAAACTTATTCTCATTCATAATAATGGAAGTATCATATAAAGATTGGATACTATACATTAAATCCACATTAAAAGAGTAATGTTTAGTAGAAGAACATTCATAATTATGAAAAGCTTCAAAATAACTATCATTAGTATGTATAACATAAATAACATCACAATTATCATCATAAATAGGAGGCGTGTTCTCATCATGATAAATTTTCTCATCAAAAGTAGGGGGACTACAAAGATCGTATTCATCAAACTCATTGTCACCAAGCTCGTAGCTTCGCATATCATTAGCACAATTGACATTGATGGAATTCATAGTAGCATCATTTTAAGATAATCATGGCAACAATTCATAGAAAGTGATAAAGATAACAAGATAATCATGACAACTGTAGGAACTTGCAAATTAGTTGAGAATGGACCGAGGGACCGTAAGTTCATTAGTGGCATCTCTCTCGAAGACAGAATATCAAAGGGTAAACAAATAACTCTTGGACAATTGATAGAATTGCACATAGTTACAAAGATCATATGTGGCATAATTGTTACATCGGCATTACATCTTTGATAAGTAGACCAGTAAAATTACTGACATCTACTATTATTACTCCACCCCAAGACTGATATCCAACATGTCTCTCAAAGTATTAAATTCACAACAAACAGAGTAACATAATAAGTAAGATGACATAATATAGAAAGAATAAGATCAATCAACATGACCAATCTCCATCTTTTTATCCTTAGTAGAAATGTCTTAATCCTTTTTGTAACTATACATGATCACCACAAGGATGAACCAACTACCAAGCACATTTCCTCCTGAAGATAAATCAATCTAACTTGGCCAAAGTAGATTGATAGATCGGAGATAAATACAAAGCTATGAAACTATGCAATAAAGAAGTCTCAAGAACTCTAAATATATCAATGAATAATCTGATCATAAAACCATAATTAATCAAATCACAACAAACACATTTCAAGGGATTACATCATATTGATCTTAGAGAAGATCATTGTATTGAAGATTAAAAGAGAGCGAGATATCCATCTAGCTACTACTATGTACGCATATGTCCTCAAGGAACTACTCACACATCCTCATGAAGGCAGTAAGTTTAATGAAGATGACCTCCCCAATGAATTCCCCCCTCCGGCAAAGTACCAAAAAGTGCTCCAGATTGGATCACGATGGAACAGAGGCTTGTGGCAGTGGTAAAATTGATTCCGGTCTTGCTCCATGGGTTTCAGAATATATGTGAATTTATAGGCAAGAGGTTAGGTCAATCAGAGCCGCGGGGTGCCCACAAGTTAGGGGCGCACCAGACTAGCTTGTGGGACCCTCGTGGGTCTTCTCGTCCTATCTAGAAACTTCTAGGGTCGCTGATGTTCTACAAAAATCACCAAGAAGTTTCAACGTTTTTGGACTTCTGCACGTATGGTTTTTTCGCAAAACAAAAAAATTACAAAAAACAAGAAATGACACGGGGCACTAAATTGATATGTTAGGCCATAAAACAATATAAAATGGCATATAAATCATACTAAAGTGATAAATTAATAACATTCAAAAACACAAAATTATATATACGTTGGAGACCATCAATAACCAGGTGAGAGAGGACAGTCACCACTAAAGAAAAAGATGAAATATGCAATAGGGAATATAGTTGGCTTTGTCACTAGAAGCAAGCAGCTAAGCAAGTCTACTACTCCTCACAAGGAACTGAGCAGGAATATCATCACAAGGAGGAGTTCTATGTAATCTCTTAACCCAGCTTGCAACAACAGGAGCAAGAACATCAAGCAGGTGTGAATTGTTTACTGTTTTAATCATGTTTGTGTTGTTCTAAACTATGTGGTGATTGTCGGTTCTGAATCTGGCATATCTCGTAGTAGGGGTCCTAAGCTAGGCGTCTTAGAGCGATGGTAACAAGGACATGGAATTTTACCCAGGTTCGGGCTCTCTCAAGGAGATAATACCCTACGTCCTGCTTTTGATTGTATTAATATGGGGATAGTACATAGTACACGTATCTACCACGAGATTGTAGTAATTTATATCAGATTGTCTATTGACTAGCACGGCCTCAGTTTATATAATGTACTGCAGGCCTAGAATTTAGAGGAGTCCTTGTCTTGTGTGCCAAGTCTTGTGGAACTCCCTTGTATGCATCATGGGTTGTCCGAATAAGCCCATTAGTGAACCACCATGGGGATCCTCAGCACGCCATACTGGTTGGGCCCCTAGTCCATGTTGGAAATATACCCTAGAGGCAATAATAAAATGGTTATTATCATATTTCCTTGTTCATGATAATCGACTATTGTTCATGCTATAATTGTATTAACACGAAACAGTAATACATGTGTGAATAAAAAGATCACAATGTGTCCCTAGCAAGCCTCTAGTTGACTAGCTCGTTGATCAATAGATGATCATGGTTTCCTGATCATGGACATTGGATGTCATTGATAACGGGATCACATCATTAGGAGAATGATGTGATGGACAAGACCCAATCCTAAGCATAGCACTAAATCGTGTTGTTCGTATGCTAAAGCTTTTCTAATGTCAAGTGTCTTTTCCTTCGACCGTGAGATCGTGCAACTCCCGGATACCGTAGGAGTGCTTTGGGTGTATCAAACGTCACAACATAACTGGGTGACTATAAAGGTGCACTACGGGTATCTCCGAAAGTGTCTGTTGGGTTGGCACGAATCGAGATTGGGATTTGTCACTCCGTGTGACGGAGAGGTATCTCTGGGCCCACTCGGTACAACATCATCGTAATGAGCTCAATGTGACTACGGAGTTAGTCATGGGATGATGTGCTACAGAACGAGTAAAGAGACTTACCGGTAACGAGATTGAACAAGGTATAAGGATACAGACGATCGAATCTCGCGCAAGTTCTATACCGACAGACAAAGGGAATTGTATACGGGATTGATTGAATCCTTGACATCGTGGTTCATCCGATGAGATCATCGTGGAACATGTGGTGGCCACCATGGGTATCCAGACCCCGCTGATGGTTATTGGCCGGAGAGGTGTCTCGGTCATGTCTCCATGCCTCCCGAACCTGTAGGGTCTACTCACTTAAGGTTCGATGACGCTAGGGTTATAGGGAATTGTTATACGAGGTTACCGAAGGTTGTTCGGATTCCCGGATGAGATCCATGACGTCACGAGGAGCTCCGAAATGGTCCGGAGGTAAAGATTGATATATAGGATGGATGGGTTTGGACGCCGGAAATGTTTCGGGCACCACCGGCAACGTGTCGGGACCACCGGAAGGGTTTCGTAGGCCCACCGGGAGGGACCACCAGCCCCGGAAGGCTACATGGTCCAAGTGTGAGAGGGAACAAGCCCCTGGGTGGGTTGGTGCGCCCCCCACACCCAGCCTAAGGCGCCCAAGAGAGGGAAGGGGGGAAACCCTAAGTCAGGTGGGCCTTAGGCCCACCAGGGGGTGCGCCACCCCTCCTCCCCTCCTGGCCGCCACCTCCTGGCGCCATCTAGGGCTGTCGCACCCCTTAGGGTGGGAACCGTAAGGGGTGCACCACCCTCCCCTTCCCACTATATATAGTGGTGGTTTTGGCCATTGGAGACACGGAAATTTCTCTCTCTCTCTCGACGCAGCCCTGCCTCTCTTCTTCCTCCTCTCCCACAGTGCTTGGCGAAGCCCTGCCGGAAGACCTCGTCGCTCCATCGCCACCACGCCGTCGTGCTGCCGGAGCTCTTCCCCAACCTCTCCCTCCTCATTGCTGGATCAAGGTGTGGGAGACGTCACCGGGCTGCACGTGTGTTGAACGCAGAGGTGCCGTGGTTCGGCACTAGATCGGAATCACACCGTGATCTGAATCGCAGCAAGTACGACTCCATCAACCATGTTCTAGCAACGCTTTCGCTTAGCGATCTTCAAAGGTATGAAGATGCTCTCACCCCTCTCTCGTTGCTGGTTTCTCCATAGGAAGATCTGAATATGGAGTAGGAAATTTTTTGAATTTTGGTACGTTCCCCAACAGTGGTATCAGAGCCAGGTTTTTTATGTGTAGATTCTTTGCACGAGTAGAACACAAACGGTTGTGGGCGCTGATTTTGTCAATCACTTATCTCTACTAGTCTTCTTCTTTACCGGCAGTATTGTGGGATGAAGCGGCCCGGACCGACCTTACACGTACGCTTACGTGAGACAGGTTCCACCGGCTAACATGCACACGGTGCATAAGGTGGCTAGCGGGTGTCTGTCTCTCCCACTCTAGTCGGATTGGATTTGATGAAAAGGGTCCTTATGAAGGGTAAATAGCTTTGGCATATCAACGTTGTGGCTGTCACGTAGGTAAGAAGGCGTTCTTGCCAGAAACCCAAATCAGCCACGTAAAACTTGCAACAACAATTAGAGGACGTCTAACTTGTTTTTGCAAGGTTTGACATGTGATGTAGCGACCCGACTCAAAACGAGTCAAGCCTCTGTGTATCTGTGCCATCCCTGGATCGGTATGCTGGCACACATAGTACATCAATGTATATATCAAAGTGCAATCACATGTAAATAGCGTAAAACTGATATATACCTTAAATATCTCAGCGGAAGCAGTCAAGGGAGTGGAGTCCCAATAAACACCAACGGCAAGTTGAGTGTAGACCGTAACCCTGAATCGTACTCTTACTCGTCGAAGAAAATATCTGCAACATAAGACATAGCGGCCGTGTAGGTCAGCATATTGAATATGCCGGCAAGTCACATATGAGAGGGGGTAAAATGTTATCTATACTATATGCTTATATGGCAGGTGGGGTTATAAGTTTTTAGAGAAAAGCAAGTTTTCTCCTACATCAAGAGAGGGCTAAAAGCAAAATGTTACTACATTGTTGGTTGTTAACGAGATGGTTCCGCCAACCAATTCTCGTACCCGATTTGACAATAATTCCCACATCAATATTATTATTTGTGTTGAGAATTTCAGATAACTTCAGTTCCTTTGGCTCAAGTTGTCCATGACAGTGGACACGGCTAATCGATTAGGTTTGAGTACTCCGCAGAGTTTTGCACACGTTCCCCACAAGATTTGATCGCCTCCGTGTATGTCCTCGCACTTCAAGGTGTTTGAAGACCGGATGATCAAAACATGGTCTTTCAACAGGTCCCTCTGAATCCCTGTCGGTGCCCATCCAATCCTACCGTTCTTCTACATCTGCTAGCACCGCCTGTCCAGAGTCGTCGCGTTGTCCAACCAAGCCAGAGCCCATAATGACTTGTGGCTGTGTAGGTAAGCCTTGGGTCTTGAATATATCCTTCCATCTCTTTGAGCCTGGGTGAATCTTTCCGCAAGATTTCATGGCCGTCTCCAGCATCCCGGGTCATCCACTGGTTTCTCCAGGGAGCCGATCAACCGTCCTTCACCCAGAGTTGCATTGCATCATGAGGTCTTGAAAAGTCTTGACTTAACCGGTCTTGGTTATTAAATTATTCTCGCATCACTCATGATAAACTCTCAACCAGAATCCCGTCTACTCAAGCATAGCAATATGAAATTTGTCGTCCCGGGCCAAGTAACGGGGTTGTTGGGTGCCTACCACATGATACTACAATATGTAACCATAATTTCCAAGTACCTACTCAGCATGCAATTGGGCATAGGATGGTAGAACTACGATGCATAAAACATAGGTGATACATGATCAAATGACTTGCCTGGTGATGTTGACGAAGAAGAATTTTCGTTCTCGGGAAATACGTGATAGAACTATTCGTCACTCTCCGATGAAATCTATATAATAAAACATAGTATTCACATAAGCACTCACACTAGCAATCATTCTAGCAATCAATTAACAAACAGCAATAAAAGTTGATGCAATCAAAAATCAATAAGAGAGAGCGGATAAAATCCAAAGGAAACTTCAAAGAAGCTAGGAAGCCTTCTACTACATCAAACACTATATAGTTTTTGTTCCAACTGAAAATAAAACACTAAAATAGAAAAAATAACAGAAAACAAAATATAAAATAACTAAGATAACAGAAGTAAAATTTACAAAACAATATTATTTTATAAGTATTTTCAAAATAGGAATTCAAACTAGCAATGCAACCAATTCGCAAGTTAGTATAGAATTAGAATTGATTCCATGCAAACAAATAAGAATAAATAAAATAAAAATTTGTTGTTGTTGAAAAGTTACTGGTAAATATCAGAAAACAAAATATAACTTGTCACAATTACAAAAAAACAAATTAAGAACAAATAATACAAAAGAAATAGCAAGAAAACAAAAAAGGCTAAAACAGAATCTGTTTTGCTTAAAACCCTAAGTAAAAATACTTAAAAAAAATTGAAACTTAAACTACTGAAAGATATGATCAATAGGAAGCAGCAGCAAAAAGAATCAAATTAAAAGCTATTTTTAAACTCCCGGAATAAGCAAAATAAGCTTTAATTCAAATCTGATCTAACTCAATTTTTATTAATCCAAACATAGACGAATTATATATATGCAGAAACTACATAAAATGTGTGATCCAACGCAAAAAGAATCACCTAATTCGGAGTTATAGACTAATAGATATGAATTTTTTAAGATTGCAATTTTCTGAAAAAACTGCAATACGGGATTTCGTGAATCTCACCATGGGTGACAGAGAGGAAGAACTCCGGCGAGGTAGCTGCTCCGGCGAGGTGGGGAGGTCGCCGGTGGGGTGGGGGTGCGATGGAGGAGGGTGGCAGCGAGTCTCCTCCATCGAACGGCGTCGTCGGCGAGGTGCTTCGAGGTCGAGGAAGAGCAGGGGCGGCCGGGGAAGTTCCTGTTGCCGGCCGAACTCCAGCGAGCAGCGGGGGTGGTGAGGAGGCGGCGAGGGCTCGGACTAATGGGGGAAAAAGGGTTGCGGGGGCGGTGGGGAAGCTCGTGGCGGCGTCGGTTGGGGCGCGGAAGGGTGCGACAGCGAGGGTGGCGAGGTGTTTTTGCCTACTGGAGCCTGGCTCCAGCGAGGTTCCTAGGGCGAGGGGTGGCGTGGGGAGGAGGGGGCCGAGGGGGGGGCTCGGGGCGGCGGTTATATAGGGGGAAGGGGTCCGAGGGAAGGAAGGGGGAGGCCGAATCGGGGGAGAGCTGTCGGATCCTGGTGAGGCAGGAAGGCCACGCCATGGCTGGGCGCTAGGAAGGAAAAAGTTCACGGGAGAAGAAAGGAAAGAGAAGAAAGAAGGAAAGAAAGAAAGGAGAAAGAAAAAAAAAGGAAAGAAAAGGGGTGCTGCGTGGGGGTGGTTGGGCACGGGATTTGGATCCGAGCGATCCAGGAGTCTGGCCCCAATTTGTTTTTTTTTAAACAGCAAGAGAAAGAATAATAAAAGGAAACAAATAAAAAGATTTATATGGGGTATTATATACCAAATCGATCAGAATTTTTTTTTCCTAATTGATTATCATTTTTCCAAAACCAAAATCAAAACTTTTAAAAATGTTTTTTCAGAATAAAATCCTGTATGCTATATTTTATTTTTGCAATTATTTTCACGATAAAACTTTGGCTTTCTTGGCTCAAAATATTTCAAAAATGCCTCACATTTTGGAGGGTCATTTTCCTCCGCTCTCTCTTGCGTGCAAGAGATTATCTCCCGGCATTATCTCGGGGGAAAAAATATAGAAGCAAGGGCAAATATTTTGAAAGGATTCAAATGCAAACTCCATTCCAAATTCTCTATAGTTGAAGAAGTCGTGTCATCTTCTCTCTTTGCTTTTAAAAGATTGAATTTGAATTCATCGGAGATGGGGAAAGTCATTTTATTCCCTCTCATTCAAAAGTATTTTGAAAAGTTTCAAATTTCACTCAAGTTTCAATCACTCAAGCAAACAAACAAACAATCTAATAATTATTTTAACAATCCAAAATTTGGGATGTTACAAACCTACCACACTTAAAATGAATCTCGTCCTCGAGATTCGAAGAGGCTAGAAAGAAGGGTTAGGGTTTGGGGGTCTTCTAGCAAATCCAACGTCCGGCAAAGTGGGATGCTACCACACTTAAAATGAGAGATATCGGTCCCTTAAGATTTTAACAATCCTCTGGGGTTTTGGCAACTGACATCGCACAGTCTTCATATTAAATCCTTTGGTGATGCTCTCCCGTTATATTCATATTGTTTCCATCAAAATCGAGGGTTCCTCTGTGGATATAAGCTTCTTCCATTACTGGGTCTTCTTTAACTCACAGTCTCGTGATCAATTCTAAATAACATATCGATGATTCTCATGGTGGTCTACCATTTGTGGCTATCCTGCAGAGAGAGGGGTCTTGGTTTCATCCTCACCGTAAAATTTCCTACGTGTGACAACAAGTGCCATGTACATTGGGCTTTCATCATACCATTCTAAGGCTTAAACAAAAGCTTCAAAGAACGTCGTCTCTCACTATGGGTAAGTCTCTCAGATTTACCATTCCGAATAGCAAGAGAATGATAATAGTAAGTCGTCATGGTGGCCAAGCCATGTCGCATTGAAATCATTACCTTGTATAAGGCTTAGTGAATCTCGTATTCTAACACTTGGGCATCCTCACAAGCATTGCACAATATCTCTTGTCCACGAACGAAGTTCGGATAATCCATTGGTTCTGCAAGCTCAACAAAACATCTATCGTATCTTCACAACTCTCGGGTTTTCGTATGCTCCTAAGAAAACGTTTGTTGATCCATGTTTCCTTCTCCAAAAAGATAGTACTTGGTCCTTGTTAGTCCCGGGGTCTGCGGGTTTCAGGCATACTTGGGGTAAATGTGACACACCGCTGGGTGGTGGGTGGTTCCTTCACACAAGAAACAAGTCACCTGACTACTTGGGCAATCCTCCGCTGGGTGATTTTCTTCACAATGAGGGCATCCATCCTGGTTTTCTTCCTGGGTGTGTCCTATTTCTCCACAGATCTTGCATGCACAAGGCTTCTTCATCGGGCTATCATATCACTTTTGGATAAGACGGGATCTTAACAGAGTCTTCTTGAATTCGTCCCAAGTTTCTGCTCCACTAAATCCTCGTATGGCATGATGCATTTTCCACCAAATAGCAGCACTTTGGGTAAAGTACTGAAGTGCGTGTGCAACTTCATACTTCCTGGAAATCAAATTGCTCTCAAAGTAGTTCTCCATGTTCTGAATCCATATTTCAACTTCCAGTTGGGTCATTGGTCCAGAGATTACAAGTCCAGCTTCATACGCCATCTATTGGGTCCAACGTTTTTGGGATGAGATGAGTAAGAGAGAGAGGGAAAGAGGGAGATACACACAATACAAACAACATTTTTGAGAATAGGTTTTATTTGTGGCTGTCGAAAAACACACACCAATGACGGCTCACAAATCATCGTATCTAATGTGGGTATATAACAGGGGTTTGGACTTCTAATGGTCATATAAACATTCGAACGCTTCAGGGTCTTCGAATTCTTCGGGTCTTGAGAGTCTTCAATTGGCGCAGCTTCAATTCTTCAAATGCATGATGAAATCCTCTTTACTTTGAAGTAGAACTCCGTTGATTCTTCATGAGGTCAAAGGGGTAAGGGTATTGTCAAACTATTGGAGGTGAGGGAGAACATTTGATGAAGTCAGAAGAGATGAGAAGTAAAAGGTGTTCTTGAAAATAAAGTTTTTTGAGAGATCCTTTCCTAAGAGATTTCCAATTTCTAGGGTCACGTCCTACATTCAACATGTGCTCTGATACCATTTCTGTAGCGACCCGACTCAAAACGAGTCAAGCCTCTGTGTATCTGTGCCATCCCTGGATCGGTATGCTGGCACACATAGTACATCAATGTATATATCAAAGTGCAATCACATGTAAATAGCGTAAAACTGATATATACCTTAAATATCTCAGCGGAAGCAGTCAAGGGAGTGGAGTCCCAATAAACACCAACGGCAAGTTGAGTGTAGACCGTAACCCTGAATCGTACTCTTACTCGTCGAAGAAAATATCTGCAACATAAGACGTTTCAGCCGTGTAGGTCAGCATATTGAATATGCCGGCAAGTCACATATGAGAGGGGGTAAAATGTCATCTATACTATATGCTTATATGGCAGGTGGGGTTATAAGTTTTTAGGCAAAAGCAAGTTTTCTCCTACATCAAGAGAGGGCTAAAAGCAAAATGTTACTACATTGTTGGTTGTTAACGAGATGGTTCCGCCAACCAATTCTCGTACCCGAGTTGTCAATAATTCCCACATCAATATTATTATTTGTGTTGAGAATTTCAGATAACTTCAGTTCCTTTGGCTCAAGTTGTCCATGACAGTGGACACGGCTAATCGATTAGGTTTGAGTACTCTGCAGAGTTTTCCACACATTCCCCACGAGATTTGATCGCCTCCATGTATGTCCTCGCACTTCAGTGTGTTTGAAGACCGGATGATCAAAACATGGTCTTTCAATGGGTCCCTGTGAATCCCTGTCGGTGCCCATCCAATCCTACCGTTCTTCTACATCTGCTAGCACCGCCTGTCCAGAGTCGCCGCGTTGTCCAACTAAGCCAGAGCCCATAATGACTTGTGGCTGTGCAGGTAAGCCTTGGGTCTTGAATATATCCGTCCGTCTCTTTGAGCCTGGGTGAAGCTTTCCGCAAGATGTCATGGCCGTCTCCAGCATCCCGGGTCATCGACTGGTTTCTCCAGGGAGCCGATCAACCGTCCTTCACCCAGAGTTGCATTGCATCATGAGTTCCTGAAAATTCTTGACTTAACCGGTCTTGGTTATTAAATTATTCTTGCATCACTCATGATAAACTCTCAACCAGAATCCCATCCACTCAAGCATAGCAATATGAAATTTGTCGTCCCGGGCCAAGTAATGGGGTTGTTGGGTGCCTACCACATGATACTACAATATGTAACCATAATTTCCAAGTACCTACTCAGCATGCAATTGGGCATAGGATGGTAGAACTATGATGCATAAAACATAGGTGATACATGATCAAATGACTTGCCTGGTGATGTTGACGAAGAAGAATTTTCGTTCTCGGGAAATACATGATAGAACTATTCGTCACTCTCCGATGAAATCTATATAATCAAACATAGTATTCACATAAACACTCACACTAGCAATCATTCTAGCAATCAATTAACAAACAGCAATAAAAGTTGATGCAATCAAAAATCAATAAGAGAGAGCGGATAAAATCCAAAGGAAACTTCAAAGAAGCTAGGAAGCCTTCTACTACATCAAACACTATATAGTTTTTGTTCTAACTGAAAATAAAACACTAAAATAGAAAAAATAACAGAAAACAAAATATAAAATAACTAAGATAACAGAAGTTAAATTTACAAAACAATATTATTTTATAAGTATTTTCAAAATAGGAAATCAAACTAGCAATGCAACCAATTCGCAAGTTAGTATAGAACTAGAATTGATTCCATGCAAACAAATAAGAATAAATAAAATAAAATTTTGTTGTTGTTGAAAAATTACTGGTAAATATTAGAAAACAAAATATAACTTGTCACAATTACAAAAAAACAAATTAAGGACAAATAATACAAAAGAAATAGCAAGAAACAAAAAAAGGCTAAAACAGAATCTGTTTTGCTTAAAACCCTAAGTAAAGATATCTAAAAAAAATTGAAACTTAAACTAATGAAATATATGATCAATAGGAAGCAGCAGCAAAAAGAATCAAATTAAAAGCTATTTTTAAACTCCCGGAATAAGCAAAACAAGCTTTAATTCAAATCTGATCTAACTCAATTTTTATAAATCCAAACATAGACAAATTATATATCTACGGAAACTACATAAACTTTGTGATCCAACACAAAAAGAATCACCTAATTCGGAGTTATAGACTAATAGATATAAATTTTCTAAGATTGCAATTTTCTGAAAAAACTGCAATACGGGATTTCGTGAATCTCACCATGGGTGACAGAGAGGAAGAACTCCGGCGAGGTAGCTGCTCCGACGAGGTGGGGAGGTCGCCGGTGGGGTGGGGGTGCGATGGAGGAGGGTGGCGGCGAGTCTCCTCCGTCGAACGGCGTCGTCGGCGAGGTGCTTCGACGTCGGGGAAGAGCAGGGGCGGCCGGGGAAGTTCCTGTTACCGGCCGAACTCCAGGGAGCAGCGGGGGTGGTGAGGAGGCGGCGAGGGCTCGGACTAATGGGGAAAATGGGTTGCGGGGTCGGTGGGGAAGCTCGTGGCGGCGTCGGTTGGGGCGGGGAAGGGTGCGGCAGCGAGGGTGGCGAGGTGTTTTTGCCTACTGGAGCCTGGCTCCAGCGAGGTTCCTGGGGCGAGGGGTGGCGTGGGGAGGAGGGGGCCGAGGGGGGGCTCGGGGGCGGCGGTTATATAGGGGGGGAGGGGGCCGAGGGAAGGAAGGGGGAGACCGAATCGGGGGAGAGCCGTCGGATCCTGACGAGGCAGGAAGGCCACGCCATGGCTGGGCGCTCGGAAGGAAAAAGTTCACGGGAGAAGAAAGGAAAGAGAAGAAAGAAGGAATGAAAGAAAGGAGAAAGAAAAAAAAAGGAAAGAAAAGGCGTGCTGCGTGGGGGTGGTTGGGCAGGGGATTTGGATCCCGGCGATCCTGGAGTCTGGCCCCGATTTGTTTTTTTTAAAACAGCAAGAGAAAGAATAATAAAAGGAAACAAATAAAAAGATTTATATGGGCTATTATATACCAAATCGATCAGAAAAAAAATTCCTAATTGATTATCATTTTTCCAAAACGAAAATAAAAACTTTGAAAAATGTTTTTTCAGAAAAAAAATCCCTTATGCTATATTTTTTTTTTGCAATTATTTTCACGATAAAACTTTGGCTTTCTTGGCTCAAAATATTTCAAAAATGCCTCACATTTTGGAGGGTCATTTTCCTCCGCTCTCTCTTGCGTGCAAGAGATTATCTCCCGGCATTTTCTCAGGGGAAAAAAATATAGAAGCAAGGGCAAATATTTTGAAAGGATTCAAATGCAAACTCCGTTCCAAATTCTCTATAGTTGAAGAAGTCATGTCATCTTCTCTCTTTGCTTTTAAAATATTGAATTTGAATTCACTGGAGATGGGGAAAGTCATTTTATTCCCTCTTATTTAAAAGTATTTTGAAAAGTTTCAAATTTCACTCAAGTTTCAATCACTCAAGCAAACAAACAAACAATCTAATAATTATTTTAACATTCCAAAATTTGGGATGTTACATGTGATGTGATATGGCCAAAGGATGTGATGTTACATGTGTGATGTATGAGATGATCATGTTCTTGTAATAGGATTCACGAATTGCATGTCGGTGAGTATGACAACCGACAGGAGCCATAGAAGTTGTCTTAATTTATTGTATGACATGCAACGCCATGTGTTTACTACTTTTACTTCATTGATAACGGTTAGTTGTAGTAGTAGTAGTAGTAGTAGTAGTAGTAGTAGTAGTAGTAGTAGTAGTAGTAGTAGTAGTAGTAGTAGTAGTAGTAGTAGTAGTAGTAGTAGTAGTAGTTGGCGTGACAACTTCACGGAGACATGATGATGGAGATCATCATGACAGCTATCATGGTGTCACGCCAGTGATGATGATGATCATGCGATGCCCAAAGATGGAGATCGACGGAGCAAAGATGATAATGGCCATATCATGTCACTATAAGATTGCATGTGATGTTTATCATGTTTTTCATCTTATTTCTTAGAACGACGATAGCATAATAAGATGATCCCTCATAAAATTTCGAGAATGTATTCCCCTAAGTTTGCACCGTTGCGAAGGACCGTTGTCCCGAAGCACCACGTGATGATCGGGTGGGATAGATTCTAACGTTCGCATACAACGGGTGTAAGCCAAATTTACACACACAAAAAACTTAGGTTGACTCGACAAGCCTAGCATGTACAGACATGGCCTCGAATACGAGAGACCGAAAGGTCGAACATGAGTCGTATGGTTGAATACGATCAGCATGAAGATGCTCTCCATCGACGACTGATACGTCTCCAACGTATCTATAATTTTTGATGGTTCCATGCTATTATATTGTCAAACTTTCGATGTTTTGTATGCATTTTATATCTTTTTTGGGACTAACCTATTAACTCAGTACCAAGTGCCAGTTCCTGTTTTTTCCGTGTTTTTGACCCTTTTCATAGGAGGATTTTCAACGGTGTCCAAACGGAATAAAACTTCCGAAAAGATTTTTTCCGGAACAGAAGATACGCACGAGACTTGAGAACCAAGGCAAGGGCCACCAGGGGACCCCACAAGCCCCCTAGGCGCGGCCAGGGGGCCCGCGCCTAGCAGTCTTGTGGGCCCCCTGTGGCTCGTCTGCCCTATCTCTTCCACCTATAAATTCAGAAAAAATCCAAAACTGCGGGAGAGATCCACGAAAATACTTTTCCGTCGCCGCAAGCTTCTGTGTCTGCAACATCCCATCTGGGGCACGTTCTGGTGCCCTATTGGAGGGGGATTCTGATACGGAGGGCATCTTCATCAACACCATGACCTCTCCGATTATGCGTGACTAGTTCACCATAGACCTTCGGGTCCATAGCTAGTAGCTAGATGGCTTCTTCTCTCTCTTGGATCTTCAATACAAAGTTCTCCATGATCTTGATGGAGATCTATCCAATGTAATCTTCTTTTGCGGTGTGTTTGTCGAGATCCGATGAATTGTGGATTTATGATCATATTATCTATGAATCTTATTTGAGTTTCTTCTGATCTCTTATATGCATGATTTCATATCCTTGTAATTCTCTTCGAGTTGTGGGTTTTATTTGGCTAACTTGATCTATGATTCTTGCAATGGGAGAAGTGCTTGGTTTTGGGTTCATACCGTGTGGTGACCTCACCCAGTGACAGAAGGAGTAGTGAGGCACGCATCGTGTTGTTGCCATGAAGGGTAAAAAGATGGGTTTTACATCAATTGTTTGAGTTTGTCCCTCTACATCATGTCATCTTGCTTAAGGCGTTAGTTTGTTCGTCATGAACTCAATACACTAGATGCATGCTGGATAGCGGTCGATGTGTGGAGTAATAGTAGTAGATGCAGAAAGTATCGGTCTACTTGTCTCGGACATGATGCCTATATGTATGATCATTACCTTAGATATCGTCATGACTTTGTGCGGTTCTATCAATTGCTCGACAGTAATTTGTTCACCCACCGTATTATTTGCTATTTTGAGAGAAGCCTCTAGTGAGCACTATGGCCCCCGGGTCTACTTCACACCATATTTTCAGCCTTACACTTCTACTTCGTTGCACTTTCCGCCTTCAGATCTCACTTTGCAATCAATCTTGAAGGGATTGACAACCCCTTTATAGCGTTGGGTGCAAGCTCATTTGTGTTCGCGCAGGTACTTTGGACTTGGCGCGATTCTCCTAGTAGATTGATACCTTGGTTCTCAAACTGAGGAAAATACTTACTACTCCTGTGCTGCATCACCCTTTCCTCTTCAAGGGAAAAACCAACGCAAGCTCAAGAGGTAGTAGAAGGATTTCTGGCGCCGTTGCCAGGGAGGATCAAGTCAAGAACTCATCCAAGTAAGTGTCACAAACTCATCTATTGCATTTACTTTTTTGCCTCTCGTTTTCCTCTCCCCCACTTCTGAAAAACAAAAAATTACAAAAATATTTGCCTTTTTCATTTGCCTTTTTCGTTCGCCCTTTTCTCGCTCGCTTTCTGTTCGCGTGTGTGCTTGTTTTCTTGCTAAGGTCACCATGATTGAAAACACCAAACTTTGTGACTTCTCGAATACTAATAATAATGATTTTATTAGTACTCCGATTGCTCCCGCCACTAGTGCGGAATCATACGAAATCAATGCTGCTTTGTTGAATCTTGTTACGAAAGAGCAATTCTCCGGCCTTCCTAGTGAAGATGCCGCATCCCATCTTAATACCTTCATTGAGATTTGCGATATGAAAAAGAAAAAATATGTGGATAATGATGTGATTAAATTGAAGCTTTTTCCGTTCTCGTTGCAAGATCGAGCAAAAACTTGGTTTTCGTCTTTGCCCAAAAATAGTATTGATTCTTGGAACAGGTGCAAAGATGCTTATATATCCAAGTATTTTCCGTCGGCTAAGATCGTAACTCAGCAGCGGATCAAATCAACCCCAGTGAGACCATTGTTTGTCAAAGATCATAACTCGGATAACACCGGAATAAAATCCGACTCCTCTTCTTCAGTGGGCTTGTCTGGAAGTTTAAAGTTTGTAGGAAGGCGTTCCTCCCTATAGCCAAGGAGTTTGTTTTCACCCTTAGGAGAAGTTTCTTGGCAATAAAACCAAGACTCGCCCCAGCCTTTGGGATGGCTTGGCATGGCGAGTGATGGGAATGAGCTGTCCCTGCAGCGTTGAACGTTGATGCCTCCAAGTTCTAAGCTAGGGCCATTGGAAAACTCGGTCTGGCGATTCAAATGAAAAAAGTACCAGAACAAAGGAACTGAAGGTTCCATCCGCAAGTAGGCTTCGCAGAACACTTGAAATTTACATAAGTAACTAATCGAGTTGGGACCTAAGTCTTGGAGGCGGACGTTCATGAAAATCATGGCATCTCTGAGGAATTTTGACCCTGGCGGCTTAAACCCCCGTTCGAGGTGTTCAGCAAAGACAACTATTTCCCCTTCCTTCGGGCTGGGAATTTCTTCTCCCAACCCGGATCGCCACCCGATAACCTCTTTCAGGTCGAGATTTCCCGTCTTCACACAGTTGTTGAGAAAAGCTTCATCAACTTTGGTCGGGAGCCAATCGGCTTTGAAAACAGTACCCATGGCTACAAAGGAAAAGATTACGGATAAATTAACTCGCCGAGCGCTTACTGAGTGGTTAAGAGGATAATTTAACTCGCCGAACATTTGTCAGGTGACTAAGGGAATCTGTTGACTCACCGACAAGGGACCGGGTCTGGACACAAGGAGCGATGCAGGAGTTTTGCCACCGTGAGCACATTCGGCTTTATGTATCTGCGGTCGCTCATCCACAATCTAATGGGCAAGCGGAACGGGCAAATCAGGAAGTTTTGCGAGGAATCAAGCCCCGACTTTTGGTTCCCCTGGAGCGCACCCCAGGGTGTTGGGTTGAGGAGTTGCCTTCAGTATTGTGGAGCATCCGAACCACCCCAAACAGTTCTACGGGTTTAACTCCTTTTTTCCTGGTATACGGAACAGAAGCCGTTCTTCCCAGTGACATTAGGCATGACTCGCCCAGAGTTGCTGCTTATGTGGAACAGGACAACGAGTTGGCGCGTCAAGATTCTTTGGACGCTTTGGAGGAAGCATGTGACTTGGCTGCCGCACGATCGGCTATTTATCAGCAGGACTTGCGGCGTTATCATAGCCGCCGGGTCAAGAGCCGAACTTTCCAGGAGGGCGACTTAGTGCTTCGATTGATCCAAGATCGCACTGGCATGCATAAGTTATCACCACCATGGGAAGGACCGTTTATCGTCAGCAAAAGCCTTCACAACGGGTCATACAATCTGGTGGATCTTGGGCCTGATCGGCCAACCAAGGAGGCTGAGTCAACTCGCCCCTGGAACATAGCCCACTTGCGACCTTATTACACTTGAGCTATTGGCTCTGTTTTTTCTTCTCTTGAACATTGCAAGTCTTTCATTTTATAAAGCAATAAAGTTGATGCCCACGAATTCTGGGGCTTTCCTACTACTTCATCTTATTGAAAGCATGGATTTTTATTGCTCTTCGACAAGTCGCCCAAGCATGGACGCTATCCATACCAGAGAGCATGAGTCGCCATGCTGCACTTATTACAACACTGGGTATCGATAAGCCAAAGAGGATCAAGTCGCTACAAGCGCGCGATCCAAACATAGGCGCCTTATATGATTCTATGGATTAGGTCGGCTTACTTGGGGGCTATTTGCTCCCAAGTCGTTTTGTGGTAAGAGTGTATACGCTTCTACAATCCTATGACCGGTCTTTCCCCTAATCATAGGTCACTTGGGGGCTTCCTCTCATTGAGACCAGCCTTACTACCCATTTGACTTGCGAAAAATTACCGCATTACAAATGGTTATACTGGACTCTGTGTTGGCCGAATCGCCATATGGACCCATGAACTCTTGGTGAGTTACTCCGCTTTATGGACCCTGAACTCGCCTTAGTTAAAACATGAATGGTAGCGGCTAGCTCCCCACATGGAGAATAGAGAAACCATTGGTTCACTGAACCTGCTTCACTGAAGCTTAACTCGTGCCTGATCAGCCGGTCTAAATACTTGAGCTTTTTACACAAAAAGTCTCCCTCGGGTAGCACTTGAGTTTATCTAACTCGTCCTATCCTGTCGTGACTTGAACGAGCCGACGAAATTCTTAATTTCACCTTCCTGGCACTGCCACAAGGTTTTGCAAGTTTTTTACGACTCGCTGGATCTTTTTGCATCAGGTTCTGCACATAATTCGTCAGAACATCTTGAGTCGGTTATCATTTAGTATCATCCATTACTCACTGAGGTGGTTTGATGTATGTTTTTAGCTTAACAGATTGATGATCAAAATCTCTACTGATATGGCGGGTCAAGCATTATAAGGCGCCCTGAGGACGATACAAGTATTTTAAAGAAGTCGCAGAACAAGGTTGTTTTCTACAATAACCTATTACATGGCTCGGATGGCCAATCCCCTGAAGAATTACTCTGCTGGTGCCCCCGGGTCAGTTTGCTTTGAGCTCAGGCTGACTTCAAGTTGAAAGTCGCCCAATACCCAATTACACTTGGATAAGGCAGCGAATTCATCTTCATCATTCAAAAATGTCGAGAGGTCCGCCTCTAAATCAAAAGAGTTCTTGGGCCGACGCGGAGTCAAGCTGGTTTTCACAAAGGTCGGTGGATTTATTTTCTTATTCTTGTCATCATAAGCAGCTTGGTACTTTGACAAATCCAAGCTTGTTGCAAGCTGAGTCGCCGCCGAGCGAGATTCTTTGACAACACGCTGATAATCATCTTGAGTAAATTCTGACCCGTCGTCCTTGAGCTGGGGAAAGCCTGCTGCTACTTCTTTGGGTTTTAGCTCTGGAGCGTATGCTAAACACCGACTCAACATAGTCAGCGCCCGTTTCCGGCCAGCTGATCGAGTTAGCTCACCTATCTGAGGCGGAAGGGTAGATAAGCAGCCAAGCATCTTTTTGATTGATGTTATGGGTTCCTTGGCGCCCATCACTGCCTTCACGGTCAGCACGCTTCCGGTATACAGTTGCTCCGTTAATGTGTAAATCGTCTTTAACATCAAGATACATTCATCCTGAAGGTTGGCAGCTCTCGGACCTATACAAGGGATAATGATGGTCAGTAAGTTCTTCATACTAAGTTTTTTTTACAAAGTACAAGATCTGGGTTTGCTTCTTACCAAAGATAGCATGTGCCATGTTGGAGATATGTTGCTTTAAGCCGGCCAGCTCTCGTTGCATGGTTTCCAGTTTTGCTTCAGCTTTTTCCGCTCGCTTTAGCGCGGCGCCTTGATTAGCTTGAGCCTTCTTGTGGGCGGCCTTCAGCTTCTCCATCTCAGATAAGATCACTTGACATTTTTCTTCTGATTTAGCCCGCGCGTCTTGCTGGTCAGCTAAACTTTTCTTTAAGTCGCCCAACGCCGACTCAGCTTGGGCAAGAGATTCTTGTCAAAGTATATTATCAAGGGGCAAGTCTCAGAATTATTGCAAGCAACATCTCTAACACTTGGGGGCTAATGTATAAATTTTTAGACAAAATTATACAAGATCAAGACCCGACTCATCTTTTAACAGATGACCCGGCCCTTGGGGGTTACAGGTTGGAAGATTTTTTCTAATATCAAGACCCGACTCATCTTTCAACAGATGACCCGTCCCTTGGGGGTTACAGGTCGAAAGATTTTCTTTTTAATATCAAGACCCGGCTCATCTTTCAACAGATGACCCGGCCCTTGGGGGTTACAGGTCGAAAGATTTTTTCTAATATCAAGACCCGGCTCATCTTTCAACAGATGACCCGGCCCTTGGGGGTTACAGGTCAAAAGATTTTTTCTAATATCAAGACCCGGCTCATCTTTCAACAAATGACCCGGCCCTTGGGGGTTACAGGTCGAAAGATTTTTCTAATATCAAGACCCGTCTCTTCTTTCAACAGATGACCCGACCCTTGGGGGCTAATAAGGATGGTATGCATTAAGGCGTACCTCATGTCTATTCTTTATCATAAGGAGTAGATTCTTCTCCATTTCATAACTCGTCTCCAGGCAACTTGCAAAGCCGGATTGAGCTCTTTAAATTCAAGATTTTCGTTCTGGGATAGTTTGGACTTGGAAATTTCATGTCTAGTAGAAGGCTGGGTTGATGTTGATACATGCTTCGACAAGACTGCCGAAGCCGGCTTAGAGAAGCCAGTACCAGTGATGATTACAGCATCTGGATCCTCTGCCGTTTTGAACGGACTCGGCGGATTGGGCGTTTCCGTGCCTTCCTTGGGAGAACTTGGGAGGTCCGCTTGGTCATCAGGTTTATCCTTTGCCGGGTTAGCCTGAGTCGGTGCCGGTTTTTCAATAGGTTCTGGAGCTGTAGTGGAAGTTGATCCGCTAGTTTTCCTTTTCTTCGCTTGTGCTCTAAAAAGAGAAGGGGATATGCTTAAAAACCAACATCATCATCATCAGGACAAATGTAAGTATTATAAGGACTTACCCTGGAACGCGGATCATTAGCGGAAGAGCTGACATCACTGAGTCGCCTGACGAAGGGGGAGAATGCTGCAAAAGTAATACCTCAAGATATGAGCAAGTTATAAGTATGATCCAAAAGGAAGCAAAGGGGGACGCTGCTAAAAGGATACCTCATTCTGCCTCTTCTTGGTAGGAGTTTTCGCTGGTAACCCGGACACCAAGTCTCCAGAGTGACTCCGAGTCTTCCGATAGGAAGCATGTTGCGCTTTCTTCAAAAGGAAATTAGGATCCATACAAGCATTTGGGTGAGACATGGGAACTTTCCCACAAACCTGTCTGGCCGGCTTAGGCGGAGGAGAAGATGAGTCGGAGGAAATAGAAATTACCTCTATGGAGTCTTCTTGGCTTTTGTTGCCATCATTCTATACATAAGAGATACAGAGGTGTAAACACAAATTATAGCAATGGATGTCAAGACAAAGAAGATAGAATTTTACCTCTGAAGATACGTCGCCGATTTGGGATTCGTCCACATCAGACGGTTCAGTGATGGCGGTTTTGCTTTTGCTCTTGGATTTCTTTTTTGGAGGCGGCCTGGCTTGCTTCAGGGCCATCTTTTTCGGCCTCTTGGACCAGAATTGGTCACCTTTCTGAAGTGGAATTTTTATTATGCGAATCAGAATTCAAGTAAGTCGGAAAGAATAAATCAAAGGCGGGTTAAGTTATTTACCTTAGGAGCCGGGTTGATCTTGCATAATGCCTTAAGCCCTATTTGGCTACACCTGGTCAAGGGCTCGCCGGTCAGCTTCTTGATGATGGTCACAATATCATTTTCTGTGAGTGTTGTACGGAAGTAGCATTGGGGGTGGTCCAAGGTGCCATCAAACTCACACATTAAGCCGTCTCGGCGACTTAAGGGAAGGATGCACCAGTCCACCCAGCAGCGGATCAAGTCAACCCGAGTGAGACCATTGTTTGTCAAAGATCGTAACTCGGATAACACCGGAATAAAATCCGACTCCTCTTCTTCAGTGAGCTTGTCTGGAAGTTTAAAGTTTGTAGGAAGGCGTTCCTCCCTATAGCCAAGGAGTTTGTTTTCATCCTCAGGAGAAGTTTCTTGGCAATAAAACCAAGACTCGCCCCAGCCTTAGGGATGGCTTGGCATGGCGAGTGATGGGAATGAGCTGTCCCTGCAGCATTGAACGTTGACGCCTCCAAGTTCTAAGCTAGGGCCATTGGAAAACTCGGTCTGGCGATTCAAATGGAAAAGGTACCAGAACAAAGGAACTGAAGGTTCCATCCGCAAGTAGGCTTCGCAGAACACTTGAAATTGACATAAGTTACTAATCGAGTTGGGACCAAAGTCTTGGAGGCGGACGTTCATGAAAGTCATGGCATCTCTGAGGAATTTTGACCCTGGCGGCTTAAACCCCCGTTCGAGGTGTTCAGCAAAGACAACTATTTCCCCTTCCTTCGGGTTGGGAATTTCTTCTCCTAACCCGGATCGCCATCCGATAACCTCTTTCGGGTCGAGATTTCCCGTCTTCACACAGTCGTTGAGAAAAGCTTCATCAACTTTGGTCGGGAGCCAATCGGCTTTGAAAACGGTACCCATGGAAACAAAGGAAAAGATTACGGATAAATTAACTTGCCGAGCGCTTACTGAGTGGTTAAGAGGATCAATTAACTCGCCAAACATTTGTCAGGTGACTAAGGGAATCTGTTCACTAGCTGACAAGGGACCGGGTCTGGACACAAGGGCGATTTAGGAATTTCCTACTATTTAATGGAGACAACTCAGAGCTTCAGAGATGGTCGCTAAAATGGTGAAGTACGGATCTACAAACAGGTTTTACACAGCACGCAGTAAAACGTAGATCTACAAAGGAGACAAAAATGAATGGAAAAAGGCATGGATAAAGTAAAACAGCCTATGGCTAGGGTAAAAACAGTAAAGTTGATTTGACAGAAGCATTTCTTAGTTCTTTGGCCGGAGTTAACTGGTTGACAATATGGTTGATATTACCGCGCCTAGCACTACTGCAGATTAATCAATATATATGGAAGGATTCAAGGTGCACTAAGGAACCGGTGGACAATGAACACCGAAGAGCTTAGATCTGTTTCTAATGGTGAAAGGTTGACCTGATGATGGTGTCCAGTAGCGACCGAGAGAAATCCGCGGCAAGTACTACGTCCTTGGTCGGCCTGGAGACGCGTCGAACGAGGTGGCCGGAGGTGGAGTTTTCTTCGGGCGGCGATGAAGCTCTCGATGTAGTTGCGAGGAAGAAGAAGACCAGCGAAATGGGTAGGTGGCGATGTGCCCTGCCTCCTTCCCCGAGCCTATTTATTGGGGCGGGCGCTGGAATCAAGGCGCCTTGCGCGGGAATTGAAAAAAGGATAAAGATTCGTTTAAATAGCGCCAAGATTTTCAGGATATCTGTGCCGAAAGATCCGTTGGAGATTGCGTCATCATTTCTTCCGAGATTAAAGGGATAAGATGGTGTCAACAAGAAACAGTTCGGCGACTTGGATATTTCCACGAAAGATGGCAGATTAAGTGTATGATGCGTAAAAGAGCAGAGTGAGTCGCCCCTAACTAGGTAAGAGTTGGCGTGAACAGGTACAAGTCAATCTGGGGCCTAATGTCGGGGATATTATCTGTTGCGTGACCCGCCCTGGTTGGGCCGGGTTGCCAAGCGGGCGACTCATCCATTGGCGATTCAAGCTTTGGCCCAATAAAATCCAGAAACTAGATGGCGGTTCAAGATCTTTGTGAAGAGTCGATCATTGGGAAGGTCTCCAAGTCTTGGAAAACATGGCAACTTAGAGATAGAAAGGATCATGACCTGTGTAATGGCAAGGACTCTTGTAAAACCTAAGGGCTCGACCTGTATATAAAGGCGAGTCCCGGGGAAGGAGAGGTTAAGTTAGAAATCATCGAGTGCTAGGTCAGGCGAGTTACGCCCTCCTTGTAATCGAAACACCATCAATACAACACAAAGCAGGACGTAGGCTTTTACCTCCTCACGAGGGGCCGAACCTGGATAAATCTCTGTCTCGTTCCCGTTCAACCCCTTTGAGTCGCCACCAAGGTGCGATGGCTCCAACACTAAGTCCTTTCACGAGGACATCTGCCGTGACAAAACCACGACAATTATCTCTCTCTGTAATTATATCATGAATTTTAAGCAACTTGATCATGAACACGTTGCACAATCTTGGGAGAGAATGAAATTGATGATTAGAAATTGTCCCGCTCATGGCTTGAGTCTTTGGATGATTATACAAATCTTCTACGCTCGCTTGAATTTCGCTTCTAGAAATATCTTGGACTTTGCCTCAGGTGGAACGTTCATGGAAATCACGTTAGGAGAAGCTACAAAACTCGTTGACAATATCATGACGAACTACTCTCTGTGGCACACTGAAAGGTCACATACTAGTAAGAAGGTACACGCTATAGAAGAAATTAACTCGTTAAGTGCTAAGATGGATGAGTTAATGAATTTGGTTGCTAGTAGAAGTGATCCTTTAGATCCTAATGATATGCCCTTGTCTTCCTTGATTGAGAGTATCAACGCTAGCTTGGACGTTAATTTTGTTGGTAGGAATAATTTTGCAACAACAATGCTTTTAGAGGAAACTATGTTCCTAGGCCTTTTCCTAGTAACCCCTCTAATAACTTTGGCAACTCCTACAACAATACTCATGGAAATTACAATAGATTACCCTCTAATCTATAGAGTAATATCAAAGAGTTTATCAACTCGCAAAAGATTTTCAATTCGTCCATAGAGGAAAAACTACTCAAAATTGACGATTTGGCTAGGAGCGTTGATAGAATGTCTAGTGATATTGATGCTTTGAAAGTTAGATGTGCTCCTCCCAAGATCAATATGGAGGAAACTTTGAAAGCTATGCGTGTTTCCATGAGTGAGAGCAAGGAAAGAACCGCCCAAATTCGTGCTAGACATGAATGTCTTAAAAAGGCGTGTTCTCGTGATAATAATCACGAAGATCTTAAAGTGCTTGGTGTGACTCCCATTGAATCTTTGTTTTCTTGTGTCAAACCTAATGATGATGGGGCTGGATATGAATCCACTTTGGTTGAAAAACGCCCCAATGATTCGGAGTCCATCTATCTTGATGCTAAAAGCATTGAAAGTGGAGTAGAAGATATTAAAACCTTGAGTAGTAATGAAACTACTACTTGGGATTTCAAGGAATTCAATTATGATAGTTGCTCATTGATTGAATGCATTTCTTTATGCAATCCATACTAAACTCTCCACACGCTTATAGCCAAAACAAGGCCTTTACAGATCCTATCGTCGATGCTATGATAAAATCTCTTGAAGAGAAACTTGAATTGGAAATTTCTATTCCTAGAAAGCTTCATGATGAGTGGGAACCTACTATCAAAATCAAAATCAAAAACTATGAATGCAATGCTTTGTGTGATTTGGGTGCTAGTGTTTCCGCGATTCCAAAGTCTTTATGTGATGTTCTGGGTCTTAACGAGATTGAGGAGTGTTCTCTTAATTTGCATCTTGCGGATTCTACTGTCAAGAAAACCATGGGAAGGATCAATGATGTTCTTATTATTGCAAATAGGAACTATGTACCTGTGGATTTCATTGTGCTTGACATTGATTGCAATCCTACATGCCATATCATTCTTTGTAGACCTTTCCTAAGGACTATCGGTGTTACCATCGATATGAAGGAAGGGAATATTAGATTTCAATTTCCTTTAAAGAAGGGCATGGAGCACTTTCCTAGAAAGAAAATAAGATTGCCTTATGAATCCATGATGAGGGATACTTATGGTTTGAGCAACAAAGACGACGATACGTGATTCTACCTCCTTATGCCTAGATAAGGGCGTTAAACAATAGCGATTGTTGGGAGGCAACCCAATGAATTTATCTTTTTCTTTCTATTTTGTTGCGTCCACACCATCATAATTCGGTTATGATTGTGTCTTTTGTGTTTCTTTTTGTGTTTGAGCCAACCAAAACCTTTATGACTAGTCTTGGTGATGATTGTTTCATCCTGCTGGAAAAAGACAGAAACTTTTCGCTCACCAAATTATTTTTCAATTTTATTCACAAAGAGCTTTTGAGTTGATTCATTTTGCTGCTGGTTGATATTCCTTTTGCCCAGGCTGTCGTAAGTTTTCAGAATTTTTGAGGTACCAGAAGTATACAAAGTATACATATTGCTACAGACTAGTCTGTTTTTGACAGATTCTGTTTTTGTTGAGTTGGTTGCTTGTTTTGATGAAACTATGGATAGTATAGGGGGGTACTAGCCATCGAAAAGTGAGAATACGGTAATCTAACACCAATATAAATAGAAATCAAGACTGCTAATGATATCACGAGTTTCTGTTAAGTTTTGTGTTGTGAAGTTTTCAAGTTTTGGGTGATGTTCTCATGGATGAATGGATAAAGAGTGGAAAGAGCTCAATCTTGGGTATTGATGACCCACAAGTATAGGGGATCTATCGTAGTCCTTTCGATAAGTAAGAGTGTCAAACCCAACGAGGAGCAGAAGGATCTGACAAGTGGTTTTCAGCAAGGAAATATCTGCAAGCACTGAAATTGTCGGTAAGAAGTGATTGTGTGGTGAGATGATTCATAGCAAGCAACAAGTAACAAAAGTAGCAACGGTGCAGCAAAGTGGCCCAATCCCTTTTGTAGCAAGGGACAAGCCTGGACAAAGTCTTATAGGAGGAAAAACGCTCCCGATGACACACGGGAATTTCTGTCATGCTAGTTTCATCATATTCATATGATTCACGTTCATTACTTTGATAGTTTGATATGTGGGTGGACCGGCGCTTGGGTACTGCCCTTACTTGGACAAGCATCCCACTTATGATTAACCCCTCTCGCAAGCATCCGCAACTACGAAAGAAGAATTAAGACAAAGTCTAACCATAGCATTAAACTAGTGGATCCAAATCAGCCCCTTACAAAGCAACGCATAAACTAGGGTTTAAGCTTCTGTGAGTCTAGCAACACATCATCTACTTGATACTTCCCAATGCCTTCCTCTAGGCCCAAATAATGGTGAAGTGTTATGTAGTCGACGTTCACATAACACCACTAGAGGAAAAACAACATACAACACATCAAAATATCGAACGAATACCAAATGCACATAACTACTTATAGCATGACTTATCACATGTCCTTAGGAACAAAAGTAACTACTCACAAAGCATAATCGTATTCATGACCAGAGAGGTAATGAGTAGCATGAAGGATCTGAACATAAACTCTTCCACCAAGTAATCCAACTAGCATCAACTACAAAGAGTAATTAACACTACTAGCAACCTTACAAGTACCAATCGGAGTCGCGAGACGGAGATTGGTTTCAAGAGATGAACTAGGTTTCAGAGATGAGATGGTGCTGATGAAGATGTCGATGGTGATGAGTCCCCTCCGATGAGAGGAGTGTTGGTGATGACGATGGCGACAATTTCCCCCTCCGGGAGGGAAATTTCCCGAGCTGGATCGTCCTGCCGGAGCTCTAGATTGGTTCTGCTCAAGTTCCACCTCGTGGCTTCGGCGAATCCTCCGAAAACCTCCTCTTGATTTTTTTCCAGACCGAAACCCTTCTTGTAGCAAAAGGGGGGAGCCAGAGGGCCAGCTGGGAGCCCACAAGCCCCCTAGGCACGGCTAGGGGTGGTTGCGCCTAGCAGGCTTGTGGCCCCCTGCTGGCGCCCCTCCGGTACTTCTTCGGCCTAGTATTTTTTATAAATCCCAAAAAAATCCACGTTGATTTTCACGGCTTTTGGAGTTGCACAGAATAGGCGTCTCAAACTTTCTCCTTTTTTAGGCTAGAATTCCAGCTGTCGGCATTCTCCCTCTTCATGTAAACCTTGCAAAATAAGAGAAAAAAGGCATAAGTATTGTACCGTGAAGTGAAATAACAGCCCAAAAAGCGATAAATATCAACATGTAAGCATGAAGCAAAATGGACGTATCAACTCCCCCAAGCTTATACCTCACTTGTCCTCAAGCGAAAGCCGAGCTCAATAAATATGCCCACATGTTTAGGGAGAGAGGTGTCGACAAAACAAGATACGAACATGCAGGCATCATGATCATGATCAGAACAGCAATACCATCATATGAACTCTTATGATAAAGTGACAATTCCTTCACAAGGTAAAGTATGGGTCAAGAGCCTTACCGAGAATTAACAACCGATAGCCTTTAGTCATTGAAGCAATTGCAATTTATCATAACATCAGAAAGAGTCAAGTAAGAGCTTGTAAAGCAAATCCACATACTCAATCATCCTTTTGTCTTCTACAATTGCAACAACTCACGTGGTACTCATGAGATCAAAGTTTCAGTCGGACATAGAGAAACATAGGGGCTTATAGTTTTGCCTCCCAACCACTTACCTCAAGGGTAATGTCAACAATAATAATTCATGAATACTTACTTCCAAGTTGACATATGAATATAGATCTTTCCCTAGCATATGATGCTAGCCAAGATAAAGGCAAAATAAGGAATTGGTGAAGATCACCATGACTCTTTCAAGGGCAAAAAGTAAAGGTACAAGATAGGCCCTTCGTAGAGGGAAGCAGAGGTTGTCATGCGCTTTTGAGGTTTGGATGTGTGTCCTCTTAGTGTGGAAGAACGTCACTTTATATTGCCTCCTGTGATAAAGAACTTTATTATGCAGTCTGTCGCTTTTATGTCTTCCTCATCACAGGTTCGTACAAATCTTATTTTCCACACACTAATAGATCACACAAATTAGGGAGCAATTTTTATTGCTTGCACCGATGACAACTTACTTGACGGATCTTATTCGACCCATAGGTAGGTATGGTGGACTCTCAGGGCAAAACTGGGTTGAAGGTTTGTGGATGCACAGGTAGTATCTCTACTTGGTGCGGGAGTTTTGGCTAATATGAGGTGGAAGCAATCGTCACATGCTAAGGTATCTCTAATCATATAACATTGTTCGGAACCAAGCAGACACGATTCATTATGTTGTCTTCCTTGTCCAACATCTAATTCTAAGCATGCAATAGTTTAGTGAGTGTTCACAATCATAGATGGTGTCAAAGATGATATATTTATATGTGAACCTCTCCTTCTTTATCACTTCCTATTAATTGCTACAATGACCAAGGTCTACGTTTGTCTACCCTCAACAAGTTTCAATCATCATTCTTTTTTATATGTGAAGCCATCACTTCCCATAAGATCATTACATGATCTTTCATGCTTTTGTTCTTTTCTCACTCTTTTGATCATGGCAAGAGGCAAAGCCCTCAACTAAGATACTCTTTATTATATGGCTCACGAGCTCGAATACATCGGGGTTGACACAAAGCAAAACTCAAGACTAAAACACTAAGACTTATATTCTACTAGAGAAAGAGAAAACTGAAAAGGAACAAACTAAAACAAAGGTAAAGGCAAAATATGTGATGGTGATACGATACCGGGGCAAATCCCCCAAGCTTGGCACCAGCCAAGGGGATTGCCCATACCCATGTTCAGTTGTCTTCCTTTGGAGGTGATGGTGGTGGAGTTGTTGCACAGGTCTTGACCTTGTTTGATTTCCACTTGAGCATAAAATTCTGCTCCCTCAGATCATCATTTTCCTCTTCAAGCCTTAACACCCTTTGGCATACTTCCTTCTTACTCTCCTAACAGAAACGAGAATGGATAAACAAAGTATTAGGCTTCTTCCTTGAGTCAGGGAGGCTCGACTTCTTGAACTCCACATGGGTGTTTCCAGGTGGAGGTAGAGGAGCCTCCTCCTCATCGGAACTTGTTCCTTCCTTCTCCTTGGGTTCATAATCTTCTTCCTCATCAGTGGTCCAAGCATAACGATCCAAGTCCCCGTAGACCTTGGGGTTAGCAAGGTAATTGGCCACATAGCTCTCCCCCTCTGAATCCTGAGAAGACATCTTGACCTAAATCTGTGGCAGAAAACAGGCTCGAAACGAAAATAGAGGAAATTCGCATGATACAAGGGTCAGACCTTTTGGGAGAATATATAATGATTTTTTTCCGACCAGAAGGAGTACTCCGCACGAAAACGGGGTCCACGAGGCACACGAGGTGGCCACAAGCCCCCCCAGGCGCGGCCAGGGGGTGGGCCCGCGCCTGGCAGGCTTGTCGCCTCCTCGTGCGCTTTCCGGACTACTTCCAATTTTTCTATTTTTCTAAATATTCCAAAACGGAGAAAAATTCCTACTGGAAAAGTTTTGGAGTCTGTTTACTTACCAAAACACATACCTCTTCGTTTTCGGAGTCTGAAACAGGCTGATAAATACCCTTAGATATTCCTTCGGAGTTATGGTATTGATAATATTGCTTTCAACTTTTATGGGAGTACCTGAGATATAATGCTTGATTCTCTGCCCATTTACCACTCTCGGACAATTACCTTCCGTGTTGTTGATCTTGATAGCACCGGAACGATATACTTCCTCAACAATATAGGGACCTTCCCATTTAGAGAGAAGCTTGCCTGCAAAAAAATCTTAAACGAGAATTATATAGAAGACATAATCACCTACATTGAACTCACGCTTTTGTATCCTTTTATCATGGCACCTTTTAACCTTTTCTTTGAACAACTTGGCATTCTCATATGCCTGAGTTCTCCACTCATCAAGCGAGCTAATATCAAATAACCTCTTCTCACTAGCAAGTTTGAAATCAAAGTTGAGCTCTTTGATTGCCCAATAAGCTTTATACTCTAGTTCAAGAGGTAAATGACATGCTTTACCGTATACCATTTTGTATGGATACATGCCCATGGGATTCTTATAGGCAGTTCTATAAGACCACAGTGCATCATCGAGCTTCTTAGACCAATTCTTTCTAGACCTGTTGACAGTCTTTTACAGAATTAGTTTAATCTCTCTATTGCTTAGCTCTACTTGACCACTGGACTGAGGGTGATAGGGAGACGCAATTCTATGGTTGACATCGTACTTGACAAGCGTTCTACGGAAAGCACCATGAATGAAATGTGAACCACCTTCGGTCATTAGATATCTAGGGACTCCAAATCTAGGGAAAATAACTTCTTTAAGCATCCTAATAGAAGTGTTGTGATCAGCACTACTAGTGGGGATAGCTTCTAACCACTTAGTGACATAATCAACAGCAACTAGGATATGAGTATACCCGTTAGATTTTGGAAAAGGTCCCATATAATCAAAGCCCCAGACATCAAATGGTTCAGTGACAAGTGAATAGTTCATAGGCATTTCCTGACATTTACCGATATTACCTATTCTTTGACATTCGTCACAAGACAGGACAAACTTACGGGCATCCTTGAAGAGAGTGGGCCAATAGAAACCTGATTGCAATACCTTGTGTGCAGTTCTATCTCCCGCATGGTGTCCTCCATAAGTCTCGGAGTGACACTTCTATAGGATCTGTCCCTGTTCATGTTCAGGTACACAACGTCTAATAACACCATCTACTCCTTCCTTATAAAGGTGAGGATCATCCCAAAAGTAATGTCTCAAACCAAAGAAGAATTTCTTCTTTTGCTGGTATGTGAAACTAGGTGGTATATATTTGGCAACGATATAGTTTGCGTAATCAGCATACCACGATGCACTACGTGAAGTATTGATGACATTCAGTTGCTCGTCAGGAAAGCTATCATCAATAGGTTGAGAACATTCTCCAACCTAGACAAGTTATGTGCTACTGGGTTATCAACACCCTTCCTGTCAACAACATGCAAATCAAATTCTTGTAGCAAGAGAACCCATCTGATAAGTCTAGGTTTAGCGTCTTTCTTCTCCATGAGGTACTTAATAGCAGCATGATCAGTGTGAATAGTGATTTTGGAATCAATTATGTAAGACCTGAACTTTTCACATGCAAACACGACTGCTAAAAATTCATTTTCCGTAGTAGCATAGTTTCTTTGGGCACTGTCTAGAGTCTTACTAGCATAGTAAATAACATTCAACTTCTTATCAACTCTTTGCCCTAGGACAGCACCGACAGCATAATCACTAGCATCACACATGATTTCAAAAGGTAAGTTCCAATCAGGTGGTTGAACAATAGGTGCAGTTATCAAGGAATTCTTAAGTATTTCGAAGGATTGCTCACAATCATCGTCAAAAACAAAAGGAATATCCTTTTGCAAGAGATCGGTAAGAGGCCTAGAAATCTTAGAGAAGTCTTTAATGAACCTTCTATAGAAACCAGCATGACCAAGGAAACTTCTTATACCTTTGATATCTGTGGGGTATGGCATTTTCTCAATTGCATCAACCTTAGCCTTATCGACTTCAATACCTCTTTCAGAAATTTTATGTCCTAAGACGATGCCTTCATTAACCATAAAGTGGCTCTTCTCCCAATTCAAGACAAGATTGGTGTCTTTACATCTCTGCAAGACTCGATCAAGGTAGCTGAGGCAATCATCAAAAGAAGACCCATAAACAGAGAAGTCATCCATGAAAACCTCAACAATCTTTTCACAAAAGTCACAGAATATAGCCATCATACATCTTTGAAAGGTAGCAGGTGCATTACATAAGCCAAAAGGCATACGTCTGTAAACAAAGGTACCGAAAGGGCAGGTGAAAGTGGTTTTCAACTGATCAGATTGTGCAACAGGTATTTGGGAGAAACCAGAATAACCGTCTAGAAAGGAGAAGTGTGTGTGTTTAGACAGTCTTTCTAGCATTTGGTCGATAAAAGGCAAAGGGTAATGATCTTTCCTAGTGGCCTTATTCAATTTCCTAAAATCGATCACCATCCTATAGCGAGTAAAAATCCTCTGTGGGATCAATTCCTCCTTATCATTAGGTACAACGGTAATGCCTCCCTTCTTAGGGACGCAATGCACCAGACTCACCCAATCACTATGAGCAATAGGATAGATAATACCTCCTTCCAGGAGCTTTAGTATTTCTTTTCTTACTACCTCTTTCATCTTAGGATTTAATCTCCGTTGATGATCAACAACTGGTTTGGAATCAGGATCACTTTTAATCGTGTGCTGGCATAGAGTGGGACTAATTCCCTTAAGATCATCAAGAGTATATCCAATAGCAGCAGGGTGCTTCCTCGGAGTTTTTAGTAACTTGTTTTCTTCATGCTCTGAGAGGCTAGCACTAATAATAAAAGGATATATCTCTTTCTCATCAAGATAAGCATACTTAAGAGTATCTGGCAACTGTTTAAGCTCAAACTCAGGATCACCCTTTGGTGGGGGTGGATCCCCAAGCAGTTCAACACGCAAATTATTCTTAAGGATAGGATATTGTTCTAAGACAACTCTATCTATCTCATCCCTTTCATCCATATGCATATCATTTTCATGCTCAAGCAATTATTTCTCTAAGGGATCAGTAGGAGGCACGGCAATAGAAGCTAAGGCAATAGTTTCATCCTTACTAGGTAACTCCTTTTCATGAGGTTGTCTACCAAACTTGGAGAAATTGAACTCATGTGACACGCCTTGAAAGACAAAAGTGACAGTTTGCTTCTCACAGTCAATATGAGCATTGACAGTATTGAGAAAAGGTCTGCCAAATATGATGGGACAAAAGCTATCTTGTGTGGTAGCAAGAACGAGGAAATCAGCAGGATACTTCGTTTTACCACACAAGACTTCAACATCCCTAACAATTCCACAGGGCAGATAGTATCTCTATTGGCAAGCTGAATAGTGACATCAATAGATTCTATCTCAACAGGTGCAATCTCGTCTTTGATTTCATCATATAAGGATTGAGGTATTGCACTAACACTAGCACCCATGTCACATAAACCATGATAACAATGATCTCCTATCTTAACAGAAACAACAGGCGTGCCAACAACAGGCCTATGTTTGTCTCTAGCGTGTGGTTTAGCAATTCTAGCACCATCTTCACAAAAGTGAATATTATGTCCATCAACGTTGTCGGACAGGAGATCTTTGATAATAGCAATGCTAGGTTCAACTCTAATTTGCTCAGTGGGTGTAGGTATTCTAATGTAGCCTCCACGTATCACAGTTGAAGCTATAGAATGATCCTTTATCCTAACAGGGAAAGGTGGTTTCTCAATGTAAGCACTGGGAACAATAGGATCATTATAGGCTATGACTTTCTCTTCAACTAGATTGGGTTTAACTACATTGACTTCTAAGGGAGGGTGATATTTAAACCACTTCTCTTTGGGGAGATCAATATGAGCAGCAAATGATTCACACAATGAAGCTACTATCTAAGAGTCAAGTCCATACTTAGCGCTAGAATCACAAAAGGTATTTGTTTCAACAAAGGATTTAACGCAATCAAACTTGAAATTCATACATGACTCCTTACCTTCATCAAGCTCCCAATCTTCAGAGTTGCGTTTAATTATCTCCGATAAATTCCATTTGAAGTCAATATCTCTCTTCATATAAGAACCGGTACAAGAAGTGTCAAGCATGGTGTGATCATCACGAGAAAGCCGAGCATAGAAGTTCTGAATGATAATTTCTCTCGAGAGCTCATGGTTGGGGCATGAATATAACATTGATTTAAGCCTCCCCCAAGCTTCAGCGATGCTTTCTCTATCACGAGACCAAAAAAATATAAATATAATTCCGATCACGATGTACTAGATACATAGGATAAAACTTTTGATGAAATTCTAGTTTCAACCGATTGTAGTTCCATGATCCAGTAATCCAACTATAGGATTAGTTTCCATAGTGACAAGTGACAATAAATATCAGCACACTATATGAATGTTTCCTTACCAAGTTCCACTGACCAAAGGCGCTTCACTCCCCGGTAACGGCGCCAGAAAAGAGTCTTGATGACCCACAAGTATAGGGGATCTATCGTAGTCCTTTCGGTAAGCAAGAGTGTCGAACCCAACGAGGAGCAGAAGGATCTGACAAGTGGTTTTCAGCAAGGTAAAATCTACAAGCACTGAAATTATCGGTAACAAGTAGTTGTGTCGTGAGATGATTCGCAGCAAGTAGCAAGTAACAAAAGTAACAATGGTGAATCAAAGTGGACCAATCCCTTTTGTAGCAAGGGACAAGCCTGGAGAAAGTCTTATAGGAGGTAAAACGCTCCCGAGGACACATGGGAAATTATGTGAAGCTAGTTTTCATCATGTTCATATGATTCGCATTCGTTACTTTGATAGTTTGATATGTGGGTGGACCGGTGCTTGGGTAATGCCCTTACTTGGAAAAGCACCCCACTTATGATTAACCCCTCTCGCAAGCATCCACAACTACAAAATAAGAATTAAGACAAAGTCTAACCATAGCATTAAACTAGTGGATCCAAATCAGCCCCTTACGAAGCAACGCATAGACTAGGGTTTAAGATTTTGTCACTCTAGCAATCCATCATCTATTTACTACTTCCCAATGCCTTCCTCTAGGCCCAAATAATGGTGAAGTGTTATGTAGTCGACGTTCATATAACAACACTAGAGGAAAAACAACATACAACACATCAAAATATCGAACGAATACCAAATTCACATGACTACTTATAGCATGACTTATCACATGTCCTCAGGAACAAAAGTAACTACTCACAAAGCATAATAATATTCATGACCAGAGAGGTAATGAGTAGCATCAAGGATCTGAACATAAACTCTTCCACCAAGTAATCCAACTAGCATCAACTACAAAGAGTAATTAACACTACTAGCAACCTTACAGGTACCAATCGGAGTCGCGAGACGGATATTGGTTACAAGAGATGAACTAGGGTTTATAGATGAGATGGTGCTGATGAAGATTTTGAGGGTGATGAGTCCCCTCCGATGAGAGGAGTGTTGGTGATGACGATGGCGACTATTTCCCCCTCCGGGAGGGAAATGTCCCCGGCAGGATCGTCCTGCCGGAGCTCTAGATTGGTTCTGCTCAAGTTCTGCCTCGTGGCGGCGGAAAATCCTCTGAAAAGCCTGATTTTTTCCAGACCGAAACCCTTCTTGTAGCAAAAGGGGGAGCCAGAGGGCCATCTGGCAGCCCACAAGCCCCCTAGGCGCGACCAGGGGGTGGTCGCGCCTAGCAGGCTTGTGGCCCCCAGCTGGCGCCCCTCAGGTACTTCTTCGGCCCAGTATTTTTTATAAATCCCAAAAAAATCCACGTTGATTTTCACGGCTTTTGGAGTGGCGCAGAATAGGCGTCTCAAACTTGCTCCTTTTTCAGGCCAGAATTCCAGCTGCCGGCATTCTCCCTCTTCATGTAAACCTTGCAAAATAAGAGAGAAAAGGCCTAAGTATTGTACTGTGAAGTGAAATAACAGCCCAAAACGCGATAAATATCAACATGAAAGCATGATGCAAAATGGACGTATGAGGGATGCCTAAGGCATCCCAAGCCAAATTCAAGGACACCAAAAAGCCTAAGCTTGGGGATGCCCCGGGAAGGCATCCGCTCTTTCGTCTTCAATCCATCGGTAACATTACTTGGAGCTATATTTTTATTCACCACATGATATGTGTCTTGCTTGGAGCGTCTTGTATCGCAGGAGTCTTTTCGTTTTGTTGTGTCACAATCATCCTTGTTGCACACCTTTTGAGAGAGACGTGCACTCATCGTGATTTTGCTAGAATTCTCATTGTGCTTCACTTATATCTTTTGAGCTAGACCTTTTTGCTCTATGTGCTTCACTTAGATCTTTTAGAGCACGGCTGTGCGTGACTTGGTAGTTGGCTTGTGCTATGAAAGTAGTCCCAAAGGTGATAGGTACCCAAAGAGGATACAAAAACTTCCATCTTCATGTGCATTGAGTAGAAAGAGAAGTTTGATTCCTCTCAATTAGTTTTGAGACGTGGATTTGGTAATATTAAGAGTTATGTTAGTAGGGTGTTGTGAATCTAGAAATACTTGTGTTGAAGTTAGTGATTCCCGTAACATGCACGTATGGTGAACCGCTATGTTAGGAAGTCGGAGCATAATTGATATATTGATTGTCATCCTTTGTGTAGAGGTCGGGATCGCGCGATGGTTAACATCTACCAACCCTTCCCCTAGGAGTATGCATTTAGCACCTCGTTTCGATTACTAATAAAAACTTTCGCAATAAGTATGTGAGTTCTTCATGACTAATGTGAGTCCATGGTATAGATGCACTTTCACCTTCCACCATTGCTAGCCTCTCTAGTACCGCGCAATTTTCGCCGGTGCAGAAACCCACCATATGCCTTCCACAAAACAGCCACCATACCTACCTACTATGGCATTTTGATAGCCATTCCAAGATATATTGCAATGCAACTCCCACCGTTCCGTCTCATGACTCGTGCCGTCACTCTTATATTGCCATTACAAGATCGTAAGATAGCTAGCGAGATGTTTCAACGTCATACGCCAAGCTAGATCGTTGCACATCCTGGTACACTGCCGGAGGCATTTCCTATAGAGTCATCATTGTTCTGAGCATTGAGTTGCGAGTAAATAAAAGTGTGATGATCATCATTATTAGAGCATTGTCCCATGTGATAAAATAAAAAAAAGAGGCCAAAGTTGCCCACAATAAAAAAGAGAGGCCCAAGAGCCCACACAAAAAAATGAGAGAAAAAGAGAGAAGGGACAATGCTACTATTTCTTTCCACACTTGTGCTTCATAATAGCACCATGTTCTTCATGATTGAGAGCCTCTTATTTTGTCACCACCATATACTAGTTAGACTCTTCATTATATAACTTGGCTTGTATATTCCGATGATGGGCTTCCTCAAAATTGCCCTAGGTCTTCGTGAGCAAGCAAGTTGGATGCACACCCACTAGTTCTCCTTTTGAGCTTTCACATACTTATAGCTCTAGTGCATCCTCTGTATGGCAATCCCTACTCATTCACATTGATATCTATTAATGGGCATCTCCATAGTCCTTTGATACGCCGAGTCAATGTGACCATCTCCTCCTTTTTGTCTCACAACCACCACCACACTCTATTCCACCATAGTGCTATATCCATGGCTCACGCTCATGTATTGCGTGAGAGTTGAAAAGGGTTTGAGAAAGTAAGAGTGCAAAAACAATTACTTGGCCAATACCGGGGTTGTGTATGATTTAAATTAGTTGTGTGGGGATGATGGAGCATAGCTAGACTATATGATTTTGTAGGGATAACTTTCTTTGGCCTTGTTATTTCGAGAGTTCATGATTACCTTGCTAATTTTCTTGAAGTATTATTGTTTTCATGTCAATAGCAAACTATTGTTTTGAATCTTATGGATCTGAACATTCATGTCACATGAAAGAAGTTACAAAGGAAAACTATGCTAGGTAGCATTCCACATCAAAAATTCTGTCTTTATCACTTCCCTACTCGAGGACGAGTAGGATTTAAGCTTGGGGATGCTTGATACGTCTCCAATGTATCTATAATTTTTAATGGTTCCATGCTATTATCTTGTCAAACTTTTGATGTTTTGTATGGCTTTTATATCTTTTTGGGACTAACTTATTAATTCAGTGCCAAGTGCCAGTTCCTCTTTTTTCTGTGTTTTTGACCCTTTTCATAGGAGGATTTTAAACCGTGTACAAACGGAATAAAACTTCCGAAAAGATTTTTCCCGGAACAGAAGATACGCACGAGACTTGAGAACCAAGGCACGGGCCACCAGTGGACCCCACAAGCCCCCTAGGCGCGGCCAGGGGGCGCGCCTAGCAGGCTTGTGGGCTCCCTGTGGCTCGTCTGCCCTACCTCTTCCGCCTATAAATTCAGAAAAAATCCAAAACTGCGGCAGAGATCCGAGAAAATACTTTTCCGCCGCCGCAAGCTTCTGTCTCTGCAAGATCCCATCTGGGGCACGTTCTGGTGCCCTGTCGGAGGGGGGATTCGGATACGGAGGGCTTCTTCATCAACACCATGACCTTTCTGATGATGCGTGAGTAGTTCACCATAGACCTTCAGGTCCATAGCTAGTAGCTAGATGGATTCTTCTCTCTCTTGGATCTTCAATACAAAGTTCTCCGTGATCTTCATGGAGATATATTCGATGTAATCTTCTTTTGCGGTGTGTTTGTCGAGATCCGATGAATTGTGGATTTATGATCAGATTATCTATGAATCTTATTCTAGTTTCTTCTCATCTCTTATATGCATGATTTCATATCCTTGTAATTCTCTTCGAGTTGTGGGTTTTGTTAGGCCAACATGATCTATGATTCTTGCAATGGGAGAAGTGCTTGGTTTTGGGTTCATACCCTGCGGTGACCTCACCCAGTGACAGAAGGGGTAGCGAGGCACGCATCGTGTTGTTGCCATCAAGGGTAAAAATATGGGGTTTACATCATTGGTTTGAGTTTGTCCCTCTACGTCATGTCAGCTTGCTTAAGGCGTTACTCTATTCGTCATGAACTCAATAAACTAGATGCATGCTGGATAGCAATCGATGTGTGGATTAATAGTAGTAGATTCAGAAAGTATCGGTCTACTTGTCTCGGACGTTCTATCAATTGCTCGACAGTAATTTGTTCACCCACCGTATTATTTTCTATTTTGAGAGAAGCCTCTAGTGAACACTATGGCCCCGGGGTCTACTTCACACCATATTTTCAGCCTTACACTTTTACTTCGTTGCACTTTCCGACTTCAGATCTCACTTTGCAATCAATATTGAAGGGATTGACAACCCCTTTATAGCGTTGGGTGCAAGCTCATTTGTGTTTGCGCAGGTACTTTGGACTTGGCGCGATTCTCCTACTGGATTGATACCTTGGTTCTCAAACTGAGGGAAATACTTAGTGCTCCTGTGCTGCATCACCCTTTCTTCTTCAAGGGAAAAACCAACGCAAGCTCAAGAGGCAGCAACGACTAGTCCGTCTCACGTGATGATCGGACACGGGTTAGTCGACATGGATCGTGCAACACTTAGATGACTAGAGGGATGTCTATTTAAGTGGGAGTTCATACATAATTTGATTAGATGAACTTAATTATCATGAACTTAGTATAAAAGTTGTCTTTACAAATATTGTAGATCCAGTGGCCAATGCACCTGTCAACCTCAATTTCAACGCGTTCCTAGAGAAAAATAAGCTGAAAGATGATGGTAACAACTATGCGTATTGGGTCCGCAACTTGAAGCTCATCCTCATTGCATCCAAGAAGGCGTATGTCCTTCATGCGCCGCTAGGTGACCCTCCTGTTCCCACAGCAGCCCAAGATGTTCAGAACGTCTGGCACATGTGGAGTGATGACTACTCTCTGGTTAGGTGTGGCATGCTATACAGTATAGAAACGGGGCTCCAAAGGCGTTTTGAGCAACACGGAGCATATGAGATGTTCCAGGATCTGAAGCTAGTTTTTCAAACTCATGCCCGGGTCGAGAGATATGAAGTCTCCGACAAGTTCTTTAGCTGTAAGATGGAGGAGAACAGTTATGTTAGTGAGCATATACTCAGAATGTTTGGGTTGCACGGTTGTCTGAATCAGCTTGGAGTCGAACTTCCGGATGACGTTGTAATTGAGAGAATCCTCCAGTCTCTCCCACCAAGCTACAAGGGTTTTGTGCTGAACTACAACATGCAAGGGATGGAGAAGACCGTTCCCGAGTTGTACTCGATGCTCAAATCTGCAGAAGTAGAAATGAAGAAAGAGCATCAAGTGTTGATGGTCAACAAGACCACCAGTTTCAAGAAGAGCAAGGGTAAGAAGAACTTCAAGAAAGACGGCAAAGTCGTTGCCGCGCCCGGTAAGCCAACTGTCGGGAAGAAGAAAATGAATGGACCCAAGCCTCAGACTGAGTGCTTCTATTGCAAGGGAAACAGTCACTGGAAGCGGAACTGCCCCAAATACTTAGCGGATAAGAAGGCCGGCAACGTCAAAGGTATATGTGATATACATGTTATTGATGTGTACCTTACCAGCACTCGTAGTAGCTCCTGGGTATTTTATACCGGTGTTGTTGCTCACATTTGCAACTCAAAGCAGGAATTGCGGAATAAACAGAGGTTGGCCAAGGATGAGGTGACGATGCGCGTCGGAAATGGCTCCAAGGTCGATGTGATCGCCGTCGGCATGCTGCCTCTACATCTACCTTCTGGGTTAGTTTTAAACCTTAATAATTGTTATTTAGTACCATCTTTGAGCATGAACATTGTATCAGTGTCTTGCTTAATGCGAGACGGCTACTCATTTAAGTCAGAGAATAATGGTTGTTCTATTTATATGAGTGATATGTTTTATGGTCATGCTCCGCTGGTGAATGGTTTATTCTTGATGAATCTTGATCGTGATGTTACACATATTCATAGTGTGAATACCAAAAGATGTAAGGTTGATAATGATTGTCCCACATACTTGTGGCACTACCGCCTTGGTAATATTGGTGTCAAGTGCATGAAGAAACTCCATACTGATGGACTGTTAGAGTCTCTTGACTTTGAATCATTTGACACATATGAACCGTGCCTCATGCGCGGGATGACTAAGACTCCATTCTCAGGAATAATGGAGAGAGCAACCGACTTATTGGAAATAATACATACTCATGTGTGTGGTCCAATGAACGTTGAGGCTCGCGGTGGCTATCGTTATGTTCTCACTCTCACCGATGATTTGAGTAGGTATGGATATATCTACTTGATGAAGCACAAGTCTGAAACATTTGGAAAGTTCAAGGAATTTCATAGTGAGGTTGAGAATCAACGTGACAAGAAAATAAAGTGTCTATGATCTGATCGTGGAGGAGAATATTTGAGTCACGAGTTTGGCACACACCTAAGGAAATGTGGAATTGTTTCACAACTGACGCCGCCTGGCACACCGCAACGTAACAGAGTGTGTGAACGTCGTAATCGCACTTTATTAGATATGGTACGATCTATGATGTCTCTTACCGACTTACCGCTATCATTTTGGGGATACGCATTGGAAACTGCAGCATTCACTTTAAATAGGGCACCGTCTAAATCCGTTGAGACGACACCGTATGAATTATGGTTTGGCAAGAAACCTAAGCTGTCGTTTCTAAAAGTTTGGGGCTGCAATGCTTATGTGAAGAAACTTCAACGAGAAAAGCTCGAACCCAAAGCGGAGAAATGCGTATTCATAGGATACCCCAAGGAAACTATTCGGTATACCTTATATCATAGATCCGAAGGTAAAATCTTTGTTGCCAAGAACGGATCCTTTCTAGAGAAAGAGTTTCTCTCGAAAGAAGTAAGTGGGACGAAAGTAGAACTTGTTGAGGTAAGTGTACCCCCTCTCGAACCGGAGAGTAGCGCGGCGCACGAAATTGTTCCTGTGGCGCCTACACCAACCAGAGAGGAAGTTAATGATGATGATCATGAACCTTCAGATCAAGTTTCTACTGAACCACGAAGGTCCACGAGGGTACGTTCTGTAAAGAGTGGTACGGCAACCCTGTGATGGAAATCATGTTGTTAGACAACGGTGAACCTTCAAACTATGAAGAAGCAATGGCGGGCCCGGCTTCCAACAAATGGCTTGAAGCCATGAAATCCGAGATAGGATCCATGTATGAGAACAAAGTATGGACTTTGGTGGACTTGCCCGATGACCGGCGAGCCATAGAAAATAAATGGATCTTCAAGAAGAAGACTGACGCAAAGGTAATGTGACCATTTATGAAGCTCGACTTGTCGCAAAGGGTTTTCGACAAATTCAAGGAGTTGACTACGATGAGACTTTATCTCCCGTAGCAAAGCTAAAGTCAGTCTGAATCTTGTTAGCAATTGCCGCTTTTCATGATTATGAAATTTGGCAAATGGACGTCAAAATAGTGTTCCTTAACGGGTATCTTAAGGAAGAGTTGTATATGATGCAACCAGAAGGTTTTGTCGATCCTAAGAGTGGTAACAAGGTATGCAAGCTCCAGCGCTCCATCTATGGGCTGGTGCAAGCATCTTGGAGTTCGAACATTTTCTTTAATGAGGTGATTAAAGCGTTTGGGTTCATACAGGTTTATGGAGAAGCATGTCTGTACAAGAAAGTGAGTGGGAACTCTGTAGCTTTCCTCATACTATATGTGGATGACATATTATTGATGGGGAAGGATATAGAGTAATTGGAGAGCATAAAGGCCTACTTGAATAAAAGTCTTTCAATGAAGGACCTTGGAGAAGCTTCATACATATTAGGCATCAAGATCTGTAGAGATAGATCGAGACACCTCATAGGCCTTTCACAAAGTACATACCTTGACAAGATATTGAAGAAGTTCAATATGGAAAACTCGAAGAAGGGGTTCTTGCTAGTTTTGCAAGGTAAGAGATTGAGTAAGACTAAGTCACCGACCACGGCAGCAGATAGAGAGAAGATGAGTATTGTGCCCTACGCTTCAGCCGTAGGCTCTCTAATGTATGACATGTTGTGTACCAGACCTGATATAAACCATGCCATAAGTTTGGTAGGGAGGTACCAAAGTGATCCCGGTATGGAACACTGGACAACGGTCAAGAATATCCTTAAGTACCTGAAAAGTACTAAGGAGATGTTTCTCGTTTATGAAAGTTACGAAGAGCTCATCGTAAAGGGTTACGCTGATGCTAGCTTCGACACAGATCCGGATGACTCTAAGTCACAAACCGGATACGTGTATGTTTTGCATGGTGGAGCAGTGAGTTGGTGCAGCAGCAAGCAAGACGTCGTGGTAGCATCTACGTATCACAGTTGAAGCTTTAGAATGATCCTTTATCCTAACAGGGAAAGGTGGTTTCTCAATGTAAGCACTGGGAACAATAGGATCATTATAGGCTATGACTTTCTCTTCAACTAGATTGGGTTTAACTACATTGACTTCTAAGGGAGGGTGATATTTAAGCCACTTCTCTTTGGGGAGATCAATATGAGCAGTAAATGATTCACACAATGAATCTACTATCTGAGAATCAAGTCCATACTTAGCGCTAGAATCACAAAAGGTATTTGTTTCAACAAAGGATTTAGCGCAATCAAACTTGAAATTCATACCTGACTCCTTACCTCAAGCTCCCAATCTTCAGAGTTGCGTTTAATTATCTCCGATAAATTCCATTTGAAGTCAATATCTCTCTTCATATAAGAACCGGTACAAGAAGTGTCAAGCATGGTGCGATCATCATGAGAAAGCCGAGCATAGAAGTTCTGAATGATAATTTCTCTCGAGAGCTCATGGTTGGGGCATGAATATAACATTGATTTAAGCCTCCCCCAAGCTTGAGCGATGCTTTCTCTATCACGAGGCCAAAAAAATATAAATATAATTCGGATCACGATGTACTAGATACATAGGATAAAACTTTTGATGAAATTCCAGTTTCAACCGATTGTAGTTCCATGATCCAGTATCATCACATAGCCCATACCATGTCAACGCCTTATCCCTCAAAGATAAGGGAATGACCTTCTTCTTGACCTCATCCTCGGGAAAACCTGCAAGCTTAAATAAACCACAAACTTCATCTACATAGATTAGATGCAAGTCTGGATGTGATGTTCCATCTCCTGTAAAAGGATTAGCCAGCAGTTTCTCAAGCATACCCGAAGGGAATTCAAAGAAAATATTTTCAGTAGGTGCAGCAGGTTGAGGAGCAACTCTTTGTGCTTCCGCTCGAGGTGAAGAAACCCCGAACAAGCCCCTCAAAGGATTAGTTTCCATAGTGGCAAGTGACAATAAATATCAGCACACTATATGAATGTTTCCTTACCAAGTTCCACTGACCAAAGGCGCTTCACTCCCCGGTAACGGCGCCAGAAAAGAGTCTTGATGACCCACAAGTATAGGGGATCTATCGTAGTCCTTTCGGTAAGCAAGAGTGTCGAACCCAACGAGGAGCAGAAGGATCTGACAAGTGGTTTTCAGCAAGGTAAAATCTACAAGCACTGAAATTATCGGTAACAAGTAGTTGTGTCGTGAGATGATTCGCAGCAAGTAGCAAGTAACAAAAGTAACAATGGTGCATCAAAGTGGACCAATCCCTTTTGTAGCAAGGGACAAGCCTGGAGAAAGTCTTATAGGAGGTAAAACGCTCCCGAGGACACATGGGAAATTATGTGAAGCTAGTTTTCATCATGTTCATATGATTCGCATTCGTTACTTTGATAGTTTGATATGTGGGTGGACCGGTGCTTGGGTAATGCCCTTACTTGGAAAAGCACCCCACTTATGATTAACCCCTCTCGCAAGCATCCACAACTACAAAATAAGAATTAAGACAAAGTCTAACCATAGCATTAAACTAGTGGATCCAAATCAGCCCCTTACGAAGCAACGCATAGACTAGGGTTTAAGATTTTGTCACTCTAGCAATCCATCATCTATTTACTACTTCCCAATGCCTTCCTCTAGGCCCAAATAATGGTGAAGTGTTATGTAGTCGACGTTCATATAACAACACTAGAGGAAAAACAACATACAACACATCAAAATATCGAACGAATACCAAATTCACATGACTACTTATAGCATGACTTATCACATGTCCTCAGGAACAAAAGTAACTACTCACAAAGCATAATAATATTCATGACCAGAGAGGTAATGAGTAGCATCAAGGATCTTAACATAAACTCTTCCACCAAGTAATCCAACTAGCATCAACTACAAAGAGTAATTAACACTACTAGCAACCTTACAAGTACCAATCGGAGTCGCGAGACGGATATTGGTTACAAGAGATGAACTAGGGTTTAGAGATGAGATGGTGCTGATGAAGATTTTGAGGGTGATGAGTCCCCTCCGATGAGAGGAGTGTTGGTGATGACGATGGCGACTATTTCCCCCTCCGGGAGGGAAATGTCCCCGGCAGGATCGTCGTGTCGGAGCTCTAGATTGGTTCTGCTCAAGTTCCGCCTCGTGGCGGCGGAAAATCCTCTGAAAAGCCTCTTCTTGATTTTTTCCAGACCGAAACCCTTCTTGTAGCAAAAGGGGGAGCCAGAGGGCCAGCTGGGAGCCCACAAGCCCCCTAGGCGCGACCAGGGGTGGCCGCGCCTAGCAGGCTTGTGGCCCCCTGCTGGAACCCCTCAGGTACTTCTTCGGCCCAGTATTTTTTATAAATCCCAAAACAATCCACGTTGATTTTCACGGCTTTTGGAGTGGCGCGGAATAGGCGTCTCAAACTTGCTCCTTTTTCAGGCCAGAATTCCAGCTGCCGGCATTGTCCCTCTTCATGTAAACCTTGCAAAATAAGAGAGAAAAGGCCTAAGTATTGTACTGTGAAGTGAAATAACAGCGCAAAAAGCGATAAATATCAACATGAAAGCATGATGCAAAATGGACGTATCAGGGATGCCAAGGCATCCCAAGACAAATTCAAGGACACCAAAAAGCCTAAGCTTGGGGATGCCCCGGGAAGGCATCCGCTCTTTCGTCTTCAATCCATCGGTAACATTACTTGGAGCTATATTTTTATTCACCACATGATATGTGTCTTGCTTGGAGCATCATGTATCGTAGGAGTCTTTTCTTTTTGTTGTGTCACAATCATCCTTGTTGCACACCTTTTGAGAGAGACGTGCAGTCATCGTGATTTTGCTAGAATGCTCATTGTGCTGCACTTATATCTTTTGAGCTAGACCTTTTTGCTCTATGTGCTTCACTTAGATCTTTTAGAGCACGGCTGTGCGTGACTTGGTTGTTGGCTTGTGCTATGAAAGTAGTCCCAAAGGTGATAGGTACCCAAAGAGGATACAAAAACTTCCATCTTCATGTGCATTGAGTAGAAAGAGAAGTTTGATTCCTCTCAATTAGTTTTGAGACGTGGATTTGGTAATATTAAGAGTTATGTTAGTAGGGTGTTGTGAATCTAGAAATACTTGTGTTGAAGTTAGTGATTCCTGTAACATGCACGTATGGTGAACCGCTATGTTGGGAAGTCGGAGCATAATTGATATATTGATTGTCATCCTTTGTGTAGAGGTCGGGATCGCGCGATGGTTAACACCTACCAACCCTTCCCCTAGGAGTATGCATTTAGCACCTCGTTTCGATTACTAATAAAAACTTTCGCAATAAATATGTCAGTTCTTCATGACTAATGTGAGTCCATGGTATAGATGCACTTTCACCTTCCACCATTGCTAGCCTCTCTAGTACCGCGCAATTTTCGCCGGTGCACAAACCCACCATATGCCTTCCACAAAACAGCCACCATACCTACCTACTATGGCATTTTCATAGCCATTCCAAGATATATTGCAATGCAACTCCCACCGTTCCGTCTCATGACTCGTGTCGTCACTCTTATATTGCCATTACATGATCATAAGATAGCTAGCGAGATGTTTCAACGTCATACGCTAAGCTAGATCGTTGCACATCCTGGTACACTGCTGGAGGCATGTCCTATAGAGTTATCATCGTTCTGAGCATTGAGTTGTGAGTAAATAAAAGTGTCTTGATCATCATTATTAGAGCATTGTCCCATGTGAGAAAAAAAAAGAGGCCAAAGTTGCCCACAATAAAAAAGAGAGGCCCAAGAGCCCACACAAAAAAATGAGAGAAAAAGAGAGAAGGGACAATGCTACTATTTCTTTCCACGCTTGTGCTTCATAATAGCACCATGTTCTTCATGATTGAGAGCCTCTTCTTTTGTCACCACCATATACTAGTTAGACTCTTCATTATATAACTTGGCTTGTATATTCCGATGATGGGCTTCCTCAAAATTTCCCTAGGTCTTCGTGAGCAAGCAAGTTGGATGCACACCCACTAGTTCTCCTTTTGAGCTTTCACATACTTATAGATCTAGTGCATCCTCTGTATGGCAATCCCTACTCATTCACATTGATATCTATTAATGGTCATCTCCATAGTCCTTTGATACTCCAAGTCAATGTGACCATCTCCTCCTTTTTGTCTCACAACCACCACCACACTCTATTCCACCATAGTGTTATATCCATGGCTCACGCTCATGTATTGCATGAGAGTTGAAAAGGGTTTGAGAAAGTAAGAGTGCGAAAACAATTACTTGGCCAATACCGGGGTTGTGCATGATTTAAATTAGTTGTGTGGGGATGATGGAGCATAGCTAGACTATATGATTTTGTAGGGATAACTTTCTTTGGCCTTGTTATTTCGAAAGTTCATGATTACCTTGCGAGTTTGCTTGAAGTATTATTGTTTTCATGTCAATAGCAAACTATTGTTTTGAATCTTACTGATCTGAACATTCATGTCACATGAAAGAAGTTACAAAGGACAACTATGCTAGGTAGCATTCCCCATCAAAAATTCTGTCTTTATCACTTCCCTACTCGAGGACGAGTAGGAGTTAAGCTTGGGGATGCTTGATACGTCTCCAATGTATCTATAATTTTTAATGGTTCCATGCTATTATATTGTCAAACTTTTGATGTTTTGTATGGCTTTTATATCTTTTTGGGACAAACTTATTAACTCAGTGCCAAGTGCCAGTTCCTCTTTTTTCCGTGTTTTTGACCCTTTTTAGAGGAGGATTTTAAACGGTGTCTAAACGGAATAAAACTTCCGAAAAGATTTTTCCCGGAACAGAAGATACGCACTAGACTTGAGAACCAAGGCACAGGCCACCAGTGGACCCCACAAGCCCCCTAGGCGCGGCCAGGGGGGCCCGCGCCTAGCAGGCTTGGGCGCCCCCTGTGGCTCGTCTGCCCTACCTCTTCCGCCTATAAATTCAGAAAAAATCCAAAACTGCGGGAGAGATCCACGAAAATACTTTTCCGCCGCCGCAAGCTTCTGTCTCCGCAAGATCCCATCTGGGGCACGTTCTGGTGCCCTGTCGGAGGGGGGATTCGGATACGGAGGGCTTCTTCATCAACACCATGACCTTTCTGATGATGCGTGAGTAGTTCACCATAGACCTTCGGGTCCATAGCTAGCAGCTAGATGGCTTCTTCTCTCTCTTGGATCTTCAATACAAAGTTCTCAGTGATCTTCATGGAGATCTATCCAGTGTAATCTTCTTTTGCGGTGTGTTTGTTGAGATCCGATGAATTGTGGATTTATGATCAGATTATCTATGAATCTTATTTGAGTTTCTTCTGATCTCTTATATGCATGATTTCATATCCTTGTAATTCTCTTCGAGTTGTGGGTTTTGTTTGGCCAACTTGATCTATGATTCTTGCAATGGGAGAAGTGCTTGGTTTTGGGTTCATACCCTGCGGTGACCTCACCCAGTGACAGAAGGGGTAGCGAGGCACGCATCGTGTTGTTGCCATCAAGGTAAAAATATGGGGTTTACATCATTGGTTTGAGTTTGTCCCTCTACATCATGTCATCTTGCTTAAGGCGTTACTCTATTCGTCATGAACTCAATACACTAGATGCATGCTGGATAGCAGTCGATGTGTGGACTAATAGTAGTAGATGCAGAAAGTATCGGTCTACTTGTCTCGGACGTTCTATCAATTGCTCGACAGTAATTTGTTCACCCACCGTATTATTTTCTATTTTGAGAGAAGCCTCTAGTGAACACTATGGCCCCGGGGTCTACTTCACACCATATTTTCAGCCTTACACTTTTACTTCGTTGCACTTTCCGACTTCAGATCTCACTTTGCAATCAATCTTGAAGGGATTGACAACCCCTTTATAGCGTTGGGTGCAAGCTCGTTTGTGTCTGCGCAGGTACTTTGGACTTGGCGCGATTCTCCTACTGGATTGATACCTCGGTTCTCAAACTAAGGGAAATACTTAGTGCTCCTGTGCTGCATCACCCTTTCCTCTTCAAGGGAAAAACCAACGCAAGCTCAAGAGGCAGCAAGGACTAGTCCGTCTCACGTGATGATCGGACACGGGTTAGTCGACATGGATCGTGCAACACTTAGATGACTAGAGGGATGTCGATTTAAGTGGGAGTTCATACATAATTTGATTAGATGAACTTAATTATCATGAACTTAGTCTAAAAGTTGTCTTTACAAATATTGTAGATCCAGTGGCCAATGCACCTATCAACCTCAATTTCAACGCGTTCCTAGAGAAAAATAAGCTGAAAGATGATGGTAACAACTATGCGGACTGGGTCCGCAACTTGAAGCTCATCCTCATTGCATCCAAGAAGGCATATGTCCTTGATGCGCCGCTAGGTGACCCTCCTATTCCCACAGCAGCCCAAGATGTTCAGAACGTCTGGCAGATGTGGAGTGATGAGTACTCTCTGGTTAGGTGTGGCATGCTATACAGTATAGAAACGGGGCTCCAAAGGCATTTTGAGCAACACGGAGCATATGAGATGTTCTAGGATCTGAAGCTAGTTTTTCAAGCTCATGCCCGGGTCGAGAGATATGAAGTCTCCGACAAGTTCTTTAGCTGTAAGATGGAGGAGAACAGTTATGTTAGTGAGCATATACTCAGAATGTTTGGGTTGCACGGTCGTCTGAATCAGCTTGGAGTCGAACTTCCGGATGACGTTGTAATTGAAAGAATCCTCCAGTCTCTCCCATCAAGCTACAAGGGTTTTGTGCTGAACTACAACATGCAAGGGATGGAGAAGACCATTCCCGAGTTGTACTCGATGCTGAAATCTGCAGAAGTAGAAATGAAGAAAGAGCATCAAGTGTTGATGGTCAACAAGACCACCAGTTTCAAGAAGAGCAAGGGTAAGAAGAACTTCAAGAAAGACGGCAAAGTCGTTGCCGCGCCCGGTAAGCCAACTGTCGGGAAGAAGAAAAAGAATGGACCCAAGCCTCAGACTGAGTGCTTCTATTGCAAGGGAAACAGTCACTGGAAGCGGAACTGCCCCAAATACTTAGCGGATAAGAAGGCCGGCAACGTCAAAGGTATATGTCATATACATGTTATTGATGTGTACCTTACCAGCACTCGTAGTAGCTCCTGGGTATTTTATACCGGTGTTGTTGCTCACATTTGCAACTCAAAGCAGGAATTGCGGAATAAACAGAGGTTGGCCAAGGATGAGGTGACGATGCGCGTCGGGAATGGCTCCAAGGTCGATGTGATCGCCGTCGGCACGCTACCTCTACATCTACCTTCGGGATTAGTTTTAAACCTTAATAATTGTTATTTAGTACCATCTTTGAGCATGAACATTGTATCAGTGTCTTGCTTAATGCGAGACGGCTACTCATTTAAGTCAGAGAATAATGGTTGTTCTATTTATATGAGTGATATGCTTTATGGTCATGCTCCGCTGGTGAATGGTTTATTCTTGATGAATCTCGATCGTGATGTTACACATATTCATAGTGTGAATACCAAAAGATGTAAGGTTGATAATGATTGTCCCACATACTTGTGGCACTACCGCCTTGGTAATATTGGTGTCAAGTGCATGAATAAACTCCATACTGATGGACTGTTAGAGTCTCTTGACTTTGAATCATTTGACACATATGAACCGTGCCTCATGCGCAGGATGACTAAGACTCCATTCTCAGGAATAATGGAGAGAGCAACCGACTTATTGGAAATAATACATACTCATGTGTGTGGTCCAATGAACGTTGATGCTCGCAGTGGCTATCGTTATGTTCTCACTCTCACCGATGATTTGAGTAGGTATGGATATATCTACTTGATGAAGCACAAGTCTGAAACATTTGAAAAGTTCAAGGAATTTCATAGTGAGGTTGAGAATCAACGTGACAAGAAAATAAAGTGTCTATGATCTGATCGTGGAGGAGAATATTTGAGTCACGAGTTTGGCACACACCTAAGGAAAGGTGGAATTGTTTCACAACTGACGTCGCCTGGCACACCGCAACGTAACAGAGTGTGTGAACATCGTAATCGCACTTTATTAGATATGGTACGATCTATGATGTCTCTTACCGACTTACCGCTATCATTTTGGGGATACGCATTGGAAACTGCAGCATTCACTTTAAATAGGGCACCGTCTAAATCCGTTGAGACGACACCGTATGAATTATGGTTTGGCAAGAAACCTAAGCTGTTGTTTCTAAAAGTTTGGGGTTGCGATGCTTATGTGAAGAAACTTCAACGAGAAAAGCTCGAACCCAAAGCGGAGAAATGCTTATTCATAGGATACCCCAAGGAAACTATTGGGTATACCTTCTATCTTAGATCCGAAGGTAAAATCTTTGTTGCCAAGAACGGATCCTTTCTAGAGAAAGAGTTTCTCTCGAAAGAAGTAAGTGGGAGGAAAGTAGAACTTGATGAGGTAATTGTACCCCCTCTCGAACCGGAGAGTAGCGCAACGCACGAAATTGTTCATGTGGCGCCTACACCAACCAGAGAGGAAGTTAATGATGATGATCATGAAGCTTCGGATCAAGTTTCTACTGAACCACGAAGGTCCACGAGGGTATGTTCTATAGCAGAGTGGTACGGCAACCTTGTGATGGAAATCATGTTGTTAGACAACGGTGAACCTTCAAACTATGAAGAAGCAATGGTGGGCCCGGATTCCAACAAATGGCTTGAGGCCATGAAATCCGAGATAGGATCCATGTATGAGAACAAAGTATGGACTTTTGTGGACTTGCCCGATGACCAGCGAGCCATAGAAAATAAATGGATCTTCAAGAAGAAGACAGACGCAAACGGTAAAGTGACCATTTATGAAGCTCGACTTGTCGCAAAGGGTTTTCGACAAATTCAAGGAGTTGACTACGATGAGACTTTCTCTCCCGTAGCGAAGCTAAAGTCAGTCTGAATCTTGTTAGCAATTGCCGCTTTTCATGATTATGAAATTTGGCAAATGGACGTCAAAATAGCGTTCCTTAACGGGTATATTAAGGAAGAGTTGTATATGATGCAACCAGAAGGTTTTGTCGATCCTAAGAGTGGTAACAAGGTATGCAAGCTCCAGCGCTCCATCTATGGGTTGGTGCAAGCATCTCAGAGTTCGAACATTTTCTTTAATGAGGTGATTAAAGCGTTTGGGTTCATACAGGTTTATGGAGAAGCATGTCTGTACAAGAAAGTGAGTGGGAGCTCTGTAGCATTCCTCATACTATATGTGGATGACATATTATTGATGGGGAAGGATATAGAGTAATTGGAGAGCATAAAGGCCTACTTGAATAAAAGTTTTTCAATAAAGGACCTTGGAGAAGCTGCATACATATTAGGCATCAAGATCTGTAGAGATAGATCGAGACGCCTCATTGGTCTTTCACAAAGTACATACCTTGACAAGATATTGAAGAAGTTCAATAAGGAAAACTCGAAGAAGGGGTTCTTGCCAGTTTTGCAAGGTAAGAGATTGAGTAAGACTCAGTCACCGACCACGGCAGCAGATAGAGAGAAGATGAGTATTGTGCCCTACGCTTCAGCCGTAGGCTCTCTAATGTATGACATGTTGTGTACCAGACCTGATATAAACCATGCCATAAGTTTGGTAGGGAGGTACCAAAGTGATACCGGTATGGAACACTGGACAACGATCAAGAATATCCTTAATAACTGAAAAGGACTAAGGAGATGTTTCTCGTTTATGAAAGTTACGAAGAGCTCATCGTAAAGGGTTACGATGATGCTAGCTTCGACACAGATCCGGATGACTCTAAGTCACAAACCGGATACGTGTATGTTTTGAATGGTGGAGCAGTGAGTTGGTGCAGCAGCAAGCAAGACGTCGTGGTAGCATCTACATGTTAAGCGGAGTATATTGCTGCTTCCGAAGCGGCTCATGAAGGGATCTGGATGAAGGAGTTCATCACCGACCTTGGAGTGATTCCAAGCGCGTCAGGTCCGATGACACTCTTCTATGACAACACTGGAGCTATTGCCATTGCCAAGGAGCCCAGATTTCACCAAAAGACCAAGCACATCCAACGTCGCTACAACTCCATTCATGGATACATCCAGGATGGAGATATAGATATTTGTAAAGTACATATGGATCTGAATGTCGCAGATCCGTTGACTAAACCTCTTGCATGAGCGAAACATGATCAACACCATAACTCTATGGGTGTTTGATTCATCACAATGTAACTAGATTATTGACTCTATGGCAAGTGGGAGACTGTTGGAAATATGCCCTAGAGGCAATAATAAAGTGGTTATTATTATATTTCCTTGTTCATGATAATTGTCTATTATTCATGTTATAAATGTATTAACCGGAAACCGCAATACATGTGTGAACATATAGACCACAACATGTCCCTAGTGAGCCTCTAGTTGACTAGCTCGTTGATCAATAGATGGTCATGTTTCCTGATCATGGACGTTGGATGTCATTGATAACGGGATCACATCATTAGTAGAATGATGTGATGAACAAGACCCAATCCTAAGCATAGCACAAGATCGTATAGTCCGTCTGCTAGAGCTTTAATAATGTCAAGTATCATTTCCTTAGACCATGAGATTGTGCAACCCCCGAATATCGTAGGAGTGCTTTGGGTGTATCAAACGTCACAACGTAACTGGGTGATAATAAAGGTGCACTACAGGTATCTCCGAAAGTGTCTGCTAAGTTTGTACGAATCGAGACTGGGATTTGCCGCTCCGTGTGACGGAGAGGTATCTCTGGGCCCACACGGTAATGCATCATCATAATGAGCTAAATGTGACTAAGGAGTTAGCCACGGGGTGATGTGTTACGAAACGAGTAAAGAGACTTGCCGGTAATGAGATTGAACAAGGTATAGGGATATCGACGATCGAATCTCGAGCAAGTGTCATACCGATAGACAAAGGGAATTGCATACGGGATTGAGTGAGTCCTCGTCATCGTGGTTCATATGATGAGATCATCGTGGAACATGTGGAAGCCAACATGGGTATCCAGATCCCGTTGTTGGTTATTGGTCGGAGAGATGTCTCGGTCATGTCTGCATGGTTCCCGAACCCGTAGGGTCTACACACTAAAGGTTCGATGACGCTAGAGTTGTTATGGGAATCGTATATGTGGTTACCGAAGGTTGTTCGGAGTCCCGGATGAGATCCTGGACGTCACGAGGAGTTCCGGAATGGTCCGGAGGTAAAAATTTATATATGGGAAGTCCAGTTTCGGTCGCCGGAAAAGTTTCGGGTTTTATCGGTATTGTACCGGGACCACCGAAAGGGTACCTCGAAGGTTCACCTATCCCGGAGGGCTACATGGGCTGAAAGGAGAAGGTAACTGATACGTCTCCAACGTATCTATAATTTTTTATGGTTTCATGCTATTATCTTGTCAAACTTTGGACGTTTTGTATGCCTTTTATATCTTTTTTGGGACTAACTTATTAACTCACTCCCAAGTGCCAGTTCTTGTTTTTTCCGTGTTTTTGAACCTTTTCACAGGAGATTTTTAAACGGAGTCCAAATGGAATAAAATCTGTGGAATTATTTTTTCCATAACAGAAGACACGCGGGAGACTTGAGAACCAAGGCAGGAGACCTCGGAGGAGGTCACAAGCCCACCAGGCCCGACCTAGGGGGCGGGCCTAGCAGGCTTGTGAGCTCCCCGTGGCTCCCCTGCCTAGGTTTTTCACCTATATATTCCCTAAAATCCCCAAAAAATCACGAGATCATCGAAAGTACTTTTCCGCCGCTGCAAGCTTCTGTCTCCGCAAGATCCCATCTAGGGCACGTTCTGGTGCCCTGCCGAAGGGGGGATTCGGATACGGAGGGCTTCTTCATCAACACCATGACCTCTCTGATGATGTGTGAGTAGTTCACCATAGACCTACGGGTCCATAGCTAGTAGCTAGATGGCTTCTTCTCTCTCTTGGATCTTCAATACAAAGTTCTTCATGATCTTCATGGAGATCTATCCGATGTAATCTTCTTTTGCGGTGTGTTTGTCGAGATCCGATGAATTGTGGATTTATGATCAGATTATCTATGAATCTTATTTGAGTTTCTTCTGGTCTCTTATATGCATGATTTCATATCCTTGTAATTCTCTTCGAGTTGTGGGTTTTGTTTGGCCAACTAGATCTATGATTCTTGCAATGGGAGAAGTGCTTGGTTTTGGGTTCATACCGTGCGGCGACCTCACCCAGTGATAGAAGGGGTAGCGAGGCACGTATCGTGTTGTTGCCATCAAGGGTAAAAAGATGGGGTTTTCATCATTGGTTTGAGATTATCCCTCTACATCATGTCATCCTGCTTAAGGCGTTACTCTGTTTGTCATGAACTCAATACACTAGATGCATGCTGGATAGCGGTCTATGTGTGGAGTAATAGTAGTAGATGCAGAAAGTATCGGTCTACTTGTCTCGGACGTGATGCCTATATGTATGATCATTGCCTTAGATATCGTCATGACTTTGCGCGGTTCTATCAATTGCTCGACGGTAATTTGTTCACCCATCGTAATACTTGCTATTTTGAGAGAAGCCTCTGTTGAACACTATGGCCCCGGGTCTACTCCACATTATATTTTAAGCCTTACTCTTTTTCTTCGTTGCACTTTCCGCCTTCAGATCTCACTTTGCAATCAATCTTGAGGGGATTGACAACCCCTTTATAGCGTTGGGTGCAAGCTCTTTTGTGTTTGTGCAGGTACTCTCGACTTGACGATATTCTCCTACTGGGTTGATACCTTGGTTCTCAAACTGAGGGAAATACTTACTGCTCATGTGCTGCATCCCCCTTTCCTCTTCAAGGGAAAAACCAACGCAAGCTCAAGAGACGACAGAAGATCTATGTCGCCGTTGCAGAAGTATTTCTGGCACCGTTGCGAGGGAGGATCAAGTCAAGGACTCATCCAAGTAAGTGTCGCAAACTCATCTCTTGCATTTACCTTTTTTGCCTCTCGTTTTCCTCTCCCCCACTTCTGAAAAAAAACAAAAAATTACAAAAAAAATATTTGCCCTTTTCTTCGTTTGCCTTTCCTTTGCTTGTGTGCTATGTGCCTTCAATATGCTTGCATCTTCGCTTGCAGAAAATCTAGTGATATGGATCCTCACCCACTTGCTAATCTCTTTAAGAGATCTAATTATGTTGATCCAATTGCTAGTGAGTTGAGTGCACTTGACTATCTTTATGAAGTTTTGCTTGAGATGCGTGAATCTGAAAATTGTGATGGAGAAATTTATGAAGTGATTCACGAGGGCTCCTTGAATGAAAAGCATGATTGCAATGGTTTCACTATAAATCCTATTAGTGTCAATCATGCTAAAAATATGCAAAACCCTAAGCTTGGGGATGCTAGTTTTGATATGTCCACTACTTGTTGCAATAATCATGATTGGGGTGATGATTTTTCTTATGATCTTGAAAATTTGTTTAAGCCTCATGATGAATATGATATTTTCAATAATATTGAAAGTGGGTTCGGAGAAGTCATGACTTTAGTTGATCATAATCCCACTATTTTTGAAGAGCGTCAACTTTGCATGCATGTGGATCATGAAAAGAATATCCTATGTGATAGCTATATTGTTGAATTTGAATATGATCCCACATGTAATTGCTATGAGAGAGGAAAATATTGTGGTAGAAACTTCCATGTTACCAAATTACCTCTCGTTATGTTGAGATTGTTATTGTCTCTTTCTTCTTCCTTGCATTTGGTAACTATTGGGTGTCTTGCCAATTTGTTTTCCTATAAAATGCCTATGCATAGGAAGTACGTTAGACTTAGATGTGATTTTCACATGCTTTATGGTGCTCTCGTTGTGCTTCAATTCTTGTCATTTGTGTGAGCATCATTGAATTATCAATGCCTAGCTAAGGGCGTTAAACAACAGCGCTTGTTGGGAGGCAAACCAATGAATTTATTTGTTTTTCTTTCTGTTTTGTTGCGTCCACACCATCATAATTCTGTTATGATTGTTTTTTTTGTGTTTTTTTTGTGTTTGAGCCAAGAAAAACCATTATGACTAGTCTTAGTGATGGTTGTTTAATCCTGCTGGAAAAAGACAGAAACTTTTCGCTCACGAGATGATTTTTCATTTTTATTCAGAAAGAGCTTTTGAGTTGATTCTTTTTGCTGCTGGTTGATATGCCTTTTTCCCAGTCATTCGTAATTGTTCAGAATTTTTAAGGTACCAGAAGTATACGAAGTATACAGATTGCTACAGAATGGTTTATTTTTGACATATTCTGTTTTTTGTTGAGTTGGTTGCTTGTTTTGATGAAACTATGGATAGTATCGGGGGGTACTAGCCATGGGAAAGTGAGAATACAGTAGCCTAACACCAATATAAATAGAAATCAAGATTGCTACAGTCCCTAAAGTGGTGGTAGTTTGTTTTCTTGTGCTAATGTCATCACGAGTTTCTATTTAAGTTTTGTGTTGTGAAGTTTTCAAGTTTTGGGTGATGTTCTCATGGACAAAGAGATAAGGAGTGTAAAGAGCTCAAGCTTGGGGATTCCCAAGGCATCCCAAGCCAAATTCAAGGACACCAAAAAGCCTAAGCGTGGGGATGCCCCGGGAAGGCATCCCCTCTTTTGTCTTCAATCCATCGGTAACATTACTTGGGACTATATTTTTATTCACCACATGATATGTGTTTTTCTTGGAGCATCTTGTATCTTAGGAGTCTTTTGTTTTTGTTGTGTCACAATCATCCTTGCTGCACACCTTTTGAGAGATACATCCACTCATCGTGATTTTGCTAGAATGCTCATCGTGCTTCACTTATATCTTTTGAGCTAGACAATTTTGGTCTATGTGCTTCACTTAGATCTTTTAGAGCATGGTGGTGCGTGACTTGGTAGTTGGCTTATGCTATGAAAGTAGTCCCAAAGGTGATAGGTACCCAAAGAGGATACGAAAACCTCCATCTTCATGTGCATTGAGTAGAAAGAGAAGTCTTGATTCCTCTCAATTAGTTTTGAGACATGGATTTGGTAATATTAAGAGTTATGTTAGTAGGGTGTTGTGAATCTAGAAATACTTGTGTTGAAGTTAGTGATTCCCGTAGCATGCACGTATGGTGAACCGCTATGTTAGGAAGTCGGATCATAATTGATCTATTGATTATCATCCTTTGTGTAGAGGTCGGGACCGCGCGATGGTTAACACCTACCAACCCTTCCCCTAGGAGTATGCGTTTAGCACTTTGTTTCCATTACTAATAAAAACTTTCGCAACAAGTATGTGAGTTCTTCATGACTAATGTGAGTCCATGGTATAGATGCACTTTCACCTTCCACCATTACTATCCTCTCTAGTACCGCGCAATTCTCGCTAGTGCACAAACCCACCATATGCCTTCCTCAAAACATCCACCATACCTACCTACTATGGCATTTTCATAGCCATTCCGAGATATATTGCCATGCAACTCCCACCGTTCCGTCTCATGACTTGTGTCGTCACTCTCATATTTCCATTGCATGAGAGAGATGTTTCAACGTCATACGCCAAGCTAGATCGTTGCACATCCCGGTACACTGTCGGAGGCATTTCCTATAGAGTCATCATCGTTCTAAGCTTTGAGCTGTGAGTAAATAAAAGTGTGATGATCATCATTATTGGAGCATTGTCCCATGTGAGGAAATAAATAAATAAAAGAGAAGAGGCCAAAGATCCCAAATAAAAAAAGAGGCCCAAGAGCCCAAACAAAAAAAAGAGAAAAAGAGAGAAGGGACATGCTACTATCTTTTCCACACTTGTGATTCATAATAGCACCATATTCTTCATGATTGAGAGCCTCTCGTTTCGTCACCACCAGAAAGCTTGTGGGAATATTTATTATATAACTTGGCTTGTATATTCCAATGATGGGCTTCCTCAAAATTGCCCTAGGTCTTCGTGAGCAAGCAAGTTGGATGCACACCCACTAGTTATCCTTTTGAGATTTCACATATTTATAGCTCTAGTGCATCATTTGTATGGAAAGCCCTACTCATTCACATTGATATCTATTAATGGGCATCTCCATAGCCCTTTGATACGCCGAGTCAACGTGACCATCTCCTCCCTTTTGTCTCACAACCACCACCACACTCTATTCCACCTATAGTGCTATATCCATGGCTCACGCTCATGTACTGCGTGATAGTTACAAAAAGTTTGAGAAAGTAAGAGTGCGAAAACAATTACTTGGCCAATACCGGGGTTGTGCATGATTTACATTAGTTGTGTGAGGATGATGGAGCATAGCCAGACTATATGATTTTGTAGGGATAACTTTCTTTGGCCTTGTCATTTTGAAAGTTCATGATTACCTTCCTAGTTTGCTTGAAGTATTATTGTTTTCATGTCAATAGCAAACTATTGTTTTGAATCTTACGGATCTGGACATTCATATCACATGAAAGAAGTTGCAAAGGACAACTATGTTAGGTAGCATTCCACATCAAAAATTCAGTCTTTATCACTTCCCTACTCGAAGACGAGCAGGAGTTAAGCTTGGGGATGCTTGATACGTCTCCAACGTATCTATAATTTTTTATGGTTTCATGCTATTATCTTGCCAAACTTTGGACGTTTTGTATGCCTTTTATATCTTTTTTGGGACTAACTTCTTAACTCAGTGCCAAGTGTCAGTTCCTGTTTTTTCCGTGTTTTTGACCCTTTTCAAAGCAGAATTTTAAATGGAGTCCAAACGGAATAAAATCTACGGAATGATTTTTTCCATAACAGAAGACACGCGGGAGACTTGAGAACCAAGGCATGAGACCTCGAAGGAGGTCACAAGCCCACCAGGCCCGGCCTAGGGGGGCGGGCCTAGCAGGCTTGTGAGCTCCCCGTGGCTCCCCTGCCCTAGGTTTTTCGCCTCTATATTCCCTAAAATCCCCAAAAAAATCACGAGATCATCGAAACTACTTTTCCGCGCGCCGCAAGCTTCTGTCTCCGCAAGATCCCATCTGGGGCACGTTCTGGTGCCCTGTCGGACGGGGGATTCGGATACGGAGGGCTTCTTCATAAACACCATGACCTCTCCGATGATGCGTGAGTAGTTCACCATATACCTACGGGTCCATAGCTAGTAGCTAGATGGCTTCTTCTCTCTCTTGGATCTTCAATACAAAGTTCTCCATGATCTTCATGGAGAACTATCTGATGTAATCTTATTTTGCGGTGTGTTTGTCGAGATCCGATGAATTGTGGATTTATGATCAGATTATCTATGAATCTTATTTGAGTTTCTTCTGATCTCTTATATGCATGATTTCATATCCTTGTAATTCTCTTCGAGTTGTGGGTTTTGTTTGGCCAACTAGATCTATGATTCTTGCAATGGGAGAAGTGCTTCGTTTTGGGTTCATACCATGCGGTGACCTCACCCAGTGACAGAAGGGGTAGCGAGGCACGTATAGTCTTGTTGCCATCAAGGGTAAAAATATGGGTTTTTCATCATTTGTTTGAGATTATCCCTCTACATCATGTCATCTTGCTTAAGGCATTACTCTGTTCGTCATGAACTCAATACACTAGATGCATGCTGGATAGCGATCGATGTATGGAGTAATTGTAGTAGATGCAAAAAGTATCGGTCTACTTGTCTCGGACATGATGCCTATATGTATGATCATTGCCTTAGATATCGTCATGACTTTTCGCGGTTCTATCAATTTCTCGACAGTAATTTGTTCACCCATCGTAATACTTGCTATTTTGAGAGAAGCCTCTAGTGAACACTATGGCCCCCGGGTCTACTCCACATTATATTTTCAGCCTTACTCTTTTGCTTCGTTGCACTTTCCACCTTCAGATCTCACTTTGCAATCAATCTTGAAGGGATTGACAACCCTTTTATAGCGTTGGGTGCAAGCTCTTTTGTGTTTGTGCAGGTACTCTGGACTTAACGAGATTCTCCTACAGGATTGATACCTTGGTTCTCAAAATGAGGGAAATACTTACTGCTCCTGTGCTGCATCGCCCTTTCCTCTTCAAGGGAAAAACCAACGCAAGCTCAAGAGACGACAGAAGATCTCTGTCGCCGTAGCACTAACCAGCCCCTGGTGGGCTGGTGTGAGCCAAGGAGGAGGCCTAAGGCGCACAAGGAGGCCAAGGATGCCAAACCCTAGGCGTGGTGGCTGCCTTGGGTGGCAAGCCACCCCCTAGGGTGTCGCCCCCTCCTCCACCTTGAGTTGCCGCACCACCTAGGGAAACCCTAGGGTGGATGCACCCCCTTTCCCTCCCTCCTATATATATTGGAGGCTTTGGGAGGGATGCACACACACGTCTCTCTCTCCCTCGGCGCAGCCCTACCTCTCCACCTCTCCTCCTCCGCGGTGCTTGGCGAAGCCCTGCCGGAGAGCCACAAACTCCATCGCCACCACGCCGTCGTGTTGCCGGAGTTCTTCCTCAACTTCTCCCCCTCCTTGTTGGATCAAGAAGGAGGAGACGTCCCTGGGCTGTAGGTGTGTCGAAGGTGGAGACACCGAACGTTCGGTGTTTGATCGGATCACCGCGAGTACGACTCCATCAACTGCGCTCATAGTAACGCTTCCGCTTTGCGATCTTAAACGGTATGAAGATGCTCTACCTCTCTAGTTGTTGGTTTCTCCTAGTTTGATCTTGGTGTTTCGTAGGAATTTTTTTGAATTACTACTATGATCCCCAACACCTAGAACTATGAGATATCACGATGTTTGCATTTGCATAATTCTCTTCTTCATATTCAACTTTATTTTCTTGTTTTTCTCGGTTAATTACATCACCCTTTTCTCTAAATGATGCGCTTTAAGCTAGCTTCCCTCTAGTCATGCATGAAGTTTCCTAATGGCATGAGCCACACGATATGTCGGATGCGGGCCAAGTCAAACAACACAGTCGCATTCATCAGAGAGCTGCAAAATTAATACTCCAATTATACAAATATAATATTTGCATCTATTAGAGAAAAGTTATGCACACGTTACATAAAGAGGGCAGCCGAGGAACTTTCTTCATTTGTTGCTCCTTTCCATGCGATGCGGCAAGCAGGAATCAGCTAATGCCGTGGGCATTGTCGCGTCATATGCACCTCGAGTCCATAGAATGTTCGATCGGGGATGTAGAACTTGGATGCAAGCTGAACAATCCTGACACCATCAACCAAAAAGGAAATGTCACCCAAATTGGTGAACCCTAATTCTCCAAATGGCCAAATCGATATTGCAATACTTATCTCGCCGGTTGCCGAGGAGCTCACAGAAGACATGCCCGACGTGCACATCAACTACCTCGAGCTCCAAACGACCTCTCTCCCCGAGCTCAAAATCGACGACTGCAACCGACTTCCAAAGCACCTCACCTGTCGTAGGTAGGTTGAAGAAGGAAGGAGAGTGAGAGTGTGAGCCGGCAAGTTTGGGCCCACCTGTAAGGCATATGGGCAAATATGTCGAGGAAACATCCACATAGCGCTCAAAGAGCTTTGACTAGATGGAAATGTCTTGGAAGGGTATTTGTATAAAGGGAACTGATCTCAAGTAGGGTGTTTGATAATCTATTATAGGAAAGATTAAAATTGCCATGGAAAATAGAGATTAGGGGAGCTTTGTTTATTGCTTGTAGTCTATTCAACCCCCATCCTAGACTACACCAAACTCTCATACAGCAAGCCTCGCTACAAGAAACTGAAGATTTGTCGTCACTACTGTTCTTTGCCGTCAACATTTTGTGAAGCTATACGGCAAAGACCATTTTTGCTGACGACAAAGAACGACTAACGGCAAAGTGAGCTCTTTGTCGTCTGTAAACAAAAGTCAAACAACCAAGATACTTTGTTGTGTGCCTTTTTCTTTACAAACAACAAAGTGAGCTCTTTGCCATGTGTAAAAAAAGGCAGACGGCAAAGAGAAATCACAACCCACGGATCGAGCCCACGGATCCGTGACGTGGCAAAATCTACACCACATGCACTTCACACATCCCCACGATCTGCACCATACACTTCACACCCACCAGCCACCATGTGCCGTGCCCCCACACCCCCACCCACCCTCACCACTAGTACCTTATATTCCCACTCGACCCCTCTCTGTTCCTTGCGTAGGATCCTGGGAGGCCGTCGTCGCCCGCCCCACCTGCCGCCGTGTAGCTCGCGCAACCGGTCACCCCCACAGCCGACGCTGCTCGCCCCATCGGTCGCCCCCATCGACAACGCTGCTTGCCCCACCAGCCGTCGGCACTGCCAGCCCACCGGTCGCCCCCCCCCCCCACCACCGGTCGTCGGCGCTTCTCACCCCACCGAGCGCCCCCACCATCGACCAGGGCTACACCTTGGCAGCCACTACCTCGCCCCATCGTGCCTCTCACCTCGCCTCGGCATCCACCTCGCCGACCAGCCAGCACCTCTCCCCCGTCCTGCCCCTCATCTCGTCGGCCTCCACCTCACCGGCCGCCACAGCTCCTCGCCTCACCGGCCGTCGCACGGAATAGCACTGCCGAGCGGATCCAAGGCTCATGCAGTTGTTGACGGAGCTACCTCGCGCCGCTGTCTGTTTTGATGTTCATGTGCCCTGTTGACGGAGGTGTAAATTTTGTATCAGAATTTTGTAAATTGATCTATCGAGAATCTCGTAATAGAATTTTGCTCTGTTTGTTTTGATGTTCATATGCCTAGAGTATTTTTTTTAAAAACTAAAAAAAGTCGTTGTCATCTGTAGTGTAGTGTGCCTGACGTCAACGATGTTTATGTTGTCCTCTGTTAGTGAATGGCAGACGGCAAAGCCGAAGTTGGCTCATGGCAAAGATGCTCCCTTTGTCGTTTGCTAATAGAATGACTGACAGCAAAGCCGAAGTTTGGGTGACGGCAAAGCCTTTGTCGTCTGCCTGATAAAAAGGTGACGAGAAAGTTCTCTTTGTCCATTCATAGTATGCCGTCAAGCTTTTCCGTCTACTAACTGACGACAAAATCTTTGTCGTGTGTATACACGCCTTTGCCATCTGTTAACACCTGACGGCAAACTTCTTGATTCTCGTAGTGCCCGTGTTGAAGGCGGTTGATGCTCGTGCTCGGCTGACTTAGTTGTTTTCCTAAATGTTGCATAGCAAAACTATCTTCTATCATTTTATTGTATAGATTAGTCTTCAAAATAATTAATTAATAATTAACATGAAAAATATGAAATCAATCTTCAAAAGAAACCAGTGCATTTTCAAAGGAGATTAATCACCCTAAATTGTTGTTCAAAAAAATTTGTAATGCCGCTAACTTAGTTTTTTTAGAAAAAAAGAAGTAGATTTGTTATAAAAGTTCACCGCTTCAGATTTTTTTATCTGCTTATGCATGGACATAACTTTGCTCTTGTATGATTTTGTTGTCGGCGTGTTTTTTTGTGTGCGTTTATGTCGCATATGTCCATCCTATCTATACAAAAAGTTGGGTGTGCTCATTATGCTTCAAATTGAATTTAAAAAACAAAAAATAATACCGGCCACATGTGTGGCATGAGTCAACATGGTCCACACGTCTCCATAACCATCCATCTTGACACATCAAATATATAACATCTGCAGAACCTTTTTGGTTTTTCGGACTTAAAAATGTTTTATCTCTTAAATAAAAATCCAAATAAATATCCGTTTTCATCATTAAATAAGTCTCGACGAGATTTTAAAAACTAGATCCCATATTGATATGTTTCGACAACTTTTTTTGGGGCCACATGTTTACACTGAAGTTGCTATAGTGTTTACAATAAAATTGCCATGACATGTTTCATCTAGTTTTTTCTTCTAGATTTAAAGCTACCATTGTATTTCAACTAGTTTTCATGCCAATTTTTGTTGGCCATGACATTTTTTGGTAATTAACAATGGAAAATTTAATTCATGGATCATGACAGTTTTTCAGTAATTCATCATGGTAAATTAAGTTTATAGATCATGGTTATTTTATTATTTTGACCATCGCAATTTAAGTATTTTGAACATGAAAAATATTTGTGTATCAACCATGACAAATTTTAATGCATGTATCATGACAAATTTAAGTAATTCATCACGGCAATTTTAGTTTATGGTTCACGACAAATTTGAGCCGGATCATGCATTTTTAAAGTAATTAACGGTATTTTTTTTATTTGTTAACCATGTCAAAATTATTTCATGGATCATCATGACAAGTTTAATTTATTAATTTCCTTTCTTATAGCATGACAAAGTTTACTTTAAACGTAGAAGAAAAAGTAGTTAAAATATATTATAGTAATTTCAGTGTAATCATGACGGCAATTTATGTGCAATGGACGTGGCAACTTTTAACAAAAAGAATAGTCGTCGAAACATATCGATATGAGATCTAGTTTCGAAGATCACGCCGCGACAGATTTAATGATAAAATGATTTTTTAGTAGGATTTTTTATTTTAGAATAAAACATTTTAAAAACAGAAAAGATAAAAGATTACGGATGACATCATAAGTTTCGTCACTTGTGCATGCGTGCGATGACGTGACGCAATCTGTGATCATTGATCAAGTGAACTGTTGTTGCTCCTACCACACGTGTGAACGTTATTGCGATCCAATAAAAACATCATTCCGGCAGAAGAAAAAAAACATTTGTCGAAATTATTCCTTCTTAGAAACATGAAGAAACGGTGGAGTCTGATCGAGGGCAGGAAGAAGGAATTAATTTTGTGATAATAAAAAAGCCAGAGCTAGCCAACCAGATCAGCAGGGAAGAGGACGCACGCATTGCCTACCGGAACGGAAAGGAAACCGCAGAGTAGACGCTGTAGGGAGGTGCCAGAAAAGGCAAAGAGGCGTATTCGCCGAGCAGGGAGCGACATGTCGGGCCTCGCCGCGGCCGGCCTCGCGTGCCCATTTCTGCAGATCGCAGCGGCTCCACCCCATTCATCGTCGTCATCATGGCCGTCTCCATCGAACCGTCCGGCCGGCTTTCTCCATCCATCCATCCATCAGTCAGTCCGGCGCCGGTCACCTTCACTGTTGCTTTCTTTCCCATCCGCAGTCCCACCGACACCGCTGCTGCTGCTGCTGCGCTGCAGCGGCATGCAGCATGCAGCAGCCCGGCCTGGTTTGCGCCCGTCCGTCCCTCCGTGCGTCCTTGCCGCGCTTCCCGATTTTTTTCGCCATGCCGTGGCCTCCGCCGTATCGCGCACGGCGGCTCGCGAGCTCGAAACGTGGCACTGTGGCAGGTCTCAGTATAGGCAAGCAATGCATCGGAATTGCCTCTGGGCTCAGCGCTGGTGCAGTGCAGATCAAAGCTGAAGCTGAGGGCAAACTCTGTACCATCTTGCGTGAGTTTACTGTGTACTTAAAATGTTAAAAGTTACTCCTCCTCGGGTATGGACGTACGTAACCAAGTACTACAAACTTCATTGCGTGAAGGGATGTGGGGACGAGATGCTTGACAAGCTTTGTTGGGGTCATTCACCGTCAAAACTCGGCAATCAAGAGGTCACGTGATGAGGAAAATACCGCAAATTTGTAATATAAGAATAGGCAGGGCCACTAGTTGAGTGCTTAGAATTTACTAGAAGAGTGACTGTACTCTCAGTCAACTCATCAACACTAGGTTCTCGACGCTATGTGTGTCTAACTGAATGCAGATAATTGCTTTGAAATATTTTTTCTGTACCTAAATAATTATTTTTTATACTTCTCTCCAACAATAATTACGTAGATACAGAGGAAGTAGCATATTTCTTCAGTTATGTAACCAGGTGAGTTGGCACCGGAGACTTTTCGTAAAATGTAGTTCTTTTACGGATATGGAAGCAATTGTAGTTGCTCCAATAACAGTTGTTATTGTACCTAGAGACTGACAATCAACAAATGCATTTACTATAATCTCATGATTTATGACAATGACCACCTCAAGAAAAATATGGCGCTGACTATTTTACACATGGTGAAAAGAATACAAGCAAGAGGTAACACCGCGAGAGGAACACACCCCATTGGCAAAAGACACATCTATATTCTAACACTTGTAGACGGAACATGCTGATGTTGCTCGCAGGTGGATTCGAACAATGGGCTGTCTTAACATAAAGCGATTAGGCTCTGAACGAAGTCTGGCTAGCCGATGAGAGGATCTGCAGATCCCTACAACACACGAGTGGATAATCCGCATCGTTGTGATTAGTTTATCTCCAATATCTCATAAAATCGCTGCAGTGTGATGTCAAACATATCCGTGCCATTTTGGATCTCTACCAAGATGGCTGAGAAAGACGCGGGGCGTGGATTTATGTAGCATCCGAAGTTGCCAAGATTACCATAAGAATTCTCACTCACTTTGTGTGTTGGTAGGCATGCTAAACAGGTGGGTTGGCTCTTTGACAAGGTACATGTTGCATGTATGGTTGGCTCTTTCTCAGTGACCGACTGTATGCCCTATTTGTTTATTTGCGTGGACACACTTCTTATTTTCTTCCTCGTATATTCGGTCTCTTACACGTGATTGGAGGAGAGGAAAAAGAGAAAGAAAAGAATGAATGAAAAAAGAAAAAGATGGTCCGGATGAGGTCGCGTCCTACGTGGCGGACAGATCGGACATGCCCGGACGCGTCCACGAGTCCTCATATCTTCATTATATTTAAGATGGATATGAGGGTTTGCGGACAGCTCAGTCGTATAGGGATGATATAGGGGTTCGGTTGGATCATTTTTCTTTTTTTCTTTTGTCCGAGCAGTAACCGGGAGCGTCCGCAAATGTGTAAGGGGTCTTTCAAGACGTACGGCTGTAGATGCTATAACATGGTCAAACTTGCAATAAGCCTAGTTCACGCTTTTTCACCCGAAGCACCCACACTTTTCTTTCGTCGTTTCTAGAAGCACACCATGCTGGTATGAGGTTCATATCAGTTTCATTCTACTTCCGATTAATCTCAAAATGAAAACATATAAAAGTAGCTTAACCAAGTGGACATATCACGATAACCCTTTTTGTGAGAAATAACTTTCAATCAATTCATCAGTAGTCATGGCAGTACAAAGAACACCAAAATTAAACAAAAAATAGATTCAGATTATAGATCAGCCAGCGATCACTACAACCACTGTAGGAAGCCGAAGATGTGTCACCGTCATTGTCCCTCCTTTACCGAAGTCGGACAAACCTTATTATAGCATACAGTCGGAAAGCCGTCATACTAAGACCCCATAGGACCAATGTATCAGAACAACAATCATTGTCAATGAGGAGAAGCGTAGTTCAAAAGTATCCCACCTGTAGCGAATGTAGACGAACGAAGATGTATTCAAATAAATCCATCGACGACAAACAACGACCGTATCCTTCGGAATCCGCCGAAGACACACCTCCACACGCTCTTCAGAGATGCTAGACGTTCTATGGAGATGAGAAAGACGGAGAAAACGTTATTTCAGCTTCAGGGAGACGACATTGCCCCGTCTTTCTAAACATGACACAACCCCTAAACAAACACACAAAAACACCTAAACGAAGCAAGAGCCCTTTCACTGGCAAGGGACGAGGTCCACCGCGTCTCCATGGCTTAAGGTTATAGAAGGCTACGCAGACCTGCAGCATAGCTCGCAGGAGGCGAGCAATCCTAATTGCCCGAATAGCTAAGGAAAAGGGAGAAGAGGTACGATACATGTATACTAGAATCGACTTTGACGCCAAAGCCAAGCCGAAAGCCCAAATTACAAGGTTTTGTGTCCCCTCCACATGCATTTTGGAGTGAATTTCGCCATTAGTTTATTAACTTAAACTAATTGCATGTTTTAGACGATCAACTCACGAACTGGTAAATTTAGGTCATAAACTCATTTATTTGATCGAATAAGGACAAAACTGATTTGAGAATGAAAAGACTGGCTACATGGCTGCCATGTCAGCATAGCTTAGACCCCTGGACTTTTGGTTAATTTTTATAGTGTTTTTTTGGGGTCATTCACGATAGGCTAACGGTGAAGGGATCATTACCGTCAAAACTCGGCAATCAAGAGGTCACGTGATAAGGAAAATACCGCAAATTTGTAATATAAGAATAGGCAGGGCCACTAGTTGAATGCTTAGAATTTACTAGAAGAGTGACTGTACTCTCAGTCAACTCATCAACACTATGTTCTCGACGCTATGTGTGTCTAACTGAATGCAGATAATTGCTTGGAAATACTTTTTCTATATCTAAATAATTATTATTAGCTTTTTCAATAACAATTATTTAGCTACAGAGGAAGTAGCATATTTCTCCAATTATGTAACCAAGTGAGTTGGCACCGGAGACTTTCCGTAAAATGTAGTTTTTTTATGGATATGGAAGCAATTGTAGTTGCTCCAATAACAGTTGTAATTGTATCTAGAGACTGACAATCAACAAATGCATTCACTATAATCTGTTGATTTATGACGCTGACCACCTCAAGAAAAATATGGCGCTGACTATTTTACATATGGTGAAAAGAATACAAGCAAGAGGTAACACCGCTAGAGGAACACCCCATTGGCAAAAGACACATCTATATTCTAACACTTGTAGACGGAACATGCTGATGTTGCTCGCAGGTGGATTCGAACAATGGGATGTCTTAACATAAGCGATTAGGCTCTGAACCAAGGCTGGCTAGCCCATGAAAGGACCGGCAAATCCCTACAACACACGAGTGGATAATCCGCATCATTCTGATTAGTTTATCTCCAATATCTCATAGAATCGCTGCAGTGTGATATCAAACATATCGGTGCCATTTTGGATCTCTACCAAGATGGCCGAGAAAGATGTGGGCGTGGATTTATGTAGCATCGGAAGTTGCCAAGATTACCATAAGAATTCTCACTCACTTTGTGTTTGGTAGGCATGCTAAACAGGTGGGTTGGCTCTTTGACAAGGCACATGTTGCATGAATGGTTGTCTGAGCATCTGCAGACGGACATAACAAATATAAATCCCTAAATGTCCGTAGACATGCTTAGTCAGTGATTGAGTGTATCCCCTATTTCTTTATTTATGTGGCCACATTTTTTATTTTCTTTCTCATGTATTCGGCCACTTGCACGTGATTGGAGGAGAGGAAGAAAGAGAAAAAAAAGAATGAATAAAAAAAGAAAAAGATGGTCCAGATGGGGTCGCGTCTTACGTGACGGACTGACCAGACATGCCCGGACGCGTCCACGAGTCCTTATATCTTTACTATATTTAAGATGGATATGAGGGTTTACGGACAACTCAATCATATGGGGATGATATATGGGTTTGGTTGGATTTTTTTTCTTCTTTTTTTCTTTTGTCGAAGCAGTAACCGGGAGCGTCCGCAAATGTGTAAAGGGTCTTTTGAGACGTACGGCTATAAATGCTATAACATGGTCAAATTTGCAATAAGCCTAGTTCACGCTTTTTCACCCGAAGCACGCACTCTTTTCTTTCATTGTTTCTAGAAGCACACGATGCTGGCATGAGGTTCATATCAGTTTCATTCTACTTCCGATTAATCTCAAAATGAAAACATATAGAAGTAGCTTAACCAAGTGGACATATCACGATAACCCTTTTTGTGAGAAATAACTTTTAATCTATTCATCAATAGTCATGGCAGTACAAAGAACATTAAAATTAAACAAAAAATGCATTCAGATTATAGATCAGCCAGCGATCACTACAAGCACTGTAGGAAGCCGAAGATGTGTCACCGTCATTGCCCCTCCTTTACCGAAGTCGAACAAACCTTATTATAGCATACAGTCGGAAAGCCGTCATACTAAGACCTCATAGGACCAATTTATCAGAACAACAATCATTGTCAATGAGGAGAAGCGTAGTTCGAAAGTATCCCACCTGTAGCGAATGCAGACGAACGAAGATGTATCCAAGTAAATCCATCGACGACAAACAACGACTGTATCCTTCGGAATCCGCCGAAGACACGCCTCCACACGCTCTCCAGAGATGCTAGACGTTCTATCGAGATGAGAAAGACGGAGAAAACATTATTTCAGCTTCAGGGAGCCGCCGTTGCCCCGTCTTTCTGAGCAGGACACAACCCCTAAACAAACACACAAAAACACCTAAACGAAGCAAGAGCCCTTCCACCGACAAGGGACGAGGTCCATCGCGTCTCCATGGCCTAAGGTCATAGAAGGCTAGGCAGACCTGCAGCATCGCTCGCAGGAGCGCGAGCAATCCTAATTGCCCGGATAGCTATGGAAAGGGGAGAAGGGGCACGAGACATGTATACCAGAATCGACTTTGACGCCAAAGCCAAGCCGAAAGCCCAAATTACAAGGTTTTGTGTCCCCTCCACATGCATTTTGGAGTGAATTTCGCCATTAGTTTATTAACTTAAACTAATTGCATGTTTTAGACGAAGAACTCATGAACTGGTCAATTTAGGTCATAAACTCATTTATTTGATCGACTAAGGACAAAACTGATTTGAGAGTGAAAAGACCGGCTACATGGCTGCCACGTCAGCATAGCTTAGACCACCTGCACTTTTGGTTAATTTTTATAGTGTTTTTTTTTGCAAACTTACCATCACAATAAGGATAATGGTGCAATATTTTTTTGTAAAACTAATGGTTGCATGGTATCCATGCCCTTAGGTATAAGCAAACAACCACTAGGACATTAGCATGTTTTATGTAATACTTCATCTGTATCATAATACTCGAGAACTTGTATTTGTTTCCCTCAACAACAAATATTTAGATACAAAGGGAGTAGGAAGCAACGAACCCTATATATTACAACATTTTGACATTAACGTTTGCAGGCATGGTTTGGTCTTTGCTCGTTCCCTTTTCTATTTGTGGAGCGAGTAATCTTCTATGAGAACGAAAGGGAAAAAAAAGCTACAAGTAGTTGTGGTAGTTTATTTCTATTCAGTTGCAGACAGCCTCTCGCTATCCATCTATATTAAAATACAGTCTTGCTAAATCTCAGTCGACTGAGTATTGGTTATGTGTCAGCCGGTGTCATATTTATGAGATTTTACATTAAGATACGTGCAACTTATTTTTTTATATATTTTTTTCCATTTTACATGTAATGTCACTTGGCTAGGACTAGGTCTCAGTTATATGTGGCCAAAACTCAGACCAGGCTAGGCTTCGGGCTGGGCCTAAAAGATCCCATGGTACAAAACTCAAACCTAGGTCAGGCCCATCCCGACCGTCATGCCTAGTTTCTAGGCCGAAGCCCAGACTGACCCGATAGGCCCGGCCTGACATAGGCGTAAAAACTGGTTTACTGAGGCCTGAGCCCGGCCTAACTTTCGGGCTTGACTCTCAGGCTCGGGCCGGGTCGGATCAGGCTGGCCGTGTCGGGTTTTCCATGACTAGATCTAGACTCAGCCGACTAAGATCTAGCCGCATCCATTTAAATAAGCATTGTTGCTTACGATTTGGCAGAAAGTACTTCCCCCGTTCCTAAATATAAGTCTTTTAAAAGATTTCACTAGAAGACTACATATTTTAGGAACGTATATAAACATACTTTACAGTGTAGATTTATTCTTTGCTCCGTATGTAATCACAATGAAATCACTAAAAAGACTTATATTTAGGAACGAAGGGAGTACCTTATGTTGGAAATATGCCCTAGAGGCAATAATAAAATGGTTATTATCATATTTCCTTGTTCATGATAATCGTCTATTGTTCATGCTATAATTGTATTAACACTAAACAGTAATACATGTGTGAATAAATAGATCACAATGTGTCCCTAGCAAGCCTCTAGTTGGCTAGCTCGTTAGTCAATAGATGATCATGGTTTCCTGATCATGGGCATTAGATGTCATTGATAACGAGATCACATCATTGGGAGAATGATGTGATGGACAAGACCCAATCCTAAGCATAGCACTAGATTGTGTTGTTCGTATGCTAAAGCTTTTCTAATGTCAAGTGTCTTTTCCTTCGACCGTGAGATTGTGCAACTCCCGGATACCGTAGGAGTGCTTTGGGTGTATCAAACGTCACAACGTAACTGGATGACTATAAAGGTGCACTACGGGTATCTCTGAAAGTGTCTGTTGGATTGGTACGAATCGAGATCGGGATTTGTCACTCCGTGTGACGGAGAGGTATCTCTGGGCCCACTCGGTAGAACATCATCATGAACTCAATGTGACTAAGGAGTTAGTCACACGATGACATGCTACGGAACGAGTAAAGAGACTTACCGGTAACGAGATTGAACAAGGTGTTGGTATACCGACGATCGAATCTCGAGCAAGTTCTATACCGACAGACAAAGGGAATTGTATACGAGATTGATTGAATCCTTGACATTGTGGTTCATCCGATGAGATCATCATGGAGCAAGTGGGAGCCACCATGGGTATCCAGACCCCGCTGATGGTTATTGGCCAGAGAGGTGTCTCGGTCATGTCTGCCTGTCTCCCGAACCCGTAGGGTCTACACACTTAAGGTTCGATGACGCTAGGGTTATAGGGAATTGTTATACGAGGTTACCGAAAGTTGTTCGGAGTCCCAGATGAGATCCCGGACGTCACGAGGAGCTCCGGAATGGTCCGGAGGTAAAGATTGATATATAGGACAGATGGTTTTGGACACCGAAAGTGTTTCGGACGTCACCGGTAACGTACCGGGACCACCGGAGGTGGCCTCGGGGGTCCACCGAAGGGGGGCAACGACCCCAAGAGGCTAGATGGGCCAAGTGCGGGAGGGAACCAGCCCCTAGGTGGGCTGGTGCGCCTACCACACCCAGCCCAATGCGCAAGTGGTGGGGAGAGGGGGCAACCCTAGGCGCAGGTGGGCTTAGGTCCACCAGGTGGTGCGCCACCCCCTCACACCCTAGCCACCGCCCCCTTTTCCCATCTGGTGGTTGCCGCACCACCTAGGGGGGAACCCTAGGGGTGGCGCACCCCCTCCCCCTCCTCCTATAAATAGAGAGGGTTTTTGGGCCTTGGGAGACAGACTTCTCCCTCTCCCTCGGCGCAGCCCTGCCCTTCTTCCTCCTCCTCTCTGCCGGTGCTTGGCGAAGCCCTGCCGGGAGACCTCGTCTCTCCATCGACACCACGCCGTCGTGCTGCTGGAGTTCTTCCCCAACCTCTCCCTCCTCCTTGCTGGATCAAGGTGCGGGAGACGTCACCGGGCTGCACGTGTGTTGAACGCGGAGGTGCCGTAGTTCGGCACTAGATCGGAATCGCTGCGAGTACGACTCCATCAACCGCGTTCTAGCAACGCTTCCGCTTAGCGATCTTCAAAGGTATGAAGATGCTCTTACCCCTCTCTCGTTGCTGGTCTCTCCATAGGAAGATCTGAATATGTGTAGGAAAATTTTGAATTTATGCTACGTTACCTAACACCTTATACCGTGGTCATCACCTCATTTGATAACTATATATCAATCAAGATTTATAAGTTTTTTCCCCACAAAGAAAAAGATTTATAAGTTTTTTTTTCTGTATGTACGATTGAACATCCATGTGTTCCTTTTTTTCTTTTGAGCTAACATCCCTTTGTTCCTCCCCATCAGCGAAATCACTAATTAGCGAATACATCTTCCAACAATTACTCTCACCTCCACACGTCGCGACAAGTGGCACACTGCATGCGTGTCACTTGTCGCAACCTATGCGTTTTCCCTTTTTCGTAGATCCGTATTTTTAAAACGTTTTATTTCCTAAACCGTGCGTCTAAATCTCGAACAGTATTCACCGTTGGCTTTCTCGCGTCGAGATCTTCAAAACTAGATCTCGTGTTGATAGGTTTTTACGAACTATTTTTTTCATGAAAAAACCGGAAGAAAAAAACGGACGGAAAAACCGCGCCTCTTGCGGAAAAAAAAAGAGAGCAGAAAACGTGTTTTTTTTCATTCGGAGCGTGTCTCTCGTGAAGGCAAAACCGTGCCTTTCGTGGAAGAAAAACCGTGCCTCTCGTGAAAAAAACAGAAAACGTGTTTTTTTCTTTCGGAAAGGCACGGGCATGCCTCCCGCGAAGGCAAAATCGTGCCTCTCGTAAAAAAAAACGCGTTTTTTCCTTTTCGAAAGGCACAGACGTGCTTCTCGCGAAGGCAAAACCATGCCTTTCGCGAAAGCAAAACCGTGTCTCTCGCAAAAAAAAACTCGTTTTTTTTCCTTCCCGAAAGGCATGGGCGTGCCTCTCGTGAAGGTAAAATCGTGCCTTTCGCGAAAACAAAACCATGCTTCTCGCAAAAAAACGCGATTTTCCTTTTTCGAGAGGCATGACCGTGTCTCTCGCGAAGGCAAAACCGTGCCTCTCGCCGAAGGAGAACCGTGCTTCTCAAAAAAAACAAAAAACGTGTTTTTCACGTAAAATAACAAAAAACATGTTTTTTTGCAAAAAGATTTTAAAAAAATTTCATCCAAAAGTTACGAAAGACTGATGAAAAACCAAAATACCAAAAAAATCTGAAAAAAACCACTCAAAAAGACAAAAACGCGTGTGAAAAAATAATAGAAAAAAAATAAAAAAAACGCTTAGAACACAATACGTGGCAGCAGCTCGGAACGCATCAAGTGACGGCACGCAGAAGGTTTCCGAGGAAGAGCTCGTTAACTAATTGCTCCCGCCCATCACACAAAAGAGAAACAACCTCTGGGGGCTATGGGCCATCAATTTGGCGGGGCTGCTGCCTTGCGTTAGCGGACTGCGACCGTCCATTATTCTAGGCCCACGAGGCCTAAACCCAACCCCCAAACTCCCCGAAATCCCCCAAAGCAGTTCTTCTTTCTCTGCAAGGCAACCGGCGGCAGATTGAAGAACAGATACCTGGTCCAGAATCCAGATACCCACCCTCCTCCTTCCTCTGCAAGCCGGGGCAGATTCCACCCACTCCGTACAGCAGTATTCCCTCGCCCACCGCCGATCGGACAGCGAGAGCGAGAGCGAGAGCGAGATGCCGACGCTGACGAAGCTGTACAGCATGAAGGAGGCCGCCCTCCACAACACCCCGGACGACTGCTGGATCGTCGTCGACGGCAAGGTAGCGCCGCCGCTAGCCCCTCCCTCGTACTTCCCGCTGCCGATCTGGCTTCAGCTATAGTGCCCCTAAGATCGGTAGGTAGGGGTGTGTGGACGCGCTTGGTCGTTGCTAGTTGGGCTTCGGCCCCCGCCCGTAGCCTGTTCGACCGAATGCCTAGGAGGTCCTGCGCTCGCTTTGTCAGTGAGAAGGCTGCAGAAATCGAAACCGAACGTCTCTGCGAGTGACCAATCCTGTGCAGTGGCGATGCAAGGTTTAGTCCTCGTGGGACGGTTGTGCCGTGGTATCTTATTTGTGGAGGCTGTGTCCCTCTGTTGAAAGCAACCGCAGCAGATGCCCATGTTGAGGGCTTTGAACGGAATAGAATTTGTGTCAGCAGAGAGTAGATACGCATTGCAGTACTTGGCAATATGCTCCACTATTCTGATTGTGTGGAGACCTCATGCGGCGTTGATGAATACATTGCAGATTTATGATGTGACCGCATATTTGGATGACCATCCTGGGGGTGCTGATGTTCTGCTTGCCGTGACTGGTAACGCTTCTCTCCTCCTGTTTTCATGTTCTTGTTCAGCACATTTTATTCTCTCCTAGGCCATCTGTTCATATATGATAATCTGTCTGAAGGTATGGATGGCACCGAGGAATTTGAAGATGCAGGCCACAGCAAGGATGCCAAGGAGCTGATGAAGGATTACTTCATTGGGGAGTTGGACTTGGACGAAACACCTGACATGCCTGAGATGGAGGTTTTCAGGAAAGAGCAGGACATGGACTTTGCCAGCAAGCTGGTAGCCTATGCGGCGCAGTACTGGGCCGTTCCCGTAGCAGCAGTCGGGATATCAGCCGTTGTTGCCATATTGTATGCACGAAAGAAGTGATGATCGGTTATAGGTTGATTGAATGACCATTTTGGGGTAACCAACCCATTTATAGCTGATTATGGATGGAGAGATTATGTACTTCTGTCCAAAGGCAAAGACACATTGCTGTATTGAGCCATTAGGTACTTGAGTCAAATATTTGTCAACAAAATTTGCGCTACTATTTTATCATTGCCATTCAATGGATGGATTCATTACAAAACCTGAACCATGTGTGTGATGTAAACCCTCTTACGCCTCGAGGCAGCTGCTGGCACAAATTTCTTCCATGCCATTACTGCTTCTATTTTTGTTATTTTCCGGGGATACGCCAGAGTACTGCTATTTCTGAATATTGTAGTTTTTCAATCTCTCTCACTTCCTCCGAAATAACCCTGAAGACTTTTGTGTAACTTGTTCTTTCGTAACATTCAAGATGTAAAATGGGATTTGGTGGCCCCTCCATTTGAGTCGACATTTGTTGAAAGCTTCCTGTGCAAGCATTTCTTCCACATATTTTCCTATTCGTTTTTCTTCCCCTTGTGTCACCTCACAAGGTGTAGATAGTTGGGCAGTAGACTTCAGAAAGATAGCAGGTAATTTTTGCCGGACCCTCGACACTTCTCTACTGGGGATGTTTCACCATCACTAGGTAATAGTTGGAGAAATTTCTCATGTGCTAGTAACCTGGAAATGTACTCCTTACCTGATTGTATTGTGCAGAACTCTCACTTGGAATGGATGGTGTTGCTTGAAGGCAGAGCAAAAACCAACATGTGGAAGGTGGTGCTGACTGCTGAGCTTCTGAACTCGGGGCTTGCTTGCAACTGCAGCCAGCCAACAAACCAATAGCTACGGGTGAACCATATCCCTGATCCTTCCACTGCACTGCATCTTTGACTCCTCATGGGTATATATGTCAGGCCATAGGCAGCATATGTCCTGTGATCTCCGAGACTCAGCAGAGACAACACCATGAAGCTTCTGAGCCAAAGCATGGCTCCCTTCAACAATGTCCAATTATTCTTCGTTGCAGACGAGGATGTTTTGGAGGGCATGGAAACAGCGCCTTTCAAAGGTAAATTGTTTCCGGGATTTCTTGTGCTGCCATATATCATGACATGTAATGTAATTTGTAGTAACGCTGTTATGTTTCGGTTTCTTTGCTCTGAATGATACAAGTTCCTGTTTTTTGATTAGTAACGTTGCCTGATGATTATTGATCGAAGATATTTTTAGATCATTGGGGAGGTTTGCTCCCTGGTTCCATTACTAGAATGAAAATTGGGTAACCGCAGTCAGTTTTGTACGGCCTCATCTCAAAACACAAAAATTATTTAGGGCCGTCAGTCTGTTTGCCAAACTAACTGCAGATGAGCACACCATTTTCTTTCAGAAGAATGAAAGGTAGAAGGGCACATCTTGTACCTGTCAAAATGGTGCTATTTCGGGGCAAAACGGCGCAGCATACGAGCAGCTTACCCCTTTTAAATTCAGAAGCAACCTGTTATTTATTTTATTTTCTATTTTTTGAAACAACGAGCCTCCCCTCGTCGGTTTCCCTTAAAGAAACCGACAGTCTTACAACATTCAAAAGAGAGACAGCATAAAAAAACCTGGAGCGATATACCCAGGGCAGTTTGGGCATCATCAGTCAAGCAAACTAACATCTACTCCCTCTGTTCCATAATGTAATACGTTTTTTAACTATACACTAATGTCAAAAAACATCTTACTTTACGGGACGAAGGGAGTGGTAGCTTTCAGGTAACTGCACAGGTCCTGAAAGCCAGCTCACACACAGCAGTTTCTTCAGAACTTTTAAACAGAGCGTTTTGGCACTCCCACACAAACTGGAACCAGTCTTGGTAAAGCAAACTAAAGAGCTTATATAACTCAAGGAAGAAAGAAAAACAGAAGGCAGTGTAGTAGTAGAAATTATCCACCCGTGATTCTGGGAACCATAGGGCCCCATCCATGGCTTCTGTTGTAGATCTCCTGCACCATCTGCTTGACCTCCTGGCCCCATCCATGGCTTCTGTTGTAGATCTCCTGCACCACCTGCTTGATCTCCTACACGGCGAGCCCAATGCTTCCTGCTTTTAGGTTTGTCTACCAAGATTTTCCAGTTGGCGAGACGACTGAAAGATGGAAGATAACTCGTGCAGGATCATCAAAACATGTTGCATTTCTGGTTTTCCATATTGTCCAGCAGAGAGCAGTCCTTCCCATCATAGCCTTTTTTTTTGGCTGGGAGGGAACTGCTCCAGCCAGCCAGAAGTAAGATCGTAAGATCATGAACATCATCAGGGCGTCTCACGAGGTCAAAAGCACACAGAATAACATTACATTCAAAATTCAAACAACAAATGTTTGATGAAGAAGTAACTCGTTAAACCTAACAACCAGGAAGACAGCCTGGTACGTGGCAAAGCATGATCGTTCACTGCTGCACGATTGCAATTTTCTAAATTCATAGTGTGCAGATAGAGAAACATTTCATGCCTCTTTTGATGTACATTATAGTTTTGTGATCTTGAAGCCTAGCATGAGTGTTGTCCGGTGCTTCTTTTGATTCTTGTTATCTCTAACACTTGCTTCTAAAACCAGAGGGATCGGTAAAAACAATGCTAGATTATCTCAACCAACAGCATCCTCTCAGTTTCACAAATTATACAAAAACATTATTATGTAACCCATACAATCACTACAAAGAAAGGCAGTCATATGATTCAAATTAAATGTCTGCGTCTGCTATAAAATACAGAAGGTGCAACCGTAATTACCTAAATTGCAGTAACTAAGTTCACCAAAGTTTCCATGGCCAGTATATACCAAACAAGAAAAACATTTCCAGCCCCTTTTAACTTACAAAACACAAACATATCAGCTTTCCTCAGCGCGACACCCGTCTCTTCTATGCAACCGTGGAATTGAATGAACAAATGACCTGTTGCCGCGCACATCATGGAACCTGACAGCGACTTGAAGCTCGCTGAATCTCTTGGGTCTCATTCATCATACATAGTAAGCCAGCAAAGTAGCCAACGCAGTCCAGAACACCAAGAGTGGGAGTGTCCATGGTTGTTTTGTTAGAGGGCTTGCACTAGGCAACCATGGATAGTCATCAGGAGACGGCATGACACAGTTATCACCATTGAAGTACACACGCCGCGGAAACGCCCATCCTTTCTGGAAGGTGAAAGTCTCTGAGTCCTTCCGCATGAGTAGTTCTGACTGCGCGTTTCCAAGCGGACCAGCTTGATTGAGCAAATCATTGTAGAACTTCATTCCCCAGAACATTGCGGTATCATCTGAAAATGAGAGGAATAAGCACATTAGATAGGAGGGACATCTCAAGTCAGAAACTAATTAAAACAGTTCACACCGTGACTTACTTATGCGGCCTCCATATGGTGTAAGTGGCTTATAATTGAAGCTGAACAGCTTTGTGATATTATCGAAGTTAGGATGCTGGGCAACCAAGTTCCAGTCTGTATAATTCATGCGGTAGTTGAAGTTTGTGATGGTGACTTTCACTCTCCAGTAGTCCTTGTAGTTGAGCTTCACATGCCAATGGATTCTTATCGGGCACATGTGGGACGTACATTGGACAAGAGGCTGCCCGGTTAGTTTGCCAGGGCCATTGATGGCAGATTGTAAATAAGGTGAATTGTCACTGTAAAATGGATAGGGTTCATTAGGAATCTGCAGCGAGTTAAAACCTTAATATGAAGCATAGTAAAGAGTAATAATTATTAACTCACTTTACACAGCTTCCTGGACGAGTAATATTGTTTTGGCAACCGCAAGAGCACGTTGGGCAGTTCACAATAGTGTCATTATAAAACGATGAGAGAGATACACAGCAGGTCGGAGTCTTCTGAGCAAGAAATTGGGAGTATGTGCAGGTTACATTCCACGACACTGTCAATAGAGAATTTCTTTTGTTAATACCCGCTAAATAAAGAACACTATCAGCAATAAAGCATAAAACATATATGGAACCAATCTGATGTTTCCTGCATTTGACATGCATTATTTGCAAGTGAACAAAACTCGTTAAGATATTGTCAGGCTTAGCGGTGGCCTGTTTTCAAATAAATATCAGCTAACAACGATCCCAGGTGATGAACTCATCCCCCTTCCGAAAATGAATCACTTCTTGTTTACATGGATTTACCCTTTCCAGTCTTTCACTAATCCTACACATATTATAACATAACATTCATTCACGATTAAGGAGCAGAAGAATGCAGAAGTGATAGTAGGATTTGTTTAGCTCAATTGGTTTAGCTTGCTAATGCATTTGCGCAAAGTATTCAAGCAATATAGAGCAAGCACTGAAGAGCAATAGTGGGCAACTTACTGAGAGCTTGGGTTACCCTGCGCCCGTCTGACGAGTAATACTTGGTAGGCCTGCCAACAAGAGCACGCCCACATGTGTACCCTGGACCTGGGGCCTTAAGGGTGAAGTTCTTTGGCATCTTAACCGTCTTATTGGTAGTCCCAGCAAGACCAACACTAATCTGGAAGGAGGAAGCAGCATTTCCTGGGTCCTGGTTAAATGTCTTTATAACTCCTGCCTTGCAACAGTTGGCAATTTGCTGGTTGAATGGGGTGCCTGGAAGAAGATCGACGATCGTCGGATCTCTCTTGCAGCAATGGGGAGGGGCGCTCTTGAATTTTGAGCAATCACCCTGCTCAGTGGCCTGAGCCCCCACCATCGACCAGATGACCTCTTTCTTTGCCCACGACCACCCTAGCTGCCACCCAGGCGCAGATATGTGTCGGAACTGCTGGTAGTTGAACATTGTGACCGTTGCCTGCACATGACAAGTTTGGAATAAAGATCATGATACAGGTAGAGTGTGACAAGATATCCATAATCTGCTGATAATTGTACTTGGTACTACTATGTAGTTTGCGGCAAAGTTTGCAATCAATCATTAGGAAGCTGTTGATGTGAAGAGTGTCTACTATATTGTTTGTGGCAAAATTTGTAATCAATCATTAGCAAGCTGTTGATGTGAAGAGTGGCTACTGCAAATTTTGTAACACATCATTAGCAAGCTATTGATGTGAAGAGGTGCTACTTACAACATAACCATCCGGAGTCCACGAAATAATATCCCATTTTATCGTGATGTTGCCATTTGGATCCAGCGAATCATAAGCCTCTGCGTGAACAAACAAACAAAGGGTGCATATATTAGATACATATATATGGAAACAAACTAAATAAAGAAGGTGATACACACTAGATACTATGTTTTCAGCAGGATAGTATAGTAAATAAAGAGTAACAAAGAGGTGAGACGCACTAAATAAAGAGGGTTACATCATAATTCCAATTTGCAGGATCTATCCGCTTAAGTTGCCCGCCGGATATTTTCTAGCAGCAAAACAATTGATCGACATGTTTCTACTGATCCCCTTCCCTCCTGGACAGATCTACCGCCACAGAGCTCGACACGAGCAAGTGTGAAGAAGAATCAGCAGAGTGGCAGCGGGGAAGCTCGACAGATCGCCCGTCTCACAGTTATGGATAGCTTCCTAATTTAGCTTCAGAACTCGGACAAGCTCGAAATGAACGGACGGAAGTAACCCAGTGGGATCAAAATTAGAAGCCACCGACACCGACAGCACTAACTAAACGGGAGCGGGCATTGACCAGCGCGCATGGCAGAAGCGTGCGACCGCCTCGTCTCAGCGATGCTCCGCGGCGATCGGGATCCGTGAACAGAACTACAGATTCGCCGGCTCCAGGCACGACGACGAGGCACGAGAGAGGGGGAGAAGGGCCGGGGTTGGGCGGGAAGGGGAGGAACCGAACCTGTGGTGGCCGGCGCGGAGAAGAAGAGCACCGCCGCGAGCAGCACGGCGCAGCAGGCCGCGGATCTGGAGCCCCCGGCGACGCCACCAACCGGCGCCATTTTTCCTCCCGCGCTACCCCACCGACACTCCCCAGCAGCCGCACCTACCCACCCACCGATCCCCGCTTCGCTCCGTACGGCGAGGAATGCGGCCGCGCCCGCCGATGATGGGGGGAGCTGGAGATCTGCGGCGACTGAGCAGGTGGTGGTGGTGGTGGTGGGAGTGGGACTTAAAGCATGTGCGGCCGCGGCCGTCTCCCCAGTTTTTACTGCGACGAGACGCGCTCCGTCTGCGAGTGTGCTCCCTCACGGACGCTTCCTTCCGCGCCTCGGTGGGAATTATATCGCGGGGAGGGGAGGGGGCGCCTTTTTTTTTTCCCCTTCCTCTCCCCCGCGAGGAAAGAGCAGATGTGACGGCCCAACCTCCGAGGTGGTTTGGACTGAAATGCCCTCTGCTCGTACAGCTGTTCCCTATTGGGCGATGGATGTCATGTCACTCATCGGGAGCTGGGACAGGGGCAGGGGCTGCCACCCCCCGCCTATGGCGCTCGTGGAGCGGGTGTTTGGGTGTCGGTCTCGGAGATCATTCTGCGTGAGCAAACTTTGCCTAAATGTGACAAAGTCCGATGCCAAAATGTAGCACATGTTTCAAGCAAAAGTACTGGCCTTGCTCAATTCTGCTTCAACAAACCTTGCCAAATCTGATAAATTTTGGTGTCCAAATAGCATGGCACCGCCCATGAGCGCGCGCGCGCGCACACACACACGAGAGAGACCCCCTCCCCGGCGTGCCCCTCCCTGCTGTGTGAGACTATGCCTATACCGATCTTTCTATTAAGATTGTGATGATGTGACTATAATTTGATTTGAATGACCTATAAATTGGTCTAAGTCCTATCGTACAATGTGTCGTACAAGAAGCTTCTCAAAGGAACCAACTTGGTAAAGTAGTGTTCAACTAGGTCGCCCTATAGGTGAGAATAACGGTATAATTGTTATATCCACATAAAACATAAAAAAAACATTGGTGCTGAAGACATCATCGTCGCACTGGGCAACACACGCCTCAGCCAATGCTCTGCTACCATATTGTTGTCTTGCCATTCAGGATGTTGCTCTCATCATTCTCGCCTCCACCTATAGGCATGGCTTGTGTCACCTCTCTCCAGCCTAGTTTTCATAATGGTTGGAGGACACTACATACATAGGCAGATCATTTGCAGGACAAAGGAGGGTCCTGGCCTCCCCTTGCATGATGAAGATTGCAAGGATAAGCTTGCATTAGTGTTAAACCCTGCTGATCTTCCGGCTTCTCAATCTCCCTAACCTTTGAGACCCCTTCTTCAATTTGGTCCACGCTTCGCCGTTGACTATGTAAGGCTAGATCTGGCTATATCCAACATGTGCATCTTCCAATCCATCAAAGAGCAAATATACCTATAACAAACAGCTCCTTTGGTTGTTGTCTAACTTCAACCGCCACACCACCATTAAAGATGGCATTTCCTTTAGAGACGAATCTTGTTGCAACCACGTCAAGAGACGGTTGATAGGTTCCATGCCACATGTAACTACCGTGTTGGCGAAGAAATAGTGTTTTTGGGATATGGAAGGACGCGTGCCATTTGCTCAAGAGGTTCTAATTTGATTAAGGAAGAGATGTGGTCTTATGAGATTGTTTTTCCTTGGGGTAGAGACTACACTCTACCATCTTTGATAAAGGAGCATATCGGGATGTTGATTCCAAAGAACCAAATTCTACACTACCATCATTTTTAACTCTCACCAAATGTGATGTGAGTTTTCAAGATGGTGTGGAGGTTATGTTTCTTTGGCTATCTAGCTTAATTTGTATAAACAAGCTTCACAGAGGACAATATCCACAACTTGAATTGGTTCCAGTGAAATCACAAGCTAATGGGTGACACATGAGGCAAGCCTCGGTGAATTGCCATGGGTTCAATGTTGTTGAGCTAACTACACTCGGTGAGGAGGTAGATGGAGCGTGTTTGGTACCTCACATGTTGATTTGGTATTTTCCTATGGACTGCAATTGTAGGGAATTTGGATGGCACCTTGTTTTCATATGGCGAAGACAACTCAACAGTCTCGGAAGGGGGGTAATGATGAACATATGGCGAACGTGGGTTTTGCGAGCTCATGCAAATCACTATTTGTGGATTATGAGACATGCCTGGTGTTGTTGGGCGTGGACACCCTTGTACCAAGCTCAGACAATGTTCCTTTTTCTATGCCATAATGTTTGAGTTGATGTATGAAGCTCGGACGATGTTCCTTTCCTATTCTCAAAGGTGTACCCATATTGAACTACCCGGTTGTATAGGACACTGAGTGCAAAATGTTTTCTTTGTAGGTTTCATGCAAAGTATAGTGTGTCGCATTCCATGAGTGATAATATGCTAGGACACCAGGTCATTTTCTCTCTAGGTCTGCCACTGTTTATTTTATGTGGCAATGTTTAGTTGATGCATGAAGGTTGGATGTTTTCTTTTTGTGAGTCAATGTATCAAACTCCGATGCCCCCCCCCCTTTTCCTTGTGAGATAATGGTTTCGTTGTTGACCCTGCTAGCCACATAGTAGCATGGACAATGTTCTTTCATTTTGTAATTTTCTTGTTTCGTCTAGTCAAGACCATATCCCAAGCTCTAGTGTTTTATTTTTATTTTTAGTGTGTCCTTCTCTATAATTTCCTGGCAATAAAATAGCTCGATGTAGTTATTTCGTAAAAAGAACAAGCTCATTGTTGATGGACCATGAAAATAAACCCCAAATAGATAATAAGATTTTTTTGGGTTTAGTTTTACCAGAATTGAAGTTTATTGTTTGCCGTCAGAGTGAAAAAGCACTGCAAACAACAACATCTAAACATTATCTTGGGCTTGTTTGGCATGCCACATTTAGTCACAGACCTAAAAAGGCGTTATGTGACTTTGATGACCTCCACTTTCAACCGGCGTTGTATTTTTATTTTTCTGAAACGAGTCAAAAGATTTACCATTTTTATTAATGAAGAAAAAGAGAGTTGTCTGATTAATTAAAGAAAAATCTTACAAACCCCACATGGACGAAGAGAGTTGCCATTTGTGCTAAGTGAAAATAACTCCCAAGCTGATCACACCGTTGCCCTGTTTTGAATCATAGCAATTCATCATGTGCAGACAGAAAACACGGCATGCAAAGAAGATCCATGCACGCAATTAATCATCTCTCCGTCGCTCTAAATATCAGCGAAAGTGATGCAATACACGGACAGCAAAGCCTCGATGTGCCATTCCACTTGCCCGCTGTTTGCTTGCTGGCCCTTCTGCGTTGCCGTCGATTTTTGCAACCAACTGAACAGTCGGGCGGGCATCATACGGAACGAAAAAACCGTGCTCTCCCTAAGTCCAGAGCCGCGAGGGGCAGAACCGGGAGGCGCCGTACTCGATCACCACCAATCTTGTGGGGAGTTCATTAAACTAATGGCATGGGGTGGTGGTGACTGTCATGTGGGTCTAGCCAAACCACACATGCGGACCGACACCTCGGGGAATAAAGAAAGGCAACGCGCCGTGACACAGCGTCTCTCCCTTCTTTCTGTCGGTGGGACGAAAAGGGGAGGGAAAGGAAAAAAAAAACATTCGGAGGCCACTCATCAACAGCGGTGCACGACGCGAATTGCAGCTTGGGCGGCATGGGCGCGCGCGCGCGCGCGTGAGCCCGGTCCACCAACTAACGCCGTGGACGGACGGACGGACCCCCGTCGCCGTCGTCACTGGTTGGTGCCGCCGGTATCTGGACGTACCACCAACCCCCATCGCGTGCGACCGATGCGGTTAACGATTCAAGAATCGTTTTTTCTAAAGTTTACGTACGTATTTAAAGTTCCTGTTTTTGTTGTTAATTGGTTTCTGGCCAGCATCGGGATCCATCCCCAGCTGTCTGTGTTAGTGTCCGGCTCTAACGACCCTCATGGACATGTTCTTTTCTCCTGGTTTTTTTCTTCTTCTTAATCTTGGAGCGTGAGATGAATGGAGTTTCATTGTAGCTGACGAAGAGACTAATAATGCTCCGGCCGGCCCACGCGCCAGTGAGGGAACGGAATGTAGCAGTTGCCTCGACGTCTGCGTGGTTGAATAGCATGGGTATGGGCATTTTCAACAGCATGGTGATCCGTATTTTTTTTTCTGTATCCGTCCGTGAGCAGAGATGTAAAAGGCCACCATCTCACGTTGTTCGTATATATTTTAAGTATTTTATTTATGAATAAATCAAATAAATTTCATGCAAACATGACGGATTTTATATTAACCGGACAAAAAAAATTCTACATTTTAGACATATTTTAAGTAAAAAAGATACCCTACATTAGTCTACGGACAACCGCGACGGATCCCGTTGTCTTTCCCATGTCCAGCAGACTGCAAAAAACCCGGAGGCATATCCCCCTAACTTTCCTATGTCTGGCTGCGTTGCTTGCCGGAGTGGCAAAGAGTGCGCTTCAACCGGGGGGGGGGGGGGGGGATGGGAGGGGGGGGGGGTCCTCCGCTTTCGTGGAGCCTAGACGGGGGTCGGCGATGGTCTGATATAAAAAAACAGACATGTCACAGGTTGTACAAGACAGCGACGCGCCGAGATGGGACACAAGCTGAGACTGCCTCCCGTGTTCTACTTTCCCTCGATGTTGGCGATAGACGCAGATGCGCTGGTCACTGACTCATCGATATTTGTGCAGCTGGCTTCTTTCTCTACCGACAGGGCACGGCTACGTTTGCGTTGACGATGGATGGCGTGATCGCAGGCCCCGGAGGCGCCGTACGACACAACGTCGCCCATAATGGTCGCACCGTCGTGCTCCCCAGCGTGCCTCCGTGGAGCAACTCATCATTCGTCTGCGAGCTGACTTGTGATGACCCATAAGTATAGGGGTTAATCATAGTCCTTTTGATAAGTAAGAGTGTCGAACCCAACGAGGAACAGAAAAAATGACAAGCGATTTTCAACAAGTTATTATCTACAAGTCCTGTGAGTAACATTGATAGATAATTTTGTAGCAAGATAATTCATAACAAGTAACAAATAACAATAGTAGCAAGTGTGCAGCAAAGTGGCTCAATCCTTTTTATAACAAAGAACAAGCGTGAAAATTCTCTTATCTATACCGGAAATTGCTTTTTGAGGCCGAGCTCCATGGAGGCCTCCAAAAGCAAATTTCAAATTTTGTGAAAATTTGTATTTTAATATTTCAAAAAATTCTGGAAAAAAAATACACGTATGCCTTTTGGGTACCTTTGCTTACACACGTATGCCTTTCGGCTTATGTAATGACCTGCCACCTTTCAAAGATGTATGATGGCTATATTCTCTGACTTTTGTAAAAAGATTGTTGAGGTTTTCATGGATGACTTCTCCGTTTACGGGTCTTCTTTTGATGATTGCCTCAGCAACCTTGATCGAGTCTTGCAGAGATGTAAAGATACCAACCTTGTCTTGAATTGGGAGAAGTGTCATTTTATGGTTAATGAAGGCATTGTCTTAGGACATAAAATTTCTGAAAGAGGTACTGAAGTCGATAAGGCTAAGGTTAATGCAATCGAGAAAATGTCATGTCCTACAGATATCAAAGGTATAAGAAGTTTCCTTGGTCATGCTGGTTTCTATAGAAGGTTCATTAAGGACTTTTCTAAGATTTCTAGGCCTCTTACCAATCTCTTACAAAAGGATATTCCTTTTATTTTTGACGATGATTGTGAGGAAGCCTTCGAAATACTTAAAAAGGCCTTGATAACTCCACCTATTGTTCAACCACCTGATTGGAACTTACCTTTTGAAATCATGTGCGATGCTAGTGATTATGCTATTGGTGTTGTTCTAGGATAAAGAGTTGATAAGAAGTTGTATGTTATTCACTATGCTAGTAAAACTCTAGACAGTGTCCAAAGAAACTATGCTACTACGGAAAAGGAATTTTTAGCAGTCGTGTTTGCATGTGAAAAGTTCAGATCTTACATAGTTGATTCCAAAGTCACTATTCACACTGATCACGCTGCTATTAAGTACCTCATGGAAAAGAAAGACGCTAAACCTAGACTTATCAGATGGGTTCTCTTGCTACAAGAATTTGATTTGCATGTTGTCTATAGGAAGGGTGCTGAGAACCCCGTAGCAGATAACTTGTCTAGGTTGGAGAATGTTCTTGATGACCCACAACCTATTGATGATAGCTTTCCTGATGAGCAATTGAATGTCATCAATACTTCACATAGTACACCGTGGTATGCTGATTATGCAAATTATATCGTTGCCAAATATATACCACCCAGTTTCACATACCAGCAAAAGAAGAAATTCTTCTTTGATTTGAGACATTACTTTTGGGATGATCCTCACCTTTCTAAGGAAGGAGTAGATGGTGTTATTAGACGTTGTGTACCTGAACACGAACAGGGACAGACCCTACAAAAGTGTCACTCCGAGGCTTGATGACCCACAAGTATAGGGGATCAATCGTAGTCCTTTCGATAAGTAAGAGTGCCAAACCCAACGAGGAGCAGAAGGATCTGACAAGTGGTTTTCAGCAAGGAAATATATGCAAGCACTGAAATTGTCGGTAACAAGTGATTGTGTGGTGAGATGATTCGTAGCAAGCAACAAGTAACAAAAGTAGCAACAGTGCAACAAAGTGGCCCAATCCCTTTGTAGCAAGGGACAAGCCTGGACAAAGTCATATAGGAGGAAAAACGCTCCCGAGGACACACGGGAATTTCTGTCATGCTAGTTTCATCATGTTCATATGATTCACGTTCGTTACTTTGATAGTTTGATATGTGGGTGGACCGGCGCTTGGTTACTGCCCTTACTTGGACAAGCATCCCACTTATGATTAACCCCTCTCGCAAGCATCCGCAATTGCGAAAGAAGAATTAAGACAAAGTCTAACCATAGCATTAAACTAGTGGATCCAAATCAGCCCCTTACGAAGCAACGCATAAACTAGGGTTTAAGCTTCTGTCACGCTAGCAACCCATCATCTACTTACTACTTCCCAATGCCTTCCTCTAGGCCCAAATAATGGTGAAGTGTTATGTAGTCGACGTTCACATAACACAACTAGAGGAAAAACAACATACAACATATCAAAATACTGAACGAATACCAAATTCACATGACTATTATTAGCTTGACTTATCCCATGTCCTCGGGAACAAAAGTAACTACTCACAAAGCATAATCATACTCATGATCAGAGAGGTAATGAGTAGCATCAAGGATCTGAACATAAACTCTTCGACCAAATAATCCAACTAGCATCAACTACAAAGAGTAATCAACACTACTAGCAACCTTACAAGTACCAATCGGAGTCGCGAGACGGAGATTGGTTACAAGTGATGAACTAGGGTTTGGAGATGAGATGGTGCTGATGAAGATGTTGATGGTGACAAGTCCCCTCCGATGAGAGGAGTGTTGGTGATGACGATGGCGACGATTTCCCCCTCCACGAGGGAAGTTTCCCCGGCAGGATCATCCTGCCAGAGTTCAAGATTGGTTCTGCTCAAGTTCCGCCTCGTGGCGGCGGCGAAACCACAAAAAGCTCCTCTCTGATTTTTTTCCTGGATGAAACCCTCCATATAGCAAAAGAGGGGGGCCAGTGGGCGAGTGGGCTGCCCACAAGCCCCCATAGCGTGGCCTGGGGGGGTGCCCATGCCGTGCAGGCTTGTGGGCACCCCCTGGTGCCCCTCTGGCACTTCTTCGGCCCAGTATTTTTTATAAATTGGGGAAAAAATCCCCGTTGATTTTCATGGCGTTTGGAGTTGCGCAGAATAGGTATCTCAACTTTGCTCCACTTTCAGACCAGAATTCTAGTTGCCGGCATTCTCCCTCTTCTTGTAAACCTTGCAAAATAAGAGAGAAAAGGCATAAGAATTGTACCGTGAGGTGAAATAACAGCCAAAGAAGCGATAAATATTAACATGAAAACATGAGGCAAAATGGACGTATCAACTCCCCCAAGCTTAGACCTCGCTTGTCCTCAAGTGAAATCCAAGCTCAATAAATATGTCCACATGTTTAAGGAGAGAGGTGTCGACAAAACAAGATACGAACATGCATGCATCATTGATGTCTACTACGCAACCTTCTCCTTGTAGACGTTGTTGGGCCTCCAAGTGCAAAGGTTTGTAGGACAGTAGCAATTTTCCCTCAAGTGGGTGACCTAAGGTTTATCAATCCGCGGGAGGCGTAGGATGAAGATGGTCTCTCTCAAGCAACCCTACAACCAAATAACAAAGAGTCTCTTGTGTCCCCAACACACCCAATACAATGGTAAGTTGTATAGGTGCACTAGTTCGGCGAAGAGATGGTGATACAAGTGCAATATGGATGGTAGATACAGGTTTTTGTAATCTGAAATTACAAAAACAGCAAGGTAACTAGTAACAAAAGTGAGCACGAATGGTATTCCAATGCGTGGAAACAAGGCCTAGGGTTCATACTTTCACTAGTGAAGTTATCTCAACAATGATAACATAATTGGATCATATAACTATCCCTCAACTTGCAACAAAGAGTCACTCCAAAGTAACTAATAGCGGAGAACAAACGAAGAGATTATTGTCGGGTACGAAACCACCACAAAGTTATTCTTTCTGATCGATCTATTCAAGAGTCCATAGTAAAATAACATGAGGTTATTCTTTCTGTTCGATCCATCATAGAGTTCGTACTAGAATAACACATTAAGACACATATCAACCAAGACCCTAATGTCACCTAGATACTCCATTGTCACCTCAAGTATCCGTGGGCATGATTATACGATATGCATCACACAATCTCAGAATCATCTATTCAACCAACACATAGAACTTCAAAGAGTGCCCCAAAGTTTCTACCGGAGAGTCAAAACGTGTGCCAACCCCTATGCATAGGTTCCCAATGTCACGAACCCGCAAGTTGATCACCAAAACATACATCGAGTACTCACATGAATCAAACGAGTGCCAATCCATATGCATAGGTTCCCAATGTCACAAACCCGCAAGTTGATCACCGCAGATAGACACATGCAAGACATACATCAAGTGTTCTCAAAGACTCAATCCGATAAGATAACTTCAAAGGGGAAACTCAATTCATTACAAGAAGGGAGATGGGGACAAAGTTGTCAGAATCGTGACTCAAGTCTTAGAATCTTACGATCTTATGATCCAAAATAGCCTCTCCGATTCTATGATTTTGCTCATAGAATCTAAGTTTCTACGATCCTGATAGTTAAAGATTCTACGATTCACGATCCTAGCAACAGAGCTCTGATCCGATTCAGAATCGTGATTCTGACAACTTTGGATGGGGAAGAACATCATAAGATCCAACTATAGTAGCAAAGCCTGCGGTACATCGAGATCAAGACATCTCAAGAACACGAGAGAGAGAGAGAGATCAAACACATAGCTACTCGTACATACCCTCAGCCCCGAGGGAGAACTACTCCCTCCTCGTCATGGAGATCGCTGGGATGATGAAGATGGCCACCGGAGATGGATTCCCCCTCCGACAGGGTGCCGGAACGGGCTCCAGATTGGTGTTTGGTGGCTACAGAGGCTTGCGGCTGCGGAACTCCCGATCTAGGTTTCTTTCTGGGGGTTTCTGAATTTATAGGAATTTATGGCGGTGGAATTGCGTCAGTTGGGCCAACGAGGAGGTCACAAGCCTACACGGTGCGACCTGGGGGGTGGTCGCGGCGTCAGGGCTTGTGACTCCCTGTGGCTCTTCTGGCCTTCTTCCAAAGGTTCGGGGGTCTCTTTTGGTCCAAAAACATCATCGTAAAGTTTCATTCCATTTGGACTCCGTCTGAAAAAGGGTCAAAAACAGGGAAAAAACAGAAACTGGCACTTGGCACTCAGTTATTAGGTTAGTCCCAAAAAAGATATAAAAGGCATATAAAACATCCAAAGTTTGACAAGATAACAACATGAAACCATAAAAAATTATAGATACGTTGGAGACGTTGTTGGAATTATGCCCTAGAGGCAATAATAAATGTATAGTTATTATTATAATTCCTGTATCAAGATAATAGTTTATTATCCATGCTATAATTGTATTGAATGAAGACTCATTTACATGTGTGGATACATAGACAAAACACCGTCCCTAGCATGCCTCTAGTTGGCTAGCCAGTTGATCGATGATAGTCAGTGTCTTCTGATTATGAACAAGGTGTTGTTGCTTGATAACTGGATCACGTCATTGGGAGAATCACGTGATGGACTAGACCCAAACTAATAGACGTAGCATGTTGATCGTGTCATTTTGTTGCTACTGTTTTCTGCGTGTCAAGTATTTATTCCTATGACCATGAGATCATATAACTCACTGACACCGGAGGAATGCTTTGTGTGTATCAAACGTCGCAACGTAACTGGGTGACTATAAAGATGATCTACAGGTATCTCCGAAGGTGTTAGTTGAGTTAGTATGGATCAAGACTGGGATTTGTCACTCCGTGTGACGGAGAGGTATCTCGGGGCCCACTCGGTAATACAACATCACACACAAGCCTTGCAAGCAATGTAACTTAGTGTAAGTTGCGGGATCTTGTATTACGGAACGAGTAAAGAGACTTGCCTGTAAACGGTTGAAATAGGTATACGGATACTGACGATCGAATCTCGGGCAAGTAACATACCGAAGGACAAAGGGAATGACATACGGGATTATACGAATCCTTGGCACTGAGGTTCAAACGATAAGATCTTCGTAGAATATGTAGGATCCAATATGGGCATCCAGGTCCCGCTGTTGGATATTGACCGAGGAGTCTCTCGGGTCATGTCTACATAGTTCTCGAACCCGCAGGGTCCGCACACTTAAGGTTCGACGTTGTTTTATGCGTATTTGAGTTATATGGTTGGTTACCGAATGTTGTTCGGAGTCCCGGATGAGATCACGGACGTCACGAGGGTTTCCGGAATGGTCCAGAAACGAAGATTGATATATAGGATGACCTCATTTGATTACTGGAAGGTTTTTCGAAGTTGTCGGGAATGTACCGGGAATGACGAATGGGTTCCGGGAGTTCACCGGAGGGGGGCAACCCACTCCGGGGAAGCCCATAGGCATTTGGGGGGGGGGGGTCACACCAGCCCTTAGTGGGCTGGTGGGACAGCCCACCAATCCCCTATGCGCCAAGAGAGAAAAAATCAAAGGAAAGAAAAAAAAAGGAAGAAGTGGGAAGGGGGAAGGACTCCCTCCCACCAAACCAAGTAGGACTCGGTTTGGGGGGGGGGGGGAGAGTCCTCCCCCCTGGCTCGGCCGACCCCTTGGGGATCCCTTGGACCCCAAGGCAAGGTCCCCCTCCCTCCTCCTATATATATGGGGCTTTTAGGGCAGATTTGAGACGACTTTCTCACGGCTGCCCGACCACATACCTCCATAGTTTTTCCTCTAGATCGTGTTTCTGCGGAGCTCGGGCGGAGCCCTGCTGAGACAAGATCATCACCAACCTCCGGAGCGCCGTCACGCTGCCGGAGAACTCTTCTACCTCTCCGTCTCTCTTGCTGGATCAAGAAGGCCGAGATCATCGTCGAGCTGTACGTGTGCTGAACGCGGAGGTGCCGTCCGTTCGGTACTAGATCGTGGGACTGATCGCGGGATTGTTCGCGGGGCGGATCGAGGGACGTGAGGACGTTCCACTACATCAACCGCGTTCTCTAACGCTTCTGCTGTACGATCTACAAGGGTACGTAGATCACTCATCCCCTCTCGTAGATGGACATCACCATGATAGGTCTTCGTGCGCGTAGGAAAATTTTTGTTTCCCATGCGACGTTCCCCAACAGACGTATCAATCATGATCAAGCTTAGAACAACAATACCAACATATAATCTCTCATGTTAAAGTGATAATTCCTTCACAAGGTAAAGCATGGATCAAGAACCTTACCGAGAAGTAACAACCGATAGCCTTTAGTCATTGAAGCAATTGCAATTTATCACAACATCAAAAAGAGTCAAATAAGAGCTTGTAAAGCAAATCCACATACTCAATCATTCTTTCTTTCTCTACAATTGGTACAACTCACCTGGTACTGATGCGATCAAAGTTTCAGCTGAACACAGAGAAAGATAGGGGCTTATAGTTTTGCCTCCCAACTGCTTACCTCAAGGGTAAAGTCAACAATAATACTTCATGAATGCCTACCTCCAAGTTGACATATGAATATAGATCTTTCCCAAGCATGTGACGGTAGCCAAGACAAAGGCAAAATAAGGAATTGGTGAAGATCGCAATGACTCTTTCAAGGGCAAAAAGTAAAGGTACAAGATAGGCCCTTCGCAGAGGGAAGCAGAGGTTGTCATGCGCTTTTGAGGTTTGGATGTCAGTCCTCTTAGTGCAGAGGAACGTCACTTTATATTGCCTCCTGTGATAAAGAACTTTATTATGCAGTCTCTCGCTTTTATGTCTTCCTCATCACAGGTTCGTACAAAGCTTATTTTCCACACACTAATAGATCATACATATTAGAGAGCAATTTTTATTGCTTGCATCGATGACAACTTACTTGAGGGATCTTATTCAATCCATAGGTAGGTATGGTGGACTCTCATGGCAAAACCGGGTTGATGGTTTATGGATGCACAAGTAGTATCTCTACTTAGTGCGGTAGTTTTGGATAATATGAGGTGGAAGCAATCATCACATGCTAAGGGATCTCTAATCATATAGCATTGTTCAGAGCCAAGCAAACACAATTCATTATGTTGTCTTCCTTGTCCAACATCTACTTCTAGGCATGTAATAGTTTAGTGAGTGTTCACAATCATAGATGGTGTCTGAGATGACATATTTATATGTGAACCTCTCCTTCTTTATCACTTCCTATTAATTGCAACAATGACCAATGTCTACGTTTTCCCACCCTCAACAAGTTTCAATCCTCATTCTTTTTATATGTGAAGCCATCACTTCCCATAAGATCATTACATGATCTTTCATGCTTTTGTTCTATTCTCACTCTTTTGATCATGGCAAGAGGCAAAGCTCTTCAACTAAGACACTCTTTATTATATGGCTCACGAGCAAGAATACATCGAGGGTGACACAAAGCAAAACTCAAGACTAAAACACGAAGACTTTTAAACTACTAGAGAAAAAGAAAACTGAAAACGAAAACTAAAACAAAGGTAAAGGCAAAAGATGTGATGGTGATACGATACCGGGGCAACTCCCCCAAGCTTGGCACAAGCCAAGGGGATTGCCCATACCAATGCTCAGTTGTCTTCCTTTGGTGGTGATGGTGGTGGATTTGTTGCAACCTTTGATTCCTAGAGGGCCATCAGTCTTCGATTTATACTTTGGAGATCTGTGATATGTTTCTCGAGCAAAACAACTTCACGAGTGAGACAAGTATTACGAGCACGAGTTGTTTCACAAAACCTCAAGAGTTCAATCAAAGATGGAGACAGTAGGTGGAGGTAGGGTTGGAGGAAATCCACTTCTTCAACTTCTTACTTGTTGAGCACAGATTGCACTTCGTCCCATGCCTGATCCTTCTCCTTAGCTTTGCCCTTGGTTTCTTTAGGTAGCCTCTCCTTAGCCTCCATGACCTCCATCCTTTTCAGATCAGCATGAACTTCTCCATAGATTTGATGGAGGTTGTTCTCCCCCACAGATTCCTGGAACGACATCTTGACCTAGATCTGCGGCAGAAAACAGGCTCGAAACGAAAAACAGAGGAAATCTGCGTGATGCAGGGGTCAGATCAAACAGAAGTATATATAATGATTTTTTCCAGACCAGAAGGAGTACTCCACACGAAAACGGAGTCTGGGAGGCGCACGAGGTGGCCACAAGCCCTCACGGCGCGGCCAAGGGGTGGGCCCGCGCCGTGCAGGCTTGTCGCCTCCTCGCACACTTTCCGGACTACTTCCAATTTTTGTATTTTTTCAAATATTCCAAAACGGAGAAATTTTCCTACTGGAAAAGTTTTGGACTCTGTTTTCTTACCGAATCACATACCTCTTCGTTTTCGGAGTCTGAAAGAGGCTGATAAATATCCCTTAGGTATTCTTCCGGAGTTATGGTATTGATGATATTGCTTTCAACATTTAAGGGAGTACCTGTTATATAATGCTTGATTCTCTGCCCATTTACCACTCTCGGACAATTACCTTCCGTGTTGTTTATCTTGATAGCACCGGAACGATATACTTCCTCAACAACATAGGGACCTTCCCATTTAGAGAGAAGCTTGCGTGCAAAGAATCTTAAACGAGAGTTATATAGCAAGACATAATCACCTACATTGAACTCACGCTTTTGTATCCTCTTATCATGCCACCTCTTAACCTTCTCTTTGAACAGCTTGGCATTCTCATATGCCTAAGTTCTCCACTCATCAAGCGAGCTAATATCAAATAACCTCTTCTCACCGACAAGTTTGAAATCAAAGTTGAGCTCTTTGATTGCCCAATAAGCTTTATGCTCAAGCTCAAGAGGTAAGTGACATGCTTTCCCATACACCATTTAGTATGGAGACATGCCCATGGGATTCTTATAGGCAGTTATATAAGCCCACAATATATCATCGAGCTTCTTAGACCAATTCTTTCTAGACCTGTTGACAGTCTTTTGCAGAATCAGTTTAATCTCTCTATTACTTAGCTCTACTTGACCACTGGACTGAGGGTGATAGGGAGACGCAATTCTATGGTTGACATCGTACTTAGCAAGCGTTTTACGGAAAGCACCAAGAATGAAGTGTGAACCACCGTCGGTCATTAGATATCTAGGGACTCCAAATCTAGGGAAGATAACTTCTTTCAACATCTTGATAGAGGTGTTGTGATCAACACTACTTGTGGGGATAGCTTCTACCCACTTAGTGACGTAATCAATAGCAACTAGGATATGAGTATACCCGTTGGATTTTGGAAAATGTCCCATATAATCAAAGCCCCACACATCAAATGCTTCAATGACAAGTGAATAGTTCATAGGCATTCCTGACGTTTGTTAATATTACCTATTCTTTGACATTCATCACACGACAAGACAAACTTACGGGCACCCTTGAAGAGAATGGGCCAATAGAAACCTGATTGCAATACCTTGTGTGCAGTTCTATCTCCCGCATGGTGTCCTCCGTAGGCCTCGGAGTGACACTTCTGTAGGATCTGTCCCTGTTCATGTTCAAGTACACAACGTCTAATAACACCATCTACTCCTTCCTTATAAAGGTGAGGATCATCCCAAAAGTAGTGTCTCAAGTCAAAAGAAGAATTTCTTCTTTTGCTGGTATGTGAAACTAGGTGGTATATATTTGGCAACGATATAGTTTGCATAATCAGCATACCACGGTGCACTACGTGAAGCATTGATGACATTCAGTTGATCATCAGGAAAGCTATCATCAATAGGTTGTGGGTCATCAAGAATGTTCTCCAACCTAGACAAGTTATCTGCTACTGGGTTATCAACACCCTTTTTGTTGACAACGTGCAAATCAAATTCTTGTAGCAAGAGAACCCATCTGATAAGTCTAGGTTTAGCGTCCTTCATCTCCATGAGGTACTTAATAGCAGCATGATCAATGTGAATAGTGACTTTGGAATCAACTATGTAAGACCTGAACTTTTGACATGCAAACACGACTGCTAAAAATTCCTTCTCCGTAGTGGCATAGTTTCTTTGGGCAGTGTCTAGAGTTTTACTAGCGTAGTGAATGACATTCAACTTCTTATCAACTCTTTGCCCTAGGACAGCACCAACTGCATAATCACTAGCATCACACATGATTTCAAACGGCAAGTTCCAATCAGGTGGTTGAAAAATAGGTGCGGTTATCAAAGCCCTCTTAAGTATTTCGAAGGCTTCCTCACAATAACCGTCAAAGACAAAAGGAATATCCTTTTGCAAGAGATTAGTAAGAGGCCTAGAAATCTTAGAGAAGTCTTTAATGAACCTTCTATAGAAACCAACATGACCAAGGAAACTTCTTATACCTTTGATATCTGTGGGGTATGGCATTTTCTCGATTGCATCAACCTTAGCCTTATCGACTTCAATACCTCTTTCAAAAATTTTATGTCCTAAGACGATGCTTTCATTAACCATAGTGGCACTTCTCCCAATTCAAGACAAGATTGGTAACTTTACATCTCTGCAAGACTCGATCAAGGTTGCTGAGGCAATCGTCAAAAGAAGACCCATAAACGGAGAAGTCATCCATGAAAACCTCAACAATCTTTTCAAAAAAGTCAGAGAATATAGCCATCATACATCTTTGAAAGGTGGTAGTTGCATTACATAAACCAAAAGGCATACGTCTATAAGCAAAGGTACCGAAAGGGCAGGTGAAAGTGGTTTTCTCCTGATCAGATTGTGCAACTGGTATTTGGGAGAAACCAGAATATCCGTCTAGAAAGCAGAAGTGTGTGTGTTTGGACAACCTTTCTAGCATTTGGTCGATAAAAGGCAAAGGTAATGATCTTTCCTAGTGGCTTTATTCAATTTCCTAAAATTGATCACCATCCTATAGCCAGTAATAATCCTCTGTGGGATCAATTCATCCTTATCATTAGGGACAACGGTAATGCCTCCCTTCTTAGGAATGCAATGCACCAGACTCACCCAATCGTTGTGAGCAACAGGATAAATGATACCTGCTTCCAGGAGCTTTAGTATTTCTTTTCTCACTACTTCTTTCATCTTAGGATTTAATCTCCTTTGATGACCAGCAACTGGTTTGAAGTGAGGATCAGTTTTAATCTTGTGCTGGCATAGGGTAGGACAAATGCCCTTAAGATCATCAAGAGTATATCCAATAGCAGCATGGTGCTTCCTCAGAGTTTTTAATAACTTCTTTTCTTCATGCTCTGAGAGGCTAGCACTAATAATAACATGATATATCTCCTTTTCATCAAGGTAGGCATACTTAAGAGTATCAGGCAACTGTTTAAGCTCGAACACAGGATCACCCTTTGGTGGGGGTGGATCCCCAAGCAGTTCAACAAGCAAGTTATTCTTAAGGATAGGATATTGTTCTAAGACAACTCTATCTATCTCATCCCTTTCATCCATATGCATATCATTTTCGTGCTCAAGCAAGTATTGCTCTAAGGGATCAGTAGGAGGCACAACAATAGAGGCTAGGGCAATAGTTTCATCCTTACTAGGCAACTCCTTTTCATGAGGTTGTCTACCAAATTAGAGAAATTGAACTCATGTGACACACCTTCAAAGCCAACAGCGATAGTTTGCTTCTCACAATCAATATGAGCATTGACAGTATTGAGAAAAGGTCTACCAAATATGATGGGACAAAAGCTATCTTGTGCGGTAGCAAGAACGAGGAAATCAGCAGGATACTTCGTTTTACCACACAAGACTTCAACATCCCTAACAATTCTCACAGGGTAGATAGTATATCTATTGGCAAGCTGAATAGTGACATCAACATGCTCTATCTCAACAGGTGCAATCTCATTGTTGATTTCATCGTATAAGGATTGAGGTATTGCACTAACACTAGCACCCACGTCACATAAGCCATGATAAAAATGATCTCCTATCTTAACAGAAACCACATGCATGCCAACAAGAGGCCTACATTTGTCTCTAGCGCGAGGTTTAGCAATTCTAGCAACATCTTCACGGAAGTGAATATTATGTCCCTCAACTTCTTCAGACAAAAGATCTTTAATGATAGCAATGCTAGGTTCAACTCTAATTTGCTTAGGGGGTGTAGGTGTTCTAATATAGCCTCTACGTATCACAGTTGAAGCTTTAGAATGATCCTTTATCCTAACGGGGAAAGGTGGTTTCTCAATGTAAGCACTCAGAACAACATGATCATTATAGGCAATGACTTTCTCTTCAACTGGAGTGGGTTTAACTACATTGACTTCTAAAGGAGGATGATATTTAAACCACTTCTCTTTGGGGAGATCAATATGAGCAGCAAAGGATTCACACAATGAAGCTACTATCTCAGAGTCAAGTCCATACTTAGCGCTAAAATCACTAAAGGTATTTCTCTCAACAAAGGATTTAAAGCAATCAAACGTGAAATTCATACCTGACTCCTTACCTTCTTCATTCTCCCAATCTTCATAGTTGCGTTTAATTCTCTCCAATAAATTCCATTTGAAGTCAATATCTCTCTTCATAAAAGAACCGGTACAAGAAGTGTCAAGCATGGTGTGATCATCATGAGAAAGCCGAGCATAGAAGTTCTGAATGATAATTTCTCTCGAGACCTCATGATTGGGGCATGAATATAGCAATGATTTAAACCTTGCCCAAGCTTGAGCGATGCTTTCACTCTCACGAGGCCAAGAATTGTAAATATAATTTTGATCACGATGTACTAAATGCATAGGATTAAACTTTTGATGAAATTCCAATTTCAACCGATTGTAGTCCCATGATCCAGTATCATCACATAGCCTATACCATGTCAACGCCTTATCCTTCAAAGATAAAGGAAAGACCTTCTTATTGACATCATCCTTGGGCACAGCTACAAGCTTAAATAAACCACAAACTTCACCTACATAGATTAGATGCAAGTCTGGATGTGATGTTCCATCTCGTGTAAAAGGATTAGCCAGCAGTTTCTCAAGCATACCCGAAGGAAACTCAAAGCAAATATTTTCAGTAGGTGCAGTAGGTTGAGGAGCAACCATTCGTGCTTCCGTTCGAGGTGAAGATACCCCAAACAAGCCCCTCAAAGGATTAGTATCCATAGTGAAAAGTGACAATAAATTTCAGCACACTATATGAATGTTTCCTTACCAAGTTCCACTTACCAAAGGTGCTTCACTCCCCGGCAACGGCACTAGAAAAGAGTCTTGATGACCCACAAGTATAGGGGATCAATCATAGTCCTTTCAATAAGTAAGAGTGTCGAACCCAACGAGGAGCGAAGAATCTGACAAGTGGTTTTCAGCAAGGAAATATCTGCAAGCACTGAAATTGTCGGTAACAAGTGATTGTGTGGTGAGATGATTGTTAGCAAGCAACAAGTAACAAAAGTAGCAACGGTGCAGAAAAGTGGCCCAATCCCTTTTGTAGCAAGGGACAAGCCTGGACAAAGTCTTATAGGAGGAAAAACGCTCCCGAGGACACACGGGAATTTCTGTCATGCTAGTTTCATCATGTTCATATGATTCACGTTTGTTACTTTGATAGTTTGATATGTGGGTGGACCGGCGCTTGGGTACTGCCCTTACTTGGACAAGCATCCCACTTATGATTAACCCCTCTCGCAAGCATCCGCAACTACAAAAGAAGAATTAAGACAAAGTCTAACCATAGCATTAAACTAGTGGATCCAAATCAGCCCCTTACGAAGCAACGCATAAACTAGGGTTTAAGCTTCTGTCACTCTAGCAACCCATCATCTACTTACTACTTCCCAATTCCTTCCTCTAGGCCCAAATAATGGTGAAGTGTTATGTCGTCGACGTTCACATAAGACCACTAGAGGAAAATCAACATACAACATATCAAAATATCGAACGAATACCAAATTCACATGACTATTATTAGCATGACTTATCCCATGTCCTCGGGAACAAAAGTAACTACTCACAAAGCATAGTCATACTCATGATCAGAGTAGTAATGAGTAGAATCAAGGATCTGAACATAAACTCTTCCACCAAATAATCCAACTAGCATCAACTACAAAGAGTAATCAACACTACTAGCAACCTTACAAGTACCAGTCGGAGTCGCGAGATGGAGATTGGTTACAAGTGATGAACTAGGGTTTGGAGATGAGATGGTGCTGATGAAGATGTTGATGGTGACGAGTCCCCTCCGATGAGAGGAGTGTTGCTGATGACGATGGCGACGATTTCCCCCTCCGGGAGGGAAGTTTCCCCGGCATGATCGTCCTGCCGGAGCTCTAGATTGGTTCTTCTCAAGTTCCGCCTCGTGGCGGCGGTGAAACCACGAAAAAGCTCCTCTATGATTTTTTCCTGGACGAAACCCTCCATATAGCAAAAGAGGGGGGCCAGTGGGCCAGTGGGCTGCCCACAAGCCCCCTTGGCGCGGCCTCGGGGGTGGTCGCGCCGTGCAGGCTTGTGGGCACCCCTTGGTGGCCCTCTGGCACTTCTTCGGTCCAGTATTTTTTATAAATTGGGAAAAAATCCCCGTTGATTGTCACGGCGTTTGGAGTTGCGCAGAATAGGTATCTCAACTTTGCTCCACTTTCAGGCCAGAATTCCAGTTGCCGGCATTCTCCCTCTTCATGTAAACCTTGCAAAATAAGAGAGAAAAGGCATAAGAATTGTACCGGGAAGTGAAATAGCAACCAAAGAAGCGATGAATATCAACATGAAAACATGACGCAAAATGGACGTATCAAGGCTTACGGAGGACACCATGCGGGAGATAGAACTGCACACAAGGTATTGCAATCAGGTTTCTATTGGCCCACTCTCTTCAAGGATGCCCGTAAGTTTGTCTTGTCTTGTGACGAATGTCAAAGAATAGGTAATATCGGTAAACGTTAGGAAATGCCAATGAATTATTCACTTGTCATTGAACCATTTGATGTTCGGGGCTTTGATTATATGGGACCTTTTCCAAAATCCAACGGCTATAATCATATCCTAGTTGCTGTTGATTACGTTACTAAGTGGGTAGAAGCTATCCCAACTAGTAGTGCTGATCACAACACTTCTATCAGGATGCTTAAAGAAGTTATTTTCCCTAGATTTGGAGTCCCTAGATATCTAATGACTGATGGTGGTTCACATTTCATTCATGGTTCTTTCCATAAAACGCTTGCTAAGTATGATGTCAACCATAGAATTGCATCTCCCTATCATCCTCAGTCCAGTGGTCAAGTAGAGCTAAGTAATAGAGAGATTTAACTTATTCTGCAAAAGACTCTCAATAGGTCTAGAAAGAATTGGTCTAAGAAGCTCGACGATGCACTGCAGGCTTATAGAACTGCCTATAAGAATCCCATGGGCATGTCTCCGTACAAAATGGTTTACGACAAAGCATGTCATTTACCTCTTGAGCTAGAGCATAAGGCTTATTGGGCAATCAAAGAGCTCAACTTTGATTCCAAACTTGCTGGTGAGAAGAGGTTATTCGATATTAGCTCACTTGATGAATGGAGAGCTCAGGCATATGAAAATGCCAAGTTGTTCAAATAAAAGGTTAAGAGGTGGCATGATAAAAGGATACAAAAATGTGAGTTCAATGTAGGTGATTATGTCTTGCTATATAATTCTCGTTTAAGATCTTTTGCAAGCAAGCTTCTCTCTAAATGGGAAGGTCCCTACATTGTTGAGGAAGTATATCGTTCCGGTGCCATCAAGATCAACAACACGGAAGTTAATTTTCCGAGAGTGGTAAATGGGCAAAGAATCAAGCATTATATCTCAGGTACTCCCATAAATGTTGAAAGCAATATTATCAATATCATAACTCCAGAGGAGTACATAAGGGATATTTATCAGCCTGTTTCAGACTCCGTTTATCATCCTGTTTGAGACTCCGAAAACGAAGAGGTATGTGATTCGGTAAGTAAACCGACTCCAAAACTTTTCCAGCAGATTTTTTTTGGAATTTTCTCCGTTTTGGAATTTTTGGAAAAATAGAAAATTTTAAAGCAGTCCGGAAAGCGCACGAGGAGGCGACAAGCTTGCCAGGCGTGGGCCACCCCCTGGCCGCGCCTGGGGGGCTTGTGACCACCTTGTGTGCCTCCCGGACTCTGTTTTCTTGCGGAGTACTCCTTCTGGTCGGGAAAAAATCATTATATATTCTCCCGAAAGGTCTGACCCTCGTATCACGCAAATTTCCTCTGTTTTCGTTTCGAGCCTGTTTCTTCTGCAGATCTATATCACTATGGCGTCCCGAAAAGCTCCGAAGGACAAGATCTTCGAGAAGGTCATCAATACCTACCTCACGGGAGTGCTGCAACACCCTCAATCTATCGAGATGCGTGAGGGGATGTTGCACATCCGTGATGTTGAGGGTCCTAAGAAGACCGGAAGCATGGAGGCGAGGCTCTAAGCAATGGAGCAACAAGTCTTCAAGTGCCAAGGGATGGTGGAGCGTGGACTCAACGCCAACCACATGATGATCACGGAGTTCACCAACAAGCACAAGATCGATGCCAATGACATCGGGAAGCACCTCTCGAGGCTCTATGACAGAATTGATCACCTCCAAGCCCAGATCTATGACCCGCAGAACCAAAACTGTGAGTATGAGTATAGATTTAAATCACTACAGTTAGCTACAAATTTGAGGATTCCGGAGACTCGGTCATCTTTCCATGATGGAGCACCTATGCCTTGGAAGACGGATGATCAAACCTAGGTTGCAACAACTCCACCACCTTCACCTCCAAAGGAAGACAACTAAGTACGGGTATGGGCAATCCCCTTGGCTTGTCCCAAGCTTGGGGGAGTTGCCCTCGTATCGTATCACCATCACATCTTTTGCCTTTACCTTTTCTTAGTTCGATCCTTTTTGGTTTTATCTTTCTCTAGTAGATTAAAGTCCTTAGTGTTCTAGGCTTGAGTTTTGCTTTGTGTCACCCCCGATGTATTAGAGTTCGTGAGTCATATAATAAAGAGTGTTTTAGTTAAGGGCCTTGCCTCATGCCATGATCAAGAGAATGATAAAAGAACAAAAGCATGAAAGATCATGTAATGATCTTATGGGAAGTGATGGCTTCACCTATAAAAAGAATGTCGATTGAAACTTGTTGAGGGTGGACAAACGTAGACCTTGGTCATTGTTGCAATTAATAGGAAGTGATAAAGAAGGAGAGGTTCACATATAAATATATCATCTTGGGCACCATCTATGATTGTGAACACTCACTAAACTATTACATGCTTAGAAGTAGATGTTGGACAAGGAAGACAACATAATGAATTATGCTTCCTTGGTTCCAAACAATGTTATATGATTAGAGATCCCTGAGCATGTGACGATTGCTTCCACCTCATATCAGCCAAAACTTCCGCACTAAGTAGAGATACTACTTGTGCATCCAAAAACCTTCAACCCCAGTTTTGCCATGAGAGTCCACCATACCTACCTATGGATTGAATAAGATCCCTCAAGTAAGTTGTCATCGGTGCAAGCAATAAAAATTGCTCCCTAATTATGTATGATCTATTAGTGTGTGGAAAATAAGCTTTGTACGAACCTGTGATGAGGAAGACATAAAAGCGACATACTGCATAATAAAGTTCTTTATCACAGGAGGCAATATAAAGTGACGTTCCTTCACACTAAGAGGTCGCACATCCAAACCTCAAAAGCACATGACAACCTCTGCTTCCCTCTACGAAGGGCCTATCTTGTACCTTTACTTTTTTCCCTTGAAAGAGTCATGGTGATCTACACCAATTCCTTATTTCGCCTTTATCTTGGCTAACGTCATATGCTAGGGAAAGATCTATATTCATATGTCAACTTGGAAGTAAGTGTTCATGAATTATTATTGTGGACATTACCCTTGAGGTAAATAGTTGGGAGGCGAAACTATAAGCCCCTATCTTTCTCTGTGTCCGACTGAAACTTTGATCTCATGAGTACCATGTGAGTTGTAGCAGTTGTAGAAGACGAAAGCATGATTGAGTATGTGGATTTGCTTTACAAGCTCTTATTTGACTCTTTCCGATGTTATGATAAATTGCAATTGCTTCAGTGACTAAAGGCTATCGGTTGTTAATTCTCATTAAGCTTCTTGATCCTTACTTTACTTTGTGAAGGAATTATCACTTTAGCATGAGAGATTATATGATGATATTGCTGTTCTGATTATGATCATGATGCCTGTATGTCCGTATCTTGTTTTGTCGACACCTCTCTCTCTCTACATGTGGGCATATTTATTGATCTCGGTTTCCGCTTGAGGACAAGCGAGGTCTAAGCTTGGGGGAGTTGATACGTCTATTTTGCATCATGCTTTCATGTTCATATTTATCGCTTTATGGGCTGTTATTACACTTCACGGTACAATACTTATGCCTTTTCTCTGTTATTTTGCAAGGTTTACATGAAGAGGGAGAATGCCGACAGCTGGAATTCTGGCCTGAAAAAGGAGCAAGTTTGAGATACTTATTTTGCGCAACTCCAAAAGCCGTGAAAATCAACGAGGATTTATTTTGGAATTTATAAAAAATACTGGGCCGAAGAAGTACCAGAGGGAAGCTAGCAGCAGGCCACAAGCCTGCTAGGCGCAGCCTACCCCCTGGCCGCGCCTAGGGGGCTTGTGGGCTCCCTGTTGGCCCTCTGGCTCCCCTCTTTTGCTATAAGGAGGGTTTCGTTCCAGAAAAAAATCAAGAGGAGGCTTTCGGGAGGAATCGCGCTGATGTCCCACAAGCGTATGGGATCGCAGCAGTTTTCGAGGGTAGAGTATTCAACCTAAATTTATTGATTCGCTCACAAGGGAAAGCTAAAGAATATTCTCAAGTATTAGCAGTTGAGTTGTCAATTCAACCACACCTGAAAGATTAGTGTCTGCAAGCAAAGTATCAGTAGCAAGGTAGTATGATAGCAACGACACCGGAAAAAGCTTTGTTGACAGGATGTTAGCGCCAACAAAGTCTTGCAACAAGTAACAGCGGAGTAGCAAGGAGCAGTAGTAGCAGCAGCAGCAAAGCGACAATTAACAGAAGTAGTGACAGCAGCAGCAAAGTGACAAGTAATAGTAGTAGTGACAGCAGCAACAAAGTGGCCCAATCCCTTTTGTAGCAAGGGACAAGCCAAGGCAAAGTAACGTAGCGAGAACCAGTAGTAAAAGACTCGTATGCAGTGGATCGGTGATGGATGAGTGTGACGGATGTGATTCATCATGTAACAACTATAACACAGAGAGATATGTAACTAGCTCCCGTTCATCAATCTAATGTAGTCATGTATTCCGTATGTAGTCATACGTGCTTAGGGAAAAGAACTTGCATGACATCTATTGTCCATCCCTCCCGTGGCAGTGGGGTCCTAATGGAAACTACGGGATTTTAAGGTTCTCCTCTTAATAAAGAACCGGGCCAACGCATTAACACACAGTGAATACATGAACTCGTCATACTATGGTCATCTCCGGGAGTGGTTCCGGCTATTGTCACTCCGGGGTTTCCGGGTCATAACACATAGTAGGTGACTACAACTTGCAAGATAGGATCTAAAACACACATATATTGGCGACAACATAATAGGTTCAGATGTGAAATCATGGCACTCGGGCCCTAGTGACAAGCATTAAGCATAGCCAAGTAGTAGCAACATCAATCTAGAACATAGTGGATACTAGGGATCAATCCCGATCAAGAACTAACTCGATTACATGATAGATCTCATCCAACTCATCACCGTACAGCAAGCCTACGATGAGATTACTCACGAACGATGAAGAGCATCATGGAATTGTTGATGGAGAAAGGTTGATGATGACGATGGCGACGATTTCCCCTCTCCGGAGCCCGAAACGGACTCCAGATCTGCCCTCCAGATGAAGAACAGGATGTGGCGGCGCCTCCGTATCACAAAATGCGATGAAGCCTTCTCTCTGATTTTTTTCCTGGTGAAACGGAAGATATAGAGCTGAAATTGGGGGCGGTGGTGCCACGTGGGCCCCACAAGCCTGCACCGCGCACCATAGGGGGTGGCCGCGGCCTGTGGGCTTGTGGCCCACTGGCACGCCCCCTTACGTGGATCTTTGCGCAGGTATTTTTCTTTTATTCCAGAAAAAATCTCCGTAAATTTTCAGGACATTCCGAGAACTTTTATTTCTGCACAAAAACAACACCATGGCAATTCTGCTGAAAACAACGTCAGTCCGGGTTAGTTCCATTCAAATCATGCAAATTAGAGTCCAAAACAAGGGCAAAAGAGTTCGAAAAAGTAGATACGACGGAGATGAATCAGCCGCCGCCACGAGGCGGAACTTGAGCAGAACCAATCTAGAGCTCCGGCAGGGTCGTCGTGCCGGGGAAACTTCCCTCCCGGAGGGGGAAATCGTCACCATCGTCATCAGCAACACCCCTCTCATCGGAGGGGACTTATGACCATGAACATCTTCATCAGCACCACCTCATCTCCAACCCTAGTTCATCTCTTGTAACCAATCTCCGTCTCGTGACTCCGATTAGTACTTGTAAGGTTGCTAGTAGCGTTAATAACTCTTTGTAGTTGATGCTAGTTGGATTACTTGGTGGAAGATTATATGTTTAGATCCTTGATGCTATTCAATACCTCTATGGTCATGAATATTATTATGCTTTGTGAGTAGTCACTTTTGTTCTTGAGGACATGGGATATGTCTTGCTATAAGTAGTCATGTGAATTTGGTATTCGTTCGATATTCTGATGCGTTGTATGTTGTTTTTCCTCTAGTGGTGTTATGTGAACGTCGACTACATAAAACTTCACCATTATTTGGGCCTAGAGGAAGGCATTGGGAAGTAGTAAGTAGATGATGGGTTGCTAGAGTGACAGAAGCTTAAACCCTAGTTTATGCGTTGCTTCGTAAGGGGCTGATTTGGATCCACTAGTTTAATGTTATGGTTAGACTTTGTCTTAATTCTTCTTTCGTAGTTGCGGATGCTTGCAAGATGGGTTAATCATAAGTGGGAGTTTTGTCCAAGTAAGGGCAGCACCCAAGCACCGGTCCACCCACATATCAAACTATCAAAGTAGCAAACGCGAATCATATGAACATGATGAAAACTAGCTTGACACAAATTCCCATGTGTCCTCGGGAGCGCTTTACCTCCTATAAGAGTTTGTCCAGGCTTGTCCCTTGCTACAAAAGGGATTGGGCCACTTTTCTGCACCGTGGTTACTTTTGTTACTCACTACTTGCTACGAATCATCTTACCACACAACTTTCTGTTATCGATAATTTCAGTGCTTGCGGAGAATACCTTGCTGAAAACCACTTGTCAGATCCTTCTGCTCCTCGTTGGGTTCAACACTCTTACTTATCGAAAGGACTATGATAGATCCCCTACACTTGTGGGTCATCATATATCATCAAAATATCAAACGAATACCAACTTCGCATGATTACTTATAACAAGACTTCTCTCATGTTCTCGAGAACAAAAGCAACTACTCACTAATCATCATCATGCTAAAGATGAGAGGTCTAATGAATATGATAAAGTATCTGAATATATTATCTTCCACCAAGTAAACCAACAAGTATCAGCTACGAGATGTAATCAACACTACTAGCAACCCAGAAGTACCAACCTGAGGTTCTAAGACAAAGATGCATGCAAGAGATGAGCTAGGGTTTGAGATGAGATGGTGCTAGTGAATATGTTGATGAAGATTGGCCTCCCATGAAGGAGGAAGCATTGGTGATGACATTGGATTCGATTTCCCCCTCCCAGAGGAAGTTTCGCTCACGAATCGCCCTGCCATAGAGCAAAATGGCTCCAGCCCAGGTTTCTGCCTCGAGACAGTGGCGCCTCATTATGAAAGTATCCTCCTTATTTTTCATAGGTCAAAACACTTCAAATAGCATAATCTAGGCACCGGAGCCAGCCTGTGGGCCTCCCAAGCCATCTGGGCGTGCCCAAGGGGGTGGGCGCGCCCTGTTGCCTTGGGAGGAACACTATAACAGCCTGGAACCAACACTCCAGAAGATTCCCCTTTTATTCCATGGTCGTCGTGTGATTTATTTGGTTGTCGCATTCATCAACACATCATACACATTGCATCGGCACTCCGTTGTCGTCATTTTTGAAAACTTGATTCCATAATTAGTTGTCGGTTCTCTTCATTTTCATCGTTGACCGTTTCGAGACCAACCACACACACACGCGTGTGCGAAATCGTCAAATATTGTTTTTAAAAGTGTGTATTAAACTTTCTCGGATTTGGTTGAAAGTTGGCGTGCGATCTTAATATGATGTAGGTATGCCACCTGCCAAATTTCATCGCAATCCGAGTTCGATACCCGAATGGTCGACTATAGCGGCACCATCATCGGTTTATTAGAAGACATTTTCGGTGTTTAAAATTCATGTCACGGGCCGCAAACCGCCCTCTCGTACCCACGTAGCCCATCTACGCAGCCCACTAGCCCAACCTAGCCCCTCCCCATGACCAGAGTCGTCCGATCGAGATCGTAGGGTCCGAAAACAGGCAAAATCCCTAAACCTAGCCTCCCTTTCCCTATTTAAACAACCCCCTAGCCATTTATGCCTAATCCTCCTCGATCTCCGCGTGCACCCAGCGAGCCAGCCGCCGCCAACCCCGTGTCTCCCTTCTTCCACCTCCGAGACGCGGCCCGCCGGACCCAGATCGGGACCGCCCGAGCCCAACCGCGCTGTCACCAGGCCTACACTGTGCTCACAACTTCCCATGCCTGCCCCACGCCCGAGGCTCCTCCCTATGGCGTTCTGCCTCGCATCCCCGCCTGTTAGCTCGTCGGAGCCCAGCGTCGCCACCGCCGGCCGAAGACCGCACCGCCGCCCCGTTGCTAGAGAACTCGTGCCCCAAGCCGCCCTCCTCCCTCTCTTCCTCCCCATCTCTCCTTCCTTTCCTCACCCCCGCCCTGCTCTGTCCCTCTCCTCTCGCTGGTCGCTGCTACTTCTCAAACAACAGCGCCAAAATTTGACACGTTGATGGAAACTTGCTTGCGTTGGTTTTTCCCTTGAAGAGGAAAGGGTGATGCAGCACAGGAGCAGTAAGTATTTCCCTCAGTTTGAGAACCAAGGTATCAATCCAGTAGGAGAATCTCGTCAAGTCCAGAGTACGTGCACAAACACAAAAGAGCTTGCACCTAATGCTATAAAGGGGTTGTCAATCCCTTCAAGATTGATTGCAAAGTGAGATCTGAAGGCGGAAAGTGCAACGAAGAAAAAGAGTAAGGCTGAAAATATGGTGTGAAGTAGACCCGAGGGCCACAGTGTTCACTAGAGGCTTCTCTCAAAATAGCAAATATTACGATGGGTGAACAAATTACTGTCGAGCAATTGATAGAACCGCGCAAAGTCATGACGATATCTAAGTCAATGATCATACATATAGGCATCACGTCCGAGACAAGTAGACCGATACTTTCTGCATCTACCACTATTACTCCACACATCGACCGCTATCCAGCATGCATCTAGTGTATTGAGTTCATGACGAACAGAGTAATGCCTTAAGCAAGATGACATGATGTAGAGGGATAAACTCAAACCAATGATGAAAACCGCATCTTTTTACCCTTGATGGCAACAACACGATGCGTGCCTTGCTACCCCTTCTGTCACTGGGTGAGGTCACCACACGGTATGAACCCAAAACAAAGAACTTCTCCCATTGCAAGAATCATAGATCTAGTTGGCCAAACAAAACCCACAACTCAAAGAGAATTACAAGGATATGAAATCATGCATAAGAGAGATCAGAAGAAACTCAAATAAGATTCATAGATAATCTGATCATAAATCCACAATTCATCGGATCTCGACAAACACACCGCAAAAGAAGATTACATCGGATAGATCTCCATGAAGATCATGGAAACTTTGTATTGAAGATCCAAGAGAGAGAAGAAGCCATCTAGCTACTAGCTATGGACCCGTAGTGTTGGGGATATTATCTGTTGGCTAACCCGCCCTAGTTGGGCCGGCTCACCCAAGCTGGTGACTCATCTCCAAGTGGTTCCGGCCTTGGCCCAGCGAGGCCGGGAGTCGTATGAAGGTTGAGGACCTTCGGGAGAAGTCCATTGTAGGGAAGATCTCCAAGTCTTGGAAAGATGGCGACTTAGAGATTGGAAGAATCACGATTTATGTAAAGGAAAGGACTCTTGTAAACCCTAAGGACTCGATCTATATATAAAGGCGAGTCCCACGGAAGGAGAGGGCAGGTTAGAAATCATCGAGTGCTAGGTCACGCGAGTTACGCCCCCTTGTAATCGAAACACCATCAATACAAACACCAAGCAGGACGTAGGCCTTTACCTCCTCACGAGGGGCCGAACCTGGGTAAATATCTGTCTCGCTCCCGCATAACCCCTTTGAGTCGCCACCAAGGTGCGATGGCTCCAACACTAAGTCCTTTCACGAGGACATCTGCCGTGACAAAACCACGACAGTTGGCGTCCACCGTGGGGCCTGCGCACGGTGGAGTTGAGTTCTCAAAGGGAGCCCTACCAGGGTCCGGGAGCTATGCAGCGGGGCTCATGACTCGGAGCCGCCGCGGGAAGTACTACATCAATAATTTGCTATGGGGGCCCGAGGCCGTTTCGATCGAATCCGGCTACAGAATCCCCTTCGGCAAGATCAACGTCTTCGTCGGCATGGTTGGATCGCCTATGCCTGAGCCGGATGATGGGGTTATAGTCCTAGGGTAGGTTCATAGGCCTGCCCTATAAGCTCTACCCAAGGACTACCCTTCATAAGGGATAAGGCCCTTAGCCAGTTCCGACTGAATTAAGGACTTCCCATCATCCAGTCGGTAACGAATCCTCCACCATCCAGTCGGAGATGAGCATTCGGAGTGTATCAAACTAACCGACTGGATTCCACTCTGTGCATCGTAACCCCCGTGGAGGGAAACGGTCATACGTTTCCATGTGCCTTTATTAGCATTTAAGACATACGTTACCTGTAACGTAGGCATTTATTCGCCACTACTCCACCCCTGTGCACCGAACCGTTGTGAAGGGAAGCACACTCTATATAAGCCACCCTTCCCCACTGGTGCAAGGGTTAGCAATTCACTGTAATCCATATTCCACTCGACAACAAGCTCCCAAGAGCACTGAGACGTAGGGCTATTACCTCCACAGTAGAGGGGCCTGAACTCATGCAACCTCGCCGTAGCTAAGGCTCTGCCCATCCTTTCGTACCCAACACATCTACTGTCAGGCTTATACCCACGACAGTTGGCGCCCACCTTGGGGCAGGCGTCTATGCGACTTCCGGCGAGTTTGCGACTATATCTTTTCATCATGTCAACCGGCGGAGATTTGAGCATGGGTCACGAGATCCTCTTCGGCGCTCTCTCCTTCATCATCGACGATTCGGCATGGCTCCGGGATGCCCCTCTCGACGTCGAGGCGCTCCCCAGCCGCGGGGCTACGCACTTCCGTGCCGGCGCCCGCGGTATTCTTCTTCTCCAGCAATCGGCTCCGGTGTCGACCTACGCCGCCATCGCGCGCCGCAGCAAGCGGTCCCGCCGTCCGCGGCTCCAGCGTTGGGTGCAACACGCCCAGGCGCGCCAGAACGCGTCCTCACAAGTGGTGGTCCTAGAGTCGGTTGTGGTTGCACCGCCGTCCCAGCACTCGGGCTCAGTTCCGACTGAGTTTCCTTCCGAATACTTGGGTCGCGGGCCTGCGGCTGAAGTGCACATGGCCAACTCCCATGAAAGTCCCCGCCAATCTGGCCTGAACGAGCACGAGGTCGGCGAAACATCCGGCGCTCGCCGTCATCCCCGCCGTTCTGCCAGTCGGCACACTCGGCGGAGCAACGTGGAGGTGTATCACATAGCCGATTCTCTCCAGCCGACTGATTCAAAGGCTGGCAGAGGGATCGAGCAAATCCGCGCCTTGCTACACACGACGCAGCAGCAAAATTCGGCGGTCTCCCAGTCGCACAACAGGATCCACAATGGTTCTGTTCATGCGAGCACGCATCGGTCAGTTCAGAGCCCTGGTTCTCATCAGCGACACAGGGGAGGCAGCCGTTCCATAAATCCCGAAGATCGTCGCCGTTCACGCACCCCTCCGCAGGGTGGGCCCTACGGGCCCCGACATCATGATGATCGGCGTTCAGTTGGTGACACTTACGATCCAAGGCCCGACGCGAGAGGGCATATCGCCCAACGGAGGGTCGACAGGGGCCGAGCCCACCGCGATGGTCACGATATGGACCGTCCGAGAGGAAGCAGGACCATCGTCTCTGGTCCTGAGTGTTTCAGTTGAGCCATCCGGTCGGCTGACATCCCTCCCAACTTCCGATTGGCGACGGGGATCAGCAAGTTTACAGGAGAATCCAAGCCAGAAACGTGGCTGGACGATTACCGAGTGGCAGTCCAGATCGGAGGAGGGGACGACCACGTCGCCATGAAGCACCTCCCTCTGATGCTCGATGGCTCGGCACGAGCGTGGTTGAACCAGTTGGCTCCCTCAAGTATCTACAGCTGGGCAGATCGGGCCCGAGTATTCATCAGGACCTTCGAAGGGACGTGCAAGCGCCCTGCTGGCCTCGTGGAGCTCCAGCACTGTGTCCAGAAGCAGAATGTACCCCTACGCGATTTCATTCAGCGTTGGACGACCCTCTACCACACGGTGGAGAACGTCACAGAGCACCAAGCGGTCTGCGCCTTCAAGGCAGGCGTGCGGTACACAGATTTGTACCTGAAGTTTGGTCAAACAGGCGACATCTCCATGAGCAAGATGATGGAGATAGCAGCACGCTATGCAAATGGCGAAGAAGAGGACCGCATCCGTAGCGGCAAGCACAAAGCAGTCGCCGATGGAGATGGGAATAACACTCGGAAGCAGAAGCAGAAAGTTCCGTCCACTCCGCAGGCAGAAGCCGCAGTTGTTACCAATGCCAAGTTCAAAGGCAAGGGGAAGGCTCAATTCATCCCCAAGAAGAAGCAGTTCAATAACCCCATCCTGGACCAGCCATGTCCGATTCACACGAAGATGGATGAAGAGGGCAACGCCATATATCCGAAGCATACCACTCGGCAATGTCGCCTCCTGATCCAGGGGTTCGGCGAAGGGAAACCGAGTGAAAAGGGCAATGAACAGGATGAGGAGGACAAGGAGGACTCGCTCCCCCAAGTCCATGCAACACTGATGATTTTTGCTGATGTTGAGAGCAAGAGTCGACTGAAGCTGGTGAACACGGAGGTGAACATGGCCACGCCGACCAACCCCACGTTCCTCAAATGGTCTCAGACTGCAATCACCTTCGACCAGTCGGATCATCCAACACACGTACCCACCCCAGGGAGGCAGTCTCTGGTCGTCGACCCGGTGGTGGAAGGAGTCCGACTGCGCAAAGTCCTCATGGACCGCGGCAGTGGCTTGAACATCATGTACACCGACACTCTCAAGGGGATGGGCATTCTGATGTCCAAACTCAGTGAGAGTAGCATGCAGTTCCATGGAGTCGTCCCTGGACGAAAGGCTAAGTCACTCGTCCAGATCGCGTTGGACGTCGTCTTCGGCTCCGACAAGAACTTCCGCAAGGAAAAGCTGACGTTCGAGGTGGTGGACTTCCAGAGTGTGTACCACGCGATTCTGGGCCGCCCGGCGTATGCGCGTTTCATGGCCCGTCCATGTTATGTGTACCTGAAGTTGAAGATGCCAGGCCCGAAAGGTGTGATCACTATCACAGGCAATCGACAGCGGGCCGAGGAGTGTCTGGAGCAGGGATCAAGAATCGCCGATCAGCAGATGGCTGTCCTCGAGCTTGACGAGTACAAGAAAACAGTCGACCCCGTTGACTTGATGCGTTCGAGGAAGCTAGCTTCGGAGTCCGCTTTCCAGTCGGCGGGAGAGACGAAGAAGGTTAGCATCCACCCGACGGATGACACTGCTGCCCCGACGAACATCTCCACCACCCTCGATCCTAAATAGGAAGCCGAGCTCATCCAATTCCTCCGTGAGAACTGGGACATCTTCGCATGGAAGCCCTCTGACATGCCAGGTGTACCCAGGGAGTTGGATGAGCACCGACTGCATGTGGATCCCGCTGCTCGGCCTGTACGAGAACGCCTGCGTCGGTCCGCCGTGCACAAGAGGAAGGCAATCGGAGAAGAGGTGGCCAAGCTTTTGGCAGCCAACTTCATTCGCGAGGTACACCACTCCGAGTGGCTCGCCAATGTTGTCATGGTGCCCAAGAAGGACAAGTCACTCCGAATGTGCATCGACTTCAAGCATCTCAATAAGGTCTTCGCGAAAGACCACTTTCCGCTCCCCCGCATCGATCAAATTGTCGACTCGACTGCGGGTTGCGAGCGTTTGTCATTCCTTGATGCCTACTCAGGCTATCATCAGATCCGTCTGTATGGCCCCGATGAATTAAAAAGAGCCTTCATCACCCCATTCGGGTGCTTCTGCTACATCACTATGCCATTTGGTTTGAAGAATGTAGGAGCAACCTTTATGCGCATGATCCAAAAATGCCTTCTCGACCAGATCAGTCGGAATGTGGAGGCATATATGGATGTTATCATAGTCAAGTCACGCAAAGGTTCCGACCTGCTGACTGACTTGGCAGAAACATTCGCCAACCTTCGTAGGTACGATATCAAGCTCAACCCAGCCAAGTGTTCATTCGGTGTTCCCAGCGGAAATGTACGCGGTTTCTTCGTTTCCGAACGAGGAATCGATGTCAACCCCGAAAAGATAGGGACCATCGTCCCAATGGAGTGGCCGGTCAGAATACACGATGTTCAAAGGCTCACAGGTTGCCTAGCGGCTTTGAGCAGGTTTATCAGTCGACTCGGCGAGAAGGCGCTTCCTCTGTACCGACTCATGAAGAAATCAGATACTTTCGAGTGGACAGACGAAGCCCAAGTCGCATTCGACGACCTCAAAGTCCTACTTTCTACCCAGCCGGTTCTTACTGCTCCGCTCAGTAAAGAGCCCCTTCTTCTGTACATCGCGGCTACAAATCAAGTCGTCAGCACTGTTCTCACAATCGAACGAGAAGAAGAAGGCAAAGCATACAAAGTTCAGCGACCAGTGTATTATGTCTCCGAAGTCCTGACTCCTTCCAAGCAGAGGTATCCCCACTATCAAAAACTTATCTACGAGATTTACATGACTGCGAAGAAGGTAGCTCATTATTTCCAAGACCACTCGGTGTCTGTTGTTTCTGATGCTCCGTTGTCGGAAATCCTCCACAATCGGGACGCATCGGGCCGAGTGGCGAAATGGGCAACGGAGATGTTGTACTACGACATCAAGTTCGAGGCCAAGAAAGCTATAAAGTCTCAAGCTCTGGTTGACTTCATAGCAGAATGGGTAGAACAACAGCAACCGACCCACATCTACTCGGCTCATTGGATAATGTTCTTCAATGGGTCCAACATGTTGAATGGCTCCGGCGCTGGCGTTGTGATCATATCGCCAAAGGGCGACAAACTCAAGTATGTGCTGCAGATACACTTTGATTCCTCCAACAACGAGGCAGAGTATGAAGCTCTCCTTTATGGACTACGCATGGCCATCTCACTCGGCGTCCGTCGCCTGATGGTCTATGGCGATTCGGATTTGGTGGTCAATCAAGTGATGAAGGAGTGGGACGTCAGGAACCCCACCATGACCACGTATTGCAATGCAGTGAGGAAGCTCGAGAAAAAGTTTGAAGGTCTGGAACTTCACCATGTTCCACGACTGAAAAACCAAGCAGCTGATGAGTTGGCAAAACTCGGATCCACTCGGAGACCAGTCCCGAGTGACGTCTGCCTCGAGCACCTCCACCTTCCCTCAGTTAAAGAAGATCCCTTCACAGAGGAACCAGTACAACCAAAGAGTTCCACAGATCCGACTGAAGTCGAAGTCCCCGCTGTGGTTGATTTGATCATGGAAGTTCTTGCTATCATCCCCGAGTGGACTGTGCCTATCATTGCATACATCCTGAGTCAAGAATTACCAGAAGACGAAGTCCAAGCCAGGCAGATCGTCCGCAGGTCAAAGTCATTCACTGTCATTGATGGCCAGTTGTACAAGGAAAGCGTTTCAGGCGTCCTTCAACGATGCATCTCCCCCGAGGAGGGACAGTTGGTCCTGGAAGAAATTCACTCGGGAACCTGCGGTCATCACGCCTCCTTAAGAGCAATCGTCGCCAAAGCATTCAGAGTTGGCTTCTTTTGGCTGCAGGCGAATGAAATGACGAAAGATATGGTCGACCGATGTGAAGGCTGTCAGTTCTACTCTAACAAGTCCCACAAGCCAACATCTGCGTTGAAGACAATCCCTCTCGTTTGGCCGTTTGCAGTATGGGGATTAGATACACTCGGTCCATTCAGGATAGGCCAAGGGGGATTCACACATCTGTTGGTGGCAGTCGACAAGTTCACAAAGTGGATCGAAGCCAAGCCCATCAAGAAGCTCGACGCCCTAACGGCCATCAAGTTTGTCAGGGACATCATCTCCAGATTCGGGGTACCTCACAGCATAATCACTGACAACGGAACAAACTTTGACTCGGACAGATTCAAAGGTTTCTGTACAGACCAAGGTATCCGAGTGGATTTTGCATCTGTGGCGCATCCCCAAACAAACGGGCAAGTAGAGCAGGCGAATGGACTTATTCTGCAAGGTTTTAAGCCTCGACTCCTGCGAGAGGTGGGACATGCTGCTGGCACATGGGTCACCGAGCTACCTTCGGTGCTTTGGGGTCTCCACACAAACTTTCTCTGAGTGTGCGCTAAACGTCGCACTCGGGGACTTAGTTGCGATCCAGAATCGCCTAAGTATTAACTTTCTCTGAGTGTGCACTTAACGTCGCACTCGAGGACTTAGCTGTGATCCAGAATCGCCGAAGTATTAACTTTCTACCAGTGTGCACTTGACGTCGCACTCGGGGACTTAGCTGCGATCAAGAATCGCCTAAGTACAAATTTTTTCCGAGTGTGCACTAGCCGTCGCACTCGGGGACTTAGCTCGATCACGAATCGTCTAACTACAAACTTTCTCCGAGTGTGCACTTAATGTCGCACTCGGGGACTTACCTGCGATCAATAATCGCTTAAAATAGAAAGTTTCCTTCGAGTGTATCTCACGGATCCACTCGGAGGCTTAGCAGACCCTCATTGAGGCTCATGTAGATGTCAAGATCACTGACAATTACATGAGGAGCAGAACCTCATTGAGGCTCATGTAGATGTCAAGACAACTGACAATTACATGAGGAGCAGAACCTCATTGAGGCTCATGTAGATGTCAAGACAACTGACAATTACATGAGTAACAACTCGCTCCGAGTACGACCTTACAGTCGCACTCGAAGACTTAGCCGCGATCACGAATCGCCTAAGTACTCAATTGCCTTCGAGTGTATCCTGCAGATCCACTCGGAGACTCAGCAGACCCTCAGTGAGGCTCATGCAGATGTCAAGACAACTAACAATTACAAGCTCCGCATGTTTGCCATTGGCTTCACCAAGAAATGCCAAACAAAAACCACGAGCCAAAATCGTGTCAACAACTCTTTGGCAAAAGAAGAGAAAAAGATTCGATTCAAATTCAAAGTTTGCCTAAGGATAGGTGGCTCGGTGTAGATCAAGCTTATCCACACCGAACCACAAATGTGACGGCCAACAGCAGTGGCCAAAGTTTCTTACAACCAACACTCGACATACCGAGGTAAAAGTTTTCTTAAACATCATCAGGACTGGCACTAGGACTGGCAGGCTCCACGAATGTGTCAAGGTCGATCCCGTCTGCGATGCGAGTGGCACTCTCAAGGAAGGTCTCCATAAAATCTTCGAATCGAAGCTTTTTGGTGTTGGCGACTTGCAACGCCTTCAGCTTCTCTTCGCGAGCCTCCTTGCAGTGCACTCGGACAAGCGACAGAGCGACGTCTGCACCACAGCGAGCCGCAGATTTCTTCCATGCCTGCACTCGATTCGGGACCTCCTCCAGCCGAGCCATCAAGCCTTCCATCTCGTGCCGAGACTCATCTTCAGGCCAACGCTCCTTGTCGATTCGGCCGACGACTTCTCTCAGTCGACCGATGAAAGGTCCCACTTTGCCCAGACGAATGTTCGCTCGGAGCATATCTCGATTGGCGTCCTCGCCGAGTGGAACGTTTGCAAGAATCGACCGCTCAATGTCAACTGCTTCAGCCTCAGCGTCCATGCAAAAATCTGCAAAGACAGGATGAGCAAACAGTAAGCGCAGAATGCAATGCACAGTCCACAAGCACTCGAAAAAACGGAACTTACCACCGAGAAGCGCTATCATCTTCCGGGCCGAGTCACTGACATAATTTTCCTGTGCTATACACCGCCTGTTCAACACTTGCATCTGTCCCATCAGCTCGGTCCTTTGTTTCCCCATTTTTTCCACTTCAGCCGCCAACGCCTTGTTTGCCTCACGGGCCTCCTCCAAGGACTTTTCTCGTTCAGCCAAAACATCCTTCATACCAGCCAAGGCAACCATTGCTGGATCCAGTTCCCCAGCAAACTGAACCTTTTCAGCCCTCAGAGTCTCGTACGCTGCTCCCATCTCGCAAGTTTTCTGCAAGTCAGCGCCAAGAGACGATCAGACAAATTCAACAAGGACAACAATAAAAATTCTAAGTTTTTCAGACCCCTGCCGACGCAAGCAGTCGACAGCGGTCTCGGGGAGTACACCCAGTGGGTTCACTAAGAGTGACCCCACTGGCATGAAGCTCAAACAGGTCAGCCCTATTGAGATACGTGACAACAAACAAACCTATGAGGTTACTACTACCCGACCTGAGTAAAATTACTCTCGGGGACTAATCCAGTAGGTGCACTCGGAGTGCCCCCACCGGTAACATTCGAACAGATTAGTTTTTGATCTACTCACGTTAAAGGAAATGTGTATAAAGACAACTGCCGGTGCAAGCACTCGACAGAAGTCTCGGGGACTACACCCACTCGGTTCACTAAGAGTGAACCCACTGCAAAATAATCATACTCTATCCGAGTGCATTGCTCACACCCACTGGGTTACAAGAGGAAAGCAAATACTTACTAGCCCACTTACTCGGATATCGTCCCGCAGTTCCAAGCTTCACTTGTACACGGACGCGATGGAGTCGTACGCTCTCTTGGCCTCTCCCGCCATCAGCTCCGCCTGCACCATGGCCCCCTCGGCAGCTCCCACTTGATCTTCCGGGAGGCGCTGGACGTTGTACTGGACAGTCGACGGACCTGGCATCGTAGGAGACTCCTTGGGCATCCCAAGGCCCGCTCCAGTCGGTTCAGCAGCGATCAGTGCCGTTTCAGTCGACGACATCGTCTCAGTCGGCACCGCGTCCATGGCGAGGGTGGTAACCGGCGGAACAGCCTCAAGGACAGGCACCGTAGCTTGCTCAGACCTCCTCTGATCGCCCTCCTCCACATAAATCACCCCTGAGGGAAACCTGACGAAACAGCGTGAGACCACAGGAAAAAGTCAAGACCAAAGACAGAATTCGTGATGCAATAATGTAAACTCTCGGAATCGCCACGACGCACCTGGCTGGGATGTGACAACGTTGCCCATGTCCATGGGATCGTCCCCCTGGCGTGCCGGAGAGGTGGCAGAGGTGGCAACTCTGTCGAGTGAAATTCATTCGACCCATAAACAGGAGTTCAGTCGAATACCGGAAGAAGATAGAAGAACAATACACTTACGTTGAGGTGGCGGGAACTGTGACCCTCATCCGCGGCAAAGCCTTCCGAGGCTTAGATCCACTCGGTTTGGCCACCTTAGAGGGCTGACCCGCAGGCTCAGCAGCAGCGTCCCTGGTCCTCTTGGTGCTCCGAGCACTCGGAACCACGGGAACGGCTGGCGAGGCGCTCGGAACCACAGGAGCGGCTGGCGGGGCACTCGAGGATGCTGGGGGGGCCGAAGGAGCCGCGGGTTCATGACGGCGTTTGGTTCGAAGCTCTGGTGGTGGGGGTGGCGAGTTCTGCTCTTCATCTTCCTCCTCTTCTTCTTTGGACTCCTCCTCCGTCTCCCCACTGTCGGAGACGTACTCGACGCTGTCCACGCTGCCCTCCTGGCTGCCTTCCTCCTCCTCGGTCGGATTCCCGTTCGAGACAGGGGAAAACCAGTTAGTCCACTCCTGCACAAGATACAGTCGACAACATCAGACGTCAGACAGTGATTCAAGAAAGCGATAAATCCAAGACAATTGTGTGCACTCGACAAGTTTTCCTCACCTCATTCGGAGGAGGGTTATCCGCGCGGAAGGCCTTCACTCGCCGGGCCCCTCTAGGGTTTTCGCAGGCGCCCGTGATGTTGAGGACCCACGACGCCACCGTCTCCCCGGTCACGCACTCGACATTAGTCCGAGTGGAGTCCTCGGGCCCCGTGTAGTGCCACATGGCGTGGTGTCGAGCTTGCAGGGGTTGGATACGCCGACCCAGGAAAACCTCCAGCAAATCTATGTCGGTGACTCCCCTACGGACGACATCTACAAGCGCATCTACCAGAGGATGGATCTGAACCTTCTCCGCCTTCGTGAGCGCGAGCTGCTTAGGCGGAGCCGGTCGGTCTAAGCTAAAAGGAGGCAGGCCAGTTGTGGCATTCGGGCATGCGACGTCCTGGCACTAGAACCATGTCGACTGCCAGTTCCTAACAGATTCACTCAACTGAAGAGCGGGATAGCTACTTTTACTCTTCTTTTGGAAGCCTAAGCCTCCGCAGAGCTGGAGGAGGTGAGTTTTATCATCCGACTGGTTAAGTCGTTTGATAGTTTGGGATCTCGCAGAGAAGATGTGTTTGAAAAGCCCCCAATGGGGAGGACAGCCGATGAAACCCTCGCACAACACGACGAAGGCAGAGAGATGAGCTATGGCGTTTGGGGGAAAATGGTGGAGCTGCGCCCCGAAGTGGTTCATAATACCTTTGAAGAAGGGATGAGGAGGCAGAGAGAAACCTCGGTGCACGTGGCTGAGCAGCAAGACGCGCTCCCCCTCCCAGGGCGCCGGCTCGGTCTCGCCCTCCGCCGGCAACCTCCATGACTTGTGCGCAATCCTTCCATGCTCCACCAACTCCAGCAAGTTCTCCTCCGTCACCGTGGAGGGGAGGAAATCCCCCTGGATCCACCCCGCCGGTAGCGCTCGCTGCCGCCGCTGAGCAGGAGTCGCCGCCTTCCCCTTCTTCTTCCGCGCCTCTAGCTTGCTAGTCTGCCCCTTTGTCATGGCGGAGGCTGCAGACCCGCAAGGGAGAAGAAGAAGGAAGGAGCTTGGGATGCGCAGGAGATGGCGAGAGAAGTGGGGCAAATGCAGGTTAACCGGCGACTGTAACGAAAAACCCTCGCCGCAGAAGTTTAAATAAGGTTCCGACTGGGTCACTAGCAAGTGGCCCCAAAATCTTATCCCCCGACCGGTCGCTGCGATATTAGTGGAGAAGATGAAGGCGCGGAAATCGAGGCGTCAGGTACTATTCGAGTGCGATGTCGTCATCCCCGCTGAGCGCGCGGCAACCGAAATTTGAGGATCCCAGAAAATCCGCCGCTGTCAATTGACTGGTCACGTCAAAAGATACCACGGAAGCACTCGGTCCCCGACAGTTCGTTTCACAAATACATCCACTCGGATCTTTGGTCAAAGAAGAGAAAATGGATCGAGGCAAGCAACGCCAAAGTCGCATCCGTGTCAGTCGGATCCATATTCCAAGCATCGCTTCGTCGTTCCAACCCCAATCCATTCGGGGACTAATGATGGGGTTATAGTCCTAGGGTAGGGTCATAGGCCTTCCCTATAAGTCCTACCCAAGGACTAACCTTCATAAGGGATAAGGCCCTTAGTTAGTTCCGACTGAATTAAGGACTTCCCATCATCCAGTCGGTAACGAGTCCTCCACCATCCAGTCGGAGATGAGCATTCAGAGTGTATCAAACTAACCGACTAGATTCCACTCTGTGCATCGTAACCCCCCTGGAGGGAAACGGTCATACGTTTCCATGTGCCTTTATTAGCATTTAAGACATACGTTACCTGTAACGTAGGCATTTATTCGCCACTACTCCACCCTTGTGCACCAAACCGTTGTGAAGGGCAGCGCACTCTATATAAGCCACCCTTCCCCACTGGTGCAAGGGTTAGCAATTCACTGTAATCCATATTCCACTCGACAACAAGCTCCCAAGAGCACTGAGACGTAGGGCTATTACCTCCACCGTAGAGGGCCTGAACTCATACAACCTCGCCGTAGCTAAGGCTCTGCACATCCTTTCGTACCCTACACATCTACTGTCAGGCTTATACCCACGACACCGGACATCTCCTCCGACATCGTCGAGCCGGCCAGGTACGTCCGCCCTGTCGCAACGCCAAACCTAACCCGTCCGGTCTTTGTTGGGTTCACGCAAAGAACTGAGGAACCAGAACAATCAGCGACCCAGGAGACCACGCCGGTCAACACTGATGACGAATCATCCATGGGCGATTCAGATTCAATTCAGTCTCTACATGGGGGCTGCCTTGGGGGCTTGTCACTAGCCATGGACCCCGAGGTTCTTGACCGGACCCACCGTCAGATCGCCGTTTACATGGTAGGGGTGACTCAGCCCTCGCCAAACCCGGCAGGGGGAGATGGGGCTGGCGTAACATCTAGAAGCCCGGCCGCGATCTTGGTGGAGTTAGCGGCGGAGATAACGAGGCTCATGGCGACCCCCATAACGTCAGAAAACCAGGACGCGATAATTACGGAGCTAACAAAACTAAGAGATGGGGTGGCAAAGGCTCAGCGGGACGCTGAGGTGGAAGCCGCCAGGATCGAGACCCGGCAGGCTCAAATTACCGCTGAGGTAGCTCACTTGAATACCGAAAACTGGTGGCTCGAAAGGCATCAGCGTGCATCTGACGCCGTCCATCAGCGGAGGCATCAGGGTCGTTTACCCCCTGATCTCAACCCGACCCGCCTGTTCGACACTCCACGAACACCCAGGGCAGGAGATGCCCCGGGGGGAGGACCGGGCCAGCCACCAAACCCGCAGTTTCAGCCAGCTGTGGATCGCATTCCCCGATTCCAGACACCTCGAGGTCACTTTTCCAACCCGGTGGACAATGTCCTTGCCGCAACTCACCATTTAGAATCCCTTCCGATTCATGGCAACACTCGAGCTGACATAGAAGCAAGGAACGCCATTGAGATGTTGAAGACGGCGGTAGTTCAAAACGTCCAGTTCTCACACAGCTTAGATCAGCTGCACTCCACTCCCCAGACAAGCCGCACCAGGAGTCGACCAGAGGACCAGCCCGCCATAACCAGCGGACCGCGACCCGTTCCCCAGGTCAACTCGCCTGATCACCGAGACCCGCCAGGTCGGGATCACCCGGACACCCAAGTCGCCCCAGTGCCTCTTGTTGGAAGCGACAGACAAGTGAGGGTGGCATGCTTGGCCCCCGCCCTTCGCAACGAGCGAATGCCCAAGGATTTTAAAGGACCAAGAAAGGTGCCTAACTACACTCCGGACCTTGAGCCGGCGTCATGGGTCGAGAGTTACGAAATCGCCATGGACATGCTCGATGTAAGCGAAGCAGTCTGCGCCAGATACTTCACAATGATGCTCGAAGGGACGGCGCGTACTTGGTTAAAGAACTTGCCCCCCCCAACTCCATCCAGTCTTGGGCCGAATTAAAAGAGCGTTTCGTCAAATATTTCCGAGGGACCTGCAAGTGCCCGATGACAATAGTCGATTTACAGCACTGCGTTCAACGCCCGGACGAGTCGGCCCACCGCTGGACGCGGCGGGTCGTGGAAATCATTCATTCATCGGATGGTATCACGGCGGCTCAGGCTGTGCTAATCCTGGAGCAGAACTACCACTATGAGCCCTTGGTGCAGAAGTTGGGACGACTCAAGCGAAAGGTGCAAGATATGGGGGAGCTAATGGACACCCTCACTAGGTACGCTGAGGCGGACGATAACAAAGATCCAGGAGAAGATGGTGGTAAAGCCAACTCGCCAAGGAAAGGCGAGTCATCCAAAAATCATACCCGGTTCTAGGGACGTGCCCGCCATAATCATGGAGCGAATGGAAAAAGAAGGCAGCAGGAAGAGTCTTCGGACTTAGTCGCCAACACCAACGCCAACAATGGCAACCAGCGCCAGAAGAAGAATAGGAGTTACAGTGGCAAAAAGCCGCGCAACTATAATGAGTTACTCGAGGGCCCCTACCCGCACCACGCCATGGCAGACGGACCGGCGACTCATTCCTGGGAGGACTGTTACGCGATGCGGGAGTTTCGGGCGGAGGCGATCAAAAAAGGGCAGTGCGGCGACCCGTACCAACGGCAGGAACAGTTTGGCGCACCTAATCAACGCTAGAACCCCTTCGGCGGCTTCCCCGAACCCGGGGCTCACGGCGGCTCGCAGCTAAACAGTGGCCAGTACCCGGTGCATCACCAACGACGGTATAACCCGCTAGGAGCCTTTCAACAACCACCCCCACAGGGGGCTCCGCAGGGGCAGGATGACAATGGCGGTTTCCGCAACAACCCCAAGAAGTTAAGCAATGGGCAGTACCATGTTTTCACCACCAATGCCTGCAGGCGCGATAAAAAGGTGAGTCACCGAGCGTACAGTGTATCTGAGCCGACACTCCCTAGATATCTCCACTGGTCCGAGCAGACTATATCATGGAGCAGGGAGGATCACCTGCCAAGAGTTGACAATCCCGTCAACTTAGCATTGGTCGTGGCCCCCTCAAGTTGGAGGATATACCTTATCAAAGATACTGATGGATGGTGGTAGCAGCATCAACATATTATACTTCGACACCTTTCGAAGGATGAACCTGTTGGAGAAAGATTTGATGCCCTCAACCACGATATTCCATGGGATTGTCCCATGTAAATCGGCGTACCCCATAGGACGAATTAGGCTCACAGTTGCGTTTGGAACAGCGTCTAACTACAGGAGTGAGTCGCTTATATTTGAGGTGGTCAAGTTAAAAAGCCCCTATCATGCGCTGTTTGGGCGGCCGAATTACGCCCGGTTCATGGCTCGCCCCTGCTATGTTTACCTTAAACTCAAGATGCCTGGTCCTAAAGGACCCATCACGGTTGATGGTGATAGGAGGATTGCAAGAGAGTGTGAAGAAGGGGATGCGGCTTACGCAGAAGTCGCCTGTGCTGCGGAAGAGCTCAAATATCACCAGGCCAATGTTGATCCGGCTGACATGTCACCTCTAAAGAAGACAACAACAGACACTGAGCCACCCCTCAAGTTCAAACCAATAGATGACACTAAGACAGTGGATTTCGTCCCTGGCGACTCAACCAAGCAGTTCACTATCGGGGTGGGTCTAGACCCCAAATAGGAAAGCGCGCTCATCGAATTCATCCGTGAGAATCGGGACATCTTCGCATGGAAACCTTCTGACATGCGTGGTGTGCCGAGAGAATTCGCTGAGCACCATCTTAATGTTGATCCAAAAGCAAAACCGATTCAGCAATATCTTCGCAGGTTCAATGAGGAACGACGCAAGGCAATCGGGGAACAAGTTGGCCGTCTCTTGGCCGCCAGATTCATCGTAGAAGTCCTCCACCCCAAGTGGTTGGCTAACCCGGTTCTGGTGCTCAAGAAGAACGATACCTTCCGCATGTGCATTGATTACACAAATCTTAATAGAGCTTGTCCAAAGGATCCTTTCGCCCTTCCCCACATCGATCAAATTATTGATTCGGTGGCGGGATGCGAATGTTTGTGCTTCCTGGACACTTATTCCGGATATCACCAAATCAAGATGGCCGAGGAAGATCAGGAGAAAACAACTTTTATAACCCCCTTCAGGGCTTTTTGCTATGTTTCCATGCCATTTGGACTCAAGAGTGCACGGGCGACTTACCAGCGCTGCATCCAAAATTGCCTCCGTGGCCAAATCGGACGCAACGTTCATGCTTACGTTGACGACATTGTGTTTAAAACTCACAGGAAGGAAACACTACTGGGAGACATAAAGGAAACTTTTGAGAATCCGCGGGTATAGCGGATGAAGTTTAATCCCACCAAGTGTGTGTTTGGTGTTCCTGCAGGAAAACTGTTGGGTTTCCTCGTATCTGAGCGCGGCATCGAAGCTAACCCGGACAAAATCGAGGCGGTTACTTCCCTTGGGAAACCAGCGAATGTTAATCAAGTTTAACGGATGAAGGGTCGTATTGCGGCCTTAAGTCGCTTCATAAGCCGTCTGGGTGAAAAGGCTATTCCCCTTTATCAATTGCTTAAAAAATCTGACCATTTTGTTTGGACAGACGAAGCCAATGAAGCTTTCGAAGCCTTAAAACAACAGTTGGTCAACCCGCTGGTTTTGGCCGCCCCAACTGAGAAAGAGCCTATGCTTCTGTATATTGCGGAAAACTCCAAAGCGGTGAGTGTGGCAGTAGTCGTCAAAAGGAAGGAAGAATGGAAGGAATGCCCAGTGCAACGCCCGGTGTATTTCATTAGCGATGTGCTAACTCTCTCCAAGCAGCGATACCCACACTGGCAGAAGTTAGTTTATGGGGTCTTTATGGCAAGCCGAAAGCTCAAACATTATTTCCAAGAGCATCCCATCATGTGTTGGGGAACGTCGCATGGGAAACAAAAATTTTCCTACGCGCACGAAGACCTATCATGGTGATGTCCATCTACGAGAGGGGATGAGTGATCTACGTACCCTTGTAGATCGTACAGCAGAAGCGTTAGAGAACGCGGTTGATGTAGTGGAACGTCCTCACGTCATTCGATCCGCCCCGCGAACAATCCCGCGATCAGTCCCACGATCTAGTACCGAACGGACGGCACCTCCGCGTTCAGCACACGTACAGCTCGACGATGATCTCGGCCTTCTTGATCCAGCAAGAGAGACGGAGAGGTAGAAGAGTTCTCCGGCAGCGTGACGGCGCTCCGGAGGTTGGTGATGATCTTGTCTCAGCAGGGCTCCGCCCGAGCTCCGCAGAAACACGATCTAGAGGAAAAACTATGGAGGTATGTGGTCGGGCAGCCGTGAGAAAGTCGTCTCAAATCAGCCCTAAAACCTCCGTATATATAGGTGGGAGGGGGAGGGAAGAGGCAGCCTCAAACCCTCAAGGGTTGGCCGAAATTGGAGGTGGAGGAGTCCTACTCCAATCCTACTTGGAGTAGGATTCCACCTTCCCACTTGGAAACTCTTTCCACCTTGTGTTTTTTCCTTCTCAAACCTTATGGGCCTTAGTGGGAACTTATTCCAGCCCACTAGGGGCTGGTTTATCTCTTCCCATAGCCCATGAGACCCCTTGGGGCGTGACACCCCTCCCGATGGTCCCCGGCACCCCTCCCGGCACTCCCGGTACACTACCGATGAGCCCGAAACTTTTCCGGTAATGCACGGAAACCTTCCGGTAACCAAATGAGGTCATCCTATATATCAATCTTCGTTTCCGGACCATTCCGGAAACCCTCGTGACGTCCGTGATCTCATCCGGGACTCCGAACAACATTCGGTAACCAACCATATAACTCAAATACGCATAAAACAACGTCGAACCTTAAGTGTGCAGACCCTGCGGGTTCGAGAACTATGTAGACATGACCCGAGAGACTCCTCGGTCAATATCCAATAGCGGGACCTGGATGCCCATATTGGATCCTACATATTCTACGAAGATCTTATCGTTTGAACCTCAGTGCCAAGGATTCATATAATCCCGTATGTCATTCCCTTTGTCCTTCGGTATGTTACTTGCCCGAGATTCGATCGTTAGTATCCGCATACCTATTTCAATCTCGTTTACCGGCAAATCTCTTTACTCGTTCCGTAATACAAGATCCCGCAACTTACACTAAGTTACATTGCTTGCAAGGCTTGTGTGTGATGTTGTATTACCGAGTGGGCCCCGAGATACCTCTCCGTCACACGGAGTGACAAATCCCAGTCTCGATCCATACTAACTCAACTAACACCTTCGGAGATACCTGTAGAGCATCTTTATAGTCACCCAGTTACGTTGCGACGTTTGATACACACAAAGTATTCCTCCGGTGTCAGTGAGTTATATGATCTCATGGTCATAGGAATAAATACTTGACACGCAGAAAACAGTAGCAACAAAATGACACGATCAACATGCTACGTCTATTAGTTTGGGTCTAGTCCATCACATAATTCTCCTAATGATGTGATCCCATTATCAAGTGACAACACTTGCTTATGGCCAGGAAACCTTGACCATCTTTGATCAATGAGCTAGTCAACTAGAGGCTTACTAGGGACAGTGTTTTGTCTATGTATCCACACAAGTATTGTGTTTCCAATCAATACAATTATAGCATGGATAATAAACGATTATCATGAACTAAGAAATATAATAATAACTAATTTATTATTGCCTCTAGGGCATATTTCCAACATCATGGTGGTTAGCTCCGCTCCCCTCGGGGACATCATCCAGAATCGGGAAGCGGCAGGGCGAATCGCCAAGTGGGCAATCGAACTCGGGCCGCACCACCTGCGATACAGCCCTCGCACGGCTATCAAGTCTCAGGCCTTAGTTGATTTCGTCAACGATTGGACCGAGTTACAGATCCCGGAGGACAGGCCTGACCTTACATAGTGGACTATTTATTTTGACGGGTCTAGACAGTTGGAAGGCTCGGGGGCTTGTGTGGTGCTGATATCGCCTCAAGGAGACAAATTCTGCTATGTCCTCCGACTCATGTTTCCATGTACCAACAACGCTGCGGAATACGAAGCCTTACTTCATGGCTTGCGACTCGCCAAGGAGATGAACCTTACGCGGGTCAGATGTTTTGGCGATTCTGATTTGGTGGCTCAGCAAGTTTCAGGTACTTGGGATTCTCGGGACCCCCTGATGTCGGCTTACAGGAGGGTTGTGTCTGATGTGGCGGGTCACTTCCATGGTTATCAGGTCGATCATATCGACCGGCGCCTTAACGAAGCAGCTGATGCCCTTTCACGTCTCGGTTCGCAGCGTAATCCGGTTCCCCCCAATGTCTTTCTGGATACTCTACATAATCCTTCCGTAAGGTTACCCTCGGAGGAGGAGTTGGCAATACCAGATCCTGAGTCTCAGTTCGTGGTGGCTCTCCATGTTATGCCGGATTGGGTTCTTCCATATCTGGCCTATCTTTCCCGAGGCGAGTTACCTTCGGATGAAGTATTGGCTCGCCAAATCGTTCGGCGAAGCAAATCCATGGTGATCATCAATGGCGAATTATACAAACGAAGCACTTCTGGGGTTTTCCAAAGATGTGTCTCCTCTGAAGAAGGATGCGTAATTCTAAACGACATTCATTCCGGAGATTGTGGACATCACGCCGGGTCACGTTCCTTGGTTTCAAAGGCGTTTCGTCATGGTTTCTTCTGGTTGACGGCCCATGCAGTACAGAAGAGATAGTTCGTCGATGTGACGGATGCCAGCGTTATGGACGACATGCCCATGTGCCGGCTCAAGAGTTAAGGACGATACCTATCACTTGGCCTTTTGCGGTCTCGGGGTTAGACATGGTTGGCCCCTTTAAGATGTCGTCCAACAAAAAACTCATCTGCTGGTGGTGGTTGATAAGTTTACCAAGTGGGTCGAGGCAGAACCTGTTGGAGCCAAGAAGGGGATGTGGCTTACGCAGAAGTCGCGTGTGCTGCAGAAGAGCTCAAATATCACCAGGCCAATGTTGATCCGGCTCACATGTCACCTCTAAAGAAGCCAACGACAGACGCTGAGCCGCCGCTCAAGTTCAAACCAATAGACGACACTAAGACAATGGATTTCGTCCCTGGCAACTTAACCAAGCAGTTCACTATCGGGGCGGGTCTAGACCCCAAATAGGAAAGCGCGCTCACCGAATTCATCCGTGAGAATCGGGACATCTTCGCATGGAAACCTTCTGACATGCCTGTTGTGCCGAGAGAATTCGCCGAGCACCATCTTAATGTTGACCCAAAAGCAGAACTGATTCAGCAATATCTTCGCAGGTTCAATGAGGAACGACGCAAGCCAATCGGGGAAGAAGTTGCCCGTCTCTTGGCCGTCGGATTCATCGTAGAGGTATTCCACCCCAAGTGGTTGGCTAACCCGGTTCTGGTGCTCAAGAATAATGGTACCTTCCGCATGTGCATTGATTACACAGATCTTAATAGAGCTTGTCCAAAGGATCCTTTCGCCCTTCCCCGCATCGATCAAATTATTGATTCGGTGGCGGGATGCGAATATTTGTGCTTCCTGGACGCTTATTCCGGATATCACCAAATCAAGATGGCCGTGGAAGATCAGGAGAAAACAACTTTTATAACCCCCTTCAGGGCTTTTTGCTATGTGTCCATGCCATTTGGACTCAAGAGTGCAGGGGCGACTTACCAGCGCTGCATCCAAAATTGCCTCCGTGACCAAATCGGACGCAACGTTCATGCTTACGTTGACGACATTGTGGTTAAAACTCACAGGAAGGAAACACTACCGGGAGACCTAAAGGAAACTTTTGAGAATCCGCGGGTATACCGGATGAAGCTTAATCCCACCAAGTGTGTCTTTGGTGTTCCTGCAGGAAAACTGTTGGGTTTCCTCGTATCTGAGCGCGGCATCGAAGCTAACCCGGACAAAATCGAGGCGGTTACTTCCCTTGGGAAACCAGCGAATGTTAATCAAGTTCAACGGATGAAGGGTCGTATTGCGGCCTTAAGTCGCTTCATAAGCCGTCTGGGTGAAAAGGCTATTCCCCTTTATCAATTGCTTAAAAAATCTGACCATTTTGTTTGGACAGACGAATCCAATGAAGCTTTCGAAGCCTTAAAACAGTAGTTGGTCAACCCGCTGGTTTTGGCCGCCCCAACTGAGAAAGAGCCTATGCTTCTGTATATTGCGGAAAACTCCAAAGCGGTGAGTGTGGCAGTAGTCGTCAAAAGGAAGGAAGAATGGAAGGAATACCCAGTGCAACGCCCGGTGTATTTCATTAGCGATGTGCTAACTCTCTCCAAGCAGCCATACCCACACTGGCAGAAGTTAGTTTATGGGGTCTTTATGGCAAGCCGAAAGCTCAAACATTATTTCCAAGAGCATCCCATCATGGTGGTTAGCTCCGCTCCCCTCGGGGACATCATCCAGAATCGGGAAGCGACGGGGCGAATCGCCAAGTGGGCAATCGAACTCGGGCCGCACCACCTACGATACACCCCTCGCACGGCTATCAAGTCTCAGGCCTTGGTTGATTTCGTCAATGATTGGACCGAATTACAGATCCCGGAGGACAGGTCTGACCTTACATACTGGACTATTTATTTTGACGGGTCTAGACAGTTGGAAGGCTCGGGGGGCTTGTGTGGTGCTGATATCGCCTCAAGGAGACAAATTCTGCTATGTCCTCCGACTCATGTTTCCATGTACCAACAATGCTGCGGAATACGAAGCCTTACTTCATGGCTTGCGACTCGCCAAGGAGATGAACCTTACGCGGGTCAGATGTTTTGGCGATTCTGATTTGGTGGCTCAGCAAGTTTCAGGTACTTGGGATTCTCGGGACCCCCTGATGGCGGCTTACAGGAGGGCTGGGTCTGATGTGGCGGGTCACTTCCATGGTTATCAGGCGGCGCCTTAACGAAGCAGCTAATGCCCTTTCACGTCTCGGTTCGCAGCGTAAGCCGGTTCCCCCCAATGTCTTTCTGGATACTCTGCATAATCCTTCCGTAAGGTTACCCCCGAAGGAGGAGTTGGCAATACCAGACCCTGAGTCTTAGTTCGTGGCGGCTCTCCATGTTATGCCGGATTGGGTTCTTCCGTATCTGGCCTATCTTGCCTGAGGCGAGTTACCTTCGGATGAAGTATTGGCTCGCCAAATCGTTTGGCGAAGCAAATCCATGGTGATCATCAATGGCGAATTATACAAACAAAGCACTTCCGGGGTTTTCCAAAGATGTGTCTCCTGTGAAGAAGGATGCGTAATTCTTAACGACATTCATTCCGGAGATTGTGAACATCACGCCGGGTCATGTTCCTTGGTTTCAAAGGCATTTCGTCATGGTTTCTTCTGGTTGACGGCCCATGCAGATGCAGAAGAGATAGTTCGTCGATGTGACGGATGCCAGCGTTATGGACGATAGGCCCATGTGCCGACTCAAGAGTTAAGGACGATACCTATCACTTGGCCTTTTGTGGTCTGGCGGTTAGACATGGTTGGCCCCTTTAAGATGTCGTCCAACAAAAAAACTCATCTGCTCGTGGCGGTTGATAAGTTTACCAAGTGGATCGAGGCAGAACCTGTTGGAGCCTGCGACACGGAGAAAGCGGTCAAATTTTTGAAAAAGTTAATCTTCCGGTTCGGATATCCACACAACATTATTACTGACAATGGCACTAATATGTCTCAAGGAGCGATGCAGGATTTTTGTCATCGTGAGCATATACGGTTTGATGTTTCTGCAGTAGCTCATCCGCAATCTAATGGGCAGGCCGAGCGGGTGAATCAGGAAGTGTTGCGAGGAATCAAACCTAGACTCATGATTCCCCTGGAACGCACCTCAGGGTGTTGGGTTGAGGAGTTGCCTTCAGTACTATGGAGCATCCGAACCACCCCGAACCGTTCTATGGGTTTTACTCCCTTTTTTCTAGTATATGGAGCAGAAGCCGTTCTTCCCACTGACATTAGGCATGACTCGCCCAGAGTTGCCGCTTATGTGGAACAGGACAATGAGTTGGTGCGTCAAGATTCTTTGGACGCTTTGGAGGAAGCACGCAATTTGGTTACAGCCCGTTCGGCGATTTATCAGCAGGACTTGCGGCGTTATCAAAGTCGCCGGGTCAAGACCGAACCTTTCAGGAGGGCGACTTAGTCCTTCGATTGATACAAGATCGTACTGGCATGCATAAGTTATCACCACCATGGGAAGGACCGTTCGTCGTCAGCAAAAGCCTTCGCAACGGGTCCTACTATCTGGTGGATCTACGGCCTGATCGGCCAACCACGGAGGCTGAGTCAACTCGCCCCTGGAACATAGCCCACTTGCGGCCTTATTACACTTGAGCTAATTAGCTCTGCCTTTTTGTAAGTTTTTTCATTTCTTATGAACCAATAAAGTTGATGCCTCCAGGCCTGGGGGCTTTCCTGCTAATTCATCTTATTGAAAGTATGGATCTTTATTTTACTCTTCAAAAAGTCGCCCAAGCATGGACGCTATCTATACCAAAGAGCTCAAGTCGCCATGATGTGCTTATTACAAAACTGAGTATTGATAAGCCAAAGAGGATCGAAGTCGCTACAAGCGCGCGATTCAAACATAGGCGCCTTATATGATTCTGTGGATTAGGCCGGCTTACTTGAGGGCAGTTTGTTCTCAAATCGTTTTGTGGTAATAGCGTATATGCTTCTACAATCCTATGACGATTTTTCCCTTAATCATAGGTCACTTGGGGGCTTCCTCTCACTGAGATCAGCCTTACTACCCATTTGGCCTGTGAAAAATTACCGCATTACAAATGGTTATACTGGACTGTGTGTTGGCCGAATTGCCATATGGACCCATGAACTCTTGGCGAGTTACTCCGCTTATGGACCCTGAACTCGCCTTGGTTAAAACATGTCTGGTACCGGCTAGCGCCTCACATGGAAAATAGAGAAACCATTGGTTCACTGAACCCGCTTCACTGAAGCTTGACTCGCGCCTGATCAGCCGGTCTAAATACTTGAGCTTTTTATACAAAAGTCTCCCTCGGGTAGCACTTGAGTTTATTTAACTCGTCCTATCCTGTCGCGACCTGATGAGCTGACGAAATTGCTATTTTTTACCTTCCTGGCACTGCCACAAGGTCTTTCAGACTTTTTTCTGACTCGCCTCAAATATCTTGGGTCGGTTATTATTTATTATCATCAATTACTCACTGAGATGATTTAATATATGTTTTAAGCCTAACAGGTTGATGATCAAAATCATTCTAGCCATGGCGGGTCAAGCATCATAAAAACGCCTTGAGGGCAGGTCAAACATTCTAAGGCGCCTTAAGGGCGACATAAGGTTTTTCAAGACATCACAGAAGCAGTTTGATCTCTAAAAGACTTATTACATGGCTCCTATTGCCAAATCTATGAAGGATTATTTTACTGATGTCCTCGGGTCAGCCTGCTGCGAGCTCTGGCCGACTTCAATTTGCAAGTCGCCCAGTACCCAGTTACACTTGGATAACGTGGCGAACTCATCTTCATCGTTCAGCACTAATGAGAGATCCACCTCCAAGTCAAAAGGATTCTTAGGTCGAAACGGAGTTAAGCTGGTCGTTACAAAGGTTGGCGGGTTAACTTTCTTGTTCTTGTTGTCATAGGCGGCTTGGTACTTTGCTAAATCCAAGCTTGCGGCAAGCTAAGTCGCTGCCAAACGGGATTCTTTGACAACACGCTGGTAATCTTCTTTAGCAAATTCTGACCCGTCATCCTTGAGCTGGGGAAAGCCTGCCGCTACTTCTTCAGGGTTTATTTCTGGAGCATACACCAGACGCCATACATTCCGGGCAGCAGACCGAGTTAGCTCACCAATTTGAGGAGGATGAGTAGATAAGCAGCCAAGCATCTTCTTTATTGATGTTATGGGTTCCTTGGCACCCATCACTGCTTTCACGGTCAGCACACTTCCGGTATACAGCTGCTCCGTCAACATGTAAATCGCCTTCAACATCAGGACACAATCATTCTGAAGATTGGCGGCTCTCGGACCTGCATAAGGAGTAATGATGGTCAGCGATTTCTACAAGTTATTTATTTACAAAGTGCAAGGTCCGGTTTGGTTTTTACCAAAGACGGCTTGTGCCATGTTGGAGATATGTCGCTTTAAGCCGGCCAACTCTTGTTGCAGAGTATCCAACTTAGCTTCAGCTTTTTCTGCTCGCTTTATCAGGGCATCTTGATCAGCTTGAGCCTTTTTTAAGTCAGCTTTTAGCTTCTCCATCTGACACAAGATGAGTTGACACTTCTCTTCTGATTTTGCGCGGGCATCCTGCTGATCGGTTAAATTTTTCTTCAAGTCGCCAAATGCTGATTCAGCTTGGGTAAGTAATTCCGGTTGAAATACATAGTCAAGGGGCAAGTCTCAGAATTATTGCAAGCAACATCCCTGACACTTGGGGGCTAATGTATAAATTTTTAGACAAATTATACAGTATCAAGACCCGGCTCATCTTTTTATAGATGACCCGGCCCTTGGGGGTTACAGGTCGAAAGTTTTCTTCAATTATCAAGACCCGACTCATCTTTTTATAGATGACCTGGCCCTTGGGGGTTACAGGTCGAAAGTTTTCTTCAATTATCAAGACCAGGCTCATCTTTTTACAGATGACCCGACCCTTGGGGGTTACAGGTCGAAAGTTTTTCTTCAAAATTATCAAGACCCGGCTCATCTTTTTACAGATGACCCGGCCCTTGGGGTTACAGGTCGACAGATTCATTTTACTATTAAGACCCGTCTCATCTTTTGACTGATGACCCGGCCCTTGGGGGTTAATAAGGATAATACAATATGCAATAAGACGTACCACATGTTTGTTCTTCAGCATAAGAAGCAGACTTTTTTCCATCTCATAACTCGCCTCGAGGCGACTTGCAAAGCCCGAGCAAAGTTCTCTGAATTCAAGATTTTCATACTGGGAGAACTTAGCCTTGGAAAGTTCATACTCAATAGCAGGTTGAGCTGATGATGATACATGCTTCGACAAAACTGTTGTGGCTGGCTTAGAAAAGCGAGTGCCGGTGATAACCACAGCATCTGGGTCTTCTGTTGTTTTCAATGGACTTGGCGGATTAGGCGTTTCCATGGTTTCCTTGGGCGATCTTGGGAGATCCACTTGATCCTCAGGTTTATCTTGGGCCGGGTTATCCTGGATCGGCGCAGATTTTTCAACAGGCTCCGAAGCTGTAATGGGAATTGACCCGCCAGTTTTCCTTTTCTTCGCCTGTGCCCTAAAAGGAAAAGGGGGTGCGCTTAAAGAAACAGACATTACCACCATCAGAACAAGGTAAGTGTTATATAAGACTTACCATCGATCGCGGATCATCGGTGGAAGTGCTGAGATCACTGAGCCGCCGGATGAAGGAGGAGAAATCTGCAAAAGTAACACTTCAAGATGTGAGCGAGTTATAAACGTGATCCAAAAGGAAATGAAGAAGTGCTATTAAAAGATACCTCATTTTTCCTTTTCTTGGTTTCTGTTGGTAACCCGGACACCAAATTTCCAGAATGACTCCGAGTTTTCCGATTTGAAGCATGTTGCACTTTCTTCAAAAGGAAATTTGGATCCAAACAAGCATTTGGGTGTGAGAAGGGAACTTTCCCACAAATTCGCCTAGCCGGCTTAGGTGGAGGAGAAGATGAGTCGGAGGAAACAGAAATTACCTCTACGGAGTCTTCCTGGCTTTCATTGTCCTCATTCTACACAAGAGATACAGAGGCATAAACTCAAAACTAGCAACAATGAATGGCGGGTTAAAGAGGATGGATTTTTACCTCTGAAAGTACGTCGCCGACTTGGGATTCATCGGCTTCATATGGCTCAATGACGGCAGCTTTGCCCTTGCCCTTGGACTTCTTCTTTGGAGGTGGCTTGGCTTGCTTCAAGGCCATCTTTTTGGGCCTCCTGGACCAGAATTTGTCACCTTTCTGAAATGGCATTTTTTTATTATAAGAGGTCATAGCTCAAGTAAGATGGAAGGAATAAAGCAAAAGCGGGTTAAGTTATTTACCTTTGGTGCCGGGTTGATCTTGCAGAACAGCTTAAGACCTATTTGGCCGCACTTGGCCGTGGGTTCACCGGTCAATTTCTTGATGATGGTTACAATATCATTTTCTGTCAGTGCTGTGTGGAAGTAGCACTAGGGGTGATCCAGGGTGCCGTCAAAATCACACATTAATCCGTCTCGGCGACTTAAGGGGAGGATACGCCATTCGACCCAGCATTGGATTAAGTCAACCCCAGTAAGGCCGTTGTTTGTCAGAGATCTTAACTCGGACAGTACTGGGATAAAATCTGACTCCTCTTCTTCGGTGAGATTGTCTGGGAGTTTGAAATTTGTTGGAAGGCGATCCTCCCTATAGCCAAGAAGCTTGTTCTCGCCCTCAGGGGAAGTCTCCTGGCAGTAAAACCAAGACTCGCCCCAGCCTTTGGGATGGCTTGGCATGGCGATTGACGGGAATGAACTATCCCTACGGCGTTGAACATTGACACCTCCAAGCTCCGAGCTAGGGCCATTGGAAAATTCTGTCTGGCGATTCAAATGGAAGAAGTACCAGAATAAAGGAACTGAGGGTTCCATCCGCAAGTAGGCCTCATAGAACACCTGGAACTGGCATAAATTGCTTATCGAGTTGGGACCTAAGTCCTGGAGGCGGACATTCATAAGGGTCATGGCATCTCTGAGGAATTTTGATACGGGCGGCTTCAAACCCCGTTCAAGGTGTTCAACAAAAACAACTATCTCCCCTTCCTTCGGGTTGGGGATTTCCTCTCCTAACCCGGAACGCCAACCGATAACCTCTTGAGGGTCCAGATTCCCCGTTTTCACACAGTTGTTAAGGAGAGTATCATCAACCTTGGTCGGGAGCCAATCACTTTTGAAAACAGTGCCCATGCTACAAAGGGACAAATTTACGGGTAAATTAACACGCCAAACATCTACTAAATGGTGAAACAGATTCATTTGACTCGCCAAACAGTTTGCCTGATAGCTGAGGTATTTTTTTGACTCGCCGATAAAGGTCCGGATCAGAATACCAGGGCGACTTATGAAATTCTTACTACTTAAAGGAAAGATGGTTCAGAGCTTCAGTAGTGTCCGCCAAAATGGTGAAGTATGAATCCATAAACAGGTTTCACGCGACGGGCAGTAATATATGGATCTACAGAACAGGCAAAAATGAATGCGAAAAGGTCTGGGTAAAACAGCCTATGACCAAGATGAAAACAATACAGTTGATATGGTGAAAACCTTTCTAAGTCTGCAAATCAAGGCTAAGCAACTAAGGGTATGGAAAATGTTGATGTACTCACTATCGTCACCACCAACTAGCCGGGAACTACAAAGCTATTCGAGATGCTCTAAAGAAATAGTGGACATGAACCTCGAGAACTTAGATCTGCCTTCAATGGCGGGAAGCTGACCTGGTAAATGCAGCTGGAGGCATCCGAAGAAAGATTCACGGCGAGCGTCGCACGTTCAGCAGCTCCCGGGCGGCGGCGAAGATCTCGGACGGCGACGAAGATCTCGGACGGCGACGAGGTTCTCGAAACGGCGGCGAGGCTCTCGGGCGGGGACGAAGTGCTCGGACGACGGCGAAGCTTTCGGGCGGCGATGAAGTTCTCGGGCTGAGGCGGAGCTCTCGGGCGGCGACGAAGTGCTCGGGTGGCGACGAAGCTCTCGGGTGGCGACGAGGCTCTCGGTGCGACGGCAAGGAAGAAGAGGGTGACGAGATGGGTAGGTGGAAATGTGCCCTGTCCCCTCCTCCCGCCTATTTATCAAGTCAGGCGCTCGGATCGAGGCGCCATGAGCGGGAACTGCCAAAAAAGATAAAGATTCGCCATGATGGCGCCCCAAAATTTTCGGGATAGCGATACCGAAGGATCCGTTGGACATTACGTCATCATCTGTTCCGAGATTAAAGGGATAAGAAGGCGCCAACAAGAAGTGGTTCGGCGACTTGAGTTTTTCCGCAACAGATGGCGGTTTAAGTGCATGGTGCGTAAAAAAGAGTGAGATGAATCGCCCCTAACTGGGTGAGGATATTGGCGTGAAAAAATTCAAGTCAATCTGGGGCCTAATGTTGGGGATATTATCTGTTGGGTAATCCGCCCTAGTTGGGCCGGGTCACCCAAGCTGGCGACTCATCTCCAAGTGGTTCCGGCCTTGGCCCAGCGAGGCCGGGAGTCGTATGACGGTTCAGGACCTTCGGGAGAAGTCCATTGTAGGGAAGATCTCCAAGTCTTGGAAAGATGGCGACTTAGAGATTGGAAGAATCACGATTTATGTAAAGGAAAGGACTCTTGTAAACCCTAAGGACTCGACCTATATATAAAGGCGAGTCCCACGGAAGGAGAGGGCAGGTTAGAAATCATCGAGTGCTAGGTCACGCGAGTTACGCCCCCTTGTAATCGAAACACCATCAATACAAACACCAAGCAGGATGTAGGCCTTTACCTCCTCACGAGGGGCCGAACCTGGGTAAATCTCTATCTTGCTCCCGCATAACCCCTTTGAGTCGCCACCAAGGTGCGATGGCTCCAACACTAAGTCCTTTCACGAGGACATCTGTCTTGACAAAACTACGACACGTAGGTCTATGGTGAACTACTCACGCATCATCGTAGAGGTCATGGTGTTGATGAAGAAGCCCTCCGTATCCGGATCTCCCCTCTGGCAGGGAACCAGAACATGCCCCGGATGGGATCTTGCGAAGACAGAAGCTTGCGGCGGCGGAAAAGTACTTTCGATGATCTCCTGATTTTTTCTGGGATTTTAGGGAATATATAGGCGAAAGACCTAGGGCAGAGGTGGCCCAGGGAGCCCACAAGCCTAGGAGGCGCGGCCTCCCTGGCCGCGGCTAGGGGGCTTGTGGGGTCCCTGATGGCCCCCTGCCCTGATTCTCAGGCTTCCCGATCTTCTTCTGTTTCGAAAAAAATCTTTTTGGAAGTTTCGTTCCATTTGGACTCCGTTTAAAATCCTCCTCTGAAAGGGGTCAAAAACATGGAAAAAACAGGAACTGGCACTTGGCACTGAGTTAATAAGTTAGTCCAAAAAAAGATGTAAAAGGCATACAAAACATCCAAAGTTTGACAAGATAATAGCATGAAACCATAAAAAATTATAGACACGTTGGAGACGTATCAGTCGTCGTGCCGCCCAGAGGTCGTCGCCGCCCGGGAATCACCTCGTCGTCCGCCTCCGACCATGGATCTGGCGGGATCCGGCCCCAGTGTATGGCTCTAACCCGCCGTCGCCGGCGCCTCCCCTCTCTCGGTCGGGAGCGAGGAGGAGGAGGACGACCTTGTCTCCTGCCACGTGGGCCCAACGCATGCCCCTGCGCCCCAGCCGGCCTGGTAGAGCGTCGCGGCGAGCCCGCGTTGACCACATGGATCGGCCCGAAGGCCATTATGTGAGCACCCCCGGTATCCTCGCCCTATGCACATTTTAGTCATCCAGCGCTCAGCGCCTATTTTAGAGTCGGTCCAGAAATATATTTTTCTCCTCTTGCGAATTTGTCTAATTTCCATGGCTTTAAATATTGCAGAATATGCCATGATTTAAAAATGCTAATAATTAATTACCCATGCATCGCATGTAAAAACCATAGATTTGAAAAATGTCCAGATTTGCGTGTAGATTAATAATATAAAACTTTCGTGCATGTTAAAACTATTTAACCCCCCTGTTTGCGTTGAATTGTGTGAAGCCATATTAACTTTCGTGCATGTTAAAACTATTTAACCCTCCTGTTTACGTTGAATTGTGCGAAGCCATATTAAAATGACTTAATTCATAGCAAATTAATCGTGCATCGAATTTAAAAACTTTATACATGAAAAGTGCTTAGAATTCTGTGTAGATTCACAATATTCAACTTCCAACCATATTTAAAATATTTAAATTGTTGTTCTCATTTAATTTGCATAATTGTCATGTGAAAATGATCTATTACATAACTAATTAACCGCAGCTCCGATTAAAATGTTTTATATATGTAACTTGGCTAGAAAAATGCGTAGAATAACATGGTAGCATTTATTTTGCTGCTTAAGAACTCTAAAATTGTGTTATAGTCAGAAGAGTACCGAAATCTGAATTTTCATATGTGGGCTTTCCGGAATTGTTATTCATTGTTCCAGACGATAATTCTCACAGAAGGAGATGCACCCTTGGGTCAAATAGCCATGCGCAATACTTCCATCCGGACGGGACATGTTACGAACGAATTCTTTGATGACACCATTCATCCTCTCGAACGACATCATGTTGTGTAGGAATGTCGGTCCTAGGTCTATGATGTGGTCCATGATGTGGACACACAGGTGCACCATGAAGTCAAAGAATGTGGGCGTAAAGTACATCTCTAGCTCATTTTGTATGACAACGATATTTTCATGTAGCCTTTTCAGTTGCTTCACAATGATCGACTTTTGAGAGATAGTGTCGAAAAAGCGACATAGGTCAGTGATACGTCTCCAACGTATCGATAATTTATAAAGTATTTATATCATGTTTGCCTATGTTTACAATACTTTTATATGGTTTAGATGCACTTTATATGATTTATTTAGAACTAACCCGGACTGACGATGTTCTCAGCAGAATTACCATGGTGTTGTTTTTGTGTAGAAAATGAAAGTTCTCAAAATCGCCCAAATTTTTTTATAATTTTTTCTGGAAGAAATAAGCAATATTGGAGCTAAGACCACCGGAGGGGAGCCGCCAGTGGGTGATAACCCACAAGTATAGGGGATCACGATAGTCTTCACGGGTAATATTTCACCCTAATTTATTGATTCGACACAGGGGAAACCAAAGAATATTTATTGGTCGTAACAGCTGAGTTGTCAATTCAACCGCACTTGGGATATCTCTCTACAACACGGATTTAATAGCACAACAAATGGTAGTAGTAACAGTAATGGTGATAGTAGCAATTTGGTAATAGTAGTAACAGTAGTAATTGAGTAGTAGGTGTGACAGTAACAACAGTGGTAGTAACTTAGCAAGATTAAGTATATGTAAGGCGTAGGCGGATGGATCAGCGATGAATAATGATTTAGATAACATTGATCATGTAATAGTTACACACTAGGGCGACACAAAACTAGCCCCAATTCATCAATATAATGTAGGCATGTATTCTGTATGTAGTCATATGTGCGTGCGATAAGAACTTGCAGGACATCTTTTGTCCTACCTTCCTGTGGCAATGGGGTCCTATTGGAAACTAAGGGATATTAATGCCTCCTTTTAATAGAGAACCGGAACAAAGCACTAACACATGGTGATTACATGAACTCCTCAAACTACGTCAATCACCGGAAAGAATCCCAATTATTGTCACCTTGGGGTATGTGGATCAAGACACGTAATAAGTAATTACAACTTGCAAGATAGAATCCAAATAACTCTCATATTCATGAAAACATAATAGGTTCACATCTGAAATCATGGCACTCGGGCTAGAGTGACAAGCATTAAGCATAGCAAAGTCATAGTAACATCAATCACAGAACATAGTGGACACTAGGGATCAAGCCCTATCAAACTTAACTCGATTACATGATCAATCTCATCCAATCCCACCGCTGTCCAACAAGCCTAAAAAGGAATTACTCACTCCCGGTGGTGAGCATCATGGCGGTGTTGATGAAGAAGGGTTGGTGATGACAACGACGATGAATCCCCCTCTCCAGACCACCAAACGGACTCCAGATTAGCCATCCAGAAGAAGAATAGGAGGTGGCGGCAGCTCCGTCTCGTGAAAAATGATGAAATATTTGCTTTGATTTTTCTCCGAAGATGTGATTTTATTGGACTGGAATTAGGGTCGGAGGAGCCACGTGGGCCCCACAAGCCATCACGACGCGGCCAGGGGGGCCTATTAGCTTGTGCCCCCCCATGCAGAGTTTCTCCGGTAGGTATTTGCTCCAAAAATCCTTATAAATGCCAGAAATAATTCACAAAAAGTTTCGTTCGATTCTGAGAACTTTTATTTCTCCACAAAAATAACACTAAGGTAGATTTGCTGAAAACAATGTGAGTCAGGTTTAGTTTCACTCAAATCATGCAAGTTAGAGGACAAAACCAGAGCAAAAGTGTTTGGGAAAGTAGATACGTTGGAGACGTATGAACTCCCCCAAGCTTAACTGATTGCTTGCCCTCAAGCAATCCAGCTGATAAACTGAAAGTGATAAAGAAAACTTTTACAAACTCTTTTGTTCTCGTTGTTATACATATGCTTAGCTAGTGTTCAGGTTTTTAGCATAAATCATAAATAAACACATCCATGATAATAATTTAAGCATTATATCCAATCATGGCAATACATAACCAGCTAGTAAGCAATAATAAGATATCTCACATGCCAACAATTTGTCAAAACAATCATGATATAATATGGTAACATGGTATCTCGCTGGCCCTTTCTGAGACCACAAAACATAAATGCAGAGCACCACTGAGATTCAAGCAGTGACTAAATATTATAATTCAGAATAGAGAAGATCCTAGTCATACTCATATTCAACATTGGCTAGACTCAATGCATAAAAACAAAAGTAGTGCTCTCCAATCTGGTGTTGTAAGTAAGAGGGTGATGACTCAACATAAAAATAAATAGATAAGCCCTTCGCAGAGGAAAGCATTGATTTGTAGAGGTGCGAGAGCTCAATTTTTTAAAGCAGGATTGAAAATATAATTTTGAGTGGTGTTCTTTACTGTCAATATTACGACACAGGTTTTCAGTATCTTCCATGCTAAACTCATCATTGGTGTTTCCCAAATAGAATTGTAAAGTTTTACTCCTATCCACCATCCATACACAGCTATGGCTAGCCGAATTCACGGGTTCCCTCCAACATATCAACTTTCCCGAGGAGTTTTGTTTTAATTTCATTTTGATTAAGCAGGACTGGCCATCCTTGTTGCCAACCTCTCTCGTGCGATGACGGCGAATAAACGCCTCGTGTGAGAGTAACTTACTTAGCACAGAAGATACTGATTGCCTCGTCGCTCCATGATTTTTGTTTATTTGAATATTTTAGAGGTGGCACATGCAAATTTACTTGGAATGGCAGGGTAATACCGTGTATACGTAGGTATGGTGGACTCATGTGGAATAACTTGGTTTTAAGGATATTGGATGCACAAGCAGCATTCCCGCTTAGTACAGGTGGAGGCTAGCAGAAGATTGCAAAGCGACCAGCTAGAGAGCAACAAAGGTCATTAACATGCGTTGAAAATAAAAAACTTTGGACAAAGCATAAGTAGGATATAAACACTCTGAATTTAAATATCATGAAGGTTGTATTGGTTTTGAATCAACTACATGTTTGCACAGGGGCCAAGTCAAACCAGTCTAATTACTCAGAGGAAAATACCATACTACCATATCACATCATAACCATTTTAATGTATGTTGACACACACAAGATAAATCATTATCCACTCCTAGCTTTTTAAGCATGACATGAAAATCTATGACCTCTAATTGTCATGGTAAACATGTTCACTCATGATATACTGAATCAAGATCGAACTAGCCAACATATTTACAAAAATGAAAAACAAGAAGAGTTTATACCTGTTTCCTTTGCCAAGATCACTTCATAAAATATCGTCATTATTGCCTCTAACTTGCACGACCAATTGATGTGATAATAGTAAAAGTGCAGTGGTGTCGCGGGTTAAGATGGAATCTACAAGGCAGTTTTAAACAAAAGGGGAAGACATGGTAATATTGTCTCTTTGTTAGATCAACAACAAAACATATGAGAGCCACTCATCATTCCATCGTGGTCTTCCCTTTTATAACTGAACAAAAGGAAAAGAAGTTCAGAGAAACACACTGAAATATTTTTGGAGTTTTAGTTTTTCTTAAGCAAGCAAAATAAATTAAAGGAAAATAAGAACGAGAAAAAATATTTACACACGAAAGCTCCCAACAAGCTACAGGAAATATTTGTGGGTTTTATTTTAATACTACAACTACTTAAACGGGAAAGAACAACTAAAAAGAAGCAATAAATATTTTTGAATTTTATAAAGTTTTTCAAACACTCGAGAAGAAAGGAGAAAAATAAATCTAACATGGATATACAATGAAAGAGGATGAACACCGACAATTTATATGAAGTGTGTGAACATGAATGAAATGTTAGTGAGAAATATGTACTCCCCCAAGCTTAGGCTTTTGCCTAGCTTGGTAATCACCACTTGTAGTAACCATCAGGTCCAGGAAAGTGCTCCTATGGTGCCACCAAGTGCAGCAATTTATGCCAAATAAAAAACACTAAGACAAAAAATAATTGGAGGAGTGGAGGAGTCACCTACCAAGGAACAATTCCTCGAAACAGTTTCAGAAATGAGTTTCCCAGCAAAGAGAACAAAAATTTTAGTTTCTGGAGGAAGAACACGGGAGGGAGAGAGCTAGGAAATGTTTTCTCGAGGTAGGAGATGATGTGAGCTAAAGGGATAAGGCAGGGGGCCTATGGGTCCCACAAGCTATCACGGCGCGACCATGGGTGGGGGCGCCCTGTTCACTTGTCGCCCACATGTGCATCTCCCTGTAGTTATTTTTATGCCAAAATTCTCATTTATTTGAGAAAAAATATGTTAAAATTTTATGACATTCCGAGACTTTTTATTTTTGGGTCATTTTCTAATGTACGAAAAACTCAGAAGACAGGGTAATCATGGCATTTTATTTATCTATAGCTAATAGAACAGAGAATAAACTGTCTTTCGAAAAGGATCTATTAATAAGGTTGATCAAGTCTTATTAATAACCATTTCCAATTAACATGAGACCAAATAATTTTTGTATGTCACTATGTTACCTCAATGGGGATTGGCACTTCCCCCACAATAAGATTATAGTATTTCTTTTTCTTGGCACTAGGTAGAGGGATTGTAAAATCTCCAATGATGACCGTAGGAATAGGTTCAATAACATTAATATTGTTAATGAGAGTTTGCTTCTTCGGAAATGAAGTGTATGTTGCTTGCCATTAACATGAAAAGTGACATTGCTTTTTTACAATCAGTAACAACACTGCTATATTTAGAAAAGTTCTACCAAGGATGATGGACATATTGTCGTCCTCGGGCATATCAAGAATAACAAAGTCTATTAAAATAGAAACATTGGCAACCACAACGGGGACGTCCTCGCAAATTCCAATAGGTAAGGCAGTTGATTTGTCAGCCATTTATAAAGATATCTCAGTGGGTGTAAGCTTATCCAATTCAAGTCTTTTGTAAAGAGAGAAAGGCATAACACTAACACCAACTCCTAAATCACATAAAGTAGTTTTAACATAATTCCTTTTAATAGAGCAAATGTATTGTGGGTATACACAGGTCTCCCAATGTTGGGGAACGTCGCATGGGAAACAAAAATTTTCCTACGCGCACGAAGACCTATCATGGTGATGTCCATCTACGAGAGGGGATGAGTGATCTACGTACCCTTGTAGATCGTACAGCAGAAGCGTTAGTGAACGCGGTTGATGTAGTGGAGCGTCCTCATGTCCCTCGATCCGCCCCGCGAACAATCCCGCGATCAGTCCCACGATCTAGTACCGAACGGACGGCACCTCCGCGTTCAGCACACGTACAGCTCGACGATGATCTCGGCCTTCTTGATCCAGCAAGAGAGACGGAGAGGTAGAAGAGTTCTCCGGCAGCGTGACGGCGCTCCGGAGGTTGGTGATGACCTTGTCTCAGCACGGCTCCGCCCGAGCTCCGCAGAAACGCGATCTAGAGGAAGAACCGTGGAGGTATGTGGTCGGGCTGCCGTGGAAAAGTCGTCTCAAATCAGCCCTAAAACCTCCGTATATATAGGTGGGAGGGAGGGGAGGAGGCAGCCTCAAAACTTAAAGGTTTGGCCGAAATTGGAGGTGGAGGAGTCCTACTCCAATCCTACTTGGAGTAGGATTCCACCTTCCCACTTGGAAACTCTTTCCACCTTGTGTTTTTTCCTTCTCAAACCTTATGGGCCTTAGTGGGAACTTATTCCAGCCCACTAGGGGCTGGTTTATCTCTTCCCATAGCCCATGAGACCCCTTGGGGTGTGACACCCCTCCCGATGGTCCCCGGCACCCCTCCCGGCACTCCCGGTACACTACCGATGAGCCCGAAACTTTTCCGGTAATGCACGAAAACCTTCCGGTAACCAAATGAGGTCATCCTATATATCAATCTTCGTTTCCGGACCATTCCGGAAACCCTCGTGACGTCCGTGATCTCATTCGGGACTCCGAACAACATTCGGTAACCAACCATATAACTCAAATACGCATAAAACAACGTCGAACCTTAAGTGTGCAGACCCTGCGGGTTCGAGAACTATGTAGACATGACCCGAGAGACTCCTCAGTCAATATCCAATAGCGGGACCTGGATGCCCATATTGGATCCTACATATTCTACGAAGATCTTATCATTTGAACCTCGGTGCCAAGGATTCATATAATCCCGTATGTCATTCCCTTTGTCCTTCGGTATGTTACTTGCCCGAGATTCGATCGTTAGTATCCGCATACCTATTTCAATCTCGTTTACCGGCAAGTCTCTTTACTCGTTTCGTAATACAAGATCCCGCAACTTACATTAAGTTACATTGCTTGCAAGGCTTGTGTGTGATGTTGTATTACCGAGTGGGCCCCGAGATACCTCTCCGTCACACGGAGTGACAAATCCCAGTCTCGATCTATACTAACTCAACGAACACCTTCGGAGATACCTGTAGAGCATATTTATAGTCACCGAGTTACGTTGCGACATTTGATACACACAAAGCATTCCTCCGGTGTCCGTGAGTTATATGATCTCATGGTCATAGGAACAAATACTTGACACGCAGAAAACAGTAGCAACAAAATGACACGATCAACATGCTACGTCTATTAGTTTGGGTCTAGTCCATCACATGATTCTCCTAATGATGTGATCCCGTTATCAAGTGACAACACTTGCCTATGGCCAGGAAACCTTGACCATCTTTGATCAACGAGCTAGTCAACTAGAGGCTTACTAGGGACAGTGTTTTGTCTATGTATCCACACAAGTATTGTGTTTCCAATCAATACAATTATAGCATGGATAATAAACGATTATCATGAACTAAGAAATATAATAATAACTAATTTATTATTGCCTCTAGGGCATATTTCCAACAGTCTCCCACTTGCACTAGAGTCAATAATCTAGTTCACATCACCATGTGATTCCAACGAATCCAACACCCATATAGTTATGGGGTCTGATCACGTCTTGCTCGTGAGAGAGGTTTTAGTCAACGGTTCTGAAACTTTCAGATTCGTGCGTTCTTCGCAAATCTTTATGTCATCTTATAGATGCTGCTACTACGTGCTATTCGGAAATGCTCCAAATATCTACTCTACTATACGAATCCGTTTCACTACTCATAGTTATCCGGATTAGTGTCAAAGCTTGCATTGACGTAACCCTTTACGACAAACTCTTTAACCACCTCCATAATCGAGAAAAATTCCTTAGTCCATTAGTTACTAAGGATAAATTTCGACCGCTGCTAGTGATTCAATCATGGATCACTCTCTGTACCTCTCAACATACTTTGAGTCAAGGCACACTTCAGGTGCGGTACACAGCATGGCATACTTTAAATTCTACGGCTAAGGCATAGAAGACGACCTTCGTCTATTCTCTTTATTCTGCCGTGGTCGGGTTTTGAGTCTTACTCAAATTCACACCTCACAACACAACCAAGAACTCTTTCTTGCTGGTCTATTTTGAACTCTTTCAAAAACTTGTCAAGGCATGCATCTTGTTGAAACTTCTATTAAGCGCTTTCGATCTATCTCCATAGATCTTTGATGCTCAACGTTCAAGTAGCGTAATCCAGGTACTCCTTTGAAAACTTCTTTCAAACAACCTTGTATGCTTTACAGAAATTCTACATTACTTCTAATCCACAATATGTCAACCACATATACCTATCAGAAATTCTATAGTGCTCCCACTCACTTCTTTGGAAATACAAGTTTCTCATAAACCTTGTACAAACCCAAAATCTTTGATCATCTCATCAAAGTGTATATTCCAACTCCGAGATGCTTGCACCAGTCCATTGAAGGATCACTGGAGCTTGCATACTTGCTAGTATCTTTAGGATCGACAAAACCTTCTGGTTGTATCACATACAATGTTTGCTCAAGGAAACCGTCGAGAAAACAATGTTTTGACATCCTACGTGCAATATTTCATAAATAATGCATCAACAACTAACATAATTCTAACAGACTTTTAGCATCGCTACGAGTGAGAAAGTCTCATCATAGTCAACTGTTTGATCTTATCGAAAACATCTTTGCGACAAGTCGAGCTTTTCTTAATAGTGACTTATCACCATCATCGTCTGTCTTCTTTTAAAGATCCATTTTTACTCAATAGTCCTATGACCATCAAGTAGTTCTACCAAAGTCTACACTTTGTTTTCACACATGGATCCTCTCTCGGATTTCATGGCTTCCAGCCATTTGTCGGAATCTGGGCCCACCATCGCTTTCTCCATAACTCGTAGGTTCACTGTTGCTCAACAACATGACCTCCAAGACAGGGTTACCGTACTACTCTGCATCAGTACGCGACCTTGTCGACCTACGAGGTTTGTAGTAACTTGATTCGAAGCTCAATGATCAACATCATCAGCTTCCACTTCAATTGGTCTAGGCGCCACATGAACAACTTCCTGCGCCCTGCTACACACTGGTTGAAGTGATGGTTCAATAACCTCATCAAGTTCTACTACCCTCCCACTCAATTCTTTCGAGAGAAACCTTTCCTCGAGAAAGGATCCGTTTCTAGAAACAAACACTTTGCTTTCGGATCTGAGATAGGAGATGTACCCAACTGTTTTGGATATCCTATGAAGATGCATTTATCCGCTTTGGGTTCGAGCTTATCAGACTGAAACTTTTTCACATAAGTGTCGAAACCCCAAACTTTCAAGAAGCGACAGTTTAGATTTCTCTAAACCTCAGTCTATACTGTGTCATCTCAACGGAAATACGCGGTGCCCTATTTAAAGTGAGTGTGGTTGTCTCTAATGCATAACCCATAAACGATTGTGGTAATTCGATAAGAGACATCATAGTATGCACCATACCAAATAGTGCGTGGCTATGACGTTCAGACACATCATCACACTATGATGTTCCAGGTGGCATGAACTGCGAAACAATTTCCACATTGTCTTAACTGTGTACCAAAACTCGTAACTCAGATATTCATTTCCATGATCATATCGTAGATAGTTTATCCTCTTGTTGCGACGAACTTCACTCTGAAACAGAATTGAACTTTTCAACATTTTAGACATGTGATTCATTAAGTAAATACTCTTGTATCTACTCAAATCGTCAGTGAAGTAAGAACATAATGATATCCACTGCGTGCCTCAGCACCCATTGGACTGCATACATCAAAATGTATCACTTCCAACAAGTTACTATCTTATTTCATCTCAATGAAAACAAGGCCTTGCTCATGTGGTATGATTCGCATGTCACTAGTGATTCGAAATCAGGTGAGTACAAAGATCCATCAGCATGGAGCCTCTTCACGCAATTTATACTAACATGACTCAAGCGGCAGTGGCACAAGTAAGTGGTACTATCATCATCAACTCGTATCTTTTGGCACCAATATCATGAACATGTGTAACACTACGATCGAGATTCAATAAACCATTGAAGGTGATTATTCAAGAAAATAGAGTAACCATTATTCTCTTTAAATGAATAATCGTATTGCAATAAACACGATCCAATCATGTTCATGCTTAACGCAAGCACCAAATAACAATTATTTAGGTTTAACACCAATCCCGATGGAAGAGGGAGCGTGCGACGTTTGATCATATCAATCTTGGAAACACTTCCAACACGTATCGTCACCTCGCCTTTAGCTAGTCTCCGTTTATGCGGTAGCTTTCATTTCGCGTCACTAATCACTTAGCAACCGAACCGGTATCCAATACCCTCGTGCTACTAGGAGTACTAGTAAAGTACACATCAACATCATGTATATCAAATACACTTCTTTCGACTTTTGCCAGCCTTCTTATCTACCAAGTATCTTGAGTTGCTCCGCCTCAGTGATTGTTCCCCTCATTACAGAAGCACTTAGTCTCGGGTTTGGGTTTAATCTTGGGTCTCTTCATTAGTGCAGCAACTGTTTTGCCGTTTCACGAAGTATCCCTTCTAGCCCTTGCCTTTCTTGAAACTTAGTGGTTTTACAAACCATCAACTATTGATGCTCCTTCTTGATTTCTACTTTCGCAGTGTCAAACATCGCGAATCTCTCAAGGATCATTGTATGTATCCTTGATATGTTATAGTTCATCACGAATCTCTCACAGCTTGGTGGCAGTGACTTTGGAGAACTATCACTTTCTCATCTGGAAGATTAACTCCCACTTGATTCAAGCGATTGTCGTACTCACACAATCTGAGCACATGCTCAACGATTGAGCCTTTTCTCCTGTGCTTTGTGGACAAAGAATCTTGTCGGAGGTCTCGTACCTCTTAACAAGGGCACAAGCATGAAATCACAATTTCATCTCTTTAGAACATCACAGATGTTCCGTGACGTTTTACAACATTTTCGGCGCCTTGCTTCTAAGCCATTAAGTATTTTTGTACTGAACTACCGTGTAGTCATCAGAAACGTGTATGTCGGACGTTCACAGCATCCACAGACGACGCTCGAGGTGCAGCACACCGAGTGGTGCATTAAGGACATAAGCCTTCTGTGCAGCAACGCGGACAATCCTCGGTTTTACAGACTCAGTCTGCAAAGTTTGCTACTATCAACTTTCAACTAAATTTTCTCTAGGAACATATAAAACAGTAGAGCTATAGCGCAAGCTATATCGTAATTCGCAAAGACCATTAGACTATGTTCATGACAATTAGTTCAATTAATCATATTACTTAAGAACTCCCACTCAAAAAGTACATCTCTCTAGTCATTTGAGTGGTACATGATCCAAATCCACTATCTCAAGTCCAATCATCATGTGAGTCGAGAATAGTTTCAGTGGTAAGCATCTCTATGCTAATCATATCAACTATACGATTCATGCTCGACCTTTCGGTCTCATGTGTTCCGAGGCCATGTCTGCACATGCTAGGCTCGTCAAGCTTAACCCGAGTGTTCCGCGTGCGCAACTGTTTTGCACCCGTTGTATGTGAACGTTGAGTCTATCACACCCGATCATCACGTGGTGTCTCGAAACGACGAATTGTAGCAACGGTGCACAGTCGGGGAGAACACAATTTCGTCTTGAAATTTTAGTGAGAGATCACCTCATAATGCTACCGTCGTTCTAAGCAAAATAAGGTGCATAAAAGGATTAACATCACATGCAATTTATAAGTGACATGATATGGCCATCATCACGTGCTTCTTGATCTCCATCACTAAAGCACCGGCACGATCTTCTTGTCACCGGCGTCACACCATGATCTCCATCATCATGATCTCCATCAACGTGTCGCCATCGGGGTTGTCGTGCTACTCATGCTATTACTACTAAAGCTACGTCCTAGCAAAATAGTAAACGCATCTGCAAGCACAAATGCTAGTAATAAAGACAACCCTATGGCTCCTGCCGGTTGCCGTACCATCGACGTGCAAGTCGATATTATCTATTACAACATGATCATCTCATACATCCAATATATCACATCACATCGTTAGCCATATCACATCACAAGCATACCCTGCAAAAACAAGTTAGATGTCCTCTAATTTTGTTGTTGCATGTTTTACGTGGTGACCATGGGTATCTAGTAGGATCGCATCTTACTTACGCAAACACCACAACGGAGATATATGAGTTGCTATTTAACCTCATCCAAGGACCTCCTCGGTCAAATCCGATTCAACTAAAGTTGGAGAAACCGACACTTGCCAGTCATCTTTGAGCAACGGGGTTACTCGTAGCGATGAAACCAGTCTCTCGTAAGCGTACGAGTAATGTCGGTCCAAGCCGCTTCAATCCAACAATACTGCGGAATCAAGAAAAGACTAAGGAGGGCAGCAAAACGCACATCACCGCCCACAAAAACTTTTGTGTTCTACTCGAGAAGACATCTACGCATGAACCTAGCTCATGATGCCACTGTTGGGGAACGTCGCATGGGAAACAAAAAATTTCCTACGCGCACGAAGACCTATCATGGTGATGTCCATCTACGAGAGGGGATGAGTGATCTATGTACCCTTGTAGATCGTACAGCAGAAGCGTTAGTGAACGCGGTTGATGTAGTGGAACGTCCTCACGTCCCTCGATCCGCCCCGCGAACAATCCCGCGATCAGTCCCACGATCTAGTACCGAACGGACGGCACCTCCGCGTTCAGCACAAGTACAGCTCGACGATGATCTCGGCCTTCTTGATCCAGCAAGAGAGACGGAGAGGTAGAAGAGTTCTCCGGCAGCGTGACGGCGCTCCGGAGGTTGGTGATGACCTTGTCTCAGCACGGCTCCGCCCGAGCTCCGCAGAAACGCGATCTAGAGGAAAAACCGTGGAGGTATGTGGTCGGGCTGCCGTGGAAATGTCGTCTCAAATCAGCCCTAAAACCTCCGTATATATAGGTGGGAGGGAGGGGAGGAGTCAGCCTCAAAACTTAAAGGTTTGGCCGAAATTGGAGGTGGAGGAGTCCTACTCCAATCCTACTTGGAGTAGGATTCCACCTTCCCACTTGGAAACTCTTTCCACCTTGTGTTTTTTCCTTCTCAAACCTTATGGGCCTCAGTGGGAACTTATTCCAGCCCACTAGGGGCTGGTTTATCTCTTCCCATAGCCCATGAGACCCCTTGGGGCGTGACACCCCTCCTGATGGTCCCCGGCACCCCTCCCGGCACTCCCGGTACACTACCGATGAGCCCGAAACTTTTCCGGTAATGCACGAAAACCTTCCGGTAACCAAATGAGGTCATCCTATATATCAATCTTCGTTTCCGGACCATTCCAGAAACCCTCGTGACGTCCGTGATCTCATCCGGGACTCCGAACAACATTCGGTAACCAACCATATAACTCAAATACGCATAAAACAACGTCGAACCTTAAGTGTGCAGACCCTGCGGGTTCGAGAACTATGTAGACATGACCCGAGAGACTCCTCGGTCAATATCCAATAGCGGGACCTGGATGCCCATATTGGATCCTACATATTCTACGAAGATCTTATCGTTTGAACCTCAGTGCCAAGGATTCATATAATCCCGTATGTCATTCCCTTTGTCCTTCGGTATGTTACTTGCCCGAGATTCGATCGTTAGTATCCGCATACCTATTTCAATCTCGTTTACCGGCAAGTCTCTTTACTCGTTTCGTAATACAAGATCCCGCAACTTACATTAAGTTACATTGCTTGCAAGGCTTGTGTGTGATGTTGTATTACCGAGTGGGCCCCGAGATACCTCTCCGTCACACGGAGTGACAAATCCCAGTCTCGATCTATACTAACTCAACGAACACCTTCGGAGATACCTGTAGAGCATATTTATAGTCACCGAGTTACGTTGCGACATTTGATACACACAAAGCATTCCTCCGGTGTCCGTGAGTTATATGATCTCATGGTCATAGGAACAAATACTTGACACGCAGAAAACAGTAGCAACAAAATGACACGATCAACATGCTATGTCTATTAGTTTGGGTCTAGTCCATCACATGATTCTCCTAATGATGTGATCCCGTTATCAAGTGACAACACTTGCCTATGGCCGGGAAACCTTGACCATCTTTGATCAACGAGCTAGTCAACTAGAGGCTTACTAGGGACAGTGTTTTGTCTATGTATCCACACAAGTATTGTGTTTCCAATCAATACAATTATAGCATGGATAATAAACGATTATCATGAACTAAGAAATATAATAATAACTAATTTATTATTGCCTCTAGGGCATATTTCCAACACCCAACTTCTTAGGTGTTCCACCATCAAAAGAGTACTTAGCAAGCATAGTAGCAATTGCAGTTTTGGTTTTTTCCTTTTATTGGTAATAATATCCTTCATGTACTTACCATACAGAGCATTTTCAATATAACAGTCAAACGAGTGCACAAAAAGACAGGTCTAATCATTTCAGCAAAGTGTTCAAAATCTTCATCGTCCCTGCTCTTAGAGGACTTTTGAGGGAATGGCATGGTTTTTTGAACCCATGGCTCTCTTTCTCATCCATGTTTTCTAGGAACAAAGTCCCTCTTATCATAACCTTTATTTTTAGGAGGTGGGTTATCAAGATCCTCGACAGGTTCTATCTCAATATCATTAATAGGTTCCTTATTACTACCTGGTGGATCTTCTAGATGAACATCATTATTATCATCCTTATGTTCATGTTCACTACCAGATTGTGTCTGAGCATCAGAAATAGAAACTTCATTATGATTCTCAACATGTTTTCAATATCAGGTTCACTAGGGGCACGCAAAGTTATATCATTTTTCTTTTTCTTTTTCTTCTTAGTGGGACTAGGAGTTTCATCATTAATACTTTGAGTATCTTGTTCTATTCTTTTAGGATCACCTTCAGGATAAAGAGTTTCCTGAGTCATTCTACCTCCTCTAGTCATAACTCTAACAACATGATCATTAATATTATTCATCTCGGCAAGAAAATCATTTTGTGACTTATCAACTTGATCTAGTTAAGTGTGAACCATAGAGGCATGTTTACCCATACCTTTCACATCATTAGCAATTCTAAACATCAAATCACTTAGGCAATCTATCATCATGGCATTATTAATCAATTGATCCTTAACATAGTTATTGAAGTGTTCTTGTTTAACAACGTAATTGTCAAATTCATTCATGCATTGATCAGGAATCTTAGCATAATGTATATCATTTGCAGTAAAGGAACGGAGAGAGTTTACCTCTACTAGCCGTGTCGGGGTATCAAGTCCATGTATTTCTTCAATTCGTGGTAATTTCTTGACATCCTCAATTTTAATATCTTTCTCTTTCATAGATCTTTTTGCTTCTTACATATCTTGAGGGTTGAGGAATACAATACCTATCTTCCTTTGAATAGGTTCCGGTTGTGGCTCAGTTATCGACATTTTGCAATATATTATTTAGTAACTCTTCTGCTTGTGCAATTGTTCTTTCCCTGAAAACACAACCAACACAACTATCTCGGAAGTCCCTAGAAGAATTGGTTAGTCCATTATAAAAGATATCAAGAATTTCATTCTTCTTAAGAGGACAATCAGACAACGCTTTAAGTAGCTGGAGAAGCCTCCCCTAAGCTTGAGGGAGATTCTCTTCTTCAGTTTTCACAAAGTTAAACATTTCTTGTAAGGCAGCTTGTTTCTTATGAGCAGGAAAATATTTTTTTGAGAATTAATAAAGCATATCCTAGGGACTACACATACAACCAGGAGCAAGAGAAATAAACCATTCCTTTTCTTCGCCTTTCAGCGAGAAAGGAATAAAGCTTAAGGATGTAATAGTAGCATATTTTTTCATCATTGGCAAACAAGGCAGCAATATCATTCAGTTTCATAAGGTGTTCGGTCACAGTTTCATTTTCATATCCATGAAAAGGATCAGAATCTACTATAGTAATTAATTCACGGTCTATAGAAAATTCAGTCCTTATCAATGACAAGTATAGGAGAAGTAGCAAATTTAGGATGATGTTTCATTTTCTCCATCATAGATTTTTCTTTTAGTTGGCATAGTAGCTTTTTCAAATCATCTCTATCATCGCAAGCAAGAAAGTCTCTAGCTACCTCACCATCCATAATATAATCTTTAGGTACTTAAGGAAATTCATATCTATTAGGTGGACAAGGTGTAATAGGCGATTCAAGATCTTCAACGGTTTCAGCATTTTCAAGTTCACTACCTCTAGCGATATGAGCATCAAGTAATTCACTCAGTGGTACAGTTTCAGCTTAAACATGCATAGCAATAGTATCATGATTAATTTTAGAAGTAGCATCATCAAGTTCATGTGACATATCAGGACGATCAACATGTGGTGGTGTAACAAACTGATTCAAAATAGTAGGTGAATAAAAAGCAGAGCTAGATGGCAGTTACATACCTTCTCTCATGCGAGAGGGGACGATCTTAGTTCGATTATCTTTCGGTTCCTCATAGTGGCAATTGGATATCCTCAAGTCAACACAATAAATAGAGTTATGCTCCCTAGCAATGGTGCGAGAAAATGTCTTGATAACCCACAAGTATAGGGGATCGCGACAGTCTTCATGGGTAGTATTTCACCCTAATTTATTGATTCGACACAAGGGGAGCCAAAAATATTTATTGCACGCAACAGTTGAGTTGTCAATTCAACCACACTTGGGATATCTCTCTGCAGCAAGGATTTAGTAGCACATCAAATGGTAGTAGTAATAGTAACGGTGATAACAATTAGGTAACAGTATTAACAGTAGTAATTGAGTAGCAGGTGTGACAGTAGCAGCAACAGTAGTAACTCGGAAAGATTTAGTATATGTAAAGCGTAGGCATGTGGATCAGTGATGAATAATGATTTAGATAGCATTGATCATGTAACACTTACACACTAGGGCGACAGAGAACTAGCTCCAATTCATCAATATAATGTAGGCATGTATTCCATATGTAGTCATACATGCTTGCGATAAGAACTTGCATGACATCTTTTGTCCTATCCTCCCGTGGCAGCGGGGTCCTATTGGAAACTAAGGGATATTAATGCCTCCTTTTAATAAAGAACTATAACAAAGCATTACCACATGGTGAATACATGAACTCCTCAAACTACGACAATCACCGGAAAAAATCCCAATTATTGTGACCTTGGGGTATGCGGATCAAGACACTTAATAGGTAACTACAACTTGCAAGATAGGATTCGAATCACTCTCATGTTCATGAAAAAAATAATAGGTTCAGATCTGAAATTATGGCACTCGGGCCCTAGTGACAAGCATTAATCATAGCAAAGTCATATTAACATCAACCTCAGAACATAATGGACACTAGGGATCAAGCCCTATCAAACTTAACTAGATTACATGATCAATCTAATCCAATCCCACCGTTGTCCAGCAAGCCTACAAAGGAACTACTCACTCCCGGTGGTGAGAATCATGGCGGTGTTGATGAAGAAGGGTTGGTGATGACGACGATGATGAATCCCCCTCTTCGGAGTCCCAAACGGACTCGAGATTAGCCCTCCGGAGGAAGAACATGAGGTGGCGGCGGCTCCGTCTCATGAAACATGATGAAAACTTCTCTCGATTTTTGTCTTCAAAGAGGTGATTTATAAGACTGGAGTTAGGGTCAAAGAAGCCACGTGGGCCCCACAAGCCACCAGGGCGTGACTAGAGGGGCTTTGTTAGATTGTGGCCCCCCGAGAGCGTTTCTCCGACACGTCTTCGCTCCAAAAGTCCTTATAAATGCCATAAATAATTCACAAAAAGTCTCATTCGATTCCGTGAACTTTTATTTCTACACAAAAATAACACCAAGGTAGTTCTGGTGAAAACAACGTCAGTCTGTATTAGTTTCACTCAAATCGTGCAAGTTAGAGGCCAAAAGAGATCAAAAGTGTTTGGAAAAGTAGATACGTTGGAGACGTATTAGTGGGTCACAAGTTGGTCCATCTTCACAACATGTACTGACGCATCAACCTTGCCACGCATATCGTCGATGCCTTCATGGTGCCAGACAACGCCTCCTCCCCGCGCGCGTCAATCATCACACATCCATCGCCGAGTCCCTGACGCACCATGCCGCTGAGACTCCACATCGTCAATGTTAGAATTTGGGCCCATATTTGGGGCAGCCCAACTAGCATATCCTGAAATCTCAAAGTGGCCCATGTGTACAAGCAAGTGGTGGGAGTGGGAAGTTTAGTCCCACATGGAAAGTTGGAGGAGATGTACACCACCTTATAAGGTGGAATGTTGTAGCACTTGTAAGTGAGTGAGAAGATGAGAACCTCTCACGCACTCCTCCTCCTCCTCCGTCGCTCGCTCGTCTCGACACGTCACGTCGCGATCGCGTTTCGTGAATTCGAGCCGAGACAACATTTGTCTTTATTTTGCTGTTTTGGAAAGCTGAACTCGTAGTCGTGACGGACGCGTCACACCTGGGCCAGTTCGGGTCGCTCCCGTATCGTGTGCTGCAACCGACTCCGATGTGCGGCGTGGGCCACGTCGCACCCATTAGGGTTTTCCGAACTGCACTATGAAATGCACGTGTCGTGGGCGCTGTATACACACCGAAACCAATCTAGGGTTTTGCTAGTCCTCGTTCCTTGCGCCGCCACCATAGTCTATTCCATCCCGAGCGCTGGCGTCCACCGGCGAACGGGAGAGCAGGTCTCCGGAACCAGTCACCTTTGTGATCCTGTACGGGAGAGGGCAAAATAGGTTTTTGGGAAGCGCTCTGCGCCACTGCTCGCTGCTTCCACAATGGGTCGTCTACCTAGCAAGTCGGGCGGTGTTGCGTACCGCCGCCTCAAGCATCGTCTACTTCGTACCGTCATCGCCAACGTCATCGTCAACAACATAGATGCACCGAACACATCTGCAAACGTTCGATACGTGCGTCGTGTTCCCGTTGGCCTGATAAACATGTTAGATGCGTACATGTTTTGCTATACTGTGTTGGTGCTATTCATGTTGTCTACTGCATCTAGTATGTTAGAGTTTCACATGTTAGTAGCTAGTATCGTCATGCTTCATATTCTGCAATTAATCATGGAAATTGTGCCTATTTACTCAACAATCCAAAAACCTAATTATGGTTATAGGCAATTTCCTGAGTTAAACATGGGACATCTATCGGATGCGCTGACGCCGAACAAGTTTACCGGTGTGGACTTTAAGAGATGGCAGTACAAGACAACGCTGTGGTTGCGATCTCTGAAAGTGTTCGAGGCTAGTGAGGTTTTACCTGAAGGAACTATATCTGGCGAGGATCGAAACAAGTTCAAGGAAACCAATACAGCCTTTGTGGGACTCATTTTGAGTGCTCTTAGCAACAAGTTGTTTGATGTGTACATGCACATTACAGATGGCAAAGAGCTCTGGGAGACACTGAACGCTAAGTTCGGTGTAGCAGATGCTAGGAGTGAACTATACATCATGATGAGCTTCCATGACTTCAAGATGGCTAACATCCGTTCTGTAGCCGAACAGGCTCATGAGCTAGAGTGCATTGCTAAGGAGCTTGACCACTCTAAGTGTGACTTACCTCACAAGTTTGCGGTTGACTGCATTATTGCGAAGCTAGCTTCCTTGTGGAGGAATTTCGCCACAACTCTCAAACACAAGAGACAGGAGATATCTGTTGAAAACTTGATAGCGTCTCTTGATGTTGAGGAGAAGGCTCGGGCTAAGGACACTGCTGAGAGAGGTGGTGAAGGTCAGTCTAGCGCCAACATGGTGCGGAAAAACCATCACCATGGCAAGAGCAAGGCCAAGAGCAAGCCTGCCTTTAACATGCCCACTGCTACCTCTTGAGCTTGCGTTGGTTTTTCCCTTGAAGAGGAAAGGGTGATGCAGCAAAGTAGCGATAAGTATTTCCCTCAGTTTGAGAACCAAGGTATCAATCCAGTAGGAGTATCAAGATGAGGCTCCAATGAATCTGTGCAAAAACAAACAAACTTGCACCCAACGCGAAAAAGGGGTTGTCAATCCCTTCACGATTATTCGCAAGGTGAGATCTGAAGGTGAAAAGTGCAACAAAGTATTTTTGGTATTTTTGTAGATATGAATATATGATGTGAAGTAGACCCGGGGGCCATAATTTTCACTAGAGGCTTCTCTCATGATAGCAAGTATTACGATGGGTGAACGAATTACTGTCGAGCAATTGATAGAATCGCGCAAAGTCATGACGATATCTAAGGCAATGATCATACATATAAGCATCACGTCCGAGACAAGTAGACCGATACTCTCTACATCTACTACTATTACTCCACACATCGACCGCTATCCAGCATGCATCTAGTGTATTAAGTTCATAACAAACGGAGTAATGCCTTAAGCAAGATGACATGATGTAGAGGGATAAATTTATGCAATATGATATAAACCCCATCTTTTTACCCTTCATGGCAACAACACGATGCGTGCCTCGCTACCTGATACGTCTCCAACGTATCTATAATTTTTTATGGTTCCATGCTATTATCTTGTCAAACTTTGGATGATTTGTATGCCTTTTATATAGTTTTTGGGACTAACTTATTAACTCAGTGCCAAGTGCCAGTTCCTATTTTTTTCCATGTTTTTGACCCCTTTCAGAGGAGATTTTGAAACGGAGTCCAAACAAAAGAAAATCCCTGAAAAGATTTTTTCTCGAACGGAAGAAGGTCAGGGAGCTTGGGAGCCAAGGCAAGGGAGCCCCAGGGGCCCCACAATCCCCCACCCCGCGGCCAGGGGGAGGCCGCGCCATCCAAGCTTGTGGGCCCCCTGAGCGTCCCCTGACCTAGGGGTTGCGCCTGTATATTCCCTAAAAATCCCAAAAAAATCAGGAGATCATCGAAAGTACTTTTCCGCCGCCGCAAGCTTGTGTCTCCGCAAGATCCCATCTGGGGCACGTTCTGGTGCGCTGCCGGGGGGGATTCGGACACGGAGGGCTTCTTCATCAACACCATGACCTCTCCGATGATGCGTGAGTAGTTCACCATAGACCTACGGGTCCATAGCTAGTAACTAGATGGCTTCTTCTCTCTCTTGGATCTTCAATACAAAGTTCTCCACGATCTTCATGGACATCTATCCGGTGTAATCTTCTTTTGCGGTGTGTTTGTCAAGATCCGATGAATTGTGGATTTATGATCAGATTATCTATGAATCTTATTTGAGTTTATTCTGATCTCTCTTATGCATGATTTCATATCCTTGTAATTCTCTTCGAGTTGTGGGTTTTGTCTGGCCAACTAGATCTATGATTCTTGCAATGGGAGAAGTGCTTGGTTTTGGGTTCATACCATGCGGTGACCTCACCCAGTGATAGAAGGGGTAGCGAGGCATGCATCGTGTTGTTGCCATCAAGGGTAAAAAGATGGGGTTTTCATCATTGGTTTGAGATTATCCCTCTACATCATGTCATCTTGCTTAAAGCGTTACTCTGTTCGTCATGAACTCAATACACTAGATGCATGCTGGATAGCGGTCGATGTGTGGAGTAATAGTAGTAGATGCAGAAAGTATCGGTCTACTTGTCTCGGACGTGATGCCTATATGTATGATCATTCCCTTAGATGTCGTCATGACTTTGCGCGGTTCTATCAATTGCTCGACAGTAATTTGTTCACCCACCGTAATACTTGCTATGTTGAGAGAAGCCTCTAGTGAACACTATGACCCCGAGGGTCTACTCCACACCATATTTTCAGCCTTACACTTTTTACTTCGTTGCACTTTCCGCCTTCAGATCTCACTTTGCAAACAATCTTGAAGGGATTGACAACCCCTTTGAAGCGTTGGGTGCAAGCTTGTTTGTGTTTGCGCAGGTACTCTGGACGTGACGGGACCCTCCTTCTGGATCGATACCTTGGTTCTCAAACTGAGGGGAATACTTACCGCTCCTGTGTGCATCACCCTTTCCTCTTCAAGGGAAAAACCAATGCAAGCCCAGCCTCTGTCAACGTGTCAATTTCTGGCGCTGTTGTCGGTGGGATAGCACTACCCCTTCTATCACTAGGTGAGGACACCGCACAGTATGAACCCAAAACCAAGCACTTCTCCCATTGCAAGAATTATAGATCAAGTTGGCCAAACGAAACTCATAACTCGAAGAGAATTACAAGGATACGAAATCATGCATATAAGAGATCAGAGGAGACTCAAATAATATTCATAGATAATCTGATCATAAATCCACAATTCATCGGATCTCTACAAACACACCGCAAAAGAAAGTTACATCGGATAGATCTCCATGAAGATCATGGAGAACGTTGTATTGAAGATCCAAGAGAGAGAAGAAGCCATCTAGCTACTAGCTATGGACCCGAAGGTCTGTGGTGAACTACTCACGCATCATTGCAGAGGCAATGGTGTTTATGAAGAAGCCCTCCGTGTCTGAATCCCCCTCCGGCAGGGCACCAGAACGGTCCCCAGATGGGATCTTGCGGAGACAGAAGCTTGAAGTGGCGGAAAAGTATTTTCGTGGCTCTCTTCTTTGGTTTCGGGATTTTAGAGAATTTATAGGCGAAAGAGGTAGGGCAAAGGAGGCACGTGGGGCCCACAATCCTTCCAGGCGCCCCCCCCCCCCCCAGGTCACGGCTAGGGGGCTTGTGACCTCCCACGAGGTCTCCTACCTTGGTTCTCAAGTCCCCTGCGTATCTTCTGTTATGGAAAAAACCATCCCACAGGTTTTATTCCGTTTGGACTCCGTTTAATATTCTTCTCTGAAAAAGGTCAAAAACACGGAAAAACAGAAACTGGCACTTGGCACTGAGTTAATAGGTTAGTGCCAAAAATAGCATAATCATGCATATAAAACATCCAAAGCTGATATGATAATAGCATGGAACCATAAAAAATTATAGATACGTTGGAGACGTATCACCCACCAAGACTACTTCTTTCAAGAAGAAGAAGAAGATGATGAACAAAGCTGAGCTGAAGTGCTACACTTGGGGAGAGCCCGGCCACTTCTCTGTGGACTACCTAGATCGTGCAGACAAGAAAGGGAAGGCCAAGAATGTCAATATGGTGACCGCTAGCAATACTGATGGGTATGGTAATTTACCGTATGTGCTTTCAGTTTTTCAATCTCCTTGTTGGTGGATTGATACGGGTGCTAATGTTCATGTGTGTGCTGACATTTCTATGTTCACTTCTTATCAGGTCGAACGGGATTCTTCCGTCTTAATGGGGAATGAATCACATACTACTGTCCGTGGTGTTGGCACGGTAGATCTGAAGTTTACTTCGGGGAAGATCGTGCGGCTGAGGAACATGCAGCATGTCCCTACTATGAACAAGAATCTTGCTAGAGGATCTCTTCTTTGCGGAGATGGATTTCAGTTAGTCTTGGAGTCCAATAAAGTACTTGTGTCAAAGTTTGGACAACTTATTGGTAAAGGGTATGGGCGTGGAGGCTTGTTCCGCTTTTCATTATCGGATTTTTGTAATAAGTCAGTAAACCATATTTGTGGCAGTGTGGATTCGGATGCTAATGTGTGGCACTCTCATTTATGTCATATTAATTTTGGTATAATGAGTATACTTTCTAGCTTGAGTTTAATTCCTACTTTCACCGTTGCCAAAGGTTCTTCATGCCATAGCTGTGTGCAATCTAAGCAACCTCGAAAGCCTCACAAGGCAGCCGAGGAGAGAAATTTGGCACCTCTAGAACTCATACATTCTGATCTGTGTGAGATGAATGGTGTGTTGACAAAAGGTGGAAAGAGATATTTCATGACGTTAATTGATGATGCTACTAGATTCTGCTATGTTTATTTGTTGCAAACTAAAGATGAGGCTTTAGACTACTTTAAAATCTATAAGGCTGAAGTAGAAAATCAATTAGAGAGAAAGATCAAGCTCTTAGGTCGGATCGTGGTGGAGAGTATTTCTCTAAAATCTTTGATGAATTATGTGAGGAACACGGTATTATTCATGAGAGGACGCCTCCCTATTCGCCACAATCAAACGGGATTGCTGAGAGGAAAAACCGCACGTTGGCCAACTTGGTGAATTCCATGTTGGACACTGTTGGTTTATCTAAGGCATGGTGGGGGGGCTTTATTGACTTTGTGTCATGTCCTGAATAAAGTTCCAAACAAGAACAAAGATAAAACCCCTTATGAGGTGTGGGTTGTGAGAAAACCATCACTTTCGTATTTGCGCACTTGGGGATGCTTGGCGAAAGTCAACGTTCCAATTCCGAAGAAACGCAAACTCGGACCAAAGACAGTGGATTGTATCTTTCTAGGCTATGCTCAGCGTAGCATTGGTTATAGATTTTTAGTGGTTAAATCCGAGGTACCCAATATGCATGTTGACACTCTTATGGAATCTCGTGATGCAACATTTTTTGAGAATATGTTTCCTATGAAAGATATGCATAGCTTTGCTAAATATTCTTCTGAGTTAATTCCTGAATCTAGTACATCTAATGATTAATCTGAACAACCACATGTAGAGAAAGTCCTTGAGAAGGATGACAATGAAGCTCCTAAACGGAGTAAGAGACATAGGGTTGAAAAATACTTTGGTGATGACTTCATTGTGTACCTTGTGGACAATACTCCTGCGTCCATTGCACACGTATTTGCATCTCAAGATGCAGATGACTGGAAAGAAGCTGTCCATAACGAGATGGACTCCATTCTTTCTAATGGAACGTTTGAATTATCTGAGCGACCATATGGTTGTAAGCCAGTGGGCTATAAGTGGGTGTTCAAGAAGAAGCTAAGGCCTGATGGTACTATTGAGAAGTACAAGGCACGCCTTGTAGCCAAGGGCTACACCCAGCGAGAAGGTGAAGATTACTTTGACACCAATTCACATGTTGCTAGACTGGCCACCATTCGTGTACTACTTTCCCTGGCTGCCTCTTATGGTCTGATCGTTCATCAAATGGACATAAAGACAGCTTTCCTTAACGGAGAATTGGAAGAGGAAATCTATATGGATCAGCCTGACGGATTTGTGGTAAAAGGTGAAGAGAAAAAGGTGTGCAAATTTTTAAAATCTTTGTAAGGGCTGAAGCAAGCACCTAAGCAATGGCATGAGAAGTTCGACAGAACTTTAACTTTTGCGGGCTTTTCATTAATGAGGCTGATAGGTGCGTTTACTACCACCATGGTGAGGGCAATAGTGTTATATTGTGCTTGTATGTTGATGACATACTAATTTTCGGTACAAGCATGAGTGTGATAAACGAGGTCAAGTCTTTTCTATCAAAGTGCTTTGATATGAAGGATCTGGGAGAAGTTGATGTAACTCTGAACATTAAACTTATGAAGGATGAGAGTGGGATTACGTTAACACAATCACACTATGTTGAGAAGATCTTGAGGCGTTTCGGCTTTACTGATAGCAAGCCTTCTCCAACACCTTATGATCCCAGCGTGAAACTTCAAAATAACAAGAGGATAGCGAGAGATCAATTGAGATACTCTCAAATAATTGGTTCACTCATCTACCTTGCGAGCACGACGAGGCCTGGCATCTCTTTTGTTGTGAGCAAGTTGAGCGGGTTCATGTCAAACCCAGGTAATGATCATTGGCGTGCACTTGAAATGGTCATGCGGTATCTGAACGGTACTATGAGTTATGGGATTCACTATTCAGGGCACCCTGCCGTGCTTGAGGGATACAGTGACTCAAACTGGATATCAGATGTAGATGAGCTGTACGCCACAAGTGGATATGCATTCCTTCTTGGAGGTGGTGCAGTGTCATGGAGGTCTTGCAAACAGACCATATTGACGAGGTCAACCATGGAAGCAGAACTTGCTGCTTTACATACAGCCACTGTTGAGGCAGAATGGCTGTGTGAGCTCTTGATGGACTTGCCGGTGGTTGAAAAACCATTACCGGCCATCCTCATGAACTGTAACAATCAAACGGTGATTGCCAAGGTGACCAGTTCTAAGGATAATGGGAAGTCATCAAGACACGTTAAAAGACGTTTGAAGTCTGTCAGGAAACTGAGAAACTCCAGAGTAGTTACTGTTATGTATATTCAAACACACAAAAACCTGGCGGATCCCTTTACGAAGGGACTATCACGTAATGTGATAGATAGTGCATCGAGGGAGATGGGTATGAGACCCGTGAGTATTATACCCTAGTGGTAACCCAACCTATGTGATCGGAGATCCCGTAAATTAGGACCTGGAAGAACAAGCTAGTGGTTTACCTGAGGAGAGTATTTTGTAAACCCTCTCTAAGTCAAGATGCATAACTCTCAAAGAGCTATATGGCAGGTTGGCAACATGCCTTAATGTGTTTCTGTTGGCTATTCGTAGCAAAGGTGCTATCTTACACAGCGACCTTGAAACAACACACCTATATGAGTCTGACTGTTAAAACGTCGCAGTCTATGAGATTTGGGTGATCTCTAGTAAACTCATGAAGACCAAGTAGTATGGCATATATGCTACACCCACGGGGCACGCTACTCATGACCCACAAGTATAGGGGATCTATGGTAGTCCTTTCGATAAGTAAGAGTGTCGAACCCAACGAGGAGCAGAAGGATCTGACAAGTGGTTTTCAGCAAGGTAATATCTGCAAGCACTGAAATTATCGGTAACAAGTAGTTGTGTGGTGAGATGATTCGTAGCAAGCAACAAGTAACAAATGTAAAAACGGTGCAGCAAAGTGGCCCAATCCCTTTTGTAGGAAGGGACAAGCCTGGACAAAGTCTTATAGGAGGTAAAATGCTCCCGAGGACACATGGGAATTTCTGTCAAGCTAGTTTTCATCATGTTCATATGATTCGCGTTCGCTACTTTGATAGTTTGATATGTGGGTGGACCGGCGCTTGCGTACTGCCCTTACTTGGACAAGCATCCCACTTATGATTAACCCCTCTTGCAAGCATCCGCAACTATGAAAGAAGAATTAAGACAAAGTCTAACCATAGCATTAAACTAGTGGCCAATTCAGCCCCTTACGAAGCAACGCATAAACTAGGGTTTAAGCTTCTGTCACTCTAGCAACCCATCATCTACTTACTACTTCCCAATGCCTTCCTCTAGGCCCAAATAATGGTGAAGTGTTATGTAGTCGAAGTTCACATAAAACCACTAGAGGAAAGACAACATACAACACATCAAATTATGGAACGAATACCAAATTCACATGACTATTTATAGCAAGACTTATCCCATGTCCTCGGGAACAAAAGTAACTACTACAACGCATAATCATATTCATGACAAAAGAGGTAATGAGTAGCATCAAGGATCTGAACATATAATCTTCCACCAAGTAATCCAACTAGCATCAACTACAAAGAGTAATTAAAACTACTAGCAACCTTACAAGTACCAATCAGAGTCGCAAGACGGAGATTGGTTACAAGAGATGAACTAGGGTTTGGAGATGAGATGGTGCTGATGAAGATGTTGATGGTGACGAGTCCCCTCCGACGAGAGGAGAGTTGGTGATGACGATGGCAACGATTTCCCCCTCCGGGAGGGAAGTTTCCCCGGCACAATCGTCCTGCCGGAGCTCTAGATATGTTCTGCTCAAGTTCCGCCTCGTGGCGGCGGCGAATCCTCCGAAAAGCCTCCTCTTGATTTTTTCGAGACCGAAACCCTTCTTGTAGCAAAAGGCGGGAGCCAGAGCACCAAGTGGGAGCACACAAGCCCCCTAGGCGCAGCCAGGGGGGAGGCCGCGCCTAGCACGCTTGTGGCCTCGTGCTGGCGCCCCTTTGGCACTTCTTCGGCCCAGTATTTTTTATTAATCCCAAAAAAATCCTCGTTGATTTTCACGGCTTTTGGAGTTGCGCAAAATAGGTATCTCAAACTTGCTCCTTTTTCAGGCCAGAATTCCAGCTGCCGGCATTCTCCCTCTTCATGTAAACCTTGCAAAATAAGAGAGAAAAGACATAAATATTGTACCTTGAAGTGTAATAACAGCCCAGAAAGCGAAAAATATCAACATGAAAGCATGATGCCAAATGCACGTATCAACTCCCCCAAGCTTAGACCTCGCTTGTCCTCAAGCGAAAGCCGAGATTAATAAATATGCCCACATGTTTAGAGAGGGAGGTGTCGACAAAACAAGATACGAACATGCAGGCATCATGATCATGATCAGAACAGCAATACCAATATATAATCTCTCATGCTAAAGTGACAATTCCTTCACAAAGTAAAGTATGGATCAAGAACCTTACTGATAATTAACAATCGATAGCCTTTAGTCATTGAAGAAATTGCAATTTATCACGACATCGGAAAGAGTCAAATAAGAGCTTGTAAAGCAAATCCACATACTCAATCATCTTTTCGTTCTCTACAATTGCTACAACTCACGTGGTACTCATGAGATCAAAGTTTCAGCTGGACACACAGAAAGATAGGGGCTTATAGTTTCGCCTCCCAACCATTTACCTCAAGGGTAATGCCAACAATAATAATTCGTGAATACTTACTTCCAAGTTGACATATGAATATAGATCTTTCCCAATCATATGACGTTAGCCAGGATAAAGGCGAAATAAGGAATTGGTGAAGATCACCATGACTCTTTCAAGGGCAAAAAGTAAAGGTACAAGATAGGCCCTTCACAAAGGGAAGCAGAGGTTGTCATGCGCTTTTGATGTTTGGGTGTGCGACCTCTTAGTGCGGAGGAACGTCACTTTATATTGCCTCCTGTGATAAAGAACTTTATTATGCAGTCTGTCGCTTTTATGACTTCCTCATCACAGGTTCGTACTAAGCTTATTTTCCACACACTAATAGATCATACATATTAGGGAGAAATTTTTATTGCTTGCACCAATGACAACTTACTTGAGGGATCTTATTCAATCCATAGGTAGGCATGGTGGACTCTCATGGCAAAAATGGGTTGAAGGTTTGTGGATGCACAAGTAGTATCTCTACTTGGTGCGGGAGTTTTGGCTAATATGAGGTGGAAGCAATCGTCACATGCTAAGGGATCTCTAATCATATAACATTGTTCGGAACCAAGCAAACACAATTCATTATGTTGTCTTCCTTGTCCAACATCTACTTCTAAGCATGCAATAGTGTAGTGAGTGTTCACCATCATAGAAGGTGTCAAAGATGATATATTTATATGTGAACCTCTCCTTCTTTATCACTTCCTATTAATTGCAACAATGACCAAGGTCTACATTTGTCTACCCTCAACAAGTTTCAATCAACGTTCTTTTTATATGTGAAGTCATCACTTCCCATAAGACCATTACATGATATGTCATGCTTTTGCTCTTTCTCATTCTCTTGATCATGGCATGAAGCAAGGCCCTTAACTAAGACACTCTTTATTATATGGCTCACGAGCTCGAATACATCGGGGGTGACACAAAGCAAAAATCAAGCCTAAAACACTAAGACCTTTAATCTACTAGAGAAAAATAAAACTGAAAAGGAACAAACTAAAACAAAGGTAATGGCAAAAGATGTGATGGTGATACGATACCGGGGAAACTCCCCCAAGCTTGGCACAAGCCAAGGGGATTGCCCATACCCATGCTCAGTTGTCTTCCTTTGGAGGTGATGGTGGTGGAGTTGTTTTGTCCTTTGATTCCAAGAGGGCCATCAATCTTTGATTTATACCTTGGAGATCTGTGATATGTTTCTCCAGCAAAACAACTTCACGAGTGAGATAAGTATTGCGAGAACGAGTTGTTTCACAAAACCTCAAGAGTTCAATCAAGGATGGAGACATTAGGTGGAGGTAGGGTTGGAAGAAATCCACTTCTTCAACTTCTTCCTTGTCGAACACAGATTGTACTTCGTCCCACGCCTGATTCTTCTCCTTAGTTTTGCCCTTGGTTTCTTTAGGTAGCCTTTCCTTGGCCTCCATGACCTCCATTCTTTTCAGATCAGCATTTACTTCTCCATAGACTTGAGGGAGATTGTTCTCCCCCACAAATTCCTGAGACGACATCTTGCTCTAAATCTGCGGCAGAAAACAAGCTCGAAACGAAAACCGAGGAAAATTGCGTGATACGAGGGTCAGACCTTTCGGGAGAATATATAATGATTTTTTTCAGACCAGAAGGAGTACTCCGCAAGAAAACGGAGTCCGGGAGGCACATGAGGTGGCCACAAGCCCCCCACGCGCGACCAGGGGGTGGGCCCGCGCCTGGCAGGCTTGTCGCCTCCTCGTGCGCTTTCCGGACTACTTCAAATTTTTCTATTTTTTCAAAAAATCCTACTAGAAAAGTTTTGGACTGTGTTTACTTACCGAATCACATACCTCTTCGTTTTCGAAGTCTGAAAGAGGCTAATAAATATCCCTTAGGTACTCCTCCAGAGTTATGGTATTGATAATATTGTTTTCAACATTTATGAGAGTACCTGAGATATAATGCTTGACTTTCTGCACATTTACGACTCTTGGACAATTACCTTCCGTGTTGTTGATCTTGATAGCACCGGAACAATATACTTCCTCAATAATGTAAGGACCTTTCCATTTAGAGAGAAGCTTGCCTGCAAAAATTCTTAAACGAGAATTATATAGCAAGACATAATCACCTACATTGAACACACGCTTTTGTATCCTTTTATCATGCCACCTCTTAACCTTTTCTTTGAACAACTTGGCATTCTCATATGCCTGAGTTCTCCATTCATCAAGCGAGCTAATGTCAAATAACCTCTTCTCACCAGCAAGTTTGAAACCAAAGTTGAGCTCTTTGATTGCCCAATAAGCTTTATGCTCTAGCTCAAGAGGTAAATGACATGCTTTCCCATACACCATTTTGTATAGTGACATGCCCATGGGATTCTTATAGGCAGTTCTATAAGCCCACAGTGCATCATCGAGCTTCTTAGACCAATTCTTTCTAGACCTATTGACAGTCTTTTGCAGAATTAGTTTAATCTCTCTATTGCTTAGCTCTACTTGATCACCGGACTGACGGTGATAGGGGGACGCAATTCTATGGTTGACATCGTACTTAGCAAGCGTTTTACGAAAAGCACCATGAATGAAATGTGAACCACCGTCGGTCATTAGATATCTAGGGACTCCAAATCTAGGGAAAATAACTTATTTAAGCATCCTGTTAGAGGTGTTGTGATCAGCACTACTAGTTGGGATAGCTTCCACCCACTTAGTGACGTAATCAACATCAACTAGGATATGAGTATACCCGTTGGATTTTGGAAAAGGTCCCATATAATCAAAGCCCCAAACATCAAATGGTTCAATGACAAGTGAATAATTCATAGACATTTCCTGACGTTTACCGATATTACCTATTCTTTGACATTCGTCACAAGACAAAACAAACTTACGGGCATCCTTGAAGAGAGTGGGCCAATAGAAACCTGATTGCAATACCTTGTGTGCAGTTCTATCTCCCACATGGTGTCCTCTGTAGGCCTCAGAGTGACACTTTTGTAGGATCTGTCCATGTTCATGTTCAGCTACACAACGTCTAATAACACCATCTACTCCTTCCTTATAAAGGTGAGGATCATCCCAAAAGTAATGTCTCAAGTCAAAGAAGAATTTCTTCTTTTGCGGTATGTGAAACTAGGTGGTATATATTTGGCGATGATATAGTTTGCATAATCAGCATACCACGATGCACTATGTGAAGTATTGATGACATTCAATTGCTCATCAGGAAAGCTATGATCAATAGGTTGTGGGTCATCAAGAACATTCTCCAACCTAGACAAGTTATCTGCTACGGGGTTATCAGCACCCTTCCTGTCGACAACGTGCAAATCAAATTCTTGTAGCAAGAGAACCCATCTGATAAGTCTAGGTTTAGCGTCTTTCTTCTCCATGAGGTACTTAATAGCAGCATGATCAGTGTGAATAGTGACTTTGGAATCAACTATGTAAGATCTGAACTTTTCACATGCAAACACGAGTGCTAAAAATTCCTTTTCCGTAGTAGCATAGTTTCTTTGGGCACTATCTAGAGTTTTACTAGCATAGTGAATAACATTCAACTTCTTATCGACTCTTTGCCCTAGGACAACACTAACAGCATAATCACTAGCATCACACATGATTTCAAAAGGTAAGTTCCAATCAGGTGGTTGAACAATAGGTGCAGTTATCAAAGCCTTCTTAAGTATTTTGAAGGCTTCCTCACAATCATCGTCAAAAACAAAAGGAATATCCTTTTGCAAGAGATTGGTAAGAGGCCTAGAAATCTTAGAGAAGTCTTTAATGAACCTTCTATAGAAACCAGCATGACCAAGGAAACTTCGTATACCTTTGATATCTGTGGGGCATGGCATTTTCTCGATTGCATCAACCTTAGCCTTATCGACTTCAATACCTCTTTCAGAAATTGTATGTCCTAAGACGATTCCTTCATTAACCATAAAGTGGCACTTCTCCCAATTCAAGACAAGGTTGGTGTCTTTACATCTCTGTAAGACTCGATCAAGGTTGCTGAGGTAATCATCAAAAGAAGACCCATAAACGGAGAAGTCATCCATGAAACCTCAACAATCTTTTCACAAAAGTCAGAGAATATAGCCATCATACAACTTTGAAAGGTAGCAGCTGCATTGCATAAGCCAAAAGGCATACGTCTATAAGCAAAGGTACCGAAAGGGCAGGTGAAAGTGGTTTTCTCCTGATCAAATTCTGCAACAGGTATTTGGGAGAAACCAGAATAATTGTGTGTGTGTTTAGACAGTCTTTCTAGCATTTGGTCGATAAAAGGCAAAGGGTAATGATCTTTCCTAGTGGCTTCATTCAATTTCCTAAAATCGATCACCATCCTATAGCCAGTAATAATCCTCTGTGGGATCAATTCATCCTTATCATTAGGGACAACGGTAATGCCTCCCTTCTTAGGGACGCAATGCACCCGACTCACCCAATCACTATGAGCAACAGGATAGATAATACCCGCTTTCAGGAGCTTTAGTATTTCTTTTCTTACTACCTATTTCATCTTAGGATTCAATCTCCTTTGATGATCAACAACTGGTTTGGAATCAGGATCGGTTTTAATCTTGTGCTGGCATAGAGTGGGACTAATGCCCTTAAGATCATCAAGAGTATATCCAATAGCAGCACGGTGCTTCCTCAGAGTTTTTAATAACTTCTTTTCTTCATGCTCTGAGAGGCTAGCACCAATAATAACAGGATATATCTCTTTTTCATCAAGATAATCATACTTAAGAGTATCTGGAAACTGTTTAAGCTCGAACACAGGATCACCCTCTGGTGGGGGTGGATCCCCAAGCAGTTCAACAGGCAAATTATTCTTAAGGATAGGATATTGTTCTAAGAAAACTATATCTATCTCATCCCTTTCATCCATATGCATATCATTTTCATGCTCAAGCAAGTATTTCTCTAAGGGATCAGTAGGAGGCACGGCAATAGAAGCTAAGGCAATAGTTTCATCCTTACTAGGCAACTCTTTTTCATGAGGTTGTCTACCAAACTTGGAGAAATTAAACTCATGTGACACACCTTCAAAGCCAACAGTGACAGTTTGCTTCTCATAGTATGAGCATTGACGGTATTGAGGAAGGGTCTGCCAAATATGATGGGACAAAAGCTATCTTGTGTGGTAGAAAGAACGAGGAATCAGAAGGATACTTCGTTTTACCACACAAGACTTCAACATCCCTAACAATTCCCACACGGCAAATAGTATCTCTATTGGCAAGCTGAATAGTGACATCAATGGGTTCTATCTCGACAGGTGCAATCTCGTCTTTAATTTCATCATATAAGGATTGAGGTATTGCACTAACACTAGCACCCACGTCACATAAACCATGATAACAATGATCTCCTATCTTAACAGAAACAACAGGCGTGCCAACAACAGGCCTATGTTTGTCTCTAGCATGTGGTTTAGCAATTCTAGCAGCATCTTCACAGAAGTGAATATCATGGCCATCAACATTGTCGGACAGGAGATCTTTGCTAATAGCAATGCTAGGTTCAACTCTAATGTGCTCAGGGGGTGTGGGTGTTCTAATGTAGCCTCTACGTATCACAGTTGAAGCTTTAGAATGATCCTTTATCCTAACAGGGAAAGGTGGTTTCTCAATGTAAGCACTGGGAACAATAAGATCATTATAGGCAATGACTTTCTCTTCAACTGGATTGGGTTTAACTACATTGACTTCTAAGGGAGGATGGTATTTAAACCACTTCTCTTTGGGGAGATCAATATGAGCAGCAAATGATTCACACAATGAAGCTACTATCTCAAAGTCAAGTCCATACTTAGCGCTAAAATCACAAAAAGTATTTGTTTCAACAAAGGATTTAACGCAATCAAACTTGAAATTCATACCTGACTCCTTACCTTCATCAAGCTCCCAATCTTCAGAGTTGCATTTAATTCTTTCCAATAAATTCCATTTGAAGTTAATATCTCTCTTTATAAAATAACCGGTACAAGAAGTGTCAAGCATGGTGCGATCATCATGAGAAAGTCGAGCATAGAAGTTCTGAATGATAATTTCTCTCGAGAGCTCATGGTTGGGGCATGAATATAACATTGATTTGAGACTCCCCCAAGCTTGAGCGATGCTTTCTCTGTCACGAGGCCAAAAATTATAAATATAATTCCGATCACGATGTACTAGATGCATAGGATAAAACTTTTGATGAAATTCCAATTTCAACCGATTGTAGTTCCATGATCCAGTATCATCACATAGCCTATACCATGTCAACGCCTTATCCCTCAAAGATAAGGGAAAGACCTTCTTCTTGACCTCATCCTCGGGCAGACCTGCAAGCTCAAATAAACCACAAACTTCATCTACATAGATTAGATGCAAGTCGGGATGTGATGTTCCATCTCTTGTAAAAGGATTAGCCAGCAGTTTCTCAAGCATACCCGAAGGAAATTCATAGCAAATATTTTCAGTGGGTGCAGCAGGTTGAGGAGCAACTCTTTGTGCTTCCGTTCGAGGTGAAGATACCCCGAACAAGCCCCTCAAAGGATTAGTTTCCATAGTGACAAGTGACAATAAATTTCAGCACACTATATAAATGTTTCCTTACCAAATACCACTTACCAAAGGCACTTCACTCCCCGGCAACGGCGCCAGAAAAGAGTTTTGATGACCCACAAGTATAGGGGATCTATCGTAGTCCTTTTGATAAGTAAGAGTGTCGAACCCAACGAGGAGCAGAAGGATCTGACAAGTGGTTTTCAGCAAGGTAATATCTGCAAGCACTGAAATTATGGGTAACAAGTAGTTGTGTGGTGAGATGATTCGTAGCAAGCAACAAGTAAAAAAAGTAACAACGGTGCAGCAAAGTGGCCCAATCCCTTTTGTAGCAAGGGACAAGCCTGGACAAAGTCTTATAGGAGGTAAAACGCTCCCGAGGACACATGGGAATTTCTGTCAAGCTAGTTTTCATCATGTTCATATGATTCGCGTTCACTACTTTGATAGTTTGATATGTGGGTGGATCGGCGCTTGGGTACTGCCCATACTTGGACAAGCATATCACTTATGATTAACCCCTCTCGCAAGCATCCGCAACTACGAACGAAAAATTAAGACAAAGTCTAACCATAGCATTAAACTAGTGGATCCAAATCAGCCGCTTACGAAGCAACGCATAAACTAGGGTTTAAGCTTCTGTCACTCTAGCAACCCATCATCTACTTACTACTTCCCAATGCCTTCCTCTAGGCCCAAATAATGGTGAAGTGTTATGTAGTCGATGTTCACATAACACCGCTAGAGGAAAAACAACATACAACACATCAAATTATCGAACGAATACCAAATTCACATGACTACTTATAGCAAGACTTATCCCATGTCCTCAGGAACAAAAGTAGCTACTCACAAAGCATAATCATATTCATGACCATAGAGGTAATGAGTAGCATCAAGGATCTGAACATATAATCTTCCACCAAGTAATCCAACTAGCATCAACTACAAAGAGTAATTAAAACTACTAGCAACCTTACAAGTACCAATCGGAGTCGCGAGACGGAGATTGGTTACAAGAGAAGAAATAGCATTTGGAGATGATATGGTGTTGATGAAGATGTTGATGGTGACGAGTCCCCTCCGATGAGAGGAGTGTTGGTGATGACGATGGCAACGATTTCCCCCTCCGGGAGGGGAGTTTCCCCGGCAGGATCGTCCTGTCGGAGCTCTAGATTGGTTCTGCTCAAGTTCCACCTCGTGGCGGCGGCGAATCCTCCGAAAAGCCTCCTCTTGATTTTTTCCAGACCGAAACCCTTCTTGTAGCAAAAGGGGGGAGCCAGAGGGCCAAGTGGGAGCCCACAAGCCCCCTGGGCGTGGCCAGGGGGGTCGCGCCTAGCAGGCTTGTGGCCTCCTGCTGGCGCCCGTGTGCACTTCTTCGGTCCGGTATTTTTTATAAATACCAAAAAAATTCCTCATTGATTTTCACGGCTTTTGGAGTTGCGGAGAATAGGTATCTCAAACTTGCTCCTTTTTCAGGCCAGAATTCCAGCTGTCGGCATTCTCCCTCTTCATGTAAACCTTGCAAAATAAGAGAGAAAAGGCATAAGTATTGTACCTTGAAGTGTAATAACAACCCAAAAAGCGATAAATATCGACATAAAAGTATGATGCAAAATGGACGTATCAGCTACTGGCAGCCAAGTACTAGTTATGATTTTGAGTGAAATCTAAAAGCATCAAACTTGAAATTCAAGGTTCGTCCATTGTTCAAGTTGCCGATAGACGTAGCTCAAGGTTTTAGGCGAAAGTTCAACTTAACAGTCTCTGCTGAAACACTGGTATATAAACAAGAAGCGGGGTCTGGCAAAATCTTCAAATGGGCATTTGAGATCTGATGGGGGATTGTTAGAATTTGGGCCCATATTTGGGGCAGCCCAACTAGCAAATCCTGAAATCTCAAAGTGGCCCATGTGAACAAGCAAGTGGTGGGAGTGGGAAGTTTAGTCCCACATGGAAAGTTGGAAGAGATGTACACCACCTTATAAGGTGGAGTGTTGTAGCACTTGTAAGTGAGTGAGAAGAGGAGAGCCTCTCGCGCACTCCTCCTCCTCCGTCGGTCGCTCGTCTCGACCCGTCGCGATCGCGTTTCGTGAATTCGAGCCGAGACAACATTTGTCTTTATTTTGCTATTTTGGAAAATTGAATTCGTAGTCATGACGGGCGCGTCACAGCTGGGCCGGTTCGGGTCGCTCCCGAATCGTGTGCTGCAACCGACTCGGATGTGCGGCGTGGGCCACGTCGCACCCATTAGGGTTTTCCGAACCGTTGTATAAAAGGCACGCGCCTTGGGCGCTGTATACACACCGAAACCAATCTAGGGTTTTGCCACTCCTCGTTCCTTGCGCCGCCACCGTAGTCTATTCCATCCCGAGCGCCGGCATCCACCGGCGAACGGGAGAGCAGGTCTCCGGAATCAGTCGCCTTTGTGATCGTGTACGGGAGAGGACGAATTAGGTTTTTGGAAAGCGCTCTGCGCGACTGCTCGCTCCTTCCACAACGGGTCGTTTACCTAGCAAGTCGGGCGGTGTTGCGTACCGCCGCCTCAAGCGTTGTCTACTTCGTCCCGTCATCGCCAACGTCATCGTCAACAACATAGCTACACCGAACACATCTGCTTCATCTGCAAACATTCGGTACGTGCGTCGTATTTCCGTTGGCTTGATAAACATGTTAGATGTGTATATGTTTTGTTATACTGTGTTGCAGCTATTCATGTAACTAGTATCGTCATGTTTTATATTCTGAAATTAGTCATGAAAATTGTGTCTATTTACTCAACAGTCAATACATCACAAATATGGACGTATTGTTCATCAGGCCGCAAGTATGGACGTATTGTTCATCAGGCCGCTACTTGCGGTCCAGATAATACAAGCAAATGCTGGTATGAGCCATATCGCTCCTCTCCTTTTTCACTCACTATTTGTTTAACTGGTTTATCTTTTTTGTAGTGACCTTTTTAAATTCTTTCATGTCTTTAACATGTTATATTTTTCCGATTGGCTTTGTTGACTCTTCAATATCCCACAGTTCTTTAGCAGTAGTATTTTTTTCTATAAGTGCCCATCCGCTATTTTACGTGCACGCTAAGTACAGTATTTTTCAATAACCCTTTAAGGATTTAAGCTGAATAACAGAAGCAGCTGTTTCGTTAACGAGCAACCCAAGCATTTCTTGAACGTTGTGAGAGCATCTCTAGCAGACCCCGTATAAAGCTGATCCGTAAAATTCGTTTACTGTTCACGAAAAAACGGTTTTGCAGGCCGGCGCGGACGTGGATATAGTCAGACTTTGTAAAACGGACCCGTAAAAAAGGATATTCATAGAAGATGCTTTTTTACGTGTCGTCTATGAGGGGTCTGCTCGGGTGCCGCCGCGTCGACCCGCAAACCAAAAACCCCATAAATTAGAATTACTAATGTGCAATAGAAGTAAAATGTCAATATTACAATACATAATCATCGAAAGTACAATAATTATTCAAATCACCGAAGCAAACTAAATAATTCAATACAAAACTTGTCCCGTATACAAATCACACATGAATGAAATGAAAATGAATGAAAAAATAGAATGTGTTACTGCCCAACCCTTTGCCAATGGTGCTCCATGATATCCTTTTGAAGTTGACAGTGGCTGTTTGCATTTTCAATCTCCTTGTAGGTCTGAAAAAAAGCTCTAATTTGGTTAGGGTCTCTAGCTAGTTTGACACGGCTACCCACATTGTTGTAGAAGAACTTTAAGTTCATGCCTCTCTCATCTTCGATAATCATATTGTGAAGAATAACACAACAGGTCATGATGTTTTTCAAGGATCCCTTGTCACAAAACCGAGCAGGACCACGAACAATGGCAAACCTAGATTGCAAAACCCCAAATGCTCTTTCAATGTCTTTTCGGGCTGCCTCTTGTGCTCTTGCGAATTCACACTCTTTCCTAGTTTGGGGGTCTTCGATGCTCTTGACAAATGTGCACCAAAAAGGGTATATACCATCTGCAAGATAGTACCCCTTTGTGTATTCATGCCCACTGATAGTGTAGTTATAAGCAGGAGCATCACCACTAGCAAGCCTAGCAAACAAATGAGACCGTTGGAACACATTGATATCATTGAGAGTACCCGACATACCAAAATAGCAATGCCAAATCCATAAATCATGGGATGCTACGACCTCTAGCACAATTGTTGCATCACAAGACTTGCCACAATACATTCTCTTTCATGCCTTTGGGCAACTTTTTCAAGTCCAATGCATACAACCTATGCTTCCTAGCATACCAGGCCAACCTCTTCTATCATTAAATGCCATCAAAAAAAATTGTGTCTTCACTAATGCGAAGGTACTCATCAACATAGTCAGCCGGAATGCCGTATGCAATTACCCGCATAGCTGCAGAGATTTTTTTTGATATGCACTAAATCCCTTCAAGCCCGCGGCATTTCTTCTTTGAGTAAAATACCAAAAATTGGCCTCGCAAGCTTGAACAATTTTCACAAAGAGGGATCGGCGCATGCGGTACCTTCTACGGAAGAGGTGCGGCGGATATGTTGGATTGTCGGCGAACTAGTCTTGCATCAACATCTCGTTCCCAAGATGGCGATTTCGAGGATTGCAAATACGGCCGACGGTCGATCCTCAATACCTCTTTCGGTTCTCGTCTTCGTGCTCCTTCATGGTAAGAGCCATCACAAAAGTCTGCTCGCGAAACGTGAGAAGCATCGTCTCAATATCCGAGTCGTCCGGATCGGATGAACTGTCGCGCAAAAACTTCTCGACGGGCTCAATTCCATCTACGGCGGTGGCTCTATGGCTGCGGTGGATTGGCGGATCCGAGGGAGCCGGTGCAGCGGCTGGGTGGAAGAAGGCAGGGGCGCCCCCGCGGCGCGATTCAGCCCGCAGATTTGGCCGGAATCACCGCCGGCGTTGGGCGAAACCAATTGCGGGGCGGCGGCAAAAAGGGGTGGGGAAAGGGCGCGGGTTGAAATGTTCCCCCCGCCAACTGTTTTCCTGGGATACTGAGCACTGTAGAGGCGAGGCAGAAACCTGTGTTTTCGCGGGTCATGGAGGGGATTTTGCCGCGCCACTCAAAAAAAATTATGGGTCGGACGCGTTTGTGGGGTCTGATCGGGCAACATTTTCCACGCACACCCTTATTTTGGCAGTTATTTTGCGAGTTGCGGCTTTATACGGGGTCTGCTAGAGATGCTCTTAGCCACCATGCCACTTGCCTCGGAGCCTGTCCAAGAAGGGGCATTCACCGTATTGATAAGAAAAAGATAAAAATTTGGATCATCTCGGTCGTTCACGATACACCGTCTTTCTAAGGACCGACCAGCCGGCATCCCACGATGTGTCGCTGCTCCCTCCTCCACCGCGATTTCTTGAGAACATTGTTTGTGGAGCAGCGCTGGAAGACAGAGGCAGGAGGTGGAGCGGCTTCGTCTTGCACGGAGCTTCGGTGGAGATGTCAAGTCATGTCTGGACGACGGGTGCTACGTTGTATCATGCCTGTTTGGCAGGTGCTACGCACTACATATCTTATAGAGACTTCAAATTGTGTCGGCGGGTGGTACTTGGCGGCATGGTGCTGCGGTGTACCAACGGCGACCGTGACGTGCTCAACACTTTGCGCGCAGTGAGATGGTGTTGTTGGACGTCGTGGTGGCGTCGACGGATTGTTGGAATGGCAAGGATGATGCATGGGTCAGCGGTTGATGATGATGACGTCTTCTAAAACGTGTGCCTGTGGTACACGTTTTTGTTTGCTCCATCGGTTGTAGTTTTCGATACGTTATGCAGATGGATCGACGACGTCATCGGTTTTAGATATGTGAAGTAAGTGCATTTCACATATCGAGTTCGTCACCGGTTTTAGATATGTGAAGTAAGTGCCTTTCAAATATCGAGTTCGTAGGTGTGAATAATGGCTTCGAATGGTTTGATGTATGTTTTTGTCATACATTTATTGAATAATTAATAAATATGGACGTATGCATCGATAGACCGGGGGTTTCAACGGACATGGAGTTTTTTGCTTCCGAGCTCATATGCTCCCTCATGAATAGTAAAATCAAAATAAGTAATAAAAACTTTAAAAAATTATGATTTTTTTTGTGGTAGACTTTGACAAATGTTTTGTATGCTTAGAAATATTCCGCTCGAAATAACATTTGTGGAAGTCGTGACGAAAAAAACGAAATCGTTGCTCAAAAATGCTAGTTTTGGATACATTTTGGACCGTTGATTTTGTTTTTTCGCTGCGACTTCCAAGAATGTTATTCCGTGTTGAATTTTGATACGTATGTAAAACGTTTGTCAAAGTTTACCAAAGAATACTTTCAGAAATTTTTTAAACTATTTTACTATTTTTTCCAATTCTACTGTTCACGATGGAGCATTTGAGTTCAGAATTTTTTTAAACTATTTTACTATTTTTTTTTCAATTTTACTGTTCACGATGGAGCATTTGAGCTCAAAAGTAGAATAGGACTTTCCGGTTTTAACCTCATTATCCAAAAAAAAACATAACACAACAATGGCAACAATCATCATGACATAAAGTAACATGAATATTTACACAAAATTGTGAAACACTTAACTTTATTTAACAAACAAGGGAGCTGAGCCCGAATTTTACATGATATAGTTGCTTGTTAGAACAGGTCCAACGGCCATACGCCCTATAAATAGAACTTGCGAAGATAGTATTTCTATAGGTCCTCAATGTTCCATGAGTTCTGCACAGGGATTCCATCTTCAGTTTCTAGGCCATGGATAATCATCGGGAGATGGCATGACACAGTTATCACCATTGAAGTACACACGCCGAGGAAACGCCCATCCTTTCTGGAAGGTGAAAGTCTCTGAGTCCTTCCACATGAGTAGCTCTGACTGCACGTTTCCAAGCGGACCAGCTTGATTGAGCAAATCATTGTAGAACTTCTTTCCCCAGAACATTGCGGTGTCATCTGAAATGGGAGGAATAAGCACGTCAGAAAGGAGGCACATCTCAATTCAGAAACTAATTAAAACAGTTCACAAGGTGACTTACTTATGCTGCCTCCATATGGCGTAAGTCGCTTGTAGTTAAAGCTGAAGACCTTTGTGATATTATCAAAGTTAGGATGCTGGGCAACTAAGTTCCAGTCTGTATAGTTCATGCGGTAGTTGAAGTTGGTGATGGTGACTTTCACTCTCCAGTAATCCATGTAGTTGAGCTTCACATGCCAATGGATTCTTATCGGGCACATGTGGGGAGTACATTGGACAAGAGGCTGGCCGGTTAATTTGCCAGGGCCACTGATGGCAGATTGTAAATAAGGTGGATTGTTATGTAAAATGGATAGGATTTGAAAGGAATTTGCAGGAGGTTAGAACCTTAATAGGAAGCACAGTAAAGAGTAATAATTATTAACTCACTTTATACAACTTCCTGGACGAATAATACTGTTTGGGCAGCCGCAAGAGCACGTTGGGCAGTTCACAAAAGTGTCGTTATAAAACGATGAGAGAGATACACAGCAGCTCGGAACTTTCCAAGCAAGAAATTAGGAGTATGTGCAGATCACATTCCACGACACTGCCAATATAGAATTTCTTTTGTTAGTACCCACTAAATAAAGAACATTATCAGCAATAAAGCACAAAACATATATGGAACCAATCTGATGTTTCCTGCACTTGACATGCATTATTTGCATGTGAACCAAACTAGTTAAGATATTATCAGGCTTAGCTGTGGCTTATTTTCAAATAAATAGACATGCATTATTTGCATGTGAATTCATCTCCTTTTGAAAATGAATCACTTCTCGTTTCGATGGTTTCACTCCTTTTAGTCTTCCACTAATCCTAAAATATTCTAACATAACATTCATTCATGATTAAGGAGCAGAAACATGCAAAAGTGGTACTAAGATGTGTTTAGCTCAATTGGTCTAGTTTGCTAATGCATTTGCGCAAAGTATTTAACCAAAAAAATCGATAAAGGGAATGTATTAATATCACGATGATACCAATTACACCCGGCCTTTGTATCAACAAGATGTTCAAAAGCATCAAGGATACACACATCCAAAAAAAGACCCTACCACGATGAACAATACTAGCAGCAGCAATCCTCTAACCACCACTAAAGACAACACCCGAAATACAAAAGAGGTTCTCCAAAAGCAACGTCTTCAGGAAGAAAACAATGCACAAGTGTTGTCGTTGCCCAATCGACGATCTTGGATTTTCACCCCGGAGAAAGTCCGAGTTCATGCGAAAGGTATTTAAGCAATATAGAGCAAGCAGTGAAGAGCAATAAGTGGGCAACTTACTGAGAGCTTGGGTTACCCTGCGCCCATCTGACGAGTAATACCTGGTAGGCCTGCCAACAAGAGCACGCCCACATGTGTACCCCGGATCTGGGGCCTTAAGGGTGAAGTTTTTCGGCATCTTAACCGTCTTATTGGTAGTCCCAGCAAGACCTACACTAATCTGGAAGGAGGAAGCAGCATTTCCCGGGTCCTGGTTAAATGTCTTTATAACTCCTGCCTTGCAACAGTTGGCAATTTGCTGGTTGAATGGGGTGCCTGGAAGAAGATCGACAATCGTCGGATCTCTCTTGCAGCAATGGGGAGGGGCGCTCTTGAATTTTGAGCAATCACCCTGCTCAGTGGCCAGAGCACCCGCTATCGACCAGATGACCTCTTTCTTTGCCCACGACCACCCCAGCTGCCACCCAGGCGCGGATATGTGTCGGAACTGCTGGTAGTTGAATATTGTGACCGTTGCCTGCACGTGACAAGTTTGAAGAAAAGATCATGATACAGGTAGTGGGTGACCAGATATCCATAATCTGCTGATAATTGTACTTGGTGGCTACTAGTCCCTCCATTCCTAGATATAAGACCTTTTAGAGATCCAAATGCGGACTACATAAGAAGCAAAATGAGTGAATCTACACTCTAAAATACATCTATATACATTCCTGTGTAGTCCGCATTGAAATCTCTAAAAGGTCTTATATTTAGAAGCGGAGGGAGTATATTGTTTGTGGCAAAGTTTGTGATCAATCATTGGCAAGCTGTTGATGTGAAGAGGTGCCACTTACAACATAGCCATCAGGAGTCCACGAAATAATATCCCATTTTATGGTGATGTTGCCATTTGGATCCAGGGAATCATAAGCCTCTGCGTGAACAAACAAACAAACAAAGGGTGCATATATTAGATACATATATGGAAACAAACTAAATAAAGAAGGTGAGACACACTAAATATGGTTTTAGCAGATACTCCCTCCGTCCCAAAATTCTTGTCTTAGATGTTTTTAGATATGGATGCATTTAAATACTAAAATGTAACTAGATACATCCATATCTAGACAAATTCAAAACAATAATTTTGAGACGGAGGGAGTAATAAATAGTACAATAAAGAAGGTGAGACGCACTAAATAAAATAAAGAAGGTTACATCATAATTCTAACATCTACTTTGAAAAGCTAAAATCTAACCAAAGGGGTAAATGTTCAAAGCAGTTTTTGAGAATCTGTAACTTCTTCCTGATGTAAATTTCCAAGCTGGGTACCTCAATTTTCCAGCTTTCAGCTTTTCCACAACAGCTTTTCCACAGCAGCCTTTTTAGAATCTGCAGCTCAATCAAACACAGTCTAAGTTGCCCGCCGGATACTATAGCAGCAATACACTTGGTCGATATGTTTTTACTGATCCGCTTCCCTCTGGACAGATCTATCGCCACAGAGCTCACCACGAGCAAGTGTGAACAAGAATCAACGGAGTGGCGGGGAAGCTTGACAGATCGCTCGTCTCACATATATGTTAGATTGATCTCTCACCGCGTGGGCCCAACGGCCCACCGGGCCTTGATCTATGCGTCCTGATCGGGGGCGCCCAACCCATTATGGTTGGTGAGCCCCTGTGACCCGCGCTATATAAAGGACGGTGGGGTGTTGGGGCACGAACTACGAGATTCGCCGCCGTCACACCCCTACCGACATGCCTATCCGATGTAGGTTAAGCGTGGTGCTCACGGGAAGCTCCACCTACGCCTAACCCTCCTTCTCCGTCACCGCCGTCGCTACCGCACCGATGGAGACCGGTGGGAGCTCATCCAGCTCAGGACAAGGTAAAGTCATGTGTTCTACTGGATCTATCTATGCCTAGAAGATCCCCATGTTCTATCAATATATGGATAGCTTCCTAATCTGCCTTCAGAGTTCAAGGAAGCTCGAAATGAACGGACAGTCACAGAACTAACGGATCAAAATTAGAAGCCACCGACACTGACAGCACGCAGAGCAGAACCGTGTGACCGCCTCGTCTCAGCGATGCTCCGCGACAATGGGGATCCGTATACCGATTCGGCAGCTCTCGGCACGACGGGGCAGGGAAGAGAGAAGGACTGGATGGATGGGAGGGAGAGGAGCCGAACCTGTGGTGGCCGGTGCGGAGAAGAAGAGCACTACCGTGAGCAGCACGGCGCAGCAGGCCGCGGATCTGGAGCTCCCGGCGACGCCACTAACCGGCGCCATTTCCTCCACCGCTACTCCACCGACACTCTCCAGCAGCTGCACCTACCCACCCACCGATCCCCGCTTCGCTCTGTACGGCGAGGAATGCGGCCGCGCCCGCCGATGGAGGGGGGAGCTGGAGATCTGAGGCGACTGAGCAGGTGGTGGAGGGAGTGGGACTTGAAGCTTCCCACTACCACTAGCCACTAGTGGGACTTGAAGCATGTGCCGCAAAGAACCAAGAACAGACTTCAAACTGGAAGCTAGCTACAGGTAGGAGTAGTAGCTAACAAAAGAGCGAAGTAACCTGGTAGGTTCCCCCGCTTGAGCCCCCGCCGAACGCCACTCCGGCGCCGGTGGACACCAAACCCCTGTCGGTCTCCACTCCGGGATGGCAGCCACCCCTCCTTTTCTCCCCATGGTTTCTGAGGCTTCTGGTCGAGATCTGGTCGGGCTGTGCGGCTCGCCCCTGAGCTCGTCTGCCGGGCGGTCTGCCTCTCGCCCTCCGGCGGCCGGCCGTCGCACCCTTCGCTCGCTTGTGGTAGTTCCCGAGGGCCGCGAGATCTTTCTTTCCGCCCCCTCCTCCCGTTGGCCCGGGCCCTTGGACGCTTATGCAGGATGCCAGGATGTTGACAAATTGTATACGTTTCATGTATTTTTTTCATGATAATATGTGTCTTATATATACAATAAGATCAAGTTATAAGACACGTAAATACTCATCTTATATAAGATTTAAAAGATAAAAAAAATTCTAATGTAAAATATCATCGTCTGTTCCTTTTCTTCGACACCATTAAAACGGCCATCAAAAGAAAAGAAGTCAGATCACCTCTTTACCCGAGCTCGACGCGGCTCCATCACTGATCTACAGCTTTATGGATCTCCAAAGTAGCTTGCCGAAAGCAAAACCATTGTCGTTAAAAGAATCAGACCGGGACAACATGTCCCTAGACAGCCATCAAACTCCAGATCGGACACCACCACATGACGACAACGTCACAGGAGGAAACGAGAACTGCCATTCACTGACCACAAACCTGACACAAGATGCACCATCTTCCAACTGTCACTTGTGTAGACAACCATCTGCGCATACTCCTGAACGACAAAACCTTCATGTTTCACCATGACGTCGAAAACAATGTCGCAGCAGCGGGGACACAGTAGAAGGAAAGACACACGTGATGGAGTCGCACCCTTTGCTCACTTGTGGTGGTTCCCGAGGGCCGCGAGATCCTTCCGCCCCCTCCCCCTATTGGCCCGGGCCCTTGGACGCTTATGCAGAATGTTGACAAATTGTATACATCCCATGTATATCTACACTTTTTTTTGCATGCACATGCATATGTATTATGTAATTAAGATAAATACGGAGTAGTTGTTAAACATTGTCACTATGTAACATAGTTTGAGAGGAGACCTTGTTGTACAAGGCTAGGTAGTTAAGAAGATATATGTATTTTCGTTTATCTTGTGTATTCCTTCTACGGTTGCTCAACTGAATCCCTTGTATGCCAATCAATATACATGTGGGATCTCTATGTTGGAGGGTTGAGACGCTTCTATGGAACCTAACATGGAATACACGGCCTCCCTCTTCCATCTCATATAGCCTTCATCTTCAACCATCACCTCACCCGTCCACCTTCACTTCGCCATGTCCTCCTCAAGCCGAACCAACTCCTCCACCGGCCTAAACAACACAATCTAAGAACCCCTCACCCGCACAAACTATGTTTTGTGGCGAGCTCACACTCGTGCACAAATCATTGGAGCGGGCCTCTTCGGATACGTTGACAAATACATCGCAGAACCACCGGCCACCATCACTTCTAAAAATGCCCAAGGGAAAGATCAGATCATCCCTAACCCAGCCTACCCTACTTGGTTGATTCAAGATGAGCAACTTGTCGCTTATTTGCTTCGCAATCTTTCTAAAGAGGTTCTGATTCAAGTTGCATGTGTAGAAAAATCTCATGCCATATGGTCCGGGCTTGCGAACATGTTTGCAGTCCAGTCCAGGTCGCGTGCAAACAATTGCCACACCGCTCTTTCCAATGCCCAAAAGGGTTCCAATCAGGTGCTGCCTATTTTGGCTAGATGCATGTGCTTTTAGACAAGCTCCCCATGGCTAGAAAACCAATCTCCGAGGATGAGCTAGTCTCGTTTCTCATTGTCGGTCTTGATATGGACTACCAACCACTTATCTCTGCACTAGATGTCCACACCGAACCACTTTTAGTTTACGATCTGTTCGGCATGGTATCAAACTTTGACCGAAGAGTGGAGATGTTCCACGGTGCTGGATCGGGTGGATTCAAATCATCCACTAACGCTGCTTCTCGAGGACGCGGTGGTTCTTCCAAGGGAAACCGCGGCCCTTCCAGGGGTGGCGAGAACAGTGGCAGCAACGGCAGGTGACGGCTTCAACAATCCCAGAAACGATGGCTACCGCGGCAGCGGTGGCGGCAACTACAACAACAACCATGGCAATGGCGGCTACAGTGGCGGCGGTGGCGGCAAATACAACAACCATGGCGGCGGCAGGGGGCTACTACAGCAACAATAGCTAGCTGCACCCATACTACAACAACAACCAAGGCCAAGGCCTTCACTTCATCGAGTATGAAGAATACGAAGTCAAATGTTAGATCTGTAAAAAAACTAACCATATTGCAAAGGATTGCAATTGGTAATATGTTGAGGACAATTCCCAAAGGAAGCGAGTCGCAGTAGCGGTGGATGCTTCATATGGGGTTGATTCCAACTGGTGTGTTGATTCTGGCGCCAACGAGTACATCACCTCTGATCTCGAGAGGTTAACCATGCAAGAGAAGTACCACGGCAAGGAGCAAATCCACACGGCAAAAAATGCTCCAAGTATGACGATAAGTCACGTTGGTCAATCTATTGTTAAAACCCCACATCGTGATATCCATGTTAAAGATGTCTTACATGTCTCAAGTGCATAAAAAAAATTCCTTTCTGTGCATCGTATCACTCTTGATAATAGTGCCTTTATAGAATTTCACCCATTTTTATTTTTGATCAAGGATCAGGTCACGAGGAGGGTTCTTTACCGCGATAGATGTGTGCACGGTCTCTATCCATTGATTCCTCAATTCTGCAAACTCAATAAGCAAGTCCTTGGAGTCTTCAAAGTCTCTTCAGAACTATGGCATAAACGTTTAGGGCACCCATCTTTTTCAGTTGTTTATCAAATTCTTAGCAAAAATAAGCTCCAATTTGTCGGTGAGCGTAATTGTGAAACCACTTGTGATGCTTGTCAAAGAGGAAAAAGTTCTAGTTGTCTACATAACCCTTGCAACTTATTTTCTCTGATGTTTGGGGACATGTCCCTTCCTCTTTTTGTAGACATACATATTACGTAAGTTTTATTGATGACTATAGCAAGTACACCTGGATCTACCTTCTTAAGAAACTATCTGATGTATTTCAAGTATTCCACAATTTTCAGGCCCTTGTCGAACACAAATTTGTTAGTAAAATCGTTGTTGTCCAATTGGATTGGGGTGGTGAGTATGAAAAGCTAAATTCCTTTTTCCAGCAAATAGGGATTTCACATCTTGTATCATGTCCACATGCTCATCAACAAAAAGGGTTCCGCCGAACGAAAGCATAGACACATTGTTGACACACGACTTTCCCTTATTGCTGCTGCATCCATGCCATTAAAATTCTGGATGAACCGTTTCTAACTGTTGTTTACCTCATTAATCTGTTGCCTAGCAGAGTCATCCACAATGAAACACCCACATAACATCTACTTCATGTCAACCCAAAGTATACCTCATTTCGTGTGTTTGCTTGCGCTTGTTGGACAAATCTCCGTCCATACAACAATTGAAAACTGATGTTCTGCTCGAAATAGTGTGTCTTTATTGGCTATAGTGCATAACACAAGGGTGCTAAGTGCCTTGATGTGTGTACATCTCATGTGATGTTATCTTTGATGAAACACAATTTCCATTTGAAGAACTCCATCCAAATTTTGGTGCCCTTCTCAAACAAGAAATACTTCTTCTTCCATCTTCTCTAACCGGTGTTGATCACAGGGGCAAAACAAATAGCATTGATCAACATTTCAATACTCATCATACTCTGCCAGGGTTTACTGCTGCAGATCTAGGACAAAATTTGGAGCCCAACGATGCAAACAAATATGAAAACACATGTCCTTTTATGTGTAACCCATCCAGGGACATCGAAGCACAAGGATGATCTGCCTTGGGATTTGGGAGTGTAACACCTGACCCTTCCTCGACCTCTACGCGTTGGTATGTGGACACCGCGGGCGCGGGCGCCCACATGCACGCTGGCAGCCGCGAAAGTGACAATGCACAGTCGTGCCAATTGGAAGATGACGCGTGGCAAGATGCGATGCGCACTCCCGCACCATATTCGCGTAGTCCTACCAGGGTGAACCAACCTCCAACGCATCGGTCGCCTGCATCCCGTTCCTTGCCTTGGTCGCCAATGTTGTAGTCTCCTACAAAAGCGACATGATCTTCCTCGGGATTGGAGTCGCCAACACCTGACGGTGACGTGAGAGAATCACCAACTCCCGGGTCGCATGCGCCATCGTCTCCCGTGATCTCTCCTGTGGTACCGCGAATCGAACTTCAAAGGGGAGTTACCACTCGCTTAAATTATAAAAACTTCTCAAATTTTGGCATGTTATGTACTACTATTGAACCTAATAGTTTGAAGGAAGCACTTGATGATTCCAAGCAGAAAGTCGTTATGGAAGATGAAATTGTGGCGTTGAAGAAAAACAAGACATACCATCTAGTTCCTCCTCAACAAGGAGGAAATCTGATTGACTGCAAGCGGGTGTATCAAGTCAAGAAGATATCTGATGGCACAATTGATCGCTACAAGGCAAGACTTGTGGCTTAGGGTTTCAAGCAAAGGTATGGTATAGCTTATGAGGACACTTTGAGTCCAGTTGTTAAAGCTGCAACAATTCACTTTGTACTATCCATTGTTGTGTCCACGGGATGCAGCCTTAGAGAACTAGATGTACAAAACGTGTTTCTTCATGGTGTTATGGAAGAGGAGGTTTACATGAAACAACCTCCTGGGTTTGAAATCACTGGAGCACCTCTCCATGTATGTAAGCTTGACAAGGCCTTGTATAGATTGAAACAAGCACCTAGAGCATGGTACTCACGGTTGAACATAAAACTCCAAGCACTTGGGTATGTGTTACGTCTCCAACGTATCTATAATTTTTGATGGTTCCATGCTATTATCTTGCCAAACTTTGGATGTTTTGTATGCCTTTTATATCTTTTTTGGGACTAACTTATTAACTCAGTGCCAAGTGCCAGTTCTTGTTTTTTCCGTGTTTTTGACCCTTTTCACAGGAGAATATTAAACGGAGTCCAAATAGAATAAAACTTCCGAAAAGAATTTTTACGGAACAGAAGATACGCAAGGGCGTGAGAACCAAGGCAGAGGCCACCAGAGGAGGCCACAAGCCCCCTAGGCGCGGCCAGGGGGGCACGCCTACCAGGCTTGTGGGCCCCCTGTGGCTCGTCTGCCCTACTTCTTCCGCCTATAAATCCCTGAAAAATCCAAAACCACGGGAGAGATCCATGAAAATACTTTTCCGCCGCCGCAAGCTTCTGTCTCCGCAAGATCCCATCTGGGGCACATTCTAGGGCCCTGCCAGAGTGGGGATTCGAATATGGTGGGCTTCTTCATCAACACCATTGCCTCTCCGATGATGCGTGGGTAGTTCACCATAGACCTTCGGGTCAATAGCTACTAGCTAGATGGCTTCTTCTCTCTCTTGGATCTTCAATACAAAGTTCTCCATGATCTTCATGGAGATCTATCCGATGTAATCTTCTTTTGTGGTGTGTTTGTCGAGATCTCATGAATTGTGGATTTATGATCAGATTATCTATGAATCTTATTTGAGTTTCTTCTGATCTCTTATATGCATGATTTCATATCCTTGTAATTCTCTTCGAGTTGTGGGTTTTGTTTGGCCAACTTGATCTATGATTCTTGCAATGGGGGAAGTGCTTGGTGTTGGGTTCATACAGTGCGGTGACCTCACCCAGTGACAGAAGGGGTAGCGAGGCACGCATCGTGTTGTTGCCATCAAGGGTAAAAATATGGGGTTTATATCTATTGCATGAATTTATCCCTCTACATCATGTCATCTTGCTTAAGGCGTTACTCTGTTCGTCATGAATTCAATACACTAGATGCATGCTCGATAGCGGTCGATGTGTGGAGTAATAGTAGTAGATGCAGAAAGTATCGGTCTACCTGTCTCGGACGTGATGCCTATATGTATGATCATTGCCTTAGATATCGTCATGACTTTGCGTGGTTCTATCAATTGCTCGACAGTAATTCGTTCACCCACCGTAGTATTTGCTATTTTGGGAGAAGCCTCTAGTGAACACTATGGCCCCCGGGTCTACTTCACATCATATTTTCAGCCTTACACTTTTACTTTGTTGCACTTTCCGCCTTCAGATCTCACCTTGCAATCAATCTTGAAGGGATTGACAACCCCTTTGTAGCATTGGGTGCAAGTTTGCTGTTTTTGCGCAGGTACATTGGTGCTTCGTCCTTGATACTCCTACTGGATTGATACCTTCGTTCTCAAACTGAGGGAAATACTTACTGCTACTGTGCTGCATCACCCTTTCCTCTTCAAGGGAAAAATCCAACGCAAGCTCAAGAGGTAGCAAGAAGAATTTCTGGCGCCTTTGCCGGGGAGCATCAAGTGAAGCTTATCCAAGTAAGTGTCGCAAACTCATCTCTTGCATTTACTTTTTTGCCTCTCGTTTTCCTCTCCCCCACTTCTGAAAAACAAAAATTTACAAAAAAATTGCCTTTTTCGTTTGCCTTTCCTTTGCTTGTGTGTTATATGCCTTCATTATGCTTGCATCTTCGCTTGCTAAAAATCCATTGATATGGATCCTCACCCACTTGCTAATCTCTTTAAGAGATCCATTTATGTGGAACCAATTGATAGTGAGTTGAGTGGACTTGACTTTCTCTATGGAGTTTTGCTTGAGATGCGTGAATCTGAAAATCATGATGAAGAAATTTATGAGGTGATTCACGAGGGCTCCTTGAATGAAAAAGCATGATTGCAATGATTTCATTATAAATTCTATTAATGACAATCATGCTAAAAATATGCAAAACCCTAAGCTTGGGGATGCTAGTTTTGCTTTGTCCACTACTTGTTGCAATGATCGTGATTGGGGTGATAATTTTTCTTATGATCTTGAAAATTTGTTTAACCCTCATGATGATTATGATATTTGCAATAATATTGAAAGTGGGTTTGGAGAAGTCATGACTTTAGTTGATGACAATCCCACTATTTTTGAAGAGCGTCAACTTTGCATGCATGTGGATCATGAAAAGAATATCCTTTGTGATAGCTATATTGTTGGATTTGATTATGATCCCACATGTAATTGCTATGAGAGAGGAAAATATAGTGGTAGAAACTTTCATGTTACCAAATTACCTTTCGTTATGTTGAGATTGTTATTCTCTTTTTCTTCTTCCTTGCATTTGGTAGTTATTGCTTGTCTTGATAATTTGTTTTCCTATAAAATGCCTATGCATAGGAAGTATGTTAGACTTAGATGTGATTTTCACATGCTTTATGATGCTCTCGTTGTGCTTCAATTCTTGTCTTTTATGTGAGCATCATTGAAATCGGCTTCTGCCTAGCTAAGGGCGTTAAACAATAGCGCTTGTTGGGAGGCAACCCAATGAATTTATCTTTGCTTTTTTGCTTTCTGTTTTGTTGCGTCCACACCATCATAATTCTGATAGGATTGTGTCTTTTGTGTTTCTTTTTTGCGTTGGAGCCAAGTAAACCTTTATGACTAGTTTGGTGGTGGTTGTTTGATCCTGCTAGAAAAAGACAGAAACTTTTCGCTCACTAAATTATTTTTCATTTTTATCCAGAAAGAGCTTTTGAGTTGATTATTTTTGCTTCTGGTTGATATGCCAATTGCCCAAACTGTCATAATTGTTTAGAATTTTTGAGATACCAGAAGTATACGAAGTATACATATTACTACAGACTGTTCTGTTTTTGACAGATTCTGTTTTTTGTTGTGTTGATTGCTTATTTTGATGAAACTATGGATAGTATCGGGGGGTACTAGCCATGGAAAAGTGAGAATACAATAATCTAACACCAATATGAATAGAAATCAAGTTTGCTACAGTACCTAAAGAGGTGGTAGTTTGTTTTCTTGTGCTAATGATATCATGAGTTTGCGTTTTAGTTTTGTGTTGTGAAGTTTTCAAGTTTTGGGTGATGTTCTCATGGACGATGAGATAAAGAGTGGAAAGAGCTCAAGCTTGGGGATGCCCAAGGCACCCCAAGCCAAATTCAAGGACACCAAAAAGCCTAAGCTCGGGGATGCCCCGGGAAGGCATCCCCTCTTTTGTCTTCAATCCATCGGTAACATTACTTGGAGCTATATTTTTATTCACCACATGATATGTGTTTTGCTTGGAGCGTCTTGTATCGTAGGAGTCTTTTCTTTTTGTTGTGTCACAATCATCCTTGCTGCACACCTTTTGAGAGAGACATGCACTCATCGTGAATTTGCTAAAATACTCTTTGAGCTTCGCTTATATCTTTTGACTTAGGCAATTTAGCTCACATGTGCTTCACTTATATCTTTTGAGCTAGATAACTTTGCTCTATGTGCTTCACTTAGATCTTTTAGATCACGGCGGTGTTATATTTTGGAGAAATAAGAACTCTCGATCTTCACTTATATCTTTTTGAGAGTGATCTCTCTGAGTAACTTGGTAGTTGGCTTGTGCTATGAAAGTAGTCCAAAGGTGATAGACACCCAAAGAGGATACAATAAAACTTCCATCTTCATGTGCATTGATTAGAAAGAGAAGTTTGATTCCTCTCAAATAGTTTTGAGACATGGATTTGGTAATATTAAGAGCTATGTTAGTAGGGTGTTGTGAATCTAGAAATACTTGTGTTGAAGTTAGTGATTCCCATAACATGCACGTATGGTGAGCCGCTATGTTAGGAAGTCGGAGCATAATTGATTCATTGATTGTCATCCTTTGTGTTGCGGTCGGGATCGCGCGATGGTTAACACCTACCAACCCTTCCCCTAGGAGTATGCGTTTAGCACTTTGTTTCGATTACTAATAAAAACTTTCGCAGCAAGTATGTGAGTTCTTCATGACTAATGTGAGTCCATGGTATAGATGCACTTTCACCTTTCACCATTGCTAGTCTCTCTAGTGCCGCACAACTTTCAACAATGCACAAACCCACCATATGTCTTCCTCAAAACACCCACCATACCTACCTATTATGGCATTTTCATAGCCATTCCGAGATATATTGCCATGCAACTCCCACCGTTCCGTCTCATGACTTGTGCCGTCAATTTCATATTGCCATTGCATGATCGTAAGATAGCTAGCGAGTCATATGCCAAGCTAGATCGTTGCACATCCCGGTACACTGCCGGAGGCATTTCCTATAGAGTCATCATTGTTCTAAGCATTGAGCTTTGAGTAAATTAAAGTGTGATGATCATCATTATTAGAGCATTGTCCCATGTGAGGAAATAAAAAAAAAGAGGCCAAAGTTGCCCACAAAAAAAGAGATATGGAAAGAGGCCAAAGAGCCCAAACAAAAAAAGAGAGAGAAAAATAGAGAAGGGACAATGCTACTATCTTTTCCACGCTTGTGCTTCATAATAGCACCATGTTCTTCATGATTGAGAGTCTCTTGATTTGTCACCACCATATGCTAGTGGGAATATTCATTATATAACTTGGCTTGTGTATTCCAATGATGGGCTTCCTCAAAATTGCCCTAGGTCTTCGTGAGCAAGCAATTTGGATGCACACCCACTAGTTCTCCTTTTGAACTTTCACATAATTATAGTTCTAAGTGCATCCATTGCATGGTAATCCCTACTCTTTCACATTGATATCTATTGATGGACATCTCCATAGCCCTTTGATACGCCGAGTCGATGTGACCATCTCCTCCTTTTTTGTCTCACAACCTCCACCACACTCTATTCCACCTATAGTGCTATATCCATGGCTCACGCTCATGTATTGCGCGAGAGTTGAAAAAGGTTTGAGAAAGTAAGAGTGCGAAAACAATCACTTGGCCAATACCGGGGTTGTGCATGATTTAAATTAGTTGTGTGGGGATGATGGAGCATAGCCAGACTATATGATTTTGTAGGGATAACTTTCTTTGGCCTTGTTATTTCGAAAGTTCATGATTACCTTGCTAGTTTGCTTGAAGTATTATTGTTTTCATGTCAATAGCAAACTATTGTTTTGAATCTTACGGATCTGAACATTCATGTCACATGAAAGAAGTTACAAAGGACAAATATGCTAGGTAGCATTGCACATAAAAAAACATTCTTTATCACTTCCCTACTCGAGGACGAGCAAGAGTTAAGCTTGGGGATGCTTGATACGTCTCCAACGTATCTATAATTTTTGATGGTTCCATGCTATTATGTTCTCAAACTTTGGATGTTTTGTATGCCTATATCTTTTTTGGGACTAACTTATTAACTCGGTGCCAAGTGTGAGTTCCTATTTTTTCCGTGTTTTTGACCCTTTTCAGAGGAGAATATTAAACGGAGTCCAAACGGAATAAAACTTCTGAAAAGATTTTTTCCGGAACAGAAGATACGCACGGGGCGTGAGAACAAAGGCAGAGGCCACAAGCCCCCTAGGCGCGCCCCCTGGCCGCGCCTAGCAGGCTTGTGGCCCCCTCTGGCTCGTCTGCCCTACTTCTTCCGCCTATAAATCCCCGAAAAATCCAAAACCACGGGAGATATCCACGAAAATACTTTTCCGCCGCCGAAATCTTCTGTCTCCGCAAGATCCCGTCTGGGGCATGTTCTGGTGCCCTGCCGGAGGGTGGATTCGGGTACGGAGGGCTTCTTCATCAACACCATTGCCTCTTCGATGATGCGTGAGTAGTTCACGATAGACCTTCGGGTCCATAGCTAGTAGCTAGATGACTTCTTCTCTCTCTTGGATCTTCAATACAAAGTTTTCCATGATCTTCATGGAGATCTATCCGATGTAACCTTTTTTTGCGGTGTGTTTGTCGAGATCCGATGAATTGTGGATTTATGATCAGATTATCTATGAATCTTATTTGAGTTTTTTCTGATCTCTTATATGCATGATTTCATATCCTTGTAATTCTCTTCGAGTTGTGAGTTTTGTTTGGCCAACTTGATCTATGATTCTTGCAATGGGAGAAGTGCTTGGTGTTGGGTTCATACCGTGCGGTGACCTCACCCAGTGACAGAAGGGGTAGCGAGGCACACATCATGTTGTTGCCATCAAGGGTAAAAATATGGGGTTTATATCTATTGCATGAATTTATCCCTCTACATCATGTCATCTTGCTTAAGGCGTTACTCTGTTCGTCATGAATTCAATACACTAGATGCATGCTCGATAACGGTCGATGTGTGGAGTAATAGTAGTAGATGCAGAAAGTATCGGTCTACCTGTCTCGGACGTGATGCCTATATGTATGATCATTGCCTTAGATATCGTCATGACTTTGCGTGGTTCTATCAATTGCTCGACAGTAATTCGTTCACCCACCGTAGTATTTGCTATTTTGGGAGAAGCCTCTAGTGAACACTATGGCCCCCGGGTCTACTTCACATCATACTTTCAGCCTTACACTTTTACTTTGTTGCACTTTCCGCCTTCAGATCTCACCTTGCAATCAATCTTGAAGGGATTGACAACCCCTTTGTAGCATTGGGTGCAAGTTTGCTGTTTTTGCGCAGGTACATTGGTGCTTCGTCCTTGATACTCCTACTGGATTGATACCTTGGTTCTCAAACTAAGGGAAATACTTTCTGCTACTGTGCTGCATCACCCTTTCCTCTTCAAGGGAAAAATCCAACGCAAGCTCAAGAGGTAGCAGTATGTTCCATCAAAATCTGACACCTCCCTGTTTTTCTAAAACAAGCATCAAACTTCCATATTTTTTTTATATATGTTGATGACGTTATTGTTACTAGTTCTTCAAATGGAGGTGTAACAACTTTTCTTAAGGACCTAGGGTCTGAATTTGCTCTCAAGGATTTGGGAGATCTACATATCTTTTTAGGTATTGAGGTAAATAAAATAAGCAATGTCGTTCATCTATCTCAAGCAAAATGTGCAACTGAAACTGTTGAACAAAATTGGAATGTAAAATTGCAAACCTTCACCAGCACCTTTATCTAGCTTAGAAACTTTGTCTTTGAAAGAAGGGGAACTCTTTGATCAAAAGAACAAATTGCAGATGGACTCACAAAGGCAGAAGCTTTGAAGCATTCAGGCGTAATCTTAACTTGGTATAGTTGTGATTAAGGAGGAGTGTTAAACATTGTCACGTATGTAACATAGTTTGACAGGGGAACTTGCTGCGCAAGGCTAGGTAACTAAGGAGATATCTTTATTTCGTTTATCTTGTGTATCCCTTCTCCTTATCTTTTTGTATCTTTTGTGTTGGTTGCTCAACCGAATCCTTTGTATGCCTATCGAGAGTTGTCCTCGTCTCAATCAACATATACACGTGGGCTTTTCATGTTGGAAGGTTGAGACGCTTCGAACGTAACTACCATGCACATGCTAGTTTTAAAATAAATTCTAGTTGATGAACTTGTCTCCTTTGAAGAACAAATCACTTCTCGTTTCAATTGTTTCACTAAGTGAATCTGCTTTGTGAGATGGCTTCCTTACCACCTTAGTGCTCGACTATGTATTTTGGTTTCTGCAATGAGGCGAGAGAGAGAGAGAGACAGTTTATTTTCATATGATCCGGCACTTGTGGTCGGAAGAACCGAGGTCTCGAATCAATGTTGTTCTCCATATATCAAACCAATCTTCCTTACTTCATATGTGCTGAATTATTCATGGGTGCAAATTATACACACTAATACACATGCCACCTTATTCATCGTTCGCCACCCACACTTATTTATTTATACAACTGCATGGAGGCGATCCATTTTAAACACACACAATATAGCACTTCGGTAGAGTGGCGAGAGCGCGTATGCAGCTGACTCTCACTTGCCATGCCCGCTGCCAGCGTAGGAGCCAGCCCTGGAGCCCGCGTACGAGCCCGCCCCGGACCCCCCATGCGGGCCAGCACCGGACCCTGCGTACGAGCCCGCCTCAGAGCCGGCGTACGAGCCGGCGCCGGAGCCTCCGCTCCCGGCGTTGGAGCCCGCGTAGGAGCCAGCTCGTGAACCGGCGTACGACCCTGCGCCGCCTGGCCCTGCGTTCGAGCCCGCGCCCGACTCGGCGTACGAGCCCGCACTTGACCCTGCCGACGACGACCCAGAGCCCGACCTTGAGCCTGAGCCAGACCAAGACCCAGACCCGGAACCTGAGCCGGAGCCTGACCCAGAGCCTGAGTAAGACCCAGACCCGGACCCTGACCCGGAGCCAGAGCCGCCACCGCCACCGCCACCGCCAATGCCGACACCGATCCCTGAGCCGATCCCCACGCCGCCGCCCGTGCCGACTCCCAGACCGCCGCCCGTGCCGACCCCGAGGCCGCCGCCGCCGCCGAGGTCGAGGCCCAGCCCCAGGTCCTTCCGGGCAGCGCGGCCCTCGGCCGCGAGAACAAATGCTGCCAGGACGGCAGCGCCGAACACAATGGCCTTCACGTGAGAAGCCATGGCGTGAGGCCGGCCGGTGCACTTCCTGGTTTGGCTTCTCCTCGCCTCTCAACCTATGCTGCAGCTCTGGACCTGGAAGTATGATGGATGCAAAGATGGCGGGACGCCGCGGCGGAATTTGTAGGTCCGACGCAGGGGTCGGGACACGACAACACGGCGCGTTAGTGGGGTGTGGACCGGTGGCGCGGGCCTGTGGCAGCGGCCGGCTACGTGCGCGCTCTGGCTGGCTAGTGGAGCAATCCGACCTCGCAGATCGCGGGTGGGCTTCCGCGCGCCGCTCGACACGCACGCACGCACGCACGCCGGGTTCTGCGACGGGTGCGCGGGGGTCGTGCCTCTCATCAGAAGTCAGAACGCACGAAGTGGACGTGTATATGTGTAGCCGGTCACGTAGGTAGGGTCTAGGGTGTCAGTGTTCGTTCAGCTTGTGTGCGTGCGTGCGTGTGTGTGTGTGTGTGTGGGGGGGGGGGGGGGGGGGGGGGGGATTGATGATGAGCGTAGCTCGTCATTATCTCTTACTTATCTTATTATCATCCTGACCATGATGAGCTGCGTCCGTCTACCTAGTGTACCTTTTTTACGACGAATGTGAAGGAGTGCTTGAGGTGAATTTTACTTCGTATGTACCGAGCTAGTGCTCGTCACTTTCTCTTGTTACCGATTTTGTTTTGAGTTCGGATGCTTTTGTGGTTGGATGGTTGGAGGGACAATGGTATTTTTAATCTATCAGCGTTTAAGTCTTGATGTTTGCATTATTTTTGAATTTATTTAAGGATTTTCGGTGATGCGCATTCAGTGGAAGAAGACGTTTCCGCCGACGACAAGGCGCCTATGATAACTTCGTAAATCTCAAGATGACGCGAGCTTAGTCTTTCGAAGGTGTTCATAAGACTAGGGGTGTGCGTGTATGCGTTCATAGAAAATGAATATATGCGTGTTTATATGAACGTTTGCGTTTATACTATGTTAAAAAAAATACTTTCTGGAGCACATTTACATTAAGGTCTGGCTCAACAAGATACCCATTGAAGATGTAGCGAGAGTTCTCGAGCTGTCCTCTATCATTCTCGATGATCATGTCATGCAAGATGATGTATGTTGTCATGATTTGCGAGGCGACTTGTCGCTTCCAATACTCGGCATGGTCATGAAAAATTGCAAATTGCTTTTTGAAGCAAACCGGAAGCTCTGTTGTGCTTAATTGGGCTTTATGGGCCAGATTTATTGCAACCCTAGGCCCGCCCAAACCCACCACTGTAAATAAAACCCCCTCCCCCCTCTCTTTCCCATTTGTTCCACCAACCGCCACGAAACCTAGATGGATCCAGACCTAGGAGATGTCGCAGAGGAGGAGTGGGAGGCCATGGAGGTGAGACCCAGTGCATCAGAGCAAATGAGGAGGAGGAGGCGCATGGAGAGGGCACAACAAGTCGCTGATGAGCAGGAGGCAGAGTTCAAGAGGCGCCTTGCGGAGAAGGTGTTGGAGTCTTGCAACAATTGTGAATATGAGCTTGTTTCCCTAACGACAAGAGAATGAGCTCAACTCAGATCATCAGGTGGTCATACTGCTGTATTAGAAGTATTGTTCCCGCTTCTCTTAGCTGGTCCTGCTTCTGGAGTAGTAGTGTTGGTCCTGCTCCTCTTGGCTGGTTCTGCTGCTAGAGTAGAAGAGTTGTTCCTTTTCCTTGACCTAGAAGGGGCAACTATACCTGGTGGAGGTGCAGAAGTTGTTGCTATAGATGGTCCTGGTTCTGGTGCAGAAGCAGAAGGTACTCTTGGAGGCCTTTGTACATTTGTAGCCATGGAAGAACCGACTTCAGAGTAATTTTCTCTATATTCCTACACAATAATGAAAATTGTAAGTAATGAAATGATTGAAACAATTTCTGGGCAGTTAAAAAGAAATAACAAGTGAGTTATATAACCTGGTGCTAGTTCTTCCTCATTTGCAAACCCAAGCTTCAAGGGGGCACCACAGTTACTAAACATGTGCCATTGCTTGTTGCAGTTGCCACAAGTCACTGTTCTATTTCTTGATGTGTCCTTCTTAGCTAGCACCTCAAATAAATCTTTCCTCCTAAGTGGTTCCATGAACTCCACAACATTTTGGAAGCATAAATGCATTTGAAAACTGGTCATGTGCATCAGATAATGATGGATCATACCATCTCCTCTCTTTCTTCTTCTTCACCCTACTCTTCCTTCGAGAAGGCAACCTTGGAGCCTCTTCTTCATCAGTAAGGCCTAAATCACGTGGAAAGAAGTATTCGTCAGGTTCACGCACATAATCTGCAAGCTTGATGTGTTCACGCTCGCTATGTGACTTGCTAGTTGGGCCTGTTTTTTTGACTACCTTAACCTTCTTTGCTCCTTTCTGTAATACAACTGAAGGTTCCTCTCCTTATTTCTCATGAAGGATTTGATCTTCCTCCCAAAACTTAGAGGGTTCTGAGTTATCTCCACAATAGTGCTCTCCAGTATGTTCCTCTTCCCTCTGCTTCTGGCTTGTCCCTGTGCGAGCCTCATCTTCACCCCTAGCCTAAGCCTTGTATGATATATTTTCCGCTCTGTGATCACCCCTGAAAAACTCAAAATCTGAAGAGGATTTGTCCATCTCATCATCATCTTCATCTTCTACTTCTACATCTTGTTCTTCTTCCTCCAGAACATTTTTCCCTTGTTGAAATTGCAGCTTTGTTGTGTGTTAAGATATGGCTCATCAGGGTTTACTACTGGCAAAGTTGAATCAGAGGCTGGATAGAGTACACCTTCTTGGGAAACCTTGTAAACAACTGGCTCACCAACATTATTAACAGAAATTTGTTCCTCAAGGAAGATGTGATCCATATTAACATCTGCTCGACTAGGATCAGTAGCTTTTCTGACAGAGACATTGAGGAGCTTCTTATCAACAAATAGGTCAAGCATTTCCTCTGCTTTCTCCTCACTATCCAGGACCTCCACCCCCTCCAAGCCCTTTCCCTCTTCCTTTACATACGTCAGAAAAACATCCATTCCAGAACCCTCCAACTCAACCAATGCCCATATGGTCAGATAACTGATATCTGGAGAAACTGAATACTTTCTCTCCATATTATCCGTTCCTTGAAAATGCAGCCTCATGTCCCAAATCTCAGCATCTAAGATGTATGAGATTAAATTGAAAAAAAGAAGGAGATTTATTATAAAGCACCGAAACTCATTTGCAATACTGCACTAACTAAATACAGTGGCATAACCTAAAACATGCACTTCACCACTGCCCAACAAACAATTACATTGCTCATTTGCATAATGCAATAATTTCTAAAGCCGGTTACATTGCTCATTTGCATACTGCAATGTCTTCTAACCCTAATTTCAAAAATAGAACTGAAAATATGAATGCTGCTCAAAATGTTTACCTCACTCCACCAAACGACGACGCCTACCTGTGGTTGCTCGCCGGATCCTAGTGAATGCACTTTGCCATTGCCCTAGCCGCACAGAATGCTGAATCCCACCGGAGCTCCGATGGTGACGTCTGCAGTGACCGTTGCGTTGGGAAAACTCGAGCTGCCCAACTATTTGTCAACCTCTTCATGCCCACCTCCCTCATCGTCGGTGCCGCCTTGGCCCAGAGGCTCGTCGCCGTCGACATTTGGCTGCGCCGCCACCATTTCACCTAGGTCACAGAGTGGGAGCGGGGGTGAGGAATGGAGGGGTTGAGTGAGACAGAGGGCGGCCCGACCAGCGTCTTTGGTTCCGACCATACCGATCGATGTAACAACCGTTAACGGGCGCGCCGTGAGCGTCGTGGGGCACGTGGCCTGACCGGTGGGCCCATTTGCTAAAAAATGGCTTAAAACGTTAGTCGCGCGAGTTTTGAGTTTTTTGAAACAGACGACCCCGACTTGGTAGTTACCAGTGGGAAAAAGTTGATAGTTCTTTGAAACGATAGCTTAAATTGTAGTAGTTTTGTGCTATTTACTATGTAGAAAACACTAGAAAGTACATCTATGCTATGCTGAGCCTGCGTATATGCAATTTGGATGTTCTAAAAAATACAGTATATTTTGTAAGAACATTGTAAAGAAAAGTACTGCAAAAAAACTCATCACCAGGGTCTATTAATTTTCCGTTTAGATTCCAATCTGATAGCCACGCGAGAGGAAAACGAGCACAACGTGGCAACGACAACGCCGCACATCTGCCACGAGAAATAGCGAAAGCAAACGGGCTTCAGCGACGGAGCCCAACAAGGACGACGCGGCTTTCCTTTGGGCTCAAGAAAGAAAAGTTTGGGCAAAACGGGGACGCGACCCAGGAAGGAGCAGGAGTACCCACCCGGGACGCCATTGACGCCTCCGAGCCAGAGGAGGCGAGGAACACATGCTCTCTTTCCTCCCCGCTGAAGAGTAGCTGCCAAGACCACCACGGAAGCGGAGGCGCACCACCCAGGCGGGCCATTCTCGCCGAGCCCCTCCCCCTCCCCCTCCCCCGGCCGCCGCGCCCTCGCCTCCGGGGATCGCGGGATTGGGCGGCCATGGACACCTCTACTAGGGCGGCCAAGATCCCCTCCCTCCCCCAACAGACGGAGATCAACTGGGACAAGTAAGCGCCCGCCCGCCCGCCCGCCTCCTCTTTCCTCAGCCGTTCCCCGGCGATTCGCCCCGTCTCGCGCGCTCCGGGGTATTCCCCCGGCCGCAATTCGGAGCTGGCATTAGAAATTTCGGTTTAGGAACTTGCCGTGGCTGCTGTTGTCGCCGGATGGTGCGCGATTTAGGAAGCTGTGGTGAATTACGGCGTCTAGGTAGCTCTCTGGTTGGTATATTGTTCTGAAAATGCGGTGTGTACATGTTGCAGCCTCGACATGACCAAGCTCTATGTGGTTGGGGCCGGCATGTTCAGCTGCGTGACCGTGGCGCTCTACCCGGTCTCTGTGATCAAGACCCGGATGCAGGTTGCCTCGGGGGAGGCCATGAGGAGGAACGCCCTGGCCACCTTTAAGAACATCCTCAAGGTGGATGGGGTGCCTGGGCTCTACCGAGGGTTTGGGACCGTCATCACTGGGGCTATCCCGGCTAGGATTATCTTCCTCACGGCGCTCGAGAAGACAAAGGCGACTTCGCTCAAGCTTGTCGAGCCTCTTCAGCTGTCAGAGTCGATGGAGGCTGCCCTTGCTAATGGCCTTGGTGGTTTGACGGCGTCTCTGTGTTCGCAGGCCGTGTTTGTGCCCATTGATGTGGTATGCTTATTATTGGTCATTTCCAGTTCCCAGTTTCTACGATGCTGCAAAGAGCTGTGCTGTTTTTACCAGATGAGGCGAATCCATTTATTATGTTTGTATTGGCCTTGTATCAGGTTAGTCAGAAATTGATGGTTCAAGGATATTCTGGTCATGTTAGATATAAGGGTGGAATCGATGTTGTTCAAAAGATTATGAAAGCTGATGGGCCACGGGGATTGTACAGAGGATTTGGCCTATCTGTTATGACGTATGCACCATCTAGCGCTGTGTGGTGGGCAAGCTATGGATTCAGCCAGCGTGTAATTTGGAGGTTAGTAATGGTCTAATTAGCTTAGCGCCATGTTTCTCTCTCTTAGTCTCTATGCTGTTTAAAGTCATGGTTTTCTTAAGTTGAACAAAGAAGAAAAGGCTAACTGTATGTATGTATATATTGGCAATTTTGACCTCTGTAATTATGCAACCCTTTTAAAACCGCTCCTTTGATGGTGACAGACTCTTTGAAGCATACATATCCATATTTTGCTTTCCTGTTGTTATGTCTACCAGGGTCCAATAATCCCAAACCATGTTTTATGTACATTGATCTTTTTTTTTTTTTTTGGAAAACTCCGATCTAACTTTGGTGTGCTCTGGTTGACTTTGGTAATCTTGTCATATTTCTTCTGCCTTCCTATAGGTAGAAACAGTAACCATGATCAAGTGGTTTGGGTTATATAAATACTTCTCAGACACTAGGTACTCAGAAATCTTACGAGCAGCCTGAAGCAATTTGATAATGATATGCATAGTAGTATGCTCTTAAGGGCCAGTACATAAGTTAGTTTTGGGGAGTTCTTTCTTAATTCTTGATGATAGCATAAAAATGTTAGAAATTGAAATAAAGTTATTTATCTTGTATTCTTGTTAGCATAGCTACCTGAGAGTTCACTACTGTTGTTCTGCTTGTATAAACAGTGCTCTTGGCCGTTTGGATGATAAAGAAGATACTCCTAGTCAGTTGAAAATAGTCGGTGTTCAAGCAACAGGGGGAATGGTTGCTGGGGCAGTGACCTCTTGTGTTTCAACTCCTCTAGATACAATCAAAACCAGGCTGCAGGTGACATTTATGTTTCTGATTATTGTTGCTTATTTCTGCCTAATTGGGTTTGAACAAAGTTCATTGTTCAAGACTGCCCTTGTAACTAGTGCTTATTAAGTTTCACACTGATGCCATTAAGATACCTATAACTTGACTCCATTATTAGAATATCATATACAATTATTGAGTTAGGTTTAGGAGCATGGATATTTTGTCTTGAAGTTCATTGATGTCCCTCTGAAAAAATAAATAACTTTGTCTTAGATAATATCTAATAGCATGGGACCGAGGAGCTAGAATTCAGGAACAGTCTTTATTAAGCAAGATATATTTCTTCTCTCAGTAGTGATCATTGGAAAGGCAAGCCACTGTAAATGAATACTTGTATTTCTTTATATTATACTAGTTATTACGAGGTCAAAAGGGAAAATCTTCCCCTAAAGCTTTTTCTAGAAACTTCTCTGTTTTATAGCGAGTAGTATAATTGTGTTAATGTTGAAGTGGCTTAGAGGTTTTTCAAGGATATGACATGCACTTTATGGACACACTTCACAGCTTAGCATTACATGTTTTATCTGTGTTGATAATGTCGAGTATAGACTTTTAGTTCGTTACAGTCACACTTCTAGACTGTAGCGATCAACCCCCAGTGTTCAATTCTTTTGAGGATAGTTTGAGAAAATGCTCTCTGCAGCAGATGTTTTCTTTATGTCATCAAGAATTCGCATCTTTTCTATTTCTTAAATGTGACATGCATCTTACAGGTTGCGATGTGTGTATCAGTCACATTTATTATTTTTCTATTTTTTCCTCTAGGTTAATATCAACAAGCCAAAAGCCAGTGAAGTAGTTAGAAGATTGATCGCTGAAGATGGATGGAAAGGTTTCTACAGAGGGTTAGGCCCAAGGTTTTTCAGCTCATCTGCTTGGGGTACATCAATGATCGTATGCTACGAATACCTAAGTATGCCCATCCTTTCCGAGTCTTATCTGTATTTTTTTTTTTGTATATTCACCATATCTAATGCTATTTGCAAGCATACAAAATTGCATATAATAAATACACTGTTGCAATTAATTACATATTTGAGCATTTCTCATTTAGATTAGGGGTGTCTGTGCTGACATTGTGGTCACTTGTCATCATTTGTCCATATCTCTTGTAGGCTATAATGAAACTCCCATATGCAATATAAACCACACTTGAGTACAATCTGAAACTGTGGAACTTCTATGCCTGTAAGGTTACCTTACATGAAAGCTAGCACATTATGGATGATTGTATTCATGGTGCACTGTCGTACTCCCTCCATTCCAGAATATAAAGTGTATCGAGCCTTCCCTACTGTATTATGCTAAAAAAAGGTGTATCGATTTTTGTGCAAGTCAAATTTGTGTATGTTTGACCAAGATTATAGAATAAAATATTGACATCTATAATACGAAATAAATGAAATATGAAAATACTTTTCGTGTTGTATCGAATGATACAAATTTGGTACCGTAGATATTGATACTTTTCTCTAAAAACTTGGTCCAACATGCAGATGTTTGGCTTTTGAAAAAAATAATACACCTTATATTTTGGAACGGAGGAATATCGGTGCCAATGCAATCGGGGGTGGAATATCGGTGCTTTGCGTCAACATAGTGTTCATTAAAAAGTTCTCCATGAATGAAAACCATTTGTTTTATGAATTTGATCATTTGAACTTCCAGTAAAAGCCCATTTCAGAAAAAGGAGGGTTGTTTGTAGTTGTATATTCAAACATGCACGCTGTATACGATATTCCTTTTTCCTAATGCTCTACTTATTTAGATGACACCAGGTTTTAAATTTCTCAAAATGTTCTGTTCTTGACCTGAAACTATTCTTTTTTCCCCTCTATTATGCTAACTGTTCCTTCCGCTTCTTCCCAGAGCGTGTATGTGCTAAAGTTGAAGAGGCCTGAGTCGCCCGACATCTCCTTATGTGGTTCCTGCAAAAAACGCTGGAAGTTTTGTTGGTAGCCTAAAAGCAACAATACTACAAGAAGGCATCGGTGACACCCACCTGAAGCTCTGTTTCTCGCTGACTTGATAGCTAGACAGTGGTTCTTACAAACTTTGGTGCCCCTGGAGGGTATTTTTTTTGGCGGAATATTTGAGGCTCGTATTAGCTGCTGCCTCTAGTGACAGCTATGGGTTAGGCAGAATGCTCATATAAACCAAGAGATCAGATGTATTCGATTTCTATTCTTTTGAACTCCAAGGCTTTGTTATGGTGAGTCTGGTCGATTGGGGCCAGTTGTAATGACACGTGAGGGGCAAGCTTCGCATTTGCTCGTTTTTCTCTGCTGAAATTTGTTTTTCCTTGTCGAGACAGGCCGCAGCCCATTATCTGCTCGCTTCACAGTGTTTTTTTTTTTGTGTGTGTGTGATAAAAGTATAGTTTAATTAAAAAGAAGGCGTGGAACACATATCGTGTTGCAAAACTACGGGCTGTGTTTGGATGATTGAATGGGTACCAATTTATTGGCATGTCATGGGTTGGCAAAGGGTGTAAACTTTTCCTCCCAACCCTAGTCACCGCCTTGGCCCCATCAGACGGCAAGAAGAGTGAGGACCTGTATGTCTTTTTTTTTTTTAGGTTTTGTTTCCTTGGTGACAACGATGAGATGGTAACCGTGATGGTGTGTTGGAATAAGTTTTCTTCGGTCTTTCCGTACCTTAGCGACAAGTTTTCTTCGGTCTTTCCGTACCTTAGCGACGTTCGATTGGGTGCCAACGAACAGACTGCGAGAGTTTGTATGCTTAAATTTGATGGTTCCCTTGAGATCTTGTAGTTGTATGCCTTTCAAGTAGAGCTTTTGGCTATTTGTGTGACGACTTCAACGTCTTCTTTTGGGTTTTTCGTGGCTTGGCGTGATTTTTTCAACCCCTCTGAACTGGTGGTGATGGAGTGTAAACGTGTTCTAGATCGGTTGATGCCGCTTCAACGATTTATAGATCTTGCCTCAAGGGGTAAGTGACTATTGCGGATTTTAGAACCAAGTATGATGAGAGTGTTTGAAGGTGTCGCTTTCCTTTACTATTATCCCGGACTACTTGTACTAGACCTGGACATGGATGTCTGATCTGGACTCCACATAGAATTCGTTGCTATAAGACAAAAGTCTCGATTGGAAATCCAGCTAAATTGCATTGCAAGTCTGTAAGTTTGGAACTGTTCAATGTCGCCTCCGCCCACTTTGCCGGAAGACAACCCAATGCCGTCTCTGTCAGACTTCGTTGGAAGACAATCCATTGTCCGACAATGTTCCACAGTTCGCCGAAACTTCGTCGGCCGGTTCTCCACTTGAGGTATATAGACAAGGAGGATCAAAATCAAGGTCCCTCTTCCAAACCAAAAAAATCAGGACGCTGGCGAATTAACAAGATTCAATGAATTTGATTCGATCTACTACCGGCGAGGTCGGGCACGACTGACTTTCTGACCCATCCTCCCTCCATGACCATAATACAACCCCGACGAGGTTGGGCACAGCGGAGGACAAACTCCTCCCGGATGCGGCGAGGAGATGGCAAGGTCGGGAGTGCGCCAAAGCGGGTTGGGTCCCCGATCCGGCAAAGAATCTCTGTGCTAACAGAAGGAACGAGTGCGGCAGCGGGCATCGGCTACGATATCAGTCACGCGCGACTGCCAGTGCTCAAGGCGGCCGACCATAGGAGGCGTGCGACAACTTGGTCGCTCGCTGCCAATGCGCCGCGACGGGGCCACCTAGGACATACGGCGGCGAGGACACGCAGCTGGGCATCGGGCGGGGTGTGCGCTCAATATGGTACATAAGACTGATAAATGGAAATTAGGACGGTAAAGGTGGAATAAAATACCGAGCAAAGGGCAAGCCGTCCATCTTGTACCAAGTATATAGGTATATTAAATTAAACACTTTTGCTTCGGTACCCCCAACAAAACGTAGAAGGGAAAACGTATATCCATCTCGTATTGTACACTATTGTACACTACAGGCAGACACACATATACCAACCTCGTATTGCATACGTACGGCGACCTGTAGTGGGTATGAGTTCTCCCTTATACGTTGTGTGTGTGTGTGTGGTTTGGGGGGGGGGGGGAGTGTACCGATGCACACCTCATATTAAATAACAAGAATATTGTGATATCACGAAGAGATCCACATTATCAGATGAAACAACCTCCATCTGCAACTAGTAACACTATAAGAGGGGGCTGAGCAAGCGATAACTTAGCTAAACAGCGATTTACTAGGATGTGAAAGGTTAGAGACTTAGATTATTGCAGAAATAAATTAAACCACAATCTCTGGGGGAAAGATCCACATTGACTCTCGGCGATCGATGTCCCTTTGCATCGGGCTCATACTTTGTGATCTGGTGTTGAACATTTCACCCGTGTCGATAAAATATATAGTGTCGGGTTTCACATTTTCGCAAGCAAGAATAGATTTACTGGCGCGGTTGCTAATGAAAAGTGCTTGACTGTCTAGCCCCCCTGAAACCGGCACCCATACACCTACGTTGACATTCGCTTCAAAAACCTCCACCTTACGAGTGAAGTGTATACTATACATAGGCCATTGCATTTGTCGTCTCACCAGCAGGAGCAACTTTCCCCGTGACTCGATCAAGTGCCAATTGACGGAGATGTAATCCTTGGGCTCATGCGGCACCTCATGATCTTCTAAATAGGTCGTGCCTTCGAGAATCATGCCATCACCGGTTTTCCTTTTGAATTCGAGCATCCACTTCATTCAATGCCTCGTCATGGTCCTCGCCACCGTTCTCAACTTGGTCCTCATCACCCATATCACCATCGGCCTCCAACTTTTCACCAGCATCGCTCCATACATCAAATTCACAACTTTCCAAGGGCGGGTGCTTGATGAGGCGCTCTACAGTGGTAACGGTTGGCATGCCACAGTCATCAAAATCAATGCTGACAGAGGCAAGGTCCTCGGCCTGAGTGATGCCGTAGAGCTTCCCTTGAAGAAAAACAATATCGATGAAGAGGTTGAAGGGCGCCGTATCCGGCTTCGGCAGCCACACGCCCTTTCCTGGCCGGATCAGGATGATGAGATAATTAGAGTTGTTGGTCATGAGAGCAACCTGTTAGACGAAATATCTCTTTGTATTATACGTGACTTGTATAACACGTATAGGTTAGGATCTCTTTCTATCTCCTTGTGTTTAAACCGTAGATAAGATAGATTGATCTTAAACCTCTCCTCATGTATATCTCTTCGGCTTATGCTGCCTATATAAATATGCACGCGTCCCTGCTAAGAGCATACGCTTCCAGCCTTTCTCACATGGTATAAGAGCCACCTCTTCCATCGACATGTCATCTTCCTCCTCAAGCTCCACCATGGCTGCCTCCCTCGCTGCGCTAGGTCACACCATAACCGAAAAGCTAGCTAGGGACAATTTTTTGGTGTGGAAGGCACAGGTTCTTCCACATGTGCGCGCCGCCGGGCTCATGGGCTACCTTGATGGCACCATGGCCGAGCCGCCCGCCGTTTTGACCACCGAGACTGATGTTGCAGGGAAAAAGGAGATCTCTTCGACTCCCAATCCTGCCCATGTCCTCTGGTACACGCAGGATCAGCAGGTCCTCACTTTTCTTCTTGCCTCCCTGTCTCGCGATGTTCTCCTTCAGGTGCACTCCTTGGCTTCTGCAACCGGTGTCTGGACGGCGATCCAGCAGATGTTCGCATCCCACTCCAGGGCGCGCCACATCCAGCTCCGGGGGCAGCTCGGCAACACCAAGAAGGGGGACTCTCCTGTCGCCATCTAGTTCACCAAGATGAAGGGATTTGCAGATGAGATGGCGGCAGCAGGCAAACCTCTTGACGACGACGAGTTGGTGTCCTATATCCTGCAAGGATTGGACTCTGACTACAACCGTACGTTGCCGCCCTCTCATCTCGTCCCGAGGCTGATCAGAAGATCGGTCTCACTGAGCTTTTCTCCTTGCTCAACACAGCGGAGGCCCGCATCGACGCACAAAATGGCAGCAACACCAACTCCTTCTCCATCAACCTCGCCTCCAAGGGAGGCTCCCGCAACAACAACGACACTCGCCCCTCTGGTCCTGGCGGTGGCAACCCTGCTGCCTACCGTGGTGCCGGCGGAGGGTTCTTCCCCAACACTCTTGTTGCCCCTCCTCCCTCTGGCGGGCGGGATGAGACCTGCCAGATTTGCAAGCGGCAGGGCCACGCTACCTGGCATTGCTTCAAGCGCTACGACAAAAACTTCAATCCTCCTCCCAAGCGTCAAGGTGGTGGTGGTGGCAACAACAGCGGTGGTGGCGGCAACAGCAGCGGCGGCAACACCAAGTCTGCAAACACCGTCCCTGCTGCCTACGACGTCGATACCAACTGGTATCTTGACACCGGTGCTATGGACCATGTCACCGGCGAGTTGGAGAAGCTTGCCATGCATGATTGATATACTGGACCGGAGCAAATCCACATTGCAAGTGGTCAAGGTATGGAGATTAAACATGTTGGTCATTCGCTGCTTCCTACTCCACATAAACCATTACACCTAAACAATATTCTTCATGTTCCCAAATCCAAAAATCTCCTCTCTGGCTCCCAACTTACAAAAGATAATGATGCCTACCTTGTTGTTTACCCTGAGTTCTTTTCTATTCACGATCAGGAAACGGGGGGCACAATCCTTCACGGTCCGAGTAAGAATGGGTTGTACCCCATTGCTGCTGGCCAACCAGGTGCTCATGGGCGTCACATGCTTGGAGCCATCAAACCATCTACTTCTAGGTGGCATAGACGCCTAGGTCATCCGTCCTTCCCAGTGGTGCAGCAGATTCTACGCAACCACAGTCTCCCAGTGTCAAATAAAGTAGATCATCACCTTGTGTGTGATGCTTGTCAAATGGCTAAAAGCCATCAATTACCCTACTCTCGGTCAACTAGTGTGTCTCAAGCTCCTTTAGAGCTCATTTATTCTGATGTTTGGGGCCCTGGCCCTCTTTCAGTTGGTAGACAAAAATATTATGTTAGCTTCATTGATGATTTCAGCAAATTTAGTTGGATTTATCTTATCAAACACAAATCAGATGTCTTCCAAAAATTTCATATCTTTCAAGCACTTGTTGAACGTTTGTTTGCCCGCAAAATTATTGCTATGCAAACCGATTGGGGGGGGGGGGGGTGAGTATCAAAAGTTAAACCAATTTTTCCAGAAACTTGGCATTACGCATCATGTATCATGCCCTCATGCTCACCAACAAAATGGTTCTGCCGAACGTAAGCATCGCCATATTGTCGAGGTTGGTCTTTCCCTCCTCGCTCATGCCTCCATGCCTCTCAAATTCTGGGATGAGACCTTCTCTACGGCAGTTTATCTTATTAATCGTGTTCCTAGCCGTGTCATTCACAACCAAACTCCTTTGGAACGTCTTTTTGGTCTCACACCTAACTACACCTTTCTTCGTATTTTTGGTTGTGCTGTTTGGCCTAATCTCCGCCCCTTCAACAAACATAAACTCGAGTACCGCTCAAAACAATGTGTGTTCATTGGTTACAATTATCTACACAAAGGATATAAGTGCCTTGATGTCTCAACCGGGCGGGTCTATGTGTCTCAGGATGTTATTTTTGATGAACATATATTTCCCTTTGCATCTTTACATCCCAATGCCGGCGCTCAACTTCGTGCTGAACTTGTTCTTCTTCCACCCACCCTCCTCAATTTATCTAGCCCCCTTACACCTTCCGCAGCACCAAATGACCCCATGGCAATCTCTACTATTTATGCACCCACCTCTGCTAACAGTGTGCAGGACTCCGCAGGTATTTCTCATGATTTTATGCAGCCTAATGTTTCTACAGATCTGGTGGCCACAGAAAATCCAGGGCTGCATGCCTCGGAATCAGCAACTGCAGCACCTGGGGCAGGCGATCCTCCCCTCCAGGCCTCGGGATCGGCCGCCGCAGCTCCTGGATCTTCTCCGGGTTTTGTGCACCAACCCGCCGCGTCGGTCGGCCGGTCCCCTGCATCCACCTCGGACCCGGCGCGCCAACCAGACGCGTCTGCCGCTCGGCCCCCCGTCTCGGACCCGGTGCGCCCGACAACGGTTGCGACCGCGCTGTTCCCCGCCTCGGACTTGGTGCGGTCCCCCCAGGAGATTCGCCTGCAGCGGCGCGCTCCCCCAACCGCGCCTTGGATCGGCCGCGGTCTCCCCCGTGTGGTGGGCCCGCCCTGTCTCCTGCCTTGGACACGGGAGATCTCCCTCGACGTGGTGACCCGCTACAGGCTCCTACGTCTCCGTCCCATGCAACGTCGGCGGTGCCCCATGCAACGTCCGCCTCGCCTGCTGTTTCTTCTCGTGTGTCATCTGATACGGTATCTTCTGACTCTGCGCTGCCCCGTCGTGTCCAGCACAATATGCAACCCATGCAACCAGCACCTCCACCCCCTCGGGCTCATACTAGGTCCCAAAGTGGTATTCTTAAACCCAAAGTTCACACTGATGGTTGTATTCGTTGGGCTCTTTTTGTGCTACAGGTGAACCTGAAAATCTCAAGGAGGCTATTGCTGATCCTAAGTGGAAAGCTGCTATGGATGAAGAATTTGGTGCACTTTTGTCCAATAACACATGGCATTTGGTACCCCCGCGTCCTGAACAAAATATCATTGACTGCAAATGGGTTTATAAGGTAAAACGACACTCTGATGGTACCATTGATAGATATAAGGCTCGTCTTGTTGCAAAAGGATTTAAGCAACGTTATGGTATTGATTATGAGGATACGTTTAGCCCAGTTGTCAAAGCTGCAACCATTCGTTTAATCCTGTCTATTGTTGTGTCTCGTAATTGGTCTATGCGACAATTTGATGTCAAGAACACGTTTCTACACGGTGTTCTGGAAGAGGATGTTTTTATGAGACAACCACCTGGGTATAAAAGTTCACAGTCACCTACATTTGTTTGCAAGCTTGACAAAGCAATCTATGGCCTAAAACAAGCACCTCGCGCATGGTATTCTCGTTTGTCCTCTAAACTTCAGTCTCTTGAATTTCATCCTTCACAGGCAAATACCTCCCTATTTTTCTATTCACGACATGGAGTCACAATTTTCATGCTTATTTATGTTGATGATATTATTGTCACTAGTTCCTCTGCTCATGCGGTTGATGCTCTCTTAAAAGATCTTCGTATGGACTTTGCCCTCAAAGATCTTGGTACACTCCACTACTTTCTGGGCATTGAGGTAAAACCTATTCGTGATGGTATTGTTCTCTCTCAAGGCAAGTATTTGGTGGATCTCCTCACTCGTATGAACATGAAAGGTTGCAAACCTGTTTCCACTCCTCTCCCAACAGCAGAAAAATTATCTCTTTATGATGGTGAGCCGCTTTGTGATGAGGACTCAACAAAGTACATAAGCATTGTTGGTGCCTTGCAATATGTGACTTTAACTCGTCCAGACATCTCGTTTTCTGTCAACAAAGTTTGCCAGTTCTTACATGCTCCTACCACTGTTCATTGGTCCTTGGTTAAGCGCATTATTCGGTATTTACAAGGAACCATGCATCATGGTCTCCGTATTAGCAAGACAGATTCTATGCTGGTTAGTGCCTTTTCAGATGCAGACTGGGCTGGTTGTCCTGATGATCGTCGCTCCACATGAGGTTTTTGTAGTTTTTCTTGGTAGTAATCTTGTCTCTTGGATTGCTCGCAAACAACCCACTGTCTCTCGTTCCAGTACCGAAGCTGAGTATAAGGCACTGACAAATGCTACTGCTGAAGTTATTTGGGTACAAACTCTGTTGACAGAACTTGGTGTGCCTCATCCTCGAGCAGCTTCTCTTTGGTGTGATAATTTGGGTGCTACTTACTTGTCTGCTAATCCTATCTTTCATGCTCGCACCAAGCACATTGAGGTTGATTATCACTTTATTCGGGAAAGGGTTGCCAACAAGTTGTTGAATATCAGGTTTATTCCTACTGGTGATCAAGTGGCGGATGGGTTCACTAAACCATTGACAGCTCAGCAACTTGGTGTTTTTCGTCACAATCTCAACTTAGGCAGTTGTGATTGAGGGGGGATGTTAGACGAAATATCTCTTTGTATTATACTCCCTCCGTTCCTAAATATAAGTCTTTGTAGAGATTTCACTAGTGGACTACATACGGATGTATATAGACATACTTTAGAGTATAGATTCAATCATTTTGCTCCGTATGTAGACCTTTAGTGAAATTGCTTAAAAGACTTATATTTAGGAACGGAGGAAGTACGTGACTTGTATAACACTATATGTTAGGGTCTCTTTCTGTCTCCTTGTGTTTAAACTGTAGATAAGATAGATTGATCTTAAACTTCTCCTCATGTATATCTCTTCAGCTTAGGCCGCCTATATAAACATGCACGCGTCCGCTAAAAGCATACGCTTCCAGCCTTTGTCACACAACCATGTCACGACGGCCTGACCGCAATAGCACCTTGCGGACCGCGAAAAACTCAGAGACGTTGGCGATGATAGGGTCCAACTCGGGGAGCGGCACCGTGGTGTCGGAGAAAGGATTGTGCAACAGGTAGGTGTGCACGTTTCTTGCATCGGTGCAGTCGAGGGCAAGCCAGCCGTCGGTGGACCCGATGCACCTCGCGTTCTTTGGCAGGGAAGGGAGGCGGCGTGGCGCGCGGCAGCCATTGTCGGACGGCGTGAAGAAGTAGCCGTCTGATAAGATAATCCACGGCAGCACCCTGGGCGTGGAGACGTGCTGGCGCATGGCCAGATGCCATGAGCGGCACACGGCGCGGAAGCGGGCGCGGTCGGCGGCGGCCGAGTGCCGGGTACGGCGCGCACGCTGGAAGCCGCGGCGGTTGGCGGCGGCGACGGGGACGGCGAGCAAGAATCTGGACCATGCCGCGGAGAGGCGTGGCTCCTCGTGGTCAGGGGAGGAGTGGAGGCGGTCGATGACGAGGCCTAGGATGTCTTGTGGGGTTTCAGACCACGGCGAGACTGTGGACGCCATCGATGCCGCTCGATTGAGCTCGCTCTGGATGTCGTAACTTCTGTGCTCGGAAACACGACTCGATCCGGCCAGACTTGGCGGGATGGTGTTGACAGAGAAGGAAGCTAAGGGTTTCGTGTTTTCTGGACCAGTGGAGGAGGTGCCCGCTGCTAGGAGATGGACATTGATCGGGTAAGCTTGTACTCCGAGGCCCGTGAATTTTACTGCCCTAGAACGCTCTTTGCGGAAGGCCTGGGGTCTGCACCATGACGCTCAATTCCGTGACCTTGGAAATAATCTCTTCCTGGTTCACTTTGGTGGAGAAGGGGACTGGAAGCACTCTAGGAATAATGGACCGTGGCAATTTGATTTCATGATCCTCAAGGGCTATGATGGGAAGACAAGGCCGTCGGAGATGGTTTTCGACAGTGTGGAAGCTTGGGTCAGAGTAGAAGATCTGCCACTGGATAGAAGAACGAGGGAGTTTGGTGAAGCACTAGGTAATTGGCTGGGAGAGGTAGTTAAGGTAGACGTGGAGAGAGATGGATTTGCCAAAGGGAAGTACCTGCGGGTTAGGGCCAAGATATTTGTTTATGAACCAGTGGTGCGTTATTTTAATCTGAAGGAGTCTGTGGATGATGAAGTGGAAACTGTTAGATTGATCTCTTTCCCAATGAACCCAACGGCCCATTGGACCTTGACTCACGCCCTGATCGGGGGCGTCCAACCCAAGCAAGGCTGGTGGCCCCCTGTCGCGCAGTGCTATATATAGAGGAGGTGGGGACCATGGCACGGGTTACGAGGTTCGCCGCCGCCACTGGTTCCCCACTCTCTAACCCTAATCCGATCTAGAGGGATGCACTGAAGCGATGGGAAGTCCACCGCCGCCGCTACCGGATCTCTCTCTCCTTCCCCACCGTCGTCACCACCTCACGACGGTAGCCGGAGGGAGCTCATCGAGCACGCTACAAGGTAATAAACCACTACTCTCACCGAATACATCTAGCCTTGTCGATCCGCGGGATCTATCAATGGTATCATGAGCCATGAGGCTTTAGATGTTGTTCCGGTTACAAGAAGATAACGAAAGAGAAAAAGATTTCCCCTCCCCGATATGAACCCCAAAAAGGCAAAGTTCAAAGAGAAGAAATAATTCACCGGAGTTATCTCCGGCAAAGAAGCGCCGCCGCAAGGCCGCGCCTGTTCCTCTCGATCCCCACACGCATCGGCAAGCCCAGGTGTGGGGAAGAAGAACCTACCACTCGGAGACAAAGTTCGGATCAAGATCCAACACGAAAACGAAAAGAAGAAAATCGGATCGAATCCGAAAAAGAAAAGCAAATGCAAAGAAGAAGGGGAACATGCAAAGCAACGAGATCAACCCCTCCCGGGGCAAAGGGCGCCATCACCGAGCCGTTTGACGGCGGCGCGTTCGCCATAGAGGTGCTCGCGCACGCCGGCAAAGGGGACGGAGACGGCGCCGTCGCGTCACGAATCCGGGGCCTCTCTGGTCGTGGTGGTGGTGAAAAGTAAAAGGGACTAACAAAGGCAAACAAGTACCCCACGGGGGCTAAGGACTCCATCACCAAATCCCTCGACGGCGACGCGCCCACCGCAAGGCGGACGCGCCGCCGACAAGGGGGATGGCAACGGAGCTGCTTTCGGTCGCGCACAAGGCCGCACACTCTCGGCAGGGCCAAAAGGCAACCCAACACACCACTTGACGGCGGCGTGCTCTCCTTCGGGAGAGGGCGCGCACCGGCAAGGGAGGTGAAGGGGGCCGTCGCTGCATGCTGTGGTGGAAGGCGTCGTCGAAGAAAAGGGTAGCCGGCGGCCAGATCTGAGCATCCTCGGCGGGGCGTGGTGGCCGCCGCGCGAGGGAAAGGCTCGGCCGCCGCGACGTGCATGACCTAACCTCACCGCCGGCGGCTGCTGTCAGCCTCGCGAGGGCCAAAAGGGGAGAAGGGCCGTGGGGCTTCTCGACGGGGCTTGAGAGCCACCGCGCGAGGGAGAAGCTCGGCCGCCGCGACGAGCACCGCGCGAGGGACAGGAGGCCAACGAGAACTATACGGCGCGACAGGAAGAAAATGATTAGGGTTTTCGTCATGGGGTGGCTGCATGCTCCTTTTGCTCACGCGAGAGGCGCGGCGAGCCGTAGGATCATCTCCAACGGCCAGGATTTCCCTGCCGGAGTAACCCTAGGACGGCTCAGGTTTTGGGCCGCAAAGTGCGTTGCGCCAGGCCGAGGGTCAGGCCGGCCCGCTCGAGGCCGAGGCCGAGGCCAGGAGGGGCGCCAGCGTAAGTGCCCACTCTTTCGGCCGCTGGGGGAAGTAGGCTCACAGGTCGGCCCAAGTAGGCCCCTGTTGTTTATTTTCAATAGTTTTTCTCTGCCTATACTTTTAGGCAGATTTAAAACTTTGTTTCTAAGCATTTTTTCTATGAAACTATGTTTAGAAAAATAGAAATTTAAAATGTTCAAAGTATCTGTAATTTTATACAGAATTGCAACATTATTTTTCCTAAAAGAAAAATTAAAGGTTCTGAAAATAAAAGAAATATTTTCAGAAAAGGAAAATTTCATGAATTTTATAAAAGGGATTATAAAGTTCATGAATTTTTAATTATGACGGAATATTTTTCTGTAATAGTAACATGATTTTTCTGCAAAGAAAAATAAAAGGTTTTGAAAATAAAAGAAATATTTTCAGAAAGAGAAAAGTTCATGGATTCTATAAAAGGAAAATAAAGTTCATGGATTTTTAATTTTAACAGAATATTTTTCTGTAAAGACGCATGAATTTTTATATTCACATTTTTCCGCGGAAATGCCATTTGGAGGCCGAGCACCATACATGCCGTAATCTGGCTCGTCAGTGTTTGCAGTGATCGGCCGTAGTCCCTAGTAACTCACGCGTATTTCACCTGACATCTTTTTTACACCGCACCATATTTTGTATTTTCTGCATAGTGTCATCCCATGTTTTAACGACACTGCCCGACCAGGCTGTTCACATGTTCCACCGTCTCACCCATAATGTACAGGCAGTGCGTCATGTACACTTCCGTGCAACAGGAATATGCAAGTTCTGAGCACATGATCATCCTCCATGATACACTAATTACCTTGGTTTTGGGATTAGCCAGCAAGCACAAAGTAATGTGCTGACCCGGATCTGAATACCACACAACATCGCCTCAAAAACACTACTACTAAACAACATGAACTGGTTTAGATTAGGGAACATGAAATCACCTCGACGTCCAACAAGATCCTTGTGATTTCGACACGAGCACACGCTCCTCATATCCATTTTTAGTTTACATCTCCTCCCAAAGCAAGACGGAAAGACGGGAAACACCTTGAGTGCACGGCTGTACACCATCCTCGGCGACCCTAGGAATGAAACTGCAGTGAATCACAAGAAAATCATATCGTCAGATTCAATGCCCCGGGGGAGAGTAGAAGCAGACAACACTAGCTAGCACATGAAACAAGCGTTGCAGCCATAACTTGTTCATAGCACTAGAACAAGACCATATAGGGCAAGATCATGCACGAGTTTACCCTGATTCGTCTTCCTCAACTAAGAACTCGAGCCCATCCATGGCGAACTGTCACACACCTAGCTGCCGCCGCAAGGTGATGAATGGTATGGTGAGGCAGAGAAACTTGCTCACTATGTCGAAGTAATTGCAAAGCTATCTACAGCGAACAGATGGGCTCATCTATAGATTATTAATTACCCACCAGCCTGCTCCTACCTGTGCGATGTTCAAACTAGCCCAGTTGATAGGCAAGTGCATAGACATGCCACCTGACTGTAGACTCGTGTGTAAATACAGCACTGGAGCCATGGCACAGACGTATTTGTAATTAATGGAGTGCGTATAAATAAATGGAAACTAAACAACACACATCACAGCGGTATTACACACGACTCAGATTTCGGCCTCCATGGTGCGCGGCCACCAAAACGCCTCACTCCATTTTTCCGCTGCAAAGTAAAGGTTTAGTCCTCCAATTAAATTGGAACCAACGGGAGAATTTAATTAAAAGAACTGTTATTAGCAAAGTTTTTCCCTTGTGGGTGAAATAAGATTCAAACAGTTTCCGCTATGACAATAGAATGATGTTTCTTTTTAAAGATAAGATATGGTATTGTTGTTTTCTGACCAACGTTGATGATAACAATACTATATTTGTATGAGTCATCTTATATTCAAAGCTTGAATCTCTGATAAATTTTGTATCAAAGTGATCAATTTTTCGGAGCACAGATAGAGAAATGCATATTTCTATTTCTGCTGCAATATGGTTAATGATGATGATTATTTCTTAGCAAAGTTGTTCAATAAGAATACTATCATCACATTGTTTATGAGTTATATGCATTATTTCCATTTCTGCCCAACGGTGATATGGAATTAATGTAGAAGGATGATGTTTTATTCTAATTCTGTCACACGATGATTTAGAATATTCCAGAAAGTTTAAAAAGGTTTAATGTGCATGATTTTAATCAGACCAACATAGGGTTATTTTTATGCTCATTACCGTTGTTTATTGGCTAAGTTTTCTCAGACTAAAAGTTATTCAAGCTTTCACTCATGAAAGCGAATGTTTTGGGTACTAGTGACCCGAAAGATGGAAAAGAAAGGTCATAACTTGAGGGAATAAATTCTCTCTAAAGAATGGCTTCACAATAAAAGAACTCTTGGATATTAATTCAAGAAAAGAAAAGAGATAAATCATTGAGAGTCTTGATTGACGAATGTTTTCCATGTACTCTCTATGATGAAGTCTCCTTTTTTCAGTCAACATGATTGAAATGAAACAAGCAACATGCATGTTGAATTTGACCAACGTCGGATCAAACATGTGTGTCAAAGATAATTCAGATTTATTTCTGAATTTGATGCAGTCAAAAGAGCCAAGTATGGCATTTATGTCCCTTAAAGGGAATTACCTGCATGGCGGGAAAAGTCTGGGAAGAATGCCTGCGTAACCGGGTAAAGTTGACATTGTATTATGTCAACAATCCGTGTATGGCGGGAGAAATTTTGGCAAAGGCCTTATCCTGTATGACAGGAGAAAGTTATGATGACTCATGTGCGGTTAATGTGTCCCACTATGGGAGAAAAGTATGAAGTAGCTATTAAGCTTTCCTAGTATCGACCGTACACCTTATGTGTAACGGTCATTATGCAATCACTAAATCCAGAAAGGATAAAAGTGATAGACGAACCTAAAGACAAGAATGATATGCAAGGGTGACTTGCAAAAGAGACAATGATAAAGAACTATGTTGAGTTTCTGAAATGAAATGAGGAAAAAGTACTCCCATACTAGTTAACTTATAACTTCATTTTACATGAAGTGATAAGATGAATGAGCTAGATAATCGAAGTTACCTCATTTCACAAGAGCTATGAATGGGTTTCGAAATTGTGGCAGAAAAGTTCTTGCCACATTTCGAGGGGGGGAAGAGACATGAAATACATTGTAGTGTATTTCATGACTCCTCTGTACTTTAGATGATGTGATGCACATTATGCATCTAAGTGATCCATTAATGAAGAATGTGATTGTCAAGGGGAGTACGGCAGTCATCTGAATACCGTCATTATGATACCCCTAAAGAAAAAAAACAGTTGTATTTTCGGATCTTTCTTAGTTCCGAAAGCAGACTAAGGAATACAACAGTGGTGCTTAAAGTGCCATAAAGAAGAAAGTTTAAAGATACGCCATTTCTTCAATGAAGATGGAGTAATCTGGGGGAGCATGTTGTATGACCTATACAACACATGTTGTTAGCTCTACAAGGGATCTTGTGATACAGGTCCCTGTAAAACCTATTGCCTTTCGGAAATGGGTGACTATAGAATTAATTTGCCTCTTGGCAATGACAACCCCATATGAAATAAGTGCCAGTACCTGAGATTTTGATGGTCTCTAGGAATGTGAAAATCAGATACTTGTGACTCAGCTAGTTCAGGAGTATACTCAGCTAGTTCGGCATACAAGGCTCAGTTTCAAGGACACCTGCGATCTGAGTACAAGAAGTTAATCTGGTCAACCTGGGCGCCTGCGTGGCTCAAGATCTTCATCTGGTTGCTTCTGAAGAACAGGCTGTGGTGCAACGACCGTCTCCAACGCAGAGGATGGCCAAATGGCTATTTCTGCCAACTGTGTCACCGGAACCTAGAATCAGCGAAACACCTGTTCTGGCAATGCCCGCTGTCCATACAAGTTTGGACACATGTGGCATCACGCCCCGGATGTGAATCACTACACCCGGGAAAATGGGGAGACAGAGAAAACTCTTCAGACATTTTAGGTGTGATGATCAACTCAGCTTTACCGAAGTACAAAAAAGCAGTCAAGACAATGATTGTTTTGATACTGTCGGAGATATGGAAGGAGAGAAACGCGTGCACATTCAGAGATAAGACTGCAGAGCTTCAAAGTTTGAAGTATGCTATCAACAGCACCGTTGAACTTTGGCGTCAAGCCGGAGCCAGAGTTTTGGAGCACCCGTTTGGGGATCCACCATGAGATATCACCCTTTGTAACAACCCTCACGTGTCGAGGGTTTTTCGGATTTGTTTTCCCGTTTCTTTTTCTCCTTGATCATTCGGATCACCATCCCCCCAAATTGTTTTCTCCGCACTGCTACCTCCTTTGAATCAATATATGCCAGCCGGAGGCTGGATCTTTCAAAAAAGATACTTGTGACTACTATAAAGTCTATGTTAGTGAAATTCCATCATTTGAATTTCACTAACATAGACTTTATGAAGGCTCCACAAGGCAAATGTGACTCCAAAGGAAATATGTAAAGGTGTAAAACATGACTTAAATCGGAAGATTTTGTGCAAAGAAAATGAGAGGACAATTGCATTCATGCAAAGTTATAGAATGGGAAATTCGTTTCCCAATTCCTGTGCATGTGGATGACGTCCTACTTGCTAGTGGTGATGTCAATTCTAGTGCAGGAGGAGAGAAGAAGTTCTTGTCCTCAGAGTTCAAAAGAATAAAAGGGGGTATTAGGAATGTCGCATGGACATGCTAAGAAAGATCTCTAAAGTATGCATACGAGAAAACCTACGCCTGTTCTCATAGTCAAGGGTAATGGAACTGGAAACTATGGTGTTTCAAAAGCTAATAAGAAAAGATTGTAAACCAATATGGTACCACATGCTTCAGTTGTTGGAAGCACAAGATGTTACCCTAACACAGTTTACGTATATATCCGGGTTGTTTTGGCAATGTCCAGTCCATAGATAAATCAATGGAATGGAGTCAAAGATATCGGCCTCATGCTAAAAGAAATAAGTGCTCTCAAAAGATTGTGAGTACAAAGGCAGGACTTGTGAAATGTATAGCGAAATCCACAATTGTCGCTAACTTTCATACTCGGAGTTTTGTGTGGAAAATCTCCAAATAAGTAAAACGATTGTCATCAGTGTGATGCAATGATATGTTATAGCTTGATATGAGGCTGAGGGACAGGCAACATGGTTAAGGCTACCTGTACCCAGAGTAGATAATGGTTGACAACGACGATAACCATTTTAAGTTCTTTCGCTCCTGTCACAACGAGTCAAGTGTTGATGCCAAACACATTGACAAAGAGTTACGTGTTGTGAAGGAGAAGGTCCAGAATTATGGAAAAATGCTTGAAGCATAAAAGCAACAAACAAGTGTTTGCAGATCTGCTTATCAAAGGCTTACCGCCCAGTGTGTTCTGAGAACACATAGTCGACATGGGTTTTATGGTATAGTCTAATATTTCCGGACAATAAAGGGCCCAAGGTTAAAGAATCTGTCTCAAAATAGAGAGGTACATTGTGGCTGTCTGATTCCATCGGCAATTGAGCCGTGACGATGAAACATGCCCTATGTATTGATCTGTTACGAAACGGGTAAAGTTAAAAGTATATGATGAGATCAAGGAGGAGAATGTTAGATTGATCTCTTTCCCAATGGGCCCAACGGCCCATTGGACCTTGACTCACGCCCTGATCGGGGGCGTCCAGCCCAAGCAAGGCTGGTGGGCCCCTGTCGCGCAGTGCTATATGTAGAGGAGGTGGGGACCATGGCACGGGTTACGAGGTTCGCCGCCGCCACTGGTTCCCCGCTCTCTAACCCTAATCCGATCTAGAGGGATGCACTGAAGCGATGGGAAGTCCACCGCCGCCACTACCGGATCTCTCTCTCCTTCCCCACCGTCGTCACCACCTCACGACGGTAGCCGGAGGGAGCTCATCGAGCACGCTACAAGGTAATAAACCACTACTCTCACCGAACATATCTAGCCTTGTCGATCCGCGGGATCTATCAGGAACATGGTTCAATTTCTACGAGAAAATATCCCACTTTTGCTTCGACTGTGGGAGACTGATTCATGTCAATGACAGATGTGACCCGCCGGTGGACAAATCGTTGCAATGGGGGGAATGGCTGAGGGCTTCCGCGGGAAGAAACATATATGTCAAGGGATGGGGACTAGGTGGTGCAGCCATCAGCAATAATAGTGGTGATAGCTCTCGCACTGGCGGGGTTGAGCAAGGCCGGTTCCATAATGCCGGGGTCTGAGACCTCCCAGCTAAACATAATCTCTTTTCGGAGCTCTCACAGGCTGGTAACTCTCGCACTGGTGAGGGTTGCCGTCAGGAGAAGGCTGAGGTAAACAACCCAGCAAGAGGAAAACAGAGGGATGGGGATGCATGTGCAAGTGATCTTCGTCATGGTTTGGACAAGAAGAGGGAGAATGATTTGTGCCAAGAGTTGATCAACAAGCAGGCTGAGAAAATTGGTCAAGCGGATAGGACGTCGGAGCACAGGGTCAAAGAACACACAAGATATCTTTTTAACTCTGGAGGGAGGAAGGACAGGAAAAGAGGCACTTTTGTCCGTAAGCCAAGGAAGAATGAAGGAGTCTACCGCCCTAAGGAAACAGGAGTCGAGGAAGCGGAGGCCTAAACAGTTATGGGTAGCGAAAGGTGATCCGGACAAGCAGGTTACTCATGACTCGTTCATTCGCGACACGAGGCATAAATCCTCGAATGTGTTTGACCGTCTCGACGTACACACTGATATATCGACAGACCCTGTGAACCAGGACCGTCGGGTCCAATGAATTGTCTGGCCTGGAACTGTCGTGGTTTGGGGTTGGACCCGACAGTTGGCGAATTCCGAGACCTGGTATGGTCATACAACCCAGCGGTGGTGTTCCTTAGTGAAACAAAGAAAAAGTCAAGGGCTATGGAGAGAATTAAGTGGAGTTTAGGATTCACAAATGGGATAGCAGTGGACTGTGCCGGAAAAAGTGGTGGACTTGCGCTTTGGTGGAGAGATCATGTTCAGGTAACTGCAGGCCATGGAGTCAATATTTCATCGATGCAGAGATATGTGTTAATGGCAAAACCTTTAGATTCGCTGGTTTCTATGGGGAGCCAAAGACGGAACTCCCGAATAATCATGGGATGCTCTACGCTACGTGAGGGCCCAAGATAGTTTGCCTTGGTTGTGTGCCTGTGATTTCAACGAAATTCTTACTCAGGAGGAACAATGGGGAGGTAATCCAAGGCCTTTCTCACAAATGGAAAACTTCCGAGACTGCATGTCCGACTGCGGACTTGGGACATACTGGATACACCTTCACATGGGATAACAAGAGAACGGACAAAGATAACATTCAGGTCAAACTGGATAGAGCGACGTGTAACAGTGAGTTCATGTCTATGTACCCAACATCGATGGTAGAGAATCTAATCACGGAGGAGTTGACCATATGACCATTTTCATTCGTGTAATGGAGACGGCTCCTGGCACTCGGATGAGGATAACTCGGACTTTTCAGTTTGAGGAAATGTGAACTAAGCATGAGGGGTATGACACGATGGTTGATGATGCATGGAAGCAAGTGGGGCAGTGTGTAGGAACGGGGGATTTGTGCAGCAAGCTAAACCATCTATCCCGTTCTATGCATGCATGGGGGCGCTCTGTCTTCGGGTCTATACGTAGACAAATAGACCTGCTCAAAGACCAGTTGCGGGATGCGAAGGAACGGGCTCTAACTACTGGATGTACGCAGGAGGTGCGCGACATTGAAAGTCAGCTAAAAAAGTTTTTTGAGAGGGAGGAAGTCATGTACAAACAACGGTCTAGAGGTTAAAAGAAGGTGATCAAAATACTCAGTATTTTCAAAATAGAGCCTTACATAGGAAACGAAAGAATACAGTCAGAGCTTTTCACGGGGAGAACGGTGTGAGATGCACAGTAGATGAGGGTACGCAGGAGATGGCAGCAGGTTTCTATGAACATCTTTTCAATTTCGAGGGGACTGATCACACAGACCTTATTCTAGACCTTTTCCAGGAGGTAGTCTCACCAGCAATGAATAAGAAGCTCACGGCGGTGGTCACTGATCTGGAAACTGAGACTGCTCTTTTTTAATGGGGCCGACGAAAGCATCGGGTCCGGATGGGTTACCAGCGATGGTTTATCAACAGCACTGGCTGTTGGTAAAGGAGGATGTTTGTAAGGCGGTTCGTGATTTTTTTGCAGGCTCTGCAACACCGGAAAGCTTCAATGACACCATAATTGTGATGACTCCAAAAGTTAACTCATCGGAGTCATTGTCGGAATTTCACCATATAAACCTTTGTAATGTTCTGTATAAAATAGCGACAAAAGTTTTAGCTAATAGACTGAAGTTGATCCTCCCGGTACTCATCTCTGAAGAGCAAAGTGCATTCGTGCCGGGACGTTTAATCACTGATAACGTTCTCGTGGCGTATGAGTGCGTGCATGCAATTAGGAAACGGAAACGGAAGAAGCCGCTTTGTGCAGTTAAACTTGATATGATGAAGGCCTACGACATAGTTGGGTGGGTGTTCCTAGAGCAAACATTGGAGCGGTTTGGCTTTGAGCAAGCTTGGATTAGCATGATAATGAGATGTGTTCGGAGTGTGCGCTTTTGTGTCAAACTGAATGGTTTTTTTTCAAGAAGCTTTCTGACATCGAGAGGGCTTAGGCAGGGTGATCCACTCTCCCCATACTTGTTCATGTTTTGTGTTGAAGGGTTTTCAGCGTTGCTTCAACGGGCACAAAGAGACAATCACATAAATGGAGTAAGTTTTGGGAGCACTGGCCCCCATATTACTCATCTTTTATTTGCTGATGACAGTGTGGTTTTCTTGGAAGGATCAGAGGGTAACCTGCAGGCGTTGAAGGATACATTGCAGGCATACCAAGTGGCGTCGGCGCAAAAGGTGAATCTACAAAAATCATCAATCTTGGATGGAAAAGGGTGCAGGGATGAGGACAAGGGTACCTTGAAACAAACCATTGGTATTGATTCTGAAGCGCTGAGCGAGAGATACTCGGGTCTTCCAACCGTGGTAGGAAGATTGAAGGATGGATCCTTCGAGTATGTCAGGGAGAGATCCAAGGGTAAAGTGTCAGGTTCGAAGGGGCAAGGATTGTCCAAGAAGGCAAGGGAAGTACTAATAAAATATGGGTTACAATCAACACCAACTTTCACAATGAGCTGTTTTCAACTCTCAAAGAAGATTTGCGGGAATATGACTTCAATCCCTTCTAAATTCTGGTGGGGTGCATCTCAAGGGGAAAGGAAGGTGCATTGGATAGCTTGGGATAGAATGTGCTTGCCAAAGAGAGATGGAGGGATGGGGTTTCGAAATTATGAAGCTTTCAATCAGGCTCTGTTGGCAAAGCAAGCGTGGCGCTCCAATTCCCTTCATCGTTGTGTGCCAGGGTGCTCAAGGCTAGGTACTTCAAGGAGTGCACGATCATGAACACTACATGCCCCAATGGTGCGTCCTACACTTTTAGGAGCATTATACATGGGAGGGAACTTCTAAGAGAAGGAGTGGTTTGGCGTGTTGGTGATGGGTCGGACATTAATATACATCATGAAAATTGGATACCGAGGGCAGGGAGCTTAAAACCTCTTGGGCAAGTTTTCGTGCATGGAATCACGCATGTCAGCGACTTACTTAGTCCCGATGGTACTGCTTGGGATCATGACAAAGTGGAGACTATGTTCACACCCGATGATGCATATGATATAAAGCAGATCATCATTGGTGGCCCGGGTAGCAGCGACCATTTAGCATGGAACTTCACTAAGTCGGGGCAGTTTAGCGTACGATCAGCTTATCACCTATGTATGATGCTAAAAAGGACCAAATTCGGACGGACGGAGTCCTCATCATCGGTCCATAAACACCAAAGTTGGCTTGCGCTCTGGAATACCAATGCTCCTGGGAAGGCAAAGATCCATATGTGGTGTTTGATAAAAAATGGTTTGGTTGTCGATGCCGAGTCACACCGGAGGAAAATCAAACCAGGTATCTTTTGCACGGTCTGCGGCGGAGAAGAAACAGTTTTGCATTGCTTCTGGGCGTGTCCGCATTCAGCCATGTTCTGGAAGGTTTTAAGCTCGGAGAAATGGGTTCCGGTGGCGATCCCGCCGGTGTCTGAAGGACCCCATGGAGAGCTTGCCTCATGGTTGTTGCGGTGGTTTGCGGAGGTCGGGGACCCAGAGCGGGAGCTAATGGTACATGCTGTGTACGGCCTATGGCTAGCAAGAAATGAAGCCAGGGATGGAAAAAGAATTGTGGATCCTAGAGTGGTTGAAGAAAATGTATATCAGCATATCATAGAATGGAATGCCATTCATATGAAGAAACCAAGGAGTACCACTCCAACACTGGCTGTGAGATGGAGCCCGCCAGAGCAAGGGTGGCTCAAGGCAAACTCTGATGGAGCTCTGGCAAAGCTACGAGATCGTGGTGGTGGAGGAGTGGTTCTCCGAGACCATGATGGAGCGTATAGAGGGGGTGCCTGCTATGTGTTCCGGGATGTCTCTGATCCCGAGGTGGTCGAGATACTTGCTTGCCGTAAGGCGGTGCACCTGGCGGTTCAAACTGGAGCTACCAGGGTGCACGTTGAAGTCGACAGCAAGGGAATGGCGGCCATGTTGAACGACCAGGCTAAGAACTTGAGTGCGGCAGGCCCAATAGTTGAAGAAATAAAGTTGTTGGGAAGGACTCTCCAAGGTTTCATAGTCTCTAGGGTTAGAAGGTCAGGGAACCATGGTGCTCATTTGTTAGCTAGAGAAGGTGTTAGTACGGAACTTTGTAGAGTTTGATACTTTGTAGAGTTTGATCTACCAAACCCCCTGATTGCATTCTACATGTAATCTCTAATGAAATCCCGGTTGTGGGATGATAAAAAATCCTTGATGATGATTCTAAAAAAAAGACATCCGTATGACGATCCCTCCCATAAAAAAAAAGACGCCCGTGCGACGTGCGCTGTCGGGAAAGACGAGCCTAGCCCATATTACGAAAGGAAAACGGAAATACTCACCCGCGAAAATAGAAATACCAAAACGAAAACACTAACTAGCTGGCGTCAGATATTCGAGGTTCCCCGGCGCACGCTTCTGCTGCAGTCAGATCAGTTTACACCCACGTCATCCTCAAGCAGCCATTGTTTGATACTTGTAGGTTGTAGTCGAGCGAACGCCCAAGCCGACGGCTTCCATCCCCTTCGCCGCTTTCTTTCTCTCTCACTCACTCGATCCCCATTTTCACCGCCAACCCACTCACTGGCCCAATCTACGGTATATCATATAGTGCGCGTTTTGTATTTGGTTGGGCCGTTGTGGTCTGATCCTTAGTTGTCTTGCGGATCAATCGCGCGCGGGGGAGGGGGGAGCCAAATAAATGAAATGGGAAGGACCAAACATGGCTAAAAAAGAATTTGAGAGGGCCAGTCCAATAAAATACACCAGTTTAACAGAAAAAACAATGTTTATACTAATATTAGGCTTAAATCAGTGACATTAAGGAGGGTCAGGGCCGCCCCCTCTGTCTTCGCCATTGATCGGGGGCCTAAGGCCTTCCACTATGTGGTCGGTGCCAAATTTCTGAAAAGCAGGCCACATGCACACCGATGGCAAGTGGGAATGTTTTGGCATCGCTCCCACAACGTAGGTAGTTTGACATCGATTTAAAGACAGACCCACATTTATATAAAAAGATAGTTATGCACGGAGGTCATGAAGGTCCGGCTCGATAGCAGTGGTAGCAGAGCACTTACCAGAGTACTGTTGTTGCTTTGTCAGGCTCTTTGCGCGTAGAAGAGTGAGATATGAATTTTCTATTGCATCGCCTAATTTAACACCGAAGCAAGTAGTTGCTCCGATGTCTGGAAAAAAAATCTTGGGCACCGGCCAAGCAGTGTAGGGCATCGATACTAAATACCTTAAAAGTGAGTTTGACACATGTTTTGACCTACATAGTGGAGGGCCTAAGAACATCTCCAACAGACTGTGGTAGCGCCATGCGTAAAAAGAAAAATACAGCGTTAAAATCGTGTTTTTGCGCGCGGGAGCAACGAAGAGGTTTTCTAGATGTACAAAAACATGACGTTCAATTCGATGGCCCCACCTGCTGCAGCCAGCGCACACAATCCGATATGCAGCATGGGAGCCAGCACGCCAAAATTTACAGCGTGGGCGCTAACATATTTTGTGCGTGCTCTATTTTACCGCGTATGCTGAAGCACTGTTATTTGTCTCCGACGCATAAAACATCAATTTTTAACGTGCGAGGCATAAAACATCAATTTTTAACGTGTGAGGCCTTTTCTAGACACCTAGACGCCTGTTGAAGATGTTGTAACCTCCTGTGTAAACTACGGATGGTTTTTACACCTAGAGAAACATCCACTAGAAGAAGATGTATCAACAGCATGTATAAGTACAGCCACTACAATTACAAGTATTCCTTTCTTTTACCCTGAAGTACTCATGATACAACAAACTTCATGATTTAAATGCCAGGGTTGAATTGAATCTACACCGTTTATTTCCAGAATCTGACGGATCGATCGTTTCCGCATGTAACAAACACTGCATCTACAGGGGAGTGCTCCAGCCACCTAGGGGCGCCGGTGTGGCCAGACGGCAATCTTGCCACCCTTTCAGAAGTAAGGGCGTCCCAGACGACAACCTGAAGACCAGGCAGTATTACAGTGAGGCGTGTGCTGAAGGGTTTTCCCTTTCTGAAACACAGATAGTACTAGTCTGAATTGAAATTCACCTCGTTGTTTTGCTCGTCGGTTGATAGTACAAACTCCTCGGTTTCGTTGAAGACAGCCTAAACAACAAAATCAATTTATTGCAACAATGAAGTTAGTTGTGCAATTAGTTACAAGCTCAAGTCTACAATCTATTTCACATGGACTAGGCTGACTAGCTGAGATACTTGGCTACCATTGGAGCAAGAAGGGCTTGTATGACCAAATTAGTAGTATGTAAATCAGAATGAAAGAAAAGGAGATGGTACAGAATCATACTACTAACCTGACACCGGAATTGTGTATTAACAACACCTGGATATTGCTTCACAAGTCTTCCGGTGCCAACTTCCCATAACTTTATACACGAATCCTTCCCACTGGATAGGATGTACCTGAAAGAACGTTGTTGGCTTCATAAGAGAGAGCCAGGATACATGTATAAACTCTTCATAAATCCAGGAATATAATGACTCAAAATGGGTGACCAAGTCCTTCAGTTAGTATATATTCATTATAACAGCTTCATTATTCAATCTTATGTGCAAGTACATGCAAAGCCTTTCTGCACAACAGAGAAATGTTTTGCATTTGCATCCACACTAGAGTGACCAGGTTTGGTCCTCTTTCTCTAATGCGTTCCTAGAACCCACTGCCCTACCTCCTAAAAGACCATGTGACCATCAGATTCACCTCACGATAGTCGTGTAACACCTCATTGCTCAGGTATGTCCATCCCTGCGAAGTAACCATGACACATCACTGCTGTCCTTGTTTAGCCTAAAACGGATGATTCCCTAAGGATTGTATGCAACTCTAGTGGTACGGCAACTAACCACTTGGAACTGATCCACTATTACTAGGACGAATCAGGTTGGTTTGTTACAGACGTACAGGTAGATTCTCTACACCTGGATGCTAGGACAAACCTGTTTTTTTCTTTTGTTTTTGCACCTGGGTGCTGGATACAGTTTATTGTTCCGTTATCTCTTGATAGTGGAACCTGATCCTTTTGGGGATCGTATGGAAAAAAAAGGTAGATTCTCAACACAATGCTGAAACATTATGATGTTAAGACTATTTATTCACATATCTTTGTTCCCCAAAAGCATTTTACACATGCCGGCACTTGCTAACCTCTCGTCTTTGGTGAAAATTGCACTAGTAGCTTCTACAGATCCATGTGCCCCAATTATGGGACGAACACATTCAGCAGATACTCCATCCCAGATGCGCAGAGAACCATCCTTAGAAGCAGTCACATACATGCTCCCAGTACCCGAGTAGCGCACCTGACACACACAAAGTATATATAGGGTGGCAATGGTGTGCCTTTCATGAAGATTATAACCACTGTAGGACAAAGCTTGTGAAGCAAAAGTAACAAAATACCTGGTTGATGGCAGCACTAGAGTCCTGCGGATTTGCGGATAAGAAGCATGTGAAAGTGTTTACATCATAGAGATGAGCTACTGGGTGATCAGTCCCTGAAAATATTTTGTATCCAAGTCAGCTGTTTCCGAGGATTAATATGGCAATGTGGGCTTCTAATTAAAGTCCGCTGTTTCTAATTATTATGACAACACATTAGCGAGTTATAATTCTGCAACCGCGTAGAGTATAGACACCATGAGCGTATCATGGAAATATATAAAATAATGCATGTTATACATGATTGTTTCTTTACATGCATTATAAATAAGTCTACTCTTAACTCTAACCAAGCAATATCACAACTGATACTCGTGTAAAACAAGAAAACTAGAGGCTACAGGTACAAGTCTAATTACAGAAAGGATCAAAAGCCTAATTACAGGAAGGATCATAGTACCTGCTAAAATGTAATCACCGCAAGGATGAAAACATACAGACCTAACATTATGAGTATCCTGTTCAAGTAAATGTTGGGAGAAAAAAATTATTTAGGCACCACAAACATGTCATTTAGAGTATATACAGTTACTAAGAATTTTACTACCTGAATAACTCTGAATGCTTTTCTTGCAGCAGTTTTGGAGAACTCAAAGAACCTGTCAAGCAAGTTTAAAGTTCAAAGGCAATACAGCTCAGCAGATATATTGTAATTATATGTAAACAGACCAATTATGCTTAATCTCTGTATGAACTCCTCAAACTGCATAACAAACAACAAGGAAGGCAGGAAGCAATGATAAGCATACTTTATCGTATTATCTTTTGCTGCAGATATCAGTATTGGGCTAATAGGATGGAAATCCAGATCATTGATGGGCTGCAAGAAATTAAACATGTTACAAAAACAACTAGAGTACATAGGAGGAACTATAGATCTTTAATTATAGAAGGATAATGGGGGCTTGAATCCATGAATTCAACCACAACCACATGCTTTAGCACTAGGCACTAGGCAGCCACATTGGCGCCCTTGCTAAAAGAAGGCATGGTAGTAATTCAAGCAATCAAAGATAAATAAGCAGAACAATGGATGAATGGAGCAAATGAAATAGTTACTAATCACCAGTTGCCAAGTTCAATACCCTATGCTGGCAATTCAAGATATAGAAGGTGAAGAAGTAACTACCTGGAATATTAGTTACAAAGCTAGATACCTTGTCAGTGCTATGTACAAGAAGTTGGGTAAGCAACTACCGAACTATAAATAAAAGATGTCTTAACAGGAAGCTATTCCAAAACAGGATGAGGAGAGGCTCAAGGACTTGAACAGTAAAATACTAACCTGCACATGGTCATAAAATGTACGGACCACAGGTCGGCCAGGGCCTTCTTTGGAGTCTCCTAACATCGTCTGCTTAATTTTTGATACCTGCAGGTGGGAGTCGTACATTGAGCAACAACTAGAACCTAACAAAGCACAACCTGCACTCAGAGATGGAATGACAATTCAAGCTCACCTCAAAGAACTTAATGGATGTGTCCCCACTTCCAGTTGCAAAATGTTTCCCATCAGGACTAAATTTCGCACATCTGGCAACATTCTGCACAAAATAAGAGTAAACCACAGAAAAAGTATATATGGTATTTCTTGGTGACTGGTCTGTCACACCTTGATTAACCGGGCCAACAAAATTACAAGTTGGGTGACTATGAAGGCACCATCAGAGGTGCAAAGCATGTAAATGGTGTCAATTGTATAGTTATAAATTATCCATTCGATGTATGAGCCATATAGATTTCTTGCTGTGGCTAATGATCAGGGTAGAAGTAGGCAAGTAGCACCCATGTCTACGTTTAGAAAATACTGCTGCCCAAATGATTTCAGATGTAGTTCAGATATCTCATAAACGTTGCCAAAGAAATTGCAGCAAAAGTGAATTCCTACGGTGCATTGGGCAAGGGAAAAGTAGAACCATGCGCACCTTATGATCGGAGATGTGCCTGGTCTCGTGCTTGGGGAAAGTCTTGGACGGGCCCCTGACATTCTGCACACTGCACCAAAGCTCCCAATCAAATCCATATACACATGACCAGCTCACTCAGCTGAAACTACGCACGGTTACAAACTTGCCAAATGCCACAACCACGAGGAGGAATCCCGGGTTTCACCTGAAATCCACGGCGCTGGTGCCGAGCGGGCGCGCCAGCCCACCGCCGCCAGCGGAGTCAAACGCGGGGGGAGCTCCGCCTCCCCTGGCCGCCTCCTCCCGCTCAGCCGCGAGGCCCTGCGAGCCGACAGCGGCGAGGGTTTACGCCGGAACCCTAGGCGAGGGGAGCGGGGAGAGGGGAGTTATACATACCTTGGCGACGAGGCGGAGGAGGTGGTTGGGGAGGGAGGCGTCGGCCTTGGGGGTCATGGTGGCGGCGGCGACGGCGGCGGCGGCCTGCGTGAGGTTCTGGTCGCGGAGGTGCGCCACGATGAGGGCGTTCACCTGCCGCAGCAGCTTGGCCTCCTGCACCGCCGCGTCCATCTCGGCCCTCCCCTCCGTCCTCCCGTGGGGGTGGGGCCAACTGTGAAATGGAGTGGGAGTGGACTCAAGCTTCAGAGCAAATTTGTTCAGTGTTCTCGCAGCAGAGTGAACCTCTGAACGAAGGTGAAAATACGTGTGTTGTCAGCATCTGGGCACCACCGCAAACTTCCATCAAGATAAATGTCAGGTCTTCATGGATACTAAACATCTCCAGCCGCGCCTTCAAGACGTCGTTTTGCGTTGGATTTGGTCAAAACTAGGGTCGGCGATCTCATGTCAAATCCAGCCCCTGAGAGATGCTTCGGGACGACCAGTGTTATTTTTACATGCACATACCTCATTGGTCAGTCTATCTTCTCTCTTTTTTAATAAGCCCACCATGTGCATGAAAAAGGAAACTTTTTCCCTCCCTCTCTATCTCTCTCCTTATGTGGCCGGCTGAGGTGGGGGCGTGGCTGGAACCCGAGCCCTCCCATCCGATTTTTTTCGTCGGTTGGCCCGCGAGAAGCGTTACTTCGATCCCTGGAGGCGCCTAAATGATGAAGATGCTCTAAAGCCGTGTTTCGAGTCTCTTCGCTCCGTGGAGCTGTTGAGCTGGGTGTGAACCGCTCGATCAAAATGAGCTATACCTGCTCCGTTGTGGGAGTGGAGTCGACAAAGCGAAGAGAATTATAATCTGTGGAAACACCGATTCTGAAACTCTTCTTCTTTGGACAATGGACAGACAAGTCTTAGCTTTGCCCTGCCAAATAAGTTTGCCTTTTTGCTTGTCGATGTATTGGCCAACATTGGCTACAATTATGAACTAGAATGGGCATAGTAGCGTTGACATGCCAATAAGAAAAAGGAATAAAACACCCAAAAACATTTTATATCTGATTAAAATAAAGAAAAACAAACGTGAATAGATTGACAACTGGACATAAAATGACTAATAAAAAATAAAATTACATTAAAAAGCATACAAGTTTTCTTTTTTCCTGCACGCTCGAGATTAAAAAGCATACTAAAATTTTCTTCTTTTCTTTATTGTTCGTGGGAACATGTGAAATTAGCAATGAAAATTTAGCTACGTACGTCCCTTCCTCAAACAAACAATGCGAGACTTAGTTAACGAAACACGAACTCCATTCTTTGACACGAACTTCTGATGTACTTGATCTCTCGTCCTATCACAAACAAGTCTCTTCCTCCCGGTCCTAATAGACTAGTACAAGTAGTCCACCACAATAGGAAAGGGAAACGAGACATGCAAACACCCTCATCATACTTGGTTTTAAAAACAGCAATAGTCATTTGCACCTTGAGGCGAGATCTATAAATCGTTGAAGCGGCATCAGTTGGAGTATCATCCCATCTAGGACACGCTTGCACTCCATCGCCACCAGTTTAGAGGGCTTGAAGAAATCAGGCCAAGCCGCGGAAACCCCCAAATAAGATGTTGAAGTTATCATACAAATAGCCAATAGTAGCTCTACTTGAAAGGCATACAACTGCAAGATCTCAAGAGAACCATCAAATTTAGGCATACAAACTCTCACGGTCTATTTGTTGGCGCCCAATCAGACGTCGTTAACACTAGTGGAGAAATGGCAACTTCTGTTGATGGCGCACCAATTTGATGCGATTTCAACATTAATGTTTTCAAATAGCGATGGCGTTGGACAAATTGATACGTCGGCTTTATGAAGTTAGTGCTAGAGTGGATTTAGTGCAAACATTAGGCCTGCTGTTACCTTATCGATTATTCCTCACTCTCTCTCGATCCTCAACTCCATTCGTCCTCCTCTCGATCCCCACCGCCCGACGCGACCCGTCTCCGCCCGACGCCGCCCCGCCCGACGCCCCGCCCCGGCCCGTCTTCGCCCAATGTCGCCTTGTCCGCAGCCCGACGAGGCCCATCTCCGATCGACGCCGCCCCGCCCGCTGCCCCGCCCCGGCCCGTCTTCGCCCAATGTCGCCTTGTCCGCAGCCCGACGAGGCCCATCTCCGATCCCTGCCCGCAGCCTGACATGACCCGTCTCCGGCCGACGATGCCCCACCCAACGCTCAAGCACAGGTACATCCCTCCGCCTGCCTTAGGTGTGGTGAACATGTCGATTAATTTTTTCCAGCAAAAAAATGACAAATAGATAAAGAAATTCAGTATTTCAGCAACTAATATTTTTTCAAGAGCAATACATGCATAAGGCCCAAACCTAAGGCACCTTGTCCCCGCCTGACTTAGGTCTGTAATTCAGTATAGCTTGAGGCAACATTAGTATTCATACTCAGATAAATACTTTATATATGTTCTAAGCCATAAGCAACTAAAATTCATATTCGGAGAAGTGCTCTATATTGTAAACATCAGCCAAAACCAACAACTAGAATTTTATTTGCTTCCACTCTAAATTCATATTTAGAAAATTACACTATATTTGAGTGAAAGCACAAATTTTACTTGCTTCCACTCTAAACAAGCATGGCCTTTTCTTAGATCTCCATCATATAGGTTGTATGCAAAGGGCACATGTCTTGTGCTTACTTTTGTAGTAGCACTAGTATGGTAGTACCTTAATACACCATCATAGAGAGACATAATCTAGCCATATAGCTATATAGGAAGCACAAATTTTAAACTGCATGTTATTTTCAAAATTCTTCATTCTAAGATGGTGAGATTTCATTACAAGTTTTAATTTTCTTGTGTACATAATTTGAAACACCACATATGGACGTTTCAAGCAACAACGAATCGGTGGGCGACGTGGAGAAGTGGAATTAGTGGCTCTTAGAGTCATCGGAGTGGAGAATCAAAAAACTCAAAGAAAGCAATGTCGAAGTGGAGAATGAAAGGGATCAGTTGCTCATAAAGGGTGATAATGCCCTCACTAAGGTAGACAATTTGAGGGGGCTGAGGGATAATTTGACAGAGGATAGGGATCAACTCAAGCTGAAGAAAAAACAAGTCAGGGCATAGAGAATTGAGCTATAGACAACCATTGCTCATTTCAAACAAGATGGAGAGAGCAATCGGAAGAAGATGCGACAGCTGAGGATAATCCTTGATGATGAAGAGTAGTTAGTTGATCGGTACTAAGTTTTAATCTATGAAGTTTATGAGTATCTTTAAATGATCAGTAGTAGGTTTTAAACTATGAAGTTTATGAGTATGTTTAAATGATCAGTACCTTTTGTGGAGTTTAAGTTCTTAGTTTTTGAAGTAGTATATTTTTACTATAAAAAATTTGTTGGCGTTGCACAACAACGCACGACAAAGGTAACATAGATGTATAGTTGGTGTTGGCCATGTGGCATGCCATAAACATGTGAATACTATTGGGTCATCTCCAACGCCAATAATATTTTGTAACTATGGCGCTATATTGGTGGCGTCGGGTGTCTACGCGAGCAAGGACATTTTTTTCACGCCATGCTAGCCTTTTTTGCACTAGTGTAAGGTACGGAGAGACCAAAGAAAACTTATTCCAACACATCATCACCGCCACCATCTCATCGTTGTCGCCAAGGAAACAAAACCTAAAACAAAATAAGATAAGCAAGTCCTCACTCTTCTTGCCGTCGGATGAAGCCAAGGCGGCCACTAGGGTAATATAGATGTATAATCGGTGTTGGCCACGTGGCATGCCATAAACATGTGAAATATTGTTGGGTCGTCTCCAACGCCAGTAGTATTTTTTAACTATGGCACCATATTGGTTGCGTCGGGTGTCTACGTCAGCAATAACATTTTTTTCACGCCATAGCTAGGCTTTTTTGCACTAGTGTAAGGTAGGGAGAGACCGAAGAAAACTTACTCCAACACATTATGACCGCCACCATCTCATCATTGTCGCCAAGGAAACAAAACCTAAAATAAAACAAGATAGGCAGGTCCTCACTCTTCTTGCCATCAGATGAAGCCAAGGCGACGACTAGGGTTGGGAGGAAAAGTTTACACCCTTTGCCTGTGTAACGCCCCAGACATACTCGTCGATGGTCGTTACTCCACACAAAATCCAGACTGACCCCATAGATCAATGCTAGTCTTTTTTGCGCACTTTCTCCTCACTCATGCTTACCCGGGAGCAATTTCCCGGTCGGTCACCCATCCTAAAACTACTCCAAGCTAAGCACACTTAACTTTGGAGTTCTTTCCGAATGGACTCCCGAAAAAGAAGGAATTCTTTATGGATATGAGTAGTCCAACATCCCTGTTAAACCAGGCTATCACATACACCCCCACTAAGAGAAACCGACATCCTCGTCGGATGATACGTCTCCAACGTATCGGTAATTTATGAAGTATTCATGCCATTATTCTACAACTTTCATACACTTTTGGTAACATTTTATATTATTTTTTGGGACTAACTTACTTACCAAGTGTGTAGTGCCAGTTTCTGTTTTTTGTTTCGGAGAAATTACATATCAAACAAAGTCCAAACGTGATAAAAAAAATTATGGAGATTTTTTTTAATATATGTGATTTTTTTAAAGAAGAATCAATGCAAAACGGTGCCCAAGGGAGGCACAAGCCAATAGGGCACAACTAGGGGGGCGTGCCCTTATAGCTTGTGCCTCTCCCTTAAGTCAGTTCAGGCCCTTCTTTTGCCGCGAGAAAGATATTTTTCTGATAAAAAAACCCCTCAAAATTTCAGCCTGATCGGAGTTACAGATCTCCGGATATTTAAGAAACAGTGAAGGGTCAGAAACGGTAGGGAAAACAATAGAGAAACAAAGAGAGTATCTAATCTTGGAGGGGCTCTCGCCCCTACGGGAGCCATGGCGGCCATGGACGAGAGGGGAGAACCTCTTCCCATCTAGGGATATGCCATGAGGGATAGGCCATGAAGGAGGAAGCCTAAGGGGGGAGACTCTCCCCCTCTCTTTTGGTGGCGCTAGAGTATACCCCCCGAAAGTATTGACCATTGTATTCACAAAGAAATCTTATGTTCTTGTTTCTCGTTGTTTTTCTGTCATATCCAACGAGGTCATGCATCATGTCTTCCCCCTCCTCCAACAACGAGGAAGGAGATGCTTGGTTGATGAAGACGGAACTAAAAAGGGAGGAACCAAAGGAAGTCACCCAAGAGAGCAAGGATAAGGAGGCTGCGGTGGATCAAACTCAAGTTGGAGAGCAAGCCTCACCATGGAAGAAGAAGAAGATATCCTTAAACCATACTATGATCATCTCACCCCCACTGAAATTGAAGCTTTTTGGATCATTGAAACGGTTCGTGTGCAAAATAAATATCTCACTCGTGAAAATATTCAATTACATGAGCACATCATCGCCCTCCGAAGCATCATCCGTAAATTGGAGAACCTTCTGAGCCTGAAGTGTGAGGCTACACCACCATCATATTCATCTTCACCATCAAAGGATATTTGAGTATCGGGTATGGCACTCCCCTTGGCTTGAGCCAAGCTTGGGGGAGGTGCCCCGACATCGTATCCCACCATTATCTTTGCCTTTATTTATCTTAGTTAGATTTTTAGTTATCTTTTGATTTAGTTGAATAAAAGTTTAGTTCAATCGTCTTTTTCGAGAGTTTGCTTAGTGATCTATCTATCTATCTATGTAATCGTGTGCGAGATATATAATAAAGTTTAGTTCGAGTTTTGCTTTCCTTACTTCCTGGTTTCAATCAAAATAAAGAAAAGAAATAAATGAAAAAAGATCATATGCTAATCTTATGTTAAGTAATGACATCACATAACGAAAAGTATAAGTAGTAAAATTTATTGAAGATTTACAAACATAACATTGGTCAATGATGCAATTCATGAAAGAATCAATAAGGGAAGAGAAGATTCACATGCAAATACTATCTTGGACATCTTTTATGATTGTGAGCCCCCATCAAAATATTATATGCCAAAACTGTTGACGTTGGACAAGGAAGACAACGTAATGGCTTATGATTGTTCATATTCACACAGAAGTTATATTGTCATAGATCCTTTAACATGTGGTGTTTGCTTAATATCTTTTCTAGCCAAATTTTTTGCACTAAGTAGAGATACTACTTGTGCATCCAAAAACCCTTAAACCCAAATCTTGTTTTGAGAGTCCACCATACCTACCTATGGATTGAGTAAGGGAAGAGAAGATTCACATGCAGTAGTAAGATCCTTCAAGTAAGTTGTCATCGGTGCAGTAAGGCAATAAAAATTGCTTCTAAATGTGTTGGATCATTTAGTGTAAGAGAAAATTGAGCGTTGTACGAACTTGTGATGGCAAAATAATAAAGGCGACAGACTGCATAATAAAGGTTGCTATCATAAAGGGCAATATAACATGACGTTCTCTTGCACTAAGGGATTTGGCATACAAACAAAAAGCGCATGTCAACTTCTGCTTCCCTCTAGGAAGGGCCTATCTTTTACTTTTATGCAGGAGTCAAAGTATTCTTCCCTATTCTTTTTTATTTTCTCTTTCGCAAGCATCATGTGGTGAGTAAAGATCTAGGCACATATATCCAATTGGATATGGGTGATCATTAATTATGATTGTTGGCATCACCCTTGAGGTGAATACGTTGGGAGGTGAAACTAAAAGCCCCCATCTTTCTATGTGTCTGGTTGAAACTTTTTGCTCATGTGTACGCGGTGAGTGTTAGCAATCAGAGAAGATTATATGATGGTTGAGCATGTGGACTTGCCTAAAGGCTTTGATACGAGACCCTTCCTGAAAAGATGATGAATTGTAGTTGCAAAGTTGACTGAGAACATAGTTTGTTGGTTTTCAATAAAGTTTATGCTTTTGCTTCGATATTATGATGAATTGTTACTTGTTCATGAGAAGTTATATGATAAAGTTATGCGATGAAGTTTTATGATAAAGTTTCTTGTTGTTATAATAATATGCATGATTCTTCTATGTCCGTATTTTGTTTTTATCGACACCTCTCTCTCTAAGCGTGTGGACATGTTTTTCTATTTTGGTTTTCGCTTGAAGACAAGTGAGGTCTAAGCTTGGGGGTGTTGATACGTCCATTTTGCATCATGTTTTCTTATTGTTATTTATAATGTATTTATGCATAATAATGCTTTATGGAGTAATTCTAATGCCTTTTCTCTCATAATATGCAAGTTTTACACAAAGAGGGAGATTGCCGGCAGGTGGAATTCTGGACCTGGAAAAAACTACGTCAAGCCACCTATTGTGCACATCTCCAAATAAGCTGAAACTCCACGGAGATTTTTTATGGATTATTTAAGAAATATTAAAGAAAATAAGTACCAGAGGGGGGCACCAGGTGGGCACAACCCACCTGGGCGCGCCAAGCCCCCCAGGCGCGCCCTGGTGGGTTGTGCCCTCCTCGGCCCACCTTTGGTGCCACTCATGTGGTATATAAGTCATTTTGACCTAGAAAAATAAGGAGGAGACTTTTGGGATGGAACGCTGCTATCTCCAGGCGGAACTTGGGCAGGAGCACTTTTGCCCTCCGGTGAAGCGATTCCGCCAAGGGAACTTCCCTCTCGGAGAAGGAAATCGAAGCCATCGTCATCACCAACAACTCTCTCATCTTTGGGAGGCCAGTCTTCATCAACATCTTCAATAACACCATCTCCTCTCAAACCCTAATTCATCTCTTATGTTCGATCTTTGTACCAGAACCTTAGATTGGTACTTGTGAGGGAGTAGTAGTTTCGATTACATCTTGTAGTTGATTACTATATGGTTTATTTGGTGGAAAATCATATGTTCAGATCCATTATGCTATTTAATACCCCTCTGATCTTGAGCATGTTTATCACTTGCGAGTAGTTACTTTTGTTCTTGAGGCCACGGGAGAAATCTTATTGCAAGTAATCATGTAAACTTGACATGTGTTTGATATTTTGATGATATGTATGTTGTGATTTCCTTAGTGGTGTCATGTGAACGTCGACTACATGACACTTCACCATATTTGTTCCTAAGGGAATGCATTGTGGGGTAGTTATTAAATGATGGGTTGCTAGCTAGAGTGATAGGAGCTTAAACCCTAGTTTATGCGCTACTTCGTAAGGGACCAATTTGGACCCAAATGTTTAATGTTATGGTTAGATTTTATCTTAATACTTTTCTCATAGTTGTGTATGCTTGTGAGGGGTTTAATCATAAGTAGGAGGTTTGTTCAAGTAAGAACATCACCTAAGCACCGATCCACCCACATATCAAATTATCAAAGTAGCGAACACAAATCAAACCAACATGGTGAAAGTAACTAGATGAAATTCCCGTGTGCCCTCAAGAACGCTTTGCATATTATATGAAACCGTTTTGGCATGTCCTTTGCCACAAAAGGATTCGACTACCTTGCTGCACTTATTGTTACTATTGCTACTCGTTACTTGTTACAATTATCTTGCTACCAAACAACTTGTTTTCGCTATTTCAGTGCTTGCAAAAATTACCTTGCTGAAAACCACTTGTCATTTCCTTCTTCTCCTTGTTGGGTTCGACACTCTTACTTAGCTAAAGGACTATGATTGATCCCCTATACTTGTCGTTCATCACAGTGCTGCAGTCCGTCTCTAGTTTAAAGGGTAGCATGCTCCAGTCAAGTGTAAGTGAGACCCCTTCCCGACAAGCAATGAGTTATGCCCCTAGTGCGCTCCCACATGATGTCAAATAACAACAAGATTCAAAGGTCACCTCTCCTTTGGATTTATGAAGAATCATACCCGCAACTTCCATCTTGTCCGCTTTCATGAAGGCACCATGAACATTCAATTCGCACCACCATTCCGGCGGTGTGTTGCATCTCTCCACGGGTCGTGGGTTATCATCAAGGGAGAGATGTGTTGGAAATATGCCCTAGAGGCAATGATAAATAGTTATTATTATATTTCCTGTTTAAAGATAATTGTTTATTATCCATGCTATAATTGTATTGAATGAAAACATAGATACATGTGTGGATACATAGACACAACAATGTCCCTAGCAAGCCTCTAGTTAGCTAGCCAGTTGATCAAGGATAGTCAAGGTTTTCTGGCCATGTGCAAAGTGTTGTTGCTTGATAACTGGATCACATCATCACGAGAATCATGTGATGGACTAGACCCAAACTATGAACGTAGCATATTGATCGTGTCTTTTTATTGCTATAGTTTTCTGCGTGTCAAGTATTTGTTCCTATGACCATGAGATCATATAACTCATTGGCACCGGAGGAATGCCTTGTGTGTATCAAACGTCACAACGTAACTGAGTGACTATAAAGGTGCTCTACAAGTATCTCCGAAGGTGTCCGTTGAATTAGTATGGATCAAGACTAGGATTTGTCACTCTGTGTGACGGAGAGGTATCTCGGGGCCCACTCGGTAATACAACATCACACACAAGCCTTGCAAGCAATGTGACTAAGTGTAAGTCATGGGATCTTGTATTACGGAACGAGTAAAGAGACTTGCCGGAAACGAGATTGAAATAGGTATGCGGATACCGACGATCGAATCTCGGGCAAGTAACTTACCGAAGGACAAAGGGAATGACATACGGGATTATATGAATCCTTGACACTGAGGTTCAACCGATAAGTTATTCGGAGAATATGTAGGATCCAATATGGGCATCGAGGTCCCGCTATTGGATATTGACCGACGAGTACCTCGGGGCATGTCTACATAGTTCTCGAACCCGCGGGGTCTGCACACTTAAGGTTCGGTGATGTTTTAGTATAGTTGAGTTATATGTGTGGTTACCGAATGTTGTTCGGAGTCCCAGATGAGATCACAGACGTCACGAGGGTTTCCGTAATGGTCCGGAGACAAAGATTGATTTATAGGATGACCTCATTTGATTACCGGAAAGTTTTCGGGCATTACCGGGAATGTACCGAGAGTGACGAATGGGTTCCGAATGTTCACCGGGAGGGGCCAACCCACCCGGGGAAGCCCATAGGCCCTAGGGGTGGCGCACCAGCCCTTGGTGGGCTGGTGGGACAGCCCAAAAGGGCCCTATGCGCCAAGGATAGAAAATCAAAGAGAAAGAAAAAAAGGAAGAGGTGGGAAGGAAGGGAAGGGCTCCACCTTCCAATCCTAGTTGGACTAGGATTGGAGGTGGACTCCTCCACCTCCTTGGCTGGCGCACCCTTGAGGAATTTGTCCTCAAGGCAAGCCTCCCCCTCCCCTCCTCCTATATATAGTGGAGTTTTAGGGCTGATTTGAGACAACTTTTGTCATGGCAGCCCGACCACAAACACCACGGTTTTTCCTCTAGATCGTATTTCTGCGGAGCTCGGGCAGAGCCTTGCAGGAGTAGATACTTCACCACCACCGGAGCACCGTCACGCTGCCGGAGAACTCATCTACTTATCCGTCTTGCTTGCTGGATCAAGAAGGCCGAGATCATCATCGAGTTGTACGTGTGCTGAACGCGGAGGTGCCGTCCGTTCGGCACTAGATCGGAGCGGATCGCGGGACGGTTCGTGGCACGGTTTGCGGGGCGGATCGAGGGACGTGAGGACGTTCCACTACATCAACCGCGTTTCTTAACGCTTCCTGCTGTGCGATCTATAAGGGTATGTAAATCCAAATATCCTCTCGTAGATGGACATCACCATGATAGGTCTTCGTGCGCGTAGGAATTTTTTTGTTTCCCATGCGACGTTCCCCAACAGTGGCATCATGCGCTAGGTTCATGCGTAGATGTAATCTCGAGTAGAACACAAAGGGTTTTGTGGACGGTGATGTTCGATTTTCTGCCCTCCTTAGTCTTTTCTCGATTCGGCGGTATTGTTGGATTGAAGCGGCCCGGACTGACATTATTCGTACGCTTACGAAAGACTGCTTTCATCGCTCGACATGCAACCTCGTTGCATAAAGATGACTGGTGGGTGTCGGTTTCTTCAACTTTAGTTGAATTGGTTTTGACCGAGGCGGTCCTTGGAGAGGTTAAATAACAATTTCCACATCTTCGTTGTGGTTCTTGCGTAAGTAAGATGTGATCTACTAGATACCCATAGGAGACACGTAAAACTTGCAACAACAATTAGTGGACGTCTAACTTGTTTTTGCAAGGTATGCTTGTGATATGATATGGCCAATGACGTGATGTGATATATTGGATGTATGAGATGATCATGTTGTAATAGTTAATATCGACTTGCACGTTGATGGAACGGCAACCGGCAGGAGCCATAGGGTTGTCTTTAAACTAACGTTTGTGTTTGCAGATGTGTTTACTATATTGCTAGGACGTAGCTTTAGTAGTAATAGCATAAGTAGCACGACAACCCCGATGGCGACACGTTGATGGAGATCATGATGATGGATATCATGGTGTGGTGCCGGTGACAAGAAGATCGTGCCGGTGCTTTGGTGATGGAGATCAAGAAGCACATGATGATGGCCATATCATGTCAGTTATGAATTGCATGTGATGATGATCCTTTTAATGCACCTTATTTTGCTTAGAATGACGGTAGCATTATGAGGTGATCTCTCACTTAAATTTCAAGACGAAATTGTGTTCTCCCCGACTGTGCACTGTTGCTACAGTTCGTCGTTTCGAGACACCACGTGATGATCGGGTGTGATAGACTCAACGTTCACATACAACGGGTGTAAAACAGTTGCACACGCGGAACACTCACGTTAAGCTTGACGAGCCTAGCATGTACAGACATGGCCTCGGAACACATGAGACCGAAAGGTCGAGCATGAATCATATAGTTGATATGATTAGCATAGGGATGCTTACCACTGAAACTATCCTCAAATCACGTGATGATCGGACTTGAGCTAGTGAAATTGGATCATGTACCACTCAAATGACTAGAGAGATGTACTTTTTGAGTGGGAGTTTAGCAAATAATTTGATTAGTTAAACTCTAATTATCTTGAACATAGTCTAAGTCCACTTTGAAAATATTTGTGTTGTAGATCAATGGCTCACGCGAAAGTCACCCTGAATTTTAATACGTTCCTAGAGAAAGCTAAATTGAAAGATGATGGAAGCAACTTTGTCGACTGGGCTCGTAATCTTAAGTTGCTCCTGCAAGCTGGGAAGAAGGATTATGTCCTTAATGTTGCGCTAGGAGATGAACCACCCGCCGCGGCTGACCAAGATGCTAAGAACGCTTGGTTAGCATGCAAGGAGGACTACTCAGTAGTTCAATGTGCAGTCTTGTATGGCTTAGAGCCGGGACTTCAACGTTGCTTTGAGCGTCATGGAGCATATGAGATGTTCCAGGAGTTGAAGTTTATCTTTCAGAAGAACGCCCGGATCGAGAGGTATGAGACCTCCGGTAAATTCTATGGTTGCAAGATGGAGGAGAATTCGTCTACCAGTGAACATGTGCTCAAAATGTCTGGGTACTCAAACCGTCTAGCTGAGCTGGGGATTGAACTCCCGCAAGAGGCTATCACTGACAGAATTCTTCAATCACTGCCACCAAGCTATAAGAGCTTTGTGTTGAACTATAACATGCAAGGGATGAACAAGTCACCCGGTGAGTTATTCGCGATGCTGAAAGTCGCAGAGTCAGAACTCCGTAAAGAGCATCAAGTGTTGATGGTGAATAAGGCCACTAGTTTCAAGAGAAGCGGCAAAGGAAAGAAGGGTAATTCAAAGAAGATCGGCAAGCCTGTTGCCAATCCAACGAAGAAACCCAAAGCTGGACCTAAGCCTGAAACGAAGTGTTATTATTGCAAGGGTATGGGTCACTGGAAGCGCAACTGTCCAAGTATCTGGCTGGTAAGAAGGCGGCCAAGGAAAAATCAGGTATATTTGATATACATGTTATTGATGTGTACTTAACCAACTCTCGCAGTAGTGCCTGGGTATTCGATACCGGTTCTGTTGCTCATATTTGCAACTCAAAACATGAACTACGGAATAAGCGAAGGCTGGCGAAGGATGAAGTGACGATGCGCGTGGGAAATGGTTCCAAGGTTGATGCAATCGCCGTCGGCACAGTTTCACTTCAGTTACCATCATGATTAGTTATGAACTTAAATAAATGTTATTTAGTGCCTACGTTAAGCATGGACATTATATCTGGATCTTGTTTATTGTGAGACGGTTACTCGTTTAAATCAGAGAATAATGGTTGTTCTATTTCTATGAGTAATATCTTTTATGGTCATGCACCCAATGTGAGAGGATTGTTCATATTGAATCTTGATAGTGATAATACACATATACATAACATTGAGACCAAAAGAGTTAGAGTTAACAATGATAGCGCCATGTTTTTATGGCACTGCCGCTTAGGTCATATTGGTGTAAAGCGCATGAAGAAACTCCATACCGATGGACTTTTGGAGTCACTTGATTTTGATTCACTTGACACGTGCGAACCATGCCTCATGGGAAAGATGACTAAGACTCCGTTCTCCGGAACAATGGAGCGTGCAAGTGACTTGTTGGAAATCATACATACCGATGTGTGTGGTCCGATGAGTGCGGAGGCGCGCGGCGGATATCGTTATTTTCTCACCTTCATTGACGATTTGAGTAGATATGGTTATGTCTACTTAATGAAGCACAAGTCTGAGACGTTTGAAAAGTTCAAGCAATTTCAGAGTGAAGTCGAAAATCATCGTAACAAGAAGATCAAGTTCCTACGATCTGATCATGGGGGTGAATATCTGAGTTTCGAGTTTGGTGCTCACTTAAGACAATGTGGAATTGTTTCACAGTTAACACCGCTTGGAACGCCACAGCGTAATGGTGTGTCCGGACGTCGTAATCGTACTTTATTAGAGATGGTGTGATCTATGATGTCTCTTACCAATTTGTCGTTATCGTTTTGGGGTTATGCATTAGAGACAGCTGCATTCACTTTAAATAGGGCACCATCAAAATCCGTTGAGACGACGCCATACGAACTGTGGTATGGTAAAAGACCAAAGTTGTCGTTTCTTAAAGTTTGGGGATGTGATGCTTATGTCAAAAAACTTCAGCCTGAAAAGCTGGAACCCAAAGCGAAAAGGTGCGTCTTCATAGGTTACCCAAAAGAGACAGTTGGGTATACCTTCTATCTCAAATCTGAGGGCAAAGTGTTTGTTGCTAAAAATGGAGCTTTTCTTGAGAAGGAGTTTCTCTCGAAATAATTGAGTGGGAGGAAGATAGAACTTGATGAGGTTGTCGAACCTCTAATTCCTCTTGATGGTGGCGCAAGGCGAGGGGAAACCCCTGTTGTTGCGGCGCTGGTTGAGGAACAAGTTGATGATGATGATCATGAAACTTCGGATCAAGTTACTGTCGGACCTCGCAAGTCGACAAGATAACGTACTGCTCCTGAGCGGTACGGTAACCCTGTCTTAACGATTATGTTGTTGGACAACAATGAACCTGCGAATTATGAAGAAGCAATGGTGGGCCCAGATTCCAACAAATGGCTGGAGGCCATGAAGTCCGAGATAGGATCCATGTACGGGAACAAAGTGTGGACTTTAGAAGTACTACCTGAAGGCCGCAAGGCTATTTAGAACAAATGGATCTATAAGAAGAAGACAGCCGCAGACGGTAATGTGACCGTTTATAAATCTCGACTTGTGGCAAAGGGTTTTTCACAAGTTCAAGGAATTGACTACGATGAGACTTTCTCACCGGTAGCGATGCTTAAGCTTGTCTGAATCATGTTAGCAATAGCTGCCTTTTACGATTATGAAATCTGGCAGATGGATGTCAAAACGGTGTTCCTTAATGGTTTTCTTAAGGAAGAGTTGTATATGATGCAACCCGAAGGTTTTGTCGATCCTAAGAATGCTAACAAAATGTGCAAGCTCTAACGATCCATTTATGGACTGGTACACGCATCTCGGAGTTGGAATAAGCGTTTTGATCAGGTGATCAAAGCATTTGGGTTTATACAAGTGGTTGGAGAATCTTGTATTTACAAGAAAGTTAGTGGGAGCTCTGTGGCATTTCTAATATTATATGTGGACGACATATTGCTGATTGGAAACAACGTGGAGCTTTTGGAGAGCATAAAAGTTTACTTGAATAAAAGTTTCTCTATGAAGGACCTAGGAGAAGCTGCTTACATTCTAGGCATTAAGATCTATAGGGATAGATCAAAACGCCTGATAGGACTTTCACAAAGCACATACCTTGATAAAGTTTTGAGGAAGTTCAAAATGGATCAGTCCAAGAAAGGGTTCTTGCCAGTGTTACAAGGTATAAAATTGAGTAAGGCTCAGTGCCAAGCAACTGCGGAAGATAGAAAGACAATGAGTTTCGTCCCCTATGCTTCAACCGTAGGTTCTATCATGTATGCAATGTTGTGCACTAGACCAGACGTCAGCTTGGCCATAAGTATGGCATGCAGGTTTCAGAGTAATCCAGGAGTGGATCACTGGACGGCGGTCAAGAATATTCTGAAGTACGTGAAAAGGACTAAGGAAATGTTTCTCGTGTATGGAGGTCGCCGTAAAAGGTTACGCCGACGCAAGTTTTGACACCGACCCGGATGACTCTAAGTCTCAAACCGGATACGTATTTATTCTTAATGGGGGTGCGGTAAGCTGGTGCAGTTCCAAGCAGAGCGTCGTAGCAGATTCTAGATGTGAAGCGGAGTACATGGCTGCCTTGGAGGCCGCAAAGGAGGGTGTGTGGATGAAGCAGTTCATGACGGATCTTGGAGTTGTGTCAAGTGCACTGGATCCATTGACTCTGTTATGTGACAACACTCGTGCAATTGCCTTAGCAAAGGAACCAAGGTTTCACAATAAGACCAGACACATCAAACGACGCTTCAACCTCATCCGCGACTACGTCGAAGGAGAGGACGTGAATATTTGCAAAGTGCACACGGTCTGAATGTAGCAGACCCGCTGACTAAACCTCTTCCACAGGCAAAACATGATCAACACCAGAACTGTATGGGTGTTCGATTTATTACAATGTAAATCGCATGGCGATGTGAGGACTAGATTATTGACTCTAGTGCAAGTGGGAGACTGTTGGAAATATGCCCTAAAGGCAATGATAAATAGTTATTATTATATTTCCTGTTTAAAGATAATCGTTTATTATCCATGCTATAATTGTATTGAATGAAAACATAGATACATGTGTGGATACATAGACACAACAATGTCCCTAGCAAGCCTCTAGTTGGCTAGCCAATTGATCAAGGATAGTCAAGGTTTTCTGGCTATGTGCAAAGTGTTGTTGCTTGATAACTGGATCACATCATTAGGAGAATCATGTGATGGACTAGACCAAAACTATGAACGTAGCATATTGATCGTGTCGTTTTATTGCTATAGTTTTCTGCTTGTCAAGTATTTGTTCCTATGACCATGAGATCATATAACTCACTGGCACCGGAGGAATGCCTTGTGTGTATCAAACGTCACAACGTACCTGAGTGACTATAAAGGTGTTATACAGGTATCTCCGAAGGTGTCCATTGAGTTAGTATGGATCAAGACTGGGATTTGTCACTCCGTGTGACGGAGAGGTATCTCAGGGCCCACTCGGTAATACAACATCACACACAAGCCTTGCAAGCAATGTGACTAAGTGTAAGTCACGGGATCTTGTATTACGGAACGAGTAAAGAGACTTGTCAGTAACGAGATTGAAATAGGTATGCGGATACCGACGATCGAATCTTGGGCAAGTAACATACCAAAGGACAAAGGGAACAACATACACGATTATATGAATCCTTGACACTGAGGTTCAATTGATAAGTTATTCGGAGAATATGGAGGATCCAATATGGGCATCGAGGTCCCGCTATTGGATATTGACCAAGGAGTACCTCGAGGCATGTCCACATAGTTCTCGAACCCGCAGGGTCTGCACACTTAAGACTCGGCGATGTTTTAGTATAGTTGAGTTATATGTGTGGTTACCGAATGTTGTTCGTGTTGGGGAACGTCGCATGGGAAACAAAAAAATTCCTACGTGCATGAAGACCTATCATGGTGATGTCCATCTACGAGAGGGGGTATTCGATCTACGTACCCTTGTAGACCGCACAGCAGAAGCGTTAGTGAACGTGGTTGATGTAGTGGAATGTCCTCACGTCCCTCAATCCGCCCCGCGAACCGTCCCGCGATCAGTCCCACGATCTAGTGCCGAACGGACGGCACCTCCGCGTTCAGCACACGTACAGCTCGACGATGATCTCGGCCTTCTTGATCCAGCAAGAGAGACGGAGAGGTAGATGAGTTCTCCGGCAGCGTGACGGTGCTCCGGAGGTTGGTTGTGATCTAATCTCAGCAGGGCTCCGCCCGAGCTCCGCAGAAACGCGATCTAGAGGTAAAACCGTGGAGATATGTGGTCGGGCTGCCGTGGCAAAGTTGTCTCAAATCAGCCCTAAAACCTCCGTATATATAGGGGGAAGAGGGGGAGCCTTGCCTTGGGGTCCAAGGACCCCCCAAGGGGTTCGGCCGAGCCAAGGGGGGGGGAGTCCTCCCCTTCCAAACCGAATCCAACTAGGTTTGGAAGGAGGAGTCCTTCCCCCTTTTCCCACCTCCTCTTTTTTTTCTCTTTGATTTTCTTCCTATGGCGCATAGGGCCTTCTTGGGCTGTCCCACCAGCCCACTAAGGGCTGGTGCGCCACCCCCAAAGGCCTATGAGCTTCCCCGGGGTGGGTTGCCCCCCCCCCCCGGTGAACACCCGGAACCCATTCGTCATTCCCGGTACATTCCCGGTAACTCCGAAAACCTTCCGGTAATCAAATGAGGTCATCCTATATATCAATCTTCGTTTCCGGACCATTCCGGAAACCCTCGTGACGTCCGTGATCTCATCCGGGACTCTGAACAACATTCGGTAACCAACCATATAACTCAAATACGCATAAAACAACGTCGAACCTTAAGTGTGCAGACCCTGCGGGTTCGAGAACTATGTAGACATGACCCGAGTGACTCCTCGGTCAATATCCAATAGCAGGACCTGGATGCCCATATTGGATCCTACATATTCTACGAAGATCTTATCATTTGAACCTCAGTGCCAAGGATTCATATAATCCCGTATGCCATTCCCTTTGTCCTTCGGTATGTTACTTGCCCGAGATTCGATCGTTAGTATCCGCATACCTATTTCAATCTCGTTTACCGGCAAGTCTCTTTACTCGTTCCGTAATACAAGACACCGCAACTTACACTAAGTCACATTGCTTGCAAGGCTTGTGTGTGATGTTGTATTACCGAGTGGGCCCCGAGATACCCCTCCGTCATACGGAGTGACAAATCCCAGTCTTGATCCATACTAACTCAACGAACACCTTCGGAGATACGTGTAGAGCATCTTTATAGTCACCCAGTTACGTTGTGACGTTTTATACACACAAAGCATTCCTCCGGTGTCAGTGAGTTATATGATCTCATGGTCATAGGAACAAATACTTGACACGCAGAAAACAGTAGCAACAAAATGACACGATCAACATGCTACGTCTATTAGTTTGGGTCTAGTCCATCACATGATTCTCCTAATGATGTGATCCCGTTATCAAGTGACAACACTTGCCTATGGTCAGGAAACCTTGACCATCTTTGATCAACGAGCTAGTCAACTAGAGGCTTTCTAGGGACAGTGTTTTGTCTATGTATCCACACATGCACTGTGTTTCCAATCAATACAATTATAGCATGGATAATAAACGATTATCATGAACAAATAAATATAATAATAACTAATTTATTATTGCCTCTAGGGCATATTTACAACAGTCTCTCACTTGCACTAGAGTCAATAATCTAGTTCACATCACCATGTGATTCCAACGAATCCAACACCCATATAGTTATGGGGTCTGATCACGTCTTGCTCGTGAGAGAGGTTTTAGTCAACGGTTCTGAAACTTTCAGATCCGTGTGTTCTTTACAAATCTTTATGTCATCTTATAGATGCTGCTACTATGTGCTATTCGGAAATACTCCAAATATCTACTCTACTATACGAATCCGTTTCACTACTCATAGTTATTCGGATTAGTGTCAAAGCTTGCATCGACGTAACCCTTTACGACGAACTTCTTAACCACCTCCATAATCGAGAAAAATTCCTTAGTCCATCAGTTACTAAGGATAAATTTTGACCGCTGCTAGTGATTCAATCATGGATCACTCTTTGTACCTCTCAACAGACTTTGAGTCAAGGCACACATCAGGTGCGGTACCCAGCATGGCATACTTCAGATTCTACGGCCAAGGCATAGAAGACGACCTTCGTCTATTCTCTTTATTCTGCCGGGGTCGGGTGTTGAGTCTTACTCAAATTCACACCTTACAACGCAACCAAGAACTCCTTCTTTGCTGATTTATTTTGAACTCCTTCAAAAACTTGTCAAGGCATGCATCTTGTTGAAACTTCTATCAAGCGCTTTCGATCTATCTCCATAGATCTTTGATGCTCAACGTTCAAGTAGCGCAATCCAGGTATTCCTTTGAAAACTCCTTTCAAACAACCTTGTATGCTTTACATAAATTCTACATTACTTCTGATCCACAATATGTCAACCACATATACTTATCAGAAATTCTATAGTGCTCCCACTCACTTCTTTGGAAATACAAGTTTCTCATAAACCTTGTACAGACCCAAAGTCTTTGATCATCTCATCAAAGTGTATATTCCAACTCCGAGATGCTTGCACCAGTCCATTGAAGGATCACTGGAGCTTGCATACTTGTTAGTATCTTTAGGATCGACAAAACCTTCTGGTTGTATCACATACAATGTTTGCTCAAGGAAACCGTTGAGGAAACAATGTTTTGACATCCTATGTGCAATATTTCATAGATAATGCAGCATCTACTAACATAATTCCAACAGACTTTTAGCATCGCTACGAGTGAGAAAGTCTCATCATAGTCAACTGTTTGATCTTGTCAGAAACATCTTTGCGACAAGTCGAGCTTTTCTCAATAGTGACTTATCACCATCGTCGGCTGTCTTCCTTACAAAGATCCATCTTTACTCAATAGTCTTACTACCATCAAGTAGTTCCTCCAAAGTCTACACTTTGTTTTATATATGGATCCTCTCTCGGATTTCATGGCCTCAAGCCATTTGTCGGAATCCGGGCCCACCATTGCTTCTCCATAACTCGTAGGTTCACTGTTGCTCAACAACATGACCTCCAAGACAGGGTTACCGTACCACTCTGCAGTAGTACGCGACCTTGTCAACCTACGAGGTTTGTAGTAACTTGATCCGATGCTCGATGATCACCCTCATCAGCTTTCATTTCAATTGGTGTAGGCGCCACAGGAACAACTTCCTGCGCCCTGCTACACACTGGTCAAAGTGACGGTTCAATAACCTCATCAAGTTCTACCACCCTCCCACTCAATTCTTTCGAGAGAAACCTTTCCTCGAGAAAGGATCCGTTTCTAGAAACAAACACTTTGCTTTTGGATCTGAGATAGGAGATGTACCCAACTGTTTTGGATATCCTATGAAGATGCATTTATCCGCTTTGGGTTCGAGCTTATCAGACTAAAACTTTTTCACATAAGTGTCGAAACCCCAAACTTTCAAGAAACGACAGTTTAGATTTCTCTAAACCTCAGTCTATAATGTGTCATCTCAACGGAAATACGCGGTGCCCTATTTTAAAGTGAATGCGGTTGTCTCTAATGCATAACCATAAACAATAGTGGTATTTCGATAAGAGACATCATAGTATGCACCATACCAAATAGTGCGTGGCTATGACGTTCAGACACATCATCACACTATGATGTTCCAGGTGGCATGAACTGCGAAATAATTTCCACATTGTCTTAACTGCGTACCAAAACTCGTAACTCAGATATTCATTTCTATGATCATATCGTAGACAGTTTATCCTTTTGTTACGACGAACTTCACTCTGAAACAGAATTGAACTTTTCAATATTTCAGACTTGTGATTCATTAAGCAAATACTCTTGTATCTGCTCAAATCTTCATTGAAGTAAGAACATAATGATATCCACTGCGTGCCTCAGCACCCATTGGACTGCATACATCAAAATGTATCACTTCCAACAAGTTATTATCTTGTTTCATCTCAATGAAAACAAGGCCTTGCTCATGTGGTATGATTTGCATGTCACTAGTGATTCAAAATCAAGTGAGTATAAAGATCCATCAGCATGGAGCCTCTTCATGCAATTTATACCAACATGACTCAAGCGGCAGTGCCACAAGTAAGTGGTACTATCATCATTACTTCGTATCTTTTGGCACCAATATTATGAACATGTGTAACACTACGATCGAGATTCAATAAACCATTGAAGGTGATTTATTCAAGCAAATAGAGTAATCATTATTCTCTTTAAATGAATAATCGTATTGCAATAAACACGATCCAATCATGTTCATGCTTAACGCAAGTACCAAATAACAATTATTTAGGTTTAACACCAATCCCGATGGTAGATGGAGTGTGCGACGTTTGATCATATCAACCTTGGAAACACTTCTAACACGTATCGTCACCTCGCCTTTAGCTAGTCTCCGTTTATGCCGTAGCTTTCATTTCGTGTCACTAATCACTTAGCAACCGAACCGGTATCTAATACCCTCGTGCTACTAGGAGTACTAGTAAAGTACACATCAACATTATGTATATCAAATATACTTCTTTCGACTTTTGCCAGCCTTCTTATCTACCAAGTATCTAGAGTTGCTCCGCCTCAGTGACTGTTCCCCTCATTACAGAAGCACTTAGTCTCGGGTTTGGGTTTAATCTTGGGTCTCTTCATTAGTGCAGCAACTGTTTTGCCGTTTCACGAAGTATCCCTTCTAGCCCTTGCCTTTCTTGAAACTTAGTGGTTTTACTAACCATCAACTATTGATGCTCCTTCTTGATTTCTACTTTCGCAGTGTCAAACATCGCGGATCGCTCAAGGATCATTGTATCTATCCTTGATATTTTATAGTTCATCACGAAGCTCTCACAGCTTGGTGGCAGTGACTTTGGAGAACCATCACTATCTCATCTGGAAGATTAACTCCCATTTGATTCAAGCGATTGTCGTACTCAGACAATCTGAGCACATGCTCAACGATTGAACTTTTCTCCTTTACTTTGTGGACAAAGAATCTTGTCGGAGGTCTCGTACCTCTTTAACAAGGGCACAAGCATGAAATCACAATTTCATCTCTTTAGAACATCACTTATGTTCTGTGACGTTTCAAAACGTCTTCGGCGCCTCGCTTCTGAGCCATTAAGTATTTTGCACTGAACTATCGTGTAGTCATTAGAAACGTGTATGTCAGATATTCACAACATCCACAGACGACGCTCGATGTGCAGCACACCGAGTGGTGCATTAAGGACATAAGCCTTCTGCGCAGCAACGAGGACAATCCTCTGCAAAGTTTGCTACTATCAACTTTCAACTAAATTTTCTCTAGGAACATATAAAAACAGTAGAGCTATAGCGCAAGCTACATCGTAATTCGTAAAGACCATTAGACTATGTTCATGACAATTAGTTCAATTAATCATATTACTTAAGAACTCCCACTCAAAAAGTACATCTCTCTAGTCATTTGAGTGGTACATGATCCAAATCCACTATCTCAAGTCCGGTCATCACGTGAGTCGAGAATAGTTTCAGTGGTAAGCATCTCTATGCTAATCATATCAACTATACGATTCATGCTCGACCTTTCGGTCTCATGTGTTCCGAGGCCATGTCTGCACATGCTAGGCTCGTCAAGCTTAACCCGAGTGTTCCGCGTGTGCAACTGTTTTGCACCCGTTGTATGTGAACGTTGAGTCTATCACACCCGATCATCACGTGGTGTCTCGAAACGAAGAACTGTCGCAACGGTGCATAGTCGGGGAGAACACAATTTCGTCTTGAAATTTTAGTGAGAGATCACCTCATAATGCTACCGTCGTTCTAAGCAAGATAAGGTGCATAAAGTATTAACATCACATGCAATTCATAAGTGACATGATATGGCCATCATCATGTGCTTCTTGATCTCCATCACCAAAGCACCAGCACGATCTTCTTGTCACCGGCGTCACACCATGATCTCCATCAAACTGTCGCAATCGGGGTTGTCGTGCTACTCATGCTATTACTACTAAAACTACATCCTAGCAAAATAGTAAACGCATCTGCAAGCACAAACGTTAGTTTAAAGACAACCCTATGGCTCTTGCCGGTTGCCGTACCATCGACGCGCAAGTCGATATTATCTATTACAACATGATCATCTCATACATCCAATATATCACATCACATCATTGGCCATATGACATCACAAGCATACCCTGCAAAATCAAGTTAGACGGCCTCTAATTGTTGTTGCATGTTTTACGTGGTGACCATGGGTATCTAGTAGGATCGCATCTTACTTACGCAAACACCACAACGGAGATATATGAATTGCTATTTAACCTCATCCAAGGACCTCCTCAGTCAAATCCGATTCAACTAAAGTTGGAGAAACCGACACTCGCCGGTCATCTTTGAGCAACGGAGTTACTCGTAGCGATGAAACTAGTCTCTCGTAAGCGTACGAGTAATGTCGGTCTGAGCCGCTTCGATCCAACAATACCGCGGAATCAAGAAAAGACTAAGGAGGGCAGCAAAATGCACATCACCGCCCACAAAAACTTTTGTGTTTTACTCGAGATTACATCTACGCATGAACCTAGCTCTGATGCCACTGTTGGGGAACGTCGCATGGGAAACAAAAATTTTCCTACGCGCACGAAGACCTATCATGGTGATGTCCATCTACGAGAGGGGGTATTCGATCTACGTACCCTTGTAGACCGCACAACAGAAGCGTTAGTGAACGCGGTTGATGTAGTGGAACGTCCTCACGTCCCTCGATCCGCCCCGCGAACCGTCCCGCGATCAGTCCCACGATCTAGTGCCGAACGGACGACACCTCCGCGTTCAGCACACGTACAGCTCGACGATGATCTTGGCCTTCTTGATCCAGCAAGATAGACGGAGAGGTAGATGAGTTCTCCGGCAGCGTGACGGTGCTCCGGAGGTTGGTGGTGATCTAATCTCAGCAGGGCTCCGCCCGAGCTCCGCAGAAACGCGATCTAGTGGTAAAACCGTGGAGATATGTGGTCGGGCTGCCGTGGCAAAGTTGTCTCAAATCAGCCCTAAAACGTCCGTATATATAGGGGGAAGAGGGGGAGCCTTGCCTTGGGGTCCAAGGACCCCCAAGGGGTTCGGCCGAGCCAAGGTGGGGGGAGTCCTCCCCTTCCAAACCTAATCCAACTAGGTTTGGAAGGAGGAGTCCTTCCCCCTTTTCCCACCTCCTCTTTTTTTTTCTCTTCGATTTTCTTCCTATGGTGCATAAGGCCTTCTTGGGCTGTCCCACCAGCCCACTAAGGGCTGGTGCGCCACCCCCAAGGCCTATGTGCTTCCCCGAGGTGGGTTGCCCCCCCGATGAACACCCGGAACCCATTCGTCATTCCCGGTACATTCCCGGTAACTCCGAAAACCTTCCGGTAATCAAATGAGGTCATCCTATATATCAATCTTCGTTTCCGGACCATTCCGGAAACCCTCGTGACGTCCGTGATCTCATCCGGGACTCCGAACAACATTCAGTAACCAACCATATAACTCAAATACGCATAAAACAACGTCGAACCTTAAGTGTGCAGACCCTGCGGGTTCGAGAACTATGTAGACATGACCCGAGTGACTCCTCGGTCAATATCCAATAGCGGGACCTGGATGCCCATATTGGATCCTACATATTCTACGAAGATCTTATCGTTTGAACCTCAGTGCCAAGGATTCATATAATCCCGTATGCCATTCCCTTTGTCCTTCGGTATGTTACTTGCCCGAGATTCGATCGTTAGTATCCGCATACCTATTTCAATCTCGTTTACCGGCAAGTCCCTTTACTCGTTCCGTAATACAAGATACCGCAACTTACACTAAGTCACATTGCTTGCAAGGCTTGTGTGTGATGTTGTATTACCGAGTGGGCCCCGAGATACCTCTCCGTCATACGGAGTGACAAATCCCAGTCTTGATCCATAGTAACTCAACGAACACCTTCGGAGATACCTGTAGAGCATCTTTATAGTCACCAGTTATGTTGCGACGTTTGATACACACAAAGCATTCCTCCGGTGTGAGTGAGTTATATGATCTCATGGTCATAGGAACAAATACTTGACACGCAGAAAATAGTAGCAACAAAATGACACGATCAACATGCTACGTCTATTAGTTTGGGTCTAGTCCATCACATGATTCTCCTAATGATGTGATCCCATTATCAAGTGACAACACTTGCCTATGGTCAGGAAACCTTGACCATCTTTGATCAACGAGCTAGTCAACTAGAGGCTTACTAGGGACAGTGTTTTGTCTATGTATCCACACATGCACTGTGTTTCCAATCAATACAATTATAGCATGGATAATAAACGATTATCATGAACAAAGAAATATAATAATAACTAATTTATAATTGCCTCTAGGGCATATTTCCAACAGTTCGGAGTCCCGGATAAGATCACGGACGTCACGAGGGTTTCCGGAATGGTCCGGGGACGAAGATTGATATATAGGATGACCTCATTTGATTACCGGAAAGTTTTCGGGCATTACCGGGAGTGACGAATGGGTTCCGGATGTTCACCGGGAGGGGCCAACCCACCCGGGGAAGCCCATAGGCCCTAGGGGTGGTGCACCAGCCCTTGGTGGGCTGGTGGGACAGCCCAAAAGGGCCCTATGCGCCAAGGATAGAAAATCAAAGAGAAAAAAGGGAGATGTGAGAAGGAAGGGAAGGAGTCCACCTTCCAATCCTAGTTGGACTAGGATTGGAGGTGGACTCCTCCACCTCCTTGGCCGGTGCACCCTTGAGGACTTGGTCCTCAAGGCAAGCCTCCCCCTACCCTCCTCCTATATATAGTGGAGTTTTAGGGCTGATTTGGGACAACTTTTGCCACGGCAGCCCGACCACAAACACCACGGTTTTTCCTCTAGATCGTATTTTTGCGGAGCTCGGGCGGAGCCGTGCAGGAGTAGATCCTTCACCACCACCGGAGCGTTGTCACGCTGCCGGAGAACTCATCTACTTCTCCGTCTTGCTTGCTGGATCAAGAAGGCCGAGATCATCGTCGAGTTGTACGTGTGATGAATGCGGAGGTGCCGTCAGTTCGGCACTAGATCGGAGCGGATCGTGGGACGGATCGCGGGACGGTTCGTGGGACGGTTCGCTGGGCGGATCGAGGGACGTGATTACGTTCCACTACATCTACCGCGTTTCTTAACGCTTCCTGCTGTGCGATCTACAAGGGTACGTAGATCCAAATATCCTCTCGTAGATGGACATCACCATGATAGGTCTTCGTGCGCGTAGGAATTTTTTTGTTTCCCATGCGACGTTCCCCAACAAGATGATCTTGTTGTTTCCTCTTGATGTGACGAGACTTGACCACCATTTTTCCTTTAACAATGTTTGTGTTTGGATGTTGTTTAATGCACACCAACGAGTCCATGTAGCTCGAGAGGAATTGTCGTGATGCTTCATTAGGTGGCGCTAGACCCGGGCATGGACAACCCGGCCCAAGAAATCCAGACCGGCTCGGGTTGGGCTTGCCATTCGGGCTGGGGTCGAGCCTAGTTTTGCAGCCCGAAAGTTAGTTCGAGGCAGGCTCACCCATCTCTCTTTTGTATTTCGGACCGGGCTTGCATGTGCGTACACAAAAAAGCAATGTTTGAGACGGGATTTCGGGCTTCCGGCTTGATTTTGGGCCGAGCTCGGGCTTGGAAATAGGAAGTATTTCTAGCTTTGGGCCGGCCTGAGGCTTGAGAAATAAGGTCGGGCTTTTACCATCCCGACCCAGAACCCGGCCCGACCCGATATTTGCCCAGGTTTAGGTGGTCCCGGTTTATTATTGGTGATCTCATTATGTACATGTAGATGCGCCATACCGCCATGAACAAAAGAAGACGCTCCTGATCGTTGCACCGTTCTGGTAGGTGCATCAGCCACTCGGGCCCCGTATCAGAAACAATGTCTATATTTGGCATGCTCTAGGACTCCTCCATGGCATGCCAAATATCTCTGGCACTCGGGCATCTGAAGAAGACGAGGTACATGTTCTTTCATTCCACACTATACAAAGGGCAAATATGAGATGAGATATATTTCTTCTTGCCAAATTCACTATAGTAGCTAGTGCATTTTCACCACTTGCCATGCCATTACACATACCTTTTGGGAGGAGGGTAACCCCATAACGTGTCGCAGGCAGCTCTCCTGCCGTCGGGTGCCTTGCTCGTTGCACATGTGGATGTGCATTTTTTCTCGTCGAGGTCCATCTTGTACGCGCTTCTCATGCTAAAGACCGCACATGGTTTTCGCGCCTGTGTAATGATATCCTTAATCGGGCATGGGTAAAGCTTTTTCTTGATGATCTCATCGATGTCGAGAGGCATAAAGTGAGTGGGGATCACCCCTTGATCCCAATTACCCTCGACATCGATCAACTGTGCCACTCTCCTGACGCAACATTTGACGTGATTGGTGATCATCTGGTAGGAAGGTGGCCGAGGCATCCACGAGTTCCTCCATATTCTATCAATTTCCCCATTACTAATGCGCCAAATCAGACCCTTCTTGCGAAGGTCTAGTCCATGATGGATTGCATGCCATGTAGAGGATGCATTACCTGCAAAAGCGGTATCCACTAGAGAGTCGCCAAGGTAATATTTAACTTTGAGCACTCTCACAGAAAGCGATTTCGACTTTATAAGTAGGCGCTAGGCTTGTCTCGCAAGCAATGCTTGGTTAAATAGGCGATAATCTCTAAAACCGAGCCCTCCTTTGCTCTTTGGTTGTATTATGTTGTCCCATACAATTGCAACCCACTGAGCCTTCTTTTACCTTGCCTTTTCCCCACCAAAAGTTTTTGACCAGGCTTGTAAGATCATCACAAACTGAATATGGCAACTTAAAAACACCCGTTATGTAAGTTGGGAGGGCATGATCAAGTGATTTTAGCATTGTCTCCTTGCCCGTCTTTGATAGGATAGCACCCCAAAGCATGATTCTCTTCAGCATATGCTCTTGGAGGTTGTGAAACCTCCCCTTATACATACGACCATCTGGTGTAGGGAGGCCCAAGTATTTCTCTTCAAAACTCTCATCTTGGATTATCAAAACAACATGTACCTCCTGCTTGTCCACATGTGCACAACACTCACCAAACTGAAGTGAGCATTTTCATGGATTAATGAGTTGGCTAATAGTGCTAACATATGTGGCTATGGTTTCCTTGATATGAACATCTTGGTTATGGTTAGCTTTGAAAAATAAAAGTGTGTCATGTGCAAATAATACGTGATATATACGCGACGCATTGGTGCGCACTTTCACCGGATCGATCACATGCATCTCCATGTCCTGTTTGAGAAACGCAGAGAGACCATGAACTACAAATAGGAACACAAACAAGGATAAAGGTTCACCTTGCCGAAGCCCACGTGATGGTACAAATGAATCCAAGATAGTTCCATTGAGTTTAACTTAATATCCCACCGTGGTAACACAAGTCATGATACACTATACCCACCCGGTTAGTGAAGCCCATCTTTTGCATAGCTTGTCTCAAGAAACCCCAATCCACTCTATCATAGGCCTTAGACATGTCTAATTTATAAGCACACAAATTCCACTCATGGTTCTTCTCATGCTGCATGTAATGGAGACACTTGAAGGCCAATAATGCAATATTCGTAATTAACCTTTTTGGCACAAGCGCACACTGCTCTGGTGAAATAATATGATACAAAATAGGCCTCAATGTGTTCACCAAACACTCGGCAACAATCTTATATATGCCATTGCATAGACTAGTTGGTCGAAAATGAGTTAGTCAAAGTGGATCTTTAACTTTAGGAATTAAAATAATTACCGTATCATTGACACTCGGTGGCATATGTCCAAATAGAAAGAATTCACGTACCGCCTTAACAATTTACACCTTCAAAGCTGCCCTGTTGGCGCTGAAAAAATCGGGCTGGAAAACCATCTTCGCAAGGCGCCTTTAATGGTCCAATTTGAAAAAGACCATATGAAATCTCCTTTTTCGTAAAGGACACATGCAACTTTTCATTCATTGTTGTGGTTACTCTTGGCTCAAAAAGATGCAAGACCCGTGAAGGATCAAGTTGTTCATCTTTAGTGAAAAGGTTTTGAAAATACGAAGTTACCATGTTCTCCATGATTACATGGTAGTAAGGCTGTCACCCGCATCATCTACCAGCTGGCGCACCTTATTTATCCGAGCCCTCCACGCGACCTTTCGATGGAAAACATTAATGTTCGTATCACCATCACGAAGCCAATCGACGCGAGAACTCTTCAACCACATAAGGTCTTCCCTCTAAAGTAGCTCATTCATGTGATCCTCAACCTTTCATATTTTCCTTCTGTCAACATTCCATAAGTGGCATAGAGTCCATAACGGACACCACCAAGGTCATGCTTAACACCGACCTTTGTCTATTCTTGTTGGACTCTCTCTTGTAAACACAAGTACGTTCCCACATCACCTCGTATTGTTTCTGTCAAGGCTGCCATGTCTTTTCTTCAGTCTTGCATCGTAGAACGACAGGACAATGAACCACTTGTTGCACAACTCGAGCGTATGAAAATATATCCTTTAGTTGTTATGTGCCACTACTCGGTCCAATCGTGCCTTTATATTTTGGTTACGATGTCTGTTATTATCATATGTATAAGTCAAGATAGAGAAGCCCAAATCAATGAGCTCACACACCTCTAGTACATCTATGAAAGCCAACATTGAGCTTCACTTCTCCTTGTTGCAGAGAAATGCTCAAAAGACCACATCTCACATGTTTGTGCATACTTATTTTGTTCTTTCCTTTATTTCGCTCTTTCAACTCGATTTTGTTCTTTTCTTTCTTGTTCTTGTTCTTTTTTTTATGTTTTCTTGATTTCATGTTTTTTAAAATTCATGGACCTTTTTTCAAATCAATGAACTTTAAAAAAATGATGAATTTTTAAAATTTGATGAACTATTTTTCAATTCAAAGTTTTTTAAAAAAAATCAACAAACTTTTTTAAAATTGTTGAACTTCTTTTCAATTCAATGAACTGGTATCAAATTTGGCGAATTTGTTTATTCAAATTTGATGAACTTTTTAAAAAATATATATATTTATAAAAAATGTGATTTTTTAAAATCCATGATTTTTAGAATTCACAAATTTTTTATTTTTTGCGAATTTATTCTTTTTTTAAATACGGTCGAGCGAATCAAGAGGTTTTTTTTTGAGATAAACCAGGAGGAAATAAAATCCGCTCGCATCTACATCGGCCGGCCCACCAGCGTCGGCGCGTGGGCGCTACGGAGTTTTCCGGCGCCTGAAGCGCCGAATAGGAGCTCCAAAAACAGACCTACTATGGCCTGTGAACTGGGCCTATTGTGGTGACCCACTCAAGCTCAGCCCATGCTGCCAGATTCGAGTGAACTGGCTCCAACTAAACTGATTCCCCATTCCCGACGAGCGAGCACCTTCCCCGTCCTCCTCCGCTCCCACCCCCCTCCCATGGCCTTCTCCCCGCGCTCGCCGTGGTCGCGCTCCAAAAAGCCGGACATCTACTCCACCGTCGTGGTCCACGACGACGAGGACGACGCCCACGGCGGCGGCGCCGCCCGCGCGGAGGATGACGACGACGACGACCCCTCCGCGCTGCCCCCGCTCCTCCAGCGCCTCCCCAAGGACTTCGGCGGCGCGTCCTTTGACGACGACGACGACCCCTACTCCTCGGACCTCGACGACGCCTCGCTCTCCGCCACCGTCGTCATCAAGCGCGGGGCCCCCGCCTCCACCTCGTCCTCCTCCCGATCCCCGTTCCTGGATCTGCGCCGCTCCAGCCCCCGCGCCGCCGAGGCCGACCCGTACTCCACCTTCGTCGTCCACGGCACCGCGCGCTCTGGCGGCGCCTCCAGCCCGCGGGAGTCCGTCTCCGGCACGTTTATACGCCACTCGGGTGGCCCCCCCAGCCCCCGCGAGTCCGTCTCCGGCACATTCATCCGCCACACCCGTGGCTCCTCCAGCCCTCGCGAGTCCTACTCCGGCACGTTCATTCACCACACCAGCGGCGCCTCCAGTCCGCGCGACCCCGCCTCCGGTGCCGGTGCTGGGTTTGGGTCCTCATTCATGACCCCTTCGACCGGGCAGGCGGAGGAGGACCGGCAGCCATCACTTCTGATGCAGCAGCAGCAATCAAGGCGGCAGGCATCAATGAGCTCTGTCCCAGATAGCGTTACTAGGGAGGATCCTTCAACCAAGTATGAGCTGCTCCATGAGCTCGGTGCGCCCTCTTGTTATGAAATTAATATTCCCTTTTCTGTATGCATAATAATGCTTCCACATACTTTTTGAGGTATTTGCATAACAAACAATTCAATTGGGCAATGCAGGGAAAGGTTCATATGGTGCCGTTTACAAGGCGAGGGATCTCAGAACGCAGGAGCTTGTAGCTGTCAAGATCATCTCCTTAACAGAAGGGGTCGGTTTCTTTGTCGATACTATTATTCTGTTAAGGTTGCCAAGATCATCATTATCAGTTAGCAAGCATGTCCAACCGACATCACCATATGTCCAATTATAACTTGTATGAAATGAAAAGCTCAAATCAATCATGTTGTCTAATCCTAACCCTCTTTGAGTAGACAAAAGTGCATGCTTATATGCACCACATATCTTCTCAAATGTTACCTGTTGTTAGATTTCAAACCCGGGCCCAAATACCCGTCCATGTAACATAGTATATATCTAACCACAAACAACCAGAACCTTCTAGAATGAAATGGTAGAAAATTGCATTGGTAATTGATTTGTCCTTGTTTACTTTGATGAGCGTTGGAGGATGACACTGGAGTATGACAAGGATGGGAAAAAACTTAGATCTTTCATCAGCCCTTTGACACACCAAAGACATGACAGAACTTCACTCATCCATATTGTCAAAACTTTCAGTAAGACACTCATCATAGTTGATAATTTCAGAAGACTTTGGATTTATTGTTAGGCAATTCCACAATTGGAATGATAATTGGCCTTACCAAAATGCACGGCACTACACCTTTGTGTTGAATTCTTATTAAATCACTGCATTAATTGAAAACTACATTTCTGTTTTTGCTCATGCCACATATTATCTTGTTAATCTATATTTGTATAAAATAATATTTTAAGTATTAGCATGACACCAAACTGCCGAGGACGGGAACACAAACTTTTTTAACAGACAAAGTTTTCTACTCCCTCCGTTCCTAAATATAAGACCTTTTAGAGATCTCACTATAAACTACATACGGATGTATGTAGTCATATTTTGGGATGTAAATTCACTCATTTTGCTCCGTATGTAGTCTATAGTGAAATTTGTAAAAGGTCTTATATTTAGGAACGGAGGGAGTAGTATTTACTTTTATAATGTTTCCACTTTCGCTCCATCTCTATAGAAAAAAAAGCCCCGTCCCGCCCCACTTACGTATTTGACGTGTACGATCGAGCATTTAATTCACATAATTGAGATTTCGGAAACACTAAATGAAGGTACCCTGGGAAGTGGTCACACGTGGTTAGCATTCACATTACGAATCGTTTTTCACCATTAAATTTATTATGACAGGTTCTTTAAAACTAGACCATTTGGATATGTTTGAATGAAATTTCCCCATGTCATTTTTCTAGCGGATCTAATTTCTTAAGTTGCCATGATTATGCACAGAAGGAACCATGGGTCAGCACAATGGCACTACTTTTTATGTTGCCTGCGACAAATGCTCTCTTTGACCTATGCTCCTCTTCCATCATCAATTATAAAAATAGACGCGCAGAAGGCGCCATGACTTGATACTGCTGGTAACAGGCGCTATGCTGAATGTTGCCTTGAACTAAAAATACAATGGAGAAGACTGAGAAGCCAGGAAAATGAAAGAAAACCAGCAAACCAGAAAAATGGAAGAATAAAAAACCTGTAAAACCAGAGGCGGGTGTGGGGTTTCTCTCCTTGGGGCACGTGTAGTGCGGGGAGCGCGCCTACACGGTCACTCGCTCCTTAGTCGCTTCCTTGAAAGTTTACATACTCATAAAAATGAAGTGTGTCTATTTTCTGAGCCTTGCATTTGTGTAAAGTCTAAAGCTTCATTGTTTGTCACCAGGAAGAAGGATATGAAGATATACGGGGAGAAATTGAGATGCTACAGCAGTGTAGTCATCCAAATGTTGTCCGCTACTTCGGGAGTTATCAAGGAGAAGAATACCTTTGGGTATACTCCATTATCCCTTTTTTTATTAACATTGCATAATAAATGTAACATTCTATTTTGGCAATATGTCTAGTCAACTCATTAAACTGTGATTGACCTGAGTTTCTACATGCAGATAGTTATGGAGTATTGTGGTGGTGGAAGTGTTGCTGACTTGATAGGCATTACAGAGGAGCCTCTTGACGAACCGCAAATAGCTTATATATGTCGAGAAACACTAAAGGTTTCTATTTTCTTCTGACACACAGGCACACAGTCTAAATTGCTACTTATATTGCATTACATGTTTGCGTTTCCAGTTTTTTTTTATAATACCTAATTAGGCTAGAACTAGGAAGCATGCTACAGTTAGCCTCTAGAGAGAGAGAAAACCTCAGCTGCCCCGTGCTGTTTATCTTCAGATGTTTTACTTCTATTTGCATATTTTCTGCTGTAGGGTCTTGCTTACTTGCACACAATTTTCAAAGTTCATAGAGATATTAAGGGTGGCAACATTCTACTGACTGAGCAAGGCGAGGTGAAGTTGGGTAAGTACAGTTGTTACCTGCTATGCTTTAATTTCACTTACTAGTAATTATATGTATATGATTTTATTTGCGAATTCGGCATGGTATCTTACTGGTTGATGTTTGGAACAGGCGATTTTGGTGTTGCTGCCCAACTAACAAGAACCATGTCAAAGCGCAACACGGTATTATTTCCAAACATGTTTGTTTTTGCTATTTTATATATCCTTATTAAGACAGATAGAAGCCATTCATCGTACTTGACCATAAGAATTCCTATACTTACATTTTTATTGATTAATATGGATATGGTAAATTGACGGGAAATTTTGACCATAAGTTTCTGTTAGACTAGTATTACATCTATCTGTTTCTATTTGGCACTGCCTATGTTGGCATATACCAGCTTGCTTGTCACTGTTGCTAACATAGTAATCTAGTTCACATAAACAAATATCTGACCAAGGTGTCCAAGTTGATGGCAAAATAACTCTTAGCACAGAACATCGTTTTACCAAGTTAACTTAGCCTGGAATGTCATATCCAGACAAAAACGTTGTTGTGTCATTATCCTTGAAGCACAAGTTTGTATTGGCAATCATGATAACTTTCATAATCTGGTGCGTCTTGTTTATGTCTTTCAGTTCATCGGTACTCCACACTGGATGGCACCAGAGGTCATTCAAGAAAGTCGTTATGATGGGAAGGTTACATCTCCCTCCCTCCCTCCCTCCCTCCTTTCTCCCTGTCTCAAAGCAATATTTCTGGTGTGGTAAGCACCAAGCACATTCCTGCATATAACTAAACTAGCAATGCTAGATTAAAGCAATACCTATGGATTTTGCACTAGGGCTATTCTGCATAAACATTACTGAATAGGAATTTATGTTGAAGTTTCGTACTCCCTCTGGTCCGAATTAATTGACGCAGCCTCTATACAATGTAAATGGAAATTATATAGAGGCTGCATCAATTAACTCGGATCGGAGGGAGTATCATTTTACCCTGCAAAAAAGAAGTTTAGCATCATTTTAGTGTAAAAAATTATTGAAGTATTTGAGATGAAAGCTAAACCTGTGGCTCTGTTGGCATAGAAGGTACTCAGTATCCAATATTCTGTATTTGAATAAAAAGTTAAAGAACCCCTATCCAAATATGCAAGTCTTCTCTTTTGTTCTTCTTTTGGTAGTTCCTGAAGTAACAATTTTCTGACCTGACAGTGCTACAAAAGATACAAATTTATAGCATTGAGAAAACATCTAAAGTTGGATTTCTGTGCAATTTATCTTCCTGATATGTCATAGTATTATCTATTTCCAGGTAGATGTTTGGGCTCTTGGTGTGTCTGCAATAGAGATGGCAGAGGTATAAACTGTTCTTTGGTTCTTCCTTTTGTAACTGTACAGTTACGTTTTTAATTCCCCTTTTTATGATGCATCTATCAGTTAACATTTCCTTTTGCTGTCTCTAACTGTAGGGCATGCCACCGAGATCCACTGTGCATCCAATGAGAGTAAGTGCATGGCTTCTCGATTCCATTTACTATTTTTGATACTCATGCAGCTGATTGAAATCTACTTTACCTTTGATACACCGTACCTTGAATCCCTTCACATTTTGGCCCATTCTTGGTTTTTGAACTAAACTAGGTTTTCCTGGTAGCAGTTCTTTTCACATATATTTTCTTCATTCATGCTCTGTACATAGTTTTTCTACCTTGACCTAGTTTGTAGTAGGATCACTAACGTGGATGTACTCCCTCTGTCTCATAATATAAGAGCGTTTTTGACACTACACTAATGTCAAAAATGCTCTTATATTATGGGACGGAGGGAGTAGCTGCCTTTTATTGGTGTGTATGTGTGACATCCTTACTTGGCTTGATCCATTAGCTAATCTTGTCCCTGCCCCTCTTCAGGTGATCTTCATGATATCTAGTGAACCTGCACCGATGCTGGAGGATAAGGAGAAGTGGTGAGTGGCTTCTAATAGACCTTGCAACTTTTCGACTTCTCTGAGTAACGGAAAACTAAATGGACCGCTTGTAAGATAATCAATTGTTGATTACCTCAGACATAGCTTTAGGCACAGGTTTCCTCTAATCTACCAAGAAATTCCAAGAGCGTCATCTGAGATTCATACTACTTTTGTTTGTAAACAAAGTGTTCCATGTTTTTGTTGGGAGATGTTGACATGTCTAGTTCTTGGCCAATCCTCCCTGGATGAGGTGTGTCGATTTAGGCCGCATTTGTTCTATACCAGACTTGATACTGTAAACTCTGTAATAATCTGGCTATAAGTCGATATACATGTTACTGGCTACTAATGCATTGCCGGTCTTCAAAACCAATGCAAGATCAGTTGTGATGCTTAGTTCATACAAACAAGGCACGGTTCAGTCAACAGTATCAGTCATGCCTTTTTTACTTCTTGTTCATTTATTACTCTATTAGATTATCACTCTTCCAATGTGGAAAAGGTGGCAATGGCATATTTTAGCCCTGACCTGTTAAGATCTCGTGGCTTTTCAAACACAAAGTCTTAAACATATGTCACATTTTGAACTAGCCTACAGCATGAAGAGATTATAGATTTATTCTTTAAGAGGGGGACTCACAATGCTATCTTCTTTAGTTTAGTTTATTGTTTGCCAATCCACCACTTCCTGCTAACACTGATCTATTAAGTTGTGTCATTTAGTCAGGCGACACCGAAAGGTTGAGCTTAATCCAATGAAGCCCTCGAGTTTTAAACATCAGTTGGTCTAAGCTCTTGTATCCTACCCTCCAGGTCTCTTCTCTTTCATGATTTTATTGCCAAGTGCCTAACAAAGGATGCAAGACTCCGGCCTGCTGCAATTGAGATGCTGAAGGTACTTCTTTAGTGCTCAGGGATAACTTCGTGATGCATTTTTATGATTATTTATTTCTATATTCATTTATTTTTGTTGTTCTCCTTTTTTTAAATTTTCCCGCAGCACAAATTTATTGAGAAGTGCAACACTGGAGCTTCAAAAATGTTGGCGAAGATCAAGGAAGCAAAGATCATCAGAGAAACAGCTGTGCAAAACCAGCTGCCTGACTCTGACGATGTAGAACAATCTCTTCTATTATTATGTTTATGTACATTGATTTGGTCATTATGGTATTCTGAATTTGGTATCTACAGGCAATGGATGCAACTGTTCGAATTAATGAAGATTATGGAGAAACTGTTCCTACAAACTCTCAGTCAACTCATGAAACAAAAAATGATGGTTCGGGAGGTAATGATAACTCTGCAAGCATAGATCATGTGCATGTTCCACACTCAATGCATCCATTGCACCAAGTATTCAAATTTGATGTTATCCTGGCACTGTTTCCTCATCATGCTGTCTTTTGAGTTTATTTGTTGGTTCTGTTCTGCCACTAGGTATGCTAATGATAAATAGCTACCTGATACATGATGTGTGGCGTGTAGGCTTTTAGTTATTAGTTTTTGTGAGTCATACATGAGTTGAACATGATACATACTAAGCAAAATACTCGCTCATATGTACAGCTCTGGTGGTGGCATGCTAGTATCGTTTCATGTATCTAGTGTTGAGATGGCTTCTTATAATGCTTTTCGTGGTATTCTGGTGGCCAGGATTTTAGCTGTTTCTCAGATGGGATGCTTCAAAGTTAGCGTTGTTAGTATTTTGTTGTCTTGTGGTATGCGCCTGAAACCAGCATTTATTTTTTCTGCTTATAGGCGATTTTGGCACAATGATAGTCCATCCTGAAGATGGCGATGAAGCGGTCGAATCATCTATTTTCCCAAGAGCAGAGTTCATACCGGGCCTTGGTAGCATCAACTCTTTCACACATGATCCAAAGAGGGCTGAGCTTATTTCAAAATTTTGGTATGAGAAACAGAAAATTATTTTCTGATGTACATTTTTCATTCCTAGAAAGCAAAAGAAAACAAGCGAAATCTATCTCTCGCCCGAAAGAATCTTATGTATGCTATTTTGATAGGGCGGAGAATACAGCTGATAGCGATGCCACTAAAGGGCGGGATTTAGATGGACTTCCTGACACCCAAGAACCCAAAGCAATGCCACGTTCAATTGGAACATTTAAGCATCACAAGGGTGTAGAAGGGACTGTGCTGCGCCATGATAACACTGCATCACCGGGTGTTGCCAGCACAATGACCAAATTAAGCAGCAGCCCAAGCCGTAAAGCATTTTCAGTTCAGGATAAGGTATACGCTTTGTGGTCTAGTTTTTTCTATATTAATCTGAAGTACATCGGATAGTTGTTGCAATCGTGCTTTCCCATTTCACCCGACTCCTAATGTGTCGATAAAATTCCTTTTGTAGCTCTGGTCAATCTATGCCGCTGGAAACACTGTGCCTATTCCATTCCTTAAGGCGATTGACATTTCACCGCTAGCTCTAGTATCGGACAGCGTAGCAGGCAATGGCCCCGCTGGTTCAAGTACAACTGATGCCTTGGAGGCAGTCAGGGAGCTTTTCAGTGGCGACGGGCAGGCAAAGAAAGGACGCAAAGGGCAAAATGAGGTATGCTGTAGACTGTTCCTTTCATCAGTTGCAAAGAGACACTATTTCTCATGCCCAGACGTGTGTCTGATACTGGATTTGATTGCGCTAGGTCCCTCTTCCTCCCGGTGTGCACGACAGATTGACGACAAGCCCTACATTGATGAACCTGGCGCAGGCTCTCGCCTACCATAAGACGTGAGTTGTTGGAACTTCTCTGTTTTGGCAGAGCTTTCCTTTATGTAACGATTGAGGGCGTGATTCCATTAATATGAAATGCCTGTTTGGTTCTGTAAAACACCGCAGGTGCTACGAGGATATGCCTCTGCAAGATTCACAGGCGACAGAAGAGCAGCAGACGATACAGAACCTCTGCGATACGCTTCGGACCATACTGAGGTTGTAGACGGATCCATGAGTGAAGACCACATACATTTATGGAAGGATTCAGCACGCCATGGTGTGGCGCTGCGCCGAGGCAAGGGCTGACCTTGGCCCTGGCATTTTCATGGCGGGCATTGCGGCTCAGCCTCTGGGGTCCTCTGGGATTAAAAGCAGGCACGGCATGGTGCAGACTGCAGGTCGACGCCGGTGGAGCGTATGACCAATTTCCTGAATTTATGGACGGCTGGGTTGGTGCAAGTTGGTTGGATGGACGCAAGGAATTCTTTGTGTTGCGGACGGAGATGGGAAATTTTGTCTTGTGTTTATAGCCTCTAGGTCTTTTTTCAGTGGTCGGTACATGTACAGATTGTGTAGCGAAGTTTTGGTAAGCAATTTTGTGGCCCAAAAGGCGATTGGAACCTTGTATTTTCAGCATGTGCAATTGTTCCCCTCCTCGAAATAAAGAGGAAGAACAATATTCTAATCACTAGTTCAATCAGCCGTCCGTTTAGTGGCAGGTAAACATTTTTTTTAGAATGATGAAAGGCACGGTTGGTGCTGTCATACCGTATGACAGGTCCAGACGAGGAATGGTTGGAACTGTCATGCCGTCGAAGGACTCGAAAGACGTGGTCCTTGGACCTTGGTGGCCGGCACGAGTGACGAGTGTGCTCGTTGGCGCTTCTGACGGACGTGGAACTCTTGCTGCCCGTCGTTGTCCTTTCTCCTTTAATTAAAGTTGTGAAGTTGGGAATTGCCTGGTCGGGTGTGGAGACTCAAGAGCCCAATGACGAGTTTTATAAGGAGGAGCGAGAGGGACCCCGGTTGACGTGCAAAGCCCGCCCACAAAAACGGTCCGCTTTTCCTACTTTTAATAAAAACGAAAAAAAACATAATTACCAAGCCGGGCGAAACAGGCGCAAAGCAGGACGTGGACACACAGTTTGGTCCGATTCGATGGCGTCCGGTGCGCAAAGCAGGACGAGGCGCGTGTGAAGGTGACGGTGTGGTCCAGTGCGTGCCGCATCCCCCACAAAACCAACGGCGGCGACTGCATCCTGCAACCGAATCCCTGATTCGCCAAGCAAGCAAGCAAACAGGGCGGGGTCTACGTGGGGTATGGATATTCCTCCTACTCCTCCCTGGGCAGCAATAGCATAGCGTGCGTCGCCACCAATCGACGCCTAAGAGCATCTCCAACAGTCCGTATGTTCAATCGATGGTATAAGTGTTCATGTCAGCAGTCAACAACACATCATACAAACACTTCAATGGAGTGTATGTTAACCGTATGTAAAATAACTAAACGGGTCCACTAGATGTTGAAGAAAATGACCATGCTTGCCTCGGAGCTTGTGCGTGAACCGTTGCTTCAGGTTCATACGATTTCATTCTATCTCTTCTTTTATTATGTGACATGTCATCAAAACCATCTAAAAGTATGTGACGATTTTACCAACCATGATCGCACGATTATTAAAGATGGCCTAAACCGCACCGGGAACCCCCCATCGACCGCGCCCCCGCTTGTTTGCTTGTGCCCGGAAATTCATCCCAGTGGGAACAGAAGAATGCGCTGCTCGCTCGAGTCCGGGGCTCCCACGCACGTATGGGGATGGGGGATGCGAGCGCGACGCGAGGGGTCCCAGCCCGGCGGCGCTTGCTCCGCCCCGAACCTTTTGTCCGCTCGTCACACGTGAGATCGACCACCACCCATCAATCCTCCACACAAAGGAAAAGCGCACCCACCCCCACCCCCACCCCCACCCCCACCCATTGGCCGACGAACCCCCCAAGCCCAGGGGCGGCCGCCGGCGATGGTGAGGGAGCTGCGCATCAACACCGCGCCCCGCGGCAACCGCGTCCCGCTCCTCAACAACGGGGTACGCACGCACGCGCACGCAGCCGCCGCTCTCCGCCCCGCCCTTCCCCTTTTTCCTTCCCCCGTTTATCCGCCTGCGTTTGGAATTTGGGGTCTAACCGATCCCGCGCGCGCCGTCGGCTTTGCAGGAGACGTCCAGGATCCTCTCCGACCTCGAGGAGGGCAGCAACGTCCAGGTTCGCCGCCCCACCCACTCACTCACCCACTCCCCTGTTCTAGCGCCACAACGGTTTGCTTTGCTTTGCTTTCTCCATGGACCGGAGCTTCAGCTACAACCATGACCGACTATTAAATCCATCTCCCCTTTTTCTCCCCGTCTAATCGGAATCCTCTCAGGCGGCCAACGTCGGCTTCTGCCGGGTCATCAAGTTGGTGAGCACCGTGTCATACTAGGTCTAAGATTGTGAAAAATCTCGGTGACGATTTCATCTGCTAAATGCACGATAAAATGGTTTGCAGGCAAAACATGACGCCGGGAAGCTCGTCTTCGCCACCATCGCGCTGCTCGTCGCCTCTCTCAGTAACCTCCTCGTTGTAGGTACTCCTCACTTGTTATGATAGAGGAGTTATTTGGTGAATTTTTTGCGGTCAACCTACCGTTCTGGATTTCTGGTGAAAGCCAGTAAGCCACACACAGTAAATCCGGCTCTTATATGAGCCAGTGCTTTAATTTTGAACCGATCAATCGCTACCAACAGTCTTGGTTGAGTTGAGATGGAGCCAATTGACCAACACTGTAGCAACATGGAAACTATGCAAAGAGAAATAAATGTGCAGATGTTACTATTGTTTCAGTAATAATCAGTATTGACTCGTGAGTACATTGGTTCATGCGTGGCAGGATTACTATTAAATTGTGGCAAGTACGGTGTGTTGGTTCTTGTGTCACATGATTAAATAGGATGGGTTGTGGTGAGTGTGCGTTAGTTCTTGCGTGAGGATTAAATACTACTCCGTACAGAGCAAGTTGTACCTCTACCTATAAAGAGCATCAGTGTTGTCACATGTTTCTTGTCTAAATGGATGGACCATCTTTTTTAAAAGCCTAATGGATGGATCATCTTCTGTTATCCTACAGCCCAAATATGGCGGCAAGATAATTGATATTGTGTCAAGAGATGTTCAGCGGCCAGAGGATAAGGCTCAAGCCCTGGCGGATGTGAACGGCACGATATTGTACATCGTGCTGATAGTTGTGACCGGGTATATATCTTTCTGGAGAACTTAATTTTGAGGATTATAGAGGGATATTCTGTTATACAGCACGCCAGTACCATCTTTTATAACCATGTTTGGTGGATCCTGGCAGGCTGCAATTTTAGTTGGTACTAATAATTGAACCATTACTCTGATGCTCTCTACTTGCTTTCTCCTCATAGAGAAGAATTCGTGTTAATGTGCTAAACCCAGGTAGTTATTTTGGATGCAATTTTATAAACCAACTATACCCCTGTTTCAGGTCAGTTTGCACAGCTCTTCGGGCATGGCTATTCAATTCTGCTAGTGAGAGAGTCGTTGCTCGACTTAGACAGGACTTGTTCAGTCATCTCATAAACCAGGCAAGTTTTATGGTCTGTCCAAACAGCTGTTTTCTGGTCTACCATATATCTATCTGTGTTCTTATTATCAAGTCCACACACCTGTCTTGTGCCCCCACAGGAAATAGCATTTTTTGACGTGACTAGAACAGGAGAGCTCTTAAGCAGGCTTTCTGAAGATACCCAAATTATAAAGAATGCTGCAACAACAAACCTTTCAGAAGCACTGCGTAATCTGACTACCACAGCTATTGGTCTTGGCTTCATGTTTTCAACTTCATGGAAGCTGACATGTAAGTACCAGTTCCACATGCTTGTGCTCTACAGATTAAGAACTTTGTTGCATCTCATTTTGTTGCTTATGCACATCAACTTTATTTAGTTTGCTGAACTCCACTAAGCACTAAGGAACATAACTGTGTGTGGGGCATTCACAAATCATTATATTTCTTCATAATTTTATTTAATGGAGGAAATTTCTCAAAGAGTGGCTACCGCAAAAGCACACGTCTATGAAATCTTTCAAGGAACTACACGTAATTTTCCCCAGCCTACAGAAAACCATGCTCTTGTCACAACCGAGAGACATGATGGCTTGCCATAAACAGGAGCCGAATTTGGTTCGTTTTTTCCGAAGGGGAGATAGATGCCCATTGCCCCATTCACACACATCATCAATTTTCAGTCCACCCCAAATGGGCGTTGGATCTTATTGGTGGGTATGTAGACTGATCTGAGGTGCAAATTCACCTCAGCTAAGCCACCACAAGCATGAACCCCATTTGGATGTGATGATCTGTTTGCCTATCTGGTAGTGGTATCTACCTCTGCATCGATAAAACAAGACTTGGCATGCATGTGTTGTGGCTTGTGAGTCTCCCCTACCTGTTGGTTCTGTTGGTTGGTTCTGACGGAAGTATAGTCTTCTGCACATTACAGTAAAAGTTTGTAGTTCCATAAAATGGTTTAAAAAACATGTGGTCCTGCAATAGTTTTGCTTGTATACATGCATTTAAAAAAATAAACCTGCTTTAATTTAGTTTCTCTTCAGTCTTTACTCTCCACACTATTCTATTAATCTCATCTACTATTCCTCCACAGTGTTGGCACTTGTAATTGTTCCAGTGATATCAGTTGCTGTGCGTAAATTTGGGCGTTTTCTTCGTGAGCTTTCACATCAGACACAAGCTGCGGCTGCTGTAGCTTCATCCATAGCTGAGGTTTGTATATCTGGTATTTGATTTGATGATGAGCATAGGAGAACTTTGGTGAAACCTTACTTTAATTACTGTGAATACATATGTTGAGTTTTCATTTCAACCTAGTAGAATCCTTCTTTCGCAAAGGTAGAATCCTTGATATGTTGTATTTGGGCCTTAACAATTCTATCTTCTACCATGTAGGAATCTTTTGGTGCCATTCGCACAGTAAGAGCCTTTGCTCAGGAGCCTCATGAGATTTCACGATATGGCGGAAAAGTAAACGAGACACTGAAGCTTGGTCTCAAGCAAGCTGTGAGTACTGTAATGTTAGTGTAAAAAAAGGCACCATTTTGCATAATGATCTGACTATGCATTTTTTGTAGAAAGTTGTTGGACTATTTTCTGGAGGGCTTAATGCTGCATCAACCCTGTCGGTTGTTGTTGTAGTTATTTATGGAGCTAACTTAACCATCAATGGTTACATGACAACTGGTTCGCTTACGTCATTCATCTTATACAGCCTTACAGGTAAGATTCAGCATTATCGCTTTTGTTTTTACCGAACCCACTATTCTACCAATGCCATGACTGGAAATTTACAAGTCAGTTATAACAATCATGTTTATAAGGGGCACTTCTATCCTAATTGTCATGATTATGTGTATGCTGACTTTTCTGAACAATTCATCCCTCTCTTGAGTATGCAGTTGGCTCGTCAGTCTCTGCCTTGTCAGGACTATACACAACTGTAATGAAAGCATCAGGTGCAAGCCGTAGAGTTTTTCAACTACTTGATCGTGTTTCCTCAATGACAAACACTGGGGACAAATGTCCGAAAAAGTGAGTTTCATTGTCTATCAATTTTCCTGATTGATTATACCTGTGCATCATGCAATACAAATTTCCTTTCATTATACTGTGAGTTTCATAGTCTATTAGCTTTTTGGTTGATTGAATGATTGACATTTCCGTCCATCTCAGTGAAAATGAGGGGGAAGTTGAGCTGGACGATGTCTGGTTTGCATATCCTTCGCGTCCTTCTCATATGATTCTTAAGGTAAATATTTTCAGATGGCATTTCTGTCAACCTACATGGTAATTTAAATTTGGCGCACTCTAGCATGGTGTTGTCTTTTCCTCCTTGTTTATGTGCAGTGTACATGCAAAGAGAAAGTTACATTTGCATGCTTATCTTTTATGATCTTATGGATTTGCACTGCATTTGGGATAACTTGGCTCACTTTCTGAAACCTGGATACTTACTGATTTGTTTTACTACTAGAAACAGAAGAATATGCTGATGCAGTAACCTACATGATCCTAGTGATTTTTTTTGTTACTGTTAGAAATGGAAGAATCCGCTGATACAGTAACATACATGATGATAACACGTGGCGAGCATTACTTCCGATGGTGGATTAGTCCATTATTCTTTTAGTTCCATTTTGTATAAGAAGAGTGAGTATATTTGACTTGGTATATATAGGAGTTTTCTCTAAATTATATACGAGTGTTTAGGATTATTTTAGTGATAAAGTAGTTACGACGTGTTGCACCCTGTAAAATAAGACCACATATTTAATAATAAGAGAGGTAACAAATCATTTACAAGCTTTCTCGAGGGCATAAAATACACTTTCAACTATCATTCATGGTGCATTCAGTTTATACTGTGTGTCATCAATATTTCAGGGAATCACATTGAAGCTAGCACCAGGTTCAAAGGTTGCACTTGTTGGGCCGAGTGGTGGTGGAAAAGTAAGCCTAGTTTTGGCTGTATGCTATAATTGTTTCAGATGCTTGGTGTTACACTATGAAATTGTTTCTCACCTTGCCACTCTCAATCATAACCTTCGGGTTTTTACATGCTCCTGCAGACTACAATAGCAAATTTGATCGAAAGGTTTTATGACCCTCTAAAGGGAAGGATCTTGCTAAACGGAGTGCCTTTGGTAGAAATTTCACATCAGTATCTCCACCAAAAGGTATGGTGCCCAACCGCTTTTATCTGTAATAACAGGATTGATATGGTGCTGTGGAAATTAGGACATTATCCAAGCTATGGTAGTATGAAAGGTTCTAAGTCCTAGTAGCCAGGCCATCGCCGACATTGTCCTGATTCCTGAATTGGTTGATATTAGTCCGATTCTGTAAACTCCATCAGTTAGCAGCTTCACTGTATTGTCTAATCACTAGAGTCATGTAAATCAGAAACCTTTTGGGGCAAAAAATACTGGTATGAACCAAAAAGTTTCAGCATCCCAGAAATACTCTGCTTACATCAGTAATGGACATTAAATTGTGTCGGTTGGTAATTTCAGTATTTTGGTAGTGTCTGGTTAGTGCCACTGGCCATTCAAGATTCAATTTGTGAACCCCTGAGATTACTTATGCATCTGACAAGAACAACTAGGAGCGCATGATTGACTATACTTGTATATCTGACTTTAGATTTTTTGAAATGTTTATTTTCTCAACCCAATGACCTCAGGTAAGCATAGTTAGCCAGGAGCCTACACTCTTTAACTGCTCCATTGAAGAGAATATTGCCTATGGGTTGGAGGGCAAAGCTAGCTCCGCTGACGTTGAAAATGCAGCTGTAAGTACCTGAATTTAGGTACACTAGGCGTACCTCAAGATATCAGGATCTGACCAAGTTCTCGATGCAGAAAATGGCAAACGCGCATGACTTCATATGCAGCTTCCCAGACCAATACAAGACTGTCGTGGGAGAGCGGGGCATCAGGTTATCTGGCGGGCAGAAGCAGAGGGTCGCCATTGCAAGAGCTTTGCTTATGAACCCACGAGTGCTTCTCTTAGATGAAGCTACCAGTGCCCTGGATGCCGAAAGCGAATACCTTGTTCAGGTACCGCAACCACTCGACTGTTACCAACATCTGAACTGCCTCGAAGGGAAACAAACAATTCCCTTTTTTTTTCCTGTGGGCAAACAATTCTCTTGCTGCAACAAAATTTGTGTGATCTACATTTCCCTATATGCCACAGGATGCAATGGACTCGTTGATGAAAGGGAGGACGGTTCTTGTGATAGCTCATCGGCTCTCCACCGTGAAGAGCGCCGACACGGTTGCCGTCATCTCTGAGGGCCAGATCGTGGAGAGCGGCACGCACGACGAGCTCCTCGAGCGCGACGGCATCTACACGGCCCTGGTGAAGAGGCAGCTGCAGTTGCCCAAGTTTGAAGGGACCGCCAACGGGACAGCCGAAGTAGAACCCAGCAGTAATGGCCAATAGTGTTTCCTTGCCTGGTGATCTCTCTCCTCCTCGGTTAGGTAGACACCATTTCGTTGGGATCCACCATATGTAACGCACATTCTGATATATATACGTATTCCACTCTGTATAACGCCAACACGATGGAATGTCACACGCTGTAGCTCTCCTACACCTTGATTCACATGTGCCGCTGTATCTGAATGCACTGTAAGGCTGGTCATAGTGGAGAGTATCATATACTCCCTCCGTTCCTAAATATAAGTCTTTTTAGAAATTTTACTAAAGGGCTACATACGGAGCAAAATAAATGAATCTATACTTTAAAGTATGCCTATATACATCCGTATGTAGTCCATTTAGTGAAACCTCTTAAAAGACTTATATTTAGGAACGGAGGAAGTAGTAGTATCATGCATATGATACTATTGTATGATACTATCTTCATAATGCATAGTATCATAAAGTAGTATCATAGATGATCTCATTTATTGACATGCATGACACATAGTAGCAAAGCATTTAACATGTTACGGTATCTACTTATGTTACTCTAACCCTCTCGCTCATCTTTAATTATGTGCCACATCAGCATGTTTGATAGTTCTAAGTACATGTTACTACTACTACTTAAGTTACTCCCACTATGGCCAGCCTAAAGGATACATGTGCTTAGGCTTTGTAATCGGTTATTTCTGTAACATACAGCCTATGGCGTTAAGAGAAATTGCAGCGCCAAAACTACGGTGATAAATCAACTGGTCCGAAGGAAAGAAAACAATTTGTCAACTATGTTTAGCAAACTAAAGCTTTGCTTAAATTCGCAGCTATGCATTCTCAGTAGATCCAGGGTGCTAAAATAGAAATGACCATTCAAGAGAAAAATCCAAGCAAAAATAGTCAAAAATAATCTTTTAGTTCATCATTCAGAGAGTCGCCAAATTGCATTGACGCTGTGCCAACACTTCCATCCATATATGTTAAAATCTGCTCGATGAGATCCATTTCATGACCTATTTTTGACAAGGAAAGGAAGGGGATTAACAGGGATTAAATCCCCTACAAGTCGAACTCCATTCCACGATCTTTCTGTACCTACTACTTCTCCATCAATGAAATTCAGTATCTGTTGCTTTTTCGTCAATTTTTTCCCTTGCATAAAATCAAGGACCACACTACGTGGCGGCGCCGCACGGTAGTCCACCCATGTGGCGGCCACTAGATGTGCAGTGTCATGTGAGAAGCATGCATCCCATATAGAGGGGACATGTTTATTCATGAAGAAGGCAAAGTTCATATGAAGTGAAATTTTTTGACTGCAACAATCATAATCATAGTAAAAGAATCAATTTGTTAGGGGGCTCTAGCCCCCCCCCCCCCCTAAATTCGTCCCTGCATAAATGTGAACCAGAACTAGTACTCCACTCGATCCACTAGTAACAGAATACTAGGGCAGTTTTTTTATTGTTCAAAGAATGCTTGATGTTGTTGACTTTTTCTATTGGTAGCAGTTAACATCTCGTGGTGCTTACTGTTCACTTATATTTACATGAGTGAGAACTAAGAACACATTAACCATATTTTCCACAACTAAGGACAGATTCCTTTAAAATAGTTGTACTATTTTCTGCTAAATTGTTGCCAGTTTGTTCTTACATGCTTGTCGGTTTGTTCTTATATACAGTTGCAAGATTGATCTCATATGGTTACCTGTTTGTTCTTATATATACCGGCTTTTCTAAAAAAGAACTATCAAGTTGTTCTTATATACTCCATTCGTCTCACAACACAAGACATTTTTTTTTCAAGCTAAAACAGCTTGAAAAATATCTTATATTATGGGACAGAGCGAGCTTGTAAAAACGTCTTATATTGTGAAACGAAGGGAGTAGTTTTTAGATTGTTTTCGTACAATTGCTAGTTTGGTCTGGCGCAGTTGTAGGATTTTCCATACTGACTGTTTTTATACAGTTGTCGAGTTTTCCAAAGCACTTACTAGGTTGTTTTTATACAGTTGCCAAATTGTTCTTACATGGTTGTTTAGTTTTCCAAAAGCACTTATGAGTGTGTTTTTATACGGTTGTCGGTTTGTTCCTACATGGTTATCAGGTTTTTTGAAAGCACTTACCAGGTTGGCTTTATACCGTTGCCAGATTGTTCATACATGGTTGTCAAAACCACTTACCAGGTTGTTTTTACACGGTTACCAGATTGTACTTACATCGTTGTTGGTTTGCTCCAATGCGGTTGCCCAATTTTTTAACATCACTCACTTGATTTTTTTTATAGAATTGTCAGGTTTTTCAAAAGCACTTGTCATGTTATTTCTAAAACAGTTACTACACATAGTTGCCACTTTGATTCGATGCGATTGAAATTACCTACATAGTTTATTCCCAGGTTTTTTGCAAGGCCTAACATTACTGGCAACTTTATTTTTGCGGGAAAGAAACTTTTTATTAATCAAACATGATGAGTACGTTCAAAATCAACACTGACAACTTATTAAAATACTTTGTTGGCATTACTCTGTAATGTTCAGCTGTTAAGTGATAGAAGCAAAGTTTAGTACTCTCTCCGTTCCTAAATATAAGTCTTTTTAGAGATTTCGCTAAGGGATTATATATAGATGTATGTAGACATATTCTAGAGTGTAGATTCACTCATTTTACTCCGTATGCAGTCCTCTAATGAAATCTTAAAAAAAACTTATATTTAAAAACGAAGGGAGTACTAACAAACATCATTTAGAAGCAATTAATAACCGGCATAAGGGATGTGTGATCGTTGTAAAAAATATTACGTTATTCATAGCATGCAGGATGAAATGGTAACTATACGTACTGTAGCAGAGCACGAAGCAAATCACTGTAGCAAATATTTTAGAAGGTCGTGTGCTAGCGATTTCATGTGGCAGAGTTCTGTAGCGCCTTATATGGTTCTGACGTTTGTGTCGCTCATTCCACAATGTGCCAGGAAAAAGTAAACTTGCACCGGGCAGATCAGACACGTCTAAGGAAAATCGGACGCTCGGATCATAGCGCCCCGTACGTCAAGACGTGCGTGCGCACTACACCAGATAGATTTTCCCTAAAATCAAATGGTGTAGGAGTTAGATGAGACCGAGTTAATTCTCATCAAGGCGAAAGCTATCCCCACCCATAACACCCGAACGTTTGGATCTTGACCGTGGTGAGCACGAGAAAAACGTTCGATTTGCCATGGTCAAAATTCTGAACGTTCGGGATTTTCGTAATTCCAGTCAGCCGCTCAGTCCATTGGCACAAAACAATGGCAGGCGAGGCAGGCAGGCATGGTTCTTGCTGCCATGCTGCATGACGGCTCCAGGCGAAGAATGGTTTGAAGCTTTTGAACCATTCTCTCATGTACTACTGCTGTGGCGCCGAAGGTCTTGGGAGGCATGGTTCTTGCCGCCACGAGTGTGCCCGTTCGCTCGCTCGATGTGGACGACGTGCCCCCGGTCATGGGTGCATGACGCCTCTGCCTTTCCTTGAGGACCAACGGCGTGCAGGCGCTCTGACTTCGGGGACGAAACGGAGTTTCGAGTACTAGGTTGGGCCGCGATCCATTAATTCCATCTACGTAATTGTTTACTTACGGAATAGTCTGATTTGACAATCATTGATTGGATTAAAAAAATAATGAGGTCCGTCCATCCTTAAAAGTCAAGGAGGGTATGTTCAAATTAGTTGAAAGGTTTAGTAAACATAAGTCCGGCATTTTTTGGAAAAGAAACCCCAGTTGACCCACAAAGTCCACCACAAAACGAAATTTCAAAGAAATAGTAAAGCCAGACGCGTAAAGCCGGAAAAGAAGATTGTGGCAGCGACAGCTCGCGCTGCGCTCGCCGGTGTCAATGGGCTACTCGTCGATACTGCGGCGGAATAAAAGGCGCGGCATCCTCTCGTCGTCTTCCCACTCTCCCCTCGCCTCATTGTCCAGCCACCTGCGAGTACGTCGACGAACCAAACGGCGGCGATGGGGAGGGAGCCGCGCATCGACACGGCGCCCCGCGGCAACCGCGCCCCGCTCCTCGACCACGGGGTACGCGCCGCCACCGCGGCTCTCCTCCGTCCTTGAGTTTCTGCCTTGGCATCTGCGTGGTGTGCGTCAGGGGGCTGATGACCGCGCTTGTTTTCGCAGGAGACGGCGAGGGTTCCGTCCGACCTCGAGGAAGGCAGCAACGTCCAGGTTCGGCCCCGTTATCCATTTCTTCAGTTAGAACTTAGAAGTTAGAACGATGAACTACTGAGAGATCCATCGTTTTCTTTCTCCGGTCGTCTGACTGGAATCCTCCCAGGCGGCGAACGTGGGGTTCTGCCGGGTCATCAAACTGGTGAGTTGAGCACACCGTGAAGGTTTTCGATGTTTTTCTGGAAGGTTTTGTTCAGGTGTTCGTGTCTCTGAAATGAATGCACGAGCGAACGGGTTGATTTGCAGGCAAAGCCCGACGCGTGGAAGCTCATCTTTGCCACCAGCGCGCTGCTCGTCGCCTCCCTCAGTAACCTCCTCGTTGTAAGGACTCCAAACTTGCCATGATATAAACGGTCTACGCAGCAAGAGCTTTGATTGTGTGATGAATCCGCAAGAGGTTTAGTCGAACTAATCAATGTATATATAGCTCCCACAACACCACTACACTATAAAGAGCATGAATGTTGCACATATTTCAGTTCTTGTCACATTGCATAGGTCATTTTTCAAGCCTAGTTAAAAGATGGATCATCTTTTGTGTTATCCTGCAGCCCAAATATGGCGGCAAGATAATTGATATTGTTTCAAGAGATGTGCGGCGGCCAGAAGACAAGGCTCAAGCCCTAGCGGATGTTAATGGCACTATATTGTACATCGTGATGATAGTCGTCACCGGGTAAATATCTTCCTTGAAGACTTCATTTTGAGTATTACAGAGGGATATTTAGTTTACGATTTCGTGGATGTAGCCAGGCTGCAGTTCTAATTGATACAAATAGTTACTAAACCATTTCTCTCTGGATTACATCTTCTTTCAGGTCAGCTTGCACAGCTCTTCGGGCATGGGTGTTCAACTCTGCTAGCGAGAGAGTTGTTGCTCGACTGAGACATGACTTGTTCAGTCATCTCATAAACCAGGCAAGTGCCTTAATTCTCTGTCCAAATCTGCATTTGTATCTTTTCTTATTATCTTCGGGCATGGGTATCTTCCATTTATATTTGTTCTTATTATCAAGTCTGCACACGTGTGTTGTGCCCCCACAGGAGATAGCATTTTTTGATGTGACCAGAACAGGGGAGCTCTTGAGCAGGCTTTCTGAAGATACTCAAATCATAAAGAATGCTGCTACGACAAACCTTTCTGAAGCGCTGCGTAATCTGACTACCACGGCTATTGGTCTTGGCTTCATGTTCTCAACTTCATGGAAGCTAACATGTAGGTGCCAGCTACATGTTCTTGGTGTTTAATCTTTACTCAGAATACGGCTCAAGTAGTATATCTCATTTATCATTCCACCACAGTGTTGTCACTTGCAATCGTTCCGGTGATATCGGCTGTCGTGCGTAAATTCGGGCGTTTTCTTCGTGAGCTTTCACATCAGACACAAGCTGCGGCAGCTGTTGCTTCATCCATAGCCGAGGTTTGTACTATCTGATGTTGATTGGTTAACGAGCATAGGAGAATTTTGGTGAAAGATTTCTTTGATTACTCTAAGGGTTTACAGAGAAATAACAATAAGATATGTACTTTGAGTTTTCATTTCAACCACAGGGTAGAATCCTTGATTAGTTGTATTTGTGCATTGAAAATTATATCTACTACATTCTAGGAATCCTTTGGTGCCATCCGCACGGTAAGAGCCTTTGCTCAGGAGCCTCATGAGATTTCACGATATAGTGGAAAAGTAAACGAGACACTGAAACTCGGTCTCAAGCAAGCTGTGAGTACTGTAATGTTCATGTAACAAAAATGGAACAATTTTGCGTAATGATCGAACTAAGTTTTTTTTTTTTTCTGTGTGTAGAAAGTCGTTGGCCTATTTTCCGGAGGGCTTAATGCTGCATCAACCCTGTCGGTTGTTATTGTTGTTATTTATGGAGCTAGATTAACCATCAATGGTCACATGACAACCGGTGCTCTTACGTCATTCATCTTATACAGCCTTACAGGTAAGATTCAGAGATCCTGAAAATTCAGCGTTATCAATTTTGTTTTTAACGAACCCAGCATTCTACCAATACTGCAACTGGAAATCTCCAAGTCGGTTCTAACAATCAAGCTTATAAGGGGAACCTCTGTTTTCACTGTCATGATTATGTGTATGCTGACCTTTCTGAACAATTCATCCCTCTCTTGAGTACGCAGTTGGCTCGTCAGTCTCTGCCTTGTCAGGATTATACACAACTGTAATGAAGGCATCAGGTTCAAGCCGTAGAGTTTTTCAACTTCTTGACCGTATTTCCTCGATGAAAAATTCAGGGAACAAATGTCCAAAAAAGTGAGTTTCATTGCCCATCATCTTTCTTGGTTGATTATGCCTATGTTGCATGCTATACCTACCTTTTATTATTGGCATTTCCTTCCATTTTACCGTGAGTTTCATTGTCTAGCTCTCTTGGTTGATTCTACCTATGTAGTACTGCAGTAACCTTACATTATTTTCCATTTTAGTGAAAATGATGGGGAAGTTGAGTTAGACGATGTCTGGTTTGCATATCCTTCTCGTCCTTCTCATCTGATTCTTAAGGTAAATATACTCTTTCATGCTCATCTCTGGTGCTCTTTCCTATGAATTTGTACTGCGTTTGGGATAACTGGGATGACTTACTGAAACACACTTTCAGTAAGCATACATGACGGATCTCAGTTAAATTTTATATCGGTGTCATCAATATTTCAGGGAATCACATTGAAGCTAGCACCAGGCTCAAAGGTTGCACTTGTTGGGCCAAGTGGTGGTGGAAAAGTAAGCTCCTAAGTTTTGGTGTTACACAATATGAATCGTTTCTCACTTGCGACTCTCAATCATAACCTCCGGGTTTCTATATTCTGCTGCAGACTACAATTGCAAATTTGATTGAAAGGTTCTATGACCCTATAAAGGGAAGGATCTTGCTAAATGGAGTGCCTCTGGTAGAAATTTCACATCAATATCTCCATCAAATGGTATGGTGCCGTCCAACTCTTTTCTATACAATATTTTTTAAAACTTTTTCTATAACTGTATCTCTGGCTTCAGATTTTTTTTCCTCCCTCATATGTTCAATTTCTTTCTGAACCAAATGATTTCAGGTAAGCATAGTTAGCCAGGAGCCTACACTCTTCAACTGCTCCATTGAAGAGAACATTGCTTACGGATTGGAGGGCAAAGCGAGCTCCGCCGACGTTGAGAACGCAGCTGTGAGTACCTGAATTTACGAACTCTTCTGAAGCATATCTCTCAGGACTGCAGGACCTGACTAACTTGCGGGTGCAGAAAATGGCGAACGCCCATGACTTCATATGCGGCTTCCCGGACCAGTACAAGACGATCGTCGGAGAGCGCGGCATCAGGTTATCCGGCGGGCAGAAGCAGCGGGTCGCCATCGCGAGAGCTCTGCTGATGAATCCGCGGGTGCTCCTCCTGGACGAAGCCACCAGCGCCCTGGACGCCGAGAGCGAACACCTTGTTCAGGTACTGCCGCCGCTTGACTGTTGCCAACTCCTGATTACAGATAGAAACAAGCAGCTCTCTTCCTGCAACCTGCTAATCAAACGCCTGCAACTTATTCGGCCTATGCTGCAGGACGCAATGGAATCGTTGATGAAAGGGAGGACGGTTCTCGTGATAGCTCACCGGCTCTCCACCGTGAAGACCGCCGACACGGTCGCCGTCGTCTCCGAGGGGCAGATTGTGGAGAGCGGCACGCACGACGAGCTCCTCGGCCGCGACGGCATCTACACGGCCCTGGTGAAGAGGCAGCTGCAGCTGCCCAAGTTCGAAGGAGCCGCCAATGGGACAGCCGAAGTTGCACCTGTTAATGGCCACTACTAGTGTCGTCCCCTTGTATCATCGACGACGATATCTCTTCCCCGCAGACCGCAGTTAAGCACACGCCATTTCGCATTCCGCTCTGAAGAATAACTCCGAACACGTTTCTCTCCTAGACATTTGGTTCACTTGTACGGATGTATGCCTGTATGTAGGATTGCGAGTGCACTGTAAAGGACATAAACAGTCTATTGGTTCAACATTAATTGTGCAGGACATATACTCCCTCCGTTCCTAAATATAAGTCTTTTAAGCGATTTCACTAAGGGTCTACATATGGAGCAAAATGATTGAATCTATACTCTAAAGTATGTCTATATACATCCGTATGTAGTCCACTAGTGAAATCTCTAGAAAGACTTATATTTAGGAACGGAGGGAGTACCTTACACCCATCATATTTTAGGTTTTGATAAGATTTAATTTGATTTGAGTGTGGATAAAAGAAGGCAAGAAATTTTTGTTTTAGTTGAGATTTTGATATGAATTGATTTGATTTGGGTATGGTAGAGGAACACAATGATTTTTTTTGGCTTAGTTGAGGTTTTCATCAAATTTGATTTGGGTGTATGGGTAAGTGAAAACAAGGAGAGTTTTGATTTACTTAAGCTTTTGATAAGATTTGATTTGATTTGGGTATTGCTGAAGGACAACAAGGAAAGTTTTGGTTTTAGTCAAGGTTTTAATATAAAAGAACAATTTGATTGAGTTAATACAATACATCGGGAGGGATAACATACATGAGAAAAAACCCGGAGGAGGGGGATGGCGTACATAAAAAAGACGGAGGAGGGGGATGTTGTACATTCGTCCACCCCAATACTTGGCCGGTTATTTCTTTAACATCACATAGAGGTGATAAAACCATAACAATTTTGAATCTGGCCTTGTTTAAGTTAGTTGATGTCTATTTTCAGGAGACCTCGCTGGTGAAACTGAAAAAACCTTTCAAAGAAAGAAGAAATAATAATGCCTGGTGATGTAAATTTGGAAGTGTTGAGAAAATATGCTTTAGGGCTTAGTTTAAAAAACCGGACCGGACCGGACCGGCAGTCGAACGGAAAAAATCGGAACCGACGGCCTCATCGGTTTTTTAAGCTAATAAAACTGTTCTGCAATCGGACCGGCGAAAACCGGTCAACCGGACGGTTTTTTTGGAAAACCGGTGAAAAAACCGAGCCAGTGAACTGGGAAAAATAGGTAAATATTTCAATAGAAATTGGGAGAGGTGGGATTTGATCCCAAGGCGTGGAGATAATTACAACTGCGGTACCTGTATTGTCGGGCACATAACAAGACAGTCCTGGTACTCGTCGATTGCTCCAATTCGGTCCTCAAATACGCAAAGACGCTCCAAAACGGTCCTCTATACGTATCAAGCTACGAAGCAGCCGGACGAGCAGACACATCATCTACGAAGCAGGCTGTTTCGAAACGGCCCAGCTGAATGCGTTCAGTTTGAGCCCAACTGCCCACGTTGTCTTCCTCTCATGCCCCAGGCGACGACGGCGTAAGACGACGCAGGTAGTCGATCGGCGACATCTAGGCGACGAGAGTCGCTCGTACGGTGGGCGCTCGCACGGGGCGACAACCCGTCGTGGATGGTGTCATGCGATCCTATACGGCGGCACATCAATGCCCCAGTACCCATGTATGGTAAGATCCTATACGGCGGCACATCGACTCTCATCCTGCCATATAATTTAGATAATTTAGGCACACATTTGCTTAGGATCTACGTATATGGTTAGGATTTAATGTCCGATGGACAATTTTGGAACTTTTTTTTGGTTTAACAGATGAAGGCACTGATTTCTGTACAATTGAGTTCATCCATGGTGGATTTTTCATGGGCAGTGGTGGCAATCGGTCATATCTCAATGATCGCAAGGTCTGTTACGATTACTGTGACAGCAGTGTTGCTTGTATGGAAATGTTGTATGAATTAGTAGAGAAGATGGGTTATGAGACTGCAGGAAGAATTCAAATCTATATACTGCTGCCTGGGATGCAACTGAATGTAGATGGGCTCAGGTTGATTGCAAGCAATAATGACACAAAATGCATTAACAAGCTGGTGAGGGAAGGGCACAAATACCTGATGTTGTATCTTGGTCATGATGCCGCTTCTGGTGGACGAGGATGGGCTGATGTGCTAGCAAATCCATGTATACATACACCTGATGTGATCAATCCTATGAAGAGCAACATAAATGACAGTGCTGCAGAGGAGCAAAACGTTGTACTTTTGGGGGACAACAGTGCTTCCATGTTGCTTGCATGTGAGGAAAATGCAGAAGGCACAAGCAGGAGCAGCAGAAGAGGGACAACAGAGGAAGAGGAGGAGTTATGTGGTGAAAGTGACAACAAAGACTTTGATTATATTCCGGAAATAATTGATAGTGACTATGACCTTAATGATGGTGACGACGATTTGATCAATGAGGATGCAAAAGATGCTGGTGATGAGAAGAAAGGGACATGGACAGGGAAGGAGCTAGGAGAAGATCCAAACTCCGAGGATGATAGTCTTGATCTGCCCGAATCAGATGATGATGATGACATTAAGTTCAATTTCAAACGTTTCACTAAAGTTGATTTGAAGGAGCCTAAGTTCTATGTGGGGCAGGTTTTCCCATCTATTGCATTAATCAGACATGCCCTTAGAGAGTATAGTTGCAAGGAGAGGTTGCAAATAACATTTCCCAAGAATGACAAGACAAGGATTGGAGCTGTGTGCAATGGTGGTTGCCCTTGGTATTTATATGCTTCATTTGACAATAGAACCAATGGAATTCAGGTTAAAACATTTAAAGATGAGCACACATGCACAAAGAAGTGGAGTGTTAAAGCGTTCACTGCCAGATACATTGCTGCAAAGTATGTTGACAAGGTCAGAGCAGATGATAAGATTTCTTTGAAGGGTTTAGGAGCAATGGTGCAGGAAGAGTGGAACATGAAGGTTCATAGGCAGAAGCTTTGGAGAGCAAGGAAAATAGCATTTGACATTATTTATGGTGATGATATTGCTCAGTACAACATGTTGTGGGATTATGCCGCTGAGTTAAGGAGGTCAAATCCTGGTAGTACTTTTTTATTGCAAGTTGCTGATGATGGACAATTCCAAAAGTGCTACTTCTCTTTTGATGCATGCAAGAGGGGATTCCTTATGGCTTGCAGGCCTGTAATTTTCTTAGATGGTTGTCATTTGAAAACTCAGTTTGGTGGAGTTTTGTTAATTGCGATAGGAATGGATCCTAACGACTGCATTTATCCCGTGGCCTTTGCTGTTGTGCAAATTGAAAACACAGAAGCTTGGAGATGGTTCTTGACTGTTCTTAAAGAAGATCTTGGCATTGTGCACACCTCACTTTGGACAGTCATGTCTGACAAGCAGAAAGTAAGTCACTTACAATTGTAATATATGCTTTGGTTGCATTTCTTCATATTGTATTATATGCTTCTTAATTACTATTTATTTGGCACTAAATTAATTTATTTACATCCAGGGTTTAATTAAGGCAGTGAGAGAACTATTTAAAGATTCAGAGCATAGATATTGTGTGAGACATATCTCGCAGAATTTCACAAAGAACTTTAAAGGAGAAGTGCTAAAGAATCAATTGTGGCGATGTGCTAGAAGTACTGCTCATGGTCAGTTTAGAGAGAACATGGATAGAATGCTAGTTCTTAGTAAGGAAGCACATGATTGGTTAGAGGAGTTAGACCCAAAAACATGGGTAAGGGCATTTCAAACAGATTTCCCGAAGTGTGATGTACTATTGAACAACAACTGTGAAGTGTTCAATAAGTATATTTTAGATGCAAGAGAACTCCCCATATTAACCATGATACAGAGGATTAAAGGACAGATGATGGGCAGACACTATGGTAAGCAACATGAGGCACTGAAATGGCATGGTACAATCTGTCCCAAAGTTAGAAAAAGGTTGCAAAGACATGTTGATGCTGCAGCCACATGTCATGCTCATCCTGCTGGACTGGGCATTTTCGAAGTGCAAGACAAAAACAGGCAGTTCAGTGTGGACATAAGGTTGAGCAAATGCACTTGCAGAAGGTGGGATTTAACTGGGATTCCGTGTTGTCATGCGGTTGCAGCTGCAAGATATGATAATATTCCACCTGAAACATTGGTCCACCCATGTTACTCCATTGAGACTTACCGCAAGGCTTATGAGCACATAATCTTTCCATGTAAAGATGTGAGTGAGTGGGGGAAAATGTATGGCAGACAAGTGCTTCCTCCCAAAATTAAGAAAAAGAAAGGTAGAAAGGTGAAGAACAGACGACAACAACCAGAAGAGACTGAGGGTAGGGCAGGGAGGAAAGTTGGGAGAGGTGGATCTATTATCCATTGTAGATATTGTGGAGTTGCAGGACATAACATAGGTGGGTGCAAAGATTTCAAATTAGGCCTAAAACCCAAGAGGAAGTTAAGAAAAAAGAAAGTAAGAGCGGAACCTGAAGTTTCCTCCTCTGATGAAGAATATGAGGCCATGACACAAGTAATATAATTGACCAGAACCTCCTTAATGCTAAATTGTTTTTTACATAATCGGATCCTTACTAATTGTACGGTTTATGTAATCAGGAGCAAAACATGCAAACAGAGGGTTTATTACAGCAACCACCACCTACTTATGAGGCTGAGGTCATTACAACATTAATTGAAGAGGTATGTAATTATTTTCTTATTTTTTGTTACTACCATCTAATTCATGACTGCAATCGAATTATTTTTTCTGAATTGTTGTAGACAAATGTTGCAAGCCATATCATAGAACCACCTGATTCAGGCCCTTTACCTCCATCTGCATTTATTGAAGAAAATGTCCCAAGCCAACCCCCTGTTCAACCAACAACTGCAATAACATAGGAAAATGTTCATAGAAAAAGAGAGGTGCTTGCACTGGCTAAACTTAGACTTGCTGCTGAAAAAAAAGAGATTGCAGATCAGGCAAAGTTTGATGCAGCTTTGAACAAGATCAGAGAGGAAGAGCAAAAGATTTTGCAAGCTGTAGAGAAAAGGAAACAAGAGGCTGCAACAAAAAAAATAGAGATTGAGGAGAAAAAGAAAGCCGTGCTGAGAGAAAAACAGTTGGCAGCTGAAGAAAAAAAGAGAGAAATTGAAGAAAGGAAGAGAAAAAGATTGGCTGAGCAGCAAGAGAAGAGGGCACTTGCAGAGGCCAAAAGGAATGCACTGCAAGATAAAAAGATGCAAATGGAGGAAGCAAAAAAGGTGAAGGCTGTAGAAAAGAAAAGACTTGCAGATGAAAAAAGAAAGAGAGTTGAAGATTCACTAAGAGGAGAAGAAATGCAATTTCTTATGATGCAAGAGGATGAGCAGGAAAGAATTAGAGGTTTCAAAGATTATCTTGTTCAAGGGAAGAATTCAAGGCAGCAGGCATGGGAGAAGCAAAATCTGCAGCAAGATGCATCCAGGGCACATGATTGGGAAGAGAGAAAGAAACAAGCAGAAAAATGGAACAAAGCACAAGCACAAGCCGAGGAAGGAAAGAAACAAGCCATGGAGGAAAATCTTAGGTTGGCAAGTGAGAAACAAAGGCAGGATGAATGCCAAGCAAAGCAGAGCATTTTGGAGCAGCCACATCAGCCAATGAGACCTTACTTTACTCAGGCTAGGACAGGTTTTAAGAAACCAAGAAAAAGTAGCATGTTTGATATATTTAAGTAGCATGTGTGTTTTCTTTTTGTTAAGTTGCAAAACTCCTTTATTTTCTTTCATAAACCTGTTAAATGTTGGTCAGACTGATCATGTTATGTTCAAGATCATGTAATGACAGGCCGACCTTGTCAAACTGAATGCTTTTTGGTGAAATGTATGAGAACATGTTGCCCCCTCTTCAAAAGATTATTTTGGCATTAAGATTTCTGCTCTTTCTCTATTTATGAATGAAAACAAACATGTTTTAACAAGCTGGACAGGGTCCGTTTCAAAACAGCATGCTTCGTAGATAATGTGGCGCTCATCCGGCTGCTTCGTAGCTTCATACGTACAGAGAACAGTTTTGGAGCGTCTCTGCGTATTTGAGGACCGAACCGGAGCAACCGACGAGTACCAGGACCGTCTTGTTACGTGCCCGACAGTACAGGTACCGCAGTTGTAATTATCTCCAAGACGTGTAAGCAGTACATGGGGCCTACACACGGCACAATAACCAACTCGGCAATGCTACTTTGTTGTCCACTACATGAAAATATTTTTATTTGACCATTGTTTCATACTATATTAGCACATATATTACTCATCATTTATTATTCTATTTCTTAAAAAAACGACAATCGAACGAGTGAACCGATGGTCCAACCGATAAAAACCTGAACCGACAATCTTTCCGGTCTGATTTTTGGTTTTTTTAAACTATGGTTTAGGGTCTGGTCGCCTTAGTTTGGCTAGAGTTTGAGGTTGATAGACCATGTGGATTCTTTTATATGAAACTGAAGAGAAAGGCCTCTTTCTTGCTAAAAGAAAGAAAGAAATTAAAGAGAACAATTTTATGTGGGAAATCATTGAGGAAACTGGGTCAAAAGCAATTGTTTAGTTCATCATTCATTTTTTAGATCATGATAGTGAATCAGATTATATCCCATATATTTTGACCTGCCATGTACTATTTAGCTTGAGATGGGTACGACATGGTTCCTTTGCCAAACCGTGTACAAATCAAGTGGACATATACAACATACTAAGGACGTGTTTGGTAGGCTGCATTAGGTCAGGCTAGGCCCGCGTTGTCAGAATTTGACCCGTTTGGTTGTCTGGTTCGCATGCATTTCGTGGTCTGCACGAACCTCAAAGCAGACTTGGGCCTCGCTCTGGAGGAACAGTCGAATCGGCGTTTTTTGCGAGCCAGGCTCGCTCGAGCCACACGTGGCCAGCACCCTGCATGCTTGGGGAAGCATGGGAGACGACACAATGGCTCATAACTCATGCCCCCTCCCTTCACCTCCCTCGCTAGTTCACACCCACTCCCTCTCTCTCACCTCACCGCCTGTGCAGTTTCTCCGATGGAAACACCATCATCTCGCCACGCCCCACCCACTTCGCTCATTGCTGAATGGAATCCAAGAGAAGTGGGTTGCCCGCCTCTCCTCTGTCGGAATAGATCTAGCGACGACACTACGAGCTCCCTCCCCTTTCCGCACCATGCCGCCGCCCCGGGCCAATGCAGCGTCGACGCCGGTCGCTTCGGCTCCTCCGCCGGAGCCGGTGGTCTACTCCTTCGTCTCAAACCTAGCGGGGATCCAATACCCACCGACGCCATCCTTTGTCGGCCCCTCTTATGAGGGTATTTTTACCCCCATACGAGGGTTTTCTTCTCTGTGTCTGATGCAAGGGGATGGGAGCTCTAGGACGTCAGCGTCATCTTCGAGTCGACGCAAGACGAGGTTGTAGGATCTGAAGTATGTCTAGGGGGGGGGGGTGATTAGACTACTTGACCAAATAAAAACTTAGCCTTTTCCCAATTTTAATTGTGGGCCAGTTTTAGTAGTTGTAACAAGTCAAGCACGCCCTACACATGCATATCTAAGGGTATGGTAGCACAAAGTAAAGACATGCAAATGTAAGTAGAGGGAATGGATAGGAAGATCAAACGCAAAGGTTGACACAATGATTTTTGGCGTGGTTCCAATAGGTGGTGCTATCGTACGTCCACGTTAGTGAAGACTTCAACCCACAAAGGGTAACGGCTGCGAGAGTCCATGGAGGGTTCCACCCACAAGGGGTCCACGAAGAAGGGGGCTTGTCTATTCCACCATGGCTTACGTCCACACAGGACTAGCCTCACTCGTGGTAGATCTTCATGAAGTAGCTGATCTCCTTGCCCTTACAAACTTATTGGTTCAACTCCACAACACGAAGTAGGAGGCTCCCAAGCAACACCTAACCAATCTAGGAGGCACCACCCTCCAAAAGGTAATAGATGCAGTAGAATGATGAACTCGTTGCTCTTGTGCTTCAAAAGATAGTCTTATCAACACTCAATCACTCTCTCACAGATTTGGCATGGGTAGAAGAAATTGATTGAGTGGAAAGAAACTTGGGGAGATAGAGATCAAGTTTCTAGTGGATGGATTGGAATCTCTTGATCTCAATACATGAGTAGGTGGCTCTCTCTCAGAAAATGGATATGGCAAGTGTGTGTGTGTGTGTGTGTTCTAAGTGCTTCCGCTGTGAATGAGAGGTGGTGGAGTGGTATATGTAAGCATATCCAAAAATCCAACCGTTACAACATTATTGCCCAACTCGGTGACACTGACATGAATCTCGGTGGTACCTAGTTGCACTAAATGTGGCAACTTTCGAATTTTCAATGAGACTGATATAGGAATCTTGGTGGTACCGATATGGTGACGTAGGGAAGTTTCCAAATCTCGGTGAGACCGATTTCGAAACTCGAAAATTCTGATTCTTGAAATCGACAAACCAGAAAGTTGGTCACTGATTTTCGGTGGCACCAAAGCGAAAGTTGGTGTTACCGAGATTCTAGGGTTTGGCATAGGATGTGTCTCTTGAAAAATCGGTAGGGCCGAGTGGAAATGTTGGTGGCCTCGATTTTGATGTTTAGGCTTTGGACAAAGATTTTTGTAGGAGAATGACTGAATAGTTTTGGTGGCCATCTCTAAGCACTTGAGCAACCAATTTATCATAGATACCTCACCCCATTTTAATAGTATTGGCTTTCCTATGGACTCAAAAGTGATTTCTAATAACCCATAAGTATATGGGATCGTGATAGTTTTTGAGGGTAGAGTATTCAACCCAAATTTATAAATTCGACGCAAGGGGATCCAAAGAATATTTGCAGGTATTAGAAGCTGAGTTGTCAATTCAAGCATACTTGGAGATTTAGTATCTGCAACACAGTGATCAGTAGCATAGTAATACAATAGTTTTGATAGCAGTGGTAACAACAGAAGCAGTAACGGTAATAGTGATAGTAGTTTTGGAGGAGTTATAACAAGAGTAGCAACAATATTAACTTAGCAAGCACAATATGTGGAAAACTCGTATGCACTGGATCAATGATATTCCTGGATAATATTCATCATATAACAGTCACAACATAGGGCGACACAGAAGTAGCTCCCGTTCATCGATGTAATGTAGGCATGTATTCCGTAAATAGTCATACATGCTTATGGAAAAGAACTTGCATGACATGTTTTGTCATACCCTCCCGTGGTAGTGGGGTCCATAAGGAAACTAAGGGATATTAAGGCATCCTTTTAATAGAGAACCAGAATAAAGCATTAGCACATAGTGAATACATGAACTCCTCATACTACGGTAATCACTGGAAAGAATCCCAATTGTTGTCACTTTGGGGGTATGCGGATCCTAACACGTAATAGGTGCATATAACTTGCAAGATCGGATTATGAACATAGATATAATGGTGAAAACATAAACGGTTCAGATCTGAAATCATGTCACTCGGCGAAAAAGCACAGCGGCACCCGGGCTCTAGTGAGGCCGTTATTTTTTTTTACCAAAATACCATTTTCACATACTAAAAAATCTGAAAAAATTATATATACATAGATACATATTTGTAATATACGTGGATAATTTTTCACTAATATTTATGCTTTTATGTAGCATATACAAAAAGACAAATACACAAATTAAAATGGGCCTTATTTTTGTTGTATTTGGGCGAGATTTTTATCTTTTTTGTGTAGAACGCAAACAACCGAATTACCTGATGAAACTTTTTACGTACTCAACTATCACATGAGGTCCAATTGCCACGAAACTTTACACAGATTGTTTTTTCCTTCACAGAAAATCCATATCACATGAGGTCCAATTGCCACGAAACTTTACACAGATTGTTTTGGACCAGAAGGAAACTTGGGGGCCAAGAATGAGAAGCAGCCAAGACCCAGGGGGGCCACTAGACACCAGGGCGCACCAGAGGGCCCTAGCACGGTCTCGTGTCTAGTGGGGCCCTTGGTGTCGGCATCAAAACCGGTGGATCTCGGGTAGGGGGTCCTGAACTATGGCCTTGGATCGATGGGTTGCAGGAGACGATGTTTACCTAGGTTCGGGCCCTCTTGATAGAGGTAAAACCCTACGTCCTGCTCTTGTTTATATTGATGATGGAGTATCGAGTACATAGTTGATCTACCTCGAGATCATATGTTATGGTCTAGACCCTAATGATAATGATCATATGAATATGAGATTGTCTATCGAGTAGCCTGACCTAAGCTTATATAACACACCGGAGGCCTATGATAACAATAGTCCTAGTCAGCTACGTCGGTGTAGAGGAGTCCTTGTCTTGATCACCAAGTCTTGTGGAATCTTCCTCGTCTATGTCATCGGCTGACCGAAGTAGCCCAGGAGTCCGGTCCATAGAGATAGGCGGCGGCCCGAGTACCCCTTAGTCTGAGACTCCCTCAGTAACCCCCGAACTGGCCACCAATGTCGTAGCCTTGATCCTCACCATCTTCACGCGTCAAAAGTCTTCGGCTTGCCGGGTGAGTTCTTCTCCCCATTTGTGTTCGGCCAACACGAGTTCAGCCGCTGATGACTTCCTAATTTCCGAGCATAGATCTCAATGAAAGCACCAATGTTGGTGTCAAAACCGGTGGATCTCGCGTAAGGGGTCCCGAACTATGGACCTTAGATCGATGGGTTGCAGGAGACGATGTTTACGCAGGTTCGGGTCCTCTTGATGGAGGCAAAACCCTACGTCGTGCTCTTGTTTGTATTGATGATGGAGTATCGAGTATAGAGTTGATCTACCTCGACATCATATGTTGTGGTCTAAACTCTAATGATAATGATCATACGAATATGAGATTGTCTATCGACTAGCCTGGCCTCGGGTTATATAACACACCGGAGGCCTAGGCTAACAAGAGTCCTAGTTGGCTACGTCGGTGTAGAGGATTCCTTGTCTTGATCACCAAGTTTTGTGGAATCTTCCTCATCTATGTCATCGGCTGCCCGAAGTAGCGGAGGAGTACAACCCATAAAGATAGGCCGGCAGCCTGAGGACCCCTTAGTCCTGGACTCCCTCACTTGGGAAGCTTCTCCACCGCCTCTGAGCTCTATAAATACCCTAATATTCAGAAAACCCTAGAGGAGTCGACGAAAAATCGTTTCAGCCGCCGCAAGTCCAGAGCCACGAAAACCAATATAGAGCTCATTCCGCAGAGGAACACGATCACAGAGGGGTTCACCATCCTTATTCGTGCTCCTCCCATGATGCGTGAGTAGTTCGTATCAGACCTACGGGTCCGTAGGCAGTAGCTAGATGGCTTTCTCTCTAGTTTTATTTCTCAATACAATGGTATCTTGGAGATCCATATGATGTAACTCTTTCTTTTGTGGTGTGTTTGTTGGGATCCGATAAATTGTGAGTTTACGATCATATCTAGGAAAACATATTCATGCTTTATTATTATAGCCTCGTATTTCTTCTCTGATATATGGTTTTTGTGTGGCCAACTTGATCTTTTATCTTGCAATGGGAACAGGTGCTTTGTGATGGGTCCGATCTTGCGGTGCTCAATCTCAATGACAGAAAGAGACATGACACGCATGTATCGTTGCTATCAAGGATAAAACGATGGGTCTATTTCTACATGAATAGATCTTGTCTACATCATGTCATCGCTCTTAAGGCATTACTCCGTTTCTCCATGAATTCAATACACTAGATGCATGATGGATAGCGGTCGATGTGTGGAGTAATAGAACTAGATGCAGGCAGAAGTCGGTCTACTTATCTTGTATGTGATGCCTATATACATGATCATTGTCTTGAATATCGTCATAATTATTTTCTATTCTATCAATTTCCCAACAGTAATTTATCTATCCACTGCTTGCTATTTGCTCGAGAGAAACCACTAGTGAAACCTATGACCCTCGGGTCTACTTCACATCATCTATGTGCAATCTCTACTTTGTTATTTGCATTTCTACTTTATTTGCTCTTTTATTTTCAAATCTATATTATCAAAAAACCCAAAAATACCTTGATGCCTACTATTTGCGATCACTCTTATGTTCATATATCAATCTATCCTTACTTTACCCACGACGGATTGAGAACCCCTCTACGCGTTGGGCTGTGAGGATTTGCTATTTGTGTGGAGGTGCTGATACATCCAAAACGTATCTATAATTTTTGATGGTTTCATGCTACTTTTATGCTTTTGATAATTTTTTTTATATTAAGTTTATGTTTTTTTTGGACTAACCTATTAATAGTTGCAAAAGTGCACAATGTTTTTGTTTTACACTTTTATGTGTAGGAACTATCAAAAATAGAAGAGGAAACCTTGTTGGAGTCGAATTGAGACTTTCCTGAAATCTGTGCGAAAACTCTTTTTAAAGATTACCATGTTACGGGCGAAGACGGCCTCAAACGGAAATCTCACAGAAGACAACAGTGTGGGGAATTTTATGCTGACAATTCTAGATATACAATTCGGCCCATTTGGAGTTCGGACGCTCCAGAAAGCCCGTTTTACTCGAGGACAAATATCTGATTACGGGATTACGAGAATCGGTGACGTGATTGAGTCCAACTCTTACCATATTTGATGGATTCGGCCAAGCCATGATTTTGGGACCTCATTAGGCCTGAGAGGGGTCCCTAGGAAGGTTCTAGAGGTGCCCAAGAGCCCTTGGATCAAAGGGCCATCCATCTGAGGGCCAAGGATGATCGTCCCAGCTCATATAAGGAGAGGAAAACCCTGATTTCTGGGCAACGACCAAAAGCCACGAATTTTGCCTCCCCCATGGCCTCATCTCCATGGGGGGGGGGTAATATACAGCACCAAGAAGCCATGGAGGAAGGGGACTAAGGGGGGGGGGGGCGCTCCCCCATGATGGTCGGCCGGTTCAGGAGGAGCCCCCTGCGCTGTCGACGGCCGCCGGCGCCGCCCTGCACCTCACGTGATGCCCCTTCTCCATCCTCTCCGCCATGATGCCGCCTTCAACAACACCTCCATCATCATCTCCTACATAGATACAGCGGCCCACTCTTCCACAAACCTCTGTAATCCCCTATGTAAACATGGTGTTTGATGTTATAGATTATTTGCAAATGATCTATTGCATCTATGTCATGTTTGTGTAGTTCCATTTTGTCATATGATTGATTGTTGAATCTCCATGGATGGTTTGAGCTATATATTGAATTTGTTACAGTCCTATGGTGCCCATCATATGTTTATGCGTGCATGAATCACATCATAGGGTTTGTAGTATGTGGAGAAATATAGAGGATGGGATGCTTGAGTGACAGAAACATGAGCCCCAATCTAGTGATCAAAGCATATGGGATAAAGAGGACCTTTTGATCTTAATGCTATGGTTGGGTATTTTTACCTTAATGTATCTTCTAGTATTTACGGATGTTTGCTAGAGTTCCAATCATAAGTACTTGCAATCATTGGATAGTGAGAACTTGTTAGCTTTGCCTCTCCCACATAAAAGAGGAATATCAAGCTTGTATTTGACTATTTGATCATGGACAATCCCACCACAATTACCACTACTTTTCCGCACTCATGGTACTGTTAGTTTATGGTTACTTAGCATATTTTATCGCTGCAACACTAACATTTATTTTCTTGTATTTATTATCTTGCAAAGCTTTCTCTCATACCCGTATTGTCACTCTAGTTTTATCTCCTAGATATTGCAAAACGTTTAGTGTGCGTAGAGTTGTGTCAATAGTTGATAGAACTTGAGAGAATATTTATCCCACCTTTAGCTCCTTGTTGGGTTTGACACTCTTACTTATCGAAAAGGCTACACAAGATACCCTATACTTGTGGGATATCAAGACCTTTTCTGACGCCGTTGTCGGGGAGCAATAGCGTGGGGTGAACGTTCTTGTGTGCACTTGTTTGCTTTGTTTCTAAGTAGTTTTACTTTCAGCTTTAAGTTGTTCTCTATCTTTATATGGATAGGTAATGTGAATTACAAAAAAAATAGTTGTACTTGTTATCTAAAAACATTTTCAAAAAGGAAAGTGATTGGAAAGATGAGTAATTATTAAGTGGGGGTCGACCTTGAACACTTGTGTTCATGCCTATGAAACCAAAACAATTCTTTCCATGGAAGATTTTCAGTTAAAAACTTGTATATATTATGTATATATTGTACATATTCCTCTGTACCATAAAAAATAAAATGTATAGATAACTTCTAGTTTGTTTATGATGCAAGTTTGCCACTTTGCTGCCTAGAAACAGATTTTCGTGTTCCACCGTAGAAAATTTAAAAAATCACCAGAACGTGATCTTGATCTTAAATTTCTTGTGTGCAAAGTTCTGTTTATTATGTTACTTTCATTAGTTTTGACTTTTCTGATTTGAGGTGCGTAGATAGGTCTAATAATTCGATCTTTACTGACTGTCCTGTTTAGACAAATTTCTTGTGCCTCACTGTAAAAAATCGTGATAAATCTTAGAATAGTATTTTGATCTGAATTTTTTGTGTATAAACCTAATATTATGATCTGTCTTTCATTAGTTTTGAGTTTTTAGATTTGAGCTACCTAACTATCTCGTTGAGTGTCATCTTTACGGACTGTTCAGTTTTGACAGATTATCATGCTTATTTAGTATTGTGCTTATATTCAATGTTTATAATCTTTATTTGATTGATAATGTTATAAATTGGTTAGTATACAGTAGGTAATCTTAAAATAAAACTTGTCAAAGCTTGAATATGAGTGGATTTTATTTAATGAGTACTAACCGTACTAGTGAGTTTTTGTCAAGGTTTATGTGAATGTAGTTTTTAAGATCCAATGGAGATGGTGATACGAGATGAATGAGAAGAGAAAAGCTCAAGATTGGGGACTCCCAAGTGCACCTAAATGAATTATTCAAGAATATTCAATCATCAAAGCTTGGGGATGCCTCCCTCCTTTTTCCATGCCTAGCTAAAAAGCGTTAAAGAAAAGCGCTTGTGGGAGGCAACCCACTTTGTTTTCCTTATGTTTTCATGTTGTTTCTTTCAGTTTCTTTTGTTTTATTTGAGTCTTGGAAGTTTTTACATCTGTATCAAACTCTCCTTATCCTTTTTATTTCGTTTTGTGCCAAGTTTTAGCCTCCGATCGCAAAAAAGTTCAAAAGTTGTGACATGCTGTCCCGAAATAGATTATGTCTGCTTGACGGAAAATTTCGCCAAAAATCACCAGACCATCTTTTTAATCTGATTTTTTTATAATTATGATCTATATAATTGACTTTTTGGAATCTGTTCTAAGTTTTTTTATTTGAGTTGCAGAAGTGCCCCGAAAAAAATATTCACTACCTGCTGGTCTGTTTTTCTCAGATTTTGCCCTCTTTTGCGTTTTCATTGTTTTGCAAATCTTAAGCTTGCCTTTTCTTTGCAAAAACCTTTTGGCAATCTTGAGAAACAGTAGCTCTTCCTTATAATCTTTATTTCCAGTAGATAATAAATTATTTTATTATGGGCACTAACCACTCTAATCAGCTTATGATTAGTTTCGTATGAAGGGAATTTTCAAGTATGCGATGGAAGATGATGAAAGAAGATCCAGGAGTATCAAGCGCTCAAGTTTTGGGATGCCCCCATGCACCCCAAGAAATATTCAAGGAGTCTCAAGCGTCTAAGCTTGGGGATGCCCCCGTGCATCCCTTTCTTCATCAACAATCATCAATTCGTCCTTCTCCATACTATATTTTTATCACTTCATATGTTATGTGCTATGCTTGGAGCGTCCCGCTCTTTACTTCTCAGTTTGTTTAGTTTTATTTGATGTAATAAATGGTTGGATCCCAGCATATTAGTTTGTAGAGAGACACGCTCCGTTTTAGTTGCTTAGAACACTCTAGTTTTCACTCTTATTGTTTTGTGACTGTTCACTTTTTGCTAGTACTGCGTTTAGCTCTTGTTTTCCACTTATATTTTGTTTAGAGCTTGTTAGTTTGCTTTAGTTGTATATGATTATCTCTATGTTCTTTAATTAATATTATCTGTGAGAGTTGTTTCAAGAAAGTTGATTGGCGTTGGAGAAGAGTAAAACATTTCATGCTTATAGTGGTGCAATAGGAAGCTCGTTTAAACTGTAGCTTAGACTTTAACATGTCATGTTAGATATTATCTTAATTATATGCTTAGTAGTTATTGATGTAGCATGACTTGTCTCAAATAGATGAGAGTGCTTAATGTGCCATTGAAAGAATCATGTGTTGTTTTTATCATATCAAAGCATGATATTGTGGTATTCTCCTTTACTACTTCATTTGGGTTGACTTGGCGCATGCTCACAACATGTTATGACTACAACCCAGTCACTTATAGCCTTTGTGATCATTTAGTTTTTGACTTGTAATACCATTTATGCTTTGATTAATAATGTTTTTGTCGCTATGCATAATCGCCATTATTGCTCTCTTAATTTGTCGCTCTCAGTCTTTTGCTAGCCTCCACCTGTACTGAGTATGAGCTCTACTCGTGCATCCAACTCCCCAAAACCAAAGTTTGTCAAATGTGTCCACCATACCTACCTACATGTGGTATTTAACCGCCACTCCAAGTAAATTTCTCATGTGCTACCTTTAAAACTTTCAAAAATATTCCTGTTTTGTGCCTCTGTTTTAGCTCATGAGGAAGTAGTAGATAATTCATGATCTTCTCATATTGGACAAGCTTTATCTTGGGTTTGCATGTCTAATGTGTGAACCCCTAATACGAGGAGGGACTGGCATGAGTGTGCCCAACCCGTAAAAGATAATAGCAACAAACAGAACCTCCTCCACGCTTTGTTCACGAGAAATCAGAATAGTGATAAACAAAGGAGACTAAGGGGATGTGATCGTCCCACTTTGGGAGACGTTCCTCAAAACTTTTCCATCATGAGAAGTATTACGCTATCTGCTAGCATTCGTTGACGAATTATGCACCTCCGTAAAGCTTGTTTTACAATCTTATTGATTTCAAAAATCTCTAAAAGCTCTAGCACATGAGTAATCCCTGCTTCCCACTGCGAAGGGACTTTATTTTACTTTTATGTTGAGTCTTCATCTTCTAACTTTATGCACCAATTAAGAGATCATAGTTGTCATTCTGAGTATAATGTGCATAGTCCCAAAATTTATTATTGATTGATTCATGATGTGTTATTACTTGCTCTCAAATTATTTGTTCTACTCATCCACTTGAACTTTGAAGGTGTCCTGGCATTTATGTTTTGCCCCACTCTGAAGGACAAGCAAAATACCACTTTGCTATGTTTTCTTTATGCTCGAAACAAACGTATAACTTTCAAGTGCATTATTATTCATGACCTTTTGGTTGTGTTACCTTTCATGTTGCAACATGGTTGCTAAGTTTCATTGTTAGAATTATATCTATCATGCCTATGTTTAGAGTGCTATGATCTCAGCTTACAGATGATTTTAAAAATATGATGATCAAGATTATGTTGGTAGCATGTCACCTCAAAAATTATTTTGTTTTTATCGTTTCACCTACTCGAGGACGAGTAGGAACTAAGCTTGGAGATGTTGATACGTCCAAAACGTATCTATAATTTTTGATGGTTTCATGCTACTTTTATACTTTTGATAATTGTTTTATATTAAGTTTATTATTTATTTGTACTAACCTATTAATAGTTGCAAAAGTGCACAATGTTCTTGTTTTACACTTTTATGTGTAGGAACTATCAAAAATAGAAGAGGAAACCTTGTTAGAGTTGAATTGAGACTTTCGTGAAATCTGTCACGTTGCGGGTCAAATACGGCCTCAAACAGAAATATCACAGAAGACAAAAGTGTGGGTAATTTTATGTTGATAATTCTAGATATAAAATTAGGCCCATTTGGAGTCCGGACGCTCCAGGAAAGCCCGTTTTACTGGAGGACAAATATCTCATTACGGGATTACGGGAATCGGTGACGTGATTGAGTCCGACTCTTACCATATTTGATGGATTCAGTCAAGCCACGACTTTGGGACCTCATTAGGGCTGAGAGGGGTCCCTAGGAAGGTTCTAGAGGTCCCCAAGAGCCCTTGGATCAAAGGGGCATCCATCGGAGGGCCAAGGATGATCGTCCCAGCTCATATAAGAAGAGGAAAACCCTGATTTCTGGGCAGCCACCAAAATCCACGAATTTTGCCTCCCCCATGGCCTGATCTCCATGGAGGAGGGCTCATCTACAGCACCAAGAAGCCATGGAGGAAGGGGTCTAAGGGGTGGCACTCCCCCATGATAGCCGGCCAGTGCAGGAGGAACCCCTGCGCCGCCGACGGCCGCCGGCGTCGCCCCGCACCTCACGTGCTGCCCCTTCTCCATCCTCTCCGCCATGATGCCGCCTTCACAAACACCTCCATCATCATCTCCTCCATAGCTACAGCAGTCCACTCTCCCACAAACCTTTGTAATCCCCTATGTAAACATGGTGTTTGATGTTATAAATTATTTGTAGATTATCTATTGCATCTATGTCATGTTTGTGTAATTCCCTTTTGTCATATGATTGATTGTTGAATCTCCATGGATGGTTTGAGCTATATATTGAATTTGTTACAGTCCTATGGTGTCCATCATATGTTTATGCGCGCATGGATCACATCATAGGGTTTGTAGTATGTGGATAAAGCTGGAGGGTGGGTTGCTTGAGTGACAGAAACATGAGCGCGAATCTAGTGATCAAAGCATATGGGATAAATAGCACCTTTTGATCTTAATGCTATGGTTGGGTATTTTTACCTTAATTTATCTTCTAGTATTTACGGATGTTTGATAGAGTTCCAATCATAGGTACTTGCAATCATTGGATAGTGAGGGCTTGTTAGCTTTGCCTCTCCCACATAAAAGAGGAATATCAACCTTGTATTTGACTATTTGATCATGGACAATTCCACCACAATTACCACCACTTTTCGGCACTCATGGTACTGTTAGTTTATGGTTACTTAGTATATTTTATCGCTGCATAACTAACATTTATTTTTTGTATTTATTATCTTGCAAAGCTTTCTCTCATACCCGTATTGTCACTCTAGTTTTATCTCCTAGATATTGCAAAATGTTTGGTGTGTGTAGAGTTGTGTCAATGGTTGATAAAACTTGAGAGAATATTTATCCCACCTTTAGGTCCTCGTTGGGTTCGACACTCTTACTTATCGAAAAGGCTGCACACGACCCCCTATACTTGTGGGATATCAGGTGCTGCTTACATAGTCTTGTGGATCTTCCTACTGGATTGATACCTTGGTTTCTTAACCGAGGGAAATACTTGTTGTCTTTGTGCTACATCACCCTTTAAGTTTGGAGGGAGAACCAACGCACCTGCGAGGAGTAAACCACAAAACATAAATGCAGAGCTCCTCCAAAGTTCAAGTAGCGACTAGACATTGTAATTCATGGTAAAAGAGATCTAGTCATGCAACAAACAACGACTAACTAGACACAAAGCATGAAAATGACAACAGTTCTCTTAGGTCTGGTTCTTATTTGAGAAGGCAATGACTCAAAGTAAAAAATAAATAACAAGAAAGTAAATAGAAAGTCCCTTCGCAGAGAGAAGCAGGGATTTGGAGTGGTGCTAGAGCTTATAGCAAAAATAAGAGATAACTTATTTTGGGGGGTACACCCTTCCTGTCAATGTTACGACCAAGTGTTATCGATATATTCCATGCTAAACTAATTAGCGGCGGTTTCCTAGCGGTAAAAGTAAAAGTTTACTCCCCTCCACCAACAAACACACTCCACGGCTAGCCAAATCCACGGGTGCCGTCCATACCGTCAACAATCCAGGGGAGTTTTGTTTAATTATTTGCGATTTATGATTTCGGGATTGGGAGTCCCTTTTTATCAGCCCCTCTCGTGCAAGGACAAATGAATAAATACTCATCATGAGAATAACCCGCTTAGCATGGAAGATACTGACCGCCCTCTGTTGCTCCTGTTGGGGAACGTCACATGGGAAAAAAAATCTTACGCGCAGACAAGATCTATCCATGGTGATGACCATATATGAGAGGAGAGAATGGATTCACATACCCTTTTAGATCGCTAAGCGGAAGCGTATATAACGTGGTTGATGTAGTGGAACGTCCCGCAGCCCATCCAGCGATCTCATCACGATCCGTCCCGCGACCCCATCACGATCCATCCCAATACAGTGCCGAACGGACGGCACCTCCGATTTCAGCACACGTACAGCGCGATGACGATCACCTCCTCCTTCATCCAGCAAGAGGGGCGCAGAGGTAGATGAGATCTCTAGCATGGCGGCGTGGTGGTGGTGGTGATCGACAATCAAGCACGTCTTCGACAAGCGCTGCAGAACTAATCTAGAGGAGAAAACGATCTAGAGAGAAAGAGGGCAGCACGTGGCTTATTAGGGTTAGGTCTGCCCTCAAATCCTCTAGTATATATAGTAGGGAGGGAGGGGAGGAGGCAGCCAAAAAACCCTCTAGGGGTTCAGCCGAACTAGAAGGAGGTGGAAGAGTCCAACTCCAATCCTACTCCAAGTAGGATTCCTCTCCTACTTGGAGTCCTTCCTCTCCTTTGGTTTTTTTCCTTTCCCGACCTCTTGGCCGAAATAGGCCCTCTTGGGCTGGCCGCACCATCCTACTAAGGGCTGGTGCACCACCTTTAGGCCTATTAGATTCTCTCCTGGGTGGGTGGCCCCTCCCGGTAAAACCCCGGAGCCCATTCGTCACTCCCGGTAATTTACCGGTAATGCCCGAAAACTTTCCGGAAGCCAAATGCAACTTTCCTATATATCAATCTTTACCTCTGGACCATTTAGGAGCTCCTCGTGACGTCCAGGATCTCATCCGGGACTCCGAAGATTTTCCGGTCAACAACATACATAACTCAATGATATCGAAACATCACCGAACCTTAAGTGTGCAGCTTCTGCGAGTTCGAGAACTATGCAGACATGACCTGAGACACTCCCCGATCAATAACCAATAGCAGGACCTGGATGCCCATATTGTCTCCTCCATATTCTATGAAGATCTTTATCGGTTGAACCTCTATGTCAAGGATTCAGTTAGTCCCGTATGTTGTTCCCTTTGTCCATCGGTATGTTACCTGCCCGAGATTCTATTGTCGGTATCTCCATACCTAGTTCAATCTCGTTACCGGCAAGTCTCTTTACTCGTTCCGTAATACAAGATCCCGTGACTAACTCCTTAGTCACATTGCTTGCAAGCTCATTGTGATGTTGTATTACCGAGTTGGCCCAGAGATACCTCTCCGTCACACGGAGTGATAAATCCCTGTCTTGGTACATGCCAACCCAAGAGACACCTTCAGAGATACCTGTAGAGCACCTTTATAATCACTCAATTATGTTGTGAAGTTTGATACACACATGGTATTCCTCCGGTGTCCGGGAGTTGCATGATCTCATGATCATAGGAACAGATACATTGACATGCAGAAAACAATAGCAATAAAGTGACACGATCATATGATACGTTCATAGTTTGGGTCTTGTCCATCACATCATTCTCCTAATGATGTGATCCCGTTGTCAAGTGATAACACTTGTCTATGGCCAGGAAACCTTGACCATCTTTGATGAACGAGCTAGTCAACTAGAGGCTCACTAGGGATAGTGTGTTGTCTATGTATCCACACATGTATTTGAGTTTCCAATCAATACAATTCTAGCATGGATAATAAACGACTATCATGAACAAGGAAATATAATAATAACCAATTTATTTTTGCCTCTAGGGCATATTTCCAACAGTCTCCCACTTGCACTAGAGTTAATAATCTAGTTCACATCACTATGTGATTGTAATGAATTTAACACCCATACAGTTCTCAGGTTTGATCATGTGTTGCTTGTGAGAGAGGTCTTTAGTCAACGGGTCTGAAACATTCATATCCGTGTGTAATTTACAAATCTCTATGTCATACTGTAGATACTTCTACCACGCTTCACTTGGAACAATTCCACACAACTGCTCCACTATACGAATCCGGTTTACTACTCGGAGTTATCCGTATTAGTGTCAAAGCTTGCATCGATGTAACCCTCTACGACGAACTCTTTTATCACCTCCATAATCGAGAAAAAAAAATCCTTAGTCCACCAGTTACTAAGGATAACTTTTGACCGTTGTCGAGTAATCCATTCTTGGATCACTTTTGTACCCCTTGATAGATTCATGGCAAGGCACACATGAGGTGCGGTACACAACATAGCATACTATAGATCCTATGGCCAATGCACAGGGGACGACCTTCGTCCTTTCTCTTTCTTCTGTCGTGGTCGGGCATTGAGTCTTACTCAAATTTCACACCTTACAACACAGCCAAGAACTCCTTCTTTGACCGATCCACTTTGAACTCCTTCAAAATTTGTCAAGGTATGCATTCATCCAAAGTTTTATCAAGCGTCTTGATCTATCTCCATAGATCTTGATGCTCAATGTTCAAGTAGGCTTAATCCAGGTTTTCTTTTGAAAAAAATCCTTTCGAACAACCCTTTATGCTTTCCAGAAATCCTACATTATTTCCGATCAACCACATATACTTATCAGAAATTCTATAGTGCTCCCACTCACTCTCTTGGAAATGCAAGTTTCTCATAAACTTTGTATGAACCAAAAAACTTTGATCATATCATCAAAGCGTATATTCAGGCCCGACCTCGGGGCAGGGTGAGCGGGACGACCGCCCTGGACCCCTGACCATGAGGGGGGGCCAGCTATCACGTCAGCCTTTTTTGTTTTTACCAGTGTTATCCTCTGGGCTGTGTTACGAAAGAAATATTGGGCCCATACACTTGACTTGGAGCAATCTACGAGGAGCCTAAACAGAGAAAGAAAGTAGACCAAGGAGCCAGTAATCACGTGCACGCACGAGGCGTGACGTTTGGTTCTCTCCCGATATAATGCCCTAATCGCCTTCGCCGTCTCGTCTCATCGGTTGTGCACCTTCGCCTCAAGGCCTTAGCATCCGACGGGAATAGCAAGTTACACGCCAGGGTCCCCGTTCATGCCAAAACTTCAGTCAAAGACGCTGTAATGACCAAGATGCGTTTCTTTCCGATCTGGGGGTCGAGGCCCCCGAATAGGAAAGAAGTGCATCTAAGCGTTTCACAAGCAAGTAACCTAGCACAAATAATAATAAAAGTAGACAATTCGGGATTCATATGTCTTCTCATTAATAACTCAGAGTACATCACAGATACAATCAAGGTAGTTCCGCTACGGACTACAAAACATGGAAATGCTATGCTACCCTGCCTGCAGGCCCACGATCGCGACCACGCCTCAGTCCTATGGATATTTCACGTAGAGGCGGTCTGTCTCCTCGTCGTACTACCACGCCAGCTGGGTGCCGTCGGGATCATCTGTCTCTGGGGTACCTGTACCTGTTGGCAGTTTCGGAGGAATCCGTGAGCCACGGGGACTCAGCAATCTAAGGCCTTGGTGCCAGAACTAGTCATGTTATTAGGTAGGGTAAGGGTGAAGTGTATAAGGCTGCAACATCCTAAGCTTGATTTAGTGGCTATCTTATGTAAAACAATTATGAAGGTGGTCTACACTAGCGGTCGTGATTACTTGATCACTAAGTGTTCCTGAACACCTACCTACGGCATTCATAACCCCACCGTGTTCCCGATCGAAGAGAGATCTTCGAGGGGGACAGTCACGGTTACGCACAAAGTTGGCAATTTTATTAGCTTATGTTTAAGTTCTCTAATACCGGATGTTAACAAAATATTCCAAGTTGCCACATAACCGCGGGCACGGCTTTCCGAAAGATTAAACCCTGCAGGGGTGCTCCAACTAGTCCATCACAAACGTACACAGGCCGCAAAGGCATCCTCTATCACGAATCTCGTGATCTCGTCGGATTCCTTAGAGGAAAACCTCAACTCTGGGGGAAACCAAAGCTTCACTGGGAGTCCTATACGCAAGATATACCGCTAAGGTAAGACAAGGCTAGCAAGACCTCCCGACGTGTCGACGACCCCGATAAGAGCCGCGTATCTCAGTCTCAGGACACGCCGGATGAGCACTGCGTACAGTGGCCTGATAGACATCTCCCGAGTTGCCCCGGGTTGGCCTCGCACACGACTCTAGTTTGGACCAACACTCATGAGGAGCAATGGCCCGGGTTGTTGATTAAATTCCTCGGGGTAGCTATTCCCTATGCAGTTTATTATTAAGTGATTAGCAAATTAACACCAATGTTGGGTCCTGCCGGACAAGCCTTAGCACTACATGGTTTACCGAGGGGGTCCCCATGTTGGAATTATTCCCTAGAGGCAATAATAAATATAGTTATTATTATAATTCCTGTATCAAGATAATCGTTTATTATCCATGCTATAATTGTATTGAATGAAGACTTATATACATGTGTGGATACATAGACAAAACACTGTCCCTAGCAAGCCTCTAGTTGGCTAGCCAGTTGATCAAAGATAGTCAGTGTCTTCTGATTATGAACAAGGTGTTGTTGCTTGATAACTGGATCACGTCATTAGGAGAATCATGTGATGGACTAGACCCAAACTAATAGACGTAGCCTGTTGATCGTGTCATTTTGTTGCTACTGTTTTCTACATGTCAAGTATTTGTTCCTATGACCATGAGATCATATAACTCACTGACACCGGAGGAATACTTTGTGTGTATCAAATGTCGCAACGTAACTGGGTGACTATAAAGATGCTCTACAGGTATCTCCGAAGGTGTTCGTTGAGTTAGTATGGATCGAGACTGGGATTTGTCACTCCGTGTGACGGAGAGGTATCTCGGGTCCCACTCGGTAATACAACATCACACACAAGCCTTGCAAGCAATGTGACTTAGTGTAAGTTGCGGGATCTTGTATTACGGAACGAGTAAAGAGACTTGCCGGTAAACGAGATTGAAATAGGTATGCGGATACTGACGATCGAATCTCGGGCAAGTAACATACCGAAGGACAAAGGGAATGACATACGTGATTAAATGAATCCTTGACACTGAGGTTCAAACAATAAGATCTTCGTAGAATATGTAGGATCTAATATGGGCATCTAGGTCCCGCTATTGGATATTGACCGAGGAGTCTCTCGGGTCATGTCTACATAGTTCTCGAACCCGCAGGGTCTGCACACTTAAGGTTCGACGTTGTTTTATGCGTATTTGAGTTATATGGTTGGTTACCGAATGTTGTTCGGAGTCCCGGATCAGATCACGGACGTCACGAGGGTTTCCGGAATGGTCCGGAAACAAATATTGATATATAGGATGACCTCATTTGATTACCGGAAGGTTTTCGGACTTACCGGGAATGTACCGGGAATGACGAATGGGTTTCGGGAGTTCACCGGGGGGGGGGGGGGTAACCCACCCTGGGGAAGCCCACAGGCCTTGGGGGTGGCGCACCAGCCCTTAGTGGGCTGGTGGGACAGCCCAAGAAGGCCCTATGCGCCATAGGAAGAAAATCAAAGAGAAAAAGAGGAGGTGGGAAAAGGGGGAAGGACTCCTCCTTCCAAACCTAGTTGGACTCGGTTTGGAAGGGGAGGGTTCCCCCCTTAGGCTCGGCCGACCCCCTTGGGAGTCCTTGGACCCCAAGGCAAGGCTCCCCCTCCTCCCCCTATATATACGGAGGTTTTAGGGCTGATTTGAGATGACTTTTCCACGGCAGCCGGACCACATACCTCCACGGTATTTCCTCTAGATCGCGTTTCTGCGGAGCTCGGGCGGAGCCCTGCCGAGGCAAGATCATCACCAACCTCCGGAGCGCCGTCACGCTGCCGGAGAACTCTTCTACCTCTCCGTCTCTCTTGCTGGATCAAGAAGGCCGAGATCATCGTCGTGCTGTACGTGTGCTGAACACGGAGGTGCCGTCCGTTCGGCACTAGATCGTGGGACTGATCGCGGGACGGTTCGCGCGGCGGATCGAGGGACGTGAGGACGTTCCACTACATCAACCGCGTTCACTAACGCTTCTGCTGTACGGTCTACAAGGGTACGTAGATCACACATCCCCTGTCGTAGATGGACATCACCATGATAGGTCTTCATGCGCGTAGGAAATTTTTTGTTTCCCATGCGACGTTCCCCAACAGTGGCATCATGAGCTAGGTTAATGCGTAGATGTCTTCTCGAGTAGAACACAAAAGTTTTTGTGGGCGGTGATGTGCGTTTTGCTGCCCTCCTTAGTCTTTTCTTGATTCCGCGGTATTGTTGGATTGAAGCGGCTTGGACCGACATTACTCGTACGCTTACGAGAGACTGGTTTCATCGCTACGAGTAACCCCGTTGCTCAAAGATGACTGGCAAGTGTCGGTTTCTCCAACTTTAGTTAAATCGGATTTGACCGAGGAGGTCCTTGGATGAGGTTAAATAGCAACTCATATATCTCCGTTGTGGTGTTTGCGTAAGTAAGATGCGATCCTACTAGATACCCATGGTCACCACGTAAAACATGCAACAACAAAATTAGAGGACGTCTAACTTGTTTTTGCAGGGTATGCTTGTGATATGATATGGCCAACGATGTGATGTGACATATTGGATGTATGAGATGATCATGTTGTAATAGATAATATCGACTTGCACGTCGATGGTACGGCAACCGACAGGAGCCATAGGGTTGTCTTTATACTAACGTTTGTGCTTGCAGATGCGTTTACTATTTTGCTAGGATGTAGCTTTAGTAGTAATAGCATGAGTAGCACGACAACCCCGATGGCGACACGTTGATGGAGATCATGGTGTGGCGCCGGTGACAAGAAGATCGTGCCGGTGCTTTGGTGATGGAGATCAAGAAGCACGTGATGATGGCCATATCATGTCACTTATGAATTGCATGTGATGTTAATCCTTTTATGCACCTTATTTTGCTTAGAATGATGGTAGCATTATGAGGTGATCTCTCACTAAAATTTCAAGACGAAATTGTGTTCTCCCCGACTGTGCACCGTTGCTACAGTTCGTCGTTTCGAGACACCACGTGATGATCGGGTGTGATAGACTCAACATTCACATACAACGGGTGCAAAACAGTTGCGCACGCGGAACACTCGGGTTAAGCTTGACGAGCCTAGCATGTGCAGACATGGCCTCGGAACATATGAGACCGAAAGGTCGATCATGAATCATATAGATGATATGATTAGCATAGGGATGCTTACCACTGAAACTATACTCAACTCACGTGATGATCGGACTTGAGCTAGTGTAAGTGGATCATGAACCACTCAAATGACTAGAGAGATGTACTTATTGAGTGGGAGTTTCGCGAATAATTTGATTAAGTTAAACTCTAATTATCTTGAACATAGTCTAAGTCCACTTTGAATATATTTGTGTTGTAGATCATGGCTCAGCGACAGTCACCCTGAATTTTAATACGTTCCTAGAGAAAGCTAAGTTGAAAGATGATGGAAGCAACTTTGTAGACTGGGCTCGTAATCTTAAGCTAATCTTACAAGCTGGGAAGAAGGATTATGTCCTTAATGCTGCGCTAGGAGATGAACCACCCGCTACAGCTGATCAGGATGTTAAGAACGCTTGGTTAGCACGTAAGGAGGACTACTCAGTAGTTCAATGTGCAGTCTTGTATGGCTTAGAACCGGGACTTCAACGTTGCTTTGAGCGTCATGGAGCATTTGAGATGTTCCAGGAGTTGAAGTTTATCTTTCAGAAGAACGCCCGGATCGAGAGGTATGAGACCTCCGATAAATTCTATGCTTGCAAGATGGAGGAGAACTCGTCTGTCAGTGAACATGTGCTCAAAATGTCTGGGTACTCAAACCGTTTAGCTGAGCTGGGGATTGAACTCCCGCAAGAAGCTATCATTGATAGTATCCTTCAATCACTGCCGCCAAGCTATAAAGGCTTTGTGTTGAACTACAACATGCAAGGGATGAACAAGTCTCCCGGCGAGTTGTTTGCGATGCTGAAAGTCGCAGAGTCTGAACTCCGTAAAGAGCATCAAGTGTTGATGGTGAATAAGACCACTAGTTTCAAGAGAAACGACAAAGGCAAGAAGGGTAATTCAAAGAAGAGCGGCAAGCCTATTGCCAATCCGACGAAGAAACCCAAAGCTGGACCTAAGCCTGAAACGGAGTGTTACTATTGCAAGGGTATGGGTCACTGGAAGCGCAATTGCCCCAAGTATCTGGTAGATAAGAAGGCGGCCAAAGAAAAATCAGGTATATTTGATATACAAGTTATTGATGTGTACTTAACCGGCTCTCGTAGTAGTGCCTGGGTATTCGATACCGGTTCTGTTGCTCATATTTGCAACTCAAAACAGGAACTGCGGAATAGACGAAGGCTGGCAAAAGATGAAGTGACGATGCGCGTAGGAAATGGTTCCAAGGTTGATGCAATCGCCGTCGGCACAGTTTCACTTCAGTTACCATCAGGATTAGTTATGAACCTAAATCATTGTTATTTAGTGCCTGCGTTGAGCATGAACATTATATCTGGATCTTGTTTATTGCGAGACGGTTACTCTTTTAAGTCAGAGAATAATGGTTGTTCTATTTCTATGAGTAACATCTTTTATGGTCATGCACCCAATGTGAGAGGATTGTTCATATTGAATCTTGATAGCGATACACACATACATAACATTGAGACCAAAAGAGTTAGAGTTAACAATGATAGCGCCATATTTTTGTGGCAGTGCCGCTTAGGTCATATTGGTGTAAAGCGCATGAAGAAACTCCATGCTGATGGACTTTTGGAGTCACTTGACTTTGATTCACTTGACACGTGCGAACCATGCCTCATGGGAAAGATGACTAAGACTCCGTTCTCCGGAACAATGGAGCGTGCAAGTGACTTGTTGGAAATCATACATACCGATGTGTGTGGTCCGATGAGCGTGGAGGCACGCGGCGGATATCGTTATTTTCTCACCTTCACTGACGATTTGAGTAGATATGGTTATGTCTACTTGATGAAGCACAAGTCTGAAACATTTGAAAAGTTCAAGCAATTTCAGAGTGAAGTTGAAAATCATCGTAACAAGAAGATCAAGTTCCTACGGTTTGATCGTGGGGGTGAATATCTGAGTTTCGAGTTTGGTGCTCACTTAAGACAATGTGGAATTGTTTCACAGTTGACACCGCCTGGAACACCACAACGTAATGGTGTGTCCGAACGTCATAATCGTACTTTGTTAGAGATGGTGCGATCTATGATGTCTCTTACCGATTTGCCGTCATGGTTTTGGGGTTATGCATTAGAAACAGCTGCATTCACTTTAAATAGGGCACCATCAAAATCTGTTGAGACGACACCATACGAACTGTGGTATGGCAAAAGGCCAAAGTTGTCGTTTCTTAAAGTTTGGGGATGTGATGCTTATGTCAAAAAGCTTCAGCCTGAAAAGCTGGAACCCAAAGCGGAAAAGTGCGTATTCATAGGTTACCCAAAAGAGACAGTTGATTACACCTTCTATCTCAAATCCGAGGTCAAAGTGTTTGTTGCTAAAAACGGAGCTTTTCTCGAGAAGGAGTTTCTCTCGAGAGAATTGAGTGGGAGGAAGATAGAACTTGACGAGGTTGTCGAACCTCTCATCCCTCTGGATGGCGGCGCAGGGCAAGGGGAAACCTCTATCGTTGCGACGCCGGTTGAGGAGGAAGTTAATGATGATGGTCATGAAACTCCGATTCAAGTTTCTGTCGAACCACGCAGGTCGACGAGACCACGTGCTGCTCCAGAGTGGTACGGTAATCCCGTCTTATCAATCATGTTGTTGGACAACAATGAACCTGCAAATTATGAAGAAGCAATGGTGGGCCCAGATTCCAACAAATGGCTAGAAGCCATGAAGTCTGAGATAGGATCCATGTATGAGAACAGAGTGTGGACTTTGGAGGTACTACCTGAGGGCTGCAAGGCTATTCAGAACAAATGGATCTTTAAGAGGAAGATGGACGCTGACGGCAATGTGACCGTTTATAAAGCTCGACTTGTGGCAAAGGGTTTTTCACAAGTTCAAGGAGTTGACTACGGTGAGACATTCTCACCCGTAGCGATGCTTAAGTCCGTCAGAATCATGTTCGCAATAGCTGCATTTTTCGATTATGAAATCTGGCACATGGATGTCAAAACGGCGTTCCTTAACGGTTTCCTTAAGGAAGAATTGTATGTGATGCAACCCGAAGGTTTTGTCGATCCTAAGAATGCTAACAAGGAGTGCAAGCTCCAGCGATCCATTTATGGACTGGTGCAAGCATCTCGGAGTTGGAACAAACGCTTTGATGAGGTAATCAAAGCATTTGGGTTTATACAAGTGGTTGGAGAATCTTGTATTTACAAGAAAGTGAGTGGGAGCTCTGTGGCGTTTCTAATATTATATGTGGATGACATATTGCTGATTGGAAACAACGTAGAGTTTTTGGAGAGCATAAAGGATTACTTGAATAAAAGTTTCTCTATGAAGGACCTAGGAGAAGCTGCTTACATTCTAGGCATTAAGATCTATAGGGATAAATCAAAACGCCTGATAGGACTTTCACAAAGCACATACCTTGATAAAGTTTTGAAGAGGTTCAAAACGGAACAGTCCAAGAAGGGGTTCTTGCCAGTTTTACAAGGTACGAGATTGAGTAAGACTTAGTGCCCAGCAACTGATGAGGATAGAGAGCATATGCGCTCCGTCCCCTATGCTTCAGCCATAGGCTCTATCATGTATGCAATGCTGTGCACTAGACCGGACGTTAGCCTGGCCATAAGTATGGCAGGTAGGTTCCAGAGTAACCAGGAGTGGATCACTGGACAGCGATCAAGAATATCCTGAAGTACCTGAAAAGGACTAAGGAGATGTTTCTCGTGTATGGAGGTGACGAAGAGCTCGCCGTAAAAGGTTACGTCGATGCAAGCTTTGACACAGATCCGGACGACTCTAAGTCGCAAACCGGATACGTATTTATTCTTAATGGGGGTGCGGTAAGCTGGTGCAGTTCCAAGCAAAGCGTCGTAGCAGATTCTACATGTGAAGCGGAGTACATGGCTGCCTCAGAGGCGTCTAAGGAGGGTGTTTGGATGAAGAAGTTCATGACGGATCTTGGAGTGGTGCCAAGCGCACTGAATCCAATAACCTTGTTCTGTGACAACACGGGTGCCATTGCCTTAGCAAAGGAACCACGGTTTCACAAGAAGTCCAGACACATCAAACGACACTTCAACCTCATCTGCGACTACGTCGAAGGGGAGGACGTAAATATATGCAAAGTGCACACGGATCTGAATGTAGCAGACCCGCTGACTAAACCTCTTCCACGGCCAAAGCATGATCAACAGCAGAACTGTATGGGTGTTAGATTTATTACAATGTAATTCGCATGATGATGTGAGGGCTAGATTATTGACTCTAGTGCAAGTGGGAGACTGTTGGAATTATGCCCTAGAGGCAATAATAAATATAGTTATTATTATAATTCCTGTATCAAGATAATCGTTTATTATCCATGTGTTCGTTGAGTTAGTATGGATCGAGACTGGGATTTGTCACTCCGTGTGACGGAGAGGTATCTCGGGGCCCACTCGGTAATACAACATCACACACAAGCCTTGCAAGCAATGTGACTTAGTGTAAGTTGCGGGATCTTGTATTACGGAATGAGTAAAGAGACTTGCCGGTAAACGAGATTGAAATAGGTATGCGGATACTGACGATCGAATCTCGGGCAAGTAACATACCGAAGGACAAAGGGAATGACATACGAGATTAAATGAATCCTTGACACTGAGGTTCAAACGATAAGATCTTCGTAGAATATGTAGGATCCAATATGGGCATCCAGGTCCCGCTATTGGATATTGACCGAGGAGTCTCTCGGGTCATGTCTACATAGTTCTCGAACCCGCAGGGTCTGCACACTTAAGGTTCGACGTTGTTTTATGCGTATTTGAGTTATATGGTTGGTTACCGAATGTTGTTCGGTGTCCCGGATGAGATCACGGACGTCACGAGGGTTTCTGGAATGGTCCGGAAACGAAGATTCATATATAGGATGACCTCATTTGATTACCGGAAGGTTTTCGGAGTTACCGGGAATGTATCGGGAATGACGAATGGGTTCGGGAGTTCACCGGGGGGGGGGGGGGGCAACCCACCCCGGGGAAGCCCATATGCCTTGGGGGTGGCGCACCAGCCCTTAGTGGGCTGGTGGGACAGACCAAGAAGGCCCTATGCGCCATAGGAAGAAAATCAAAGAAAAAAGAAGAAAAAAAGAGGAGGTGGGAAAAGGGGGAAGGACTCCTCTTTCCAAACCTAGTTGGACTCGGTTTGGAAGGTGAGGGTTCGCCCCTTAGGCTCGGCCGACCCCGTTGGGAGTCCTTGGACCCCAAGGCAAGGCTCCCCCTCCTCCCCCTATATATACGGAGGTTTTAGGGCTGATTTGAGACGACTTTTCCACGGCAGCCCGACCACATACCTCCACGGTTTTTCCTCTAGATCGCGTTTCTGCGGAGCTCGGGCGGAGCCCTACCGAGACAAGATCATCACCAACCTCCGGAGCGCCGTCACGCTGCCGGAGAACTCTTCTACCTCTCCGTCTCTCTTGCTGGATCAAGAAGGCCGAGATCATCGTCGAGTTGTACGTGTGCTGAACGCGGAGGTGCCGTCCGTTCGGCACTAGACCGTGGGACTGATCGCGGGACGGTTCGCGGGGCGGATCGAGGGACGTGAGGACGTTCCACTACATCAACCGCGTTCACTAACGCTTCTGCTGTACGGTCTACAAGGGTACGTAGATCACACATCCCCTCTCGTAGATGGACATCACCATGATAGGTCTTCATGCGCGTAGGAATTTTTTTGTTTCCCATGCGACGTTCCCCAACACCCCATAACAACCCCGAATGTGTTAGGAGCGATCATTATGGAATCAAACACCGGTAACCGGTAACTAAGGCGGCAATAACGGAACAAAGCACCTGGAAAAAGGCTAGGCCTCCCGTCATTTACCAAGTATATAGGTGAATTAAATAAATAACAGAAATTTAAGATAATGATATCAAGCTCATGTTATCACATGAGCCAACGCTGCTGCATCTAGCAACGCTAACATTAGTAGCTGAGCAAAGCCTACTTAGCCATTCAAGTTTTGCTAGGAAGGATCAGTGTTTGGGTTCATGGCATAACAAGAGGCAATTTAATTTCAGTGGTAGGCAGCGAGAAATATGACATGGAAACGCAAACTAGCATAACAAGTGTAGAGATGGAATCAAGGTCATATCATCTTGCCTGTGATGTCCTCAGCTTGGAATGGTTCTGGTTCGTCCTGCACGTACTCTCCTGACTCCACGTATTCGTTCTCCGATCCCGTGTTACCCAACATAAGAATAACAACCAATGAACAGCAGCACCACAAGATGCAACAATCACATGATGCATGAGATGAAAAAAATGAGCATGCATCGCTATTTCTATCACTAGCACAAGCAAAATAAACTACTACAAGTTTCTGGACAGAACTGTACACTAAGCTATTTTGACAGGCATTAGGATGGCTTGAACAGATGAGGCTCGTGAAAACGATGCAAAACCATATAAAAAACATTGCAAACGGAGCTACGGATCAACGGGAATCAACGAAACAAGAGATGAAGCTCTACGTGGAAGAATCAACACCACACACACGATTGGCACAAATCTGGTATTCCCAGGTTGCCAAGACATATAACAACCCAACATGAATGGATTGGAGCAAGGAAGAACACCACAACATCAACTAAGCACACACAATGATCAAAATGACTATACTACTCAATCTGCCATAATCTGCATCTTAGCCCTTTGTGAGCTACATGCAACATAGCTGCAGCCCTCCAAATATGACAAATAATATATGGCTGTAGCCAACCAAGAGCACTACAAGCACCAGCAAGAATCACACCAAAAGTAATTAAACTCTAGAAGATACAAGGCCACAAACTTTCCCAAAACCATCAGATCTCAGGGACTTAGTGAAAATTCCTGCACCTGATTTTCTGTCTTTGTTCTGAAGCTTTTTGACAGCAATCACAACACAACCTACTGGACTCCAAATGAGATGAAATTTGATAGGGAGCTTCACAAACATATCAGGTCCAAAATCCTAGCACTGAACTAAGACTAGTTCCCAACACAATGACCAGCACAACCTCATCTATAGGAGAAGAAAATGTTTCCAGATTCTCAGACTTAGTGAAATTCCAGATTTTACTAAGCTGGACTTTTTCAGCCACATGCCCACTTTGTCTAGGCATAGTTTGCACACAAATAACACCAAGTGATAAATTACACCACTATGGTGTAGATCAAAACCCCTACTACTATCACACAAAAACTCATGCCCTTGGGCTCCACCTATTCCATGGAAACAAAGAGTAAACTTGCAACAAATCTGAATATGTCAACTCCATAAAGGATCCTAATGGCAAAACTAACTTCACCACTGGATTCCTTGGGAGATTCTACCCAAAATCAAATATAATATGCGGGCACTTAGTTGGAACAAGTGACCACAAATTTAGGGAGAGGAAACTACTCCAAATCATGCCTAGTGAATAGGGCATCATTTCATGTAGTTCCTACTAAAACAACAACTACAAAGGTTGAGCTCATGTGCACAATGACAAAGTGACATGGGGGTTTGAACCCCATGTTTGTGTCATGCACATCAACTTCACTACCACTACTACTAAGCTTCCCACACAAACAACATACCATGCCCTCTCACATATGGTCATGTGGAGGTGCAAGGCTTGCTTGCCAAGGTGGGGTGCTACTCACGCACACACCTAATCCACATCACCCACAAGCACATCATGATCAATATCAACACCACACACTTACACATGTTATCAAAGCAACCACCACTAGAACAAGATCTACTATATTTATGCACACATAACCTAGTACAAACATCAAGTGCTAGCACCTACAACAAAGAAGTACCTACACATACTATATCTACACTTGCTATCATATCCCTAGGAACAAATATAAGCAGCACCATCATTCACACAAACTAGTGCAACTACACTCATGTGTATGCCCACACACACACATGCACTACTCACCAGCACATCCACACACACTACCTCACCTAGCACCATTATAACTGCAAAGGAAAAATAAAACACAATGCCATGGCCACCTATGCTTTTGTCACAAGAACAGCAACAACAAAGAGGAAGTAAAATTGCAGCAAAAAGAGAAAAACAAAAGGAGGGCTCCCTGGGATTCAAACCCAGAACCCACTGGTGCAACAAGCCTAGCCTTACCACTCTGCTACTGTCATCTTATCGACAGAACAGAGGGGTCAAGCAAGGTAAGGCTACCCTGCAGTACAATGTGCCGAAAAATTAAAGAAACAAAAGGTGCCGAGGGGGGGATCGAACCCATCACCTCGCAACAGGCACAATAGAACACAAACCACTGGGCTACGCTACGGAGTCTGAACTAACACGCGCAACAAACGAACTGAAGGAGGTTTCTGTGCTGATCTACTACCGGCGGCAGACCGAAACAGGGGAAGGCCCTCGCCGGCGACATGGTTCAAATTGATCAACGGCTCGTGGAGGGGAGGAAGCCCACACACGCACGAGCTCATTTCATCTGCTAACTGCACCCGAGGGGCTCTTCAACGGTGTGACGACGACGAGCGGCAGCTCCAGCGACAGAGAGCATGCGCGCAACGAACCTACTGCTACTGCACCCGATCTGGGACAGGGAGGAGGGAGGAGGAGCACTACCTCGCGTACGAGTCAAGGAGAGGAATGACTCATAGAGGAAGTAGAGGAAGAAGGCCGTCGGTGAAGCTTCTCGTCGGAGGGGAAGCGCCGCCAGGAAGCAGTGGATGCAGTGCGGGGGAGGTAGATCTTGCGTCGGGAACGGGCTCCTGGAGGCGTCCTCGAGCTGTTGGTGCCGTCATAGAGGAGGTAGGGGAAGTAGATCGACGACGATGACGAGCTTCTACCTGTCGGCCATGGCGATCCCGTGCCCTCCTTACCTTGCTGCGAGGAGAGAGAGAGAGAGAGGGGGATCGGGATCTGGACGTTGCGGCGGCGGGGAGGAACCCTAGCGGGTCTGCACGGACGCCAAGAGGTTATAAAGCGCGAGAGGAGGAGGCGAGAGCGTGCCGTCGGCCATGTGCTGCCGCTCCTCTCGGTGGAACAGACGGGAGGGATAGAGAGGATGACACGTGGGGCCGCCTGCCTCGCTGGAAAGGGAGGAGGACGACGCACCGCGCGCGTGAGCCGGGGTGGAGATGGGCTCGGCCGTGCGGGAGCGGTGCCACTGGCGACAGATAGAGGAGGGGGCCCTGAGAGGGGTTTTGTTTATTTAAAACAAACACCGAAAAGGATTTAAAACCACTGGCAATTCTGTTGGGGTAAAAATCAAAACAAAAATGCCCCTGGCCATAAGGAATTATGACCTATTTGAATAAAATAGAAAATAAATATTTGGGGCAATTTGTTGAAATACAAAACAACAATTTATTTACTATTTTGGATTTATTGGCATCCTTTATAAATAAGAAACAAAACATCAAAACATATCTTGGCATCCTCCACAAAATACACTAAATCATGGGCATCTTTAAAAGAGGGAAGGGAGAAGAGAATCTTGACATAGGAGAATTAGAGAGGAGGGGTGGAGATGGTTTTGAAACCCAAACATATCCTATCACATGCACACCCCACATAAACTATACACCACATGCACATCATCACAAGGCATCACAAGGTGCAACCACAAGATTACCACAACCACAAGAAATGCTTAGATCATATGGCAACAACACAAGACAAGGGCATGCAATGGTAAGCTATGCATGCATGCATGGGAAGGAAGGAAAATACAAGGGACACCACATGAGGTAATGGCACAATTGATATCATCAAAACTCTGACAAGTTGGACCCACATGCAATAGGTTCCAAATATGGCAAGGTTTACATCTGGGGCACTACAAACTCTCCCACGCTACAAAGAAGATCTCGCCCTCGAGATCTTAGACTGAAAGAAATCGAGAAATTAGGAACGGAGGTGATCCTCGCGTTCCCACATAGCCTCTTTATCAGAATGGTGAGACCACTGCACTTTGAGAAACTTGACAGTCTTGTTACGGGTCTTGCGCTCAGTCGCCTCGAGAACCGCAACCGGATGCTCACGATAAGAAAGGTGAGGCTGAAGGTCGATATCTTGTAGATGCACAGTGCGCTCGGGGGTCTTGAAACACCTCCGAAGCTGAGAAACATGGAACACATCATGGACATTTGCAAAGGTAGACGAAAGCTCGAGCTGGTACGCAAGGTCGCCCCTCTTGCCAACCACTCTGAACGGACCAACGAAACGAGGCGCAAGCTTGCCTTTGATGCCAAAACGCTGCATACCCTTCATAGGCGACACCTTGGGATAGACAAAGTCATCAAGCTCATAGGACATGTCACGGTGCTTGCTATCGTAATAGCTCTTCTGACGGGACTGAGCTGCTCTGAGGTTGTCGCGAATGATCCGACGCATCTCCTCAGCTTCTTCTATCATATCATTGCCAAGGACCTGACGCTCACTGGTCTCGGACCAGTTGAGCGGAGTACGACACTTCCTGCCGTAGAGAATTTCAAATGGAGCCTTGCCAGAACTAGCTTGATAACTGTTCTTATACGAGAACTCCGCGAAAGGCAGACAATCTTCCCACTTCATGCCAAAAGAGATAACACAGGCTCTCAGCATATCCTCAAGAACTTGATTCACTCTCTCCACTTGACCACTAGTCTGACGGTGGAACGCTGTGCTGAAGCGGATCTTCGTGCCCGTAGCAGACTGAAAGGAGTCCCAGAACTTGGAAGTGAAGATACTTCCACGATCTGACGAGATCATCATAGGTACGCCGTGCAAAGAGACAATCCTGGAGGTGTACAACTCTGCCAGCTAAGCTGCTGAAATGGACTCCTTGACTGGAAGGAAATGAGCCACTTTACTCAATTTGTCGATGATGACGAAGATAGCATCATTGCCCTTCTTGGACTTCGGAAACCCGGTGACGAAATCCATCTCAATGTGATCAAACTTCCACTCGGGAATCGGCAAAGGCTACAAGAGACCTGCTGGGCGTTGATGTTCTGCTTTCACCCTTCGACATTCATCACACTCGTTTACGAACTGAGCAATTTCACGTTTCATACGAGTCCACCAGAATGTCTGCTTCAAGTCATGGTACATTTTGGAGCTTCCCGGATGAATAGAGAGGAGAGAGTTATGAGCTTCTTCCATGATCACCTTCTTGAGATCACCTTTCGGGACGACAAGGCGATCCTCGAAAAACAACGTGTCCCTGGCATCAACAGTGAAACACTTATACTTGGGGAGACTCTTTCCCACGCCAATCTTGACCTTCTTCACCATAGCGTCAAGAAGCTGAGCTGCTCTGACCTGATATTCCAAGGTAGGAGAGATCTGAAGGTTCGCAAGAAAAACCCGAGGAACTAGGTGAAGATTGAGCTTCGTGAAAGACTCGGAAAGACCCGGCTGGAGAGGTTGCAGAATCAGACTGTTGCAATATGCCTTCCTGCTCAATGCATCTGCCACAACATTTGCCTTGCCTGGCGTGTACTCAACACTCGGATTAAAATCCTGGAGCATTTCCACCCAACATGTTTGCCAAAGATTCAAGTCAGGCTGAGTGAAGATATACTTGAGACTCTTGTGATCGGTGAAACTTCAACCTTATGTTCCAACAAGAGATGTCTCCAAGTCATCAAAGCATGCACAACAGCTGCTAGCTCGAGATCGTGCACAGGATAGTTCTTCTCCGCAGGCTTCAACTGCCTGGAGGTATAAGCAACGACCTTCCTATCTTGCATCAAGACTGCACCAAGACCCTGGAGAGAAGCATCGCAAAAGACCTGGTACGGCTTAGAATCATCCGGAGGAGCCAAGACCGGAGTGGAGATAAGCTTCTCTTTGAGTGTATCGAAAGCGAGTTGATACTCTGGAGACCAAACACACTTAACACCCTTCTGAAGAAGACTAGAGAGCGGCTTGGCGATTTTGGAGAAGTTCTCAACGAACCTTCTGCAATATCCAGCAAGCCCGAGAAAGCTTCAAAGCTGCATCACATTCTGCGGAGGCTCCCATTCAACAATGGCTTGAACCTTGGACGGGTCAACCTTAATGCCCTCGGCAGAGATAATATGCCCAAGTTAAACCACTTCTTTCAGCCAGAACTCGCACTTGGAAAACTTAGCATACAACTTGTACTCTCTCAGTTTATCGAGCACCAACCTGAGATGTTTCTCATGTTCTTCCTCATTCTCAGAAAAGACCAGAATGTCTTCGAGATAGCGCAAGACAAATTCATTCTTGTATGGGGAGAAAATATAGTTCATCAATCGACAAAATGTCGGAGGAGCATTAGCCAGACCAAAAGACATGACCGTATACTCATACGAGCCAAAACTAGTCCTGAATGCCGTCTTCGGAATGTCTTCCTCGCGAATGCGAATATGATGATAGCCCATTCTGAGATCAAGCTTGGAAAATACTTTAGCACCTTTCAACTGCTCGAACAACGCAGTTATGTTCGGAAGTGGATATTTGTTCTTGATTGTCTTCTTGTTCAATGGGCGGTAATCGACACACAGCCGGTCCGAACCATCCTTCTTCTTGACAAATAGAACACCACATCCCCACGGAGACGAGCTTGGTCTGATCAAACCCAAACGCTCCTGCTCATCGAGTTGCCTCTTGAGTTCCTTCAATTCTTCTGGACCCAGCTTGTACGGCCGTTTGCACACTGGCTCTGTGCCTGGCTCAAGCTCAATGACAAACTCAACTTCACGGTGCGGAGGCATGCCTGGCATCTCTTCAGGAAACACATCTTGATATTCGCAGACCACTGGAACTTGCTCAATAGGATTGATCTCACCCTTTTCATTCAAGGAGAACAGACGGATTGTATCATCGCGCACCGCGAATATAATCACATCCTCCGAAGAGTGGGTAAGCTTTACTTCTTTAGCTTCACAATCAATTGACGCCTTGTTCATGGCCAACCAGTCCATACCAAGAATCAAGTCGATGTCGGAATTGCCCAAGACAATAGGAGATGCCAGAAAAGCATAAGCACCCATCTTAACAGAAACTTTCGGAACCAGACAACTGGAATTCATCAATCTACCAGGAGACACTATAGGCTTAACCAAATCTTGGCAAACAAACTCATGCTTTGCAAAGAAAGGACGGGACATGAAGTAGTGTGATGCAACAGAATCAAATAACACTTTAGCAGGAATATCATTGACGAGGAGGTTACCCATGATCACATCAGAGGAGTTGTGTGCTTCAGCTGCATTCACCATGTTGACTCGAGCTGATCTGGGGTTGAATTTGACAAGAGCGTTGCTTGGAGGTTTGCCTGGAGGAGGAGGCGGCAGACGGAGCTAAGAAGTACATTTGTTGGCATAGTGACCCTTCTGCCCACATTTGTGACAAGTGACATCTGCTGGCTGCCGGAACTGAGTCTGAGGAGGCCCTTGCTTCTGATGCTGGTATCTGTGCTGGAAGCCAGGGTTGGGTGGGTGGGAAGAACCACGTCCACCTGAGTGCTTCAGCTGCTGTGAGTGCCGAGGAGGAGGAGGAGAAACCCAAAACCTCTGTTGCTTCTGAATCGCCTGAGTCGAGGAAGAGCTGGAATCTCTGAAGCGCTTCGTGGAGTTTTCCACCCTGAGCAAGGCTGCCTGTGCTCTGAGAGCTAGGTTGTAGAACTTGTCAAACTCCTCAGGATCGTGCAATGCAAGAGCTAACTGCAAGTCTTCCTTCAAGCCACCCCTGAACTGGTAGATCTTGCTCTTCTGATCTGGGACATCCTGCAGCGCGTAACGGGCCAGCTCGTGGAACTCGACATTGTACTTGTACACAGAATTGCTGCCCTGCTTCAAACGCCTGAACTTCTCACGCATCTCCTCCACAAAACTGGAAGGGATGTAGTGGGACCTGAAGTCACGACAAAACTCGTCCCAAGACATCACCCTGTCACCTCTGGAGTCCTTGAACTGCTGCCACCATATAGAAGCGTGTCCCTTCAACTGAAACGTTGCAAACTTGACATAGTCCTCCGGACGCACATTGCTACACTCGAAATGCTTGTTCATATCACGGATCCAATCTTCTGCATCAAAAGGCTGGTCGCAAGAAGTGAACGTCTTAGGCTGGTTTGACAGGAACTGACTCAGGTTGGCGAAGTGATTGCCACCCTGCTGGAAATTGCCCTGCTGATGATTAGCTCTCTCCTGGATCAACTACAACAGCATCCGAGTGTTTGCATTAGTAGCTGCCATCATCGCCTGCCTGGCCTCTGTAGGAGGAGGCGGCGGCGGCGAAGGAGGAGGAGGTGGTGGAGGCGGCATATCCTCAGGCCCTGGGGTCTGACGAGTCGGTGGAGCCATCCTGAAAACGGACATCATATTAGTCCACAGAATAATTGAAGATATTGTTGAATCAAAAGACAGAATATCTGAACAGAATTTAGCATTGCACTCGAACAACATAGCAAGAGTGCATCCTCAAAGTAATAGACGACAAAATTACGATAAGGACCACTGCAAACAAGTGTGAGCTAGAACTGCTCGGAACAAACATATGACCGAGATTTCCCAAACCTCAATCAAGCGTCTGTAGGAAGATAGTCCTATAAGATACTACTAGATATCCCACCTATGAATTCCCGAAATAACTGGTCATGCAATCAGGTACACGGATACAAGGAGTATTTCACACAACTCCTAAACTAACCCATCACCTGTATCACATCCTTCAACACACAACCAGCATCTCGGACCTTCATCTACAACAGATCCTCGTGATCACAACGATACCAAGTGTGGTAGTACCCCCGAACAATCTACACCAGTACTGGGGAGATCGGGGTTATCTCACCACTACCAGTATTGAAGCAATAACGAACACCCTCCGTTCTTAGATACTCAGAAATCTGAATGATGGCGATGTGCGCGATAATCCCTGGAGCTCAACTCCCCTGATACTTAGAGCAGATAGGAGGCACCAGGACAGGATTCCGTCACATTGATGTCATATAGATTTCACAAATACCCGCGTGATCCTAAAAAAAATTTGAGCGAGAAAAGGAGTAGAGTTTAAGATTTCCTAAGATGGGAACCTCACCAGAGCATAGAAGAGGAGAAAAAAGAATCCTACTCTCCCATATAACTAAGACTCAAAACATTTTCTAGACTCAACTCGGCCAAATACGATCACACAAAGGCTCCTATGGTCGTAAGGCTCTGATACCAACTTGTAACGACCAAGATGCGGTTCTTTCCGATCTGGGGGTCGAGGCCCCCGAATAGGAAAGAAGCGCATCTAAGCGTTTCGCAAGCAAGTAACATAGCACAAATAATAATAAAAGTAGACAATTCGGGATTCAACTGTCTTCTCATTAATAACTCAGAGTACATCACAGATACAATCAAGGTAGTTTCGCTACGGACTACAAAACATGGAAATGCTATGCTACCCTGCGTGCAGGCCCAGGATCACGACCACGCCTCAGTCCTCTGGATAGTTCACGTAGAGGCGGTCTGTCTCCTCGTCGTACTGCCACACCAGCTGGGTGCCGTCGAGATCATCTGTCTCTGGGGTACATGTACCTGTTGGCAGTTTGGGAGGAATCCGTGAGCCACGGGGACTCAGCAATCTAAGACCTTGGTGCCAGAACTAGTCATGTTATTAGGTAGGGTAAGGATGAAGTGTATAAAGCTGCAGTATCCTAAGCTTGATTTAGCGGCTATCTTGCGTAAAGCAATTATGAAGGTGGTCTACACTAGCGGTCGTGATTACTTGATCACTAAGTGTTCCTGAACACCTACCTACGACATTCATAACCCCACCGTGTTCCCGATCGAAGAGAGATCTTTGAGGGGGACAGGTACGGTTACGCACAAAGTTGGCAATTTTATTAGCTTATGTTTAAGTTCTCTAATACCGGATGTTAACAAAATATTCCAAGTTGCCACATAACCGCGAGCATGGCTTTCCGAAAGATTAAACCCTACAGGGGTGCTCCAACTAGTCCATCACAAACGTACACAGGCCGCAAAGGCATCCTCTATCACGAATCTCGTGATCTCGTCAGATTCCTTAGAGGAAAACCTCAACTCTGGGGAAACCAAAGCTTCACTGGGATTCCTATACGCAATATATATCGCTAAGGTAAGACAAGGCTAGCAGGACCTCCCGACGTGTTGACGACCCCGATAAGAGCCACGTATCTCAGTCTCAGGACACGCCGGATGAGCACAGCGTATAGTGGCCTCATAGACATCTCCCGAGTTGCCCCGGGTTGGCCCCGCAGACGACTCTAGTTTGGACCAACACTCATGAGGAGCACTGGCCCGGGTTGTTGATTAAATTCCTCGGGGTAGCTATTCCCTATGCAGTTTATTATTAAGTGATTAGCAAAGTAAAACCAATGTTTGGTCCTGCCGGACAAGCCTTAGCACTACGCGATTTATCGAGGGGGTCCCAATAACAACCCCGAACGTGTTAGGAGCGATCATTATGGAATCAAACACCGGTAACCGGTAACTAAGGCGGCAATAACGGAACAAAGCACCCGGCAAAAGGCTAGGCCTCCCGTCATTTACCAATTATATAGGTGCATTAAATAAATAACAGAAATTTAAGATAATGATATCAAGCTCATGTTATCACATGAGTCAACGCACCTGCATCTAGCAACGCTAACATTAGTAGCTGAGCAAAGCCTACTTAGCCATTCAAGTTTTGCTCGGAAGGATCAGTGTTTGGGTTCATGGCATAACAAGAGGCAATTTACTTTCAGTGGTAGGCAGCGAGCAATATGACATGGAAACGCAAACTAGCATAACAAGTCTAGAGATGGAAACAAGGTCATATCATCTTGCCTGTGATGTCCTCAACTTGGAATGGTTCTGGTTCGTCCTGCACGTACTCTCCTGACTCCACGTATTCGTTCTCTGATCCCGTGTTACCCAACATAAGAATAACAACCAATGAACAGCAGCACCACAAGATGCAACAATCACATGATGCATGAGATGAAAAAATGAGCATGCATCGCTATTTCTATCACTAGCACAAGCAAAAGAAACTACTACAAGTTTGTGGACAGAACTGTACACTAAGCTATTTTTACATGCATGAGGATGGCATGAACAGATGAGGCTCGTGAAAACGATGCAAAACCATATAAAAAACATTGCAAACGGAGCTACGGATCAACGGGAATCAACGAAACAAGATATGAAGCTCTACGTGGAAGAATCAACACCACACACACGATTGGCACAAATCTGATATTCCCAGGTTGCCAAGACATATAACAACCCAACATGAATGGATTGGAGCAAGGAAGAACACGACAACACCAACTAAGCACACACAATGATCAAAATGACTATACTACTCAATCTGCCATAATCTGCATCTTAGCCCTTTGTGAGCTACATGCAACATAGCTGCAGCCCTCCAAATATGACAAATAATATATGTGGCTGTAGCCAACCAAGAGCACTATAAGCACCAGCAAGAATCACACCAAAAGGAATTAAACTCTAGAAGATACAAGGCCACAAACTTTCCCAAAACCATCAGATCTCAGGGACTTGGTGAAAATTCCTGCACCTGACTTTCTGTCTTTGTTCTGAAGCTTTGGGAAAGCAATCACAACACAACCTACTGGACTCCAAATGAGATGAAATTTGACAGGGAGCTTCACAAACATATCAGGCCCAAAATCCTTGCACTGAACTAAGTCTAGTTCCCAACACAATGACCAGCACAACCTCATCTATAGGAGAAGAAAATGTTTCCAGATTCTCAGACTTAGTGAAATTCCAGATTTCACTAAGCTGGACTTTTTCAGCCACATGCCCACTTTGTCTAGGCATAGTTTGCACACAAATAACACCAAGTGATAAATGACACCACTATGGTGTAGAGCAAAACCCCTACTACTATCACACAAAAACTCATGCCCTTGGGCTCCACCTATTCCATGGAAACAAAGAGTAAACTTGCAACAAATCTGAATATGTCAACTCCATAAAGGATCCTAATGGCAAAACTAACTTCACCACTGGATTCCTTGGGAGATTCTACCCAAAATCAAATATAATATGTGGGCACTTACTTGGAACAAGTGACCACAAATTAAGGGAGAGGAAACTACTCCAAATCATGCCTAGTGAATAGGGCATCATTTCATGTAGTTCCTACTAAAACAACAACTACAAAGGTTGAGCTCATGTGCACAATGACAAAGTGACATGGGGGTTTGAACCCCATGTTTGTGTCATGCACGTCAACTTCACTACCACTACTACTAAGCTTCCCACACAAACAACATACCATGCCCTCTCACATATGGTCATGTGGAGGTGCAAGGCTTGCTTGCCAAGGTGGGGTGCTACTCACGCACACACCTAGTCCACATCACCCACAAGCACATCATGCTCAATATCAACACCACACACTTACACATGTTATCAAAGCAACCACCACTAGAACAAGATCTACTATATTTATGCACACATAACCTAGTACAAACATCAAGTGCTAGCACCTACAACAAAGAAGTACCTACACATACTATATCTACACTTGCTATCATATCCCTAGGAACAAATATAAGCAGCACCATCATTCACACAAACTAGTGCAACTACACTCATGTGTATGCCCACACACACACATGCACTACTCACCAGCACATCCACACACACTACCTCACCTAGCACCATTATAACTGCAAAGGGAAAATAAAACACAATGCCATGGCCACCTATGCTTTTGTCACAAGAACAGCAACAGCAAAGAGGAAGTAAAATTGCAGCAAAAAGAGAAAAACAAAAGGAGGGCTCCCTGGGATTCAAACCCAGAACTCACTGGTGCAACAAGCCTAGCCTTACCACTCTGCTACTATCATCTTATCGACAGAACAGAGGGGTCAAGCAAGGTAAGGCTACCCTGCAGTAGACTGTGCCGAAAAATCAAAGAAACAAAAGGTGCCGATTGGGGATCGAACCCAACACCTCGCAACAGGCACAACAGAACACAAACCACTGGGCTACGCTATGGAGTCTGAACTAACACGCGCAACAAACAAACTGAAGGAGGTTTCTGTGATGATCTACTACCAGCGACAGACCGAAACAGGGGAAGGCCCTCGCCGGCGACATGGTTCAAATCGATCAACGGCTCGTGGAGGGGAGGAAGCCCACACACGCACGAGCTCATTTCATCTGCTAACTGCACCCGAGGGGATCTTCAACGGCGTGACGACGGCGAGCGGCGGCTCCAGTGACAGAGAGCATGCGCGCAACGAACCTACTGCTACTGCACCCGATCTGGGACAGGGAGGAGGGAGGAGGAGCACTACCTCACGTACGAGTCGAGGAGAGGAACGACTCGTAGAGGAAGTAGAGGAAGAAGGCCGTCGGCGAAGCTTCTCGTCGGAGGGGAAGCGCCGCCGGGAAGCAGTGGACGCAGCGCGAGGAAGGTAGATCTTGCGCTAAGAACGGGCTCTTGGAGGCGTCCTCGAGCTGTTGGTGCCGTCATAGAGGAGGTAGGGGAAGTAGATCGACGGCGATGACGAGATTCTACCCGTCGGCCATGGCGATCCCGTGCCCTCCTTACCTTGCTACGACGAGAGAGAGAGAGGGGGATCGGGATGTGGACGTTGCGGCGGCGTGGAGGAATCCTAGCGGGTCTGCACGGACGCCAAGGGGTTATAAAGCGCGAGAGGAGGAGGCGAGAGCGTGCCGTCGGCCATGCGCTGCCGCTCCTTTCGGTGGAATAGAGGGGAGGGATAGAGAGGATGACAGGTGGGGCCGCCTGCCTTGCTGGAAAGGGAGGAAGACGACGCACCGCGCGCGTGAGTGTGACAGCCCGATGCCGACATTCCAGAAGATTCCCTTTCCCTTCCGTTTTCGTCGTGTGTCTGTTTTATTTTGTCGCATCAGCATCGCATCATTCACATCATCTGCATTGCATCGGCATCTCCGTTGCCGCCAGTTTTCAAAACTTGCATTCGTTAGTAGTTGCCGCTTATCTTCGCGTTCATCGTTGTTTGTTCCGAGCCTGACCGCACACGCACGCGCCGCGGCACCGTCGAAACCCTGTTTTAAAAGTGTGCGTTAGACTTTCTCTGATCGGGTTGAGATTTGACGTGCGGTCTTGTTTTAATATAGCTAGGCCGCCTGTCGAATTTCATCGCGATCGGAGTCCGTCTGGTACCCGAACGGTCGACCGTAGCGACACCGTACTTGGTCTACCATCGGACGTTTGTCAGTGTTTTAAAACGCGTGTCACAGACGCACCCCTCCCCTCTCATCTTAGCCAACGCCACTCTACACACCTAACCCTAACCTGCCTCTCCGATCGGACCGCATGATCGCGACCGGAGGGTCGAAAAACCCCCAGATACCCTGCACCCTAGCCCCCTTTCCCTATTTAAGCACCCCTCCCTGCCTATTTTGAGCCAAACCCTAATCCAGCCTCGAAAGCTGCGCCCAACTACCCAGCCGCTGCGCCCTCTCTCTCCCCCCGCAGCACCTCCACCCACCAGCCGCCGCGGGCCCGCCGAGCCCAGATCGGGCCCGGGCAGGCCCATCCGGCCGCCGCCGCCACCCGTTCGGTTCTCCCGTGCCCGTGCCTCTGGTGGCAAGCCGCCGCGCCGCACCAGGCTCTCCAGGCCCCGTCGCCGGCTGCCCCTCGCCGAAGAGCCCGAGCCGGCCGCTCCCGCCAACCGAGGCTGCCACAGCCGAAGACCTCCGATGCTCTCTCGCCTCGCCGGAGTACCGTCGTCAAGCCGCGCCAGATCGAGCCTCGTCGCCGGCCGCACCTCGCCTCCTCGCCGGATCCCGCAGCGTCGCCCCTCGGCCTCCTGCCGCCGCCGTCCGCTACCCCCGCCAAGCCGGCCACCTGCTTAGCCGTTGCCCCGTCGCGGCGAGGTAGCCGCCGCCTGAGTCAGCCCCGATCCAGATCGGATCGGGAGGGACCTTCCTCCCGCGACGAGCGCTTCCGCCAGACGCTGCGCGTGGCCAGCCGCTCGACCGAGTGGGCCTTCTGCCCGAGCCGGCCCAGCTGGGGAGGTCCTCCTCCCGGCTCGGCCCAGCTCTCCGCCAGCGGCCACCACCTCCCAACCACAGCCCATCCCCGAGCCGGCCCAAGAGGCATCCGCCCCCCCCAACCGGCCCAAGAGGCTCCCCCCAAGGTGAGCCCGAGCTCTATCCCTCGCCCCAAGTATTTTGTTGCTATTTTGCGCTGCCTGCTTAGGTCCGTTAGACATTTCGGTCCGATAGATTTTTTTAGAGTTTTCGGAATTTAATTAAATTCCAGAAAATAGACGTATATTCAAACGACCGTAACTTTTATTCCGTAAGTCGGATCGCGAAGATTTAGATATGTATCTTGTGTATTTTCCGCGTAGATTCCGAATTTCTAACTTGCATAATTATTTGAGGCAGTTTGAAGTGCCTAATGCATCGTTTTGCGTGCTATTTCAATAGTATCCGTTTCGTAGTTATTTCTCGTGCGTGTCCGGACTGCCCGTATACCATAGATTAAATGTCCATGTTTTAGAAATCATTTTTGCATGTATTTTAGAGCGGTCATTTGTATTTTTACGCGTAGGGTTTTGCCGGTAGTTTATTTTTCCGTGTATAGGTTATTTTCCCGCATATTTGTGTGGCATTATTTTGTGTTGCAAACCCCACATATTTTATATGTTTCCGGTGTAGAAAAATCCATTGGATTTTTCTGTGCAATTAGTTTTAGCATTAGAGCAAGTTAGTTCGCGAGATATTTTGCTAAGTTACCCTTTTGTTTAATTCGTAGGATTTATTCCGTGCCTCGTTTGAATTAGTTGTCAACTAGAGAGTTGATCTTGGATGTTTTGTTTAGCCCCTGGTATTTTTGGTTGCAATAGAAATGCATGTTTAGGTGTTGTTTTCTTGCTATCAAGTTGCTAGAAATAGTGCTGTTTTAGAGGAGATGAAATATTTCTAAGTCTGGAATCTGTTATATTTTGTTTCTGTCTTGTCTTGCTTGCATCTTGTGATCTGTAGCTCTTTTGAGGTTGGTCCAATGGAGTTAGTTGTAACCCTTGTATTTATATAGCATGCTGTAAATTTTCATGCCATTTGGAGTCCTGTAGCTATAGGTTTTGCTGCTGTCAATATTGCTTCAGATCGAAAACTGCACTTTCATGAGGTGTAATTTTCACTAAGTCTGAAATAGTGTGTGAGATGCCATTTTGTGTCTTCTTTTCCTAGTGCTCCTTGCTGCCATGCTAGTTGTTGTTGGTTGTTTGTAGTAGTGCATCTTGCCCTCTTCCGTGCCATGCCGTGCTTGAGCATATCGGAGTTGTGAAGCTCGTAGTTGTGGGGTGTAGAAAATGCTATGTGGCTGTTTTTGGCAGATTGTAGTGAGTTCTTGTTTTGCTTGTAGTTTTTGAACCGTAGCTCCGATTTGATCGTGTCCTACATGAAACTTGCTTAGAATCTCGTGTAGTTTCATCTTCTCTTGCTGTTTGTATGTGTAGAAGTGCTCGTGACCGCCGTTGCACGCATATTGCATTCATGCCATCATATCTTGCGGTGCTTGTATCTTTTGATCCGTAGCTCCGTTGGAGATGTTCTCTACGTGTAGATTGCTTGCCTTGACGCGTAGAGTCACGTGAACCTATTTGTTTTGCTGTTTAACAACTAATTAAATGCATTAGTTCAGATCTGGACAGAATTGTAAATTAACATGTGAGGTCGTCTCGGAGATGCTATATGTCATTTTCGACCTCATTTAAAATGCCTAGATAGGTAGTTTAATTACGCTTCACCTCTTGCCATGTTTAACCACAATTAATATTGCCGTGTATCTAATCGGGATAGAACTAAATAATAAACGTGGAGTTTCGTCAATATGCAACTCGTTGCATATTGAACTTCACTTAATGTGTAGTGTTTGATTGTGTGAATTGTCATGCCGTGACTTGCATGTATTCAGTAGCTCATGCATCATATGTGTTGTGCATCATGTGGTGAATTTCGTGTGTTGATTTGTGTTTCCGGTTTGCTTCGTCTCGATAGAGTTCCGCAAGCGTGTCGGATGTGAGGACCCGTTCGACTACGTCGGTTCGTGGGCTTCACGGAGGCATTCTTCTTCCAAGCGGGATCTCAGGCAAGATGACCGTTTCCCCAGATACCATTACTATCATTGCCATGCTAGTTTTATCGTTTCTACCGTTTATGTCTCGTTGCCTAACACATGTTAAATATCAGCCTCTCAACAATGCCATGATTACCTTCAACCTGTTCGACCTAGCAAACCACTGATTGGCTATGTTACCGCTTGCTTAACCCTGTATTAGCGTTGCTAGTTGCAGGTGCAGATGCTTCCATGTGATAACATGGGTTCCTTGTCATATCACCCTATTAAATGCTATTCAATTTAATGCACCTATATACTTGGTAAAAGGTGGAAGACTCGGCCTTTCTAGCCTGGTGTTTTGTTCCACCTTTGCCCCCTTAGTTTCCGGCTACCGGTGTTATGTTCCATAATTGAGCGCTCCTAACACGATTGGGGTTGTTATGGGGACCCCCTTGATAATTCGTTTTAGATTAAAGCTGGTCTGGCAAGGCCCAACATTGGTACTACATTTGCCTAATCACCTAATAAAATTGCATAGGGACCCGCACGCACCCGCAGACTATTTTAATCAACCCCCGGGCCAGTGCTCCTCATGAGTGTTGGTCCAAAACAGAGCAGCTTATTAACGCTACCCGGGGCAACTCGGCGTTTGGCGTGGTAACCATCGCTCATCCGTCGTGTCCTGAGAACGAGGTACGCGACTCCTATCGGGATCGTCGACACGTCGGGCGGCCTTGCTGGATTAGTTTTACCTTTGACGGAATATCTCATGCATCGAGATTCTGGTGATGCTTTGGGTAATCTCAGAGTTGAGGTTTTCCACTAGGGAATCCGACGAGATCGCGAGCTTCGTGATTGAGGATTTCTATGCAGCTTGTGGTATTTTGTGATGGACTAGTTGGAGCACCCCTGCAGGGTTAAATCTTTCGGAAAGCCGTGCCCGCGGTTATGTGGCAACGTGGAAACTTTGTTTAACACTGGTTCTAGATAACTTGAAGTAACTTAATTAAAATATGCCAACTGTGTGCGTAACCGTGACTATCTCTTTCGTGAGTTCTTTCTTCGATCGAGGACACGGTGGGGTTATGTCTGACGTAGGTAGGTGTTTAGGATCATTCATTTGAACATCTGTAGTTCACGTCCGCTATACGTAGATCTTCCCCCTCTTATTTCTGGTACTCGTAATTTAGCCACCAAATATGTGCTTAGCCGCTGCTGCAACCTCGCCACTTAACCATACCTCACCCATTAAGCTTTGCTAGCCTTGATACCTTTGGAAATGAGATTGCTGAGTCCACCCTGTGGCTCACAGATTACTACAACACCAGTTGCAGGTACAGGTAAAGGTTACTTGACGCGAGCGCGTCGATTGTTCATTTGGAGTGGCTTCTTCTTCTTCTTCTTCATCGATCTAGGATGGGTTCCAGGCCAGCAGCCTGGGATAGCAAGGATGGACGTCGTTCTTCTTTTGTCGTTTGTTTTCGTCCGTAGTCGGACCCTACTCTTACTCTTGATGTTTATGTAATGTACTGATGTGACTCTGATGTAGCTTGTGGCGAGTGTAAGCCAATTCTATATATATATATATATACATATATATCTTCTTTTCAGTACATGTACTTGTAGCGATATCCATTCTTGCGACACGACGAGATGCGCTTCTATCCCTGACGAGGCCCTCGTGCCAAATTGAGAATAGGGTCGCATCTTGGGCGTGACAGTGAGTCGGGGTGGAGATGGGCTGGGCCGTGCGGGAGCGGTGCCACTGGCGACATATAGAGGAGGGGGCCCTGAGAGGGGTTTTGTTTATTTAAAACAAACACCGAAAAGGATTTAAAACCACTGGCAATTCTGTTGGGGTAAAAATCAAAACAAAAATGCCCCTGGCCATAAGGAATTATGACCTATTTGAATAAAATAGAAAAGAAATATTTGGAGCAATTTGTTTAAATACAAAACAACAATTTATTTACTGTTTTGGATTTATTGGCACCCTTTATATATAAGAAACAAAACATCAAAACATATCTTGGCATCCTCCACAAAATACACTAAATCATGGGCATCTTTAAAAGAGGGAAGGGAGAAGAGAATCTTGACATAGGAGAATTAGAGAGGAGGGGTGGAGATGGTTTTGAAACCCAAACATATCCTATCACATGCACACCCCACATAAACTATACACCACATGCACATCATCACAAGGCATCACAAGGTGCAACCACAAGATTACCACCACCACAAGAAATGCTTAGAACATATGGCAACAACACAAGACAAGGGCATGCAATGGTAAGCTATGCATGCATGCATGGGAAGGAAGGAAAATACAAGGGACACCACATGAGGTAATGGCACAATTGATATCATCAAAACTCTGACAAGTTGGACCCACAGGCAATAGGTTCCAAATATGGCAAGGTTTACATCTGGGCCACTACAAACGCCCCATGCATGTAACTCGTCAACTGGCGGCCACGATTTTCCCCTAACCTATGCAATGGGGATTTTGCCATGGTACCTCCGTATTTTTCAGTCATTGTGGTACTATGTTAGATATAGCATGTTTATTGTTAGATAATTAAGGTTGCCCCTTCGTTAGTTCAGTGTGTCAGATTTGAATTTAATATCAATTTGCTACGGAATTGTGCACCTCACGATGTGGATTGAAAGAAGGCTTTCTAAACAATTGAAGACTATGTTCAAAAAACAAAATGCACAAGACTTACTAATGCTCACCATTAAGACGACGAGATTCACATGATTCGCGAGGTATAACATGTTAAGCTTCTATTCCCCAAAAGCTTTGCGACATTTTTTTCTTAGAATCCATCATGTGAAACTCTCATATGACCCTCAAGGTTGTAGTTGATTGCCGAGAATTTTGCTAGACGTTACAGTTTTCAGCATCCCAAAATTTAGAAAAACTTTAGGCCTCCTCGTGGCTGGTTCTTCTTGATTATTAAATATTATATGGTTCTTAACATGCCCGATTCATTGTGTTAAAACTACTAGCTTTTGTTACCTCATAAGTAGTACTACTAGTTAGGGATTGCATCAGTTGATACCCTTTATGGGGAAATGTGACAAGATAGGTAAAATTTTGCATGAAACTTAACCTTCGTTGCTTTTCTCCATCATTTCTTGACACAATGATGCTTCGTTATTTTGAGTGTTTATACTATGGGCCTCATGTTTTAGTTTCGCCCCGGGCCCCTCAAATCTCAGGACCGGCCCTGCGTATATTCTAACTCCGAGATGCTTGCTCCAATCCATAGAAAGATCGCTGGAGCTTGCACACTTGTTAGCATCCTTAGGATCGACAAAACCTTCTGGTCGTATCACATACAACCTTTCCTCAAGGAAACCGTCGGGGAAACAATGTTTTGACATCCATGTGCAAGATTTCATAATTGAAAAATGCAGCAATTGCTAACATAATTCCAACAGACTTTAGCATCGCTACGGATGAGAAAGTCGCATGTCTCATCGTAGTCAACTCCTTGAACTTGTCAGAAACCTCTTTGCAACAAGTCGAGCTTTCTAAATGGTGACATTTACCATCATCGTCTGTCTTCCTTTTAAAGATCCACTTCTACTTAATAACCTTACGACCATCAAGTAGTTCTTCTAAAGTCTACACTGTTTTCATACATGGATCCTGTCTCGGATTTCATGGCCTCCAGCCATTCGTGGGAATCCAGGCCCACCATCGCTTCCTCATAGCTCGTAGGTTCATTGTTGTCCAGCAACATGATCTCGAAGACATGATTACCATACCACTCTCGAGCAGTACGTTTCCTTGTCGGCCTACGAGGTTTGGTAGTAATTTGATCCGAAGCTTCATAATCACCATCATCAACATTCCACTTCAACTAGTGTAGGCGTCACATGAACATCTTCCTGTGCCTTGTTACTCATTGATTGAAGTGACGGTTCAGTAACCTCATCAAGTTTCCACCATCCTTCCACTCAATTCTTTTGAGTGAAACTTTTTCTCGAGAAATAATGCGTTTCTCGAAACAAACACTTTGCTTCCGAATCTGAGATAGGAGGTATACCCAACTATTTTTGGGTGTCCTATGAAGATGCATTTATCCGCTTTGGGTTCAAGCTTATCAGGCTGAATCTTTTTCACATCAGCGTCGCAGCACCAAACTTTTAAGAAACGTTAGCTTAGGTTTCTCCAAACCATAATTAATACGGTGTCATCTCAACGGAATTATGTGGTGCCCTATTTAAAGTGAATGTGGTTGTCTCTAATGCCTAACCCAAAAACAATAGTGGTAATTCGATAAGAGACATCATAGTATGCACCATATCCAATAGGGCGCGACTATGACGTTCAGACACACCATCACACTATGGTGTTCTAGGTGGCATGAGTTGTGAAATAATTTTCACATTGTCTATAATGTTTACCAAACTTGCAACTCAGATATATATTTACCTCCACGATCACATCGCAGATATATTATCCTCTTGTCACGACGATCTTCAACTTCACTCTGAAATTGTTTGAACTTTTCAATATTTCAGACTTTGTGATTCATCAAGCAAACACACATGTATCTACTCAAATCATCAGTGAAGTAAGAACATAACGATATCCACTGCGTTCCTCAGCACTCATTGGGATGCATACATCAAAATGTATTATTTCCAACAAGTCACTTGCTCGTTCCATCTCACTGAAAACGAAGCCTTCGGTTATCTTGCCCATGTGGCATGATTTGCATGTCTCAAGTGATTCAAAACCAAGTGAGTCTAAACGATCCATCTTCAAGGAGTTTCTTCATGCGTTTACACCAATAGGCATGGTTCGCATGTCTCAAACGATTCAAAAACGAGTGAGTCCAAAGATCGATCAGCATGGAACTTCTTCATGCGTTTTATCCCAATATGACTCAAGCGGCAGTGCCGCAAGTAAGTGGTACTATCATTACTACTTTGTATCTTTTGGCAAAAATATTATGAACATGTGTATCACTACGATCGAAATTCAATAAACCATTCATTTTAGGTGCAAGACCATCGAAGGTGTTATTCAAGTAAACAGAGTAACCATTATTCTCTTTAAATGAATAACATCATTGCCATTAACACGATCCAATCATGCTCATGCTCAAGGCAAACACCAAGAAACATTTAGGTTCAACACTAATTTTGAAAGTAGAGGGATCGAGTGTATGATGGTGATCACATCAACCTTCGAAACACTTCCAACACACATCACCACTTCGCCTTTAGCTAGTCTCCATTTATTCTGGAGCTTTTATTTCGAGGTACTAACACTTAGCAACCAAACCAGTATCTAATATCGTGGTGCTACTAGGAGTACTAGTAAAGTACACATCAATATCATGTATATCCAATATACTTTTGTCGACTTTGCCAGCCTTCTCATCTACCAAGTAACTAGGGTAGTTCCACTTCAGTGACCATTCCCTCATAACATAAGCACTTAGTCTCGGGTTTTGGTTCAACCTTGGGTTTCTTCACTAGAGTAACAACTGGTTTGCCATTCATGAAGTATCCCTTCTTGCCCTTGCTCTTCTCGAAACTAGTGGTTTTACTAACCATCAACAATTGATGCTCCTACTTGATTTCTACTTTTGCAGTGTCAAACATCGTGAATAACCCAGGGATCATCTTGTGCATCCTTGATATGCTATAGTTCATCACAAAGCTCCAGTAGCTTGGTGGCAGTGACTTTGGAGAACTATGTCAATCACTTTCTTATCTGGAAGACCAACTCCCACTTGATTCAGGCGATTGTAGTACTCAGACAATCTGAGCCCATGCTCAACGATTGAGCTTTTCTCCCTTACTTCGCATGCCAAGAATCCTGTCATAGGTCTCATACCTCTCAACGTGGGCACGAGCCTAAAATCCCAATTTCAGCTCTTGGAACATCTCATATGTTGCGTGACGTTCAAAACGTCTTCGGTGCCTCAATTCTAAGCCGTTAAGTATTATGCACTGAACTATCACGTAGTCATAAAAACGTGTATGTCAGATGTTCGCAACATCCACAGACGATGCTCGGGGTTCAGCACACCGAGCGGTGCATTAAGGACATAAGCCTTATGCGCAACAATGAGGACAATCCTCAGTTTACGGACCCAGTTCGCATAATTGCTACTATCATCTTTCAACTTAGTTTTCTCTAGGAACATATCAAAAAGAGGGGAGCTACAACACAAGATAATCATCTATAACATAATTTGCAAAGACATTTTGACTATGTTCATGATAATGAGTTCAATTAATCATATTGCTTAAGAACTCTCACTCAAATTGACATCCCTTTGGTCATTCGAGTAGTACATGATCCAAACTCACTAACTCAAGTCTGATCATCACGTGAGTTAAGTTGGCTTCAATGGTGAACATCTCTATGTTGATCATATCTACTATATGACTCATGTTCGACCTTTCGGTCTCTTGTGTTCCGAGGCCATGTCTGTACATGCTAGGCCTGTCAAGTTTAACCCGAGTGTTCCACATGTGCAACTGTTTTGCCCCCATTGTATGTGAACATAGAGCCTATCACACCTGATCATCACGTGGTGTATCGAAACGACGAACTGTCGCAACGGTGCATAGTCGGGGAGAACACAATTTTATCTTGAAATTTTAGTGAGGGATCACCTTATAATGCTACTTTCGTCCTAAGCAAAATAAGGTGCAATAAAAGGATTAACATCACATGCAAATCATAAGTGACATGATATGGCCATGAACTTGTGCTTCTTGATCTCCATCACCAAAGCACCGGCATGATCTCCATCGTCACCCACGCCACACCATGATCTCCATCATTGTGCTTCCATCGAAGTTGCCGAGCCACCTATGTTGTTACTACTAAATCTACTGAACTAGCGATAAAGTAAAGCATCACCAGGCGCAAAAATAATTAAAGACAACCCTATGGCTCATGTCGGTTGCCGTAGCATCGACGTGCAAGTCGATATTCAACTATTACAACATGATCATCTCATACATAAAATATATCATATCATGTCTTTGGCCATATCACATCACATGCATACCCTGCAAAAACAAGTTAGACGTCTTCTAATTTGTTGTTGCATGTTTTACGTGGCTGCTATGGGTATCTAGTATGATTGCATCTTACTTACGCAAAACCACAACGGTGATATGCAAATTTCTATTTAACCTTCTCCAAGAACCGCCTCGGTCAAATCCAATTCAACTAAAGTTGGAGAAATAGACACCTGCGAGTCATCTTTATGCAACATGTTGCATGTTAGTCGATGAAACCGGTCTCTGTAAGCGTACGAGTAATCTTGGTCCGGGCCGCTTCATCCAACAATACTGCCGAATCAAGAAAAGACTAAGGAGGGCAGCAATCTGAATATCAATGCCCACAAACTCCTTTGTGTTCTACTCGAGATGTCATCTATGCATAGACCTAGCTCATGATGCCACTTTGGGGAACGTCGCATGGGAAACAAAATTTTCTTACGTGCACACAAGATCTATCCATGGTGATGACCATCTATGAGAGGAGAGATTGGATCCACATACCCTTGTAGATCGCTAAGCAAAAGCGTATATAACGCGGTTGATGTAGTGGAACATCTTCGTGATCCAAATCGCAGCCCGTCCCATGATCTCATCACGATCCGTCCCGCGATCACATCACAATCCATCCAGATCCAGTGCCAAACGGACGGCACCTCCGCGTTCAGCACATATACAGATCGAAGACGATCACCGCCTTCTTGATCCAGCAAGAGGGGTGGAGATGTAGATGAGTTCTCCAGCATGGCGACGTGGTGGTGGTGGTGGACAATCTAGCAGGGCTTCGCCAAGCGCTGCGGAACTAATCTAGAGGAGAAAACGATCTAGAGAGAAAAAGGGGAGCACGTGGCTTATTAGGGTTAGGTCTGCCCTCAAATCCTCTAGTATATATAGGAGGGATGGAGGGGAGGAGGGAGCCAAAAAACCCTCTAGGGGTTCAGCCGAACTAGGATGAGGTGGAAGAGTCCACCTCCAATCCTACACCAAGTAGGATTCCTCTCCTACTTGGAATCCTTCCTCTCCTTTGGGTTTTTTCCTTTCCCCACCTCTTGGCTGAAATAGGTGTAACAACCCAGTTGCTTTCTTTCCTTATTTGTAACCCTTTCCAATTGTGGAAACCTTGTTGAACCTTTGTTATGGAAGTGATGAAGTGGTTACCATTTCATGTGTTGTCATTTCATGTGCATCTCATGCATCATATCATTATTTTTGTGTTAGCCTTCTTTTTGTCTACCTTGGTGTGGTGAATTCATGTGGCTTGTGTGGTATTGTGGAGTGTGGTGTGGGTGCAACAATGACCTTAAACATTAAGTTGCACCATAGCCCAAAACCCCTCTCTTTTTATATTTCTTTGAGGCATAATTATGTTGTTGTTTTGGGGTTCTAAAAATGTTCCTCTTCTTTGGAAATTCTTTCAAATATTTGGGGATGACAAACCTCACTGATTTGAAATTATTTTGCTTTTTGTTTTATTTAAAACACGGGCTGATTTATAACAGAATAATTAATTTTCTTTGCTCTAAAATGCCTCTTCTATTTTTATAAATAGGAGCAGCATTTTAGAGACTTATATTTATTTTCCTTTTCCTTTCTTTTATTCTGTTTTAACTTCTCTCTTATTTTCCAAAGTCTGATTTGAATTAATTGTAAGAGGGAACCCTGTTTTGTTTAAAAGAGAGGAGCATGCACTTGAATGGATTTTGGCCCATTGCTTCTCTAGCGCGCAGGAGCCCATCTCCTTTCCTTTCTTCCTCCTCCTCACGCCATTCCTTTTTCTTCTTTCCGTCAGACAAAGAGGTGTGTGAGCGTGAGAGGGAGAGCGACAGGATCGACGCCGTGAAGTTCACGGACGTCGAGGGGACTATTTAGCCTCGTCAGCCGTGCCTCCCTCCTCCTAGGGTTCCACATCCTCCTCCTAGCCGCCGCCACTTTTCCTTCTTCCCCTATTCTTCTCTGTATATAGATCTAAGGGAGAGAGAGGTGAGTTTCACAGAGGGATCAGTAGGTGCTTCTCCATCGTCGCCGTTGTCCTCGTCAACGCGACGACTCTCGCTCGGGGAAGGGTGTCCGCAACACCCTCGAAGATGCCCTCGTCCCATTCCCGTCGCTGGTAAGGTCGGAGCGCGTCCACAGCGACAACCTCGACCTCGTCTCCGGCGAGTTCACGAAGCCCTGAAGCCCCTGCAGCAACGCCATCTTCTTCCTCCTCCTCGCCTTGATCTCCTCTCCGATTCCTTCGGTGAGCATCCCCTCGTCTCCGTGCATCGTGTCTCGAGTTTAGTCGTCGTCGTAGTCGCCGGTAGATGATGTTGTTGTCGCCGCTGTAGCAGTAGGTAGCCGCGCCGTCGAGCCGCTGTTGTGGGTCTCCTCCCAGGGAGTTGACCCTGGGAATGGAACCCCCGTGGATCCATATCCCTTGTGCATAGGATAGGAGGCTCGATTCGTCGCCGGAGAGCGAGATGTCGCCGTCCCCTGTTCCGACGATGAGCTGCCCTGTTGTGGTTGTAGTGGCGATGGGTTCAGAGAAGCTGAACCCCCTCCTGGGTCAGGTTCCCGCTCCTAGCCCGACTGGTTTGAGCAATGTGCTATTTCGCATGTGGTCTCGGGTTTGATCCCCCTGGCGCCCCCTTTTATTGTTCGAATTGTTTTCCTGTGCAGCAGCAGCAGAGGATGTTTACCTCCTCTGTTGCTCCCTTTTGAGAAGAGATGAGATGCTAGCCCAGTGGTGGAGCAGGGTAGATCCACCAGGGAGGTGGTGGGTTTGACCCCCCCTTTTGACACCTTTTCTTTTATTTTTGTTTTCCATGTGTATGTGCATGTGTGTGTAGTTGTGTGTATGTAGCAGGTGTAGGTAGTGTGTGTGTATGACAGTTGGTCCAGAGGACCCACATGTCATCCTAAGATGAGCCATTGCCAAGTGGACCCCTCTCCATGTATATTTCTTTTCCCTAAGTGTTGCATTGTTTATTTTCATGCCCTGTTTAGAGCTTCTTATTAGGTGGAGCTTTGATCCATTGTTGGTGATTCCTTGATGGAATGGTAGTGGGTGAACCCCTCTACAACATGGAACATTCATTTTGTTCTTAGGTTTTTGCATGTACTTATTTCACCTTGTCAAAGTGGGTACTTGGCGGATGTGACAGATTTGTGAAACCTGAGAATTTCACTAAGTCTGGGAATTTGGAGCTATTTTCTTCCCCTCTTGTTTTGTGTATATTTGCTCCTCTGTTGGGAATTAGCCCAAGCAACAAACTAATGTTTGTTTGCTGTTATGTTTGTCTGGCTCCCTGTCAAATTTCTTGCTTAGAAACCTCCTTAGATATCATTTTGGAGGCTGCCAAAATGCTTCAGAGCATAAGCAGCTGGTGAAAATATGTAATTTTCACTAAGTACCAATCTGTGATATTTTGTCCAAGTTAGAGGCTGTAAATCTGCTGATGTGTGGGCCCTTTGCTTTAGCTACTTGTTAGAGGTTGTAATGCAGTTAGATGGCTTCAGTTTCATGTCATGTTTGAACTATTTAAAGGACTGTAGCTGTTGTAGATCTTGTAGTCAAAGTGCTATGTTGATGTTAAAAACAGATTGTGTGTCTAATGGTTTTTGAGCTTGTGTGAGCTATGGTTGATGGTGTCGTGTGTTCTCAAGAACCATTTCACTTGTATTGTGATGCTTGATCATTTGGCATCCTGGTTACACCAGTGAGTGCCCATTTAATTGAGTTTGTGGCTGTTTCAAACCCGTAGGCCTTCGTAACTTGTTTTGTAGTTTCTGGTTGATCCGAGGCTCCGTTCACGACGTTCTTCATATGTTTTTTGCATCGTTTTCTCATGATGCACATGTTTATGCCATGTTCATGCATTTCAAGATAAATTAACATGAGGTTCTATCCAGAATATAAACAACTCAACTAATGCATGTGAACGTGACTAGAATAGTGGTGCATGCTTCCTTCTTCACACATGCATCATATTGGTTGTTGCATTATGTTTTGCCGGTGTTTATTTGTTGTTACCTTATCCTGGTTAGCATCGGGAATGGAGAGCGAGTACATGGATTCTGGAGAGTTCATGCAGGAAGAACAAGAGCAATTCCAATCTGAAGAAATCATAGGCAAGATGACCGTGACCTTGACACCGTTTCTAGCTTTGTTATGCTTATAGATATGTTTCCTTCGTTACATGACCGCTTCCTACCACATGATATATATGCCATATGTCTTTCCATGAAACCTCAAACACTTCCCCTTTCCTAGAAAATATTGTTTGGCTAAGTAGGCTTGCTCAACCTCTAATGGGTAGCATTGCTAGTTGCAGGTGCCAGCTGGTCCATGTGATAACATGGGCATTTTGATATCATTATGTTTAACTGATATTTAATTAATGCACCTATATACTTGGTAAATAACGGAAGGCCTAGCCTTTTGCCGGGTGATTTGTTCCGTTGTTGCCGCCTTAGTTTCGGCTACCGGTGTTTTCTTCAATAACTGATCGCTCCTAACACGTTCGGGGTTGTTATGGGAACCCCCTTGATAAATGGTATAGTGTTAAGGCTTGTGTGGTAGGACCCAACTTTGGTTTTAATTGCTGCAACTTAATAATAAAAATGCATAGGGAATAGCTACCCCGAGGATTTAATCAACAACCCGGGCCAGTGCTCCTCATGAGTGTTGGTCCAAACTAGAGCCACTTGCGGGGCCACGCGGGGCAACTCGGGGATTTCTATCAGGCCACTGTACGTACTGCTCATCTGTCATGTCGTCCGAACGAGATACGCGGCTCCTATCGGGATCGTCAACACGTCGGGAGGTCTTGCCAGATTTGTCTTACCTTAGCGATATATCTTGCGCATTGGGATTCTGGTGAAACTTTGGGTCTCCTCAAAGTTGAGGTTTTCCTCCACGGAATCCAACGAGATCATGAGTTTCGTGATAGAGGATAACTATGCGGCATGTGGTAATTTGTAATGGACTATTTGGAGCACCCCTACAGGGTTTAATCTTCTGGAAAGTCATGCCCGCAGTTATGTGGCAAATACGGATATTTTGTTAACATCCGGTTCTAGACAACTTAAAGTAGTTCTAATAAAACTGCCAACTGAGTGCGTAACCGTGACTGTCTCTTTCGGAGATCCTTCTCTGATCGAGAACACGGTGGGGTTATGTTTGACGTAAGTAGGTGTTCAGGATCACTTAGTGATAGTATTCGACTGACTTGCGTAGACCACCATATGGTTACTCTGATCATCGTAAGGTAGCCACCATATATGCTTAGGTTGCTGCAAACCCATACACTTAACCTTCCTCACCCATTAACTCGGCTAGATTCGATACCAAGGTCATTCGATTGCTGAGTCCTCGTGGCTCACGGTTTATTACAAACACCCACAGGTACAGGTACACCTGATGCAGGAGATCCTGATGACAACCAGTTGAAGTGGGAGTTCGATGAGGACTCCGGCAGACTGTACGTGACTTATCCGGAGGACTAGAGGCCATGGTCATGATCGTGGGGCCAGCATGCGGGATTTCATAGCTTTATCCGTTTTCATCTTGTCCGTAGCTGGACTAAACCATGCTCTGAATAATGTGTGTCTGTAAGCTATATGCTATATTCTTAACATATGGCAAGTGTATGCCCTACTTGTTACTCTTTCAGTTATGTAATGTTATGATTATCTCGCTTGCGAAACGTGTAGATGCGCCCCTTTCCCTTTTGAGGCCTCGCCCCCAAATAAGGAAAGGGTCGCATCTTAGACGTTACAATAGGCCCTCTTGGGCTGCACGCACCAGCCCACTAAGGGCTACTGCACCACCTTTAGGCCTATTAGGTTCTCTCCCAGGTGGGTGGCCCCTCCCGGTAAAACCGAGAACCCATTCGACACTCCTGGTACTTTACTGGTAATGCCCAAAAACTTTCCGGAAGCAAAATGCAACCTATATATCAATCTTTACCTCCGGGCAATTCCGAAGCTCCTCGTGACGTCCAGTATCTCATCCGGGACTCCGAACAACTTTCGGTCACCAACATACAAAACTCAATAATACTGAAACGTCATTGAACCTTAAGTGTGCAGACCCTACGGGTTCGAGAACTATGCAGACATGACCTGAGACACTCTCTGGCCAATAACCAATAGCGGGACCTGGATGCCCATATTGTCTCCTACATATTCTACGAAGATCTTTATCGGTCGAACCTCTGTGTCAAGGATTCAGTTAATCCTGTATGATGTTGCCTTTGTCCATCAGTATGTTACCTGCCCGAGATTCGATCGTCGATATCTCCATACCTAGTTCAATCTCGTCACCGGCAAGTCTCTTTACTCATTCCGTAATATCAGATCAGGTGACTAGCTCCTTAGTCACATTGCTTGCAATCTCATTGTGATGTTGTATTACCGAGTGAGCCCAGAGATACCTCTCCGCCACACAGAGTGACAACTCCCAGTCTTGATCCATGCCAACCCAACAGACACCTTCAAAGATACCTGTAGAGCACCTTTATAGTCACCTAGTTACGTTGTGATGTTTGATAAACACAAGGTATTCCTCCAGTGTCTGGGAGTTGCATGATCTCATGGTATAGGAACAGATACATTGACATGAAGAAAATAATAGCAATAAACTAACACGATCATATGCTACGTTCATAGTTTGGGTCTTGTCCATCACATCATTCTCCTAATGATGTGATCCTGTTATCAAATGACAACACTTGTCTATGGCTAGGAAACCTTGACCATCTTTGATCAACGGGCTAGTCAACTAGAGGCTCACTAGGGACAGTGTGTTGTCTATGTATCCACACATGTATTTGAGTTTCCAATCAATACAATTCTAGCATGGATAATGAACGATTATCATGAACAAGGAAATATAATAATAACCAATTTATTATTGCCTCTCGGGCATATTTCCAATAACTCCATGAGCGGTCCAAGCACACAAAATAGAAGTTCATTCAAATATTGGAGGTGGCACATGCAAATTTACTTGGAACGGTAGGGTAGTACCGCATATAGGTAGGTATAGTGGACTCATCTAGAATAACTTTGTTTCAAGGATTTTGATGCACAAGCAGTATTCCCGCTTAGTACACGCGAAGGCTAGCAAATAGGTTGGGAAGCGACCACCTAGAGAGCGAAGACGTTCATGAATATGCTTTATGAATAATTATCATTGTATACTAGCATGAGTAGGATATAAACACCATGAGCATAAATATCATGGAGGCTATGTTGGTTTTGATTCAACTACATGCGTGAACATGTGCCAATCAAGCCACTCGAACATTCAGAGGAGGATATCGTATCATCATACTACATCAGAACCATTTTAATGCATTTTGAAATCCATGATAAATCATTATCCACTTGCATCTACTTAAGCATGGCATGAACAACTATAATATATAATTGTTATTACAAACATGTTTGGTCATAATACATTGAATGATGGATACTGGTCTAAACATATTTAAAAAACAAAAACAAGTTGAGTTCATACCCGCTTCTCTATGCCACTTCATATCGTCATTATTGCCTTTCACTTGCATGACCAAACGATGTGGAAATAATGATAGTGCAAGAGTGATGTGGACTAAGCTAGAATCTGCAACATTTTATTCAAGAGGAGAAGAAAAAGTAATGTGGGCTCTTTATTAGATCAATAACAATGCATATGAGAGCCACTCAATATTTTAATCGTGGTCTTCCCCTTTGGTACAACTCAATAATGGGAAAAGAAATCCAAAGAAACACACTAAAATATTTTTGGAGTTTTTAGTTTTCCAAGAAGAAAGCAAATTAAAAAAGGAAAAACCAAAACAAAAAAAACTATTTACATGGGAAAGCTCCCAACAAGTAAAAGAAGAAAAGAGAAATCATTTTGGGTTTTCTGCAAGTTTTTTTAACATACGAGAAGAAAGCAATAAAACTAAATCTAGCATGGATTATACAATGCAAGAGTGTGAACACCGACAACTAGAATATGCAAGCATGAATGTAAAGTCGGTGGAAACACGTACTCCCCCAAGCTTAGGCTCTTGGCCTAGCTTGGTAATAACCACCCGTAGTAGCCGTCCGGCCTCATTTCAAAGTGTTTTGGCGGCGGCACCAGAGAGTCCGACTCCCGGGGCTCCTACCCAGCCGTTGTCTAGGTGTTTCAGTAGGCAATAATGTCTTCAGGCATGATCATGTATCTATTCCAGGCAATAGAATCAAACAAAGCAGGTGCATGCAACGGGATAATATCTCGGGTACTGCTGCGGCAACATACAACAACGCCACAGATTGGCACGTTGAAGGAGGCTGGGATTGCGTTGGTTTTTGCCTTAAAGTGGAAAGGGTGGTGCAGCATAGGGGCAGTAAGTAGTTCCCTCAGTTTGAGAACCAAGGTATCAATCCAGTAGGAGAATCTCGTCAAGTCCAGAGTACGTGCGCAAACGCAAAAGAGCTTGCACCCAACGCTATAAAGGGGTTGTCAATCCCTTCAAGATTGATTGCAAAGTGAGATTTGAAGGCGGAAAGTGCAACGAAGTAAAAGAGTAAGTCTGAAAATATGGTGTGAAGCAGACCCGGGGGCCATAGTGTTCACTAGAGGCTTCTCTCAAAATAGCAAATATTACGGTGGGTGAACAAATTACTGTCGAGCAATTGATAGAACCGCGCAAAGTCATGACGATATCTAAGGCAATGATCATACATATAGGCATCACGTCTGAGGCAAGTAGACCGATACTTTCTGCATCTACTACTATTACTCCACACATCGACCGCTATCCATCATGCATCTAGTGTATTGAGTTCATGACGAACAAAGTAATGCCTTAAGCAAGATTACATGATGTAGAGGGGTAAACTCAAACCAATGATGTAAACCCCATCTTTTTACCCTTTATGTCAACAACACGATGCGTGCCTCGCTACCCCTTCTTTCATTGGGTAAGGTCACCGTACGGTATGTACCCAAAACCAAGCACCTCTCCCATTGCAAGAATCATAGATCAAGCTGGCCAAACAAAACCCACAACTCGAAGAGAATTACAAGGATATGAAATCATGCATATAAGAGATCAGAAGAAACTCAAATAAGATTCATAGATAATCTGATCATAAATCCACAATTCATCGGATCTCGACAAACACACCACAAAAGAAGATTACATCGGATAGATCTCCATGAAGATCATGGAGAACTTTGTATTGAAGATCCAAGAGAGAGAAGAAGCCATCTAGCTACTAGCTATGGACCCGTAGGTCTATGGTGAACTACTCACGCATCATCGAAGAGGTCATGATGTTAATGAAGAAGCCCTCCATATCCGAATCCCTCCTGGCAGGGCACCAGAACGTGCCCCAGATGGGATCTTGCGGAGACAGAAGCTTGCGGCTGCGGAAAAGTACTTTCGATGATCTCTTGATTTTTTCTGGAATTTTTGGGAATATATAGGCGAAAGACCTAGGGCAGAGGTGGCCCGGGGAGCCCACAAGCCTGGGAGGCGCGGGGCCCCTGGCCACGGCTAGGGGGCTTGTGGGGTCCCTGGTGGCCGCCTGACTTGGTTCTCAAGTCCCCCGATCTTCTTCTGTTTCGGAAAAAAAATCTTTTTGGAAGTTTCGTTCCGTTTGGACTCCGTTTAAAATCCTCCTCTGAGAAGGGTCAAAAACACGGAAAAAACAAGAACTGTCACTTGGCACTGAGTTAATAAGTTAGTCCCAAAAAAGATATAAAAGGCATACAAAACATCCAAAGTTTGACAACATAATAGCATGAAACCATCAAAAATTATAGATACGTTGGAGACGTATCAAGCATCCCCAAGCTTAACTCCTGCTCGTCCTCGAGTAGGGAAGTGATAGAGACTAAGTTTTTGATGTGGAATGCTACCTAGCATGGTTGTCATTTGTAACTTCTTTCGTGTGACATGAATGTTCAGATCCGTAAGATTCAAAACAATAGTTTACTATTGACATGAAAACAATAATACTTCAAGCAAACTAGCAAGGTAATCATGAACTTTCAAAATAACAAGGCCAAAGAAAGTTATCCCTACAAAATCATATGGCCTGGCTATGCTCCATCATCCTCACACAACTAATTTAAATCATGTACAACCCCGGTATTGGCCAAGTAATTGTTTTAGCACTCTAACTTTCTCAAACTTTTTATAACTATCACACAATACATGAGCGTGAGCCATGGATATAGCACTATAGGTGGAATAGAGTGTGGTGGTGGTTGTGAGACAAAAAAGGGAGGAGATGGTCACATTGACTCGGCGTATCAAAGGGCTATGGAGATGGAAATTAATAGATATCAATGTGAATGAGTAGGGATTGCCATACAAGGGATGCACTAGAACTATAAGTATGTGAAAGCTCAAAAGGAGAACTAGTGGGTGTGCATCCAACTTGCTTGCTCACGAAGACCTAGGGAATATTTGAGGAAGCCCATCATTGGAATATACAAGCCAATTTATATAATAAAGATTCCCACTAGCATACGGTGGTGACAAAACGAGAGGCTCACAATCATGAAGAACATGGTGCTATTATGAAGCACAAGTGTGGAAAAAGATAGTAGCATTGTCCCTTCTCTCTTTTTCTCTTTTTCTCTTTTTTCGTTTGGGCTCTTTGGCCTCTTTGCACATCTCTCCTTTTTTTGGGCTCTTTGGCCTCTTTTTTTTATTTCCTCACATGGCACAATGCTCTAATAATGATGATCATCACACTTTTATTTACTCACAGCTCAAAGCTCAGAACGATGATGACTCTATAGGAAAGGCCTCCGGCAGTGTACCGGGATGTGCAATGATCTAGCTTGGTGTATGACATTGAAACATCTCACTAGCTATCTTACGATCATGCAATGGAAATATGAGAGTGACGGCACAAGTCATGAGACGGGACGGTGGGAGTTGCATGGCAATATATCTCGGAATGGCTATGAAAATGCCATGTAGGTAGGTATGGTGGCTGTTTTGAGGAAGGCGTATGGTGGGTTTGTGTACCGGCATAAATTGCGCGGCACTAGAGTGGCTAGCAACGGTGGAAGGTGAATGTGCATCTATACCATGGACTCACATTAGTCATGAAGAACTCACATACTTGTTGCGAAAGTTTTTATACTAGAGTGGCTAGAAATGGTGGAAGGTGAAAGTGCATCTATACCATGAACTCACATTAGTCATGAAGAACTCACATACTTGTTGCGAAAGTTTTTATTAGTAATCAAAACAAAGTGCTAAACGCATACTCCTAGGGGAAGGGTTGGTAGGTTTTAACCATCGAGCGATCCCGACCTCAACACAAAGGATGACAATCAATAGATCAATTATGCTCCGACTTCCTTAGATAGCGGTTCACCATACGTGCATGCTACGGGAATCACTAACTTAAACACAAGTATTTCTAGATTCACAACACCCTACTAACATAACTCTTAATATTACCAAATCCATGTCTCAAAACTAATTGAGAGGAATCAAGACTTCTCTTTCTACTCAATGCACATGAAGATGGAGGTTTTTGTATCCTTTTTGGGTACCTATCACCTTTGGGACTACTTTCATAGCATAAGCCAACTACCAAGTCACGCACCGCCGTGCTCTAAAGATCTAAGTGAAGCACATAGAGCAAAATTATCTAGCTCAAAAGATATAAGTGAAGCACGATGAGCATTCTAGCAAAATCACGATGAGTGCATGTATCTCTCTCAAAAAGGTATGCAGCTAGCATGATTTTGACACAACAAAAATAAAATACTCCTACGATACAAGACGCTCCAAGAAAAACACATATCATGTGGTGAATAAAAATATAGCTCCAAGTAATGTTACCGATGGATTGAAGATGAAAGAGGGGATGCCTTCCCGGGGCATCCCCAAGCTTAGGCTTTTTGGTGTCCTTGAATTTGGATTGGGATGCCTTGGGCATCCCCAAGCTTGATCTCTTTCCACTCCTTATCTCTTTGAATATGAGAACATCACCCAAAACTTGAAAACTTCACAACACAAAACTTAAACAGAAACTCGTGATAACATAAGCACAAGAAAACAAACTACCACCTCTTTAGGTACAGTAGCAATCTTGATTTCTATTTATATTGGTGTTAGATTACTGTATTCTCACTTTTCCATGGCTAATACCACCCGATACTATCCATAGTTTCATCAAAACAAGCAACCAACTCAACAAAAACAGAATCTGACAAAAACAGACTAGTCTGTAGTAATCTGTATACTTCGTATACTTCTGGTACCTCCAAAATTCAGAAAAATTACGACTGTCTGGGAAAAAGGCATATCAACCAGAAGCAAAAAAAATCAACTCAAAATATTATTCTGAATAAAAATGAAAAATAGTATCATGAGCAAAAAGTTTCTGTCTTTTTCCAGCAGAATCAAACAACCATCACCAAGACTAGTCATAAAGGTTTTGCTTGGCTCAAACACAAAGGGAAACACAAAAGACACAATCATAACAGAATTATGATGGTGTGGACGCAACAAAACAGAAAGAAAAAGATAAATTCATTGGGTTGCCTCCCAACAAGCGCTATTGTTTAACTCCCATAGCTAGGCATAAAGCGATAGAATCATGTATTGTCGTCATTGGTGCTCAAACCATAAGTAGCCCTCATCATGAATTCGTAAGGCAATCTTATTTTGTTTCTAGGAAAGTGCTTCATGCCCTTCTTTAAAGGAAATTGAAATCTAATATTCCCTTCCTTCATATCGATGATAGCACCGATAGTCCTTAGGAAAGGTCTACCAAGAATGGTAGGGCATGTAGGATTGCAATCAATGTCAAGCACAATGAAATCCACGGGTACATAGTTCCTATTTGCAATAATAAGAACATCATTGATCCTTCCCATGGGTTTCTTGACAGTAGAATCCGCAAGATGCAAATTAAGAGAACACTCTTCAATCTCATTAAAACCCAGAACATCACATAAAGACTTCGGAATCGCGAAAACACTAGCACCCTAATCACACAAAGCATTGCATTCATAGTTTTTGATTTTGATTTTGATAGTAGGTTCCCATTCATCATGAAGCTTGCTAGGGATAGAGACTTACAATTCAAGTTTCTCTTCAAGAGATTTTATCATAGCTTCGACGATATGATCGGTAAAGGCCTTGTTTTGGCTATAAGCGTGTGGAAAGTTTAGCATGTATTGCATCAAGGAAATGCATTCAATCAAGGAGCAACTATCATAATTGAATTCTTTGAAATCCAAAGTAGTAATTTCATTACTACTCAAAGTTTTAATATCTTCTACTCCACTTTCAATGCTTTTAGCATCAAGATAGATGGACTCCGAATCATTGGGGTGGTTTTCAACCAAAGTGGATTCATATCCAGCCCCATCATCATTAGGTTTGACACAAGAAAACAAAGATTCAATGGGAGTCACACCGAGCACTTTAAGATCTTCGTGATTCTTATGACGATAACATGCCTTTTTAAGCCATTCATGTCTAGCACGAATTTGGGCGGTTCTTTATGTGCTCTCACTCATGGAAACACGCATAGCTTTCAAAGTTTCATCCATATTGATCTTGGGAGGAGCACATCTAACTTTCAAAGCATCAATATTCACTAGACATTCTATCAACCCTCTTAGTCAAATCGTCAATTTTGAGTAGTTTTTCCTCTATTGACGCATTGAAAATCTGTTGCGAGTTGATAAACTCTTTGATATTACTATCTAGATCAGAGGGTAATATATTGTAATTTCCATGAGTATTGTTGGAGTTGCCAAAGTTATTAAAGGGGTTACTAGGAAAACACCTAGGAACATAGTTTCCTCTAAAAGCATTGTTGTTGCCAAAATTATTCCTACCAACAAAATTAACGTCCAAGCTAGCGTTGCTACTCTCAATCAAATAAGACACGGGCATATCCTTAGGATCTAAAGGAGCACTTCTACTAGAAACCAAATTCATTAACTCATCCATCTTAGCACTCAACAAGTTAATTTCTTCTATACTGTGTACCTTTTTACTAGTAGATGACCTTTCAGTGTGCCACTGAGAGTACTTCGTCATGATATTGTCTAGGAGTTTTGTGGCTTCTCCTAACATGATTTCCATGAATGTTCCACCTGAGGCGGAGTCCAAGATATTTCTAGAAGCGAAATTCAAGCCAGCGTAGAAGATTTGTATAATCATCCAAAGACTCAAGCCCTGAGCGGGACAATTTCTAATCATCAATTTCATTCTCTCCCAAGATTGTGCACCATGTTCATGATCAAGTTGCTTAAAATTCATGATATCATTAAGGAGAGAGATAATCTTAGCCGGTGGAAAATACTTGGATATGTAAGCATCTTTGCACTTGTTCCAAGAATCAATACTATTTTTGGGCATAGGCGAAAACCAAGTTTTTGCTCGATCTCGCAAGGAGAAAGCAAACAACTTCAATTTAATCACATCATTATCCCCATCTTTCTTCTTTTTTCATATCGCAAAGCTCAATGAAGGTATTAAGATGGGATGCGGCATCTTCACTAGGAAGGCCGGAAAATTGGTCTTTCATAACAAGATTCAGCAAAGCGACATTGATTTCGTATAACTCCGCACTAGTGGCGGGAGCAATCAGAGTACTAATAAAATCATTATTATTAGTATTCGAGAAGTCACAAAGTTTGGTGTTTTCAGTCATGGTAACTTCAGCAAGCAAGCAAGCACACAAGCGAACAAAGAGAAAGCGAGAGAAAAGGGCGAACAAAAAAGGCAAACGAAAAAGGCAAATATTTTTTTGTAAATTTTTGTTTTTTCCAGAAGCGGGGGAGAGGAAAACGAGAGGAAAAAAGTAAATGCAAGAGATGAGTTTGAGACACTTACTTGGATGAGTTCTTGACTTGATCCTCCCTGGCAACGGCGCCATAAATTCTTCTACTGCGGCAACAAACAAGAGCGCCAGAGATTGGCACGTTGACGGAGGCTGGGCTTGCGTTTGTTTTTCCCTTGAAGAGGAAAGGGTGGTGCAGCACAGGAGCAGTAAGTATTTCCCTCAGTTTGAGAACCAAGGTATCAATCCAGTAGGAGAATCTCGTCAAGTCCAGAGTACCTGCGCAAACGCAAAAGAGCTTGCACCCAACGCTATAAAGGGGTTGTCAATCCCTTCAAGATTGATTGCAAAGTGAGATCTGAAGGCGGAAAGTGCAACAAAGTAAAAGAGTAAGGCTGAAAATATGGTGTGAAGTAGACCCGGGGGCCATAGTGTTCACTAGAGGCTTCTCTCAAAATAGCAAATATTACGGTGGGTGAACAAATTACTGTCGAGCAATTGATAGAACCGCGCAAAGTCATGACGATATCTAAGGCAATTATCATACATATAGGCATCACGTCCGAGACAAGTAGACCGATACTTTCTGCATCTACTACTATTATTCCACAACATCGACTGCTATCCAGCATGCATCTAGTGTATTGAGTTCATGACAAACAGAGTAACGCCTTAAGCAAGATGACATGATGTAGAGGGATAAACTCAAACCAATGATGAAAACCCCATCTTTTTACCCTTGATGGCAACAACATGATGCGTGCCTCGCTACCGCTTCTGTCACTAGGTGAGGTCAACGCACGGTATGAACCCAAAACCAAGCACTTCTCCCATTGCAAGAATCATAGATTAAGCTGGCCAAACAAAACCCACAACTTGAAGAGAATTACAAGGATATGAAATCATGCATGTAAGGTATCAGAAGAAACTCAAATAAGATTCATAGATAATCTGATCATAAATCCACAATTCATCGGATCTCGACAAGCACACCGCAAAAGAAGATTACATCGGATAGATCTCCATGAAGATCATGGAGAACTTTGTATTGAAGATCCAGGAGAGAGAAGAAGCCATCTAGCTACTAGCTATGGACCCGTAGGTCTATGGTGAACTACTCACGCATCATCGGAGAGGTCATGGTGTTGATGAAGAAGCCCTCCGTATCCGAACCCCCCCTCCGGCAGGGTACCAGAACGTGCCCCAGATGGGATCTTGCGGAGACAGAAGCTTGCGGTGGCAAAAAAGTACTTTCGATGATCTCTTGCTTTTTTCTGGAATATTTGGAAATATATAGGTGAAAGACCTAGTGCAGAGGTGGCCCAGGGATCCCACAAGCCAGGGAGGCGCGGTCCCCCCTGGCCGCGGCTGGGGGCTTGTGGGGTCCCTGGTGGCCCCCTGACTTGGTTCTCAAGTCCCCCGATCTTCTTCTGTTTCGGAAAAGATCTTTTTGGAAGATTGGAAACCGAATTCCATTCCTGATGAGAAACTATCAGATATTCCTCCTATTCCGGAAGGTTTTCTAGCCACCTGCTTAGAGATTTGACGGACTACCAATCCAAATAGCAGTCAAGAAAGAATCCAAGTTGCAGTCAAGATAGATGGAATGGACTAGGGCGCAAGGAAAGAGATCCAGAACGAGGCCGATCATTCATTCCCTCTTTCTCTGGCCAAGCTATTCAACTGTCGACTATTCTCACTCCCCTACCCCTACTAGACTCAACTCACACATATCGACTCTCTGCACTGGAGAACCTGGGACCGTCCGTTTGGACTCCGTTTAAAATCCTCCTCTGAAAAGGGTCAAAAACTCAGAAAAAACAGGAACTGGCACTTGGCACTGAGTTAATAAGTTAGTCCCAAAAGAGATATAAAAGGCATACAAAACATCCAAAGTTTGACAAGGTAATATCATGAAACCATCAAAAATTATAGATACGTTGGAAAAGATAGTAGCATTGTCCCTTCTCTCTTTTTCTCTCTTTTTTTTGTTTGGCCTCTTTGGCCTCTTTTCATATCTCTTTTTTTTGTGGGCAACTTTGGCCTCTTTTTTTGTTTCCTCACATGGGACAATGCTCTAATAATGATGATCATCACACTTTTCTTTACTCACAGCTCAAAGCTTAGAATGATGATGACTCTATAGGAAATGCCTCCGGTAGTGTACCGGCATGTGCAACGATCTAGCTTAGCGTATGACGTTGAAACATCTCGCTAGCTATCTTACGATCATGCAATGGCAATATGAGAGTGACGACACAAGTCATGAGACGGAACGGTGGGAGTTGCATGGCAATATATCTCGGAATGGCCATGAATATGCCATAGTAGGTAGGTATGGTGGCTGTTTTGAGGAAGGCATATGGTGGATTTGTGCACCGACGAAAATTGCAAGGTACTAGAGAGGCTAGCAATGGTGGAAGGTGAAAGTGCATCTATACCATGGACTCACATTAGTCATGAAGAACTTACATACTTATTGCGAAAGTTTTTATTAGTAATCGAAACAAAGTGCTAAACGCATACTCCTAGGGGAAGGGTTGGTAGGTGTAAACCATCGCGCGATCCCGACCGCAACACAAAGGATGACAATCAATAGATCAATTATGCTCCGACTTCCTAACATAGTGGTTCACCACACGTGCATGTTACGGGAATCACTAACTTCAATACAAGAATTTCTAGATTCACAACACCCTACTAACATAACTCTTAATATTACCAAATCCACGTCTCAAAACTAATTGAGAGGAATCAAAACTTCTCTTTCTACTCAATGCACATGAAGATGGAGGTTTTATTGTATCCTCTTTGGGTACCTCTCACATTTGGGACTACTTCATAAGCCAACTACCAAGTTACGCACCGCCGTGCTCTAAAAGATCTAAGTGAAGCACATAGAGCAAAATGGCCTAGCTCAAAAGATATAAGTGAAGCACAATGAGCATTCTTGCAAATTCACGGTGAGTGCATGTCTCTCTCAAAAGGTGTGCAGCAAGGATGATTGTGACACGACAAAAAGAAAAGACTCCTATGATACAAGATGCTCCAAGCAAGACACATATCATGTGGTGAATAAAAATATAGATCCAAGTAATGTTACCGATGGATTGAAGACGAAAGACGGGATGCCTTCCCGGGGCATCCCCAAGCTTAGGCTTTTTGGTGTCCTTGAATTTGGCTTGGGATGCCTTGGGAATCCCCAAGCTTGAGCTCTTTCCACTCTTTATCCATTTGTCCATGAGAACATCACCCAAAACTTGAAAACTTCACAACACAAAACTTAAACAGAAACTCGTGATATCATTAGCACAAGAAAACAAACTACCACCTCTTTAGGTACTGTAGCAATCTTGATTTCTATTTATATTGGTGTTAAATTATTGTATTCTCACTTTTCCATGGCTAGTAACCTCGATACTATCCATAGTTTCATCAAACAAGCAACCAACTCAACAAAAACAGAATCTGTCAAAAATAGACCAGTCTGTAGCAATCTGTATACTTCGTATACTTTTGGTACATCAAAAATTCTGAAAACTTACGACAGCCTGGGTAAAAGGCATATCAACCAGAAGCAAAATGAATCAACTCAAAATCTCTTTCTGAATACAAATGAAAAATAATTTTGTGAGTGAAAAGTTTCTGTCTTTTTTCAGCAGGATCAAACAACCATCAGCAAAACTAGTCATAAAGGTTTTGCTTGGCTCAAACACAAAAAGAAACAAAAAACACAATCATAACAGAATTATGATGGTGTGAACGCAACAAAACAGAAAGAAAAAGATAAATTCATTGGGTTGCCTCCCAACAAGCGCTATTGTTTAACGCCCTTAACTAGGCATAAGGTGATGGAATCACGTATCGTCGTCTTTGGTGCTAAACCCATAAGTAGAGTGATCACTAATCATCTTAAGGTCTTCATCTCTCTTACTAGATGGTTCACCACTATTTTTAGGAACAAAAATAGACTTGGTGGCCTTATTGTGGGCAAAATTTGGAGTGTTCTACACAGCGGCAAAAGCGGAACCCAAGTTGGTTATAACATCCTCTAGTTTGCCAATCCTAGCGGAATCATGACCTAGTTTTTCGTTAACTGTGGGTTCCTTCTCCTTTAAATTTTTCAAAGCCATTCCCACCTTGGATCCGTACTGAGTGATTTTATTGTGGATCTATTTATCCAAATTCTCAATGAGTTCGATCGTAGCAACTTTATTTTCAATGACATCCAGCCTCCGCATCACATGTTCCAGAGTTAAGGTAGTTCCATTAGCCATGAGTGGGGGTGAGCCTACCAAATTTATTACAGCTCCGTAAGAATCAACGGTATAGCTACCTAAGAAATTTCCGCCTACGATGGTGTCAAGAATATACCTATTCCAAGGGGAAATACCCACATAAAAACTGCGAAGCACGACGGTAGTAGATTGCTTACGAGTAGATCTACTCTTAGCATTGCAAATCCTATACCAAGCGTCCTTTAAGTTCTCTTCCTCATTTTGTTAGAAATTGAGAACTTCGTTCTCGGAAGTATCATTTGAAGTGGTGGGTCTAGCCATGAGGACAGGCAGACAATCCACACAAGCGAACAAAAAGCAGGCGAGATAAAAGGAGAACGAAAAAGGCAAACAAAAAAGGCAAATATTTTTGTAAATTTTTGTTTTTCAGAAGTGGAGGAGAGGAAAGCGAGAGGCAAAAAAGTAAATGCAAAAGATGAGTTTGCAACAATTACTTAGATGAGTTCTTGACTTGATCCTCCCGGCAAAGGTGCGAGAAATCCTTCTGCTGGCCCTTGAGCTTGCGTTGGTTTTTCCCTTGAAGAGGAAAGGGTGATGCAGCACAGGAGCAGTAAGTATTTCCCTCACTTTGAGAACCAAGGTATCAATCCAGTAGGAGAATTAAGCCAAGTTCTAGAGTACCTGCGCAAATACAAACGAGCTTGCACCCAACGCTATAAAGGCATTGTCAATCCCTTCCAGATTGATTGCAAAGTGAGATCTGAAGGCGGAAAGTGCAAAGAAGTAAAAGCGTAAGGCTGAAAATAAGGTGTAAAGTAGACCCGGGGGCCATAGTGTTCACTAGAGGCTTTTATCAAAATAGCAAATAATACGGTGGGTGAACAAATTATTGTCGAGCAATTGATAGAACCGCGCAAAGTCATGACGATATCTAAGGCAATGATCATACATATAGGCATCACGTCCGAGACAAGTAGACCGATACTTGCTGCATCTACTACTATTACTCCACACATCGACCGCTATCCATCATGCATCTAGTGTATTGAGTTCATGACGAACAGAGTAATGCCTTAAGCAAGATTACATGATGTAGAGGGGTAAACTCAAACCAATGATGTAAACCCCATGTTTTTACCCTTGATGTCAACAACACGATGCGTGCCTTGCTACCCCTTCTGTCATTGGGTAAGGTCACCGTACGGTATGTACCCAAAACCAAGCACCTCTCCCATTGCAAGAATCATAGATCAAGTTGGCCAAACAAAACCCACAACTCGAAGAGAATTACAAGGATATGAAATCATGCATATAAGAGATCAGAAGAAACTGAAATAAGATTCATAGATAATCTGATCATAAATCCACAATTCATGGGATCTCGACGAACACACCACAAAAGAAGATTACATCGGATAGGTATCCATGAAGATCATGGAGAACTTTGTATTGAAGATCCAAGGGAGAGAAGAAGCCATCTAGCTACTAGCTATGGACCCGAAGGTCTATGGTGAACTACTCACGCATCTTCGGAGAGGTCATGGTGTTGATGAAGAAGCCCTCCGTATCCGAATCCCCCCTTCGGCAGGGCACCAAAACGTGCCCCAGATGGGATCTTGCGGAGACAGAAGCTTGCGGCGGCGGAAAAGTATTTTCGTGGATCTCTCTCGCAGTTTTGGAATTTTCAGGAATTTATAGGCACAAGAGGTAGGGAAGACGAGCCACAGGGGCCCACAAGCCTGCTAGGCGCCCCCCCCCCCTCGGGGCCATGCTTAGGGGCTTGTGGGGTCCCCTGCCTTGGTTCCCACGTCCCGTGCGTATCTTCTGTGCCAGAAAAAATCTTTTTGGAAGTTTTATTCCGTTTGGACACCGTTTAAAATCCTCCTCTGAAAAGGGTCAAAAACATGGAAAAAACAGGAGCTGGCTCTTGGCACTGAGTTCATAGGTTAGTCCCAAAAAAGATATAAATGGCATATAAAACATCCAAAGTTTGACAAGATAATATCATGGAACCATAAAAAATTATAGATACGTTGGAGACGTATCAGGTATCCACGGGTATCTAGATCCATGGATAAAATTGCCATCCGTACTCTTGAAAATGATTAATTAACAAGGTTGATCAAGTCTTATTAACAACCACTTCCAATTAGCATGATCCCAAAGAATTTTCGTAAAACACTAAGTTACCTCAATGGAGACGTGCATATCCCCAGCAATAAGTATCTCACATTTATTTTTGACAGTAGGTAGAGGTAGTTGAAAACTTTCATTGGTGGTAGTCGGAGATTTTACAATAACATTAACACCATTCACTTGAAATTGTTTCCTTGGAAAATGCACTGTATGTTCTTTACCATTGACATGAAAAGTGACCTTGCTTTTGTTACAATCTATAACAGCCCCTGTAGTATTTAAGAAAGGTCTACCAAGGATAATCGACATGTTGTCGTCCTCGGGCATATCAAGTATAACAAAGTATGTCAAGATAGTAACATTTGCAACAACAATGGTTACATCCTCACAAATACCGATAGGTATGGCAGATGATTTGGTAGCCATTTGCAATGAAATTTTAGTAGGTGTGGGTTTATTCAAGTCAAGTATTTTGTATAAAGAGAAAGGCATAACACTAACACCAGCTCCTAGATCACATAAAGCAGTTTTCACGGAGTTATTTTTTATAGAACATGGTATAGTTGGTATTCCTATATCTCCTAGCTTTTCAGGAACCCCATCCTTAAAAGTATAATTTGCAACAGGGCTGGCCCTGGGGAGGGGCAGGGGCGGCCCACCCCGCCCCTCAAACTGCAGGGGGGCCCGGCCAGGTACATAGCCATCCATCGGGGGAGTTTAGGGAAGTCAGTAATTAGGGGCGAAACTCCAAGACTATACTACCTTCCTTCTCCGGCGTATTCTTCGCAGCTCAGAAAACGTTGGGCCTAGCCCAAGTGTTAGTAATTAGCAGGATTTTGTTAGCGGGTTAGTAACGCATATCCACATCCCTAAAAAAAGTAACACATATCCACGCACCATGCACCGGATTGAGGAGTTAGCGGCGCATCGGCTGACCGACGATTCACCACCATCACGTTTCAAGCAAACAAATGTGGCGGCGCACGCACGACGCTTGCCGGATGTCTATTTTATCCTCATCGCCTCTTATCTAGTCATTTAATCATATGTGTGATTGTCGGTTGTGTGCGTTTACCGCGTCCTCGTTGTTGCTGCCTGATTGCCCAGGCCATGACGCCAACCGGCCACCGCCCAGGCAACAGCGCCACATCCCCGTCCTCACGCCGGATGAGGAGGCTATACCATGGCAATTTTTCTCATAGAAATTGATACAAGTTTCATCTTTATTGATGTGAAAGGGCATTATCAGGCCTCATGATAATTGCTATGATTTGTTGAGTTGATCTAGTGTTGATTTATGGTGGTATTCACGTACTAATTGTTTACTTTATATATGAAGATGAGTTGGTAAATTACAAATATGCTCCGCTAATAATTTTTCAAGAGGAATATGATCAATTCAAATGATCCAAACGAGGCATTGATTTGTTGTGGAAAAGCAACCTAATGTTAATCAAGAAGATGAAGGCCCTAGGGAAGATATACTATTGAGGTCGACACACATGAAAATATGTGAGCGATCCTAACCCATATTTAATTAATTTATCTGCTATAGAATTTATTAGTCTTTATAAAAATATTTTGAATATTTATGGTATAAGAATTTGAGATAATATATACAGTGAATGAATGGACATCTTAATACATACTTTATATTTTGATGTCTATATTAGGGGGCCCTCAATTCTAATTTCGCCCCGGGCCCCCGAAATCTTAGGACCGGCCCTGATTAGCAAGCATAGTAGAGATTTCACCTTCAGGTATTATTCTTTTATTAGTGATGATTTCTTTCATGTGCTTAGAATAAGGGGCCATCTTTAAAAGACAAACGAGTACGCAGAAAGACTGGCCTAAGCATTTCAGCAAAACGTTCAAATTATTCATCATCCTTTTTCTTAGTTGGTTTAGGTGGATAATGCATGGGTTTTTGAACCCATGTCTCTCTTTATTTGCCATGCTTTCTAGCAACAAAATCTATTTTACCATAATGTTTATTCTTAGGTTGTGGGTTATCAAGATCAATAGCAGGTTCTATCTCAACATCATTATCTGGTTCTTTATCATTGCCTGGTTGAGCATCTACATGAGCATCATCATTATCATTTTCATGATCACTAGGTTAATGCTCACTACCATTTTGAGTTTCCGCATCAGAGATAGAGATACCATTAGCATTAGCAAAATGTCTTTCTACTTCAGGTTCACTAGAAGTATGCAAGGTCCTATCATTTTTCTTTTTTTTCTTCCTAAATGGACTAGGTACATCAATACTAATTCTTTGTGAATCTTGTTCAGTTCTTTTAGGATGGCCTTCTGGATATAGTGGATCTTGTTTCACTGTTCCTCCTCTAGTCATTACTCTAACAGCATGATCATTCAGACTATTAGTCATTTCATGAAGTAACTCACTTTGAGATTTAGTAAATTGCTATAGTTGGGTTTGAACAATAAAGCATGTTTCCCTACACCTTTTACATCATTGGTTATTCTAAATAACAAGTCACTTAAGCGAGCAATCATATCAGAGTTTTGTTCCGGTTGTTTCATGACATAGGAGTTGAAATGATCTTGCTTTATAATATAATTATCGAACTCATATAAGCATTGACTAGGATGTTTATTGTAAGGGATGTCACCTTCATCAAACTTTAAAAGAGAATTTACCTCCACCGCCTATGGTGGTGTTTTAAGACCATGGATTCTTCGATAGGTGGTAAATGCTTAACATCTTCAGCTTTAATGCCTTTTTCCTTCATACATTTCTTTGCCTCTTACATAGTTTCAGGACTAAGGAATAAGATACCCCTCTTCTTTGGAGTGGTTTTAGGGGGTTGTTCAGGAAGTGTACATTCATCATTATTATTCAATATATTAGTCAATATCTCCTCAGCTTGTTCAATAGTTCTTTCCGTGAAAACGCAACCAGCACAACTATCTACGTGGTCCCTAGAAGCATCAGTTAGTCCATTATAAAATATATCAAGTATTTCATTATTATTAAGAGTATGATCACGCAAAACATTAAGTAATTGGAGAAGCGTCCCCCAAGCTTGTGGGAGACTCGCTTCTTCAATTTGCACAAAGTTAAATATTTCTTGTGAGGCAGCTTGTTTCTTATGAACAGGGAAATGTTTTTCAGAGAAGTAGTAAATCATATCCTCGGGACTACGCATGCAACGAGGAGTAAGAGTATTATACCAAATCTTAGCATCACCCTTTAATGAGAACGGAAATAATTTGAGGATATAGTAGTAGCGAATTTTCTCATCATTAGTAAATAGGATGGCTATATCACTTAGTTTAGTGAGGTGTGCCACAACAGTTTCATTTTCATAGCCATGAAAAGGATCAGATTCAAGCAAATAAATTATCTCTTGGTTGACAGAGAATTCATAATCCTTATCAATAACAAAGATAGGTGAAGTAGCAAACTTAGGATCATATCTCATTCTAGCATTCAAGGATTTTTCTTTCAACTTGCATAGTAGTTTCTTAAGATCTTCTCTATCCTCACAAGCAAGAAAGTCTCTAGCAATTCCTTCATCTATAACATAACCTTCACGTATTCTAGGCTTTCAATTTTAGGATAGTCATGTCTAAAAGGTATTTCAATATTTTCAGTTGCAAAGACTTCATCAGTTCCAATAGTATCATCAGTTTCAGCATGCTCAATTTCTTTAGCTCTAACAAGTTGTTCATCAAGAAATTCACCTAGTGGCACAGTACCATCAAGCAAGGTACTAGCATCATCATGAGCATCGTTCATAGTAGAGCTAGCATCATCAATACCTTATTAGGATTAATAGAATGTGGTGGCGTTGTTGCAAGTCTATTCAAAATAGAGGGTGAATCAAGTGCACAACTAGATGGCAGTTCCTTACCTCCCCTCGTCTTAGAGGGAACGATCTTGGTTCTTGGATCTTTCAGATTATTCATAGTGATCAATAAATAAATATCCCAAGTGACTCAGCAAATATAGTTATGCTCCCCGGCAACGGCGCCAGAAAACGTTCTTGATAACCCACAAGTATATGGGATCGCGATAGTTTTTGAGGCTAGAGTATTCAACCCAAATTTATAGATTTGACACAATGGGAGCCAAAGAATATTTGCATGTATTAGAAATTGAGTTGCCAATTCAACCACACTTGGAGATTTAGTATCTCCAGCACAGTGACCAGTAGCACAGTAATATGATAGTTTTTATAGCAGTGGTAACGGTAGCAGCCGTAACGGTAATACTAATAGCAGTTTTGTAGCGGTTGTAGAAACAGTAGTAACTTAGCAAGCACAATACATGGAAAACCTGTAGGCACTGGATCGGGGATATTGCTGGATAATATTCATCATATAACAGTCACAACATAGGACGACACAGAAATAGCTCCCGTTCATCGATGTAATGTAGGCATGTATTCCGTAAATAGTCATACATGCTTATGGAAAAGAACTTGCATGACATCTTTTGTCCTACCATCCCGTGGCAGCGGGGTCCATAAGGAAACCAAGGGATATTAAGGCATCCTTTTAATAGAGAACCAGAACAAAGCATTAACACATAGTGAATACATGAAGTCCTCATACTACGGTAATCACCAGAAAGAATCGCAATTATTGTCACTCCTGGGTATTCGGATCCTAACACATTGTAGGTGCATATAACTTGCAAGATCGGATCAGGAACATAGATATAGTGGTGAAAACATAAACGGTTCAGATCTGAAATCATGGCACTCGGGCCCTAGTCACAAGCATTAAGCATAGCATAGTCATAGCAACATCAACCTCCGAACATAGTGGATACTAAGGATCAAGCCCTAAATTTGATTACATGCTGAATCTCATCCAGCTCTTCACTGACCAGCAAGCTTACAAAGGGATTACTCACTCCCGATGGAGAGCATCATGGAATTGGTGATGGAGGAGGGTTGGTGATGACGAAGACCGAAGATTCCCCCCTCTGACTCCAGATTAGGCCTCCTGATGAAGAACCGGAGGTGGCAGCGGCTTCATATCATGAAACGCGATGAAACTTCCTCTCTGATTTTTTAGCGTTGGGGTCACCCGAGCCCCATGGACCCACTAGACACTAGGCCTCGTGAGGGGGGCCTCGCACGCCCTGATGTCTAGTGGACGCATGTGGCGTTCCCTCTGGTGGGTCTTGGTTCGAGTATTTTTCATTTATTCGAGAAAAAATCTCCAAAAAGTTTTGCTCCATTCTGAGAAATTTTATTTCTACACAAAAACAACACCATGGTAGTTTTGCTGAAAACAACGTCAGTCTGGGTTAGTTTCATTCAAATCATGCAAATTAAAGTCCAAAACAAGAACAAAAGCGTTGGGAAAAGTAGATACGATGGAGACGTATCAATTTCGCACAAACATAAAATGTAGAGTCCTCTTGCTTCAAGCTTTTTCAGTTATATTCCTTTCCTTGCATCAAGGGGCTTCTCCTCACAATCCTTTAGCCAATGCATCTTTGAACTTTTCTAAAATATACTTGGATAGAATCATTAGTTCAATGATACATATGTTGTTATTAATTACCAAAACCACCTTAGGGAGCAATTGTTCTTTCAATCTCCCCCTTTTTGATAATTGATGACAACATATAGATCAAAGCTTCGAAAAAAAGATATAATCAATGATTAGCATCGTCGCTTTGAGAAGTATGTGAAAAGAAAGAGCCCCCCCCTAAATTTGTGCATATTTTGAATTTGTGTTTGAATGCAAATGCACAATCGATTAGGATCATGGGTCACCCTTCCATGTCACATACATCTTGGTGGTGCGCATAAATAATATAAATGAATAGTAATGCACATAGCACCAAACAAATGACTGAATGATCATCATGTAGATAGCACACAGATATAACATAGTAGCGTCAACAGTCGAAGCGTATGATCAAACACAACGAAGAACAAAGTTTAATAATTCAAAATACCAAATGTTTTTGAGAAACCAAAAGAGAGCAATAAAAAGCATGAATCTCCCTCTTGAAGCCCTAATGATCTATCTCATCTAGTAGCAGTTGATGGAGTCGATAGGGCAGTGTCGGCGAAGGCTTCAGCAGATGTCCTCTAAGGTGGAAGTTTTGACACTTGAGGTGCAGGAGCTGGAGCTAAAGGAGTTGAAGGCGCTGGTGCTTAAGCTGATGAAGTTGGTCTAGCTTCCGGAACTAGCACAGCTCTAGACCTAGTGTGAGTCCTGAACTAGGTAGTTGTAGGAAGAGACGTATCATCATCATCACTGCTAGAACATGGTGTGTGCACTGCATCTACTTCATGCTGGAGCTTCTCAACTGTGGTAGCCAACTATGTTACTTTGATATCCACGTCATGGACTTTAGTCTCAATGATCCTCTCAAGGCTCTTATGGTTCAACAGACTCTAATAAATACTCTTCTCCATCTGCTGGGGTTTTGTCGCGGCAGATGTCCTCATGAACGGACTTACTGGTCAGGCCATTGTCGCGGTATGGAGACTCGAAGAGGTTAATCGGTAACGGGAGGTAGATTTACCCAGGTTCGGCCCCGCTGATGGAGGAAAAAGCCTACGTCGTGCTTTGGTGTCTATATTGATAGGGATCTCGATTACAAGGATGCGTAATCGCTAACCTAGCTCTCAAGAGTTTCTTACCTGGTCTTTCTGGTTCGAGGGCTCCCCTTTATTATAGGTAGAGGCCTCAAGTTTACAACAAAGTTCAGGTTACTACAATTCTATTTTATCTTTCTTCCCAAGTTAGGAAAACTTCTGGCGTCTCTTGCCTTGTGGGCCTTGAGTCGCCGTCTTTCGGTGTTGGGCCGCCACGCGGCTTACTGGATAAGTCTTTTGGTCCATCCTCTTGTCTTCTCTTACTGTTTGAATCTACCCAATATGGCACGTTACACCATGGGGTTATATCCCCGACACTAGGCCCCAGGTTGATTTGAACTTGTTCATGTCAAGCTCCCTTGATCAAACTATGAGCCGGCAATCTTTTGCCTTTTATCTGTGAAATAAATCTTGAACCCAGGTTAACATGATGCCGGGTTATTCCTTCTTCTTTGAGACTTAGCGCTTCTGAGGTTATATTCGTATGATCTCATCATGCTGACGGTTGTCGTCCAAGTCATCATAGCGAATCTTTTCAAAGATAGCATTAAATCCGGCCTCGTGCGAAAATCCAGGCGTAAACCTAGCCACTGATTTCCTACGACCATTTTGTTTCAGTCCACCTTATTTCCTTGTAAATTGGCAGGCGAACCCCTACGTTATCCTTTCATGTCTTCTTCTTCCTCGCATTCTTCCCGATTGCTGCGCACACGAGATCTTCGAGGATGATGACCGGACCTTCCCGAGCATGCCGCGTGTGTATTGAATCTTCCTCGTCTCCGTCGTGCCGCACACGGTTGCTGCTTTTCTTCAATGGCAGCGGGTACATATTCTTTCTCTCGACGATGTGTAGATTCATTAGTACATTCTACCGATGTTCATACTGTGTTCATCAAGTCTCCGAAGAAACATTCCATAGATCCACAAAACTCTCACCCTTTATGTATCCATAGGCCTGCTGCTGCCTCATCACACGTTTTTTACCGCATAGATTTGAAAGGAACCATTTAGGAGAACTTCATATAAAAACTGTGAGTTCTAGTTCCTCCGCCAGTTTAGAACATGTATTTCCCCTATTTTCTACTTATACTTAGGTCCATCATGAAAGATGTCACTTATCGCAACATGTTTGTGAATAATTTTCCGCTAAGTCCCCCATGGAGCTTGCCTTCAAAAAAATCCTTCGCTTGTCGCTACCGGCTTAAACACCCAGTTATAGCATTAACCAACTTTAGAACATTGTTATGTAACAGTTTTTGGTGGCTTAAACACTCCTTTAAATAACGATCAGTTGGCTGCTAGTATCTCATACTTAAATTATTCCCGTTTATTATCATTCGTAGCTATTTCAAGCCATCCAATGACCCCTAAGAACTCCAAGGCTTGCAGCTGGGCGAGGTCTGAAGAGTCCAAGCTTACCTTGGATAACCTTGTGAGTCAGGGATTCTTGCCGCCTCGAAAAGAGATAAGCTAGCGGGCTCCTAAAGGAGAGCCTTATCTGCAGCCTCGACAAGGCGAAGTTGTCATTTTTGTTGATCACTTGCGAAGAGGCTTTCGACCTCCCGGCTCAAAATTCTTCAAGGACCTTCTGCACTTGTTCAATCTCAGGCCCAACATATTGCACCCCAATTCTATGACCAATATATGTAGTTTCAAGTTTTGTGTGAGGTATATCTCCAAATTGAGCCGTTAGTGACTATATTTAGGGAGTTCTTCTACGTCAACCGCCAAACTGAAGTAAAAAAGTGGTCCTTCTTGTGAATTTGGCAGAATATCCTTCCAGAAAAGGAAAAATAGTCTGTTCCCTGAGTCAAAACTAGAGAGTCATCCGAAAGGATGGAATAAGACATGGTTTTACTACAAAAATACTGCTCTTGCAGATGAAAATCCATTTTTCAGGTCACAGATTAGAGAGGACCGTTAACAATGTGGTGCTCCCAGGTTGGCCAATAGAGGAAGAGAGGGATACGATGGCCCCTATTCGCACAAAGTTAAGGGCCTTGGTTGCCCATGGCCTAACCGGGATCGACAAGATCTGCTACTGGTTAAGGTGGCGCATCCAGCTTGTCAGTGTAAGACCCGACTTAATGTGCGACTATTCACACGCTTCATCCAACGTCCAACGCTTCTCCACCCAAGATTTATCCCATGAGGCTCTCAATAAAGAGACGAAGAAGTTTTTCTCCAACTCGAATGAGAGGTGTAGCATCAGTCGTTTGGGCCCATTCTATATGTTGAATCCTCCTCCATTGGTATTGATCTTTTCTCATTAGGTATACTTTGTTCCTTTGCTGAGTTTATTTTGACCCGCCGTCTTTATGATGATATTTTGTTTGCACGAGGGTTGTAGCTTTTGGAACATCACACCTCAAATGCTTGTTCCTTCTGTGAGCCAAGGAAATGATTCGGCTCAGGGTGACCCGACTCATGGTTCATCTTCAGAAGAACTATCTGAGGTAGAACTTCACTCACTTGGCTGCTTGTTTACCAAAAATTGCTGACACGCCTTCTTCTCGGGGCAACTGTGAAGCCAACCAAGCCGGCGATGCTGAGGTAATTCCAATTTCTTCCAGTCCCTCGGTACAATTTGTTACAAGAAGGACCAGGCAAGTTGTCCGGAAGGTAAAAATGCCGAATCAAGCCACCCATTTAGCTACCAATTTTCTCTTGAAGAAAATGCAGCTTGCTGGTCAATCAAAACACAAGACCCGGAGTGACATGGGCGTGTTGGACCCAAGCTTGTCTAATGCACCACCGGCTCGCAAACCTCGTGTTGAGGTACCATATAATTTTACCATCTCTTCTCTAACGCTGGTATCTTTAAAATAGACTCTCAGTTTTTTACTTATTTTTAATTTAGAAATCTTCCCCATCTTCGCGCGCCTCATCAACAACTCAACTTCCCACTTTTAATATCAATCGCGGGTAATTTTTTTGATCATGCCCTGATTGCCTATGTTTATCTTTCTTAGTATAATACTTGACTTCTGACTTGTGTAGGGCCAAGGCTACTTTATCTATTCGCGTTGTCGGGTCATGTTCTGGTGTTGAGAACCAAGATATTTTGGATTCCCAAACCAAAAAAACAGTCACCAAAGTTGACACTTCTGAAGAGAACATTCCAGGAATTGCGATCAATCTAGCAACCACTGTTGTAACGTCCCCAATGGATGAGCCGGTTTTAAAGGACGAACTAGTAAAAATTACAAGTCCCTTAGTTGCTTCTCCTGTTAATCCATCGAGTTCGGCTCGAGATCCTAGCCCGGCGACTCGTGTGGATGATCCCGTTCCATCGGCTGATCGGAGCGCTCCAGAGATTGTTTTTGTTAAGGAACAATTTCAAGCTCCCGTTGCTTCTACCTCTCTTACTAAAATTGTGATCAAGGAGGAAACAATGAACTTGGAAGAAGGTAAATCCCAATTGGAGCTCCCAAATATGTCTTTGTTAAGCATTGAAGAAATCCACCAGCAATACTCTACCTGGCTAACTGAAAGTAGGGAAATTCAAGCGAAAATGATATGCGCTCTCAAGGAAAAATATGAGGTAAAGACTCCTGCTTGCCTGTTTCCAATTATAATATCTTTGTATACTGTCTCTAGACCCCGGGGGACGGCTTATTATATAAGTATGGTAAGCCGGTTCTTTTGGAACTAATTCAATGTGAGCTACATCTGTAGCCCCCAAGGACGGAGTTGTCATGACGATAACAAGTCGATACTTCTTCACGTAGTATTTTTTAAATGAAGATGTAGCCCCCAAGAGTCGGCTCAACTCCTTGAGATGAGTCGGGTATTGATTATTTTGTGATTGAAATTCGACCTGTAGACCCCAAGAGTCGGCTCATCTTCTTGAGATGAGTCGCGTCTTGCTCCATCATGTGCTAAGAAAAGAACTAACATGCATTAGCCCCCAAGTGCCATGTATACAGCTTGCAATGTGTTTGGGACTTGTTTATATTCTTTGTTATCATAGCCATTATCTTGCCATGCCTCCCTCTTATCTTCACCTTCCTATTGTTTATAATAAGTAGTCCTTAGGGCGTGTCATAATTCGAATTTTTGGTAAACTTCATATGTCCGCCAAAGGTACGTAGGAGATGCCGAATCCATGGCTGCACAGCTGCAAAGATGTGTGAAGGAAGAGGCGAGGATTAGGGCTGAGGCTGAATCCACGATGGCTCATATCCAGAACTCCGTTTGTTAGGCGCAGCATCATCTTGAGCAAGCTGTGAAAATTTTTGAAACAGAAAAAATTGTCCTCTTAACCCGTGCCAAAAAAGGTTGAAGGGAAGCTTGGCCCTTTGAAAGAAAATTACGCCATTCTGGTGAAGCAAATTAACGAGATGCCGACTGCAATACTTGGTAAGATATTGAGACCTTCATCCCTTTGCATTTCTCATCCTTGATGTAAAAAAGGGGTGGCTCAACATTTATATTTCTCCTTCTGTTTGCAGGCCGAACAGATCAGTCTTTGGTGCAATTGCCCCTGATGAAACTGAAAGCAATTTTCTACTATGTGGAAAACTATACACCGGGTCTGTTTACTCTATCATGGCTACCAAGAATCCGAAATACCCCTTGCGGACCCTCAAAGACATGCTAAAGGAACTCTCCACCATGCCGCAATGGATCTCTGAGACCCGGAAATCGGTAGCTCATGGTGGGGCAAATTTGGCTCTTGCGTGTGCCAAAGCATATCTACCATAACTTGATTTGGCGTCTCTGAAAGATGGTTTTAGAGAGTATAAATTGGATGGCCCCAAATTTACTCGAGAAGATTTTGCTCGTGTAATGAAGGAGACCAGGCCGTTGGAAACTCTCCTCATAGAACAGGTCGACAAATCTCAGTGTTATGCTACATAAACCATTGATAATGAACGCATCCCAATGCCCAAAGATGAGCCCTCTCAGCTAATGTTGCCTCATTACAAGAGAATAACTGCCCCTGGCGTTGGTGCTTCTACTTCGACCAAAAGACTACAAACTTTGAGCCACTGAGGTCAATCTGGTGGATTCAAAAAGGCCATCACGACATTGATGATGAGGATGAGCCGGAAGAGACGGATATCAAATCAGCCGGTGAAGAAGACTCGAGGTGGGTAAAAAAAATCGCCTAGCAGAAAAAACTGGTCCGAGTGCATTCTTGTATCAAAACATCTTTGAATTTTTGAACAACTCCTAATGTGTGTTTGTAATAGGGGTAGTGAAACTTTTGAAATGCTTTTGGTCGTGCCGTCGAGCATGCTTGTTTTTTCATTTTTAGCTCGTTGTAGAAAACCTTGCCATGACGTTCCTTTATTCTGATCTTTTTACCAAAAATGCTTGTCCTTGCTTGGCTGTGGATATTTGATAGTCCTTTAAAAAACAGTTCATCAAAAGATTTGTTTGTAGAATCTGTCGTACTCTTCTGCAATTAGACTTTGAACTGGTCATGACATAATCACAGTTTTTATAACCCGGTTACCCATGATGAGCCGGTAAATATGGCTTGTTCCTGAAAAGTTAAGATGTAATGCCTTGCAGAGAATCAGGTACATTTAATAGGTCGGCTCAATGAGACACGGCAAGGAAGTAGGACTTTAAGCCGGCAAACAAACTTAATTTGCACGGCCCGCCCCTTTAATTTCTCACAACATTGTTGTAAGAGACGTGCAATTTTGAACTAATCATAGTATGATTACAGTTGCCATAACCTAGCTACTCATGATAACCTTTAAATAGTACTCATCCCCGAAAAGTTTAGGATGCAAAATCATGAAGAAGATTTAAACCTGATTCATAGGCCGGCTCAGTGAGACGGGGTAAAAAAGAGACCGACTTTCAAGGCTCAAGTCTTGCTTCATTGAAGCAGGTATGATAACCCATGGTTTATCCTTGCTTTCAGTATGCCGGCTCTCACATGACAAACCAATGTTTTAACCTTACCGATTTAGGGTCCATAATGGATTGAATAGTCAAGAGTACAAGGAGTCACCTGATCGGAGTCACATCAAACATACAGGCAGCTTTAACCATTTTGTAGCGTCTTTTTCGGATCAAGAGGGTGAGAAAGCTAAACTCGATGAGTTGGAATCTCCCAAGTGACTTGTGATCATGGAAAAGCCGGCATAGGAATGTAGAATAAAATGCTATTACTGACAAACAATTCGGAGACCAGAGGAGCCGACTTGATTCCTTTGATCACAATTTGATAAATCTGATGATTTGTTTAGAGATATAAGCCCCCAAGTAACATATTAAATAATAAAGGCTCATGCTCAATTTATGGCTAAATGATGAGTTTTATTAGATTCAAAATATCATATAAGTATGTACAGAATTTGGGGGTCTTACAAAGAAAATGAGCTGGTGTCTCTAATATGATAGGGCCGAAAATTGGCCGGGTTGACTTACTCAATTGGTGTCTTAGTTGAGGGGGTCTTTACCAGCATCGTCTGTGAGGGATTTTAACTTTTCGGCCGCACAAGCCGACTCAGCATAAGTCGCTTCTCCTTCCTCACATTCCCAGGCTATCTTTCTGCTGCCTCCTACCGTTATGGTGCCTTTTGGACCTGGCATCTTGAGTTTGAGGTAGACATAACAAGGGTGAGCCATGAAACGAGCATAAGCCGGCCTTCCGAAGAGAGCATCATAAGGGCTTCTTATCGTCACTACCTCAAACATTAAGGGTTCACATATGGAATTATGCTCATCCCTGAAAGCAATGTTAAGCTTAATCTGCCCTACCGGGTATGCTGACTTTCTAGGAACGAAGCCATGAAAAACCATGGAAGAAGTTTGCAAACTTTTGTCGCGCAGATTCATCCACTCGAAAGTGTCATAGTATAAGATGTTGATGCTACTCCCTCCATCCGTGAGGACCTTTGTGAGAGTATAACCATCAACCCGAGGTTCTACCACCAAAGCTAGATCTCCCGGGTTATCAACCCGGGGAGGGTGATCCTCTCTGCTCCAGATAATTGGTTGTTCAGATCAGTTGAGATATCTTGGGACCGACGGCTCAATCATGCTGATGGATGTTTGCTTATGCTTCATGTCCTCTTTGCAGCCGTTGGTGGTGAAAATGTGGTATTGGCCATTATTCAGCTGCTTAGGATTGCTCTAAAATCCAGATTGATTGCTATGTTGCTGATTGCCTTGACCAGAATGATGCCCATTACCAGTGTTTCCTTGATGCTGATAATCTGATCTCGAGCCACCTAGCTCATTAAACCCTGATCCTGGGAAAATGCCAAACGAGCCGCCTTGCAAGCCGAGTTGCCCATACTGACCTGGATGCCCACATTAGCCCCTGGTGGCTCTAAAATGCATGATTCCAAAATTACTGTATCATGTAGCAATCATCGATGAGTGAATAAATGGCTTGTCATGGGTACTGTTCTTTGGGTAGGGCACCTTGAGTACTTCCTCATAATTACATGGCTTATTTCCATTGTAAAGTCCCCCAGAGTGGCGCTGACTCTTGAACCGAGTATTGGTATTAGCCACAAACTCTAACCCGCCCTCGGGCTGTTTCCATTTGTTATTTTGGCCTCCCTGGTTTCTGCCTTGTTGGTTGCCCTTGCCACCTTCGGTCTTCTTGTTCTTACCGCCCTTCTCCTCGTCTGAGCCGGGATCCTTCGTGCCATCTGATTCGGCATACCATGTCACAACATCCATCAAGTTGCCCATATCTTGAGTCTATCGCTGTAGGCGACCCAGCTTGAGAACCAACGGTTGGAGTGACAATTTTTTACTAAGATCGGGATGGCTTGGGAAGAAGTAATGTTGTCTGATGAGTGGATGATTTCTGCAACCCGACGAGTCCAATGATGGGCTGACTCGCCCGTATTGAAGATCCACGATTGTTATTGGGCCTTTACATGTTCCTTGGAAATTCTTGATAAATTATTCCTTCATCTCAGCACAAGTATTAATGGAATCGCCAGGAAGATTCTTTAGCCAGGTCCGAGTCGTCCCTTCAAGAATCATCGTCAAATACTTTGCGCATACTGCATCGCTCACGTCGAGCATATCCATGGCTAGCTCATAACTTTCAATCCATGCTACCGGCTCAATATATGTTGTCTAGTTTGGCACCTTGCAAGGTCCTTTGAAGTCTTTAGGCATAGGCTCACTGCAAAGAGAAAGGTAGACAAGGAATGTCGATCGTCCTGGTGCTATTCTATCTCCATGTGTTGCTGACTGGGGTTCCGCCACATGCGGTTGAGCCGGTCACCTTGCTGCTTCTTCCGCCACTACCTGTCGGGCGTCTCTTGATGCATCAACTAGGTCTTGGGCATTTTGTAATCCTGGTCGGTTTGGTGAAACCCGAGGCTGCTGTCGCCGCCCGTTACTGGAAACAGTCGGCGACTCCTCATGACGGTTAATAAAGGTGTGGAGTGCATCTGATCCGACTGTATGAGAATTACGTTTGTTGAGCTACTGTTGTTTTCAACATCCCATTGGCGTTTCTAGCTTCAATCTCAATTAGGGTTTTTTCGTCAATAGGGAGCGCCTCTAAGTTTCTAGTTGAAGCCATCATATTGTCAACAGGGTCGAAAAAGTGACCCAATTGTGTGTGAAAATGTTGTGGTGACGCCTGAGCCGGCGGTGGCTGACCCGACTCTACGTGTCCATGCGGTGGATTTTGTGCAATGCCTAGCGTGTGTGGACTGGCAAACAAGCGATATGTCGTTAGGTTTTGCGGCAATCGGGACATATGCCTCTTGTGGTGAACTCCCTCATGAGCGTTCATTCGAAGCCCGAGCCGCCAAGTGTCCATCCTCAAACGATCTGACTCATCTTGGATTTGAGCCTGCAACTCTGCCATCTGGGTGTTCTTGGTGTCTATCTCCCGCTCGACCTTGACCATCTCCGCGTGAAATTTTTCTAGTTCCATGTTATGCTCCTCCTGGTTTTCTACAGTGATAGGGCCCTCAAAAAGTTTGGCCATCTCAGCCACCAGATCACTCATGACATGAGTCGGCGTTTTACCCGACCCGCCGGCGCCGTTGGTGGCTCCTTCTGCAGACGGACCCAGAGCTGGTGTAGCTCCTGCCATGTAGATCGTGACTTGACGAGGTGGTTCATCTAGCTCCCTGGTGGCTTCTTCTTCCGAAAGGTCATTAGGTCCATCACTGAGAGGCAAGATGGATCCAGTGTCTCCTATGGATGACTCGCCATCATGGTTGTCGATGATATGCTCGCTGCCCACCGGCTCATCCGGAAGGCCGAGACCCTGGGTGAATCCGACGAAAACGCGTCGACGACCGGCTTGACGTTGATCCTTTTGGGCAGACCGAGCCGACTTGACGATGGTGGTGTAGATGTCCGACTCGGGCGCTGGCGCATAGATCAACAACTCAACTTCCCACTTTTAATATCAACCGCGGGTAAATTTTTTGATCATGCCCTCATTGCCTATGTTTATCTTTTTTAGTATAATACTTGACTTCTGACTTGTGTAGGGCCAAGGCTACTTTATCTATTCGCGTTGACGGGTCATGTTCTTGTGTTGAGAACCAAGATATTTTGGATTCCCAAACCAAAAAAACTGTCACCAAAGTTGACACTTCTGAAGAGAACATTCCAGGTGTTGTAATAAATCTGGCAACCATTGTTGTAACGTCCCCAATGGATGAGACGGTTTTAACTGACGCACCAGCAAAAATTACAAGTCCCTTAGTTGCTTCTCCTGTTAATCCATCGAGTTCGGCTCGAGATCCTAGCCCGACGACTCGTGTGGATGATCCCGTTTCATCGGTTGATCAGAGCGCTCCAGAGATTGTTTTTGTTAACGAACAATTTCAAGCTCCCGTTGCTCCCACCTCTCTTGCTAAAATTGTGACCAAGGAGGAAACAATGAACTTGGAAGAAGGTAAATCCCAATTGGAGCTCCCAAATATGTCTTTGTTAAGCATTGAAGAAATCCACCAACAATACTTTACCCGGCTAACTGAAAGTAGGGAAATTCAAGCGAAAATGATATGCGCTCTCAAGGAAAAATATGAGGTAAAGACTCCTGCTTACCTGTTTCCAATTATAATATCTTTGTATACTATCTCTAGCCCCCGGGGGCCGGCTTATTATACAAATATGGTAAGCCGGTTCTTTTGGAACTAATTCAATGTGAGCTACATCTGTAGCCCCCAAGGACGGAGTTGTCATGACGATAAAAAGTCGATACTTCTTCACGTAGTATTTTTTAAATGAAGATGTAGCCCCCAAGAGTCGGCTCAACTCCTTGAGATGAGTCGGGTATTGATTATTTTGTGATTAAAATTCGACCTGTAGACCCCAAGAGTCGGCTCATCTTCTTGAGATGAGTCGCGTTTTGCTCCATCATGTGCTAAGAAAAGAACTAACATGCATTAGCCCCCAAGTGCCAAGTATACTGCTTGCAATGTGCTTGGTACTTGTTTATATTCTTCGTTATCATAGCCATTATCTTGCCATGCCACCCGCTTATCATCACCTTCCTATTGTTTATAATAAGTAGTCCTCAGGGCGTGTCATAATCCCAATTTTTGGTAAACTTCATATGTCCGCCAGACGTACGTAGGAGATGCCGAATCCATGGCTGCACACTGCAAAGATGTGTGAAGGAAGAGGCGAGGACTAGGGCTGAGGCTGAATCCACGATGGCTCATATCCAGAACTTCGTTTGTTAGGCGCAGCATCGTCTTGAGCAAGCTGCGAAATTTCTTGAAACAAAGAAAATTACCCTCTTAACCCGTGCCAAAAAATCCGAAGGGAAGCTTGGCCCTTCGAAAGAAAATTACGCCATTCTGGTGAAGCAACTTGACGAGATGTCGACTGCCATATTTGGTAAGATATTGAGACCTTCATCCCTTTGCATTTCTCATCCTTGATGTAAAAAAGGGGCGGCTCAACATTTATATTTCTCCTTCTGTCTGCAGGCCGAACAGATCGGTCTCTGGTGCAACTGCCCCTGATGAAACTGAAAGCAATTTTCTGCTATGTGGAAAACTATACACCGGGTCTGTTTACTCTATCATGGCTACCAAGAATCCGAAATACACCTTGCGGACCCTCAAAGACATGCTAAAGCAACTATCCACCATGCCGTAGTGGATCTCTGAGACCCGAAAATCAGTAGCTCGTGGTCGGGAAAATTTGGATCTTGCATGTGCCAAAGCATATCTACCATAACTCGATTTGGTGGCTCTGAAAGATGGTTTTACAGAGTATAAATTGGATGGCCCCGAATTTACTCGAGAAGATTTTGCTCATGTAATGAATGAGACCAGGCCGCTGGCAACTCTTCTCGTAGAACAGGTTGACAAATCTCAGTGTTATGCTACATACACCATTGATAATGAACGCATCCCAATGCCCAAAGATGAGCCCTCTCAGCTAATGTTGCCTCATTATAAGAGAATAACTGCCCCTGGCGTTGGTGCTTTTACTTCGACCAAAAGACTACAAACTTTGAGCCACTGAGGTCAATCTGGTGGATTCAAAAAGGCCATCACGACATTGATGATGAGGATGAGCCGGAAGAGACGGATATCAAATCAGCCGGCGAAGAAGACTGGAGGTGGGTAAAAAACTCACCTAGCAGAAAAAACTGGTCCCAGTGCATTCTTGTATCAAAACATCTTTGAGTTTTTGAACAACTCCTAATGTGAGTTTGTAATAGGGGTAGGGAAACTTTTGAAATGCTTTTGGTCGTGCCGTCGAGCATGCTTGTTTTTTCTTTTTTAGCTCGTTGCAGAAAACCTTGTCATGACATTCCTTTATTCTTATCTTTTTACCTAAAATGCTTGTCCTTGCTTGGCTGTGGATATTTGATACGTCTCCAACGTATCTATAATTTTTTATTGTTCCATGCTATTATCTTGTCAAACTTTGGATGTTTTGTATGCCTTTTATATCTTTTTTGGGACTAACTTTTTTCCGTGTTTTTGACCCTTTTCACAGGAGGATTTTGAATGGTGTCCAAACGGAATAAAACTTCCAAATATATTTTTTCCGGAACAGAAGATACGCACGGGACGTGAGAACAAAGGCAGAGGCCACCAGGGGACCCCACAAGCCCCCTAGGCGCGGCCAGGGGGGCCACGCCTAGCAGGCTTGTGGGCCCCCTATGGCTCGTCTGCCCTACCTCTTCCTCCTATAAATACCTACAAAATCCAAAACTGCGAGAGAGATCCACGAAAATACTTTTCCATCGCCGCAAGCTTCTGTCTCCGCAAGATCCCATCCGGGGCACGTTCTGGTGCCCTGCCGGAGGGGGGATTCGGATACGGAGGGCTTCTTCATCAACGCGATGACCTCTCCGATGATGCGTGAGTAGTTCACCATAGACCTTCGGGTCCATAGCAAGTAGCTAGATGGCTTCTTCTCTCTCATGGATCTTCAATACAAAGTTCTCCATAATCTTCATGCAGATCTATCCGATGTAATCTTCTTTTGCGGTGTGTTTGTCGAGATCCGATGAACTGTGGATTTATGATCAGATTATTTATGAATCTTATTTGAGTTTCTTCTGATCTCTTATATGCATGATTTCATATCCTTGTAATTCTCTTCGAGTTGTGGGTTTTCTTTGGCCAACTTGACCTATGATTCTTGCAATGGGATAAGTGCTTGGTTTTGGGTTCATACCGTGCGGTGACCTCTCCCAGTGACAGAAGGGGCAGCGAGGCACGCATCATGTTGTTGTTGTCATGGGTAAAAAGATGGGGTTTACATCATTGGTTTGAGTTTATCCCTCTACATAATGTCATCTTGCTTAAGGCATTACTCTATTCGTCATGAACTCAATACACTAGATGCATGCTGGATAGCGGTCGATGTGTGGAGTAATAGTAGTAGATGCAGAAAGTATCGATCTACTTGTCTCGAACGTGATGCCTATATGTATGATCATTGCCTTAGATATCGTCATGACTTTGCGCGATTCTATCAATTGCTCGACAGTAATTTGTTCACCCACCGTATTATTTGCTATTTTGAGAGAAGCCTCTAGGGAACACTATGGCCCCCGGGTCTACTTCACATCATATTTTCAGCCTTACACTTTTCCTTAGTTGCACTTTCCGCCTTCAGATCTCACTTTGCAATCAATCTTGAAGGGATTGACAACCCCTTTATAGCGTTGGGTGCAAGCTCATTTGTGTTTGCGCAGGTACTCTGGACACTTGACTCGATTCTCCTACTGGATTGATACCTTGGTTCTCAACCTGAGGGAAATACTTACTGCTCCTGTGCTGCATCACCCTTTCCTCTTCAAGGGAAAAACCAACGCAAGCTCAAGAGGGAGCAGAAGGATTTCTGGCGCCATTGCCGGGGAGGATCAAGTCAAGAACTCATCCAAGTAAGTGTCGCAAACTCATCTCTTGCATTTACTTTTTTGCCTCTTGTTTTCCTCTCCCCCACTTCTTAAAGACAAAAATTTACAAAAATATTTGCCTTTTTGTTTGCCTTTTTCGTTCGCCCTTTTCTCTCGCTTGCTTTCTGTTCGCTTATGTGCTTGTTTGCTTGCTGAAGTCAGCATGATTGAAAACACCAAACTTTGTGACTTCTCGAATACTAATAATAATGATTTTATTAGTACTCCGATTGCTCACGCCACTAGTGCGGAATCGTACGAAATCAATGCTGCTTTGCTCAATCTTGTTATGAAAGAGCAATTCTCCGGCCTTCCTAGTGAAGATGACGCATCCCATCTTAATACCTTCATTGAGCTTTGCGATATGCAAAAGAAGAAAGATGTGGATAATGATGTGGTTAAATTGAAGCTTTTTCCATTCTTGTTGCGAGATCGAGCAAAAACTTGGTTTTCGTCTTTGCCCAAAAATACTATTGATTCTTGGAACAAGTGCAAAGATCCTTATATATCCAAGTATTTCCGCCGGCTAAGATTATCTCTCTCCGTAATGATATCATGAATTTTAAGCAACTTGATCATGAACATGTTGCACAATCTTCGGAGAGAATGAAATTGATGATTAGAAATTGTCCCGCTCATGGCTTGAGTCTTTGGATGATTATACAAATCTTCTACGCTGGTTTGAATTTCGCTTCTAGAAATATCTTGGACTCCGCCTCAGGTGGAACGTTCATGAAAATCACATTAGGAGAAGCCACAAAACTCCTAGACAATACCATGACAAACTACTCTTAGTGGCACACTGAAAGGTCACCTACTAGTAAGAAGGTACACGCCATAGAGGAAATTAACTCATTGAGTGCTAAGATGGATGAGTTAATGAATTTGGTTGCTAGTAGAAGTGCTCCTTTAGATTCTAATGACATTCCCTTGTCTTCCTTGATTGAGAGTAGTAATGCGAGCTTGGACGTTAATTTTGTTGGTAGGAATAATTTTGGCAACAACAATGCTTTTAGAGGAAACTATGTTCCTAGGCCTTTTCCTAGTAACCCCTCTAATAACTTTGGCAACTCCTACAATAATACTCATGGAAATTACAATAGATTACCCTCTAATCTAGAGAGTAATATCAAAGAGTTTATCAACTCGCAAAAGATTTTCAATGCGTCCATAGAGGAAAAACTACTCAAAATTGACGATTTGGCTAGGAGCGTTGATAAAATGTCTAGTGATATTAATGCTTTGAAAGTTAGATGTGCTCCTCCCAAGATCAATATGGATGAAACTTTGAAAGCTATGCGTGTTTCCATGAGGGAGAGCAAAGAAAGAACCTCCCAAATTCGTGCTAGACATGAATGGCTTAAAAAGGCGTGTTCTCGTGATAAGAATCACGAAGATCTTAAAGTGCTTGGTGTGACTCCCATTGAACCTTTGTTTTCTTGTTTCAAACCTAATGATGATGGGGCTGGATATGAATCCACTTTGGTTGAAAAATGCCCAAATGATTCGGAGTCCATCTATCTTGATGCTAAAAGAATTAAAAGTGGAGTAGAAGATATTAAAACTTTGAGTACTAATGAAACTACTGCTTTGGATTTCAAGGAATTCAATTATGATAGTTGCTCCTTGATTGAATGCATTTCCTTGATGCAATCCATGCTAAACTCTCGACACGCTTATAGCCAAAACAAGGCCTTTACCGATCATATCGTCGATGCTATGAGAAAATCTCTTGAAGAGAAACTTGAGTTGGAAGTTTCTATCCCTAGAAAGCTTCATGATGAGTGGGAACCTACTATCAAAATCAAAATCAAAAACTATGAATGCAATGCTTTGTGTGATTTGGGTGCTAGTGTTTCCGCGATTCCAAAGTCTTTATGTGATGTTCTAGGCTTTAATGAGATTGAGGAGTGTTCTCTTAATTTGCATCTTGCGGATTCAACTGTCAAGAAACCCATGTGAAGGATCAATGATGTTCTTATTATTGCAAATAGGAACTATGCACCCGTGGATTTCATTGTGCTTGATATTGATTGCAATCCTACATGCCCTATCATTCTTGGTACACCTTTCCTAAGGACTATTGGTGCTATCATCGATATGAAGGAAGGGAATATTAGCTTTCAGTTTCTTTAAAGAAGGGCATGGAGCATTTTCCTAAAAAGAAAATAAGATTGCCTTATGAATCCATGATGAGGGCTACTTATGGTTTGAGCACCAAAGATGACAATACGTGATTCCATCACCTTATGCCTAGCTAAGGGCGTTAAACAATAGCGCTTGTTGGGAGGCAACCCAATGAATTTATATTTTTATTTCTGTTTTGTTGCGTCCACACCATCATAATTCTATTATGATTGTGTTTTTTGTGTTTCTTTTTGTGTTTGATCCAAACAAAACCTTTATGACTAGTTTTGGTGATGGTTGTTTGATCCAGCTGGAAAAAGACAGAAACTTTTTGCTCACGAAATTATTTTTCATTTTTATCCAGAAAAATATTTTGAGTTGATTCTTTTTGCTGCGGGTTGTTATGCCTTTTGTCCAGGCTATCGTAATTTTTCAAATTTTTTGATGTAACAGAAGTATACGAAGTATACAGTTTGCTACAAACTGGTCTGTTTTTGATAGATTCTGTTTTTTGTTGAGTTGGTTGCTTGTTTTGATGAAACTATGGATAGTATCGAGGGGTACTAGCCATGGAAAAGTGAGAATACGGTAATATAACACCAATATAAATAGAAATAAATATTGCTACAGTACCTGAAGAGGTGGTAGTTTGTTTTCTTGTGCTAATGATATCACGAATTTCTGTTTAAGTTTTGTGTTGTGAAGTTTTCAAGTTTTGGGTGATGCTCTCATGGACAAAGGGATAAAGAGTGGAAAGAGCTCAAGCTTGGGGATGCCCAAGGCATCACAAGCCAAATTCAAGGACACCAAAAAGGCTAAGCTTGGGGATGCCCCGGGAAGGCATCCCCTCTTTCGTCTTCAATCCATCGGTAACATTACTTGTAGCTATATTTTTATTCACCACATGATATGTGTTTTGCTTGGAGCGTCTTGTATCATAGGAGTATTTTCTTTTTGTTGTGTCACAATCATCCTTGCTGCACACCTTTTTAAAGAGACATGCACTCATCGTGAATTTGCTAGAATGCTCATTGTACTTCACTTATATCTTTTGAGCTAGACCATTTTGCTCTATGTGCTTCACTTAGATCTTTTAGAGCATGTAGGTGCGTGACTTCGTAGTTGGCTTGTGCTATGAAAGTAGTCCCAAAGGTGTTAGGTACCCAAAGAGGATACAATAAAACCTCCATCTTCATGTGCATTGAGTAGAAAGAGAAGTTTGATTCCTCTCAATTAGTTTTGAGACGTGGATTTGGTAATATTAAGAGTTATGTTAGTAGGGTGTTGTGAATCTAGAAATACTCGTGTTGAAGTTAGTGATTCCCGTAACATGCACGTATGGTGAACCACTGTGTTAGGAAGTCGGGGCATAATTGATCTATTGATTGTCATCCTTTGTATTGTGGTCGGGATCGCGCGATGGTTTACACCTACCAACCCTTCCCCTAGGAATTTGCGTTTAGCACTTTGTTTCAATTACTAATAAAAACTTTCACAATAAGTATGTGAGTTCTTCATGACTAATGTGAGTCCATGGTATAGATGCACTTTTACCTTCCACCATTGCTAACCTCTCTAGTACCACGCAATTATCGCCGGTGCACAAACCCACCATATGCCTTCCTCAAAACAGCCACCATACCTACCTACTATGGCATTTTCATAGCCACTCTGAGATATATTGCCATGCAACTCCCACCGTTCCATCTCATGACTTGTGACGTCACTCTTATATTGCCATTGCATGATCGTAAGATAGCTAGCGAGATGTTTCAATGTCATACGCCAAGCTAGATCGTTGCACATCCCGGTACACTGCCGGAGGCATTTCCTATAGAGTCATCATCGTTCTGCTTTGAGATGTGAGTAAATAAAAGTGTGATGATCATCATTATTAGAGCATTGTCCCATGTGAGGAAATAAAAAAAAGAGGCCAAAGTTGCCCACGAAAAAAGAGATATGGAAAGAGGCCAAAGAGCCCAAACAAAGAAAAATAAAAAAAGAGAAAAAAAGAGAGAGAAAAAGAGAGAAGGGACAATGCTACTATCTTTTCCACACTTGTGCTTCATAATAGCACCATGTTCTTCATGATTGAGAGCCTCTCGTTTTGTCACCACCATATACTAGTGGGAATCTTTATTATATAACTTGGCTTGTATATTCCAATGATGGGCTTCCTCAAAATTGCCCTAGGTCTTCGTGAGCAAGCAAGTTGGATACACACCCACTAGTTCTCCTTTTGAGCTTTCACATACTTATAGCTCTAGTGCATCCTTTGTATGGCAATCCCTACTCATTCACATTCATATCTATTAATCGGCATCTCCATAGCCCTTTAATACGCCGAGTCAATGTGAACATCTCCTCCTTTTTGTCTCACAACCACCACCACACTCTATTCCACCATAGTGCTATATCCATGACTCACGCTCATGTATTGCGTGAGAGTTGAAAAAGGTTTGAGAAAGTAAGACTGTGAAAACAATTACTTGGACAATACCGGGGTTGTGCATGATTTAAATTAGTGTGTGGGGATGATGGAGCATAGCCAGACTATATGATTTTGTAGGGATAACTTTCTTTGGCCTTGTTATTTCGAAAGTTCATGATTACCTTGCTAGTTTGCTTGAAGTATTATTGTTTCATGTCAATAGCAAACTATTGTTTTGAATCTTACGGATCTGAACATTCATGCCACATGAAAGAAGTTACAAAGAACAACTATGCTAGGTAGCATTCCACATCAAAATTCAGTCTTTATCACTTCCCTACTCGAGGACGAGCACGAGTTAAGCTTGGGGATGCTTGAAACGTCTCCAACGTATCTATAATTTTTTATGGTTCCATTCTATTATCTTGTCAAACTTTGGATGTTTTGTATGCCTTTTATATCTTTTTTGGGACTAACTTATTAACTCAGTGCCAAGTGCCAGTTCCTGTTTCTTTTCTTGTTTTTGACCCTTTTCAGAGGAGGATTTTAAACGGTGTCCAAACGGAATAAAAATTCCAAAAAGATTTTTTTCGGAACGGAAGATACGCACGGGACGTGAGAACCAAGGCAGAGGCCACCAGGGGACCCCACAAGCCCCCTAGGCATGGCCTGGGGGGCCGCGCTTAGCAGGCTTGTGGGCCCCGTGTGGCTCGTCTGCCCTACCTCTTCCGCCTATAAATTATTAAAAATCCAAAACTGCGAGAGAGATCCACGAAAATACTTTTCCGCCACGGCAAGCTTCTGTCTCCGCAAGATCCCATCTGGGGCACGTTCTGGTGCCCTCTCGGAGGGGGGATTCGGATATGGAGGGCTTCTTCATCAACACCATGACCTCTACGATGACGCGTGAGTAGTTCACCATAGACCTTCGGGTCCATAGCTAGTAGCTAGATGGCTTCTTCTCTCTCTTGGATCTTCAATACAAAGTTCGCCATGATCTTCATGGAGATCTATCCGATGTAATCTTCTTTTGCGGTGTGTTTGTCGAGATCCGATGAATTGTGCATTTATGATCAGATTATCTATGAATCTTATTTGAGTTTCTTCTGATCTCTTATATGCATGATTTCATATCCTTGTAATTCTCTTTGAGTTGAGGGTTTTGTTTGGCCAACTTGATCTATGATTCTTGCAATGGGAGAAGTGCTTGGTTTTGGGTTCATACCGTGCGGTGACCTCTCCAAGTGACAGAAGGGGCAGCGAGGCACGCATCATGTTGTTGCCATCAAGGGTAAAAAGATGGGGTTTACATCATTGGTTTGAGTTTATCCCTCTACATCATGTCATCTTGCTTAAGGCGTTACTCTGTTCGTCATGAACTCAATACACGAGATGCATGCTGGATAGCGGTTGATGTGTGGAGTAATAGTAGTAGATGTAGAAAGTATCGGTCTACTTGTCTCGGACGTGATTCCAATATGTATGATCATTGCCTTAGATATCGTCATGACTTTGCGCGGTTCTATCAATTGCTCGACAGTAATTTGTTCACCCACCGTAATATTTGCTATTTTGAGAGAAGCCTCTAGTGAACACTATGGCCCCCGGGTCTACTTCACACCATATTTTCAGCCTTACACTTTTACTTCGTTGCACTTTCTGTCTTCAGATCTCACTTTGCAATCAATCTTGAAGGGATTGACAACCCCTTTATAGCGTTGGGTGCAAGCTCTTTTGTGTTTGCGCAGGTACTCTGGACTTGACAAGATTCTGCTACTGGATTGATACCTTGGTTCCCAAACTGAGGGAAATACTTACTGCTCCTGTCCTACATCACCCTTTCCTCTTCAAGGGAAAAACCAACGCAAGCCCAGTCTCCGTCAACGTGCCAATCTCTGGCGATGTTGTCTGCTGCCGTAGCAGAAGAATTTTTGGCGCCGTTGCCGGGGAGGATCAAGTCAAGAACTCATCCAAGTAAGTGTCGCAAACTCATCTCTTGCATTTACTTTTTTTCCTCTCGTTTTCCTCTCCCCCACTTCGGAAAAACAAAAATTTACAAAAATATTTGTCTTTTTCGTTTGCCTTTCCTTTGCTTGTGTGCTATGAGCCTTCAAAATTCTTGCATCTTCGCTTGCTAAGAATCTAGTGATATGGATCGTCATCCACTTGCTTATCTTTTCAAGAGGTCCAACTATGTTGAACCAATTGTTAGTGAGTTTTGTGCACTAGATTTTCCTTATAAAGTTTTGCTTGAGATGCGTGAATCTGAAAATTGTGATGAAGAAATTCATGACGTGATTCACGAGGGCTCCTTGAATGAAAAGCATGATTGCAATGGTTTCACTATGAATTCTATTAGTGACAATCATGCTAAAAATATGCAAAACCCTAAGCTCGGGGATGCTAGTTTTGCTATGTCCACTACTTGTTGCAATGATCATGACTGGGGTGATGATTTTTCTTATGATCTCAAAAATTTGTCTAAGCCTCATGATGAATATGATATTTGCAATAATATTGAAAGTGGGTTTGTGGAAGTCATGACTTTAGTTGATGATAATCCCACTATTTTTTAAGAGCGTCAACTTTGCATGCATGTGGATCATTGATACGTCTTCAACGTATCTATAATTTTTGATGGTTTCATGCTATTATCTTGTCAAACTTTGGACGTTTTGCATGCCTTTTATATATTTTTTGGGACTAACTTATTAACTCAGTGCCAAGAGCCAGTTCCTGATTTCTCCATGTTTTTGACCCCTTTCAGAGGAGGATTTTTAACGGAGTCCAAACGGAGTGAAGCAGCCAAAAAGAGTTTTTCTGGAACAGAAAAAGATCGGGAAACCTGAGAATCAGAGCAGGGGCACCAGGGACCCCACAAGCCCTCATGACGTGGCCAGGGGGGCCCACGCCCCCCTGGCTTGTGGGCTCCCTGAGGCTCCTTTGCCCTAGGTTTTGCGCCTATATATTCCCTAAAATCCCATAAAAAATCAGGAGATCAACGAAAGTACTTTTCCGCCGCCGCAAGCTTCTGTCTTCGCAAGATCCCATCTGGGGCACGTTCGGGTGACGTGCCGGAGGGGGGATTCGGATACGGAGGGCTTCTTCATCAACACCATGACCTCTCCGATGATGCGTGAGTAGTTCACCATAGACCTACGGGTCCATAGCTAGTAACTAGATGACTTCTTCTCTCTCTTGGATCTTCAATACAAAGTTCTCCATGATCTTCATGGAGATCTATCCGATGTAATCTTCTTTTGCGGTGTGTTTGTCGAGATCCGATGAATTGTGGATTTATGATCAGATTATCTTCGAATCTTATTTGAGTTTCTTCTGATCTCTCTTATGCATGATTTCATATCCTTGTAATTCTCTTCGAGTTGTGGGTTTTGTTTGGCCAACTAGATCTATGATTCTTGCAATGGGAGAAGTGCTTGGTTTTGGGTTCATACCGTGCGGTGACCTCACCCAGTGACAGAAGGGGTAGCGAGGCACGCATCGTGTTGTTGCCATCAAGGGTAAAAAGATGGGGTTTTCATCATTGGTTTGAGTTTATCCCTCTACATCATGTCATCTTGCTTAAGGCGTTACTCTGTTCATCATGAACTCAATACACTAGATGCATGTTGGATAGCGGTCGATGTGTGGAGTAATAGTAGTAGATGCAGAAAGTATCGGTCTACTTGTCTCGGACGTGATGCCTATATGTATGATCATTGCCTTAGATATCGTCATGACTTTGCGCGGTTCTATCAATTGCTCGACAGTAATTTGTTCACCCACCGTGATATTTGCTATTTTGAGAGAAGCCTCTTGTGAACACTATGGCCCCGGGGTCTACTCCACACCATATTTTCAGCCTTACACTTTTTCTTCGTTGCACTTTCTGCCTTCAGATCTCACTTTGCAATCAATCTTGAAGGGATTGACAACCCCTTTATAGCGTTGGGTGCAAGCTCTTTTGTGTTTGCGCAAGTACTCTGGACTTGACGAGATTCTCCTACTGGATTGATACCTTGGTTCTCAAACTGAGGGAAATACTTACTGCTCCTGTGTTGCATCACCCTTTCCTCTTCAAGGGAAAAACCAACGCAAGCAAGAGAAGTAGCAAGAAGAATTCCTGGCGTTGTCGAGGAAGGACTTTTGTTGCCGTAGTAGAAGAATTTATGGCGCCGTTGCCGGGCAGGATCAAGTCAAGAACTCATCCAAGTAGGTGTCGCAAACTCATCTCTTGCATTTACTTTGTTTGCCAGTTGCCTCTCGTTTTCCTCTCACCCACTTCACTATTTTCCTTTTTCGTTTGCCTTTCCTTTGCTTGTGGGCTATGTGCCTTCAATATGCTTGCATCTTCACTTACTAAAAATCCATTGATATGGATCCTCACCCACTTGCTAATCTATTTAATAGATCCACTTATGTGGAACCAATTGCTAGTGAGTTGAGTGCACTTGACTTTTTTATGGAGTTTTAATTGAGATGCGTGAATCTGAAAATTGTGAGGAAGAAATTTATGAAGTGATTCACGAGGGCTCCTTGGATGAAAAGCATGATTGCAATGGTTTCACTATAAATTCTATTAGTGACAATCATGCTAAAAATATGCAAAACCCTAAGCTTGGGGATGCTAGTTTTGCTATGTACACTACTTGTTGCAATGATATTTGCAATAATATTGAAAGTGGGTTTGGAGAAGTCATGACTTTAGTTGATGATAATCCCACTATTTTTGAAGAGCGCCAACTTTATATGCATGTGGATCATGAAAAGAATATCCTTTGTGATAGCTATTTTGTTGAATTTGATTATGATCCCACATGTAATTGCTATGAGAGAGGAAAATATTGTGGTAGAAACTTTCATGTTACCAAATTACCTCTCGTTATGTTGAGATTGCTATTGTCTCTTTCTTCTTCCTTGCATTTGGAAACTATTGGTTGTCTTGCCAATTTTTTCTCCTATAAAATGCCTATGCATAGTAAGTATGTTAGACTTAGATGTGATTTTCACATGCTTTATGATGCTCTCGTTGTGCTTCAATTCTTGTCTTTTGTGTGAGCATCACTGATTTATCAATGCCTAGCTAAGGGCGTTAAACAATAGCGCTTGTTGGGAGGCAACCCAATGAATTTATCTTTTTCTTTCTGTTTTGTTGCGTTCACACCATCATAATTCTGTTGTGTTTGTGTTTTTTGTGTTTCTTTTTGTGTTTGAGCCAAGCAAAACCTTTATGACTAGTCTTGGTGATGGTTGTTCGATCCTGCTAGAACAAGACAGAAACTTTTCGCTCACGAGATGATTTTTCATTTTTATTCAGAAAGAGATTTTGAGTTGATTCTTTTTTCTGCTGGTTGATATGCCTTTTTGTCCAGGCATTCGTAATTTTTAAGAATTTTTTAGGTACCACAAGTATACGAAGTATACAGATTGCTACAAACTGGTCTGTTTTTGATAGATTTTGTTTTTGTTTAGTTGGTTGCTTGTTTTGATGAAACTGTGGTTATTATCGGGGGGTACTAGCCATGGAAAAGTGAGAATACAGTAGCCCAACACCAATATAGATAGAATTCAAGTTTTCTATAGTACCAAAAGAGGTGGTAGTTTGTTTTCTTGTGCTAATGTTATCACAAGTTTCTGTTTAAGTTTTGTGTTGTGAAGTTTTCAAGTTTTGGGTGATGTTCTCATGGACAAAGAGATAAGGAGTGGAAAGAGCTCAAGCTTGGGGATTCCCAGGGCATCCCAAGACAAATTCAAGGACACCAAAAAGCCTAAGCTTGGGGATGCCCCGGGAAGGCATCCCCTCTTTCGTCTCCAATCCATCGGTAATATTACTTGGAGCTATATTTTTATTCACCACATGGTATGTGTTTTGCTTGGAGCGTCTTGTATCGTAGGAGTCTTTTCTTTTTGTTGTCTCACAATCATCCTTGTTGCACACCTTTTTGAGAGAGAGAGACATGCACTCATCGTGATTTTGCTAGAATACTCATAGTGCTTCACCTATATCTTTTAGGCTAGATAATTTTGCTCTATGTGCTTCACTTATATCTTTGTAGAGCACGGCGGTGCGTGACTTGGTAGTTGGCTTATGCTATGAAAGTAGTCCCAAAGGTGATATGTACCCAAAGAGGATACAAAACCTCCATCTTCATGTGCATTGAGTAGAAAGAGAAGTCTTGATTCCTCTCAATTAGTTTTGAGACGTGGATTTGGTAATATCAAGAGCTATGTGAGTTGGGTCTTGTGAATCTAGAAATACTTGTGTTGAAGTTAGTGATTCCCTTAGCATGCACGTATGGTGAACCGCTATGTTAGGAAGTCAGAGCATAATTGATCTATTGATTGTTATTCTTTGTGTTGAGGTCGGGATCGCGCGATGGTTAACACCTACCAACCCTTACCCTAGGAGTATGCGTTTAGCACTTTGTTTTGATTACTAATAAAAACTTTCGCAACAAGTATGTGAGTTCTTCATGACTAATGTGAGTCCATGGTATAGATGCACTTTCACCTTCCACCATTGCTAGCCTCTCTAGTGCCGCGCAATTCTCGCCGGTACACAAACCCACCATATGCCTTCCTCAAAACAGCCACCATACCTACCTACTATGGCATTTTCATAGCCATTCCGAGATATATTGCCATGCAACTCCCACCGTTCCGTCTCATGACTTGTGCTGTCACCCTCATATTACCATTGCATGATCGTAAGATAGCTAGCGAGATGTTCCAACGTCATACGCCAAGCTAGATCGTTGCACATCCCGGTACACTGTGGGAGGCATTTCCTATAGAGTCATTTCTAAGTTTGAGCTCTGAGTAAATAAAAGTGTGATGATCATCATTATTAGAGCATTGTCCCGTGTGAGGAAATAAAAAAAAAGAGGCCAAAGAGCCCATATAGAAAAAAGAAAGAGAAAAAAAGAGGCCCAAGAGCCCAAATAAAAAAAAGAGAAAAAGAGAGAAGGGACAATGCTACTATCTTTTTCCACAGTTGTGCTTCATAATAGCACCATGTTCTTCATGATTGAGAGCTTCTTGCTTTGTCACTACCATATGCTAGTGGGAATCTTCATTATATAAATTGGCTTGTATATTCCAATGATGGGCTTCCTCAAATTGCCCTAGGTCTTCGTGAGCAAGCAAGTTGGATGCACACCCACTAGTTCTCCTTTTGAGCTTTCACATAGTTATAGCTCTAGTGCATCCCTTGTATGGCAATCCCTACTCATTCACATTGATATCTATTAATGGGCATCTCCATAGCCCTTTGATACGCTGAGTCAATGTGACCATCTCCTCCTTTTTGTCCCACAACCACCACCACACTCTATTCCACCTATAGTGCTATATCCATGGCTCACGCTCATGTATTGCGTGATAGTTATAAAAGGTTTGAGAAAGTAAGAGTGCGAAAACAATTACCTGGCCAATACCGGGGTTGTGCATGATTTACATTAGTTGTGTGAGGATGATGGAGCATAGCCAGACTATATGATTTTGTAGGGATAACTTTCCTTGGCCTTCTTATTTTGAAAGTTCATGATTACCTTTCTAGTTTGCTTGAAGTATTATTGTTTTCTTGTCAATAGCAAACTATTGTTTTGAATCTTACGGATCTGAACATTCATGTCACTTGAAAGAAGTTGCAAAGGACAACTATGCTAGGTAGCATTCCACATCAAATATTCAGTCTTTATCACTTCCCTACTCGAGGACGAGCAGGAGTTAAGATTGGGGATGCTTGATACGTCTCCAACGTATCTATAATTTTTGATGGTTTCATGCTATTATCTTGTAAAACTTTGGATGGTTTGCATGCCTTTTATATATTTTTTGGGACTAACTTATTAACTCAGTGCCAAGAGCCAGTTCCTATTTTTTCCATGTTTTTGACCCCTTTCAGAGGAGGATTTTGAACGGAGTCCAAACGGAATGAAACAGCCAAAAAGATTTTTTCCGGAACAGAAAAAGATCGGGAAGCCGGAGAATCAGGGCAGGGGGCCACCAGGGACCCCACAAGCCCTCATGGCGCGGCCAGGGGGGTCGTGCCCCCTGGCTTGTGGGCTCCCTGAGGCTCCTTTGCCCTAGGTTTTGCGCCTATATATTCCCTAAAATCCCATAAAAAATCAGGAGATCATCGAAAGTACTTTTCCGCCGCCGCAAGCTTGTGTCTCCGCAAGATCCCATCTGGGACACGTTCTGGTGCCCTGTCGGAGGGGGATTCGGATACGGAGGGCTTCTTCATCAACACCATGACCTCTCCGATGATGCGTGAGTAGTTCACCATAGACCTATGGGTCCATAGCTAGTAACTAGATGGCTTCTTCTCTCTTGGATCTTCAATACAAAGTTCTCCACGATCTTCATGGAGATCTATCCGATGTAATCTTCTTTTGCGGTGTGTTTATCGAGATCCGATGAATTGTGGATTTATGATCAGATTATTTTGAATCTTATTTGAGTTTCTTCTGATCTCTCTTATGCATGATTTCATATCGTTGTAATTCTCTTCGAGTTGTGGGTTTTGTTTGGCCAACTAGATCTATGATTCTTGCAATGAGAGAAGTGCTTGGTTTTGGGTTCATACCGTGCGGTGACCTCACCCAGTGACAAAAGGGGTAGCGAGGCACGCATCGTGTTGTTGCCATCAAGGGTAAAAAGATGGGGTTTTCATCATTGGTTTGAGTTTATCCCTCTACATCATGTCATCGTGCTTAAGGCGTTACTCTGTTCATCATGAACTCAATACACTAGATGCATGCTGGATAGCGGTCGATGTGTGGAGTAATAGTAGTAGATGCAGAAAGTATCGGTCTACTTGTCTCGGACGTCATGCCTATATGTATGATCATTGCCTTAGATATCGTCATGACTTTGCGCGGTTCTATCAATTGCTCGACAGTAATTTGTTCACCCACCGTGATATTTGCTATTTTGAGAGAATCCTCTAGTGAACACTATGGCCCCCGGGTCTACTCCACACCATATTTTCAGCCTTACACTTTTTCTTCGTTGCACTTTCCGCCTTCAGATCTCACTTTGCAATCAATCTTAGAGGGATTGACAACCCCTTCATAGCGTTGGGTGCAAGCTCTTTTGTGTTTGCGCAGGTACTCTGTACTTGACGAGATTCTCCTACTGGATTGATACCTTGGTTCTCAAACTGAGGGAAATACTTAGTGCTCCTGTGCTGCATCATCCTTTCCTCTTCAAGGGAAAAACCGACGCAAGCAAGAGAAGTAGCAAGAAGAATTCCTCGCGTTGCCGGGGAAGGACTTTTGTTGCCGTAGCAATCATGAAAATAATATCCTTTGTGATAGCTATGTTGTTGAATTTTATTATGATCCCACATGTAATTGCTATGAGAGAGGAAAATATTGTGGTAGAAACTTTCATGTTACCAAATTACCTCTCGTTATGTTGAGATTGCTATTGTCTCTTTCTTCTTCCGTGCATATGGTAGCTATTGGTTGTCTTGACAATCTATTTTCCTATAAAATGCCTACGCATAGGAAGTATGTTGGACTTAGATGTGATTTTAACATGCTTTATGATGCTCTCGTTGTGCTTCAATTCTTCTCTTATATGTGAGCATCGTTGAAATCCTTATGCCTAGCTAAGGGCGTTAAACAATAGCGCTTGTTGGGAGGCAACCCAATGAATTTATCTTTGCTTTTTTCTTTCTGTTTTGTTGCGTCCACACCATCATGATTCTGTTATGATTGTGTCTTTTGTGTTTATTTTTGTGTTTGATCCAAGCAAAACCTTTATGACTAGTTTTGGTGATGGTTGTGTGATCCTCCTGGAAAAACACAGAAACTTTTAGCTCACGAAATTATTTGTCATTTTTATTCAGATAGAGATTTTGAGTTGATTCTTTTTGCTGCTGGTTGATATGCCTTTTTCGCAGGCTGTCGTAATGTTTCAGAATTTTTGAGGTTCCAGAAGTATACGAAGTATACAGATTTCTACAGACTGGTCTGTTTTTGACAGATTCTGTTTTTTGTTGAGTTGGTTGCTTGTTTTGATGAAACTATGGATAGTATCGGGGTACTAGCCATGGAAAAGTGAGAATACAGTAATCTAACACCAATATAAATATAAATCAAGTTTGCTACAGTACCTGAAGAGGTGGTAATTTGTTTTCTTGTGCTAATGATATCACGAGTTTCTGTTTAAGTTTTGTGTTGTGAAGTTTTCAAGTTTTGGGTGATGTTCTCATGGACAAAGGGATAAAGAGTGGAAAGAGATCAAGCTTGGGGATGCCCAAGGCATCCCAAGCAAAATTCAAGGACACCAAAAACCTAAGCTTGGGGATGCCCCGGGAAGGCATCCCCTCTTTCGTCTTCAATCCATCGGTAACATTACTTGGAGCTATATTTTTATTCACCACATGATATGTGTTTTGCTTGGAGCATCTTGTATCGTATGAGTCTTTACTTTTTGTTGTGTCACAATCATCCTTGCTGCACACCTTTTGAGAGAGACACACACTCATCGTGATTTTGCTAGAATGCTCATCGTGCTTCACTTATATCTTTTAAGCTAGACCATTTTGCTCTTTGTGCTTCACTTAGATATTTTAGAGAACGGCGGTGCGTGACTTGGTAGTTGGCTTGTGCTATGAAAGTAGTCCCAAAGGTGATAGGTACCCAAAGAGGATACAAAAACCTCCATCTTCATGTGCATTGAGTAGAAAGAGAAGTTTTGATTCCTCTCAATTAGTTTTAAGACGTGCATTTGGTAATATGAAGAGTTATGTTAGTAGGGTGTTGTGAATCTAGAAATACTTGTGTTGAAGTTAGTGATTCCCGTAACATGCACGTATGGTAAACCGCTATGTTAGGAAGTCCGAGCATAATTGATCTATTGATTGTCATCCTTTGTGTTGCAGTCGGGATCGCGCGATGGTTAACACCTACCAACCCTTCCCCTAGGAGTATGCGTTTATAACTTTGTTTCGATTACTAATAAAAAATTTCGCAACAAGTATGTGAGTTCTTCATGACTAATGTGAGTCCATGGTATAGATTCACTTTCACCTTCCACCATTTCTAGCCTCTCTAGTACCGCGCAATTCTCGCCGGTGCACAAACCCACCATATGCCTTCCTCAAAACAACCACCATACCTACCTACTATGGCATTTTCATAGCCATTCCGAGATATATTGCCATGCAACTCCCACCGTTCCGTCTCATGACTTGTGCCGTCACTCTCATATTGCCATTGCATGATCGTATCCCGGTACACTGCCGGAGGCATTTCCTATAGAGTCATCATCGTTCTAAGCTTTGTGCTGTGAGTAAATAAAAGTGTGATGATCATCATTATGAGAGCATTGTCCCATGTGAGGAAAAAAAAATAGGCCAAAGAGCCCAAATAAAAAAAGAGAAAAAGAGAGAAGGGACAATGCTACTATCTTTTTCCACACTTGTGCTTCATAATAGCACCATGTTCTTCATGATTGAGAGCCTCTCGTTTCATCACCACCATATGCTAGTGGGAATCTTTATTATATAACTTGGCTTGTATATTCCAATGATGGGCTTCCTCAAAATTGCCCTAGGTCTTCGTGAGCAAGCAAGTTGGATGCACACTCACTAGTTCTCCTTTTGAGCTTTCACATACTTATAGCTCTCGTGCATCCTTTGTATGTCAATCCCTACTCATTCACATTGATATCTATTAATGGGCATCTACATAACCCTTTGATACGCCGAGTCAATGAGACCATCTCCTCCTTTTTGTCTCACAACCACCACCACACTATATTCCACCTATAGTGTTATATCCATGGCTCACGCTCATGTATTGCATGATAGTTGTAAAAGGTTTGAGAAAGTAAGAGTGCAAAAACAATTACTTGGCCAATACCGGGGTTGTGCATGATTTAAATTAGTTGTGTGAGGATGATGGAGCATAGCTAGACTATATGATTTTGTAGAGATAACTTTCTTTGGCCTTGTTATTTCAAAGTTCATGATTACCTTGCTAGTTTGCTTGAAGTATTATTGTTTTCATGTCAATAGCAAACTATTGTTTTGAATCTTACGGATTTGAACATTCATGTCACATGAAAGAAGTTACAAAGGACAACCATGCTAGGTAGCATTCCACATCAAAAATTCAGTCTTTATCACTTCCCTACTCGAGGACGAGCACGAGTTAAGCTTGGGGATGCTTGATACGTCTCCAACGTATCTATAATTTTTGATGGTTTCATGCTATTATCTTGTCAAAATTTGGATGTTTGGTATGCCTTTTATATATTTTTTTGGGACTAACTAATTAACTTAGTGCCAAGTGCTAGTTCCTGTTTTTTCCGTGTTTTTGACCCTTGTCAGGGGAGGATTTTAAACGGAGTCCAAAAGGAATAAAACTTCCGAAAAGATTTTTTCCGAAACCAAAGACGATCGGGAGACTTGAGAACCAAGGCAGAGGGTCACCAGGGACCCCACAAGCCCTCATGGCGCGGCCACGGGGGCCCGCGCCTCCCAGGCTTGTGGGCTCCCTAGGCCTCCCCTGCCCTAGGTCTTTCGCCTATATATTCCCTAAAATCCCACAAAAAATCAGGAGATCCAAAAAATACTTTTCCGCCACCGCAAGCTTCTGTCTCCGCAAGATCCCATCTGGGGCACGTTCTGGTGCCCTGTCGGAGGGGGGATTTGGATACGGAGGGCTTCTTTATCAACACCATGACCTCTCTGATGATGCGTGAGTAGTTCACCATAGACCTCTGGGTCCATAGTTAGTAGCTAGATGGCTTCTTCTCTCTCTTAGATATTCAATACAAAGTTCTCCATGATCTTCATGGAGATCTATCCGATGTAATCTTCTTTTGCGGTGTGTTTGTCGAGATCCGATGAATTGTGGATTTATGATCAGATTATCTATGAATCTTATTTGAGTTTCTTCTGATCTTTTATATGCATGATTTCATATCCTTGTAATTCTCTTCGAGTTGTGGGTTATGTTTGGCCAACTTGATCTATGATTCTTGCAATGGGAGAAGTGCTTGGTTTTGGGTTCATACCGTGCGGTGACCTCACCAAGTGACAGAAGGGGTAGTGAGGCACACATCGTGTTGTTGCCATCAAAGGTAAAAACATGGGGTGTTCATCATTGGTTTGAGTTTATCCCTCTACATCATGCCATCTTGCTTAAGGCGTTACTCTGTTCGCCATGAACTCAATACACTAGATGCATGTTGGATAGCGGTCGATGTGTGGAGTAATAGTAGTAGATGTAGAAAGTATCGGTCTACTTGTCTCGGACGTGATGCCTATATGTATGATCATTGCCTTAGATATCATCATGACTTTGCGCGATTCTATCAATTGCTCGATAGTAATTTGTTCACCCACCATAATATTTGCTATTTTGAGAGAAGCCTCTAGTGAACACTATGGCCCCCGGGACTACTTCACACCATACTTTCAGCCTTACACTTTTACTTCGTTGCACTTTCTGCCTTCAGATCTCACTTTTCAATCAATCTTGAAGGGATTGACAACCCCTTTATAGCGTTGGGTGCAAGCTCTTTTGTGTTTGCGCAGGTACTCTAGACTTGACGCGATTCTCCTACTGGATTGATACCTTGGTTCTCAAACTGAGGGAAATACTTACTCCTGTTGTGTTGCATCACCCTTTGCTCTTCAAGGGAAAAACCAACGCAAGCCCAGTCTCCGTCAACGTGCCAATCTCTGGCTTTGTTGTCTGTTGTCGTAGCAGTTATCAACCCGGGGAAGGTGATCATCTCTGCTCCAGATAATTGGTTGTTTGGATCAGTTGAGATATCTTGGGACCGACGGCTCAATCATGCTGATGGATGTCTGCTTATGCTTCATGTCCTCTTTGCAACCGTTGGTGGTGAAATTTTGGTATTGACCATTATTCAGCTGCTTAGGATTGCTCTAAAATCCAGAATGATTGCTATGTTGCTGATTGCCTTGACCAGAATGATGCCCATTACCAATTTTTTCCTTGATGTTGATAATCTGATCTCGAGCCACCTAGCTCATTAAACCCTGATCCTGGGAAAATGCCAAACGAGCAGCCTTGCAAGCCGAGTTGCCCATACTGACCTGGATGCCCACATTAGCCCCCTCGTGGCTCTAGAATGCATGATTCCAGAATTACTGCATCATGTAGCAATCACCGATGAGTGAGTAGATGGCTTGTCGTTGGTACTGTGCTTTGGGTAGGGCGCCTTGAGTACTTCCTCATAATTACATGGCTTATTTTCATTGTAAGGTCCCCCAAAGCGTCGCTGACTCTTGAACCGAGTATTGGTATTAGCCACAAACTCTGACCCGCCCTCGGGCTGTTTTCGTTTGTTATTTTGGCCTCTCTGGTTTCTGCCTTGTTGGTTGCCCTTGCCACCTTCGGTCTTCTTGTTCTTACCGCCCTTCTCCTCGTCTGAGCCGGGATCCTTCGTGCCATCTGATTCGGCATACCATGTCACAACATCCATCAAGTTGCCCATATCTCGAGTCTATCACTTTAGGCGACCCAACTTGAGAACCAACGGTTGGAAGTGACAATTTTTCACTAAGATCAGGATGGCTTGGGAAGCAGTAATGTTTTCTGATGAGTGGATGATTTTTGCAACCCCACGAGTCCAATGATGGGCTGACTCGCCCGTATTGAAGATCCACGATTGTTATTGGGCCTTTACATGTTCCTTGGAAATTCTTGATAAATCATTCCTTCATCTCAGCACAAGTATTAATGGAATTGGCAGGAAGATTCTTCAGCCAGGTCCGAGTCGTCCCTTCAAGAATCATTGTCAAATACTTTGCGCATACTGCATCGTTCACGTCGAGCATATCCATGGCCAGCTCATAACTTTCAATCCATGCTACCGACTCAAGATCTGTTGTCTAGTTTGGCACCTTGCAAGGTCCTTTGAAGTCTTTAAGCATAGGCTCACTACAAAGAGGGAGATAGACAAGGAATGTCGATCGTCCTGGTGCTATTTCTAGCTCCATGTGTTGCTGACTGGGGTTCCGCCACATGCGGTTGAGCCGGTCACCTTGCTGCTTCTTCCGCCACTACCTGTCGGGCGTCTCTCGATGCATCAACTAGGTCTTGGGCATTTTGTAATCCTGGCCGGGTTGGGGAAATCCGGGGCTGCTGTCACCGCCTGTTACTGGAAACAGTCGGCGACTCCTCATGATGTTTAATAAAGGTGTGGAGTGCATCCGATCCGACTGTATGAGAATTACGTTTGTTGAGCCACTGTTGTTTTCAACATCCCATTAGCGTTTCTAGCTTCAATCTCAATTGGGTTCTTTTCGTCAATAGGGAGCGCCTCCAAGTTTCATGTTGAAGCCATCATATTGTCAACAGGGTCGGAAAAGTGACCCTATTGTGTGTGAAAATGTTGTGGCGATGCCTGAACCGGCAGTGGCTGAGCCGACTCTACATGTCCATGCGGTGGATTTTGTGCAATGCCTAGCGTGTGTGGACTGGCAAACAAGCGATATGTCGTTAGGTTTTACGGCAATCGGTACATATGCCTCTTGTGGTGAACTCCCTCATGAGCATTCATTCGAAGCCCGAGCCGCCAAGTGTCCGTCCTCAAACGATCCGACTCATCTTGGATTTGAGCCTGCAACTCTGCCATCTGGGTGTTCTTGGTGTCTATCTCCCGCTCGACCTTGACCATCTCCGCGCGAAGTTTTTCTAGTTCCATGTTATGCTCCTCCTGGTTTTCTACAGTGATAGGGCCCTCAAAAAGTTTTGCCATCTCAGCCACCAGATCACTCATGACCTGAGTCGGCATTTTACCCGACCCGCCGGCACCGTTAGTGGCTCCTTCTGCAGACGGACCCAGAGCTGGTGTAGCTCCTGCCATGTAGATCATGACTTGATGAGGCGGTTCATCTAGCTCCCTGGAGGCTTCTTCTTCCGAAAGGTCCCTAGGTCCATCATTGAGAGGCAAGATGGATCCGGTGTCTCCTATGGATGACTCGCCATCATGGTTGTCGACGATATGCTCGCTGCCCACCGGCTCATCCGGAAGGCCGAGACCCTGGGTGAATCCGACGAAAACGTGTCGACGACTGGCTTGACGTTGATCGTTTTGGGCACACCAAGCCGACTCGATGATGGTGGTGTAGATGTCCGACTCGGGCGCTGGCGCATAGATCTGGCCGAAGGGGACCTGCTCGCTAGACTTGGCTAAGTTGACCTCAGAGTCCCAGTCCGGATTGATGGTGTAATGATCGCTATGGCGATTCTTGATCATCATAGCAACCGCGTACCTTCCGAACCCTGGGCGTGTTCCCTCCGAGGACTCAATTCCACCTTGCGATAGCCCCATAGTGGGCGCCAACTGTCGTGGTTTTGTCATGGCAGATGTCCTTGTGAACGGACTTAGTGGTGAGGCCATCGTCGTGGTGTGGAGACTCGAAGAGGTTAATCGTGAATGGGAGGCGGACTTACCCAGGTTCGGCCCCTCCGATGGAGGAAAAAGCCTATGTCTTTCTTTGGTGTCTATATTGATAGGGATCTCGATTACAAGGATGCGGAATCGCTAACCTAGCTCTCAAGAGTATCTTACTTGGTCTTTGTGGCTCGAGGGCTCCCATTTATATATAGGTAGAGGCCTCGAGTTTACAACAAAGTCCAGGTCAAATAAATACCCGTGACTTACTACAATTCTATTTTATCTTTCTTCCCAAGTTAGTAAAACTTCTCGCGTATCTTGCCTTGTGGGCCTTGAGTCGTCGTGTTCTCGTGTTGGGCCGCCAGGCGGCTTACTGGATAAGTCTTTTGGTCCATCCTCTTGTATTCTCTTACGTTTTGACCCGACCCAGTATGGCGGTTTACACCATGGGGTTATATACCCGACACCATCCCTTGGATGGTGCTCACAAGAAATGACACCCGCTCCTCTCTAGATCTCAGGTGTGGTGCTGGAGCTGCTCTGGCTGTGTGTACCTCTGTTGTTGCCTCTACTTTGACGAGTTGTAGCTGAACTGGGATGGATTGGGTCCATCACTACCTCGTTGTCTTTGAACTCGGGCTGAAGTGGTAGGTGTGGACGATCAAGTTGATATGCATGCTTCCCAATCTTGGCATTGATGAGCATTTGAATGCACGTAGCATATCCACATGATCTCTTCTCATCAACGGTTGTCCTCCTCACTGTCTCAACTATCAGATCCATCCTCTAATCCTTTTGTGAGTATCAACGAGGTGCATCATATTGATGGAATGCCCTCTAATAATCTTCTCATCTCCTCACTTGGGCATCAGGGTGTACCTCATAATGATGTTGGTAGTGGGTATGCTTGCTTGCAGAAAGTAGACGGGGCCAAACTTGTGAGTCTTCACTTACTGGTGGGGCACTAGATTTTACATGTTAGCCATAGTGTTGTGATTCATTTTTGGCATATAGTACACATCCAAGTCACCCTCTTGGGTTTTAGGAGCACCAATGATCATAGCCCACTCCTTCATAGTTGATTAATACCTGTAATCTTCAGTCATCCATACAATCCCGCCATCTTGATAAAAGTGTGCAGTGGAGTAGAATTGCATGATCATCTCATCATTCCAGGCAGCCATCTCTTTCCCAACAAAATCTTCATGTCAATTGACCTGAAATTCTCTCTCACATGAGGGAAGAAATCATCATGTTCCTTGATGTATTCCCACTTTACATATCTCATGTCACTGACTGCATGACTCTTGATCATCTCATCATGACTGCATGACTCTTGTCCACTATCTCAGACCTTGATCCCTTCTCTTCTTCATGTCCTCGGCAACTAGATGAGCATCATTTTGCAGTGGCAAATGAGCTCTCAACTTCCTCAGCACAGAAACATCTTCTTCCTCCTCCTCAACAGCCTCTCTGGATGCAGAGCCCTTGTTCTTCTCTGCTGCAGGTATGTCCCTGGTATTCTTCTTGGGAGCTACTACTTCTTGGACTTCGGAGCAGAAGGCTTTGTCTTGGATGAACACCTGCTTGGCATAGCATCTGCCATAAGCTTATTCTTCTTGGAAGGAGGTGGAACAACACTTTCCTCTTCCTCTTCTTCCTCAGAAGCTTCTGTTGTATCTTCATACATGGAAGTTGGCCTTCCAACAACGTGCAAAACTCTCTTCGTGGATCTTTTCTGCCCTAGCTTCTTAGCCTGCTTGGAAGAGGGGTTCTAAAGGGTGAGTTTCATCCCTTGCTGAGTTGTCCCTCGAGATCTCATAGAATTAGTCCTGGCATACTCCTTTCTCATAGTTTTCCTGACTGTGACTCTCTCCTTTTTCTTCTCAGGAATGCTTTCTTCTGGGATAAAATTAGCATCCTCCTCATCATAATTAAGCTTCTTCCTCGACCTGGTAGTTGCCTTGGGCATATCATGGGAACTTGGAGTACCTGGGTGAGAAGTTGTCCTCCCAGGTCTAGTGTCTGAGTCCATTTCCACACTGGGCTCTCTCTAAACATTCTGACTATCCTCTGAACCTGACATATTGACAAGCAATCAAGCAATCAAGCTGACCCTATGAATGGAAGTAGAAGAGCAAGAGTGGATGAGCATCACAAAATGCAAAAGTTTTCAAAAATTTGAACTAAAAAAGTCGTAAGTTTAACTTTATATAAAAAGGGATTTCGGTTCCATCGAGACAAAAAATTCAAAACCACCGAGACTGACAATCTCCTTAACAGAAACTTGGCACACTTTTCGGTTTCACCGAAAAGAGTAACACGGTTTCACCGAGATTGTTCTCAGCAACCCAAAACTAAAATCGGACAGACCGATTTTTCTAACTCGGTGACACCGAGATTCGGTTTTGTGGACAGTTAGCCCTAAAATTTCTTCGTTCTCTAATCTAATGGATTCTACTGGAGGAACATTGCAATCATGGACTGAAGATGCAGAAACCTAATTTGCGCAAGATTTGGATTGGGGAGCGTAAAGAGGGTCGAAACCTTACCCTAAGTTGGTGAAGGTCTCGCAACAACGACGACAACGGATGAGATTCCCGTTGGCGGCGAGGAATCCTACAACGATGACGCACAAGACATGAAGGCGGTGTCCTGGGGACGACGGCTCGACAATGAGGAGGTACGGGAGGTGATGATTGAGGAAGTATTTCGAACGTCGGGTCCGTAGAGTATATATATCCCCTGGCTGTCAATGACGCCGAGTTGAAATTTTAGGTGCCATCGAGTTCCATAACTGTCACGTGACACTGAAACTCGGTGAGGCCAAGAATATTCTATCAGTGGTACCGAGATGGAAAAACCAAATCAACCCTAGGAATCGGTGGGACCAAAATTTTGGAGTTGGTCACAACGAAATGCACTTGGGAGGTTTTGGAAGTGAGCCCTTGTCGAGATGGATCTCCGAGTGCTCCTCACACAGAGTGTCCCTAAAGTGCTTGCACAAATTTTGTGATGTAGCATGAACATAATTTGAGACGAAAGCATAGATAGCTAGACATGGGTACTTAGGCATTCTTGTATATCCAATTGGCCAAATAAAATAGAAAGCCAAATAAAAACAATTTGATATCCTCAAATGAGCAAAAATATGCATACCAACATGCTCACACAATAAGATGTCAAATAAAAACATGGCAAACATGCACAACCACTCTAGTATCTACCAAGCACTTTGGATATGACGAAGTCATCTATATATGAGTATATTGCATAGGAGCCAAGCAAGAATACTTGATCATAAGTCATACTCATCGTTTAAGCATGAGTGGTACTCATCGTTTAAGCACAAGTGGGGTTGTCAGTTTTACATAAAGCTTTTAATGTGTTCACATCTTAAGAGATGCTTATACTCAAGGCTTAGAGTAAAGCTCCCCCTTCATGCGACACCCCCCTAAGAGGGATAAACTAACCTTGGGTTTTATCTAGAAGACTTCATGTAGGTGTAGTAGTGGTGGATGCTCATTGTTGATGAAGATCACCTTGAGTTGGGAGCAATCCTTGTTGTCTCTTACTCTTCTCACCTACATGGGTTAGTCCCAAAAGACAAGGAACATATACAAGGATATCTATGGACATGGAGTGAAGAACATGTAAGATGATTTCCAATGATACAATAATTACTTTGTCCCTCGCTTACCTTTGAGGGAATGTGTGACTACTTTAACTAATGCATATGGTTGGAGTTGATTGCATATTGTTCTTGCCAAAATGAATAAGAGTGAATTTCATTGGCGGAGTCACCCCTCAAGAATTTCTCTAGTTATTCTTCTTGGGGACCCACACCAACTTGATGGGGATCCTTGGAGTTGTGGTAGCACTAGATGAAGTAGAGCTAGTAGTGGCCTTGGGAATCCACTTGACCATGGCTTGGGGTTCTTCCTCAAATGTGTCAATCTCCTCTTGAAGCTTTCCCTTGCCCTTGTGGCCTTGAGGTGGAAGGTCATCTTGACAGCTTGTTCCCTTGGGGATAGTAGGATCATACTTCTCCTTTTGGGGAACGAACTTCGGGATGGGATATTGACCTTCTTCCCATTCAACTCAGTTGGCATTAAAGTAGCCAACACATTGCTTCTTCCGGTGTCCTTCTTGCTTGCGTACAATTTCCTCGAATTTATTACCTCCATCAAGACTCTTGAAGACACTTCTCTCTATAATTCCTTTCAATAATTTGTTTTCTTGCTCAAGTGTAACTTGGCTAGGATAATCTTTAGTGGAATCAAGAGAGCTACTATCAAAAACATCATTTGATTTAGCATTAGAATTGTTGTTACTAGATGAAGAACCTTTCTTGCCATTGTTACCAGTGTGCTTAGGTTTAGCTTGTGGAACAAAGGTAGACAAGAGTAATTGTTTCGCTCGATAAGAAGAACTCTTCTTTCAAAGATCATCATTGATTGCTTTTAGAAACTCATGTTCTTGCTCCAAATTTAGCTTCTCGAAGCGTAACTTCTCATGAGTTCTTGCAAGATCTCTATGATCTTCTAGAGTAGATTCATGAGCTAACTTAAGAGTGTTTAATTCTTTAGTTAGTCATTCGATCTCTCTCTTATCATCATCATACGAATTCTCTTGACCGACATGATTATCATCAAGTTCATTTTTATCATTGTCACTAGTTTTATCAAAGAGCAAGTCATCTTCTCCTAACAAGTCATCCTGATCAATATCAAAGTCAAAGTACTCGGGGTATGATACCTTTGGGCCTTTTGCCATGAAGCAGGTTCCAATCCCTTCATTTTGTGAATCAAATATGTCATAGGAGTTGGATGATACGAGTGCAAGACTGGCAACACCTTCATCTTTACTATAGTCGGAGTTCGAGTGGTAGCTTCTCTTGGATTGGTTTTAACACTCGGAGCCGGATACCCATTCACCAACATGAACTTGATGTCTTCTTCTTGAGTGGCTCTTGGTGTACTTGTCCTTCTTCTTCGATTCCTTACTAGTCCGGGAGTGTCTTCATTCATAACGATCTTCTCTACTCCTTCTCTCTCTCTACGAGGTGACTCTTCTCTTGAGCTTTGTCTTCTAGGTGACTCTTCTCTTCATTTGTGGGGAGTCGAGCACTCATTGGATTAGTGACCGGGATTTCCATATTATAGCAGTTTTTGTCACAACTAGACGAACGCTTCTCTTCATATCTTGAGCTGGAGCTTCTCTCTTTCCATCTACTCTTGTAGAACTTGTTGACTGTCCTGACCATGAGGCTTATCTCTTCATTGGTAACAAGGTTGTCGTTTGAAGTAGGGGGAGCATCACTTGAAGCTTTGTAAGCACCTTTGACTTGTTGTGCAGCTCTTCTTTGTCCTTGAGTGACATTTCATGAGCGTCAATCCTTCCAATGACTTCCGTTGGCTTGAGATCCTTGTAGTTTGGCATCATGTGGATCAATGTGCACACGATGTCGTACTTCCCATCCAAGGATCTAAGTATATTCTTGATGATGAATTTGTTGGTCATCTCTTCACTTCCTAAGCCGGCAATCTCATTTGTGATGAGATCTAGCCTAGAGTACATCTCAGTGACTACTTCACCATCCTTCATCTTGAACTTTTCAGGCTAACTTTATAGCACATCCAAGTTAGATTCCCTGATGGATTTGGTACCTTCATGCATATCGATCAAATCATCCCAAATTTCCTTGGCATTCTCAAGGCGTTTGATTTTGTTGGAATCTTTGAGGCACAGACAGTTGAATAGAATGTCGCAAGCTTGAGTGTTGTATTGCAACATCTTCAATCCTTCCGATATCGCTTCTCGATCCGGTTCCTTGTCATCACCAAAGAAATCACCTTGCAATCCAACACGAACAACAGCCCATACGGAGGGGTTATGACCAAGAATATGCATTTTCATCGTATGCTTCCAACTAGCAAAGTTTGTACCATCAAAATAAGGAACTATACGGTGGTAATTTCCCTTACTAGACGCCATACTCTCCTAGGTTGTGAAACCAATGCAATGGAGACCAAAGCTCTGATACCACTTGTAGGATCCGAAGTATGTCTATTGGGGGGTGATTATGCTACTTGACCAAATAAAACTTAGTCTTTACTCAATTTTAGTTGTGGGACAGTTTTAGCATTTTTAACAAGTCAAGCACACCCTATAGATGCATATCTAAGAGTATTGCAGCGAAAAGTAAAGACATGCAAATGTAAGTAGAGGGAAGGGATAGGAAGATCAAACGCAAAGGTTGACACAATAATTTTTCGCATGGTTCTGATAGGTGGTGCTACCGTACGTCCACATTAGTGGAGACTTCAACCCATGGAGGGTAATGGATGCAAGAGTCCATGGAGGGCTCCAGCCGTAAGGTTTCCACGAAGAAGCGGCCTTGTCTACTGCACCATGGCTTACGTCCACACATGACTAGCCTCACTCGGGGTAGATCTTCACGAAGTAGGCGATATCCTTCCCCTTACAAACTTCTTGGTTAAACTCCACAACACAAAGTAGAAGTCTACCAAGCGGCACCTAACCAATCTATCAGGACCACCCTCCAAAAGGTAATAGATGTGGTAGAACAATGAACTCCTTGCTCTTGTGCTGTAAAAGGTAGTCTCCTCAACACTCAATCACTCTCTCACAGATTTGGCATGTGTAGAAGAGATTTATTGGGTGGAAAGCAACTTGGGGAGGCTAGAGATCAAGTCTCTAGTGGATGGATTGGAATCTCTTGATCTCAACACATGAGTAGGTGGCTCTCTATGAGAAAAATGGATATGGCAAGTGTGTGTGTGTGTGTGTGTGTGTGTGTGTTTTGAGTGCTTCCGCTGCAAATGAGAGGTGGTGGAGGGGTATATATAGGCATCTCCAAAAATACAACCATTACAACATTATTGCCCAACTCGGTGACACCGAGTTGAATCCCGGTGGTACCGAGTTTCACTAAATGCGGCAACTTTCGAATTCTCGGTGAGACCGATATAGGAATATCGGTGGTACCAATATGGTGACCTACGACAGTTTCCAAATCTCAGTGAGACCGATTTTGAAAATCGAAAATTCCGATTCTTGAAATCGACAAACCAGAAAGTTGGTCACTGATTTTCGGTGGCACCAAAGTGGAAGTTGGTGGTACCGAGATTCTAGGGTTTGGCATAGGATTTGTCTCTAAAAAATCGGTAGGGTCGAGTGGAAATGTTGGTGGCATGATTTTGATGTTTAGGCTTTGGACAGAGATTTGTGTGGGAGAATGACTGAATATTTTTGGTGTCTATCTCTAAGAACTTGAGCAAGAAATTCATCATAGATACCTCACCCCCTTTGGAAAGTATTAGCTTTCCTATGGACTCAAAAGTGATTTCTCACAAATATAAAATGTAGAGCCCTCTTGGTTGAAACTTGGTCAATTATATTCCTTTCCTTGCATCAAGGGGCTTCTCCTCACAATCCTTTAGCCAATGCATCTTTGAACTTTTCTGAAATATACTTGGATAGAATCATTAGTTCAATGACACACATGTTGTTATTAATTACCAAAACCACCTTAGGGAGCAATTGTTCTTTGAGAGGTCCACGGCCACGACCCTCAGAATTGTCGGGTCCTCTTCATCGGCGCCGCCAGCATCCCTCTTCCCACCGGGTTTTCCCTCATGACCGCAATATGCTACACCGGAAACCCCCACTGTAAGCTCTCAAATCTCCCTTTGCTTCATACTTAGGGTTCTTAGGGTAGTTCTAGTTGTGTCAGACTAGATTGTGGACTATAAAATCGACCCGATTCGATCTGATACGACTGGATTCAACAAGATTCGACCAAATTTGATTAGAATCCACTGATTTGGGGATGAACGGGAGTGCATGCGTACTTTTTTCATCCCACATGGTACATTGTTTATAATCCAACATTAGTTTGCATCGTTTTAGTGCCACGTTGTTACTTTGTACTGTCACATTATAAGTTTGTACTGACACATTGTTCATTCTTACTGCCACATTGTTAGTTCTTAGTGTTGTTACTAGTGTATATGCTATTGTTCTTGTTGTTGATGTTAGTTTTTAGTGCTCCTCTTGCTCTTGTTGCTAGGGTACATGAGTGCATGTGGTGCAAGTAGGACATACTAGAATGCCAAAAATAATAGGTGCAAGTAGGATGATACATCTCCGTCGATTCTATAATTTTTTATTGTTCCATGAAAATATTCTACAACTTTCACATATTTTTGGCAAAATTTTATATGATTTATTGGACTAACATATTGATCTAGTGCCAAGTTCCAGTTCTTGTTTATTGCATGTTTTTGTTTAGCAAAATATCCATACCAAACAAAGTCCAAACACGCTAAAAATTTATGGAGAATTATTTTGGAATATATATGATTTTTGGGAGTTGGAATCAGGGTCATGTGAGGCTCACAACCTTCACTAGATACCAGGATGCATCCATACCCCCTAGCGAGCACCAGCAGTCAGTGGCCACCCCGTAAGTCGGTTGTGGCTCTCCTTCGAGCGCAAGAAAGATAATTTATGGAGAAAATCGTGTAAAAATTTCAGTCGGGTCGGAACTACGGATCTCCGGAAATTTACGAAATGGTGAAGGGACAGAAAACAGAAATGTGAAACAAAAGAAAACAGAGAGGGAGATCCAATCTCGGAGGGGTTCGTGCCCCTTCGCCCCCATGGAGGCCATGGACCACAAGGGGGGACTCTCCTCCCATCTGGGGGGAGGCCAATGAATAAGAAGGAGGAGGGGGGCTATCTCCCCCTCTCTCCTGGTGGTGCCGAGTGCCGCCAGGGCAAGGAGCGTGACGGCGATCTACATCAACAATCTTGCCGCCGTCAATACCAACTTTCTCCCCCTCTATGCACCGGCGTAACACCTCTTTTACTGCTATAACTCTCTACTTAAACATGGTGCTCAACACTAGATACTATTTCCCAATGATATGTGGCTATCCTATGATGTTTGAGTAGATCTGTTTTGTCCTATGGGCTAATTGGTAAAATTGCTATGATTGGTTTAATTTGTTTGTGAATATGTTGCTATCCTTTGGTTCCCATCATATGAGCGCGCGTGTGGATCACACCATAGGGTTAGTTGTATGTTGATAGGACTATGCATTGGAGGGAAAGAGCGACACAATACTTCTTCCTAACATAGAAATTGATGTATACGGGATTGAAGGGGGGCCAATATATATCTTAATGATATGGTTGGGTTTTGCCTCAATGAGCATTAATAGTTCCAATCATAAGTGCATAGAATTCCAAGTAAGGGATGGCATGCTAGCAATGGCCTCTCCCACATAAAAACTTGCTATCGGTCTAGTAATGTAGTCAATTGCCTAGGGGCAAATCCTTCTCTTTGTGTTAAAAAAGCTTGCTACTACACTACTATATTTATTGCCTTGCAATTTATTTCTAGTTTTATTCTCGCAAAGTACTTCTAGTTTTATTCTTGTTTTAGGTAAAGCAAACGTTAAGTGTGTGTACAGTTGTATCGGTGGTCGATAAAATTGAGGGGATATTTGTTCTACCTTTAGCTCCTCGTTGGGTTTGAAACTCTTATTTATCGAAAAGGGCTACAAATGATCCCCTGTACTTGTGGGTTATCAAGACCTTTTTCTGGCGCCGTTGCCAGGGAGCAATAGCGTGGGGTGAATATTCTCGTGTGTGCTAGTTTGCTTTATCACTAAGTAGTTTTTATTTTGTTCTTGTTTTCTATATTTAGTTATGGGTAGGAAACGTAAAATACCAAAAAAATAGTTGTACCTACTGAACCAATGGTTCAAGAACCACCCAAAATCTATCATATTGTTGAAGCTTTTTTACTTGGACCATCTTTGATCCCTATGTGCTCGTGCTGAAAGCCCAACTAGTTTAGTTGAGGGCAAATCATTAGATGATCATACTTATTATGTGCGACACCGCTTATCTGAAAAAGGGAAACTTTCACGACATCGTATTAATACTTTGCATTGTTATGCTTGGAATTTATGTGAAATATATGATTTTACTTGTTGTTCTCAACACCCTAAGAAACACCTTCCCTACCAATGTGAGTTTAGTGATAATGGAATCTTATGTTCTTATGCTAAAGGTGTTTATAGTTATTATGATGTTGAACAAATTGAAGAATTTGTTGTTTTTAAGGGTGCTTATGAAATTGCTTCTTTGATTGAAAAGTATGATGCTACTCTTTACAAATCTGAAATTTTTGTCATACTTAAATATAGCTATGAAAACTATGCTTCTAATGCTTATGTTAAACTATATATTGAGGACTCATCTGCTGTCCAAGAAGAGATTAATATTTTGCAGGAGCCTATGGAAGAAGAAATTGATAAAACTATGAGCTCATTAGATGAAAAGATGATAAGGAGAGTGAAGAACAAAAGGAGGAAGAGCAGATTAGCTACCTGTGCCCACCTTCTGATGGGAGTAACTCTTCGGCTCATACATTGTTTATTTCCCCTTCATGCTTACCGAAGGATGAATGCTATGATAACTGCTATGATCTCGTTGATTCTTTTGAAATATCCCTTTTTGATGAAATTGGTGCTTGCTATGCTTGTGGCCAAGATGCCAATATGAATTCTGCTTGTGAAGGTGAACTTGCTATAGTTACTTATGTTAAGAATGAAGTTGTTGCTATTGCACCCACACATGATAGTCCTATTATCTTTTTGAATTATCCCAACTACACTATTTCTCAAAAGTTTGCTCTTATTAAGGATTATATTGATGGGTTACATTTTACCATTACACATGATGATTTTGATGGTTATAATATGCATGTGCTTACTGCTCCTACTTGCAATTATTATGAGAGGAACTACACCTCCACCTCTTTGGTGGCTATCATATGATGTTTGAGTAGATCTGTTTTGTCCTATGGGCTAATTGGTGAAATTGCTATTATTAGTTTAATTTGCTTGTGGATATGTTGCTGCCCTTTGGTGCCGATCATATGAGTGCGCGTGTGGATAACACCATAGGGTTAGTTGTATGTTGACAGTACTATGCATTGGAGGGAAGAGTGACATAATACTTCTTCCTAACATAGAAGTTGGTGCATACAGGATTGAAGGGGGTCCAATATATATCTTAATGATATGGTTGGGTTTTGCCTCAATGAACGTTAGTACTTGCGGATGCTTGCTAATAGTTCCAATCATAAGTGCATAGAATTCCATGTAAGGGGTGACATGCTAGCAGTGGCCTCTCTCACATAAAAACTTGCTATCGGTCTAGTAACATAGTGAATTGCCTAGGGACAAATCCTTCTCTTGTGTTACAAAAAGCTTGCTACTACACTACTATATTTATTATCTTGCAATTTATTTCTAGTTACATTCTCGCAAAGTACTTCTGGTTTTATTCTTGGTTTAGGTAAAGCAAACGTTAAGTGTATGTAGAGATGTATCGGTGGTCGATAGAAATTCAGGGAATATTTGTTCTACCTTTAGCTCCTTGTTGGGTTTGACACTCTTTTTATCAAAAAGGGCTACAAACGATTCCCTATACTTGTGGTTATCATAGTACATACATGATCAGAGTAGGACATGTGAGTGGTGGCTTGACCTGGTGATTGGTAGCTCTAATCAGGGTAGCTTTGATCACTGTTAGCACTGATCATTGTTAGCTTTGATCAGTGATATCATTGATAATTGATATCTCTGATCACTGTTAGCACTAATAACTATAAGCAGTTCTCATGTGTTAGTAGTGATCATTGTAAGATGATGTCCTACTTGTTAGCTTTGATCATGTGCCATATGTTGCTACGTGATGTCCATCTTGGTGACAAGATAATGAAGACGGAGTGGGACGGAGGAAGAACAGGAGGTGGCGGCGGCTCCATCTCGTAAAATGCGATGGAATCTTCTCTCTATTTTTTCTCCGAAGATGTGAATTTATAGCACTGGAATTAGGGTCGAAGGAGCCTTGTGGGCCCCATCACATAACAGGGCATGCCCACGTGGGGTGGGCGCACCCTGATGTGTGCTGGCCCACAGGCAGACCCCCTCCGGTATTTATTTGCTCCATAATTCTCCTTTCAGGTTAGTACCAAGGGTATTAGGAACCCAAATAGACCATTCAATGTACTCATAAGGGGAACCAACAAATTTAGCATAGACATTTCCATCACTAGCACGGCATAAAACATAAGATGGGTTAAAGTCGCCGACATTGTTAGGAGGGAGGGTTTTGCCCTTCTTGGCATTACCATCCTTAGCTTTGCTCTTCTTATTTTCGAGTACCCTCCCCAGCCTTGACAAAGGATTCTTTAAGCAAGGGAGGTTGCTTGGTCTTGATCTTCTTGTTTTTCTTGGCCCTGGGGGCAAACCCAACTCCTTCCTTAGCAACCACTTCCTATTGATTGCTTATAAGGTCATTGTGATTCTTTTCTCCTTGAATGCATGTCACAAGGCCTTTCTCAAGTTGTTCCTTTAATTTGGCATTCTCATCCACAAGATGTACATGCTCACAACATGGTGTTAGGGCATATTTTATGCCTAAGTAATTTTGGTGATTGATGACAGTACCGCAAAGGACTAATCGTGTGTGTTAAGATTTTAGAGAACACATGTCAACGGCACAAGACGACTCGCCCCCCCCCCTTCCATGGAACAGAAGCACGGTGTACTCTACAATTCTCTTTCTTTGAGTCATAGGAATGCCATACTATTAAGAGGGGACCCGTAGTGGAAAGGTTTGGGTGGAATCAATTTTGTACACACACTTTCTCTCCTTTCCCTTTCCCTGCAACTTTGGAGTGGCTCCCGCCTATGGTTTATCTCCTCTAAGCAAAAAGGTCTCCCAACGGTAGTACCGATGTCCCTAGCGGTAGTACCGCTGGAGCTGGCGGTAGTACCGCTCGCCCTAGCGGTAGTACCGCTAGTGCTGGCGGTAGTACCGCCCCTGGTCAGCAGTAGTACCGCTCCAGGAACTTAGTACCGCCTTCCTAGCGGTTGTACTTCGTCGGACTTTTTGCGAAGACTTTCTTGGCGGTGGTTGGCCCGGTAGTGCATCTACACTACCAAGGGCCCGGCGGTAGTACCGATGCAGCCAGCGATAGTACCACTGGAGTGCCAGCGGTAGTACCGCTAGAGTGCCAGCGGTAGTACCGTTGCAGCCAGCGGTAGTACCGCTAGGCTCGGGCTATGAGTGGAAAAACGGTTGGATTCCCCCCCCCCACTATATAAGGGGTTCTTCTTGCTCTAGAACCCTACCTTTGACCCTCCCAAGCTCCATTGTTGCTCCCTAAGCTCAATAGTGCCCGATCTCTCTCCCTAGCCAATCAAACTTGTTGATTCTTTAGGGATTGGTTGAGAAGGCCTAGATCTACACTTCCACCAAGAGAAAAGTTGATTCCCCCACCAATCCCTTGCGGATCTTGTTACTCTTGGGTGTTTGAGCACCCTAGACGGTTGAGGTCACCTCGGTGCCACATTCCATTGTGGTGAAGCTTCGTGGTCTTGTTGGGAGCCTCCAAACTTTGTGTGGAGTTTGCCCCAACCTTGTTTGTAAAGGTTCGGTCGCCGCCTTCAAGGGCACCTATAGTGGAATCATGGTACCTCGCATCGTGTGAGGGCGTGAGGAGAATACGGTGGACCTAGTGGCTTATTGGGGAGCACTGTGCCTCCACACCGCTCCAATGGAGACGTACTTCGTGTCAAAGGGAAGGAACTTCGGTAACACATCCTCGTCTTCATTGGTTCAACGTGTGGTTATCTCTAACCTTTACATTGTGTATGCTTATGTTGTTGTGTATCTCTTACTTGTCTTAGTTATCTTTGTTGTTAGCATCATATAGGTTCACCTCTTTGTTGTCATTTTAGTGAACCCTTATGTTGCTTACCCTAACTTGCTAAGATTAATTAAAAAGTGGTTGTTGCCTATTCACCCCCCCCCCTCTAGTCAACCATATCAATCCTTTCAATTGGTATTAGAGCCACGTCTCTTTATTAAGGGTTTCACCACCCGAAGAGTATGGAAGATGATGAGGGAGTTCCCCGTGCGCAAACCGAGGCCATGGACTTGACTTCGATCACAAGGGACGACTTGAATACGGCTATGGCCGCACTCAAGGCGTCCTTGTCGAACGAGGTCAAGACCATGCTTAAAGAGTTAATTGAGGGAATTAAAAGTTCTCCCGAACCGGTGTTGGTGGTTAAACCCACCAACACGGATTCAGAGGCCAATTCCTTTAGGGAAACGGATAAAGGTATGCAACCTTCCCCTCCTCTCGAAAATGATGGGAATGGGACTTATGCATATGTTCCACCACCCTTAGTCTATGGAGGACCGGTTCCCACACCGCGTCTTAATCCTGTTGGTCCTCCTCCTAAGCTTGTAAAAGGTGATTTTGCTAACTGGGTATTTTCTATTAAGTCTCATTTGAATCGCAGCTCAACAAATTTGTGGAGAATCATAGAGCAAGGCTACTATCCCCATGACCCAAGCAACCTCACTCCAAGAGAAGAAGTGGACAATCAATATAATCACTCTGCATTGTTTATTCTCCAGTCCGTAGTGCCACCTGAAGATCTTCCTCACTTGCGTCCCTTCACTTTGGCCAAGGACTGTTGGGAGCACATTATGGTGTTATACAAGGGAAGCTCAAGCATTCAACGGTCCAACTATGAAGTGGTACTTGATAAGGCCGATGAGTTTGTGATGAAGGAAGGCGAGGACCCTCGGGATCTCTATCGAAGGGTGACTGCTATTGATGTGGCTCTCAAGGACCATGGGAGCAAGGATGTGGATGATACATGGGTCAAGCGCAAGTTTCTCAAGGCCATCATGCCTTTCAATAAAGCCATGTCATCTGTCATTCGCCAACGACCAGATTTTCACTCCTTGTCTTCCAGTGAGGTGTTGGATGAATTCATTGCAATGTCAATCATGAACGAGACAGCTGACAATGCACTTGCTCGTGTTCGCTCAAAGACAGCTTCACCCAACCTTGCGTTAAAGGCAAAAGCGGCTTTTGAAGAAGAAGAAGAGGATGAGGAAGAGGAGAGCTTCCCTGAAGACACGAAGTATGCTTATCATGAGCACATGGATCTTGCGTCAAGGCAGTTCTGGGGCAACAAGAGGAACTGAAGACCCACCTTCACCAAGAACAACTCAAGTGGGTTCAAACTCAAGCAACGAGTGAGGACATGCTATAACTGTGGTAATGTGAGTCACTTCGTGGCCGAATGTCCCTATGAGAAAAGGGAAGACAATGGGGGCAAGCTCATTCGCAAAGACAAAATCAAGTCATTCCCAATCAAGAACAACTTTGTGAAGAAACCCCACCCAAAGGGTATGGTGGCCCTTGAAGAGTACCTTTCCGATGATGATGATGATGATGATGATATGGTGGCAACTGCAACTGTTGCTATTGCCACCCCCTCTCCCAAGAAGGTGTCTCTCTTCAATGCCCCCAACGAGAACCACATCGCCAAGTGCCTCATGGCAAAAGGTATCGATCAGGTAACCCCCATCATTAAGACCAACATCGCTACTGCTCCTTCATTGTTGAATTGTGTTGATGATAGTGATGTTGGGGAACTTAATGAGCATGATCTTGACAAATTTCTGTGCACTATTAAGGGAGAATCCTGTTGGAAATATGCCCTAGAGGCAATAATAAATTAGTTATTATTATATTTCTTAGTTCATGATAATCGTTTATTATCCATGCTATAATTGTATTGATTGGAAACACAATACTTGTGCGGATACATAGACATAAACACTGTCCCTAGTATGCCTCTAGTTGACTAGCTCGTTGATCAAAGATGGTCAAGGTTTCCTGGCCATAGGCAAGTGTTGTCACTTGATAACGGGATCACATCATTAGGAGAATCATGTGATGGACTAGACCCAAACTAATAGACGTAGCATGTTGATCGTGTCATTTTGTTGCTACTGTTTTCTGCGTGTCAAGTATTTATTCCTATGACCATGAGATCATATAACTCACTGACACCGGAGGAATGCTTTGTGTGTATCAAACGTCGCAACGTAACTGGGTGACTATAAAGATGCTCTACAGGTATCTCCGAAGGTGTTAGTTGAGTTAGTATGGATCAAGACTGGGATTTGTCACTCCGTGTGAACGGAGAGGTATCTCGGGGCCCACTCGGTAATACAACATCACACACAAGCCTTGCAAGCAATGTAACTTAGTGTAAGTTGCGGGATCTTGTATTACGGAACGAGTAAAGAGACTTGCCAGTAAACGAGATTGAAATAGGTATACGGATACTGACGATCGAATCTCGGGCAAGTAACATACCGAAGGACAAAGGGAATGACATACGGGATTATATGAATCCTTGGCACTGAGGTTCAAACGATAAGATCTTCGTAGAATATGTAGGATCCAATATGGGCATCCAGGTCCCGCTATTGGATATTGACCGAGGAGTCTCTCGGGTCATGTCTACATAGTTCTCGAACCCGCAGGGTCTGCACACTTAAGGTTCGACGTTGTTTTATGCGTATTTGAGTTATATGGTTGGTTACCGAATGTTGTTCGGAGTCCCGGATGAGATCACGGACGTCACGAGGGTTTCCGGAATGGTCCGGAAACGAAGATTGATATATAGGATGACCTCATTTGGTTACCGGAAGGTTTTCGTGCATTACCGGAAAAGTTTCGGGCTCATCGGTAGTGTACCGGGAGTGCCGGGAGGGGTGCCGGGGACCATCGGGAGGGGTGTCACGCCCCAAGGGGTCTCATGGGCTATGGGAAGAGATAAACCAGCCCCTAGTGGGCTGGAATAAGTTCCCACTAAGGCCCATAAGGTTTGAGAAGGAAAAAACACAAGGTGGAAAGAGTTTCCAAGTGGGAAGGTGGAATCCTACTCCAAGTAGGATTGGAGTAGGACTCCTCCACCTCCAATTTCGGCCAAACCTTTAGGTTTTGAGGCTGCCTCCTCCCCTCCCTCCCACCTATATATACGGAGGTTTTAGGGCTGATTTGAGACGACTTTCTCACGGCTGCCCGACCACATACCTCCATAGTGTTTCCTCTAGATCGCGTTTCTGCGGAGCTCGGGCGGAGCCCTGCTGAGACAAGATCATCACCAACCTCCGGAGCGCCGTCACGCTGCCGGAGAACTCTTCTACCTCTCCGTCTCTCTTGCTGGATCAAGAAGGCCGAGATCATCGTCGAGTTGTACGTGTGCTGAACGCGGAGGTGCCGTCCGTTCGGTACTGGATCGTGGGACTGATCGCGGGATTGTTCGCGGGGCGGATCGAGGGACGTGAGGACGTTCCACTACATCAACCGCGTTCACTAACGCTTCTGCTGTACGATCTACAAGGGTACGTAGATCACTCATCCCCTCTCGTAGATGGAGATCACCATGATAGGTCTTCGTGCGCGTAGGAAAAATTTTGTTTCCCTTGCGACGTTCCCCAACAGTGGCATCATGAGCTAGGTTCATGCGTAGATGTCTTCTCGAGTAGAACACAAAAGTTTTTGTGGGCGGTGATGTGCGTTTTGCTGCCCTCCTTAGTCTTTTCTTGATTCCGCGGTATTGTTGGATTGAAGCGGCTTGGACCGACATTACTCGTACGCTTACGAGAGACTGGTTTCATCGTTACGAGTAACCCCCTTTGCTCAAAGATGACTGGAAAGTGACTGTTTCTCCAACTTTAGTTGAATCGGATTTGACCGAGGAGGTCCTTGGATGAGGTTAAATAGCAACTCATATATCTCCGTTGTGGTGTTTGCGTAAGTAAGATGCGATCCTACTAGATACCCTCGGTCACCACGTAAAACATGCAACAACAAAATTAGAGGACGTCTAACTTGTTTTTGCAGGGTATGATTGTGATGTGATATGGCCAACGATGTGATGTGATATATTGGATGTATGAGATGATCATGTTGTAATAGAAATATCGACTTGCATGTCGATGGTACGGCAACCGACAGGAGCCATAGGGTTGTCTTTATACTAACGTTTGTGCTTGCAGATGCGTTTACTATTTTGCTAGGATGTAGCTTTAGTAGTAATAGCATAAGTAGCACGACAACCCCGATGGCAACACGTTGATGGATGATCATGGTGTGGCGCCGGTGACAAGAAGATCGTGCCGGTGCTTTGGTGATGGAGATCAAGAAGCACGTGATGATGGCCATATCATGTCACTTATGAATTGCATGTGATGTTAATCCTTTTATGCACCTTATTTTGCTTAGAACGACGGTAGCATTATGAGGTGATCTCTCACTAAAATTTCAAGACGAAGTTGTGTTCTCCCCGACTGTGCACCGTTGCGACAGTTCTTCGTTTCGAGACACCACGTGATGATCGGGTGTGATAGACTCAACGTTCACATACAACGGGTGCAAAACAGTTGCACACGCAGAACACTCGGGTTAAGCTTGACGAGCCTAGCATGTGCAGACATGGCCTCGGAACACATGAGACTGAAAGGTCGAGCATGAATCGTATAGTTGATATGATTAGCATAGGGATGCTTACCACTGAAACTATTCTCGACTCACGTGATGATCGGACTTGAGATAGTGGATTTGGATCATGTACCACTCAAATGACTAGAGAGATGTACTTTTTGAGTGGGAGTTCTTAAGTAATATGATTAATTGAACTAATTGTCATGAACATAGTCTAATGGTCTTTGCAAATTACGATGTAGCTTGCGCTATAGCTCTACTGTTTTTTTATGTTCCTAGAGAAAATTTAGTTGAAAATTGATAGTAGCAAACTTTGCAGACTGAGTCTGTAAAACCGAGGATTGTCCTCGTTGCTGCGCAGAAGGCTTATGTCCTTAATGCACCACTCGGTGTGCTGCACCTCGAGCGTCGTCTGTGGATGCTGTGAACATCCGACATACACGTTTCTGATGACTACACGATAGTTCAGTGCAAAGTACTTAATGGCTTAGAAGCAAGGCACCGAAAACGTTTTAAACGTCACGGAACATAAGTGATGTTCTAAAGAGATGAAATTGTGATTTCATGCTTGTGCCCTTGTTAAGAGGTACGAGACCTCCAACAAAATTCTTTGACCACAAAGTAAAGGAGAAAAGCTCAATCGTTGAGCGTGTGCTCAGATTGTCTGAGTACGACAATCACTTGAATCAAGTGGGAGCTAATCTTCCAGATGAGATAGTGATGGTTCTCCAAAAGTCACTGCCACCAAGCTTTGAGAGCTTCGTGATGAACTATAACATATCAAGGATAGATACAATGATCTTTGAGATATTCGCGACGTTTGACACTGCGAAAGTAGAAATCAAGAAGGAGCATCAATAGTTGATGGTTTGAAAAACCACTAAGTTTCAAGAAAGGCGAGGGCTAGAAGGGATACTTCGTGAAACGGCAAAACAGTTGCTGCACTAATGAAGAGACCCAAGATTAAACCCAAACCCGAGACTAAGTGCTTCTGTAATAAGGGGAACAGTCACTGAGGCGGAGCAACTCTAGATACTTGGTAGATAAGAAGGCTGGCAAAAGTCGAAAGAAGTATATTTGATATACATGATGTTGATGTGTACTTTACTAGTACTCCTAGTAGCATAAGGGTATTGGATACCGGTTCGGTTGCTAAGTGATTAGTAACACGAAATAAAAGCTACGACATAAACGGAGACTAGCTAAAGGCGAGGTGACGATACGTGTTGGAAGTGTTTCCAAGGTTGATATGATCAAACGTCGCACGCTCCCTCTACCATCGGGATTGGTGTTAAACCTAAATAATCGTTATTTGGTGTTTGCGTTAAGCATGAACATGATTGGATCGTGTTTATTGCAATACGATTATTCATTTAAAGAGAATAATGGTTACTCTATTTGCTTGAATAATCACCTTCAATGGTTTATTGAATCTCGATCGTAGTGTTACACATGTTCATGATATTGGTGCCAAAAGATACGAGTTAATGATGATAGTACCACTTACTTGTGGCACTGCCGCTTGAGTCATGTTAGTATAAATTGCATGAAGAGGCTCCATGCTGATGGATCTTTGTACTCACCTGATTTCGAATCACTAGTGACATGCAAATCATACCACATGAGCAAGGCCTTGTTTTCATTGAGATGAAACAAGATAGTAACTTGTTGGAAGTGATACATTTTGATGTATGCAGTCCAATGGGTGCTGAGGCACGCAGTGGATATCATTATGTTCTTACTTCAATGATGATTTGAGTAGATACTAGAGTATTTACTTAATGAATCACAAGTCTGAAATATTGAAAAGTTCAATTCTGTTTCGGAGTGAAGTTCGTCGTAACAAGAGGATAAACTGTCTAGGATATGATCATAGAAATGAATATCTGAGTTACGAGTTTTGGTACGCAGTTAAGACAATGTGGAAATTGTTTCGCAGTTCATGCCACCTGGAACATCATAGTGTGATGATGTGTCTGAACGTCATAGCCACGCACTATTTGGTATGGTGCATACAATGATGTCTCTTATCGAATTACCACTATCGTTTATGGGTTATGCATTAGAGACAACCGCATTCACTTTAAATAGGGCACCACGTATTTCCGTTGAGATGACACAGGATAGACTGAGGTTTAGAGAAATCTAAACTGTCGTTTCTTGAAAGTTTGGGGCTTCGACACTTATGTGAAAAAGTTTCAGTCTGATAAGCTCGAACCCAAAGCGGATAAATGCATCTTCATAGGATATCCAAAACAGTTGGGTACATCTCCTATCTCAGATCCGAAAGCAAAGTGTTTGTTTCTAGAAACGGATCCTTTCTCGAGGAAAGGTTTCTCTCGAAAGAATTGAGTGGGAGGGTAGTAGAACTTGATGAGGTTATTGAACCATCACTTCAACCAGTGTGTAGCAGGGTGCAGGAAGTTGTTCCTGTGGCGCCTACACCAATTGAAGTGGAAGCTGATGATGGTGATCATCGAGCATCGGATCAAGTTACTACAAGTCTCGTAGGTTGACAAGGTCGCGTACTACTACAGAGTGGTACGGTAACCCTGTCTTGGAGGTCATGTTGTTGAGCAACAGTGAACCTACGAGTTATGGAGAAAGCGATGGTGGGCCCAGATTCCGACAAATGGCTGGAAGCCATAAAATTCGAGAGAGGATCCATGTGTGAAAACAAAGTGTAGACTTTGGAAGAACTACTTGATGGTCAGAGGACTATTGAGTAAAGATGGATCTTTAAAGGAAAACAGACGATGATGGTGATAAGTCACTATTAAGAAAAGCTCGACTTGTCGCAAAGATGTTTTCGATAAGATCAAACAGTTGACTATGATGAGACTTTCTCACTCGTAGCGATGCTAAAAGTCTGTTAGAATTATGTTAGTTGTTGATGCATTATTTATGAAATATTGCACGTAGGATGTCAAAACATTGTTTTCTCGACAGGTTTCCTTGAGCAAACATTGTATGTGATACAACCAGAAGGTTTTGTCGATCCTAAAGGTACTAGCAAGTATGCAAGCTCCAGTGATCCTTCAATGGACTGGTGCAAGCATCTCGGAGTTGGAATATACACTTTGATGAGATGATCAAAGATTTTGGGTTTGTACAAGGTTTATGAGAAACTTGTATTTCCAAAGAAGTGAGTGGGAGCACTACAGAATTTCTGATAAGTATATGTGGTTGACATATTGTGGATCAGAAGTGATGTAGAATTTCTGTAAAGCATATAAGGTTGTTTGAAAGGAGTTTTCAAAGGAATACCTGGATTGCGCTACTTGAACGTTGAGCATCAAAGATCTATGGAGATAGATCAAAAGCGCTTAATGAAAGTTTCAATAAAATGCATGCCTTGACAAGTTTTTGAAGGAGTTCAAAATAGATCAGCGAAGAAAGAGTTCTTGGTTGCGTTGTGAGGTGTAAATTTGAGTAAGACTCAAAACCCGACCACGGCAGAATAAAGAGAATAGACGAAGGTCGTCTTCTATGCCTTAGCCGTAGAATCTAAAGTATGCCATGCTGTGTACCGCACCTGATGTGTGCCTTGACTCAAAGTCTGTTGAGAGGTACAGAGAGTGATCCATGATTGAATCACTAGCAGCGGTCAAAATTTATCCTTAGTAACAAATGGACTAAGGAATTTTTCTCGATTATGGAGGTGGTTAAAGAGTTCGTCGTAAAGGGTTACGTCGATGCAAGCTTTGACACTAATCCGAATAACTATGAGTAGTGAAACGGATTCATATAGTAGAGTAGATATTTGGAGCATTTCCGAATAGCACGTAGTAGCAGCATCTATAAGATGACATAAAGATTTGTAAAGAACGCACGGATCTGAAAGTTTCAGAACCGTTGACTAAAACCTCTCTCACGAGCAAGACGTGATCAGACCCCATAACTATATGGGTGTTGGATTCGTTGGAATCACATGGTGATGTGAACTAGATTATTGACTCTAGTGCAAGTGGGAGACTGTTGGAAATATGCCCTAGAGGCAATAATAAATTAGTTATTATTATATTTCTTAGTTCATGATAATCGTTTATTATCCATGCTATAATTGTATTGATTGGAAACACAATACTTGTGCGGATACATAGACATAAACACTGTCCCTAGTAAGCCTCTAGTTGACTAGCTCGTTGATCAAAGATGGTCAAGGTTTCCTGGCCATAGGCAAGTGTTGTCACTTGATAACGGGATCACATCATTAGGAGAATCATGTGATGGACTAGACCCAAACTAATAGACGTAGCATGTTGATCGTGTCATTTTGTTGCTACTGTTTTCTGCGTGTCAAGTATTTATTCCTATGACCATGAGATCATATAACTCACTGACACCGGAGGAATGCTTTGTGTGTATCAAACGTCGCAACGTAACTGGGTGACTATAAAGATGCTCTACAGGTATCTCCGAAGGTGTTAGTTGAGTTAGTATGGATCAAGACTGGGATTTGTCACTCCGTGTGAACGGAGAGGTATCTCGGGGCCCACTCGGTAATACAACATCACACACAAGCCTTGCAAGCAATGTAACTTAGTGTAAGTTGCGGGATCTTGTATTACGGAACGAGTAAAGAGACTTGCCAGTAAACGAGATTGAAATAGGTATACGGATACTGACGATCGAATCTCGGGCAAGTAACATACCGAAGGACAAAGGGAATGACATACGGGATTATATGAATCCTTGGCACTGAGGTTCAAACGATAAGATCTTCGTAGAATATGTAGGATCCAATATGGGCATCCAGGTCCCGCTATTGGATATTGACCGAGGAGTCTCTCGGGTCATGTCTACATAGTTCTCGAACCCGCAGGGTCTGCACACTTAAGGTTCGACGTTGTTTTATGCATATTTGAGTTATATGGTTGGTTACCGAATGTTGTTCGGAGTCCCGGATGAGATCACGGACGTCACGAGGGTTTCCGGAATGGTCCGGAAACGAAGATTGATATATAGGATGACCTCATTTGGTTACCGGAAGGTTTTCGTGCATTACCGGAAAAGTTTCGGGCTCATCGGTAGTGTACCGGGAGTGCCGGGAGGGGTGCCGGGGACCATCGGGAGGGGTGTCACGCCCCAAGGGGTCTCATGGGCTATGGGAAGAGATAAACCAGCCCCTAGTGGGCTGGAATAAGTTCCCACTAAGGCCCATAAGGTTTGAGAAGGAAAAAACACAAGGTGGAAAGAGTTTCCAAGTGGGAAGGTGGAATCCTACTCCAAGTAGGATTGGAGTAGGACTCCTCCACCTCCAATTTCGGCCAAACCTTGAGGGTTTGAGGCTGCCTCCTCCCCTCCCTCCCACCTATATATACGGAGGTTTTAGGGCTGATTTGAGACGACTTTCTCACGGCTGCCCGACCACATACCTCCATAGTGTTTCCTCTAGATCGCGTTTCTGCGGAGCTCGGGCGGAGCCCTGCTGAGACAAGATCATCACCAACCTCCGGAGCGCCGTCACGCTGCCGGAGAACTCTTCTACCTCTCCGTCTCTCTTGCTGGATCAAGAAGGCCGAGATCATCGTCGAGTTGTACGTGTGCTGAACGCGGAGGTGCCGTCCGTTCGGTACTGGATCGTGGGACTGATCGCGGGATTGTTCGCGGATCGAGGGACGTGAGGACGTTCCACTACATCAACCGCGTTCACTAACGCTTCTGCTGTACGATCTACAAGGGTACGTAGATCACTCATCCCCTCTCGTAGATGGACATCACCATGATAGGTCTTCGTGCGCGTAGGAAAATTTTTGTTTCCCTTGCGACGTTCCCCAACAAATCCAAGAAGCACTTTGTTGCTCTCTTGGAACAACTGGGTGAGGCTAATGACCTCATCGAGTCTCATGAGGAGACCATCTCTGAGCTTCAGGGACATAGTCGTGACTATGCGGATGAGATTGTTGAATTATCTATTGCACTAGAAAAGGAGCGCACTCTACGTTTGGCTCTTGAGGAGTCATACAACGATGACTGCGCTAAAATGCAGAAGAAACTAGATCATGATATTGTTCTTACTCGTATGCTTAAGTCTGAAAAGTATGCTCTTGGGGTTGGCCATGACAGACTCAAAGTGGAGTTTGACACACTTGACAAGGCTCACAAGGTCTTTAAAGGTGTTCATTTCTCTCTGAAAGAGTCTCATGATCAACTCCAAGCAAAGCATACCAAGGAAATCTCTACTTGTCCTCCCTTTGTGTTAATTGATAATGCTTGTACAACTAACCCTTGTTGTGAGCATGTACATCTTGTGGAGGAAAATGCCAAGTTAAGGGAGAGACTTGAGAAGGGCCTTGTGTCATGCATACAAGGCGAGAAGAGCCTGAACGACCTCTTGAGCAATCAAAAGGGTGTTGTAGGAAAGGAGGGACTTGGACTTACCTCCAAGTCAAAAGGAAAAAGGAGGAATAGGAACAAACGATCCCCTACCCTCATGGACATCTTTGTCAAAGAGGGCGAAGGGACACAGGAGGTGAACAGGAACAAGGTGGACGATGGTAACGTCAAGAAGGGCAAAACCATTCCTACTAACACAGCCGGCAAACTCAATCCTTCCTATGTTTTATGTCGTGCTGGTGATGGGCATGTTTATGCCAGATTTGTTGGTTCTTACTATGATTCCATTGAATGGGCTATTTGTGTTCCTAAGACCCTTATCTCTAACATTAAAGGACCCATTCAAAAATGGGTACCTAAAACCAAGCCTTGATCTATTGCAGGAGTTTTCTTCCGGTGGGGTGTCATGGTTGCTCGATAGTGGAGCAACAAATCATATGACCGGAAGCAAGGACTTAGTGGTGGATGTGCATCCTTCTCCATCTATGCCCACCCATGTCCAATTCGCCGATGCATCCTCGTCAAAGGTACTGGGATTTGGTAAGGTGGTCATCTCTCAAGAGTTATCTATTGAGAAGGTCATGCTTGTTGAGTCTCTTGCCTACAATTTACTTTCGGTTCGTCAACTTGCAATTATGGGTTTTCCACTTTCTTTAATCTTGATACTATGGTCCTCTTGTGGAACAAGACTCTTAAAGTAGCCTATGTTGGATATGTCGAAAATGGTCTTTATGTAGTGCACTTTTCAAAGCGACCTACTAAGACTGCGACTTGTTTAATGGCTAAAGTTGATGTGGGCTCGCTTTGGCATCGCCGACTAGCTCATGTCAATATGAGATATTTGCAAAGTATTCTCAAAGGGGGCCATATTCGTGGACTAACAAATATGAGTTTTGCTAGAGATCGTGCTTGCAGTGCCTGCATTGAAGGAAAGATTCATGAAACTACTCATCGTCCAACGACTCTCATTTACACTAAGAGGCCATTGGAGCTCCTCCATATGGATCTTTTAGGTCCTCCATCATTTGATAGTCTTGGAGGCAGAAAGTACTGCTTGGTGATTGTTGATGACTACTCAAGATACACCTGGGTATATTTCTTCGAGAGGAAGAGTAAGACTCAACAAACTGTCATCAACTTTGCTAATGAAGCTCAACGTCAACATGAAGCAAAGATTTTGATGATTAGAAGTGACAACGGCACCGAGTTCAAGAACTACACCTTAGATGAGTTTCTAGGTGATGAGGGAATAAAACATCAATATTCAGCACCATATACCCCTCAACAAAATGGCGTGGCGGAAAGGAAGTACCGGACTTTGATGGACGCTGCAAGAACAATGATGGCGGAATTCAAATCTCCATATAACTTTTGGGCTGAGGCCATCAACACAGCATGTCACGCGTCCAATCGGCTCTATATCCGCAAAGGCTTGAACAAGACTCCATATGATATTCTCACCGGAAACAAACCCAATCTCAAGTACTTCTGGGTATTCGGTTGTAAGTGTTTCATTCTCAAGAAAGGTGCACGTTTAGCTAAATTTGATTCTAGAGCACAAGAGGGCATCTTTGTTGGTTATGCTACAAACTCTCACGCTTACCGTGTCCTCAACAAGTCCACCGGACTCATTGGGGAGACGTGTAACGTGGAGTTTGGTGAAAATAATGGCTCCCAAGTGGAGCAAAGTGGTATTTGTGATGTAGCCATGTAGGTGATGAAATTCCTCCCCAAGCCATAAGAAGAATGGGGATTGGTCAAATACTCCCCATTGAGGAACCCCTTGTGGCCGAAGGAGAAGGACAATGCTCTACTCAAGTGGAGCCATCACCCTCACAAGCCCCACACGCTTCCGATGAACAAAGAGAACACCCTCAACAAGTTGAACAAGCTCAAGGTCAAGATCAATTGCCCAACGATGGTGATGTGTCCCATGATGTTCAAGCACTTACCCAAGGTTCCAAACCTGCTCAAGATCAAGATCAAGTGAACTACAAGATCCAGACCAAATAGAAGCACAAGATCAAGATCAAGAGCAACCACAAGTACAAGGACAAACAAGTGAACCTGCTCAAGTCGAAAATCAAGTTGATCAGGATACTGTCTCGCAATTCCCTTCTGCAGCACCAAAAGTCGGTGCCAAGGGAGGTTCAAGACGCAAGGGCAAGCAAAGTAAACAAGTCGATGCTCCCCAGTTATCCAATGAAGAACTCTTGGAGCGTCGAGCAGCCAAGATTGCGAACAAGCTGAGAGTCAAGTCACATCTTATGAAGAATGTACTTGGTAGTTTAAAAAGGGGAGTATCCACCCATCAACAGATTTGGAATTATTGTGATCATCACGCGTTTGTTTCGTATTGTGAACCTCAACAGGTACAGGAAGCGCTCGATGATGAGGATTGGCTTATGGCCATGCATGAAGAACTCAACAACTTCGAGCGTAATCAAGTCCGGGATTTAGTGCCAAGACCAAAGGAGGAACATAATGTCATTGGGACCAAATGGATTTTCAAAAACAAGCAAGATACCAATGGATTGTGATTCGAAACAAGGCAAGATTGGTGGCTCAAGGTTACTCCGAAGTCGAGGATATCAACTACGGTGAAACCTTTGCCCCTGTTGCTCGTCTAGAATCTATTCGCGTGCTGCTTGCATTTGCTTCTCATCATAATTTCAAATTACAGCAAATGGATGTGAAAAGTACTTTTCTTAATGGTCCTTTAAATGAGTTGGTCTATGTCAAACAACCCCCGGGATTCGAACATCCCAAGCTCCCCAATCATGTGTACAAACTTAATAAGGCACTCTATGGCCTTAAACAAGCCCCACGTGTGTGGTATGAGTATCTTACTGAGTTGTTACAAGATCGTGGGTTTGAAATTGGGAAGATAGATCCCACTCTTTTTACTAAGAAGGTTAAAGGGGATTTGTTCGTATGCCAACTATATGTTGATGATATCATTTTTGGTTCTCCTAATATTTCTTTCAATGAAGAATTTGCTCCACTAATGACCGAGAAATTTGAGATGTCCATGATGGGAGAGTTGAAGTTCTTCCTCGGATTCGAGATTAAACAAGGCTTAGAAGGGACCTTCATCAAACAAGCCAAGTACACTCAAGACATGCTCAAAAGGTTCGATATCGAAGATGTCAAGCCGGTCAAGTTCCACATGCCAACAAGATGCAAGCTTGACAATGATCCCAATGGTAAAGCAGTGGATCAAAAGGTATATCGCTCCATGATTGGATCCCTCCTTTACCTTTGTGTATCTAGACCAGATATTATGTTGAGTGTAGGGATATGTGCACGGTTTCAATCCGCACCAAAAGAAAATCATTATATGGTTGTTAAGCTCATCTTTCGATATTTGGCTCATACCCCAAACTTTGGTCTATGGTATCCCAAAGGAGCAAACTTCAACCTAGTGGGCTATTCTGACTCAGATTGGGCAGGAGATTGTGTGGAGAGGAAGTCAACTTCTGGAGGATGCCAATTCCTTGGTCGCTCAGTGGTAAGTTGGTCTTCAAAGAAGCAGAATTGTGTCTCACTATCATCCACCGAAGCTAAGTATGTGGCGGCTGCAAGTTGTTGTGCACAGTTGCTACGGATGAGGCAAACTTTAAAGGATTACGGTGTCACTTGTGACAAAGTGCCTCTTCTATGTGACAATCAAAGTGCTATCAAGATTTCCCTCAACCCGGTGCAACATAGCAAGACCAAGCATATTGATATTCGCCATCACTTCATTCGTGAAGATATCAAGCTTGGTGATATTGAGGTTCACTTCATCCACACTGAAGAGCAACTTGCAGATATTTTCACTAAGCCCCTAGATGAAGCAAGGTTCCGGGAGTTAAGGCATGAGCTAAATATCATTGATTCAAGTAATGTGGATTGAAGCTAGGCACTTTGCACCTCACTATGCATTAGATCTTGTTCTAGATGTAGGCATGGACATAGGGGGAGTGTTGTTCTCTCAATGAACTTTCCCTCCCCCCATTATGCATAAATTGATCAAGTCTTTCACTTTAGCCATTACTAAATGGCACTTGTGCTTCAAAGACGAGCGTTGGTCATGAACCCAAGGATAATTCTTCGCGGTGTCATACCTTTGCCTCAAACATAGGTGGCCTCGGCCACCGCCCCCACCTTTCTCTCATATGGAAGAAAGGATACAAAATGACGAGTCAGTATATCTTGCTGGTGCTATCTTTTTATTACACTGACTAGTCGTTGCCCATGTCTTTTTCATGAAATCATATGTCTCGTTGTGCCATTTTGGGCGGTACTACCGCCAGGGGTAGCGGTACTACCGCCAGGACCCGAGTCTACCACGACTTGACTAGGGCTTTTAGGGCTGTCTCAAGGGGGAGCGGTACTACCGCCAGGACCCCAGCGGTACTACTGCTACAGGCAGTGGTACTACCGCTAGGACCTCGGCGATACTACCGCTGGGCCGTACCCCTTGGGCTATATAAAGGAGGGGGGCCCTTTTTTCTGCCCTCTTTCTTCTTCCTCGTGGCTCTTCCTTCCTCTACCCCGAACTCCCCCCATTTGGATCTGTAACTGCGGAGCCCCTTCTCTCCCTTGAGTTGGTGGGTTTGCTCCACTCCTCCTTCCTCCATCAAGTGTCATGGACACCGGTAAAGCTCCTCCCTTTATTCTCTTGATTGGTGCTTTCTTGTTCTAGGGTTAGGAGCTTGGTGATTTGGATCCATGGCTATGGTTTGTGCTTTGTTCTTGGATGGAACAAAGGTGATATTCTAGGGGAGTGTAGGTCCTATGATTCATTGCTTTTATCTTGACATGCCCTAGGTTCTTCATGTTTTAGATCAAGTACTTTTTCTCTTATTTTGGATTAGATCTAAAACTTGAATCCTCTTGACTAGGCATGTCTTTATCTAGATGTGCTTGAGATCCTCATGTGATTAGGGCTATGGTGGTTCTTGTAGTGATTCTATGCAGTAGCCATGGCCCTCGTCAATCTAATCTAGCCGTTCTTATGGGTTTTTCTCTATTCAGATCTGAAAGTCAACCCCCTAGCGGTACTACCGCCAGCCTGGCGGTACTACCGCTAGGACCCCAGCGGTACTACCACCACGGGTAGCGGTACTACCGCCAGGACCCCAGCGGTACTACCGCCACGGGTAGCGGTACTACCGCCAGGAGGATATTTTTTCTTTTCTTTTCGCTTTGTTTGGCAATGTGAGTTTACTCTTATGCTTCTTTTTGCTCATTGCCTTGACTCCTCCTGTCGCTCTTTTTCGGTGTGTGTCTTGTGTGTCACAGGTGGTGCTCGCCGCTCGAATCCCCCACGGGACACCCAACCGAAGCAGTATCGCACTCCTGATGCTCCAGAGGGCTCTGCCACTTCCGGTCTGAATCTCAAAAAGAAGTCTTTCAAGAAGACAGCTCACAAGACCAAGGGGATCAACGTTCGCAATATGCCCCCTAAGGAGTTTCTGCGGTTCCGCACCCGCAATCACTATCTAGAAGAGAAGGCTCAGATCAAGAATGTCGAGCATGTTTGGTCACGGGATCACTGCATGATCTATCGCGACATCATCAAGCACTTCAAGAAGATGTTTGTTCCAGTACAGTGGATTGACTTTGCTCACCTTCAGCGGAACCCGGATTACTTTGGTGAGGCTCTCTCTTTGATTGACAAGCTTGGCATTAAGGAGATCATCACCTTCAAGCGCGACTTTGATCCAGATGTTGTGGCCCAATTCTATGTCACTGTTCACTTTGCACCTGATGACGAGTGCACCATGACTTGGATGACCGGTACTCAGAAGATGACAAGTTCCTGGTCAGAATTCATGAAGCTTCTCAAGGTCGACTTTCATGGAGATGAAACTCCTCTTGGGTTGCGTCCTCATGCTCCATCTTCATCTACTGCCACCCCCAAGGACAGGCTGCAACAACTTTATGTGAAGAAAGGTGTGCTCCCCAAGCATCTGGATATCATGCATCGGATCTTCTGCAACACTCTCTTTCCTCGCATTGGCAACTTTGACGAGGTGCATGGTCATCTAGCTGAGATGATTCTGCTATGTGAGGAGGCTAAGACTAAGGAATCTGCCCCTCTCGATATTGCCCATGTGATGTTCAATGAGCTCTGGAACTGCATCATGAACCGCAAGGTTCCCATCTACGGGCCCTACTTGTTTGCCTATATTCGCCAGAGGTGGCACGACGTCTATCTGGTCGATGAGTTCCCTATTCAGGCTGATTACTTTGTACATGATCCTATCAAGCTCCGTATCAAAGACAAATGGGCCAACCCATCCATTTCGTCTCAGCACATGGACACTGACACAGAGACTGTTGCTAAAGGAGGCCCCGCTTCTCAGTCCCGCTCTTCTGCTATGCCATCTTGGGCAATGAAACTCAAGGATAAAATGAAGACTCTCTTCTGTATGCAGGCAAGAGACAATATCAGTCTCATGTGGCCCAGAAGGAGAACCGTCAGAGGCACAAGCGTGTCTTGAGGACACTTGATGTTGATATATCCAGCGGCTCAGAGGATGACATCACTCCAGAGTCTGATTGGATGCGGTCTCAAGGTTATCAGTGGTCTGATGCAGAGGAGGAGGCATCTGAGGAGGACAATGAGGAGGAGCAGGACGATCCGGATGCCACAGACGAGTCTGGGGCTGATGAGGATGCGTAGTGACCACCTCTGTCGTTAGGTGTGCCCTTTTTGGTGTCTTGTGCCAAAGGGGGAGAGAGTCTAGGAGCTGGATTTGCGCTTTGCTTTAGCTTTGCTTATCTTTATCGTGTTTGCTTTGAACTTGGTTTGCTCTTATCTGCTATCTTTGCTTTGTGTGATGTGAGACTTGGACTACTGTGAGACTTATTTCTATCATATGATGTGAGTCATATGCTCCTTAATTTTCTCTACCACTATCTTTATGTTCACATGCTATTCAGTGTGCAAATCCGGTATTGTCATCAATCCACCAAAAAGGGGGAGATTGTTAGGGCATATTTTATGCCTAAGTAATTTTGGTGATTGATGACAGTACCGCAAAGGACTAATCGTGTGTGTTGAGATTTCAGAGAACACATGTCAACGGCACAAGACGACTCGCCCCCCTTCCATGGAATAGAAGCACGGTGTACTCTACGATTCTCTTTCTTTGAGTCATAGGAACGCCGTACTATTAAGAGGGGACCCGTAGTGGAAAGGTTTGGGTGGAATCAATTTTGCACGCACACTTTATCTCCTTTCCCTTTCCCTCCAACTTTGGAGTGGCTCCCGCCTATGGTTTATCTCCTCTAAGCAAAAAGGTCTCCCAGCGGTAGTACCGCTGTCCCTAGCGGTAGTACCGCTGGAGCTGGCGGTAGTACCGCTAGCCCTGGTCAGCGGTAGTACCGCTCCAGGAACTTAGTACCGCCTTCCTAGTGGCTGTACTTCGTCGGACTTTTTGCAAAGACTTTCTTGGCGGTGGTTGGCCCGGTAGTGCATCTGCACTACCACGGGCCCAGCGGTAGTACCGCTGCAGCCAGCGATAGTACCGCTGCAGCCAACGGTAGTACCGCTGCAGCCAGCGGTAGTACCGCAGGCTCGGGCTGTGAGTGGGAAAACGGTTGGATTTTCCCCCACACTGTATAAGGGGTTCTTCTTGCTCTAGAACCCTACCTTTGACCCTCCCAAGCTCCATTGTTGCTCCCTAAGCTCAAAAGTGCCCGGTCTCTCTCCCTAGCCAATCAAACTTGTTGATTCTTTAGGGATTGGTTGAGAAGGCCTAGATCTACACTTCCACCAAGAGAAAAGTTGATTCCCCCACCAATCCCTTGCGGATCTTGTTACTCTTGGGTGTTTGAGCACCCTAGACGGTTGAGGTCACCTCGGAGCCACATTCCATTGTGGTGAAGCTTCGTGGTCTTGTTGGGAGCCTCCAAACTTTGTGTGGAGTTTGCCCCAACCTTGTTTGTAAAGGTTCGGTCGCCGCCTTCAAGGGCACCTATAGTGGAATCACAGTACCTCGCATCGTGTGAGGGCGTGAGGAGAATATAGTGGCCCTAGTGGCTTATTGTGGAACATTGTGCCTCCACACCGCTCCAACGGAGACGTACTTCCTGTCAAAGGGAAGGAACTTCGGTAACACATCCTCGTCTTCATTGGTTCCACTTGTGGTTATCTCTAACCTTTACATTGTGTATTCTTATGTTGTTGTGTATCTCTTACTTGTCTTAGTTATCTTTGTTGTTAGCATCATATAGGTTCACCTCTTTGTTGTCATTTTAGTGAACCCTTATGTTGCTTACCCTAACTTGCTAAGATTAATTAAAAAGTGGTCGTTGCCTATTCACCCCCCCCCCTCTAGTCAACCATATCGATCCTTTCACATGGGCTAGTAGCATGTGCATTATCAATTAAAACAAACGGAGGCCACGTGGCTATCTCCTTAGTAAGTTTTACTTGGAGTTGAGCATGAGACTCTTTCAATGAAGCATGAGCACTCTTCAAGGCCTTGTGGGCCTTGTCAAGTATGTCAAGCTCTGTCTTGAGTCTAGCATGGTCAACCCCAAGTGCAACCTTTTCAGATTCAAGCACACGAGTAAGAACAACAACATGCTCATGATCTTTTTGTAATTTAGCAAGGTCATTGTTGTGTGACTCCTCAAGAGCCAAACGAAGCCCTTGCTTTTCCTCAACAGCAATGGAGAGATCCGCTATCTCATCGTCATAGTCGCGACTATGTCCTTGCAAAGTAGAGATAGTTTCTTCATGAGTTTCGATGAGGTCATTAGCTTCTCCGAGTTGTTCCAAGAGAGCAACAAAATGCTTCTTGGTTTTAACCTTGATTTTTCTCATGAATCTATCAAAGGAGTTTTCTTCATCATTAATCTCCTCGTGTTCATCTCCACTAACCATAGGAGAGGAGGTAGTGGAAATGTTAGTTTTGATGTTGGAGGTTACCTTGTTGGATGCCTTGGACATAAGGCACTTCGCAATGCGGTTCTCGTTGGGGGCGTTGAAGAGGGACATCTTGCTTGAGGAAGAAGATGCAATGGCCACCGTGGTCATTCCCAATACTTCACCACTTGCATCATCATCATCATCCTCATCAGTTAGATACTCTTCTTGAGCCACCAACATCTTTTGGGGTTTGTTTTTGAAGAAGTTGTTCTTGTTTGGGAAGGGCTTGGCCTTGTCTTTGCGAATAAGTTTGCCACCATTGTCTTCCCTCTTCTCATAAGGACGGTCAGCCACAAAGTGACTCACATTGCCACACTTGTAGCAAGTCCTCACTCGTCGCTTGCCTTTGGACCCATTTGAGTTGTTCTTGGAGAAATTGGGCTTTGAGTTTCTCTTGTTGCCCCAAAACTGCCTTGACGCAAAGAGCCATATGCTCGTGACAACCGTACTTGGTGTCTTCGGGGCACAATTCCTCTTCTTCTTCTTCGCCTTCCTCCACAACAACCTTGGCCTTCAAAGCAAGGTTGAGAGAGTTTTTTCTTGACCGTTGGACCCAAGCTAGAGCATTGTCAGCGGCCTTGTTCAATATGTTCATGGTAATAAACTCATCCAACACATCACTTGAGGACATGGAGTGAAAGTCCGGCCTTTGACGGATGACGGAGGACATGGACTTGTTGAAAGGCATGATAGCCTTGAGAAACTTACGCTTGATCCAATTGTCATCCACATCTTTGCTTTCATGATCTTGAAGATCAACTGCAAGCGTTGTCATCCTTCGGTAGAGCTCACGAGGGTCCTCATCCTCAATTATAACAAATTCATCGGCCTCATCAAGTATCACTTCATAGTTAGATCGTTGAATACTAGAGCTTCCCTTGTACATGAAAATAATGTCCTCCCAACAATCTTTGGCACGAGTGAACGGACGCAAATGAGCAAGATCTTTAATAAGAACAACTGCTTGTAGGATGAACAAGGCAGAGTGATTGAGCTGATCGTCAACCTCTTTCCTTAGAGTGAGGTTTCTTGGATCATGTGTGTAGTAGCCTTGCTCACTACGATGTTACCGGGCGGAGTAGATGAAAAAAGCAAATGAGAGAGGTAGGAGACAACCATGTTCAAGAGATAAGGCAAGGAAAGGGTGGCTTGAAGAAAGCGGTGCACGATCCTCACGAGAACGCGTGGCGAACAGCATACACGGGTGATTTTAAACATTTTCCTTGTTTTATTTCGCTTGAGATGCACACTACATGATTACTCTGGCACTAGCCCCGTGCGAACCGAACGAACATCCACACCAAACTAAATCGAATATACCCATGTCCTAAAAAGTGTTTTATAAAACTTCGAATGGCGTCATCGTAAAACCAACAATCAACAAGAAAAACCTAAAAAAAAAATCATGAACATTTTTTATTTTTTGAAATTCCTGGCACGAGAGCGATTCGCACACCCGAGTCGCCCCCCCACGGGAGCCTCGGTCAGCTCGGACCCGGAGAGCAGAGCGGTCAATTCAAACCGGTGGCGACACACCTGCTCCGCCATCGGTACGACTTTGGGAGCGCACGAGGCAGAGCCAGCCAAAGCCAAGCCAAGGCTGCACACCAAAAGGCGTCATCACTACTGTTGCCTCCTCTGCCAGCACGCGCTTTTCAGGCCTCCTCGTCCATCCCGTCCCCTCGCCTCCCTTCTCCGCTTCTCGATTCCGCTCCGACGTCAGATCCGTCGGATGGATCCGCCGCCGCCCGCGGCGAGCCCGCCCTCGCCGCCCCCGGACGGCCCCGCAGCCCCGGGCGCCCCTGCCACCGCCGGCGCCGCGTCGTGCAAGGGAGCTCCCGTCACAGGTACGCGGCCGATAGGAGGAGGTTTTTGTGCTTGCGTGTTGCGTCCGACCATTGCCGTCGCGGTAATCGCAGAAAAGCTTCGTTTCCGTTTCACAAGCCGCCGCGTTAATCTGCCTGCGGTATTGCTGCTGCTCCCGGTCTCATTGCCCTAGATAGAGACGAGTAATTCGATCAGTTCGAACAAGCCAGCCAACATTTGTGAAGCCGTGTAAGCTTCTCAAGCCTTTTTTTTTCTGTAGCGAGACGACCGTGCTGTTTTATTTTTCTTGTTTTCCTTTCCTGTTTCGTAGGATAGGCTTCCTGTTTCTACCGTTTCTCTGTTTTTTTTCCTTGTTATGTTGTTGTATTGTAGTTGGCGATCAGCTAAACATCTCCTTCAGTTATCAGCCAAAACGAGAAACCTACTGACATAAACACAATGTTACACGACTTCACAGATGTTGGCTAGGATCAGTGAGCCCGGGAGCAGCGATACCCCAGATTAACACGGCGTGTTGTAAAAAGCAAGTGGCAAGACATGAGAGCCCCTCTTTTTTGGGCCAACTTAACATCTTATAATGCAAAACAACACATGACAAAAAGGGCATGTCGGTTGTTTAATTGTGTTGTGTTACTTTTTTTACTTAAGCTTCAACCTTGGCTTGGGGAATTTTAGATTTAATAATAGTAGTTGTGTAAGGACAGGCTCATTCGATTGCTCTTAACTTGCAGACACTGCTGACAGTACACAAGCTGATGCTCAAGGAGGCCTACATCACGCAGCTATTAGCAATCCGGAGAATGGCAACGAAGCCGCTATTTCAACTCAAGGTGATTCACCCCGGAATTCAGAAGCACATTTGGGTGATAATTCAGTGCAGACTACGTCCAAGCAGTCAGTAAACTCGGATGGGACAAGGAAGAGGAATTTTCAGCCTGGAAATAAAGAGTCAGTACATGTTCCTAGTGCTGGCAGCAAATCTCATGCTCGTGAGATTTCTGTAGTAGAAACCAAAGATGCAAGGAGCAAGTTCTTAAAGAAATCCGATGTAAGTTGCTTGTGTTGTAATTGCAGCATACTAGGAAGCGGGAAGTACTAGTGTTGATACTTAATAGTCCCTTGAAATGCTAATGTTAATATTGATTTTCAGAATGAAGATCCAGCATGCAAAGACGGGAAGAATGCCGACTTGGCAGGGATCTCGGAAGAATTGAAGGAAAACAATAACAGATCTTCTCTTAACTCTAGCAGCTTGAAGGATGAGAAGAGGCAAAAGAATAGAAGTAGAGGAAAAGAGAACAGTAGTCATGTTCATGACACAAGCACTTCACAGCATCTTTCTTTGCCAACTAGCACTGGTACCTCCGGTTTGACGTCGATGGTTACTGAGAACCACACAGAAGCTCCTAAATGCACGGGTTTGAGGCTAGAGAAAAATCCAGATGAGGTATCCCTGACAAACTCATTCACAGTAGTTAATGCAGAGATCACAGATGGGGGAAATTTGAATGTAGACAGTACCATTCAAAAGAACCGTGATGAAGTTCTGCCTGGTTCACTTAAAGAGAAAGAAACTGAGAATGTTGCAACATCCTTGGGTTCATGCGTGCTTGACTCCAGCCAACTGGCAAGCAGGAATGTGTCTCTGATGCCACTTCAAACAGTTATAGTTGATGCAGATGTGAAGACCGACTGCTTACATTCATCAACTGAAGAAAAAGTTTATCAGAATGCAGTTAGTGAAGATGTTACCATACCTTCTGGTCTTGTTTCCCAGCCTAACATCTCAGAAGAGCGCAAGAATTTTGGGTCTGGTAAGCATACGAGAGAAGCTATTCTTCGTACGTCATTTAATAGTGCTGGAATAGAAAAGGTCTTACCATCTGAAAATCAGAAGAACCAGTCGTATCCATTCAATGAAGGTGCGAACTTCTTTCAGACAGGAAACACAGACCCTAACTTCAGGGCAGATGTTCATCACCGTAGGAACATCTATGTATCAGGAGGCATAGGGAATTCAGAGTATGAATTTCAGAGGAACCAGTCACATCCATTCAGTGAAGGTGGAAACTTCTTTCAGCTAGGAAGGGCAGACCCTAACTTACGGGCAGGTGTTCATCATAGTATGGACATGTATGGATTAGGAGGCATGGGGAATTCAGAGTATAGGTTTCAGAGGAACCGGTCACATCCATTCAGTGAAGGTGCAAATTTCTTTCAGCTAAGAAGGGCAGACCCTAACTTAAGGGCAGGTGTTCATCATAGTATGGACATGTATGGATCAGGAGGCATCGGGAATTCAGAGTATAGGTTGCAGAGGAACCGGTTGTATCCATTTGATGAAGGTGCAAACTTCTTTCAGCTTGGAAGGACAGACCCTAACTTTAGGGCAGGTGCTCATCACAATATGAACATCTATGGATCAGGCGCCATGGGGAATTCAGAGCATGGATTTCAGAGGAACCAGTCGTATCCATTCAGTGAAGGTGCAAACTTCTTTCAGCTAGGAAGGGCAGACCCTAACTTTAGGGCAGGTGTTCATCATAATATGAACATCCATGGATCAGGCGCCATGAGGAATTCAGAACATGGATTTCAGAGGAACCAGTCGTATCCATTCGATGAGGGCGCAAACTTCTTTCAGTCAGGAAGGGCAGACCCTAACTTCAGGGCAGGTGTTCATCACTATATGAATATCTATGGATCAGGCTCCATGGGGAATTCAGAACATGGATTTCAGATGAACCACTCGTATCCATGCGATGAAGGTGCAAACTTCTTTCAGCGAGGAAGGGCAGACCCTAACTTTAGGGCAGGTGTTCATCATAGTATGAACATCTATGAATCAAGGACCATGGGGAGTTCAGATCATGGATTTCAGAGGAACCAGTCGTATCTATTCAATGAAGATGCAAACTTCTTTGAGCTAGGAAGGGCAATTCCTAACTTTAGGGAAGGTGTTCATCATAGTATGAACATGTATGGATCAGACGCCAATGAGAATTTAGAGCATGGATTTGGAAGAAGTTATTTGGATCATACCAGTACTGAAAGAAATGAAATGCAGGAGAAAGAACGAACTTGCTTATCAACAAAACACAACAATGACCGGATAAGCCCTTCAAGTTTAGCTCAGGCATACAGCGAAAAGCTTAGAATGTCCTTCCCGCCAAGAGATTCCTTGATAGGGATTCGGAAGAAAAAGCTTCTTATTCTAGATCTCAATGGCCTGCTTGCGGATATCAATGAAGATTTCCACAATGCTCACATGGCTGATGCAAAAGTTCGAAGGAAACTAGGTAAAGTTACTTGTACAATTGTCCATAATTATTGTTTGTGAAAATGCAGATATAGAACTGTGACAGATGATATTAATATAGTACTACACCTTTCTACCAGTCTTCCGAAGGCCTTACTGTGATGATTTTCTCAACTTCTGCATAAAAAATTTCGAGCTAGGTGTATGGTCCTCAAGGAAACGGTACTATTTACTATCCACATATTTTGTTTTACTTTATCCTCATTGCTCCATGTTTACTAATGTGTGATTTATCATTTTTCTAGGAAAAATGTTGATTCTGTTGTTGACATCCTCATGAGTGATTTCAAACCATACCTACTGTTTTCTTGGGTAAGTAACAGAAACAAACCTGTGGTAGATGGACATGGTCGACTGTATGTAATTTTGGTCCTAATATGTTTTATGACCTTCATATGGGCAGGCCAGGGATAAATGCACAATGACTGGACGTAACACACTGGAGAACGTGCACAAACCAATAGTACTGAAGGAATTGAGGAAACTGTGGAATAAGGAAGAACCTGGTCTTCCTTGGAAGGAGGGAGAATTTTCACCTTCCAATACATTACTTGTGGACGATTCTCCTTACAAGGCTCTGCGCAATCCGGTATTTTCTCAGCTGTTTCCATATACCAGCGTCTTGTTTAAGTGTCTCGTTTAACTGTATCATTTCTATATTAGAATAATGCATATTTTCATGCCAATGTTATGCAGCCACACACTGCCATTTTTCCTCAACCGTTCAGCTATCTTAACCAGAACGACAATTCATTGGGTATGCATTCACCACTTCATGTTGATGTACTTACGTAGTTACCTGTTACACTACTACAGCCTATTGATGCATATAAATTACAATTTCCGATAAGCAGGTCCTGATGGAGATCTTCGCATGTATCTGGAGAAACTCGTTTTTGCAGATGATGTTGAGTGCTACGTTGGCAATAATCCATTTGGTCAACCTTTTATTACACAGAGTGATCCAAATTGGAACTTCTATGCTGAAATAGCTGGTAAAGAGTATGGTGCATTAACTTGTGCCTGAACGTCCCAATATCTAGTGAGGCGGACTAGTAGACTGATCTTGTGTTGATTCTTCAGACATGAGGGGAAGTTGTCGCATGTTTGTTGTATACCTGACCTCCAAACTAATTTTACCGTGGATTTTTGGGCACCAACAGTTATAACTTGTACGGATGTGAATATGAATGAATTTTGTACCGGTGACTCGAATTTTTGGAAAGCCTTATATTTATTCAGTTTTTATTTTTTTATGTTTTTCCCTACCTAGGCACTGATGTGGTTCTGTGTTGTTCTTTTATATCTTGCACCCATTTTCTCGTGAGCCCTAAAGGTACTACTCCAGCGTTTATCCCATTAGTTTTGAACTGTTTAAAAAAATCCAGTACTGGATAACATCTACACCACTTCAAGAAAGTAGTATTGCTACGTAGTACCATTGTCCCATGTTTTTGAACTGCTTTCATACATGTTTTTTCCTTCTATTTTTGGTTATGATCTACAAAAAAAATTGTATAGATTCATCTTTGCGGCAAGTGCAATGTTTCTATGTGTGTTTTAGGAGTTAGTTAGACAATAACATAATTTGCGGAACATGAAATCGTTCGCAAAGCTATGTTCACACAGACGAGAATAGCGCAATCGAACAATTATAAACTTAAGCTTAATTAATTTATCTTCTATGATATAAAATAATAATAATTTAGTTTAGAGAATTGAACCAGCCTCTTTGTTTTTCTTACTATTATCAGCCATTTAACTCATCGACAAAAAGCTTTGTACTCCCTCTTTCCATATATATAGGGTCTAATGCGTTTTTCGAGACTAACTTTGATCATATGTTAGAGCAATAATATATGGCATGCAAGTTACACAAAGCATATCTTCAAATTCGTACGTGAAATGAGCTTTCAATGATATAATTTTCACATTATATAATTCATATACTATTAATCTTATCAATAGTCAAAGGCAATCTCGAAAAATGCATTAGGCCCTATATATATATGGATGGAGGGAGTACGAATAATTCCTCCCTCGACACATTTGATTTTTTATTTAGGATGACATTGTCTTTTTGAAGGTCACCAGTTTCATTTTCATAGATAATATATTTTCAGTACTTTATTTAAAACATTTGGCATTTTTTTTTACCCACAAACGTACAGTATATCTTTGTCAGACAAAATCCTTCAGCAAGCCCGTCAGCGCAGAATAAACTTTTCTAAACTCGTAAAGCCTCTAAACCTAATAAGCCTAGCCCATTTAACACTACAGCCCGGACGGGAGCGGCCCAGCAACTGGCCCATGCAAGACACCCTAAACGCGGAGATCTATAAATACGAAACCCTAAGCGCCGCACTGCTCTCCATTCCGCCTCCACCCCCCGAACTCCAAACCCTAGTAGCTGCGCCGCCGCCGCCAGGTAAGAGGCGAGATGGTGTCCGGCTCCGGCGTGTGCGCCAAGCGCGTGGTGGTGGACGCCCGCCACCACATGCTCGGCCGCCTGGCGTCGATCGTCGCCAAGGAGCTGCTCAACGGGCAGCGCGTGGTGGTGGTCCGCTGCGAGGAGATCTGCATGTCCGGCGGCCTCGTCCGCCAGAAGATGAAGTACCTCCGCTTCCTCCGCAAGAGGATGAACACCAAGCCATCCCACGGCCCCATCCACTTCCGCGCCCCGGCCAAGATCCTCTGGCGCACCATCCGCGGGTACGTCGCCGGCGACGCTGCCGCCGCTTAGATCCGTCGCTTCCGCCTCTGTACTTATGTCGCCGTTCCCATTTGGGTTTGTGTGTTCTTATGATGCTTTGCTTGGTGGCGCTCTGCAGTATGATTCCGCACAAGACCGCGAGGGGCGAGGCCGCACTTGCCAGGCTCAAGGCGTACGAGGGTGTGCCGCCGCCGTACGACAGGACCAAGCGCATGGTCATCCCCGACGCGCTCAAGTACGTCGGCGTTCGACTGTCTTCTAGATCTCTGCGTACGTCGTATATGTATGTTTGGTGTTGACGTTGCTTGTGATATTGCAGGGTTCTGAGGCTGCAGCCCGGGCACAGGTACTGCCTCCTGGGCCAGCTCTCCAAGGAGGTCGGATGGAACTACGCCGACACCATCAGGGTAAGCTATTTCCTTTCCTTTTTTCTTCGGTGCTCACTAGTTGCTAGCGTTCGATTGTTACGGTCCTGCTATACTAAAATGGGTCTAGTTGTACTAATCATTCAATGAAAGTTCACTCTGGTTTGCTGGTACTCTAGTAGATATTCAGATTTTTGTCATATATGCTCCCCTGTTGATAAATGATTTGTTCTGCATTTGGAAAATGTTTATGCTGATGCCCACGGATTTTAGAAGCCATTTACAGATCATGCTTTATTATACCGTGAAGAATTTTATTTGCTCATGCTTGCAGTCATTGATGAGAACTGGGTCTAGTTGTACTCATGCTTGCTGAGATGTGCATGATCTGGCTGATGAATAAAATCGTTCGGATTCCCACTGATTTGTCATGATTATTACAACCAGCTACTTCTGACAGATCATGCCATCTCTTGGATTATATCTGCATATTTGTACTCTTTTATCATTTGGCAATACGTGCCTTTCTTAGTATTTTGCAAACCTCTTAGCAATACAGTTTGAATCCGCTTCTTTTATGTTCTGCTAGCTGACAAGATGTGCATGACCTGGGTGATGAATAAAATCGTTCGGATTCCCACTGATATTTCATGATTATTATAACCAGCTACTTCTGACGGGTCATGCCATCTCCTGAATTTCATTTGGACGTTTTTACCGCTTTAGACTGACTGTAATCCAACATTGGTTATGAATCTTGCTGCTCGTTGTGTTCTATTGGTTTAACACGATTCTGGGTGACGAAGAAAATCGTTCGGATTCCCACTGATATTTCATGATTAGTGTAACCAGCTACTTCTGACGGATCATGGCATCTCCTGAATTACATTTGCATTGCTATATGACTGGCTGTACATGCACTCCTTATTTTGGTTGCAACCTTGTTACTCTCTGTCTTCTATTGGGTACAATTACATGCTTCTGTGTGATGAAGAAAATCGTTCGGATTCCCACTGATACTAAATGATTATCACAACCAACTACTTCTGACAGATCATGCCTTTTTGTGCTCTTACTAGATTTTGTTCTCTTTTGGGTTTCAGTTAAACTCTCTGCATCTTTATTCCGCAGTTTTGCTGGTGTTCTATTTTCTTTTGAGCCTGTGATGTTATCAAAATATTTGCTACTCTTGATGGGTTTATCCCACTTGATGATCTCAACCACCAAGATCTCTGAGGCTCTTTAGTTCTAGTCTTTTGTTATCATTACAGTACATCCCCTGTTGCCAGTTTTTGTTCATTATGTGCTGATGTTTGTGCATATCGTTTCTCATCGCTCTTTGGCCTGTATTCAGGAGCTGGAGGAAAAGAGGAAGGAGAAGGCCAAGGTCTCGTACGACAGGAGAAAGCAGCTGGCGAAGCTCCGCGTCAAGGCCGAGAAGGCAGCCGAGGAGAAGTTGGGAACTCAGCTGGAGATCCTGGCCCCGATCAAATACTAAGAGAGATCAGAGCTTTTGTGCGCCATCAGTTTTGGGAAACCTCTGTCCTCCTCTTGTCTTTAAGTAGTTTGGTAACTCTGTGTTAGTACAACCTGGTTGGTAAACCTTTGTTATGCATGCAGTTCTGCTACCCTCATTTGAAATTTTCTACTTGGGTCAACTGTTTCGTTTATCAAATGTGTGCATTTGAAGATTCTTGTGAATGTCTATCAGGTGATTATATGGTGCTGTAGCCTTTTCTCTTCACTACAGCCTTGGCAGCCCCTTGTTATGGCCTGTTGCGGGTGTTTTAGCGATTTCCTGAGCTACGTTAAAAATCTTAGTGTACAACTATACTTTGGGATTCCCCTCAACTTCTGTAATAAACAAAGTACTAATGAAAAGTGTTATAATCAGCCGGCTGATAACTTTCAGAAATCAGTTGCGCATCGTGCTGCTGATCATTGCATGCAGCCTTTGCTTGGCCCTCCGCACTCCCTGCACGCCATCACCGCTGGCCTAATGCCATGCCTCTCTTCTAATTAAAATTTGATAAGACATTTTAAACTTTTTCAGCAAAAACACAAACCAATAAAACAAAAAAAGAGAAAATATACAACAAAATTATTTTACTTGGAAGATATCAAAATCGTCCACGTTGCTGGTGCAGCCAAACGCGCTCGACACAACAAGGTTGTCAGCGAATGTTGCAAGTGGGACATGCGGACACAACAAGGTTGTCCGCGAATGTTGCAAGTGGGACATGCGATGCTGGAAAGCCGATCCCACCATTCCAAGGCAGCCATAGACACTCCAATGTTGCAAGAGTCCTGCCTCCCCACCCCAACCCGCGTCCCTCTCTGAGGTGACTCGAGGGAACCCCTGCTCCTTCCGTCGTCGGCCCTCCTTCCCCCTTGCTGCCGGCACTGCCCGGGCTTTCCTGCCGCGTCCCTCTCTCTCTCTCCTCGCGGGGGCGCCAGGCTTCCCGGCGGCGGCATGGTGCGGCGGAGCTCGGTCCTCTAGCGGGCTGGAGAGGAATGCGTCGTCTAGTCATGCTGCCTCCGCGGTGGCTGCGGCCTGGGACCCTTGACCCTGATCTGGATCTGGTGGTGCTCGAGTCTAGGTCATGGCGGCTTCGGAGGTGTGGTGTTCATCTAGGCCTGGCGGCCGCTAGGTACCATGGGGGTACCGTCGGCTGCATTAGTCTCGCGTAGTGTTGCAGTCGGCATTGGTGCAAGGTGGAGAGCGCGGGAAGAGGCTTGGTGGGCTAGCTGACGCCAATGCAGGATGATGTGCGGCTTAGGTGGTGTGGAGCTTGGTGAAAACCATGTCTTGGCCTCGTGCTGTGACCAGCGATGGCGGTGGTTGTGGCCGTGGTTGGAGGCATCGTTGCTTGTTCTCCCACCCCTCCTGCGCGGATCTGGCCATTTTGGTCTCTCTGGGGGAAACCTTGATCTGTGATCGGACGATGACGACGCCTTGGTGTCGTGTTCCCTCTTGAAGGCTTCGTTTTGGGAGCTTGACATCGGTGAACGGGACTAGTGGACGGTGGTTGGTGGCGGGTGTGGCGTCCAGACTTCTGTGGCAACGATGATGGTGGGAGCGATGTCGGCGACGCGACAATGGTTGCGGTAGTCGGCTCTTCTTCGGCGTGTTCACGACTTTGCCTCGGTTTGTTTGTTGCAGTGGAGTTGAAGCTGCGACGGAGGGCCCCTCGGTATATACGATGACTACTTGCAGATAGCCCGTTCGGCAATCTTTCGTGGCGCCAGCCATGCCTGATTTTGTCCTTCAGAGTTCTCCGTCAGAGTCGGAGCTGTGTTGTTTGGCCGTAGGTTGACGTGTCGTCGTTAAGGGTGGGCTTTGCCCGGAGTGTGTAAGTCAAGGGAGTGGGCTAGGTCCTTGTTATATCGGTTTTTGCCTAGTTTTTCGTGATTAACTCGGCAATTATCTTCTGCTTATTTAATAGATGAGGCAATGCCTCCGTTTCAAAAAAAAATGTTGCAAGAGTGGGTTCCGCCATTGCTACAGCAGCCACCCGATGCTCGAGTTGATGTTGCGACAGTCCTCGGGATGCGTCGAGGTGAATTTTTAGGTGACACCGCGATGGCGTCGGTGATGTTGCGGAGGACGATGGAGTTGCTGTTGCGATGTTCGCTGACGACGCTTGAAGGTGATGCTGCAAGGGGAGTGGTGGAGTTGCTCTTGCGTCGAGGTGCTATAAAGTCGGGGGCCATGTATGCATCCTTTGCTAGTGCCGCCAAGCCGCCGAAGGGTACTGGGTGGATGTTACGATAGTGCTTATTGTAGGGCGTGCTTCAATGGCCACGGCGATGCTTCCATGACCACAACGATGACGCGTGCAACAATGGCATCGAAGTTCGTGTTTACGTTGGGAGGTGTGCTTCAATAGTTTGTGGAAGTGCTTTGACAACTACAATGATGAGGCGTGCCATGATGACATCGACGACAGTGACCATGCTACAAGGCATGCATTAGTGATCCTGACAATGCTTCAACGACCACGGCAATTATGCGTCGAGACGACCGCCACGAGGCTTGCCGTGACGGCGTCGACGTTCGTGGCCATGCTACAAGGTGTGCTTCAATCACCATGGCAATGCTTCAGCGACCACGACGATCGTGACAATGTTGTGACGACCCCCATGATGAGGCGTGATGTGACAGTGTCGACAACTACGGTGATACAATGAAGCATGGCTCAATGGTCATGGCGATGCTTCAATTACACCGAAGAGGTCGATGGATGTGGAAATGCTTCTACGACCGCGGCCATTTTTCAGTTCCAAAGATGCACACTATTGCATACCACTACAAGCCGTGGACGTGCATGTGCGCGCATGGCTGAGAGTCTGAGGACGCAAAAGCGCATGGGACACACAGCATGAAAGGAAAAGAAACGAGTTGGCTTTCCAATCTAACGGTTATGATCAAGCAAATCTAGCGGCTGGCGAGGCGGTTGATCCCACATTGGATCAGCCGGATGATTGATAGCACTCGCCTTTGTCTAGTCTCATCATAATAATTCAAACAATGATGCATCAAACTCAAATACTAATAATAATGTGATGGCTACAGTATATTTAACTCAAACCTGAATACATAATAATAATTCTCAGAAAGCCTTTTGATGCATCCATCTCAAGAAATCTTGCAGTGTCCTCTCCATTAGAAGCATGAAGATATTGTTCTCCAAATATCGCAATGGTGGACTTCGTTTATTTCTATAAACTGTCAATGCACAATAGAATCAGCTTGACATCCATATGCAAGCATTATCGTTTCCTTGCAATTATTTTTTCAAACTATTGTGATGAGGATATGACTATGTTGGATACAATAAGAAAGATTGCGTACATGCATATTTATGGGGTGATTTTTGTTGAGTAAATAGGCAATTTTTCGAGTGTATTAATCCACGAGATAATAACTAGCATGGCATTGACTAGACTAATGATGTACTGATCTTGAGCTAACCTAGCACATACTACACATATAGTAGATACATCTATGCATGCAAGTAGTACTGTAGGATAAATACGAACATGAGGATAAGAGTCATACCCTCCAATAGGCCAGTTGGCCGTAGCAGCAGCAACATCCTCTGTCCTCTTCTTCTCAGCTTCAAGAGCGAGACGATCGGGCGAGCAGTCGCGTGATCGCTCCCCAAAAACCTAACCGCCCTAGAGGCGGGGTTTCGGAGGATTGCTCTCCCGTCGACCGTGTACGCGGTAAACGGGACGGAGTCGCTAAGCGCGTAGGTATGAGCTCGGCTCATTCCCGCAACCCGCGGCGAGGCAGGCGACGGAGGAGGAGTGCGCGAGGGCACCTTCTCTTCTCACTATCCAATAGCATATGGAAGAGAGACCCTTATAAAGGGGTCCAATTTCTCCTCCAGTAGCGGGGTGGGACTAAACTTTCCAACACCACCTTATCATGTCACCACCTACATGGGCCCTTGGAGATTTTTCTGAAATTCTCTTATGGACACTAATTTCAACAATTTTTTATAAAAATTATGTACGTTTGTAGTCGGATCGTTAAAGTCGTTCATTAAATCTATAGGTATCATCTCATCGAAAAATCATGACACTCGCCTTTATCATATTACAACCTTGTTGACCACTTGCAGTTCTTATTTGTTGAAAGTACATACAATGTTTTTCGACGCTATACGCAATGCGTAAGAACAACCTCGTTGACGTTCAAAATCTTGTAAATGTTTTTGCACCATACACCGGATCCTACCAAAGTAGAGATACAATAGCTTCGCGTGACCGACTTGCTTGTTCTGATGGACTGAACCTTCTTGTATGCCACCATGCATGCATACATAGCCATCATCGATTTCTTCAGCCTTGTCGGAAGGCGAGTCGTGAAAAAAGGTTTGAACAAGTATGATCAACCTCATTGTCATACAATTTTTTAGAACATAAAAAAGGTTGGGTGAAGTATTTCCTCAAATGTCGTTATCGCATCGGTTTCTTGAACTAAGATTTGAAGATGGAAGTTGGAGCTGGGCAGCGGAGGAGGTGAAGGAGGAGATGAGGCGAGAAGAAAGGAGGAGACACGCAACGGGGGACGGTGGCGCGCCCGGGCCACGACGACGGCACACATGGATCACGACGTGGGATCCTCGCCTGGCGGAGGCGGACAAGTGGTGGCCTAGCGGGGAGGGGCGGAGGATTGGCGCGGTAGCATAGGTGTGGTGCATGTGGTGGTAGGTGTTGAAATATTAGCCCACCAAAAAGATACAGGAAGAGTCCTGCTGAAAGAAAATGCCATTCTTACAAGATCTCCTCAAGTTATGGTCAGTTTACAAGATCTCCTAAAGTTATGGTCACTTTACGAGAACCGTTGGAGAGTTTTTTACATCAACTTCTCGTAAACGGGTGTTAATTTAGAGATAGGGGGTTGTTGGATGTGCTCTTAGACCGTAAGAGCATCTATAACCGGGCTCCTCAAATGCCCCCTATACGCACGTGTCGACGACCCGGTCTATGATAGGTCACAAAATCGCGATCCAATCGGGCTCCTTAAGCCGGTCCTATACGTCCAGGCTGACTGGCATCCCTCGTATCTAACCCATATGTGGGGTAGTATGAGGAGGCCCGGACACGCCTGGGTGTGTCGGACTGACGAGCAAGACCCTCATGGACAAACGTCGAAACTAAGTTGGTCCGATGAGGCGCATTCATGTCGCCGCTCCGACGGGACACGTTGAGGGGCCAAATCTAGTTATTTCAGCCGGTTGGTGGCCCCTTATCCCTAGACATTCCCATTTCCACCCTCGCCGTTCGCTGCCGCTCCAAATCTACTCGAAGCTCATCGTCCGTCGGTAGCCATGGCCCGTTAGCGGATCACCACCTATGCCATGCACACTATGGAGCATGGTTGGAGCTCTTAACGGAGATCTAGTCACGACGCGACGCTTGGATTGTATTAGGCTTGCCTCTCGACTCTCTGGAGGAGAAGGAGGAGGAGTCAGGCGTGAACATAAAGGACTCGAACCTAGCAGCCAAAGGCGGATCTAGCACCTTTGGCTGCTAGGTTCGACATGAGTGACACGCTGGACGAACTTGAGGTCACCCAAGCGGAGGAGGCGGCAGAGCATCAAGCCATCCTCGACTCCATCTAGTCGGAGGTCGAGATGGAGGAAAACCACCACTACCTCCATCAGGTAGGCATGGAGGTGGACGAAGCCTTGGCGTAGTTGGACTCTGATGAGGAGCTGAAGCTTTCGTCTGGCGCCGGCACAGAGGTCGTCTACATCTTCGATGACGAGTAGTGCGGTAGTACATAGATTTTGTGTTGCATGCCATAGTACATTGATTAAACATGATGCGAGCCTGGGTCCACTCCTTGAACGCGTCCGGTCGATTCCCGCGCACCTATAAAAGGGCATTTTTATAGCAATGCGGGTGTAGATGCTCTAGCAGCATCTGGTTGACATAACATAAACTGCAAATCCTCTTTCCAATGCTCCCTCCTTTTCGGTTTATACGGCTTATCTAAAAAAAATCAGATTTTCATTATATCCGACTCATTTTGAGTATAAATGAGTTAAAGTGTTTGAGTCTCACATCGTATTTAATTCATAGAGATAACAGAAAGAAAGTTAGCGGTTATGCATACATTTTTTTCTACATGCATCATGCAAGTCCAATGAAGAGGGTACTATATTTATTGCTTTGGAAATCAAATTTGTAAAAAATATTTCATTGACTAGCTAAAACTAGTGTCATCCATTCACAATCCATCTTGGTTGATGAAATTTCAGATTTAAACCCTATAAGCCAAAAAAAAAAGGAGCTTAATCTTAGCTTAGCGAAAGAAAATAAAAAAGCTCTCCTGCTGGAAAGTCATCACTTCGGCCTCGGCCACTTGATCAAAAGAAGCTACGGTAGATCCGGCCACGCAAAGTCACCACAACAAGGCAAGTGGGGTTGCCGTTCTACGGGTTTGCTTGTGGTGCCCGCGCGGTCGCGCCGCCGCCATGCCGATTGTGAGTCGTGTGGCTCAGGCCTTCACTCGGCTCATCAAAAGCTGATGGCCCCGTTTCAAAAAAAAAAAAAAAAAAACTGATGGCCTGCCTGTCTCTCGATCCAACCGCACGTGCCACATCACCGGATACCTATCGCATTTATTTATTATAACACAATCTCACATGTCTAAATCAAGACGATACTTGAGCTCATCGCAAAAAAAAAAAAAAAAGATACTTGAGCATATACTTCTCTGGCCGTTTGTGTTCTGAGGAGGATGTGACGTAACAGCATCGAAGACTCCGTGGCCCAATGGATAAGGCGCTGGTCTACGAAACCAGAGATTCTGGGTTCGATCCCCAGCGGAGTCGATCTCTTTTTTGTTTTTCAATCACTTATTTTCAACTATATTTCATCACATACTTCCTTCACTCAACTCAAAAAAAAAAAAAAAAAATCTTTCGAGTCGATCTCTTTTTGTTTTTCAATCACTTTTTTTCTACTATATTTCATCACATACTTCCTTCACTCAACTCAAAAAGAAAAAAAAATCTTTCACTGTCGTGATACAGATCGCAGCCATCTCAATATCATGCATCTGTCGTACGTATGTTTGAAGCATGCCATTGCTGAGCACTGCTCTGCCCAAAAAATTACGCATCTTCTAGTGTCGGTTGCTACAAGTGTAGGAAACGATACGCACCCTTTTTTACTAGCTATAGTATAATAAAAAGGCCACATGGCCCTGCTTTTTTTAATAGGAAGCAGCAAGGAAACTATATACTGTTACAAAGGCCAAGTCAGCCAATCAAGCGATTTTTGATAATAATCGCTGCTCCGGGCCGCCGCTTGAAGAACGGCGAGGTTTCCCTTCACTTCAGTGATCAGCCATTCTGCCGCCTCATCCGTGGAGAGGAAGGCAGCACGGGACACAGACAGGACAGGGCTTTCCTCTGTGTTTCATGGATCGCGACAGAACTCCAACAAAGGCCGCTGAACCACGACGAGCGATAGTTTTCATCTCGTCTGCGATGCTTCATCACTGCAATGGGAGGGGAAGAAGAGCACCATTATGTTAAGTCGAATGTACGCAACAATCCTGGAGGCGACTGATGTTATGGCAGGAAACCAGGAGATAACATTTCAGGGGAAGGATGTTGCTTACAGTCATGCTAGGTGCAGCAGAACTTCCCTCCGAGTCCCTTGGAGCGACGGTCGTTTCAGCGGTACCAGTATGCCGTGCAGTAACCCAATCCTGCACTTGGTACTGGTCAATTATCGAATGACCCGAGGATATGACATGGATACCGTGTCCACTAATTTGTCAGGAGTATCCTGGGTTGTTGTGGTCAAACAGAATCCTCAACAGCCTACATGAAGGAAACCAGAGCTTCATCAGTACTTAATAGAAAAGATGCCATAGATTCATGGTGTGCCAATAAGAAAACCTATCATAAACGTGCATTCATAGTTTTCCATTCCAAACAACTAACAGCACTATCTTTTATAAAATAATGCAACCGAAAATTGGCATGTGGCAACAAGATTTCAATATCATCTAGAAAAATCAGTCAATTATATAGCCCATGTTCGAACCATGCTGAAGGAATATAGACTTACTTTGACAGCAAATCATCTGTTGATCAGGATCAACGAATTCATCCCTTCAATACTGCAGTTGCTATCTGCAGGAACAAATCCGTTAATCAAGGACACCATAAAAGCATTGTTTCTTCACAAGTGGCCATAGAACAGTCTAGCATACAAAGTTAACATAAAGGAATTAATTATGGTTGCTAGTGATTACAAGGTTTAAGTTCAAGTTTCGAGTGCACTAAGTTTGTTTAAGTACCAGTATTGATCGGAATACAAATGAAAGATGTAGATGATACAAACTCACAAATGGTACAGCCTCACAGCAATTTCATAGGATTATGAATCATGACATACTTCTACCAGAAAGTTATTGTGCCAATTTCCAAAATTGTACTAAGAGAGCTAGAAAGCTATATAGTCAATGTATGCGAACAACAACCAATTTAGTAGGGGCGGACATACTATAGGTTGACAAGAGAAAACAATGTCGTCAAACTACGGACAGCATAAATTGACAGTATTCAAACATGAACAGTCGAGCAAAGGCACCAAATGAAAAGATTTATGTAGAACTGGCCTTTTATGTGCTTCTACGGTTCCTAAAATAAACAAGTAGCAAGCGACAAAAAATGCCACGCTACCAACTAGAAAACCGTAATCATACCCATCATATTTTGGCTGAAAAGTTAAACAACATGAATACCGAGGAAAGTTTGCTCAATTTACCTTGCTCTCAGTCTTGAGACGTATGTCATACTAGAGTTACAATTTCTAGTAAGAGGGTGGCCTGAGTTCCTTTAGTCGCCGAACAACTTGCTTCATTGTGGGCCTAGAAGAAAGAGAGTCCACGGTACACTTGATACCGAGGTGCAGAATCTCAACCAAGTCATCATGCGGAGCCACATCCCACAGCCCTTCTATGAAGAACTCACGAGCTCGACCCTTCTGCAGAAGCATGCAAGCCCAGGCAACTATGTTGAATCCATTTCCATATGGAGAAAAGGAAGGGTCCAGCGCTTTCTTGTCTGAAATAAGTTCAAGCAGTACAACTCCATAGCTATACACATCAGCCTTGTCAGAAACACGGCAAGTCATCGCATACTCTGGAGCAACATATCCAAAAGTACCCGCGACACCGGTGGTTGCATGAGTTTCTGAATTCCCAAGTAGTCTTGCTAACCCAAAATCAGAAAGGTATGCAGTGTACTCATTGTCGAGCAAGATGTTGCTTGGCTTCACATCCCGGTGCAGAATGCGTGGGACACAATTATCATGAAGATATGCAAGTGCACGTGCAACATCTAGAGCAATTTTGTGAAGCATTCTCCAATCAATCGGTCTCTTTGTCCTTTCTTGTATAAACCTTTCCAAGTTACCACCAGGCAGAAAATTGTATATTAGGAACATCTCTGAATCACTGAGGTGGTACCCTATGAGTGTTACAAGATTGTCATGCCGACACCTTCCAAGAGTTTTCACCTCTGCTTGGAACTGCTGAATACCTTGGAACCTTCCAATAGCGAGCCTCTTTATTGCCACCAGAATGCCTGGTGCAATCTCAGCTTTGTATGTTGCTCCAAAGCCACCACTTCCAATGCAATTGCTTGCATTAAAACTGCCAGCAGCGCGTACAACGGTCTCATATGTCAAAGGAGCACCAATATCCACAAAAACAGTCACTTCCCTTCTCCTGTTAGAACGCCTTGATGGTCTTGATGCACATTTTCGAGTGTAAATGTAAAGGATGATCAGGGCCAAGAGAACTGCAACAATCGCTGATGCTGAGGTTATTGAGGCAATCTCTATTTTGGTGAAGCCTCCGCCATCGCTGGGTGTATTCTCAGGTTCTGGACTAGCCTCATTCTCACTGAGTGCTCGCACATTCGAATGCAACGGCCCAGCCAAGTTATTGAACGAAATGTTAAAAACAGACAGTGATACTGAAGGGATAAGATCGGCAATGTTACCAGAGAGCTCATTATTGTTCAGCAGAAGTGTGGTGAGGCCTCTCAGTGTCACGATATTACTAGGGATATTCCCAGAGAGAGAATTAGATGACAGATCTAAAACCTCCAGTGACTTCAACTGCCCCAAAGAAAACGGTATCTGACCAGTGATATTGTTTGCAGCTAACGAGAGAAATTTCAAGCTCTTGAGGTCTTTGAAACTGGCAGGTATTTGACCAACCAGAAAGTTTTTGCTGATGTCCATCTTTACAAGAGCATCCAACAGACCAATGTTAGCAGGCAACACTCCTGAAATTTGATTCTCGGCTAGAACCAAAACTCTGATGGCATGGCATTTTGAGCAGATTTCTTCTGTGAGCTCACCAGATATCTTGTTGTCTCGGAAGCTGACGATCAAACCATTTAAGTTGCTGCACTGTTCCAACAGAATTGCAGCCAATGATCCAGTGAAGTTATTGTGATCAAGAATTAATGCATGCAAGGTCCTGTTTCCATATCTGTCTGCACCAAGTAGCAAGGATGTAAGACGGCCTCCAAACCTGTTCTTTGCAAAATTATGGTATACAACTGAACACTCTCCTGAGCCACAGTAACCCAATGATAGCTCTGCCACAGCTTGGGACATGAAGGGCGAAGAATAGCAAGATGTCACGCCATCCAACGGTTGCTGCGATACACACTCTTTGTCCGCAGATGCTGGAATTGAGCCTGAGAGTTTGTTGCCACTGACATCAAACACATCTATGCAATGCAGATGAAGATTTTTATCAAGCGAACCGGACAGTCTATTGGAGCTGAGGTTGAGAAACTTGAGGTTCCTACACTGCCCTAGCTCCCTCGGAATCACTCCAGCAAGTGAATTACCTCCGAGATTGACCATCTCCAAATTTTGACAGCTTCCCCAATTGCTTGGGAGATTTCCTTCCAGGCCCGCCTTGGGCGCCCATAACAACCTAAGCTTTGGCAAAGCTGTCACACTCTCCGGAAGCTCTCCCTCAAAAAGATTGAACTCATGTGATTTCACTGCATGAAACTGGCTCGACAGCACGAGAACCGTCAAACCTGAGCAATTCCCTAGCTCCCTGGGCACCGGACCGCTCAATCTGTTACCCGACACATCCAAAACCCGCAGCTTGCTCAGCTTTCCAAGCTCTGGTGGGATGGAACCTTCCAACATATTGGAGAAGAGGAGCAACGAGCGGAGCTGCGTGCAACTCCCCAGAGCAGAGGGGATGCTCCCGGCAAGAAGGTTCCGGGACAGGACGAGATGCCTCAACCTGGGGAGGCCGCCGACGGCCGCTGGCACGGACCCGCTGAGCCGGTTGCCGGAAAGATCCAAGTATTTTAACTCGGTGCAGCTGCAGAGGGAGGCAGGGATCTCGCCGCTGAGCGCGTTGGAGGAGAGGTTGAGCAGCCTCAGCCGCGGCGGGAAGGCGGACGGGAGGGCGCCCCGGAGCGAGTTCCCAGCGAGGTTGACATGCTGGAGCTTCTCCAGCCGCCAGATCTCCGCGGGGATCTCGCCGACAAGGCCGAGGGAGGGCAAAGCGAGCTCCTTGAGCTCGGTGAGGAGCCCCACCGACGGGGGAAGCCGGCCGGCGACCCCGCTCCCGCTCCCGCGCGGGAAGCCGGAGGGCGCGAGGATGGAGACGACCCGGGACCTGGCGTCGCAGGAGACCCACGGCCAGTAGCAGTGGTCCGCGCCGACGGCGCCCGGGGACCACCGGTCGAACAGCCCGGCGGAGGGGACGGCGTCTTTGAGCCGGAGAAGCGCCGATCTGTCCTGCTCCTGGCCACGGTCCGGCGACGGGGACGTGGAAGAGACGGAGACCGCGAGCAGGAGCAGGAGCAGGAGCGGGACGGCGGCGGCGCTCCGGCGAGCGGGCACCATATCCGCCCAGCCGAAGGAGCCCGGGTGCTGTGGTTGTTGGTGCAGCGCAGGGCAGGCGACGACCGACGAGGGGGAGAGGGAGAGGGAGGGGCAAGCTCACATGGGGAAGAAGAAGAGCCCGGGCGCGCGCGCGATATCGGGGGACTCCGAGGGTGCGGAGGCGATTTCTTGTGCCTCCCCCCGTTTCTGGTTGGTGTTGGTGCCGGTCTGCGGGTCTGGTCTTGCCCCGCTTCCCCCTTGTGTTGTGTTGCTGCCTCCCTCCTTCGCTGCGGTTTCGTCGTCGCGTCTCCCGTCCTCCGCTGCGCTGCCCCTCCACCCGTAATTCCTCCTCCCTCCGTCCCCCGTTTATTTGTTTTCTTTTTTTATTTAATTGCTTGGGATGGGAGGTTCTTGGGTATGATGACCGTATTGCCCTCGGAAAGATGGGTTTTGTTACTTTGCTGATGAGGGTGCTGGTGCCGGTGCCGGGGCCTGACCATGACCAGGCGCCCATGCTTTTGGGTTTTGACCGTGTCTTTGCCTGCCCATGCTCCGGTTTTCTTTGGGGATGTGGATGGGGTTAAAGCAGTGCACGATTACTGCTGTAGGATGGTTTCACACACCTCTCTCAGAGCTGGTAGAGCATGGCTCCTGGAGTGGAGCAAGGAGGTTCGATCATTGGAACCGCCGGTCTAGTTTTTTCAGGACACGCATACTTTACAGTCGTCAAATAACAGTTACATCGTCAGTCAACAATTTCATGATAAAGTTTGGAGGATCGTTGTCATGATTTTGTCACGATAAGATGTTTTTTAGGAGAATTTAGTTGAGAGGCCACTCCTGCTAGGTGATAACTTGAACGGGTAAGTCGGAATCGGAAGACGCGAGTTTTATCCAGGTTCGGCCCTTCGCGATGGAGATAAAAGCATACATCCTGCTTGATTGCTATTGATGATGATCATAATCTCAATTACAAGGGTGATATTTCGCTACCTCTGGTCTCGAGAGCTTCTACTTTGATCTTCTCTAAGACTCGTGTGTGTGTCCTGACTTGTCCCTCTTGAGCTGCCTTGCCCCTTCTTATATAAGTTAAAGGGGCCAACTTACATGTAGAGTTCTAATAGGACTACAACTAGTCTATTTTCTATTAAAGTCGGATCCTGGTCCGGGTCTATTCTTTCGAAGTTATCTACCCAGCTCGGGTCTTGCTTATCTTGCCACGTTCCTACAATGGTCCAGCCCATAGAGAGTCAGCCCGTTAATGCCATGTGGGTCTCGGATATGGGCCCTTTGATCTTGTCGGGTTATGCCATGGAATGTCGTGTCTAGCCGCAGGTAATTCCCCTAACAATCGTCATTCCAAACAAAAGGGTTATTCCCCCGTCCCCATCTAGCTAACTCATGAACTACATTATTCGACTCTCTAATAGTAACCTTCTTGAAGTCTACTAAGATACTACGATAATCTTCTAGCACATGCACTGTCATCATGGATTGTCCTTCATTTTAACTAAGAGCATGCACCACCATAATATTGTCCGTCCTTACCACCAAATTAGAGAATCCAGTATTATGAGCTAATTTGAGCCCCTCGAGTAACTCCGCTGCCTCGGCTGAGACGACATCAACTACATTTTTCAACCTTGCCATTGAAGCTCTTATAAAATTACCCCGTGATCATGGATAACTGCTCCACATGTACCGATATATTCACCTCTGTAAAAGATGCATCGACATTCAACACTTGTTGTCCTGCATGGAAAACCGACCACTTGTTGATTTTTGGAAAGACCTTGCTTGTCCCTTGCTACCTCTTCAGCTTTCGTTGGTTTTTCCGTGAAGAGGAAAGGGTGATGCACCGAAGTAGATAAGTATTTTCCTCAGTTTGTTGAGAACCAAGGTATCAATTCAGTAGGAGTAACAAGCAAGGCCCCAATCGTAGTACCTACACAAATAATCAAACTCTTGCACCCAACGCTAAAAAGGTTGTCAATCCCTTCAGAGTTATTTGCAAGGATGAGATCTGATAGAGATAGATATAAAAGATTGCGGAAACAAAAGTAAATAAATTGCAGCAATGTATTTTTGGTATTTTTGATTTATAGATATGAAAGTATAATATGGAAAATAGACCCGGGGGCCATAGGTTTCACTAGAGGCTTCTCTCATAAAGGAAAATAATACGGTGGGTGAACAAATTACTGTCGAGTAATTGATAGAAAAGCGAATAATTATGAAGATATCCAAAGCAATGATTATGCATATAGGCATGAAGACCGTGTCAAGTAGACCGAAACGATTCTGCATCTACTACTATTACTCCACACATCGACCGACTCCTGCCTGCATCTAGAGTATTAAGTTCATGAAGAACAGAGTAACGCATTAAGTAAGATGACATGATGTAGAGGAATAAACTAAAGCAATATGATGAAAACCCCATCTTTTTATCCTCGATGGCAACAATACAATACGTGCCTCGCTACCCCTACCATATCACTGGGTGAGGACACCGCAAGATTGAACCCGAAACGAAGCACTTCTCCCATTGCATGAATTACCAATCTAGTCGGCCAAACCAAACCAATAACTCAAAGAGACTTGCTAAGATATGACATCATGCATATAAGAATACGGAAGAGATTCAAATAATATTCATCGATAATCTTAACATAAACTCACAATTCATCGAATCTCGACAAACACACCGCAAAAGAGTATTACATCGGATAGATCTTCGTGAAGATCATGAAGAACATGGTATTGAAGATCAAAAAGAGAGAATAAGCCATCTAGCTACTAGCTATGGACCCGTAGGTCTATGGTGAACTACTCACGCATCATCGGAGGGGCGATGGAGTTGATGTAGATGTCCTTCGTGATTAATTCCCTCTGCGGCAAATTACCGAAAAAGGCTCCCAGATTGGATCTCACGGGAACAAAGGCTCCCAACGGCGGAAAAGTATTTCCGTGGCTCTTTTTAGCGATGGAGGAATATTTGGGAATTTATAGGCCAAAGAATAGGGTTAGGAGACTTGCAGGGGACCCACAAGCCAGCCAGCCCCCCCCCCCGGCGCGTCCTGCACGCTTGTGGCCTCCCGGCAGGTGCCCTGCCCCCTACTCCAAGTCTTCTGAGTTTCTTCTGATCCAAGGAAAATCATTCTGGAGATTTTATTCCATTTGGACTCTGTTTAATATTCCTTATCCGCAATACTCAAAAACATGGAAAAAATAGAAACTGGCACTAGGCTCTAGATTAATAGGCTAGTTCCAAAAATAATGTAAAACAACATATTAATGCATATAAAACATCCAAAACAGATAATATAATATCATGGAACAATCAAAACTTATAGATACGTTGGAGACGTATCATCCCTCCTGCACGAGCATAGTGAAGGACCGACATGATAACACCACGACTTGTCCTTTATGCATTTTGTGCATCCTATCTTCTAACTAGTTGCCTTCTTTGCCTCCAAAGATACAACCAAACAGTTGCGACAAGTTCTGGTAATTTGACTGGTACAGTGTATGTTTGTTGATATGAATCATCACACAATATAAACAACAACATGGCAGCTCCAGACCTGCCAGTCATACTGGCAAAAGAGACATCCGCTAAAATCCCAAGCTGAATCCCAAACTTTCTTCGATCTTTCATACGTGAACAAAAGATGTGCTATGTCCTCCGCCCCATGTTGACAAATTGGGCACCATGATATATTCCCAACATGACGATTTGCTAGTACACTAAAGCATGGGACAAAATTATGTAAGCATCACCATAAGAAAATCTTGATTTTTGCCAGTACCTTTAAATTCCGCAATTTCTTCCACGTCAGATGAGGTGCCAAGGAAAAGTTCGTCCACCCCATATTATTTTGATGATAATTTTCTCCCCACTGTTTATAATATGATGAACGTATCGTGAATGTTCCACTCTTCGTCAAATGCCATGCAATATAATTCTCTGTATCCTCATGGAATAAGGGTATTTGCAAGATGCGCTCTACATCAATATTCTAGAAATTTTCCCGCACGAGCATCTCATACCATTCTCGTGTTGTTGGATCTATTAACTCACACACTCTGGTGGGTACTTGATTTCCACGCACTGTAATGAATTTCCTCGATGCACTATTTGGAATCCGAGAGTCATCCTAAATATTTATTTTGCTCCATCTCCTACTCTCCACATGCATACTTTTTTGAAAGTTTGAATGTTAGCCCAGATATTTTGCCAGGCATAAGAGGGCCCCTTCTGCATCTCACAGTTTAACATATCACCTGAGGGGTAGTATCTTGATCTCAGCGCACGAGCACAAAGGGACCCATAATTATTAATCAATCTCGACCGCGCGGCGGGGAGATCGCGTGGGGTAGACGGGGGCCTTGCCCTTTGTTGGAGCATATATCTCCATATGTGGTTTTGGTACTTGATGACAATTCCTATGGACTAATGGTTGCCTTAAGTTACATTTATAGGATTTGTCCATAGGCACTTCTTGAAGTCCGTCTGTTGGGTTCAAGGAGTTTATATGATGACCAAGATGGTATTCAAGGTATTATCCAAAGAATGGTCATAGAGACACATGGTTGATCAAGATCTCAGACAAAGAGTAAACCAAGATGATCAACACACAAAGCATACAAGATGTACCGAGTGGGATCAAGTGATCCCATGGTATTATCCAAAGAATGGTCATAGAGACACATGGTTGATCAAGATCTCAGACAAAGAGTAAATCAAGATGATCAACACACAAAGCGTACAAGATGTACCGAGAGGGATCAAGTGATCCCATGGTATGGTAAGCATTGTCCATTACGTGTCTGTGTACTAACCCATGGTCTTCGTGAGAGTTCTATGTGGGGGTTAGGTGTGTTTACATGGGCTTGCGTCAAAGGGAAGATCTCATACAACCCATGGAGTATGACGTCAAGTTGTGATCATCATCAATGGTTGATCAAGATCTCAGACAAAGAGTAAACCAAGATGATCAACACACAAAGCGTACAAGATGTACCGAGAGGGATCAAGTGATCCCATGGTATGGTAAGCATTGTCCATTACATGTTTGTGTACTAACCCATGGTCTTCGTGAGAGTTCTATGTGGGGGTTAGGTGTGTTTCCATGGGCTTGCGTCAAAGGGAAGATCTCATACAACCCATGGAGTATGACGTCAAGTTGTGATCGTCATCAAGATTGCGATGTGCAAGTTCAAGTGGATCAGCATGAAGATAGCATGCTTGAAGCTTGCCGTCCATTGTGGTGGCAATGGACTTGTGAAGATATGCTTAAGAGTGGCTCACCCATAGTGAGTATGGGGGAGCAATCAAGTAGTCTTCATCAAGCCAACACAATCAAGAAAGGTGGTCCATCTTAAGGAAGCCAAGATCATCATCATCTAGCTCAAGAGGACGAGGTGCAAGGTATAGGTTTGCCCTTGATAGGTTTTCTGGTTAGGATAGATTGATGTTCTATCAAGGGGGGATCTCAAGTGAGTAGCTTGATCGTATCGTTCGTTGAGAGCTCAAACCATTTGCATCCTTGCATCATACTTCTTGGTTCTTGTTTGGTGTTTCTCTTTGTGAGTTTTAGAGCTTATGGTCATCTTCGTGACAAGCTCGAGTTCATCGAAAACGGAGTCCATATGCATCTACTATGATGTTTTCGATGTTGGAGTTTTTGCCGGTTCTTCATTCATAGAGATCTCACATCTCTATATGTTTGGCATATTAATAACCTCATGGTCTTAAGATCATTGGCATATTCATAACTCACATCTTTATATCATCGCTGTTTGGATAGCCCTTGTCGTCCTGAATCCAACAAGCTTGGGTTTGCTCGATTCGGAGCTCGTATGCGAGAGTTATGGCTGTTTCAGTGGCGAGCGGTAGTACCGCTGGACCTAGCGGTAGTACCGCTGGACCTAGCGGTAGTACCGCTAGAGTTGGCGGTAGTACCGCTGGCCCTAGCGGTAGTACCGCTGGCTCGCGGTAGTACCGCCCCTGGTCAGCGGTAGTACCGCTCCAGGAGCTTAGTACCGCCTGCCTAGCGGTTGTTCGTGGACGGACCTTTTTGCGAAGACTTTCTTGGCGGTGGTAGTGCCTTTGCACTACCAGGGTCCCAGCGGTAGTACCGCTGGAGTGCCAGCGGTAGTACCGCTGCAGCCAGCGGTAGTACCGCTGGAGCTCGGGCAGAGAGTGGGGGTAACGGTCTGATTCTTTCCCCCACTATATAAAGGGGGTCTTCTTCCCCCTTGGTTTTATCCATCCGTTGAGCTCTTGTTCTACCTCCATTGTTGACATTCTTAGAGCTTGATTACTCTCAATCCCTCCAATGATTCTTGCTTGTTCTTGAGGGAAAAGAGAGAGGAGATCTAGATCCACATCTCCACCAATCACTTTCTCCTCTATGTGAGGGGAACCCCTTGGATCTTGATCTTGGAGTTCTTTGTGAGCTCCTTGTTCTTCCTCTCATATTTCTCCATAGCTTTTGTTGTTGTGGAGGGATTTGAGTGTGAGGGACTTGACCACTTCGTGTGTTCTTGCCATTGCATTAGTTGCATCGGTTTGAGTTCTCCACGGTGATACGTGGAAGTGAGAAGTTGAGAAGCTTACTACCTTTGGTACTTAGTACCCTTGATATTGTTATTCGTGGATGCTTTGGCGTCCTAGAAGCTTGGTGGTGTCTCGGAGCTCAATCATTGTGGTGTGAAGCTTCGGGAAGCGTCGGGGTCTCCAATTAGGTTGTGGAGATTGCCCCGAGCAATTTGTACGGGTACTGGTAACCGCCCCCAAGGGTTGCCACGTGTACGGGTTCGGTGACCGCCCCCAAGGGTTGCCATTTGTACGGGTTCGGTGACCACCCTCAAGGGTCCCTTAGTGGAATCACGGCATCTTGCATTGTGCGAGGGCGTGAGGAGATTACGGTGGACTTAGTGGCATCTTAGGGAGCATTGTGCCTCCACACCGCTCTAACGGAGATTAGCATCCGCAAGGGTGTGAACTTCGGGATACATCATCGTCTCCCCGTGCCTCGGTTATCTCTTACCCGAACCCTTTACTTATGCACTTTACTTTGTGATAGACATATTGTTTATTGTAATATATCTTGCTATCACTTAGTTGTTTATCTTGCTTAGCATAAGTTGTTGGTGCACATAGGCGAGCCTAGTTTTTTGTAGGTTTTGTGCTTGACATATTAAACGTTAGTTTTATTCCGCATTTGTTCAAGCCTAAACCTTAACTATTTTATAGCACCTATTCACCCCCCCTCTAGGCGACATCCACGTCCTTTTCACCCTTGTTTTGGAAGGATACGACCATGGTTGTTGGCTAGGGTTTGGTCATCGATGAGGTGGCGAGATTGGGATGGGGGGGTTCTGGAAGCAGGTGAGGCCAAACCCCACCGCACGCTCGGATTAAAAAAGGCCGACTGCGGTCGCTCACGCATGGGCCCGTGGAGGGTGGCTGTCATAAATTAAGTTGACTACCGGTGATTGAGGCAGACACCGAGAGGGCGCGCGCATCCACGCTGATGCATTTCAGTCCCAAATCTGGGTCGGAAATGGGTCAGCACAGACGCAAAGCGAACGCATTTTGGCAATGGGTCAGCGCGTTGGGCCTTAACTTTTGTCTGCGTGAACCCAAACGGATGGTGGCGGATGATGACCCACAAGTATAGGGGATCAATCGTAGTCCTTTCGATAAGTAAGAGTGTCGAACCCAACGAGGAGCAGAAGGATCTAACAAGTGGTTTTCAACAAGGTAATATCTGCAAGCACTGAAATTATCGGTAACAAGTGATTGTATGGTGAGATGATTTGTAGCAAGCAACAAGTAACAAAAGTAGCAACGGTGCAGCAAAGTGGCCCAATCCCTTTTGTAGCAAGGGACAAGCCTGAACAAAGTCTTATAGGAGGAAAAACACTCCCGAGGACACACGGGAATTTCTGTCATGCTAGTTTTCATCATGTTCATATGATTCGCGTTCGTTACTTTGATAGTTTGATATGTGGGTGGACCGGCGCTTGAGTACTGCCCTTACTTGGACAAGCATCCCACTTATGATTAACCCCTCTCGCAAGCATCCGCAACTACGAAAGAAGAATTAAGACAAAGTCTAACCATAGCATTAAACTAGTGGATCCAAATCAGCCCCTTACGAAGCAACACATAAACTAGGGTTTAAGCTTCTGTCACTCTAGCAAACCATCATCTACTTACTACTTCCCAATGCCTTCCTCTAGGCCCAAATAATGGTGAAGTGTTATGTAGTCGACGTTCACATAACACCACTAGAGGAAAAACAACATACAACACATCAAAATATCGAACGAATACCAAATTCACATGACTACTATTAGCATGACTTATCCCATGTCCTGAGGAACAAAATAAACTACTCACAAAGCATAATCATGTTCATGACTAGAGAGGTAATGAGTAGCATCAAGGATCTGAACATAAACTCTTCCACCAAATAATCCAACTAGCATCAACTACAAGGAGTAATTAACACTACTAGCAACCTTACAAGTACCGATCGGAGTCGTGAGACGGAGATTGGTTACAAGTGATGAACTAGGGTTTGGAGATGAGATGGTGCTGATGAAGATGTTGATGGTGACGAGTCCCCTCCGATGAGAGGAGTGTTGGTGATGACGATGGTGACGATTTCCGACTCCGGGTGGGAAGATTCCCCGGCAGGATCGTCCTGCCGGAGCTCTAGATTGGTTCTGCTCAAGTTCCGCCTCGTAGCAGCGGCGAATCCTCCCGAAAGCTCCCTTTTGATTTATTTTTTCGTACGAAACCCTTCATATAGCAAAATATGAGCGCCGGAGGGGCAACAGGGGGCCCACAAGCCCTCTAGCCCCGGCCAGGGGGGTAGGCCGGGCCTGGCAGGCTTGTGGCCTCCAGGTGGCGCCCCTCCGGTACCTCTTCCGCCGAGTATTTTTTATATATTCCCAAAAAATTCCACGTTGATTTTCACGGCTTTTGGAGTTGCGCAGAATAGGCATCTCAAACTTGCTCCTTTTTCAGGCCAGAATTCCAGTTGCTGGCATTCTCCCTCTTCATGTAAACCTTGCAAAATAAGAGAGAAAAGGCATAAGTATTGTACCTTGAAGTGTAATAACAGCCCAAAAAGCAATAAATATCAACATGAAAGCATGATGCAAAATGGACGTATCGACTCCCCCAAGCTTAGACCTCGCTTGTCCTCAAGCGAAAGCCTAGCTCAATACACATGACCACATGTTTAGGGAGAGAGATATCTACAAAACAAGATACGAACATGCAGGCATCATGATCAAGATTAGAACAGCAATACCAACATATAATTCCTCATGCTAAAGTGACAAATTCTTCACAAAGTAAAGCATGAATCAAGAACCTTACCGAGAATCAACAACCGATAGCCTTCAGTCATTGAAGCAATTGCAATTATCACAACATCAGAAAGAGTCAAATAAGAGCTTGTAAAGCAAATCCACATACTCAATCATCTTTTCGTTCCCTACAATTGCTACAACTCACGTGGTACTCATGAGATCAAAGTTTCAGCTGGACACAGAGAAAGATAGGGGCTTATAGTTTTGCCTCCCAACTGCTTACCTCAAGGGTAATGTCAACAATAATAATTCATGAATACTTACCTCCAAGTTGACATATGAATATAGATCTTTCCCTAGAATGTGACGTTATCCAAGATAAAGGCGAAACAAGGAATTGGTGAAGAGCACCATGACTCTTTCAAGGGCAAAAAGTAAAGGTACAAGATAGGCCCTTCGCAGAGGGAGGCAAAGGTTGTCATGCGCTTCTGAGGTTGGGATGCGTGTCCTCTTAGTGCGGAGGAACGTCACTTTATATTGCCTCCTGTGATAAAGAACTTTATTATGCAATCTGTCGCTTTTATGTCTTCCTCATCACAGGTTCGTACAAAGCTTATTTTCCACACACTAATAGATCATACATATTAGGGAGCATTTTTTATTGCTTGCACCGATGACAACTTACTTGAGGGATCTTATTCAATCCATAGGTAGGTATGGTGAACTCTCATGGCAAAACTAGGTTGAGGGTTTATGGATGCACAAGTAGTATCTCTAGTTGGTGCGGGAGTTTAGGCTAATATGAGGTGGAAGCAATCGTCACATGCTACGGGATCTCTAATCATATAACATTGTTCGGAACCAAGCAAACACAATTCATTATGATGTCTTCCTTGTCCAACCTCTACTTCTAGGCATGTAATAGTTTAGTGAGTGTTCACAATCATAGATGGTGTCAAGGATGATATATTTATATGTGAACCTCTCCTTCTTTATCACTTCCTATTAATTGCAACAATGACCAAGGTCTACGTTTGTCTACCCTCAACAAGTTTCAATCATCATTCTTTTTATATGTGAAGCCATCACTTCCCATAAGATCATTATATGATCTCTCATGCTTTTGTTCTTTTCCCATTCTCTTGATCATGGCAAGAGGCAAAGCCCTCAACTAAGACACTCTTTATTATATGGCTCACGAGCTCGAATACATCGGGGGTGACACAAAGCAAAACTCAAGACTAAAACACTAAGACTTTTATTCTACTAGAGAAAGAGAAAACTAAAAAGAAACAAACTAAAACAAAGGTAAAGGCAAAAGATATGATGGTGATACGATACCGGGGCAACTCCCCCAAGCTTGGCACAAGCCAAGGGGATTGCCCATACCCATGCTCAGTTGTCTTCCTTTGGAGGTGATGGTGGTGGAGTTGTTGAAGAGGTCTTGAGCTTGTTTAATTTCCACTTGAGCATAAAATTTTGCTCCCTCAGATCATCATTTTCCTCTTCAAGCTTCAACACCCTTTGGCATAATTCCTGCTTACTCTCGTGCAAGAAACGAGAAGGGATAAACAAAGTCTTGGGTTTCTTTCTTGAGTCGGGGAGGCTTGACTTCTTGAAATCCACATGTGTGTCTCCAATTTGAGGTAGAGGAGCCTCCTCCTCATCGGAACTCGTTTGCTCCTTCCCCTTGGGATCATAATCTTCTTCCTCTCGGTGGTCCAGCCATAAGGATCGAAGTCCCCATAGACCTTGGGGTTAGCAAGGTCATCTGCCACATAGCTCTCCCCCTGTGAATCTTGAGAAGACATCTTGCCCTAATTCCGCGGCAGAAAACAGGCTCGAAACGAAAACAAAGGGAATTTGCATGATACATAGGTCAGACCTTTCGGGAGAATATATAATGATTTTTTCCAGACCAGAAGGAGTACTCCGGACGAAAATGGAGTCCGGGAGGCGCATGAGGTGGCCACAAGCCCTCCAGCCCCGGCCAGGGGGTAGGTCGGGCCTAGGAAGCTTGTCGCCTCCTCGGGCACTTTCCGGACTGCTTTAAATTTTTCTATTTTTCAAATATTCCAAAACGGAGGAAAATTGCTACGGGAAAGGTTTTGGAGTCGGTTTACTTACCGAATCACATACCTCTTCGTTTTCGGAGTGTGAAACTGGCTGATAAATATCCCTTATGTACTCCTTCGAAGTTATGGTATTGATAATATTGCTCTCAACATTTATGGAAGTACCTGAGATATAATGCTTGATTCTCTGCCCGTTTATAACTCTCGGACAATTACCGTCCGTGTTGTTGATCTTGATAGCACCGGAACGATATACTTCCTCAACAATATAGGGACCTTCCCATTTAGAGAGAATCTTGCCTCCAAAGAATCTTAAACGAGAATTGTATAGCAAGACATAATCACCTACATTGAACTCACGCTTTTGTATCCTCTTATCATGCCACCTCTTAACCTTTTCTTTGAATAACTTGGAATTTTCATATGCCTGAGTTCTCCATTCATCAAGCGAGCTAATGTCAAATAACCTCTTCTCACCAGCAAGTTTGAAATCAAAGTTGAGCTCTGATACACCTCCATCGTATCTACTTTTCCAAACTCTTTTGCCCTTGTTTTGGACTCTAATTTGCATGATTTGAATGGAACTAACCTGGACTAACGTTGTTTTCAGCAGAATTGCCATGGTGTTGTTTTTGTGTAGAAATGAAAGTTCTCGGAACATCCTGAAAATTTACGGAGAATATTTCTGGAAAATATGAAAAATACCTGCGCAAAGATCCACCGGAGGGGATGTGCCAGTGGGCCACAAGCCTTGTAGCCGTCGCCCCCCTAGTGGCGGCTACCAAGCTTGTGGGGCCCACGTGGCTTTGCCGCCCCCAAACTCAGCTCTATAAATTCACTTTCGCCCCGAAAAAAAGGAGAGAAGATTTCACCGCGTTTGCGACACGGAGGTGCCGCCACATCCTGTTCTTCATCTGGAGGGCAGATCTGGAGTCCGTTTTGGGCTCCGGAGAGGGGAAATCGTCGCCATCGTCATCATCAACCTGCTTCCCTCTCCATTTCCATGAAGCTCTTCATCGTTCGTGAGTAATCTATTCGTAGGCTCGCTGGGCGGTGATGAGTAGGATGAGATCTATCATGTAATCGAGTTAGTTTTGACGGGGATTGATCCCTAGTATCCGCTATGTTGTGAGATTGATGTTGCTACTACTTTGCCATGCTTAATGCTTGTCACTAGGGCCCGAGTGCCATGATTTCAGATCTGAAATTATTATGTTGTCACCAATATATGTGTGTTTTAGATCCGATCTTGCAAGTTGTAGTTACCTACTATGTGTTATGACCCGGCAACCCCGGAGTGACAATAACCGGAACCACTCCCGATGATGACCATAGTTTGAGGAGTTCATGTGTTCACCAAGTGCTAATGCGTTGGTTCGGTTCTTTATTAAAAGGAGAACCTTAATATCCCATAGTTTCCTTTTGGACCCCGCTTCCACGGGAGGGATGGACAATAGATGCCATGCAAGTTCTTTTCCCTAAGCACGTATGACGACACACGGAATGCATGCCTACATCACATTGACGAACGGGAGCTAGCCACATATCTCTCCGTGTTATAACTGTTGCATGATGAATATCATCCACACAAATCACCGATCCATTGCCTACGAGTTTGTCCCACTGTTGGTGTTGCTGTTACTTGCTTTGCTCTGCTGCTACTTGCTACTACTGTTACTTGCTACTGTTGCTACTTGCCACTGCTGTCACTACTGCTGTTCCTTGCCACTGTTGTTACTCGTTACACTGCTACTACCTGCTACAATACTTTTTCTCTCGACGTTGACGGGAAAGAATATTTCCCATCCACGGGCAACTTCTGGCGCCATTGATACAACAGTTAGGAATAGTCTGCCGTCAACAGATTGTTTCTGGCACCGTTGCTATCATACTACTTTGCTACTGATACTTTGCTTGCAGATACTAATCTTTCAGGTGCGGTTGAATCAGACACATTCAGCTGCTAATACTTGAGAGTATCCTCTCACTTCCTGTCGGGCGAACCAACAAATTTGGGTTGAATACTCTACCCTCGAAAACTGCCCCGAACCCACGCGCTGGTGGACCATTGCAAGACAATTGCTAATTGTTGAGCAACTCGGAGCAGTTCTGGCTCCGTTGTCGTGGAGGCATCAAGTCAGGAACACGTCAACAACATTTGTCTAGTGCCGTTGCCGGGGACTGCTAGCAAGCTCTTTGATTGCCTAATAAGCTTTATGCTCTAGCTCAAGAGGTAGATGACATGCTTTACCGTACACCATTTTGTACGGAGACATGCCCATGGGATTCTTATAGGCAGTTCTATAAGCCCACAGTGCATCATCGAGCTTCTTAGACCAATTTTTTCTAGACCTGTTGACAGTCTTTTGCAGAATCAGCTTAATCTCTCTATTGCTTAGCTCTACTTGACCACTGGACTGAGGGTGGTAGGGAGACGCAATTCTATGGTTGACATCATACTTAGCAAGCGTTTTATGGGAAGCACCATGAATGAAATGTGAACCACAGTCGGTCATTAGATATCTAGGGACTCAAAATCTAGTGAAGATAACTTCCTTAAGCATCCTGATAGAGGTGTTGTGATCAACACTACTAGTGGGGATAGCTTCTACCCACTTAGTGACATAATCAACATCAACTAAGATATGAGTATACCCGTTGGATTTTGGAAAAGGTCTCATATAATCAAAGCCCCAAACATCAAATGGTTCAATGACAAGTGAATAGTTCATAGGCATTTCCTGACGTTTACTAATATTACCTATTCTTTGACATTCATCACAAGACAAGACAAACTTACGGGCATCCTTGAAGAGAGTGGGCCAATAGAAACCTGATTGCAATACCTTGTGTGCAGTTCTATCTCCCGCATGGTGTCCTCTGTAGGACTCGGAGTGACACTTTTGTAGGATCTGTCCCTGTTCATGTTCAGGTACACAATGTCTAATAACACCATCTACTCCTTCCTTATAAAGGCGAGGATCATCCCAAAAGTAATGTCTCAAGTCAAAGAAGAATTTCTTCTTTTGGTGGTACGTGAAACTAGGTGGTATATATTTGGCAACGATATAGTTTGCATAATCAGCATACCACGGTGCACTACATGAAGCATTGATGACATTCAGTTGCTCACCGGGAAAGCTATCATCAATAGGTTGTGGGTCATCAAGAACATTCTCCAACCTAGACAAGTTATCTGCTACAGGGTTATCAACACCCTTCCTGTCGACAACGTGCAAATCAAATTCTTGTAGCAAGAGAACCCATTTGATGAGTCTAGGTTTAGTGTCCTTCTTCTCCATGAGGTACTTAATAGCAGCATGATTAGTGTGAATAGTGACTTTGGAATCAACTATGTAAGACCTGAACTTTTCACATGCAAACACGACTGCTAAAAATTCCTTTTCCGTAGTAGCATAGTTTGTTTGGGCACTGTCTAGAGTTTTACTAGCGTAGTGAATAACATTCAACTTCTTATCAACTCTTTGCCCTAGGACAGCACCAACAGCATAATCACTAGCATCACACATGATTTCAAAAGGTAAGTTCCAATCAGGTGGTTGAACAATAGGTGCAGTTATCAAAGCCCTCTTAAGTATTTCGAAGGCTTCCTCGCAATCATCGTCAAAAACAAAAGGAATATCCTTTTGCAAGAGATTGGTAAGAGGCCTAGAAATCTTAGGGAAGTCTTTAATGAACCTTCTATATAAACCAGCATGACCAAGGAAACTTCTTATTCCTTTGATATCTGTGGGGTATGGCATTTTCTCTATTGCATCAACCTTAGCCTTATTGACTTCAATACCTCTTTCAGAAATTTTATGTCCTAAGACGATGCCTTCATTGACCATAAAGTGGCACTTCTCCCAATTCAAGACAAGATTGGTGTCTTTACATCTCTGTAAGACTCGATCAAGGTTGCTGAGGCAATCATCAAAGGAAGACCCGTAAACGGAGAAGTCATCCATGAAAACCTCAACAATCTTTTCACAAAAGTCAGATAATATAGCCATCATACATCTTTGAAAGGTGGCAGGTGCATCACATAAGCCAAAAGGCATACGTCTATAAGCAAAGGTACCGAAAGGGCAGGTGAAAGTGGTTTTCTCGTGATCATATTGTGCAACTGGTATTTGGGAGAAACGAGAATAACCGTCTAGAAAGCAGAAGTGTCTGTGTTTAGACAGTCTTTCTAGCACTTGGTCGATAAAAGGCAAAGGGTAATGATCTTTCCTAGAGGCTTTATTCAATTTCCTAAAATCGATCACCATCCTATGGCCAGTAACAATCCTCTGTGGGATCAATTCATCCTTATCATTAGGGACAACGGTAATGCCTCCCTTCTTAGGGACGCAATGCACCAGACTCACCCAATCGCTATGAGCAACAAGATAAATAATACCTGCCTCCAGGAGCTTTAGTATTTCTTTTCTTACTGCTTCTTTCATCTTAGGATTTTATTTCCTTGATGACCAGCAACTGGTTTGAAATCAGGATCAGTTTTAATCTTGTGCTGGCATAGAGTGGGACTAATGCCCTTAAGATCATCAAGAGTATATCCAATAGCAGCACGGTGCTTTCTCAGAGTTTTTAGTAACTTCTTTTCTTCATGCTCTGAAAGGCTAGCACTAATAATAACAGGATATATCTCTTTTTCATCAAGATATGCATATTTAAGAGTATCAAGCAACTGTTTAAGCTCGAACACATGATCACCCTTTGGTGGGGGTGGATCCCCAAGCAGTTCAACAGACAGATTATTCTTAAGAATAGGATATTGTTCTAAGACAACTCTATCTATCTCATCCCTTTCATCCATATGCATATCATTTTCATGCTGAAGCAAGTATTGCTCTAAGGGATCAGTATGAGGCACGACAATAGAGGCTAAGGCAATAGTTTCATCCTTACTAGGCAACTACTTTTCATGAGGTTGTTTACCAAACTTGGAGAAATTGAACTCATGTGACACACCTTCAAAACCAATAGTGACAGTTTGCTTCTCACAATCAATATGAGCATTGACAGTAATGAGAAAAGGTCTGCCAAATATGATGGGACAAAAGCTATCTTGGGTGGTAGCAAGAACGAGGAAATCAGCAGGATACTTCGTTTTACCACACAAGACTTCAACATCCCTAACAATTCCCACAGGGAGATAGTATCTCTATTGGCAAATTGAATAGTGACACCAATAGGCTCTATCTCAATAGGTGCAATTTCATATTTGATTTCATCATATAAGGATTGAGGTATTGCACTAACACTAGCACCCACGTCACATAAACCATGATAAGAGTGATCTCCTATCTTAACAGAAACAACAGGCGTGCCAACAACAGGCCTATGTTTGTCTCTAGCGTGAGGTTTAGCAATTCTAGCAGCATCTTCACAGAAGTGAATATCATGTCCCTCAACATCGTCGGATAGAAGATCTTTGATAATAGCAATGCTAGGTTCAACTCTAATTTTCTCAGGGGGTGTAGGTGTTCTAATGTAGCCTCTACGTATCACAGTTGAAGCTTTAGAATGATCCTTTATCCTAACAGGGAAAGGTGGTTTCTCAATGTAAGCACTGGGAACAATAGGATCATTATAGGCAATGACTTTCTCTTCAACTGGATTGGGTTTAACTACATTGACTTCTAAAGGAGGATGATATTTAAACCACTTCTCTTTGGGGAGATCAACATGAGCAGCAAATGATTCACACAATGAAGCTACTATCTGAGAGTCAACTCCATACTTAACGCTAAAGTCACAAAAAGTATTTGTTTCAACAAAGGATTTAACGCAATCAAACTGGAAATTCATACCTGACTCCTTACCTTCTTCAAGCTCCCAATCTTCAGAGTTGCGTTTAATTCTCTCCAATAAAGTCCATTTGAAGTCAATATCTCTCTTCATAAAAGAACCGGTACAAGAAGTATCAAGCATGGTGGGATCATCATGAGAAATCCGAGCATAAAAGTTCTGAATGATAATTTCTCTCGAGAGCTCATGATTGGGGCATGAATATAACATTGATTTAAGCCTCCCCCAAGCTTGAGCGATGCTTTCTCTGTCACGAGGCCAAAAATTATAAATATAATTCCGATCACGATGTACTAAATGCATAGGATAAAACTTTTGATGAAATTCCAATTTCAACCGATTGTAGTTCCATGATCCAGTATCATCACATAGCCTATACCATGTCAACGCCTTATCCTTCAAAGATAAAGGAAAGACCTTCTTCTTGACCTCATCCTCAGGCAAACCTGCAAGCTTAAATAAACCACAAACTTCATCTACATAGATTAGATACAAGTCTCGATGTGATGTTCCATCTCCTGTAAAAGGATTAGCGAGCAGTTTCTCAAGCATACCCAAAGGAAATTCAAAGCAAATATTTTCAGTAGGTGCAACAGGTTGAGGAGCAACTATTTGTGCTTCCGTTCGAGGTGAAGATACCCCGAACAAGCCCCTCAAAGGATTAGTATCCATAATGACAAGTAACAATGAATTTCAGCACACTATATGAATGTTTACTTACCAAGTTCCACTTACCAAAGGCGCTTCACGCCCCGGCAACGGCGCCAGAAAAGAGTCTTGATGACCCACAAGTATAGGGGATCAATCGTAGTCCTTTCGATAAGTAAGAGTGTCGAACCCAACGAGGAGCAGAAGGATCTGACAAGTGGTTTTCAGCAAGGTAATATTTGCAAGCACTGAAATTATCGGTAACAAGTGATTGTATGGTGAGATGATTTGTAGCAAGCAACAAGTAACAAAAGTAGCAACGGTGCAGCAAAGTGGCCCAATCCCTTTTGTAGCAAGGGACAAGCCTGAACAAAGTCTTATAGGAGGAAAAACGCTCCCGATGACACACATGAATTTCTGTCATGCTAGTTTTCATCATGTTCATATGATTCGCGTTCGTTACTTTGATAGTTTGATATGTGGGTGGACCGGCGCTTGAGTACTGCCCTTACTTGGACAAGCATCCCACTTATGATTAACCCCTCTCGCAAGCATCCGCAACTATGAAAGAAGAATTAAGACAAAGTCTAACCATAGCATTAAACTAGTGGATCCAAATCAGCCCCTTACGAAGCAACACATAAACTAGGGTTTAAGCTTCTGTCACTCTAGCAAACCATCATCTACTTACTACTTCCCAATGCCTTCCTCTAGGCCCAAATAATGGTGAAGTGTTATGTAGTCGACGTTCACATAACACCACTAGAGGAAAAACAACATACAACACATCAAAATATCGAACGAATACCAAATTCACATGACTACTATTAGCATGACTTATCCCATGTCCTGAGGAACAAAATAAACTACTCACAAAGCATAATCATGTTCATGACTAGAGAGGTAATGAGTAGCATCAAGGATCTGAACATAAACTCTTCCACCAAATAATCCAACTAGCATCAACTACAAGGAGTAATTAACACTACTAGCAACCTTACAAGTACCGATCGGAGTCGTGAGACGGAGATTGGTTACAAGTGATGAACTAGGGTTTGGAGATGAGATGGTGCTGATGAAGATGTTGATGGTGACGAGTCCCCTCCGATGAGAGGAGTGTTGGTGATGACGATGGTGACGATTTCCGACTCCGGGTGGGAAGATTCCCCGGTAGGATCGTCCTGCCGGAGCTCTAGATTGGTTCTGCTCAAGTTTCGCCTCGTGGCGGCGGTGAATCCTCCCGAAATCTCCCTTCTAATTTGTTTCCAGACGAAACCCTTCATATAGCAAAAGATGAGCGCCGGAGGGGCAACAGGGGGCCCACAAGCCCTCTAGCCCCGGCCAGGGGGTAGGCCGGGCCTGGCAGGCTTGTGGCCGCCAGGTGGCGCCCCTCTGGTACCTCTTCTGCCGAGTATTTTTTATATATTCCCAAAAAATTCCATGTTGATTTTTACGGTTTTTGTAGTTGCGTAGAATAGGCATCTCAAACTTGCTCCTTTTTCAGGCCGGAATTCCAGCTGCCGGCATTCTCCCTCTTCATGTAAACCTTGCAAAATAAGAGAGAAAAGGAATAGGTATTGTACCTCGAAGTGTAATAACAGCCCAAAAAGCAATAAATATCAACATGAAAGCATGATGCAAAATGGACGTATCAGCGGACGAAATGGGTAGCCCGTTGGAGTTGTTCTAAGAGCATCTATAGAACGAAACTTGCAAATCCGGTCTCTTAAACACTCGTGGACGTGCCCGATCAATGACCGAGCATGTCCCCTATTTGTCTGTCCGCGCAGACACGCTCCTCATTTTTTCCTCATATGTCCGCTCACTTGCATATGATTGATGGAGAGGAAGAGAGAGAACGAAAAAATTATTAAACAAAAGAAAAATGTGGTCCGGGATGGGGTCGCGTCCTATGTGGCAGACTGACCGGATGCGTGTGCGAGCCCTCATATCCTCCCCATATTTGAGATGGATATGAGGGTTCGCGAACAACCCGGACATATAGGTCCGGTTGGCTCACTATTTTCCTTCTTTCTTTCGTCCGATCATTCACCGGCACATTCGCGGACATATAAGGGGTTATTTGAGGGTCCTGTTGTGGATGCTCTAAGCGAGCCTTAGCTGTTGGACCTGGCTGGCCCAGATCTGACCAAACCAACTGAACCGAGCCATGGAAGGAGAGAAACAGAATTGTAAGAAGCAAAATTAAACATGCAATCTTGATGAGCGTCCCAATTCATGGGTGCTTAATAACTTTACTAATCAAGGTTTTATGGAATGATCAAGTCCCACCGTGTTTCTGATTGGATGGCCTCCAGCCAGTCGGATAGGAAGAAAGGAAACGATCGGTAGTCCGATGGCCACTGGTTCCTCAAAAAAAGTTGTTTTTGCTCGGAAGTGTTGTACCGAAGAGTGGGTCCGAGAAGGTAGTCTAGGGGCAAAATTCATTGTTTTGACCTTTTTACGAAGATTTGTCGGATCTGACCCCGTTGGGAAAACAAATTCGTATGTGACCCTTTTTCTACCGCCATAGACCTCGGCGGTAGGGTGAGACAATATACCACGAGGCACTTTGGCGGTAAGTTACCGTTAGGCCAGACGATGTCGTCTCGCTAGCTCGCGTGGATAAGTAGCCTACCGTCGCCAGCACTGGCGGTAGGGTTTAATGGTCTACCATCGAAGTGCTTGGTGGTAGGGTCTCCACCCCAGTAAAATGACTGACTGGACCCACCAGGCACCCATTCACCCCCAAATCCCCCTCCTCCCCCTAGCGGAGCTCGTCTTCCCTCTCCCTGCCCCATTCTTGCCTCCATCAAATCCATCTCCATTGCTTGAGTTTTCTCTAGTGGATCAAGTCCATTTCCATCACTCAAGGTACCTCCCTCACCCCCTTATTTTTGGTTGGTTGGAATCATATCATTTGGTGGCATTCTGTACGTGTATACAAACCCTAATTAGGTCGTTTTTGTTTGAAAACAATGGATTTGTTGGATGATATGGTTGTTTTGATGCTTTAATGTGTGTAGTATGACTAGTCATACTGATCTATAGTGTTAGGGTTAGTGTTAGGGTTAGGGTTAGTGTTGTTAGGGTTAGTGTTAGGGTTAGGCATTGTCATTTGAATCTAGTGTGCATAACTTTTTGATCCAAGAATTCTTATAAGTTATTTGATTCATATTTTGTTGTTTGCCTATCATTGACGAGAATTCTGTCATCTACATAGATGGATGATCTCGTTCATGTACATTATTTGGATAAGGGGACATTTGTGAAAGGCAATGCCGATGAAGGGGAAGAATCCATGGTTTTTACTCAAGCCCAACTTATGAAGACTTTGTTGTCAAAGTTAGGAGTGTGTTGAATTGGATTGATCCAAATGTTGATGTTAAACTCATTGGAATGTATGATGTCGGAGTGGGGGTGACGTCTCGATCGAAGAGTATGCGTATCATCTCAGAATTGCATTGGAAGGTTTACACGAATAAAGTAGTTGAATCGCAAGACAAGTCCCTTGAATTGTTTGCCACCAAGGTTGAGCCTCCTTTGCTGCAAATTGACTTGAACCGACATGCCTCCTCCCCAATACATGATGCAAGGGTGGCGGTGTATGTCCCCAGGTCTTCCAGTCAACCACCAAATGAAGCTGAGATGAATGATAGAGCCATGTTAATTCATGAGGAAAAGGTTAATGTTCGAGATGACAATGCTCATGTTGATCCTGTCGATGCTCATGTTCACGATGATGACATTGACCATGTTGACATTTATGAGGAAGCCGAAGAGATTCATTATAATCCCATTGGAAACTTGGATGTGATTCTGCACCAGCAAGACATGGATCGTAACCTCCCCGATACTCGTATGTATGGTTATAACTCGGATGATGAAGGTCCGACGGAGGAATTGGACGAGGATGGATGCACTGCACAAGAAAATGAAATTTTCAAGAAGGTTACAGGGAAGGAAAGAGGTGTCGCATTGTTTCGTGATCTTAGCCTTGTCGACAAGGCTGTTGTTGATGGTGGCATGAGATTGGGGTTGCTTGAACCCACACGATGCTCGAAGGTTGGTGACCTTAAACCCAAGGATGAGGATGAGAATGCTTATTTGAAGAAAGGCATCAAGTTTGCTTGCTTGCAAGAGTTCAAGATATGGTTGAGTGACCATGCCATTAGGAACCATAGGCCCTTTGTCATTGATCATTCTGACCAAAATATGCGGTACATCATCAAATGTGACAAAGAAGGTTGCCCTTGGAAGGTACGTGGAAGAAAAACTCAAGAAACCGGGCAATGGGTGCTGAAGAGTTGTGTTGCCACTCACACGTACATACCGCCTAACAAGGCCGACCAAAGAAAGGGACACCATCAACTCATGTTTGAATTTTTAGGATACAAATTGTTGAATGAGATATCCCATGATCCAACTGTGAAGGTGAAGTTTCTCATGAGTACGTTTCATGAACGATTTGGATACCCGGTCAATTATGGGAAGGTATGGAAGGCGAAGGCAAATGCAATCAGGATATTGCATGGTGATTATGAGGCCGCATACAATATTCTCCCGAGGATGTTGGGAGAAATCACACATAGAAACTCTGGCATGTGCCATGAGGTGGAGGAAATTGACGGAGTGTTTCACCATGCGTTCTGGAGTTTTGGGCAATGCATCGAGGCATTCAAGCATTGTCGTCCGGTGTTGTCTATCGATGGCACATTCTTGACTGGCAAATACAAGGGGACTCTAATGGTGGCAATGGCCCACTCGTCCAATGATAACATGTTGTCGGTTGCATTTGCTTTAGTTCCTTCCAAGCATGACGAGAACTGGGAGTGGTTCATGGGGCATGTGAGAACCAGGGTGATTGGGAATAGGGAGGTATGCATCATATCAGACCGAAATCATGGGATTCTCAAGGCGATAGCCATGCTTATTCCCGGCCTCCCAAAGCTTCACCACCGATGGTGCATGGGGAATTTCGTGGCAAACTTTTACCGGGCATGCAAGAGCAAAGAGTTTTGCAAATACCTTACACATGTTTGCACGACATTCACCTTGGATGCATTCACAAGACGGTATGATAAACTCTTGAAGGCATTGGAAAAGAACAAAAAGGGAAGAGCATTCTTGAGCAAGAATTATGAGGAAAAATAGAAATGGTCACACACTTACGACGAGGGAGGTCGGAGATATGTCGACATGACCAGCAACATGGTGGAGTGCTTCAACAATGTGCTTAAGGGTGTTCGTTCTTTTCCCATGACTGCAATACTGAAATATACCTTCTTGAAGTTGAACGAGTATTTCCTTAAGCATTCCATATCAACCGCCGATTGGATAGGGGACAAAATGGACTATCCAGATAAGGTTCATGATTGGCTAAAATTTCAAGAAGGCAAGTCTTCGCATCAACAAATCACGAGATTCAATGACAAAGAAATGATCTACCAAGTCGACGAGCCAGGAGGCACAACACGAGACGGTGTCACGTACGACGGTGTTGCTTATGATGTGCACCTCACGGACCCGTGGTGTCAATGTGAGAGGCCTCACAGGTACATTGGTTGTGCTCTCATTTGATGATGGCTGCCAGGGCAATGAACTTACCCATTTTAGATGGGAGGACCGTACGGTTGCATGAGTTCACGTTGGAAGCCAAGAGGTTGACATGGGCACCTCAGTTCCATCCCTTCCTTGACCAGTCACAGTGGCCTGAGTATGATGGGCCACATATCGTGCCTAATCGTGAAGTCATGGTACCTACAAAAGGAAGAAGAAGAAAGAAGGGGTTTAGGAGTGACATTGATGCTCTAGCTGGATATGCCGACATGAAACAATTTGGCAGCAGTCATTTCATGGAGCCTCCCGACACCAACAATTGTGGTCAATGTGACAACCCATGACACAATAACACGACATGCAACTAAGGGAAATAGTTCAACATGGTACTAAATAGTTCATACATAGCAAATAGGTGAACGAGTACCAAATAGTTTCACACATACGAAATACTATCACATAAGTTCAACTACGGCAGCAACTTCACTTGCTCCTTCCCCTCTTGGAGGTACGGTCCTCGTTGTGCTTTGAACGGGTCTCAACAGTCGTCGTCTTGCGTTGAGGACGACGCACTCTTTGAAACGGCGATGGACTCTGCCAATCCTTCCTCTTCGTCTTCCTCTTCTTAAGCTGGGTTGTCTGAGTTGGTGGAGGTCCATCATCGTCATTGTACTCCTTAATCTCTTCTCCTCGTTCCTAAATCTCTTCTGCTAGTTCCTTGTTGTCTTCTTCCTTAATCTCTTATGCTCGTTCCTTGTCGTCTTCTTCCTCTACATCTTCTTTTGCTTCATCCTCCAAGTGTTCTTCCTCTTCATCTTCTTCGACAAAGGAGGTAGCACACCCAAGCAGGCCCACCAGCTTGCGACATTTGTTGACCATCTTCTGCAATATGGATCAAGTTTATGGTTACAAAAGAAATTGTACTTAAGAAATACTGTAGTTGTAAAAGGCTCGATGTTACCTTCATTGTTTCCCTCAACTTGTTCTCACTATATCTAGTCCCATGGGCTGAACATAACACATTCGAGGCTTCAAAAATGCTTTTGCTCAACTTCGAAGATTGCAAAAGCATAAATGAGTCACACTCACTAAAGTAGATTTCATCGAACCGCAGGTTGAAAATAGATAAACACAACTTACCACTCTGTTCACGAGGGGTGCAAACTCCCTAAATCCGCCTTTTAGCTCTCTCATGCTCTTATTGTAGGATTCATTATCGGAGTTGTCATTGTAAAGATCTTCGGCATGTTCTGTCGTCCACTGAGGCCTCAGGCGCAGACAATACTTGCTGCCATCATCGGACTACAGCCGGTGCATGTCGTAGTCCTCCTAGTCGATCACTCTTCTCTCCGCATCTTTACGACCTTTCCCGTCGTTCCATTCCTTAGTATTTGTTGTGTGTCTCTCCCCAGTCTACGATCGACTGATTCTTCTTTCCGCTCATACTGCAAGGCATAGGAAAGAATGTAAAACATCATTAAGAAATGTATGTAAAACATCAAAACGAAAACATGGAAATACATAAGAATGCACTCACAGGTGTAGGTCCAAGCCACCGGTGTGGATGCTATCGTCCGGTGGGGTACATTGCGCCTTACCAAACTGTGCGGCAACGCGATGTGGCATGTGGTACTCGATGGCATAGACACAAATCATGGGCACCACCATGCACCGCCATAGAAGCCTATCATGCGTGCACATCACGTTTAGCTGGAACCCCCACTCTCGTGCAACTTAAGGCTCCCAAATAACCTAATACCAAGAAATGTCATCAAAAATATTCAAAAGCTAGTTCGTATACCTGGAAAGGCGTCAGAGTATCAATCTCGTTAGTAAAGACCTTGTACAAAGCCTTGGATGTGCCTGTGTAGACGGCTACCCGGTCCCAAGCGTATGCGACGGTTGGGTATCGAGTTTCGTCGCCATCATCTTTGACATAGTCTTCCCATTCCCGTGGTTTGAGTTTCTCCGGACGCCCCATCGGGATTCGCTCCCACATCCAAACGGAAAGGGCCCAGGAACATCCAAACATATCGGATGATGCTTCCGTCCTCTAGGTTGCGTCATCAAGCTACAAAAAAACTTTTTCATGATAAGATGACATAACTTAAAGGAGCATATGTGACATAATGTAAAACAGTGAAATATTATCTTACCGAACGGTATAGGTAGACGAGGTCGGCGGACCACCAGTTGTACCCTACATCCTAGTCGGCTAGGAAGCCGAGATACATCCATAGGGCTATGTCCCCAGAGCAGTCTGGAAACACGACCTATGTGAGAAGATACCACAAGTAGGCCCTGGCGTACTGCTCCACCACCCGGGGGTCGGCATCATCCGGGCACTTGCTCTGGTGCTTCAGAAGCCAGGGCAGCGGTACACCAGAAGTTCGGTTAGCCTTAGCGGGAGGGCAGTCACCGATAAGGGCGATAACCCTATCCTCCCAATTCTTCATGTCCACTCGGCCAGTGAGAGCACGACCATCGATCGGTAGGGTCGTAATCATCCTGCAATCCTAGAGGGTCACTGTCATCTCCTCACATGGAAGATGGAAACTATGGGTCTCTAGCCGCCACCAGTCATTCAAAGCTGTGAGAGCCGAGTGGACAAGCATTGGCGGCTTACGCTTGAACTGCACGACGAAACCCAACAGTTGGGCTCTCTTGTAGAACGGCGCGTAGCGCTCGTCGAACACCATCTTAACGGCAGTCCCGTGACCCCTCATCCGCATTGGCGGAAGCATGTGCCAAAATGAAGACCCAAATAATTAGTAACTTATTTTCATCAATTTCATCGATTTCGTTCAACAATGGTAATTACCACTCCATTCTCAATGACACGGGCACGATGACCCTTGTCGAACACAGGATCAAGCATTGGTATACTTAGTCCCGATGTTGTCCGCAAGAGGTGCCCTCTAAAATTTTTGCATAAACATAAGCATAGATAAGCATAAGCATAATTAAAATATCATAACTATGAATAAACACGGCTTCATTCATATCACAAAGGTTAATCACATCAAAACAAACCTATGAATTCATTCATTCAACATGCATTTATCAAAAAGAAAAATTACATGACCTAGGGTTCATCATGTAGTTCATCGTTAAAATACATACAATCTCTCCAACAAATAAATACAAGTTTAATCCAACCCCATAGAACATCTACAATCAACCTAAAACAATCATATGGTACAAAAAAGTTAAATTTAGTTAAAAAATAGGAGGGATTTGAATCAAATAATGCGGCAAATCGGAAGCTATTTGACTAAAACTGAATGGAGGAGCTTACTTTTGTCATTTCGGGGCCATCTTGATCTGCAAAAACGGTAAAGAAACGAAAGAGATCCGAGGGAGAGAGTGGATGGGCGAGAGAGGTTCCCCCCCTCTGTTCTTGAGGCTGCCACGAGGTGGGGTGGGGAGGAGATGGGGAGGGCGAACCAACAGTGGGGCTTTAAAAGGTACAAACCCTACCGCCAGACCACACGGCGGTCGACTAACACACCCTACCGCCAGACCCTGCGATGATAAGGTCGTAACGGCGACCATCAGTTACACGCTGACGTGGTTTACTCTGCTACCGCCGAGGTATCCGGCGGTAGCCTATGTGACCATACCGCCGCAGGCTGTGGCGGTAGGTCAAAGGGTCGGATCTATTTTTTTCTTCAACGAGGTCAAATTCGGCTAATCTTCATAAAAAAGGCTAAAAGAGTGAATTTTGCCTAGTCTAGGTCGGTCCGGTCGTGTGACCCGGTCCAGGGGCATGCACCAACCTTGGGGCCCCGCCACAAGCGACACCGAGCCAACTAGCAACAACAAAGAAAAGGTTGTTGGGTCGTACTCATCGCGCTCCGGTGTGCTGCTCTAGCAACGACACTGCTCCTCACGCTTCCGTGTCTCATAGCTGTCCCGTCACCAAGCATTTGCGCTTCTACTCAAATTCATCTTTTCATGTTGGCCGATGCTCTTTCCTTCGTTCATAAATATAGAACTTTTTATAGATTACATTATGGACTATATACGGATGTGTATAGTTATATTTTAAAATGTAGGTTCATCCATTTTACTTTGTATGTAGTTTACAATAGAATCTTCAAAAATCTTATATTTAAGAACGGAGGGAGTAGTTTTCTTACACAATTCACTAATCACTACTAGTACTAGCGGATGCCCAACGCGTTATTGCGAAAAACTTGTTAAAAATATATGGATAAACATTAGAAAACTACTGTTATGCAAAAACCATTATAAAAATCTCTTGCTTAATTACCTAGAAAACATTCATGCATGAGGATATGTTTTACACGAAGAGATTAATAAAGAAAGTAACTTATAACTACATGACTTGATATGTGTCATTGTTTCATGAAAAGGAAAATTAAACAGTGGATTCTAGCTACTTACGAATAAAAAATTCCGGTCAATGAGACATGGCAAAAATCGACACCCCGGTTTATTAGCCAGAGGCCTGGTCGGGGCAAGTGAAAGAGGAAGAAACAAACAGTACAACACAAGGGTCCAAGTCCACCCACCACCACCGTCGTTCGATCGCCGACGCAGCCCAGCCGAATGACGGGCCCCGGCGCGCACTGTCCCCACGCGTCCGCGGTCGCCCGGCCGTGTCGCTGCGGACGACGGCGCCGGCAGCAGCGTCCCCCCGTGCCGGTCCAAGGCCGGGCACATCTCGTCGTCGGTCAGACGGGTCGTCGAGGCGGCTAACTGTGTCTCTGCCTCGGCCGTGCACGTCGTCCCCCCTGCGCCCGGTCCACGCACCGCTGCTATCCAGAGAAAAGTACCGCTGGTGTCGCTGTTGCTCAGGGCAGGAGATTAATCATAATCATAATCATAATCACTGCACTGCCTGCTGGTGGTTCGTGGCTGGCCACCCCGTCGCTGGCGGATGCCCGACACCCAACTTTCGTGCGTGTGCAAACGAGTGACACACGCGCTGGTAAGTTGCACTGTCCGAGAGGAAACTTGAGGGAAATGTTTGGATCGTGGCCGACGGTTGCCCACGGCAAAAAATTGGCGTTCACTTTTTTGCCCAAACAAATTGCTCTTACTCGTCGACATCAAACACATCCTTCGTGATGCAGGCCAATTGAGTGACCGGTCCAGTGTCCATCGCCCCCACGCGATGTGACCAAGTGTGTGTGCTTGCCCGGTATGTTGTGCACACAACAACGGTAACACAGTACCCCATGCGACCGTGCTGATCCAAGGTCGCTCGTCGTTATTTAGACAAGTCGTCGAGGTGGCTACTTGTCGAGCTTTGCTACACCTACCTAAAATAGTTAAAAACAATTAGTTGACAAGTTTGGATTAACTGGAAGGAGGACTACCCTAAAATTCTCGTGTGCGTGTGTGTGGGGGTATCTAAGTAAGACAATTCACGTAAGTTCCTTAAAGCATCTCTATACCCTTTATATCATGGACCGTACCGTGTTAACAGTCCGTGGTTCTCTTTGTATACGGGCTAAAACGGCCACAACAGATTAAAAACGAATATGAACCTGTAAAATTTTAAAACACACATTCGTGCGTTAAATTTAAGTAGTTCATAGTAGTTGATCATCTTCAAAGTCATACAAACTAAAAATTGTACAGATAATATTTGTAGGTCGTGCGTCACTGTAATCCTAATGTACAAAAATGGGCTCACGAGACCAAGGGGGGTTGCGATGGCGACGCTGCAGGGGCGGAGGAGCTTAGTCCTCGTCGCCAAAGACGAGGTCAGCGTTGACCTCGTCCTGTTGCTTGGCTACAAGGCGCCAATCTTCTTGGTTGGCAGCGAACTCTTGTGCCGCCGCGAGCCTCTGCTCGAGAAAGATATTGTCGATGGGCGTCCCGCCGACGACTATCCTCCTCCTCCCTCTTCTCCGACGCAGAGCGTGCGACGATGGCCACCTCAATGGCCTGCTCCTCCTCCAGGGGGAGGTAATCCTCTGGCCTGATGACGCCTCACCGCTCCGGCTTTGTCTCCAGCTCCCTCTTCACCGCGCGGAGCGGTAGGAGGTCCTCCGACTCTCTTTTGAGCGGTGTCAGTGAGTTCGAGCCACCGACGGAGGAGCTGTCCACGGGGGAGAAGCCGGAGCACGACCCGTGGAGCGTCTGCCTGCGGTCGTACTCATCTGTCTCGTGCCGGAGGAGCGACAACGGTGGCTCTAGGCCATTGTTCATGTATCTCTTTGTGGCGTTTTTCCTTGCGGTGTTAGAGGTGTCACACAGATGCCGCTCGGGGTCGTCGCCACGGTAGCCGGTGCACAGTAGGCTAACGTTTGAGTCGTCTATGCAAAAATGAAAAATTGAGACCACGCGACTGTTCTTTTTCCTATTCATTCAATTCATCCCAAGCGCGCCCCCTCCTTTAGGCCATGTTGCACGCCTTCGTGCAACTCATATACCATCACCCTAACCGTTTGGTGCCGCCGCGCATGTTCGATGGTGCCTCGTGCCTCCTCTGTCCCCGACCTTCCCTCTAAAACACCATTTTTCATCATAACAATGACCACCCCTCTCCCACATCCAACCAAACAAGTTTGTGAAGGCAACGGCGCAGTCAGCCACATCATTGTTGGCTAGACCTTATCGATGACAATGAAAAAATTATTGTGCATATGCACCTAAGGACCGAAGCTCTGTAGTCAGAGTCGTCGACATTAAACCTTTGCATAGTTTGAAACACCTCACAATAAGAACATGGTTCATAGTGTAAACAAACTGCTAGTTATAAGCTATTGTCATGTCATCTATAGCTTATCTTATAGTTAATATATACAATAATTGATTAGAAAAGTGTACTACTATTTTATTACATGACCCACCTTTCAATTTAACAATGTGTCTAGGAACACGTGCTAGAGATATATCTCTTAACTAACAGTCTGCTTACCTTCTCTTTCCTCCAACTAAGCAAAATTATACTCCCTCTACCCAAAAATAAGTGTTTCAAATTTATAACTAAACTAGTACAAATTTTATACTAAGTGAGCGACACTTACTTTAGGACTAAGGGAGTACTAGTTTATTTCTTATGGCCTTCTTACTCAGCTCTATTATACTTCCTCTATAATTAATATAAGAGTGTTTAGATTACTAAACTAGTGTTCTAAATGTTTTTATATCAGTTTACACAGGAAGTACTTGCTCTAAATCTCACATGACCAAATAATAATTAATCTCACCATCCCAAAGTGAAAAAGTCAATGGAAAACCTTGAACTTGTATTGATCGGACGGAATGAAGCCCAAATCAAAATTCTGATCGATTGTACACAGAACTATGCAATTCTAGTTTAAATTGAACCCTGACTCCGTTTCAACGGGGATACGTCTGATGGCCCGTCCCGTTTTAATTCTTTCATTCCAACAGACACATACCCTGCTGGACCGACCCACTTAAAATTTTCCAAACGCCGGCGTTTCGTGCAGGGACGGGTAACATGGGCCGGTCCATTTGGTGTGTCACGATTGCAAGATTAAAAAAGCAGCGGGCGGGCGACGACGAGGGGCCAGCGCAGGCGGCAAGGGAGCTCCAACACGTAGCGACATGCCACTCATGTCCTGCGCGTGCGACGGGCAAGGCTAGAGCGCTCGCTGCGTGCCTCATCTTCCGCCTCTTGCCCTCAGTGCCATGGCTGCTTGGGTCCTCTTGCTGTGAGCATGCAGTGTCTGCCTCTGCCGCACCGCAGCAGCGATCTTTTATACTCCCTCCGTTTCTAAATATAAGTCTTTTAAGCGATTTCACCAAGGGTCTACATACGGAGCAAAATGATTGAATCTATACTCTAAAATATGTCTATATACATCCGTATGTAGTCCACTAGTGAAATCTCTACAAAAACTTATATTTAGGAACGGAGTGAGTAGTTTTGAAATTGATGCTACTATGCGTACTGCTGAAAGCTTATCAGCATGCCAAAAACAGCCGAGAGCGAGCTCAAACGTCTTCTTGCAGATTTTGCGTGTGGCTGAGCACTCTATCGTTTTGCAGTTTGGCACTCCAAAGTGCAAAGGGTTGTTTTTTGGTAATAGCAAAAAAATTGGAATTCGAACCGATTTTGGTAATAGCAAACATTTTAAAATGGGAAAAAATGAAAACAAGAACATTTTTCGAAAATACAAAGAATTTCTTGAATATGCAGAATATTCTACAATAGTTTAAACACGAACATTCTTCGTAAGTAGTGAAAAAATAAAAGCAAGAATGTTTTTGAATTTTTGGACACTCTTTGAAATACAAACATTTTATGAAATCCCCAAACACTTTTCCAAACATGGACAGTATTTAAAAATCCAGAACAAATTTCGAAACTCGATCATTCTTTGGGAATATGAACATATTTTGAATGCAAGAACATTTTTGACAATTTATGAACTTTTTTTTCACGAGAACATTTTTTAAAATTCAGAACAAAATTTAACAATATCAAACAAAAGAAACAGGAAGACGAGAACATTGTTGAACACGAAAGTTCACAATTTAAAGATTGGAAACGTTGTTTTGAAAGCACGAACATTTTTCAGAAAGATGAATGTTTTTCAAATCGACATTGTGTTGAAAAACTTGAACATTTTTTGAAACAAACAAACAGTTTTTTGAAAACATGGACATTTTAAAAAAAGATGACATATACACATCAAAAAAATTAAAAACATAAAAATAGAAATAGAAAAATAAAAATAAAAAAAAGTACTAGCGAACTAGGCCCGGCCCGTTGTGTGAAAAAAACAATCCCGGCCATCATTTGCAATCCCGGTTTGTCAAACAATCCTAGGGTCTAATTTAGACGGGGATTGCATAATTTAGGATATAATCGACACGGATTTTGATTTTTGGGTTTATTTCGCCGAACCTCTACGAATTCAAGGTTTAAAATGAAATTTTTTTTCATCCCGAAGAGATGGCAATAGTCTTCCCAATACACCGTGTTGTAGCAATACCGACGCCGACGGTACTAGGTTCACACATATCCGCTAAAATGGAAAACGATGGCAAAGCGCCACGAAAAAGAAACCAATCCCGTTTCTGATTCGTGGTTAAGAGCTGGGATAGAAACTGCTGCTCATGCGTCACTCGCTACCCGAGTTTAAACGGCGTGAGAGTGACTTTGCTGCCTGGCTACCCAAAACAGTCTGGGTTAAATTGGCCACATTTACCAGCAAAAAGATTTCCGAAGCGAATATTCCGTCCCTTCATAAAAATGTACTGTAGAAGCGAATTCCTGGGGTGAGATGGCGCGACGGGCCAAAAATGGATTCGTGGCCCACGAGGTTTTCTTCGTTGGGGAGTTGGGCTGAATTCAGCATTTGGATGACTAGTTTTCTTATCAGATGAAAATCGTCAGCATCTGCTGCATTTCAGTATCTGAAACGAAAGGAGCAATTTGTCAATTGTTTCACAATTCTCCGGTTCAGCTTCTTAGGCTCGCCGGTTGCACCACGACAACACGGCGTACCAACAAAATTTCGACGACGAGGCATCGCTTTGACGAATAGAAGACATAGAACAGTCATGACTGTTTCAACGTTACCGAATTTTCGTACAGCAAGAGCAAGCTGCACTCCACCGATCTGCCAAATTTCCCATGATCTGCACCGAAAATCCAGACAACCAAACAGGCAAACATGGTAGAATCAAGTCATGACAGTAGTAGTATCCTCCAAGAGTACAAGACATAGACATCAAGAGCACTACATCAGCCCTAAGCCCTCCACTAACAACCATGGTCTCGCTCACTGTCACACTCGCTAGCCCTCTTCAATCTTCCACCAGAACGGCATGCCATCATCATCATCAGAATTCAGAACGCTCTCTTCCTACCACCACTACCAAAGAGAAAATGCGCCAAGAAACCAAGACACCCAAAACCAACGGCCGGTGCAGGATAGGTGCCTTGCGTCTCCTCTTGTCACGCCATGAGGTAGAGAGCGAGGAGCGAGCAGCCGGCAAGGATGAACGCCCGCATCGCGGTCCCGGCCGCCGGGAGGACGTCGGCGCCGCCGCTGGTGTCCTTCATGGCGCCGCTCGGACCTTGCCCGCCCATTGGCGCCGGCGGGCTGTCAGGGGCACTGAACAAACAAAAAAACACAATGCATCAGTTGTGCTCAACCGTTTACAAGGAGTGATTTACTGCTGTAAAAGGGAGCAGACCATAACAGAACGGACTAATCAAAACGGCTGAAATTCCCTTCACAGTTCACACCAAATGACCTGCTAATTTGCCGAGTACTGGTTTCAAAATGACGCAGGAACAAGTCGAGAACCTACATGTACGAAAACAGGATTGGCAGGAAGCCTCTGGTGCCCATCGTCTAGCTGGGTATAGGACTCCACTCAAAAGGGTCCAGGATGACACCAGATGATGCAGCCAAATGTGGGAAAAGAGGGGAACCCCACGCGCAGCGCATAAGTAACGGACACACCACCCCACAGCGGATGCTATCAGCCTATGTCCTCACATGGCAGCCAAATATATGGTGTGAGGCTTGTGATTATTGCTGGTCAATGACCCAATGAGGCAATGGTCCATAGCTGGGCTGCAATGGCGTCTTGCGAGGCCGGCCAAAAGCATGCTAACGAGTGACGGTGTACTTCTGGACAGAGTTGCGCTTGCGAGCAAGAGATGTGCATGTGACACCTCATTCCGTAATAAGTGTTTGGGATTGCAGTCCGTCTGGTAGCTAGTAGTAAATGGGCGAAATGCTGGCTGTAAATGGACGCGTTTTCTGTGGGCGTAGAGATGAAACTGAAAGAAAACCGAAATACCACTCAATGTTCAACCATCCTCCTCCTGCATCCTACTATAGTAGTAGTTGTTAGATGTCGTTGTCTATTTCCTCAAGGAAAAAGGCGAGGAAGATGAACTCTGCGAAACAGTGCAGCAGATCAGCAACGAGGTGGTGCATTGCATCATACCTTGGGGTCGCAGTTGCAGGGTACTTGCAGCCGTTAGCGCCTGCGAGAAAAGCAGAAAACGGAGCATCATCAGAAATCAAGAGCTGCGCTGCGCGGTTGAGGTTGAAGGAGGGAGGAAACGGCGAGTGAATGGGTGAGCAGGTGGGTATATGTAGTGTACTTGGGTCGACGGTGGAGAGGACGGCGGTGCCGGAGAAGACGCAGGCGAGCGGGTTCTGGCCGCTGCGCTGGTAGAAGCTGTTGACGGCGTAGGAGCAGTGCGCCTTGACGGTGTCCGGCGCGAAGCAGGCGGCACTGGGCTGGATGGGCTTGCAGTCGGCGGCGCTGCCGCACGCGTAGTCCAGCGTCCTTTGCAGCGCCGCGTCCGGCAGGTCGGCGCGGCACACGCACCACGCCCCATCTGCTCCGGCCATCAACAACAGCAGCAAGCCATGAATGCGGGTTTCCAAGAAACGGACCAGATGGAGCGGCTCTCACGGTCGGTCACGGGTGAAAGAAGAAGAGGGCGTACCGGAGCGGGCGGCGAGCGCGGCGGCCAGCGCGAGGAGGAGGAGGAGGCGGCGGGCGGCGTGGGGCGCCATGGATGGGGACGGACGGAGCGGGTTCCTTGCTTGCTTCGACGGTGTGTGTGTGGTGGTGGCGTCAGAGCGCAGTCTGGGCGCGTGTGTGCGTGCGTGCGTGGCTTGGCCTGCCGGACGGGGCGCGTGTTTTAATGCAGGGGAGAGGGGGTGGGTGCTGCTGTTGCTGTTTGCGCGATGGGGTGGAGCACGCTTGGCTTGGGTTAGATCAGCGAAGCAAATAGGACTGGACTCACTGGAGGAACGGAAGCAGGGAGTGGGTCGTGTCTCGTGTGTCGCGTAGCATCAGCACTGGCTTTTCAGTTTGGATGAAGAGTCAAATTGCCCGTCCGCCGCATGGATGATGGCTGGCTGGCTGGCTGGCCGAGCGCTGACAAGAAACCCGGCTGTGCGCTCACGCTGATCGACGGTCCACTCCACGGAGTAGACGGGCAGGGGCGTGCGAACCAAATCGACTTCAACGCGGATCACCGCAAAATTTCAAAAAGAAAAGAAAAACGCGGATCACCGCACGGACGCCCTCTTCCTGCGTGGTGGTCAACAGGCACGATTTAACTTTTGCTCGTGTTCTCTGTAATGTTTGATGAACGGGGCGTGCGAGCCGTCCGATTGTGTATGCATGAGCCATCGGCTTCTCTTTTTTTAACTTATTGCAACAATGCTCTTGTTGCAAAATCTCCTTTTTCTCTAATTTCTACGACAAGATTCTTATTGCAGAATCTTTTTCATGTAATTTTTATAACAAGACCTTTAGTTACGGTGTCTCGTCTTCTTTAATTTTCTGCGACAATACCTTTGTTACAGAGCATCTTCTTGTCTAATTTTCTTCAATAAAATCGCTATTGCAACTCTTCTTCTTTAACTTTTTGCAAAAATTACAACAACGTCTCCAGCCGCGCTACGACATCGAGCGGTGCATTATGGACATAAGCCTTGTGTGTAGCAATTCAGGACAATCCTCAGATCACGGACCTAGTCCACATAATTGCTATCATCATCTTTTAACTTGGTTTCTCTAGGACGTATTAAAAATACAAAGGGACTACAGCGCGAGCTATTGATCTACAGCATAATTTGCAAAGACATTTTGACTATTTTCATGATAATGAGTTCAATTAATCATATTACTAAAGAACACCCACTCAAATCAACATCCCTCGGGTTGTTCGAGTGTGACATGATCCAAATCCACCAACCCAAGTCCGATCATCGCGTGAGATGAGGTGGTTTCAATGATGAAATATCTCCATGTTGATTATATCTACTATATGACTCATGTTCGACCTTTCGGTCTCCTGTGTTCCGAGGTCATGTCTGTACATGCTAGGCTCGTCAAGTCTCACCCAAGTGTTGTGCATGTGCAAAGCTGGCTTACATCCCTTGTATGCGAACGTAGAACGTAGAGTCTATTGCACCCGATCATCACGTGGTACCTCGAAACGACAAACCTTCGCAACGATGCACACTTGGGGAGAACACAATTTTATCTTACAATTTAGTAAAGGATCATCTTATAATACCACCGTCGTTCTAAGCAAAATAAGATGTATAAAAGGATTACATCACATGCAAATCATATAAGTGACATGATATGACCATCATCATCTTGTGCTTTTGATCTCCATCTCCAAAGCATCGACATGATCTCCATCGTCACCGACAGGACACCATGATCTCCATCATCGTGTCGCCATTGGGTTGCTACGCCAACTATGCTTCTACACCTATTGCTAACTCATAATGATAAAGTAAAGCAAAAAGGCATAAATTAAAGATAACCCTATGGCTCCTGCGGGTTGTCGTGCTCATCGACATGCAAACCGTGATAATCTGTACAAATCATTATCATCTCATACATCACATATATCTCATCATGTCTTTGTTGGGTAACGTAGCATAAATTCAAAATTTTCCTACGCCATATTCAGATCTTCCTATGGAGAGACCAGCAACGAGAGAGGGATGAGTGCATCTTCATACCTTTGAAGATCGCTAAGAGGAAGCGTTGCTAGAACGCGGTTGATGGAGTCGTACTCGCGGCGATTCAGACCGCGGTGTGATTCTGATCTAGTGCCGAACCACGGCACCTCCGCGTTCAACACACGTGCAACCCGGTGATGTCTCCCGCACCTTGATCCAGCAAGGAAGAGGGAGAGGTTGGGGAAGATCTCCGGCAGCACGACGACGTGGTGTCGGTGGAGAGACGAGGTCTGCCGGCAGGGCTTCGCCAAGCACCGTGGGACGAGGAGGAAGGAGAGGAGCAGGGCTGCGCCGAGAGGAGAAGAAATCGTGTGTCAAACAGCCCCAAAACCCCCACTATATATAGGAGGAGGGCAGGGGGGTGCCACCCCTAGGGTTCCCCCCCTAGGTGGTACGGCAGCCCCCCCAGATGGGAGGTGCGGCGACCAGGGCAGGGGGAGGGGGTGGCGCACCCCTAGGTGGGCCTTAGGCCCACCAGCGCCTAGGGTTTCCCCCCTTCTCCACCTCCTGCGCCTTGGGCCTCTTTGTGGGAGGCGCACCAGCCCACTTTGGGCTGGTTGCTCTCCACCTTTTGGCCCATGCTACCTCTTGGGGCTGGTGGCCCCTCCACATGTATCACTGTTTCCTGTTAATACAATTATAGCATGAACAATAGACGATTATCATGAACAAGGAAATATGATAATAACCATTTTATTATTGCCTCTAGGGCATATTTCCAACAGTCTCCCACTTGTACTAGAGCCAATAATCTAGTTACATTGTGATGTATCGAACACCCATAGCATTATGGTGTTGATCATGTTTTGCTTGAGGAAGAGGTTTAGTCAACGGGTCTGCAACATTCAGATCCGTGTGTACTTTACAAATCTCTATTACTCCACTCTCGACATGGTCCTGGATGGAGTTGTAGCGGCGTTTGATGTGCTTGGTCTTCCGGTGAAACCTGGGCTCCTTGGCTATGGCAATGGCCCTAGTGTTATCACAGAAGAGTGTCATTGGACCCAACACGCTTGGAACCACTCCAAGGTCGGTGATGAGCTCCTTCATCCAAATTCCTTCATGAGCCGCTTCTGAAGCAGCTATGTACTCCGCTTCACATGTAGATGCTGCCACGACTTCTTGCTTGCTGCTGCACCAGCTCACGGCCCCACCATTCAAAACATACACGTATCCGGTCTGTGACTTAGAGTCACCCGGATCTGTGTCGAAGCTAGCATCGACGTAACCCTTTACGACGAGCTCTTCGTCACCTCCATAAATGAGAAACATCTCCTTAGTCCTCTTCAGGTACTTAAGGATATTCTTGACCGCTGTCCAGTGTTCCATACCGGGATCACTTTGGTACCTCCCTACCAAACTTATGGCAAGGTTTATATCAGGTCTGGTACACAACATGGCATACATTAGAGAGCCTACGGCTGAAACGTAGGGGACTGTACTCATGTTCTCTCTATCTGCTACTTTGGTCAGTGACTGAGTCTTACTCAATCTCACACCTTGCAAAACTGGCAAGAACCCCTTCTTTGAGTTTTCCATATTGAACTTCTTCAATATCTTGTCAAGGTATGTACTTTGCGAAAGACCTACGAGGCGTCTCGATCTATCTCTATAGATCTTGATGCCTAATATGTGTGCAACTTCTCCAAGGTCCTTCATCGAAAAACTCTTGTTCAAATAGGGCTTTATGCTCTCCAACATCTCTATATTATTCCCCATCAATAATATGTCATCCACATACAGTATGAGGAAAGCTATAGAGCTCCCACTCACTTTCTTGTACAGACAGACTTCTCCATAAACCTGTATGAACCCAAACGCTTTAATCACCTCATTAAAGCGGATGTTCCAACTCCGAGATCTTGCACCAGCCCATAGATGGAGTGCTGGAGCTTGCACACTTTGTTAGCACCCTTAGGGTCGACAAAACCTTCTGGTTGCATCATATACAACTCTTCCTTAAGATTCCCGTTAAGGAACGCTGTTTTGGCGTCCATTTGCCAAATTTCATAATCATAAAAGGCGGCAATTGCTAACATGATTCAGACTGATTTCAGCTTCGCTACGGAAGAGAAAGTCTCTTCATAGTTAACTCCTTGAATTTGTCGAAAAGCTTTTGCGACAAGTCGAGCTTTATAAACGGTCACATTACCGTTTGCATCAGTCTTCTTCTTGAAGATCCATTTATTTTCTATGGCTCGCCGGTCATCGGGCAAGTCCACCAAAGTCCATACTTTGTTCTCATACATGGATCCTATCTCGGATTTCATAGCCTCAAGCGATTTGTTGGAATCCGGGCCTGCCATTGCTTCTTCATAGTTCGAAGGTTCACCGTTGTCTAACAACATGATTTCCATCACAGGGTTGCCGTACCACTCTGGTGCGGAGCGTGCCCTTGTGGACCTTCGTGGTTCAGTAGTAACTTGATACGAAGCTTCATGATCATTATCATTAACTTCCCTTCAGTTGGTGTAGGCGCCACATGAACAATTTCCCGCGCTGCGCTACTTTCCTGTTCGAGAGGGTGTGTAATTACCTCATCAAGTTCTACTTTCCTCCCACTTACTTCTTTCGAGAGATACTCTTTCTCTAGAAAGGATACGTTCTTGGCAACAAAGGTTTTAACTTCGGATCTAAGATAGAAGGTATACCCAATAGTTTCCTTAGGGTATCCTATGAATACGCATTTCTCCGCTTTGGGTTCGAGCTTCTCTGGTTGAAGTTTCTTCACATAAGCATCGCAGCCCCAAACTTTAAGAAACGACAACTTAGGTTTCTTGCCAAACCACAGTTCATACGGTGTCGTCTCAATGGATTTAGACGGTGCCCTATTTAAAGTGAATGCTGCAGTTTCTAATGTGTATCCTCAAAATGATAGCGGTAAGTCGGTAAGAGACATCATAGGTCGTACCATATCTAATAAAGTGCGATTACGACGTTCACACACTCCGTTGCGTTGCGGTGTGCCAGGCGGCGTCAGTTGTGAAACGATTCCACACTTCCTTAGGTGTGTGCCAAACTCGTGACTCAAATATTCTCCTCCACGATCAGATCGTAGACACTTAATTTTTCTGTCACGTTGATTCTCAACCTCACTCTAAAATTCCTTGAACTTTTCAAATGTCTTAGATTTGTGCTTCATCAAGTAGATATACCCATACCTACTCAAATCATCGGTGAGAGTGAGAACATAACGGTAGCCACCGCGAGCTTCAACGTTCATTGGACAACACACATCAGTATGTATTATTTCCAATAAGTCGGTCGCTCTCTCCATTATTCGTGAGAATGGAGTCTTAGTCATCTTGCCCATGAGGCACGGTTCGCATGTGTCAAATGATTCAAAGTCAAGAGACTCTAATGGTCCATCAGTATGGAGCTTCTTCATGCGCTTAACACCGATATGACCAAGGCGGCAGTGCCACAAGTATGTGGGACTATCATTATCAACTTTACATCTTTTGGTACTCACACTTTGAATATGTGTAACATCACGATTGAGATTCATGAAGAATAAACATTCACCAGCGGAGCATGACCATAAAACATATCACTCATATAAATAGAACAACCATTATTCTCTGACTTAAATGAGTAGTCGTCTCGCATTAAGCAAGACCCTGATACAATATTCATGCTCAAAGCTGGTACTAAATAACAATTATTAAGGTTTAAAACTAATCACGACGGTAGATGTAGAGGTAGCGTGCCGACGGGGATCACATCAACCTTGGATCCATTCCCGACGCGCATCGTCACCTCGTCCTTGGCCAGTCTCCGCTTATTCCGCAGTTCCTGCTTTGAGTTGCAAATGTGAGCAACTGCACCGGTATCAAATACCCAGGAGCTACTACGAGCGTTGGTAAGGTACACATCAATAACATGTATATCACATATACCTTTAACGTTGTCGGCCTTCTTGTCCGCTAAGTACTTGGGGCAGTTCCGCTTCCAGTGACCTTTTCCCTTGCAATAGAAGCAATCAGTCTCAGGCTTGGGTCCATTCTTTTTCTTCTTCCCGACATCTGGCTTACCGGGCACGGCAACGGCTTTGCCGTCTTTCTTGAAGTTCTTCTTACCCTTGCCCTTCTTGAAACTGGTGGTCTTGTTGACCATCAACACTTGATGCTCTTTCTTGATTTCTACTTCTGCAGACTTGAGCGTCGAGTACAACTCGGGAATGGTCTTCTCCATCCCTTGCATGTTGTAGTTCAACACAAAGCCTTTGTAGCTTGGTGGGAGAGACTGGAGGATTCTGTCAATTTATAGCATCATCCGAAAGTTCGACTCCAAGTGAAGTCAGACGACCGTGTAACCCAGACATTTTGAGTATGTGCTCACTGACAGAACTGTTCTCCTCCATCTTGCATTTAAAGAACTTGTCAGAGACTTCATATCCCTCGACACGGGCATGAGATTGAAAAACCAGTTTCAGCTCTTGGAACATCTCATATGCACCGTGTTGCTCAAAACGCCTTTGGAGCCCCGTTTTCAAACTGTACAATATGCCACACCTAACCAGAGAGTAGTCATCACTCCGCGTTTGCCAGATGTTCGTGTTGGACATATGCCCTAGAGGCAATAATAAATTATTTATTATTATATTTCTTTGTTCATGATAATCGTTTATTATCCATGCTATAATTGTATTGATTGGAAACACAATACTTGTGTGGATACATAGACAAAACATTGTCCCTAGTAAGCCTCTAGTTGACTAGCTCGTTGATCAAAGATGGCCAAGGTTTCCTGGCCATAGGCAAGTGTTGTTACTTGATAAAGGGATCACATCATTAGGAGAATCATGTGATGGGCTAGACCCAAACTAATAGACGTAGCATGTTGATCGTGTCATTTTGTTGCTACTGTTTTCTGCATGTCAAGTATTTGTTCCTATGACCATGAGATCATATAACTCACTGACACCGGAGGAATGCTTTGTGTGTATCAAACGTCGCAACGTAACCGGGTGACTATAAAGATGCTCTACGGGTATCTCCGAAGGTGTTAGTTGAGTTAGTATGGATCGAGACTGGGATTTGTCACTCCGTGTGACGGATAGGTATCTCAGGGCCCACTCGGTAATACAACATCACACACAAGCCTTGCAAGCAATGTGACTTAGTGTAAGTTGCGGGATCTTGTATTAGGTAACGAGTAAAGAGACTTGCCGGTAAACGAGATTGAAATAGGTATGCGGATACTGACGATCGAATCTCGGGCAAGTAACATACCGAAGGACAAAGGGAATGACATACGGGATTATATGAATCCTTGGCACTGAGGTTCAAACGATAAGATCTTCGTAGAATATGTAGGATCCAATATGGGCATCCATGTCCCGCTATTGGATATTGACCAAGGAGTCCCTCGGGTCATGTCTACATAGTTCTCGAACCCACAGGGTCTGCACACTTAAGGTTCGACGATGTTTTATGCGTATTTGAGTTATATGGTTGGTTACCGAATGTTGTTCGGAGTTCCGGATGGGATCACGGACGTCACGAGGGTTTCCGGAATGGTCCGGAGACGAAGATTGATATATAGGATGACCTCATTTAGTTACCGGAAAGTTTTCGGGCATTACCGGAAAAGTTTCGGGCTCATCGGTAGTGTACCGGGAGTGCCGGGAGGGGTGACGGGGACCATCGAGAGTGGTGTCACGCCCCAAGGGGCCTCATGGGCTATGGGAAGAGATAAACCAGCCCCTAGTGGGCTTGAATAAGTTCCCACTAAGGCCCATAAGGTTTGAGAAGGGAAAAACACAAGGTGGAAAGAGTTTCCAAGTGGGAAGGTGGAATCCTACTCCAAGTAGGATTGGAGTAGGACTCCTCCACCTCAAATTTCGGCCAAACCTTGAGGGTTTGAGGCTGCCTCCTCCCCTCCCTCCCTCCTATATATAGTGGGGTTTTAGGGCTTATTTGAGACGACTTTTCCACGGCAGCCCGACCACATACCTCCACGGTTTTTCCTCTAGATCGCGTTTCTGTGGAGCTCGGGCGGAGCCCTGCTGAGACAAGATCATCACCAACTTCCGGAGCGCTGTCACACTGCCGGAGAACTCTTCTACCTCTCCATATCTCTTGCTGGATCAAGAAGGCCGAGATCATCGTCGAGCTGTACGTGTGTTGAACGCGGAGGTGCCGTCCGTTCGGCACTAGATCGTGGGACTGTTCGCGGGATAGTTCGCGGGGCGTATCGAGGGACGTGAAGACGTTCCACTACATCAACCGCGTTCACTAACGTTTCTGCTGTACGGTCTACAAGGGTACGTAGATCACACATCCCCTCTCGTAGATGGACATCACCATGATAGGTCTTCGTGCGCGTAGGAATTTTTTTTTGTTTCCCATGCGACGTTCCCCAACAGTGGCATCATGAGCTAGGTTCATGCGTAGATGTCTTCTCGAGTAGAACACAAAAGTTTTTGTGGGCGGTGATGTGCGTTTTGCTGCCCTACTTAGTCTTTTCTTGATTCCGCAGTATTGTTGGATCGAAGCGGCTCGGACCGACATTACTCGTACGCTTACGAGAGACTGGTTTCATCGCTACGAGTAACTCCGTTGCTCAAAGATGACTGGCGGGTGTCAGTTTCTCCAACTTTAGTTGAATCGGAATTGACCGAGGAGGTCCTTGGATGAGGTTAAATAGCAACTCATATATCTCCGTTGTGGTGTTTGCGTAAGTAAGATGCGATCCTACTAGATACCCATGGTCACCACGTAAAACATGCAACAACAAAATTAGAGGACGTCTAACTTGTTTTTGCAGGGTATGCTTGTGATGTGATATGGCCAACGATGTGATGTGATATATTGGATGTATGAGATGATCATGTTGTAATAGATAATATCGACTTGCACGTCGATGGTACGGCAACCGGCAGGAGCCATAGGGTTGTCTTTATACTAACGTTTGTGCTTGCAGATGCGTTTACTATTTTTGCTAGGATGTAGCTTTAGTAGTAATAGCATGAGTAGCACGACAACCCCGATGGCGACACGTTGATGGAGATCATGATGATGGAGATCATGGTGTGACGCCGGTGACAAGAAGATCGTGCCGGTGCTTTGGTGATGGAGATCAAGAAGCACATGATGATGGCCATATCATGTCACTTATGAATTGCATGTGATGTTAATCCTTTTATGCACCTTATTTTGCTTAGAACGACCGTAGCATTATGAGGTGATTTCTCACTAAAATTTCAAGACGAAATTGTGTTCTCCCCGACTGTGCACCGTTGCTACAGTTCGTCATTTCGAGACACCACGTGATGATCGGGTGTGATAGACTCAACGTTCACATACAACGGGTGCAAAACAGTTGCGCACGCGGAACACTCGGGTTAAGCTTGACGAGCCTAGCATGTGCAGACATGGCCTCGGAACACATGAGACCGAAAGGTCGAGCATGAATCGTATAGTTGATATGATTAGCATAGAGATGCTTACCACTGAAACTATTCTCGACTCACGTGATGATCGGACTTGAGATAGTGGATTTGGATCATGTACCACTCAAATGATTAGAGAGATGTACTTTTTGAGTGGGAGTTCTTAAGTAATATGATTAATTGAACTAATTGTCATGAACATAGTCTAATGGTCTTTGCGAATTACGATGTAGCTTGCGCTATAGCTCTACTATTTTTATATGTTCCTAGAGAAAATTTAGTTGAAAGTTGATAGTAGCAAACTTTGCAGAGGATTGTCCTCGTTGCTGCGCAGAAGGCTTATGTCCTTAATGCACCACTCGGTGTGCTGCACCTCGAGCGTCGTCTGTGGATGCTGTGAACATCCGACATACACGTTTCTGATGACTACACGATAGTTCAGTACAAAATACTTAATGGCTTAGAAGCAAGGCGCCGAAGACGTTTTCAAACGTCACGGAACATAAGAGATGTTCTAAAGAGATGAAATTGTGATTTCATGCTTGTGCCCTTGTTAAGAGGTACGAGACCTCTGACAAGATTCTTTGTCCACAAAGTAAGCGAGAAAAGCTCAATCGTTGAGCGTGTGCTCAGATTATCTGAGTACGACAATCGCTTGAATCAAGTGGGAGTTAATCTTCCAGATGAGATAGTGATGGTTCTCCAAAGTCACTGCCACCAAGCTGTGAGAGCTTCGTGATGAACTATAACATATCAAGGATAGATACAATGATCCTTGAGCAATTCACGATGTTTGACACTGCGAAAGTAGAAATCAAGAAGGAGCATCAATAGTTGATGGTTAGTAAAACCACTAAGTTTCAAGAAAGGCAAGGGCTAGAAGGGATACTTCGTGAAACGGCAAACAATTGCTACACTAATGAAGAGACCCAAGATTAAACCCAAAACTGAGACTGAGTGCTTCTGTAATGAGGGGAACAGTCACTGAGACGGAGCAACTCTAGATACTTGGTAGATAAGAAGGCTGGCAAAAGCCGAAAGAAGTATATTTGATATACATAATGTTGATGTGTACTTTACTAGTACTCCTAGTAGCATGAGGGTATTGGATACCAGTTCGGTTGCTAAGTGGTTAGTAACACGAAATGATAGCTACGGCGTAAACAGAGACTAGCTAAAGGCGAGGTGACGATACGTGTTGGAAGTGTTTCCAAGATTGATATGATCAAAACGTCGCACGCTCCCTCTACCATCGGGATTGGTGTTAAACCAAAATAATTGTTATTTGGTTCTTGCATTAAGCATGAACATGATTGGATCGTGTTTATTGCAATACGATTATTCATTTAAAGAGAATAATGGTTACTCTGTTTGCTTGAATAATCACCTTCAATGGTTTATTGAATCTCGATCGTAGTGTTACACATGTTCATAATATTGGTGCCAAAAGATACGAGGTAATGATGATAGTACCACTTACTTGTGGCACTGCTGCTTGAGTCATGTTAGTATAAATTGCATGAAGAGGCTCCATGCTGATGGATCTTTATACTAACTTGATTTTGAATCACTAGTGACATGCAAATCATACCACATGAGCAAGGCCTTATTTTCATTGAGATGAAACAAGATAGTAACTTGTTGGAAGTGATACATTTTGATGTATGCAGTCCAATGGGTGCTGAGGCACACAGTGGATATCATTATGTTCTTACTTCAATGACGATTTGAGTAGATGCAAGAGTATTTACTTAATGAATCACAAGTCTGAAATATTGAAAAGTTCAATTCTCTTTCGGAGTGAAGTTCGTCGTAACAAGAGGATAAACGGTCTACGATATGATCATAGAAATGAATATCTGAGTTACGAGTTTTGGTACGCAGTTAAGACAATGTGGAAATTGTTTCGCAGTTCATGCCACCTGGAACATCATAGTGTGATGATGTGTCTGGACGTCATAGCCACACACTATTTGGTATGGTGCATACTATGATGTCTCTTATCGAATTACCACTATCGTTTATGGGTCATTAAAGAGAACCGCATTCACTTTAAATAGGGCACCGCGTATTTCCGTTGAGATGACACAGTATAGACTGAGGTTTAGAGAAATCTAAACTGTCGTTTCTTGAAAGTTTGGGGCTTCGACACTTATGTGAAAAAGTTTCAGTCTGATAAGCTCGAACTCAAAGCGGATAAATGCATCTTCATAGCATATCCAAAACAGTTGGGTACATCTCCTACTCAGATCCGAAAGCAAAGTGTTTGTTTCTAGAAACGGATCCTTTCTCGAGGAAAGGTTTCTCTCGAAAGAATTGAGTGGGAGGGTAGTAGAACTTGATGAGGTTATTGAACCATCACTTCAACCAGTGTGTAGCAGGGCGCAGGAAGTTGTTCCTGTGGCGCCTACACCAATTGAAGTGGAAGTTGATGATGGTGATCATCAAGCATCGGATCAAGTTACTACAAGCCTCGTAGGTTGACAAGGTCGCGTACTACTACAGCGTGGTACGGTAACCCTGTCTTGGAGGTCATGTTGTTGAGCAACAGTGAACCTACGAGTTATGGAGAAAGCAATGGTGGGCCCAGATTCCGACAAATGGCTGGAAGCCATGAAATCCGAGAGAGGATCCATGTATGAAAACAAAGTGTAGACTTTGGAAGAACTACTTGATGGTCATAGGACTATTGAGTAAAGATGGATTTTTAAAAGGAAGACAGACGATGATAGTGATAAGTCACTATTAAGAAAAGCTCGACTTGTCGCAAAGATGTTTCCGACAAGATCAAACAGTTGACTATGATGAGACTTTCTCACTCGTAGCGATGCTAAAAGTCTGTTAGAATTATGTTAGTAGTTGCTGCATTATTTACGAAATATTGCATGTAGGATGTCAAAACATTGTTTCCTCGACGGTTTCCTTGAGCAAACATTGTATGTGATACAACCATGAGGTTTTGTCGATCGTAAAGATACTAGCAAGTATGCAAGCTCCAGCGATCCTTAAATGGACTGGTGCAAGCATCTCGGAGTTGGAATATACACTTTGATGAGATGATCAAGGATTTTGGGTTTGTACAAGGTTTATAAGAAACTTGTATTTACAAAGAAGTGAGTGGGAGCACTATAGAATTTCTGATAAGTATATGTGGTTGACATATTGTGGATCAGAAGTAATGTTGAATTTCTGTAAAGCATACAAGGTTGTTTGAAAGGAGTTTTCAAAGGAATACCTGGATTGAGCTACTTGAACGTTGAGCATCAAAGATCTATGGAGATAGATCGAAAGCGCTTAATGGAAGTTTCAACAAGATGCATGCCTTGAGAAGTTTTGAAGGAGTTCAAAATAGATCAGCAAAGAAGGAGTTCTTGGTTGCGTTGTAAGGTGTGAATTTGAGTAAGACTCAAAACCCGACCACGGCAGAATAAAGAGAATAGACGAAGGTCATCTTCTATGCCTTAGCCGTAGACTCTAAAGTATGCCATGCTGAGTACCGCACCTGATGTGTGCCTTGCAGCAAGTCTGTTGAGAGGTACAGAGAGTGATCCATGATTGAATCACTAGCAGTGGTCAAAATTTATCCTTAGTAACTGATGGACTAAGGAATTTTTCTCGATTATGGAGGTGGTTAAAGAGTTCGTCGTAAAGGGTTACGTCGATGTAAGCTTTGACACTAATCCGAATAACTATGAGTAGTGAAACGGATTCGTATAGTAGAGTAGATATTTGGAGTATTTCCGAATAGCACATAGTAGCAGCATCTATAAGATGACATAAAGATTTGTAAAGAACACACGGATCTGAAAATTTCAGAACCGTTGACTAAAACCTCTCTCATGAGCAAGACGTGATCAGACCCCATAACTATATGGGTGTTGGATTCGTTGGAATCACATGGTGATGTGAACTAGATTATTGACTCTAGTGCAAGTGGGAGACTGTTGGACATATGCCCTAGAGGCAATAATAAATTAGTTATTATTATATTTCTTTGTTCATGATAATCGTTTATTATCCATGCTATAATTGTATTGATTGGAAACACAATACTTGTGTGGATACATAGACAAAACATTGTCCCTAGTAAGCCTCTAGTTGACTAGCTCGTTGATCAAAGATGGCCAAGGTTTCCTGGCCATAGGCAAGTGTTGTTACTTGATAACGGGATCACATCATTAGGAGAATCATGTGATGGGCTAGACCCAAACTAATAGACGTAGCATGTTGATCGTGTCATTTTGTTGCTACTGTTTTCTGCATGTCAAGTATTTGTTCCTATGACCATGAGATCATATAACTCACTGACACCGGAGGAATGCTTTGTGTGTATCAAACGTCGCAACGTAACTGGGTGACTATAAAGATGCTCTACAGGTATCTCCGAAGGTGTTAGTTGAGTTAGTATGGATCGAGACTGGGATTTGTCACTCCGTGTGACGGAGAGGTATCTCAGGGCCCACTCGGTAATACAACATCACACACAAGCCTTGCAAGCAATGTGACTTAGTGTAAGTTGCGGGATCTTGTATTACGTAACGAGTAAAGAGACTTACCGGTAAACGAGATTGAAATAGGTATGCGGATACTGACGATCGAATCTCGGGCAAGTAACATACCGAAGGACAAAGGGAATGACATACGGGATTATATGAATCCTTGGCACTGAGGTTCAAACGATAAGATCTTCGTAGAATATGTAGGATCCAATATGGGCATCCAGGTCCCGCTATTGGATATTGACCGAGGAGTCCCTCGGGTCATGTCTACATAGTTCTCGAACCCGCAGGGTCTGCACACTTAAGGTTCGACGATGTTTTATGTGTATTTGAGTTATATGGTTGGTTACCGAATCTTGTTCGGAGTTCCGGATGGGATCACGGACGTCACGAGGGTTTCCGGAATGGTCCGGAGACGAAGATTGATATATAGGATGACCTCATTTGGTTACCGGAAAGTTTTCGGGCATTACCGGAAAAGTTTCGGGCTCATCGGTAGTGTACCGGGAGTGCCGGGAGGGGTGACGGGGACCATCGAGAGTGGTGTCATGCCCCAAGGGGCCTCATGGGCTATGGGAAGAGATAAACCAGCCCCTAGTGGGCTTGAATAAGTTCCCACTAAGGCCCATAAGGTTTGAGAAGGGAAAAACACAAGGTGGAAAGAGTTTCCAAGTGGGAAGGTGGAATCCTACTCCAAGTAGGATTGGAGTAGGACTCCTCCACCTCATATTTCGGCCAAACCTTGAGGGTTTGAGGCTGCCTCCTCCCCTCCCTCCCTCCTATATATAGTGGGGTTTTAGGGCTGATTTGAGACGACTTTTTCACGGCAGCCCGACCACATACCTCCACGGTTTTTCCTCTAGATCGCGTTTCTGCGGAGCTCGGGCGGAGCCCTGCTGAGACAAGATCATCACAACCTTCCGGAGCGCCGTCACGCTGCCGGAGAACTCTTCTACCTCTCCGTCTCTCTTGCTGGATCAAGAAGGCCGAGATCATCGTCGAGCTGTACGTGTGTTGAACGCGGAGGTGCCGTCCGTTCGGCACTAGATCGTGGGACTGTTCGCGGGATAGTTCGCGGGGCGGATCGAGGGACGTGAAGACGTTCCACTACATCAACCGCGTTCACTAAGGCTTCTGCTGTACGGTCTACAAGGGTACGTAGATCACACATCCCCTCTCGTAGATGGACATCACCATGATAGGTCTTCGTGCGCGTAGGAATTTTTTTTGTTTCCCATGCGACGTTCCCCAACAGTTCGGAATGTCCTGGGCGGCTGCGGGAGCGGGAGGGTCACCTAGCGGCGCATCAAGGACATAAGCCTTTTTAGCTGCTTCAAGGATGAGCTTCAAGTTGCGAACCCAGTTCGTATAGTTGCTACCATTATCTTTCAGCTTGTTTTTCCTAGGAATGCGTTGAAATTGAGGTTGACGTTGGCCATCTACAATATTTATAAAGACAACTTTTAGACTAAGTTCATGACAATTAAGTTCATTTAATCAAATTAAGTATGAACTCCCACTTAAATCGACATCCCTCTAGTCATCTAAGTGATACATGATCCATGTTGACTAACCCGTGTCCGATCATCACGTGAGACAGACTAGTCATCATGGTGAGCAATTTCATCCTGATCGTATTCAACCATACGACTCATGTTCGACCTTTCGGTCTCTTGTATTCGAGGTCATGTCTGTACATGCTAAGCTCGTCGAGTCAACCTAGGTGTTTTCGCGTGTGTAAATCTGGCTTACACCCGTTGTATGCGAACGTTAGAATCTATCACACCCGATCATCACGTGGTGCTTCGAGACGACGATCCTTCGCAACGGTGCACACTTAGGGGAATACGTTCTCGAAATTTTAAGAGAGATCATCTTATTGTGCTACCGTCATTCTAAGCAATAAGATGAAGAACATGATAAATATCACAATGCAATCATATAGTGACATGATATGGCCATTATCATCTTTGCTCTTTCGATCTCCATCTTCAGGCATCGCATGATCATCATCGTCACCGGCGTGACACCATGATCTCCATCATCATGATCTCCATCATCGTGTCTCCATGAAGTCGTCACGCCAACTACTACTATCACTACTACTATAGCTAACCGTTAGCAATGAAGTAAAAGTAGTAAGCACATGGCCTTGCATCTCATACAATAAATTAAGACAACTCCTATGGCTCCTGCCGGTTGTCATACTCATCGACATGCAAGTCGTGAAACCTATTACAATAACATGATCATCTCATACATCATACATGCAACATCACAACTTTGGCCATATCACATCACATGTCAAACCCTGCAAAAACAAGTTAGACGTCCTCTAATTGTTGTTGCAAGTTTTAGGTGGCTGATTTGGGTTTCTAGCAAGAACACCTTCTTACCTACGTGACAGCCACAACGATGATATGCCAAAGCTATTTACCCTTCATAAGGACCCTTTTCATCAAATCCAATCCGACTAGAGTAGGAGAGACAGACACCCGCTAGCCACCTTTATGCACGTGTGCATGTGTGTCAGTGGAACCAGTCTCACGTAAGCGTACGTGTAAGGTCGGTCCGGGCCGCTTCATCCCACAATACCGCCGGAAAAGAATAAGACTAGTAGCGGCAAGCAATTGACAAATCATCGCCCACAACCTTTTGTGTTCTACTCGTGCATAGAATCTACGCATAGAAAACCTGGCTTTGATACCACTGTTGGGTAACGTAGCATAAATTCAAAATTTTCCTACGCCATATTCAGATCTTCCTATGGAGAGACCAGCAACGAGAGAGGGGTGAGTGCATCTTCATACCTTTGAAGATCGCTAAGAGGAAGCGTTGCTAGAACGCGGTTGATGGAGTCGTACTCGCGACGATTCAGATCGCGGTGTGATTCCGATCTAGTGCCGAACCACGACACCTCCGCGTTCAACACACGTGCAGCCCGGTGATGTCTCCCGTACCTTGATCCAGCAAGGAAGAGGGAGAGGTTGGGGAAGATCTCCGGCAGCACGACGGCGTGGTGTCGATGGAGAGACGAGGTCTCCTGGCAGGGCTTCGCCAAGCACCGTGGGAGGAGGAGGAAGGAGAGGAGCAGTGCTGCGCCGAGAGGAGAAGAAATCGTGTGTCAAACAGCCCCAAAACCCCCACTATATATAGGAGGAGGGGAGGGGGGTGCCACCCCTAGGTTTCCCCCCCCCCTAGGTGGTGCGGCAGCCCCCCCAGATAGGAGGTGCGGCGGCCAGGGCAGGGGGAGGGGGTGGCGCAACCCTAGGTGGGCCTTAGGCCAACCAGCGCCTAGGGTTTTCCTCCTTCTCCACCTCCTGCGCCTTGGGCCTCTTTGTGGGAGGCGCACCAGCCCACTTTGGGCTGGTTTCTCTCCACCTTTTGGCCCATGCTACCTCTTGGGGCTGGTGGCCCCTCCCGGTGGACCCCCGGGACCATTTCCGATGGTCCCGGTGGTCCCGGTACGCTACCGGTGACGCCCGAAACATTTTCGGTGTCCAAAACCATCCATCATATATATCAATCTTTACCTCCGGACCATTCCGGAGCTCCTCGTGATGTCCGGGATCTCATCCGGTACTCTGAACAACTTTCGGTAACCTCGTATAACATTTTCCCTATAACCCTAGCGACATCGAACCTTAAGTGTGTAGACCCTATGGGTTTGGGAAACATGCAGACATGACCGAGACGCTCCCCGGCCAATAACCATCAGCGGGATCTGGATACCCATGGTGGCTCCCACATGTTCCACGATGATCTTATCGGATGAACCACGATGTCAAGGATTCAATTAATCCCGTATACAATTCCCTTTGTCTGTCGGTATAGAACTTGCCCGAGATTCGATCGTTGGTATACCTATACCTTGTTCAATCTCGTTACCGGTAAGTCTCTTTACTTGTTCCGTAGCACGTCGTCATGTGACTAACTCCTTAGTCACATTGAGCTCATGATGATGTTCTACCGAGTGGGCCCAGAGATACCTCTCCGTCACATGGAGTGACAAATCCCGATCTCGATTCGTACCAACCCAACATACACTTTCAGAGGTACCCGTAGTGCACCTTTATAGTCACCCAGTTACGTTGTGACGTTTGATACGCCCAAAGCACTCCTACGAACATTAGAAAAGCTTTAGCATACGAACAATATGATCTAGTGCTATGCTTAGGATTGGGTCTTGTCCATCACATCATTCTCCCAATGATGTGATCCCGCTATCAATGACATCTAATGCCCATGATCAGGAAACCATGATAATCTATTGACTAACGAGCTAGCCAACTAGAGGCTTGATAGGGACACATTGTGATCTATTTATTCACACATGTATTACTGTTTCCTGTTAATACAATTATAGCATGAACAATAGACGATTATCATGAACAAGGAAATATGATAATAACCATTTTATTATTGCCTCTAGGACATATTTCCAACAGTCTTTGGTCATATCATATCACAATATATCCGGCAAAAACAAGTTAGACGTCCTCTACTTTATTGTTGCATGTTTTACGTGGCTGCTATGGGTAACTAGCAAGAAACGTTCTTACCTACGCAAAGCCACAACGGTGATACTCAAGTTGCTATTTAACCTTCTACAAGGACCGCCTCTGTCGAATCTGATTCAACTAAAGTGGGAGAGACGGACACCCGCCAACCATCTTTTTGCAACAAGTTGCATGTTAGTCGATGGAACCGGTCTCTCGTATGTGGACGAGTAAGTTTGGTTCGGGCCGGTTCATCCCACAATATCGCCGAATCAAAATAAGACTAAGGAAGTAAGCAATCTAAACATCAACGCCCACAAACACTTTGTGTTCTACTCGTGCATGTTATCTACGCATAGACCTAGCTTATGATGCCACTGTTGGAGAACGTCGCATGGGAAACAAAAAAAATTCTATGTTCACAAAGATCCATCTATGGAGATAAACATTTACGAGGGGGAGTGCATCTACATACCCTTGTATATCGCTAAGCGGAAGCATTAAGAAACGTGGTTTATGTAGTCGTACATCTTCACATCCAATCGCGATCTGTCCCGATCTAGCGTCAAACGGACGGTGCCTTCGCGTTCAGCACACATGCGACTCGATGACGTCTCCTCCTTCTTGATCCAGCAAGAGAGGACAGAGAAGTAGACGGGATCTCAACCAGCACGACGGCATGGTGGAGATGGTGATGGAGCAATCCCAGAAGGGCTTCGCCAAGCGCCTCCGGAACTGCGAACGAGGAAGAAAGTGTGACAGCCCGAGACCGACATTCCAGAAGATTCCCCCTTCTTTCCGTTTTTGTCGTGTGTCTATATTCTTTTGTCACATCATCATCGCATCATGCGCATCATAAGCATTGCATCGGCATTCCGTTGCCGCCAGTTTTCAAACTTGCATCCGTTAGTAGTTGCCGGTTCTCGTCGTTGTCCGTTCTGAGCCCGACCGCACACGCACGCGCCCGCGGCTTCGTCAAAACCCTGTTTTAAAAGTGTGTTGAAAACTTTCTCCGATTGAGCTGGAACTTGGCGTGCGGTATTAATTTAGTGTAGGTAGGCCGTCCCTCAAATTTCATCACGATCAGAGCTCGTTTGTTACCCATGCCGTTTATTATATAGCGGCACTATAGCCGGTCAATTGTGGGACGTTTCGGTATTTTAAACTCTGTCACTGGGTTGCCTGTTTTTCCGTGTCATCTCCGCCTACCGCCTCTGCACAGTGCACCGCCCCTACGCGCAACCTGGTCCGAAAACCTCCCGGTGCCCGAAACACACGGTCGTAACCGTTAGGTCCGGATCAACCCCGTTTTATCGCAAACCATCTTCGGCTTGTCCAGTGGACTTCCTAACCTATTTATCTCGACCACCCGATCTAAATCGGAGGGTCGAGATGCCTCTAAAGCCAATCCACTTGCTATATATAGGTCCATCCAGTCCAATTAGTTCAAAACCTAGGGATCCTCCCTCCGTTTCCGTGTCGCGCCGCCACCCTGCCCAAACTTCCACGCGCATCAGGCTAACCACAGCCGCGTCAGATCTCCCTTCGATCCCCAAGCCTTGTCCCCACGCCGGCCTCCCATGTCTCGATCCAGAGGGTGAGAAGCAGCAAGAGGAGATCTTCCCGTGCTCGAGCCCCGCGGCATCTTCTTCTCCCTCTTCCTCTCTCTTTTCTCTCCCTGACCGGCCTCTCTCTCTTCCTCCCGCACGTGCAGGAGCCGCCATGGACAGCGGGGCCAGCATCCGCTAGCAGCAGTGCCCGATGCACCCTGCTCCTCTAGCCGAGCCGCGCCAAGCCCCTGACACCGAGGCCGGTGCCCCTGTGCCATCCCTCTCTTCTCCCTCTCTTCTTTCTTCTTCCTTCCCCGTTCTTCTCTGAACTCTGTGTCTCTTGTTTCTTCAGGCAACAGTAGTGCCACGGCAGCCAGGAGCTCGCCGGCGATCTCCCCCACGCCGTCGGACCTTGCCGTCGTCGGGAACGGTACGGCCGCCCCCGGACCCAACCCCGCTCCCGTCCCTGACCCTATGGACTCCCGCCGCCGTGCTGCAGTCCCTACACCCGCCTGTTGTTCTCCCTGCTGTGAGGAACTCCCCTCCCGATCCGAAATTCAGTTTCCTTCAGATCCATTCGTTGTGATGCCTTATAATTGTTAAGTCCAATCTGTATTTTAAACCGAGTCCTTAGTAGCCCAGGTGGTCACAACGTTGATATTCCACCCAGTAGACCAGGGATCAAATCCCACCAGCTCCAATATACTTTTTCTCAACGTTTTTGCTTTGTCTTTTATCAGCCTGGTTGTTATGTTCAATAACCGTATGCACAAAGCACATGGACACTTCTAGCCCTGCTGGTTAACCCAACGCATTGGAATTGTGGAGATCTCGGGTTCAAATCCTAGTTGTTCCCATATTATTTTTTCCCTTGTCGATTTTTTAATATATGCTAGGATTTTTGCTATATCCGGACATAGGTATTTTTTTCAAACGCCCATAGATTTTATTCCGTGTGTCGGATTTCGACGAGTTAGATAGGTAACTGACTAGATTTTCACGTAGAACAAGAATTTCCAACTCTCATGCATAATTAGAACTGTTTAGTGTGCTGTTTGCATCGGTTTGCGTGTCGACGTGTTGAAAACGGTTTAGGTCGTAACTATTTGTCTGTAGCTCCGTTGGAGATGTGCCATATATGTAAATGGACCAGAACAACGAGTAGAATCACGTGAACCACTTTGTTTTACCATTTAACAAACCTAAAATGTGATTAGGACAAATCTGAACAGAATTAAGATTTAACACGTGGGGTCATTTCGGAGGTGCTATATGTCATATCCGACCTCATTTAAAATGCCTAGATAGGTAGTTTAATTGCGCTTCACCTCTTGCCATGTTTAACCACATTTAATATTGCCGTGTATCTAATCGGGATAGAACTAAATAATTAACGTGGAGTTTCGTTAATATGCAACTCGTTGCATATTGAACTTCACTTAACGTGTAGTGTCTGTTTGTGTGAATTGTCATGTCGTGACTTGCATGTATTCAGCTGCTCATGCATCATTGGTGTTGTGCATCGTGTGGTGAATTCCATGTGTTGATTTGTGTTTCCGGTTTGCTTCGTCTCGATAGAGTTCCGCAGCGTGCCGGATTGTGAGGACCCGTTCGACTACGTCGGTTCGTCTGCTTCACGGAGTCATTCTTCTTCCAAGCGGGATCTCAGGCAAGATGACCATTTCCCCAGATACCATTACTATCATTACCATGCTAGTTATTTCGATGCTATCGATTATGTCTCGTTGCCTACCACATGTTAAATATCAGCCTCTCAACAATGCCATGAAAACCTTCAACCTATACAACCTAGCAAACCACTGATTGACTATGTTACCGCTTGCTTAACCCTGTGTAGCGTTGCTAGTTGCAGGTGCAGTTGCTTCCATGTGATTACATGGGTTCCTTGTTATATCACCATATTTAAATGCTATTTAATTTAATGCTCCTATATACTTGGTAAAAGGTGGAAGGCTCGACCTTTCTAGCCTGGTGTTTTGTTCCACCTTTGCCTCCTTAGTTTCCGGCTACCGGTGTTATGTTCCATAATTGAGCGCTCCTAACACGATCGGGGTTGTTATGGGGACCCCCTTGATAATTCGTTTTAGATTAAAGCTGGTCTCGCAAGGCCCAACTTTGGTACTACATTTGCCTAATCACCTAATAAAATTGCATAGGGACTTTCCGGACCCCGAGGATAATTTAATCAACCCCCGGGCCAGTGCTCCTCATGAGTGTTGGTCCAAACTGGCAGACTACGGGGCCACCGCGGGGCAACCCGAGGTTTGGTATCTCCTAGTGTGACCCATCCGTCGTGTCCTGAGAACGAGGTACGCGACTCCTATCGTGATCGTCGACACGTCGGGCGGCCTTGCTGGATTAGTTTTACCTTTGACGAAATATCTTGTGCATCGGGATTCCGGTGATGCTTTGGGTAATCTCAGAGTTGAGGTTTTCCACTAGGGAATCCGACGAGATCGCGAGCTTCGTGATTGAGGATTTCTATGCGGCTTGTGGTAATTTGTGATGGACTGGTTGGAGCACCCCTGCAGGGTTAAATCTTTCGAAAAGCCGTGCCCGCGGTTATGTGGCAACGTGGAAACTTTGTTTAACACTGGTTCTAGATAACTTGATGCTAACTTAATTAAAACTTACCAACTGTGTGCGTAACCGTGACTGTCTCTTTCGTGAGCCCCTACTCCGTTCGAGGACACGGTGGGGTTATGTCTGACGTAGGTAGGTGTTCAAGGTCATTCATTTGATCATCAGTAGTCACGTCCGCTATGCGTAGATCTTCCCCCTCTTATTTCTTTTACTCGTCAGTTTAGCCACCAAATATAAGCTTAGTCGCTGCTGCAACCTCACCACTTAACCATACCTCACTCATTAAGCTTTGCTAGTCTTGATACCTTTGGAAATGAGATTGCTGAGTCCCCTGTGGCTCACAGATTACTACCACACCAGTTACAGGTACATGTAAAGGTTACTTGACGCGAGCACGTTGATTGTTCATTTGGAGTTGCTTCTTCTTCTTCTTCTTCATCGATCTAGGATGGGTTCCAGGCCGGCAGCCTGGGATAGCAAGGATGGACGTCGTTCTTCTTTTCTCGTTTGTTTTCGTCCGTAGTCGGACCCTGCTCTTCTTCATGATGATTATGTATTGTACTGATGTGACTCTGATGTGGCTTGTGGCGAGTGTAAGCCAATTCTATATATCTCTTCTTTTCAGTACATGTACTTGTAACGATATCCATTCTTGCGACACGACGAGATGCGCTTCTATCCCTGACGAGGCCCTCGTGCCAAATTGAGGATAGGGTCGCATCTTGGGCGTGACAAGGGAGAGAGGGGAGGCCATAGGGCGTGTGAATTGTTGTGTATAGTCCTCCCCTTATCCTATACTATATATAGGAGGCAAGAGGCAGGTTTAGGTCACAACCCTTGGCCCCTCCTCCAAGGAGGGATGATGGCTAGGGTGGAGTCCTCCCTCCACAAGGAAGGGAGGAGTCCCCCTCCTCCAAGGCACCTCCGGGGGGGGGGGGGGGGCTTATTCCTTTGGGACTCTTGCCCCAAGTCAATTTCTCCTCTAGGGGTTGTTACTCTTGGCCTAGGGTGGCTAGGGCACCACCCCTACAACTATGTGAGCCCACGAGGCATGTGGACCCCTCCATGGACCCCCAGAACCCTTTCGGCACCCAAGTACACTACCGGTAATGCCCAAAACTTTCCAGGTATGCAAAATAGGATTTCCCATACATAAATCTTTACCTCCGGATCATTCTGGAACTCCTCGTGACGTCTGGGGTCTCATGCGGGACTCCGAACAACATTCGGTCACCAACGCACATATTCCAATACCACTCTAGCGTCAATCGAGCGTTAAGCGTGCGGACCCTACGTGTTCGAGAATCATGTGGACATGACCGAGACACCTCTCCGATCAATAACTAATAGCGGGGCATGGATGTACATATTGGTTTCCACGTATTCCACGAAGATCATTATCGGTCGAACCACGATGTTAAGGATTCAGTCAATCCTGTATGCAGTTCCCTCTGTCCAGCGGTATGTTACTTGCCCGAGACTCCATCGTCGGTATCTCCATACCTAGTTTAATCTCCTTACTGGCAAGTCTCTATACTCATTCTGTAATACAAGACCCCGTGACTAACTCCTTATCACATTGCTTGCAAGCTTCTGGTGATGTTGTATTACCAAGTGGGTCCAGAGATACCTCTGTGTCATACAGAGTGACAAATCCCAGTCTCGATCCATGCCAACCCAATAGACATCCTCGGAGATAATTGTAGAGCATATTTGTAATCAGTGAGTTACGTTGTGACGTTAGATACACAAAAGGCATTCCTCCGATGTCAAGAGTTGCATGGTCTCATGGTCATAGGAACACATACATTGACATGCAGAAAGCAATAGCAATAAACTTAGTCATACAATCAAATGCTATGCTTACAATTTGGGTCTTGTCCATCACAACATTCTTCTAATGACGTGATCCCGTTATCAAATGACAACTCATGTCTATGGCTAGGGAATCTTAACCATCTTTGATCAACGAGCTAGATTAGTAGAAGTTTACTAGGGACATGTATTTAAGTTTCAATCAATACAATTATAGCACGGATAAGAAACGATTATCATGAACAAAGAAATATGATCGTAACCAATTTATTATTGCCTCTAGGGCATATTTACAACACCATGAACACGTCCCTTTGATGATCCAGTCCCGTCCGGACCTGTCCGTAAGAAATGGGTGGAAAGTCGACCATCCAATCGTGTAGGCATTAAACGTCCGGCTGCTCGTTTTATTTATGCCTAAAGTATTGAAAATAAACAACAGTAAATAACATAATCTTTCTGACAATTCCATTGCAACAATAATTCAAATGTAAACTATTGCATTTCGAATATGAAGTTTCGAACTAAATTTTAAAATTTGAATTCAACTTATTCGCACATATATTGTAATTGTGTCCTTGCAAACACCCGCAGATGCTCAATGAGATCATTCCGAAGTTGCTCATCAGTTTTTCGAAGACGAATCTACTATGCATTTGAAAGAAAAAAAAAATCTTTGCACGTCGTTAGATTCTCCTTGAGAAGTTGGATAGGGGCACTCATCTCTCAAACTTCTAAACCTTGGCGAGCTTCCTCGACAAGCATGTTATGCAAGATCACGCAAGTTCTCATCACCTCGAATAATATCTATGGATTCCATCTTTTTTGGCAAACTGACTTTTTTGTTACCCCTTAACTAAGAGATGGTCTTGACGAAGACCATCCATGGAGGGTAGATACCATCACAAAGATAGTACCTCATGTTGTAAGCATGTTCATTGATCATTGGTGGTATAGTTGCACGCTTGAGCTTATTTTACACTCAAACTTGCAAACAATGAAGACCGCTGCAACATTATGATGTAATTGTGAGACAAAGGCATGCCAAACAAAGAGTGCAGGGTCCAAAGGATGTGCAATGCAACTGCTTTAAGAATGATGTTTTTTGTAATGGCCCTGGTATTTGCCATGTTGAGCATGTGGACAGCTCTTTTATCTTCAACACATGCAATCCAGGAATCCGAGCATACCTAGAAACCCTCTTTGCGGCATGAGCTTTGTTGTGTTTGCGGTATTTGGTTCTCTCAAGTGTTCCGATCCAAACACCTTGACGGTTGCATTAGCCAATCTGACCATGGCTTCGAGGCATGTCTTTCATCCATCCGGAGGTACTCATCCCACAAATTTGCGACTGTGTCATAAGCAAGCATCCTCATAATAGTCGTGCAAACTAGAGAACCCAATGTTTCTAGTGACATCCTTCTTCTGCTTGAAGAAATCATCATAAGCTGTGTCACCTTAGTAAATGTGCATGTCACGGCATCTATTTTTGGTGACGAAAATATGGTTCGAATAGCGGATCAGGGGCAAAGTAGTCATCATACAACATCATGTCTCACCGTGCACTATCAGTTCAACACTCGATGTCCCTTTGTTGAACCCTTGTAGTTGAGAACAATGGCAGACTCAACCCACAGTACGAGTGTGGGCCAATAGTGCATACACTCATAAAGATACATTTTTATTTGTTTATTCTATCTATTTTGCTATAGTATTAAGGCTGATTTCTAAATACCGGGTGAGCCGGGGCCCACCCTGACCACCCTATAGCTCCACCACTGGTTGAGAACCTAATCCTCCGCACACTCGGTTTCTTCAAGAATTGCCTTCATCATCGACTTTCATCATCATCTTCATCCTTGTGTGTCAAAGACAAATCCAACTCATCATAGAAGTACTCCTTGTATGAATCCATCGTATTTGCTTCAAAGGAAACAACGAGCGCGGTTTTTTTAGTCAATGCCATTTGACCGAACACTTGCTGGGCGTGGTGTTCATCATGGACAGCGGCAGCGGCCTGTGCGGAGTATGCCTTGCTTACGAGGTCACCGTCCTGTAAATCGATTATTTAGTTTAGTTTTGAATTTGAAGTTTGATAAACTTTCGTTTGTACGGTTATAAATAGATCAAAGTTTAAGAAACTTCATTCATTTAGCAAAAAAATTCGTGTGTATTTGTGTTTGAATCATTTCAAATGGTCAGGACATATGGTGTAGACATTTGGTGCCGAGTTGCCCTAACCAATGGCCTCCGAGTTTCGCCCCGTTTGTTTTTCCTTTTTCGCAATAATTTCGCCTCGTTGAAGCGCTGTCGCGTCATGAACTCATGTCCAGTCTTTCTCACGGAGCTTCAGTGGCAGCAGCGCCCTCGCCTCCCGTCCCTCCTCCAAGCCGTAATTGTTGGGGAACATCGCTTGGGAACACAAAACTTTTCCTACGCGCACGAAGACCTATCATGGTGATGTCCATCTACGAGAGGGGATTTCCGAGCTACGTACCTTGTAGATCGCACAACAGGAAGCGTTAAGAAACGCGGTAGATGTAGTGGAACGTCCTCACGTCCCTCGATCCGCCCCGCGAACCGTCCCACGAACTGTCCCGCGATCCGTCCCACGATCCGCTCCGATCTAGTGCCGAACGGACGACACCTCCGCGTTCAGCACACGTACAGCTCGACGATGATCTCGACCTTCGTGATACAGCAAGAGAGACGGAGAGGTAGATGAGTTCTCTGGCAGCATGACGGCGCTCCGGAGGTTGGTGATGATCTTATCTCAGTAGGGTTCCGCCCGAGCTCCGCAGAAACGCGATCTAGAGGAAAAACCGTGGAGGTATGTGGTCGGGCTGCCGTGGCAAAGTTTTCTCAAATCAGCCCTAATACCTCAGTATATATAGGAGGGAGGGGAGGGACCTTGCCTTGAGGCTCAAGGAGCCCCAAGGGGTCGGCCGAAGTGGGAGGAGGAGGATTCCTCCTCCAATCCTAGTCCAACTAAGATTGGAAGGTGGATTCCTTCTCTATTTTCCCACTTCCCCTTTTTTTTCTCTTTGATTATCTTTCTCTCGTGTGCACGGGCCTTCTTGGGCTTGCCCACCAGCCCACTAAGGGCTGGTGCGGCACTCCTAAGGCCTATGGGCTTCACCGGGGTGGGCTGCCCCCCCGGTGAACATCCGGAACCCATTCGTCACTCCCGGTACATTCCCGGTAATGCCAAAAACTTTCCGGTAATCAAATGAGGTCATCCTATATATCAATCTTCGTCTCCGGACCATTCGGGAAACCCTCGTCACGTCCGTGATCTCATCCGAGACTCCGGACAACATTCGGTAACCAACCATATAACTCAAATACGCATAAAACCACGTTGAACCTTAAGTGTGCAGACCCTGCGGGTTCGAGAACTATGTAGACATGACCCGGGAGACTCCTGGGTCAATATCCAATAGCGTGACCTGGATGCCCATATTGGATCCTACATATTATCCGAAGATCTTATCGGTTGAACCTCAGTGTCAAGGATTCATATAATCCCGTATGTCATTCCCTTTGTCCTTCGGTATGTTACTTGCCCGAGATTCGATCGTCGGTATCCGCATACCTATTTCAATCTTGTTTACCGGCAAGTCTCTTTACTCGTTCTGTAATATAAGATCCCGTGACTTACACTAAGTCACATTGCTTGCAAGGGTTCTGTGTGATGTTGTATTACCGAGTGGGCCCCGAGATACCTCTCCGTCACACGGAGAGACAAATCCCTGTCTTGATCCATACTAACTCAACTGACACCTTCGGAGATACCTGTAGAGCATCTTTATAGCCACACAGTTACGTTGTGACGTTTGATACACACAAGGTATTCCTCCGGTGCCAGTGAGTTATATGATCTCATGGTCATAGGAACAAATACTTGACACGCAGAAAACTATAGCAATAAAACGACACGATCAATATGCTACGTTCATAGTTTGGGTCTTGTCCATCACATGATTTTCCTAATGATGTGATCCCGTTATCAAGTAACAACACTTGCCTATGGTCAGGAAACCTTGACCATCTTTGATCAACGAGCTAGTCAACTAGGGGCTTACTAGGGACAGTGTTTTGTCTATGTATCCATACAAGTATTGTGTTTCCGATCAATACAATTATAGCATGGATAATAAACGATTATCATGAACAAAGAAATATAATAATAACTAATTTGTTATTGCCTCTAGGGCATATTTCCAACATTCTCCCACTTGCACTAGAGTCAATAATCTAGTCCACATCACTTTGTGATTCTAACGAATCCAACACCCTTACAGTACTGGGGTTTGATCAGGTCTTGCTTGTGAGAGAGGTTTTAGTCGACAGTTCTGAACCCTTCTAGATCTGAGTGAGCTTTACAAATCTTTATGTCATCTTATAGATGCTGCTACTACGTGCTATTTGGAAATACTCCAAATATCTACTCTACTATACGAATCCGTTTCACTACTCATAGTTATTCGAATTAGTGTCAAAGCTTGCATCGACGTAACCCTTTACGACGAACTCTTTAACCACCTCCATAATCGAGAAAAATTTCATAGTCCATTTAGTTAATAATGATAACTTTGACTGCTGATCAGTGATTCAATCCTGGATCACTCTCTGTACCTCTTAACAGGCTTGCTGCAAGGCACACATCAGGTGCGGTACTCAGCATAGCATACTTTAGAGTCTACTGCCAAGGCATAGAAGACGACCTTCGTCTATTCTCTTTATTCTGCCGTGGTCGGGTTTCGAGTCCTACTCAAATTCACACCTTACAACACAGTCAAGAACTCCTTCTTTGCTGATCTATTTTGAACTCCTTCAAAAACTTGTCAAGGCATGCATCTTGTTGAAACTTCTATCAAGTGTTTCGATCTATCTCCATAGATCTTGATGCTCAACGTTCAAGTAGGTCAATCTAGGTATTCCTTTGAAAAACTCCTTTCAAACAACCTTTTATGCTTCACAGAATTTCTACATTACTTCTGATCAACAATATGTCAACCACATATACTTATCAGAAATTCTATAGTGCTCCCACTCACTTCTTTGGAAATACAAGTTTCTCATAAACCTTGTACAAACCCAAATCTTTGATCATCTCATCAAAGTGTATATTCCAACTCCGAGATGTTTGCACCAGTCCAGTGAAGGATCGCTGGAGCTTGCATACTTGTTAGTATCCTTAGCATGACAAGGTGGACCCACATGAGATAGGTTCCAAATATGGCAAGGTTTACATCTGGGGCACTACAAACTCTCCCGCACCACAAAGAAGATCTCGCCCTCGAGATCTAAGACTGAAAGAAATCAGGAAATTCAGAACGGAGGTGATCCTCGCGTTCCCACGTAGCCTCTTTATCGGAATGGTGAGACCATTGCACTTTGAGAAATTTGACAGTCTTGTTACGGATCTTGCGCTCAGTCGCCTCGAGAACCGCAACTGGATGCTCACGATAAGAAAGGTCAGGCTGAAGGTCGATATCTTGAAGATGCGCAGTGCGCTCGGGGGTCTTGAAACACCTCCGAAGCTGAGAAACATGGAACGCATCATGGACATTTTCAAAGCTTGACGGAAGCTCGAGCTCGTACGCAAGGTCGCCCCTCTTGCCAACCACTCTGAACGGACCAACGAAACGAGGCGCAAGCTTGCCTTTGATGCCAAAACGCTGCATACCCTTCATAGGCGACACCTTGAGATAGACAAAGTCATCAAGCTCATAGGACATGTCACAGTGCTTGCTATCGTAATAGCTCTTCTAACGGGACTGAGCTGCTCTGAGGTTGTCGCGAATGATCCGACACATCTCCTCAGCTTCTTCTATCATATCATTGCCAAGGATCTGACGCTCGCCGGTCTCGGACCAGTTGAGCGGAGTACGACACTTTCTACCATAGAGAATTTCAAACGGAGCCTTGCCAGAACTAGCTTGATAACTGTTGTTATACGAGAACTCCGCGAAAGGCAGACAATCTTCCCACTTCATGCCAAAAGAGATAACACAAGCTCTCAGCATATCCTCAAGAACTTGATTCACTCTCTCCACTTGACCACTAGCCTGAGGGTGGAACGCTGTGCTGAAGCGGATCTTCGTGCCCATAGCAGACTGGAAGGAGTCCCAGAACTTGGAAGTGAAGATACTTCCGTGATCTGACGATATCATCATAGGTACGCCGTGCAAAGAGACAATCCTGGGGTGCTCCAACTAGTCCATCACAAACGTACACAGGCCGCAAAGGCATCCTCTATCACGAATCTCGTGATCTCGTCGGATTCCTTAGAGGAAAACCTCAACCCTGGGGGAAACCAAAGCTTCACCGGGATTCCTATACGCAAGATATATCGCTAAGGTAAGACAAGGCTAGCAGGACCTCCCGACGTGTCGACGACCCTGATAAGAGCCGCGTATCTCAGTCTCAGGACACGCCGGATGAGCGATGGTTACCACGCCAAAACACCGAGTTGCCCCGGGGAGCGTAATAAGCTGCTCTAGGTTGGACCAACACTCATGAGGAGCACTAGCCCGGGTTGTTGATTAAAGTCCTCGGGGTAGCTACTCCCTATGCAGATTATTATTAAGTGATTAGCAAATTAACACCAATGTTGGGTCCTGCCGGACAAGCCTTAGCACTACGCGATTTATCGAGGGGGTCCCCATAACAACCCCGAACGTGTTAGGAGCAATCATTATGGAATCAAACACCGGTAACCGGTAACTAAGGCGGCAATAACGGAACAAAGCACCCGGCAAAAGGCTAGGCCTCCCGTCGTTTACCAAGTATATAGGTGCATTAATTAAATAACAGAATTTAAGATAATGATATTAAGCTCATGTTATCACATGAGTCAAATCACCTGCAACTCGCAATGCTAACATTAGTAGCTGAGCAAAGCCTACTTAGCCAGTCAAGTTTTGCTAGGAAGGGGAACAATGTTTGGGCTAATGGCATATCAAGAGGCAATTTAATTCAGTGGTAGGAAGCGAGCAATATGACATGGAAACGAAACTAGCATAACAAGTCTAGAGATGGAATCAAGGTCATATCATCTTGCCTGTGATATCCTCAGCTTGGAATGGTTCTGGTTCGTCCTGCACGTACTCTCCTGACTCCACGTATTCGTTCTCCGATCCCGGTGCTACCCAACATAAGAATAACAACCAATGAATAGCAGCACCACAAGATTCAACAATCACATGATGCATGAGATGATAAATGAGCATGCACCGCTATTTCTATCACTAGCACAAGCAAAAGAAACTACTACAAGTTTCTGGACAGAACTGTACATTAAGCTATTTTTACATGCATGAGGATGGCATGAACAGATGCGTCTCGTGAAAACGATGCAAAACCATATAAAGAACATTGCAAACGGAGCTACGGATCAACGGGAATCAACGAAACAAGATATGAAGCTCTACGTGGAAGAATCAACACCACACCCACAATTGGCACAAATCTGGTATTCCCAGGTTGCCAAGACATATAACAACCCAACATGAATGGATTGGAGCAAGGAATAACACCACAACATCAACTAAGCACACACAATGATCAAAATGACCATACTACTCAATCTGCCAGAATCTGCATCTTAGCTCTTTGCGAGCTACATGCAACATAGCTACAGCCCTCTAACTATGACAAATAATATATGTGGCTGTAGCCAACCAAGAACACTACAAGCACCAGCAAGAATCACAGCAAAATGAATTAAACTCTAGAAGATACAAGGCCACAAACTTTCCCAAAACTATCAGATCTCAGGGACTTAGTGAAAATTCCTGCACCTGAATTTCTGTCTTTGTTCTGAAGCTTTTTGACAGCAATAAAAACACAATCTACTGGACTCCAAATGATTTGAAATTTGACAAGGAGATTCAAAATCATATCAGGTCCAAAATCCTAGCACTGAACTAAGGCTAGTTCTCAACACAATGACCAACACATCCTCATCTATAGGAGAAGAAAAATGTTTCCAGAATTCCCAGACTTGGTGAAATTCCAGATTTCACTAAGCTGGACCTTTTCAGCCACATGCCCACTTTGTCTAGGCATAGTTTGCATGCAAATAACACCAATTTATAAATGACACCACTATGGTGTAGAGCAAAACCCCTACTTCTATCACACAAAAACACATGCCCTTGGGCTCCACCTATTCCATGGAAACCAAGATCAAACTTGCAACAAATCTGAATATGTCCACTCCATAAATTATCCCAATGGAAAAACTAACTTCACCACTGGATTCCTTGGGAGTTTATACCTTAAAATCATATATAAAATGTGGGCACCTACTTGGAACAAGTGACCACAAATTAAGGGAGAGGGAACTACTCCAAATCATGCCTAGGGAATGGGCATCATTTCATGTAGTTCCTACTAAAACAACAACTATAAAGGTTGAGCTCATGTGCACAATGACAAAGTGACATGGGGGTTTGAACCCCATGTTTGTGTCATGCACATCAACTTCACAACCCCTACTTTTAAGCTTCTCACACAAATATCATGCCATGCCCTCTCACATATGGACATGTGGAGGTGCAAGGCTTGCTTGCCAAGGTGGGATGCTACTCACACACACTCCTAGTCCACATCACCCACAAGCACAACATACTCAAGGTCAACACCACACACTTACACATAATATCTTAGCAACCAACTAGAACAAGGTCCACTCCGTATATAAACACACAACCTAGTGCATCAACAAAGGTTTACAAGCTAGCAAAAACTACAACACTCCCTCTTGCCTGAGAAGGGAAAAGATACATGCTCTCATGTGCAAGCACATCACAATTACTACAATGAACAGGAACAAGGTCCACTCCATATATAAACACACAACCTAGTGCATCAACAAAGGTTTACAAGCTAGCGAAAACTACAACACTCCCTCTTGCCTGAGAAGGGAAAAGATACATGCTCTCATGTGCAAGCACATCACAATTACTACAATGAACAGGGCTGCAAGAAATTAAAACAGCAAAGGAAAACAAAATAAAAGAAACAAAGAAAAAGATAAAAGGGGTGGTTCTGGGGTCGAACCCAGCACCTCCTGATACTACCTACTACACTAAACCACCCTGCTAGGCACCTAGTGCTCGACAGAACAGAGCAGCTAGCAAGTTGACCTCTGTGCTGTGCTATCTACTGCCGACGAAATATAACCAAAAAGGGTTGAGGGGGGACTCGAACCCACGACGTCTAGCTGAGAACACACGTCCTCTGCCACTGCGCTACGACTCGTTAACTGAACATGACGGGAACTGAAGCAAGAAAGCTAGCGCCTTCAAACTAAGCTCTGCACACACGCGCACGCCGGCGACAGAGACCCTGCCGGCATGCCTGCTGCTGCTGCTGTGCGCCAGAAGATCTACCTATGCTACCGCCGCGACTGCTATACCACAACAGCCACGGACACACACCAAGCTACTGCAACTCTGCTAGGACTGGATACACTCACACATGCATCTCTCTGCTATTGCGCTAATACGAACAGAGAGACACGTGACAGAGAGATCGCCGGCGTCCTGCTGCTACTGCATGCTACTGGAGGGATCCACTACTGCTGCTGATCTACTACTACGCTACGAACACACACAACACGACATCGCCCATCTACTGCACCACACGCACAACCTGCTGCCGATCTACTGTCAGAGAAAGCACGGCGCAGCACCACGGCGAATCTAAGGCGGAGCCGAGGGGAGAAGGAAGGGGAGGTGCGGCCTCACCTTGGGAAGGAAGGGGAGCTCCGATCTGAAGGAGGAGGCCGGCCGGAGAGGAAAAAGAACGACGACGAGGGATCTGCAGAACCGAAGCAGGGGAAGGAGCAGGAACACCGCAGGCGCGCCCTTGACGAGCTCGGGGCCATCGGTGTGGTCGATCCCCGGGGCTCCTAGCGCCGGGAATGGATCGTGGGGAACCACCCCGAGCTTCCGGACATGGCGGACGGCGCCGACCAAGATGCGGTCCTTTCCGATCTGGGGGTCGAGGCCCCCGAATAGGAAAGAAGCGCATCTAAGCGTTTCGCAAGCAAGTAACATAGCACAAATAATAATAAAAGTAGACAATTCGGGATTCAACTGTCTTCTCATTAATAACTCAGAGTACATCATAGATACAATCAAGGTAGTTCCGCTATGGACTACAAAACATGAAAATGCTATGCTACCCTGCCTGCAGGCCCACGATCACGACCACGCCTCAGTCCTCTGGATAGTTCACGTAGAGGCGGTCTGTCTCCTCGTCGTACTGCCACGCCAGCTGAGTGCCGTCGGGATCATCTGTCTCTAGGGTACCTGTACCTGTTGGGAGTTTCGGAGGAATCCGTGAGTCACGGGGACTCAGCAATCTAAGACCTTGGTGCCAGAACTAGACATGTTATTAGGTAGGGAAAAGGTAAGGTGTATGAGGCTGCAGCATCCTAAGCTTGATTAAGTGGCTAACTTACGCAAAGTAATTGTGAAGGTGGCCTACACTAGCGGTCGGGATTACTTGATCACTAAGTGATCCTGAACACCTACCTACGGCATTCATAACCCCACCGTGTTCCCGATCGAAGAGAGATCTTCGAAGGGACAGTCCCGGTTACGCACACAGTTGACAATTTTATTAGCTTTTGTTTGAGTTATCTAATACCAGATGTTAACAAAATATTCCAAGTTGCCACATAACCGCGGGCACGGCTTTCCGAAAGATTAAACCCTGCAGGGGTGCTCCAACTAGTCCATCACAAACGTACACAGGCCGCAAAGGCATCCTCTATCACGAATCTCGTGATCTCGTCGGATTCCTTAGAGGAAAACCTCAACCCTGGCGGAAACCAAAGCTTCACTGGGATTCCTATACGCAAGATATATCGCTAAGGTAAGACAAGGCTAGCAGGACCTCCCGACGTGTCGACGACCCTGATAAGAGCCGCGTATCTCAGTCTCAGGACACGCCGGATGAGCGATGGTTACCACGCCAAAACACCGAGTTGCCCCGGGGAGCGTAATAAGCTGCTCTGGGTTGGACCAACACTCATGAGGAGCACTGGCCCGGGTTGTTGATTAAAGTCCTCGGCGTAGCTACTCCCTATGCAGATTATTATTAAGTGATTAGCAAATTAACACCAATGTTGGGTCCTGCCGCACAAGCCTTAGCACTACGCGATTTATCGAGGGGGTCCCCATAACAACCCCGAACATGTTAGGAGCGATCATTATGGAACCAAACATCGGTAACCGGTAACTAAGGCGGCAATAACGGAACAAAACACCCGACAAAAGGCTAGGCCTCCCGTCATTTACCAAGTATATAGGTGCATTAATTAAATAACAGAATTTAAGATAATGATATCAAGCTCATGTTATCACATGAGTCAAAGCACGTGCAACTAGCAATGCTAACATTAGTAGCTGAGCAAAGCCTACTTAGCCAGTCAAGTTTTGCTAGGAAGGAGAACAGTGTTTGGGCTCATGGCATATCAAGAGGCAATTTAATTCGGTGGTAGGCAGCGAGCAATATGACATGAAAACGTAAACTAGCATAACAAGTCTAGAGATGGAATCAAGGTCATATCATCTTGCCTGTGATATCCTCAGCTTGGAATGGTTCTGGTTCGTCCTGCACGTACTCTCCTGACTCCACGTATTCGTTCTCCGATCCCGGTGCTACCCAACATAAGAATAACAACCAATGAACAGCAGCACCACAAGATGCAACAATCACATGATGCATGAGATGATAAATGAGCATGCACCGCTATTTCTATCACTAGCACAAGCAAAAGAAGATACTACAAGTTTCTGGACAGAACTGTACACTAAGCTATTTTTACATGCATGAGGATGGCATGAACAGATGCGGCTCGTGAAAACGATGCAAAACCATATAAAGAACATTGCAAACGGAGCTACAGATCAACGGGAATCAACGAAACAAGATATGAAGCTCTACGTGGAAGATTCAACACCACACCCACAATTGACACAAATCTGGTAGTCCCAGGTAGCCAAGACATATAAAAACCCAACATGAATGGATCGGAGCAAGGAAGAACACCACAACATCAACTAAGCACACACAATGATCAAAATGACCATACTACTCAATCTGCCAGAATCTGCATCTTAGCTCTTTGCGAGCTACATGCAACATAGCTACAGCCCTCTAACTATGACAAATCATATATGTGGCTGTAGCCAACCAAGAACACTACAAGAACCAGCAAGAATCATAGCAAAAGGAATTAAACTCTAGAAGATACAAGGCCACAAACTTTCCCAAAACCATCAGATCTGATGGGTGACCGACCGGGAAGTTGTTCCCGGGTGCGCATGAGTGAGGACAAAGTGCGCAGAAAAGACTAGTATTGATATGTGGGGACAGTCTAGATCCCGCCAGGAGTAACGACCGCCGGCGGGTGTGTCCGGGACGTTACAAGTTTGGTATCAGAGCCGACCCTCGTGGTTACACGGATGTTTGCGGACAGGTGTGCGGTCATGTTGTTCATGACGTTTGTGACCCGTCGTGGCACACGGCATGGTACATGTATTGGACTGGATGCACAGACGTTTGTACCAAGAGGGAACGCTCCTGTGGCCCGACGAGGACGTCGGTTCCTCTGAGTGGTGGTGTATGTGATAGCCTGGCATATTAGGGATGATAGACTACGCATATCAATAAGGAATTCCTTCTTTTCCGGTAGCCCATTCAGACAGAACTCCCAGGTTAAGCGTGCTCGGCTTGGATTAGTTCTAGGATGGGTGACCGACCGGGAAGTTGTTCCCGGGTGCGCATGAGTGAGGACAAAGTGCGCAGAAAAGACTAGTATTGATATGTGGGGACAGTCTAGATCCCGCCAGGAGTAACGACCGCCGGCGGGTGTGTCCGGGGCGTTACAAAGCATCTAGGGTAGCTCCGCCTCAGTGACCGTTCCCCTCATAACAAAAGCACTTAGTCTCGGGCTTGGGTTTAATCTTGGGTCTCTTCATTAGTGCATCAACTGTTTTGCCGTTTCACGAAGTATCCCTTCTAGCCCTTGCCTTTCTTGAAACTTAGTGGTTTTACTAACCATCAACTATTGGTGCTCCTTCTTGATTTCTACTTTCGCAGTGTCAAACATCGCAAATCGCTCAAGGATCATTGTATCTATCCTTGATATGTCATAGTTCATCACGAAGCTCTAGCAGCTTAGTGGCAGTGACTTTGGAGAACCATCACTATCTCATCTGGAAGATTAACTCCCACTTGATTCAAGCGATTGTTGTACTCAGACAATCTGAGAATATGCTCAATGATTTTGAGCTTTTCTCCTTTACTTTGTAGGCAAAGAATCTTGTCGGAGGTCTTATATCTCTCAACAAGGGCACGAGCATGAAATCTCAATTTCATCTCCTTGAACATCTCTTATGTTCTGCGACGTATTCTAAATGTCTTAGGTGCCTTGCTTCTAAGCCATTAAGTATTACGCACTGAACTATTGCGTAGTCATCAGAAACGTGTATGTCGGATGTTAACAACATCCACATACGACGCTTGAGGTGCAGCACACCGAGTGGTGCATTAAGGACATAAGCCTTCTGCGCAGCAACGAGGGCAATCCTCAGTTTTACAGACTCAGTCCGCAAAGTTTGCTACTATCAACTTTCAACTAAATTTTCTCTAGGAACATATAAAAACAGTAGATCTATAGCGCAAGCTACATCGCAATTTGCAAACACCATTAGACTATGTTCATGACAATTAGTTCAATTAATCATATTACTTAAGAACACCCACTCAAAAAGTACATCTCTCTAGTCATTTGAGTGGTACATGATCCAAATCCACTATCTCAAGTCCGATCATCACGTGAGTTGAGAATAGTTTCAGTGGTAAGCATCTCTATGCTAATCATATCAACTATACGATTCATGCTCGACCTTTCGTTCTCATGTGTTCCGAGGCCATTTTTGCACATGCTAGGCTCGTCAAGTTTAACCCGAGTGTTCCGCGCGTGCAACTGTTTTGCACCAGTTGTATGTGAACGTTGAGTCTATCACACCCGATCATCACGTGGTGTCTCGAAATGACGAACTGTCGCAACGGTGCACAGTAGGGGAGAACACAATTTGAGTTTGAAATTTTAGTGAGAGATCACCTCATAATGCTACCGTCGTTCTAAGCATAATAAGGTGCATAAAGGATTAACATCACATGCAATTCATAAGTGACATGATATGGCCATCATCATGTGCTTCTTGATCTCCATCACCAAAGCACCGACACGATCTTCTTGTCACCGGCGCCACACCATGATCTCCATCAATGTGTCGCCATCGGGGTTGTCGTGCTACTCATGCTATTACTACTAAGGCTACGTCCTAGCAATATAGTAAACGCATCTGCAAGCACAAACGTTAGTTTAAAGACAACCCTATGGCTCCTGCCGGTTGCCGTACCATCGACGTGCAAGTCGATATTAACTATTACAACATGATCATCTCATACATCCAATATATCACATCACGTCGTTGGCCATATCACATCACAAGCATACCCTGCAAAAACAAGTTAGACGTCCTCTAATTGTTGTTGCATGTTTTACATGGTTGCCATGGGTATCTAGTAGGATCGCATCTTACTTACGCAAACACCACAACAAAGATGTATGAATTGCTATTTAACCTCTCTCCAAGGACCTCCTTGGTCAAATCCGATTCAACTAAAGTTGGAGAAACCGACCCTCGCAGTCATCTTTGAGAAACGGGGTTGGTCGTAGCGATGAAACCAGTCTCTCGTAAGCGTACGAGTAATGTCGGTCCGAGCCGCTTCGATCCAACAATACCTTGGAATCAAGAAAAGACTAAGGAGGGCAGCAAATCGCACATCACCGCCCACAAAAACTTTTGTGTTCTACTCAAGATGACATCTACGCATGAACCTAGCTCATGATGCCACTGTTGGGGAACGTCGCATGGGAAACAAAAATTTTCCTACGCGCACGAAGACCTATCATGGTGATGTCCATCTACGAGAGGGGATTTCCGATCTACGTACCCTTGTAGATCGCACAGCAGGAAGCGTTAAGAAACGCGGTTGATGTAGTGGAACGTCCTCACGTCCCTCGATCCTCCCCGCGAACCATCCCACGAACCGTCCCGCGATGCGTCCCACGACCCGCTCCGATTTAGTGCCGAACGGACGGCACCTCCGCGTTCATCACACGTACGGCTCGATGATGATCTCGGCTTTCTTGATCCAGCAAGAGAGACGGAGAGGTAGATGAGTTCTCCGGCAGCGTGACGGCGCTCCGGAGGTTGGTGATGATCTTATCTCAGCAGGTCTCCGCCCGAGCTCTGCAGAAACGCGATCTAGAGGAAAAACCGTGGATATATGTGGTCGAGCTGCCATGGAAAAGTTGTCTCAAATCAGCCCTAATACCTCAGTATATATAGGAGGGAGGGGAGGGACCTTGCCTTGAGTCTCAAGGAGCCCCAAGGGGTCGGCCGAAGTGGGAGGAGGAGGATTCCTCCTCCAATCCTAGTCCAACTAGGATTGGAAGGTGGAGTCCTTCTCTATTTTCCCACTTCCCTTTTTTTCTCTCTTTGATTTTCTTTCTCTCCTGTGCAAGGGCCTTTTTGGGCTTGCCCACCAGCCCACTAAGGGCTGGTGCGGCACCCCTAAGGCCTATGGGCTTCCCCGGGGATGGGCTGCCCCCCCCCCCCCCGGTGAACATCCGGAACCCATTCGTCACTCCCGATACATTCCCGGTAATGCCGAAAACTTTCCGGTAATCAAATGAGGTTATCCTATATATCAATCTTCGTCTCCGGACCATTCCGGAAACCCTCGTGACGTCCTTGATCTCATCCGGGACTCCGAACAACATTCGGTAACCAACCATATATATAAATCAAATACGCATAAAACAACGTCGAACCTTAAGTGTGCAGACCCCGCGGGTTCGAGAACTATGTAGACATGACCCGAGAGACTCTTCGGTCAATATCCAATAGCAGGACCTGGATGCCCATATTGGATCCTACATATTCTCCGAAGATCTTATCGGTTGAACCTCAGTGTCAAGGATTCATATAATCTCGTATGTCATTCCCTTTGTCCTTCGGTATGTTACTTGCCCGAGATTCGATCGTCGGTATCCGCATACCTATTTCAATCTCGTTTACCGGAAAGTCTCTTTACTCGTTCCGTAATACAAGATCCCGTGACATACATTAAGTCACATTGCTTGCAAGGCTTGTGTGTGATGTTGTATTACCATGTGGGCCCCCGATATACCTCTCCGTCACACGGAGTGACAAATCCCAGTCTTGATCCATACTAACTCAACTGACACTTTCGGAGATACATGTAGAGCATCTTTATAGTCACCCAGTTACGTTGTGACGTTTGATACACACAAGGTATTCCTCCGGTGCGAGTGAGTTATATGATCTCATGGTCATAGGACAAATACTTGACACGTAGAAAACTATAGCAATAAAACGACACGATCAATATGCTACGTTCATAGTTTGGGTCTTGTCCATCACATGATTCTCCTAATGATGTGATCCCATTATCAAGTAACAACACTTGCCTATGGTCAGGAAACCTTGACCATCTTTGATCAACGAGCTAGTCAACTAGAGGCTTACTAGGGACAGTGTTTTGTCTATGTATCCACACAAGTATTGTGTTTCCAATCAATACAATTATAGCATGGATAATAAACGATTATCATGAACAAAGAAATATAATAATAACTAATTTATTATTGCCTCTAGGGCATATTTCCAACACCATGAACACGTCCCTTTGATGATCCAGTCCCGTCCGGACCTGCCCGTGAGAAATGGGTGGACAGCCGACCATCCAATCGTGTAGGCATTAAACGTCGGCTACTCGTTTTATTTATGCGTGAAGTATTGAAAATAAACAACGGTAAATAACATAACCTTTGTGACAATTCCATTGCAACAATAATTCAAATGTAAACTATTGCATTCCAAATATGAAGTTTTGAACTAAATTTTAAAATTTGAATTCAACTTATTCACACATATACTGTAATTGTATCCTCGCAAACACCCGCGGATGCTCAATGAGATCATTCCGAAGTTGCTCATCAGTTTTTCGATGACGATTCTACTAATGCATTTGAAAGAAAAAAAATCTTTGCACGTCGTTAGGTTCTCCCTGAGAAGTTGGATAGGGCCACTCATCTCTCAAACTTCTAAACCTTGGCGAGCTTCCTCGACAAGTATGTTATGCAAGATTACACAAGTTGTCATCACCTCGAACAATATCTATGGATTCCATCTTTTTTGGCAAACTGACTTTTTTGTTACCCCTTAACTAAGAGATGGTCTAGACGAAGACCATCCACAGAGGGTGTTGGAATTATGCCCTAGAGGCAATAATAAATATAGTTATTATTATAATTCCTGTATCAAGATAATCGTTTATTATCCATGCTATAATTGTATTGAATGAAGACTCATTTACATGTGTGGATACATAGACAAAACACTGTCCCTAGCAAGCCTCTAGTTGGCTAGCGAGTTGATCAAAGATAGTCGGTGTCTTCTGATTATGAACAAGGTGTTGTTGCTTGATAACTGGATCACGTCATTAGGAGAATCACGTGATGGACTAGACCCAAACTAATAGACGTAGCATGTTGATCGTGTCATTTTGTTGCTACTGTTTTCTGCGTGTCAAGTATTTGTTCCTATGACCATGAGATCATATAACTTACTAACACCGGAGGAATACTTTGTGTGTATCAAACGTCGCAACGTAACTGGGTGACTATAAAGATGCTCTACAGGTATCTCCGAAGGTGTTCGTTGACTTAGTATGGATCAAGACTGGGATTTGTCACTCCGTGTGACGGAGAGGTATCTCGGGGCCCACTCGGTAATACAACATCACACACAAGCCTTGCAAGCAATGTGACTTAGTGTAAGTTGCGGGATCTTGTATTACGGAACGAGTAAAGAGACTTGCCGGTAAACGAGATTGAAATAGGTATGCGGATACTGATGATCGAATCTCGGGCAAGTAACATACCGAAGGACAAAGGGAATAACATACGGGATTATATGAATCCTTGGCACTGAGGTTCAAACGATAAGATCTTCGTAGAATATGTAGGATCCAATATGGGCATCCAGGTCCCGCTATTGCATATTGACCGAGGAGTCTCTCGGGTCATGTCTACATAGTTCTCGAACCCGCAGGGTCTGCACACTTAAGGTTCGACGTTGTTTTATGCGTATTTGAGTTATATGGTTGGTTACCGAATGTTGTTCGGAGTCCCGGATGAGATCACGGACATCACGAGGGTTTCCATAATGGTCCGGAAACGAAGATTGATATATAGGATGACCTCATTTGATTACCGGAAGGTTTTCGAAGTTACCGGGAATGTACCGGGAATGACGAATGGGTTCCGGGAGTTCACCGGGGGGGGGGGGGGGCAACCCACCCCGGGGAAGCCCATAGGCCTTGGGTGTGGAACACCAGCCCTTAGTGGGCTGGTGGGACAGCCCAAGAAGGCCCTATGCGCCATAGGAAGAAAATCAAAGAGAAAAGAAAAAAAAGGAGGAGGTGGGAAAGGGAAGAAGGACTCGAGCTTCCAAACCAAGTTGAACTCGGTTTGGGGGGGAGACCTTCCCCCCTTGGCTCGGCCGAAACCCTTAGGGGTCCTTGGACCCCAAGGCAAGGCTCCCCCTCTTCCCCCTATATATACGGAGGTTTTAGGGCTCATTTGAGACGACTTTTCCACGGCAGCCCGACCACATACCTCCACGGTTTTTCTCTAGACCGCGTTTCTGCGGAGCTCGGGCGGAGCCCTGCTGAGACAAGATCATCACCAACCTCCGGAGCGCCGTCACGCTGCCGGAGAACTCTTCTACCTCTCCGTCTCTCTTGCTGGATCAAGAAGGCCGAGATCATCGTCGAGCTGTACGTGTGCTGAACGCGGAGGTGCCGTCCGTTCGGCACTAGATCGTGGGACTGATCGCGGGGCGGATCGAGGGACGTGAGGACGTTCCACTACATCAACCGCGTTCACTAACGCCTCTGTTGTACGGTCTACAAGGGTACGTAGATCACACATCCCCTCTCGTAGATGGACATCACCATGATAGGTCTTCGTGCGCGTAGGAAATTTTTTGTTTCCCATGCGACGTTCCCCAACAGTGGCATCATGAGCTAGGTTCATGCGTAGATGTCTTCTCGAGTAGAACACAAAAGTTTTTGTGGGCGGTGATGTGCGTTTTGCTGCCCTCCTTAGTCTTTTCTTGATTCCGCGGTATTGTTGGATCGAAGCGGCTCGGACCGACATTACTCGTACACTTACGAGATACTGGTTTCATCGCTACGAGTAACTCCGTTGCTCAAAGATGACTGACGGGTGTCAGTTTCTCCAACTTTAGTTGAATCGGATTTGACCGAGGAGGTCCTTGGATGAGGTTAAATAACAACTCATATATATCCGTTGTGGTGTTTGCGTAAGTAATATGCGATCCTACTAGATACCCCTGGTCACCACGTAAAACATGCAACAACAAAATTAGAGGACGTCTAACTTGTTTTTGCAGGGTATGCTTATGATGTGATATGGCCAACGATGTGATGTGATATATTGGATGTATGAGATGATCATATTGTAATAGATAATATCGACTTGCACGTCGATGGTACGGCAACCGGCAGGAGCCATAGGGTTGTCTTTATACTAACATTTGTGCTTGCAGATGCGTTTACTATTTTGCTAGGATGTAGCTTTAGTAGTAATAGCATGAGTAGCACGACAACCCCGATGGCGACACGTTGATGGAGATCATGGTGTGGCGCCGGTGACAAGAAGATCGTGCCGGTGCTTTGGTGATGGAGATCAAGAAGCACGTGACGATGGCCATATCATGTCACTTATGAATTGCATGTGATGTTAATCCTTTTATGCACCTTATTTTGCTTAGAATGACGGTAGCATTATGAGGTGATCTCTCACTAAAATTTCAAGACGAAATTGTGTTCTCCCCGACTGTGCACCGTTGCTACAGTTCGTCGTTTCGAGACACCATGTGATGATCGGGTGTGATAGACTCAACGTTCACATACAACGGGTGCAAAACAGTTGCGCACGCGGAACACTCGGGTGAAGCTTGACGAGCCTAGCATGTGCAGACATGGCCTCGGAACACATGAGACCAAAAGGTCGATCATGAATCATATAGATGATATGATTAGCATAGGGATGCTTACCACTGAAACTATACTCAACTCACGTGATGATCGGACTTGAGCTAGTGTAAGTGGATCATGAAGCACTCAAATGACTAGAGAGATGTACTTTTTGAGTGGGAGTTTGGCGAGTAATTTGATTAAGTTAAACTCTAATTATCTTGAACATAGTCTAAGTCCACTTTGAATATATTTGTGTTGTAGATCATGGCTCACGCGACAGTCACCCTGAATTTTAATACGTTCCTAGAGAAAGCTAAGTTGAAAGATGATGGAAGCAACTTTGTAGACTGGGCTCGTAATCTTAAGCTAATCTTACAAGCTAGGAAGAAGGATTATGTCCTTAATGCTGCGCTAGGAGATGAACCACCCGCTACGACTGATCAGGATGTTAAGAACGCTTGGTTAGCACGTAAGGAGGACTACTCAGTAGTTCAATGTGCAGTCTTGTATGGCTTAGAACCGGGACTTCAACGTCGCTTTGAGCGTCATGGAGCATTTGAGATGTTCCAGGAGTTGAAATTTATCTTTCAGAAGAACGCCCGGATCGAGAGGTATGATACCTCCGATAAATTCTATGCTTGCAAGATGGAGGAGAACTCGTCTGTCAGTGAACATGTGCTCAAAATGTCCGGGTACTCAAACCGTCTAGCTGAGCTGGGGATTGAACTCCCGCAAGAGGCTATCACTGACAGAATCCTTCAATCACTGCCGCCAAGCTATAAAGGCTTTGTGTTGAACTACAACATGCAAGGGATGAACAAGTCACCCGGCGAGTTGTTTGCGATGCTGAAAGTCGCAGAGTCTGAACTCCGTAAAGAACATCAAGTGTTGATGGTGAATAAGACCACTAGTTTCAAGAGAAACGGCAAAGGCAAGAAGGGTAAATCAAAGAAGAGCGGCAAGCCTGTTGCCAATCCAACGAAGAAACCCAAAGCTGGTCCTAAGCCTGAAACAGAGTGTTACTATTGCAAGGGTATGGGTCACTGGAAGCGCAATTGCCCCAAGTATCTGGCTGATAAGAAGGCGGCCAAAGAAAAATCAGGTATATTCGATATACATGTTATTGATGTGTACTTAACCGGCTCTCGTAGTAGTGCCTGGGTAATCGATACCGGTTCTGTTGCTCATATTTGCAACTCGAAACAGGAACTGCTGAATATACGAAGGCTGGCGAAAAATGAAGTGACGATGCGCGTAGGAAATGGTTCCAAGGTTGATGCAATCGCGGTCGGCACAGTTTCACTTCAGTTACCATCAGGATTAGTTATGAACTTGAATCATTGTTATTTAGTGCGTGCGTTGAGCATGAACATTATATCTGGATCTTGTTTATTGCGAGACGGTTACTCTTTTAAGTCAGAGAATAATGGTTGTTCTATTTCTATGAGTAACATCTTTTATGGTCATGCACCCAATGTGAGAGGATTGTTCATATTGAATCTTGATAGCGATACACACATACATAACATTGAGACCAAAAGAGTTAGAGTTAACAATGATAGCGCCATATTTTTGTGACACTGCCGCTTAGGTCATATTGGTGTAAAGCGCATGAAGAAACTCCATGCCGATGGACTTTTGGAGTCACTTGACTTGATTCACTTGACACATGCGAACCATGCCTCATGGGCAAGATGACTAAAACTCCGTTCTCCGGAACAATGGAGCGTGCAAGTGACTTGTTGGAAATCATACATACCGATGTGTGTGGTCCGATAAGCGTAGAGGCACGCGGCGGATATCGTTATTTTCTCACCTTCACTGACGATTTGAGTAGATATGGTTATGTCTACTTAATGAAGCACAAGTCTGAAACATTTGAAAAGTTCAAGCAATTTCAGAGTGAAGTTGAAAATCATCGTAACAAGAAGATCAAGTTCCTACGGTCTGATCGTGGGGGTGAATATCTGAGTTTCGAGTTTGGTGCTCACTTAAGACAATGTGGAATTGTTTCACAGTTGACACCGCCTGGAACACCACAGCGTAATGGTGTGTCCGAACGTCGTAATCGTACTTTATTAGAGATGGTGCGATCTATGATGTCTCTTACCGATTTGCCGTTATCGTTTTGGGGTTATGCATTAGAAACAGCTGCATTCACTTTAAATAGGGCACCATCAAAATCCGTTGAGACGACACCATACGAACTGTGGTATGGCAAAAGGCCAAAGTTGTCGTTTCTTAAAGTTTGGGGATGTGATGCTTATGTCAAAAAGCTTCAGCCTGAAAAGCTGGAACCCAAAGCGGAAAAGTGCATCTTCATAGGTTACCCAAAAGAGACAGTTGGGTACACCTTCTATCTCAAATCCAAGGGCAAAGTGTTTGTTGCTAAAAACGGAGCTTTTCTCGAGAAGGAGTTTCTCTCGAGAGAATTGAGTGGGAGGAAGATAGAACTTGACGAGGTTGTCGAACCTCTCATCCCTCTAGATGGTGGCGCAGGGCAAGGGGAAACCTCTGTCGTTGCGACGCCGGTTGAGGAGGAAGTTAATGATGATGATCATGAAACTCCGGTTCAAGTTTCTGTCGAACCACGCGGGTCGACGAGACCACGTGCTGCTCCAGAGTGGTACGGTAATCCCGTCTTATCAATCATGTTGTTGGACAACAATGAACCTGCAAATTATGAAGAAGCGATGGTGGGCCCAGATTCCAACAAATGGCTAGAAGCCATGAAGTCCGAGATAGGATCCATGTATGAGAACAAAGTGTGGACTTTGGAAGTACTACCTGAGGGCCGCAAGGCTATTTAGAACAAATGGATCTTTAAGAAGAAGACGGACGCTCACGGCAATGTAACCGTTTATAAAGCTCGACTTGTGGCAAAGGGTTTTTCACAAGTTCAAGGAGTTGACTACGATGAGACATTCTCACCCGTAGCGATGCTTAAGTCCGTCAGAATCATGTTAGCAATAGCTGCATTTTTCGATTATGAAATCTGGCAGATGGATGTCAAAACGGCGTTCCTTAACGGTTTCCTTAAGGAAGAATTGTATATGATGCAACCCGAAGGTTTTGTCGATCCTAAGAATGCTAACAAGGTGTGCAAGCTCCAGCGATCCATTTATGGACTGGTGCAAGCATCTCGGAGTTTGAACAAACGCTTTGATGAGGTGATCAAAGCATTTGGGTTTATACAAGTGGTTGGAGAATCTTGTATTTACAAGAAAGTGAGTGGGAGCTCTGTGGCGTTTCTAATATTATATGTGGATGACATATTGCTGATTGGAAACAAATTAGAGTTTTTGGAGAGCATAAAGGATTACTTGAATAAAAGTTTCTCTATGAAGGACCTAGGAGAAGCTGCTTACATTCTAGGCATTAAGATCAATAGGGATAGATCAAAACGCCTGATAGGACTTTCACAAAGCACATACCTTGATAAAGTTTTGAAGAGGTTCAAAATGGAACAGTCCAAGAAAGGGTTCTTGCCAGTTTTACAAGGTACGAGATTGAGTAAGACTCAGTGCCCAGCAACTGATGAGGATAGAGAGGATATGCGCTCCGTCCCCTATGCTTCAGCCATAGGTTCTATCATGTATGCAATGCTGTGCACTAGACCGGACGTTAGCCTCGCCATAAGTATGGCAGGTAGGTTCCAGAGTAATCCAGGAGTGGATCACTGGACGGCGGTCAAGAATATCCTGAAGTACCTGAAAAGGACTAAGGAGATGTTTCTCGTGTATGGAGGTGACGAAGAGCTCGCCGTAAAAGGTTACGTCGATGCAAGCTTTGACACAGATCCGGACGACTCTAAGTCGCAAACCGGATACGTATTTATTCTTAATGGGGGTGCGGTAAGCTGGTACAGTTCCAAGCAAAGCGTCGTAGCAGATTCTACATGTGAAGCGGAGTACATGGCTGCCTCGGAGGCGGCTAAGCAGGGTGTCTAGATGAAGCAGTTCATGACAGATCTTGGAGTGGTGCCAAGCGCACTGAATTCAATAACCTTGTTCTGTGACAACACGGGTGCCATTGCCTTAGCAAAGGAACCACGGTTTCACAAGAAGTCCAGACACATCAAACGACGCTTCAACCTCATCCGCGACTACGTCGAAGGGGAGGACGTAAATATATGCAAAGTGCACACGGATCTGAATGTAGCAGACCCGCTGACTAAACCTCTTCCACGGGCAAAGCATGATCAATACCAGAACTGTATGGGTATTAGATTTATTACAATGTAATTCACATGATGATGTGAGGGCTAGATTATTGACTCTAGTGCAAGTGGGAGACTGTTGGAATTATGCCCTAGAGGCAATAATAAATATAGTTATTATTACAATTCCTGTATCAAGATAATCGTTTATTATCCATGCTATAATTGTATTGAATGAAGACTCATTTACATGTGTGGATACATAGACAAAACACTGTCCCTAGCAAGCCTCTAGTTGGCTAGCGAGTTGATCAAAGATAGTCAGTGTCTTCTGATTATGAACAAGGTGTTGTTGCTTGATAACTGGATCACGTCATTAGGAGAATCACGTGATGGACTAGACCCAAACTAATAGACGTAGCATGTTGATCGTGTCATTTTGTTGCTACTGTTTTCTGCGTGTCAAGTATTTGTTCCTATGACCATGAGATCATATAACTTACTAACACCGGAGGAATACTTTGTGTGTATCAAACGTCGCAACGTAACTGGGTGACTATAAAGATGCTCTACAGGTATCTCCGAAGGTGTTCGTTGAGTTAGTATGGATCAAGACTGGGATTTGTCACTCCGTGTGACGGAGAGGTATCTCGGGGCCCACTCGGTAATACAACATCACACACAAGCCTTGCAAGCAATGTGACTTAGTGTAAGTTGCGGAATCTTGTATTACGGAACGAGTAAAGAGACTTGCCGGTAAACGAGATTGAAATAGGTATGCGGATACCGACGATCGAATCTTCGTAGAATATGTAGGATCCAATATGGGCATCCAGGTCCCGCTATTGGATATTGACCGAGGAGTCTCTCGGGTCATGTCTACATAGTTCTCGAACCCGTAGGGTCTGCACATTTAAGGTTCGACGTTGTTTTATGCGTATTTGAGTTATATGGTTGGTTACCGAATGTTGTTCAGAGTCCCGGATGAGATCAGGGACGCCACGAGGGTTTCCGGAATGGTCCGGAAACGAAGATTGATATATAGGATGACCTCATTTGATTACCGGAAGGTTTTCGGAGTTACCGGGAATGTACCGGGAATGACGAATGGGTTCCGGGAGTTCACCGGGGGGGGGCAACCCACCCCGGGGAAGCCCATAGGCCTTGGGGGTGGCACACCAGCCCTTAGTGGGACAGCCCAAGAAGGCCCTATGCGCCATAGGAAGAAAATCAAAGAGAAAAAAAAGGAGGAGGTGGGGAAGGGAAGAAGGACTCCACCTTCCAAACCAAGTTGAACTCGGTTTGGGGGGTGAGACCTTCCCCCCTTGGCTCGGCCGAAACCCTTAGGGGTCCTTGGACCCCAAGGCAAGGCTCCCCCTCTTCCCCCTATATATACGGAGGTTTTAGGGCTGATTTGAGACGACTTTTCCACGGCAGCCCGACCACATACCTCCACGGTTTTTCCTCTAGATCGCGTTTCTGCGGAGCTCGGGCGGAGCCCTGCTGAGACAAGATCATCACCAACCTCCGGAGCGCCGTCACGCTGCCGGAGAACTCTTCTACTTCTCCGTCTCTCTTGCTGGATCAAGAAGGCCGAGATCATCGTCGAGCTGTACGTGTGCTGAACGCGGAGGTGCCGTCCGTTCGGCACTAGATCATGGGACTGATCGCGGGACTGATCGCGGGGCGGATCGAGGGACATGAGGACGTTCCACTACATCAACCGCGTTCACTAACGCTTCTGCTGTACGGTCTACAAGGGTACGTAGATCACACATCCCCTCTCGTAGATGGACATCACCATGATAGGTCTTCGTGCGCGTAGGAAATTTTTTGTTTCCCATGCGGCGTTCCCCAATAGAGGGTAGATACCATCACAAAGATAGTACCTCATGTTGTAATCATGATCATTAATCATTGGTGGTATAGTTGCACGCTTGAGCTTAGTTTACACTCAAACTTGCAAACAATGAAGACCACTGCAACATTATGATGTAATTGTGAGACCAAGGCATGCCAAACAACGAGCGTGGGGTCCAAGCGTGGGGTCCAAAGGATGTGCAATGCAGCTGCTTTAAGAATGATGTTTTTTTGTAATGGCCCTGGTATTTGCCATGTTGAGCATGTGGACAGCTCTTTTATTTTCAACACATGCAATCCAGGAATCCGAGCATACCTGAAAACCCTCTTTGCGCCATGAGCTTTGTTGTGTTTGCGGTATTTGGTTCTCTCAAGTGTTCCGATCCAAACACCTTGACGATTGCATTAGCCAATCTGACCATGGCTTTGAGGCATGTCTTTCATCCATCCGGAGGTAGTCATCCCACAAATTTGCGATTGTGTCATAGGCAAGCATCCTCATAATAGTCGTGCAAACTAGAGAACCCAATGTTTCTAGTGGCATCCTTCTTCTGATTGAAGAAATCATCATAAGCCCTGGCACCTTAGTAAATGTGCATGTCACCGCATCTATTTTTTATGGCGAAAATATGGTTCGAATAGAGGATCAGGGGCAAAATAGTCGTCATACAACATCATGTCTCACCGTGCACTATCAGTTCAACACTCGATGTCCCTTTGTTGACCCTTGTAGTTGAGAATAGTGGCAGACCCAACCCACAGTGCGAGTGTGGGCCAACGCATACACTCATAAAGATATTTTTTTTATTTGTTTATTCTATCTATTTTGCTATGATATTAAGGCTGATTTCTAAATACTGGGTGAGCCAAGGCCCACCCTAACCACCCTATAGCTCCGCCACTGGTTGAGAACCTGATCCTCTGCACACTCGGTGTCTTCAAAAATTGCCTTCATCATCGACGTTTCATCATCATCTTCATCCTTGTTCGCCAAGACAAATCCATGAACTCATCATAGAAGTACTCCTCGTCTAAATCCATCGTATTTTCTTCAAAGGAAACTACGAGTGCGTTTTTTTAGTCAATGTCATTTGACCGAACACTTGCTGGGCGTGATGTCCATCATGAACGGCGGCGGCGGCCTGTGCGGAGTATGCCTGGCTTATGAGGTCACTGTCCTGTAACTCAACTATTTAGTTTAGTTTTGAGTTTGAAATTTGATAAATTTTCGTCTGTACGGTTATAAATAGTTCAAAGTTTAAGAAACTTCATTCATTTAGCAAAAAAATTCGTGTGTATTTGTGTTTGAATCATTTCAAATGGTCAGGACATATGGTGTCGAGTTGCCCTAACCAATGGCCTCTGAGTTTCGCCCCCTTTTTCCCTCCTTTTTTCGCAATTAGTTTCGCTCCGTTGAAGCGCTGTCGCGTCATGAACTCATGTCCAGTCTTTCTCACGGAGCTTCAGCGGCAGCAGCGCCCTCGCCTCCCGTCCCTCCTCCAATCCGTAATAAATAACTACTGCCACTGCCATGCCCACAGCACCATCGCAATGCCGCTAGCCTGACACCGTGCGTCCGCGCCTATGCCAATGCCATATCCAATCCAACGTACGCCGGTACAAACAAGGATACCATGTGTACAGTAGCTGGCCTCGAATCTCACTCAAACCTCCTACCTGCACTGGCAACTCCAAATGCCCTAGTAGCTCTAACACTAAGGGTGTGATTGGTTTTAGAATGAGGTGGAATCAGACGGGTCGGTTCCATCCCTAACAGCCGTTCTCGTGTTTAGTTGGATTAGGAATCGGAATTGGTTCATCCGCATGCAGGGAATATTTCCTCCAGATGCTTCATCAAGTGATTCCACCGATTTGGAGGAATCGACTCGTTATTCGTCTGAGAAAGCAAAGAAAAAAAAAACCAATCAATTCTCACCGCGCTCACCCCCACACCCGAACAAAAGTTTCGTGGTTATTTTTTTGTGGTTATTTTTTCGTGGTTATTATTTCTCGTTTTCATGATTATTTTTTTTCATGGTTATTTTTCATTTTCGTGATTCTTTTTCATAAATATTTGATATGTACTCAGGATCATATATTTTTATTTGCATGTGTTGAAAATAGAAAAAAAATGTTGCTGAAAATTTAAATTATAGGCTTGTCAAATGCAAATAACTCTATTTGTTCAGATATGTAATCTCACCATTTATATCGAAGAGGTGAGTAGCCTCAGATTCTTCTCATTTTCATCTATCCAACTAAACACCGGAACGAAACCAACCCATGACTTTTTTTTATCATCAACTGAACACAAGGATGGAACCAACCCATGACTTTAGGATGAAACCATGACATTCCATGACTTTCGGTCCTTAAACCACACACACCCTAACAGAGAGATTCAAGACAGCTGCCAGAACCATAAGGGAGTAATAAATTGGGTACTGAGGTATGTCAATTCTTGATGTGACAAACAGGTGAGGGCAAAAACCACAGTTTCTCGTCCATTCTGTTTTAGTTGGGTGCCAACCAGGCGACGAAGGACACAAATAAAATGTGTGTATTGATAAATTTACACATTTTCATTGATTATAATGGTTGTTGCTTGTTAGGGTACAATCTCTGTTCTAAGATTCAGTTTCCAGAACGAAGCTACTCCGTGCAAATTCACGTACAAATAAGTCATACAGCGTGGAATGGAATCAGACGGTTTAATCCCAGTCTGCATCAAAGAACCCGGCATCTTTCATCTCCGAGTAGTATACGTTCTCCAGAAGCATGTCTTCCTCCTACAGTCACACACAAACATAAAAAAAGGAATAGCATAAACAATCACCACAAGAACACAAAGGCACATAAAACTGTTTTTTAAGCTAAAATAGTTTGATAAACGTTCTTATACTATGGGACGGAGGGAGTAGTACACAAAGCAAAGTGTTCAATTCATAGGTAAGAACATACCTGGAAGAAGTCTGCTAAGAAAGTCACATATAGAAGTGGAAGGTAAAGAGCATGGTAACAGACAGTAGTGAGGTTGTAAAGCCTGTACAGTAGACAAAACTCAAATATCGCTCTCAAGTGCAGAATTAGATAGCATAAGATTAGATGTAGTATTCTTTATGTACCATAGACCAAATCCAGCTCCACATGTAACGAGGAAACAGCCAAACAGCGATAGGCCGTTAAGTGCCAGCATTGCACACACATACTGGTAATATGCCGGTTTTGCTGCGATAGAAAAGGTGAAATGACATTGAGTAGAAGATGATGGTTCATCAAACAACAGAGCTCGAAACATACAGAATTATACAGAGGAAGTGTATCCAATTACCAGGTAGCCTGTCTTTCCACCTTGAGTGATGCATGAAAACAATCAAACCATAGACTCCTGTAAGCACCAATTTGTGGAGAATCCATAGGCCCCATTTCCCACCAGTTCCTTGGTCAGCATCGACAAACAAAGGAACACCAAAGCCGAATACATATATGGTCTGCAGAGGGAGGAAATGTGAGGCCAAAGGCAACATACAGTTCCTTAGCAAAAACTATTGTTCAAACATCCACCTGCAGCATAATCTAATGCAATGAAACAACACGGGATGAAGAGTTAAACTATGGAGTATGTTTTATCTCTGGAGCAGCCCAAGACTCATTTTATAGTTTCAAATTTCAAGAGACAAGAGGCAGTGAGATTTAGTATCAACAGAAAAACATACAGACTTGCAATACACACTTCATTATGAAACAATGGTGATCATTTTATTTTCTTGTAATAAAAGGACACGATGAACCTGATAAATAGTTAGTTTGTTTCCCTAGCATAGTTTTATTAAGATTAAAGCAACGATATCTTATACTTCCAAAAAATCTGGCTCCATCATACATTTGAACTGGGAAAGTAAAGAAACCCGCACCATGGAGGGGTAACATACCTTGAGCAATACATCAGCACTAACTACAGCACCAGAGATGACAAAGGTACGTCCCAAAGACTCATAACCACTGGCTTCATTTCCTTGAAGCAGAAATGCTATAAGACTAACTTCCAAGAATAACATTCCCGATTTGGTAAACAATGAAAGCACATTCCATGAGAATGCCCTATCAGGCATACACTGCCACACCTGCCAATCAATGAAACTTCTGTTAATCAAGAGCAATAGAAACAGACAATATACAATTGAACATATGGGCAACGTTGCTAAAGATGAAACAGGTCAAAGATCACACATGCATATGGGCAGGAGTTGCCCATTCAATTAACCCATGGAACAACAGGGGCATTACTAAACACATAGCTGAAATCTGAAACTAGTAACCAGGCCAATGTGTAATCAAGCAACAAGAAACTAGTAACCAGGCCAATTGTACTAAAGTTATTTCTAGTCTTGAACAGCAATACCCACCAGAGCTTGCCGCTAGCTCATCATTAATTACCGGACCAAAACCTACCCACACCACTCATCTGCTTCTTTGATCACAACCCAACTTCCATTCATTCGGTTGCCAAGTTGAAACAACAAAAGGTAAAATATAGGTACACAAAACGGACTTGTCTAATGAAAAGCCTACCCAACTTGTACCCAATTATTCTGCTCCTCAATCAAACACAAGCAAGCATACAAAACTTGAACTATTTATTAAGACTAATGAACGCAGATTCACATCAGCGGTACCATAGCTGTAACCTTCCTTGCAGCTGATCCTACCCAACGTGATGATAACCAATTGAAACTCGTATACCTATTTCGCTAGCCTCTACTAGAAGTCAGAAAAAACTCCAATAGCATTAAAGTTCACCAAAAAAAAAAAACTAGCAACGGAGTTTCGAATGGTAACGGGGGTCGAGCGAGGCGGACCTGGAGGAAGCACCAGAGGAGGTTGAGGAGGGCGACGGCCCAGAGGAGCGCGTAGTAGGCGACGACGACGACGTGGGAGCGGCCGTAGCTGAGGCGGCGGAAGCTGCGGCGGGCCTGCCACGCCAGGAACCCGACGAAGGCCAGCGACGGCAGCATCACCGCCAGGCTGTACCAGGCCCCGTGGCAGTCGGACAGCCACCAGAGGGGCCCCGACCCGGGGGCGGCGCCGGAGCCCGACGAGTTGGCGGCGTCCGGCGCCACCGCCAGCGCCATGGCGCCCTCCAGGAGGCGCCCCCGCATCGGCGCCGCTGGCCCGGCGGGCGGATGGGCTAGGGTTTGGGGCGGGTGGGAATTCGGTCAGGTCGCGCACGCTCGCTTCGTGGGGAACTCTGGAGCTGGGTCAAAAGTGGGGGGAGGAGTAGGATGGAGGGGAGGGGATCGATCGATCGAGGCCGAGGGGGAGAGGAAGGAAGACACGTCGGTGGATTGCGATTGCGGGCTGCGGAAGTGGGCCCGCCTGTTGGGGGCTTTGGACGGCCCGATGCGACCCGATCCGATACTTGGCTTCCTTGCTCTTTTTTGTTCTATATATAAATAATAATTGTTCTACTACAAAGAAAACATTTTCTTTCAACATTTTTTTACTCATTATCTTAAGATTGACAAAGCTATCACCTACACCTTCGCAGTCGACGGAAAAATCTTCTTCAACTAAATGCATATAACCAAAAGACCTAAAACAAAAAGGCCCTGATTCAAGGTGCACATCGATCAACTGAGTACACTCTTGAGAATACCATTGTCCTACTAACTATTCAACCATAACCATAGATCTGGGACTACAAAGAAAACTGCTTTCTTTGTTTCAAGTTCACTTTCCATTTCTTGTTTTCTGACCGGGTACCAACTAGTGAAAAGTTGCTCATGCTTTGTGGGAAGTGACTGGAGGAACCATTTGCCAAAGCAGAATGCTTCTTTCTTTAGAGATGACGACTGCGAACAGAAAATAAAAGGTGTATTCTGAACGCGCTGTGTGGCGTCACTCCACGCTCCACGGATGTCGTGTTTTCATTTCATTTTCAAGGAAAGGAACCATGGATGAAAGTAGGCGCTTTGAGTTTTATCAGCATGCACCGTGAATAAGTGCCGTGTCAAGGAAAATAAGATTGATCGATCTGCACCTTGAATCAGGACCGTGCCAAGAAAAAAGAAAATAAGCTTTGCTCTGGAAGTTATTCAAACTGTTCAAATGGGGCCACCCTATGCAAAAATGTACTCCAGGACAAACAAGAAATTCAACACAGAAAATTTACAGGAAATCTTACCAATCTGTGGCATTTTTCATCTCAGAAAGGATTTTGGCATGGAAAAAGAAAATTTCCTCTTGTTTTCGTCTCAACGACATGGAAAAAAGAGAAAAAAAATTCATCATGACACAAACAACACAAATGATCTACTAACATGTTATAAAACGGCAGTTTTATGACGGTATCTCTGAAAATGGTGAACAAAGTAAAGCACCACATTATTCATACGCATGTCCCGCTCTTATTGTGCAAATCCGTTTAAGAAACGGAGAAGTTATCAGACAATCCGCATGCAGAATTCAGTAGCACTTTGACTGTTCTGTTTGGTGCTGGCGGTTCTCAGTTCTCACTCATCATCGCTGTCAATAACAACTGCGTCTCCAACGATTAAGAAATCGTTTCTTTGGTGGATATTCCTCACCGAAGCTGACCACCTTGCCCTTCATTGGTCCCCTCTTATGCTCTTGTCCCTGCAACAGAAACAAGTTGGAGCAGATTATGCCAGCAAACAAGACAAGAGAAAACGCAGAGAGCCTAAGCAAAACAAGCATACTGTTACATGTTTGCAGGAGAGAAAAGATGCAATGTACAACAAATTTTTGGTAGACAAGTGTAGTGTATTTCCTAACCAATGGGCACCAATCAACACATCAGGCCACCAGCGTTGAAATGTAATTGTAAAGAAGTGCATTTGCTTGCAATGCTTCTACAATATGTCTCGGCTTCACAATATGGCCGGACCAAGCGGAACGCGTCCTTCTCCCTGCTCTCTCTCCCTCAATGGGAATGGCGGCAGCCATACACCTCCCCCTCCTCCGCGTCTCCCCTCGTCGCGCTCGGAGATGCAGCCTCGCCGGCGTCTCCTTCCCCTCGTCGGAGATGCAGCCTCGCCGCGTCTCCTGCCCCTCGTCTCCTGCGTCCCGCCCTCGACCAAGGACCTGGAAAGGAGGGGGCGGCTCCCTCTCGATCAGTCCTCTCGCACATCCCATCATCTCGAACGACGACGCCTCTCCCTTGTCTCTCTCTCGTCAAGCAGCAGCAGATTGCCCCCTCCTACTGTTCCTCTCACCCATCAGGCAGCAACGATGGCAGGTCGGACGCAATTAATTTGTTGGGAAGCAGAGAAGCGGTGGTCGCCTCGTATACTATCATATCTTTAGGCAAGCAACGAAGCAAATGGCAACGGCGGCAAGCACCAAAGCAAAGCAAGTGGCAGCGGCGGCAAGCAGCAAGAGAAAGCATCAGCAGCGTCAAGAGCAAGCATCATCGATTTGTTTTTTCCAACTTGCATTCTCAGTCCAATATCAGTAGTACTCAACTCGGTGCTAGCTTTGTGCGCTCTATGATGAGATTGGTAACAATTTTATTGTCATTAATACTTTGTGATCTAGACTTTGTGCTTGATTAGTATTTCCTATCCATTTTTTGAAAAATGTTGTGACTACAAATATACATAAACAATTAAACATCATGTTATATGTTAATGAAAAGTCATTACAATGTTACTATTTATACTTGCAAATGGATTTATAAATTAGTGTGAGAAAACCAAATTCATGCCATTCAGCCTCTCCAACCAAACGCCGAAACGTAACCATTCCATTCCACCTATTGTGCTCAACTAAACACAAAAATGGGACCGATCCATTCTAGTGGAACGGAACCATGACATTCCATTCCACTTCGTTCCGCAACCGAACACACACCCAAAGTGTTTGCGTGGCTCGTGTTGGCTGACAGGATTAACACAAAGAACATGCTACGTAGGAGAAACATGGACGATGATGCCAACTGTGTTCTGTGCAATGGCAGAATAGAAGAGACCGTTGAACACCTGTTTTTTACTTGCCCATTCAGTAGTTGCTGCCGGAGCACGGTTGGGATGAGGTTTGGCAATGCCGATACCCGGCAACACTAGTTGCACTGAGGAAAAAGGTGGACACACCCGATGTTTATGGAGATCTTTGTGGCATCGGCCTGGAGTATTTCTAAGGGGCGTAACCACAAGATCTTTCAGGGGATTCCCCCATCCTTTGGATCGTGGAAAGAGAGGTTTAACAAGGATTTTTCTCTACTTGCACATAGGGTTTGTTAGGAAGTATTAGTATTAGTCTAGGAGTCCTTATTAGTCTATGTTTACTTTCCTTGCACCTCAAGTCATGTGTAATATATATATGCCCCTTGGGCCTTCAATACAGATAAGTTGCTTTCCTAACAGGGTTAAGCCTTTCCCATTTGTTGAAACTTTCTCTAGCTCAACAATCTAGGCTTCCCCCTGTATACCCCCCCCCCCCCCCCACACACACAATCATCTGTATCTTCTTGACTGTCTGCTAACCAGTAGGTTTGATTGGTCGCCAACTGGTTAACATATGTCAGTAGGAGCCTCTCCTACTGACTGTTTGTGCTAAAGAAGAGGATTTGTTCGAAGTGCTGGTTTTAATTTCAATAGAAGCCTCTTCTATTGTGATAAACATCATGAAAGCAAAGAGCTCTTTAAAAAGAAGCTTGTATTGTGCAACACACGAGTTCATGCTTAGACACTATAGTGCTGCTGTACTATCATAAATACCAAATGAGAAAACAAAATATATTCGTAGTCAGACTCTAGAACTAGCAAAAGATGCAATATTTTAAAGTAGATTCCTTTAGTTACGCAAGGTAACTGTTTGCAGTCCATCTGATTAGCCCTTCTAAGTTACTGTACATATTCGAGTTATTTACATCTAAATAAGAGTTTCAGGTGAAATCAACAGATAACTTACCTCAATCTCTTCGTTTGGCAGAGAAGAAACACCTAGGTCTTTATCATATACATTATTTTCATCCAGTTCATTTTCTCTTTCATATGTTGGTGAGCTCTCGATATCCTCGAATTCTGTTTCATACTCTAATTCCTCGCTTTCACTGTCAGAATACTCATGGACCTGCTCATCGACACAAAACCATGAGGAAATAATGGTTTACCAGGATACCATTTCTAACAATTGACTGCATTTTACAAGAAATAAAGACGAATAGGTGCAACAGCCCTTGCATGTTTATGATAAAAGAAGACTCGCCTTTGCATTGATTATACGTCCTTGAGCCAGTGCTTCAAACTCCATGTCATGCTCAAAACCAGTGTGTACCACCCTTCCATGAGGATTATACCACGAGCTAGCTGATTCATCCTGAAAACCCCAAGAAAAAGAAATAACTCTTTGAGAAAATGTTTCACATACTTGACTATCGGAAAGCAAAAGGATATACTAATGCAAAAAATTATAAACTGAAAAGATAAATGGCCCTGGGAAAATATTGTGGGATCAGTTATTAAAATCGATTACATCGTTTTAGAAACTATAGGTTTAGGACAGTGCAACTGAGCAATTGCAGAAACCAAGCAGTTTTCCTTTTCTTTTCAACTTTAGGCTTTGATACAAAACGATTGACTTAGAAGTTAGAGCCAATAATTCTCAGACAATTGAGAAATAAAAAAACCATACTTTTTTGCATGTTTGATTAAGAAATGTCTCTCTTTTAGTTCCAAAAAAGGTGAATTGTAACAGCTCGCTATTCTTTTGTTAATGTCAGAAATTCAACATTGCATATACTGTTGCAGTTAACTAGATTGCATATTCTTTTGTTAATGTCAGAAATTCAATATTAAAACTTTATAAGATGGTTCTCGATTAACTGTACTAAAGATGTCACTTAGAGGTGGGTTTGCACAATAAAATCATGGATAACATCCCAGCATGCCATACAATACTTAGGTTACAGTTCCTGGAGACAACATCAAAAACAAAATACGACAACAAAAAACCCAGCAAGTAACAGGCAAATCATTTCAGTTGAGAACCAGATTAAGAAGGTCAACATAGGGACACACATCACACACATGACACATGCAATTTAGATTTTGTATCTGAACGAAAAACAGAACTTGGGAGAAATATCAGAACTTTCAGTTACCCACTTACCCTTTCCCTTTCTTGCTTCATTCTCTCAGGATCTTTTTTATCATACCATGTTTGAACCTCAATTGTTTTCTTATTCTGAGAATCAACAGGAGCTGTTAATGAGCTATGAGAACTTGAAGATGACCCGGGCGGCATAATTCTCATCTTCTGTAAAAGCCTTCCTTGTGACTGTAGAAGCCCCTGATGAAAAGGTATTTGTGAGTTACGATGACGAGATAATGATATAAACAAACAACAATAAGGAAGTTGCAGGAAATGGATAAGATGTTTTGCCTTTCCATTCTTCCTAAACAAGTGGGTATGCTGAGTTGACTCTTCTACAGATACATCAAGAGCCACATCGCCAATCAGTAGTTGCATGCTTCCATCTTTCCACTGGACAAAACGTGCATTGCTTTCAAGCTGCAACAGAGAAATGTGTAAAGCCTCAACAATGAGGAAAGAGATAGTTGCGTACAAACATGAACTGTATGGATTACCATGTAAAAACTGAGAAACTTGGTTTTTAACTCTTACCCATGCACGTCAAAGATAAACCATGAAAGGAAATAATTTGCCAAGGTATATTAGCAAAAGTGTAAAACTACAATGCATTCCAAACAGATGTAGACTTCTCCCCTAATAATAAAGCACGCAGTGCTTCTTCCGTACGTCGTCGGTCATTTTGCAGAAATACCCCTTGCTTTTCCGGTATTCAACCCGCAGTATGTTTTTCAGTTATAAAAAAACGTTTCGCTCATTTACATAAACCCCCCTCCCCGGCTTATCCATTCCCGTCCTGAGAGAGAGAGAGAGGACGCACGACGCCGACGTTGACTTTGTCGGGGGAGGGGTCGGCGAGGAAGGCCTCGGTGACGCCGAGGATGGGGTCCTTGGGCGCCGGCTCGACGTGGCCGAGGAGCGACGCCATGGCCCGCGCCGGGAGCATGGGCGGGGCCCCGCGCCGCCGGATAGCGGAGGCCGCGCGGCGGTACAGTGCCATGGCGGATCCGGCTTGAGGGGTCGGCGGTGGGCTTCTTGGCCGGCCGGTCGGTTTGCAGGAGCAGGGGAGGGGAGGGGAGTGGTGGAAGGAAATCTGTGTTTGTGTGTGTGTGTGTGTGGAAGCTCGCGGGAGATTCGGCAGGGGGAGGAGATCGCGTGGTACGCGGACGGCGAGACTGTCGTGCACAGCGAGCACAATCCCAACATCGCTTATGCCTACGGTATGTAAAGCCGAGTGATTGATGGTGAGACTCGCTAAATTTGAAGTGTTGGAGGATGAGTGGATTGCTTGAGGGCCCGAAGTAGTAACAGAAGCATAACTGCTACCTTCTGAACAATGCCACGATTCTGGTCTTCTGCACATATGCTGAGTAATAGTGTAACACAGTCGATAAATTATACAGAAATGTTGATATATAATTGTGTAGGCAGATTGTTCAATGGAATGACCAAATGTTTCTGCTTGAAATCGTTGCCGCATTCATTAAGTAACAGCAAACTCTGCTTTCAATTTCAAATTTCTCTAAGTGGCTAATGTGAAATTTGCAACCAGATCGTGTGTTTGGACCAACTACGACAACACAGCAGGTATATGATGTTGCCGCTCAACATGTTGTCAGTAGTGCCATGCAAGGAATAAGATCATGTATTCTCTTATTCCTCTGCATTCTGTTTTGTAAAGAATTCTTAATGTTTTGTGGATAGGAACGAGAAAGCAGATGGAGCAACAGAACGGACGAGAGGAGCGGTGTAGTTTGTTTTTTTGCTTTTGATAGCAGAGAGAGCAGTGGGGATGGAGATGATTGTTAAGTTTTTAGGTGGAGGTAAAGCTCCTCTGTCCTGCTTCCTCCTATGCGGCTGTAGGAGATCGAGCGAGGAAATAATCAGTTGAGACTTGAGAATGATTGGCAGAATAAAAGGCAAGGAATTGTGGTGGTGGAACTCGGGTGAAGACTGAAGAAAAGAGAAACATGAGGATTTTTGTAGCACCTTTCACAGAAGCGGTTTGGGGAGGCAGTGAACGATAGAGAAAATGCAATTTTTATGTGCAAAGATTCTGCTGAAAGTAACACCACGTTGCAGACATTTTACTAAGCTGGAACCCATATGCCGGCACTTCGCCGAAACGCGGTCATGCTCCACCCGAGGTTGCAATTTTCAGTGCCTGAATTTTTTGTTGGCCAAACTGTTAGAACAAAACCTGGAAGTATTAGCTTACCATGTGCTAGAAATTTCAAACCTGCCTCGGAATGTTTTAGTCTCTTCATGTGTTTATCTTGGAATCAATAGGTAATCACATACCAGAACTTTGGTAGTATATAGCTCAAACACAAAACTGGGTTGTTAAGCTTATCAAAAGAGAAACCTGACATGTAATGGTTCCATGAAACTGGTTTACATTCTTCCTTGTTGTGCTTTTGGCACATTGGGTGTGTAGAATGGACAGATTTACGAGACATACGTGTTTGCATCAATACATCAAAGTTTCTTTGCGTACTGGTAGTTCTACTTCCGATGTTTCTGCGGTATATTTCTGCGGGATATTGTTCTGTTGGTAATGGCTCTGAATGTGAGGGTGCTAAGAACTACTTGCTGTGTTGTGTTGTTCCCTTCATTACATGAAGTAGATTGAATTACAGTAAAGACTGGTGATGTGATATTTCACTATATGTCTATATGTCTATTTCAATCTACTCTTTCTGTTTCTAAATATAGAACCTTTTAAAGATTTGCCTTATAAATTATATACGGATGTATATAGATATATTTTAAAATATACATTAATTAGTTCATAATGAAAAATATTCTCTTCCATTTGATAAGTGACGAATACATAATTTTGTTACTTGTTGCGACACACGATTTTTTTTTCGTCCGGTGTAACGCACGGGCATTTGTACTAGTACATACTAAAAGAAACAAAAATAACTGTAGAGAACAGTAAGCACCATTCACTTGTTCCTGTAACTGTAAGGAGGTGGATGATGACAAAGGTGACATGGTTTCTGAGGGAGAATTCACATTCAAAAGATGATAACTAGCATTAACTTTTTGGTAGGGGAAGACTAGATAACATTTTCTTGCTACAAGAAAAAAAAATGGACTCACAGATTTAGTGCCATCAACATTCTTGGTCATTCTGCAATGGATAACATTCTCATGCACACTTTTCTTGCCGTTTGATTCATCAGTAATGAAGTCATCCTCTTCCATGTATGTTTCAGGATCAATCCCCACAACATTTGAGACCTTGATCACTTTTAACTACAAAACAGAAACTCAATCAAACGAGAATACGGGGTCTCTATTTGTTTTAGGTGCTGAAAAGAAGAAAATACCCATGCACATAATCAAGCTATGAGAACCCTGTAACAGCAGACCATGCAACAATCACTGGAAGTATTGGACATTTTCCATTTACACTATCAGCTTAAAATAAATATTCATTTATTCACCATCTGTTGTCAATAATAGACATGTGTAATCATTTAAACATATTTTCAGATCAGTCAAAGTACTGGCATGAAACCATTTAAGTTGGTAATTCATAAAAAATATTTTCCAACTGTGCATGACAGAGATTTCACTTTGGATCTGTTGGCCTTTCACAGTTAACACCATGATTTAACTTCTCTTGAGGAGCCTTTCACTGAGGAGGAGGTATGGGCAACCATAAAGGAACCACCGCCGGACAAAGCTCCTGGATTGGATGGGTTTACAGGCTGCTTTTATAAATCATGCTGGGATTTTATCAAGATGGATGTGATGCTTGCTCTTTCAGCAATTCAAGAGGATCATATATTCAAGTTTAAGATTCTCAATACAGCTTTCATTACCCTACTGCCTAAGAAGATTGATGCTATTCATGTGAAGGATTTTCAGCCCATAAGTCTTGTTCATAGTTTTGCCAAATTGGTTGCTTAACTTATGGCTGACCGCCGTGCACCCCCGCTGCCTAATTTGGTATTCGCATTTATTAAGGGACGGAGCATACAGGATAACTTTCTGCTGATCCAGCAAATGGAAAGATATCTACATTGGAAAAAAGAGCCTGACATTCGGAAAGTCCTATTCTACTCCCGAGCTCAAAAGCTCCTTCGTGAACAGTAAAATTGAAAAAATAGTAAAATAATTCAAAATATTCTGAAATTTTTTTGTGATAAACTTTGACAAATGTTTTACATGCATATCAAAATTCAGCACGAAATAACATTCCTGGAAGTCGCAGTGAAAAAAACAAAATCAACAGTCCAAAATGTATCCAAAACTAGCATTTTTGGAGCAGCGATTTTGTTTATTCGCCACGACTTCCACAAATGCTATTTAGAGCTGAAATTTTGTAATCATACAAAACTTTTGTCAAAGTTTACCACAAAAAAATTCAGATTTTTTGAATGTTTTTAGTAAATTTTTTTCGGTTTTACTGTTCACGAAGGAGCATATGAGCTCGGGAGCTGTTCACGAAGGAGCATATGAGTTCCGGAGCAAATCTCAAGGTCCTGACATTCTTCTCAAATTGGATATATCTAAAGCCTTCGATTCAGTCTCCTGGCCTTTTCTTTGGAGATCCTGCAACATCTCAGTTTTGGTCAAGCATGCATCTGGCCTTGTGACCAACATGATGAAAAGTTCAGAAACTCCTATTCAGTGCAAGGAAGAAGATATAGAGATAGTCTCCAGTACACTTGTCAGATCAAGGAATTCCCTTGCACGTGCCTTGGACTCCCACTTAATATCAGGAAGACCAGCAAAGCTGAATTGCGTACTCTAACTGATAGGGTGGCTGATAATCTCCCAGGTTGGAAAGCACCACTCATCAGCCATTCTGGCTGCTTCATTACAGCAAGAGTTGTGCTGACCACCATCCATGATTGCGATTGATCTGCTCAAGTGGGTGATCAAGGCCATTGGATGGGATATGAGAAGGTGAATGGCCCCAACTGTTTGGTTTCATGGGAGTGTGCAGCGACTACTTCAATATGGTGGGCTCGGGATACATAATCCAAAAAATCTTGGCTGGCCTTTGCGATTCAATTCCTTTGGTTCAGTGGTGGAGCTACCATAAGATCTCAGGGGGAGGGGGGGCGACAGAGAATACTCATCTTTGGGGGGGGGGGGGGGGGGGGCTAAGCTCTCCTTAATTTAACCCTCTAAAAAAATTCCCTTCACTAATTAGGCTACAGCTGGGGGGCAGTGCCCACCCCAGAACTGCATGTAGCTCCGCCGCTGCTTTGGTTACAGAAAAGTGGTGCTTCACAGTTCACGCCCTTGGGCGGGTTTGCCCATTCAGGTGCCACACAATGTCCGAGCTTTGTTTAGTGTTGCAGTTGAACCCATTGTTCATAATGGTCAGTTCGTCGTGTTTTGGTCTAATAGATGGTTAGAAAGCAGGACTGTCTCTGAGTTGGCTCCAAATTTATTCAAGTTAATCTCTAAAGTTCAGTGTTTGAGTACTGGGCAGCCCGGTGCATGTAGCTCCCGCTTGCGCAGGGTTCGGGGAAGGGTCCGACCACTTTGGGTCTATTGTACGCAGCCTTACCTCATGGTCACAAGTTGTGACCATGAGGTCATGGGTTCAAGTCCTGGAAACAGCCTCTTGCAGAAATGTACGGAAAAGCTGCGTACAATAGACCCAAAGTGGTCGGACCCTTCCCCGGACCCTGCGCAAGCGGGAGCTACATGCACCGGGCTGCCCTTTCTAAAGAGTACTCAAACATTGAACTTTAGCTCATGCTTAGACAATTGCAGATGGACTGCAGATACCAAGGGAGCCCTCACAGTACAAGTCCTCAGCGAATACCTTTGCATTTGGGATTTGGTAGACGAGCTTAACTTAAAACATGATGTCCCTGATCTACATCGGTGGAGGCTTACTAAGTCAGCTTGTATACTAGCAAATCAGCCTACAACGCCTTCATCCTTGGGACAATCAGATTTGCGCTGCAAATTATTCATTTGGCTTGCTGTCAATGATCGTTGTCGGACTGTGGATCGCCTCGCCAAGCGAGGACTGCCTCATCCAGCAGCCTGCCCTTATGTGACCAAGCCTAGGAATCCATCCAACACCTTCTGGTCTCATGTGTTTTTTGCTCGACCAGTTTAGATGTTAATCCTTCTGAGGTTGGGCTTGCTTTCCATCACGCTGCAACCCACTTTAGGCCTTTTCTGTAGTTGGTGAGGCAGTGCGATTAAAGGGACACCCAATGAGTTGAGAAAAGGGCTAAACTCCCTTACTATCCTAGCCGCATGGGCGATTTTGAAGCACCGGAATGAGGTGTCTTCAATGGGGTAATCCCTATGGTGTTCAGCTGGAGCAGTGGGGCTCCGGGAGTTGCTGTCACGGAGCCCTTAAGGTCGTTTGTTCAGGGTGGCTGGCCGTCTACATTGTTGTGTGGAGTAAAAGGCTTTTTCCAAGCATGTGTTGCGGTGTGTTTTGAGGTTCAGTCTTGTGTGCTGGGGTGAGGGAGCTTACTCCCTCTACCTTGTACCTTTTTCTTCTTCTTAATGAACTGTACGCAGCTCTTCCGCGTGTTCAAGAAAAATAATATTAAGAATTTTTATGCCTCTCAGGATCATACTGTTATGACTGATTCCTTTTAGGAGAAAAAAACTAACTGATAAAAAAATCAGTAGGGCTCTTTCCTAATGTTACCACAAGAAAATTGATCAGATTTCATATCCCCGCCTATAAAGAGTTCAAGTAAAGTACATGATCTTTCCGCTTTGCTTTCAAACATGTACGATGACAGGCATAAACATTAACCTAATAACACGACATACCAGCATATAATTGTTAGTTAATAGCAAGAATATTAAACTATGCTAGTGCAAGTCAAGAGACATCAGGAGCAGAGCAAATTGATGGGAAAAATTAAGGGAATATGATAGCCCAACAAGGCACACAAGTTCAAGAGAACAGTCAAACTAACAATTGCTGCTACCGAAGATACGCCGTGTACTCATAGAAGGTAGAGACCAGAATTAGCTAGCTTCGGATATGAACCCCCAATGGCCATCGTAGATGACAAACATTGGCAACATTAAGAATTCAGATTAAAAATGATAAGTTGATACCGCAAGTGCATGGACAAATATGCAGGAGATTACATGCTTCCAAATATTATCAACTCACTCGATCAGGTTGACCGGGTGGTGGTATATGTGGAACCACCAAGTTCAGCGGAGGACCAATTAGACAATGTTTGGACTCTCGTTCATAACACATATCTTTGTCACGAGTTACGTCCATTGGTTGTAAAATATCCGCACAATGGCCTTCTCCCTCGGTAGGAGATCTCTGCAAAAAGAAATGTAATATTAAAAAGTAGCCTTTGCTGGGTACACTGACGGGTTCAGAAGGATACACAAACATAGATGGACAATACATGTTAACAATGTTTGAAAAACTAACAGTTAAAAACATACATCTACCATAAAGTGCACGCAAGCAAAACATGTGGGACAAAATGAGGTCATCTCAACCCAAGCAAGTTTAACTATCATAAGGGGGAGAAAATCACTTTCAGAACACATTGTATTCTTTTGTGTAGGTGCCCAATACACAAAGTTAGATGAAAATAGGAACTTTCACAATCTCCCCTACAACTTTCCAATAAAATAATAACTCTTAAGTATTAGCGGCTAAGTACAAAACTATGTTTCCACATACATGGTTCTCTTCACATAATGTTTTTACAGTCTAGCCTGGTATTTCTTTTATGTAGGTTCATTGCTTATGTTTTTGCATGGGCATGACCCACAGAAAATTATCTTGTTCACTCTTACACAAATACATAGATAAAATTCAATGTCATTGCCATGATGCCATGGTGTAAATGATTAAGAAATCATGTACTGTCTGAGTAGATAATTATAATATATACCAGTCCAGTCATGTTGAGCCACAAATGTAAATAGACATGGAGAAGGCAAAAGTGTGGTTTAAAAGGGAGGTTTATGTCTTCTCACATTTACATCTTCAGTATCACCATATAAGCCGAGTCCATTCTCATCACTATCACCAACATCGTGAACAACTTCATGCAGTTCATCCTTTGTTGGCCTGTTGCAAGATTACATGGACTCTTACTCTGTTAGCAGTGGAGGTTGGCAAAATAGATACTTATATAGTTAACAAAGTAAGCGAGCATTAAGTTATTGCAGGGAACATAAAGCAATTCTGTTGTCAGCAGGAAGTGTTGACCACTTGAGTCAACAACTATGACATGGCATCCATTTAGCAATCATGTGCCATATTAAATGCCCAAGAACAATCAAGCTAATTTATTACCCTATTTTTCTTGTTCGTTTCACTTCTTTGTCTTTATGATCTTGGTCCATGTTGCAATTGTATTCAGACCCCTCGAATCCAGAGGCAATAATCCTTGTTCTACCGGTTTCTGTTCTTTGGTGATGTCCTTTCTTTACACCATTCATGACTTCCTTGTTCCCTCGCATGTTCTGATAATCAAGTGCCACATGATGACCTTCACCTACACTTTGCTTGGCTAAGCCAGTAGAACATTGGCTTTCAGGTTTCCGATCTTCCTGGATAAATCCAATATATCGTTTGTCAAGCATAAGAGGAGTTTACAAGGTACAAAATGCAGCAAATATAGATGAGGAGTTTGTAGAAAATGAACAATTAGAATAAACAACAACATCATCAACAAAGCAAGAAAAACGAACAATTATCCATTCACTCGGTGTTAGTGTTTCAAGAGCGTCTCATAAAGAGAAGTTGTCCCTACTTCATTTCATATTTATATCTCCATTTTGATGAAAATAGATCTATTCACACTGTACAACAAACTCTTGCACTCCCTTTTTTTTTAAATTTGACGTTGTTCTCTCCTTAATTAATAGATGAGGCTAATCTTTTGCCCCCGTTTAAAATATGTGTCACACCGACCAAATGTCATTACGATCTCTGTAAACAAATTCATAACATAAGCCCTACCTCCTCCAATAGGCATATATTAATGATTTGAGAATTACTAAAATCAATGACTTGTTGTGTGCACAAAATTTTCTCTCTCATAGACATATCCAACAAACAAACAACACATTTATGAGTTTTCATGGGTATAGCAACAATTATTCCAACACCCATGACCCATCAATGTTCCTAGTTAGATGTATGCATACATAGAAAGTTTAATAGATAACAAGAGCTCCCAACCCTAAAAACACTCAAATGAGTAAATATACGCAATTGCAGAAATATCTAGAACGCCTCAGGAGTTAGATCCCATATTCGTCCCTCTAAATCATAGTCTAATCATCAACACAAAACAAAAACAATCAGATATGACAGGGATGAAATTACCCATCGATTGCCATGGAGGCGGCGGCTATTAGACTTGTTTGTGTGCTTTGTCGCGGCATGGGCTGGACGATGGCAGCGGAAGCTATGGTTCTGGTGGTTGTTATCACCACCGATGTGATTGTTGGCGTTCACACAGGTGACCTCACGACCACCGTTTGCTCGGTCTTCCACCTCTTCATGGGAGTCGGATAAGTGGTCCAAGATCCCATACATCACCTGGTTCTGAAACCCCTCTAAACTCCTACCTTGGGCACCTTGTCCTCCAATCTCCTCCGGCTTTTGGTGTTTCCTATCTCTTGTTGCTTGTGTGCGAGGAAGACGAAACCGCCGTTTTTGGCTTGGGCCTTGGGGAGGGGGACTTGTTGGATGCATATTGGCACCTAAACAAAGACACGGACCGGATATGGTGGTGGTATGAGGGATAGATGTGAACACAATGCAACGCGTGCTTATCTAGCGGTAGGTGGGGGTTGGTGGTTACACGCCATGATGCCGGCTAGGCTGGCAAGGGCTGTGTGGGCTGTGGATAGACGTTGGTGGCGCGTGGCCCTATTAGCAATTATGGCATGCATACAACACATGCCTTTTTGTGCTCCCTATCACTTATTGCTCGCGTGTGAGGAAAAGGAAATTGCCGTTTTTGGTTGGGGCCTCAGGGAGGGGAAGTTATCGGATGCATATTGGCACGGTAACGTAAATTGGCTATGGTGATGCTATTAGGCGTAAATGTGAACACAGTGCGGCGCGTGCTTATGTAGTGGTAGGTCGACGTTGGTGGCTAAACACCATGACGCCGACCAGGTTGTCAAGGGTTGTATGCTCATGTGGTGGTGTGTGGCCATGTTGGCAATTATGGCATACACGCGAAACATGGTAATGTTTCTAATTTAGCAAGGCTATTATTGACAATCAATGGAAGGACAATCCAATAGAGTGTGGTCATAGATTTGAGTCTAATAGAGTATGATCATGGGTTAGCAAGACCTAACAAGTAACAACTCCACGTTTTCTCCTCTTTTTGCGATGCTAATGTTTCTAATATAGTAGGGATATTATTGTCATTTACCACTATAAACTATATTGCGACCTTTTCCCAAATGGCAGAATCAATGGACTAATGAAATTTGCTATTCCATATTTCCCAGCTTGCCTGGTGTAAGGTTTCTGCGCTACCAATCAACTAGATTTTTGGTTTTAGGTGGGTTTCGTCTTTCGCACACACATGCAACGAGATAGGAAGCACCAAAAGTCAGAGAAGATTGGAGGACAAGGTTCCCAGGATAGGAGTTTGAGGAGTTTCGCAACCAGGTGATGTATAAGCTCTTTGACAACCTATCCGATTCCAATGACGAGGTGGAAAACCGAGCAAACAGTGGCGGCAAGGTCATCGTTGTGAACACCAACAATCACGCTAGTGGCAATGACGACCTAAAAAGCACGGACACGCCAGATATTGCTGAACTGTCATCCTTACACAGCAGCATCCAGGGATACAACAGGATACACGAATTTTGCAGTATCCCCGAAATTCGAATAAAAAGAAAAAGAAAAAAAATATAAGGATACGCCGAGACACACACGTTTAGGATACGACTTGGTTGAAAAAACAGTATCGGCCCAATTCATAATCTTATTTGCAGGGTCTCCACTCTCCAACATACCCTAGACACAAGCTCCCGGCCTCCCATGTCGCACTGAAGGAGCCGCCACCTCCTGGATCGAAGCCGCCACCGGCCGCGACTCCTGGATTCGACCGACGACCGCCCCATCCAGCACCAGCAGCAGAAGTCTCTCCTCGCACCCCCAGGTAACCCAGCAGCCTCTCCATCTTCAACCTATTCCTCAGATTTTCTTCCATTAAGGCATTATAAGCTACTGGATGCTTGCTGGTTTGCTGCTGCTGTTTGCTATGCATGTTAAGCTGCTGCTGCTGCTCCCCCCTTGTGCTGCTGCTTGCTCGTGCTGCTGCTCTTAGCCTGCTACTGCCTACTTGAAGTCTAGAAGCCCTGCTCTATTTGATTGCTTGTGCTGCTGCTCACTGCTGATTGTTCTGCTAGTTGAATCATTGCTTATGAAGTAATGCTTGTGCTCTTGCTTGTTGACAGGTAGCAATATGTCTTCTACTTTTCTAAATTTCTAATCTTCTTTACTGTTTGTGTTTCATGTGTTTTGCAAGATGCACCTTGCAATGACAACATGGGGGGATTCTCTATTCTGGTCGCTTTCTCTTTAGTTTTCTGTCTTGACTCTATATTACATGGCATATTTTATATATATACTCGTCGTATCCCCGAATGGCTGTTTTTGGAAAATGTCGTATCTCGTATTCCCGTCCCCGTGTCCGTGTTTTTCAAATGACGACCACCGAAACACGACCACCAGAACCAGTCCCGCAATCGGCTTTTAACCAATGCCACCACAAAGCACGCATAGAAGTCTAACAATTCTCGCCTCCATGGCAACTGATGGTTAATTTCGTCCATGTGATATCTGATTATTTTTTGTTTGTGTTGATGATTAGGATTATGATTTAGAGGGACAGCTATGAGATCTGACAACTGAGGCGTTCTAGGTATTTTTGCAATTACGCATGGTTACTCGCTTAGTGTTTTTAGGGTTGGAAGTTTCTATTATCTATGTAAACTTCTTATGTACACATGGATCTAACTAGGGAATTTTGATGCATCGTGGATCTTGGAGTGATTGTTCTATACCCATGAGAACTCACAAATGTGTTGTTTGGTTGTTGGATATGTCTATTAGAGAAATTTTGTGCACACACCAAGTCATTGATTCTCACTAATGTATGCCTTATTAGAGAATGCATGGGCTTATGTTATGAAGTGTTTACAGAGATCGTAATGACATTTGGTCGATGTGACACCTTTTTTTAACAGTCAAAAGATTTGCCTCATCCATTAATTAAGAAGAGAATAGAGTCATAGTTCAAGAAAAAGGAGAAAATAGAGTTTGTTGTACAATAAGAATAGACCAATTCTCATTAAAACGTAGATATAAATATGAATGAAGTAGGGACAACTTCTCCATGAGAGGCTCCTGGCACACACCAACTCAAGTGAATGGAATAATTTTATTGTGCTTTTCTTGCTTTGTTGAGGATGTTGTTCTTTATTCTAATTGCTAATTTTGCATGTCTTCTACAAACTCCTTGTCTATATGTATTGCATTCCTTTTACCTTGTAAACTCCTTTTAATGCTTGAGAAACGATTTATGTATGGGATTTATCTAGGAAGATGGTAAAGCTGAAGGCCATGGGTCTACTAGCTTAGCCAAGCAAAGTGTAGGTGAAGCTCCTCATGTGACACTTGGCTACCAGAACATGAGGCATACAGAAGTCATGAATAGTGAAAAGAAGGCCATCAGCAAAGAACAGAAACCAGTAGAACAAGGATTGTTGTCTCTGAATTCAAGGGGTCCAAAGACAATTGCAACGTTGATGAAGATCGAAAGATGAAGTTAAACAACCAAGTAAAATAGGTTAATGGAATTATCTTGTTTGTTCTGGTGCATTTAATATGACATGTGATTGCTAATACATGACATGTCATAGTTGTCGATTCAATTGGTGAACATTTTCTGTTGACAACAGAGCTGCTTTTTGTTCCGTGCATTAACTTAATACTGTCTTTGTCAATTTTTTGGGTATCTATTTTGCCAACCTTCACTGCAGAATAAGAATCTCCATCTAATCCTGCAACATGCCAACAAATAATTTAGTGCATGAAGTTCTTCACGATGGTTTTAGTGATAGTGGTGAGAATGGGGTCACCTTATATGGTGATAATGAATGTGTCAAGTGAGAAGATATAAGAACTCACTTTTTAACTCCACCTTTGCCTTCTCCATGTGTATTTACACGTGTACCTCGACATGACTAGAGTGGTATATAATATAACTATCTAGTAAGATGGTACATGGTTTCTAAATCATTTACACAATGGCATCATGGTAATGGCATGTAATTTTAATTGTGCATTTTTGTAAGAGTAAAACTCCACCTATGTTGTCTCAACGTAGCTGGTCCCAAGCCCGAATAAAAGAGGTGGGTTGTGATAGGCTTGGCGAGCCAACGTCATAACTCAACCACCCTTGTGGAGATGAAACCCAGAAGGACATTATTGGGGTGTAACCCTCTTAGCAACGCGCCATATCGGAATCTGGTTGTGTGCTGTTAAATGGGCAAGAGTTGGGTTGTCACTCCCTTGGTGGAGCATCGTATCTTGATCTGGATACAATGATAAGTGAGCAAGGATCGGGTCGTCGCATCGTTAGCTCGGGTGTAGTGAAAAATGAGCAAGGATCTTTACATTTGCCTCGGCAGGTGCGAAGGGTAAAGAAACTAGCAAAGCCTAGTAGGATCCGCATAGGTAGCTGGAACGTAGGGTCCCTGAGGGGTAAGCTATGGGAGTTAATTGGATGCGGCGGTAAAGAGAGATCAAATGGAGAAGGTAGAGGAAGTTGTGGTACACAGGGGCATCTACAAATATAAATGGAGCAGGCATCTTGATCAACAAGAGCCTCAAGTATGTAGTGGTAGGTGTCAAGAGGCAAGGACACGGGATTATCCTGGTCAAGCTGGTTGTTGGGACTTAGTTCTCAATGTTATCAGTGAGTATGCCCCGCAAGTAGGCCACATTGAGAGCACCAAGAGGGAGTTCTCGGAAGGCCTAGAGGACATGATTAGGAGTGTACTTATTAGCGAGAGGTTCTTCATAGGAGGATACCTGAATGGCCAGGTGGGTACATCTAACACAGGTTTTGAAGAGGTGCATGGGGGCTTTGGATATGGTAGCAAGAATCAAGAATGAGAGGATGTCTTTAGCTTCGCTTTAGAAAGAGAGAATCCCATCTAATGACTTGTAGTATGGGACAACACTCTAGGCAGATTGATTTTGTCCTCTCGAGAAGAGAAGACAGACGTTCTTGCCTAGATTGTAAGGTGATACCTAGAGAGAGTGTTGTCAACATAACTTATGGTGGCTGACTTCTCACTTCCGGATTCATGCCCAATGGGATAAGCGCGCAAAAGTCGCTAGAACGAAGTGGTTGAAGCTCAAGGGGAAAACAACTCAGACTTTCAAGAAGAGGGTTATTAAGAAGGGCCCTTGGGAGGAAGGAGGTGATGCAAATAATACGTAGATGAAGATGGTGGCTTGTGCTCACAAGGTAGCTTCAGAGGAGTTTGGGTTGACCAAGGGTAGTAGGAGCGAAGCTAAAGATACATGGTGGTGAAACGATGATATCCAAAAGGCTATTAAGGAGAAGAAAGACTTTCAGACGTGGCGGTGAGACTCACCTTGACGAGGGCTCCTCCTTCACCTTATCACCTTATCCTCTCAAAGTGGGTTCTCACAAGGGCACTATACAAACGGTTGATGGTAGAAAACAACCTCTCATAGGGGTTGACACAGTAAAGTGCATTTCGACCATCTCCCTATCCTCGGTTTTACGCGTGCCAGTTTTCATGTCAATCTAATCTCTTCCGATCTCTAGTTTATCAAATAGACTGTCATGTCCTGCGACCATGGAGGACAAGGAGAAGCAGGCGATGATCCATCACTGTAGGATGAGACATGTATCTTTTGATAAGATAAGTAGAACATTTTCGAATGTTATGTGTAGGATAGGCAAGGGCAGGTTGACATGTGATGCTTCCGAATATGCCAAACACACAAGAGCCTCATATGTGAGGAAGGGGCTTAGGAGCATATCACCTTTTAGGCTTATTCATTCGGATGTATGGACTTGCGCAGTGGTGTCAACGAATGAAATGAAGTACTTTGTTACCTTTATTGATTGCTATTCTCGTAATCTCGTTTGACTTGGATTTATTTGATGCGTCACAAGGATGAGGTGTTTAGCTGTTTCAAAATTTCCATGCCTTGGTGAAGACTAAGTTTCAGGTATAGGTGCAGGTGATCAGGACTGACCATGGCACAGGGTATGTGAACAACACCGTTGGGGCCTTCTTGTTTGATGACCAAGGTGATCTTCATCAAACATCATGTCTAGACCCCCCCCCCCCCCTCCCCTATAATGGAGTGGCAGAAAGGAAGAATCGACGTATTCTTGAGGTTGCTCGGTCGTTGATGTATACGATGAATGTGCCCAAGTTCTTGTGAAGTGAAGCAGTTATGACGCCACATACCTAATCAACCGAACACCATCAAGAATACTAGGCATGAAATCGCTGTGTGAGTTGATGTTTGGAGAAACTAAGTTTTTGGTTCCCTTAAAGTTGTTTGGCAGTACTTGTTTTGTTTGAGATCACCGACCTTCTCTTAGGAAGCTTGATCTACGGTAGTTAAGTGTTATTTTGTGCTACTCTTCTAGTCAGCATGGGTACAAATGTTGGTGCCACTTTGAGAAACGCAAGTTTGTCAGTATGGATGTCACCTTTAGAGAGTCTAAGCCATATTCTATTGTGTGCTGACAGATCTAAGTATGTAGTTAGAAGAGCTTGACCACTTACACTCCATGAAGGATGTTCAAGAGGGGGAGAAGACTATGTCTCATACTCTGGGTCATTCTATGGGTAGTAACACTTATGATGATGTGCGGGTTCAAGTCCAACCAATAGTGGGTACAATTCCGATTGGTACACTCACTGATGATGATGTGTAGGTTAAGGTCTAGCCAACAGTGGGTACAATTTAGATTGGTAATCTCCAGCTTCCTGTTCGGGATCGTTGGAAGGAGATTCCTTGGTGTACTCAGAACGGCAACCACAAGTGCATAGCTTATCTGACACACGCCTGGTATACTCTTGACGGCAGCCACAAGTGGAGGGGGAGCAGCAAGGCAGTGGTGCAAGCTCATGACATGGTGGTACTGCCTATTGCATTGTGAAAGGTAACACGTGAAGCAGCAAGGAAGGCTCTACCACGGGACGAGGTTTGTGGTGACCATGACATTGGCAACTTTGTGTCTTATGAGGCTTGTCCTTCCTAGTGTGTTTTTCCCCTCTCTTCAAACTGTGTCAATCCCAAAGGAATGGAAGGCTGCAAAGCAAGATCCGAACTGGCATGAAGCGATTATAGAGGAGTTGGAAGCACTAAAGAAAAAAAGACGTGGATGCTAACCACATTGCCGACAGAAAAGAAAGCATTGAGTTGTAAGTGGATCTATACTGTGAAACAAAATCCTAAGGGGATATAGTCAAACTTATGGAATTGACTATGATGAGATGATGCTCCAGTGGCAAAGATGAACAGTAAGGACATTGGTTATGCAAACTTCGAGTGTAAATTGCACCAATAAGATATCAAGAATGCCTTCTTGCATGGTGAGTTGCAGGAGAAGTGTACACGATAATACCACCAGGTCTTGGTACTTCGGAGACCACAGGGCAAAGGTATGCACCCTGAAGAAATCCTTGTATGGACTCAAGCAATCACCGAGGGCATGGTTTGACAGGTTCAGACGGGTTGTACGTGGTATTGGGTATGGTCAATGTAACGGTGACCACATGATGTTCGACATATACTCAGATAGGAAGATCACCATTCTTGCAGTTTATGTGGACGACATTACCATCACTAGAGATTATAAGGAGGAAATAGAGAGATTGAAGGGGTGTCCGAGCAAGGAGTGTGAGGTAAAGGATTTGGGCAACCTAAAATACTCCCTTGGCATTGAAGTGGCTCGGACAAAGAAGAGAACATCTTTGTACCAACGGAAATACACCTTGGATCTCTCGAGTGACATGGGCATGCTAGGATGCCACGCAACCCCTACTCCGATTGAACAAAATCATCAAGGGACGACACAATTTGGATAGGTAGTGAATAAGGAAGATAATCAAAAACTAGTTGAGAGGTTATTGTACTTGTGTCATACCAGGCCTGACATTACGTATGTGGTGGGTGTGGTGAGCAGATACATGGATGAACCAAGGAGTGGGCATCTTGATACTGTGGATAGAATCATGAGATCCTTGGAGAGCACTCCAAGTAAAGGGTTGTGGTTTGCGAAGAGTGGATATCTTGAGGTGGATGGCTAGATATCCACCACCCATCTTGAGGTGGATGGCTAGATATCCACCACCCATCTTGAACCGGTATGGGCCCGTCCTAGGCCATCTCCACTCTTGTCCTTTGGGCCCAAGCCAATGTGGGGAGGGACTGCCCTAGATAAGGTGGAACAAGACATTTTCTGGTGATGTACGCCGCTGCACACGCGAGAGGTACATATCGCGGCTCAACATAAGAGCATCTCCAATAAATGATGTATATTTGAAGATATAGAAGTAGGTGTTGTATAGTTTACATCATCAAAAAATGCTTTTTACATCTCCAAAAAAGAGCCAACTCCAACAGATGTTGTATATATGGTGATGTAAAACTCCAACTCCAACAGATGTTGCATACGTCAAGATGTAAACCGGCCGACGACTGCGCGGCTAGCTACAGCCGCACTACAGACACTATACAGCCGCATTTCAACATCAAACTCATCATATAGAGCAATATTATCAGATTTCTACAACCAAAAGTGCATCATATAAATAAAAGTTTGAAATCCTACAACCAAAAATGCATCATATCAATCAAAGTTCTTGGTCCAACAAATTAAAATGCACATAAATATAGCATCGAACATAGCACTCAATCTTTGTCCTTGTTAGGAAAGCAACTTATGTTTATTGAAGGCCCAAGGGGCATATATATATTACACAAGACTTGAGGTGCAAGGAAAGTAAACATAGACTAATAAGGACTCCTAGACTAATACTAATAGACTAATGAGGACTCCTAGACTAATACTAATACTTCCTAGCACCCCCCTCAAATGCAAAGCGTATGCAATAGCATTGCATTTGAAGAAGTGTAATACTAAAAAAAACAATGATAATCCAAATCCACGTCTTGAGAATGTCGTCGTAGCATGAAGAGTCTTCAAAAGTTGTCGAGTCGCCGAAGGAGAGAATGAAGAGATGGCACATCAGTAGACACCGCATCACTGGAAGGTACAAGATAAGTATCAAGAGAAGATGGGTTGTCAAAAGAAGATAGCACATCAAGAGGAAGACACCGAAGAGATGGCACATCAGAGGAAGACACCGCATCACTTGAAGATACAACAAAAGTATCAAAAGAAGATGGGTTGTCAAAAGAAGATGGCACATCAAGAGAATAAAGCATTGTGCAGAAAATCATAGTCCACGACAACCGTCGGCGAAAGAAGCTCGGCGGATAAGGCACGATGGACGTAGATCGACAATGTAAAAGAAGTCCAGAAAATCCTATAGAAAACAACAAGGGCAAATAGGCCACAAAAGTTGCATAGAAAGGATCAGGACCGGAGAAAAGGCCGACAGACAAAGGTATGGTGGACTCGCATGGCATGAGAAAACACAAAATATCAACGGATTTGGTGGACGCAGCGGAAAATATAGAAAACTAGAAAACACACACTAGATTAGGGATGATGGCAGCGGAAGAGAAAAAATAATATCATGGCGGCGAAGGCCAATTCCAACCAGAGTGTGCGTGAGACGGTCCTGACTATGTAGAAGATGGTTGCTCAGTGCTAGAAGCCTGAGTCAGAATACCAGCAGTACCCGTCGAGGAAGAACCTGAAGCAGCGAGCAAACGCTTAAGTTGCAAAATATCCTGCTCAGTCAAAGCGATGGCTGAAGCTGTCGAGGTAGATGACGAAGTCTCTGTAGATGATGATTGCGCCTGGCGCAAGTGTTTCTTCTTCGTGTAGCAGTGGGACTCAATATGACCATCATTGTTGCAGTAGCCACAATGTGGACGGGGGCGACCTAAGCCTCCAGAAGGAGTGGGCAAGAGCGGCGGAGCACTCGAGTGAGAAGGGGTCGGTGCAGCAGGGGGCACAGAAGTAGCCCGAGCAGCGAGTACCAAGGGAACCTCCAACAAACCAGCACCACGTAAGCGAGTCTCCTCAGCACGAATCTCAGAAAGCGCCTCCATGAGAGAAATACGGCCACGAGCAAACAACTGAACACGCCGAGGCTCAAACTCCTTACGAAGCCGAGACAGGAACTCATAGACGCGATGAAACTCCAAGTTGGCTTGGACAGCCTGGCAACAAGGGCAAGTACGACAACCAGCAGTGCAGAGAGAATCGAGCTGGCGCCAGATAGCAGAACTATGTGCATAGAAGTCATCAACAGTAGAGTCATCCTGCTGAAGAGCATGCTCCTGACGAACCACGGAGAGGTATAAGGCATCACCAGAGGGCTCATAGCGATGACGAAGGCGAGTCCACATCTCAAATACAGTAGGATAGCCCAGAAACTCAGAAGCAAACTAAGGCAGAACACTAGCAGTGAGAACAGCGGCAGCACGAGCATCATCATCAAGCCATTGGGTGTAAACGGACAGAGCACCATGATACACCTGAAGAGCCTCCTCATAAGCCAAAACCTTCTCATCATAAGCACGGATAGCAGCCTCATTAGCAACCTTAGCTGCATCCTTCACGGTCTGAGGAGCATCCGAAGGAAGAGCCGGAGGGATCGGCGGAGTGGGAGCCACAGGAGGAACCGGACGTGGCGGACAGCAGACCTCGCCAGAAAGAACACCCCATAGGCGGATGCCACGCATGTGAATGCGCATGAAGCCAATGAACTCAGTGTAATTAGTGCCATCAAAGATCACTCGACAACGAGGAACAGCAACGTAGTCGGATGAAGCAGACATTTTTTTTAGGAATAACAATCAACGATACACAGCTGCGTCTGAAACCGCAGCCGCTTCGTCAGGAGCCGCGTCGATCTGGATCCAAGGCAAGGCGGCGTGTTGATCTGGAGCCGCCCTCGATCCGGATTCGCGGAAGTGAGATGGGGTGGCAACCTAGGGCTCTAATACCATGTTAGGAAAGCAACTTATGTTTATTGAAGGCCCAAGGGGCATATATATATTACACAAGACTTGAGGTGCAAGGAAAGTAAACATAGACTAATAAGGACTCCTAGACTAATACTAATAGACTAATACTAATACTTCCTAACAGTCCTATCCGTTGTCACTAGTCACAGTGTGGACGGTGGCATCATCAATAATGGCTACGTTTTCAACATTTTCATGCGTTGAAGCATCGATGCCACGAGGAGAGTTTCATCTCCAACATATTCATGCTCTTAAACTCCTCATCAGACTCTACGGGGATTAACATCGAGGGACCGGCCTCGCCCTCCGTCTTCACCCTCTTCTTCTTCTACTCGGCCTCGCGCTTCCAGTAGGACTCGTGCTCGGCCTGGAGATACTTCAGATGCTCCCGCACGAACCTCACCACCGTTGTGTCGTCGCTATCGCCGAGAGCAACGCAAATGGCCGACTTCTTTCTCTTCTTCGTAGTCATCTCCTTCAGTCGGAAATTCTCCGACGCGAGGAACTCCGCATCCGCCCGGGTTCCAATCTCCAGGAAGTTGAGCTCCGTCCTCGGCCTCCCGGCACGCCATGCTGCCACGTCGTACGCACGCGCGACCTCATCGGCGATGGGGTACGTGTCGAGCCAGAAGCGGCGGCGGTCGTCGGAGAACAAGGTGCTGAAGTTGTCGGACGGCTTCGATCGCACTCCAAAGAACCCCGTCTTGCTCTTTGAGAGCTTCTTCAGCAACATGGCGACGACGGGGAGGCTGCACGACGTTCGAATCGGACGACGACAGTCGTCGGACGGGTCGCGGGGCGGGCGCCTGCGGTAGCGGGCGGCGGGGTGGGCGTCGGCTAGGCGGTGAAGGGGCTAGAATGGGATATGTGGCGTGGTGGCAAGAAGAAAAAATGACTAATTTGGCCGATTTGGAGGCGAAGATGCGACGGAACCGGCTGTGGGGCGATGGGGCGGCCTGATCCGGCGACGGGGCGGTGAGAAGTGGTGCGGTAGGCTGGTGGCGCGACGACGGCTGCGCGGCGGAAGGAGGGGTTGCGGCCGCGCGGTGGGTGGGGATGAAATGAAGCGGCGGTTGGTCGTTCGCTCACGACTACGCTTTTATATCACTTGGGAAGTGGAGATGCAAATTTGCATCTCCAAGTAATTTTTTTGCATCTACATCATTTGTTGGAGCTACGTTTTTAAGCATCCATGATGTAAAAGTTAGTTATTTTTGCATCTACATCATCTATTGGAGATGCTCTAATGTTATTGGATAGAAACAGAAGCAAGGTGCAGAAAACAAAGGACCTCGCAATGTACTAATCCAATTCACTCGCTAGATTTTGAATAATTCACACAAAGGAAAGCCCTTACTTATTAGGAATTGGGTTTATATGAAAATCCATTCGCTGAAGCAACCTCTGGTCTTATACTTGTCAAAGATGCACATGATCTACATTAATAATCAAGAACCACCAAAATAATCTTAATTGGTGTAACATACGAGCTATATTCAAGGTGAGATAGGCATGACAAAGGAGTATCGTAACATACCTACTTGGTATTTCCTTGATATCATCAGGAGTCTTTGTCCACTATCTTAATATGTTTACTTGCTCTTTGTGTAGTGCTCCGTGATCACTCTCTGCAGCAAAACAAGCAGATCACCAAGGTTCCAACTATCCCTCAATAAAAGGATTTGTATGTAGCCATTTCAGCAAACAGCCGGTCTGCACATTCCAGTAACAAACGAAGGCTGATCTTAATAGACAAAAAAATCTCTCATCTGATAAACACTCATGAAACATAATTTACTTAACAAATCACCATCAATAAAAAGACAAAACATCAATGGACTAACCAAGAAAGCCTAATCCTATAACCCCATATATACAAGGTAAAACACAAGAAATAAATACATTTGGCATTGCGTCATTCTATGATATTGATTTAGTCTTCAAACATATACTCGTCTTGATACAGAAAATAAAAGAGCTCAAAACTTAAACCACTATCTAAGTTCACTCCTTTCACCCCAAAAAGTTATAAGCCAGAATAGAGAAACGGGGAGTAAAAGGCAAGCACGATGACATGAGCTGGGACTGAAAGCGTGCTACCAAGAGAGAGAAGAAAGGGACGTACCTATAAATCCACAAGCGAAGCTTAAGGAGCAATTTGTGGTTCAGGATTCATCCACACAAGGAAAACTATGATAACAATGAAGGGAAACGGTTTATTGGTGTGTAGGTACATAAATACAGAAATGTTACTCAAAAACAAAAATGCAAAGGTAGCTAGCGGCTTTCTAGTCCAGGACTGAGTTCATATGAGTGAATGCATAATAATTTAGGCTCAAGTCGAGCTGCACATGACAAAAATAAAATGGTCCCAATGAAGCAAGTATTGATCAATTAAAGATATGAAGAGTTCAGTAAACAATTGAATGTCACCAAGGTGCATAAAATTGAGAAGGATGCAAGAATATGTAAAGTTTGCTCAAGCTTACAATAAGTCATGACAACTTTCAGCGCATGAACACGCATGTATTGTTGGAGACAAACAGAAGAACAGTACATAATGTAGCTGCAACAAAAAGAAAAAAAAAATAGAACAAAGAGAACACAGAGGATTCAATTTGATGCTACCTAAGGAGGATTATCATTTCCAAGCAAAACAATAACTACCTTTAAACAAAGGAAACTTGTACCTGAAGAGAGAAATAGCTGCTCATAACCATATGATGCCTATGCTATTTGCACATTAGTTAAAAAGGTTTTCCATTTTCACATTTGATACCAAGCGGCAAGTGGTATGATCCCATTGCGGTAGAAAAAGAACTAAATGATAGGAAATTTTTGTGTAATCATTTATTTATGAGAAGAATGCAGTGAGAAAATTGGTATAAAAGCCCTAATTAACTGTAGATCTACACTATATCTTTCGGGTCTAATAGGGATGATCATGGAGCACAACTACAAACACAAAACTAAATTAGAAGCTAAGTGGAATGGTTTACAGTTTAAGACATAGTATGGCACATTTACAGTTGCAAGTTGCAATTGAGTTGTAAACTAAGGCATTGTAACAACACTCTCTTATGGCCCCTCGTTACCCTAGATCAACCTATCCAAATCATTATGACATTTGTGCCTCCCACCATAGTCAAGAATCATGTTAACAAAAATAACTCCAAGGAGGAATAAAGTTACTAGCTTCGGAACCACTGAAGATTGTTGATGACTGATGTCCCCCTTAGCATAGGCAATAACTATTCAAAATCTATCAATTAACTGGCATTAGAAAGATGGGATGCAGTCCAAACATAGTAAATCATATGTGCTCATCTTTATAGACTACAAGCAATACAATTGAGATACAAAGAAAATATTCACCTCATCCTTGAAACACTATCTTCTGACATTGTTGCCCTCAAGGAAAAACACCTGCAGCTCAAACAAATAAACATAAAGCCCCAATTGGTGTTTACCGAGAGCACAATATGAATATGAGAAAGTACATGAAAATGAAATTTCTTCATCAAAGCAATGAGGGGCACAACTCATTATCAATCATCGCAACAAATGTCATCACCCATAACCACCCCTGCCGCACCTGGCTACACATGCTTTACTGTCAAAGTTCCTCATATATGGCATCATAGGAGCATACAAACGATACTCACGCAAAGCAAACAATTCAAACCAAGACATTAGCAAAAATACATGCACAAGCACTAAGATATTATTAGGTTCATAATGAAAAGATACTCCTAACGGGATGTGTCCACTGTATCACAGCCCTCTGATACCTAAGACAACAAGCACGTCGAGAGCCATTGGTAGAGGCTAGGGTTCTACCAGGTCTCAGACGTAGGTTGTAGGGGTGGAAGAGCGGGCTGCGAGGTTGGGGATGCCGGCGCCGGCGGTTGGGCGCCGTGGCGGCGTGAGAGAGAGAGAGAGAGAGGCGGCTAGGGTTTGGGGCTCCCGTCTCCTGACGGAGACGACAACAGAATACTGTTTATTGTCTGCTTAATATCGAAGGGGTACATGTGTTTATAAAGGAGGACAGCCTCCACTAAACCCTAGATAACTTGGACTCTAATATAACTTGGACTATAAGATAGCTAAGATAACTTGGGCTAAGCCCGTAACTAACCCTGCCCATTGGGCCTCCTCCGTTGGTACGTTGTACCGGTCATAACATCTCTCCCCGCCTTCTCAAACAGCTCGTCCTCGAGCTGAACATCTGGAAACTGCTGGCGGAAATCGTTGAGCTTCTCCCAAGTCGCTTCCTCCTCTAGCAGGTCGGTCCACTGTACCAAGACATGCCAGACGTCGCGACGCTGCTGCGCCTGCAGCACCTTTGCCACCTGTGCGGAAGCTGGAAGGAGGCGGCCATCCGAAGTAGGAAGAAGGGCTGGCGTCGCTGCATGAGGGTCCCCGCGGTAGGCCTTCGGTAAGTCGACATGGAAGACGTCGTGGAGGCAAGAACCAGCTGGCAGCTCCAAGCGGTATGAGAGTGTGCCGACACGCTCCAGCACACGAAAGGGACCGGCTTAGCGAGGTCCCAATTTGCGCTTGGAGCGCGGGTCCAGAGACGGCGTGGTCCTGTGGAGGAGGCGCAGCCACACCCAATCACCCACCGCGAACTCCGCCTCGCGATGATGAGCATCATAGTACTTCCGAGCCAGCTGCTGTGCTTGGAGAAGACGCTGGCGCGCCTCAGCCAGAATGTCGTCGCGGGTGCGGAGTAAGTCGCCCGCCGTCTCGGACCGAGCTGTCCCAGGCTCGTAAGAGAGCATCGCCGGAGGTGGGCGCCCGTAGACCACCTCGAAAGGTGTGGTGCGCAGGGCGGGGTGATAGGAGGTGTTGTAGTAGTACTCCGCCCACGCCAACCAGTCCACCCAAGCTCGTGGACGATCACCAGTAACACAGCGCAGGTACATGGCGATCACCTTGTTGACCACCTCGGATTGGCCGTCTGTCTGAGGGTGGAACGCCGTGCTCATGCGGAGCTTCACGCCCGCCAGTCAAAAGAGATCCCGCCAGACATGTCCCGTGAACACGGGATCACGATCGCTGACGATGGACGAAGGAAAACCGTGAAGGCGGACGATGCCGTCGAAGAAGGCCCGCGCCACGGAGGCGGCTGTATATGGATGACCCAGGGCGATGAAGTGCGCGTACTTGGAGAAGCGGTCAACCACCGTGAGGATGACGGACTTGCCGCCCACCTTGGGAAGGCCCTCGATGAAGTCCATGGAAATATCCGCCCACACCTGGGAGGGTACGTCCAGCGGCTGCAGTAGACCCGCAGGTCGTAGTGTCTCCGTCTTGTTCCGCTGGCACGTCACGCACGATCGCACCCAGTCGCGGACCATCGCGCCATCACCGGGGATGTAAAAATCAGCACGAAGACGATGGAGAGTCTTCTGCACGCCCTCGTGCCCTGCAGAGTGCGCCAAGGTCAGGACCTGGTGGCGCAGGTCAACATGGTCGGGCACGAAGATGCGGCGGCCATGTAGGAGCAGCCCCTCGTCCAAGCGCCAGGGCGGGTCCAGCTCGCCGGCGTCAAGGCGCTGGCGAAGGCCCTGCGCGTCCGCGGCCTTCGAAGTTGCCCGACGAATGTCGTCGATGAAGGCGAAAGAGGGCCCGGAGCGGATGCACATGATAGTGCCAGCCATGGCGACGTCGTCCGCGACATCCTCAGTGTCGCGGCGGGACAAAGGCGTCGGCGACCGTGTTGAGACGGTCGGGGCGGTACTCGACGGTGAAGTCGAAGCCGAAGAGCTTGCTGATCCACTGGTGCTGCGGAACTATGGAGAGGCGCTGGTCCAGCAAGAACTTGAGGCTGTAGTGGTCCGTGCGCACACGGAAGGACCGGCCCCAAAGATAAGGCCGCCAGTGGCGCACCGCCTAAACCAGCCCAATAAGCTCGCGCTCGTATGCCGCGAGCTTGCGATGGCGGGCGGCGAAGGGGCGGCTGAAGAAGGCGAGCGGTCCCTCGCCCTGGTGGAGGACGGCGCCGAAGCCGATGCCAGAGGCGTCGCAGTCCACCACGAACGGCATATCAAAGTCTGGCATCTGGAGGACGGGTCCCGTCGTGAGCGCCCGCTGGAGAGCCTCGAATGCCGTAGTCGCCTCCTCGTCCCAGGAGAAGGCGTCGCGTCGAAGGAGACGCGTCAATGGCGCGGCGATGAGGCCGAAGTCCCGGATGTACTTCCGGTAGTAGCCGGCGAGGCCCAAGAAGCCGCGGAGCGCCCGCGGTGATCGCAGGGTCGGCCACACGGCGACGGCGGCGGCCTTGTCCGCGTCCATTGCTACCCCGTCCGCCGAGATGACGTGCCCCAGGTATGCGACGGAGGTCGTGCCGAACGAGCACTTCGAGCGCTTGAGGTGAAGACGATGCGCTCGAAGCTCGTTGAAGATGATGGCCACGTGTTGTAGGTGCTCTGCCCAAGATGAATTGTAGATAAGAATGTCATCAAAGAAAACAAGCACAAAGTGGCGCAAGTATGGGCTGAGCGACGTCGTTCATCAGGGCCTGGAAGGTCGCCGGCGCGTTGGAGAGGTCGAACGGCATCACTAGGAACTCGAAGTGGCCATGGTGAGTGCGGAACGCCGTCTTCTCGATGTCGTCAGGGTGCATGCGCACCTGATGGTAGCCCGAGCTAAGGTCGAGCTTGGTGAAGAAGCGCGCTCCGTGTAGCTCGTCCAAGAGCTCATCCACGACGGGGATGGGGAACTTGTCCTTGGACGTCACGGTGTTGAGGGCGCGGTAGTCAATGCAGAAGCGCCATGTGCCGTCGGGCTTGCGCACAAGGAGCATCGGGGCAGAGAACGGCGATGTCGAAATCCGGATGATGCCCTGCGCGAGCATGACCGCCACCTGACACTCGAGCTCGTCTTTCTGCAGCTGAGGGTACCGGTACGGGCGCACAGCGACAGGTGCCGTGTCCGGCAGCAGGTGGATGCGGTGGTCACAGGGCCGCGCGGGAGGGAGGCCCTATGGCTCGTCGAAGATGTCGTTGTGCTGCTGCAGGAGGTCGGCCAGTAGGGGATGCGCCTCGTCCAGTGCGGCTGCCATCAACTGGAGCTGCGGGGTCACGGCGCCGGAGCCGCCGATGCCTGTCCACTGAAGATGAGGGACAGCACATCGAGGTCCCAAAGGATGGGGCCGAGAGTGGACAGGAAGTCGATGCCGAGGATGAAGTCGTAGCAGCCCAGGTCGATGTCGACGGAGTCGATGGAGAACGGCTCATCGCCGATGAGGACGGGAACCTGCCGTGCCACCCCCTGGCAAGCAAGGCGGTCCCCGTTGGCGACGGTGACGCTGAACTTCTCCAAGCCCGCCGGTTGGAGTGCGAGGCGGCGCATGGCGTCCCCGGACAGGAAGTTGTGCGTCGAACCCGTGTCCACGAGCGCGGTGAGACGCTCCCCGTTGATCGTCACCGGAAGCAGCATCGTCTTTGCCGTCTTGATGCCAGCCATGGCATGAAGGGAGACGACGAAGGCGATCGCGTCGACCGGCCCGTAGGTCATGACGCCGGCCTCGGAGAGTGTGGTGGCGCCGAGCTCCGCGGTGAGGGCCTCCACCTCCGCATCATCGATGGTCTCCAAGTAGAACAAGCGGGCGCACGTATGACCCGGCGCATACGGCTCATCGCAGTTGAAGCACAGGCCCTTGCGACGCCGCTCGAGCTGCTCGGCCGACGTCAACCGCCGAAAGGTGCGTGTCGGCGCGGCGGTAGCCGTAGTAGTGGTCGGCAGGGCGGGGCGTGTCGGGGTGGCGGCCGCCGGGGCGAGGCGGGGGACGCGTGCCGCGGCCTGAGAACGCCTGCTGCAGGGCGTTGGCGCGCTGCTCGTACGCGCGTGCGTAATACATGGCCGTCTGCAGGTCCTGGGGGTCGCGCATCTCGACGTCGATACGGATGTGGTCGGGAAGGTCGCCAACGAAGAGCTCGGCGCGTTGGCGAGCCGTCACGTCAGGCGCATGGCAGGCCAACGTCTGGAAGCAGTCGGCGAAGTCCTGCACCGAGGTGGTGAAGGGAAGGCGACCGAGCTCGGCCAAGCAGCTCCCACGTATGGGGGGGCCGAACCGGAGGAGACACAGGTCGCGAAAGCGCTCTCACGGAGGCATCCCGCCCTCATCCTGCTCGAGGGCATAGTACCACGTCTGGGTGGCGCCACAGAGGTGGTAGGAGGCGATCCACGTGCGGTCGGACACCATGGTCCGCTGCCCCCTGAAAAACTGGTCGCACTGATTGAGCCAGTTCAGGGGGTCGACGGTGCCGTCGTAGGTGGCGAACTCCAGCTTGGTGAAGCGGGGCGGCTGTTGCACGTGTGGCGAGGCCGCGTAGGTGCCCTCGTGACGACCCAGCGCGGCGGAACGAGAGTGCTGCGGCACCATCGAGCTCCCGGCGTACGGGTCAGTGTACCCGCCGAACCCCCCGAAGGTGGGGGCGGGTGGCTGCAACACCGTCGGCTGTAGCGGCGCCGTCGTGTAGGTCGGCGTGTCGATCCACGTCGGTAGCGGGGATGGCGACGGCGGCCACCGGACCTGGGTGATCGGCAAGCCCTGGGGCGCGACGGTGGCCGGGGGCGGTGGCGCGAAGGGCGCCGCCGGTGGAGGCGGTGGTGGCGGGGTTGCGTACGGAGCCTGGAGGAAAGTTCGGAGGTTCGAGACCGCCAGGTTGAGGTCGCGGATCGCCGAGGACATCTCCGCCGGGGAGAGGACGGGGGCGGGTTCGGCCGCCAGGGCTGCGGTACCGGAGGCGGCCGGACCTGAGGTAGCCGGCAGCAGCGGCGGCGGCTGCGAGGTGGCGGGGAAGGCGGTGGTGGCGGCCGCGGTGGTGGTGGGAAGGTCCGACAAACTCATCGAACCCAAGCTACCTGATACCAAATTGGTAGAGGCTAGGGTTCTACTAGGTCTCGGACGTAGGTTGTAGGGGTGGAAGTGCGGGCTGCGAGGTTGGGGACGCCGGCACCGGCGGTTGGGCGTCGTCGCGGCGTGAGAGAGAGAGAGACAGGCGGCTAGGGTTTGGGGCTCCCGTCTCCTGAGGGAGACGACAACATAATATTGTTTATTGTCTGCTTAATATCGAAGGGGTACATGTGTTTATAAAGGAGGACAGCCTCCACTAAACCCTAGATAACTTGGACTCTAATATAACTTGGACTCTAATATAACTTGGACTCTAAGATAGCTAAGATAACTTGGGCTAAGCCCGTAACTAACCCTGTCCATTGGGCCTCCTCCGTTGGTACGTTGTACCGGTCATAACAGCCATGGCGGTGGCGGTGTGCAGGTGGACATTCATGCTTAGGGTGAGTAGACCAACGACATCATTGAGAAGAGAAAAACGAGAGGGTGGCATGGAAGCGTTGGTTCCGGAGGCCATGGCCGTCATCCCCATCTCGCTTCTCTCCCCGTGTTGTCGGAGGAGGAGGTTCAGGAGGACGGGCTCTTGGTTCGTGGCTCTAGCTCGGGATCGAGGAAGCCGGCATACCTCGTGGCTGCAAACAAGGACGAGGACGTCCATCTCGCCTGAGATGCCTGAGATTGAACGGAACCGGAAGATGTTGGTGCATAAGTGTGGTGAAGCAGACGGCAGCATAAAGGAGGGTGCGGAGGGGCGGGAGGAGGACAAGGACGACCTCAGAGAGACTCCCTTATTCACCACCTATTAAGAATGGAGATGACAATAACAATTAAAAGGTAAAAACTGGAGTGCCAGGAGCCCAACGTGTGCATCAAGTTTGCCCTTTTATTGAGTGTTTATCTAATGAATTTTGTCAGTCAATCTTCCATGTTGTGAAACAACATATGAATCTTATACAGAAATAAAAGCAAGGTAGTCTACCTAGAATAGCACTCATGGTAACGCAGGAAAAAATCCAAGAGACCAAACATGATCATGGCCAACAGGATGAAATTCAAGATGACAAAGAGTACCTCCCAGCTATGAAATCGCTTTCATGCTTTAAACCACACAGAGCCTATTTGTTGATAACTGTGTGTGTGTGCTGTATTTCAGGATTATGACCCCACCAAATATTCCAGCCCAGGTGGCATTTGGATCTGCTGACTGGCACCTCCCGTGCTACAATCTAGCACATTACTGGCTGTCTGAACTGGCGAATGGTACTAACCCGCAAAGAGCAAACACTAGCATGAGTGCATGACAGTGTTTGGGCTGTCCAACGTGGGAATTCAGGATCCTTCTTGTTGTGACTGCCAGGATAAAATCTATCGCTGGGCCCTTTGTACGGGTTAACCTATTGTTTCAAGGGATAGCTTTACCTCTGATATGTTATTTGAAGACATTGAATTAACTTGATGAGTGCTTCACTACTGCAGGAACATACTCAATTCCTAATCAGCAAAGGAAACGATATGTTTATGAATGGTGAACTCAAATTCTCAGGCCCTGTTTGGAACCACTCAGATTATATAATCCAGTTTTTATAATCTATTTTGTCTCTAAACAAGACAGATTATGATGTAGATTATAAAAACTAGATTGACAGATTATTAAAAACTCACAATCTACTCTACCCCAGCTAAAATCAGATTATGGATTGCTAATAACCCATTACCCTTGTAAAGTTGGAGATAATTACATTTCTACCACCGTGACCCTCCTCTTAAAAAAAACCAGAGGGCAGACAGGTCATTATGCAATGTAAAACCCGGATTACAGTTTATATAATCTGGGCTCCAAACATGCTCACCTAGATTATTTTTATAAACCAGATTATATAATCTATCTTCATAATCCAGATTATGATAATCTATTGTGGTTCCAAACAGGGCCTCAGTCAACCTACATAATGATAACGATAGACCTAGTAGCCTACACCACAACCAGACCTTCCATACATAAGGATTAGGTAAAACTAAAAGGCGCCTAGCACAAGAAGCATTGAGATAACAATCCCCTGATTATCCTCGTCAACAGTAACAAAAACAAAAAAATGAATCTAACAGTTCATTAGATAGTCCCATTTCACTGAATATATGTCGAATTCGAAATTATCCATATGCGACCCAAAAGAAGAGAGAGTCTCTGCAATCGTGTACTGATGCCAAACCAATATCATACTTTCAACGAACCGAATCCATGCGCCACCAATGCATTAGAGTTTGACACAAACTCCCTGAACACATATTGCAGCCAGAGCAAAAAACTACCGAATAGAACGAAATCACGGGACCAACTGATAAGCCGTCTCAATTGGGGAACAACGGGGCGCGAACCTTATATTAGAATGGGCGAAGGCCGGAGCGGAATAGCGAGACGGTTGCCGGGGTCGGGCGCGCGGTGGATTTTGGGACCATGCGCGTAGCGGCGGCGGTCGGATGAGCGGCGGGGGAGCGGTCCCGGACGAGGGTCCCGGACCCGGGGGTGGCGCTGCGGTCGCGGCATGGGCAGCGACTGGGTGTGGCGGTCGAGGCCGGCGCCCAGGATCTGTGGCACCCGGGGCGCCAGGTCCGGTGACTCCTTCGCCTCCCTCCCTGCCGCCGGCGCGTCCGTCTCCATCTCGGGCGGCGCCGCCGCGTTCCGGCCTCTCTACTAGGGGCCCGGTTCGAGTGACTCGCGTGTCGCGTCCCGTGCACAGTGACTGGAAACAGGTTGGAGCCAAGTTAGCGGATTGTCTTTTTCGAACTGTTCGAAGGCGTAGGTGACTGGAAAATTCGAAAGTTCCGTCCACTATCTATTTATTTTGAAAAGTCTTTCGTCCCATCGGATTGATCTATCCGTCGTCTCCTCGTCCATTGATCTCGCCTTTATCTGACGGACGAAACCGTTGCCGCGCGCGAGCTACCTCGCCGCGACCGTTTCCTGAAACCGGAGCGTTGTTTCAGGAACGGGGGCTGAAGCTGGAGCACTCCACGTTCCTCACTGTGTCTCCTCTGCTGCCGGTGACGAGCCTGCTGGAGTCCGACGAACCGCCGCCGCCGTCGGTCCTCGTCGGGTCGTTGTACCCGACGCGCCCTCTCCTTCTTCCTTCCCCCTTTCTTTTCTTCTTCTCTCTCTAACCTCTTGTTCTTTCTCTGTTTTCGGTCATGGCCGTCGCCCCAAGGAGCTCAGCCGCCGTCGGATCCGCTCCCTGCGTCGCCGGATCCGCTCTGTCACGCTCTCCTTCGTCCGTTCCCGACGAGTCCCCATCGCCACGAGCCGTGCCGGGTCGCTGCCAGCCGCTCCCGCCGCAACCCCTTTCGCCCCCGATGACGGCCGGCCCTCCCCTCCCCCACCCACACCCCACACCCCGCGCCGCGAGCCCCCAATGTCGGTTGGCCCTCCACACGCCGCCAGCTGCACCACGAACGGTTGCAAAAAAGTCTGTAACCTGACCTTTGTTGCAAAAGTTTTCTGCAACATGACCTTTGTTGCAAAAATTTCTCTCGCAACAGAATCTATGTTGCAGAAAGACGAAGAAAAAAATTCTGCAACAAAGCGATTGTTTCTGGAACTCGACCGTTGTTTCAGGAATTATTGGGTCCAAAGTTTAATTTTTTGCAACAAAGCGATTGTTTCTGCAACTCAACCGTCGTTTGAGGAATTATTGGATGCCCGGCCGGAGCCCCCCTCACGCGGATCGGACGATTGCGCGCGTAGATCCGACGGTCGTTCAGGTGGCGGATGTTTACAAATCATCTGTCCATGGATGCGTAGCAACCCCCTTATTTTTTAGTCTTTTTCTTTGGAAAACTCTTCCGATCAGCCGGTGGATCCTATCTCCTCGGCCGGTTGACGTGTGTCCCATTATCGTGCACCACACACACCCTTATCTAGAAATCTCACGAAATCACTCCCATTCATCGCGCATCCCCTCTCCCCCGATGCCGGTAGGCCCTCCCCTACGCGCCCCGATGCCGACTGCTCGCCCCCGACGCCGACCGGCCCTTCGGGCCCTGTTGCCAGCCACTCCCGCAGCAGCCCCTCCCCCCCCCCCGATGTCGGTCGGCCCTTCCCTACGCCTCCGATGTCGGTCGCTCGCCCCTAACGCCGGCTGGTCCTCCGTCCCCGCTGCGAGCCGCAGCCCTCCGCCCACGATGTCGGTCGGCCCTCCCCTACGCCCCCGATGTTGGCCACTCGCCCCGATGCGGGCCGACCCTCCGCCCACTCCTGTCAGTCGCTCCCGTCGCAGCCCCTCCGCCCCCAATGTCGGCCGGCCCTCTCCTCCCCCCACCCCCGTCCCCAGTCGCTCGCCCCCGATGCCAGCCGACCCTCCGCATGCCGCTGTCAGCCGCTCCCGCCACAACCCCTTCCGCCCCCGATGCAGACCGGCCCTCCCCTCCTCCACCCTCGCCCCACCCCCTGCGTCGCTTGCCACTCGCCCCCCACGTCGGCCGGCCCTCCGCTCGCCGTCGGCCGCACCACGAACGGTTGCAAAAATTTCTGCAACCTGACCTTTGTTACAAAAAAATTCTACAACATGACCTTTGTTGCAAAAAAATATTTCGCAACAATATCTATGTTGCAGAAAGACAAAGAAAAAAAATATTTTGCAACATAACGATTGTTTGTGAAAATCGACCGTTGTTTCAGAAATTAATGGGTCCAAAATTATTTTTCGCAATAAAGTGATTATTTCTGCAATTCGATCGTTATTTCAGGATTATTGGGTGTAGTGAGCTGACGGAGCCACGTAGATCGGACGGCTGCGCCCGTACATCGTACGGCCGTCAAGGTGGCAGATGTTTACTAAACATCCGTTAATGGACGCGTAGTAACCCCTTTTTCTTTTGTCTCTTCCATCCACTTTTGTGCACACAACAATAGAAATAAGGACCCAAATACGTGGCGACCATCAGCTGCGGGGCAGGCTCTACCCCTCAAAGAAAGAAAGCTGCCCTGGTCAGCAATGTCAAACCTTGATATTGATAAAGAAAGAAAGCTGCCTTTATTTTCTTTGTCGAAAACAGGAAATAATTTACCATGCTATAGATAAAAGGACTGGACTAGGCAGCGGCACCGCATGAAGGTCTTGCCGTGCGGCGGCTCCTACAGACTAAACATAATCGAAAAACTCATGCAAAAAGAAAAAAAAAGGCATATAACACCACATGCAAGATTTCCTTTGATGTTTGAAATTCAAAAAAATTTATCTACAAAACCGTTAATTCAAATGATGATCCGTTTTCACCATTGACTTTCTCGCGACGACTTCTTCGAAACTAGATTTCATGTCGAGATGTTCCGTTAACTATTTTTTACGTTCATACTTGCCACATTTTTTAACCCACTTCCCATATTATTAACCACTTCCTTGCCTGAAAAAAAATAACTTGATTGATATTTTTTAATATTGTTTCATACAAAGACTTGTAGTAGTTTTCATCATACATGATATAAAAGCATATCATAGGTTATGTTTGTCAAATTAAATATGCCAACTTGTCATGTTTACATACAACGTTGCCAGAAAACTATTTTATGTGCTTGTTAGTTTAACTGTGCCAAGTTGTTATATTTATAAACGATGACCAAAAAAGATTTCTTGTGGTCACCGGTTTTAAATAGGTTGAGTTGTCATATTTTTGCGTGTGATAGTCTAAAAAAGGTTATTTGTGCTTGCTAGTTTGATTATGTCGAGATGTCATATTTATACGGAATTTCTAAAAATATGGCGATTAAGTTATTTTTCTTACACAAGTAAGTACTTACTAATATGACAAGTAAGTGCAACAAATGAGATAAGTATGAGAAAAGAAAAAAGTTGTTGAAACGTGTCGACATGGGATCTAGTTTTAAAGATCTCGTCGCGATAAAATCAATGGTGATAACGGATCATTGATTGAGATAACGGTTTGAAAGATAAATCACTTTCAAAATGCAACGCTGCTAAGCAAGCTTTCCCGACTTACGCGCATCAACCGCTGCACGGGAAAGCAATTGTGCATTATGTGCAGTTTAGGTTTTCCCTAGATAAAAACATGCCATGCTCTTCATAAAATAAAAAGGTATGATCTTAATGATAATAAAAAGACATGTTCTTACTAACAAAACTGCCATGCTCTACAAAATAAAAATGCCACTCTTTAAAATTAAAAGTGCCATTTTCTATAGGAAAAAATGACACGCTCTACAAAAAAATGGCATGCTATTTAAAACAAATGACATGCTCTTAAGAGAAGAAATGCATTACTCATTCAAAATAAAAATGGCATGCTCTTTAAATAAAAATGACATGCTCTTTAAAATATAAAATGCCATGCTCTAACAAAATGTCATGCTATTTAAAAAATGGCATGCTCTTTTAAAAAATGGCATGCTCTTAATAACAAAAATGACATGCTCTTAACAACAAAAATGCATTGCTCATTAAAAATAAAAAAGGGCATGCTCTTATAAATAAAAGTGCCATGGTGTATACATTGTAGATGCCATGGTTTCTACAAAAAAAAGTGACATGGTTCGGACAGAAAAATGGCATGATATCTATAATAAAATTGAACATGGCAAGTTTAGAAAAAATATCCTCTAGATAAACATGGTAACTTTTGAGATTTGTAAAAAGTAGGTACATGGCAAAAACAAAACAAATATAATTTGCACATGGCAAGTTTTAAAAAACGTGTTCTCCAAAAAATTTGGCAGCCTTTTGGATTTGTAGGGATTTTTGTTCTTTTCAAATATGGGTTATTTTTGGAATTTCTTGATTATGGGCAAAAAACAAATAAAAAGGCAATTAATTTCATTTTTAAAACATATGGCAAGTTTGATCAGAAATGTCCCAAGCGGTGAGGCTGCCCACATTCTTCATGAGGTTGTGAGGTTAGTACCACACATCAGCCATATTTGTGTGGGAAAAAGAAATTTAGGGACGTTCGCTAGGAATGTGAATATAGCAAACACTTCTCCGTAGCTGGCGTGTAACCTCTTCCCGCTTCAAGATTTGTGAGAAATATTCAATGGGTTCCTGGTGAGTTCGCTTGAGATCACCAAATATCTGACATTTGCCAGTTAGATATTCCGTTGAAACAATTGTAACTAGTGAGCAACTTAAAAAACAAGCACTTCCTCTGTTCAAAAATACTTGTCGTGAATGCTTTTACAGTGTGCACAGAAGTGGATGGAACTTTTCACACGAGTGTTTGGGAATGAAGCGAGTATGAAATTACACAAAACAAACAAAAACAAATAAAGAGCCAGATTCGTGGGTTCTTGGTGAGTTCGCTGGAGATCACCAAATATCTGACGTTCACTAGTTAGATATTCCGTAAAAACAACTGTAACTAGTGAGCAACTTTAAAAACAAGTATTCCCTTTTTTCAAAGTACTTGTCGTGAATGTTTTTATTATGTGCACAAAAGCGGATGGAACTTTTCACGACAAGTATTGAAACAGAGGGAGTATGAAACTACAAAAAAAAAAGACAAATAAAGAAAATTGACTCGGACTTCATGAAAAGTGGCAGAAACACCACTTAACAGAAGTAATTGGAATTCAAAAAGTTTCAAATGTCTACAGTTTAGAAACTAACTATAGGTAGCCCTCTGAGCTTGGCTATTTATTCGTCTCTCCCGGCAACCCAACGATTACACCTGACAAGTCCTTGGAGTATATCTTGCTCCTCTTGTCTTGCCATCTTCTAATGTTCTTTTACGAGTAGTAAGAGCTCAGCCTGCCATGGGAGCTTAGCCATGGGCTCCGGCCCTGATCCGGGTCTTTCTTTCTTTCCACATAGGAGAACCACGAACACGTGTCGATATTGCTTTTTTCGCCTTTCTTTGCAACATGCATCGTTGGGGGAAAGACGTGTTCTTGGGTAGATATGAGGTGATGCCATCATTCATATGTTTCCATGCTTCAAAATTTGAAAAGTCGCATTCAATTGTTTCAAAAAAATAATCCTAAAACAAATGCGCATGTTCGAAAGACATGTTGAGGAACAAAAAATATAAATCTAGCATGACTAGTGTCGAGTGCGGGATTCGGTGCCCAGGTGCATATGCACCCGGACATTTTTTTCAACGAAAATGGTCCAATACTCTAGGTGCGTGCAAAGATTTATGGTAAAATAATGCTCGAGGAGCTCTTAGCCAAAAAGATGAACTTCAAGAAACATAAAAAAAAGGCATTGTTCAGAGCCAATTCTGCCTTTTTGTAGGGTTCCTCGAATGTCATTCCGCCCTGAAAATATGAACCCACCTAACACGTTGGAGAAGATGATCCTGGGCTCATACCGTTACCAAAAAGTGTCATTTAGATTTGTTTTTTTACCTATGTACCTAAATAATTGTAGCTGGAAAAAAGTAGGGAGTAGTTTCTCATCCGGCAAGAGGGGCCACGAGGCCCCACTTCCATTACGAAAAATGGAGTCTTTTTACAGGAGCAAAGTAAACAACCATTATCATAGACACACCAGGTACACCAAATCTAACCAGATCCAACCAACTAAGCTCCAATTAATAACCTCTGTTGTTAGCCGTATAGTTCATGGTTGTAATCTCTGCAATTAGCTCTATCAGTTCGTCGGTAAACTGAATACTGTAGATAGTACTCGTGCATGGCCGACAGAAGATTGCTCATGTTATGTACGCCCGTTCAGTTTTCGGCGTAACACGAGGTTCACTTTCGACAGATCAACAATAGGTTCAGTTTGGTTGCCCTATTATAGGGCACATGTTGGAAGGAGACGCCGCTTTCTTGTGCCAAAAAAAATGCACCTTCTGGGGCCCTAAATTTTGCTCCGAGCCCAAAATGGTGCCCTAAAACAGGCAGCTATTAGAGATGCTCTAAGAGCAGTGGGCATCGCTCGCGCCCAAAGGTTTTTCCGTTCCAGAATTGCGTGACACTGGTGAAATCAAAAACAAGGTTCATGCTCTATCAGGTATCAGGCTTTAATCCTGACGTACAGAGCAAGAACTTGCGTTAAGAACTTGCGTTAATCCTGACGTGCAGTTGGAAGCCCAGCATCCTTTTTTGTCAGGTCAGTGTATGATCAATGTAACAACAGGAAGCAGTTGCAGCTGGGAATGTCTCTTCCTCTCTCTCTCGATACCCCGTCCATCCAACACTCACACTAGCTCAACTCATGGAAACCCCGCCACAGCAGGGTCGTTTTCTCCGGCAACGACAGCCACCGGCGCGCTCATCCGGCAGTGACAGTGCACAGGGTCCCGGACATCATCCCAGTTCCGAAGCACGTTCTTGCCCTGTTTGCTGAAGGACATCGACACAGCACATTCCGTGCCCGCACGTCATCCCAAAATACACTACTTCACCAAGTTAAAACCCACCTAATACCCTCCTAACTCTTAGCACAGGGGTGCACCACCGCATCAGCATTGATCACATACTTTTTTTTCTTGGGGGCGAGCGAGCGGCTACTTGAGCACGCGGCAACGAATCCTTTTCAGCTCCGAGACTGGCGCGGAAGAACCTCCTCCAGCATGCTTCCGGATGGTTCCGACGCAGAGAGGGCTTTTAGAACCCGAGCCGTAGCCGGCGTGCAGTCTCTTATGTTCGTTAAACTTTATGAACTGATGAGTCATGGACCACTGCTCGATTTGGCGTAGTGCCGACGCGTAGTCTTGGAAGCTGGGCATCGCCTCGATTCTGAAACAGAACATGGGAGGGCAGGTGTTAATAAAACAGCAAACTTTGAGTAGGTTTACGGCACCGACATCTAAAGCATCATGTTCTATTGAAAATGCTAGAGGCAATGTTTCGGGTTGTAACTGAAATGTCAACATACCTTGACAAGGAGCTTTGTAGCCAGCCAAGCCTCGCATCAAAGGTTTCCAGAACTTCAGATAAGAGTTTATTACAGTCTTCCTCTCCGGAGGTGCTTGTCTTGTTCGGTGGCCTGGCCAGAAAATAACAAGATGAAGACTCTCAGGGTCAGTGCAACACGGGGTCATGCAAACTTTTCATAGAAACCAGAAAGAAAGAAATTACTGGTTATGAAAGGGTTATAGCACTTTGACCGAACTCAGATTTCTTCCGCTAGATTTTTGCATAACCGTCTCCTAAGGGACTAAAAATTAGGAGGGTAGCTGGTATGTTAAATAGGGATAACATTCAAAAGTAAAAATGCTTACATGTTTTCACTTTGCATGAAGTTGTTGGTGTCGACAAAAGATTGAACTGGGTCAGACATATCACTGAGCACCGGTTTACAAATGCGGTACACAATGGCTTCACCACAATCAGCAACTTTTGCTGCAAGAAGTCTCGCTGACAGAGCAGGAAGGAGATGCTGAATCAAGCTGGTTGTTAAATTAAGTCTTCTCTGAGCTCGAGAAATGAAGGTGCTATTTTCCGTCGTTGCTTTTTCACCATCTACCTGTTATGCATGATAAGCTTGTCAGTCTTATATGAAATTGATGTGGCGACAACAGGCGTTTTCATGAAATATGTGAGGTATACAAGTATACAACCTTCTCAGTCAATGTGGCATCAGCCCAAGCCAACTCAGGTGTCCTGCATAGAGAAAACACAAAGCATGCATTAGCCTCTTGAACATGTATGCCAAAGCAAGTCAAACAGAAGAGCCCAAATACATGATTCCTGTGAAATAAATATGATTTTGTGCAAGGACAATTTTCTAATTCAAAGCAATCACCTTCTACATTGCAGTCTCCCACCCTCGAACACGGCTTGTGCACGAAACGCTAAAACATCTGCTGTTGACCTTTTCCGCTTCTTTGACCGTGAACCCACCTCGTCATCAAACTTTATAACTGGCAAACCGCTTGGGTGTGAAGGTTTGCTTGCTGAGAGCTGAGGATATCCAATGTGACTATAATCAAGTTGGCCAACCTTCTTAAGCTCTGTTCTTCCAACAAATGCCGAGTCGGGGTCCTTGGACAAGCTCAGAGCAGGCAGCTGAACACAAACAGTCTGCGTCATGGGAAACTGGATATCTGAATCATGTTTGTCAACTTCCTTAAGCTCTATACCTCCAATAAATGATGATTTCGGGTCCTCGGACAAGCTTGCAGCAGGCAGACTAGCCTGTGTCATGGGAGGCTGCATATCTGAATCATGTTTGTCAACTTCCTTAAGCTCCGTTCCTCCAATAAATGATGATTTCATGTCCTCAGATAAGCTCATGGTAGGCAGCGGAACATGAGTAGCTTGTGCCATGGGAAGCGGCATATCTGAATCATGTTTGTCATCTTCCTTAAGCTTTGTTCCTGCGATAAATGATGAATTTGGGTCCTCTGATAAGCTCATAGCAGGCAGTGGAACATGACTAGCCTGTGTGATGGGAGGCTGAATATCTGAATCATGTTTGCCAACTTCATTAAGCTCTGTTCCTCCAATAAATGACGATTTCGGGTCGTCGGACAAGCTCACAGCAGGCAGTGGAAGACTAGCCTGTGTCATGGGAGGTTGCATGTCTGAATCATGTTTGTTAACTTCCTTAAGCTCTGTTCCTCCAATAAATGATGATTTTGTGTCCTGGGGTAAGCTCATAGCAGGCAGCGGAACACGACTAGCCTGTGCCATGGGAAGTGGCATATCTGAATCATGTTTGCCAACTTCATTAAGCTCTGTACCTGCGATCAATGATGAGTTCGAAACATGACTAGCCTGTGCCATGGGAAGTGGCATATCTGAATCATGTTTGCCAACTTCATTAAGCTCTGTACCTGCGATCAATGATGAGTTCGGAACATGACTAGCCTTTGTCATGGGAGGCTGCATATCTAAATCATGTTTGTCGACTTCCTTAAGCTCTGTTCCCCCAATAAATGACGATTTCATGTCCTCGGGTGAGCTCATAGCAAGCAGTGGAACACAACTAGCCTCTGCCATGGGAAGCGGCATATCTGAATCATGTTTGTCAACTTCCTTAAGCTCCGTTCCTGCGATCAATGATGATTTTGATTCCTCGGAAAACCTCACAGCAGGCAGCGGAACATGACTAGCCTGTGTTACGGGAAGCTGCATATCTAAATCCTGTTTGTCAACTTCCTTAAGCTCTGTTCCTCCAACAAATGCCGATTTCGTATTCTCGAGTATGCTCATAGTAGGCAGCGGAACATGACTAGCCTGTGCCATGGGAAGCGGCATATCGGAATCATGTTTGTCAACTTCCTTAAGCTCTGTTCCTGCGATCAATGGTGATTTTGGTTCCTCGGACAACCTCACAGCAGGCAGCGGAACATGACGAGCCTGTGTCATGGCAAGCTGCATATCTGAATCATGTTTGTCAACTTCCTTAAGCTCTGTTCCTCCAATAAATGATGATTTCGGATCCTCAGACAAGCTCATATCAGGCAGTGGAACATGACTAGCCTGTGTTACGGGAAGCTGCATATATGGATCATGCTTGTCAACTTTCTTAAGCTTTGTTCCTCCAACAAATGAGGAGATCGGGTACTCCGACAAGCTCATAGCAGGCTGCTGAACATGACTAGTCTGTGTCAAGGGAAGCTGCATATCTGAATGATTTTTGCCAACCCTCTGAACCTCTTCTCCAATAAATGATGAGTTGGGGTCCTTGGACAAGCACGGAGCAGGCAGCGGAACTGTAGTACTCTGTGTCATGGGCAGCTGTATATCTGAATGTCCATTATCAGTTGAAGAGTGTACCATCATATCAGGGTGTGGCGCCCATACATCTTGGGTTGCCAGTGCTTCAGCATGGTATAGGTGGCTCGTTTGACCATCCACGCCCGTCACGAACTCTTGATAAGGGTTAGCAACATTGTCAATCAATTCCAAATTAGTATCACTAAACACACTCTGTTGCTGCTGCATTGAAGTATGGCCAAAAGATAACAGGAGATCGCAATTTGTCCCCAGGCTAGTCATTGAATTGGACTCACTAACATCATTTTGACAACTCCCTAAAGGAAAAACAGTACCTGGCATGGTTTCCCATTGAGAAGCTGAAGAATAAGATAAACCACATGACTGGGAAGTAGATTGATATTGTTGAGTCCAAGAAGATTCATCAGAGACAGTTGACTCAGTCACCCCAGCTTGTGTAATATATGGCACAGTATCAGTGATGAATGTAGCAGAAATGCTTTCCGCTAATTTAGCCTTTTTATCAAGGTCAGCAATATATTCACTGCAGTTCATCACATTTAATTATATTAAAATTTCAGAAATGCAAAATAACAAATTTGGCAATGGTGCCAAAAATATATATTTCACTCACAGAGTGTTAGTTTTGGTGCTCCTAGCAGAGTAAGCTAAATCAATCAAAATGTCTTTAGCTAAGAAAGCAAACTGAAAATATATCTTACATTTTTTGTTACCACCATTACTACAGGTGTTTCCAGGCATCATTTTGCTGTTTCAGGATTCGTATTCAAAATACAACTACTATAATTCTGTGTGAGAGAACTTGCAGGTTTCTAGTTTGAACTTAAAAGGAGAGGGACAAATTAAGACTGCAGTCAGTCACGGTAATGATAAGATGAGATTGCAAAATTTTAGTTTACCCTTTCTGTAATATTTCATATGTCTGTGGAAAGGTATCACTTGATGCTCCAAATGAATTTAGAAGTGAATCAATTTCCATTTGCTCTTCACAATCATAAAGGTTCATTCCACTATCTACAGATCCATCTGCACCGTTTACAAATGAACTGAACTGTCTGTCCTGGGTCAAATCAAAAGATTCATCGTGGCCAGGATTTTCTCCCCGTTCAGTAGAATGCACTTCATCTTGATGTTCACAAACATGGCTTGTGGTTGCCTCTTTCTGTTCAGCCATTTTGAGCTCAAAAGATGATATGTCTTGATCATTATCATACGGGAGATCAACAGAGTTACGTAAGTTATACATAGCACTGGTATTTGTGACCGTGGTTTCAGCCTCTCCAGGGAAGGGTAAAAAGTTTGAGGTGAAAGACGGACTTGCTAAACAGCCATTGTCCCAAACAACTTGATGCTGCATGGTATTCCCACCTGAAAGTTCTGTGTTATTTAAAGTCAAGTCACTGCACTCTTCATTAGGCGTCTCCAAAGCCTGTTGCATTTGCATAAGAGCAGCCCAGGTCCCATCCTGCATGTCTGCAATGCAGTTATCGCTTTGCATAGGGCTGTTATATGGATAACATGCAATTCCTGTGCTGCAGCTACTCCCAAATGAGATAGCTCTGTCGTCATAACCATCCGTGTCATGAGAAGTTATGTCTTCTACATGATCAAGGCAGGAGGATGCATTAGAAGGTCTACTGCGATGTGTGGTATTTTTGCCACTATTTTGCACCTGGTTTCCATCAGGTGCTAGAGGCTTAAGTGGTCTGGAAAAGTGGTCAAATTGTTGATATTCCCCGAGTGCAGCAGAAGCATTATTCGGAACAAAATCTGGAACGTTTGGTGAAAATCCTTTATCTTGAAAGCCTTGTGTTGAAACTGGATAACCGTACTGGCAAGCCCGGTCAAAATATTCCTGATTAGCATCTTTTGGAAAACCAAATGTGCTTGGGTCGATTGACAAATCTTTTGCACCAGATCCATCTAGTTTTGCCAACGTTTTGGCACAGTTGCCAGACTGGAACTGCATTTTGACTGGTTAACTGATTAACCACTGGTTTCCTGGCAATGGAGAGTACCTACAATCGGGAAACGAAGCATGAGAGAAATATTAGTTGAGGTCAGATGAGGGTGCACAACCGAACACTATCTATTTCCTCCTTAAAAGAGCATGTGACTCTGCTTTCTTCTCTTGAAATTATTCATATTTCAGTAACTCGGTCGATTTGCGGACACGCAAATCTTCACGAGGGCACATCTCAAAACCACATGCATTACAGGACACTTGAATCTCCATCACAAAAGTCATGCAAACTAAGTTAAATCAGTGCATTTTATTATCAACATTTCAGCAACTCGGTCGATTAGCGGACATGCAAGTCAGGAACAGAGCTTAGCATCACCACACCTACAGTAATAATTAACTAAAAACCCTAAGGGACTGCCTGAGCACACCACGGAACACGCACGCATCGAGCGCGCCCCCAGCACCGCCCGACCATCTCGACATTGCGGAGCCGAGCCTAACCGCTCGCCCGGGGAGCCGAACCCAAGCGGCCGCCCAACGCAAGCAAGAAAGTTCAGCGAGGAGCCGCAGGGCATACCGAGGAATGGCGACACGCGGCAGGCGGGGGGGCGAGGGGGGCGTTGCGGCGGGGCGAGGTTGGAGCTCCTCCGCGCGATCTCCCCGCGGCGGGCCGAGCTCCCTGGCTAGGGTTTTGGGGCCGCTGGAGAGTGAGGTGAGGGGGGGTGTCGTGAGAGCGGCGACAGGAAAGGGGAGCGGAGCGGAGTGGGGCGTGGTCGGGAAGACTCGCGCTTTGACTTTTCAACCCGCGTGGGGCGAAAGCGGCGGCGTGGGGGCCAGGCCGTGGGCCGTACCGGGCCGGGCGCCCGGGCCCAAGGTTTCTTTTTTGTTAGCAAATAAATAGGTTTGGGCTGCTTACCACGTGGGCCCAGGCTTGTTTATAGCTATCTAGTGCCACTTCTCTGTTGGGTGTCTCTCCTTGGTTCTTCAGATCGTCTTTCAGAAGAAAGGAAAGGAAAAAAGAAAAAGGAGAGGAGGGGGGAGAGAAGAGATGAAGGAGGCGACGGCGTCGGGGGGCGGCGCGGCCGCGGGGGCGAACGACCCGAGGCAGCCGACGACGGCGAGGCCCTACGCGCCGCCCAAGCTGTCGTCGCAGGACCTGCCCGTCGACTACGCGGGCTTCCTCGCCGTCGTCTTCGGCGTCGTCGGCGTCATGCTCCACGTACGTACTCTCGACGCGCAACCCTGTCCACGCGCTTCCGCTCTGCCTACGCGCCCGTCGTCCTGCCTCACGGATCAATCCAGTTCATCTGTAGGGAGCAGCAGCAGCTGGGTGACTGGATCTGGGCGACCTGCTGCTCTTAGTAGTAGTAGATCTGTACGCTTTGGTCGAGATGATGGGTTCGTCTTGGCAAATAAATCCGATGCAGCTACGGCATCTGACTTTGATTTGTGGTTGCTCCGTTGTGAGGTTGACTTTGCTGTGTGGTTTTTACAGTACAAGGCGTGCTCGTGGATCGCCATCATCTTCTGCGCGCAGTCGCTGGCGAACATGAAGAACTTCGAGAATGATCTCAAGCAGCTCTCCATGGCTTTCATGTGAGTTTTCTTCACATTTGTGTGGTTTATTTATGTGTTAATCTATGATTTCAGCTAGTATGCAGTTAAAATCTAGATAGTCGAGCAGCAGCATATACCTTTGCAGTTGGTCATTTGACATCTTGTCTTTGTATATACTGGGAATTCTCAATTGCCGTGTACTTTTTGGGTTGCCACTTTTGGTGGAATTATTACGCAATTAAATGGTGGCTTTCCTAGTTTCTCCCTCTTTGGCAGTTTGCAGCTTATTTTGTAGCATTGGAATGATGATTTATTGGTTTCATCATTGAGGCAGAATAGGATTCGTGGCTTTCTTCTGTACTTCTTGACGGAAGCAAGTCAAAATGCTATTGTAGGCCTTCTGTTATGCGTCTTCACATTGATATTAAGATCACTTCAAATTTTGGTACTTGCTGTTTTTAAGAATTTCCGACGTGTGGCAGAATTCCTAGCTATTCTAACTGAACGTGCTAATACTGGAAGCTAAAAGCATTGGGTTTTGCTTATCTTGCTTGTTTTAAAGCTCTTCCAAAATATCAATGAATTATTATAGACAGCTTGTTCATTCTCTTCTGAATTCTACCCCCTCCGTCCCATAATATAAGACCTTATTACATCAAATATACTCAAATATTTGATATAATAAGGTCTTATATTATGGGACGGAGGGGGTAGTATTCTACCAGTTGTATAAGTACATAATGAACTGATAAACTATCACCTGATAAAAGGTATCCTATTGGAACACCTTTTGTTTGATTCCTGATTACAGTAAAGTAAACAAGTGTTCCTGTGCTGCCTTTTGCTTATCTTGCTTGTTTCTGGTGCTGGATCCTGTTAATCCTGTTTTGGCAGTCCTTTGAACTGTCTGTAAAAGTTACGTAAGGTTGTTTACTTTCTTGGGATTTTGAGTCGCGTGACTAGTCGTCGACTAGTCGATGAGTCGCAAAAAATGTCGACTCGAGTCGCGAGTTGCTGCAGGCTCGACTTTTTCCAAGTCGCTACCGCAGAGCGACTCGTATGAGTCGTGACTCGAAAACCACGCTTTCTCCTGGGCTAGCAGTTCTGACCTTTTAGACCTCTAGATCTAGCTTTTGTTTTGTTTGGTATATACACATGGATGCTTGAATTTTGTTGTTCCGTCATCGATATGATAGTGGAATCTGCCCGGAAGGTCGTTTGAAATAGAAAACTAAACAAGTGTCTCGTAGAAGGCAAATCCTGTTATGTGCTGTAGTTGTGTATTGATCAGAGCAAATTTTAGGGTTGGTTTGTCTTTGCATTGTTAAGGAACATTCCCTAGCATTGATCACATTCCCTTGGCTACAGTAGGCTACTAGCTACAGTCAAAGAGATTGTCATGACTAATTAGCTGGTCATTAGTATTCCATTATTGTCACTACAGTTGACTTGTCACGGATACCGGTGACCGGTGAGGTCAATTTGGCAATTTGGTCCGAAGTAAATAAGAACTAGAGAGTACACACAAAGAATTGTGACTGATGAAGATGATTTGCTAAGCAAAGTGATATTTAAGTTGATTGCGCTTTCGTCTTCTCACCCCTTTGTACTGGTAGATTGGTTATCATTTTTCATGAAATTTAGTGTAAATGCTTCTCTTTGAACCAAAGTAGAAATGTAATTTGATGAACCAAAAGGATATTCAGGATAACAGTAACTGTGTTGAAAGTTCTTAGTATAACCACTTATCATTTGGGGCTTGGATTTTTCCTCTTTATCACCACCAAAATACTCCGTTCCGTAATACTTGTCGTGGTTTTATTTAGAACTAAAACCACGACAAGTATTATTGAACAGAGGGGGTATCTGTTTGATTGCTTGGTAGAGTTGTGAGATAAGAGATAACAATGGGTTTAGTATGAAAACACCATCTACTCCCTCTGTCCCAAAATAAGTGTCTTGAGCTTAGTACAACTTTGTACTAGAGCTAGTATAAAGTTGAGACATTTATTTTGGGACGGAGGGAGTACTAAATAAACAAAATGTCAATTGTCAAGTATGCATAAAGATAGGAAAGGGCCTACATAGAAGCACATCTTGTTTGCATTAGTATTTTTCTTCTGTTGTACTACTGGCTTAAAATCCAGACTCGTTCATCCGAAGAAGTCTTTTTCAGAAAAAAGATCTCCATCTTCCCATCTCCAAAGAAGCTTGGATAGTGTTTTTCCCTTTATAGACAGATTGCATTAACAGCTATCCATATCCTCTAGAAAACATATCCATATATCATGCTTTGTCGTCTTATATCTCATTTCACTTGTGCTACTATAATATCGATGTTTTCTACTTTCGGTCCTTCATTTCCTGATGTAAGTTCATAAATAGCTCATCTTTTTAACTGAAATTTGCAATATTGCCAGGTTTGCTGTCATGGGTTTGGTGACAAACTATTTTGGGCCTCGTCCAGGTGGTACAAAGCGCTAATCTGCAGACCATGCGCCGTATGAAGTTTCCTGTTAAAATTTCGGTGCCTCGGAAGCTATTGCCATGGTGGTGCTCGCATTTCTGAATCCTTGAGTCGTAAGCGTCAAATGTACCGCCTCATCAGTTAGGGACCAAGACATGTATCATGATGCTCAGTAATTTATTTGCACGGTACTTGTTCTTCCAGTTATGTTATAAAGATAGTCGAAGGGCCTTTTCCTACCTCAGCACATTGATCAATTACCTGCGAGCTTTTGGTTTTGTATTGTCTTAGGAGCATCTTTAGCAGATACCTTATATCGTGGTACTGTAAAATCAGTTTAGTGTGCACTGGAAACTGTTTTTAGGGTATGAAGTGGACGGCACAGGTACTGAAAAACTGTACTGCAGACAAAAATGTTAATTTTCCCCCCTCCGTTTCTCTCCACCCTTCTTCCCGTGTCCGCCAGCCGTCACCGGAAAAAAGCAGGCTCGGGCGCCGCCGGCAGCCAGTCGTGGACAGAAAAAACCCATGCGAGCCCGCCAGCCAGTCGTGGACAGAAAAAACCCATGCGAGCCCGCCAGCCAGTCGTGGACAGAAAAAACCCATGCGAGCCCGCCTTCTGCATCTCCAATGGTTGTATAGGCTCGAGCGCCGCCGGCAGCCAGTCGTGGACAGAAAAAACCCATGCGAACCCGCCTTCTGCACCTCCTAGGGCATCTTTGGTAAAATTGTCACATAGATGATTTTGATGACATGACACATGATAAAAGAGAAAAGGTATGAACTTGAAGCAACGGTTCATGCACAAGCTTCGAGGCAAACATGATTATTTCTTTAATATTTAATGAACCCACTTAGTTATTTTACATACGGTTAACATACAATCTGTTGAAGAGCTTGTATGATGTGCTGTTGGTTGGTGATGTGAATATTTATACCAACGACTGAACATACGGACTGTTGGAGATGATCTTAGAGCCCGTGCAAACCAGGGCCAGCGTGGTGTCGGCACCGCCGCTCGTGTCCCCGCCGGCCGTCCATACCGTGCCTTCCCCGTCGAACACGTGGGCACTATGCTCGGCCGTAGCCTACCTACTCCGGTGACGCTTCAGCCGGGCGCTGCCCTGCTACCAGCTCGCGCTTTGCCGTCTGTTCCCAGTTCATCTGAAAAAATATATGTAATATCCAAGGACATTTATTTTTTGGTTTATCCTGTTTTATTGGATCTATTCGATGGTCGTTTTGATCAAACCAGTAAATTTACAGGTGTAATCACTTCTTTGGGATATGCTAGAGATGCTCTTATTGGAGTAGCAATCACTTCCACTTCACTGTCATGCATGATCAAGATAATATTGTTACGTGGCACTTGCTTTGTCTTGTTATGCTTGCATGCTGTTGCAGTCGCCGGTCACAGAAAACCTCTACTGATTCATTTAAAAGAAAAATAGCGTAACTCTGAAAATGAAGTTAGAGGGAAGACGCCTAACTCATGGTCCCATGACAGCAAACCTGCTGAAGATCAGCTTGACAACGACAATGGTTTGAAATTGCAAACCTGTCGACCAACCAAGTGTAGTCGTGTGAAGAGTCTAAACGAAAACGTCCCCACCCTCTCGACGAAGTATGTTTAGTATTTTTGAGTATCTTTTTGTGTTTGTTCTATCCAGAATAGTAGGGTGAGTCAGCTAATTGTATGATTTCCCTGTAGGTTTTCAAGCAAAAAAAAGAGAGACCATGGAAAGATTTTCGGGCATTAAGCATGTCCCAGACACAACATCAACATCTTTGAAAAAGGCATTATTGGAGATTTTTGCTAAACATGGTCTACTTGTTGCAAGACTACAAGGGCAAGGGTATGATGGTGCATCTAATATGAGAGGAGAATTTAATGGCCTTCAAAAGTTAATCAGTGATAACCCGCATGCATTCTATGTTCACTGCTTTGCTCACCAACTTCAGTTGATAGTTTTTGCTGTTTTGAGATGTTTGTAAGGGTGTTGAGGATTTTTTGAGTATGTGACCATGATTGTCAATCTCATCTGTTCATCTTGTAGAGGAAGGATATGTTACTTGATAAGCAAAAGGAAGTTCTTTTGACTAAGATTGAGGGAAGTGAGGTGCCCACGGGAAGAGGGAAAAATCGAGAAACATCTCTAGTTAGACCGAGAGATACAAGATGGGGCTCTCATTACAGAACTTTATCTCGCATTGAATAAATGTGGGACGCAGTGATAGAAGTTTTGGGCATTGTTGAGGATGATGTGTGTGTTCCATGTAGGGCAAGATGTTTGGTTCATCAAATAGATACTTTTAGCTTTGTGTTCATCCTAAAGATGATGTTAAAACTCCTTCGTTTGAGAAATGATTTATCTCTTCTATTGCAAAAGAAGGATCAAAATGTTGTTCAGGTATGTGATGGATTATGTTGTATGCTTGATATATCTCGCTCATGTAAATTACTTGCATCTAACCTTGTGAATTATAATTGTGTCATTCCAGGTGTCATTGGTTTGGACGTGAGAACACGTTTGACCAATTGGATAAATGATGGTTGGGAGCCACTCTTGGAAGATGTTAAAAGCATTTTGCACCAAAAATGGCATTCCAACATCAAATATGGATGACATGTTTACAAAATGGGGGAAATCAAGAAAAGGTGGAAGAAACAATGTCACCGTTGATCATTTTTCCTGTGTGGACACCTTCTATGTTGCTATAGGCTCCATCACTACCGTGTTTGATCATCGTTTCAATGAGATATCTTCAGAGCTACTCCAAAACTTTTCTTGTCTTGACCTAAGAAATTCCTTTTCTAGGTTCAATGTGGTTAGGCTTGCACGACTCAAAGAAATTTATCATGTGAATTTCTCTAATTATGAACGTGAACACATAGAAGATAACTTGAGCTATTCATTATTCATATGAGAAGAGTCGAAGACTTTAGGGCTTGCAAGCCTAGCTAAAAAGATTGTTGAACTTGAAAGGCATATCATGTTTCATATGGTTTATCATCTCATTGAGTTGGGACTGCTAATACCGATGGCCACGACAACGGTTGAAAGGGCCTTTCCAACAATGAAAATCATTGAGACCGAGTTGCACAACAAGATGTTCGGTTGCTGGCTTAATGACTTGATGATGTGTTACATTGAACGTGGATTATTCAAAACTCTAGATCTTGCTAAAAATCAAGGGAAGTTTTCAAAAGGAGGACACGGCACTACCACAACCTGTTACCCACGTTAGTTTTGCAAAATAATAATAATAATAATAATTAAAAATTGCTTCGGAGTTTGCCCCACCTTATTATCTGTTCGTCCTCCGCCACTGTCTCTCCCTCTCGGTGCCATCGCCATGTGCACCAGCACCACACTAGAATGCAGATCGTGCTAGAAGAGATCAACTACTCCTACATACATATACAACGAATAAATAAACTACCAAATGAACCACGGGACCAAAACCCCCCAAGATAAGCACTGTCTCGCCAAGTGCTTCCTGCCTCCGTGTCTCGCGGGGAGACACTACTACGTGGGACGGTGAGGTTGCCGTGCCCGGACGGTTGGACGGCAGTACTTCCTGCCTCCTTGCTTCACCAATGGACCAGGCTGCAAGGAGACGACTTTTTCCCAAGGAACATACAAATATTACTCAGGGCGGAGTGGGTAAGATTGAGATCTGACCGTGACCAGATGATTCAGATAGTAACTCTTGGCATAGCCGCCACCTTCATCGTCAGCTCTGAATTTTTTCCGCAAGGCGCCAAAACCTACTTGCATCCATGAGTGCGTAGTGAATTGCAATCGCTTGTCCTTTTTAGTCTTTACTCTGCATATAAGATTTGCCTGAACTCAAATGTTACAAAGTTTGCTCATACTTATATTAAAAATATATAAAGATCTACTCCCTCCGTCCCAAAATTCGTACCTTATGTTTATTTAGAAATGAATGTATCTAAATACTAAAACATGACTAGATACATTTATATCTAGATAAATCTAAGACAAGAATTTTGGGACGGAGGGAGTATAATACTAAAGCTATATATGAATTAAGTTCATGATTCATCTAAAGTTATATATGAGTTAAGTTCATGATACCTCAGACTCCGATGAGTCGCGACTCGAAAACCAGGATTTCTCGTGGACTAGCAGTTTTGATCTTTTAGACCTCTAGATCTAGCTTTTGTTTCGTTTGGTATATGCACATGGATGCTTGAATTTTGTTGTTCGGTCATCGATATGATAGTGGAATCTACCAAGTGGTCAGCTTGGTAAGCTATCAATAAAAAATGCAATCAGCGATATGATAGTGGAATCTGCCCGGAAGGTCGTTTGAAAAAGAAAACTAAACAAATGTCACGTAGAAGGCAAATCACGTTATGTGTTGTAGTTGTGTATTGATCAGAGCAAATTTTAGGGTTAGTTTGTCTTTCATTGTTAAGGAACATTCCCTAGCATCGATCAAATTCCCTAGAAATTGCATGTCTATTGTGAAACAGCAGGCTACTAGCTACAGTCAAAGAGACTGTCACGGCTAATTAGCTGGTCATTAGTATTCCATTGTTGTCACTAGAGTTGACTTGTCATGGATACTGGTGACTGGTGAGGTCAATTTGGCAATTTGGTCCGAAGTAAATAAGAACTAGAGAGTACACACAAAGAATTGTGACTGATGAAGATGATTTGCTAAGTAAAGTGATATTAAAGTTGATTGCGCTTTCATGTACTCACCCCTTTGTATACTGGTAGATTGGTTTTCAACTTTCATGAAATATAGTTGAAAAGGATCGAGATGGACCTAGAGGGGAGGTGAATAGGTACAATTCCAAATTTTAATAATTACTTAGCAATTTTAGGCAAAAGTGCGGAATATGAGTGTAGGCTTAATAGTTGCTATGACAAGGAGTAAGCTATTTAGAGTGAAGTAAGACAAGCGGTAAACAATAATCAAATACAAGTACGTAATAAGAATTAACACAAGTAGAGAGTTGGGGTTAGGAATAACCGAAACTCCAAGAGAGACAAGGATGTATCCCGATGTTCACTTCCTTGGAGGGAAGCTACGTCACCGTTAGAGGGGCGGATGTTACCACGAAGGCACACCAACGCCACGAAGGCTCACCGTATTCTCCCTTTGAGATAACTCCACGAAGGCGTTTCTCAACCACTAGTGGTAAGCCTTGAGGTGGCTTCCAAACCTTCACAAACTTTCCGGGGGAAATCACAATGGTTTGATTCCTCTCCAAAGACTCCTGCCGCCTAGGAGTCTCCAACCTCCAAGAGTAACAAGATCACGGGGATTGCTCAAAACTTTCTCAAATCACAAATTACTTTGGTGGGAAGGAGGAGAGGGAGACGATCTATCTTTTGATTGGAACAACACTCAAAGGGACTCACAAATGCTCTTGGGATCTAAGATTTGGTGTAGACAAGAGTGAGTGAGAAGAAAGGTGTTCTTGGATGTATTCTAGCTGTGTTGAACACCCACTCACGAAGTGGGTGAGGGGTATATATAGTGGGGAGTGTAAAACAGCCGTTGGGGACACTTTAAGTCACACAGGGTCCGGACGTCCGGCAATTCTCGGAAGTCCGGGCATCCGCAAGGGGTCGGATGTCCGACAGGGGTCCGTCGTCCGAGGGCTCTAGCTATGACTGGAAACACTGTGAATTTGAACAGCGACCGGACGTCCGGAGAAGGCCGGAAATCCGAGTTATTTGACTCAACTTCTTCTGGTGGGAGGTTCCGGATTTCCGAAAGAGGACGGACGTCCGGCCCTCGGACGTCCGGAGGGAGCCGACAATCCGAGTTATAGAGCTCATGTTCTTCTGGTGCAGGGCTCCGGATTTCCGAAGCTGGTCAGACGTCCGGCCCTCGGATGTCCGGAGGGAGCCGGAATTCCGAGTTATATGACTCAAATACTTCTGGTGGAGGGCTCCGGATTTCCGAAGCCTACTGGTCGTCCGGCCCTCGGACGTCCGGAGGGAGCCGGAAGTCCGAGGCAATAGACCTGTTTTGAGATAGGAATAGAGTAGAGAATATGTGGTATTGGGTAGGATAGTGAAGATGTGGTATGAGCAAGTTCATCGCAAAACCTGTGATCCCCTCTTAATAGTGCGGGATCCCTATACTCAATAATAGTAAACTCAAAAGGATAGTCTACATCATCTTTTCTCAATCCCGAGCCTTCTTGAAATATAAATCCCGATCTTCTCAGACCACCTTTGGCACATAATTCTCAATCTACTAAAGTACTTGCCATCCTGAGATACACTCAACAAATAGGATTAGTTTCCTATGTATGTGTTGTCATTAACACCAAAAGTCGATTAGGGGCATAGCATGCACTTTCAATCTCCCCCTTTTTGGTAGTTGATGACAACATATACATAGGTATCAAAAAGATTTAACATACATTATAGCCTAGGAGATATTTAGTATGGAGCTCCCCCTTAGTATGTGCATGATAAAATATCGGAGCTCCCCTTTAATGTGTTTATCGAACATATAATGGATCAACATGTAAAGATAATAGATCATCATAGAAAGACAATAGATCATCATAGAAGTAGTGGAGCAAAACATAATAGTCTATGATGATATCATAGCAATCCATAGCAATCACAATCATTCATAAGTAGCCATACATGAGTTTATCCATTAAATTGAATCTCCAAAGACTAAAAACTACGATACATTACTCCCCCTTTGGCACCAAGTACCAAAAAGGGAGGCACCAACAGCACCAACCACGCTCAGAGCTCATCAGCATCATCACCATCGTCAGGCAAGCCACTGCCACCAGCCTCGTCAAGGAAATCAGCCCACTCAGGACCATATGGGAAGCCAAAGTCAGTAGGAGGAGCAGCAGGAAGGGCTTCATCATCACTCACGTCAAGAGCGCCCGAGGCTCTCAGACGAGCCTTGAGGGCATTCTTGGAGGAGACTAAGTGAGAAACCACATCATGGGTTTGACCACACTGGAAAGAGACGGCCTTCATCATAGCAGAATGTGCCTTGCCAAGGAATTTGGCAATGCGACCGAGAGGAGCGGAGCTAGATGAGGGGGTGGCTGACCGGGCAGCAGTGCGGCGAGTGGATGTGGAGGATGGGGCTTTCTTGGGAGCATAGTTATCCGCCATGTGAGCGGGAATGACCCACTTGCGATGTGTGTGAGTGACAGCCACAGAGAAATCAACAACATGATTAATAAGAGCCTGGATGAAGGGGCATGAGGAAAGGCTCGCTTGTACTGAAAGCTAGCAAGCCGAATCTCATGCCATAGAAAATGAGGCACATTAATTTTGCTCTTGGGGTGCTCGTACAAGTGAGACATGATGTCAATACAATAGCCACTGCAAGAGCCCTTATCACCCATCTTGGGATAGATGGTGCGGATGAGACACTGAAAAATGATGAAGTAAGGTGAGCGTTAGATGGATACCTGGTTAAGGTCCTTCATGCGTTCATCCGCATCAAGCTCACTTAGTGGTTTGAGAAGATACCCACATGCCTCAATGGACTTAGGCGCATGGTTAGGATCATCCCTATGTATTTTGAAGCCGGAGTTGGGGAAACCAAGTGCGGCAACAAAAGTATCATAAGAAGCTGTGAAGCGAACATCAGAGGTGATCCAGCTAACAGTGTGGTTTGGAGCAAAGAAGCATGTGGCATAGAACTGGTGAATGGCAGCAGCATTAAAGTCGCGATGAAAGGCAAATGGGGCGGCAAGCCCCGATGCCTCAATAAGCTCAATGGCACCCGGGTATTTCGCCGGGTGCATGCGAATATGCTCAAGATCTATATAGAGATGAACAGATAAACCCTTAGGAACTATGACTGTAGTAAAAATGTCCGCCTGGACGTGTGTGCAGAAACGTGAGTCCGTAGAGTCACGTACGACAGCGTATTGATCAATGCCGCGACGGAAAGTGAGGTATGACGACTTGGCAAGTGTGGTGAAGTTCGTGATTGCACGACCTAAGGTAGCAGGGGGTTCTAGTGAGATGCGACGAGCTTCACCTGCAGGCTGAGCAGGAGGAGGTGGTGGCATGTAGGACGCCCTGCGAGTCCCGGGCTTTGGCTTGGACCTCCGATCGGCGGGCTGGTCAGCAAGGTCCTCGGCGGCAAGCTCATCCTCGAAGTCGGAGTCATCACCATCAGACGACGAGGGGAGCTGTGGAGGCGGAGAACGCCGGGCAGTCCGTTTGAAGGGACGACGTGGCCCGTCGGAGTCCGACCCCGTGCTAGTAGGGGCGCGAGAGGATGACCCAGCAACGTTCTTCCGTGCGGCGTGCTTGGTCTTGGGCATGGTGCACAATAACCTATACGGATGGAAACCCCAAATGAGGAACGAACATGGTCAAACCATAGGAACGAACATGGAGACTTGGGAGAGAGGGAACCAAACGCGAGGGGAAACGGAGGAGATACCTGTAGACGGATCCTGCGGAGGAAGAAGAGGAAGGAGAGAAGGATCCGCGGAGGAGATTGGGCAGATCTCGGGAAGGGCGGCGCTGGCGAGTGCTCCTGGAGCTGGCGGCGGCGGTAGGGGAAAAAGGGGGCGCGTGAGGGCTAGGGCAAAGCCCAGCCATGCGCCCATCTATTTATATGCCCCGAAGCGTCGGACGTCCGACATGCGTCGGACGTCCGGAGAGGATTGTGCCATCGGACGACCAACACTGGTCGGACGACCGGAATGAGATTTGCCGCCGGACGTCCGAGACACGTCGGACGACCGAGAGAGAGGAGGCAGAGGCTGGTTCTAAAATTTTTGCTGATGAGATGATGATTTTTCATGGTTTCTCACAAAAAGTACAAACATAGTTGCCTACATGCATTACATATACTACTTGTGGACATAAATTGATTTATGCGTACTTTGTAAGCTCAAAAACAGAAAATTAAGACTCACTCCCCCTAAATGCATGCCCACATCAAGACACAAACATAATGTGAGTGTGTGTATGTGTGCAAGGTTTAAGTTATGTTGTCAAGCTCCAAGATACCAAGTTCACGGCTAAGTTGAGAGAACCTAGCTACGCTAAGTGGCTTGGTGAAAATGTCGGCTAGCTGCATGTCGGTACCCACATGGGTAATATCAATGTCACCCTTTTGCACATGGTCTCTCAAGAAATGATACCTAATATCAAAATGTTTTGTGCGAGGGTGATCAATGGGGTTCTCGGAGATCTTTATGGCACTTTCATTATCACAGAGAAGAGGAACGTGTCGATACGTGATACCATAATCCTTTAGTGTTTGCCTCATCCATAGCAGTTGGGTTGCACAGCTTGCGGCTGCAATATATTCGGCCTCGGCCGTGGAGAGAGAAACACAATTCTGCTTTTTCGAGGACCAACTTACCAAGGAGCGTCCAAGAAACTGACATGCACCGGAAGTGGATTTCCGTCCCACTTTGTCACCGGCCAATCCGCATCGGAGTACCCAATAAGATCGAACTTTGCATCCTTAGGGTACCATAAGCCTAACTTTGGGGTGTGAACAAGGTATCTAAGAATATGCTTAACCGCCGTATGATGGCTTTCCCTAGGGGAAGCTTGAAATCTAGCACATATGCCTACACTTAACATGATGTCCGGTCTAGATGCGCAAAGATAAAGTAGCGAACCAATCATGTAGCGGTAAGTAGATGGGTCAAAAGGAATACCGTTGGTGTCTTCATTTAGAACTAAGGATGTGGCCATGGGTGTCTTCATAGGTTTAGCATTTGTCATATCAAAATTTTCAAGAATGTCCTTGAGATACTTAGTTTGAGACAAGAAAATCCCTTCTTGAAATTGTTGTATTTGAAACCCAAGAAAGAACTTCAAGTCCGTGTTGAGTGACATCTCAAAGGTCTTGGTCATGGAGGCCGCAAAATTCTTGCATAAATGGACGTTAGGAGAACCAAAAATGATGTCATCTACATAGATTTGGCATAAGATCAAATCACCATTTTCCCTCTTAGTAAAAAGATGGGATCGATCACCCCCACCACAAAGCCATCATCGAGTAGGAACTTCTTAAGATGATCGTACCAAGCACGGGGTGCTTGTTTGAGGCCATACAAAGCCTTGTGAAGTTTGTATACATGGTCTTTGTGGTGAGGGTCAACAAACCCAGGTGGTTGTGATACATATACCTCTTCTTGTAGAGGACCATTAAGAAAAGCACTTTTCACATCCATTTGATGCAAAGTAAAACCATTGAAAGCAGCATAGGCCAATAAAATGCGAATGGACTCAAGACGAGCAACAGGGGCGAAAGTTTCACCAAAGTCCAAACCTTCAACTTGGGAGTACCCCTGTGCTACTAACCTTGCCTTGTTGCGTAGGACAGTCCCATTCTCATCTTCCTTGTTCTTGAAAATCCATTTAGTTCCAATGACATTATGTTCCTCAGTTGGTCGTTCTACCAATGACCATACTTCGTTGCGTGTAAAACTGTTTTACTCCTCTTGCATAACAAGGAGCCAGTCATTGTCACACAATGCATCCTGAACCCTGTGTGGCACGGTACTAGAGACAAACGAAAAGTGAGCACAAAAGTTTGTTAATTGTTTACGAGTCACTCTACCTTACGACACGCCGGTGAGGATTTGATCAATATCAACACGGCCGGCCACACGTGGCATGATGGAGGTCAGGGTTTCACGAGGTTCGACTCCGTTTCCATCATCAACGTCCTCAACATATGGATCATTTATGTGCGGAGGAAGATATTCCTCTTCGCGTTGCACCTGTTGAGGTTCATCATCAAACATACCCATACTTTGGTCTAGCTCTTGAAGATCAACTTGTTCTTGAGTGTGATCAGGGTGACAGACATGTTCTCCCACTTGATCCTCAACAACTGGCATGATGTGTGTGCTAGTATCTTGTGGAGGTACGGGCAGTGAACTGTCTTGAGGATGAGAAATACTCCCATCATCTTCATCATCATCATGGGGTCTTTGTTCCATGGGAAGAAGTGCACCTACACCCATGTTTAAGATATCTTGTGGGGAGTCTTCTTCACCTGCATCATTTAGATCAACTTGCTCCCCATGGGAGTGGTTAAATTCATCAAACGTCACGTCACAGGTTTCTATAACACATCCAGTGGATTTGTTGTAGACTCTGTAGGCGTGAGAGTTTGACCCATAGCCAACAAAAATCCCTTCAGTTGTTTTGGATTGAAATTTTCCTAACCGTTCCCGTTTGTTGAGGATGAAACACTTGCATCCAAACACACGAAAGTACTTAACATTGGGCTTGTTCCCAGTTAGGAGCTCATATGGAGTCTTCTCCAATATTGATCGAAGGAAGAACCGGTTTGATGCATGACATGCTGTGTTGACGGCCTCAGCCCAAAAACTATCTGGTGACTTGTATTCGTCTAACATGGACCTTGCCATTTCCACAAGTGTCCGGTTCTTCCTCTCTGCCACCATTTTGCTGAGGGGTGTAAGGTGCGGAGTACTAATGTTCAATTCCCTCATCACTAAGAAATTCTTCTAGGGTGTAGTTCTTGAACTCAGAGCCATTATCACTTCTTACTACCTTAATGTCTTCCGCTGGGCTTGTTTGGCAAAATCAATGAAGGTGATCTTCGTCTCGTCCTTGGACTTGAGAAAGAACACCCATGTATATCTTGAGTAATCATCAACAATGACTAGGCCATACTTTTTCCCTCCAAGACTTGCCCATGAAGGAGGCCCAAAAAGATCCACATGAAGGAGCTCTAATGGCCTCGAAGTGGATACAATGTTCTTGGGTGGATGTTTTGATTGATGTTGTTTTCCATCTATGCATGCACTGCACACACGATCTTTCTTAAAAGATACATTTGTTAGTCCAAGGATGTGATTGCCGTTTAAGAGATTTTGAAGATTTTTCATGCCAACATGGGCGAGCCGGCGATGCCACAGCCATCCCATGTCGGCCTTGGCCATTAGACAAGTTGTATGGAAGGTGCTCTCTTTCGAGAAATCAACCGTGTAAAGGTTGCCATCCAACTCTCCAACAAAGGCCACTTCGAGAGTGTCTCTCTTAAAGACTTTCACATCCGTTAGTCCAAATAATGTGTCATAACCGACGGAAGCCAATTGGCGAACTGAAAGTAAATGATATTGAAGAGATTGGACAAGCATGACATTTGCAATAGACATGTCATTAGTGATTGCCACCTTGCCCAACCCAATTACCTGCCCTTTCGACCCTCCACCAAATACAATGCTCATGTATGGTCGAATGGCTTGCATAAAGTCATAGAGCAAGTTACTATCTCCGGTCATATGATTGGTGCATCCACTGTCGATCACCCATTTGGCTCCTCCGGAGAAAACAGCCTGTAACGAATTAAGACTTGGTTTGAGGTACCCATTTCGTCATGGGGCCTTTCACATTAGTTACAAGAGTCTTAGGTACCCAAATAGCATAGAATCGGAATGCATTACGGGGACCAACGAATTTAGCATAAACCTCTCCTTTCTTTGATTTGCGTAGTACATAGGATGGAGGCATGAATTCGGTTGTCTTGTTGTGAGTAGGCGAGCCCCTAGTGGCCGACCCACTCGCAACCTTACCTTTCTCCTTGTGTCCCTCTCGTACAAATATTTCTTTAAGCGGAGTGGTACACTTGAGAGGAGATGCACTTTTCTTGGCGGTGCTTGGGTTGAACCCAAGCCCTTCCTTGGCAAGACCTCCATTGTGTCGACTTAAGATCTCATTGAGAGTCTTTTGTCCTTGTGCACATGTCATGAGACCTCTGTCTAGTTGTGCCTTTAGCGAACAGTTTTCCTCAAGGATAGATGTCAGTTCACTACTAGAGTTAGTAGTGCAGGTATCAACATTAATAATAGGTGAGGAGTAGGCCTTAGCTAAAATGTCAAGATAAGTAACCTTAAGTGCCTCAAAGCTCTTTGTAAGAACAGTGAGTTTCTCTTCCTTGTCTTTGAGAGACAAGGATAGACGCTCACAGTCATTAGAAAGGGAAGCATGAGAGTTCACTAGTCGGTTTTTATCATTTAGTAACTCTTTGCACACAGATTCAGCCTTTTTCAAGGAGGCAAGATCATTAGCATGTTTATCAAGGTTTTCACCTACTTTTGAGCATAATGCATCATTTTGTGCTTCCTCATACAGGACTTTCTGCTCAAGGATCTCATTTCTTTCCTTCTCCTCAGTGACAAGGGTTTCAAGTTCCTTGATGGTATTGGTGTGCTTACTCACCATTTCCATAAGTATGCGAAACATAGTGAGCGTCTTTCCTTTAAGAGAGCACATAATTTTGTTTATTTTCGCAAACATGGGATAATCTAAGTCATTATCCTCATAGTGATCTTCCGCATCAAGATACTCATCAGATGGGGTAGAAGCTAGACTAAAAGAGCTTAACCGTGGAGTTACCTTAACCTTATCATGGGAGCTTTGGTCTTCCTCATCTCCCATGGCAGTCTTTGCCATCAAACACTTGTGAGCGTTTCCCTTGCAGTCCTTCATATAGTGTAGTGAACAACATCACCACTTTTGTTGACTAGCCTCAAGGTGTTTTGTGTATCCTGAGCTACTCCGGCAACCCCACCAACATCTTCTGGATCTGATTCTTCTTGTGCAACCATTGCTTTTCCATCTGTCCTCTTGAGCTTGGAGTTCATAGGGTTTGGTAACTTCTTCTTTACAAAGGTTTTTGGAAACCTTGGTTTGTCTTCTCTCTTCTCATAAGGGAAGTCATTGGAAAAGTGGTTGGTTTCCTCACAGTTGTAGCATTTCCTTACCTTCTTCTTTGGGAATCTTCCCTTGAATTTTCCTGCACTGAACTTCTTTACAAAGAGAGCAATGTCCTCATAAGATGGGCTTTCATCAGAGTCAACATCATCACCATCTTCGCAGTCATCATCACCCTCTTCTTCTTCACTTTCTTCTTTGTCACATTCATGCTTGGCTTTCAAAGCAAGATTGATCTTTGATGTTGAAGTGCCATGCATGACAAGTTGCTTTGTTGCATTCGCCTTTGACTCTTCAAATAATTGAAAAGTGGATATGATGTCATCTGGAGTCATTTCTTTGAACCCATGGTGCTGCCTCATGTCCCATACCATTTGATGGTGATATGGAGCAAGAGCATGAAGTAACTTGTCCACGAGAAATCTCTTGGTCAGATTGAAACCATCTCGCGTCTTGTCACAGTCACATGACTCAATGTCTGTGGCGAGAGTCATGAGCCGTTCTAGTAGTTGCTTGGGAGATTCACCCTTTTCCATACAGAAATTCTGTAATTGCCCCTTGGCAATTTCATATTGAGCAAGCCGAAGAGTGGAGGTACCGATCTTGGTCCTTATAATGCTATCCCACGGTTCCTTGGCACTTGTGATGTGAATGTAAGGTCTTCGTTGCTTGTCATTCATTCCTTTTCTTATGCACATGATCGCAGTGTCATTGAGATGCTTGTCATAAGTTTCTTTGGGAGTGAGGCACCTTGGATCTACAGGATTGTACCCATGCTCGAGGATGTCCAACATCTCATCATTGGCGTACCTAAGATGATCCTGCATACCAACTCTCCACAAAGCAAAATCGGAATTGTCATCAAGCAAGGGAGGTTTTCCTCCAGGATTGTACTTAGGTTTCTCAATTTGAGATCTAGCATAAAGCCATGGAACACTGGTTTGGTTCCTTTCCGGAGGTTGTTGGCCAAATGAAGTACCGTGCACATGTGGCCGTGAGGCCCTCGGGGACGTGGTTGTCCCCGTGGTTAGTGATGCCAGTCTCATTTGGACCATGGCCTCAAGAGAAGCATCATGCTACTCCTTTTGCTTGGCAAGGGCCCGTTCTAGGTCCTCAGAGGTGAAAGACTTGACTTCCGTGGAAGTCCCATCCCTCTGCACTGGAGCTACCGTAGCTGGAACCCCGTCCATCTCGCTCTAGGGCGGTTAAGCCACAAGAATAGAGCACGAGGCTCTGATACCAATTGAAAAAGGATCGAGATGGACCTAGAGGGGGGGGTGAATAGGTACAATTCCAAATTTTAATAATTACTTAGCAATTTTAGGCAAAAGTGCGGAATATGAGTGTAGGCCTAATAATTGCTATGACAAGGAGTAAGCTATTTAGAGTGAAGTAAGACAAGCGGTAAACAATAATCAAATACAAGTACGTAATAAGGATTAACACAAGTAGAGAGTTAGGGTTAGGAATAACCGAAACTCCAAGAGAGACAAGGATGTATCCCGATGTTCACTTCCTTGGAGGGAAGCTACGTCACCGTTAGAGGGGCGGATGTTACCACGAAGGCACACCAACGCCACGAAGGCTCACCCTATTCTCCCTTTGAGATAACTCCACGAAGGCGTTTCTCAACCACTAGTGGTAAGCCTTGAGGTGGCTTCCAAACCTTCACAAACTTTCCGGGGGAAATCACAATGGTTCGATTCCTCTCCGAAGACTCCTACCGCCTAGGAGTCTCCAACCTCCAAGAGTAACAAGATCACGGGGATTGCTCAAAACTTGCTCAAATCACAAATCACTTTGGTGGGAAGGAGGAGAGGGAGACGATCTATCTTTTGATTGGAACAACACTCAAAGGGACTCACAAATGCTCTTGGGATCTAAGATTTGGTGTAGACAAGAGTGAGTGAGAAGAAAGATGTTCTTGGATGTATTATAGCTGTGTTGAACACCCACTCACGAAGTGGGTGAGGGGTATATATAGTGGGGAGTGTAAAACAGCCGTTGGGGACACTTTAAGTCACACAGGGTCCGGACGTCCGGCAGTTCTCGAAAGTTCGGGCGTCCGCAATGGGTTGGACGTCCGACAAGGGTCGGTCGTCCGAGGGCTGTAGCTATGACTGGAAACACTGTGAATTTGAATAGCGACCGGACGTCCGGAGAAGGCCGGAAATCCGAGTTATTCGACTCAACTTCTTCTGGTAGGAGGTTCCGGATTTCCGAAAGAGGACGGACATCCGGCCCTCGGACGTCCGGAGGGAGCCGGCAATCCGAGTTATAGAGCTCATGTTCTTTTGGTGCAGGGCTTCGGATTTCCGAAGCTGGTCGGACGTCCGACCCTCGGATGTCCGGAGGGAGCCGGAATTCCGAGTTATATGACTCAAATACTTCTGGTGGAGGGCTCCGGATTTCCGAAGCCTGCCGGTCGTCCGGCCCTTGGACGTCCGAGGGAGCCGGAAGTCCGAGGCAATAGACCTGTTTTGAGATAGGAACAGAGTAGAGAATATGTGGTATTGGGTAGGATAGTGAAGATGTGGCATGAGCAAGTTCATCGCAAAACCTGTGATCCCCTCTTAATAGTGCGGGATCCCTATACTCAATAATAGTAAACTCAAAAGGATAGTCTACATCATCTTTTCTCAATCCCGGGCCTTCTTGAAATATAAATCCCGATCTTCTCAGACCACCTTTGGCACATAATTCTCAATCTACTAAAGTACTTGCCATCCTGAGATACACTCAACAAATAGGATTAGTTTCCTATGTATGTGTTGTCATTAACACCAAAAGTCGATTAGGGGCATAGCATGCACTTTCAATAGTGTAAATGCTGCTTCTCTTTGAACCAAGTAGAAATGTAATTTGATGAACCAAAAGTATATTCAGGATAACAGTAACAGTGTTGAAAGTTCTTCGTATAGCCACTTATCAATTTGGGCTTGGATGTTTCCTCTTTATAACCGCGAAAATACTCTGTTCCATAATACTTGTCGTGGTTTAGAACTAAAACCATGACAAGTACTCGTATTATGGAACAGAGGGAGTATCTGTTTGATTACTTGGTAGAGTTGAGAAACAAGAGATAACGATGGGTTTAGTATGAAAACACCATCTACTAAATAAACAAAATGTCAATTGTCAAGTATGCATAAAGATAGGAAAGGGTCTACATAGAAGCACATCTTGTTTACATTATTTTTCTTCTGCTGTACTGACTTAAAATCCAGACTCATTCATCTCAAGAAGTTTGTTTTCAGAAAAATAATCTCCAGCTTCTCATCTCCAAAGAAGCTTGGATAGTGTTTTCCCATTTAAAGTTAGATTGCATTAACAACTATCCATATCATCTTAGAAAGCATATCCATATATCAAGGAGTGCTTCGGTACACCCCCCTCAACAAAACGACTAAGGGCATAATAGTCATACGGAAAGAAACGTATATCCACTTATGTTGTAGACGTACACATTTGGGAAAAAATAATACACAACACGCCAATCATAAATCCATCCCGCGGAAGGAAACCAGCCAGCTATAACACACGCCAGCCATCCATCCATCACCGCCAAGGAAACCTGCAGCCCGCAGCGCCCGCAGCCGACGCCGCGCCCGCAGATGACGCAACGCCCGCCGCCAATGCCGCGCCCGCCGCCGATCGCTGGCTGGTTGATCCTCTCGTATTTCCTTCGACGGCTGGCGTGATGTATGGCTGGTTGATCGCGTGATCGCAGGCGCGTGATGGATGGCTGGCTGGTTGCGTTTCCTTCGGCGGCTGGCGATCGTGTTGTGTATTTTTTTTTGCCAAATCGAACGCGTATACGTATTAGCTGAGACAGACGGAAAGATTTTTTTAAAATATGCCAATCATGCCCCTAATTATGAAGAGATATCGGTTAATTTGGACTGTTCTTGTGTTTAGGGGATGTACCGAAGCAGAAGTTTCATTTTTTTAAAAAAGGAGGCTTAGCCCCGGCCTCTGCATCAATAGATGCATGCAGCCATATATTAATCCGAAACAAATCTCGACTGAGTACAAATAAAAGGAACAAGTATTAAAAAATAAAGATACAAGGCGAGCGTCGCGCCAAAGCCGGAGATGACTAAAATATCTAGATGTTCAAACACCTATCCTATTAATATGTCGCCATCCAAACCGGCTGAAGATATCCTGAGCTACCATCTCCCAACGGGCACACCCAGTAACCATATGCTCCCTGGCTGCCGCAGGAGTGAGTAACGACCATGTGCGGATCAGTGCGGTAATTTTGGAGATAACCTGCAGAAAGTTAATATCATGTATTCTGTTAAAAATCAAATCATTTCTGCAATTCCATAGAGCCCACAAAAGAGCACATGCTCCAACACAAATATGTTTGGCCAAATAAACATCCACTCCCTGTAACCATGTTCCAAATAACGAATTCAAATTAACAGGAGGAGGGATATTAAAAGTAATTTGAATCGAACACCAAACAAGCTTAGCCATAGGACAATCAAGAAAGAGGTGCTGAATAGTCTCTACCCTCGGGTAGAAGCTACATCTGGGGCTACCCTTCCATTTCCGCTTGGCCAGATTATCTTTCGTTAGAATAACTCCCTTATGGACAAACCAAAATAAAACTTTAATTCCAAGAGGAACTCTAATCTTCCAAATATGCTGCGATTTTGGAATTGGTACAGAGTCAATGAGATCAAGATACATGGATTTAACCATAAACAGGCCGTTCAAAGTTAAACTCCAAGAAATTCGATCCGCCCTGTCAGAAAGGTTAACCTCTATTAACCTTCTGACCAGATGTAACCAGGTAGTCCATCTGTCGCTGACTAAGGACCTACGGAACTGAATATTAAGGGGTATCTCACTAAATACTGACGCCACCGACACTTGTCGACGCCGGGCAATATGGTACAGCCGCGGGTATTGAAGCGCAAGAGGCGACTCTCCTAGCCAGGAATCTTCCCAGAATCTAGTTGCTTCACCATTACCAATGATCACCCTCGTTCTGTTGAAGAAGGAGTTTTTCACCCGCATCAGACCTTTCCAGAAAGGTGAATCCAGTGGTCTAGCCGTAACCTGAGATAGGGATTTGGAATGGAGGTACTTGTTCTTCAAAATCTGTACCCACATCCCATCAGACTCCATAGAAAGTCTAAACAGCCATTTGCTGAGAAGACATCTATTTTTTGTCTCTAAGTTTTCGATACCCCCCCTTGTTCTTTAGGCCGGCAGATAATATCCCATTTAGCCAACCTATATTTAGTCGAAGCCTCATCACTTTGCCAGAAAAATCGAGAGCGATAGAAATCCAATCTTTTCCGCACCCCCACAGGAATCTCAAAAAAAGATAGTAGAAACATAGGCATGCTCGTTAAAACTGAATTAACAAGTGCCAACCTACCGCCGTAGGAAAGGATCTTACCTTTCCAACTACTAAGTTTCTTTTCAAATCGCTCCTCAATGCATTTCCACTCTTTATTGAAGAGTTTACGATGATGAATGGGAATACCTAAATACGTAAAAGGTAGATCCCCAGCTTCACACCCAAATAACTGATTGTAAATGTGCTGTTGATTTTTGGCTTCACCAAAACAGAACAACTCACTTTTATTGAAATTAATCTACAGCCCCGAAAGCTGCTCAAAAAGGCAGAGGATGAGCTTTAAATTTCGAGCCTTCACTAAATCATGCTCCATAAACAAGATAGTACGGCATATTGTAAAATGGACACATCCCCATCTACTAGATGTGGTACTAGTCCACCTACAAGATCCTTTTCGTTTGCGCGCTTAATCATGAGAGCCAACTTATCAGCAACAATGTTGAAAAGGATAGGGGACATCGGATCCCCTTGCCTGAGCCCCTTTAGTGTCTGGAAAAAGTGACCAATGTCATCGTTTACCTTAATTCCGACACTCCCTCTCCTGATAAAGGAGTCTATGTGCTTTCGCCAAAGCTCATCGAACCCCTTCATACGCAACGTTTGTTGTAAAAAGGATCATTTCACTTTATCATAAGCTTTTTCAAAATCCACTTTGAAAATCACCCCGTTAAGTTTTTTCGAGTGAATTTCATGTAAAGTCTCATGAAGCACGACCACCCCTTCGAGAATATTACGTCCATGCATGAATGTGGTTTGCGAAGATTGCACTACTAAATGTGCCATCTTAGTTAGTCTATCCGTACCCACCTTTATGAATATTTTAAAACTAACATTAAGCAAACAGATGGGACGAAACTGCTCTATGCGTGTCGCCCCCTCCTTCTTTGGTATCAACGTAATTGTACCGAAATTTAGATGGAAGAGCTGTAAGTTACCGGCAAATAGATCATCAAACATTGCCATAAGATCCGTTTTGATGATATGCCAACATTTTTTTGTAGAACTCCGCCGGAAACCCATCAGGACCAGGGGCTTTACCGCACTTCATTCCACCAATAGCATCTATGCTTTGTCGTCTCATATCTCATTTCACTCGTGCTACTATAATATCGATGTTTTCTACTTTCGGTCCTTCATTTCCTGATGAAAGTTCATAAATAGCTCATCTATTTAACTGAAAGTTGCAATATTGCCAGGTTTGCTGTCATGGGTTTGGTGACCAACTATTTCGGGCCTCGTCCAGGCGGCACAAAGCGCCAATCTGCACGCCATGCGCCGTATGAAGTTTCCTGTTAAATTTCTGGCGCCTCGTAAGCTATTGCCATGGCGGTGCTCGCATTCCTGAATCGTTGAATGCACCACCTTATCAGTTAGGGACCAAGACATGTATCGTGATGCTCAGTAGTTTATTTGCACGGTACTTGTTGTTCCAGTTTTGTTATAAAGATAGTCGAAGGGCTACCTCAAAACATTGGTCAATTACCTGTGAGCTTTGTATCGTTCTAGCGCATCTTTAGCAGAGATCCCCTATGTCGCGGTACTGTAAAATTAGTTTACGGTGCACTTGAAACTGTTTTTACCGTGTCCAACGGACTTCACTACCACAGGTACTGAAAAACTATACTGTAAACAAGGAAAATATATTCCCCCCCCCCCCCCCCCCCCCTCTCTCCTTTTCTCCCCGCCCTTCTTCTTCCCCATGTCAGCCAGCCGTGGCCGGGAAAACGCCGTCCCAGGCTCCTGATCCCGGGCCGGTGTGGTGTTGGAGCGGCAACGGCTGGTGTGGTGTTGGTGCTGCCGCTCGTGTGCCCGGCGGCCGCCCATGCTGCCCACCGCCTTCGGTGACGCTTCGGCCGGCCGCTGCCGAGCTCGCTGCTTGCGCGCTTTGCCGTTTTATTTCTCTTTGGTTAATTCCATTTGGTGCGTATTTTTCGATCAAATCTACTATTATTTGTATAAATTTACATGTTTGTTCGCTTTTTGGGGGGATATGCTAGAGATGCTATTATTGGAGTAGCAATCACTTTCACTTCACTCTCATGCATGATCAAGATAATATTGTTTTGCTTTGTCTTGTTATGCTCGCATGCTGTTGGCCGGTCACAAGAAACCTCTACTGATCCATTCAAAGAAAAAAAACGTAACTTCCAAAAAAATATAATGAAATTAGAGCAAAGATTCCTAACTCATGGTCCCATGACAGCAAACCTGCCGAAGATCAGCTCGACAACGACAATGGTTTGAAATTTCAAACCTGTCGACCAGCCAAGTGTCAAATTATCTAAACAATCCCTTTCAGTTTTCAAACTTGTCGACCAATCAAGTGAGCCCTGTGAAGAGTCTAAACGGAAATGATCCCTCTCATCAGTGGTCAGTACCAGTGCCGTCGCCATGTGCACCACGCTAGAATGCAGATCGTGCCAGAAGAGACCAACTACTCCCATATACGTACAACGAATAAACTACCAGATGAAGCACGGGACTAAAACTCCCCAAGATAAAGACTGTTTCGCCAAGTGCTTCCTGCCTCCGTGTCTCTGGAGTCTGGATGGTTGGACAGCACTACTTCCTGCCTCCTTGCTTCACCAAACGCGTGTTTGGTTGCCTGAGAGAAAGCAGGGTTGAGTTGGATCTGCATCGTACGAAACCACCTCAGAATCAGATCAACACTTTCTTCCGAGCCAAGCTGAGTTGAGCCATATAGTAAGCACTAAGCAGTGGCGAATCTAGCATTACAATGAAGGATAGGCTCAAAACATCAAGTTTCAAAGTCCAATTAGCAATTGCATTGTGATTCTTGCATGTAAAGCATCTAAATATAACTTTTCTTAAGTGATATTATTAGCTGAAATATGTTTATGGAGGATAGGCTTAAGCCTGATGAAGCTTACATAATAGACTCGCCACTGATAGTAGGCATACATGGATGGGTCCCTTGTGCGGAAGGAGTCTGAAGCGGTGCGAGCTTTGTACGTGTTTTTTCTTCTACCTCAGCTTTATTCTAATCTATACAACGATGCTTCGATTCGAGATAAACTCTATATGAAAAAGATGCACATCAATGTTACGTTTTTTTGCATCGGTTCGTAGTTTCGTCGATTGTAAGAGCAACTCCAACCCCGGCGACCCAAACTGACATGTGTTTTGTCCGTTTGGATCGGCATATTCGCACCGTTTTTCGTTTGGGTTGGCCGTGTGCCCAACGCGCTCACCTATTTTTCGTCCACGCGATAGGCTTGCGGCCATTTTTTGATCGCTTTGTCAAGAACCACATTAAAAAAATAATCCTAGATTAACAAATGTTCAATAAATTACAAAACATTGCATAGTCCAAAAACCACACAAATATCTCACAGTTTACAAGCTAAATTAATATTAAATTGTCTTAAATACATTTTAAAAAGTAGCCGATACATCTATTGGTTGGCAAAATCGGCAAAATCAATCCACAGATGCTTAACCAAATTATTTTGCAGCTACATGTAAGTTTCCCAATCACACATGTGATAATGAAACTCGGTGAACCGTATAAACAATGTCGCTCCTTCATGCTTAGGCAAAACATTGTCATCCTGAAACTGAAACCCTTGATCATAGAGACGTTTTGGACGCTCATCATCTATAATCATGTTGTGCATGATCACACAAGCTGTCATCACCTCCCACAACTTTTTGGTGCTCCAAGTTCTAGCAGAATATCGAACGATGCCCCGTCGAGATTGAAGAACGCCAAAGTCACGCTCTACATCCTTTTTAGCACTCTCTTACTCTTGGTCAAATCTCTTTTTCTTCCCTCCTACAGGGTTGTCTTGACAAGAGTAGTCCACTGTGGGTAGATACCGTTTGCTAGATAGTATCCATTGTTGTATTGGTGGTCATTGATCTTAACATTGACCTTTGGGCAATCGCCTTCTGCCATCCTAGCAAACACCGGAGAGCGGTGGAGCACACTGATATCGTTGTGAGATTCGGCCATGCCGAAAAAAGAGTGCCAATTCTAGAGATTTTGGAAAGAGACGACCTCAAGTATGACAGTGCAAGCTTAGACATGACCCTTATATTGTCCCTTCCAAGCAGAAGGGCAGGTCCAGTGCATACAATCTATGCTATCAAGCATCCCCGGGAACCCCCTGCTAGCATTCATCGCCATCAAACATGTTGTATCAGCAACATTTGGCTCTCTCAAGTACTCCGGCCCGAACACAACTATGACATCTTTGCAAAACCCTATACATGGACTCAAGGCATGTAGACTAACTCATCCAGACATACTCATCAATGAGATCACTGGAAACTCCATATGCAAGAATCCGAATGGCAGCAATGCATTTCTGATAAGAGTAGAAGCCAATCTTTTCAAGGGCATCCGTCTTGCACTTGAAATAGTTATTGTACTCCACCATCCCCTTCCGAATACGGTTGAACACATGCCTACCCATACGAAAACGACGTCAGAACATGTGATGTTTGAAGAGCGGGTTTGGGTCTCGAAGTAGTCCTTCAATAGTAAGAAATGGTCACTCTCCCGGTTGCAATTCAGTGCCGTTGTGTGCCCCGTATGGAGCCCCTAAACAGCGGCCGCTCCATACTTAGGTGGTCATGGACGATCAATGCAGCTGCCACGATCTCCTCATCATCGGATGAAGAATCATCTGAATCACAAAGAACGTTATAGGAAAAAAAACTCATCATCAGAGTCCATTTATACCTCGCGGGCAAAACATCGAAAAACTTGTGGGCATCATCGAAGAAGCCGGACGATGAAGAGCCTCATGCCCAGCCGAGACAAGGTAGCGAAGCTGGGCGGCGACGACGGAAAATGATGCGGCCGGGAGGGTGACATATCTATGGACAGATGGCTGGCGACGTCGATGGAAGTGGGCGGCGACGATGGGAGGTGTGGCGGACGTGTGAGTCGAAGGCGAAGGGAGGAAGAGGAAAGTGGCATATGTGCCACCTACTGAGGGCTAGAAGGAAGAGAAGAACGGGCGTCCATCCCGTGTTCGTGACGGTGCAAATGCGGCTCAAATTTGGATCTGAAATGGGCCGCGGGTCGATAAAAAACTGACCCGTGTTCGTTTAGGTCACTTGTTGAGCCCTGTTGTGTCCGCGCTTATCTAAACTGACACGCATGAACGAATTGAGACGTCCGGTTGGAGTTGCTCAGAATGAACGAGTCACTGATCTGTGTGTTCTTTGATCCTTGCTCCGTGAGCCATGGAGTTAATATTTCCGTTAGGCTTCAGGCTGCAAGGAGATGACTTTTTCCCTAGGAACATACAACTATTTTATAGTAGTATTCCGGGCGGAGTGGGTAAGATTGAGATCTAACCGTGACCAAATGATTCAGATACGTATGGAAATTGGTACTAGCAGTAACTCTTGGCATAGCCGCCACCTTCATCATCAGCTCTGACTTTTCCCCACAAGTCGCCAAACCCTACTTTTCGCAGTAAAAATGAATGAATGAGTAACTTAAATTAAGTTGACGTTGTTTACTGGTAGTATATTTGTACCCAGGTGGCGTTGCCAATTAGCCACGAGCTTCAAGTCTTTCTTCCTTGCCGTGCATTTTGGAGTTGCAATCACTTTCATGATCTCATCCACGCTCAAGAATCAAGATGGTGCTTTGTCTTGTACTCTTGCTGTAGGTGTATGCAGCGAATAAGGCGTTGTCTAACTGGTTGTGCGCGTAACTAGTATCTCAACCGTTGCTATTTCATATGAATCCAATCCTTTTGCATGTGCATGCCCCTTCTTCTAGTCTTTTTCTGCTGAGTGACACATGCATGGCTAGAGCATCTTTTCTCTCTCCTCAATCATAGTTACTTTTCTTTTTCTTTTGATAGTTTAGATGATTCATATCTTTAAAATAATTTTTTTATTTTTAAAACTCTTTATATATTTGAACTCACGGCGCTAAGGTCTTTAGAACAAGATCAGTATTGTATAAATTATAAAAACATTTTTGTTAGCTGAAATTAAAATATGATTTTATAGTAGCTTTGTTGTTAGTGAGGAACTTTGCTAGAAACAATGAAGAACTTCTCATTTTCATTGTATAGTTCTAAATAAACAGAATCAGGAATTGAAGGACTTTTTGGATACTGGGTTTGCACTTTGTTAGAAATACTGAAGAACTTTCTAGAAAATGTATTTGGAACCAATGAATTTTGTAAACAGCTTGTCTGAATTTTTATAAAAAATTATGGAACTTTGTTGGAAATATATCGATATTGGATTTATTTTGTAGAGCTAACCGTGATAAACTCAAATACATAAACGAATTTAAATTTTCAAAAAACATTTAAAAGTTTTTCTAGCAAACATAGTGCAACTACTAGTAGCTATTTAGTAATAGTACATACAGCTAAAAGGCAAGTGATATTCTCTACTACTAGACCATAGGCCCTACTGCTTGCATGCATGCCTGATTCATGTATTGATTTGATCTGCATGCTTGATGGATGGTCAGGATATGCGATGCACGCGCAAACAGTTAGACAAAATCCACGTCCGCCACAACCTATCGCCGGTTGGTTCAAAGAAAATCTTGCCAGATTTGTAGTTGCACACATGATATATCTCCCCCAATGGCGCGGGGAATCAAAGATGAGACGACGGGAACCCGTGGTGACGGCAGACGGCAGTGGGCCTTGGCTTAGACTTGAGACATGATCGCGGCACTTGGTTGGTCGATCGCTCATTTGCTCCCTTGTCGCTCTCAACGTTTTCAACGCATGTGTGCCCTGGTGCGTATGCGTCCGAGATCCACACTCCCCAAGATATGGATTTGTTATGCATTTCTTAAAGAGAGTTTACTATGGTTCTCTTGTTTCTGGCAAACCAACTTGGTTTTTGGCTAGGAGAATAGGAGTTGTAGCTGGTCAGATCATCTCTAGCCCATCCTTTCAAACGGTACAGCCCGTATAATTCCAATGATTATACGGGTTTGGTTTGATTTTTGGGTTAGATCAGACCCATATGATCGGCCCGGTCCCTAAAATATTTATACTGACCCAAAAACAACCCCGTCCCCCCTCGCAGTATATATCTCTGTCCGCAGCAGTGATACGGGTTGAAACCCTATCTCCCTGCCGCCGCGATTCCTCATTCCCCCTGTGATTTCTACCCACCGGTGACAAAAATACGCCGCTCCGTCCATCGATCCGCCATGATACGGGGCTGGATGTAAAGCTCTGGCCCGCACGGTGGCGACGACCGCGAGCGAAAGCGCTGCATCGCCACCGACGTGACGAGGAAGGGGTTCGATCGGCGATACACCAACCAAGGCCTTGAGCTGTCGGCGTCCCTCCTTCGTCACGAGACTGCACTACTACGGAAAAGACTAGCAGTAGCGCGGGTTTTCCCCGTAGCAGTAGCGCGGGTGCCTGCGCTACTGCTGTGATGCTACAACTAACTTTTATAACCCACGCTACTACTAACGTGCAATAGTAGTAGTAAACTTTTAGAACCCGCGCTACTACTATTAGTTTCAAAAAAACAAAAAAACTCGATCTCGTGGGTGCTTTCAATGGTTCGATCCAGTGGCGACACGGGTCGTGGGAGGTGCGGAAGGGCAACGGTAGACCAGATCCGGCGACGACTGCTGGAAAGGGATCGGATCCAGGGCAGAGCAAGACGACGGTGTGAGGATCCTCTTCGCGACCAAGGCGGAGAGCTCCTGGTTGGCCATGTCGACGACCTGCGCAGGCATGGGCATAGGAGGTGAGTAAAACTGCGGGAAGAGGGAGAGGGAGAAAGAGAAACAAGCGAGAGAGCAAGGAGATGGAGGGTGCATAAGGGCTGGTCACCGATGGTGAGGTGCTCCGTCGTGGTGGCATGGTGGCGAGGGAAGATGGGCGAGCTCCTGGACGCCAACGACCCGAGGAGGCGGCCTCGTTTGGTGCCAAGGAGGAGAGATATGCTTGGGCGGGAGCACCATGGGAGAGCCTATGGAGAGAGGGGGGGGAGTGAGGGAGATAGGAGGGATTCGACTGAGAATATGGGGACTTCACGTGCTTTGTACTTAGTAGTAGCGAGGGGTATAAACCCGCTATCAACTTAGTAGTAGCGCGTGTTTATACCCCTCGCTACTACTATGGCATGTCTCGTGGAGCACAGTAGAGACCACTTAGTAGTAGTGAGGGGTATAAACCCGCGCTACTACTATCAACTTAGTAGTAGCGAGGGGTATAAACACGCGCTACTAGTAAGCATCGACCTATAAGCATTTTCCTAGTAGTGCTGAGGAGTACGACCGGCGGCATGCTCGGCTCGCCTATGGCATGAACAACTCATACGGTGCGGGTAGCTCCTCTGGTGCGTGTAGCCACCCATGCCACTGCCTTCATTCAAGAGGGAGGCGGAGGACCTCCCGCCGCTCCATGCAGTGAAGAGGGAGCACGAGGCAGAGCGGCCACACACCGACATCGTTGGTCCGGAGGACTACCTCCCCCTCCGAGGAGGACGCCATCGAGGCGGCGATTCTCGCGCAGTGCACGGGAGGAGGAGGAGGTGGCGCAGCGTCGCCGCCGGGACGAGGAGTTCAACGACGTCCTACTCGAGCAAGGCCTTTCGAGGGCACGGGAGTTCGAGGAGAAGGAGTGGTTGTGGCGCCACGAAGCGAAGCGCGGGACTCCATGTACATCGGCCTCATCTTCGACAACGACGACAAGTGCATCGCTGCTGCACCCGCAACGCTCTAGCGAGCCCGATTTTAACCAGTTTAGGGTTAGGGTAGTCCAACGCAATATGTAATATATGTATGTATGAACGATCATCTTTATTATATGTAGGTATGAATGACCATCTTTACTGATTCTTATTCATTTCTAGCGCGAAACATCTTTTTAAATTTTACAGTTTCATATAAGGTTTCTGCTCGACCGACGGCAAACTCGCCCCATGTATGAGGGCAAACGTGAACCGTAAGTCCCTTATAAGGCCTAGCCTTATAAGGGGTCTGCTAGAGATGCTCTCACTGTGTGATCTCGAACTCTAAAGGTTCGTTTATGTCGTGGTGCATGCTGCGTATACCCTTTGCAGGAAACTTGCATAAGAATATCTCCTCGAATCGACTAGTTAGGCCATTTCTAACCGATTTCTTATAACCGGGCCCTAACCAATCCCCAATAGACCATAAGAGCATCTACCGCCGGACTCCTCAAACCCCCTCAAATGCCCGGGCAGGCCGTTCGGTCACTGCCCGGTCACAGAAAATTGACCCAGACGGACCCTTCAAACAAGCCTCAAACGCCCGGGCTGACCGGCACCCCTCATATCCAGCCCAAATATGGGGCGGATATTAGGGAGCCCGGGCGCGCCCGGACACGCCTGCCTGGTCCGCACTGGCCCGCATCAACAACATATATTTGTCCTCATCCATTCGCCGGACCAATCCCTAGCCACTTTACTCAACTCCAATACATTTCTATCCGCCACCCACCTCATGTGTGGCAATCCCTGGCCTTCTCTAGCATGGCCTCCGGCGGATCCGACTTCGACCAATCTCGATCCATCGACTGGGGGCCGTGGAGGGAGTCCGGGATTAAGGGGTCCTCGGGCAGCTTACCTACTTTCATGGGCCGGACTCCTGGGCCATCCTATAATTATCACTCGAATCCGAACTACAGGACGACGATGTATCCAAGACGGACTATTCCGAAGACTTGGTGTGCACCCCACAGCAAGATGATAATCGACATGTTTTCTCCTTAGTGTAACCGACATTGTGTAACCTTAGTGTTGGTTAACGTAGCATAAATTCAAAAAATTTCCTACGCATGTTCAGATCTTCCTATGGAGAGACCAGCAACGAGAGAGGGGTAAGAGCATCTTCGTACCTTTGAAGATCGCTAAGCAGAAGCGTTGCTAGAACGCGGTTGATGGAGTCGTACTCGCAGCGATTCCGATCTAGTGCCGAACAACGGCACCTCCGCGTTCAACACACGTGCAGCCCGGTGACGTCTCCCGCACCTTGATCCAGCAAGGAGGAGGGAGAGGTTGGGGAAGAAGACCAGCAACACGACGGCGTGGTGTTGGTGGAGAGACGAGGTCTCCCGGCAGGGCTTCGCCAAGCGCCGGCAGAGAGGAGGAGGAAGAAGTGCAGGGCTGCGCCGAGGGAGAGGGAAAACTGTGTCCTCCAAAGGCCAAAAGTGCCCACTATATATAGGGGAAGGGGAGAGGGGGTGCCACCCCTAGGGTTCCCACCCTAGGGGGTGTGGCAGCCCTCCCAGATGGGGTTTGTGGCGGCCAGATGGGGAGGAGGGGGTGGCGCACCCCTCTGGTGGGCCTAAGGCCCACCTAAGTTAGGGTTCCCCCCCTCTTTTTCTTTCCCCTGCGCCATGGGCTGAGTGGGGAGGCGCACCAGCCCAACTAGGGGCTGGTTCCCACCCCCACTTAGCCCATCTTACCTCTTGGGGTCGCAGCCCCCCTTCGGTGGTCCCCCGGGACCACCTCCGGTGGTCCCGGTGGTCCCCCGGTACGTTACCGGTGATGCCCGAAACACTTCCGGTGTCCGAAACCATCCGTCCTATATATCAATCTTTACCTCCGGACCATTCCGGAGCTCCTCGTGACGTCCGGGATCTCATCCGGGACTCCGAAAAACTTTCGGTAATCTCGTATAACAATTCCCTATAACCCTAGCGTCATCGAACCTTAAGTGTGTAGACCCTACGGGTTCGGGAGACAGGCAGACATGACCGAGACACCTCTCTGGCCAATAACCATCAGCGGGGTCTGGATACCCATGGTGGCTCCCACTAGCTCCACGATGATCTCATCGGATGAACCACGATGTCAAGGATTCAATCAATCCCGTATACGATTCCCTTTGTCTGTCGGTATAGAACTTGCCCGACATTCGATCGTCGGTATACCTATACCTTGTTCAATCTCGTTACCGGTAAGTCTCTTTACTCGTTCCGTAGCACGTCATCGTGTGACTAACTACTTAGTCACATTGAGCTCATGATGATGTTCTACCGAGTGGGCCCAGAGTCACCTCTCCGTCACACGGAGTGACAAATCCCGATCTTGATTCGTGCCAACCCAACAGACACTTTCGGAGGTACCCGTAGTGCACCTTTATAGTCACCCAGTTACGTTGTGACGTTTGATACACCCAAAGCACTCCTACGGTATCCGGGAGTTGCACAATCTCACGGTCGAAGGAAAAGATACTTGACATTTAGAAAAGCATTAGCATACGAACAATACGATCTAGTGCTAGGCTTAGGATTGGGTCTTGTCCATCACATCATTCTCCCAATGATGTGATCCCGTTATCAATGACATCCAATGTCCATGATCAGGAAACCATGATCATCTATTGACTAACGAGCTAGCTAACTAGAGGCTTGCTAGAGACACATTGTGATCTATTCATTCACACATGTATTACTGTTTCCTATTAATACAATTATAGCATGAATGATAGACGATTATCATGAACAAGGAAATATGATAACAACCATTTTATTATTGCCTCCAGGGCATATTTCCAACAGTCTCCCACTTGCACTAGAGTCAATAATCTAGTTACATTGTGATGTATCGAACACCCATAGCATCATGGTGTTGATCATGTTTTGCTCGTGGAAGAGGTTTAGTCAACGGGTCTGCAATATTCAGATCCGTGTGCACTTTACAAATATCTATCACTCCAGTTTGGACATGGTCCTGGATGGAGTTGTAGCGGCGCTTGATGTGCTTCGTCTTCCGGTGAAACCTGGGCTCCTTGGCTATGGCAATGGCTCCAGTGTTGTCACAGAAGAGTGTCATAGGACCCGACGCGCTTGGAACCACTCCAAGGTCGGTGATAAGCTCCTTCATCCAAATTCCTTCATGAGCCGCTTCTGAAGCAGCTATGTACTCCGCTTCACATGTAGATGCTGCCACGACTTCTTGCTTGCTGCTGCACCAGCTCACTGCCCCACCATTCAACACATATACGTATCCGGTTTGTGACTTAGAGTCATCCGGATCTGTGTCGAAGCTAGCGTCGACGTAACCCTTTACGACGAGCTCTTCGTCACCTCCATAAACGAGAAACATTTCCTTAGTCCTTTTCAGGTACTTAAGGATATTCTTGACCGCTGTCCAGTGTTCCGCACCGGGATTACTTTGGTACCTCCCTACCAAGCTTATCGCAAGGTTTATATCAGGTCTGGTACACAGCATGGCATACATTAGAGAGCCCACGGCTGAAGCGTAGGGGACATAACTCATCTTCTCTCTATCTGTTGCCGTGGTCGGCGACTGAGTCTTACTCAACCTCATACCTTGCAAAACTGGCAAGCACCCTTTCTTTGAGTTTTCCATATTGAACTTCTTCAGTATCTTGTCAAGGTATGTACTTTGCGAAAGACCTATGAGGCGTCTCGATCTATCTCTATAGATCTTGATGCCTAATATGTATGCAGCTTCTCCAAGGTCCTTCATTGAAAAACTCTTGTTCAAATAGGCCTTTATGCTCTCCAACATCTCTATATCATTCCCCATCAATAATATGTCATCCACATATAGTATGAGGAATGCTACAGAGCTCCCACTCACTTTCTTGTACAGACAGGCTTCTCCGTAAACCTGTATGAACCCAAATGCCTTAATCACCTCATTAAAGCGAATGTTCCAACTCCGAGATGCTTGCACCAGCCCATAGATGGAGCGCTGGAGCTTGCATACTTTGTTAGCACCTTTAGGATCGACAAAACCTTCTGGTTGCATCATATACAACTCTTCCTTAAGATTCCCGTTAAGGAACGCTGTTTTGACGTCCATTTGCCAAATTTCATAATCATAAAAGGCGGCAATTGCTAACATGATTCGGACTGATTTCAGCTTCGCTACGGGAGAGAAAGTCTCTTCGTAGTCAACTCCTTGAATTTGTCGAAAACCCTTTGCGACAAGTCGAGCTTTGTAAACGGTTACATTACCGTTTGCGTCAGTCTTCTTCTTGAAGATCCATTTATTTTCTATGGCTCGCCGTTCATCGGGCAAGTCCACCAAAGTCCATACTTTGTTCTCATACATGGATCCTATCTCGGATTTCATGGCCTCAAGCCATTTGTTGGAATCCGGGCCCGTCATCGCTTCCTCATAGTTCGAAGGTTCACCGTTGTCTAACAACATGATTTCCATCACAGGGTTGCCGTACCACTCTGGTGCGGAGCGTACCCTTGTGGACCTTCGTGGTTCAGTAGTAACTTGATCCGAAGCTTCATGATCATCATCATTAACTTCCTCTTCAGTCGGTGTAGGCACGACAGGAACAACTTATTGCGCTGCGCTACTTTCCTGTTCGAGAGGGGGTGTAATTACCTCATCAAGTTCTACCTTCCTCCCACTTACTTCTTTCGAGAGAAACTCTTTCTCTAGAAAGGATCCGTTCTTGGCAACAAAGGTTTTACCTTCGGATCTAAGATAGAAGGTATACCCAATGGTTTCCTTAGGGTATCCTATGAATACACATTTCTCCGCTTTGGGTTCGAGCTTTTCTGGTTGAAGTTTCTTCACATAAGCATCGCAGCCCCAAACTTTAAGAAACGACAACTTAGGTTTCTTGCCAAACCATAGTTCATACGGTGTCGTCTCAACGGTTTTAGACGGTGCCCTATTTAAAGTGAATGCTGCAGTTTCTAATGCGTATCCCCAAAATGATAGCGGTAAGTCGGTAAGAGACATCATAGATCGTACCATATCTAATAAGGTGCGATTACGACGTTCAGACACTCCGTTGCGTTGCGGTGTGCCAGGCGGTGTTAGTTGTGAAACGATTCCATACTTCCTTAGGTGTGTGCCAAACTCGTGACTCAAATATTCTCCTCCACGATCGGATCGTAGACATTTAATTTTTCTGTCACGTTGATTCTCAACCTCACTCTGAAATTCCTTGAACTTTTCAAACGTCTCAGATTTGTGCTTCATCAAGTAGATATACCCATACCTACTCAAATCATCGGTGAGAGTGAGAACATAACGATAACCACCGCGAGCTTCAACGTTCATCGGACCACACACATCAGTATGTATTATTTCCAATAAGTCGGTGGCTCTCTCCATTATTCCTGAGAATGGAGTCTTAGTCATCTTGCCCATGAGGCACGGTTCGTATGTCTTAAATGATTCAAAGTCAAGAGACTCTAGCAGTCCATCAGTATGGAGCTTCTTCATGCGCTTAACGCCGATATGACCAAGGCGGCAGTGCCACAAGTATGTGGGACTATCATTATCAACTTTGCTTCTTTTGGTACTCACACTATGAATATGTGTAACATCACGATCGAGATTCATCAAGAATAAACCATTCACCAGCGGAGCATGACCATAAAACATATCACTCATATAAATAGAACAACCATTATTCTCTGACTTAAATGAGTAGCCGTCTCGCATTAAGCAAGACCCTGATACAATGTTCATGCTTAAAGCTGGTACTAAATAACAATTATTGAGGTTCAAAACTAATCCCGACGGTAGATGTAGAGGTAGCGTGCCGACGGCGATCACATCGACTTTTGAACCATTCCCGACGCGCATCGTCACCTCGTCCTTGGCCAGTCTCCGCTTATTCCGCAGTTCCTGCTTTGAGTTGCAAATGTGAGCAACAACACCGGTATCAAATACCCAGGAGCTACTACGAGCGCTGGTAAGGTACACATCAATAACATGTATATCACATATACCTTTAACGTTGCCGGCCTTCTTGTCCGCTAAGTATTTGGGGCAGTTCCGCTTCCAGTGACCTTTTCCCTTGCAGTAGAAGCACTCAGTCTCAGGCTTGGGTCCGTTCTTTTTCTTCTTCCCGGCATCTGGCTTACCGGGCGTGGCAACAGCTTTGCCGTCTTTCTTGAAGTTCTTCTTACCCCTGCCTTTCTTGAAACTAGTGGTCTTGTTGACCATCAACACTTGATGCTCCTTCTTGATTTCTACTTCTGCAGACTTGAGCATCGAGTACAACTCGGGAATGGTTTTCTCCATCCCTTGCATGTTGTAGTTAAGCACAAAGCCTTTGTAGCTTGGTGGGAGAGACTGGAGGATTCTGTCAATGATAGCATCATCCGGAAGTTCGACTCCTAATGAAGTCAGACGACCATGTAACCCAGACATTTTGAGTATGTGCTCACTGACAGAACTGTTCTCCTCCATCTTACAGCTGAAGAACTTGTCGGAGACTTCATATCTCTCGACACGGGCATGAGCTTGAAAAACTAGCTTCAGCTCTTGGAACATCTCATATGCTCCGTGTTGCTCAAAACGTCTTTGGAGCCCCGTTTCTAAACTGTATAACATGCCACACCTGACCAGAGAGTAGTCATCACTCCGCACTTGCCAGACATTTAGAACGTCCTGGGCTGCTGCGGGAGTGGGAGGGTCACCTAGCGGCGCATTAAGGACATAAGCCTTTTTAGCTGCTTCAAGGATGAGCTTCAGGTTGCGAACCCAGTCCGCATAGTTGCTACCATCATCTTTCAGCTTGTTTTTCTCTAGGAATGCGTTGAAGTTGAGGTTGACGTTGGACATCTACAATATTTATAAAGACAACTTTTAGACTAAGTTCATGACAATTAAGTTCATTTAATCAAATTAAGTATGAACTCCCACTTAAATCGACATCCCTCTAGTCATCTAAGTGATACATGATCCATGTTGACTAACCCGTGTCCGATCATCACGTGAGACGGACTAGTCACCATGGTGAGCAACTTCATGCTGATCGTATTCAACCATACGACTCATGTTCGACCTTTCGGTCTCTTGTATTCGAGGTCATGTCTGTACATGCTAAGCTCGTCGAGTCAACCTAAGTGTTTTGCGTGTGTAAATCTGGCTTACACCCGTTGTATGCGAACGTTAGAATCTATCACACCCGATCATCACGTGGTGCTTCGAGACAACGAACCTTCGCAATGGTGCACACTTAGGGGAATACATTCTCGAAATTTTAGGAGGGATCATCTTATTATGCTACCGTCGTTTTAAGCAATAAGATGTAAAACATGATAAACATCACAATGCAATCATATAGTGACATGATATGGCCATTATCATCTTTGCTCATTCGATCTCCATCTTCAGGCATCGCATGATCATCATCGTCACCGGCGTGACACCATGATCTCCATCATCATGATCTCCATCATCGTGTCTCCGTGAAGTCGTCACGCCAACTACTACTATCACTACTACTATGGCTAACCGTTAGCAATGAAGTAAAAGTAGCAAGCACATGGCGTTGCATCTCATACAATAAATTAAGACAACTCCTATGGCTCCTGCCGGTTGTCATACTCATCGACATGCAAGTCGTGAAACCTATTACAATAACATGATCATCTCATACATCATACATGCAACATCACAACTTTGGCCATATCACATCACATGTCAAACCCTGCAAAAACAAGTTAGACGTCCTCTAATTGTTGTTGCAAGTTTTACGTGGCTGATTTGGGTTTCTAGCAAGAACGCCTTCTTACCTACGTGACAGCCACAACGATGATATGCCAAAGCTATTTACCCTTCATAAGGACCCTTTTCATCAAATCCAATCCGACTAGAGTAGGAGAGACAGACACCCGCTAGCCACCTTTATGCACGATGTGCATGTCTGTCGGTGGAACCAGTCTCACGTAAGCGTACGTGTAAGGTCGGTCCGGGCCGCTTCATCCCACAATACCGCCGGAAAAGAATAAGACTAATAACGGCAAGCAAATTGACAAACCATCGCCCACAACTTTTGTGTTCTACTCGTGTATAGAATCTACGCATAGAAAACCTGGCTCGGATGCCACTGTTGGTTAACGTAGCATAAATTCAAAAAAATTCCTACGCATGTTCAGATCTTCCTATGGAGAGACCAGCAACGAGAGAGGGGTAAGAGCATCTTCGTACCTTTGAAGATCGCTAAGCGGAAGCGTTGCTAGAACGCGGTTGATGGAGTCGTACTCGCAGCGATTCCGATCTAGTGCCGAACAACGGCACCTCCGCGTTCAACACACGTGCAGCCCGGTGACGTCTCCCGCACCTTGATCCAGCAAGGAGGAGGGAGAGGTTGGGGAAGAAGACCAGCAACACGACGGTGTGGTGTTGGTGGAGAGACGAGGTCTCCCGGCAGGGCTTCGCCAAGCGCCGGCAGAGAGGAGGAGGAAGAAGTGCAGGGCTGCGCCGAGGGAGAGGGAAAACTGTGTCCTCCAAAGGCCAAAAGTGCCCACTATATATAGGGGAAGGGGAGAGGGGGTGCCACCCCTAGGGTTCCCACCCTAGGGGGTGCGGCAGCCCTCCCAGATGGGGTTTGTGGCGGCCAGATGGGGAGGAGGGGGTGGCGCACCCCTCTGGTGGGCCTAAGGCCCACCTAAGTTAGGGTTCCCCCCCTCTTTTTCTTTCCCGTGCGCCATGGGCTGAGTGGGGAGGCGCACCAGCCCAACTAGGGGCTGGTTCCCACCCCCACTTAGCCCATCTTACCTCTTGGGGTCGCAGCCCCCCTTCGGTGGTCCCCCGGGACCACCTCCGGTGGTCCCGGTGGTCCCCCGGGACGTTACCGGTGATGCCCGAAACACTTCCGGTGTCCGAAACCATCCGTCCTATATATCAATCTTTACCTCCGGACCATTCCGGAGCTCCTCGTGACGTCCGGGATCTCATCCGGGACTCCGAAAAACTTTCGGTAATCTCGTATAACAATTCCCTATAACCCTAGCGTCATCGAACCTTAAGTGTGTAGACCCTACGGGTTTGGGAGACAGGCAGACATGACCGAGACACCTCTCTGGCCAATAACCATCAGCGGGGTCTGGATACCCATGGTGGCTCCCACTAGCTCCACGATGATCTCATCGGATGAACCACGATGTCAAGGATTCAATCAATCCCGTATACGATTCCCTTTGTCTGTCGGTATAGAACTTGCCCGAGATTCGATCGTCGGTATACCTATACCTTGTTCAATCTCGTTACCGGTAAGTCTCTTTACTCGTTCCGTAGCACGTCATCGTGTGACTAACTACTTAGTCACATTGAGCTCATGATGATGTTCTACCGAGTGGGCCCAGAGTCACCTCTCCGTCACACGGAGTGACAAATCCCGATCTTGATTCGTGCCAACCCAACAGACACTTTCGGAGGTACCCGTAGTGCACCTTTATAGTCACCCAGTTACGTTGTGACGTTTGATACACCCAAAGCACTCCTACGGTATCCGGGAGTTGCACAATCTCACGGTCGAAGGAAAAGATACTTGACATTTAGAAAAGCATTAGCATACGAACAATACGATCTAGTGCTAGGCTTAGGATTGGGTCTTGTCCATCACATCATTCTCCCAATGATGTGATCCCGTTATCAATGACATCCAATGTCCATGATCAGGAAACCATGATCATCTATTGACTAACGAGCTAGCTAACTAGAGGCTTGCTAGAGACACATTGTGATCTATTCATTCACACATGTATTACTGTTTCCTATTAATACAATTATAGCATGAATGATAGACGATTATCATGAACACGGAAATATGATAACAACCATTTTATTATTGCCTCTAGGGAATATTTCCAACACTTAGTACCCCTGGTATCTGTATAAACTGGAGTGCTTTAGTCCACAGGGTAAGTTAAGATCATTACTCCTACGGTTTAGACCACAACATACGATCTCACGGTAGATTAACTCTGTACTCGATACTCCATCATCAATATAAACAAGAGAAGGACGTAGGGTTTTACCTCTGTCAAGAGGGCCCCAACCTGGGTAAACATCGTCTCCTTTGTCTCCTGTTACCCATCGATCTAAGATCCACAGTTCGGGACCCCGTACCCGAGATCTACCGGTTTTGACACCGACATTGGTGCTTTCATTGAGAGTTCCATTCTGGCATCGCTAGAGGATTAATGGATCGCTTAATCATCAGCGACAACATCTTTATTAGGGATGTTTTCGTTCCCGGACGGACATTCGTGTTTGGTAGCGTCATGATGCATGCTGATCCAATCGACCGCCTGGGCCGGATTGGAACCTCGCTCCCGATTAGGAGATCAGGTTCAAGAACCTAGAGTACGTCGCCGACTCTCGGGGGGATCTTATTATGACAAAGCTTTCGGCTCCTGACGCCCTGACATCAGGAGTGGTGGATCTGGCCCTTGAGGCAGCTTCCGTCCTAGCTCCCTCCCTAGGGCCCGAACCAGACGACATACCCGGTTCATCTTCGGATGAACGCTACCCTGATGCGACTCCAAACATCCTGGCAACGGCGACGCTACGGGTTGACCCCATGTATTCTTGAAACATGGACGTCGTAGATGTCATGGAATTAAACGAGTTGCTCGGCTGAACTCACGCCATGGGGATGTCAAACGACCAACCGTCGGTCCATGAACAGATCGGGATTAAACTCGACGACATGGAAATTCATGTCCCACCTATCACGCACCTGGTTGCCACCCTTAAGGACCCGACTGAAGGTTCGCCTTCCCAGCCGCCAGAGCTTAGAACGGTATATGTTCAGGTTTCCAATAGTTTGGATCGCCCCACTAGTTCGGAATTTGAGCCCCACCCCAAACTCAATTTGAAGTGCGGTCGTCCATGTTCGACTGATAATTCGGATCCCGAACCTAGCGTACCGGACTCCATGATGGTACTAGACACAACCATCAAAACTGGGAATTCACATCCTATCGGGATGCCAATCCCCCCCCCCCCACCCACCTCCCAATTCAAACACTCTCTGAATAAGTTGGAGAAGCCTAACATACATTACCTACTATGCGTCACACAACAACTAGTGGAGACAGCCCAACACTTCGGGGCTAGATTCGTCCTGACAAAAAAATCAGATACCGGACTGCAGCAGACAGGAAATTATAGAAACCTTCCGGCATAACTGGCATGATGAAGGAATCTTAAATGCCCTCGCCCGCCGTCATCAACATCTTCGTCAAGCTATGTACATTAATACGCAAGTACTATGCAATGGAAAGCACATGGCAAACTCAACAAATGCAAATGGAATCAATCCATGCAGAGCAATCCAGAGGAGCTTGGAGGAAGCGAATACCCCAATGTCGGTCGGCCGAGCATGGGCCCGCCGGGAAAAAACAAACCCTTCAACGGATCCAAAATTGTCCTTGATAAACTATTGGACAGTCCATGCCCCATACACTCGACATTTCCGAACACTAGCCCGACCCATAACCTTCGAGCTTGCTGGGTCGTTAGGCAAATAGCAAAAAGTGGAGAGGCTATCCTAAGGGTCTCATCGTCCAACGAGCATCCATCTACACCGCCGGATAACAACGTCGAAGTCTTAACAATTTACGAGACGTTCTTCTCAAACAATCAGAGGAAGAGAGCTCTTAGAGAACTCGACCATGTATTCCAGGTGACATCAACGAACTCATGGACGAATACACCCATAACTTTCGGCGAGGAAGACCAGCCGAGAATTCGCTCCAGCCGAACACCTGCCGCTCTGGTCCTCAACCCCGTTATAGACGGCTTTAGACTGTTCAAGGTACTACAATGGACGGCTGAAAGTGCAGTCATGCCCTTAATCGTGTTTCGGTGTTGCTGACAACACACATATAGATAATTAATCACTAATCCCTTTTTAAGCTATTGTGAATGATCATGTGTTGATAAGGACGAGCTCATGTGCTAACAAGGACAAGATCAAGATAAGCATTCCTGAGCACTACATGCTTGATCCTTGTGGATGTTCACATGGTGGACAAATGAAGATGAATATATAAGCTAGGCTTTCCACATTTTGTATGGGAGAGCTACTTGAAGACTTTATCATGTCTTGCTTTCAACATTGAGCCAAGAAGGAACAACAACATCAAGCTCACATGAAAGGGCTAACTCAAAGGCATCAGTCCCTTTGACGTTAGTGGTGCGGAGTGATGATCAACGAGTAAAATTACACACTCAAGTATGGATCATCGGTACCCCTTTTATAATTCTTGAGTCTTTAGGGATCCCGCACTATTAAGAGGGGATCACAGGTTTTGTGATGAACTTGCTCAAACTAGATATCCACTGTTCTGCTCATACCACATCTCCACTGCTCTGCTGTTATCAGAAAACAGGACCAGTGCCTCGGACATCCGGCCTCCTCCGGACGTCCGAGGGTCGGACGTCCGACTTGCTTCGGAAATCCGGAATCCTTTACCAGAAGAATTAGAGCCATATAACTCGGACTTCCGGCTCCCTCGAGACGTCCGAGGGCCGGTCGTCCGACCAGCTTCGGAAATCCGGAGCTTTGCACCACAAGAACTTGAGCCATATAACTCGGACTTTCGGCTCCCTCCGGACGTCCGAGGGCCGGACGTCCGCCCCCTTTCGGAAATCCGGAATCGTGCACCAGTGAAGTTTGAGTCGAATAACTCGGACTTCCGGCCTTCTCCGGGCGTCCGGTCCCTGTTCAACTCACAGTGATTCCAGACATGTCTACAGCCCTCGGACGACCGACCCCTGTCGGACGTCCGACTCCTTGTGGACGCCCGGACATCCGTGAACTGTCGGATGTCCGAACCCTGTGTGACTTAAAGTGTCCCCAACGGCTGTTTTACACTCCCCACTATATATATACCCCCTCCCACTTCGTGAGAGGGTGCCCAACACAACCATATCCTCATAAAAACACATTTCTACCCCACATACATTTGCTCACACCAAATCTCATATCCCAAGAGCATTTGTGAGCCCCTTTGAGAGTTGTTCCAATCAAAAGATAGATCGTCTCCCTCTCCTTCTCTCAACCCAAGCTATTTGAGATTTGAGCAAGTTTTGAGCATTCCCCGTGATCTTGTTACTGTTGGAGGTTGGAGACTCCTAGGCGGTAGGAGTTCTTCGGAGAGGAACCAATCCGTGTGATTACCCCCGGAAAAGTTTGTGAGGGTTTGGAAGCCACCTCAAAGGCTTACCACTAGTGGTTGAGAAACGCCTTCGTGGTGTTATCTCAAAGGGAGAATAGGGTGAGCCTTTGTGGCGTTGGTGTGCCTTCGTGGTAACATCCACCTCTCTAACGGTGACTAGCTTTCCTCCAAGGAAGTGAACATCGGGATACATCTTCGTCTCAGTGACCTTGGTTATCCTTAACCCTAACTCCTTACTTGTGGTTTACTTGTGTTACTTGAGCATACATACATTGCATATTGGTTGTGCTCATTATATTGTGTTGGCTATTTCTTGTACAAGATTAATCATTCAAGCATACCCTCTATATCCACACGTTCACACTTCCAGCTTTTGATATATCGTGTGATCTAGTATCTTGTGTCGTTCACCTACTTGTCGTGTGATATAGCTCAAGTAAGTTTGTGTAACTTACTTGTGCTTGTTAGTAACTGTATTGTGTCCATCTTGGTAGATCGTGTTGTTGATACACGTTGCAGTGCCTAGTGCATTTAGGATTTGTGACGGCGACAACGGCTTAACCCTCATTTATGAGGATACTTTGGATAAAAGGTAGTTCGACAGATCTCGCGTCGAAGAAAGCCACACAACCTTTCGAGGGATTATCCTCGAAAGAGAGGCGTGATGCACAGGATAAGTTTCTCTCGACGTGTTGTTCGGTACCCCTGAGAACTACAGGTCCGAAGAACTTGTTTTCTATATTGTACCCTTTCGCATCGGTTATCACAATCTTTTAGGACGTGAGGCCATCACCAGATTTTTGGCCATACCGCATAACGGATACATAAAGCTCAAAATGTCTGGGCCCAATGATGTTATTACACTTACAAGTGACGCGAACATAGCCCTTTGGGCCAAAAACAAAATTGCATTGCTCGCCCTCGGGGCACTTTCTGAAGCTCTTGCGGCTGAGGAATTAACCGAACTACGATCAGTGGTCGCTAAGGACGATTTAATCCTCAACAAGAGGCCCAAGTCCACATCCTTTCAACCAACAGACGAAATAGTTAAATTTCACGTGCATCCAACGGATCCCAATAAAACATCATCCATTGGAGCCCAGCTGGTCCTGCGGTTGACGAAGCACTGCGCACCTTATTGTGTGAAAACTAAGACATATTTGTCTAGAACCCTTCAGATATGCTAGGAATCCCACGAAGCCTGGCACAAACACAATCTGAACATAATCGCAGGTTTTAAGCTAGTCAAATAGGAGTTACGCCAATTTTTCGAATCCAAGTGTCAAGCCATGGGTACCGAACTAGTAAAATTGCTGAGTGGTTGGCAAATTTGGTCATGGTACCAAAGAAGGATAAATCCTGGCAGGTATGTGTCGATTTTAAAGACCTAAATAAAGCATGTTCTAAGGATCCCTTTACCTTACCCCGCATAGACCAAATCATTGAAACCACCGTAGGAAACGACTCCCTATGCTTCCTCGATACCTACTTAGGATAGCATCAAATCAAAATGAAGGAATCCGACCAGACCGCAACCGCCTTGATTACTCCCTACGGGCCATTCTGCTTCAACACAATGCCTTTCGGGTTAAAAACACAAGGCGCCACATATGAACACGTGATTCAGACATGCCTAGAAAAGCAAACCGGAAAAACAGTGGAGGTATACGTGGAGGACGTGGTCATCAAAACCAAACACGTCACCCAACTGGTGGACGACCTTCGACAAACCTTCGATAATCTCCAGGAATACGACATACGGCTCAATCCGGACAAGTGTGTATTCGGAGTTCCTACGGGTAAACTGCTTGGATTCATCGTCTCCCATAGAGGAATAGAGGCCAATCCGGCTAAAATCCAAGCTCTATCCCAAATGGCGACCCCGATGGAGTTGAAGCACGAACAAAAACTGGCAGGCTGCATGGCGCCTTTAAGACGCTTCATCTCCTGCCTTGGCAAAAAGGCACTACCGCTCTACAAACTGCTCAAACGAACAAAAAAATTGAGTGGACCGACGAGGCAAAAACCACACTGAAGAAGTTAAAATGTTGTTAGCCAGTAATCCCATACTGACATCATCTAATACAGGGGAGCCAATGATGTTGTACATCTCATCCACTAACCAAGTCATCAGTGTAGTCCTTGTTATCGAACGAGATGAGGAAGGTCATAAGCTCTGTATACAGAAGTCGGTCTACTATGTGTTCAAAGTATTTACCCCATGCAAATCCCGTTATCTACACTACCATAAGATAGCCTATACATTTTATGGCATCTCACAAGCTCCGACACTAATTTCAAGAGTGTTCGGTCACGGTAGTATCTGAAGTACCCTGAATGATATAATCAACAACAGGGATGCCACGGGCCGCATAGCCAAATGGGCTATTGAGCACCTACCTTTTGAAATCTTGTACAAGCCACATTGAGCTATTAAATCTCAGTTGTTGTCCGATTTTCTCGCCGAATGGATGGAGGCCAAACTCCCAAAAGAGTACAATACATATTCCCATTGTACGATGTACTTTGACGGCTCCAAGACGCTTGCCGGACTGGGGCTGGTGTCATACTTACATCCCCCACTGGCGACAATATCCGATACATGCTATATATTATGTACACTGATTCCAATAATGCGACCGAATACGTGGCTCTTTTACATGGACTGCGGATGGCAACTTCGCTCGGTGTACAACGACTCGAGGTACGAGGAGACTCAAACCTCGGTATCTCCCAAATCAACGGTGAATTTGACACAAAAAAATCAAAAAATGGAGGCTTATAGGAATGCTTACCAAATTGAGACAAGACGAATAATTCGGCGACCCAAGGCCTACAAGGTTCATGAAGGGGAGCTATATAAGAAAATCACCACTGGAGTCCTCCAGCGATGCATTTCCGAAGAAGAGGGTAAACAACTCTTGGCTGAAATACACGCAGGCATGGGCGGTCATCATGCAACAGCTCGTGGCGTGGTAAGCAAGGCTTTATGGGTTGACTTCTTTTGGCCCACGGCTCACACACTCGTCTGACATTGTGTTGGTTGTCAGCATTTTGCAAATCAAAGCCACATGCCCGCAACGGCTCTTCGGACGATACCGGTCACCTGGCCTTTTGTGATCCGGGGGTTGGACATGATCGAACCACTTAAAGGGGGATCCAAGAAAATGAAATATTTACTGGTTATGGTCGATAAATTCACTAAGTGGATTGAAGGCAAACTAGTAACTTCTGCCAAGTCGGGACTGATTATTGATTTTATATCCAGCGTGGTTCACCGTTATGGTGCCCCCCATAGTATAATAATGGACAATGGATCCAATTTCAGAGCTCAAGAAGTGAAGGACTAGTGCCCTAATTTGGGCATGAATCTCGATTATGCCTGTGTGTACCACCCACAAACCAATGGGCAGGTTGAATGAGCCAACGACCTTATTATTAGCGGAATCAAACCACGCCTTGTCCGATATCTGAAGGAATATTATTGCCATTGAGTAGAGGAGCTTGACTCCGTACCGTGGGACTTGCGCACCACCCCGAACCGATCAACAGGATATACCCTATTTTTCATGGTATACAGGTAGAAGCGGCCCTCCCGTGCGATATTATCCATGATGAACCTAGAGTGCGCATGTACGAGGGAAAAGAGGTCGAGCTAGATTGACAGGACAACTTGGACGCACTAGAAGAAGAACGCGATATAGCTCTGGCACGTTCCACCTTTTATCAATAGCAGGCTGGGCGCTAACAGAGCAAGAAAGTTCGGGCGAAAGCATATAATGTGGGCGAGCTTGTGCTACGCCTCCCGGAGAAGAAGAAGAAGAATCTTGCACTTAAATGTGAGGGCCCTTTCATAATTGATGCAGTACTTGCAGAAGGAGCGTATCGTCTTTGCAACCCGTCACATAATTTCCTAGAACCAAATCCATGGAACGCAGCTCGTCTTCGGTGCTTCTACAGCTAGACTGGTATCGTCAAACTCAACTAGTTTTTCTTTTCTCTTTTTTAAATTTTTCTGTCCCCTGCGGAGTGGAGGAGGCAATTGCGGGTCGCATTGCACTCTGCCACTCCCGCGAGGACAGCACCCGACCGACGACAGGATTTGTCCGCCGCGACTTGATACGTCCTAAACGTATCTATAATTTCTGCTTGGCCCATGATCTTTTGGGTGACATTGTTATATGTTTTGCTACACTTTCATACTTTTTTACACATATTTTGACTAACCTACTAACTTAGTGCACCCAGTGCCAGTTTCTGTCTGCTGATGTCTTTTTTGCAGGGCTTTTACCCCAATTTACCGAGTCCCAAAAATCCCGAGAAAAATATATAAAAATCAACGTGACGGAAGCTTCGAGAGCACCAAAGGTGGGCCAGAGGGGAGCGAGGCGTCGCCCAGGCGGCCTCCCCACACGGCCTACCCCCTGGCCGTGCCCACAGGCCGCCTGGGTGGGGCCCACCTCCTCTGGTGCCCTACCTTGGCTCCTATTTTTACGCCCGTAGAGGAAACGCTGATCCCAAACCCTTTTCTCCAGAAGCAACTCCGATCTCCGCCGCCATTGCAACAAGTTTCGGGGGACCAGAATTCCTGTGTCGGCACCCTGCGGGGACGGGGAAGTGCCCCCGGATTCATCTCCATCGACGTTGCTTCCTCCCTCCATGAAGCGGGAGTAGTTCCTCCTCGGGGCTGAGGTCTTCTACAATAGCTATGTGGTTAATTCTCTCTCTCATGATGTGATCTTGATTGTGATCATGGGCTACGTTAATCTAGGATGATCCCATGCTGTTTCCCCTTCTTCTATGTATTGGATAGATGTATTCACTTAACCTTATCTAGTATAATCCCCGAGACCATGGTGACAACGGTCTATTGGACATGGATTAGAAGAATATTTTCATGAGTGATTTCCTCTTTTGTGAATTGATTGAAGATTGAGAGTCTCTCGGTGCTTGTCTTTGACTATCCTTGAGATACGTTGTGGTGATTGTGGTACTCTCTTTGGATGGCCGCGGTGACATTGGAAAATCCATAGAGATAACTACGAACTCCGAGGTGTGCTTTTGTAGCCCTACATAATTCTCGTCCTCTCTTGATCACAAAGGAATGACCTCCGAGTACGTCACCATTGCATGTTTTAGTGGAAATATCATGTGATTAGACTATGTTAATGTTGTTGGGTGTTGCCACTAGTGAAAGTATGAAGCCTCGGCCTTGTTTCTCACCATTGTTACACCGTTTATGCTCACTTTTGTCACTTGCTACCTTGCTGCCATTTTTATTATAGATTTATATTACCTTGCTTTGCCACACCTATCACCCATATTTTACCATCTCTTCGCCGAACTAGTGCACCTATACAATTTATCATTGTATTAGGTGTGTTGGGGACACAAAAGACTTCTTGTTTCTTAATTGTAGGGTTGCTTGAGAGAGACCATCTTCAACCTCTACTTCCCTGAGTTCGATAAACCTTAGGTCATTCACTTGAGGGAAATTGTTGTTGTCCTACAAACCTCTGCGCTTGGAGGCCCAACATAGTCTATAAGAATAGAAGCATGCGTAGACATCATGACTTCATAGTGTTCACTCAAAGGGCGCTCAGTTCTACATTTGGGGCGGGATCATCCATGTCCCGGTGGCCGGATCCATCGACCGTGCCCGCGGACTTCGAGTCCTATCAAGAACGGGGTGCTTGTCGTGGTAAGGAGAGGATAAGGATCGTCGAGGCCTATCTCGTGGAGGAAATGGCCGAGGCGGAGGCGGCTGATGCGGCGGAGCGGGTGGCTGCAGAGGAGGAAGCCAGCCGCGTCCGCATTTTAAAGAAACGACAGCGGCGGAACACGCGCGCCCTCGCCCACGAGCATAATCAGGAAGTGTGTGAAATGGCCAGACTACCATCGAAGGAGGAGAAGGAGGTGAGCGACGGCAAGGACAGCTCTGGTGATGAGCAGATCCGACTCGATCCATACTACGTCGTCGGCCGGTACTTCCACGACAATGACGACAAGGGCTCCGGGAAGGGCAAGGGCAGAAGTGGATGATCTTCAACATATCGAGACATTGCCAAATTTTGATAATCCGGTGGCATGTAGTAATGATGGAGTAGCAGGACGTAGTAGTTGCATGAGTTTGTATGGATTTGAGATATGAGATTTGAGGTGTCCGGATGTAAAATGCATTATTTGAGGCGTGACCGTCCAGTATCCGGTCGGATACAACCGACCAAAACTTAGTGATAGTCCACTAAAATTGACTCGGTCGGATACTCCGTTATTTTTCAGGTATTGGTTAGAAATGCTCAAACCGCTTATCTTAACTGACGGAATTGACACTAAAATAACAACAGCTTGTCGGGGCGTCAGCGTGATAGCCCACCATACCAGGGGAATAAGTTTGTTTGCGCGTAAAGTCTGCACTGCACTCTTGTTAATATGCCCCACTATACGTCAAACTGCAGCTCGTCAGCGTTAGAATTTTCACCGACAGTTGATAAGATGGCGATGTGTATGATAAAAATAAGAGAGATTCGTTGACTAAAATAGCGAACCCCTCGCACCCACAACCTTCATCATCAGCAACCTCGGCTCTTCGGTTTTCATGGAAGGCGCCAGACGGCCACCTGCATCGGACGAGTACATTATTGCACTCTGACTGACTTGCTAGTGGAGCAGCGGCTGAGCGACTGGTGGTTAACATCTCACAAGATAAGCTATTTATTTATAGACGCGGATGCTTGGCCTACGAAGACAACTATATCCTATATGAAAAAGAAATTAGTAATTTAATGAACAGTCAAAAATATTTTTAAATAAACTTGACCTTTCGTTTGTACTCATGAGAAAATTTTCACAAAAACAAAAATCCCCCTTTGACTTCTTTTTAAAAAGGAAAATTCTTGATTTAAATAGTATGAATAGTAACCTTTAATAACAAATGAATTTTATCTTTTTCGCTATAAAGTCGACGTTGTTTTCTGTTTTAAAAATTTATATACTTAAGACAAAAGTAAGTCAAGTTTATTCTAAAAATATTTTTAACTATTTTAAATTTCCATTTAATTTTTTAAAAATAATTTCATATAAGATGTATATGCAATCAGGAACCAAATAGTTCTTAAATATTTTGTTTTTTAGTTAATTATTAAAAATAGTTTTTTATTTACTTCCTCCGTTTTAAAATAAATGCTTTTAATTTGGTATAACATTATACTAGATGTAATATAAAATTAAGATATTTATTTTGGAACGGAGTGAATATTTATTTGCTTTCTTTGGATATAAGACTGGCGTGCGCCTGTGCGGTGATCGCCAGCTTGCCACACACATACTCTGCCGCGTTTGCATCTCCAGCGCTGCTGTCGTGCCGTGCGTGCGGACTGCGGAGGGACGGGAGAGAGGCTAAGCCATGGCGAAGGGCCACGTGCTGGTGCTGCCCATGCCGTGCCAGGGCCACGTCGTGCCGCTCATGGAGCTCTCGCACCGCCTCGTCGACCACGGCTTCGAGGTCACCTTCGTCAACACCGACGTGGACCACGCGCTCGTGCTCGCCGCCATGGCGCCCGACGCCGGCGCTGCGCTGCGCGGCATCCACCTCGCCTCCATCCCCGACGGGCTGGCCGGCGACGAGGACCGCAAGGACCTCAACAAGCTCATCGACGCCTACTCGCGCCACATGCCGGGTTACCTGGAGACGCTCGTCGTGGACATGGAGGCTGCGGGGCGGCCCAGGGTGAACTGGCTCGTCGGCGACGTCAACATGGGCTGGTCCTTCGAGGTCGCCAAGCGGCTCGGCATCCGGGTCGCCTCCTTCTGGCCGGCCTCCGCGGCGTGCCTCGCCATCATGCTCAAGATCCCCCAGCTGATTCAGGACGGCGTGCTCAACGACAAGGGTACGTATTTGCCAATCGCATCCATCCTTCTGATTCTCTGATCCCCGGCCGGCGTGATCGAATACCGACCCTGTACCGTAGGATGGCCGGAGCGGGAAGAGACGCTGCAGCTGGCCCCGGGGATGCCGCCGCTGCACACGTCGCTCATGTCGTGGAACAACGCCGGCGCCCCCGAAGGGCAGCACATCATCTTCCAACTCGTGTGCCGGAACAACAAGTTGAACGACCTCGCCGAGATGGTCGTCTGCAACTCGTTCCAGGAGGCGGAGGCCGGCGCGTTCAAGCTCTTCCCCAACATCCTGCCCATCGGCCCGCTCTTCGCCGACAGGGAGTTCCAGAAGCCCGTGGGCAACTTCCTGCCGGAGGACGCGAGGTGCCTGAAATGGCTGGACGCGCGGCCCGACGGCTCCGTCGTCTACGTGGCCTTCGGCAGCATGGCCATCTTCGACCCGCGCCAGTTCCAGGAGCTGGCGGAGGGGCTGGAGCTCACCGGCCGGCCGTTCCTGTGGGTGGTGCGCCCGGACTTCACCCCCGGCCTGAGCAAGGCGTGGCTCGCCGAGTTCAGCCAGCGCGTCGCCGGCACGGGCATGATCGTCAGCTGGTGCTCCCAGCAGCAGGTCCTGGCGCACCGCGCGGTGGCGTGCTTCGTGTCGCACTGCGGGTGGAACTCGACCATGGAGGCGGCGAGGAACGGCGTGCCGGTCCTGTGCTGGCCCTACTTCTGCGAGCAGTTCCTGGACCGGAGCTACGTCACCGACGTGTGGCGGACCGGCCTCGCCGTGTCCCCCGGCGAGGACGGCATCGTGAGCAAGGAGGAGGTGAGGAGCAAGGTGGAGGGGGTCATCGGCGACGCCGGGATCAGGAAGAGGGCGTCCTGGCTCAAGGACACGGCGTCCCGGTGCATCGGCGAGGGCGGCTCGTCGCAGAGGAATTTCAAGAAGTTCATCGACCTGCTGAGTCAGTGAGCCAGCGCCGTGCGCGCGTGGCGGGAGTGGTGGTCGACGCCTCGGGTCAGTCAAGTTATTACAAGAAGATTGCACGATCTGTCGAACTTTTCTACTCCCTCCGTTCCAAAATAACTGTCTTATTTTGGGACGGAGGGAGTACAAGTTCAACGGCTACCATGGCTTTGGGAATGATGTTTGGGAATGGGATGATCCATTTGCTCGTACTTAGTCCATCAAAATATAATATTCAGTGGAATGCTTGACATGACATACAAGATCACAGCGAAATGGAAATTCTTGACCTATATACGCACGCTCCACGTTCCAAAAACGGGTGTCGACACCCTTTCCCACTGTGAAATCTCATTTTTTAATGGGCCGGCTAGTAGTCAATCGCCTGAAAATGTTCGCATCGGTCAAAAGCATGCAATTGCAGACGAAACTATCATGTCTACACGAAATTAATGTGGGACTAAAAATGGAGAAATTCCAATTTAGATTGCAAATCTAATACTTGTGTTGGCGTCACCTTAAAGAATAAACAGGCACGTACTCTCGAAAAAAGAATAAACAGGCACAAATTTACTGACCGACATTAAAAAATCAGTCGCCTGACGTATAGCTAAACTGCATTTTTAACACGTGTCAGGTATTTCCAGAAAGGAGTTTGGCCCCTCACTTCGTCATTTCTTTTTGAGGGGGAGGTGTGTAACTCTTGCCACATACCATCTTCATTTTCTTTTGCGGCGATACCATCTTATTTTTATTTATTTTTTTGCGAAGAGGAGATACCATCTTCATTTAACAGCTTAAATAACCACTTGATGAGAAAATATTTATTTTTTGATGTCAATGACCTCCATCCCATCCTAAGATTCTGCTCAAACTGGTCTTCAACTCTTTTCAGGTTCTTATTTCGAACACTGCGATAAATGAATTGGAAATTCAAAATTCCAAAATTGAAAAAGCAGAACAGTGCAATCAAAAGGTGCCAAACCGATTTGGTGAAGGCCCTGTCATGAAGGGATCAAATGTTTAAATACACACCGCCACCCGCATAAACCTTTTGTTGGCGTGTGCCGGTTGGTTGGTGAAACATACGACACGCAGAAACCACTAATTATCTAGTGATGCTTGAGGCGCTAGCATGTCACGAATATATGGCAATCCCTAGGTTTTATCTCGAACTGACAATTAGTGGCCGAAAACATAATCAATAGGAGTCGATATTCATGAAAAATTATATACTTTTGAACATTTTGGAAATTCATGTACATTTTAATTTCAGAAAAATTTCTAAAAATTCACATTTTTTGCAATTGAAACATTTCCTAATCCATGAATATTTTTAAATTCATGAACAATTTTTATAAGTGAGACAATTGTCATCCAATATATGATTTTATTGACCTGCCTAATAATTTTAACCAATTAACTCAGAGAAAAAAAATCTTTCATGAAAAAAATAAAACTGAAATTTAACACAATCGATACCTAACATGATATGTTGTTGCTTGCTTCAACTTTTCTTGGAAGAGCTCGCTTTGTAACAAGTTTTCTAACAGAAGAAAAGAAAACAATTATGGTCAAATATTGGGCCGACCCAACGCAGGAGCAACTAATACGCCGACCGGATTGAGAAAAATCCGCTCTTTTTGAAGTGCCAGGCCCAGAAATCCTCTTGCTGCATGTGGTTAATCGGTCTACCCTCTATGATCTCAATGTCCATCGCCCATCGGCAATAAATTAGCTCTCAGCTTCTCCATGTCCGATGAACTTGTAGCCGTCTCAATTGGTTCGTACACAACAGGGGAGCTCTTGTTGGATACATACGACACATAGGGGATATTCCGAGTGGGCTGGCCCATTGAGTGGCACCACAGCGAGCAGATAAAAATCCCTCAAAAGCGGTGCGCTACTCAGGAATTAAATTCGCAGCACCCTGCTGTAGAACACATGTACCTAGCTACCGGAGTGACTAATAGGAAAACACGAACATTTAAGAACTAGTAACTCCAACGTCCTTTTATAATATTTTAAAATGGTTTTTGAACATTTCGTAAAATTCAGATTTTTTTCTTAAATTCCTAACAATTTTGACCAATGCGACCAACTTTTAAAAAATATGGGCAATTGAATTTGTAGACGAATTTAACTATGAGTATATTTTTGGAAGTTGTCAACAAAATATATAATATTGTTTTTAAAATACTAAGAAACTCTTTTAAAATCCGATATTTTTATTAATTTTAGAACAAGTTTTAGAATGTTTTTTAAAATCCCAATTATTTTTTTGAAAACTGGAACAATTTTAAAAATCTAAATTTCTTTTTAAAAATGCGAACTTTTCTGAAAAACTTTAGCAAATGTTGAAAATAAGAACTTTTTTTAATTTGTGAACGAAAATTAAAAACAAGAAGATTTATTGAAATGTTTGAAGATTTCAAATAAATAAAAAGTACAATTGAAAAAGGAAAAATAAATAAATAGAAAGGGAAACTAAGAAAAAAAATAGAAACAAAAAAGTTATAAGCATTAAAAAGACTGGATTTGCAATCTTTGCCAAGGTTCCCAAAACGGGATTCACTGGTCGCTCGCTTGCTGTTAAATGACGAAAAAGACTTTTGTTTCATTTTAGAAATAAAGCTATGCTCATTACATATGAGATGAGGATACAAACACACGTCTACCCTGTTGGGGATACTAGCTATACAAAAGAAGCACAAACAACTAACAAGAGGAAGACTAGACTTTTTTTCGCAAACCCTAAACCCTAAGGGCGACTAGGGCTTGGCGACCCGGCGGCGCCCGCAGATCTCCTCGGCGGGGCGCTCTTGGGATCCCGGCAACCATGGCGAGCGCGGGAAAAGGCACACAGGGTCATGGTGCTCTCTCCCCTCGTGCGGCTCGGGCGTAGATGGAGGAAGCGCTTGGGAAGCTGGACATCTTGGAGGAGGAAGCTACTCCCCTGATCATCGACGATACGGATGAAGGATTGGCTCCGAAGTAGCTGTTGGCGTGAAGGTCTTGTACCGAAATCTCGTGCACATCCAGACGATAACCAACGCACTTCGGCCAGCATGGGGTAATCCCAAGGGATTGACCTTCCGTTCTTTGGGTGAGAATATGTTTGCTGTAGAATTTGATACCAAGCGCGATCGTGATCGCGTGTGGGATGGATCTCCTTGGCACATCAGTAAGCACGCTGTGATCTTGGAGGACTTTGACCGCACATACAACCATCTGAACTCAAGTTTGATCGGCTACAGGTGTGGGCTAGGGTTATGAATCTACCCTATAATCTGAAAACAAACGGTAGAGGTATTGCAATTGCTAAACAAATTGATGCAAACGCTACTGTGGTAGAGGTTGATCCGGTCGGAGGGTTTCTCCGAGCTAGAGTGATGATCGCGGTCGAGAGACCGATTCGCCGGTGGATCTTGATTACATCGGCAAAAAGGAAGCAAACAGATTGCTATGACATACAATATGAGAATATCCCGCACTTCTGCTTCTCGTGTGGCCGTCTTGGACACTCAGATATCTTCTGTCCAACCCCGAGAACACGTGATGAGAATGGGGCTTTGCCTTTCAAACCAAGCCTTAGGGCACCGGAGGACAGGAAGAGGACAACTTCGGGTGAATATACTGCGAAGGAAAAGCAAGAGCAGCCAAATAGCACTCGTGAATCACGATCTGCTAGTACTAAGAACTCGAAGGGAACGGAGGTTACTTCGCCAGTTAAGCATGCACACCTGAATAAACGCAAGGGGGTGCCCCAAAATTCACAAGTCTACCGTCAGGTAACTCTGCCAGCCCTAGCTATCACAGAGAAGGGAGAGGTACCGATGGAACAAGATGAAGGGCCGGAATCAGAACCAGTGTCAGAACAGGGGACGGGGAATGTGGAGGAAGTGTACCCGGAGAGGATCCCTAAGAAGAAGAAACCAACACCACTTCCATCTGAATCATCGACAGCGGCTGCTAGTCAGCCCTGCCAGAGCCAGTGAGTGCACTATCCTGGAACTGCCGGGGGCTTGGGAACCCTCAGACCGTTCGTGAGCTTCACAAGATTGTGAAGCAAGAAGGGCCCACCCTGCTTTTTGTTATGGAGAAAAAGATCAGGGGGAGGAGAGTGGAGGACCTAAAAGCTACTTTGGGTTTCTCGGGATGTTTTGCCGTCGACAGCGATGGGCTTAGCGGTGGTTTGGGGCTCTTCTGGTCAAGAGATGTCACAGTTTCATTGCTGAATTACAGCTCTTCCCATATTGATGTCAGTGTCCGACAAGGAAACAAAACCTGGCGATTTTTACGCACTTTTTTTGCTGTACCCCATGATGCATGGATTTGCTGTGGAGATTTTAATGAGATATTGCAGGGGGACGAGCAGTTTGGAGTTAGTCCCCGATCGAAGGCGCAAATGCGATCCTTCAGGGATGTAATAGCCGATTGTGCACTCCAGGAGGTGGGGTGGCAAGGTGTTCCCTTCACATGGGATAACAAACAAGAGGGCACGAGGAATGTAAAAGCACGCTTAGATCGGGCCTTTGTCAACCAGCAATTCTTGCAGTTGTTTCAGTTCCCAAAGGTTAAGCACATTTGTAGTGTGGAATCACATCATTGCTTTGTGCTGGCAGACCTAAAAGATTCGGAGTCGTGCGGCTCTCAGGCGCCACGACAGTTCCGATATGAGAATGTATGGCAGTCCCACCCAGATTATGATGATATGGTTGGCCGGATTTGGCGTTCAGGTTCGGGCCAGCAGGGTATGGAGGGGCTGCTCGATGCACCGACAATAGTTCAGACTCATCTTGGCTCCTGGGGGAAGAAAGAGTTTGGGAATATGGCGAAGAAAGTGCGCAAACTCCAGAAACGCCTTGGAAGACTCAGACATGCCTCGCTGGGACGTGGTCCGACAGTGGAGGAGAAAACAGTGGCGGAACAGCTGCGAGAGGCCCTCTGACAGGAAGAGGTTTGGATCAAGAAGCGATCTCGCATTACCTGGCTGAAGGAGGGTGATAGGAATACGAGCTACTTCCAAGCACAGGCGGCTCATCGGAAGCGGATCAATCGTATATCCTCGTTGCAGCGTAGCGATGGGCAGCTCTGTACTGACCCGACAGAAATAAAGCAGGAGATCTTTGCTTTTTACCAAGGGTTGTATCAGTCCCAAGGGTACAACCAAATGGATGATTTGTTGAATTGTGTTCAACCCCGCGTGTCGGAGGCAATGAACTTTGGTCTCGAGAAGGTTTTTGTGGCACAGGAAGTTCGTAACTCCCTTTTTGACATGGCCCCATCCAAAGCGCCGGGGGTGGATGGATTTACGGCTGGCTTCTTCCAATGATACTGGAATGCCGTGGGGGAAGATGTGACAGCGGCAATTCTTGGTCTCCTTAATGGAGCGGAAAAGCCAGCAGGGTTGAATGATACTGCAATCACATTGATCCCCAAGGTAACACACCCTCACAAGATTTCCCAATACAGACCAATATCTCTTTGCCTGGTGCTTTACAAGATTGCTTCCAAGGCAATTGCAAACAGAGTGCGCGGGATCCTGGACGAAGTGATCAGTGAAGAACAGAGTGCTTTTGTCCCAGGTCGTTTAATCACAGATAATATCCTTGTTTCTTACGAGACGATACATGCAATCAGACGCCGAAAACGTGGCAACAATCCCTGCTGTGCTATCAAGCTTGATATGCTCAAAGCGTAGGATCGGGTGGAGTGGCATTATCTCGAGGCAATGTTAACTAAATTAGGCTTTGGAGATCATTCTGTTAGACTCATCATGAAATGTGTCACCTCGGTACGGTTTACTATTAAGGTAAATGGCGAGCTTCTGCCCTTCTTCAGTCCAACAAGAGGTTTGCGGCAAGGATGCCCCTTGTCTCCGTACCTGTTTCTCATTTGTGCCCAGGGGCTCTCCTCGTTGCTGAACTATTATACTGGAGCACCTTTGAACAGAGGCATCTGGGTTAGTATTCATGCACCTTGGGTTAATCATTTGCTTTTTGCTGATGATAGCTTGATCTTCCTAAAAGCAAATACCCAGAGTGTTGCAAGGCTTAATGAGATTCTCCGTATCTATGCTGATTGCTCGGGTCAAGCAGTCAACAAGGAGAAGAGCTCGGTTTACTTTAGTGCAAATACAGCACACACGCTTCGCGAGGATCTCAAGCTTGAACTAGGGATCACCGTGGAGGCTTTTTCAGAAAGATACATAGGACTGCCCACGGCAATTGGCAAGATCACGAGTGGGACATTTATGCACATCAACGAACGTATACGCGGCAAGGTCCGGGGCTGGTCCGAGCGTAATCTTGCCTGTGCGGGACGAGAGGTATTGTTGAAATCCATCGCCCAAGCAATTCTGACTTTTAGCATGAGTTGTTTTCAACTTACTAAACAGGTATGCACGGGGATCACTTCATGTATGGCCAAATATTGGTGGGTAAGCTCTGTTGATAAGTGATCGCTCCACTGGCTTTCGTGGGATAAACTAGCGACACCAAAGATCAAAGGAGGAATGGGGTTCAAAGACTTGCAACTCTTCAATCTGGCCATGTTGGGCAAACAGGGTTGGAGACTTCTGACGCATCCTTTGACACTTTGTTCTCGAGTTCTTAAAGGGAAATATTTCCCTACTTAGGATTTTCTCCAAGCCACGGTACCGGCAAGGGCGTCAGCGACGTGGAGAGCAATCGTGGCTGGACGAGAAGCCTTGGAGATGGGTCTGGTACATCACATTGGTGATGGCGCTGCTACATCAATCTGGAATGACCCATGGATCCCAAATATTGCGGCTCTGAAGCCTACAGGCCGGATGGGCAGTGCACCCCTTGAGCTTGTCTCTGACCTAATTGATCCCTATAACAATTCTTGGGACATAGACTTGGTACGTCAATTGTTCTTTCACCATGAAGCTTAAGCTATTCTCAATATTCCTTTAAGCCAATCTGGTGGGGAGGATAGTCTGGCATGGGCTCTAGAAAAATCAGGAATCTACACTGTTAAATCAACGTATCGTTCTCTTGTGACCCGCAACGAGCTACGCTCCATAGGGGAAGGGACGATCACCGAATCTTCATCGGCAAATAAACGGCTGTGGACTGATCTCTGGAAGCTCAAAGTGATGCCCAAGGTTAGAGTTTTCTGGTGGAGAGTGCTACAGGGGATTCTACCAGATTCAATGACCTTGCAATATTGGCATATAAAGTCTCGTGGCATTTGTGAAATTTGCCGCTCCTCGGGGGAAGATTTGAAGCATGCCTTGGTGGAGTGTGTCCATGCAAAAGCTTTTTGGATGGCTGCCAGGGAAAGGTTTGATTTTCATCTCCCTAATTTGCATCCACTTACATGGGCGCAAGATATTCTGCTAGACCCAATGTTTACTGCAGAAAATAGGTGCTTGGTGATCTCTATCATGCATGCTATTTGGTCTTCGAGAAATAGATGGACCCATGATCGAGATGGCTATGATCCAGTCCAGGCGATCAAATGGGTACATGAAACCCTTGCGGTTCTGGAGCTTCCTAGGGCAAGATCAGTGCCTGGAGCTCAGCTATGGTGGCCACCAGAGGTAGGATGGATCAAAATTAATATTGATGGATCTATAGCCCCAGACGCTCTGTCGGGAGGGGCTGGTGGCGTCGCCCGCTCTCATCTTGCTCTCCTTGGAGCATGGAGTAAACCTCTGCCAGGAATTTCAGATCCTTTCATTGCTGAGCTATTATCCTTCCGCGAGGGGGTGATTTTTGCACAGCTGCGGGGCTACTCACATGTGATAATGGAGGTTGATAGCCTGGAGCTTGTCAACTTATGGAACTCGCGACACAATTCTCGTTCTATTGCGGCGCCTATCTGGAACGAAGTGGAGGATATTACCCTTAGCTTTACTTCTTTTTTGGTGCGACATGTTGGTCGAGAGCTTAATTTTCTGGCTCATCTATGTGCGAGGCGTGCTTGTACGCTCGAGGGCATTGATAGCTGGGTTGAGTCTTGCCCGGAATTTCTTTTTAGCAGCCTGAAGGCTGATTGTAATCGCACTATTTTACGTTAATAAAGCCCCTATCTTCGATGCAAAAAAACTAACAGGAGGAAACCAAAGACAAGAACTAAACAAGGCCACACTAAGCACTAAATTAAAGAGGCTAGCTAGAGCGAGGCAATGAGTTCTAGCCTTCCTGTAACGCCTCCACATACCTCTCCAAACAGACCAACACTCTAAGGCATACTCCAATCAATGAGTTAGTCGAAATAAGCTACGCTAACATAGTTGATCATATGAGCACGCCCCCGGCCCCCGCGTCGCCTTGCTTAGGCGACACGGGCGGCGACTCCAACCCCGGTCGCCAGCAGAGTCCCTCACCGGCTCTTCCCCCTCGCCGCCCCCAGTGGCCACCGCCGGGCAAAGCCCGCGTAGTGGTGGCGGCGGTGTGGTCTCCTCCGCCGCTCGGCGTCATTCAGTGGCTCCCGATCCAGATGCGTGTGGCCCGATCTACAAAGGGGGTCGGCCGCTTCCGACGCGGCGGCCTCGTGCATCTCCGACCGCTGTGCTTGGAGCTTCTCGACGGTTTGGGGCAGCGTCGGGGCGCGGCTGGTGGCGTTGTTCTGCCGGGGGTGGCACAGGAGGTTCGGCAGGGACCTGGCGTGCGGGCACGGGTGGGGTGAGGGTGTGTCGTGTGGGCGTCACGATTCTAGAGAAGTGGGGCGATGGCCCAGGGGTGGCCTGGTGTTCCGGCGCTCGCACTGGCGGATGCGGCTCAAATCCGACGCACTGCGGCGGCATGGCCTCAAGAGGTGCGTGCAGAGCGGATCTGGCCTGGTGTCCCTCCATGGTGCTGGTTATCACATGGAGGCTCGCGGTGGAGCCACCGCGGATCTGCTGTACCGAGCGGCGCGCGGAGGAAGCCGGGGCGACGACCCCGGGTTGTGGTGGTTTCCAATTTTTCGGGCGTGCGCGCTGGCATCTCTTTCGTAGCTTGAGGTGCTGCTGGGAGTGCAGGCGCGGTTGAGCTTGGTGGTCAACGAAGGAGGTCGCAAGGCGGAGAAGGCACGACTCCGTTGATCTCCATGCCTGTGGTGGTCCAGATCTGCAGGCTTCTATAGGGATGTGTGAGTTCCTGGCGAAAGCCTAGACCCGACTTTGTCTGTGCCGTAGACGACTACGCTCTCGAGCGTTCTATCCCTCCTTGGAGGCGTCGTCGTGGAACTCCTCTTCCCTACGAGGGGCTTGGGCTCTCCGAGTGAAAACCTGAGTTTCGAATGGTTTTCGAGGCGGGCGATGGCGAGGTCTTCGTCATTTCCTCCTTGGGGGCATTGCTTGGGAGAGCTAGCATGTGCTTGGCGCGTCTGATTTTCTCCTGCGTCGGGTTTGATGGATGCCGGGGCAGCGGCCCCCGACGGCTGATATGCGTCGAGGCGGCGACCTCGGATAGTGATGTGTGAGCCGACTCCATGGGTCAGTCTCTGGCTACATAGCAGATAGCACTGAGAGAGTGCGCACGCTGCCGTAGTGCCGCTACGAGCTGTGCGCTGCCTGCCCAACTCGACCGGCGAATTGGCGATGGCCGACGCGGCGCCGCACGTCATGGTGCTGCCGTTCCCGGCGCAGGGCCACGTCATGCCGCTCATGGAGCTGTCGCACTGCCTCGTGGACCACGACCTCGAGGTCACCTTCGTATGCACCGAGCCCATCCGCAACCTCCTACTCGATGCACTCGCCGTCAGCGGTAGGGAGGCACTGGGCGGCATCCGCCTCGTCTCTGTGTTGGACGACCTGGCCGACGGTGACAACCACATGGACCTGTGCAAGGTCCTTGCCGGGGTCCTCGGGCGCATGTCGGGCCACGTTGAGTAGCTCATCAGGGAGACGAAGGTGCGGTGGCTCGTCGTTCAACCACATCGGTGGTTACCCCCTCGAGATGGTTGCATGAAGATGAATGTTGATGGAGCGGTACCATGATCGCATCATGGAGGGAGGGGGGGGGGGGCAGGGGCAGCGCAGAGATAAGTCAGGACTTTACTTGGGGTCCTCGGCGATTGTCTTCACATATGTTAATGATCCATAGATTTTAGAGACATATGCGTGCCGAGAAGCTCTTTCTCTCGCTAAGGATTTGGGCGTGCAACGCATTCACATCGCCTCGGATTGCACTGGGGTGGTGAATGATATCACAAGGGGGACAGGTGGTCTGAATGCAGTTATAGTACATGAAATCATGAATTCTTGTAAAAGATTTAGCTCAATCTCTTTTAAACATGAGCGTAGGAACTTCAATTTTGAGCCTCACAATCTTGCAAAGTTTTCATGTAACCTAGAAATAGGTAAACATGTGTGGTTAGGCAACCCTCATAATCCAAACCTTGTATCTATGACCGTGGTTTTTGATGAATAGAGAGGTCGAGATTTCTCAAATAAAAGTAAAGGAACTCTCGACAAACAAAAAAAATCAAAGACAAACATACAAACAAAAAGTGTCACAAACAGTGTTGATGGTGTGATATCTAGTGTTTGTTTACTGTTGTTCTATGTTGCGTATTGTGTGGACACTATTATAAATATGTTATTTACGTAGGGGTGCTGCATAGGTGAACAAATAGGGGTAGGCCTCCTCCTGGCCGACGACGTGTCCTAAGACACATGTGGTGTCAAAATAGCCCAATTCGGTTAGAGACAGTCTAAGTGGTTTGTGAATAGAGTATCACATGAGATTGCTAAAACTGGTTATAGAGTTAAAACATCTTAGGTGCGAGTGTACCATCCTACGTCATGGCTGCTGTTTTCGAGGATTGTAAGAATATTTCTTCATTTATATATGGCATGTTGTTCCTTGATAAGTTATTGTACTTTGTATTGTACACCAGCATAATTCACGTGCTTTCATACAAAACTATGAAAAAAAAAAACAGAAGCTTTGGTTGGGGGGAGGGAGGGGGAGGCCCTACATAGGTGAACAAATATCATGTACGGTTAGAGCATCTTCAAAAGCCGCGCTTCGCGCCGCGCCTAGAACATGTATTTACAGCGCGCGTGCCGGCTGGTTTAGCGTAGGGATAGGCGCTGGCTCCAACAGCCGCGCTATAATGCAGCGCGCGCGCCGCTCCAGCAATGTCCAAAAATGCAGCGCGCGCACAACATTTTGTAAAGTAGATTCCATTAAATAAAAACGATATAAAGTTATTTTACATATATTGCAACTAGATAGGTAGTTCGAAAACATAGATAGATAGTTCGGTGCTAGATAGTTCGAAAACAAAAAAACTCCTAGTCGCTTCAGTCGTCTGCACCATCATCATCGTCGTTGGTGTCGTCAGAGGTTGACAGCCAGATGTCAAACCAACGCTCATCTTCTTCAGTGAAGAAGGACCTCCTGCCTGCATTGACGAGGTCGGCCTGCGCACACGCCAATGCCTTCCAACGACGCCTGTCCAACCGCTCCTCGCGGCGCCGGCGCGTGTCCTCCTCGCGGCACCGTTCCCAATATTCCTGCTCATAGGCGACGTCCTCCGGGTGGCGTCGGCGCCACTCCGCCATGACCCGCTCGTCCTCCTGGGCGACGAGGAGACGGCGCTGCAGCGCAGTGTGCTCCGCACGGTCTTGTGCGGAGTTTAGACGAGGCGGCGGGGCCAGGTCTAACGCCTGCTGGAGCGTGTGGACGTCCGGGAAATTCATCTGGAGGCGCGGCCTGCCTAGGCGCCACGCCGCCGCGTCGAACGCGCGGGCGGCCTCGTGCGCCGTTTCGTAGGTGCCGAGGCTCAGCTGGAGATCGCCGGAGCGTATCTCGGCGTAGAACCCGCCGTTGGGGCGCTGGCGGACGCCGCGGTAGCCCGACGCAGAACGGCGGCGCGGCGGCATAGTGGCGCGTCGGCGGCGGCGGCGGCACGAGAGGCAGAGAGAGAGCGCTGGGGCGGCGGCGCGAGAGGTAGAAGGAGAGAGAACGCGACGCGAGAGGCAGAGGTTCAGGCGAGGAAGCGGCAGCGCGCTGCCTTTTATGGGCGCGCGGGACGCGGCGCCGCAAAAATGGCGCGTGGGCTGCCGCCTTTTCGCGCACGCGCTAGCGGTTCCCGCGTGCGCGGTTTTCCCGCCGCCGCTGGAGCGCGCAATTCTGTCCCGCGCGCGGTAAAATGCCGGTTTAGCGTGCACGCGCGCCTTTTTCGTCGCTGTTGGAGATGCTCTTAACAGGTTTAGACCGTTAATGTTTGGTTTGAGACTAAATTTGTCAAAGATTATCACAACAAAGATTAGGCTAGTTTGACCAATTTTGATTGTTATTTTGTTCAAGCGACACCTTTGACAACCAAAAAAAACCAAGGCCTCACATTATATACATACAAAAACTGTTGCAACATTCTTTTAGGCTTGTCAACTTGTGGCTTTAATTTTGTTAAACTGATCTTAAACAAACTTGACAAAAATGTGTGACAAAATGTGACAATGCTAGGCCTAGAACGAAACAGATTAAGATGTACACAAGCGAACAACATGCATACGTGGTGAGCAATTATATTCTAGGAAGATGTACGCAAGGAAAACACCACAGAATGCATGCACAATAAGAAAATGTTTCTTCGTGTGTCTCAGAGTAGAGAGTGAAATGCAGCTCACTCGTTTAGGAGGCCAACAAATCTACTGAAATTCTCATGCGAGGACCCGCCCTCGGTGATGCTCCTGCGAGCTGCATCCCTCAGCGTCCCCACCCTCTCCGCGATTCCCTCGTCGCCGATGACCTGTGCAATTTTGCCCTTCACCTCCTCCTTCGCCACGACTCCATCTCCGAGCGTCACGGACAAGCCGGTCCTCCAGATGTCGCAAATGTAGCTCCGGTTCGTGAACTGGTCGGCGAAGTAGGGCCAGCACAGCATCGGCACGCCGTTCCTCACCCCCTCCATCGTGGAGTTCCATCCGCAGTGCGACACGAAGCATGCCACGGCAGGATGCGCCAGAACCTGCGTGTGAAAATGGATCAGAACCAGAACCTTGCAATGAACGCTGAGATCATGCCCTTGCCGGCGACGCGAAGCACGACACAGTTCTTGACAATGTAGACACCTGCTGCTGGGGGCACCAGCTGACGACCATGCCCTTGCCGGCGACGCGGCTCTGGAACTCGTCGAACCACGCCTTGCTGAGGCCGCCGGAGGTGAAGTCCGGACGCACCACCCATAGGAACGGCCGACCGGTGAGCTCCAGCCCCTCGGCGAGCTCACGGAACTGCCGCGGGTCGAAGATGGTGAAGCTGCCGAACGCCACGTACACGACGGAGCCTCCGGGCTGCGCGTCCAGCCACTCCAAGCAGCTGAGGTCTTCCGGCCAGAACTGCCCGACGGGCTTCCGGAGCTCCTGGTCGGCGAACAGCGGGCCGATGGGCAGAATCTCCGGGAACAGCTCGAACGCCGCTGGCTCGGCGTCGAGGAACGAGTTGCACACGACCATCTCGGCAAGGCTGGTCGCCTGGGCGTTGTCGGTGACCACCAGCTTGAAGACCAGCTGCTGGCCCTCGGGTGGACCGTCGATGCACCACGGCATGCGCGACGTGCAGATCGGCGGCATCTTGGGGCCGATCTCATATATCCCCTCTCGCTTTGCCACGCCTGCAATTTACTTACTTGTTATCATGTGTGCTTCAAGGGAAAAGTCGCAAAGCTGATTGATATGCAGTCTGCATAGAGGATGCACATATGACTTCTGGTGCACAGTTCATTATTTCCTTTTGAGGGAATTGCTGCAGAGTTTTAAAATTCAGCAACATTCTAGCTTATCTTTTAACAAACACACAATGCGTGGTTCAAACTTGAGCGGGAGAATGAGATGAGGTCTTTTGGTACCGATGCTGGAATTAAACAATAAAGACAATGATAAACCCTTAACATTCTCATTTTAAGCATGGCAATCCCATCGTTTTTCTTGACAACTTTAATTCACGCGAGGTTGACAAAATATGGCAATTTTCTGTCAGAAAAATGAACCGGGACAAAGTTGTCATGTCTTAATAACTAAAGTTACCATCTCGTGTCAAACATAATGCCGTGAAAAAACATTAGAGGTGACATGCTTAAAACCCGTACATTTTGGGCTAGGTGGCGGGTGATGTGTGGGAGGGAGCATTTGTCCGCTATGCTCAATAGATGTTTGATAAAATGACATAGAGAGAAATAAAGGAGGAAGAACAAGAAGACCAACACAACTTGCGAGTGTGGCATTTCTTTCTGCCAACTTGGCCCAACAAACGGGCCCGACTAATTAGTGACGTCATCAAAACATTTAGCATTTTGAATCCGTAGTTTTTGTCCTTGTCACATTTTTGGTTGGTACGAAGTGTCACGTTTTTATAAAATGACGGTTTTCCGAGAGTTATGCATGTAAAGTTATGGTTTTGTGCATTTTCCTCAATTTGTGGTTAGTTTGATATGCCATATCAAGAAAATTATCCGACTCAACGTTAATTTGACTCTCGCACTTCATTGAAAATTTGATGGGATATTTATCTAGCATAACTCCAAAATTAAGGTTTTTCTTAAATAACTATACATATCATATTAAACAACTGAAAAATATATTTTTATGAATAAGATATCGGCTTGACTTAGCAAGTCTGCAAGGCTTGATGCATGGATAATTTTCAAATGTTAGGACATAAATTGGTTTCTAAATCTATATATCTTTAGCATGACGGATGTTGAACCACACACCGCCAAATAGCGATCCTTTCCCTACACTGATGCCAGCGACAATTAATGTTGTCAGATTTGTTGGCTCTTTTTAGATCTTGGGAGCTGAAGTACCAATTAGGGAAAGCAGTTGGTTCCATCGTAGTGCGACGATTTGGACATTTTCATTCAATTTGTTAGCAACATTATCCGGTTTCTCGAACCCACTTGACTGGTAGAGAAGTAGTGTAAGTTTGTGTTTACGTGGGGTGATGCCCAATCAATGTCCATTCAACGATTTGTAGATCCCATTTCAAGCGGCGGGTGGCTGTTACGGTATTCAAAGCATAGTATGGTGAGACTGTTTGCAGGTGTCCCTTTTCTTTACCGTCAGTTCAGTAAGATTTTCAATTTTCAACGGACGCCATACAATTGAAGAAGGAAAATGACGTGTATGATTTTCAATGTAATTTTTGTAGTGGTTGTTTTGTGTCTAGTTGTCTTTTCATTGAACCGAATACTATTTTTTGTGATAATTACCAGATCTAAGGTGCTCCTCGGGGTTTTTTCTCAAACAAAAAAAAAATACATCTTTCACAATGGCTTTTAAATTTCAACATACACCTTCCATCTTAAAATATTTGAAGTTTTTAAGTTTGACCATATGTATGAAAAAAACCATACCAACTTCTGCAACAGAAAATTAGTTTTTCATTGGGTTTAGCATGATATATATTTTTATTAAACCATATATGTTCCATGCATGTTTTAGATATGAGCAAAAATTTCAATAAACTTGGCCCGAAAGTGTGATTTGGGACAAACCTAGAACTTTTAATATTTTGAAACGGAGTACGTATATATGAAACTTTCAAAACTTTTCTTTTTAGGATAATAAGTTGACAACTAAACAATGGAAACTAGGCAACTAGGCAGTAGAACGATGAATATTTCGTACCCTTGTCATCAATGAAGCCATCCTCTATCATCTTGGGAATGCTGGACCACATCCCGAGGCTCGCCGCGGCCGCCGGCCAGACGGCAGCCACCCGTACGCCGAGGTTCATGGCGCCCTGGAAGCAGAACCCCAAGTTGACGTCGGCGATGAGCCACTTGACCTTCTTCTCCCCGGACGCCTCCGTGTCCCTGATGAGGTCCTCCACGTAGCCCGGCACGTACCGCGTGATTGCGCCCACAAACTTGCAGAGGTCCCTGCGGTCCTCGCCGTCGGCCATGCCGTCCGGTACGGAGACCAGGCGGATGCCGCACAGCGCCTCGCCGCTGGTGCCGGTGTCGAGCAGGAGCGCGTGGATTACCTCGGTGCAGACGAAGGTAACCTGGAAGCCGTGGTCGACGAGGCGGTGCGACAGCTCCATGAACGGCGTGACGTGGCCCTGCGCCGGGAACGGCAGCACCATTACGTGAGGCGCGGCGCCGGCGGCCATGCTGGTCGACTGGTCCACGTAGGTGTATGCTGCTCTGTGTGTGTGTGTGTGAGAGAGAGTAGGTAGATGGAGAAACGGAGGCACTGATAAGCGCGCGCTGTTTTGGCATTTGCATCCGTCGGCGCCCTAAACGATCTCGTCGTTTTCGCTCTGCCCCGGTGCGATCCGCCAGGGCGCCGGCTGCCGTCCGTCGCCGGCGCTCGCGATGATGGACACGAGGAACGACTCGGTGAGAACTGAGAAGTGGTGGTCGGGCCGGTGGGGTTACCTTGTCTTCTTTGGTTTCCCGCGGGCTGTGTGATCCCGTTTTCCAGCCCATCAACAAACATCGCTTGCAACCAGTAGCTGCAACCCTTCAAGAAAAAAAAGACCCAGTAGTCTACTGCCGGCGTCGCCGTGATGAAGAAGACGTCTTCACACAGAGGAAATGATCTCCAATCGCGAGAACCAAACCTGTTATCGAGAGCGTCTCATGCTCCATCTCGTTTCTTTTCCGTGGCCAGGGCTGCTGAATTTGACATGACGCCTTCATCTTCACCGGCAGCGCACACTGCATGTCTGATGAAATTTCACGTCCAGCATGCCATGAGTAGAGCTTGAGGAAGACGCCATTAATTTTTCCGATGCTTGTGCGCCTCGCCGAATCACAGTGAGTACTTGAGGAGCCACGTCCGCTGAGCGCATCCAGGCTTGCACCCTGTCTCCCTGCAAGGCATTTCTTTAAAACTAACATCAAAACATATTTTCCCTTTTTTGCATATTGATCTATTCATCATAATCAAATGGGAAAATAGAGCTTATTTCTTTTAATTCTTATGTTTATTTTTATATGTGAGTGAAATGGGTCCGAATGATCTTATTCAAACCGTTGATTGCTTCCATGATTTGCCTGCTCATTTCTTCTGGGAGTAAGTCTTGATGTAGTTGTCTCTATTCCCTCTAACAGAGTGCTTCGACCGGATGGATTAATGGTAGATTTCTTAAGGCATGTGGGCCAATCATTAAACGAGATTCCTAGAAAAATGTGTTGGTTTTTCATTTAGGAGTCATTGATCTTACATGTATTAATGACTCCATAATTACTTTGATACCGAAAGATAACTCCCGTGTTCACTGATGACAAAAATTATGTGACAATGCCACATAAAATTTTCATCACTTTTTTTGCATGCATGAAATCTACGGCATTGTTCAAGTTGATTGTATATTTCCAAGTTTTTTCTTAAAACTAGCACCAAAGTATTATTTTTCACTTTTTTGAGCTGGTTTATTCATGAGAATCAAACTAGCAAATAGTTATTCTTGTGTTTAGTTTCTATCATTTTCTTTTATGTGAGTGAAATGAGTGTATATAATCTCTTTCAAACCATTGATTACTTCCATGGTTTGTCCTCTCCTTTCTTGTCCAACGGAAATTGATCATGTAGTTGCCTCCATTCAATCAGACAAAGGGTCTGGAAGAGCTGGATTTAATGATACATTTCTTAAGGGGATAAAATCACTGTTGTGACCTTATAAATGAAGATGTGTACATAATGAACTCGTTAGAAAATTAATCACAATCTAATCTTTTTAGTAACGCCAGAGCCCGTGGCGTTGCATCTGAACTACAAAACGCCTGTCAACTGTGGCGTTTCCTGCCAAAATTGCAACGTCAATCTAATGTGGCGTTGCCGGCCACGACAAAAACGCCATACACCCTTGTGTTTCTAAGGCCGCGGTGCTGATATACTGCTTGCTTGTGTGGAGCGTGGCATAATGATCAAACTTAACCTCTTTGTTGAATGATTTCACAGACTGAACCTAGTTCAAAAAAAATTCACCGAGCTGACCCTTTTGTGTGACGCACGATGCATAGGCGCCACACTACACCGTGTGACGCCTAAGCCGTCGGCGTCACACAAAAAGACCACGCTGGCGCTGCAGGGCCCACCCCCGACCGTGTGACGCCTAAGCCTCGGACGTTGCACATGCTGCAGTGTGACGCCGAGCGCTTAGACGCCACATGCACTTATGCATGGCCAATCGGGTTGAATGACATTGGCACGGGGCAAAGAAACCAGTGAGCAAGTGCACGAACCAATGCGCGTACCAGACTCGCCAGGCTTCACGGGCCCACCCCAACTGCTCGTCATGCAGGCATGCAGCACAACGCTGGGCTGTACGTGCTCGGCTATCTATCGCTATATCTGAATCTTTGAATGATGAAAAGAAAAAACAGGCCAGGGATTGGAACCCGCTTGCACACCAAAATTTATCATAAGCGATTTCAGGTAACCAAGGCACTGGTAGCACATGACGAGATGGTGCCACGTTACACAGAATGAAGGAAAATTCTAACCACCATCTTACCACAGGCCAAGAAAGGGCATACACTCGGAGAGACAGATCTCTCTCTCTTGAAAAAAAAATGATTTAGGCCCTGTTTGGAACCATCCAGATTATATAATTCAGTTTTTATGATCTATTATCTTTTCAAACAGGACAACTTATAGTGTAGATTATAAAAACTAGATGGATAGATTATTAAAAACTCATAATCTACTCTATACCAGCAAAAATCAGATTATGGATTGCTAATGACCCATTACCCTTGTAAAGTTGGAGATAATAACATTTCTACCACCGCTACCCTCCTCTTTTAAAAAAAACAGAGGGTAGACAGGTCATTATGCAATGTAAAACCTGAATTACAGTTTATATAATCTGGCCTCCAAACATGTTCACCTAGATTATTTTTGTAAACCAGATTATATAATTTATCTTCATAATCCAGATTATCATAATCTATTATGGTTCCAAACAGGGCCTTAGAGCTATCATCAAACTTCACCGGAAGTACAAAACGCATCAAACTCGACGGAACTAGAGTGTATATCCAACAGAAAGGGCAAGTAAGCACTGCCGATGAACACGCAGGCAGCATCCCTCCCATCCATCGGCGCGACAGGATTCGGGGTTCAGGAGGCGATGCATGAGTTGAGGCCCAGGCATCCCATCCACAGGCTCCTCTATTTCCCTCGGGCTGCCTCCTCGCCTGGGAGCCGCCGCTCCCCGTCGACCGGCCGCACCACCCGCCTGGAGCCGCCGCTCTTGGCCGCGGCTGCTTCGAAGGACACCCGGGACGCGTTGCCCTCGGGCTGCCTCCTCGCCTGCTTCTTGGGTGCGGGCTTGCGCGAGGGCGGCGAGTACCTGAACCACACGTCGCTGCAGGCCTTCGGCTCAGGCGTGGCGGCATAGCACACATCCGGTGCAACAACGGCCGGCGGCGGTCCCGCTGTCCCCTCCAGCGCGTCGTGGTGGTAGTTGTAGTTCCACTCCACTCCGCATGGCGCGGCCGCCGCTTCGACTGACCGCCGGCCGACCGGCCGTCTGGATTCGGCCGCGGGTTGCATAATGCATAAGTGTATGTGTGACGCCTAAGCGTTCAGCGTCACACTGCAGCATGTGCAACGCCCGAGGCTTAGGCGTCACACAGCCGGGGTGGGCCCTGCAGCGCCAGCGTGGCCCTTTTGTGTGGCCGACGGCTTAGGCGTCATACAATGTAGTGTGGCGCCTACGCGTCGGGCGTCACACAAAAGGGTCAGCTCGGTGAATTTTTTTTTAACAAGGTTCAGTCTGTGAATTCATTTAGCAAAGAGGTTAAATTTGTCCATTTTATCGTGGAGCGTAGCACTTGTCCTGTGCGGATTTGACAGCCTAATTTATGGTTTGCAATGATGTATCTTCTTCTCTCCTCTGCGTGGCCGGTGGAAATCAATCAATGGGCAGCGCCACTCGAGTAAGACTAGTTACAAGCATGAAGATAGCATAATTTGTTTAATCACTACTCCCTTCATATCTAAATATAAGTCTTTTAAGATATTTTATTAGGTGTCTACATACAGAGTAAAATGAATGAATCTGTACTCTAAATTATGTCTATATACATCCGTATCTAGTTCATTTGTTGAACCTCTAGACAGACTTATATTTAGAAACGGAGCGAGTACATGTAACGGACTATGCCTCGGAGGGAGTACCATGCATGTACATCGGAGGGAGTACCATGCATGTACATCTCTCTCTCTCCTCCTGCTGCTACTCCCTTGCTACGTACTGTTGCTCTCTCTTTTTTCTACAGGATGGACCTGCACAGCTAGTTCCGCATGCACGCTCGCCCTGTGAGCAGCGCTGCCTGGCCGGCCGGCCTGCCTGCTCTCTTCGCATGTCACACAACCTTACAAGGCGCCCAACTCACGGTCATCATGATATGGGAAAAGATTATTTTCAACCTAGAACTTGCGGAAACGCCAACGTCAATGAAACGCCAAAGCCAATGACGTTTCGCCTGGACTGCAATGCGAGCTAGACTGACGTCTGAATATGGATTAGAAACGTCAAGGTAGGCTGACGTTTCTACGTGGAGCAGCAACGTTGCGGGCTCTGACGTTTTTAAAGGGTCAAATCGTGAAATACTTTCATATCGAATCCATTTTATGCCCATGTTTACTTATGGGGTCAGAACAGTGATTTTGTTCTTCTTAAGGCATGTTGGCCAATCATTTAAGGGAACTATTACAAGATATGTGGTTATTCTCATGTTGGGTCATTGATCTTACATGATTTAATGTTTCCACAATTACTTTGATACCAAATAATAACTCTCTTAAACCCCCTCATGACTACATGAATATTTTTTTGCGTAGCTATTATTTGGATTTGCTGGAAATATTGCTTGATGGAATGATGGTGATCTCCAATGCAGAACATTCTTCGGTTAGTCCACATTAATCAATATGAGTTTATTATGTCCAATGCTATACAAGATTACCTTGAATGGTCTTTAGAGTATTTGCACTATTGTAAGAATTATGGAAAAGGATGTCCTTCTCAAACGAGATCGTTCCGAAGCTTTTTATATTCTATAGCATTATGTGAGTATTCAAATTCTTCATGAGACGAGTTACTATGATTGGTGAGAGGGCGGGATTCAAGTTATTATTTCTTCTAGCATGTCCGCGGTTTGGTTTAATGAGGTGGCTGGTAAGAAGTTTCATCGCAAGTGTGTGGTTTGTTAGGGTGATCCTCTTTCACCACAGTTATTCGTCCTAGCCATTGGCATTTTATATATCAGCCATTGACTTGTACTCCCTTCGTTTCTAAATATAAGTCTTTCTGAAGATTTCACTAATAGACTACATATGGATGTATATAGACATATTTTAGAATGTAGATTCACTCATTTTTCTCCGTATGTAGACTCTTAATGAAATCTTTTAAGAGACTTATATTTAGGAAGCGGAGCGAGTAGTTGATTTTAGATCACCTTTGTCAGCCCAGCCAGTTTTTTTAGGTAACGGTCAGGTGTACTGCCGATGCATTTCAGAGGACAAGCAATAAAGTTTCAGTTGCAGAGATGGGATTATGGCTTCCAGAAGCTAAAAAAAAAAAACAATCTAACCAGGTTCTGGTCCAGTCCATTTTCTCCAAAACTGTCCCAGGTGATACATGCATGAGCCGCCACCATGTCCGCTTTAATCATGCCAAAGACCTGATCCGCTGTGCATGCAGAGTTGTGAAACACCCGCCTGTTTCGCTATTTTCAAATGTGCCAGCAGGCATAGGTTGCAAGAAATCTCAGTCCACCGAGAAGCAAGAGAGCAGTTTGACTCATTCGGCAGGATGAGAGCTGGTTGAGCCAACCAACCAGCAAGCAAGAACCATAACTCGCGAGCCAGGCCAATTATCCTTTCATATTTATTTTGAAGGGCACGATTTTCCTTTAATCTATAGGATACTGATAATCCTCTCGTGATAGTGGAAACTTATTGAGCCGAGCTTTTGCTCCGAAAGCATGCCCTAGCCTTCGCCGTCTTCTTCTTTTTTCTTAAACCATTTGATTGCATGACAATTTTTCAAAATTGTCCATGGTTCTATCAATGTGTTACTCGAAAGAATTTCATCTGTTGCAACTCTTTTGTATTGCTCCGTGAGAAAATAATTTCATCAGTTATTTGGGTTGCTACGGAATTGATGTAAAGATGAAATTGCGTCTAGAACAATACTCGCCACGCCACACATCCTGTATAATTAGATCAGGATTGCTATTTCACATCTAGATGCAATATATTATCTCACATATAAATTTCTAGCCGGTGGATTCAAGCACTAGGATTAGTGTTTTTTTCCTTTATCACGCACTAGCGCAATCGAGCAATCTGCCAAAAAAACATTGTCGGCGCATGTTCCCTAGCGAGAGGCCCACTGGCCCACTATGTGCAATGTTTCAGTTTTATGTATTTTTTCTTTCATTGACTCATCTCGTATTTTTTCTGGAACTTGTCTCGTTTGAATTTAATTGTACAAGCATATCTAGGTGCGTTTACTTATTTTCAAGTCTCTCTTCTCTTTGCCTTTTCCACCAGACCCATTTGTTTGTAGGCCTTTTATCATTTTTATGTGGAAAAGCTATCATAATTACCAGTGTAAAATAGTCATGAGCCCAACAATTTTATATTCCTCCGTCTCAAAATAACTGTCTTAAGCTTAATATAACTTTATACTAGAGCTAGTACAAAGTTGAGACAGTTATTTTGGGACAGAGGGAGTACTTTCTATTTTTTGCAAGCTTTTTTTGTGAAATTTACAACTAGTTTTGTTAGGTTATTAGACCACACGAGAAAAATATATTAAGACGATTCATTTATAAAAATACATTTTTCTTTATTGATTTTTGAAAGGAAAGATCAATGGCCAGTTCCATGTCTACCATCGACTCGTAACTAGGTCTCATAGTTCTTTTCGTCCGAGTTCCATGCCAATCCTAGACTTGTAAGTGGACCATAGTTTGTTTCCGTCCCACTTGAATCTCCATAGTCAACTTACAACTGGATCCATAGATTTTGTTGTCCAAATTTCAAGTTCATCCCCCGACGCGTAACGAGTGTCCCTAGTTGCGTTTGTTGTCCCAATTGCAAGCACACTCTGGAGTTACAAATGAGGCCCATAGTTGTGTTCGCCCCCGTTGCAAGCCCATCCCTAACTCGCAACTGGGTCCATAGTTTTTTGTGGGCGGCATTTGACAACCCTTAAAGCCCATCCCTAACTCGCAACTGGGCCCACCCTCAACTTGCAACTGTTCTTTTTCGTTGCCCAAGTTACAAGCCCACCCTCGAGTCGCAACTATTTCTGTAGTCCGAGTTGCAAGCTCACCTTTCGTCTTGGAATTGGGTCTTGTAGTTGTTTTCGTTGTAGTTGCAGTCTAACCCCTCAACTCACAATTGGCCACGTCCATTTTCTTGGGTGATATCCCAGTTACAAGTCATTCTCAACTTGCAACTATTGTTAGTCCACTTGCAAAGGCCACCCTCGACTCATAATTGTTTTTGTCATCCTAGTTGCAAGCCCACCCCGACTCGCAGTTGGACCTAGTAGTTATTTTTCTCTCAGTTACAAGTATGCCATCGACTCGCAACTAGCCTCATATTTTTATTGTTATACCAGTCGCAAGTCCACCATTGACTCGCAACTATTGTTGCCTCAATTGCAAGCCCACGCTAGATTTGCACCTATTTTGTAATCGCAGTTGCAAGTATACCCTCGACTCACAAATGGCCCCCTACTTGTTTTCATTTCAGTTGGAAGCCAAACCTGGACTCACAATTGGGCATGTCTATTGTTTTTACCTTAGTTGCAAGTCCACCTTTGACTCGTAGTTAGGACCATTTTTCTTGTTTTTTGTCCCAATTTTAAGTCCAGCTTCGACTCGCAACTTGGACCGAAGTTATTTTTGTTTTATTTGCAAGCTCAAAATTGACACGCAACCATCCCCATAGTTGTCTTTATCCCGGTCGCACGCCTACCCTCGACTCACAACTGGACCCGATAGTTTTTTTGTCCCAGTTGCAAGCCCACCTTCAACTCGCAAATGGACCCAGTAGTTTGGCTTTCATCCCAATTGCAAGTCAACCCCCAACTCACAATTAGGCATGTAGTTATTTTTGTCCTAATTGCAAGCTCACCTTAGACTCGTAAATGGGCCACATAGTTGTTTTTGCCTCACTTGCATACCCAACCTCAACTCGTAAGTGGGCGTTATTTGTTGTTATCTCAGTTGCAAGTCTACCCTCAACTCACAGCTGGACATGCATTTTTTTATCCCAGTTGCAAGCTCACCCTTGATTCGCACATGTGCTACTGCCCGTAGTTTATTTTTCATCTCAGTTTCAAGTCCACCCTTGGCTCACAACTGGACCCAATAGTTGTTTTTGTCCTAGTTGCAAGCCTATCCTCGAGTTGCAAGTGAACCCGATAGTTATTTTTTGTCCCAGTTACAAGCCCATCCTTGACTCGCAATTGGCCCCCATAGTTTCGTTTTTGTCCCAGTTGCAAGTGCACCCTCGACGTACAAGTGTGCATATAGTTGTTTTTGTCTCAGTTGCAAGACCACCCTCAACTCACAATCGGGCCCCGTAGTTGTTTTTTGCTTCAGTTGCAAGCCTATTCTCAACTCACAATTGGGCCCACTTTTTAAGTTATCCCAACCGCAAGTCCAAACTTGACTCGCAACTGAGCATGTAGTTATCTTTCGCTGAGTAGAAAGCTCGGCCTCAACTTGTAACTAGGTATGTAGTTGTGTTTGTCCCAGTTGCAAACTCAATCTTGACTCGCAACATGGTACGTAGTTTATTATACATCTAAGTAACAAGTCCACACTTGACTCACAGCTCGGCTTGTAGTTTTTATGTTTTTCGAGTTGCATGTCCACTCTTCGCTCGCAACTGGGTATGTAGATTTTTCTAGTTTATTTTTCATCTCAGTTACAAGTCCACACTTGAAAGCTCACCTTGAATCGCATCTGAATCCATAGTTTTTTGTTTGTTTAATTTTAGTTGCAAGTTCGTCATCGACTTTGTAGGTTCATCAGTTTTTTCTTTTTCTTTTTTTCTCATTATTCTTCTTTTCAATTTTATTTTATTTTTTCAGTTCATCAACCTTTTCCAAATTTCATGGAACTTTTTTACAAAATTCTGAAAAATCAAAAAAATGTTAACTTTTCATTTTTTGCAGTTTCCCTCAAATTACTAACTTTGCCAAGCCATGATTTTTTCCATTTCTTTTAATTGATGAATTATTTTTCAACTTTGTTCACTTTTTTCATTTAAATTTTTTCAAATTAAGAACAGTTTCAAGTCATTATCTTTTTTTATTTTATTTTTATTTTTATGATCTCATTTCAGATGGATGTTTTTAAAGTCATCGTTTGGTGGATAGAGGTCAAAGGTTCTCCAATTCACGATTAGTTTTTATAGATGCTTGCAAGGAAAAAAGGGTAGCAAGCCAAGCAACCTAGCGGTGCATCGCTACTGTCAAAATTGGTAGCAAGCCAAGCAACCTAGCGGTGCATCGCTAGTATCAAAAAGCCAGGGCAATTGGTGCTACCGGTGTACCCGACCCCATTGCACAGTTTAAAATATTCAAACAAAAATCGAAGAAATAGTTAGTTCATTGACACAACATCATTGTATGTTGTCATAAAAAAATCAAATCAAAATTAAAAACATTGCTCAAGATACAAAAAATGACAAATTCAGCATTAATGTGCTAATGTGCCAAATCTGAAGCCCAACTTGTGTTATGTATTATTCAATGTCGAATATTGATTTGAACTTTTATGACAACATACATTGATGTCATGTTAATGTATTAATTTTTTCTTTGATTTTTCAAACATTTTAAAATGTGCAACAATGATCCAGTGCACGAGTAGCACCAATTGCTCCGGTACACGAGATACACTCCGGTCATCAAGGAGCGAAAAGTAATCTGACAATAGGCCATGGCCCACTAGGAAGGGCATGAGGCGCCAAACGAGTGGGAGCTCCTAGTCGGCGCCTTAAGCGTCGACTAGGAGAACCAGCGTCCACACGCCCTGCATAATGGGCCGGCCCAGTCTCAGGGCGGATGTTTTTATCAAAACTAAAAAAGCAAAAAACAAAACTGAACATAAAAGGTTCATAAAAGCGAAAAATGGTTCACAAATTTTGAAACAAAAAGTGCATGAATTTGAAAAAAACACAGTGATATGAAAAAACAGTTCACAAATTTTAAAAAGTTTACAGATTTTGAAAATTAGTTCATGAATTTCAAAAAAGTTTTCAGAAAATTCGTTGAACTGAAAAAAGTTCACGAATCTTTAAAAAGTTTAGCATTTTTGGAAAAATTTCATCAAATCTCAAAAAAGTTCATCATAATTTGAAAATTTTTCATCGATATTCAAAATAGTTCATGCGATTTTAATAAAAAATTTGTAAGATTCTGAGAAGGGTTCATTGATTTGGAAAAATATTTGTTCATTTGAAAAAAAGTTAACCAAAAAATGGTTGCATTTTTTGGAAAAAAATAAATGAATATGAAAAAGAAATAGAAATAGTAAAGAAAATAAAAAATAAACCAAAAGGAACCAGTCCTAAAAAAACCTAAATTAAAAAACCCTTCTAGAAAACTTTCGGAGGCTTCATAAAACCGGAACCCCTCCTCCCTTCCGATGGGCCAGCCCATGATCGAACGACGCCGGTTAAAAAAATGTACATTATCCAAAGCCTACAACGTTAAATAGGATTTGTCCAAACGAGTCTTCGAGAAAAGGAACTCTCGACAAAGAAAAAATCTTTATCTAATAATAAAGAGGCTATCACTTCCGTCGAAAAACCCATCGAGGTGATTTTACAAAAAAGCACTTACTGTTTATGACATTAAACTCGTAGTATATATTAAATATTTTTTTAAATACTCATATCTTTTAAACCGTAACTCCAAATTTAACATATTATACATGGAATTTGATTAGAAAAATATGTAGAATTTAAATATGATATTATTTTGTCTGTTAAACGTTTAATAAAAATACTATCTAGGGTGCAATCTTAATAAATAAGTCATTATTCGTCTTTCTTTCATACCGGTACTCATCCGGGTTGGGAATGAACACGTCAACAAAATCAGGATTAGAGATGAAACTGAAGGTCACTTGACTGATTCTTTATACGTATTAAATCTACATGCAAGCCACGTTAAAATAGAAGACCTGTGAAATTTTGAACTGCATTTTTGTAGGATAAGACCATCTTTATTTGTATCGTAACTATAAATTCTCAAATTATAGACATTTTTTATAAATTAAGAGCGTGTGTCGTGTGGTATTTCTTTCTCCCGTTGCAACGCATGGGCCCTTTTGCTAGCGAAGACAAACATACAAATAAAAAATGCCACAAACAATGTTGATGATGTCATGTTTAGATGTAAAGTATTATCTCACATCTAGATAAGATATTATCAGAACTTTAATCACAACACCTTTTGAGGGAGCTTATAGTCCCTTCTACTTGTTAAAGAAAACAAACAAGATGAATACGAGGGTGTATTGTTGGTCCACGTAAGTTTTTTTTTGAACATAGTAAAAACACAAGCGTCATATACACGTGCATACACTCACCCTTATAAACGCACACACGCACATCTTACCCATATAAACACCTTCGAAAGACTAAGCCGGCATATTATCTTAAGATTTACGAAGTCATCGTAGGCGTCTCGTCGTCGATGAAAACGTCTCCTCCCACTGAAAACGTATCGTCGAAAGTCTTAAAATAAATCTAAAAATAATGCATGCACCAGGATTAAACCTGATGAGATGGAGATATCAATTCAATCATAATTTCGTTTGCGGTCACGTATGTATTTGCATGGTATCCATTCGACTGAGGAGATAACGCGCTTTGCGGCCACGTATGTATTTGCATGGTACGAGGAGATAACGCTGGACACACGTGAGATGTGAGCCATTTATTCCTTTAAACTATTGCTTTCCATTTCCCTTACGTTGTTGTGGATATACGTACATGAGATGGTGGTGTCCGTGCCCATTTCAAGCTGTTGGCCACACATCGAATCCCTGGCAGATTGTGTCTTGCTCTTGTAGCAGAGCAGCCGTAGCGGCAGAGCGCGCGCGGAGCCGGAGGGAGAGTGGCCGGCCATGGCGAAGGGTCACGTGCTGGTGCTTCCCATGCCGTGCCAGGGCCACGTCGTCCCGCTCATGGAGCTCTCGCACCGCCTCGTCGACCACGGCTTCGAGGTCACCTTCATCAACACCGACGTGGACCACGCGCTCGTGCTCGCCGCGCTGCCGGAGGGCGTCGAGGCGCTGCGCGGCATCCACCTGGCGTCCATCCCGGACGGGCTGGCCGACGACGAGGACCGCAAGGACCTCAACAAGCTCGTCGACGCCTACCCGCGCCACATGCCGGCCTACCTGGAGGCGCTGATCGGCGACATGGAGGCAGCCGGGAGGCGCAGGGTGAAGTGGCTCATCGCTGACTTCAACATGGGCTGGTCGTTCGAGGTTGCCAAGAAGCTCGGCATCCGGTGCGCCTCCTTCTGGCCGGCGTCCGCTGCGTGCCTCGCCATCATGCTCAACATCCCCAAGCTGATACAAGACGGCGTCCTCAACGACAAGGGTATACGCCAATTCCATCCTTTGTTCCTTCTCCTTTTGCTCTTCGTTATAATTGTGAGAGATCTAGTAATTTTCTACTGTAGGATGGCCGGATCGGGAGGAGACGCTGCAGCTCGCTCCGGGGATGCCGCCGCTCCACACGTCGCTGCTGCCGTGGAACAGCGCCGGCGCCCCCGACGGACAGCACATCATCTTCCAGCTCGTGTGCCGGAACAACAAGTTCAACGACCACGCCGAGATGACCGTCTGCAACTCGTTCCACGAGGCCGAGGCCGGCGCGTTCAAGCTGTTCCCCAACATCCTACCCATCGGCCCGCTCTTCGCGGACCAGAGGTCCGTCGGCAGCTTCTTGCCGGAGGACACGAGCTGCCTCAAATGGCTGGACGCGTGGCCCGACGGCTCCGTCGTGTACGTGGCGTTCGGGAGCATGGCCATCTTCGACTCACGCCAGTTCCAGGAGCTGGCGGAGGGGCTGCAGCTCACCGGCCGGCCGTTCCTGTGGGTCGTGCGCCCTGACTTCACCGCCGGCCTGAGCAAGGAATGGCTCGAAGAGTTCCAGAAACACGTCGCCGGCACAGGCATGATCGTCAGCTGGTGCTCCCAGCAGCAGGTCCTGGCGCACCGCTCGGTGGCATGCTTCGTGTCGCACTGCGGGTGGAACTCGACAATGGAGGTGGTGAGAAATGGCGTGCCGGTCGTGTGCTGGCCCTACTTCTGCGACCAGTTCCTGGATCGCAGCTATGTCACCGACGTGTGGAGGACCGGCCTCGCCGTGTCCACCGGCGAGGATGGTGTTGTGACGAAAGAGGAGGTGAGGTGCAAGGTGGAAAGTGTCGTCGGCGATGCCGAATTCAGGAACAGGGCACGGTGGCTCAAGGATAACGCCTGGAGGTGTATCGGCGAGGGCGGCTCATCGCACGAGAATTTCACCAGATTTGTGGATCTCCTAAGTGAATGAACAAAAAAAACATCTCCTGTATGCGTGTACTTAGTTTGCTACTCCGGATACAAGATGATACCCGCTATGTTACCGTGGGAATTAATTTTAGTATGTCTTAATAAGATTATTTACCATACAAAAAAAATGTCTTAATAAGATTTGGTTGTATGAAACATAATTATTTAGGTTCATAATATGAGTATTAAAACTGAAAATACATATGATTTGTTGTATGGCATAACCTTAAACTCAACCAAACATACATAACAAGAAAAACAAAAAGAAAATACCTGATGTATAATACTTAGGGCACATCTAAATATGCCTTAACAAAACCGTTATTGTATGGAGTATAAGATATTTATTGTATATATGTTGAGTTGGGTCACTGTCTATGTATTTATCATGATTGCCTTTTAAGCAAGTATATTTGTATGGTGAGAGAAAAAATAGTGGAGATTACCTACAAATTATATAGGATGTGTGGAGTGGCGAGTACTGTTCTAGCTAGACTCAATTTCATCTTTACATCAATTTCGTAACAAGCCGCATGGCAAGTACTATTTTAGATGCAATTTCATTTTAGACAATTTCATAATAACCCAACTAAGTGATGAAATTATTTTCTCACGGAGCAACACAAAAGAGTTGCAAGAGATGAAAATCTTTCGAGTAACACATTGATAAGAACCATGGACAATTTTGCAAAATTGACATGCAAACCGCTGGCTTAAGCAAAAAAGAAGGAGGAGGAGGCTAGAGCATCCTTTCGGAGCCAGCGCCGAGCTCGGTAAGTTTCCATTTTATGAGAGGGTTATCAGTATGTTAGATTAAAGAAAAAATCATACCCTTCAAAATGAATAGGAAACGATAATTGGCTTGGCTGGCGAGGTATGGTTCTTGCTCGCTGGTTGGTTGGCTCAATCGGCCCTCATCTTGCCAAATGACTCAAACTGCTCTCCGCCTTCTCGGTGGACTGAGATTGCTCGTTATCTATGATTGCTTACATCTCGTTACAAGCAAGTCTTTTTACTCATTGCGTAATACAAAATTCCGTGGCTAACTCTTTAATCATATTACTTGCAAGCTTATTGTAATGTTGTATTACCGAGTGGGTCCTGAGATACCTCTTCGTTACAGAGAGTAACAAATCCCATCTTGATCCATGCCAACTCAGCAGTCACTCTCTGAGATACATGTAGAGCATCTTCATAGTCACTCAATTACGTTGCGGCGTTTGATACACACAAGGTACTCCTTCGGTGTCAGTAAGTTGCATGATCTCATGGTCATAGGAACACATACTTGACATGCAGAAAACAATAACAATAAACTGACATGATCACATGCTACGTTCATAGTTTGGGTCTTGTCCATCACATTATCAAATGACAAGACATGTCTATGGCCAGGAAACCTTGACCATCTTTGATCAACGAGCTAGTTCATTAGAGGCTCATTAGAGACACTCTGTTGTCTATGTACCCACATATCTATTTGAGTTTCCAATCAATACAATTCTAGCATGGATAATAGACAATTATCATGAACAAGGAAATATAATAATAACCACTTTATTATTGCCTCTAGGGCATATTTCCAATAGTCTCCCACTTACACTAGAGTCAATAATCTAGCTCACATCACTATGTGATTTACATTGTAATGTATCTAACACCCATTCAGTTCTGGTGTTGATCATGTTTCGCTCGTGGAAGAGGTTTAGTCAACAAGTTTGCAACATTCAGATCCGTGTGCACTTTGAAAATATTTATGTCCTCCTCCTTGGTGTAATCGCCGATGGAATCGACGCGTCGCTTTATATGTCTGGTCCTCTTGTAAAACCTTGGCCCCTTGGCCACAAAATGGCACCACTGTTGTCAGAGAACAGAGTCATCGGATCCAATGCACTGGGCACAACTCCAAGATCTGTCATAAACTCCTTCATTCAGACACCTTCTTTAGCCTCCTCCAAAGCAGCTATGTACTCCGCTTCGCATGTAGAATCAGCTACCATGTTTGCTTGGAACTGCACCAGCTTACCGCTCCACCATTGAGAATATATACGTATCCGGTTTGAGACTTAGAGTCATCCAGATCAGTGTCAAAGCTTGCTTCGACGTAACCCTTTACGATGAGCTCTTGATCACCAGCATAAATGAGAAACATTTCCTTAGTCATTTTCATGTACATAATGATATTTTGACCGCTATCCAGTGTTCCATTCCTGGATCACTCTGAAACCATTCGGCCATACTTATGGCAAGGCTGACATCTGGTCTTGTGCACAATATTGCATACATGATAGAGCCTATGACAGAAGCATAGGGGACGACACTCATCTTTTCTCTATCTTCTGCAGTCACTGGGCATTGAGTCTTACTCAACTTCACACCTTGCAATACATGCAAGAACCCTTTCTTGGACTGATCCATTTTGAACTTCTTCAAAACTTTGTCAAGGTATGTGTTGTGCGAAAGTTCTATTAAGGAATGTCGTTCGTTGAAAAACTCTATTAAGCATCCCGATCTATCTCTATAGATCTTGATGCCTAATATGAACGCAGATTCTCCTAGGTCCTTCGTTGAAAAACTCTTGTTCAGATATTCCTTTACGCTTCCCAAAAATTCTATATTGTTTGCACTCAGCAATATGTCATCCACATATAATATTAGAAATGCTATAGTGGTCCCACTCACTTTATTGTAAATACAAGCTTCTCCATAAACTTGTATAAACCCAAACGCTTTGATCACCTCATCAAAGCACTGATTCCAACTCTGAGATGCTTGCACGAGTCCATATATGGATCGTTGGACCTTGCATACTTTGTCAGCATTCTCTGGATCGACAAAACCTTCTGGTTGCGTCATATACAACTCTTCCTTCAGGAAACCGTTAAGGAATGTCGTTTTGACATCCATTTGGCATATTTCATAATCGAAAAATGCAGCTATTGCTAACATAATACTAACGGACTTAAGCATCGCTACGGATGATAAAGTCTCATCGTAGTCAACTCCTTAAACTTGTGAAAAACCTTTTGCCACAAATCGAGCTTTATAGACGGTGACATTACCATACGCGTCTGTCTTCTTCTTAAAGATCCATTTATTGTGAATGGCCTTTCGCCCTTCAGGTAATACTTCCAAAGTCCATACTTTATTTTCATACATGGATCCTATCTCGGATTTCATGGCCTCTAACAATTTGTTGGAATCCATGCCCACCATCGCTTCTCCATAGCTCGTAGGTTTATTATTGTCCAACAACATGACTGTTAAGACAGGGTTACCGTACCACTCACGAGCAAGGCGTGCTCTTGTCGACCTACGAGGTTCGATAGTAACTTGATCCCAAGCTCCATGATCATCATCATTAGCTTCCTCTTCAACTGATGTAGACTCCACAGAAACATCTTTCTACATTGCGCTACTCTCTGGTTGAAGTAAAGGTTCAACAACCTAATCAAGCTCTATCTTCCTCCCACTCAATTCTTTTGGGAGAAACTCTTTCTCGAGAAATGTTCTGTTCTTAGCGACAAACACTTGGCCTTCGGATCTGAGATAGAAGGTATACCGAACCGTATATTTTGGATATCCTACGAAGACACATTTAACCTCTTTGGGTTCGAGCTTTTCTGGATGAAGCTTTTTGACATAAGCATCACATCCCCAAACTTGAAGAAACGGTAACTTAGGTTTCTTGCCAAACCACAGTTCATTCGGCGTCGTCTCAACGGATTTAGATGGTGCCCTATTTAAAGTGAATGCAGTTGTCTCTGACGCATAACCCCAAAACGACAGTGGCAAATCGGCAAGAGACATCATACAACGCACCATATCTAATAAGGTTCGATTACGACGTTCAGACACACTATTACGCTATGGTGTTCTAGATGGCATCAACTGTGAAACAATTCCACGTTGTCTTAGGTGTGTGCCAAACTCATAACTCAGATATTCTCCTCCTCGATCAGATCGTACGAATTTAATCTTCATGTTACGATGGTTCTCAACTTCACTCTAAAATTGCTTGAACTTTTCAAATGTTTCAGACTTCTGTTTCATTAAGTAAACATACCCATATCTACTTAAGTTATCGGTGAAGGTGAGAGAATAACGATATCCACCGCGTGCCTCAATGCTCATCGGACCACACACATCAGTATGTATGATTTTCAATAAGTCACTTGCGCGCTCCATTGTTCCAGAGAATGGAATCTTAGTCATCTTGTCCATGAGGCATGGTTCACATGTGTCAAGTGATTCAAAATCAACTAACTCCAAAAGTCCATCAGCATGGAGTTTCTTCATGCGTTTTACACCAATATGACCTAAGCGGCAGTACCACAAGAAAGTGGTACTATCATTATCAACTCTACATATTTTGGCATCAATGTTATGAACATGTGTGTCATCACTACCAAGATTCAGTAAGAATAAACCCCTCACATTGGGTGCATGACCATAAAAGATATTACTCATATAAACAGAAAAACCATTATTCTCTGATTTAAATGAGTAACCATCTCGCATCAAACCTGGTCCAGGTATAATGTTCATGCTCAACGCATGCACTAAATAACAACTATTCAGCTTCTCACTAATCCCGATGGTAATTGAAGAGCGAGCGTGCCGACGACGATCACATCAACATTGGAACCATTTCCCACGCACATCGTCACTTTGTCCTTCGCCAACCTCCATCTATTCAGTAGTTCCTGCTTTGAGTTGCAAATATGAGCAACCGAACCGGTATCAAATTCCCATGCACTACAACGAGAGTTGGTAAGGTACACATCAATAACATGTATATCATATATACCTTGTTTTTTGCTCGCCGCCTTCTTGTCAGCTAGATACTTGGAGCAGTTCCGCTTCCACTCGCCAGTCCCCTTGTAATGAAAGCGCTTAGTTTCTGTCTTGGGTCCAGCCTTGGGTTTCTTCAGGGGAGGAAAACCGCTTTTCCACTTTTCTTAGAGTTACCCTTCTTTCCCTTTCTATTCTTCTTGAAACTAGTGGTTTTATTTACCATCAACACTTGATGTTCCTTCTGAATTTTTGACTCAACGACTTTCAGCATCGCAAACAGCTTGGCGACTGATTTGTTCATCCCTTTCATGTTATGGTTCATCACAAAGCTTTTACAGCTAGGTGTTAGTGATTGAAGAACTCTGTCAGTGATCGCCTTTGGCGGGAGAACGATTCCCAACTCAGCTACACGGTTGGAATACCTAGACATTTTGAGTATGTATTCACTAACACACCCGTTCTCCTCCATCTTGCAAGCATAGAACTTATCGGAGGTCTCATACCTCTCAATCCGGGCATTCTTTTCGAAAATAAACTTCAACTCCTGGAACATCTCATATGCTCCGTGACGTTCAAAATTTCTTTGAACGCCCGGTTCTAAGTCATACAAGATAGCACATTGAACTATTGGGTAGTCATCAGAACGCGCTTGCCAGACGTTCACAACTTCTTTAGGCGACTCTAGAGGGGGTGCCGCACCAAGCGGTGCATCAAGGACATAACTCTTTTGGGAAACTACGAGGACAACCCTCAGATTACGGGCCGAGTCTACGAAGTTACTTTCATCATCTTTCAGCTTGGCTTTCTCTAGGAATGCAATGAAATTCAACGGTGCTACTGCGCGAGCCATTGATCTACAACATAATTTTGCAAATATTACTTAGACTATTGTGCAAGATAATGAGTTTAATTAATCATATCACTAAAAACTCCCACTCAAATTGAAGTCCCTCTAGTCATTTGAGTGTTACATGATCCAAATTCACCAACCCAAGTCCGATCATCATGTGAGATGAGGGGGTTTCAATGGTGAACATCTCCATGTTGATCATATCTACTATATTACTCATGTTCGACCTTTTGGTCTCTTGTGTTCCGAGGCCATGTCTCTACTTGCTAGGCTCATCAAGTTTAACTCGAGTGTTCCACATGTGCAAAACTGGCTTGCACCCGTTGTATGCGAACGTAGAGTCTATCACACCCGATCATCACGTGGTGCTTCGAAACGACGAACTTTCGCAACGGTGCACACTCGGGGAGAACACAATTTTATCTTAAAATTTTAGTGAGGGATTGTTGACGTGCAACTATTCCTGACTTGATGCCTCCACAGCAACAGAGCCAGAAAAGGGCTGCTTCCAGTTGCTCAACAATTAGCAATTGTCTTGCAATAGCCCACCAGCGCGTGGGATCGCGGAAATTTTCGAGGGTAGAGTATTCAACCCAAATTTGTTGGTTCGCACGACGGGAAGCGAAAGAATATTCCCAAGTATTGGCAGCTGAATGTGTCTGATTCAACCACATCTGAAAGATTAGTGTCTGCAAGCAAAGTATTAGTAGCAAAGTAGTATGATAACAACGGTGCCAGAAACGATATGTTGACGGCAGACTATTCCTAACTGTTGTATCAATGGCGCCAGTAAGTTGCACGTGGACGGGAAATATTCTTTTCCCGGCAACGGTGCCAGAAAAAGTATGGTAGCAGGTAGCAGCAGTGTAACGAGTAACAACAGTGGCAAGGAACAACAGTAGTGATAGAAGTAGCAAGTAGCAACAGTAGCCAGTAACAGTAGCAGCAGTGGCAAGGAACAACAGTAGTGACAGCAGTAGCAAGAAGCAACACTAGCAAATAACAGTAGCAGCAACAGAGCAAGTAACAGCAGCAGCAAGTGACAGTAGCAGCAACAGTAGTAACAACAACAGTGGGACAAACTCGTAGGCAATGGATCGGTGATTTGCTGGATGACATTCATCATGCAACACTTATAACACGGAGAGATATGTGGCTAGCTCAAGTTCGTCAATGTGATGTAGGCATGCATTCCGTGTGTAGTCATACGTGCTTAGGGAAAAAACTTGCATGACATCTATTGTCCATCCCTCCCGTGGCAGCGGGGTCCAAATGGATACTATGGGATATTAATGTTCTCCTTTTAATAAAGAACCGGACCAACGCATTAGCATTTGGTGAACACATGAACTCCTCAAACTATGGTCATCACTGCGAGTGGTCCCGGTTATTGTCACTCCGGGGTTGCCGGATCATAACACATAGTAGGTAACTACAACTTGCATGATCGGATCTAAAACACACATATATTGGCGACAACATAATAATTTCATATCTGAAATCATGGCACTCGGGCCCTAGTGACAAGCATTAAGCATGGCAAAGTAGTGGCAACATCAATCTCAGAACATAGTGGATACTAGGGATCAATCCCCGTCAAAACTAACTCGATTACATGATAGATCTCATCCTACTCATCACCGCCCAACGAGCCTACGAATAGATTACTCAAGAACGATGAAGAGCTTCATGGAATTGGAGAGGGAAGAAGGTTGATGGTGACGATGGCGACGATCTCCTTGATCCGGAGCCCAAAACGGACTCCACATCTGCCCTCGAGGTGTAGAACAGGATGTGGCGGCGCCTGTGGATCGAAAACGCGATGAAATCTTCTCTCTTGATTTTTTCCGCGACGAAAGGGAATAAATAGCGCTGGAGTTGGGGGCGGCAGAGCCACGTGGGCCCCACAAGCTTGGTCGCCGCGGCCAGGGGGGAGGCCGCGGCGACAGGGCTTGTGGCCCACTGGCCTGCCCCTTCCGGTGGATCTTTGCGCAGGTATTTTTCATATTTTCCAGAAATATTCTCCGTAAATTTTCAGGACGTTCCGAGAACTTTCATTTCTGCACAATAACACCACCATGGCAATTCTGCTGAAAACAGCATCAGTCCGGGTTAGTTCCATTCAAATCATGCAAATTAGAGTCCAAAACAAGGGCAAAAGAGTTCGGAAAAGTAGATACGACGGAGACGTATCAATTCCCCCAAGCTTACAATCTTGCTTGTCCTCAAGCAACTCAGTTGACAAACTGAGAGAGACAAAAGAAAATTTTTGACGAACTCTGTTTGATCTTGTTGTTGCAACTATGTCTAACTCACAACCAGAATTTCAGCAACATCACAAGCAAACCACATAAGCAAATGACATCTAGGTCTCACGGTAAACTCATATCAATGGCATAATCAACTAGTGAGCAAATAATAATGAGTTTCAGATACAAACAATTCAATCAAAACAAGCATGAAGCAATATGAATAGGTGGTATCTCGCTAGCTCTTTTTGAGACCGCAAAATATAAATGCAGAGCACTTTCAAAGATCAAGGGCTGACTAAACATTGTAATTCATAGTAACGAAGATCCAGTAATAGTCATACTCAATATCAATCAAAAGCAAAGCATAAAAATGACAGAGGTGCTCTCTAATTGGTGCTTTTGTAAGAGGAGGATGACTCAACAGGAACATAAATAGACAGGCCCTTCGCAGAGGGAAGCATTGATTTGCAGAGGTGCCAGAGCTCAAGCTTTGAAAACAGAGATAATAATTTTGGGTGGCATGCTTTCATTGTTAACGCAATGACCAAGAGTTCTCAATATCTTCCATGCTATTCATGCTATAGGCAGTTCCCAAACAGAAAAGTAAAGTTTTAACTCCCCCACCACAAATCAATCACTCCACGGCTAGCCGAATCCTCGGGTACCGTCCATACTAACATCAATCCGGGGGGAGTCTTGTTTTACAGTTATGTTTTCGATTTAAGCGTGGAACTGGGCATTCCAATTACCGGCCCCTTTCTCATGAATGACAGTGAATAAACACATGTCGAGGATAACACGCCTAACATGGAAGATACCAATAGCCCTCTGTCACCACATGAGCGGTTCGAGCATGCAAAATAGATTATTTGTTGAAGGTTTAGAGAATGGCACATGCAAATTTACTTGGAACGGCAGGTAGATACCGCAAATAGGAAGGTATGGTGGACTTTCATGGAAAAACTCTTGGGTTTATGGAAGTGGATGCACAAGCAGTATTCCGCTTAGTACAAGTGAAGGCTAGCAAAAGACTGGGAAGCGACCAACTAGAGAGCGACAACAGTCATCAAGATGCAAAGAGTTTGACTAACATTGGGTGCAAGCATGAGGAGGATATAAATCACCATGAACACGAACATCATAGAGGCTATGTTGATTTTGTTTCAACTACATGCATGAACATGCGCCAAGTCAAACCACTTGAATCATTCAAAGGAGAATACCATCCTATCATACTACATCATAGTCATCTCAAAATCTATGTTGACATTCAAGGCAAACCATTATAAGCTCTTAGCTAATTAAGCATGGCATCAGAACTATGATCTCTAAGTTGTCATTGCAAACATGGTTCTCTCTCAACAAAGCTGAATCTGGGACGACAAGCTAGTCATATTTACAAAAACAAAATAGATAGAGTTCATTCCAGCTTTTCCAGTCTCAGTCACTTCATCATATATCATCATTATTGCCTTTCAGTTGCACGATCGAACGATGTGAACAATAATAACAGTGCTCGTGCATTGGACTAAGCTGAATATGCAGGCAAACACAAAGGAGAAGACAAAGTAATATGGCTCTTTGAAAGCTAAACAGGTATGCATGCAAGAGCCACTAAACTAGCATGGATAATACAGTGGCAAAGTGTAAACACCGACTAACAAAGTGAAAGCATAAGCATGAATATAAAGTTGGTGAGAACACGCACTCCCCCAAGCTTAGGCTTTTGGCCTAGCTCGGTCTACTCCAAAGGAGGGAAATAACTAGCTCCGGGATACTCCGGAGTGGACTGTGGATGCCACTGCTGTGTGAGCTCCTCTGGCTCCCACTGATAAACTCGCGTCTGGTACTCGACTGGCGGCTCGGGCACGAGCACTTGTGGTTGGGCCAAGCCCCAATACGCGTAGATGTCCGAGGGCATAATAATGTACCTGCCTACATAAAGGTTGAACAAAGAAGGAGCAGGCAAAGTAATAGTCTCACGAGTACCTTGACTAAATACCAGGTTATAAATCATCAGTCTACTAGCATCTCTATCCAGAAAATCATGGCGAACCATGCTGTCATAATCCAGATATTTCTCAGGAAGAAGCAGCTCTCCTTCCTCCCCCAGTCTAACGGGTATCTCAAAGTGTCTGGCAAGATGGGTAGCATAGATACCTCCATAGACGACACCTTTGGAACGGTTCGTGTTCAACCGCTGAGCTACTATAGCACCTAAGCTATAAGTCTTATCGTTATAAAGGCCTTCGCGCAAAACCACAAGGTCTAGAGAGCTAAGTGATCCAGCCTCCCCATGGCCAATCAAACATTTTCCCACAAATAATGAGAAGTACCGAAGCACAGGAAAATGTATGCTAGCAATTCTAGCGCGAGACACTCCTCTCTCCTCTCCAACAGCAATAGTACCTATGAAAGCCTCCAAGTCTCGTGGACAAGGATCATGAATATCCCCAACATAAGTTAGTTTGCACACATTGCAAAAATCCTGTAGTGTCATGCGCTGGGGGATATCGTATAACATGAACTCAACCATAGGAGGATTCTTCCTCGGATAAAAGTTGAAACTTTGAACGAAAGTATTGGTGAGGAGGAGGTATTGTGGGCACTTATCTTCAACGAACGCGGTAAGACCAGCGTTCTCCACCAAGTAATAAAAGTCTTCATAAAGCCCAGCGGTGCGCAAAAATTCATCACTTGGCCACTCGCACGCTCGAGGAACCACGCACTTGGGGTGGTTCTTCTCATCCTCCTTGGGGTGCAACTATTCCTGACTTGATGCCTCCACAGCAACGGAGCCAGAAAAGAGCTGCTTTGAGTTGCTCAACAATTAGCAATATTCTTGCAATAGCCCACCAGCGCGTGGGATCGCGGCAGTTTTCGAGGGTAGAGTATTCAACCCAAATTTGTTGGTTCGCACGACGGGAAGCGAAAGAATATTCCCAAGTATTGGCAGCTGAATGTGTCAGATTCAACCACACCTGAAAGATTTGTGTCTGCAAGCAAAGTATAAGTAGCAAAGTAGTATGATAACAACGGTGCCAGAAATGATCTGCTAATGACAGACTATTCCTAACTGTTGTATCAATGGCGCCAGTAAGTTGCCCGTGGACGGGAGATATTCTTTTCCCGGCAACGGTGCCAGAAAAAGTATTGTAGCACATAGCAGCAGTGTAACGAGTAACAACAGTGGCAAGGAACAGCAGTAGTGACAGCAGTAGCAAGTAGCAACAGTAGCAAGTAACAGTAGCAGCAGTGGCAAGGAACAGCAGTAGTGACAGCAGTAGCAAGTAGCAACAGTAGCAGCAACAGAGCAAGTAACAACAACAGCAAGTGAGAGTAGCAGCAACAGCAGTAACAGCAGCAGTGGGACAAACTCGTAGGCAATGGATCAGTGATTTGCTGGATGACATTCATCATGCAACAGTTATAACACGAAGAAATATGTGGCTAGCTCCCGTTCGTCAATGTGACGTATGCATGCATTCCATGTGTATTCATATGTGCTTAGGGAAAAGAACTTGCATGACATCTATTGTCCATCCCTCTCGTGGCAGCGGGTCCAAATGGATGCTACGGGATATTAAGGTTCTCCTTTTAATAAAGAAACGGACCAACGCATTAGCACTTGGTGAACACATGAACTCCTCAAACTATGGTCATCACCGGGAGTGGTTCCGGTTATTGTCACTCCGGGGTTGCCGGATCATAACACATAGTAGGTAACTACAACTTGCAAGATCAGATCTAAAACACACATATATTGGCGACAACATAATAATTTCATATCTCAAATCATGGCACTCGGGCCCTAGTGACAAGCATTAAGCATGGCAAAGTAGTAGCAACATCAATCTCAGAACATAGTGGATACTAGGGATCAATCCCCGTCAAAACTAACTTGATTACATGATAGATCTCATCCTACTCATCACTGCCCAACGAGCCTACGAATAGATTACTCACGAACGATGAAGAGCTTCATGGAATTGGAGAGGGAAGAAGGTGGATGATGACGATGGCGACGATCTCCTTGATCCGAGCCCAAAACGGACTCCAGATCTGCCCTCCAGGTGAAGAACATGATGTGGTTGCGCCTCTAGATCGAAAACGCGATGAAATCTTCTCTCTTGATTTTTTCCGGGACGAAAGGGAATAAATAGCATTGGAGTTGGGGGCGGCAGAGCCACGTGGGCCCCACAAGCTTGGTCGCCGCGGCCAGGGGGGGAGGCCGCGGCGACAGGGCTTGTGGCCCACTGGCCCGTCCCCTCCGGTGGATCTTTGCGCAGGTATTTTTCATATTTTCGAGACATATTCTCCGTAAATTTTCAGGACGTTCCGAGAACTTTCATTTCTGCACAAAAACAACACCATGGCAATTCTGCTGAAAACAATGTTAGTCCGGGCTAGTTCCATTCAAATCATGCAAATTGGAGTCCAAAACAAGGGCAAAAGAGTTCGGAAAAGTAGATACGAGGGAGACATATCAGGGATCACCTTATAATGTTACCGCCATCCTAAGAAAAATAAGGTGCATAAAAGGATTAACATCACATGCAAATCGTAAGTGACATGATATTGCCATGAACTTGTGCTTTTGATCTCCATCTCCAAAGCACCGGTATGATATACACCGTCACCAGCGTAACACCGTGATATCCATCATCATCATCTCCATCATCATGTTTCCTTCAGGGTTGTCGGGCCAACCATGCTTGTACCATTATTGCTACCGTTTGGCGATAAAATAAAGCATTACATATCACCTAATGATTGACACGTGGGTGATACAACAATTAAAGACAACCCTATGGCCCTTGTCGGCTGCTGTATGCATTGACATGCAAGTCGATAATAACTATTACAACACATGATCATCTCATACATCAAATATATCTCATCATGTCTTTAGCCATATCATATCACAACATACCCTCCAAAACAAATTAGACGTCCTCTAGTTTGTTGTTGCATGTTTTATGTGGCTGTTATGGGTATCTAGCAAGAATGATTCTTATCTAGGGAAAACCACAATGGTGATATACAAGTTGCTACTTAACCTTCTACAAGGACCGCCTTTGTCGAATCCGATTCAACTAAGTTGGGAGAGACAGACACCTGCCAGCCATCTTATGCAACAAAGTTACATGTGAGTTGATGGAGCAGGTCTCTCGTACGTGGACGACTACAGTTGGTCCGGGCCGCTTCATCCCACAATACCGTTGAATTAAGAAAAGACTAAGGAAGGAAGCAATCTGAATATCAACACCCACAAATTCCATTGGCTTCTATTCATGATGTCATCTACGCATAGGCCTTGCTCATGATGCAACTGAAGGGAAACGTTGCATGGGAAACAAAAAAATTCCTACGCTCACCAAGATCAATCTAGGAGATGCACATCTACGAGAGGAGATATTGTATCTACATACCCTTGTAGATCGCCTAGCGGGAGCGTTAAGAAATGTGGTTGATGTAGTCGAACATCGTCGCCATCCATTCACGATCCGTCACGCAAACTCCTGATCAAGTGCCGACCGGACGACACCTCCACGTTCAGCACACGTACAGCTCGATGATGTCTAGGCCTCCTTGATCCAGCAAGTGAGGGTGGAGTGGTAGGTGAGTTCCCCGGCAGCGCGCTAGCGTGGCGGTGGTGGTGGTGGAGCTGTCCGAGTAGGTCTTCGCCAAGCACTACCGAAATAATATAGAGGGAGAGGAAGAGGCTGCGTTGTGGCTTGTGGTGTTGTCGCCCTCCCTCCCCTAACATATATATAGGAGGATAGGAGGGGTCCGGTCGTCCTAAGGTTCCGCCCCTAGGGAGCGGCGGCCAAGGGGAGGGGCGGCGACCCTAGAGGGTGCCTTGCCACCCAACACAAGGGTGGCTGACCCCTTGTGGGCTTAGTCCTGCACCTCCTACCACATGTGCGTAGGTAGAAGGGGCTGCCAGCCCACCAGGGGCTCGTGTGCCCCTTCTCACAGCCCATGGGTCCCTCCACAGCAGGTGGACCCTCCCGGTGGACCCCCGGAACACTTCCGGCACTCTCGTCACAAAACCGGTATGTCCCGAAACTTTTCCGGACCTCGAATACCAACTTCCCATATATCAATCTTTACCTCCGGACCATTCCGGAGCTCCTCATGACGTCCGAGATCTCATCTGGGACTCCGAACATATTTCGGTTACCAGCACACATAACTCATTAATACCAAATCATCACTGAACCTTAAGTGTGCAGATCCTGCGGGTTCGAGAACTATGCAGACATGACCAACAACCTCTTCGTCAATAACCAATAGCTTGACCTGGATGCCCATATTGTCTCCAACATATCATATGAATATCTTTGTCATTTGAACCACGGTGTCAAGGATTCAATCAATCACGTAGATAGTTCCCTTTTATCCATCGGTATGTTACTTGCCCGAGATTCGATCATCGGTATCTCCATACCTAGTTCAATCTCGTTACTCACAAGTCTCTTTACTCATTCCATAATACAAGATCTCGTGGCTAACTCTTTAGTAACATTGCATGCAAGCTCATTGTGATGTTGTATTACCGAGTGGGCCCTGAGATACCTTTTCGTCACACGGAGTAACAAATCCCAATTTTGATCCATGCCAACTCAACAGACACCCTCGGAGATACCTATAGAGCATCTTTATAGTTACTCAGTTACGTTGCGACATTTGATACACACAAGGTACTCCTCCGGTGTTAGTGAGTTGCATGATCTCATGGTCATAGGAGCAGATACTTGACATGCAAAAAACAATAGCAACGAACTGACACGATCACATGCTATGTTCATAGTATGGGTCTTGTCCATCACTTCATTATCCTAATTATGTGATTCCATTATCAAATGACAACTGATGTCTATGGCTAGGAAACCTTGACCATTTTTATCAACGAGCTAGTCCATTAGAGGCTCACTGAAGACACAATGTTGTCTATGTACCCACACATGTATTTGAGATTCCAATCAATACAATTCTAGCATGGATAATAAATGATTATCATGAACAATGAAATATAAAAATAACCAATTTATTATTGCCTCGAGGGCATATTTCCAACACTGCCACATTTGGAAAGAGCGAAACCGGCGATTGTTTGACAACTCCACATGCGCGGCGCATCATGTCCTTGCCATGATTAAAGCGGACATGGTGGTGGCTCATGTATGTATCACCTCGGAAACTTTTGGAGAAAACGAACCAGAACCATAACCTGGTTAGATTGTTGTTTTAAATTTTCTTTGTTTCTACTCCTTCCGTCCGTAGTGTCAAAAACACTCTTATATTATGGGATGGAGGGAGTAGGAGCCACAATCCCATCTCTCGAACTGAAATTTTATTGCGTCTCATCTGAAATGCATCGGCAGTACACCTGACCATTACTTAACAAAATTGGCTTGGCTGACAAAGGTTATCTAAAATCAACTCCAAAGGGTCAATGGCTGGTCTTGAAAAAGTCAATGCTTAGGACGAATAACAGTGATGAAAGAGGATCACCCTATCAAACCACTCACTTGTGCGAAACTTATTTTCAAACACCTCATTCTACGAGACCGCGGACATGCGAGAAGAAATAATAACTTGAATCCAGCCCAGTCACCAATCATCGACCCCCATCTGATGAACAATGTGAATACTCACATAATGCTATAGAATGTAAAAAACTTCAGCAATATCTAGTTTGAGAGGGAGAATCTCTTTTCCATAATTCTTACAATGATAGAAATACTCAAAAGACTATCCGAGGTAATCTTGAAGGGTGTTGGATATAATAAACTCATATTGATTCATGTGGACTAACCAAGGAATGTTCTGAATTGGAGATCACCAACAAGCAATTTTTTTACAGCAAATCCAAATAATACCTACACATAGAAACATTCATGTACTCATCAGGGGTTGTAAGGCTTGTGCCAATGCATTGTCTCTTATCACGTTATCATAGGAGCATTAATAACTTAATATACAACTATGTCAATGCATTGTTTCTTATGAGTTGTATTTACATTTAATAATTTGGGGTGATGCATGCATATGATTGAGCTAGAATCATTTTTTGCCTATGGCCACGTGCAAGGGTTGTATGTTAGCTAAGATACAATCTCACTCTCTTTCTTCATTAACTAGTATGCCACATCAGCAAAATGCATATGATACCACGTTAAGAAACTAGCATTGACACATGCCTAACGGAGTTACCGTTTGGTATCAAAGTAATTAAGGAAACATTAATACACATAAGATCAATGGCGCCTACATGAAAATAACCACATATCATTGGCCAACATGCCTTGAGAAATGTACCAATAAATCCATCTGGTCCAGACCTTTTGTTAGGTCGTATAAAGGCAAATAAATCATCAATTTCATTTTAAAAAGAAAGGAGAGGAAAAACCATGGAAGTAATCAATGGTTTGAAAACGATTATTTTAGACTCATTTCACTCACATAAAAGCAAACAATATAAATTAAATACAAGAATAACTATTTGTCAATTTGATTCTGAGGAATGAACCTGCTCAAAAAAGTGAGAAATAATACTTTGGTGTTATCTTTAAGGAAAAAACTTGGAAGTATACAATCAACTTAAACATTCGTCTTAAATTTCATACGCGGAAAAAGGTGATGAGAATCCCAAGTGGCATTATCACATATTTTCTGTCATTAGTTTCAAGGGAGTTATCCTTCGGTATCAAATTAATTATGGAATCATTAATACATGTAAGATTAGTGACTCCTAAATGAAAAACCAACACATGTTTTTAATAATATCATTTAATGGTTGGCCCACATGCCTTGAGAAATCTACCATTAAATCCATCTCGTCCTAGCGCTTTGTTAGAGTGATCAACAGTGACGACTACATGGATACTTTACTTTTGGAAAACACTTCTAATCTATAGTCTGATCAGAAGCACCGCGTCAGACCGATGGACTACCGTCCATTCTAGAATAATCCCACGGCCGGTACTTATTATCTCTTTGGCCATTCAAAATAACAACGCCTCATTACTAGCCACCCGCGTGTGCCGCATAATCACATCACGTTAATCACTCGACCGTTCATCCATCCAAAGACCCCCTCGCATGAACCTCCCTAGCTCGGCAACGACCACGATACTCATATCCTCTACGATTGCGCCACCCATCGCCTGATGAGATCTACACCTCCACTCCTCCCCACCTCATTGTCCAGATCCATTCCACTCCTCCCATTTTCCTCCTTGTCGATGCGCCCCCCCCGACAACATTGCAAGTGTGCCTTCCTGGCATCACAGGGTCGAGCCCAACTTCGCCTCCTTGATCGATGCTTTGACGGGTTACCTCCCATGCCATGTAGCACCAGAAGGCCAAACAACAAGCAGTGGACTCTGGTGTTCCCCTCTTTGTGTGCTCCATGAGTTAGAGCATGGTTAATAGTATAGCCAGCTGGTGGTTATAAGGCATTGTCATGTTATCTATAGCCCATCTTATATCTAACATGTATAATAGTTGGTTAGAAGAGTGTACTACTTTTTTATTATATGTACCACCTTTTATTTTTACAAAATGTTTTGGGGCACGTACTAGAGCTGACTCTTAATTAAGAGTCCGCTTACCTTCTCTCTCATATTTTCTTTTTTTCAACTAAGCAAAAATATACTACTTTATTCCTTATAGCCAGCTGAATCAGTTTTATTGTACTTGCTCTAATGGACATAGCGTCGTCGATACCGACGATAGAATAGAGGTAGATGGGGTGGTGGCATAGAAACCCTTGTTGCTGCTTCATCTATTGATTATTTAGGTGGAAAGCTTAATTCCATTACATATAAAAATATCTATTGTCATGCTTAGGTATGTGAAAAAATGATGAAGTTACTCTCTCCGTCGCTGAATCCATTTAGGAGCTAGCGAGCTAGCTAGCTTCAGCCGCCACTCCATACAGGAGCTAGTTAGCAAGCTAGCTCCTGGATTGATTCGGCGACCGGGGCTAGCTAGCTACAGCGACGACTGCTTCGTGCGAGCCATCCTAAATGTCGGCGGCTCTATATTTGGTTGCTTCGTGTGTTCTTCGCCGTCTTTTAGGAGCGAATTTAGTTGATTATGGACACGGACGAGAGGAAGAAGAAGATGTGGAAAAAAATATAAATGAAAATTTGATTTACAGTTTAAATTTAAAGGGTCTGTTTGGCCGCAGCTCAAACCGACCTTTAAAATGTGTTTCCCGCGAACTAAAAGCCATGTTTTCACTTTAGCATTTTAAAGGGTTTGCTAGAGATGCTCTTATTCCCACGGATTTCTAAGAAGATAATCTTCCATTGAAATTATGGCCACTTTTACAAGAACTTTTGGAGAGACCTTTTTGACCCCAACTTCCATTAACGTCACCAGAATGTCGTCCCCACCTGAGATGCCCACTGCAACACCATCCCACGCCCACGCCACCTTCCGTTGCCACCTCACACCAACCGACCAACGTCAACTGCACCACCCCTTGCCGCCGGCGATCATACCGCCCGTCGTGTGTCAATGACCGACGGGTCCTAGACAATTATATATTATTTTTAATTAAAATAAAAAAGAATTGATTTAAAGAAGTTTAGGCAAACTGACAAAAGTTGCTCTCGGACAACTTCTCCTACATTTTATGGTCATCCTGTAAAACCAATTTTGAGGGCTGTTTTTTAGTATCCGTTGGAGTTGCTCTTGCACCATTGGGAACAAATTCCTAATTATACGAACCTAATTTATGACATGTATAATTAAATTTCTAGCTAAATAATTGCATTAATGGTGGATTTTCAAATTGATTCGGTGAAAAAACCTATTTAAACAAACATAACTAACTCCATGTCTAGTTAATTGTCTGACTAATTAGCTATACGAATGTCTCGGTGTTTAAATTAATTCGATGCTTGGTTTTCAGATTATTTCCGTATCAAATGACTGCAAGGGATGGAATAAAAATTCCCCTTTAATAGTCGAGACTATTATATGATAAATCTCATACTCATATTGATAATTAAGGTGTTTGTTAGATCCACTATGTTGAGGAGGTAATGAACACAAAACACATAACATAACAAGGATGGATACTCATTCACCATTTCTGCATGGCCAGGCCGGCAAAATCTGAGGCCCTGTGCGAAACTAAACAATGGGGCTCTATCTCACAAAAAATATATTAACGAGCAATTATAATGTATATATATCTCGTAGAAAAAAATTATAATGTATATAATATAATATCTTATATAAAAATTGAACATATAAATAAGTAATACCTATCCAACTTCCAGTTGCTATTTATTTGAACATCCTCAATATTTATGTTCATCAATTTAAAAAAATCACAAACAATGTTAAAAAATTAATTGATTTGGGAAAAAAAGTTAACCAAATTTTAAAAAGTTCATTAAAATTGAAAAAGTTCATCAATTTTGGAAAAAAATTGATCCAATTTAAAAACTACATCTCTTTAAAAGTAGTTCAGGAATTTTAAAAAAATCACGCATTAAAAAAACGAAAACGAATGAGAATAAAAAGATAAAAGATAAATAATAAACCGAACTGAAGAACAAACTATGAATGAAAGAATAAAAATGAAGTACCTGTACAATTACGTGGTTACTTCCTGATGGTTGGAGCTGACCGCTTGTAATGAAGATGTTGTGTTCGATTCCCCGTGCCTGCTTATCGATGAAACAAATTTTTTTTTTATATTTTCTTTCATATTTAATGATACAAAATAATGGTGGAAAAATTAAGTGTCAGTGTAAAGAGAATTTGTGTGAGAGCCTGACTTAATAAAATAATTATTTGAGAGCCTCCATAAAGTCAACGACCTAGGACAACGTTTTCTATTTCCATCTCTTTTTGTACTTATACATTTAGTTTTCAATTAACATCTAGAAAGAGGGGTAGGGATTCATGCATTTTCATATAGAGGGACTAGTTAATTAGAAAAACTGTGTGAAAACAAATTAAAAAGAGCACAAATTCTCCCACGAGTCGCCGAAGCGATGGAACCCGAGACAAGCACACACTTCATGAACTTACACACCAACGAGCCCAAAGGCACCGCACCACCATATTGCAATCACCACTGCCCAGTGAAGGGAGAATAATCAATCGGATATGGATGAGCAAGGATGGGCCACCCAAACATTGGGCACAAATATTTAAATATCAATCGATATTTTTTTTCCGTATTTAAACAAATGGTATGTTTGTATTGGAAAGTTATAGTGGTGGCCTAGAAATGGATTAGTCGCACTAAAAATACTTCACCAGTCCAAATATATAGCATGTTTATTTTTTGAAGTCAAAGTTTGTAAAGTTCGATAAATTTATAAAAGAAATGTATCAACATCTAGAATACCACAAAGATGAGACTGGATTTTCTACTCTCAAGTGTACTACACCTGTGTTAGCAAAAGCATTGAAAAAGCCTTATCAACAAAGTCTATTTCTTTTTTTGAAATTTTGATACATCAAATTCTATCATATTTTTGAGGTTATTGCGAGGTTTCATAAAAAAATAACATATGAGGAGCTCTCACCAAAAATGAAATCGTTGCTGAAAGTTTTGAGCAGTGATTTTGTTATTTCTGGTGAGAACTCCTGGGATGTTATTTTTGATAAAATTTTGCAAGAACCTCAAACATCTGATAATGTTTGCAGTCCCAAATTTTCAGATTTTTTGGATATTGCTTGATCATATTTTTACAATTTTTTGCTAACTCGGGTGTGCTACACCCGGGAGTAGCCATTACGTTCCGCAAATAAATACCGTTAGATCATCAAGAAATGTATTTGATACTGTAAAGTGTAATATATAATTTTTTCTATCAACTTCAGATTTGTGAAACTTGAATTAAACACTTATTTTAGGAACAAATTACGCACAAACTTACCTCAACCTCCAGAATGATTTCTAGGGACTAAGAAAGAAATATGAAAAAAAAAAAAACGCAGGGGCTGCTGAAGAGAGGGGCCAGGTATGTGGCCGTGCAGGGGATGCCGCTGATTGGGTGCTTGCCCTTGACGATGACACTGTCGCAGCCGGGGGAGCGAGACAACCTCAGCTGCGTGGCGCCCCTCAACCAGAAGAGCCTCGGCCACAACCACCACCTCCAGGCGAGGCTCCACCGGCTCCGGCGTAGCCACCCGGACGCCATCATCGCCTACGCGGACTATCACGCCGCGCACCTCGCCGTGGTGCGCAGCCCGGCCAGGTACGGCTTCGCGGAGCCCTTCAAGGCCTGCTGCGGCACAGGCGGCGGCGCCTACAACTTTGAGATCTTCTCCACCTGCGGCTCGCCGGAGGTCGCCACCGCCTGCGCCCAGCCCGCTAGGTACGTCAACTGGGACGGGGTGCACATGACCGAGGCCATGTACAAGGTCGTCGCCGGCATGTTCTTCCACGACGCCACCGGGGCGTACTGCCGGCCGACCTTCTGCTCCTTGCTCGCCGCCAGGAAAGACCACGGCCAGTGAGCTTGAACATCATCGTCAATTCGTCATCGTCAGTTTAGCACCAGTATTGTATTCAGACGAGAGGTAGGGATCTCAATTCAACAGAACTACGCATGAATCCAGTGCGATTTATCAGACAAATGTAGTTGACGGCTTGACGCTATGGTAACGAACAGAGAGTTAAACAGTTAACAACCTCAACTCTGTCAGATTTCTTCCAACAAGACAGAGACGAATTGCATGAACACGGTCACTGACCACGTCATAGGAGCAATGAAATGAATGCACCTCACATATTCTTTGAGATGACATCATCACCTAAATGAATGCACCTCACCTACAGGTAGCATCATCATGATCAAAATTCGAAGTCCAAACCGTGCTAAACCCACGTGACCATCACCTCCAGAGAAAGGTTAAAACGCTTGGACGCAGAGTTTCTGCCCCCGATCTCAAATGAGTTCAGTGAACAATAAAATCAAAAAAAGTTTAAAAAAATGATTTTTTTTTTGTGAATGACATTGACAAAAGTGCTAACTGCGTGTAAAATTCGACACAAAATAACATTCCTATAAAACTTGGCAAAAATAAAAACAAAATTGGTACTCTAAAAACGCGGACGCTTCATATGCATGGTAAGCCTTCATAACATATATGGAGCACACTTCATATGCATTTGAAGGCTGCGGACGCTGTGCGCAAATATAAAGTTGTCATAATGCGGTCATCATATTTTTTGTATGTTTTGTTTGTTCTAGTTAACCATTTAGACCAAAAAATTCAATAATCCAAAAAATATTGTTACAACCCAGTAATCTGAATACAACAAATAATTCCATCGAATAAATTGTTCAAGTAAAAAAATTAAACGCATAGCTCCCAGCTTGCTGCCAACGATGCTTAATGAGATCCTCTTTCATTGATGATGCGAGGACCGATTTTTAATCTTTCGGTATGCCTCAAGAAATACTTGAATGCAGCATGTGTGTCTACGAGGCCTGACGATTGTGATAATATCTTAATAGTCAATGGGCTTTGGCATATTCGTCTCATCCTCTATGATGTTATATATGTATGATCACACAACATGTCATACATTTGCAGGACACCCTTTGTTCCAGAAAATTAGCAGGCTCCACACAATTGCAAACCTTACTTCCAACACTCCAAATTTCCTCTCAATGTCTTACCTCTGAGCTTCTTGCGACTTGTCAAATGCTTATATTTCCTACTCTCGGGATTATAAATTGTCTTCAAAAATGTTGATCATGATGGATAAATGCCATTGGCTAGATAGTTGCATTGATCATATTAATGGCTATTCACTCTGAAGTTGCAAGCCACTACTCCCTCCTTTCCGGTTTATAGGGCTCAAATCTGAAATTTCATCAACCAAGGCGAATTGTGAGTGGATTGACGCTAGTTTTAACTAGCCAATGAAATATTTCTCACATATTCAATTTCCGAGGCAATAAATGTAGCATCCTTCTTCTCATTGGACTTGCATGGTGGATGTAGAAAACGATGCATGCATAGCCATTCATTTCCTTTCTCTAAACTCTATGAATTAAATATGGCATGTGACTCAAAGCACTTTAACTCAATTAGACTCAAAATGAGCCAAATATAATGGAAATCTGAAAAAAAATAGATGAGCCCTATAAACCGGAAAGGAGGAAGTAGTAGGAGAAAGCCTACTAATAGCGCTGGTTTTACCCCCACCGGCAGCGCTTTTCCAGCCAGCGCTACTCGTAAGTACAGTTAGTAGTAGCGCTTTTCCAGCCCGCGCTACTGCTAAATAGCAGTAGCACCTACTCTATTAAGCTACTATTATTAATTTCAGAAACAAAAAAAATTATCGATCCCGTGCGTGCTGTCCATGGCTGCAATGATTTGATCCCGCGACGGCAGTGGTCGCCTGCATCGTGGACTAGCAGCGATAGACCAGATCTGACAGCGGTTGCTGGATAGGGCTCGGATCCAGGGCAGAGCAAGACGCCGGTGTGGGGCTACTCTTTCGACCAAGGTAAAGAGCTTTGGGTCATCCATGGCAACGACCTACACGAGGATGAACATGGGACGATGAGTCAAACCGGAGGGAGAGATAAATAAGGAGAAACGAGGTAGAGAGGAAGGAGATGGAGGGAGCATCATGGCTAGTCGCCGGTGATGAGGTGCTCCAGCGCGGTGGCATGGAGACGTGAGGGAAGACCGGCGAGCTCCTGGACGCCGACACGCGAGGCGGCGTCCTTCTTCAGCACCATGGAGGAGGAGGCGCCAATGGGCATGAGCCCCGTGAGAGAGCCTATGGATAGAGGGGGGAGAGTGACATGAGAGAGGAGGGATTTGGGGGAGGAGATGGGGATTTTATACCCCGTGCAATGAAGATCACTTAGCAGTAGCACTTTTTTATACCCCGCGCTACTAGCAAGTAGTAATAGCGAGTGGTAAAAACCCACGCTACTACTATCGACTTAGCAGTAGCGCTTTTTTTATAACGCACGCTACAAGTATGGCTTGTCCCGGGAGGCACAGTGAATACCACTTAGCAGTAGCGCTTTTTTTATACCCCGCGCTACTACTATCAACTTAGCAGTAGCGAGTGATAAAAACCAGCGATACTAGTAAGTAGCAGTAGCGTGTGGTAAAAACCAGCGCTACTAGTAAGCGTCTATTTATAAGGTTTTTCCTACTAGTGAGATGGAGAAGTAGCACCAACTAGCCTTGCAAACATATGATATGTCTGCAAGACATTGGTGTCATTGTGAGGTCCATACAACCCAAAATAGCAATGCCAGATCCATAGATCTTCGCGGGCAACAACTTCCATAGTTATGGTTGGGTCCTTGTAATGCCCGGTGAATTGGTCGTGCAACAACTTCCATAGTTATGGTTGGGTCCTTGTAATGCCCGGTGAATTGGTCGTGCTGCGCTGCAGCCTGCAGGGGAACTCTGCACTTTCAGTACATACAATCAACACTACCTAGCATCCCAGGATAGGGTTTTGCTTCATGCTTTCTTAGAAGCTTGGTTGTGTTCTCTACATTGGGTGCTCACAGATACTCCTCTCCATAAACTCAAACATAGTTTCAATGGGCACTTTCATGCACTTGATGCCTGTATCTTCGGCAATTCAAGAGTGGCATCTCATGAATCTACATGATATCCATAAGAAATCATCTGAAGTGCCACAATCACCTTATGAAAAGGAAAAAAAACCCCAAGGAGATGGGCGTGATTTGTCCATTGTTAGAAGAAAGGTTCATTGGCTTTCATGTCGTCAGCAATTCAAAGGAGACAGTCGATTGGTCATGCGGAAGCGTGGATAGAACACATACGTTGGGAAGGTACAACTCGTCACAAAGTACTCGAGCATGAGCAACTAGTGGCCTTCAATCATCTTCTGGCGAAATGTTGCATCACCAATCTTTGTCGGTGCATCAACTGAGTGACGCACCTTAAAAATACTGCATGTGCTTATCCCTAGTTATTCTGCACATTTTTTTGTTATCCTCTCAAGTGTAAGAGTGCAAGGGGAAAATATCAGGTGATACCACCCTTCATATGTTACCATGATCCAATTTGTTAAAATTCACATTTGAATGTTTCAAAAAAAATCTGACAAAAAACTTTGGATGTTCACAAAGCATATGTCGATAACCAAACACACATTGAGTAACGAAAACACAAACTGGGATGGATGGTGTCAAAAGAAGACAAAGACATGAATAGTATAAAAAAATGACACTATTCACATATGAATTTGTCTTTTTTGTTTGTCAAATGTATATTTCAAATTCGATCTGATTTTTTTAAGGAGATGTAAACATATGTCTTGTGAACATCCAAAAAATAATTTTGTATTTTTCGAAACACCTAAATATGGTTTTGCGAAAGTTGAATCAGGGGAGCATGTGAAGGGTACCTCCGACTCAGAAAAAAAAATCTACCCGGCTACAAGAGGTTGGTGGAATGGTGGTGGTCTGCCGGAACGAGATCGTCTGACGTACAACAAACTGTCTGCCAGTCGATGAACATCAGACAAGATCATTGCACAATCGAGTGAGAGAGTTTTACCAGCACAGCAATGTCGGTGCCACTTGCCCTCAAGCAGGGGCGGACCCAGGAAAACAATTAAGAAGGGGCAAAGTATGACCACATTCATGAACCAACAAGAAAAATACGCTTGTAAAAAAATGTAGGCATAATCACTTTATTCATGACAATCATGTTCGTTTAAAAATGAAAGGAACTAACTAGTAAACACTTGAGACAGTGAATCATATCAGCATAACAATAAATTGTTTCAAAGTTGCAGAAGAGAACATTGAGATATTCTTCTACCACTCTAGTTTACAACCTGCAACAGCAACGAAAACATGATCAAATCGAGGAAGAGTGAAAACATTGAAGAAGGTCGGTATTAAGAAAAGAGAAGAGCTTTAGGTAGCACATTTACTTTCGTTTCATCCCACGACGATCTTGAACCGCATGAAAACACTTAACTATCACTTCATTGGGAATTTTTCTCAGCAAATCTTTTTCAACAAATCAAATAAGGCAATGGTTCATAAAATCATCACTGATTTTGTTACGTAGAGCATTCTTCACAATCTTCATAGCTGAGAAGCACCTCTCAATGGTTGCAGTGGCAACATGCAAAGTTAATGCAAGTTTTATAAGTCGGTATACCAAAGGATAAGAAAGATGCTTCTTCGTAGTCAGCATCAATTCAGCCAGATCTCCAATATATCCAAGCTAGCAAACCATGTATCATGGGTTACATTGTCGAGATAAAGATCAAGTTCATGCTCAAGACTCACCAAATCATTAAAGTCATCAGGTAAAACTGAGCCAATTTCATCAGTTTTCCAACATTGTAGTGACAAAACTGATCACTTTGACTCAAAGCTGACATACAACATAGTAACTCAGAATATGTAACATTGAATCTTCCATTTAACTCTTCTACCAACATACCTAGGACAGCAAAGAAACAATCAATTCGATAATGATGCTCGTTGTTAATGCCAGTCCTTTGCCTTATCTTCTTTGGATTCACATAATCATTTTCCATGTGCATTACTAAAATCCCATTCTTCTTACAAAAAGAACGTACCTTGTTCAGAAGATCATTCCAACCATTCTCAGATCCAAGATTTTGTAGCTCTCTCTTAGTGGATTCCACATCTGACATGGCATTAACAATGTCCACATCCTTTCTCTGAAAGGTTTTAGATAGCCCATTTGTTAAAGCAAATATGGTCATCATCATGTGTAGATAGAATGCAGAATCGAATGATTGAAAATATTTTAGAATCCCACTGGCTTGACGTTTCTTAATAGGATCGATACCATGTTCCTTAACATATTCTAGAACTTTAATCATCGATGGAAACATCTCTGACAAACCTAACAAAGTTCTGTAGAGAGAGTTCCATCTAGTGTCTCCCAGCCTCTGAAGAGAAAGTTCTTGATTGAGTCTAGTTCCTGTAGCAATCTCGTCCTTACCAATTGCTTTCCTCACTTCTTCTTGATGATCCGCTCTAAGTTTATCCTTTCTCTTACAAGATGATCCAACAACTGTCACCATAAGTGATATCATATCAAAGAAGTCTTCAACATCAGCAAATTTTTTTGCAATGGCGACAACAACCAAGTTTTAAGTTTGTGAGAAAATCAATGTTCAAAATAAGCTGAACTTTTCTCTCTCATTTTTCTACAATGTTTCGCCGAGGGGCAGGAGGTATCCTTCCGGCTGGTGTCCCGCAACACCCAGGCGACGAGCCTCGCCGAGATCGTCGTGTCCAACTCGTTCCTCGAAGCCGAGGCTGCGGCGTTCGAGCTGTTCCCCAACATAGTGCCCATCGGGCCGCTGTTCGTCGACCAGGAGTTCCTGAAGTGGCTCGACGCCCACCCCAACGGCTCCGTCGTGGTTCGGCAGCTTCACCATATTTGACCCACGGCAGTTCCGTCAGCTCGCCGAGGGGCTGGAGCTCACCGGCAGGCCGTTCTCTTGTGGGTGGTGCCAGGGCCAGCCCATAGGCCGGGCAAACAGGGCAACTGCCCCGGGCCCCGAGAGGATGAGGGCCCCAAACATTAAACTATACTACTAACAACCATAATATTGCATATTAGGTTGAAATATCATAAAATATGTAGGAAAAACAAAATTCTCAATTTAGATGAGCAAAGTCCACACTGCAAACAAATAGCATGTATAAGGTATAAATAGATCACTGGTGATATTAAATTAAGTTAGACTCTTTGTAATAAACATCATCTTAGGTAGATTTATATGTGCAATTTCGTGCATAAGTTTTTGATTTGAAAGACTGATATCTGCACTAGATAAATCCAAACATATCACATAAGTGCATATGAAATAATAAAATCAGTATATAGAAATTGAACTAACGTTATTTTTATCTTTGCATAGGTGATTCTTATAAAGATGCTACTTTAGAATCAACTATCTAGTACGCACATAGTGTCAGTTTATTAATTAACTTAATTTGCAAGATTCAGTTGGCAACTACTCAATTTATACTCTATAAATTTTTATAGATATACTTACCCAATAATACACTAGAAACCAGTATTAACTTTTTTTAAACAATATGCTTTAGGAAGCTTTATCATGATATTTGACGATATTAAAATAAACATGGACGGACACACTCACCCCCCCTCCCTATATATATAATTTATGCAAACCATCAAATTAATTTTTGTTAGGATAAATAATTTAAATTTAGTATAATTGTTTTGTTAATGTACGTTACAATCGTAGGACAAACAAAACAATAATTAATATTTAGCAACGTTGTTGTGTGACTAATTATGGCAACTAAGTGGAAAACATCATACTCGTTTAGGTTTTAGTCTGATTAAACAATATGTTTAGAAGAATATAAAAGTTTGGTATAAAATTTCATTTATTTTCGACTTCGCCCCGGGGCCCAACATTTGCTTGGACCGGCCCTGATGGCATACCGCAGACCGTATCAGTTGTTCTTGGAGGGAGAGCGCATACCCCTTGCTCGTCGTCGGTACCTCTAGCAGCGTTCAGTACTATAAGTACTCGAGCTCCACAGCCGTAGTAACACAACGATACTCTTGTTCTTTGTTGGAGCCTTGGAGGCAGAGCGCATAGCCGTCCTTTCTTCTTTGTTGGAGCCTTGGAGGCAGAGCGCATAGCCGTCCTTTCTTCTTTGTTGGAGCCTTGGAGGCAGAGCGCATAGCCCTCCTCCTCTTCTTCTTCTTTGTTGAAGTGAGACAACATAAACCGTCGTCGATGGCGTTGTTTAGCAACGGTAACTACTATGTGGGATCTTGTTGCTTGTTAGCTGCCTTTTGATCTGTTGTTTGCTACCTTTTGATCCGTTGTTTGCTTCTTTTTTATGTTACAGGGAGCTTCGTGACCGTGTGCACCCAACTGCTCTGTCTGGCAGCGTTCGTCGCCAGCATCGCAACAACTGGGATGAAGATCGAGTATGAGAAAGAGCCATCGGCGCACGTGCTGCCGGCCGCATGCACCGCGAACATGCCTGTCTACAATGCGTTATTCCTCTCTTGCTTCGCAGCCTTGGTCTGCTGCGCCGTGCAAGCCTGTTGTGTCACTTTCGTTATGTGGATCATCGGCCCCAAGAAGATCCTCGACGAGCTGCCGGCATCCAGCGTCAAATGGTGCCGCGTGATCCTCTTCACCGGCGTCGGCTTCACCCTTCTATCCTTCATCTGCCTCATTAGTATCCTCGACAACTTCATCTTGGTAAGGGTTTCCTTGTTCTCATGCCTGGTATGGCCAGCTAAGGTGTTGCTCATTGTTGGGGACGTTGTTCTTGTTCTTGTTGCTGTGGCAATAGGCAGTTCTGGCGCTTACATTACTCTGCACTGCAATTAGCTCCTCTGGCCGATCTACTTTTAGTGCAACTCTGTTTTCAATTACCTATATTCTGCCATTAGGAACCCAGTGCTCGCTCAGCTTTATGGTGGGCAATTAGCTATGTTCTGTCATTATGTACCCCTGCTTTGTACTCAGTAGTAACTAATCTCAGCAGTGCAGTTCGTTATGTACTGATATTGTGTTGAGAGATGGATGGCTAATATATAGTACTACTTGAAAAACCAAATGCTTGTATGTTTTCTTGATTGACTAGTAAATGTGCCGGGGAAAAACATCCCACTCCTATTAAAAGAACCCATCCATAAACTTGATTATGAATTTTCTTACGGTGTAACTTCTTCTTCAAGTTAGTTGTGTGCGACCAAGAATGCAAAAGCTGGAGGTTGAGTCTACAGAAACAACATAAAGGCCAGCGACTGTAGATTCTACCACTATCTCAGAGAATTTGGATAGCGCAGTCACCATTTTGTCAGCTTAGTTTAAAATGTAGTATTTCCTAGTGTCATCATCACCGAACTTGCATGGTTTATATAGTTGGATTGGTTGAATTTTTAGTCCTCAAGAAATGTTTTATGTTTTCTTTTTCTTAGGACTTCGTTGAATTTCATGGACGGACTAACCGCATTTAATTTTTTATAAACATATATACTATTAATATATGAATTTTCCATACACGAGCGGACCAGATTTTTAAACCGTGTTGGATGATCAGTTGAACTTATAGAAGTGAAAGCTTTTGGTTTTAATTAAAATCCGTTTTCTTGTCCGAACTTATGGTACCATCATCATCGAACCAATCACATGGTTAGAACGCACGTCTCAGCTAGGCAGTAGTAGGTAACAACTCGTTATCTAATAACGAAATATGATATGCCTCTTGTTACAAGAGTTTAAGCACCTTGTGAGGTGGACCAAAGTGCTTAATTATTAGGGGGAACTTAAGTACCATACGCTGCGAATAAAACTCATCACCGACTCACAGTTAACCAATGGATCGTACACGTACGTCCGTGAGGAGTACCAAAATGAATGTACAGTAAGGACTATCAATACCCGAATCGAATCATACAACCAGAAAGTTAGAATAAAGGAAACTGATAAATACTGAGGAACCTGTTTCTTCCGAGTATTCAAGTTCTGGACGAGTGGAATCAAAGTTTCCTTTTTATTTATTGGGAAAAGGAGAATATCCACTTGCCTCTACATAGCACGATGCATGCAGCAACATTATTCAGTTTAGAAACAAGCAATATCCGTGCAAAAGTACAAGCTATGTCCGAGCTAAAATGAAATCAAATGAAGACAAAAAGATGTAAAATGCCACAACCGGTTAAAATAGGATGATATGACTAAACACCTAGCCTTTTACTGCACCATCATCCAAACGTCTTGTAGATATTCCGAGCTGCCATCTTCCATCGGGTACATTTAGTAACCAAACGCAAGTTTCATATTCCCAGCCTTTGTCATGTCATGTTCCATGAAGATCATCCGTGTATTGTCTTATGGACACTTCATCATCAACAAAATTTAGCACTAGTCCACCTACTTGTCCATCGTCCTTAGCTCTATCTATCAAAATGGCCAACATGTCTACCACTATCTTGAACAAAATAGATGACATCGGGTCTTCCTGCCTAGGACCTTTTAGTGCCTCGAAGTAGTGACATATGTTGTCATTTACTTCAATTCCGATGTTGCCTTTTTGTACAAAGGACTCGACCTGCTTCCTCTATGAATCGTGGAATCCCTTCTTACGTAAGACTTGTTGGAGAAACAACCATTTAACATTATCATAACACTACAAGAAATCTGTTAATCCATGATGAATTTCTGATGACGTTCCCATAAAACGTCACTAAAACCGTCATTGATCACTAAGATCAGAGTATACCTTGCAAAGGTGAAGTCGTTATGACGGACACAAATAGTCCGTCACAAATACGGTCACATATCAACCAACTGGTCCTAGCCTTTATTTATTTATACATCATGGAAGGCTCATGCTGACATGGCATGCTCCTTATTTGGCCTACATGTCAATTCATGCAATCATATAATATAAAAACAAAAAGGGAAAATTATAGCCAGGGCCGGCCTTGAGGGGGGGGGGGGGGGGGGGGAGGGGCGGCCGCCCCGGGCCCCCAAATCAAAGGGACCCCCACCTTAGATATGTGCAAGTACTCCTATGCAAACCATCGGGTGGCCAGAGGGGTCATTAGAGCAGTAGAAGCTTTTCTTCTCCAGGAAGAAGAAAGCCAAACCGTTTGGAGCGATGGGTGCTGCAGATCTGGACTTTGTCCTTTCAGTCTTCTAGTAGTATTTCTCCTCTAGTAAACAGGGCCTTGGGCCTATCTTTCTTTAGCATTGCATGCTGGCGATTAAGTGGATGTGGGCCAATCCTCCATCAAATCTAGGCAGGACACGTACGGTTCAGTATTGCCTAAAAAACGTACGGTTAAGAAGGGAACTAATACAATACGTTATTAGACTATAAATAAAAAACAGAAAACTACGTCATTTTACTTTTGCTTCCAAAGAAATTCTTGCATAATTTCCTAGGTCAAAATATCTTGCAGAAAAGTCACGCTATCAAAGAAATCTTGCGGACAAGTTTGTTGCTATAGCAAGCTTTTTTTTTGGAAAACATTTTGTCTGTTCATCATTAATCATGAAAGTACAAAAAATATATTAAAAAATACATTTATACCTGCAGACTATTCAGTACATTGATAAACAACCCTATACCTAAAAAAGAAAACTAAGTACAGTGACACAGAGCTATGACCAGCTCGGAACAAGGTGCGACGTGGGCACCACGACGATAGCGAAGGAGGGGTCACACGGGCGGTACTCTTGTTTCTGTTGCTTTGTATCAAATATTAATTTATGCATTTCTGAAAGAGGTCGATTCCGTGTTCTAAATTGACAACCGGTTATTTCATCAACTTTATTTTAGATGTTGTATATTTTTGGATATCTTACACTGGTCTTAGTATGTATGTAGAGGTGATTATGACTGTTCTATATTAAGGTCTCATCATACAAAAATAATTTCCCACCCACCAACGTGTGTGATTGCAAAATCATTGTATGGTAAAAAAATATTTGCCTTGATCTCGTGTGCAATCATCCCCTCTCCAGATGCTTGTAACGAACACTTGATCTTTTATGTGCCCTAGCCAGAGATGCGCTATCATTAACTCCCCATGCGGGCACAATTAGAGGAGATCACACTGTGGCCACCAACAAGTCTGTGATGATACAACTTTAGAGAAGCTATGTCTTATTATCCATATATCGATTCTATCAGTAGTGACCTTGTATATAAAGACAGTAAAAAAATTCTAAGGGCCCCGTTGTAAGTTTCGCCCCGGGCCCCGGAAATCTCAGGACCGGCTCTGGGTGGTGCGCCCGGACTTGACGACCGGCGATCTAGCTATCTGGCAAGGCATGGCATCTACCACACCTAAAATCTGAAGCTAATATATCTACCTGCTGAGCATGGTAATGGTACTAGTACGTAGCTGACTAGCTGCTAATTCTGAAAAAAAAAGACTGACTACCTTGTGGGGCTGATGTAAACTCCACGGAACAAAAACACGAGAACATACACGCGAACCAATAGTACTTTAATTTTAGACTTATTTTTCAGTGAATTTTTAGACAGCTGCAGTATACATGTATTTCTTTTTGGTAAGCTTCGCCACACCAAAAAATTATTCCTGCCTTCGCCACTGCTGGCGGCCTGAGCAAGGCGTGGTTCGACGAGTTCACGAACCGCGTCGCCGTCAACGGCAGTGGCATGATCGTTAGCTGGTGTCCCCAGCAGCAGGTATCTTACATTATCATCAACAAAGATCTAACGCAGTAATGCTATGTTTATCTGTGAGCCTCAGACCTCAGTGCATATTGTAAGCATCAGATCGTGATCGCACCGCGCGGTGGGGTGCTTCGTGTCGCACTGCGGTTGGAACTCGACGATGGAGGGGTTCAGAAATGGCGTGCCGACCCTGTGCTGGCCGTATTTCGTCGACCAGTTCGCAAACCGGAGCTACATCTGCGACGTCTGGACGACCGGACTGGCAGTGACGCCCGGTGAAGAAGGCGTCGTGACCAAGGAGGAGGTGATCGCCAAATTGGGATTGGTTATCGGTGACAAGGGAATTGCGGAGAGGGCACGTATGCTCTGGGAGAGCATAATAAATCGTGGGAAGCTAGCTAGTGTCAACGATTTCAGTGGTGGTGCATGGGCTTCAATCATGTGTAGCGAATTGTCAAGGAAGTACTCCCTACAAATATAAAAGGGTTTAGATCATTACTTACTGATCTAAATATTTTTATATTAGTTGATAGAGGGAGTAAAAAATATGTTTTTTGTATTCACGATGAGACAATCAAGTACTTATTTTTAAGGGTATGTTTGCATGTTTTATATGGTCAGTGATCAAAATAGCATCCAATTTATATCCGTTCACAAGGTTTGTCAATATTTTTTATCACTGATTGCACGGTATTCTAAATAGGTTTAAAACTATTATAAGAGTGAGAGTGTGTGCCTTATTATGGTCGCTTTATCAGTGTAGAAATGATTCGATTTTTAATGACAAAACTCGTCTCCTATGCAAGTTATTTTAAGATGTGTGTGCTCGCTTCTTAGGTGGTGTATGCTATATTGAACGGAGTATCAACCGATGTTCAAGACGATGTCTATGCGGTTGGAGCAGATGGACAAAGAGGTCTTATCCAACATGGGTGGCAGCATAATCCCGAGATGGTCGACCACCTCCTTCAACATAGGATATTGTCGGACCTATATGACTCACTGTTGTCCATATGTCGGTTTCTTATTTTATTTTCGTCAGATTTTTGGCATTTGGTAGTGTGAATCTTAGTTATACAGAGGCTGGGGTGGCTCATTATGTTTTGTATCCGCTCGATGTTTTACAGTCCCTACGTGTGAGGCAAGAGCTATTGTTTATAATTCGAAAGCAAAAGAGAAGATCTATAGAAATACTAGTAGTGGGAATTATGGAAACCATTAGAATAGAAGTTTCTAAAAATTATCTGGAAAATAAAATATGTTGGAGTGATGTTCTACAAAAAGAAATATGGATAGAGATATGAGAAAACAAATCTATGAATAGTGACAAACAATACAACAACACTATTCGTGCCTAAATTGTTTCTTTTCTTACATGGCAAATGAATGTGAGTTTGGACTCTAAATTTCACATGTTTATAGAACATCACCTTTCTGACATACCCCTCTTTTTTAATGTTTGAAAATATTTTTGACAGAGTTTCCATTATAATTGTGTTTGCATTAGTAAATAGAAAGTACACACAACTAATGCAAACACGCTAATGTGAAGAGCAATAGTAATAACAAAGGAAGTACGCACACACTAACATGAACATACATTTGCTCGTAAACTGAAAAATAGTTCTTCTAAACCTATCAATATGTGTTCTAGTTTTAAGAATATCAATGCAAGAAACACAACCACAAAAAAATTGCATAAGTTAAATGCTTAGTTCAAACATATTTGAACTTAGATTTTAATCAAAATAAAATGTGCACTCAGCTCCACCATTTCTAAAATATATTTATTTACTACAAATCTTTACCCTGATCCTATAGCACACTTCTTTTCTTCCATGTTCCACAAAACATATAAAATCAGTTTATAAAAAATGGATAAGGAAACACAAAAATAATATTGAAAAAAAGAAAAATGAAATGATAAAAAAGATAGTAAATTCTTTCTCCCTTTTTGTTTCCCATTTCAGTAAAATAATAAATTCTCTTTTACATTTTCTTCATAAGAATACACTTCTTTCAAACTACATGTACCCACTTCTTTTGCCCTAAAAAAATGTACCCACTTGTTTTAGGAGCAAAAAAAACCAGCATCCACGGAATATATGTTTCAAATAGTGTTCATTTTTTAAAATTGATTGTGTTTTCATAAAAAATTTCGTTTTCTAAAAATCTATTTAAATTTTCAAAAAGTGTTCCCACTTTCAAGAATGATATATAAAAAAGCAGGCCTGCACGTTTTCAATACTCCCTTAAAAACTGATTCAAATCTCTGTGTTGCTTTATGAGGTTTAATAGTTTGAGCCTCTAATTATGTCATCAACGACTAATTGTTTTGGTGCCTAGTGGGAGGAAGTTGGGAGCGGTAAGTCACACACTTTAAACCTTGTGTCCCTTTTTGTGTTTTTACTTCGCATCTTTACAAAAATGAAAAAAAATTCGCCCGTTTGTTTAGCCCGGCCCAATCACGACCGCACCCTTTCGGTATTTGTACTTTCCGTATAATAAAAAATAAATCCATCAAAAATAATTATTTCGGGTATGTTGGGCCGGCCTAGTCAGGACCGCAGGCAATAATCATGAGATTCAACCTGCGACGTTAACAATCCCTGTTTGGAAACGGTTTGAAGGTTTAAAATAGACCGGGATCGAAGAATTTGATGTGCTAATTTCCAAGATTACAAGTTCAAGGTTCAATTTAGCTTTCGTCTATAAGTTTAAGGTTTGTTTTGAATTTTTGCCCAAAAACCATCTTAGGAGGACAAACAAAGTAGAGTGTGGTGTTTTAGAGACTGGGCAACGTGAGAAATCAGAAATTGCTAATTACAGTATTTTTTGCATGGATACATATAGGTCCTCTTGACATGTATGTACAGTTTCATTAAATAATATATTCATTTGTTGCGTATGGAAAAATGACAAAATCCTGACCCAAAATTATATTTACTTTTATGTACAGTGTGGTGTTTCTTCTACTATATAAACATTCACTGCACGTTAAAGGCATTCAAATTTTGGGGAATGTATTAATAATTTCTTTTGCAAACACGGATATGCTTTGCCATGGCACACATTCACTAGTAGGAAACAGGGCTTTCGTCCTAGCCGAATCGGAGCAATAGTCCCGTCCGCGTTACGAACTGGAACAAATGTGAGCATTAGTCCTGATTCGAGTGGCTAGGACGTCGGGCGAAGCTCGATAGACATTAGTCCCAGTTTGAATGGGACCTTTAGTCCTGGTTGTAGACACCGACCAGGACTAAAGGGTGTAAGACACCAACAGGGATTAAAGGGGTTTTACGCCCCTTACCTTTAGTCTCGGTTGGAGACATCAACTCGGACTAAAGGTCTCCTTTTTGGCGGCCCAAATTCCGCGCGGGAGGGACCTTTAGTCCCGGTTGGTGGCTCCAACCGGCACTAAAGGTCTCTTTTCTTTTTTTAGCTTGTTTTGTTTTTCTAAACAAGACAATTTCTGTTTTTAGATTTGGATTGACTCTTAGAATATTTACAGTTTTTGAATGATTTTTTTGCTTTAGGTCACAAAAAATATAAACTTTATGTTATTGCCATTAGTTTTCAAATTTGAATAGTTTAAACTTGAATTCTTTAAAATTTGTGTGAATCACTACTTTGTGAATAACTTTACTTTAAAAATACATTTTTGAGTGATTCTTTTTCATGTTGTTAAATATTAATGTGCTTTATAATTATATTAAATTTGGTAATTTTTAGATTATTTTAAATGGGTGTTTTAGTAAAAAATAGATTTTGTTTGCCTCTTTTAGTTTGATAGCTAAAAAAAATTAAATGCATGAAAAATAGCAAATGAAGTTAGGAAGGGTTGAAAATTGATGACGTGTCTTTGAATGGTGCATATTGAATGCACGAAAAGTCTGGAGTTAAAATAAGATTTTTAAAAATGAAATGCCTTTGTAACACATGAGTTTTCGTCCGAAACCCTGATACTTCGAAAGAGATTGTCCAGTTTGTACATGAAGTGCTTTCAGTTTTTGCCATAACCTTCTCAACTTTTTAGCACATGCTATATGGGTGAAATGATGATATCATGCCAAATTTCAGTCTTTTCAGAGTTCATTTGTAGAACTTTCCAATTTCATGGTCATTTAGCTGAAAAAAATCAACAAATGCATGAAATATAGCAAATGAAGTAGAAAGGGCTGAAAATTGATGACGTGGCTTTAAATGGTGCATACTGAAAACACAAAAAGTGTGGAGTTAAAATATGTTTGAAAAAACGAAATGTCTTTGTAAAACCTAAGTTTTCGTCCGAAACCGTGATACTTTAAAAGAGATTGTCCAATTTGTACATAAAGTGCATCCAGTTTTTGTTGTAACCCTCTTGACTTTTTAGCACATGATATGTGGATGAAATGATGATACCATGCCAAATTTCAGCCTTTTCAGAAAAAAAATTTACAGTGCTTTTCAATTTCACAGTCATTTAGCCCAAAAAGTTTAATATATCAAAATGTTTAGCACGAGAAACTGGTTCCTATGGCAACTGTCATAGGCTGTTTTGTAAATTTTTAGAATCCTTAAATGCCGAAAGGAAAAAAAGTTATCCTCAAATTTAAGTTTTTTTGAATTTTTTGTCAAACTACTTGTTCAATAAATATTAGTATTACTACATGGTTTTAGAATAATAGTTTCAAACTCAAATGGTGAAACGTGTGACATCTGTACCTACTAATAAAAGAAAATAGGTATTCTTAGTCCATCTTGCTATTTTATAAAAATCCCCCTGATGTTTCTAACATTAAACCTGCAGCAAATATTAAATGTTTTTTCAAATACTCATATCTTTTAAAGCGTAACTCCAAATTTAACATGTTATATATAGAATTTGATTATAAAAATTTGTAAAATTTAAATATAATGTTATTTTACATGTTAAACATTTAATAAAATAATTATCTATAAATTTGTAAAATTTGAATATGATGTTATTTCACATGTTAAACAATTAATAAAAAAATTATCTAGGGTGCAATTTTATTAAATAATTCGTTTTTCGTTTTTTTCATACTCGTACTAATCCGGAGTGAAGATGAAATTGAAGGTCAGTTGCCCGTTTCTTTATATGTATTAAATTTACATACAAGTCGTGTTAAAATAAAAGCCCTATAGAATCTTGAACTGAACTTTTGTAGGGTAAGAACATATCTGTTTGTGCCGTAACTACGAAGTCTCGGATTATATACCATTTTTATAAATTAAGAGCGTATGGTTTTTTTCTCCCATTGCAATGCACGGGCCCTTTTGCTAGTCATGCTCAAGGACTTAATATGATTGATATGATACATATAACATAAACTAACTGAATGAGTAGTTTATTTTTTAAACGTTTTTAATTATTTTAGATTTTTGAAATTCGAAAAGAATAAAAATTCAGATTTAAAAATATTGTTTTAAATAAACGACGTCATATTTGGATTCCTCACATTTTTCTGATAATAATGGATATATTATTTTATAAATTTAAAGAATTTAATTATGCCATAATAAATGAATAAATGGCAAAAAATGCATAAAGTACTATTATTACTTATTTTATTTTCATTGAAATTCAATATTATTATTACATATTTTATTTTGAACTTTTTATTTATTTTGGATTTTTTGTTTTTATGCTTTTTGAGAATTATTTTAGTTTTTTTGAATTTTTTGCTTTTTTGATTTTTTTTGCTTTTAAATTTATCATTGTTGTTTGTTTTAATAATTTTTTGGAATTTAAAAAATTAAATCATGTGACATCAAGACCTAAGGGTTAATAGGATTGATAGGTTACTATTGTCAAGAAAATAACAAGTGCTGACTTGGAAAGTAGTGGAGATAGAACTGGAAACTTAAACGTGCTTGGGCTGAAGCAGTGAGAGGATGAGTGACCGACCAGGAAGTTAGACGATTTGAAATAAGTGGAGTGGGAGAACTGTCGGGAAGTTATACGATTTAAAATGAGTGCTCTACGCTCGAGGAATGATTAGAGATTAAATTGTCAAAGAATTTAAAGATTTGAAAATAAAAAAAATCAAAAACAATTTTCAAAATAATAATATTTTTTCGAAAAAAATTCTTTAGTCCTGGTTGATAACACCAACCGGGACTAAATGTCCTCCAGCCCCAGCAGCCACGTGGAGGGGCTTTAGTCCCGGTTCATAATGCAACCAGGACTAAAGGGGGACTCCTTTAGTCCCGATTCCACACTCCCACTTGGGGAACTGGTACTAGAGGCCGTCCCGAACTTGGACTAAAGATCCATTTTCTACTAGTGGTTGAGATTAATAATTTCATTGTATTTTCTATGGTCATCGCAGAGCAGGTAGCTGCGAAAGTGTTCTGCTGCTCGCGAGCTCAAATGTACTTGTGATGAATAGTAAAAAGATAGTATTTTCTAAAAAAATAAAAAACAAGCAACAATATTGAATAATTATCTACATATGTGTAATTTTCCGCGGAGAGAAAAGAAATCAATGCTCCAAACAACTTTCAAACAATCCTTTTGGAGTGTTGATTTTGTGTGTGTTTCCTCCAGCGAATTTGGAATGTTTTTTTACGAAATTTGTATATATGTAGACAATACATCAACGATCGTTGCCAAAATAATCGAACTTCTTTTTTTTTCTTTTTTTCAATTTGTTCTGGAGGGAGCATTTGAGCTCAGGAGCAGAAACGTTAGCTAGAGGCGGCTATTTAGAGCATCCACAACCAAATCCCTAAAACCCTCCATCTGCATTCGGATGGGTGCCTCGGTCATTGCTTTGCCACCCAATTGGACACCTAGAATCGGTCCTATACATTTGGGCTTACCGGCACCCCCATGTTCAAACCATTATATGTGCAGGGTATGGAGATGCCCGGATGCGTCCCTCACGTCAGGTCTAATAGGTCAGACCCATACAAATCAACACCAAATTGACTAAGTCGACCAAAACGACTGCACTCCTCCCCGGTCCAGCCTCCATTACCCACATCCGAGACGTCCTCCTACTATAGCCCTGCTCCCTTATCCACGCTACCATCCTTGTTTCCTTGTCGTAGATGTCCTCGCTGAGTACCCCATCCTCCACCGTTGGCATGGATGATGCCTCGACATATTTTGTGGGGCTCCTGATCGTGGTCGTTGGTTGCAAGGCGGAGAACATCACCTGGAGGGAGCGGCACCGGAAGTAGTGCAAGTAGAAAGCGTCGATGCAGAAGGCAGTTACCAAGAGGGTCAGTGATAATGACATGCGATGCAGAAGTCAGCTACCAAGAGGGTCAGTGATAACGACATGGACATGGGCACGTCTAGTTTGGTGACCACCACCACCCGTTCGTCATGGTCGCAGAAAGGTAGAACCCGCTTGCACAACCAAGTCCCTTCGCGCCTCCCAGTTGCACAAGTTTACCAGATGCCTTTGCCGAATACACCGCCGCCGAGGAGACGGTGTATGAGTCTCTGCAATTCCAAAGCCAATGAACAACGTTGGGCAACGCCGGTGTTGGGTATGCCTGCATACTCTTCGATAATATGCCCCCAACAAGACCCAATACATTCTTTGCCCCATATGCCATTTTGCATTGCTTGCTTAATTTGTTGCACTTGGATGATGAAGACAAAACGTGATTGATTGTCACGAAGAAGATGATCAACGAGCGTAACAATGGAGGTGTTTGATTCATTCATGTATCATATATCTATGTGTGAATTGTTGAACTTTATTTTCACATGAAATGAATTGTTGAACTGACGTATATTTTGTATCGTCAAATTGTTTAATTAATGATTAATTTGTGTTATATGATGGGCGTCCATGGATTTGCATGAATATAAGGGTTGGCATATCGGAAGTAGGGTTGTCTGGGAAGAAAAATGATGGGTCAGTTGGTGCTGTCCGCAAGCGCGTCCGCGTCGGATTTGTCCAGTGTAATTGTAGATGCTCTTTGAAAGTTGAGCATACCATATGAAACCCTCTCGGCCGGAGGCACAAACACGGTCTCGCGCAAATAGCATTTGAGACCTTTTTTCAAGGCCAGTGCTATGCGCCGACGCCGGTCCAAACTTTCGGCCGACCGTGCGTGGTCCGTACGATCCACCAACCCCGCGGGTCCGTACCGTTAGATTTTCATGCAATATTTTTTTCGATGCAACAAATTTCGGCGCGATGCAACAATTTTTTCAACGGTTGTAATAAAAAATAAATTTTGTAGCAAAAAAATATCTACATGATCGTAGTAAAAAAACGAAGCTGATGGTGCATGGTAGCAAAAGTCAAACGCTGGTTGTAACAAATATCTACGTGAACGTGTATGCAACTTTTTTAGCGAATGGTTGCAGCAAAAAAATGATGCCGGTTGTAGCAAAAATTAACATGGTTGTAGCAAAAGTAAAAAACACTAATTGTAACGAAAAATCCGACGAACTGAAGTTGCAACCAAACGTATATGCAGCTTTTTTAATGGACAAATGTAGCAAAAAAAAAACGCTTACACCAAATATGATGCTGGTTGCAACAAATTTAGACGAAAAAAGTTACATGCCAAGTCAGCGGGGCGCACGCTATGGTTGGACGACGCACCGGCCAGAAACGTTTTTTTTTTCAAACTTGCATGGATAATTTTGCTCCTCCCATACCGTGAGATGATCCAAATCTGATGAAAGTTGTTGACATGACGCCAACAGTGTAGTCAAGTACAGTTTTGGTGATGCATGCTCTGATGCAAATGTGCGGCTATATGGCTGGCCTTGATAGGCACCTTGGATCGGCAATTTCAATTGGCTATCTCCATCCATAAAGCAGTGGCGAACTAGAAAGGTTCCGTATATCTATCTCCATGTGTCGTACATCGATAGCGCCTGCCGTACTTATATATTCCTAGTAGCGCATGCGGTCGAACCACTCGCTTTTGGGATAGAAGTGTAGAAAGTACTGTATCCTACAGTACTGTATCTTGCAAGCTGGTGCTACTACCCAGTAGGTCGCATCCATGGCTGCTCCTCACCCTCACGTGATGGTGCTTCCGTTCCCAGCGCAGGGCCATGTCATGCCCCTCATGGAGCTCTCCCACCGGCTCGTCGGCCACAGCCTCGAGGTGGACTTCGTGAACACGGACTACAACCACGACCGCGTCCTCAAGGCCATGCAGGGCGCCGAGACAGGAGCTGCTGGCCCCGACGGCGTCAACATGGTCTCGATCCCGGACGGCATGGGCCCCGACGGCGACCGCACCGACGTCGCCACGCTGGGCAGCGGCTTGCCGGCGGCCATGCTCGGCCCTCTCGAGGAGATGGTCAGGTCAAAGAGGATCAAGTGGGTGATCGCCGACGTGGTCATGTGCTGGGCGACGGAGCTGGCCGCCAGGACGGGCGTCCGCGTCGCCCTGTTCTCGACTTGCTCGGCCGCCACGATCGCGCTCCGGTTGCACTTGTCCAAGCTGATCGACGATGACGTCCTCGACGAATGTGGTAAGAGGAAACCGAAACAAATAGAGCATTCTCTGTGTATTTTGGCGAGTACATGTGTGAAATATTGCAGCCACCGTGAGGAGGAACGAGACGATCCAGCTGAGCCCCAAGATGCCGCCAGTCGAGGCAGCCGAGATACCATGGGCTTGCGTGAGCAGCTCGCCGGACAGACGCAGGGTGATCATTCAGATCTTGCTCAAGACCAACCCGATGATACCGCTGGCTGCCACCGTCATCTGCAACACATTCGAGGAGATCGAGTCGGAGGCATTACATCTCGTCCCCAACGCGCTGCCCGTCGGACCCCTGGAAGCGCCGGAGTTGTCGAGGTCTGCCGGCCAACTCTGGCCAGAGGAACTGGCCTGCCTCCCCTGGCTCGACGCGCAGGCCCGCGGCTCCGTCGTCTACGTGGCCTTCGGGAGCTTCACCATCTTCGACGCGGCGCGGTTCCAGGAGCTCGCCGACGGGCTGGAGCTCACCGGCCGGCCCTTTCTTTGGGCGGTCCGGCCGAACATCACCACCGGAATCGGAGAAGATTGGCTCGACGCCTTCAAGCGCCGCGTGGAGGGCAAAGGTCTAGTCGTGGGCTGGGCGCCACAGCAGCGCGTGCTCTCGCACCCCTCCGTCGCCTGCTTCGTGTCGCACTGCGGGTGGAACTCCACCATGGAAGGGCTGCGGCACGGCGTGCCGTTCCTGTGCTGGCCATACTTCGCCGACCAGTTCTGCAACCAGAGCTACATCTGCAACGTGTGGGGCACCGGCGTCAAGATCCACGCCGACGAGAGAGGGGTCGTCACCAAGGAGGAGATCAAGAACAAAGTAGAGCAGCTGCTGGGTGACGCTGGGATAAAGGCAAGGGCGGCTACGTGGAAGGATGCGGCGTGTACGAGCATCGCAGCGGGAGGGACGTCATATGAGAACCTGCTCAAGCTTGTGAAACTGCTAACAGAATAATAAGCTTCAGATGACATGATATTTCTTCACTCAAGTCTATATATTCCTCTCGAGTAAGGTTTAATTCAACGTTTTTGCCAAAGTTGAGCAAGTGCAAATTCGTCAGGGATACCTCAAGATCAAAATCTTTGTTTGGTTATCGTTGGAGGATCATATCGCCTCCCATTTGGGACGGAGGTGATCAAGCGACACGACTCCGGAGATAGGCCATGTTTTCTTTGTGGTGTTTCGTAGAGGGGCACCCGCACCCTCCTCTTTTGCATGACGGCAAGAGTTCTTTGAAATTTTGTCCGTGAGTCTTTTGTGGCTGATTGAAAGGCCTTGAACATGGCCGTGCTCCCTCAAATCCGTGCTTGCCATACCGAGAAGAGGAGACTCTTCTTCTGGTTTGTGTTCGCTGCGCTAGTTTAGACCTTTTGGAAGACGCTCAATAAAATGGTCATGGAGCGGGTCTTTCTCAGCTGGGCCTCTCAGTCTATGTTTTTTTGGGTGTGTTTGTGCTGATGTCCCAACAAACTATTTTATTTATTTGCTACACTTGAACTTGTTTTTTGAACACGGTGGTTGCTTTATTTGTAAAGCAGCAGTAAAAGCCTATTTCAAAAATGCGAAATTGTGAATTCAGATTTGATTTGTAAACCGCACGGTCTTTCATGACTCGTGGTCATCGTGCAAAGTCAGGATGACATGGGATGAGTCTGAATCAAACTGCGGGAGGCAATGAGTCGAAGAAGGTGAGAAGAAAGGCAAGCCGTTGACCGAAGCCCCGGTTATCGACTACTCATGTGCGGTGCTAGGCTTAGGCAGAAGCATGCATGGTTGGCTGGAGCTAGGAGAAAAAGAGGAACCTTTGGATTGGGATCAATAGTTTCCTGAAAGGGAAACATTTGGGTCCAGCGTCGGTCAAACGCTTCGGTCGGTCTATCTACTCGCTCGCGAAAGCGAATCAAATCGGAGGGCCCATCATGTTATCTTCTTCTTCATCCCCGCATCCCTCTTCTTCCTTTCCCCAACCTTCCGGTTGTCATGAAAAATCCTACCCCGACAATCTCCTTTAGCGAGCCACGTCTTCTTCTTCGGCGAGCACTCTGGAACTCCCCTCGATTTCCCCTCTCTCAACTGCTCCATGACGACTGGAGCTGCAACGGGCTTGGCCGACGAAGTTGCAGCTCAGTAATTTACTACATGCTTCAACCGACGTCAAGATTTGCTACAACCGGCACCGTATTTGGCTATCGTCGGTGTCGCATTTTTTGCTACATTGCACATGGCGTCGTGATTTTTGCTACATATGCCGTGTTTCATTTTGCTACAACCGGCATAACGTTTTGCTACATCCATCACGGCTGAGCTGCATCTCGGACAGCGGAGAGGTTTCACGATCACCATGGCCAAGCTGGGGAACCTTGCTCGCGGTTGTTGCAACCGTTGATAGAAAAATCTTCAACGATATATGAAAAATGTTTCAACCGTAAGTGTTTTTGTTGGAATCAACACGAGCACCAGACGACCACATGACGCCACCGGAGCTGCTACCAGGTGTCCATCCCCGTCGGAGCTACGACCATCTTCACCGGAGTTGCGACCGTCACCACCGGAGCTGCGTCCGTCGTCACGGGGAGCTGCAACTACAAGGGGGCATGCTGCTGTATACGTGGAGCCGGTGGGAAAGGAAGGAGACGACGGCGGCGAGGGCAGCGACTGGCGCGAGGGCGGCGGAGCAAGGAGGGAAGCAGACATCTGCTGCTCTTGTCGGACGCGCTAGCCGCAGGACAAAATCGGATCAAGTATTTTTTTTTGTTTCTTTGCGTTGACCTATCCAAGGAAGAAGACGACTACTGAGGTACATATCGGACAGATGCCGCATACTGAATCATACGGCTGCGCGGTGACCAGCCGAAACGATTGGGCCGGTGGGACCACGCAGAGTATTGCCCTTCTTAAAATCAACTCCATAAATTTTCTTGTAATTGTACTCTAGGCGCTTTCTTTTATCTACGAAAATTATGTGTGGTGAAAACCCAACACAATGGTTGGTTTGGGGGTAGGTGGCATTTCCTTGTATTGACAGCTTTGGTCTGGAGGAGCTCACTACGCCTGGCCATTAGTTCATCTGGGCAAATACGCGACCCGTTCCTACTTACCAAAACATGACCGGGTTCTAGTAACCATTAAGTGGCATTATAAATTTCCTCTAGGTTCGGTAGCAAAGTTAGAAAGAGCAGAGCGTCTTGTCAGATCATGCTTTCATTGCTTACAAGCTTTGGCCAAACATTCGTAATGAGCACACCGACCTCGTATGTCTACAAGAAACAATCAAGCAATCATTTACTTATCAAGATGTTTGTTCTATTGTGGGCTCGGCAAACTTCTCTTCGGGTTGGGTCCCCTGGGTTAGTACGAATTAGGCTACTCCCAATGAATTGGTGTTAAGAGGAGGTGATAAACATATTTAAAAGTTTAACAACCAAAGCCCCTAATGAGTAGGTGTTTAACTTGTTGTAGCTAAACATACTCTATTTCATGATTTAGCTACTAAAGTTTCTTCATGTATTGATAGGCTTTTTTTTATTTATGTATTTTGCCTATGTTCACGCGATTGGCATCATTTCTTTCTAGGGTCATCACATCCGTCTCTTTTCTCTTAAATACCATGCCACATCAGATTTTTTGTGTACGTGGCAGTCTTAGCAACTGTATAAGGTGGAGCATTGGAAGAAGCCTTAGTAATGACAATATATCTGACTTGCTTAAGAAAGTTTGGGTGAGGCAGCAACCAAGCACAACATCGATTCAACATTGCAATTCTAGGGCGGGCATAATGCAATTATTCCTATGATGTGTGCCGCGCATACCACTGATCTATACCAAAAGAAAATGTCTCAAAAAGAAAAAGGAAAATTGAGGTTGTCCACCGTGACTAACAACCTAGACGAGATTGAGGAGCTGAGGCATTTAATGGATAGAAAAGTTGTGCAACAATGATAATTAAATGAGCATATTGCCCGCCTTTTATGAGATGCATAAATCAAATGGTATAAATGCTCTAAGGCACACATCGTACAAGAAGACGATAATACGAAATACTTTCATATGTTGGCCAATGGTAGACACCGATTGTCACGGAGCAAAAATAATAATCGTAGACACCGAAATAAATGTATCTTCGTGCTCAACTAGAATGAGGTCTAAATCTAGGGGAACATCATACTCAAAGAGTTCATTACTAAAACAGTGAATACTTGGACCACAAGATGGGAGCATTTTTCTTGTTATATCACTATACCTATTGACATCCCCTAGATCTTAGAGGCGGAAAATGAGTTTTAAACTGCTCCATTCTCGGAGGAGGAAATTCACGATGTGATCTTTCATACGGAGCACAAAAGTTGTGGCATCGATGCCTTTCTAGTGGATTTTATCAAACTTTTAGGTACATTATTATGGTGGACTTGTTCAGTTGTTCAACAATCTGCATACAAAAGACTTTGACATCGTCAAACCTTTGGATAATTATCCTCATAGCCAACACCAAGGAAGGAAATCTTATTCAACAATATCAATCGATTTGTCACCTAAATGCCAGTTTTTTACAAATGTTTGATCTAAGTGACTGTACAGGGTGACAGACCATGGGGAACACCCCACTAAAACTAGTTTGATGCAAGGTCAGAACATATTTGATGGTTGATTTTGGTGCCTAAAATTGCACATGGGATTCACCGGGGAAAGTTGAGGGTGGTCACCTTAAACATCGACTTCGGAAAAGCCAGCGCTAAAGTCAAGTTGCCCTTTCTTCTACAAACTCACTATACGATTGGGTTCTCGCCGAAATGGTGTAGGTGACTCTGTAGTGTAGTGGTTGTAGGATATATGGCCTAGAGACAATACTAATAGTTATTCTCTATCTTCAATTTTGTAATGAATGTTTATGTTCCATGCTGTAACTGCAATGATTCCCGAGTCTACAATAACCATGAGGCTTTGAGGGAAACTCATGTGCACGTGTGGTATAATAAACGGTAAAATGTTTTCCTAGTTATGCCTCTAAGACTTGCTCAAGTATTGCAAGGTTATCATTGTTTTCCTGGTCATGGGCAAGACTACGCCGACAATTTTGAGGGCACAATGTTAGAAGAACATTTGTCTTGAATCGACCCAAACTGATGTTATGCTCTGAGATACAGTCATCACAAGTAAATGGTTTATAATACAAATAAAGTTAACGTTTGCATAATTCCTTAGACCATGAGAGTATCGAGTTCCTAGATGCTTGCTTCATGAACTTTGGGGTTTGTTAAACGTCGTTTGTAACAAGGTGGCTATTACGACTGCTTACGGGTTCACAGAAAAATATGACAAGTAACATGGTAGCTCAAGTTTGGTATTTTGTCCTCTGACAATGCAGAGATATTCTTAGGGCCCTCTTGGTGTTACGGTATCGGTCATCGTATGGCCAGACACAATGTGATTCGATCACAGGGATGCCGAAACACGTATACGAGAAAGAAAGAAAAGCGATAACGAGGTAACTGGCATATTGTACAAGTTGTTGATCCATGAGGATGCCCACAAGTCTCACCTCGGGTGTTTGTATCATATCACGAAGCAATAAGAATATCACACGGCAAACTACAGGTTCGCTCGAATATTCATTTGTGTGGGCATAGGGATCAATATGGGTGTCCATAGTTATGATATTGATCATTGATCGAAAGTGTTTCGGGTCATGTCTATACTTCACCGAACCTATAGGGTCACACACACACTTAACGGTTATCTATGTGCTTTATACTAGACATGGAGTCTGAGAGAAAGTCGTCGGAAAAGTTTTGGAGAAAACGGAAAGGTACCAGAGAAAACACAAGAAAAATTCCGGGATTCTGGCAAAACCAAAAGGTTGTTTTGGAGTGACCATTAAGCCAAAAAGGTTTGTGACATACATCTAGAAGTTTTTGGAAGTGCCAAGATTGTTCTAGGGACTTTTGAAAAAATTTCACACTGAAAACCGAAAATGTTCCATTCCTGCCGGAAATGTCTTGGTTGCTTTTTGCTCAAGAAAATCATTGATTTGCAAATTTTGGAACGCGTCCAGATTTATTTTAGTGGGCACTGGAAATGTTCTAGGCCTACAGAAAAAGTTTCGAAATTTTTCAAACGTAGAAAAATGTTTCGATGAATAGTGAAAAGCATTGATTGGTTGCTTTTGGGGGAAATATCTAAAGGGGATCTTCCGAGAAGTTCTATGGATGGCATGGAAGGCTGGGAACCCCTTTTTTGGGGACCCCACAAGGGTTTGGACAACCAAGGGTGGTGCTCCTCCATGGAGCTCCACTTGCCATCTTTTTATGCCTTTTATGTGTGACATAAAGTGTGGGTATTTTGGTAATTTTTTGTGCCAACCATACCGCTTGGTTTTCCTATAAACAGAGGTGGAGAGGATATCTCCACACTCATTGCGACTCACATACAAATGCAATGCATGATCTGGCTGTCTCTCTCCCTTCCACCGAAATAGTTTCGTAGAGCTGAAATGTCGTCTCGGTTCTCGCAGGAACTAGTTCTTCACGATGAAGCCCTGCAGGAGAACTAACACTATACATGTGCAACCCCGTAGAGAGATCGTAGTTTTGATTTTAGCTTGAGAGTACCTCCCTAAGGGCTGTCCGAGTGACCGTTCGAGATTCTGTGAGTGCCTCCCGAAGGGCTATCCGTGAGAACCCCCGAGGGACTGTCCGGATCCCTCCCAAAGGGCATGTCCAAGGAGCTGACGAGAGAGAACATCCTTGCGGTTGGTAGGTTGTAAATCTTAGCTACTCGGATTTGCACCGCCAATCTTCATAGACTCTACTTCCACTGGTTACGAGTCGGTAATGATCAGATCCAAAACCTTTTATGCATCTTCATAGTGATCCTGGGTGTGCTCGGAGTACCGGAATTTTTTGTTTTGTGTCACATTCCCCTACAACGACATCATGAGTCGTGCTATGCATAGATGCAGGTTACGATCTAGAATACATAGAGATGTATGGGTATTGAATAATATAATTTTGTGGTAGATGAGACATATTGCTGAAAATTATTTATGCGGGTAGCTGATGAAATATGTTACCCGATGTTCTTGTTGCTCGCAAAGAATTTACATATTTGTGATCTTGATAACGAGATGGTGGGGTTTTCAATGTTTTGGCAATCTGCGATTTTGGATGTTAAAGAAGTGCTAACAGTTTGTTCAATTTCACCATAGTTAGAGAAAGATCAAACTTCACAGACTAAAGGACAATGCGGATATTATTTCACAACTCGCCGGAAGACGGGTAAAACTGAATACTTTCGCGCGGCCTCGTAGATTGCCCATTTCTCGACGATGAAGTTACACTTCTCCGCTGCCATGGCCGCCAAAACTTCCTCGCTCGCGTGCTTGCCATAGATTTACACCTCCTCCAACTGGTGCTGCTCGAGAAGGAAGAGGTTGTACCATTGCTCCTCTTGCGCGCAGGGCCGGGCCTGCAAAATCGAGGGCCTTGTGCGAAACTAAAAAGTAAGGCCCTATCTCATAAAAAATAAACTGATGATATATTATAATGTATATATATCTCGCAAAAATATTATAATATATAATATAATGTCTTACATAACAATTTGACACGTAAAAAAATCATACTTGGAGGCTGGAGGAGACAGTCACCGGTCAATTCGACAAGTCGATGTCGACGAGTCTGAAATTTGAGAGATTTAGAAGAGGCGAGGAAGGCAACGACGACTTGATATAATGAGTAATGACGAGGGGCGAGGCGAGGACGGCTCGATCTAAGACGAGGGACGAGGTAAGGAGACGAGGGCAAACTCAGAAGTCGCTAGGGCCGGCTGCTTTTCAAGGCGAGGGCTTGGCCAAGATGACAAAACGAGGCGACGAGTGATGATATGAGGCGTCAAGGCGACTTCCTGTAACCACAATCGATTATGTTGCCCGATGCCCCGATCCTATAGCCACGATCAATAACTTCCTTTAGCCACGAACACCGGTAGCCTTTTTTTCTTATTTTGAGAGGCATGTACCCTTTTTTTGGTGGGGAATCCCGTCCAGATCGGGATCACGAGAAGTTCGTTCTATCGGTCGTTGATCGCCTAGACTCTGAGATCTCCAGCCCACTCCGATGCCACCAGGCCCAGTAGCAGTTAGTTTTTTCTATACTGGGCCTACATAAATAAATTGGGACCCCTCAGATTTTTGACCTTTGTGCGGGCCACACTTTTGAAACCACTATGGGCTCGGCCTGTCTGCTGGAACACCAACATCGGTGGTAGCGCCGGCTGCTCCTCTGCCATGGCGTCGTTGATGTGTGCCTACGCCTGCTCCGTGGTTAAGCAAGGATGGACCAATGCGAGCTCTGGTACCGAGTCATCGTCTGAACACGTTTCCATAGTCGCGCTGCCTTCAGATACATCCAGGGAGTTGACCGGCATGCCGGCCTCTATCCGCCTAGCACGACGGCTCTACCAACCAACAACATGGGCATCCACCTTGTGATTTTGCTTTGTCGAGAGGCTCTCCCACAATGCCATACTGCTCGTGGTCGTGGCGGGTGTGGTACACGAGAGGAGGATGTTGAGCGGACATGACGTGGTGCACTTTGTGATGGGAGTGGCCTCATTTAAATAGAGGATGTCTGTCAGGCCAAGCAGCACGGTGTGTGGAATACAGGTGCTGGAGTTGGTTTCTCGGCCGATATGTATGTTTAATGCCGGCAGGTGAACATGTAGATTGTTGTTTGAATGTGGTAGATACTCCTCCCATCCTCTCATGTCACTCCGACATTAAATAGGTGTGGAGACCGGGACGCAGCGTGTGCGGCGCTCTTGGCCGGCGCGTGTGTTTAACTTCATTGCGATGTGTGAAAACGTCTAGGCCGGATGAAAACGAGGATGGCGCCCTCGATCGGCATGGATGTGCACGAACCACTTCTGGCGGGAAAGGGCGTGGGAGGGCGAGGAGGGTTTTGGGTCTGTCTGTGTATGTGAGATGGTCCGGACACATGCAAAGCTTCTCCCCTCTGTGTTTACAGGAAAATGAACGTACGGGCCGGTCCGCGGACAATTAAGGCTCCGTTTGGAATGTTGTTTCTTTGCCACCCTTGTAACATTTTACACTTGTATTTTCATCCCGCTTCTAGCCTCCGCTTGGAATGTTGTTTTTTTTGCCACCTTGGATTACATATCCGTATGTCGAGCGAGGGGGGGGGGGAGGGGGGAGACGCGTGGATGTTGCCGGGGATGGCGGGATCCGAGCCGGCGCGGCCGGATCCGGGCAACAACAACGACGGATGAAGCTTGGACGACGATGTATGGCTCCGGGCGGGGATGGGCTTCCCCTGCAAACCATGGGAGGGGAGAGAAACCGTGAGAGGAGGAGAGGGATGCAGGGTCGGCTTGGCGGGAGCGCAAGGGAGGCCGAGGTCGGCAGGAGGAGGAGGGCGGCGACGTGACCCGGGTTCCGGTGGGCATCTTTGGCGAGGTTCGGGGTGAGGTGGTCCTGGCGCTCGAGCTTGAGGACGGCTGCGCGACGGGACCTGGCGGGAGCGCAGGTGAGGCCGAGGCCAACAGGAGGATAGGGCGGCGACGTGAGGGCCACAAGGTTTCGAGCGAGAGGTGAGGTGGGGAAAAAACGACGAGCGCTGGTCCGTATCATATACTGGTTTAATACAAGTGTAAGCTATAAAATCAGTGTAAAAGTTACAGCCCCAAAACGAGATAACAAGCACGTACGGATGCCAATCCGGTTTCTTTCTATAGGGATACAAGTTTACACGTGTATTGAGGCCCAAAACAAGGAACCAAGCGGAGCCTAAAGTATCGTGTTGGATTACAAAACACGTTGGGACAGCCCGGGTCCTAACAGATGCAGACAGTTTGTCCTTATTGCTAGTCCTCACGCGGGATGAGACGCCGTTTATCTTATCCCCGCGAGAGGCTGACATCAAAGAATCAAATAGGGCTGGCCTTGATAGGCACCTTCCATCGGCAAATTCAGTTCGCTGTGTGTATGCATAAGAAGTGGCAAATTAGAAAGGTTCCATATCTATCTCAAGCTGTCGTGCAGTGATAGCGCCATACAAACAAGCTGCCGTACTTATATTATAATATTCCAAGTAGCACATGCGAACCACGAAGCTACTACTAGAAAAAGCTCGGTGGTCGTCCTACCTTTCGAATAAAATGTACTACAGCCTTGCAAGTTGCAAGCTGGGTAGTAGCCAGTAGGTCGCATCAATGGCTGCTCCTCCTGATCCCCAGCCTCACGTCATGGTGCTTCCCTTCCCTGCACAGGGCCATGTCATGCCCCTCATGGAGCTCTCCCACCGGCTCGTCGGCCACGGGATCGAGGTGGACTTCGTGAACACGGAATACAACCACGACCGCGCCATCAAGGCCATGGGCGCCGAGAGAGGAGCCGTTGACCCCGGCGGCATCCACATGGTCTCGCTCCCGGACGGCATGGGCCCCGACGGCGACCGCACGGACATTGCCACCGTGGGTAGAGGCTTGCCGGCGGCCATGCTCGCCCCCCTCAAAGACATGATCCGGTCCAGGAAGACCAAGTGGGTGATCGCCGATGTGTCCATGTGCTGGGTGATGGAGCTCGCCGCCACGACGGGCGTCCGCGTCGCCCTGTTCTCGACTTTCTCGGCCGCGGTGTTCGCTCTCCGGCTGCACGTGCCCAAGCTGATCGACGATGGCGTCCTCGACGAATGTGGTGAGTAGAAACCATGTCAAGTACTACAACGCTGTGCTTTGTGTCGTTGTTAAGTAACTGAAAGATCCAGTGCTTGTATGATATGCAGCGAACGTGAAGAGGAACGTGACGATCCAGCTGAGCCCCAAGATGCCGCCGATCGAGGCAGCTGAGTTGCCATGGGTCTGCCTGAGCAGCTTGCCGGACAGACGTAGGGTGATCATTCAGATCTTGCAGAAGACCCACCCGATGATACCGCTGGCCGCCGCCATCATCTGTAACACGTTCGAGCAGATCGAGTCGGAGGAGCTGGATCTCGTCCCCAACGCGCTGCCCGTCGGACCCCTGGAAGCGCCGGCTGCGTCGAGGTCTGCCGGCCAACTCTGGCAAGAAGACTCGGCCTGCCTCCCCTGGCTCGACGCGCAGGCCCGCGGCTCTGTCATCTACGTGGCGTTTGGGAGCTTCACCGTCTTCGACGCGGCGCGGTTCCTGGAGCTCGCCGATGGGCTGGAGCTCACCGGCCGGCCCTTCCTGTGGACGGTCCGGACGAACTTCACCACCGGAATCGGAGAAGATTGGCTCGACGCATTCAAGCGCCGCGTGGAGGGCAAAGGGCTGGTCGTGGGCTGGGCGCCACAGCAGCGCGTGCTCTCGCACCCCTCCGTCGCCTGCTTCGTGTCGCACTGCGGGTGGAACTCCACCATGGAAGGGCTGCGACACGGCGTGCCGTTCTTGTGCTGGCCTTACTTCGCCGACCAGTTCTGCAACCAGAGCTACATCTGCAACGTGTGGGGCACCGGCGTCAAGATCCACGCCGACGAGAGAGGGGTCGTCACCAAGGAGGAGATCAAGAACAAAGTCGCGCAGCTGCTGGGTGACGAGGGGATAAAGGCTAGGGCCGCGATATGGAAGGACGCGGCCTGTACGAGCATCGCAGAGGGAGGGTCGTCAGATCAGAACTTGCTCAAGCTTGTGAAACTGCTAACGGAATAATAATCTTCAGATGACATGATATTTCTTCAATCAAGTCTATATTCTAACGTTTGTGTTAAAGTTGAGGCAAATGCAAATTTTGCCAAACCACAATTGAGTCATAAACTGCACGATCCTTTCGTGAATCGTGGTCATGGAGCAGAGCCAAGGTGATATGGCGTGGTCTGAACCGAGCCACAGGCGGCAACGACACCAAGCGGAGGTGAGGATATGAAGGTTCGGGTGCGGGCGCTGGGGGCTGAGCAAGGTGGGGTGACAGTCAGTTGACCAGTGCTGGGTCTAGGATTTAAACTTACACGGGGCAAACTTTTAAAGGAAATGAAAAATCAATGACATGATACAATTAAATAAAGGAAAATTCTATTTAGAAATGCCGCATGATGGACATTCCGTGCAGCGGCTTGCATCCTTTCTTCTCATGCATGCATGCATGCAATGATGTTATGAGATTCGTTTTAAATGATCGGAATTCAAAAACTTTTATCTCTTAAACCGTTAATTCGATCGATGATTCGTTTTCGCCGTTGACTTTGTTTCGATGAAATCTTCAAAACTAGATCCCATGTCGACATGGTTTGACAACTCATTTTTTTTGCTCGTACTTACCATATTTGCTGTACTTACTTGTCATATTAGTAAGGACTTACTTGTCGGAAATTGCTTTTGGTGGCCGAGCTCCATGAAGACCTTTAAATTTGAAATTCAAATTTCATGAAAATTCATATTTTTACATTTCAAAAAATTATGAAAAAAAATACAGGGATAAGTGAAGGCGTAACACACATGTGTGTAAATTTTCAGAAAAAAATACATTGAAATGAGGGCTGTGCAAAAAAGACAAATCTGAGGCTTTTTTACACATGACACTATTCATCATTTCAGGTCATGAATTTGTCTTTTTTGTGCAGATCGTATTTCAAGGTATTTCATCCTAAATTTTTGCACACATACGCATAACATCCTTCTTTACTTCCATATTTTTTTTCAGATTTTTTTGAAACCAAAAAGTTTGAGTTTTGAATTATTCAAAAATTTCGGCCTCCATGGAGGCCGAGCTCCAAACGTCCGCACTCCTTACTTGTCTGATAAAAAATAACTTAATCGCCAATTTTTTTAAAAACTGCGTATAAATATGACATCTAGATATAATCAAAATGACAAGCACAAATAAATTTTTTTAGACGATTACGCGCAAAAATATGACAACTCAACATATTTAAAATCGGTGACCACAAAAAATCTTTTTTGATCATCGTTTATAAATATGATAACTTGACATAGTTAAACTAACAAACACACAAAATAGTTTTTTTGGCAAAGTTGTATGTAAATATGACAAGTTTGCATATTTAAATTGACAAACACAACCTATGACAATGCTTTTATATCATGTATAATGAAAACTGTTACATGATTTATACGAAAAAACATTAAAAGTGTCAATTAAGTTAATTTTTCAGGCAAGTAAGTGGTTAATAATATGGCAAGTGGGGTCAAAAAATGTGACAAGTATGGATGAAAAAAATAGTTGACGAAACATGTCGACATGGGATCTAGTTTCGAAGAACTCGTCGAGAGAAAGTCAATGGTGAAAGCGGATCATGGATTGAATTAACGGTTTTGTAGATAAAACTTTTTAAATTTCAAAATCAAAAGGAATCTTGGTGACATCATTACATCCATGTAGCAGTTTTCACATAATGATATCATTGCACGCATACATGCATGAGAGAGATATGTAATGGGTGATTAACAGGAGGTTAATTTTTACATTGGAATGTGATTAAGTGAGCCGCCGCACGGCAAGACGAAGGTGCGGCGTCCCTCCCTAGCGTTGTCCTTAAATTAAAGGATTCAACAAAATTAATTGGCCGAGTAGTTTGCAATCAAGAAAGATGATCAACAAAACTAACTATTCAAAGTAGATTCATTCTCAAAAACTAGGCAGATTTTTTTTAACAGCTTTGATAAGAAAAAGAATTCTGACTTTTGTGGTGGGGCTGCATCAGTGGCGGAGTATGGAAAAAAGTTTAAGGTACGGCAAAACCTTCACTAGCAACAATCGCAGCGGCCCGCTGGCCACCGGCAAAGCCGTTGGACCGCCGTTTGCGCAAGTGCCTACGCCCATGGTTGAGCCCTGTCTATCCTTTGCTTCTGCTGTTGTTCGTCTGCAGTCTGATCGCGCCTATGGTGCAGGCCGTGCATGATGGTTGTGGTCTACGACTCTTCGTTTTGGTACTTGACAAGTACTATCAATCAATGATGCCTCGTTACGATTCGGTCAATTTGTTTTGACCAAGTAACTCAGCCCAAGGCTCACGAGCGAGAGGCCTGTTGAGTAAATAGGCAATTTTCCGAGTATATTAATCCATGAAACAATAACTACCATGGCATTGACTAGACTAATGACATACTGATCTTGAGCTAACCTAGCACATACTACGCATATAGTGGATACATCTATGCAAACAAGTAGTACTGCTAGGATAAATACGAACATAAGGATAAACGAGTCATACCCTCCAATCGGCCAGTTGGCCGTAGCAGCAGCAGCGGCGGCGGCAGTATCCTCTGCCGTCTTCTTCTCGGCTTCCTCGCGGAGACGATCAGCTTCGTTTGGTGAAGACATGGCGATGACGAGGGCGACGCAGACGTAGACGAAGCAGATGGACGAAGGCGAGCAGTCGCGTGATCGCTCCCCAAAAACCTAATCGCCCCTCTCCCGTACAGGAACCGGAGAGGCGAGGTTTCGGAGGCCTGCTCTCCCGTCGACCGTGTACGCGGTAAACGGGACGGAGTCGCCGGCGGCAGCAGCAGTTCAAGGAACGAACGCGTGAGGCAGATGTGATCTGATTCTCGTGACGGCTAGGGTAGGCGATCGCGTGCTTATAAAGGCGGCTGGGTGGAGAGAACAGCCACGATCCGACGTCTCGGATCGTGCCTTGTCCGTTACGTACTCTCCGTTCCTGACCGGCAAAAATAAGCGCGTAGGTATGAGCTCGGCTCATTCCCGCAACCCGCGGCGCGGCACGTCGTGACGAGGCGGGCGGCGGAGGAGGAGTGCACGAGGGCACCTTCTCTTCTCACTCTCCAATAGCATGTGGAAGAGAGACCATTATAAAGGGGTCCAAACTCTCCTCCACTAGCGGGGTGGGACTAAACTCCCACCACCTTGTCATGCCACCACCTACATGGACCCTTGGAGATTTTTCTGAAATTCTCTAATGGGCCTAAAGCCCACCTCCAAATTTCAACAAGGCCCTCTTTTTCTTCTTTTTCTTTTCTTCTCAGCCATTAAGCGATGTATCCACGAGAGCACGACAGGATGCATTCGTATGCAGCGATACAACGTACTAGACTACCAGTACAAAATGTTATGTGCTAAATGAAGTTAGGGAGGGCGCCTGACCTCGCCCTACCGTGTCCTCCGCCTGTGGGCTGCATCCGAATTGCCAAGCAAGTGATCTGATCATCAATCTTTTTCTTATCATCTCTGTTAAATTTGCCACCTCTACTCATACACAGCATGTGTAATGCAACATAAGCAGCATACTTTTGCTTGTCATCAAGGCTGTCCCTTTTTCTAAACTGTTTGCTCAACACCTGCACAAAGGAATACAATAAATAAATGATGATTAAATGGTCAAATGAAACACCACTACTAAACAAGTGACGAAATGATCAAGTGAAAATGATCTAAGTGATCAAAGGATCAAGTGACCAAGTGATCAAGTGATCAAGTGATCAAATGAAAAAGGGACAGACAATACCTCATCCATTTGAAGTACCGCATCTTCATCAATTTCAACTACCGGATCTTCATCCATTTCACCTGCAGGTGGAGTATGGTTAAGGTATGGCACAACCATGTTCTCCATCTTCTTGCTATTATCAAACTGGTCCACTAGTACAGGAGTATTGTTGTTGGAGTATTGCTGCTAACAGCTACTGGTACTGGTGTCAAACTACTGATGCTGCCATGTCAAATTGATGCTTCTTAGTACTGCTCTACTGCTATTGATGCTGTCAAACTGATTTCATTGATGATTGTTGCTGCTGGCAAACTGCTGTCGCTGCTGATGTCATATTGACTCTTCTCTAATCTCTGATGTTGCCAAATTGACAACTGCAGCTGGAGCAGCTCCTGTGCAGTGGCGAGTACTTCAGCGGCAGCAGCACCTGATTTCTTACTCTAGTATGTCCTAAATCCAGTAGAAACAATTATGTTATCAGTAAAATTCACATTACTTCCAATTTCATTTGATACTGTCAAATTGTGATACTGTCAAGAGTATTGATGCAGTACTGAATTTGCCAAATTCAGGTTGATGAGATGAACCTGGGCAGCAACCGACCCAACAACAGCTTCAGGAATAGCCTCCACCTGGGCATGCAGCACCATCTGCAACAGAAACTCTAGGACACACGTGCCTAGGCCTGGAGGTGGAGAGGAGGAGCGCCTGGAGCTCCAAGGTTCTCAGATCTAGTAGAGGAGAGGAGGAGCACCTGGGCTTGGATCTGTGCGCAGTCGGAGATGGGGGCCAAGGCGGGGCCAGAGGTGGGGGCCTGGGTGGGGCCGGAGGCGGAGGGCAAGGGAGGGAGCGGAGGTGGGGGCGGGGGCAGACGTGGAGGTGAGGGGCGAAGGTAGAAGACGACACATATTCAAATTTAAGCGGGGGTGTTATAGTCATTATGCACCATTTCACCTGGTCGGGACGCGGTCGTCATGCGTCAGCTACCTACATTTTGGTACAGAGGGAGTAAGTAAGAAGCACATCAAATCTTCTTCCAATACGTATCCCCTTTCTGCTCGGTGCCGTTTGTTGGATCCAATGTTGCCTCCAACCAAGATTTGACCAATGAGATGTCCTCACATTTTGTGAAAGTCGGAGCTCTTGCATTAGCCGTCTTGCTTCTCTTCTTCTTCTTCTTTCTCGGATTGGCATCGGCCGTTGCCCCAACTACAAATGCGATGGTCTCCTCCATGTTATATTCCATTTTGGCCGGATCTTCATTGTCATTAATCATGCTTGTCACATAAGCCTCCTACGTGATCATGGTTTGCAAGAATTCATCATGTGCGAACTAGTAATCTATGCAAAATATTGAACCGGTCTTGTTCGATCATTCCATCGAACATGTGGAGTGCAACCCGGTGGTGCCGGTGCCCGTGCTCATCCGCTCCCGAGCGAGCTGTGGTGACCCACATTCAACGACTGACGGCTTCTGTGTGGCCGAAAAGCTCTCTGGAATGGCTCAGCTGGCTATCACATCCTCCTCGGTCCCAATGGTGCCGGATGGCACAATCCGCATCGACGCTTCAATGGATGGGTTGTGGGAAGGCTGGCGTGCCGGCGGAGACATCTCGTTGACGGTGCCCCATCGACTTGCGCCGATAACTCTACCTCCCTGTGTTGATGTCTGCGACAACGCATCTTACATGTGGCGTTCTCTAGCTTGCAAGACGACATATAGGAAGGGGCGCCGACTGACGAGACGGGTTGCGTCTCCGTCGCGGCGGTCGGGGACATGCTGGAAGACATCAGGGTGGTGTATCGGGACAGATGGTGAGGACGGAGAGCAAGGATGTCGGGCAGCGAGGGGTCGGGCGCGGGAAATGATGGAGGATGGCCGGAGGAGGAGGATGAATGGTTTGGAGAATTTGGGGGCAATTTGTGATGGGGTCGAGCTGTCGAGTCCGATATGACGAGCGTGTCTGGGCACGCCCAGGCTCCCTCATATCCTTCTCATATTTGGGCTAGATATGAGGGGTGTCGGCCAGCCCGAGTGTTTGAGAGCCGTTTAAGAAGTTCGTCTGGGTCGATTTTCCGTGAGCGGTCAGTGACGGGGCAGCTTGTGTGGACGTTTGAGACGGGTTTGAGGGGAAAATCATATTTGTCGCTCTCTTCGGCAAAATAGTCCGGGCTCTGCACACCCTATCTACGGAGCGCTCGCACGTGGACCGGCTTGTTAAGCATTCGAACCATATCAGTTTTGGGAACCTTCTACGATGTTCCTAACCTTTTTTTTGTTTTGGGAACGTTCTAGAAGGTCCCTGAACCCGTTTTTCTTTTTATATTTCTTTTTCTTTTTCCCTTTTCAATCTTCTTTTAATTTTTATTTTCTCTTTCTTTTTTTCTTTCTTCTTGCGCTTTCTTTTTGAATATTTGTATCTTTCCAACGAATGTTTTAGAATTTCTTTAAAAATTAAATTTCAGATTTTGTCTTTTTTTGGAAAATGCTTCTGTTTTCAAGTTTTTAATCAGAAATTTCATAAAAGTTTAGAATTTGAAAAATTCTTCGCTTATTTTCAAATAATGTTCAAAATTTAAAAAAGTGTTCATCTTTTGAAATTTGTTCACAAACTAGAAAATGTTCGGTTTTAGGCTGTTTCTGTTTTCAAAATTCATAATTTATTCATGTTACAAATTTTCCTGTTTTCAAAATTTATTGTAAAATTCATATTTATTCATGTTACAAATTTTCCTCAAAATTCAAAAAATATCCGCGTTATATATTTTTTCACAAATTGAAAATTGTGCAGGGATTTTAGAAAATGTTCCCATTTTCCAAAATTGTCCAAATAATTATAAATATGTACCCGTTTTCAAAATTTGTTTGCAAAGTAATAAAACTTTCACGGTTATCCATTTTGTTCAAGTATTAAAAATATGATATTTTCAGAAAATTTTCTTATTTTCCAAATTTTACTCACAAAATTTTAAAATGTTTCCATTTTTAAATGTTTTCGCATATAAAATTTTCTTTGTTCTGCATTTGACAGTTGTACCCATTTTGAAATTTAATGAAGAAATCATAAAATGTTTGCATTTTCAATAAGTTTTCTGCAACTTAATTTTTTCGTGTTTTTAGAAGAAAATAAGTTTTAAGCAATGTTTCCATTTTCTTTTTTTTCACATATACATAAACTATTTGTGATTTAAAATTGTTCTCATGTTCAAAATTGAGTTCTTCATCTCAAAAGTTTGACCTGTTTTCAAAATAAGTTCACCAATTAAAAAAATGTTTGTGTTTTCTAAAAATGTCGTACAATTTAAAAATTTGTTCATGTTTTAAAAAAATGTTTCCATATTCAATTTTTCTTCACGTGTACATAAAATCTTGAGGATTTTTAATATTTTCTCAGATTCAACATATTGTGCTGCATTTCGAAAACTGTACCCATTTCCAAATTATGTTCACAAATTAAAATAATGTTGGCGTTTTCAAATTATGATCTAGAATTTGGAAAATTATTCACCTTTTACAAAAACAATTTATGGAAAAAATAAAAAAATGCATATAGATAATTGTTTGGATTTTCAAAAGATGAAAAAAATTCAAATTGTTTCTCAACAAATTTTAGAAAAATTGGGGAATTTAAAATTTATTCGTAGTTTCAAAATATCTTTGGTATTTTAAAATTGATTAGTGTTTGCAAAAAAGTATTTGTAATTTGAAAAAAAGTGTTTGCGGCTTTTATGTAATCCTCAATTTACGCTGATGTTTTAGTTCATTTTACTTTGGGCCACACATTTGTCATGAAAGCTTAGTGGATGGGGTGGCTAGCATGATGCGAACAGGACTTAACATCTGTAAGGAGATTAACATGAAAGCATACTTTCACCCATTTTTTGACCGACCACTCGTGCGAGTTCAATGGGTCAGGCCAGTCGCGTGCATCCTGTATGAAGGGACGACTTTTTGACGCAAACTGCGTCAAATAGATGCTTCCGGTTTGAAGCGTCGAGCTATAGATGCTCTTAATCTCCTTGCAATGGTCGTTCAGGGCCGCCACCCCCATCCCTGCCGCAATGACAAGTTAAGGCCACCGTCGGTGCTGCTACTGTTATCTGCTCCTCTGTCGCTAACAATGTTGTGCAAATCGACACCGCCAGCAGATTTATCGCACAATGAGATATGGCTCCGGCGACGATCGTCCATATAGCGATCTTCGGTGCTAGCACACTCATCCATGGCCAACTCTCCCGAGGCTAGCCTATCCTTCCTAACCGTTGCTTCATTGTCAGTAGCACCAACTTATATTCCGATACAGAGGGAGTAGTCACGTGCCACTGCTGGATTCAGACCTGATGCCCCGAACGCGTCCAACATGACCACATCGTTATCTCCCGTGACGACCTCCGTGGCCAATGACGAGAAGGCACAAAGAAGCTCGCCCTTGGAATCTCCGTGGCCAGGCATAGCCAGCTAGTTGCCTCCAACCACCCTGCCGGAACGCGATGACGAGCACAGCCGCCACGGCCGGGGTGGAAAGCACGTTGGAGCCGGGAGCCCACGAGCTGCAGCTCCGATGAGGCAGCCCTTGGCAGCGCGACCTCCACGGTCGCGGACAAGCACAACGGGTGCGCATCCAATTCAACCAGATCGGACCGGAAGCTGCTTGCTAGCTTTTTTAATAAAGGGCACTTTTATTGACTCAAAATGTAGCATTAAACCGATACAACTAGCCTATGTATAAATAACATGCATCTTTTCCTAAAAATAAAGCAACTACTGCTTCTGTCGTTCGTTATTAAAATTATCCTCGAAGTTGGCTTAAATCACCCACTGTGCCACCTATAAGTAAAAAAAAACGGTTCGGATCTTTTTTGTCAGAGTCGTCGTCGCGTATGGTTATTAAGCGACGAGAACTTAAAAGAGTCATGAACGCGCGCGGGTCTGGTGGCCGTGTCTTCCAGAGAGCAAACCCAGGTTCGATCCTTGGTGGCCATAGCTTTTTTCATCCCTATTATTTTTCTTGGTATAGCAGCAAACACGGGTTAATGGACCAGCCCATGTTTTATTATTTTAATTTTTTTTCTTTAAATTAATTCCTGATTTTCCAAAATTCCAATTTTTTAGTTTTGAAAAAAAAATGTTCATGAAATCATAGAACGTTTGGACATTAAAACAAAGGTTCAAAAAAGCAGAAAATGTTCACGGATTCAAAAAATGTTGATGGTTTAAAAATTGTTTGCATATTATAAAATAATTCACAAAATGTCTATGAATTTTTAAAAATGTTGAAAAAAACTAAAAAAATTACGAATTCCCAATTTTTTCCCCATTTACAAAAAATTTCATCGCTGAATAAAAAACTGTCCATGCATTTTAGGCAAAAGATAAGTTTACATCAACCGACAAAACATGAACACTGATTTTCTCTTTTTATAGCAGCAAACACGAGTTCATGGGCCAGCCCATGTTTTATTATTTTAATTTATTATGTCCTTCTTTAAATTAATTCATGATTTTTAAAAATTCTATTTTTTTAGTTCTGAAAATAATTGTTCATGAAACCATAGAATGTTTGGGAATTGAAACATATGTTCAGGAAATAATAAAACATTCATGGTTTAAAAAATTGATGATTTTTAAAAATTGTTCACATGTTATAAAATTATTCATAATCATGTATATGAAGTACATATAAAATGTTCATGATTTTTGAAATGACCATTTATTCAAAACATATCATTGAATTCGAAGAAAATGTCTATGAAGTAAAAAAAAAACAACATTGAGAAAACTGCATTTCAGAAAAAAAGATAGTGAACATCAATCAACAAAATTTGATCACATAAACACCACGATCATCATTAACGAGGATGGGAGAAAAGATAAGTGGCAACATGCTGGGTCACCGTGTTAAGTAGAAAAAATAGAGGATGCTCATATGTCGGGGTATTAAGCCATACTTATTTAGCTATAACGTAATATTTTTGTTTTCCGTTGCAACGTACGGGCATTTTTGCTAGTACAACTAAACAAAAAACTGAAAAAAGATAACAAAGACGTCATATCAGCAACAATATGATCATATAGGACCGACGCTATGACTATGTCGAAGGAGGTGGTGCATCTATGTGACATCCCGAGACCGACGTTTCAGAAGATTCCCCATTTATTTCCGTTTCCGTCGTGTGCTTATTTTTATTTGTTGCATCATCATTTAGTTTGCATCGTCGCATCATGCATGGCATCTTGCATCGTCTGTCATGTGTGGTTTTGAGTGTTGTGCTTTGAGTGATCACCGAGTCGTAGAGCGATAGTAGCTCCCCCTCTCCCCTCTTATTTCATTTTTTTGTGGTTTTGCTAAAGCTCCGTTTTAACCCCTTTTAAAAATCGTCTTCTTTTAAAATCATTTTACTAAATGTGGAGGCAACCCCTTGGGCTTTCTTTATTTTCTCCTTTTGTTTATTTTAAATCCGTATCATTTTTCTTTTCTCTTCTAAAGCGCTTTTATTTTTATTCTTTAAATAAAAGAGGTTTATTTTATTCTTTAAAAGATTTTAATTTTAATTCTTAAAAAAAGGGGTTTCATTTTTATTTGTTTTAAAATGCCCAAGCTATTTTATAGTTGGGGTATATATTTTTTTCAAAGGGAGCCAAAAGCATTTTTCTATTTTGTTAAAAAACCTTTTTCATTTTGTTGGAACTTTTTGTTTTTTTAAGGGAAAAAAACGCTAGGGGGAGGGAGCCCAGCCGAGCAGGCCAAGGCCCAGCTGGACCCAAGCCCCCTGCCCTAGCGAACCGCTACGCCTCTCCCTCGTTCCCCCCGAGCGCCGTCGCCTCCCTCTCTGCCCGTTCTCCTTTTCCTCCCGTTCCCCTCTTCCTGCCAGCGCCGAGCACCTGCTCGCCGGCCTCCCCTCGCCGCCGCTCGCCGGCCTCCCCTTGCCCCGCCGACCTCGCCATGGCCTCGCCTCGCCCCTCGCGCACCCCTCTGGCGCCCCACGTTGCGCCGCCTCGCAGCTCCCCTGCGCGCCGCCACAACCCCGTGCCGCGGCCCCCTCTCCCGGTTCTCCCTTGCTCGCGACCAGGGGGCTGCTCCCCTGCCGAGCTGGCCGCCGTTCCCGTGCATGCCTTTGCGAGCTCGCGCGGCCTCCGCCATGGCCGCCCACCGCCTGCGCAAGGAGGGCCCCCCTGCCGGATGTCACCGGAGGTCCCCCGCGCCGCCGGCCTCAGCTGCTCCTCGACCTCGCCCGCCTGCGCCCTCCGGCAGCGCCGCGCCGCCGTTCCCCTGCCTGTCGCTGCTGCGTTTTTGCTACTGCGCCTGCTGCTGTTGCTTGAGTCGCTGCCTGCTGCTGCTGTTGCTGTGCGAAACTGCTGCATGCTGTGCCGCTGCTGCGTTTTTGTTGCTGACGAGCAGTGCCGCTTGCCTGCTGTTGCGCTTGCCGATTGCTGCCCTGTTGTTGCATTTTGTTGCTGCTGCCTAATGTTGTTGCTGTGCCGTTTTGCTGCTGCTGCTGTCAAGTTTGTTGTTGCTGTTGTGCCGTGCCGTGCTAGCTGCCGTTGCTTGCTGCTATTTGTGCCTGCTTGCTGTTGCTGGCCGTAGTTGCAGGTTGCTGTTGCTGTTGCTTTGATGCTGTAGCTAGCTGTTGTTGCTAGCTTGCTAGTTGGTAGCCGCTGCTGTAGGTTGCTGCTGCTAGGTAGGTTTTGCTGCTGCTTGCTAGCTAATAGCTGTTGTTGCTATTTGCTTGCTTTGCAGCTTGCTGCTGCTGCAGATACTTGTTGCTTGCTGCTGTCAGGTCGATGTGCATGTTGTCGATGTAGTTGCTGCTAGTTGCTGTTAGATGCTGTTGCTAGGCTAGATGCTAGTTGTTGGCGGTTGTCTGCTTTCGCTAGCCGTGTTGTTGTCGCTTGCCGTCGCCCCGTGCACCATCTCCGCCACCGTGAGTCATCGACAAATTCGCCGAGCACCACGACGTCCTCGACGACCCCTGGAAACCGTGTTCGACTCCCGACACCGAAGATCGTCTACCGACGCCGAGAGAACGACTACCATCGATGAGACCGTGTACGACTACTTCCACAACGACCACGACTTCCACGACGTCCGCTACGAACCGATCCGCTTCAAATCGCACGCTTCAAAGGTATACCGATGAGACGTGTCGTGTAACGAACGAATGTGTTACTAGTCATCTCTGTGTTAACACAACAGTATTTCAACTTCAAATTGTTACTTACATTTTACAAATATATTACAAAAATAGCGCATGCAAATGTGCCGCAATATCTCCAGCTATTGAAGCTCCACACGCGCCCTGATTCAATACATGTAACTGTGTGACGTTTATAACGTGAATGATGAAGTCGCTGGACTGGCTTGTCTTCGAACTATGTGACCATTGTTTGAAACCTGGTGCCCCTTTTATCTGTTAATTTTTTCACAACTACCAGCAGTACATGAGGGGTTTGTGTCAAAATGTGTAACGGTACTCGCCTTTTTTTGCTAATAAGAACATCCGAGGATGTTTTGTGCAAAAATGCATCTCGCCTGAGCGCAGTCACTCACTGATAGGTGGAGCTATACACACAGATACACCCGCAAACGCGTTTTGTGACCGTATTTACACGTTACGACAAGTTAGGTGACCACAAAACGTACTTTCAAAGTTCTATCGTCAAACTGAACACGCGATGTAAATTCTATGACTTCGAGTAATATTAACTCTAAAAAAACTCTTTCACAAATCACAATCATGCACAATGAACAACTAACTCATTACTCTTTTTTTAGAGGGGGGGGGGGGGGTACATATATGCTAGGCTCACATGGATATTTCACGCAAGTATGTGCATTGTCAACCGGATGGTTCATGTAGAGTTTTATACATTTTGTCAGGCTAATACTCTTATGTTTTCACCTCATACTTGCAACGTCCTGGGGTGATTCATATTTGTATCCGATGTGATAAATGTTTTATGAAGTAGTAGGTACTCCCTGCGTTCACAAATATAAGATGTTCCAACTTTATTTTTGAATCGGCTGTATATAGACATATTTTAATGTGTTTGTGCCTTAGTTTTAGTCTGTATGTACTTCATAATGAAATGTCTAAAACATCATATATTTGTGTATGGGAGGAGTGTCATTTTTAGATGGTGCAAATTGGTTAATACATCAATCTTGTTCTCATTTAAACCATTGCATCAATATTTGATTTAACATGTATAGCGGATAATATTAATGCATGGAGATTTGGTAACACTTCATCCTGCATTGTGATATATATAATTGAATATTTCGATATGTGGGGATACATTTCATAATCTTTATGTACTAAAAGAAAAAGATCACATAAGCAATCACTTCTTGCTCCAAATCTACCATTGATTATTTACACTATACTTTGATTCGCCCTTGATCTTAAACCGGATCCTGTAAGAGGTGTACATGCACAATTTACCTTATTTTTCCTATGTATTGTTGTTGGTGAAGATTTCACGAATGAGATGATGATTTGGAGTGAACGTGAAGTTGCTTTTGACTGCTCAAAAAAAATCTAGACATCATATATACTTAGGTAACAAATTTCTTTTGACTACTCAAAAGAATCTGAACATCTATATCCGTATCTGTATCAATATAAAAAGATTCAAAGGGGTAGATCCAACAAATCTCCGTCATCAATCCAGGTCAATCCAACGACTTAATTAGCTTGCTCCATTGTCGAGCACTCAACACGTTCAGTGTGCAGTTAATGTCATAACAAAAATAAATATAATTCTAATCACATCTAAATCTATATCTATATGTGTATCAATATAAGAAGACCCAAATGGCTAGATCCAACAAATCTCGGCCACTAAACTAGGTCAATCCAACGTCTTAGGTTGCTTCAATGTCGAGCGCTCAACACGTTTAGCATGCATGTAGTGTCATACAAAATATAAATTAAGAAGATAGTGAAATAAATGAAACGCAAATAATGCCGTATCTAATATCCGCATGCATTTAATATATTGTCTAATATCAAACGGCATTGCACGGATTTACTAGTTATATATACCCTCAAAGTTTCTTCTTCTAGCCAATTTATACAAGATCCAGTTTTCTTGTTTCGCAAAGAATGAGCCTTCTTTCTTTGTCTCTGGCATTGTTTGTAGTGTCTCGACTGTTGCCAACGTGTATTCATGGGTTACATGTTGAACCCAATGATATTATCAAGACCATTGAGGTGATTGCATTGTTTTCTTTTCAAGGATTACACGACGAATTCGTGGATCTTTGCAGTTTACATCCATCCAGTGGTACATTTTTATGTTACTTGATGAATTTGCTAACCACCATGACTTCCTTCTCTTCCTTCAATAATCATAAAGGCCAATATTTACAGTAAACCATTGATTGATCTTTTAGTATTTTCATGTGCTAAATATTACTTTGCTTTCTTGTAAAAGAGCGAATGCGGTGATATAATCGACTGTGTTGACATCTACAAGCAACCTAGCCTCAAGAATCCATTGCTTCGGGATCACAAAATCCAGGTTTTTTGTCTTACTTTTAAATATTTCTAATGTAACAATATCCACACATACCTCAAGTTTATAGGATTTGTATTCATAGAAAATAAGTATGTGAGTACTTTTTTTATAATTTATTAATTTCTATGCATAAGGCTATAGTGAAGAGTATAGTCATGGCTCACTTCTAAAACAACACATGCATAGTGTTAATTTTATTAGCTCACTTCTAGATCATAGATGGCTGGTAGATGATACATTTGATTAGTTCTGCCGGAGAAAATGAAAAAACACACTAAGATATGCTACTGTATATGTTGGATGATTTTCAGTTTAAACCAACCAAGGAACCTCCTAAAATAGTGCATAAGCTTAAAGGAAGAAACTACAGTCTTCCTGAGCAAACATGGCGAAGAAGTGGTAGCTGTCCAGAAGGAACCATCCCGATTCGGAGGAAGCCTATTGCTATCGATGATGATGTTGCTAACCGGAGTCTACGTTTCTTCTCATACGTTCATCCTACTGACGAGAGCGTTCAAGATGAAGGGAACGGAAAAGTGGAAGTAAGTGGTCAAATTTATCCTAAACAATTGAAATGTTCTTAATACACATGTTGGGATATCTTGTTCTCTATTAATATATAAACCAACAAAGCTCTTGGTGGATGCTTTCGAAAAAGATGCTGGGATATTAAGCAGCAGTTTTGGAGTCACTGACAATGGATGCTTTGGTTGCAGATAGCTGCTGCATATGCTGTAAACGGACCATATCATGGAGCTAGTGCTGCAATCCCCATCTGGAAAGTACAAGTGGAGCCCAATGAATTCTCAAAGAATTACCTCCGCATTGCTAGTCCTCACGAGAGGCAGTTTGTCCCCATCCCAGGCACGGATCCGCCTGACATCAAGAATCAAATAGCTGTTGGAATGGCTGTAAGTGCTCATCGGGAGTCCATTTTCCCCACGAATGACCAAGTAGTGGTGAATTTTATCTGGAGCGAAACAAATTTTGATAGCCACCACATCGTTGCAGGTGTATCCTTCGGTTCTGGGCGACGATAACCCTAGGCTGTACATCTACGCCACTGTAAGTCCATACTACTCTCTCTGTAAAGTAATATAAGAGCATTTACATCATTACTTTAGTGATCTAAACACTCTTATATTAGTTTACGGAGGGAGTACTATGTATACAAACTTAAACAGTTTGATTGGGAAAATCATAACTATAGCATATAGTCATTTCTTATCCGGGCGGACTGTGAAACTGAAGGATCCCACCACATATGCATGCAGAACGACGGCGGCGTGAATTCGCACTGCTTGAATCATGACTGCGGGTTCATTCAGACGAATAAACAGTTTGCACTTGGGACAAAATTCAGGGACAGCGAATCCAAGGTTGGTGGTGATCTCTACTTCGTCTCGGTTGCGCTGTACAGGCAGACCGGGCCGGCGGTGTGGTGGTTGTCCATCAACGAGGTGGCCATCGGCTACTTCGACTCGAGCTTCTTCCCGATGCCCTTCATCGAGAGCTTCCACAACCAGATGGGCGGACGTGTGCTGGACACGCGGCCGGGGGGCAGGCACACCATGACGCGGATGGGCAGCGGCATGTACGGCTCGGCAGGGGCCAACAACGCCGCCTCTATCGCCTATTACCTAGGCATCAACAACGACGGCGGCGACCAAGTGGATGACCCTGTCAACAACATCGTCACTAATCACAAGTGCTACGATGTCAAGGACCTTGGACCAGATCTCCATCATCCAGGCAACGACGTCGCCTACGGCGGCCCCGGAGGATACTACTGTGATCAATAATTAATTATTCAAAAAATCGATTTGTTATCGCTCCGTTCTTTGAATATTTTTGTTTTCCTAAGCAGACATTCCTTAATAAACGTGCACCTTTCATTCAGATATATGGAGTACTATGCGAGCATATGGGATTTTCAAGTATTAATTGACCATCCATGTTTTTAATTTTGAACGTGGATTTTTAAAGCATAGGCTTTCAAACATCTATAATCCTTATCTTTCAATGTCGCTGTAAGATCTATGCTACACAACTAACTTACTATATATAATTTTTATTTTTATTTTGTTTCCTCCACACAAAAGAACATATGAATTTCAAACTTTACACGACAACAAAATATTCTTAGTACAATGTGAAAAAAAACAGATTTTTTCATCAAAATAAATATACAAAATCAGTTTTTTTGAGTAAAAAATCTCATTTTGTATATATATTTTGGTTGAAAAAATCTGAAAGTTTTTTCTCACATTATAGTAAAAATGTTTTCTTGTCATGCAAAGTTTAAAGTTCATATGTTGTTTTAACAAAAAGACAAAAGTTCTTACACGAATCACGATACAGAAATAGATGGCTAGATAAGGGGATGTTTCAAACTCTATGCTTTCTCAAATGTTAACCATGTTTTTACCGATCAACAGTTCAACACATAACTGTACATCAAATTATGGTAGTATATTTAACGGCCGAGATATGGCAATACTACCCCAGAATTATGGTAGTATATTTAGGCGTCAGGGCACTTTTGACAGTTCAAATTCTTATGTCGTTGCTCAATGTTTCATGTCCTGAGCTTACCACGGTAGCATTACGCCAAAACGCCTGTTAGCAACGATTACCACCCATCACTAATTCTTCCAAGTTATGGCAATAATATGTATCCAATCATGCTGCTCCCAATTGTGATTGCGATGGCAGAAAGAAAAAAACTAGTCATCTATGCAATGTATAGTGGCAAGGAACAACTATGTTTCTTCCATAATAATTAGTTTCGATCTTCCATGGGAACAACCGCGGCGGCACACCGACTCTGGGGATAGAGCTAGCCAGCTTCGGTAGGCTCTGGATCTCCGCAGCTTCGGAAGGCTCTAGCGGGCTCCCCTCGTTGGCTTACTTGTTATTGGTCGGCCGACAACGTGGGAGGGGCATGCCTGGTCGCGACGGCTGGATCAGGCAGACACGCGGCATGGGCCGAGGCGGCCTTGGCAGGACTCTGCTGCTACGCCCACAAGCGGCAGTTGCTGATGACGCTGCTGCTACGTAAAGAGGTTTTCGACAAGTTTAAAGAGTTGACTACAATGAGATTTTCTCATCCGTAGGATGCTAAATTCTGTTGGAATTATGTTAGTAGTTGCTTTATTTTTTAATTATGAAATCTGACAGATGAATGTCAAAACATTGTTTCCTTAATGATTTCCTTAAGGAAATGTTGTATGTGATACAATTAGAAGGTTTTATCGATCCTAAGGATGCTAAAATGCATGCGAGCTCGAGCGATTCATTTATGAATTGGTGCAAGCATCTCGGATTTGTAGCTCCGCTTCCGACGCTGTGGAGCGTAACGTCTCGGAACAGGCACTAACTTTCCATGATTTACGCTTTCTTAGAAAATCATATAGATCAACAGATCATAGAGACTATCACATGAAAAAAATGCCCTCATTCCCTTAGAAGATCGACAAATCTCTTGAAATTCTCATACGAGGAGCCGCCCTCTTTGAGGCTATTGCGAGCTGCATCCCTGAGCATACGTGCCCTCTCCGCAATTCCCTTGTCACCGATAACCAATCCCAATTTAGCGATCACCTCCTCCTTCGTCACGACGCCGTCTTCACCGGGCGTCACGGCCATTCCGGTCCTCCAGATGTCGCAGATGTAGCTCCGGTTTGCGAACTGGTCGACGAAGTACGGCCAACACAGGATCGGCACGCCATTTCTGACCCCCTCCATCGTCGAGTTCCAACCGCAGTGCGACACGAAGCACCCCACCGCGCGGTGCGCGAGGACCTGCACGTTCAAAACGAATTAAAAAAGGTTGGTTGGCGAATCGCGATCACGCGATCTGATGCTTACAATATGCACTGAGGTCTGAGGCGCACAGATAACGAAACATAGCATGACTGCGTGAGATCTGTGTTGATGATAATGTAAGATACCTGCTGCTGGGGACACCAGCTAACCATCATGCCACTGCCGTTGACGACGACGCGGTTCGTGAACTCGTCGTACCACGCCTTGCTCAGGCCGCCGGTCGTGAAGTCCAGGCGCACCACCCAGAAGAACGGCCTGCCGGTGAGCTCCAGCCCCTCGGCGAGCTCACGGAACTGCCGCGGGTCAAAGACAGTGAAGCTGCCGAACGCCACGTACACGACGGAGCCATCGGGGTGGGCGTCGAGCCACTTCAGGCACCCCGTGTCCTCCGGCAAAAACTGCCCGACGGTCTTCCGGAACTCCTGGTCGGCGAACAGCGGCCCGATGGGCACTATGCTGGGGAACAGCTCGAACGCCGCGGCCTCGGCTTCGAGGAACGAGTTGCACACGACGATCTCGGCGAGGCTCGTCGCCTGGGTGTTGCGGGACACCAGCCGGAAGGATACCTCCTGCCCCTCGGCGGCGCCGTCGATGCTCCACGGCATGTGCGACGTGTACATCGGCGGCATGTTGGGGGCGATCTCGAACGCGCCTCGTCGTTTCGGGAAGCCTGCGTTTGTTCAGAGAAATAATTCAGTCCGCTGTTTCTTCAGAGAAAAAATGCCAATCCTACGTTTAGAACCTGAGGTGTGTAAGAGCATCTCCAACAGCCGCGCTACGCGCCGCGCCTAAAAAACCTGTTTGCCGCGCGCTGGTCGTCTGGTTTGCCGCGTCGCGCAGCGCTGGCTCCAGCGGCAGCTTTAAAATGCAGCGCGCGCTCCGCTCCAGCAGCGCGCTAAAATGCAGCGCGCGCGCCGCTCCAGCAGCTTTCAAATATAGGGCATATGGACACAAAATAGTTTGAAACATTCATCAAAATGCAATGAACCCTGCAAGCTTCTTCTTCGCCTTCGAGCTGCCGGAGCCGTCCGCCGCCTTCTTTTTCGCGGATGTTTTTCCTTTCTTCGGCTCCGACGCATTGGGGAGCTTTGACGGCGCGGCGGCAGCACGGGACGGTGCCGGCGCGACGCCACCCGTCGGCGTGGTCATCCGCGGCGGTAAGAAGAGGCTGCGCGCGAGGCCGACGGTCGGCGGAGCTCCGGTGGCGGCGGCGGCGCCAGCGCTAGGGTTTTCGGCGGCGGCGGCGGCGGCGGCGGCGGGAGGGTCGCGGCTGTACAGCGGGGTCAGCGGGGCGCCGGTGTGCGCGTCCATGGTGGCTGGGGCACTGGCGCCGGCGCGCGCGGGTGCGAAGGAGGAAGGAAAGGGCGAGTTCGCGCGCGCGCTCGAGTCTGCCGCGCGCGGAAGTGGACGCCCGAAATTAACCGCGCGGGATGAGGCTATGGCTAGCGCGCCCAACTCGTTTTAGCGCGCGCACGTTTTTTACGCGTCCGCTGGAGCTGTCGGCCGCGTTACGCGCGCTATAGTCCCTTTTTGCGGCGCGGCGTTAGTATAACGCGGCTGTTGGAGATGCTCTAGTATGGATGGATCTTTCGTACCCTTGTCATCGAAGAAGCCGTCTTCTATCAGCTGGGGAAGCCGGAGCAACGTCCCAAGGCCCGCCGCGGACGCCGGGAAGACGCAGGCGACCCGGACGCCGAGCTTCTTGGCAGCCTCGAAGCACATCCCCATGTTGGCGTCGCCGACGAGCCACCTCACCTTCGTCTCCCTGATGAGATCCTCGACATAGCTTGGTATGCACCGCGAGACCCCATCGAGAAACTTGCAGAGGTCCCTGCGGTCGTCGCCGTCGGCCAGGCCGTCCGGTATGGAGACCAGGCGGATCACGTCCAGCGCCTCGCCGCCGCCGTTCTGCCGCAGGGCGTCGAGAACTAGCTTGTGGACGGGCTCGGTGCAGACGAAGGTGACCTGGAAGCCGTGGTCGACGAGGCGGTGCGACAGCTCCATGAGCGGGGTGACGTGGCCCTGCGCCGGGAACGGCAGCACCATGACGTGAGGCATAGCGACGGCCATGCCGGTCGATGGAATGGATAAGGCCGGCGTCCGGGGCACGGGGTCCGTGAAGGTCGCTCTTGTGCGCTAGTCGAAGTGGAGCTTGAGGGCAACTGGCATGAGACAAGATCACTGCACAATCGAGTGAGGGGGAGTTTAATTGAGACGTCAATCGTAGATGTCGACTGATTACTGGAGGATGGTACTATTTCCGTAACAAATACCAATGTCGACTGATTACTGAAGGATGGTACTATTTCCGTAACAAATACGGAGTGGTAGGTTTCACCAAGTGAGAGTGAGCGACTCACACACAACCACCACTCCACCAACCTCTTGTATTGCGATTGTTGTGGTGGCTACAACATTAGATAACCATGATCTGAACACGGCAGAAGCATTGGCGGTAAGATTTGGACTGAACCTTGCAAGAAATATCGAATGCAGTAAAATCGTGGTGAACTCTGATAATTTAGAGATAGTGGAGGATCTAAAGAAGGGATACTCTTCTTCGGCAGCTTCGGCAATCATCGATGACTGTTTCTATTTGGGTTCGGAATTTAATCATGTTTTATTTGAACGTTGTGGTAGAGATAGTAATCAAGTGGCGCATGAACTAGCTAAGTTAGCGAAGTTTTCTCCCCCTAGCTGCTGGATGGACTCAGCTCCTCCTGAGGTTATCCCAGCTATTGTAAACGATATGGTTACTCTTGTTTCTGAATAAAGTGGGAGGAAGTTGTCCAAAAAAAAAAAGATAACTACAGTATTAATTGACCATCCATCTTTTAACATATCAACAGATGAACACACACTAATAGAAAACAGATCTTTCGTTTGATTCTTTAGTCCCGTTTTGGTTTTGAACCGGGACTAATATGACTATTAGTCCCGGTTCCAATGGCTAGCAGCAGTCGGTGGGCTCGGGGATCATTAATCCTGGTTTGATTTGGACCTATAGTCCGGATTTATGACACAAACCAGGACTAAAGGGGTGGTGGCAGTGTTCTGTCAGGCTGGGGGGCCCCACTAGCACCTTTAGTCCCGGTTTGTATCACAAACCGGGGCTATATGTGGACCTTTAGTTCCGGTTGAGTATACAAACCGAGACTAAAGAGTTTCCTATATAAACCCCTTCGTCCAGCCCAAGCTCATTGCTCTGTTTTCTGCACTCTCTCCTCTGTTCTTTCCCTTGCTCGAGCTCACTCTCCAATTTTCACCAAGATTTGTGAAGATTTGAGGCACCCCATCTCTTCAAGTGTTTACAAAGGTTAGCAACTCTGTCCTTTCATCTCTCATTGCTAGATCGGCTCATGCAATGCTCTATAAGTATAGTGATTTGTGGGTTTTTAGTTTGGAAGTGATTATGTGGGAGTTTATTTGATTTTTATGCAATTTGGGCTCAAATTAACTTTTTAGTTTGCATATGTGTAGGTGTGGTTTACTTAGTGCCTTCCCGTCTCCGTCCTAACCACCGCCGATCGCACGCACCGTCTCGTCGTCGGCTCCACGTTGGTGATCCTCTTGTTCTTATCCTTTTTATTCCAAAAAAATTTATTTTTGTATGATTTATATAGTTTTCTTACATGTATGATTTTATTATACATAGTGTCATGGTCTTGATATCTGTCCCCTTCAGCCCTCGTCCGGTTTATGATTCGGGTGTGGTATATTCTCTTTTATAACTATTTGTTGCATGTCTCGTTTATATGACAATTATGCCCATCAAGTTGGCATAGATATTTTTATCTATGAGGTGTGTGAAGTGGAAATTGCATCCGACTCTCTTGTCGAAAAGTTAAATTTAGTTGAAAACAAAAATGAGTATTTGAAAGAAAAATTAAAAAGAATTGAAGAAGAGAAGATGAAATTGGAGTTGTATGTTGCCGAAGTCGTCGATGATCACAAGATCAAGACGGATGCAATGCGCTTGAAGATTAGAATGATTAGAAATTATGCCCTTAATAAAGAGGTTTGGTTTCACTATGTTGTTGGATCAATTGTTACCTTAGTTGTGATCTTGATCGTATTTGTTGTTGCATTTAAATGATTTAGCTAGAAAGTCTTGTATGTTGTTTTATGAGAATAAGTGTGTATGAACCTTCTGTGTGAACTTGTATTAATTTGTTCTTTTTGGTCTTGTGTAATGAAGATGAACCGGCAATGGATGTACGAAGACCGACGCTCTCCCCAGTTCATTAATGGCTTGCAGAGTTTTCTGCGTACGGCTGAGGCAAACAAGCGAGATGGTTTTATGTGTTGTCCATGTGCTGTTTGTAAGAATGATAAAACTTACTCTAAGTCAAAAGTCATTCACGTCCACCTATTTATGTCCGGTTTCATGCCCGGCTATAACTATTGGACCAAGCATGGAGAAAGAGGGGTTGTAATGGAGAGAATGAAGAAGAAGAGGATGATGACGGCTATCCTTCGTCCCCTGAATACGATGGTACGACAATGGGGGAAGAAGCTGAAGTAGAGGCACCAGATGAGCCTGCTGATGATCTTGGTCGGGCCATTGTTGATTCAAAGAGAAACATCGCAAGTGAATAGGAGAAGCTGAAGTTGCAGCGCATGTTAGAGGATCACAATAAATTGTTCTACCCAAATTGCGAAGATGACAAGAAGAAGCTGGGTACCACACTGGAACTGCTACAATGGAAGGCAGATAATGGTGTATCTGACAAGGGTTTTGAAAAGTTATTGAAACTGTTAAAGAAGATGCTTCCAAAGGACAACGAATTGCCCAACAGTACGTACGAAGCAAAGAAGACTATCTGCCCGCTAGGATTAGAGGTGCAAAAGATACATGCATGCTCTAATGACTGCATCATGTACCGTGGCGAGGAGTACGAGAATTTGAATGCATTCCCAGTATGCGGTGTCGAGCAATATAAGATCGTGCGCGATGACCCTGGTGACGATGTTGAGGTCCAGTGCCCTAGGAAGAGGATTACAGCCAAGGTGATGTGGTGTGCTCCTATAATACCACAGTTGAAACGTTTGTTCCAAAACAAAGAGCATGCCAAGTTGATGTGATGGCACAAAGACGAGCGTAAGAAAGACGGGAAGTTGAGAGTACCCACAGATGGGTCGCAGTGGAGGAAAATCGAGAGAGAGTGGTTGAACTTTGCAGATGACCCAAGGAACTGTTGGTTTGGTTTAAGTGCAGATGGCATTAATCCTTTTGGGGAGTAGAGCAGCAGTCATAGCACCTGGCCCTTGACTGTATGTATCTATAACCTTCCTCCTTGGTTGTGCATGAAGCGTAAGTTCATTATGATGCCAGTGCTCACCCAAGGCCCCAAGCAACCCAGCAACGACATTGATGTGTACGTGAGGCCATTAGTTGAAGAACTTTTACAGTTGTAGGCTATCAAAGGTGTACGTGTGTGGGATGATCACAAACATGAGGAATTTGACCTACGACCGTTGTTGTTTGTAACCATCAATGATTGGCCTGCTCTTAGTAACCTTTCAGGACAAACAAACAAGAGATACCACGCATGCACGCACTGTCTAGATGATACCGAAAGTATATACTTGGATAAACGTAAGAAGAATGTGTACCTAGGACATCGTCGATTTCTTCCAATCAAGCATCTATTAAGAAAAGAAGGCAAGCATTCCAAAGGTGAGGCAGATTACCGGAAGAAGCCTGTCCACCGTACCGGTGATCATATACTTCATATAGTCAAGGATTTAAAAGTATTTTTTGGAAAGGGTCCTGGCGAACAATCGGTTCTGAATGGCGTTGATGGACACGCACCCTTGTGGAAGAAGAAATCTATATTTTGGGACCTACCTTATTGGAAAGTCCTAGAGGTCTGCTCTGCAATAGACGTGATGCACATGACAAAGAATCTTTGCGTGAACCTGCTAGGCTTCTTGGGCGTGTATGGGAAGACAAAAGATACACCGAAGGCACGGGAGGACCAGCAACGTATGCACCAAAGAAGAGAAGGAAATCTTCTTTGAATGCCTGCTCGGTATGAAGGTCCCATCTGGCTACTCGTCGAATATAAAGGAAATAATAAATATGGCAGATAAAAAATTCCAGAACCTAAAGTATCATGACTGCCATGTGATTATGACGCAATTGCTTCCGGTTGCATTGAGGGGGCTTTGATACGTCTCCAACGTATCTATAATTTTTGATGGTTTCATGCTATTATCTTGTTAAACTTTGGATGTTTTGCATGCCTTTTATTTATTTTCTGGGACTAACTTATTAACTCAGTGCCAAGTGCCAGTTCCTGTTTTTTCCATGTTTTTGACCCCTTTCAGAGGAGATTTTGAAACAGAGTCCAAACGGAAGAAAATCCCCGAATAGATTTTTTTCTGGAACGGAAGAAGATCGGAGAGCTTGGGGGCCAAGCCAGAAGAGCCCCAGGGCCCCCACAAGCCCCCACGCCGCGGCCAGGGGGGCCGCGCCATCCAGGCTTGTGGGCCCCCTGGAGGTCCCCTGACCTAGATCTTGCGCCTATAAATTCCCAAATATTCCCGAAAAAATCAAGAGATGATCGCAATTACTTTTCCGCCGCCGCAAGCTTCTGTCTCCGCAAGATCCCATCTGTGGCACGTCCTGGTGCCCTGCCGGAGGGGAGATTCGGACACGGAGGGCTTCTTCATCAACACCATGACCTCTCCAATGATGAGTGAGTAGTTTACCATAGACCTACGGGTCCATAGCTAGTAACAAGATGGCTTATTCTCTCTCTTGGATCTTCAATACAAAGTTCTCCATGATCTTCATGGAGATCTATCCGATGTAATCTTCTTTTGCGGTGTATTTGTCGAGATCCGATGAGTTGTGGATTTATGATCAGATTATCTATGAATCTTATTTGAGTTTCTTCTGATCTCTCTTATGCATGATTTCATATCCTTGTAATTCTCTTCGAGTTGTGGGTTTTGTTTGGACAACTAGATATATGATTCTTGCAATGGGAGGAGTGCTTGGTTTTGGGTTCATACCGTGCGGTGACCTCACCCAGTGACAGAAGGGGTAGCGAGGCACGTATCGTGTTGTTGCCATCAAGGGTAAAAAGATGGGGTTTTCATCATTGGTTTGAGATTATCCCTCTACATCATGTCATCTTGCTTAAAGCGTTACTCTGTTCTTCATGGACTCAATACACTAGATGCATGCTGGATAGCGGTCGATGTGTGGAGTAATAGTAGTAGATGCAGAAAGTATCGGTCTACTTGTCTCGGACGTGATGCCTATATGCTAGATCATTGCCTTAGATATCATCATGACTTTGCGCGGTTCTATCAATTGCTCGACAGTAATTTGTTCACCCAGCGTGATATTTGCTATTATGAGAGAAGCCTCTAGTGAACACTATGGCCCCCAGGGTCTACTCCACACCATATTTTCAGCCTTACACTTTTTACTTCGTTGCACTTTCCGCCTTCAGATCTCACTTTGCAAACAATCTTGAAGGGATTGACAACCCCTTTGAAGCGTTGGGTGAAAGCTTGTTTGTGTTTGCGCAGGTACTTTGGACTTGACGAGGCCCTCCTTTTGGTTCGATACCTTGGTTCTCAAACTGAGGGAAATACTTACTGCTCCTGTGCTGCATCACCCTTTCCTCTTCAAGGGAAAAACCGACGCAATCCAGAGAAGTAACAAGAAGAATTCCTACGCGCCAGGGAAGGACTTTTGTTGCCGCAGCAGGCTTCTATCGAAAAACGTCTAATTGTCCATTGTGAAGCTATGTGCATTCCTCAATGCAATCTCTCCGAAGGTAATCGATCCAGAAATCCTACCAAGGTTACAGAATGATTTGGTGCAGTGTCTTGTCAGTTTCGAGTTGGTGTTCTCACCATCCTTCTTCAATATCATGACGCACGTCCTAGTTCACCTAGTCGAAGAGATTGCCATTGTGGGCCATGTATTTCTACACAATATGTTCCCCTTCGAGAGGTTCATGGAAGTCTTAAAGAAATATGTTCACAACCGTGCTAGGCCAGAAGGAAGCATCTCCAAGGGCCATGAAACATAGGAGGTCATTGAGTTTTGTGTTGACTTTATTCCTGGTATTAAGTCGATTGGTCTTCCTGAATCGAGGCATGAGGGCAGACTGGGTGGAAAAGGCACGCTAGGAAAGGATTTAGTAATATATAAGGACGGGCATTTTTGGGCGGAAGCACACTACACAGTTCAACAACATTCTACCTTGGTGGCTCGGTATATCGAGGAACATATGGATATTGTATGCTCCAAGAATCCGGAGCAGTCTGATCCCTGGATCAAACGTACACACATGTCTTCATTCGGCGGTTGGTTGCAAACACGTCTCATGCATGACCCTGAAGTTGGAGATGACCTGTACTTGCTCGCCAAGTTACCATCTTCGACTATGTAAACTTTCAAAGGGTACGAGATAAATGGGAATACATTTTACACGACCGCCCAAGATAAAAGGAGCACCAACCAAAACAGCGGTGTCCTCTTTGATGCAGCAAACACCAACAATCACTACAAGAAGTCCGTTAATCCATGATGTATTTCTGATGACGTTTCTTCAGACCGTCACGAAAACTGTCACAGATCACCAACTGGCGAACGACCGCCCAACATGCTAGCTCCTTTATGATGGACATGAAGGAACCGTCACGAAGACTATCATGGATCGACTAGCCGAGCCTTGTTTTTCCCCTTTGCTTATACACCACCGACACCATCACGGTGGCTCTTGCCGATGTGTCGTACATGTTTTTTATTTGACCCACATGTCAGTCGGATAACTATGTATGAAAACTAAAAGGAAAGAAAGGGCGCATTTGAATTTGGGGGGCGTGACCAGTGCGCGCCTTATTTCCATTAGCGCGTGGTGGCAAAAATTTCGAGCCCACTAAAGCCCATCTAAACCATTCACGGTGTAAGACCTAACCCTAAGTCTTTATCTCTCTTCCCCAGTTTCTTTCTCCCTCCGCCGCCGCCCCCGTCATCCCCATCCCCGACCGCCCCCCTCCTCCTCCATTGCACCCTCTCCGTACGACGGCCCCTCCTTTCACCACCCCTTCGTGGACCTCCCGGATGCGCCCTCTCTCTTCCCTCGTCTCTCACGCACCTCCTCTACTCCCACTCCCAGTGGAACCTCTTCCTCCTCCACCCTATGATCTACTTTTCCCGCTGGTCCCACACTCCTCCGCTCCCTCCTCCATAACTATGGCTGATCCGTAGCCTATGTTGCAGATGACGCGAGTTCAATGGCGGCATCAACGCTAGAGTGATGACAACGACATCTTGGGTGCGCTAGATCTGGGTCTAAATATAGAATCTACTTTGTATTCTCGGATTTTTGCAAGCATGGTTGCTGCTAGTCAGTATAACACGAAGCCTTCTGAAGTTTATTTGGTAACATGGATTGTTAATTGATGTATAGTGTACTCGTGTTTGGTTGAGTGTGTAATGAAAGACACATGATGGATGTGTATTTGAATAATTAATGGTAAAACATGTTCTGCAAAAAAGATCTAGACCATAAACTGAAGTTGTTGGATATATCTGTGTATACAAAAAAAAAGCTTCGGCGTGTTTGATTTATTGTCAACTAGGTAGTTGGTCATCATGCAAGCCATCCATTCTCTGTATTTTTTTATAGACTCCTATTGTGATTTTTGTTCTTGCAATCTATCATCTACCCACTGTACCTTGCTTCTTATTTCAGTTTGTATGCATTTGAATCATATTTTAAGAACTTAGTTAGTCAATTAAGACATTTGTTGCCTACCTGGTGGCCAGGACCAAGGAGGAGTTCATGCGAAAGGAGGCTGCATGCACGGCTGCACATTCCTTACATGGGCGCAGCTTCGGCGGCAGGACCGTGTCTGCTGGATAGGCCCCTCATGATCTCTACCCTGCAGAGGTACACGAGGTGATTTCCGCTGTGACGACGAGATCACACCACACAAGGTCTCTTTCTATTCTCTTAATGAGCTAGCACAATCATGAGTCAGTTTAAATAAACATGAGCAGGTTTGTTCGGCTCATCAATCTCTTTTCATTCTACAAGTTGGACCACATTAGATGTGAAGCAGATTCACAAAAAAAATATGACTTTTCATTTGGTACACGTATGCTACTTCTACTTTTACGAGGCATATACTTTGTTCTAATCTAATTTGATAGGATTAATGTGACACCCTACCCATATGGCTCATTTTTTAGGATTTGAGAATACAATTCTAGAACTTGTTTGCAGTCATGCAGTGTGTTAGATTACTAACACACACGGAAGAAGGAATATAATTAAAATGTATTGTGAGATTTATAAGCCTTTGTGTAAATATGTTACTGAGTTTTTGAGGTTTCTTAAGCCATGAAATAAATTAAATCTATTGTTATTGTGCAAGCGGATGCAGGCTTGCTACGCATGCTCAAGCTAGGCACCATAAGATTTCTGAACTTAGGAGAACTTGTAATTCATTTTTTATGTTTGTTCTAATTATCTTATTTCTACTATATATTCATATCATAAATATCTAATTGAGTTTATTTAATATTATTCTGTAAGATTTTTGTTATGCTAGTTTTGTGGTTTGTCTAGCCTGAAAAGTTAACATTGGTTTACGTCGAGACAAAACGAGAAGCTAATTCATTGAGGTATCCTCTATACACTAGAGGTTTCCCTACAACGGGGATCCATGGTGACAGAACAGAGGAGGTAAATACATATTCCGAACTCTTCTATCTTCGCCTAACTTGTTTGTTAGCAGCAATATAAAGCTGAACTGCCAACACACTATAGCTAATATTTTAGTTTGAAATATCTGCCATGCTATTTTAACACTGGAAGTTCAAGAACAGGAGACATTTTCGTGAGCTTGTTGTATACTTGTATGAGTGATAGATTTCAAATTCGAAAAGGTGCGATGGCACCCGGGGGTCCCGACCCCCTTTTATCTGTACATTCAAAAACGTTTAGATTCGTGCTATGGCATGTCCAGCGGCAGATTTTTTTCAGAGTCAGCATTGTTCACGAGATCAGTTAACAGAGAGAAACAACGGTATGAAGTAGGTAGGGTAGGGAACAGAGCTCCTACTCTGCGTCGAGTAGGTCTTGCAGGGGGTCGACACTCAAGCGGGTCAAGGTTGAAAAGACAACTCGTATGTGTTGTTTTTGCTCAGAGACAACTCATAGGGGCTAGATGCGGCGTCAATAGAGTTAATCGTGCTACAGTACCTTTTTTCAGAAGAACAGGGGTTTCACATCAGTGCATGTGCATGTTTTGTACTATCAATATGCATGCAACCCGAGGGGTGTCCGTCATATCATGGACAGTACGAGACTAGGCCTAAATTCCTTAAATATTGTCAGTTCTCACGTGCATAATCAAGCAAAAGACGTGTTAATTTATTTGATCAATAGAGTACGTGGCACAGATCTCTATGCAACCTAGTCCAAACGAACAGTATAGATAACAGGGTGTCTAGACACCCGGGACCTAAAAATCCACTCTCTTTCAAATTGTATGTATATGCCAGAGTTGCGCATGTAAACAAGACATGTGCTAACAGATTCCTGCTAGTCTACTCTTAGCATAATAAGATCACTAAATGGATCTTAACTGGCTAAAATGGTTTTGCCTTTGATTGGTTTTATTTTACATTACATACGAGAAGCAAGTTTATTGAAGAATTACTTTTAATTGAGGAAGAAAGTATGCCTCTGGTTGTACTTGATGAATATGAAATGATCTGTCCATACTTTGTTTTAAAATGATGTTGACTTTTCTATGTTTCGATGCTAAAATGTCGCATTCCTACAACTAATATTATTACTCTATATATTCATTTGGGAGCTAGCTGTTATGCAGTATAGTTTTTTATGTGTTTTGTATTCTTTGCAGGTTTGTCAATTAGTTTGTGTTACTGGTGACTGGGGCTTTTTACCAGGAATTACTTATGTCTGGATAGTTTCCTGGAAGTGGCGGTGTAGTGTTGGAGAGTAAAATCACCTAGTAGTGCAATTTCAATGATATCTTGTTACTTGATTTTTATTAAATGTGTATGCTTATAACACCTTGTAAATATGCTTGTGATGTTTTGATATTAATTTTGCTTTTTAAAATCAGACCAGATTTTGGGAAATCTCTATTGTCTTGTCGAATGAATATAATTGAATGTCTTGTTGAAAATTGTGATGCACTGAGAAGACATGTTGGGCTGAAAAAAGGGCTAATCGGTTGGACTGGAATGAAATTATTGTGCCAAAAACCTAATTGGATTGGTTACTACATGGGCCATGCTCGCATCCACGTCAGATCCACATAGATACCATGTTGCTTCTGTTGGAAATATGCCCTAGAGGCAATAATAAATTAGTTATTATTATATTTCTTAGTTCATGATAATCGTTTATTATCCATGCTATAATTGTATTGATTGGAAACACAATACTTGTGTGGATACATAGACAAAACACTGTCCCTAGTAAGCCTCTAGTTGACTAGCTCGTTGATCAAAGATGGTCAAGGTTTCCTGGCCATAGGCAAGTGTTGTCACTTGATAACGGGATCACATCATTAGGAGAATCATGTGATGGACTAGACCCAAACTAATAGACGTAGCATGTTGATCGTGTCATTTTGTTGCTACTGTTTTCTGCGTGTCAAGTATTTATTCCTATGACCATGAGATCATATAACTCACTGACACCGGAGGAATGCTTTGTGTGTATCAAACGTCACAACGTAACTGGGTGACTATAAAGATGCTCTACAGGTATCTCCGAAGGTGTTAGTTGAGTTAGTATGGATCAAGACTGGGATTTGTCACTCCGTGTGAACGGAGAGGTATCTTGGGGCCCACTCGGTAATACAACATCACACACAAGCCTTGCAAGCAATGTGACTTAGTGTAAGTTGCGGGATCTTGTATTACGGAACGAGTAAAGAGACTTGCCGGTAAACGAGATTGAAATAGGTATGCGGATACTGACGATCGAATCTCGGGCAAGTAACATACCGAAGGACAAAGGGAATGACATACGGGATTATACGAATCCTTGGCACTGAGGTTCAAACGATAAGATCTTCGTAGAATATGTAGGATCCAATATGGGCATCCAGGTCCCGCTATTGGATATTGACCGAGGAGTCTCTCGGGTCATGTCTACATAGTTCTCGAACCCGCAGGGTCTGCACACTTAAGGTTCGACGTTGTTTTATGCGTATTTGAGTTATATGGTTGGTTACCGAATGTTGTTCGGAGTCCCGGATGAGATCACGGACGTCACGAGGGTTTCCGGAATGGTCCGGAAACGAAGATTGATATATAGGATGACATCATTTGATTACCGGAAGGTTTTCGGAGTTACCGGGAATGTACCGGGAATGACGAATGGGTTCCGGGAGTTCACCGGGGGGGGGGGGGCAACCCACCCCGAGGAAGCCCATAGGCTTTGGGGAGACACACCAGCCCTTAGTGGGCTGGTGGGACAGCCCCAAGGGGGCCTATGCGCCAAGAAAAAGAAATCAAAGGAAAAGAAAAAAAAAGAGGGAGGAAGTGGGAAGGGAAGGGGACTCCTCCCACCAAACCAAGTCCAACTCGGTTTGGGGGGGGAGTCCTCCCCCCCTTGGCTCGGCTGACTCCTTTGGGGTCCCTTGGACCCCAAGGCAAGGCCCCCTCCCTCTCACCTATATATACGGAGGTTTTAGGGCTGATTTGAGACGACTTTCTCACGGCTGCCCGACCACATACCTCCATAGTTTTTCCTCTAGATCGCGTTTCTGCGGAGCTCGGGCGGAGCCCTGCTGAGACAAGGTCATCATCAACCTCCGGAGCGCCGTCACGCTGCCGGAGAACTCTTCTACCTCTCCGTCTCTCTTGCTGGATCAAGAAGGCCGAGATCATCGTCGAGCTGTACGTGTGCTGAACACGGAGGTGCCGTCCGTTCGGTACTAGATCGTGGGACTGATCGCGGGATTGTTCGCGGGGCGGATCGAGGGACGTGAGGACGTTCCACTACATCAACCGCGTTCTCTAATGCTTCTGCTGTACGATCTACAAGGGTACGTAGATCACTCATCCCCTCTCGTAGATGGACATCACCATGATAGGTCTTCGTGCGCGTAGGAAATTTTTTGTTTCCCATGCGACGTTCTCCAACAGCTTCCATGTCATGTAAATCGGTGACGGATTGTTCCGTCATATCCTAATTTGGGTCGGGCGGGCCTCGGGCAAATCCGCGACGGTCAAGATCCGTCATGGAAGGTGCTATGTCAAATTATGACGTGATATACATGACGGATTTCAAATCCTTCATGCGTGGACATGCACGACAGTTTTTGGCTCGTTCATGACGGACGAGGACCGTCATGGATTATCAGATTTCTTGTAGTGAATAGGCGAAAGGACACATATTATGGATACATAGAGGAGATATGGGAACTTGACTATGGGAAAAATTTGAAGGTCCCTTTGTTTCGGTGCAAATGGGTCAATCTAAAAGGAGGCGGGGTAAAGGAAGACCCGTGGTACGGAATGACAACAGTGGATCTCAACAATCTTGGGTACACAGATGAACCATTCTTCCTAGCCAATGATGTGGTGCAGGTTTTCTATGTGAAGGACATGTCTACCAAGTCGAGAAAAAAGGTGAGGAAGCAAATACATCATATGATGAGCCAAAGCACCACATAGTTCTTTGAGGGCAAAGAAACATCGCGAGAGTGGAGGACAAGACACACATGTCAGAAGATTATGAGAAGTTTCACGAAATTCCTCCCTTCACAGTGAAGACTGACCCAAGCATCGTGTTAAATGATGAAGATTGTCCATGGTTACGGCCCAAAGGGACACACGCGAAGAAAAAGTCTTATACCCCAACATCCCAATCTCGGATGTGACCGACTTTCACTGTCATCATTTTCTTCTTATCGAGTTTCCGGCTATATATATGTGTGTGTTATGGCAGTTGAAACTCGAAGAAACATTATGTATCTCTTTCATATAAAAAGTTGGAAGGGTTGCGGCAAAAATAGGATGCAGTTCGTGTACAAACTAGACTATCTCTTTTGAAGTATCACGGTTCTCGACGAATACTCATCTCTTTCAAAACCATTTCATTTTTTTAATCTTATTTCAACTCCAAACATTTTGTGTCCTCAATATGCATCATTCAAAGCCACCTCATAAATTTTCAACCCTTTCTCACTTCATTTGCTATTTTCCATGCATTAAATAAAAAAATTGAGCTAAATGACCCTGAAATTTAAAAGCGCTACAGATCAACTCGGAAAAGGCTGAAACTTGGCATGGTATTATCATTTAACCGACATGGCATGTGTAAAAAGTTGGAAGGGTTATGACAAAAACAGGATGCACTTCGTGTACAAACTGGACTATCTCTTTCAAAGTATCACGGTTCCGGACAAATACTCATCTCTTAAAAAGACATTTCATTTTTTTAATAACCTAAAAATTACCAAATTTAATATAATGATAAAACATAGTAATATTAAACATCAGAAAAAAGAATGACTAAAAGTACATTTTTAAAGTAAAGTTATTCACAAACTAGTGATTCACACAAATTTAAAAAAAAACAAATTTAAACTATGTAAATTTGAAAATTACTAGCGCTAATAGAATTTTTTTGTAGTTTTTCTAACCTAAACCAAACATATTCATTCAAAAACTATAAATAGTCTAACAGTTATTTCAAATTAAAAAACACAGACTGTCGTATTTAGAAAAAAACAATAAAAAAGAGAGAATTGACCTTTAGTCCTGGCTGGATCCACCGACCGGGACTAAAGATCCCATCTCGCGTGGAATTTGGGCCGCCGAAAATAGACCTTTAGTCCTGGTTGATGTCTACAACCGGCAGTAAAGGTGCCTGCTAGTGGGCCAGGCGCCCAAGTTGTAGTCCCGGTTGGTACCAACAACCGGGACTAAAGACCCTTTAATCCATGTTTGTGGCACCAACCGGGACTAAAGGTACCGGGCATATATAACCGCTGCCATCTCCCCTTCCCAACCGACCATCATTTTCACCGTCGCCGCCCATTTTCACCGCCCATCAAACAAAGCAGAGCCGCCGCCGCCCTCTCCATCCCGACGGCGTCAGGCTGCCCACTTTCACCGGTGACCCGTGCCCTCGACTACGCCGCTCGAGCCCGCGCCAATGCTACCGTCACTCCTCCACGGGCGCCCGCCTCAATCCTCGAAGTACCGTCGCACCGTCGTTTTCTTCCTTCCGCGCCGCCGTCCTCCCGCGTCGTCGTCGTCTTCCTCCCGCGCCGCCGCCGACGAGCCCTGCAGCTCTCTCCCTCCTGCCATGGTGAGCCCCTCTAGATCACATTTTGTAAATAGGAACAGTGAGTAGACCTAAGTATTATAGAAATTTAAATGGTAAATGCTACTGCAACAAAAGACCTTCCAATGGCGCCAGAAACAAGCGTGCTGACCGGAGACTATTCTTGTCTTGATACTCCTCACCAACGGCACCAGGAATCTTTCTGCTACGGCTACGCCTTTAGAGACTTCCTTGGCAAATATGCAAAGGATTCCCCTGTGGCCTTGGAGCCTTGCGTTGGTGTTCCCTCGAAGCAGAAAGGGTGATGTAGCACAGCGGCGTAAGTATTTCCCTCAGTTTTGAGAACCAAGGTATCGATCCAGTGAAGGATTGTCACAAGTACCTGCACAAACACAAAGAGCTTGCACCCAACGCTATGAAGGGGTTGTCAATCCCTTATAGATTGTTTGCCAAGTGAGAACTGAAAGCAAAAAAGAAAGAAAGCAAAGTAAAAGCGAAAGTGGAAACGATAGGTGTGAATAGACACGGGGGCCCTAGTGTTCACTAGTGGCTTCTCTCATGAAATCAAGTAGACGGTGGGTGAACAAATTACTGTCGAGCAATTCATAGAACCGTGCAAAGTCATGACGTTATCTAAGGCAATGATTATATCTATAGGCATCACGTCCAAAACAATTAGACCGATACTTTCTGCATCTACTACTATTACTCCATACGTCGACCGCTATCCACACTACTAGGAAAAGGCTTGCTAGTGGCGCACCTGTTTTGGCTACTAATGGCGCACTATAGGTGCGCCACTAGCATCACACCATTAGATTTTTTACTAAAGGCGCACCAGGCAGTGCGCCATTAGTATGCCTCCCAGGTGCGCCATTAGTATGCCTCTCAGGCACGTCATTAGTATGCCTCCCAGGTGCGCCATTAGTATGCCTCCCAGGTGCGCCATTAGTATGCCTCCCATGTGTGCCATTAGTATAGCTCACGGTGATGACCAGACATCGCAGAGTTAACATATTTATTGTGTGCCAATTCCTTCTACTTTTCTTTTCCTCTCCAACAATTAAATTAATAAGAGTTACAGAGTTACCAATCCATATAAACACCTCATGGTGCCAAACATCATAGGGCCTTATAGGTTTGTTACAGGCTGCCACTGTTCAAAACTTTAGTATTGTGCAGAAGCACACATGCTACAAATAAGCTGAAAGAGCTGGTACACAAAACTGCTAAAATTGTGGTGAAATCAAGAAACTTCAAGAACCAGCCTCTGCGACGCAGCATAGAACCTCAAGATCTGGTCATCACCGTGGAACTTCAAACGAATCAACGGATCATGTCTTAGGACGCCATCTGCCAAAAAATGGGGCCTTTCTAAGAAGCTCAAGCATCTGCTGGTACTCACAAGCCATATCCTGCAACAGAGATGAGACATCTTAAACCTTCACTTATTGTATTCACAATCATTGCTCACAAAGAATCAGAAATCATTTAATGTAATCTAGCTCTGTGGCTTCAACTCATTATCCATCTGAGTAATTAAAAACCGTACAGTATAGGATGAAATACCATAACAAGTCCATGGAAATGGAAACCTAGTACTAACACTCAATCAGACCTTGAACTTCTATTGCAGAAGTCAAAATATTGTCTTAACAAATCGATGGTCTAAGAAAGGTAATGCAACATTAACAACAAAAACTCTGCAAGGCATAGAAGAGTGTTGATAATAGAAGAATATGGTGAGGGAACCACACAAACCTTCACTGAGGAAAGAGAGATCAACCTGGGTTATGGGCGCAACTTTAGTTTCTGACATAGACTCAGTAGCTCGAGAAAATGATGTTGATCTAATACTCATCATACAAGGAGACTCCCTGGTATATCGTACAGTGCAGAGTGCATTTCCAGCATAAATTGGCCAGAAGAAAATAGTGTCTTATCTTAATCATCAAAAGTTTAATTGCTGATGGGTTATAGCATAGAGTTGTCTATGTTAAACACCAAAGAGACGGTGATTACCCTATGAATACCCCGAATTCTCCATGAATCACCGATAACAATGCAAAAACATTGGACTGCCGTACCTCACAAAGACCTGTGGTTCAGATATGCCAGTGACGTCCGTGACAGGGGAGACATCTAGAAGAGCCGTTGCACGTGGAAGCAAATTCTTCCCGAACGACGTCGACGAGGCTATCACATGAGAGTATCCACCTTTCTGCTGCACGGAGCGGAGCATCTCGGCCCAAGGCTCAGCTAAAGGATGCGCAAACACGTTTGAATCCGCAACAAGAACCTGCCACACAAGAGAGACAACTGATGAAGAAATGAACATGTGCTTCCATTCTCGCCAGGTTCTCTTTCACCCTTGCTGAACTGAAATGCAGAGCATGGAAAAAAAGTAAAAGATGCAACTAATAGTATTATGTAGTTGAACGGGAGGTAGCCAGCAACAAGTAACAATACCTCATTGACCAATGGGTGGCTAGACGCAGCATGCTGGGCAGCCTTGTGCAGCGTCAGTCTGGATCCACCGAGAAGAAGAGACACCTTGTTCTCTTTGGCGATGGCCTCGGCAGCCGCCAACGTGCTCAGAGACATCTTAATGATTCATCACCATAGTGTATATATGCAGCGCAGAATAGCCCAAATGCAACTTGAGTATTGATTTCTGTTGTGCCAGCAGAATGACATATTGTTAGTAAAATATCCAAAATTACAGAGAAAGTGCCAGCAATATTAGAAACAGTGGCTAAATTCATTAACAAACCCAAACTAGTTTGATGGTTGTAATAATCTAACATATCACAGAAGAAAGGCTAAACTAACATAAATTCTTTAATATCTACTCTATAATAAGATACACATTACTGCATGCAGTAATTTTACACTATGCAAGAGAACAAGATTCTAATTTGATGGAACCTCTGCATATTGCATTCCTCAAGATGAGCACATGAAGCTTTGTACCAGTGAGAGTAGGTTATCAACCCATTCATACACTTAGAGTTGCCTGGCAAGTTGTTCACAACATATTTTCATCCTCAGGGGCTAACAAAACAACAGTACCACATATTTGTGATTGGCCAGCTCTTAAACTATCTGCAGTTTTATTTCTGTAAGATGGCTTGACATTCTTATGCAGTTCCTAAGTTCAGATGCGATCAACATGTGGAGATGCAAAGCGTGAAGACGATGAACTCCATAATTCAGCTATATAGTGTGGTAAGCATTTCTCCCTAGGTGCCTCTACGTTCTCCTTGTCAGAGGTGTCGACTCTCCAGCTTCCAATGGTATGCCATGAGGACACCGGCACTACAACGGCAGTGGAATGATTGTAGGAGCATCCCCTCTAGCTGCGTGAGAGTCTGTCCAGTGAAGAGCACAGCCATCCGCGAGAGCCCCCCACAGCCTGTGCCACCTTCTCTCCAGGCGGAGCTGGCACAATCATTGTATGTGCCTCGACGTCATACTGATCTGAGGTGTAGGTATTGTCAGGGCCAGCGCAGGGGATGGTGATGGAAGCATCACAGAACGGACAACAGTAAGATGTGTGGCAAAGAATCCATGGGATAATGCACAGCTCATGGAATTTATGCAAGCACGCCGAAAGGGCCAGGATCCTATCGGTCGGCGCAAACTCTTGGGCGCAGATGCAGCAAAACATCCCCTTCTGCAACAGCAAGGGAGGTTGTGAGAGCACCCCCAAGATCACCAGCTCCACCTCTGGTAGAGAGGGCGCTGATGGCACAGAGACCTCCAACCCAAACAGCAAACCTTCTGCATGCTTTTTAGGTGAGGCACTGGCCCTCGGGGAAGTGTGAACAACTGATGCCACCGCACGCTTCCTGTCAGACTCTGCTGACGATGAGGCCCTCCGAGAGATGTTGTTGTGGCGAGAGAATGATGATCACGATGGGCGAGGGCGATGGGGGCTACGACAAAGGACCTTAATGAAACAGATCAGCAAGGTCGACGCGATGATGACGATTACGATAATGACGATGCTGGCACCTATGGACGATGACAGTGTAGCTGACGGTGACGCGCTCGGCACAGCGGGATATCCCATAAGAAGAGCTGGTGGCGGTCCTGGAAGCATATCTAAACAAACACAATAACTGAAATCAGATTCCTCTACTAGGTCAACCGAACAAATTGACAACAAAAGGATGAGCATGTTAACAAGGAAACTAGTAGACAACTTTAAAAAATCAACTGAGACTGTAGCTGCTGAAAACAAAGTCAATGATCTAATTACTTCTTCCTCTCAAAAGCAAGAAACCTGGTAAAGTTTCCCTCCCCCTTTTACAACTGTTTTGTGTTATGATGCAACTTCATTTGTATTAAGTTATCACATAGTTGATGGAAAGTTGGATAGAGAGGCACAGATAAATATATTTATTGACAGACATCCAACCTGTATATTGCCATTTGTCAGTTTGCTTGTAGTCCAAACTAATTTTATTTTATATATGCACGAGTACTTTTGTATGCACCATCTCACTTTTGGCAAAATGTGTGTTCCATGATTATTCCTTCAGTTGACCAGAAGTATTTGGTCCGGGACAATGTAATATTATGAACTTTCAGGAAGTTAGCTACCTGGTATCTACTTCTACTTATGTACTAACATGGCTCTAATTGTTAACACTGAAGCCTGAGGCCGTTAGAACTTGGAAGAACCTTAGAAGAAGCAAGTTCTCAGCACTGTAGGAAAACTGGGGCCTCTATCTGATTCTACGGATACTGAAAGTGAAGTTGCTGGTGCGCCAAATAGCAGTATGCTTCATCACAAGGTAAGGTTCATTGCACATGCATGCATATAGTGAGTAACAAGCGCTGGATGTTCCTTTTGTAAGATGGCTTGACATTCTTATGCAGTTCCTAAGTGCAGATGCGATCAACATGTGGAGATGCAAAGCGTGAAGACGATGAACTCCATAATTCAGCTATATAGTGTGGTAAGCATTTCTCCCCAGGTGCCTCCACTCAATCTGAACTCCATAATTCAGCTAGCAGCAGCCTGTGAACCCCCCGCTTCCCCCGCACATCTCGAAATTCCTAAACGCGAAATGCACAAAAGCACAGACGCAGACAGTATATGCTTAGGCTGCTGCGGCAAATTGAGATCGACAATTCGATCTCTCGCCCCCATTCTAGAATCTGGATCGAATCGAATCATCAATCGAGAGCACCAGTAAGAGCAACCGGAGCACCAAATCCTACCCAATGCATCGGGCGACAGATCCTAACCCTAGAGGGGAGGGGAAGGCATGTAAGAGGTACCTCCTGATGCATCGGTGATGGAAGGGATGTCGAGACGAGACGATACGGCGCCGGCGGTGGCGGCGCTGCTGCTTGAGGTCGGGGACTCCTTTGCGGAGACCTAGAGATGGCTGAGGAGGAAGAAGGGAGAGCTAGGGTTAGGTTCCCGCGGCGGCGAGGGTTCCGCATGGGGCGGAGGAATCGGGGTGCGCGGGTGAGGGAGCCTTACCTCGGGGGGCGTGAAGGCGACGGCGACTAGAGGAGAGGCTGACGGAGCAGATCGCCGGTGCCTAAGCTCTCGCCGGCGGGAGGGACCGCGCGTGCGGCACTACTATGGCGCTCAAGATTGGGAGAAATGGCGCCGGGTGGGTGGGGATTGGGAGAGAGGACTCTGGATAGGGATCGAGATTGGTAACGCTTACTAATGGTGCACCACCAGCTGGTGCGCCATTAGTAACCCTGGTTACTAATGGCGCACTAGCTAGTGGTGCGCCATTAGTAACCCTGGTTACTAATGGCCACTAGCTAGTGGTGCGCCATTAGTAGTTTTGGAAAAAAATTATAGTAGTGGCGCACTGGGTGAGTGGTGCGCCATTACTAATTAAACTAGTAATGGCGCACTCTGCCCCGGTGCGCCATTAGTACTTTTGGAAAAAAATTGTTAGTAGTGGTGCACCGTGTGTGTGGTGCGCCATTAGTGTGATGGACACTAATGGCGCACCTGCACATGGTGCGCCAGTGCTATATAGTAGTGGCGCACCACTTGTCTGGTGCGCCATTAGTATCTATATTATCTATAGCCCTTTTCCTAGTAGTGCCAACATGCATCTAGTGTATTAAGTTCATGAGAACAGAGTAACGCCTTAAGCAAGATGACATGATGTAGATGAACAATCTCATATCTACGATAAAAGCCCATCTTGTTACCCTTGATGGCAACAACATGATGCGTGCCTTGCTGCCCCTTCTGTCACTGGGAAAGGTCACCACACGGTATGAACCCAAAACCAAGCACTTCTCCCATTGCAAGAATCATAGATCTAGTTGGTCAAACAAAACCCAAGACTCGGAGAGACTTACAAGGATATCAAATCATGCATATAAGAAATCAGCAAAGACTCAAATATATATCATAGATAATCTAATCACAAATCCACAACTCATCGGATCTCGACAAACACACCGCCAAAGAGGATTACATCGGATAGATCTTCATGAAGATCATGGAGAACTTTGTATTGAAGATCCAAGAGAGAGAAGAAGCCATCTAGCTACTAACTACGGACCCGTAGGTCTGAAGTGAACTACTCACGAGTCATTGGAGAGGAGATGATGTTGATGTAGAAGCCCTCCAACTCCAAAGTCCCCTCCGGCAGGGCACCGGGAAGGGTCTCTAGATGAGATCTCGCGGAAACGGAAGCTTGCGGCGGTGAAAAAGTGTTTTCGTGGATTCCCCTTTTTTTTTTTGTATTTTAGGGAATATATAGGCGAAGGAGCTAGGTCAGGGGGGCGAGGGAGGCCACAAGCCTGGTAGCCGGGCTACAGGGCTTGTGGGCTCCCTGTGGCTCTCCTGCCTTGGCCGTCAATGTTGGGGAACGTCGCAAGGGAAACAAAAATTTTCCTACGCGCACGAAGACCTATCATGGTGATGTCCATCTACGAGAGGGGATGAGTGATCTACGTACCCTTGTAGATCGTACAGCAGAAGCGTTAGTGAACGCGGTTGATGTAGTGGAACGTCCTCACGTCCCTCGATCCGCCCCGCGAACAATCCCGCGATCAGTCCCACGATCTAGTACCGAACGGACGGCACCTCCGCGTTCAGCACACGTACAGCTCGACGATGATCTCGGCCTTCTTGATCCAGCAAGAGAGACGGAGAGGTAGAAGAGTTCTCCGGCAGCGTGATGGCGCTCCGGAGGTTGGTGATGATCTCGTCTCAGCAGGGCTTCGCCCGAGCTCCGCAGAAACGCGATCTAGAGGAAAAACTATGGAGGTATGTGGTCGGGCAGCCGTGAGAAAGTCGTCTCAAATCAGCCCTAAAACCTCCGTATATATAGGTGGGAGGGAGGGGAGGAGGCAGCCTCAAAACCTAAAGGTTTGGCCGAAATTGGAGGTGGAGGAGTCCTACTCCAATCCTACTTGGAGTAGGATTCCACCTTCCCACTTGGAAACTCTTTCCACCTTGTGTTTTTTCCTTCTCAAACCTTATGGGCCTTAGTGGGAACTTATTCCAGCCCACTAGGGGCTGGTTTATCTCTTCCCATAGCCCATGAGACCCCTTGGGGCGTGACACCCCTCCCGATGGCCCCCGGCACCCCTCCCGGCACTCCCGGTACACTACCGATGAGCCCGAAACTTTTCCGGTAATGCACGAAAACCTTCCGGTAACCAAATGAGGTCATCCTATATATCAATCTTCATTTCCGGACCATTCCGGAAACCCTCGTGACATCCGTTATCTCATCCGGGACTCCGAACAACATTCGGTAACCAACCATATAACTCAAATACGCATAAAACAACGTCGAACCTTAAGTGTGCAGACCCTGCGGGTTCGAGAACTATGTAGACATGACCCGAGAGACTCCTCGGTCAATATCCAATAGCGGGACCTGGATGCCCATATTGGATCCTACATATTCTACGAAGATCTTATCGTTTGAACCTCAGTGCCAAGGATTCATATAATCCCGTATGTCATTCCCTTTGTCCTTCGGTATGTTACTTGCCCGAGATTCGATCGTTAGTATCCACATACCTATTTCAATCTCGTTTACCGGCAAGTCTCTTTACTCGTTCCGTAATACAAGATCCCGCAACTTACATTAAGTTACATTGCTTGCAAGGCTTGTGTGTGATGTTGTATTACCGAGTGGGCCCCGAGATACCTCTCCGTCACACGGAGTGACAAATCCCAGTCTCGATCTATACTAACTCAACGAACACCTTCGGAGATACCTGTAGAGCATCTTTATAGTCACCCAGTTACGTTGCGACGTTTGATACACACAAAGCATTCCTCCGGTGTCCGTGAGTTATATGATCTCATGGTCATAGGAACAAATACTTGACACGCAGAAAACAGTAGCAACAAAATGACACGATCAACATGCTACGTCTATTAGTTTGGGTCTAGTCCATCACATGATTCTCCTAATGATGTGATCCCGTTATCAAGTGACAACACTTGCCTATGGCCAGGAAACCTTGACCATCTTTGATCAACGAGCTAGTCAACTAGAGGCTTACTAGGGACAGTGTTTTGTCTATGTATCCACACAAGTATTGTGTTTCCAATCAATACAATTATAGCATGGATAATAAACGATTATCATGAACTAAGAAATATAATAATAACTAATTTATTATTGCCTCTAGGGCATATTTCCAACAGTCTCCCACTTGCACTAGAGTCAATAATCTAGTTCACATCACCATGTGATTTCAACGAATCCAACACCCATATAGTTCTGGGGTCTGATCACGTCTTGCTCGTGAGAGAGGTTTTAGTCAACGGTTCTGAAACTTTCAGATCCGTGTGTTCTTTACAAATCTTTATGTCATCTTATAGATGCTGCTACTATGTGCTATTCGGAAATACTCAGAATATCTACTCTACTATACGAATCCGTTTCACTACTCATAGTTATTCGGATTAGTGTCAAAGCTTGCATCGACGTAACCCTTTACGACGAACTCTTTAAGCACCTCCATAATCGAGAAAAATTCCTTAGTCCATTAGTTACTAAGGATAAATTTTGACCGCTGCTAGTGATTCAATCATGGATCACTCTCTGTACCTCTCAACATACTTTGAGTCAAGGCACACATCAGGTGCGGTACATAGCATGGCATACTTTAGATTCTACGGCTAAGGCATAGAAGACGACCTTCGTCTATTCTCTTTATTCTGCCGGGGTCGGGTTTTGAGTCTTACTCAAATTCACACCTCACAACGCAACCAAGAACTCCTTCTTTGCTGGTCTATTTTGAACTATTTCAAAAACTTGTCAAGGCATGCATCTTGTTGAAACTTCTATTAAGCGCTTTCGATCTATCTCCATAGATATTTGATGCTCAACGTTCAAGTAGCGTAATCCAGGTACTCCTTTGAAAACTTCTTTCAAACAACCTTGTATGCTTACAGAAATTCTACATTACTTCTGATCCACAATATGTCAACCACATATACCTATCAGAAATTCTATAGTGCTCCCACTCACTTCTTTGGAAATACAAGTATCTCATAAACCTTGTACAAACCCAAAATCTTTGATCATCTCATCAAAGTGTATATTCCAACTCCGAGATGCTTGCACCAGTCCATTGAAGGATCACTGGAGCTTGCATACTTGCTAGTATGTTTAGGATCGACAAAACCTTCTGGTTGTATCACATACAATATTTGCTCAAGGAAACCGTCGAGGAAACAATGTTTTGACATCCTACGTGCAATATTTCATAAATAATGCATCAACAACTAACATAATTCTAACAGACCTTTAGCATCGCTACGAGTGAGAAAGTCTCATCATAGTCAACTGTTTGATCTTGTCGAAAACATCTTTGCGACAAGTCGAGCTTTTCTTAATAGTGACTTATCACCATCATCGTCTGTCTTCTTTTAAAGATCCATTTTTACTCAATAGTCCTATGACCATCAAGTAGTTCTACCAAAGTCTACACTTTGTTTTCACACATGGATCCTCTCTCGGATTTCATGGCTTCCAGCCATTTGTCGGAATCTGGGCCCACCATCGCTTTCTCCATAACTCGTAGGTTCACTGTTGTTCAACAACATGACCTCCAAGACAGGGTTACCGTACTACTCTGCAGCAGTACGCGACCTTTTCGACCTACGAGGTTTGTAGTAACTTGATTCGAAGCTCAATGATCATCATCATCAGCTTCCACTTCAATTGGTGTAGGCGCCACATGAACAACTTCCCGCGCCCTGCTACACACTGGTTGAAGTGATGGTTCAATAACCTCATGAAGTTCTACTACCCTCCCACTCAATTCTTTCGAGAGAAACCTTTCCTCGAGAAAGGATCCGTTTCTAGAAACAAACACTTTGCTTTCGGATCTGAGATAGGAGATGTACCCAACTGTTTTGGATATCCTATGAAGATGCATTTATCCGCTTTGGGTTCGAGCTTATCAGACTGAAACTTTTTCACATAAGTGTCAAAACCCCAAACTTTCAAGAAACGACAGTTTAGATTTCTCTAAACCTCAGTCTATACTGTGTCATCTCAACGGAAATACGCTGTGCCCTATTTAAAGTGAGTGCGGTTGTCTCTAATGCATAACCCATAAACGATAGTGGTAATTCGATAAGAGACATCATAGTATGCACCATACCAAATAGTGCGTGGCTATGACGTTCAGACACATCATCACAGTATGATGTTCCAGGTGGCATGAACTGCGAAACAATTTCCACATTGTCTTAACTGTGTACCAAAACTCGTAACTCAGATATTCATTTCCATGATCATATCGTAGACAGTTTATCCTCTTGTTACGACGAACTTCACTCTGAAACGGAATTGAACTTTTCAACATTTTAGACTTGTGATTCATTAAGTAAATACTCCTGTATCTACTCAAATCGTCAGTGAAGTAAGAACATAATGATATCCACTGCGTGCCTCAGCACCCATTGGACTGCATACATCAAAATGTATCACTTCCAACAAGTTACTATCTTATTTCATCTCAATGAAAACAAGGCCTTGCTCATGTGGTATGATTCGCATGTCACTAGTGATTCGAAATCAGGTGAGTACAAAGATCCATCAGCATGGAGCCTCTTCATGCAATTTATACTAACATGACTCAAGCGGCAGTGCCACAAGTAAGTGGTACTATCATCATCAACTCGTATCTTTTGGCACCAATATCATGAACATGTGCAACACTACGATCGAGATTCAATAAACCATTGAAGGTGATTATTCAAGAAAATAGAGTAACCATTATTCTCTTTAAATGAATAATCGTATTGCAATAAACACGATCCAATCATGTTCATGCTTCACGCAAGCACCAAATAACAATTATTTAGGTTTAACACCAATCCCGATGGTAGAGGGAGCGCGCGACGTTTGATCATATCAACCTTGGAAACACTTCCAACACGTATCGTCACCTCACCTTTAGCTAGTCTCCGTTTATGCCGTAGCTTTCATTTCGTGTTACTAATCACTTAGCAACCGAACCGGTATCCAATACCCTCATGCTACTAGGAATACTAGTAAAGTACACATCAACATTATGTATATCAAATATATTTCTCTCGACTTTTGCCAGCCTTCTTATCTACCAAGTATCTAGAGTTGCTCCGCCTCAGTGACTGTTCCCCTCATTACAGAAGCACTTAGTCTCGGGTTTGGATTTAGTCTTGGGTCTCTTCATTAGCGCAACAACTGTTTTGTCGTTTCATGAAGTATCCCTTCTAGCCCTCACCTTTCTTGAAACTTAGTGGTTTAACTAACCATCAACTATTGATGCTCCTTTTTGATTTCTACTTTCGCAGTGTCAGAACATCACGAATCGCTCAAGGATCATTGTATCTATCCTTGATATGTTATAGTTCATCACGAAGCTCTCACAGCTTGGTGGCAGTGACTTTGGAGAACTATCACTATCTCATCTGGAAGATTAACTCCCACTTGATTCAAGCGATTGTCGTACTCAGACAATCTGAGCACATGCTCAACGATTAAGCCTTTTCTCCTGTGCTTTGTGGACAAAGAATCTTGTCGGAGGTCTTGTACCTCTTAACAAGGGCACAAGCATGAAATCACAATTTCATCTCTTTAGAACATCACTTATGTTCCGTGACGTTTTACAACGTTTTCGGCGCCTTGCTTCTAAGACATTAAGTATTTTGTACTGAACTATCGTGTAGTCATCAGAAACGTGTATGTCGGATGTTCACAGCATCCACAGACGACGCTCGAGGTGCAGCACACCGAGTGGTGCATTAAGGACATAAGCCTTCTGTGCAGCAACGAGGACAATCCACAGTTTTACAGACTCAGTCTGCAAAGTTTGCTACTATCAACTTTCAACTAAATTTTCTCTAGGAACATATAAAACAGTAGAGCTATAGCGCAAGCTACATCGTAATTCGCAAAGACCATTAGACTATGTTCATGACAATTAGTTCAAGTAATCATATTACTTAAGAACTCCCACTCAAAAAGTACATCTCTCTAGTCATTTGAGTGGTACATGATCCAAATCCACTATCTCAAGTCCGATCATCACGTGAGTCGAGAATAGTTTCAGTGGTAAGCATCCCTATTCTAATCATATCAACTATACGATTCATGCTCGACCTTTCGGTCTCATGTGTTCCGAGGCCATGTCTGCACATGCTAGGCTCGTCAAGCTTAACCCGAGTGTTCTGCGTGTGCAACTGTTTTGCACCCGTTGTATGTGAACGTTGAGTCTATCACACCCGATCATCACGTGGTGTCTCGAAACGAAGAACTGTCGCAACGGTGCACAGTCGGGGAGAACACAACTTCGTATTGAAATTTTAGTGAGAGATCACCTCATAATGCTACCGTCGTTCTAAGCAAAATAAGGTGCATAAAAGGATTAACATCACATGCAATTCATAAGTGACATGATATGGCCATCATCACGTGCTTCTTGATCTCCATCACCAAAGCACCGGCACGATCTTCTTGTCACCGGCGCCACACCATGATCATCCATCAACGTGTTGCCATCGGGGTTGTCGTGCTACTTATGCTATTACTACTAAAGCTACATCCTAGCAAAATAGTAAACGCATCTGCAAGCACAAACGTTAGTATAAAGACAACCCTATGGCTCCTGCCGGTTGCCGTACCATCGATGTGCAAGTCGATATTTCTATTACAACATGATCATCTCATACATCCAATATATCACATCACATCGTTGGCCATATCACATCACAATCATACCCTGCAAAAACAAGTTAGACGTCCTCTAATTTTGTTGTTGCATGTTTTACGTGGTGACCGAGGGTATCTAGTAGGATCGCATCTTACTTACGCAAACACCACAACGGAGATATATGAGTTGCTATTTAACCTCATCCAAGGACCTCCTCGGTCAAATCCGATTCAACTAAAGTTGGAGAAACAGTCACTTGCCAGTCATCTTTGAGCAAAGGGGGTTACTCGTAACGATGAAACCAGTCTCTCGTAAGCGTACGAGTAATGTCGGTCCAAGCCGCTTCAATCCAACAATACCGCGGAATCAAGAAAAGACTAAGGAGGGCAGCAAAACGCACATCACCGCCCACAAAAACTTTTGTGTTCTACTCGAGAAGACATCTACGCATGAACCTAGCTCATGATGCCACTGTTGGGGAACGTCGCAAGGGAAACAAAAATTTTCCTACGCGCACGAAGACCTATCATGGTGATGTCCATCTACGAGAGGGGATGAGTGATCTACGTACCCTTGTAGATCGTACAGCAGAAGCGTTAGTGAACGCGGTTGATGTAGTGGAACGTCCTCACGTCCCTCGATCCGCCCCGCGAACAATCCCGCGATCAGTCCCACGATCTAGTACCGAACGGACGGCACCTCCGCGTTCAGCACACGTACAGCTCGACGATGATCTCGGCCTTCTTGATCCAGCAAGAGAGACGGAGAGGTAGATGAGTTCTCCGGCAGCGTGACGGCGCTCCGGAGGTTGGTGATGATCTTGTCTCAGCAGGGCTCCGCCCGAGCTCCGCGGAAACGCGATCTAGAGGAAAAACTATGGAGGTATGTGGTCGGGCAGCCGTGAGAAAGTCGTCTCAAATCAGCCCTAAAACCTCCGTATATATAGGTGGGAGGGAGGGGAGGAGGCAGCCTCAAAACCTAAAGGTTTGGCCGAAATTGGAGGTGGAGGAGTCCTACTCCAATCCTACTTGGAGTAGGATTCCACCTTCCCACTTGGAAACTCTTTCCACCATGTGTTTTTTCCTTCTCAAACCTTATGGGCCTTAGTGGGAACTTATTCCAGCCCACTAGGGGCTGGTTTATCTCTTCCCATAGCCCATGAGACCCCTTGGGGCGTGACACCCCTCCCGATGGTCCCCGGCACCCCTCCCGGCACTCCCGGTACACTACCGATGAGCCCGAAACTTTTCCGGTAATGCACGAAAACCTTCCGGTAACCAAATGAGGTCATCCTATATATCAATCTTCGTTTCCGGACCATTCCGGAAACCCTCGTGACGTCCGTGATCTCATCCGGGACTCCGAACAACATTCGGTAACCAACCATATAACTCAAATACGCATAAAACAACGTCGAACCTTAAGTGTGCAGACCCTGCGGGTTCGAGAACTATGTAGACATGACCCGAGAGACTCCTCGGTCAATATCCAATAGCGGGACCTGGATGCCCATATTGGATCCTACATATTCTACGAAGATCTTATCGTTTGAACCTCAGTGCCAAGGATTCATATAATCCCGTATGTCATTCCCTTTGTCCTTCGGTATGTTACTTGCCCGAGATTCGATCGTTAGTATCCACATACTTATTTCAATCTCGTTTACCGGAAAGTCTCTTTACTCGTTCCGTAATACAAGATCCCGCAACTTACATTAAGTTACATTGCTTGCAAGGCTTGTGTGTGATGTTGTATTACCGAGTGGGCCCCGAGATACCTCTCCGTCACACGGAGTGACAAATCCCAGTCTCGATCTATACTAACTCAACGAACACCTTCGGAGATACCTGTAGAGCATCTTTATAGTCACCCAGTTACGTTGCGAAGTTTGATACACATAAAGCATTCCTCCGGTGTCCGTGAGTTATATGATCTCATGGTCATAGGAACAAATACTTGACACGCAGAAAACAGTAGCAACAAAATGACACGATCAACATGCTACGTCTATTAGTTTGGGTCTAGTCCATCACATGATTCTCCTAATGATGTGATCCCGTTATCAAGTGACAACACTTGCCTATGGCCAGGAAACCTTGACCATCTTTGATCAACGAGCTAGTCAACTAGAGGCTTACTAGGGACAGTGTTTTGTCTATGTATCCACACAAGTATTGTGTTTCCAATCAATACAATTATAGCATGGATAATAAACGATTATCATGAACTAAGAAATATAATAATAACTAATTTATTATTGCCTCTAGGGCATATTTCCAACAGTCAAGTCCCCTGATCTTCTTCCGTTCTGGGAAAAATTATTTCAGGGATTTTATTCCGTTTGGAAAATCAGATCTGAAAAGAGTCAAAAACACAGAAAAAACAGGAACTGGCACTTGGCACTGAGTTAATAAGTTAGTCCGAAAAAAGATATAAAAGGTACATAAAACATCCAAAGATGACAAGATAACAACATGAAACCATCAAAAATTATAGATACGTTTGAGACGTATCAGTAAACTTGGTTAATTTGCTGCTAATCGATTTTGCAGTGCCATCTATTATAGAAACTGAGTAGACCTAAGTATTCATCTTCCTTACAATAAGATGTCTGTTTATTATTAATTCTAGAAACTTGGATAGTGCTCCTTCTCTAGATAACATCTTGTAAATAAGAACACAAACATATGCTAGCACTTAAATAGTTGTAAAAGATCACTGAAGTTTATTAAATAGTAAGAATTTAAATAGTTGTACAATTGGTTCTCGACGTCGATAATGCTTGGCCCGCATCCAAGTCGTCGACTCGGTGGCGACCACCTTCTTGATAGGCGCCAACATGTGCGAGACTAGGCTCCGCCAGGCTGGCACTGGGAGCAGCTACCTTCCGAGGCGCGTAGCTTGGTGAGGAAATGGGCTCCCGTCGTCGGCACGGAGCTTCTTTGGTGATGGTCGCGTGGGCCACTTTTGCAGTGCCATCTATTATAGATGTCCTTTGTAACTCCTCTTATGTGACGTGAATGTTCAGATCCATTAGATTCAAAACAATAGTTTGCTATTGATGTGGAGACAATAATATTTTAAGCAAACTATCAAGGTAATCATGAGCTTTCAAAATAACAAGGCCAAAAGAAAGTTATCCCTACAAAATCATATAGTCTGGCTATGCTCTATCATCCTTGCACAACGAATTTAAATCATGCACAACCCCGGTATTGGCCAAGTAATTGTTTTCACACCTTTACTTTCTCAAACCTTTTCAACTCTCATGCAATACATGAGTGTGAGCCATGGTTTTAGCACTATAAGTGGTGTGGAGTGTGGTGGAGGTTGCAAGACAAACAAGGAGAAGATAGTCACATTAACTAGGCATATCAATGATCTATGGAGATGCTCATCAATAGATATCAATGTGAATGAGTAGGGATTGCCATACAAATGATGCACTAGAGCTAAGAGTAAGTGAAAGCTCTTAAAGAAAACTAGTGGGTGTGCATCCAACTTGCTTGCTCACGAAGACCTAAGGCAAATTTGAGGAAGCCTATCATTGGAATATACAAGCCAAGTTATATAATGAAAATTTTCCACTAGCTATATGGTGGTGACAAAACGAGAGACTCTCAATCATGAAGATCATGGTGCTTAATAAGCACAAGTGTGGAAGGATAGTAGCATTGTCCCTTCTCTCTTTTTCTCTAATTTTTTGGTGGGCTCTTTGGCCTCTTTTTTTATTTTTTTATTTTGGTGGGCATATTTGGCCTCTTTTTGTATATGGGCTTCGCTGGCCTCTTTTATTTCCTCACATCGGACAATGCTCAATCAATGATGATCATCACACCTACAACTCAAAACTTAGAACAATGATGACTCTATATGGAATGCCTTTGGTACTGTACCATGACAATGATCTAGCATGGCATAGACATTAATGGAAACATCATGCTAGCTATCTTACGATCATGCAATAGCAATGTAGACGTGGTGGCACATGTCATGGTGGTAGTTGCATGGCAATATATCTCGAAATGACTTTGAAAAAGCCATAGTAGGTAGGTATGGTGGCTGTTTTGAGGGAGGCTAATGGTGGGTTTTCTGCACCGACGAAAGTTGCACGACACTAAGAAGATAGTGATGGTGGAAGGTGAAAGTGCATCTAAACCATGGACTCAACATTAGTCATGAAGAACTCATATACTTGTTGCAAAAGTTTTAGTAGTAATCGAAACAAAGCATTCAACACATACTCCTAGGGGAAGGGTTGGTAGGTATAAACCATCGCGCGATCCCGACCGCCACACAAAGGATGACAATCAATAGGCTAATCATGCTCAGACTTCATCACATAGCGGTTCACCATACGTGCATGCTACGGGAATCACTAACTTCAACACAAGTATTTCTAGATCCACAACACCTTACTAGCATAACTTCAATATTACCACAACCACAACTCAAAACTAATTGATATGAATCAAACTTCTCTAACTATTCAATGCACATGAAGGTGGAAGTTTTCACATCCCTTTGCATAACTACCCCTTTTTGAGACTACTTTCATAGCATAGATCACTACCAAGCCACGCGCTTCCGTTCTCTAAAAGATATAAGTGAAGCACATAAAGCAAAATCAACTAGCTCAAAAGATATAAGTGAAGCACATGTGAGCTGAATTGTCTACCAAAGGATATAAGTGCAGCTCGACAAAATTACGGTAAATGGATGTATCTCTCTCTAGGTGTGAAGCAAGGATGATTGTGACACAACAAAAATAAAAGACTCCTACGATACAAGACGCTCCAAGCAAAACACATAACATGTGGTGAATAAAAATATAGCCCCAAGTAACGTTACCGATGGATTGAAGACGAAAGAGGGGATGCCTTACCGGGGCATCCCCAAGCTTAGGATTTTACGTCATCCTTGAATCATTTTGGGGTGCCTTGGGCATCCCCAAGCTTGAGCTCTTGCCACTATTTATCTCTTTGTCCATAAGAACTTCACCCAAAACTTGAAAACTTCACAACACGAAACTTAAACATAAACTCGTGATAACATTAGTATAAGAAAGCAAACCACCACTTCTTTAGGTACTGTAGAAAACTTAAATTCTACTTATGTTGATGTTGGGTTACTGTATTTTCAATCTTCCATGGCTAATACCCCCCGATACTATCCATAGTTTCATCAAAATAAGCAACCAACTCAACAAAAACAGAATCTGTCAACAGCAGACCAGTCTGTAGCAATCTGTATACTTCGTATACTTCTGGTACTTAAACAATTCTGAAAACTTACGACGGTCTAAAGAATTTGCGTTGCAATCAGTAGCAAAAAGAATCAACTCAAAAGCTCTTACAGAAAAAAAGAAAATTCTTTTCTTGAGCAGAAAGTTTCTGTCTTTTCCAGCATGACCAAACGATCATCCCCAAGACTAATCATAACGGTTTTGCTTGGTACAAACGCAAAAAGAAACACAAAAAACACAATCATAACAGAATTATGAAAGTGTGGAAAACACAAAACAGAAAGAAAAAGGATAGATTCGTTGGGTTCCTCCCAACAAGCGCTATTGTTTAACGCCCTTAGCTAGGTAAAAGGTGATGGAATCACGTATAGTCATCTTTGGTGCTCAAACCATAAGTAGCCCTCATCATAGATTCATAAGGCAATCTTATTTTCTTTCTAGGAAAGTGCTCCATGCCCTTCTTTAGGGGAAATTGAAATCTAATATTCCCTTCCTTTATATCGATGATAGCAGCAATAGTCCTTAGGAAAGGTCTACCAAGAATAATGGGACATGAAGGATTGCAATCTATGTCAAGTACAATGAAATCCACGGGTACATAGTTCTTATTTGCAACAATAAGAACATCATCGATCCTTCCCATGGGTTTCTTGACAGTAGAATCCGCAAGATGCAAATTAAGAGAACACTCTTCAATCTCATGAAAACCAAGAATATCACATAAAGACTTTGGAATCGAGGAAACACTAGCACCCAAATCACACAAAGCATTGCACTCATAGTTTTTGATTTTGATTTTGATAGTAGGTTCCCACTCATCATGAAGTTTTCTAGGTATAGAGACTTCTAATTTGAGTTTCTCTTCAAGAGATTTCATCATAGCATCTACGATATGCGCGGTAAAGGCTTTGCTTTGGCTATAAGCATGTGGAGAGTTTGCAATGGATTGCATCAAAGAAATGCATTCAAACAAGGAGAAACTATCATAATTGAATTCCTTGAAATCCAAAGTGGGGGTTTCATTACTACCCAATATTTTGATTTCTTATACTCCACTCTCCACACCTTTATCATCAAGATAGGTGGACTCCAAATCATTAGGGCGTTTTTCAACCAAAGTGGATTCATATCCAACCCCTTCATCAATAGGTCTGACACGTGAAAACAAAGATTCAAGAGGAGTCACACCAAGCACTTTAAGATCTTCGTGATTTGCATCACTAGAACGCACCCTTTTAAACCATTCATGCCTAGCGCGAATTTGGGCAGTTCTTTCTTTGCTCTCATTCATGAAGACACGCATAGCTTTTAAAGTTTCATCCAAGTTGACCTTGGGAGGAGCACATCTAACTTTCAAAGCATCAATATCACAAGACATCCTATCAACGCTCTTAGCCAAATCGTCAATTTCGAGTAGTTTGTCCTCAATGGACGCATTGAAATTCTTTTGAGAGTTGATGAACTATTTGATATTACTCTCTAAATCAGAGGGTAATTTGTTGTGATTTCCATAAGTGTTGTTGTAGGAATTGCCATAATTGTTAGAGGAGTTACTAGGAAAAGGCCTAGGAACATAGTTTCCTCTAAAAGCATTGTTGTTGCCAAAATTGTTCCTACCAACAAAATGAACGTCCAAACTAGCCTTGCTACTCTCAATCAAGGAAGATAGTGGCATGTCATTAGGATCTAAAGGAGCATTTCTACTAGCAACAAAATTCATCAACTCGTCCATCTTAGCACTAAGCGAGTTAATTTCTTCTATAGCGTGTACCTTTTTGCTAGCAGGTGACCTTTCAGTGTGCCATTGAGAGTAGTTGGTCATGATATTGTCTAGGAGTTTTGTAGCGTCTCCTAACGTGATTTCCATGAATGTTCCACCTGAGGCGGAGTACAAGATATTGCGAGAGGCAAAATTCAAACTAGCGTAAAAGATTTGTATAATCATCCACAAACTCAAGCCATGAGCGGGACAATTTCTAATCATTAACTTCATCCTCTCCCAAGATTGTGCAACGTGTTCATGATCAAGTTGCTTGAAATTCATGATATCGTTACGTAAGGAGATAATCTTAGCCGGCGGAAAATACTTGGATATGTAAGCATCTTTGCACTTATCCCAAGAATCGATACTATTTTTAGGCAAAGAAGAAAACCAAGTTTTTTGCGCGATCTCGCAACGAGAAAGGAAAAAGCTTCAACTTAATCACGTCATTATCCACATCTCTTTTATTTTGCATATCGCAAAGCTCAATGAAGGTATTGAGATGGGATGCGGCATCTTCACTAGGAAGGCCAGAGAATTGCTCTTTCATAACATGATTCAGCAAAGCTGCGTTGATTTCATACGATTCCGCACTAGTGGCGGGAGCAATCGGAGTACTAATAAAATCATTATTGTTGGTACTCGAGAAGTCGCAAAGTTTGGTGTTTTAAGCCATGATGACTTCAACAAACAAACAAGCACACAAGCAAGCAAGAAAACCGGCAAAGGAAAACGGCAAAAAGGCAAAAGGCAAAAGAAAACGACAAAGGAGAAAGGCAAATGAAAACGGTCAACAAACAAACAAGCACACAAGCAAGCAAGAAAACCGGCAAAGGAAAACGGCAAAAAGGCAAAAGAAAACGGCAAAGGAGAAAGGCAAATGAAAACGGCAAATGTGAAGTGGGGGAGAGGAAAACGAGAGGCATCTGGCAAAAAAAGTAAATGCAACAGATGAGTTTGTGAGACCTACATGGATAGATCTCTCCTTCGCCGGCAACGGTGCCAGAAATACTTCTGCTACTGCAACAAAAGACCTTCCAATGGCGCCAGAAACAAGCGTGATGACGAGAGACTATTATTGTCTTGATACTCCTCACCAACGGCATCAGGAATCTTTCTGCTACGGCTATGCCTTTAGGGACTTCCTTGGCAAATATGCAAAGGATTCCCCCGTGGCCTTGGAGCCTTGCGTTGGTGTTCCCTGGAGGCGGAAAGGATGATGTAGCACAACGGTGGTAAGTATTTTCCTCAGTTTTGAGAACCAAGATATCGATCCAGTGAAGGATTGTCACAAGTACCTGCACAAACACAAAGAGCTTGCACCCAACGCTATGAAGGGGTTGTCAATCCCTTATAGATTGTTTGCCAAGTGAGAACTGAAAGCAAAAAAGAAATAACGCAAAGTAAAAGTGAAAGTGGAAAGGATAGGTGTGAATAGACCCGGGGGCCGTAGTGTTCACTAGTGGCTTCTCTCACGAAAGCAAGTAGATGGTGGGTGAACGAATTACTGTCGAGCAATTGATAGAACCGCGCAAAGTCGCGACGTTATCTAAGGCAATGATTATATCTATAGGCATCACGTCCAAAACAAGTAGACCGATACTTTCTGCATCTACTACTATTACTCCACACGTCGACCGCTATCCAACATGCATCTAGTGTATTAAGTTCATGAGAACAGAGTAACGCCTTAAGCAAGATGACATGATGTAGATGGACAATCTCATATCTACGATAAAAGCCCATCTTGTGACCCTTGATGGCAACAACATGATGTGTGCCTTTCTGCCCCTTCTGTCACTCGGAAAGGTCACCACATGGTATGAACCCAAAACCAAGCACTTCTCCCATTGCAAGAATGATAGATCTAGTTGGCCAAACAAAACCCAAGACTCGGAGAGACTTACAAGCATATCAAATCATGCATATAAGAAATCATCAAAGACTCAAATATATATCATAGATAATCTAATCACAAATCCACAATTCATCGAATCTCGACAAACACACCGCTAAAGAGGATTACATCGGATAGATCTCCATGAAGATCATGGAGAACTTTGTATTGAAGATCCAAGAGAGAGAACAAGCCATCTAGCTACTAACTACGGACTCGTAGGTCTGAAGTGAACTACTCACCTATCATTGTAGAGGCGATGATGTTGATGTAGAAGCCCTCCAACTCCAAAGTCCCCTCCGGCAGGGCACTGGAAAGGGTCTCCAGATGAGATCTCGCGGAAACGGAAGCTTGCGGCGGCGGAAAAGTGTTTTCGTGGATTCCCCTATTTTTTCTGTATTTTAGGGAATATATAGGCGAAGGAGCTAGGTTAGGGGGGTGCTAGAGAGGCCACAAGCATGGTAGCCGCCGCCCCCCTGGTGGCGGCTACAGGGCTTGTGGGCCCCCTGTGGATCTCCTGCCTTGGCCCTCAAGTCCCCTGATCTTGTTCCGTTCTGGAAAAAATTATTTCGGGAATTTTATTCCGTTTGGACTCTGTTCCAAAATCAGATCTGAAAAGAGTCAAAAACACAGAAAAACAGGAACTGACACTTGGCACTGAATTAATAAGTTAGTCCCAAAAAAGATATAAAAGGTACATAAAACATCCAAAGATGACAAGATAACAGCATGAAACCATAAAAAATTATAGATACGTTTGAGACGTATCAGTAAACTTGGTTAGTTTGCTGCTAATCGATTTTGCAGTGCCATCTATTATAGAAACTGAGTAGACCTAAGTATTCATGTTCCTTACAATAAGATGTTCGTTTATTATTAATTCTAGAAACTTGGATAGTGCTCCTTCTCTAGATAACATCTTGTAAATAAGAACACAAACATATGCTAGCACTTAAATAGTTGTAAAAGTTCACTGAAGTTTATTAAATAGTAAGAATTTAAATAGTTGTACAATTGGTTCTCGACGTCGATAATGCTTGGACCGCATCCTAGTCGTCGACTTGGTGGCGACCACCTTCTTGATAGGCGCCAACGTGTGCGAGACTAGGTTCCGCCTGGCTGGCACTGGGAGCAGCTACTTTCCGAGGCGCGCAGCTTGGTGAGGAACCGGGCTCCCGTCATCGGCACGGAGCTTCTTTGGTGATGGTCGCGTGGGCCACTTTTGGTCCCGAGGAGGAGGAACGTCGCCGTGTCAGGGAGGAGGACGACCACGTCCGTCGCTACATGGAGGCGTTGGAAGCCAGGTTCTTCAGGGATCTCACCCGAGCTATGATCTGGTGATGGTTCCTCCTCTTTGGGTGTCCACCGCTCGCGCCTCACTACAGCAGCAGCTCTTTGTTGGTTGATCAGTTAGATATTATTCGAGAGATGTATTAGTGATGTATTCGAGATTATATATTCGAGAATATTAAGTGGATTATTGGATGATGCATTATTTAAGTGGATTATTCAATGTATGAGTGATACTATATATACATGATGATCTTGCTAGCTAAAGTGAATACTAATTTTTTTATCTTTTTCTCGGTTAGTTAAGCTATGGACAGTAGAGACATAGACCATGATCAAGAGCATGTCTTGTACGACATGATACGCTCTAGAAACCAAGAGAATGAAGAACAAGATGGTTGCTCACAATAACTTAACCCATCGTATGACGGAATTGAGGAAGAACAACAAAGAGACGAAGGGGAACCAGACGACGATGATGCTAAAGAAATTTTTCTCGAATTATAAAAGTCTGGCGAGGTATATATACTTGGCATGTGGTGAACATTAGATGTGTATTAATTGATTTGTATATATATATATATATATATATTAGCGAATCTCCTCTTTTAGCCCTCCGAATCAAGCAAATCTTCTACGAGCAGGGCAGTACGGGGCCGGCCAAAAAGTTGCCCGAGGGCACAAGGTACAACTTTGATGCGATATCGTTAGGTGGAGAACCAACCGATCCCCCAAAGAATGCATCCAAATTTGTATGTCAATGCGGAGTTATTGTCAGGGACCAAATCCCTATCTCCATTGAAGAATGGCATAGGCCAAAGCAAGATCGAGAAGTTAGTTTTGTGGAAGAAAGAGCAAAAAATCTTCTCTCGGATACGCTCATCACACATTTCACCCTATGAGAGAATTTCTCAGATAAACAACATGAGAAAGTCAGGAAGTTTGCTCTTAAGAAGATGGCCACCCAATTCTGCAACTAGAAGAAAAGGTTATGGGCCGAATTGGGCAAACAGGGAAAGACTCCAGAACTCACTGGACAATACGAGAAGATAAAAGATCACTCGGACTTATTCGTGTAGTTCAAGAAATCATAAACAATTAAGGAGCGGGTGAGGATAAACAAGGAAAATGCTCAGAAAAAAGAGCATCGCCATTCTCTGGGGCCAGGTGGCTACAAGAGTGGCATTCCTAAGTGGGATGAATTCGACCAGAAGACGATTGATGCAGGGGTCACTCTGCAAACAACCAGATGGCCTAAAAGGTGTAGGAATTGGTTTTATGGGCATGGGGGAAAGTTGGACCCAAAGACAAGGTTGCGTGTGGAGCAGACAAGTCTTAAAAATGCCTCTGAAGCTATACTTGCTGCAATAGAAGATGCTCGAACGGGTGTGTTCCAGCCCGAGAGAAAGAATGATGAGCTTACACGCGCCCTCAATAATCCTGAACACCCGGGATGAACACGAGGCAAAGGCGTTATTCCGTGGATTGAGGGGTTTAAGGACCGGGGCGATTACAGAAGCCGTGCGAGAAAGACGAATCAGGAGTCAGCCAGGAAGAAGCAGGATGTTGGCCGGCTTGCGGATTTGGAACACAAATTCTTGCGGCAGCAGGAGTAGATCGACACACTTAGCCAACAAAGGACGCCTCGGCTGCCAGAGCAACCAGCCGATCCAGCATTGGATAGTACCGTCCCATCGATGCCGAAAAGCAGTGTGGGTTCCACGGGAGTCCTTGCCGACGATGCACTGTTGGCTAGCTACCCCGTGGATGAAATCATAGAGACACAAAGTTGTGAGCTTCACATGAAACTCAAGAACACATCCCTGAAGGCAGCGGTCAACTATGCTTTAACAAATCCCGCTAGTGCAACCTTCCATAGCACTCCGATTCCACCTGGCTATGCTCGTGTCGGGGTGGATGAAGTGATGCCGGGATATGAGTCACTACAGCTCGACATTCCTGGAGGTGAAGGGCAGCAGACACTGCAAGAAGTCCTACGTGGCCTCTGCTTATGGGGAAAGGACTGCATCGTCTTTCCAAGGCCACCGACTCCTCCTCCAAGTCTGTCGCGCCAGCCGACTCCACCCCGCCAGCCGACTCCATCCCACCAGCCGACTCCAGCCTTCCAATCCGCCACCGGGAAATCATTTCATTTTTTGTTAAAGAAACAGAGTCCAAAGCGGAATAAGCCTAGGAAGAAACGCACCCCTCCTCCCCCGCCAAAGTTGGCTTATGAGAAGACCATGGAGGAATTAGACAAGGCAGTGGGTGCTGAGTTGCAGGCCCATAAAGACAAGAGAAAGCATGTACCAAAGGATATAACACCTCTGAAAGACGTCAAGCGCGTTCTGGCCAATCTTTCCGACCTACCGCCTCCGAAGAGAGTTAAATCAGACTATGACCGCTCTATTGCCAAGTCATATCAAAAAGGGCAAATGAAGACGGTGCTCCTTAATAGAATAAGCAGGAAAACAATTCCCCAGCTGGGAGAACAACCAGTGCAATCGATCCCTCCACTCAAGGTCGGTATCGATGATTCTGTAGTCGATCCCGATATTGCTCAAAAGAAGGCTATGACTGTCGGTGTCACTGTTTCACAACTCCTAGGCAACGAGAACATTCCCGGCACGGTGGACAAACAACTAGTATGGACATATCAACCCAAGAGATCTCTCGTCGGGCCTGAGCTTGTCAAGCAGCTACCAACGAAAATGTACAAATTGCATAACTGCTACATGAAGGAAGCAGAACTCGGGTGTCAGTCCCTAATGGTGACAGTCAAGCCAGAGCATTTATTCAATTGCAAAGATTTGTGGGTTGAGATGCTAGAATTTTGGCAGTTATTCAATCAAGACGCACTCTACAAATCTCTCGTCAGTTGCTATTGTTTGTAAGTGATTTCTTTCTAATTCAAGCCTCTAGCTCATCGTCTCGTTCATTTGCCTCTAATTATCCTCATTACATTATTTTGTGTGTGTGGTGTTATCCACAATGAAGATGCTTGAAATGAAAAGAGATGGACTATATGGCATTGGTTTCATTGACCCAAATACCATTTTTGAACAGGCGGTAGTACAATACCTAGAAGAGACAGAGGAGAACTTGTTTTGGTTTTTCGAGATACTAAGTCACAATGAAAAAATATTATTTTCTTACAACTTCAAGTAAGTGTTACTGCTGTCTTGTACTATAAATTCTATTTTGCCTACAATGTTAAGTTTACGTATAGTTCTTGTGTTGCATGCATGCCCGTTTATACAACGCAGATTCCACTTTATCCCGCTCGTCATTTCGATTGACCAAGGAAAAGTTCAAGTACTCGACTCACTAAGAAAAGACGAAGACGAGTACAAGTCCCTGAAGTTGATGCTGGACCAGTAATTTCAATCATTATCGCACTATGTCGGCCTCTTTAGTTCATTAACTGATATCAATTAATCAATGACTCCTTTTATTATTTTTCTTTATCGGACAGGGTTTGGAGCCGGTTCATCAATATTGTTCGCGGTGAATGGAAACCAGAGATGCGATGGACACCGTCCAGGGTAATTAAGTAGTACTAGCTACGTCCGTGCATCTCTTTAGTTCTAGTTTCAATACCATTATAATGCTTGATTATTATCTGACTCAATTCTATTCTCGTAAAGTTTTGCATGCGGAAACAACCGGGGAATAATCTATGTGCATACGATGTTTGCGAGAACATTCGCTCCTTTACGACCGAACTGTCCAGTAAACCAGGAACTCTTGTGGAATGTAAACATTATTCACAATTTTTATATTCATGGTCTAATATATATATATGTACGCACATATAAAATATTCATATTGGTCTCCTTCTTTAAAGGATGATGGAGAAGCGGGAGGAACTCCTCCGAACGGAATGCATAAGAGAACTTCAAGAGGAATTTGCCGGATTTTTGCTCGATGAGGTCATAGATCCCAAAGGAAAATACCACTTCACCAATTAATGTATGCATGTAATTGATCCGCAAGTGGTATGAGAAATTGTATATATCAAATTGTATATATATATATATGCATCTGTGTATGCATATATATATATGATGGTACGAGATATTCTATGATATATGTACCAAATTCTATGATATGTTTGAAATGAAAAAGAATTAAGTGGAAAACAGAAAATAAACAATAAACCCTAAAATCCCAAAACCCCAAATCACATAATCCTACTAGTGACACAAAGGTGCAGCCGTGGATTATTGGGGTAACCACCAAGCACCGATCATGGATATAGCTTACTTACTACATGAGTGTTACGTTTATCTAGCAATATATTTTCTTGATGACAAACATGGTCGGCCCTACTATTGAGAGGCTCTAGTGTGAATGAGATACACTGACCTAACAACAAGAACGGAGTAACATAAATATTTTCATCCATATCATTAAAATCATTATAAAATAAAGGCATAAACATAAAAAATCAATTCACAGACAAAGTCTTAGTACGCAATGTATATATAATTGTATAATATAAATAATAATTATAAGATACACATGCTCAATCTAAACAACTATTGCATAAATACACCGTTGGGGGAGGGGGGGGGGGGGGCAACGCCCCCTGCCTATCCATTTATTAGCGTTGATTTTAGGTTCTAAAATTATATATCTATAATCTATTTGCCCCTTATTATCGATGGTCGCATCTTTATCATGGCCTAGGGTCATCCCTGATGACGAAGCAGATCTAGTAACGCTAACGACAAAACAAAGCTACGTAAGAGCCTGCACTGAAGACTGCCACCCCAATAAGAATGACTACAACGTTCCTAGCTGTGACAAGAACATAGGCATCAACCCAAGAAAGGGAAGCTAACGTGGAGAGCGTGACGTTCCACACCTCAATGTGTCCGCAAAGAAGAAAAAGTAGAGTGTGTTGTAGATGAGCATGCTAGCGGTGCACACGGCCGGCAACACGTAGGCCGATGGAGGTGGCGGGTACATGACCACGGCGCAACAAACCGTGATGTTACGGAAGAAGGCCACCAACCCCAACACTTGTCGTCCACCGCAAGAAAGCTCCTTGAGTCAACACACAAATCATTTGCATTCCAATGATTAGTTGTGGTTGCGGGTTCAAAATTTGGCTACAATCATCCTCTTTTTTGTACAATATAAAGAGATCGAACTATAAAAGAATTACAGGTGAGAGAATCGATGCGTTTTGCATTGAGTCTCAAGGGTAAGAAGCCTCTTAAAGATAAGAGGAAAATAATTCCTATCTAATCCGGGACGATCCTAACACGATAGAGACAACAACTTGGTCCACACTCCACTCCACAACTTCATGAAAATTTATCCACGAGTCGCATGAGTCATTACCCGGATAAGCTTTTCTTGAGACAAACATGTGGTCGATTTTATTTTACTTGAGGCGGGCAAACATGTGGTCATTTTGACTAGAGGTGTACTGATGCAATCCCTGATGCAACATCAATTGGTCTGGCACACCCTTATATGAACATGTGTGGGCATATGTACAACCCGATCGTCTTCGTCCACGGTGACAAACTTTGCTCTTGCAAACTTGTGAGTCATATTCCATTCTAGCGCGAACAACCTGAATGGCTGCTGCTGCTGCTCCTCCTCAACGACCTCGTGTCATGGTGCTACCCTTTCCTGCACAGGGCCACGTGATCCCGCTCATGGCACTGTCCCGCAAGCTCGTCGAGCACGGCTTGGAGATCGACTTCGTGAACACCGAGTTCAACCACGGCCGCGTCCTCCAAGCCTTAGCAGAAGACGGAGCGATCCCAGGAGGAATCCACATGCTGTCCGTTCCGGACGGCCTGGGGCCTGCCGACGACCACACGGACATCGGCGCGCTGGTCAAGGGCCTGCCGGCCGCCATGTCCGGCCGCCTAGAGGAGATGATGCGGTCGAGGAAGACGGAGTGGATGATAGCGGACGTGTCCATGAGCTGGGCCCTGGAGCTGGCCGCCACGTCGGGCGTCCGCGTCGCCTTGTTCTCGACGTACTCTGCGGCCGTTTTCGCGCTCAGGATGAAGCTCCCGAAGCTGATAGAGGACGGCGTTGTTGATGAAAGTGGTAAGAGCAAATCAAAATTTCCATGTCACTTGTTATTTTCCTACTTTTCTCGGCATTTTCCATTTGGACTGGACACCATGAACATGTACACCACGTTTGCAGGGAACGTGAAGAGGCACGAGAGGGTCCAACTGACGCCGCCGGTTGACGCGGCAGAGATCCCTTGGGTCAGCCTGGGCAGCACCCCGGAGAGGCGAAGAACCAACATCCAGAACGTCCTCAGGACCAACCGGTTGATGCCGCTTGCTGAGAAGATCATCTGCAACACTTCCATGGAGATGGAACCCGACGCTCTATCCCTGCTCCCAAACGCGCTGCCGCTCGGCCCGCTGGTAGCGCCGACGTCGAGGCCGGCAGGAAATTTCCTGCCCGAAGACCTGACCTGCCTCACCTGGCTCGACGCACAGGCCCCCGGCTCCGTAGTCTACGTCGCCTTCGGGAGCTCCGGCGTCTTGGACACGAAGCAGTTCCAAGAGCTCGCCGACGGTCTCGCGCTCTCCGGCCGGCCGTTCCTGTGGGTCGTCCGGCCAAACTTCACCACCGGCACCACAGAAGGTTGGTTCGACGCGTTCAGGCGCCGCGTCGAGGGAAAGGGTCTGATCGTCGGCTGGGCGCCGCAGCAGCTCGTGCTCTCGCACCGCGCCGTGGCCTGCTTCGTGTCGCACTGCGGGTGGAACTCGACCATGGAAGGCATGCTGCACGGCGTGCCATTCCTGTGCTGGCCCTACTTCGCCGACCAGTTCGCCAACCAGAGCTACTTGTGCAACGTGTGGGGCACGGGCATGAAGCTCCGGCGAGACGAGCGAGGGGTCGTCGCCAAGGAGGAGATCGAGAGCATGGTGGCGCGGCTGCTCGGCGACGAGGGGGTCAAGGCGAGGGCGGCGACGTGGAAGGACAAGGCGTGGGCGAGCGTTGCAGAGGGAGGGTGCTCCCATGAGTACCTTCTCAAGCTTGTGAGCTTGCTAGGAGAGGTGGGATCTCATCCCGTCACTGCATGAATCACGACACAGAGACACCGGACGGCTCCTGTCATTTACGAGAAAACTTAAACAGATTAGATTTAGCATAAAAAAAGCGGAGCGACTAAAACTCAGTCGATTGATTTCTATCCAAGTCTCAGTCGACGCTTTCATTGAATATTCTCTATGCTAGCTGCCTGTCACATTTGAATCGGCCTGTTAGAATGGTGTGGCCGGCCTGCTTCTTTTTATTTTTGTGTTAGCCGGCGGTCAGTGGGGGAGTCAGGATTAGAGCAAGCCCTGGATCTAAAAAAAATCCTTGAAAGGAAAAAACTTAACGTCCGTAAGGCTTTTAGCTACCATAAAAGATACCCCGTATGAAATATGGCTCAATTGCACATTTGTTTTAAAATTTAAACTCAATGCTTAACGACACAACAAAGTATACAAAAATATGTGAAAAACTACAAAGAATATTATGAGATAAAATGAGTACCAAATCAACGGTTTGCTTCATCAGTGCCTCACATAATCTCATCCATGTTGGAAGAAGAGGCAACACCTTGAAGACATAAAGAGAAAAGTTTCATAAGACAAGGCATAAAAAATAAGTGAAACAATTATCATTGATTTAAATCTAAAAACTTACCACTTCGACGAGGTAAAAATTCTTTACGACACATATATGATTGAAATCGATATACAATATCATCATCAAGTACTTGCAAATACATCTCGCTCAATGTAGCAAACCATCCTGTAATTAAGCCAATCATCACTCATCCTATTCCTCAACTCTGTCTTGATAATACTCATAGCTGAGAAAGCTCTTTCCACTGATGTGGTTGCAACAGGCAAAATCGATGTCAACTCAATGATGATATTATCGTGTTACCCATTCACCTCTCCTTCAAGCAAACAAGCGGCTAGAGTTTCAGCCTCCCGTCGGTGCCGTCGTTGATTTGCCGCGTCTCCTACAACCTTAGTGCCATGGGACGCGATAGATTATGATTCTTGCCGACGGGAGGGCTTTGCTTTTTTTTTTAAGTTTTACATTTGTGTTCTCTTCAAGAGGACAAGACGACCAGGACTCCTTAAAATCGAGTAAATTTCTTTCAGTGTAGCCCCGTTTCGATGATGTGTCTAGCACTAGTGATTAGGATCCGTCATTGCGGACCGTTTGAGAGGAAACTGTCCGCACCATATCTTCTTTTCAAAATTTAAAAAATTCTTATGTCATGTGAACATCACATCCATCTTAAAAAGAAAAAATAAACCTAAAAACATTTTTGAAAATAAAAAGAAAAACTTCTCACTTCCATTTTGAAAATAACTCTAAAAATCTAAAAAAATCTCACTGCGACCAACCAGCATGCGTCACATGACGTAGCTGGTTGTCCACCATTCTAACGATGCTTAATGTGTGCGATGTTTAATGTGTTTGATTGTGGATGGGCGCCTGGAGGTGCGGCTGCGCCAGATTCTGTATGATTCAATCGCTCGGATTCAGTCTTTATTCGTCTATACGTTTGATTTCTTCCCCGTGCATGGGATTGCACAACATTTTGGAGGATACCGCTGTAAAAAAAATATACGCCCATCGAAAGATCAATCATTGTTGTCTTCAATTGATATTTGGGCGGACCCGTGGATCCCAACAAGCCATGATCGCAACGTAATGACCCCTAGGGATAGAAAGTTGAAGACCTGATCGATCCAATATCAGGGAATTGGGATGAGCAGTTGGTGTGTGGTATTTTTTGGTCGGTCGATGCGGAAAGAATCTTACAAATTCCGTTATCATCTCATCATCAAAGTGACTTTATATCATGGCATTAATCGAAGTCATGTTGTTTTGCTGTTCGTGTGAGAATAGAAAAGCTTGAAGCGTATGCGTTAACAGGGACGCGTGCGTGTTAATAAAGGCACAAGGCCAAGAAGATTACAACAGGGAGTTAGGATCTATCTTATCTACAAGTTAAACACACGAGATAGATCCTAACAACACATCCTTAGTTTAAACCAACACACGCATGCCTACAACGTGATACACATGGTTTATACATATACCATGTGTACAGGGATATACAATGTCTAACAGTTCGTTCTGCATATTAAAAAATAATCATTATTGTCTTAGCAAGCTGACAAGCTTGAGCAAGTTCCCATGCGAGGACCCTCCCTCTCGGATGCTGCCCCGTGCGACGTCCTTCCACGTCGCCACCCTCGACTTGACCCCCTCGTCACCGAGGAGCCACGCGACCTTGCTCTCGATCTCCTCCTTGGCAACGACCCCTCGCTCGTCTCGCCGGAGCTTGGCGCCGGTGCCCCACACGTTGCACGCGTAGCTCTGGTTGCAGAACTGGTCGGCGAAGTAGGGCCAGCACAGGAACGGCACGCCGTGCAGCACGCCCTCCATGGTCGAGTTCCACCCGCAGTGCGACACGAAGCAGGCCACGGCCGGGTGCGAGAGCACGCGCTGCTGCGGCGCCCAGCCCACGACCAGCCCCTTCCCCTCCACGCGGCGCTTGAACGCGTCGAGGTCGAACCGATCTTGACCGGCTCCGGTGGTGAAGTTTGGCCGGACCACCAACAGGAACGGCCGGCCGGAGAGCTCGAGCCCGTCGGCGAGCTCTTGGAACTGGGTCGCGTCCAAGAAGCCGGAGCTGCCGAAGGCCACGTAGACGACGGTGCCTGGGGGCTGCGCGTCGAGCCAGGCGAGGCAGGCGAGGTCTTCGGCCAGGAAGTGTCCCGCCGGCCTCGACGTGGGCGCTACCAGCGGGCCGAGAGGCAGCGCGTTGGGGAGCAGAGGCAGAGCGTCGGGTTCCAACTCCATGGAAGTGTTGCAGATGACCACCTCGGCGAGTGGCATCGACAGGTTGGTCTTGAGGACGTTCTGGATGTTGGTTCTGCGCCTCTCCGGGGCGCTGGTGCTGGCCAGGCTGATCCAGGGGATCTCCGCCGGATCAATGGGCGGCACCATTTGGATCTTCCCCTGCCCCTTCACATTCCCTAAATAAGCTCCACATTCTTATTTCTTATTCGGCCTTAACCAAATGGAGAAGAGAAACGTAACAAGTTCCATGGAGATGCTTGATTTGTTCTTACCATTTTCGTCGAGCACACCATCCTCTATCAATCTGGGGAGGTTCATCCTGAGAGAAAACACGGCCGCGGAATAGGTCGAGAAGGAGGCAACACGGGCACCCGCCGTGGTGGCCAGCTCCAGTGCCCAGCTCATGGATACATCCACGATCACCCACTTGATCTTCCTGGATCGGATCATCTCCTCGAGGCGGCCGGACATGGCGGCCGGCAAGTCCTTGACAAACTTGCCGATGTCCGCGTGGTCGTCCCCGGGCCCCAGGCCGTCCGGAACAGAGAGCATGTGTATCCCTTGAGGAATCGCTCCCTTCTCTGCCATTGACCCGATGACGAGGTCGTGGTTGAACTCGGTGTTCACGAAGTCGACCTCGACGCCGTGTCCGGCGAGCTTGCGAGACAGCTCCATGAGTGGGATCACATGGCCCTGCGCGGGGAAGGGCAGCACCATCACACGAGCTAGAGTAGCAGCAGCAGCCGCATCCGCCATGGAGCTTGTCTAGCACTAGAATAATAGTGCGTGAGCTCAAGAAGTTTGTACAAAGTTCAAAGCTTGACACTTCGTGTCCGTGTGGACAGAGACAGGCTCATCACGTGAGCATATTTGAAGGAGCGCACCAAATTATTTGACGTTCGTCACTGATTGCGTCAGCAGATTCCCAGTCTGTTGACCATATGATCATCTTTAATTAAAAAGAGGTTATCTTATGGGGTTTTCTTTAAAAGAACTTTTGATCTATTCATCATCATGACAGCAAAACGTAGACCACCTAACAACGACTACACGCACTCAAGTAAATCGAAAGTGTATTGCGGTTATCACCCCTACCCTGCTAGACCCAGAGAAAAGTTTTGTATTAGACAGTATGAAAGCCGTCGTGCTAAGCCTGATAGGCCGGTGCACCGGAGCAACAACCGTTGTCAATGAAGAAAAGCATAGGTCGAAAGAATTTAACCTAAAAACACATACGCTATCAAAATGGATACAAACCCAACACCTGGGTTCGAATCCTCACGAAGGCGAATTTAGGTTTTCATTTATTCTTGAGGACCGAACTTTTTCGATAGTCATGCATTTATTGAGGAATAGGCTTGGTATAAACGAGACTAAAAAGTCCTAGTACTCATACTTAAGGCCGTGTGCATCCCTATTTGGTACAGAGGTCGGGAAAGTGAAATCTCATCCCCCCAAACAAAAAAAATTAAGCAAAGGGGGTCTTGACTCATTAGTTAGGCATGCTGTTGTGCAACCTAACACTAGTGGAAAACGGGCCTTTGGCCTGGACCATTTAGTCCCGGCCTGCCTCTGGGCCGGGACTAAAGGCCCAGCCACGTCGCCCCAATTCTCAATGCCTCCCTCGAGGCTTTAGTCCCGACCCGTAAGGAGCCTGTAGTACCGGTTCGTGTCCCAAACCGGGACTAAAGGGCTACGTGGCGGGCAGTGGTGGTGGCAACCATTCGTATCCCCCTTTAGTCCCGGTTGGTGGCTCAACTCGGGACTAAAGGACTAACACGTGGCCTGCCGTAGTGGGGCGACCGTTGGTATACCTCTTTAGTCCCGGTTGGTGGTTGAACCCGGGACTAAAAGCCTAACACGTGGCCTGCCGTAGTGGTGGCAACCGTTTGGTATACCTCTTTAGTCCCGGTTGGTGGCTCAAACCGGGATTAAGGCCCAAACGGTTTGCATCCCGCGTCGTTTCGGGCGATGAAAAGCACGAACCGAAGCGTACAGTCGCCATTTCTCTATTCTTCTTCTCTCTCGCGTCGCCCTCTCTGTTCTTCTCCTCTCTTCTTCCCTTCTCTTCTTCCACCATGCCAACTAGCTTTCATGAGGTGGTCGCGCATGGCACGACGAAGCTTCGTGTCGTGTACACGAACCTGAGCACGGAGGTGCCATTTTTCCTTCAACAGTTGAAGGAACGATGGTTTGACCATGCAGCGGATCATGAGAAGTTCTTCGGGCTTGATCTGGAGTACACGGCCGATCAACGCGGTGTTGCCGTCATCCAAATATGCTTCGCAAGCCATGTCTTGATCTTCCAATGGGCGAGGTAAGTTTGTGCCATTATAGTTTCCAAATTTGAATGGTTTAGCCCTTTCTAACTTCATTTGCTACTTTTGAATGGTTTAGCCCTTTCTAACTTCATGGTATCATGCATTTTGACCACATATATATACAAAAAGTCTTCAGTTCAAATAAGTTCAAAAAATGAAATCCCTTTTGTAACAGATCTGTTTTTGATTAAAATAATCACTTCTCCTTCTTCTCCTTGTGCTAGATATTGGTTATGCACTAGGGTAAGTAGGAGTAGCGACCATCATCGACGGTTGAAAAATCAGGTGAGCTAGTGTCCACCATATATGAGAGAACAAGAAATCCCTTTGTGATGTGCCTTTAAATGGTGCATTTTGAACACACAATAAGTATGGAGTTAAATAATTTTAAAAAAAATGAAATCCCTTTGTAAGAGATGAGTTCTCGTCCGAAACCCTACTACTTCAAGACAGATTGTCAGTTTTGTACATGAACTGCATCCAGTTTTTGTCGTAGCCCTCTCAACTTTTTAACACATGCTATGTGGGTGAAATGATGATAGCATGCCAACTTTCAACATTTTCAGAGTTCATTTGTAGTGCTTTTCAATTTCAGGGTCAACTAGCTCAAAAAAATTAAGTAAATGCACGAAATATACCAAATGAAGTCAGAAATTGTTGAAATTTTGTGATCTGCCTTTGAATGGTGCATTTTGAACACACAAAAATTATGGAGTTCAAATAAGTTTTAAAAAATGAAATCCCTTTGTAAGAGATGAGTTCTCGTTTGAAACCCTACTACTTCAAGACAGACTGTCAGTTTTGTACATGAACTGCATCCAGTTTTTGTCGTAGCCCTCTCAACTTTTTAACACATGCTATGTGGGTGAAATGATGATAGCATGCCAACTTTCAACATTTTCAGAGTTCATTTGTAGTGCTTTTCAATTTCAGGGTCAACTAGCTCAAAAAAATTAAGTAAATTCACGAAATATACCAAATGAAGTCAGAAATTGTTGAAATTTTTTGATCTGCCTTTGAATGGTGCATTTTGAACACACAAAAATTATGGAGTTCAAATAAGTTTAAAAAAATGAAATCCCTTTGTAAGAGATGAGTTCTCGTTCGAAACCCTGCTATTTCGGGAGAGATTGTCAGTTTTGTACACGAAGTGCATCCAGTTTTTGTCGTAGCCCTCTCAACTTTTTAACACATGCTATGTGGGTGAAATGATGATAGCATGCCAATTTTCAACATTTTCAGAGTTCATTTGTAGTGCTTTTCAATTTCAAGGTCAACTAGCTCAAAAAAAAAGTAAATGCACGAAATATACCAAATGAAGTCAAAATAACAAAATAGATAATAGTTTGGATAGTCAAAATTATTAATTATGAAAATAAAAAATAGTTTTGCATTATTTATTCAATTTGAAACACTTTTCATTATCATAGTTTTGTCAAATTCTCAAATATGCAAAAAGAATTTTCAATAAACATAGTTTTTAATTGAAAATAACAAAATAGATAATAGTTTGGATAGTCAAAATTATTAATTGTGAAAATAAAAAATAGTTTGCATTATTTATTCAATTTGAAACACTTTTCATTATCATAGTTTTGTCAAATTCTCAAATATGCAAAAAGAATTTTTAATAAACATAGTTTTTAATTGAAAATTACAAAATAGATAATAGTTTGGATAGTCAAAATTATTAATTATGAAAATAAAAAATAGTTTTGCATTATTTATTCAATTTGAAACACTTTTCATTATCACAGTTTTGTCAAATTCTCAAATATGCAAAAAGAATTTTTAATAACATAGTTTTTAATTGAAAATAACAAAATAAGTTAATAGTTTGGATAGTCAAAATTATTAATTTTGAAAATAGAAAATAGTTTTGCATTATTTATTCAATTTGAAACACTTTTCATTATCATAGTTTTGTCAAATTCTCAAATATGCAAAAAGAATTTTTAATAAACATAATTTTTAATTGAAAATAACAAAATAAGTTAATAGTTTGGATAGTCAAAATTATTCATTTTGAAAATAGAAAATAGTTTTGAATTATTTATTCAATTTCAAACACTTTTCATTATCATAGTTTTGCCAAATTCTCAAATATGCAAAAAGAATTTTTAATAAACATAGTTTTTAATTGAAAATAACAAAATAAGTTAATAGTTTGGATAGTCAAAATAATTAATTTTGAAAAAAGAAAAAAATTGAAACTATATGAGAAATCATGGACAAAATTCGACCTGAATTCACTTTGAATTCAGATTGAATTTTATCCACAATTTCGAATATAGTTTCAATTTTCAGTAAGTTTAGGCCAGTAAGCCTGCTTTAGAGAGGAGCTCGATGGACAAGCTGCGATGGGGCTTATAAACAAGTGTTAGTCCCCCTCGCTGGGCGAGGTGGGACTAAACTTATCGTGCAGCCGAGGAGGGGCTTTAGTCCCGGGTGGAGCCACGCCCCGGGACTAAAGACCCCCTTTAGTCCCGGCTAGAGCCACGCACCGGGACTAAAGACCCCCTGCTTCCCGCCTCCTGGTCTGCCCGAAAAGAGGCCTTTAGTCCCGGGTCGTGGCTCCGCCCGAGACTAAAGGGGGTCTTTAGTCCCGGTTCGAGCCACACACCGGGACTAAAGATCCACCTATATAAGCGGGACTTCGAAAATTTCCAACCCAATTCGTCCATTTGTCTTCTTCTTCCTCTCGTTCTCCTGCCCGGCGCGGCACAACGACGAACTAACCGACGCCGTCAGGCTGCCCGCCGTCCTCCTCGCCGTCGGCCGTCCCCTCGCCGCCGCGCCGTCCTCCTCGTCGTCGCGCCGTCCTCCTCGCCGCCGCGCCGTCCTCCTCGCCGTCCTCCTAGCCGTCGCGCCGTCCTCCACGCCGTCCTCCACGCCGTCCTCCTTGCCAACACTCCGGCTAGTAAGCCCCCCGCCCCCTCCTCCCCAACACTCCGACAAGTATAGACGAAAAGAAGAAAAAGGAGAAGAGAAGAAGAAAAAGGAGAAGAAAGGAAGAAAAAGGAGAAGAAAAGAAGAAAAGGGAGAAGAAAAGAAGAAAAAGAAAAGATTTTTTTGTCATTTAATTCTTATTGTTATTAGGTTTGTGCTAGATTATTAGGGTTAGTAATATTTAGAATTAGATTAGGGTTACAAGAAGAAGAAATATGAACAAAAATAAGAAAATAAGATTAGGAAAAATGAAAATAAGAAGAGGAGGAGAAGAAAAGAAGAAAAAATGTATATCGTATAGTGTATATGCTTAAGTGTATAGTGTATATAGTGTATAGTGTATAAGGAGAGGAGAAATTTTGCTATAGTGTATATAGTGTATAGTGTATTAGAAAATAAGAAAAGAAGAGGAGGAGAAGAGAAGAAAAGAAGAGGAGGAGAAGAAAAATGAAAATAAGAAGAGGAGGAATTTTACTATTGTATAGTGTATATGCTTAAGTGTTAATAGTGTTTCTTAGATTATTGCTTAATTTTGCTATTATTTATAGTTTAATTTTGCTATTGTATATGCTTAAGTGTTAATAGTTTATTTTTAGCAAAAAAATTAATAGAACTAGTTTATTTTTTTAGTTCATTTTACGATGCCTATCCCGCATCCTCGTCGTCGACTCGACGGAGGACACCTGCTTGATCAGAGGGGCCCTGTCCGGGACTGGGCTCCGCCCGGCTGGTATTGGGAGGTGCTACCTTCCGGGGGCGTAGGTTGGTGAGGAGCCAGCCCGTCGTTGACCCGATCCTTGTTTGGTGGCGGTCGCGTGGGCCAGTGAGGGTGCCGAGGCTTCCGGACACCGCGGAGGTGGTACGTCACCGTGTTAGCGAGGAGGATGAGCACGTCCGTCGCTACATGGTTGCGTTGGAGGGCAGGTTCGAGCATACGTGGCAGGTTCTTCGGGGATCTCACTGGAGCTATGATCCTGTGATGGTTCCTTCTCTTTGGGTGTCCACCGCCCGCACCGATACCCGTCGGGCGCTACGGTTCTAGATGTATTAGTGATGCTATATGTATGATAGTATTCGAGGAGTATTAATGATAATATTCGACGATGTACGGACAAAAGTGATGATGTATTAGCTTATAATTGAATGCATGCTAATTTGAATACTACTTTATTTTTCGATTTGGTTTTGCTTATTGAATGCTCAAATTGGAAAAGTACTCCTACTTTGAATACTATGCAGAAATCTAGGAGTCTCAAATTGGAAAAGTACTCCTACTTAGGTTTTTGGTACAAAGGTTAAGAGAATCCGTTTTTTGCAGAACTATAGATCCACATATCAGGAACCTCGAAGAGGAAGAACTTCTGGAAGATATAATCAAAGACGGCCCCGAATTGAACCAGCTGAATCTCCGTCGTCATATCTAAACCAGGACGTTGGAATGGAGGTCGAGCGACACGAAGGTGAAGCTGATGGGGCAGGAGATAGGTCCAATGACGGAGAAGGTGATAGCTCCGCTGATGGAGAAGCCGGTGAAGAGGAGAAGTCCAGCGAGGTATACATATGAAGTTCGACAATCACTTGTAATATGTGAAAAATATTGGAGATAGCTCTATATTGTATACATATACATTCATTTGACGAATGTTTCTCCCTCTTAGGCCTCCACATCGAGCAAAACTACGAAACGAGGCCCGACTAGAAAGTTGGATGCACGGACGCATTACACATTTGAGGTGATATTTCCTACGGGCGAACCCAAGCTTCCTAAGAATGTTGCTGACACATTCAAGAAGCAATGCGGAGTTCTCGTTAGGGATCACGTCCCGATCAGCGTTCGGGAGTGGAACAAGCGCAAAGGGGCAGCCGATAGTGACTATGTCGCCGAAAGGTACAAAGATAATCTTTGGAATGATCTCATGTCACATTTCAACCTGCCAGAATGTGAGAATGAAGACGCCGCAGACAAACTGAGGGCCAAAGTCAAGCAGTGGACACTGAAGAAGATGGCCGAACTGTTCCGTAGCTGGAAGAAGAAGCTATGGAAAAACTATCTGAAGACACAGAAAGTGCCAGTATTCGAGGGGTATCTAGCCAAGCAGGCGAATCACTGGAAGGCATTTCAAGAGTACAAGGAGTCAGAAGATGCCCATGCATTATCAGAAAAGAACAAGATAAATGCCGACAAGAAGAAATATCACCACAAGCTGGGGCCAGGGGCTATGAGACTGCCATCCCAAAGTGGGATAAGAAAGAGCAAGATCTGATAGATAAAGGCGTCGTACCTGAACCACTCCGTGGTGAGTGGGAATTGAGAGCAAGAAATTGGTTCCTTGCGCATGATGGGTCGTACGACGAAACAACAGGGGACCTCATCTGCAATGACAATCTTAGGATACCCAGGGAGAATTGGAAAAGGATAGTGAAAGAAATTAAGGAGGGAAGAAGAAAGTTCACTGCAGATAGAGAGAAAGATTTGCTCACACTGGTCCTCGGTAATGACAAACAAGGAGGACGAACGCGAGGCTTCGGTCCTTCTTACCCGTGGTGGCTTGGGTTTGCCAGAGACCAAGACACTTACAGAAGCCGAGAGAGAGCAAAGAAGCGGCAGCAGGATGAGGAGAATGACAAGTTCAACCAGTTGCTTGCCAGGATTAACGAGCAACAAAAGCAGATTGATGAGCTTAGAGGAGTACCGCGCCAGGAAGATCCTGCAGTTGATATTACCGGCGCCCCATCTAAGCGGAAAAGCAGCGTGGCTGAATCTGAGGCCCCGCCCGACGATGAACGAAGAATGATAGAGGGCGGTCCCGGCTACCCCGTGGATGGAATCAAGGAGTCAACATCATGTGAACTCCATCAGAAATTCAAGAACATATCCATGAAGGTGGCCGTCGGACAAGCTTTACCTTCTGGCCCTGATGCACGCTGGCATGGCCGTGAGATTCCAGCTGGCTTTGCTAAAGTCGGGGTGGATGAAATCATGACGGGGTTTAATGATATGGAGCTCGACATAGCTGGACCCGAAGATGAGAGGACACTCGGAGAAGTACTGGGTGGAGTTATCCTATGAGACAAGAACTACATCAAGCTTCCAGGCTCGGCCCCAAGGACAACACCGCCTCCGAGTCGTCGCAGGTCACCTACACCTCCATTACCTCCAATCCCTCCACATGACGTCGACCAGCACAACACGAGTCCATCTCGATCACCGCCGCCGGACTTGGGTCGTCCGTCTCCGCCGCCGCCCGCACATGATACTAAGCGGAAGCGTGCCAGCAAGAACGCTTCGTCGATGATTTCTAAGGGACGGAGCTCCCCAAAGCGCAAACTGTCGCCCCTCCCAAAGGTACCTCATGCTAATCTTCCTATCAGACCTTATGATCGTACCCCCGAGGAAAACGCCAGGATAGCAAAGGAACAACATGATGCGCAGATGATAAGGAAGGAACCCGAGCCCCGCCCGAAATACACGGAGAAGAACATAGCATGGGCAAAAGACTTCATAACCACTCCATCACAGTATGACTTACACTATAAGCCTGATGACTATACACGCACATTGCAGAAGGAAGTGAAAAAGAGCAGGTCACATGCAAGTGCAAGTGGGAGCAAATCAAGTTCAACTACAAGCAAGAAAAAATCAAACGTTCCTCAACTTGGACAACAGGCCAAACAGTCGATCCCACCCCTCAAGGTGTTAACCGAGAATGTTCCCCCTCCGGTGCAGGGGCAAGCTTTTGAAAAAGCAAAGGAGTTGGCGGATGAATGTGGTATCTTGGTTGAAATTTTGCTGGCTTCCCAAGACGACAGGATACCCCAAGGCTGTGGTAGCCCCTAAGCCACAATTTGTCATGGGAGAGCCTTTGGTCAGCAAAGATGATCTCCCAACAAATATGCGTTACTTGCATAAATGGTACTTAAGTGAATCAAAGAATGGGAGAACGATGATCGTGCTGAGTGTCCCACAGGAGTACTACGGCCGCTCCGAAGAAATCCATATCGACTTTGATGAACTCTTCCAGATGTACAATGGCGACGCCCTCGACAAATCGCTTATGAGTTGCTATTGTCTGTAAGTTTCTCAATTCGTTGTCTACATATAACTTGTTTAGTTATTTCAATTCATTTTCTATATATAACGTGTACTCTATTATGCAGAATGAAGATTCTGGAGTGTAAAAGTAAGAGCATCCTAAATGTTGGGTTTATTGATCCAGATAAAATACATATAGCGACGCTAACTAATTATCCCAAGGAGACGGAGGAAAACCTTCTAAGGTTTCTAAGAGATCAAAATTTCTGTGACCACATACTGTTTCCATACAACTTCAGGTGAGGGTCTTTACTCTGTTGTGTCCATTTACTTATAAGTGTAATTGATAAGTTACTCACACACACACACACACAGACACACACACACACACACACACACACACACACACACACACACACACACACACATATATATATATATATATATATATATATATATATATATATATATATATATATACACATGTGCAACTTCCATTGGATTCTGTTGGACATTCAAATTGATAAGGGAAGAGTTGATGCCTTCGACCCATTATCGAGACCCTTGGAACAGTTCCAAAGCCTGCAGGACATGCTTCAAGGGTAATTTTAATCATTCTTGCGCTCTATCGATCTCTTTCGATGATTTTCTGATATATCAATTAATGAAAATTTAGCAAATCATTATCCTTGTCAGGCAGGGTTTGGAATCGGTTCAAGTGCGTGACTCCCGGTAACTTTCCTGAGAAGCTGACCTTTAGAGCGGCTCAGGTAAGTAGTAGTATGATATACTTCTATTAATTTTCAATACATTTATGATGCTAGATTATTATTTTGATTATATATATTCCATTCTCGTAAAGTGCAGCCACGGGGAACGCATCTATGCGGATACTATGTTTGCGAGACCATTCGCACGTTTACCTCTGAGTTCAAGGAGCACAGATTCGACGTAAGCAATGAACATTCACACCTCTATTTTTACCCGTCATTCTTTGTTATCATGATTGATATTCATATTCATCTCCTCTTCTTATATAGCACACGGTCATGAGAACGAAGGTCCTACCAGAGCAACGCGCGATTGCTGTTGCAGAGGAGCTTGCGGGATTTCTGAGGACGGAAGCTATAGAAGACAAAGGACGATTTAGTGTAGCTAAGGGTCATTACTGATGTTCGTCCATGTAATCGAATAGACGGGCTCTAGTCCCGATAATTCAGATCTCCATATAATTGTATATATATAATCGCTTGTAAGATAAGTTAATCTTATATATATGCATAATTATTTCTATTTTAAATTATATGAAAACTAATTCCCGAACACAAAACGAGGCATCACGTTAATCTCCTGAACACCTAAACCCTAAAACCCTAAAACCTAAAAATAATTTCATTCAAAAAAAAACCCAAAAGCCAGCAAAATCTGAAAATCTTTAGTCCCGGACCGTGTAACGAACCGGGACTAAAGGGCCTGCCCCTGGGGCGCGACGAGGCGCCCACGTGGAGCACCTTTAGTCCCGGCGTGTAAGAGGGCCAGGATGAAAAGGTTAGGCCTTTAGTCCCGCCCCTTTAGTCCCGGTTGGTGAACCGGGACTAAAGCCCCTTACGGGCCGGGGCTATAGGCCCTGTCCCCACTAGTGTAACTACTCAGGTTCAATTCCTATAATTGACAGGTGATGTAAGGGGGGGGGGGGTTTACATTTATTGAGGATCAAGCTTGATATGTGGTGAAACCATTCATTAGAAAATATCTTGATACTTATTTTAAAAAATATGAGGATCATGTTTATCTTGATATTCATATTAAAATGGTTGCATGCATCTCTAATTGATGCAGAGGCCCATGAAGTGGATTTCTCTTCCAATTTTATATTGGTTCGAGTTGGAGTAGCACAAGTTGGAGGCTCGAGCACCCAAAGAACTCTTGAAAAAACGAATCCCCCCATCGTCTCCGGGCGATTTAAAGGCATGTACAATGGTTGATAAAATAATATTATCTTAAATCTTGCATGTAATTTAAAGATGACAAAAAATAGAGTCTACAACGGGTCATCTCTTAGCCTTATCTTCTATAATTAGTTATTCATAAAAACATGGTGAGACATATTGTGCTAAGAGATCACCTTTTGTCTTCTCTTTTTTTAGAAAAGGAGGATGACCTCCGGCCTCTGCATCTGGAAGATGCATGCAGCCATTTTATTAATTATTCACAAAGATCTTACAAAGCAATACATCAATATATCTGAAGCCGCTCTCTTGACAATATTTGTCGCTACTCCTATCCAATGATGAAGGGGTGCAGAAAGTATGAGCCACATACCCAGACCTCTCGCCTAGCCTAACATCTAAAGCCGGAGGCCCCGACCGAGCCATATAGCGGGTCAGGGGAACAAACCGATCCAACACACCCTCATAGGCCGTCGCCGCCGCTTACCATCAATCCATCTTCAGAACAGTTACTAACGCATCGACCTTGCAAGGCCTGCCGTCGATGCCCCCACGGCGCCAGACAGCGCCTCCTCCCTACGCGCGCTCATCATCACGCATCAGTCGCCGAGACTTTGCTGCGCCTCGCCGCCGAGACTCCACGACGTCGATGTGTCACAAGGAACGCCGCTCCACCGTAGATGCCGACCAATGATCCCTCGAGCCCGTGTGTACCTCCATGAATGACGCCCCCAAGAGGGAAACGACACCAGAGTGTCGCCGTCATCCGATCTACTGATCTAGGGTTTCCCTCGGAGGTAGCAAAGAGTGGTCCTGCACTTCTCCTCGGCGATGCCTTTAGGAAGGGAACGACGTAGACAATGCCGCCATCGCTGGCTTTGGCAGTAGCCGAAAGCAAGCTTTTATCCAGATCTGTTCGAAGAACCCATCTCTCCTGCACGGACCACCACATCCTGCGACGTCCCCAGGAGCGGGATCCCAAGATCCGCCGCCACTGGCAACGTCACAAGGACCCACCACCTGAACGTCATCCCTGACAAAGGGGATGGCGCCACCACCTTGTTTAGATCCAGCATCATCCGAGGAGGAGAACCGATCTGGGGTTGTGAACCCCAGATCCGTCGGCAACCCCCGCAGCGCCGCTAGGATCCCATCGGGCCGCCGCCCCAGCGCGCCAACTCCGCCTCCATGTCGTACGCCGAGGGACGCCGTCGCATCTCACCCAGAGGATCCTTTCGTGAAGAAGGGAGGAAGGCCCACCGTCTGCCGTCCGCCGGGCGAGCTTCGCTCGCCGGCCTCCTCCGGCGGCGGCGGGGAAGCAGGGGAGGAGGGAGGTCGAGGACGGCGGCGGCTGGGCGCCCGAGTCGCCTCCCTGGAGGCGACGCGAGCGGTCGGGCTCATCCTTTATAATATGCTCAATAATCTCCTCTTTTTTTTAAGGTATCTCTTAAATAAGGGAAGGCAAAGTCTTTTTTTAAGTTATCTCTCCTCCACCTCATCATTTATCCTATATGACACTTTTAAAATAACATCATTGTACATGCCTAAGGACGACAGCCATCTCCTCTACCCTCCACCGGCAGGCTCTCCGTCTGCTCCCCTCGCCATCGTCTGAGGACATCACCGGGCGAAGTCTGTGCGGCCAAAGACGACGACGAGAACTCATTCTACGTGCAGCGACGGAGCTGTAGAGGGATGCGGTTGTGGCAAATGTGCTGCAGTACTATTGGCTGGCGCTACCCATGGTGTGAGCTGCACGACGGCATGCGATCTTGTTGGGGTCTTCCCTCTCGATCAAGCGGTTGATCAACGGGTACACGTCGCAGGTTCTCCTGCGGTGTCTCCTGTGGCGGCCAACATACCAAGGACTCTGGATCGTGGCTATACAAGACAGCTCATTCGCAAGTGTCAAGCACATACGAAGGTACAAGATGCATGCTTACATGGATGCACGGTGGCGAAGTCATCAGGCACGACGGAGTCTCCCTTGGCGACGACGACGGTGGCGGTCATGTTTTAGTCGGTTGCTCGGTTCCGGCATGTCGGGCCGGTGGTATGCCTCCTCGTTTGCGCGTCATACTGCTGCCGCTCGAGTACGACGATGGTGCGCGGGGCGGGCCGGCGTGGCGTGACTAAAGACTGGTCAAACCGGAGTGCTTATACCTTCAAACAATGTTTTTTCTATACAAAAAATAAATAATATTTTTTTTGCGCAGAAAAATAAATAAATAAATTTTAATCATTTATAAAAAAATGTTAATCATGTGTACAACAAAAGTCACACAGATGTACAAAAAATGTTAATTACATGTCTGAAAAATGTGACAAATATAAAATGTCGCACATTCCCAAAGAAAAGTACGTGAGGTGCATCCTTTCTGGTCCTCTCGTACATGGGAAAGATCCTTTCAATGGTCTAACTCCCACACCGGATATGAGCCGAACTGTATATTAATGTCAGGAGACCGAATGAAATTATGCTTCCTTAATTTAAACAATGTTTATACAAATATAAAAAGCAGGTTGTTTAATTCAATAAAAATATTTCATACATTCAAAATATGTACATCACATTGAAAAGAAAACCACAAGTTTCTCAAATGTGTTCATGATATTTTCAAAAACAAATTGCACAATGTACTAAGAATGTTTACTTAGTGCAACGAACATGTTTTTATCATATCAAAAATATTTCAACATGTATTTAAAAAATAATCAAAACATATTCCTGTTAAAATGTACTCCCTCCATACCAAAATTCTTGTTTTACATTTGTCTAGATATGAATGTATCTAATCACGTTTTAGTATTTAGATACATCCATTTCTAAACAAATCTAAGAAAAAAGAATTTTGAAACTGAGGGAGTATATTATAAATATTAAAAAGTATAAAAAATGTTTTAAATATATATTAAAGTTTACATAATGTATGAAAAAGTATACATACTTTAAAGAAATAAAAGCAATGAAAAACAAAAGAAAGAAAAATTAGTGTGAAGAAACAAAAAAACCCCGGAAAGAAACAAAGAAAATCAGAGTATAAAGAAAAAGAAAAAAACATGGATAAGCAAATCAAACCTAAGCATAGGAGAAGAAGAAAAAGAGAAACATAAAGTCAGTGAAATAAACAAAGAAAAAACAGAAGAAAACAAAGAAGAAAGAAAAAAAGGAAAAAGAGGTGGTTGGGAGTACTTCGAGATCCCGCCCGCCCGCCCGCCCCGCCTCCACGCGACTTGACGCCGGCCACCGCGAGACCTACCTGACGCGGCCTGCCCTCGCCACCTGCCGCTCCTCACGAGAGTTGAGGCGGCCAGCTTCAGCGCTCGGCGCGGCGCCGCCCCCGACGCGATCCGACGCGGGCGCCTTCAAACCAATCTGGAGACACGCACCGTGCTGTCACCGGACCTCCTCTCCGCCTCCCCTCCCGCTTCGCCGCTGCCGGAGGGGACGCCGGCGAAGCCGCGCGTGCCCCAGGGATGGCGGCGGCGGGGCCCCTCGCGTCGGCCCTCGGGCTCTGATGGCGGCGCCCCGCGTCGGCGGTTGCGGGATCCAGTGTGATCTCGCCAATCGGCGGCGGCAGAGGACGGATCCGGGGCTCCATGGCTGGATCTGGCGGGGCACTCGGCCCTGGTGGTAGGGAGAGGCAGCCGGGCGCGGCTGCGCTGGTCGGCTGGGCACGAGCAGTGTCCAGGGCGCGCGGTGCAGTGGCCTTGGCTGGGGGTCGTGATGGTGCGTGGCGGCCATGCTCAGCGGTCGGTGGCGGTGGTTATCCAGCGCAGCTCCGGGAGAAATCCTTGCTCCGGTCTTTATCGGAGCCGCGACGGCGACGCCCACGCCCACGGGTGCCGCTATCTTTCTTGGAAGCGTCGTTGTGGAGGTGTGTTGTTCCCCTTCGTCGGCCGCAGCCCGCACCGCCGCCTGCGCCCCCCAGGTCCTGATTTGTGGGCCTCTCTCCTGCGGATTCTTGGCGGTGCCGGCGTGGTTGTCGGGGCCCTTCCTGCGGGTGAAGCCGGTGGAGGAGATTCGGATTATGGGAAACCCCTTGGTTGGCCGAGGCCGGCCGCGCCGACGACGACGCTCAAGGGCGTCGTTATTCTTTTTGGAGACGTCGGCATACATCTGCTCCTCTGCTCCCCTTCCTTGCCTTTCGGGTGAAAACCCTAACTCCGGTGGGCGGCGGCGGCGTCCTCGACGTCGTTACCTTCCTGAAGGCGTCGCCTTGAGGGCTGAGTGGTGGTGGGCAATGTGTGGGTCCTGATTGGTTGCTGGTGGTGGGCACTGCTTCGGGGGAAACCCTAGGATCTGGTCTTCCAGATCGAACGATGGCGGTACTGCGGTGCCGTTTCTCTCTTGGAAGCATCGTTTGTGGAGCAGCGCTGACAGACTGAGGCAGGAGGTGGAGCGGCTTCGTCTTGCACGGAATTTCGGTGGAGCTGACAAGTCATGCCTGGCCGACAGGTGCTACGCTGAGTCATGCCTGGTTGGCAGGTGCTACGCACGACAGATCTCCCGGAGTCTTCGCATCTGAACGGATGAGCGCAGGGCGGTGGCGCCGTTGGGCACCGTGGTGGCGTCGACGGATGATTGGCCTGGCAAGGATGATGCGGATCTCTTTCCTGAAGATGGGTCAGTGGTTCGAGGATGATGGTGGCTGGTAAAACGTGTGCGTGAGGTGTGCGTTTTAGGTGTGTTGCACCGGCTGTTTTTCCCGATACGTTATGTGGATGGATTGAAAACAACATCGGTCTTAGATATGTGGAGTGAGAGCACTCCACATTATCGAGTTTGTAGGTGTGAGTGGTGGCTTTGGATGGATTGATGTATATTTTTGTTAAACATTTCTGAAATAATTAATAAGATGGCTGCATGCATCGATTGATGCAGAGGCCGGAGGTTTAACCTCCTTCTCTAAAAAAAAAACGAAGCAAGCAAACTCTATTGTTCACTACGAGCAAGAACTAGCGTGCAGCGCCGCGCTAGAAAGTGGTCCGGTCCAACGGCGATTACTTTTAGGAACCAGTACATACAATATGTGGACCTAGCGCGGGGAGCTCCTATGTGGCACCTGAAGCGCCCCTCCTCGTGGGCTGGCCCAGGAAGAAACACAGAAGCCGCAAAAGAAAAAAAAGGGAAGTGGTTATTCCTCACAAAAATTGGAGAAAAACATGATTCGAACCAGGGTCAGGAACAGCCTCGGTTCTAGCTTATAACCAATAGATCGGGCAAATTTAGTTGTCCATTTTGACGACACACTACTATTTGGCCCTTTCTTTAGTTAACACTAGGATAAATACCCGTGCGTTGCAACGGAAGAAAGAAATAGTTCGTCTCCCCCTTTGAATATACACTTGACGACATCAGCAAATTTCTTAAAATTCATTATGCTGCCACATGAGAAACAACATGATAAGTTATCCTAAGAAAACACCATAAATGATTTTGTGCAAAAGCATAAAGATAAAATGGTTCTTCAAGGGATACACATCAATATAGCACCCTCAGAATAAATCTTATGGATTCTAAATGATTTGTATCAGGACTACATCTTCACATAGTATCATGAAACATCCTCTATTAATAATGCCAAAAAATAGAGCATCTACAACCGTACACAGCCTCACAAACGTTTGTGGATGTATCCGGGCGCGTCTGTGGACACCAACGGTCACACCTCATATTGAGTGATATGCATCTGAACACCTCATATTCATCCCCTATATCCAAATAAAGCATGCAAACTAAATCCAATGTCCGCGCTTGTCTAAGCTTCATCGACGGAGATGTCCACCACATCAGTACCAGGGACCAGGTAGATAGGCACATGGGAGGGCTCCGGCTCCTCCTCCTCCTCATCATCATCCATGTACGCGAGCATCTTGTCGACATCCGCATCGTGCCTCGCCTTCGCCGGCTGGAGACAATGGCGCTTTGCATCAACTGCCGATTCCGACGAGTGGGAATCGAGGATCGTCTGCTACTCTGTGTGTAGATCCGCGTCCCCAACATCCCCCATGTCCTCCTCCATCTCATCCTCTCCTTCCTCCCCCACCATCTCCTCCTCCTCCTCCAAGTCCTCCGGACCCACCGCATCCGGAGGTATCCCCAAGGTGATCCGGGCTTCGCGTCTTGCTCGAATATGCTCAAGGCGCTCCAACCAGACCACCAGCATCAGATAAGGGTAGTGCTTTACTCGATGGCATGGAGGCATGGCTACGACTGGAGGCGGACGATGAGTGAACTCTGGCGGCGTCAAGAGACGGGATGAGGGAATTGTGGATTTGGGTAAGGTTTCAGTGTCGCAAGTTAGCTTAAATAGCCGGGATGGGGCACTACCTGGCCCGCCTAAGCGCCGCCACGCGGTGCCACTGATCCGAGGAAGGAGACGAACTTCAGACCGGGTTTCGAAGTGTTTCCATGTGGGATCCGACTGTTAGTCCGACGTGACCGACGCACCCGAGCCTCCCCATATCCGTTCTTTATTTGGGTTTGATATGAGGTGCGTCGGTCAGCCTAGGCCTTGGAGGCCCGTTTGAGGCGCCCATCTGAATCGGATTTTTCTGATCGATCATTAACCAGATCGTCCGGCTGAGCGTTTGAGATGAATTTAGGAGTCCCGATTGTAGATGCTCTTATAAGGAGGCCGAATGACACACTCCTAGCTATCACACACCGAAAACCATGCTAAAACCTTTTCACTGTATAATAATTCCCTTGTCGATCCCTCGTGCCATGCATGCTCCAAGAATAGATATATGTACCAGCCCTTTGATCAAAATATGTGTGGCCGTCCGATCGCACACCAACACAGATTGTCATCTTCCTCCTTGCGTTATATCCAAGCAATGTGGCTCCACAATTATATGAACCGGGGACTACATGACCGATGCTCATACCTCTGCACCGACGCAGCCAACTACGCAATAGCAGCGATGCAGTGACTGCTCAAGATAGGCGGCGCTCCAATCCTACGTGGGCATGAGAGGTCAGCTCGTCGTGGACTTCAACAATACTGTACGTAGTTGTTCATGAGTTTTATCCATTGAGGCAGCAGTATTTTCTCTTTTATTGTAGAAAACAGAAGGAAGGCCCAGGAAGGCAAACAACGCGGTAACTGGGTCTTACGTTCGGTTGATCGTGTCGCTCGGCCAATAATTCGTTCGGTCATGACATACAAATTAGAAGACTTTTTTTTCACTTATTTACTCGATTGCAGGATTACTGTCAAAAAGAGTAGGAACTTTTCTAAAAAACACGCATGACGGACTAAGAATATATCATTGAACCGCACCAGCTTAACTTCTACTCCCTCCGTTCTTAAATATAAGTCTTTTAAGAGGTTTCACTAAAATAACTACATACGGATGTATATAGACATACTTTAGAGTATATATTCATTCATTTTGCTCCGTATGTAGCCCTCTAGTGAAATGTCTAAAAAGACTTATATTTAGAAACGGAGGGAGTATAAGGTTTAAGGTTAGAAAAAACTTAACGGTAGCTCCACAGCTCAATCTTACGTTTTTTGTGGGTAGCCGAACCTTACATATCTCTGTAAACTCAACGTTTGTGCTTTTGGGCATAACCATAATTGAATTACCTTGATTAAAAATACTGAAGCACCAGTAGTCTAGTTGGGAGAGTAGTATGCGGTTCTGGTTTCTGCAAACACAAATACGCCATAAAACAATAATATAGCATGGAATGGTAGGCATGGCTATCCAACCCATGATGGGCAGGTTTCAATTTCGAACCATCAAGTGACCTAATCATCCAAATTGTACATAAAAGTGATTATTTATTAGGCATCATAAGCACTATTTTCGATATAATAGAGAAAAAGATTCAGAACATGCCAGAAAGTTGACATGATTTCAATGATTATTGTTTCCATTCCATTACTGAAGACATGTAAGTCACATGATTCCTGTCTAAAAGAAGATATCAAGGAAGATAAAGGTAAACATTATCTTTGACCAACATTTATACAAAACGCTAATCTGCATCACCGTGCATGACTGACATTGCTAACAATTGCTACTTCATCAATGACAGACCAAGAAGGGAAAACATAATATGAGCAGAAATTGTACTATCTTTTTTTTTAGTTTAGAAACTGTATATTGTCTGATGTGAAACAAAACGAGATAAATTTCAGCGAGGAATAAAGAAAGTTCGTTGCGGCACAAACATTGTTAGTTGTATAATGTAGAATCTAGTGAGATATGACGCTTCAGCAATGGAATTTAATGGTTCATACTATTCCCATCGGAGATTCTGAGCAGGTGATGATGTTGACCATGGGGAGGAGTAACAGAAGCCCTGACGCGACTGGTCCCGGCGGTGTGTCTCCCGACGTTTCGGACGACCGCGGTCTGCATTCATCGTTCAAAACTTCAAATTAGAAGAAACCTCATTGTGAAAAACTCTCCATCCACGCCGCTGAACGTTGTAACAGCATGGTCTGCACTGGTAGCTAGCCCTGATGGTGGAGATGTGAGACCGGGCTCACTGGTGATTGGCGAGGCCTGGCCAACGCCGCTATGAGGGCTCACCTTGGGGTGTCGACGGTCTGGCCGAATCCTGCCAATGTCTATGAGAGAGGCGATGACCACAGTAGGGAAGAATCCCTTCCTGGCCCGCGTGTGGCATCGAAGGTGAGGACAGGGATGTCCTTCTCGATGGTGCGATGCCAGATGGGGCAAGCATTGGTCGATCCGGCGGCGAAGTGCGGAGTTCTCAGCGATCAACCTGTGCGCTGGTCACGCACTGCCGAGACGACACCTCCTCCGTTAGGTCCAGGAGCGCTGGCGAGGCTGGCGAGGTCAACGGGGTGAGGCGACGCTGGCGATATGGATCCCCGATCCAGATCAGGTCGGCGAGGCGGCAACGTGATGCAGGGTCCAGCGCGGGACGACGACTGCTCTTGTGGCCGGATCTGACGAAGAACGACGATGAGCGGCGGAGCTCCATGGCCATGGCGGTCCTGCGGAACAGGGGAAGAGAGAGACCTGAGATGAGAGAGAGGGAACGTGAGAAAGGATAAGGAAGGTGCGGCGCGGGCTGCCATGGTCGGGATCCGGGCGGAGGAGCTGTCGGTGCTCCGGCGGCGGCAGAGCTCCGGTGAACGCCCACCGGAGGCGGTATCGGGTGTGCAGCTTCGGGAGAAAGGAGAAGGAGCTCAGGGCTGGCTCGTGGCGGCGACGGAGGGCTTTTTTTTTTAAAAAAAAAAACGTTTTCTTCCCGTTGCTATAGGATTGCGGGTTGATTTCGATAAGCCTCAGGGGCTTTTTTCCAAAAAAGCCGCGACGGTTGACAGAAGCACTGCGCGCTTTATTATTAGAGGAGATATACTATTATATACCCAAAATAATTTATATGAAAGCAAAACATAAAAATGAAGATAAATTATTAAAACTAGTCAAAACAACCATGAGCTAAACGATCATGCATTTTAAAATGGTCATCAATTTGCCATCAATTTTAAAGAATGGTTCACAAATATAATAAATTTAATTAATATTGAAAAACGTTCACCAATTTTTGAAAAAGAGATCATCGAATTTTAAAAAATTTATCTATTTTGAAAAAGGTTCACAAATTATTAAAACATGTTCGTTAAATTTGAAAAATGTTCATCAATTCTGAAAAGTAGTTCATGAATTTCGAAGAAAGTTCATTCGAGTTGAAAATAGTTCATCATGTTTTTTTAAAATAGTTCATAAAAATATTTAAAAGTTCATCAAATTTAAAAAAAATTGAAATAATTTCATCGAAATTAAAAAAAGGTACATCCAAAATTTTAAAAAGTTTATTGAATTTGAAATATGTCCACCAAAATTGAAAAAAGATTCATCAAATTTTTTAAAAGGCTCATTGAATTTGAAATAAGTTCATCGAAATAGAAAAAAAGTTTACCAAATTGTTTAGGAAGTTCATTGAATTTAAAATAAGTTTATCAAATTTGACAAATTTCATCATTTTGAAAACAAATCACAGAATTTATGGTATGTGTTTGCAAATCCATGGGGTAGAATCATGTCTGTATAAACATTTGTAAATAGGTAGCCTTTTTGGCTAATTTTTTTCTGGTTCTGGTCAGCAAGTATGTATACGGTTAGGCCGTCGGCATAGTGGACACGTGGCAGCTGCTCGGCCCTCCTGATACACGGCTATGCCGGCGGTTAGGTCTTCGACGTAGCGCTAAATCTATGCCGATCGCCAGACCGACGGCTTATATATGTGGCCCAGATGCCCGATAGCCGACACGTGGCACATCTATGTCGACGGCCAGGCGTCACTTCGTTGCACGACCGACACAGTAACGACGCCGTTGCGACCGTCTCGTGAACAAAAACGCCGAAGGCCAAACTACGCCGACGGCCATAGAAAAGCCGTCGAGTGAGCAACTCACACACAACCACCATTCCACCAACCTCTTGCACACATGAGAGGATAAAGAAAGGGAAACGTTTCTCATCAATCGGCACATTCAACTTGGTCATCCATCACCTTAAATACTTCACGTGTTTTTTTTCTTATCTTATCTCTTCCCTAATCCCTCAGTGCTTTCATTGTTCCAGCAACTCCAATAATGAAACAGCACTACTCCCTCCATCACAGTTTATAAGGTGTGCACATGTATCTAGGTCGTCAATTTAATTTATATAAATATATTGTTTAACATAAAAATTATATCATTATAAGTTTTTTTTTATAATATATGTCTTTTATTAAGTTGGTCAAATTGACAACCTAGATATACGTGCCGAACTTATAAACTGAAACGGAAGGAGTACATTTCATGCTCCTGCAACACCGCCCTTAATCTCAAGCTTTTGGAACGACGATAGCAACTTACACAAGTTTTTGCAACATTAGATATGTTTCACAAAATAATTGAAACAGAATCTCTGTTGCGAAGAAATTTGCGACAAGAACTTTATTGCAAAAAATATCCTGCGACACAACCAATGTTGCAAAAAACATTCCGTAACACAACCTATGTTACAAAAAAAATTACAGGTGTTTTCGCAACGCGATCCTTATTGCAGAAAATATTTTATAACAAATTCTATTGCATAAAAATCTATGGACGTTTTCGCAACATGCTCTCTATTTTAAAAAGAAATTACAACATAATATATGTTGCAAAAGATCAGTCAGCCATTTTTTAACCCGTCAGCCGGACGCATAGCAGCGTGCTTGTTTCTGCAACTGAAACGCATTGTTTCAGGATTTTTTATGATGGACGGAGGTGAGCTGGTGATCGGACGGTGCGTACATTAGACAGCTAATCGGATGGCGGATGATTACTGCAAATCCACCATTGGACGCCTAGCAGTCCCATAAAGAAAAAGAAAAAGTCTAATTTAAACCTTAAACTTGTATTGGTTGGATGAAAATCCCCGAGTCGAAATCTCGGTGCGATTACACCCTGAATTATGCAATTCTGGTCTAAATCAAACCCTGTCATCTTGTCAACTAGGATTCGTCTAGTAGGCCGGTCCGATTAAAAAATTTCATTCATTTTTTTTTCTAAAGGGCGCACACACTACTTCGTGCTGGAGCGGTCCACTGAAGATGACGCCCGTGGTCGCCAAGAACCCGACGTACGCCGTGTCGGTGACGACTGCCGAGAGGTTGACGGGCGCGGAGATGAGGGGCGCCATGGCGACATCGAGCCGGGGTGGTGGCACCGTCGTAGTCCACCCAGACCTGCATGGGCTAGCGGCTGATGAGGTTGAGGTTTTTGAACACACCCGTGGCGTCGTCGTACCACCCGGCGGAGTGGTTCTGCACGGAGCGCAGGCTGTTGAGGTCGACGCCGACGTGGTTGATGTTCATATCCTGGAACTCCGGGATGAACATGGTGTGAGCTCGACGGCACAGACGCCGTTGTCGGTGACGTTGAGGAAGCCGATCGAGATACTGGTCGGCGTTGAAGGTGGAGAGCCTGGTGCTGGGTGGCAAAGCGTGAACCAAATTGAAGAAGGACCCAAAAAGGATAGGTAGAATAGAGAAGCCGGGAGATTAGCAGGGGTTTAGCACTAATACAAGCTTATCCTTGCGATCTTCGTCATGCAAGGGGGGCCAGGACCCTCCTTTGTCCCGCCAACGCTCCACCAGTGGGTGCGACACCGAACGCTATGTCGTTGTTGCTGAGCACGGTAAAGTTGGAGATGATTGCGAAGACGAAGGCGACCGAAAAGGACTGCACGTCACCGTTGTGCATGCAGAGCGGCGTCGTGTGGAACGCGTGGACGACCGCCTGGCTCGTCCCGTTGCTGAGAGCATCTTCAACGGCAGCGTAAAAAATCCGCACCCAATAATTTTTAGCACGTCACTGTAGCAGTTTTGAAACGCGGGGACCGAAGCATCTCCAACAGACGCGCGCTAGTGCGGCACCCAATCCAGTCCGATCCAGCGGTCCCATCTGCAGCCGCTCAGAGTTTGGTGCGTGCGCAAGCCGGCGCATCAAATATGCTGTGTGCTGTAGCGTTTTTAAGCGCGCGCCTAGAAGTTTTTAGCGCGCGCAGCGTTTTGCAGCTTCTGTTGGAGCAGTCCGGCGCCCAAAAAACGAATCTTTTAACGTGCGAAGCAGTTTTTGAGCGCCTGTTGGAGATGCTCTGAGCGCCAGCAGGTCGTTCGGCTCCACGGCGGCCATGCCTTCGAGCGTGAGGTTGGCGCCCGCGAAGCTGTTGTAGGCGAACTAGTCGGCGGCCTGGCCTGCGCGGCCATGGCCGAAGCCATGGTACCGTAAGTGAAAAAACTAAGACATCCTCTACATGGCAAACTGGACCATCAAAACCACTAATATTAGTAGGAATCACATATAAAAATATAAATTGAAACAGAAAATAAAATATAAAAGAGAAAAGATAATGCCCATACGTGTGGGCGTTTGCATCTCGCCCACATGCATGGATCAGTGTTCGTTTGTGCTTGCATGAATTCTCGTAAGTTTTGTCAGATTTTCTATGTCACCTACGGTTGGGCTGCTGTGTGGGCATTTAACCACTTCGTCCGCATGTTCGTTTCTTCGTGAGCAGGAATCCTTTTTTGTTTTCGGCTTAAAAATGTTTTATCGTCTAATTTAAAAATCCAATTAAAAATCCGTTTTCACCATTATATCCGTCTCGAATAGATCTTCAAAACTAGATCTCATGTTGATATGTTTCGATGAAAAAAAATCGGATAAAAGTTGTCATGATATTATATTGTAGTTGCCATAGTGTTTACACTACAGTTATCATGACATGTTCTATCTATTTTTTTTCTAGATTTAAATATATCGTTAAATTTTCAACTACTTTTTACAGAAATTTTTATTAATTACCAATGGTAATTTTTAGTAATTAACCACGATAATTTAGTGCATGGATCGTGGCAATTTTTAGTAATCCATCATGGCAAATTTATAGATCATGGCAAATTTAAATTTTGACCATGATTGATGAAAAGAATATATCAAAAGTTGCAATAATGTATACACTGTAGTTGTTATAGTGTTTACATTAAAGTTATCATGACATGTTCTACCTATTAATTTTTCTAGATTTAAAGCTACCCCTAAATTTTCAACTACATTTTACTTCATTTTTTATTAATTGACCTTGTTAATTTTTTCACCATGGCAATTTTAGTTTATGGTTCATGACAAGTCTAGTTTCTTCATTCCCTGTTTTATAATATGTCAAAATTTAGTTTTAAAGGTAGAAGAAAAAATAGCTAAAACATATCATGGTAATTTCAGTGTAAACACCATGGCAATTCATGTGCAATAGGCATGGCAACTTTTAACCAAAAAAAGCCATCGAAACATATTGATTTAAGATTTAGTTTCAAAGATGTCTTCGCGATGAATTTAATGATAAAAACAAATCTTCAATCGGATTTTTCATTTACAAGATAAAACATTTTAAAAATTGGAAATGCAAAAAGATTCCAACATACATGCATGCCGTGATGTGAGGCACGAGCCCGGCGTGTAGGCGTTAGCTGTTTTGTCCACATGTAAGCATGCAGGCTGTTTCTCTTGCACACCGCACGAGGCTTGTGGCAAGACCTCTTAACGCCCACATGTGTGGATGTTATCGCGATCCAAATAAAAACGAAAGAAAAAAAATCAGAAAAGAAGAAGATAACAAACGAAAAACCTGAAGCAAAATAATGTGCAGCACGCGTTGCCGTGATCTAGGCCAGCCCAATCTCGGTCGTCCTTTGCCATGTCGGCAATATCCGTTTAAGAAATGATCTGAAGATTTGATTTAGATTGGGATTCCATAATTTAGAGTACAATTGACCGGAATTTTGATTTGGAAGTTCATTTCGTTCGGCCTCTAAAAGTTCAAGGTTTAAAATATATATTTACCAAAAGAAAAGGGCAGCGCTACAATCGATCGGCTGAAAATCTGAAAATATTTGTTGTCTCAGCAGCCGTACGATGGAGCCTGGAATAGCCATCTGATTACAACAAGTTCAACGTTGTGCGCATATCTTTGGAGCAACTTAATCATGTACTTCCTTCGTTTCTAAATATAAGTCTTTCTAAATATTTTATTTAGAGACTAAATACAAAGCAAAATAAATGAATCTATACTTTGAAAGATGTTGATATATACCCATATGTAATCTTTTAATTAAATATGTAAAAAGACTTATAGTTAGGGATGGAGGGAGTACTATGCACTAGAAGATCTGGAAAAACAATTATGTTAGCAAAACTTAAGTAGTAAACTTATATTTGTACACATGTTAGAAACAAGATTTATAATCTTTATCTCGAGTTGTAAATAGACTATTTTAGCTACATTCAGTTTCAGTATGATCATACATTGATGGCACTGAGAATTCCTGTGTTATTGGTTTATTGCACGTTTGACTTGACTCTCTCGTACTGTAGGCATGATTTACTGTAGGCATGATTTACTGCATGGGTGGTCAAACCATCACCTTACATTTGCGACCGCCCGACTTTTGTATTCGAATCTTGTGGTGGTTACAACATTAGATAACTCCAATATTAGTTGACCATCCATCTTTTAACATATCAACAGATGATCACACAAAGGTGTAGCCGTGGATTATTGGGGTAACCACCAAGCACTGATCATGGATATAGCTTACTTACTACATGAGTGTTATGTTTACCTAGCAGTATATTTTCTTGATGACAAACATGGCCGGCCCTACTATCATAGAGGCGCTAGTGCGAATGAGATACACTGACCTACAACAAGAACGGAGTAACACAAATACTTTCACCGGTACACGCCTATCATTAAAATCATTATAAAATAAGGCATAAACATAAAAAAAAACAATTCACAAAGAAAGTCTTAATACACAACATATATGTAATTACATAATACAAATAATAATTATAAGATACACATGCTCAATCTCAAACAACTATTGAATAAATACAACACGGAGGTGGGGGGAGGGGGGCCAACGCCCCCCACCTCTCCATTTATTAGTGTTGATGTTAGGTTCTAAAATTGTATTTCTTTAATCTATTTGCCCATTATTTGAGATGGATCCCTGGCCGCACCTTTTATCATGGCCAAGGGTATGACGAAGCAGATCTAGTAGCGCTAATGGCATAACAAAGACTGCACTAAAGACTGTCACCCCCAATAAGAGCGACTACAACGTCCCTACCTATGACAAGAAACTTGCAGAGGTCCCTGCGGTTATCGCCGCCGGCCAGGCCGTCCGGTATGAAGACCAGGCGGATCCCGTCCAACGCCTCGCCGCGGCCGTTCTACCGCAGGGCGTCGAGAACTAGCTTGTGGACGGGCTCGGTGCAGACGAAGGTGACCTGGAAGCCGTGGTCGACGAGGCGGTGCGACAGCTCCATGAGCGGATGACGTGGCCCTGCGCCGGGAACGGCAGCACCATGACGTGAGGCGCAGCGCCGGCCATGCCGGTCGATGGAATGGATACGGCGTCTGAAGGTCGCTCTTGTGCACCAGTCGACGTGGAGCTTGAGGGCAACTGACATCACACAAGATCACTACACAATCGAGTGAGGGAGAGTTTATTTCAGACGTCAATCGTAGATGCCGGCTGATTACTGGAGGATGGTGCTATTTCCATAACAAATACGGAGTGGTAGGTTTCAGCGGGTGAGAGTGAGCGATTCTTGCAGATTGCGATTTCTGTAATCAATTCACAAACAAAGTCTTAGTACACAATGTGTATGTAATTATAATACAAATTGCATAAATACACCGTGGAGGGGGGGGGGGGGGGGGCAACGCCCCCTGCCTATCCATTTATTAGTGTTGATGTTAGGTTCTAAGATTATATTTCTATAATCTATTTGCCCCTTAATTGACATGGATCCATGGCCGCACCTTTATCATGGCCTAGGGTCAGCCCTAATGACGAAACAGATTTAGTAGCGCTAAAGACAAAACAAAGCTATGTAAGAGTCTGCACTAAAGACTGCCATCCCCAATAAAAATGACTACAACATTCGTAGCTGTGACAAGAACCTAGCCACCATCCCAACAAAGGGAAGCTAACATGGAGAGCGTGACGTTCCACGCCTGGATGACATGGGATATCATAGCCGCGAAGCAGGAAAAGTATAGTGTGTTGTAGATGAGCATGCTAGCTATGCACGCGGCTGACAATACATAGGTCGATGGCGGTGGCGGGTACATGACCCCGACGCAACAAACCGTGATGTTAGAGAAGAATGCCACTAACCACAACACTTGTTGTCCACCGCAAGAAAGCTCCTTGAGTCAACACACAAATCATTTGCATTCCAATGATTAGTTGTGGTTGTGGGTACAAAACTTGGCTATAATCATCCTTTTTTTTACAAAATAAAGAGATCGAACTATAAAAGGATAACAGATGAGAGGATCGATGCGTTTTGTATTGAGTCTCGAGGGTAAGAAGCCTCTTAAAGATAAGAGGAAAATAATTCCTATCTAATCCAGGACGATCCTAAGGGGGTGTTTGTTTCCCAGGAACTAGACCTTTTTTAGTCTCAGGGACTAAAAAAATCCCTTCAATAGAGTCTTTTTGTAGTACCTTAAGAAAAAGTCCTTCTCATTTTGTTACATAGGGACTAAAAGAGATTTTTTTTTAAAAGGGGCTTTTTTTAGTCTAGTCCCTGTAAACAAACAAGGCCTAACATGATAGAGACAACAACTTGGTCCACACTCCACTCCACAACTTCATGAAAGTTTATCCACGAGTCGCATGAGTCATAAGCTTTTCTTTAGAAGAGACAAAAATTTATTTTATTTGACGGGCAAACATGTGGTAAATTTGACTAGAGATGTGCTGATGCAATCCCTGATGCAACATCAATTGGTCTGGCACACCCTTATATGAACATGTGTGGGCATATGTACAACCCGATCGTCTTCGTCCACAGTGAGGGAGAGTGACAAACTTTGCTCTTGCAAACTTGTCGAGTCATATTCCATGGAAAAAGTCCATTTAAAACCATGAATTGGTAGAGGTCCGGCGGAATGAATCCTGAATTCAAAATCCCGGTCGATTGTACCCTTAACTATGCAATCCCGGTCTAAATCAAATGTTTGGATCATTTTTCGAAACAGGGATTTTTGACGTGGCACAGGATTATCGGGATTGGGCCGACCCAATTCACGAAAGTGCGTGATATGTGTTGTTGCTTTTTTTGTTCTTTATTAGTTTTTTGTTTTTCTTTTCTGGTTATTTTTTTTCCTTTTTTTTTATTTTTTTCTCTTTTCTTTTCTTCGCCTTTTTCCTTCCGTATTTTTTTGTTCTTCATTCCTTTCATTTAAATTTATCTTTTTTGTTTTTCTTTTCTGGTTTTTTCCTTTCGTTTTAATTTTTTTTTTCTATTTTTTTTTATTTCTTTTTAATTTTTACTATTTCTTTTTCCCTATTTTGTAATAAGTTTTTTCCCTTTTGTTTTAATTGTTCAACACATATATTTATAGAGTTTTTTTTTGAACGAAAGGGGTTTCCCCCTGCCCCATCTTTATTAAAATGAAGCAAACACAAGTCTTTTACAGCCAATACTCCAAAACATAAGATCCACAATATTACAAGACATCAAACATTTTCATGCTAGACAAAGCTTAAAAGAGACATGAACCCGCAAGATCAACAACAACCACTATTTACTTAAAAGCTAGGTTTCCTAGTCCCTCTCCCAGGTTCACCTCCATGCAATCCAAAGAAGTTCCCCATGCCTCTTGTCCAGCTGCCTGATGAAGCTTAGTAGTAGATTTTCCTGAGCACCGGAGAACAAAACTTTCCATTGGTTGAGATAAATATCCAACTTTGCAAGAATGCATTTTCCACTTCTCCAGGTTCGGCCCTGAAAACAAAACTCATTTCTAAGTTTCCATATACTCCACAAGGAGGCAGCAATCACCATGTTAATCACACAATTATTCTTATGATTCTTCCACAGCACAATAATATCGTCAAAATTTAAAATCTCTGGTTTATCAAGTGTTTCTGATAGGAAACCCCACAGCTGTTTAGCTACTATGCAATCGAAGCAAAGATGTTGTACTGTCTCCTTACAACTACAAAAAAGGCAGGTATCATCCTCAACAGGTCTGCGTTTCTCCAAATTATCCCTCGTTAAAACTTTGTTATGAACACATAACCATAGAAAAAATGGATTTTTTTAGGACACGCCACTTTCCAGAGACTGTCCCATGTAGTAGAAACCACACCCCAAAAATTAATCTGGTTATAAAAGGATTTGACTGTGTAAACCCCTTTTGGTTCTAACCTCCAGATTGGTATATCAGGATCACTAGACATCCTCTCCTGGTTCACCATCTCAACCAGATGGTTCCAGAGAGAGAGAGAGACCTTCCTGATCCACACACCTTTTGAAGTTTAGCCTCAAGGTACTACCATCCCACACCTGGGCTACCGTGCAATCAATCTGATTACAAATATCATACAAACCCCAAAACTGAGTTTTAAGGGAACAATCCCCAGCCCACACATCCTCCCAAAACTTAATAGATTCAGCATTTCCTAACTTCCACTTATAGAAAACTTTAGCTCCATTTAGAGCCCAGGTAATACTCTTCCAGAAGGCTAAGACATTATTACCCCCACTCCATAGGATGTTATTGGAGTTAGGCATATATTTGTATTTAATAATTTTCTTCCAATCCCTCTCAGATTCATCAAGAAAACGTTTCCCCCACGAGGCCAACAAGGCCATGTTGAACTCCTTCAGGTTAGGGATCCCCAAACCCCCATACTATTTCTTCCTAGTAATCTGCACCCACCTAGCTAAGTGGTATTTATGTTGATCCTCTAAATCTCCCCAAAAGAAATGAGCCATTTGGGTGTTAATGGCATTAATTGCCCACTTAGGAAATTTGATCACAGACATAAGGTAAGCAGGAATGTTAATTATACATGCACAAAGCAGAACAATTTTCCCTTTGTAAGTAAGAAATCTCCCCATCCAACGAGACAGGTTTTTAATAATCCTATCTATAATTGGATGGATATCTTCCCTCCTAAGATTATCATAGTGAAGAGGGACTCCCAGATATTTAATGGGAAACTTCCCAAGTTTACAACAGAATATCTGTGCAAACTCCTTAGCCAGCTCTTCTTCCACATTAATGGTCATAAGATCACTCTTGTGGAAGTTAATTTTTAACCCCGAGAGATTTTCAAAACAAGACAACAGCCATTTAAAATATCTAGCTTTATCCACAGAATTCTCTAAAAAGAGAATAGTATCATATGCATATTGCAAACTAATTACCCCCCCCCCAAGGGATAATATGAGGCAAAAGCCCCGCAATCAAACCCTGATCAGCAGCTTTTTGCAACATCTTGGTAAACACATCAGCAACCAGATTAAAAGGCATCGGGGAGGAAGGGTCCCCTTTCTTAAGCCCTTTACCCCCAAGGAAATGAGGTCCACAGTATCATTAATCTTAACACTAAAGGTGTTGTTGATCATAATACTTTTAATCCATGAAATCCACCTATTTCCAAAACCCCTCGATTGAAGCATATCAAAAACAAAATCCCAATTTACACTATCATAAGCCATCTCATAATCAAGTTTAAGAACCAGGCCGTGAGTCCCAAATTTCTTAACTTCATGAATCACTTCATGAGCCATAACCAACTCTCCAAAATATATCTCCCCTTAATAAAGGCACTTTGATTGGAGGAGATTAGTCTATGTCCAATAGGTGCCAATCTATTGGTCATAGCTTTAGAGAATATCTTAACACAACAGTTACTTAAGCTAATGGGTCTAAATTTTTTTCATATCCTTGGCATCTTGCTCCTTAGGGATGAGGACAATCAGAGCAAAGTTAAGACTGTGAATATCAAGTTTACCCCTCTCAAAGTCTCTAACTAATTCCATAAAGACTTTTTTAATAACCACCCAGAATGACTGATAAAACAGGAAAGAGAGACCATCTAGGCCAGGGGCACCATTGGCATAACTGCCAAAGATGGCAGTTTTAATTTCCTCTTCAGAAAAATCTCTTTGGAGGGAAATATTCTCCTCCTCAGTTACCAAATCTTCCTCCTCCCAAAAGGAAGCCCCCAGATTAATATTAAGCTTTGGTTCAAAGCTAAAAAGCTTTTTATAAAAGGAAGTTGCTACTTCTAACATCCCTTTAGTGGATCGAACCGGGCCATTGTCCCCAATCAACACTGAAAGATGGTTTTTCCGATGTCTATGATTAGCTAACGCATGAAAATAAGCATTGTTCCGGTCCCCATCTACAATGTTACGATCCCTCGCTCTCTGCCGCAAGGCAGTTTCCTCTTGTTTCCAGATAAGATCCAGTTCTGATTTGATAGCATTAAGCCTATCTCTGTCTCCTGCATTTAACTGTTTTTTTCTGGAAACACATCTAAAATATTGTATTCGAGCATAAGCTCCCTCTTTTTTCTTCTTAAAACCAGCCTCCATATTAATACTCCAGCCTTTAATCTTTTTGCGAAGGAGTCTAATTTTATTCATCCATCTATTTATTGGATCTCTCTCTTGAACAGGGGTATTCCAAATACATGTCACTAACTCTTTGAACCCAGGTTGCTCAATCCACCATTTCTCAAATCCAAAAGGTTTTGGGGAGGTAACCCTCCTACCCCCAGCATCTAGGATCGGAGGGGTGTTGTCACTTCCCACTCTTGCTAGTGCAGACAACACTGACATGGGAAAATGCCCATCCCAAGAGGTAGAAACCAGTACCCTGTCAATAGCTGCAAATATAGGATTTTCCTAATTATTGCTCCACGTATAACACGTATTAGCCACATTGATCTCCATTAAAGCCCACTTATTAATCCAGTCATTGAACAAGTATACTAACTGGTGGTTAACTACCCCATTATTCTTGTCAGTAATAGATCTGACCAAATTAAAATCCCCCCCCCCAAAATAACTGGGTAAGACAGCCCAGCCATCACATCATGGAGCTCAGCTATAAAGTCTAGCTTCAGCTCATTGTATGATATGCCATAGACTGCCACAAATTGCCAAATAAAACCATCTTTCATGTCCTTAAGTGTAGTAATACATCAGTATTTTTTATCCACAATCCCAATGATCTCAAACAGATTTTTATTAAGACCCACAAGGATCCCCCTTAATGTGTTAATTGCAGGTAATGAGTGCCAAGTATACTCTCTGCTCCCAACAATCTTATTTAATGTACTTACATAAATACTCTCTTTCTTGGTTTCAAAGAAACCAACAAAATCAACCTTGTTGTTTTACAGAAAATCACACACGTACTGAATTTTCCCAGGTTTACCTAAACCACGAACATTCCAAAAAGCCCCAATCATTTAATCTTAAAAGGATGTGACAAGCCACAAGGCTTACTCTTGGTTTTAATTTTAGGACTATTCATTTTTACATCAGGAGTGTCATCTGATGTAATAACTAATTTTTGTCCCTTAGTACTAACCTCTAGATTTTCCTCCACATCTAAGGTATCAGGAAGAACAATCTCAATGTTGTTCTCTGCAAACTGAATACCTTTAACTTTCTCCTCATAAATCATTTCAGAAATAATATCTACATGTTCCTCTTCATTCCTACCTATGCAAATATCTACCTTATCTATATCAGCAATTAAAGTTTTAGGGGACAGAGCAGCAAAAGATTTACCTTTGAAAGTATTGGGAACCTCCAAATTCTTTTTCAGCATATAAGCAACAGCTTTGTCCATGATTTTGACACCTCCATGTCCCCTGGTGTTTGGCTTGTTCTTGAAGACAGGGCCCTGATGACCCACAAGTATAGGGGATCAATCGTAGTCCTTTCGATAAGTAAGAGTGTCGAACCCAACGAGGAGGAGAAGGCCATGATAAACGGTTTTCAACAAGGTAATAACTGCAAGCACTAAAAATAGCGGTAACAAGTGATGGTGTAGTGAGGTGAAACGTAGCAAGTGAAAAGTAACAAGTAACAAGTAGTATCAATGGTGCAGCAAGTGGCCCAATCCCTTTTGTAGCAAGGGACAAGCCTGAACAAAGTCTTATAAGAGGAAAAATGCTCCCGAGGACACACGGGAATTTCTGTCATGCTAGTTTCATCATGTTCATATGATTCGCGTTCGTTACTTTGATAGTTTGATATGTGGGTGGACCGGCGCTTGGGTACTGCCCTTACTTGGACAAGCATCCCACTTATGATTAACCCCTCTCGCAAGCATCCGCAACTATGAAAGAAGAATTAATACAATGTCTAACCATAGCATTAAACTAGTGGATCCAAATCAGCCCCTTACGAAGCAATGCATAGACTGGGGGTTTAAGCTTCTGTCACTCCAGCAACCCATCATCTACCTACTACTCCCCAATGCCTTCCTCTAGGCCCAAATATGGTGAAGTGTTATGTAGTCGACGTTCACATAACACCACTAGAGGAAAAACAACATACAACATATCAAAATACCGAACGAATACCAAATTCACATGACTATTATTAGCATGACTTATCCCATGTCCTCAGGAACAAAAGTAACTACTCACAAAGCATAATCATAATCATGATCATAGGTGTAATGAATAGCATCAAGGATCTGAACATAAACTCTTCCACCAAGTAATCCAACTAGCATCAACTACAAAGAGTAATCAACACTACTAGCAACCTTGCAAGTACCAATCGAAGTCGCGAGACGGAGATTGGTTACAAGAGATGAACTAGGGTTTGGAGAGGAGATGGTGTTGATGAAGATGTTGATGGAGATGACTCCCCTCCGACGAGAGGAGTGTTGGTGATGACGATGGCGACGATTTCCCCCTCCGGGAGGGAAGTTTCCCCGGCAGGATCGTCCTGCCGGAGCTCTAGATTGGATCTGCTCAAGTTACGCCTTGTGGCGGCGGAGAATCCACGAAAAAGCTCCACCCTGATTTTTTCCGGACGAAACCCTTCATATAGCAAAAGAGGGGGCCAGTGGGCCACCAGGGTGCCCACAAGCCCTGTTGTCGCGGCCAGGGGGGTAGGCCGCGGCAACCAGGCTTGTGGGCCCCTGGTTGCTCCCCTCTGACACTTCTTTCGCCCAGTATTTTTTATAAAATCCAAAAAAAATCCATGTTGATTTTCAGGGCATTTGGAGTTGCGCAGAATAGAGGACTCAGACTTGCTCCTTTTCTAGTCGAGAATTCCAGCTGCCGGTATTCTCCTTCAAATAAACCTTGCAAAATAGGAGAGAAAAGGCATAAGTATGGTTCCACAAAGTATAATAACAGTCCATAAAGTGATAAATATCAACATGAAAGCATGATGCAAAATGGACATATCAACTCTCCCAAGCTTAGACCTCGCTTGTCCTCAAGCGAAAACCAAGACCCAAAACATGTCCACATGTTTAGGGATGAAGGTGTCGAAAAAAAAATACGGACATGAGGGCATCATGATCACACATACAATAGCAATACATCATGGAGATTCTTATGGGAAAGTAACAATTCCTTCACAAAGAAAAGTATGAAACAAAAACCTTTACCGAGAAGTAGCCAACAACAGTCCATAATCATTGAAGCAACTGCAATTTATCATATTATCAGAAAGAGTCCAATAAGAGCTTGTAAGGCAAATCCACATACTCAATCATCTCTTTTGTTTTCCACAATTGTTACAACTCACGTGTTACTCATGGTGTCGAAGTTTCAGTTGGACATAGAGAAAGATAGGGGCTTATAGTTTGCCTCCCAACCATTTACCACAAGGGTAAAGTCAACAATAATAAAGCTACCTACTCAGCTCCAAGTTGATATAAAAATATAGATCTTTCCCAAGCATATGACGTTCACCAAGAAAAAGGCTTGATAAGGAATTGGTGAAGATCACCATGACTCTTACAAGGGCAAAAAGTAAAGGTACAAGAAAGGCCCTTCGTAGAGGGAAGCGGAGGTTGTCATGCGCTTTTGAGGTTTGGATGCGTGTCCTCTTAGTGCGGAGGAACGTCACTTTATATTGCCTCATGTGATAAAGAACTTTATTATGCAGTCTGTCGCTTTTATGTCTTCCTCATCACAGGTTCATACAAAGCTTATTTTCCACACACTAATAGATCATACATATTAGAGAGCAATTTTTATTGCTTGCACCGATGACAACTTAATTGAGGGATCTTATTCAATCCATAGGTAGGTATAGTGGACACTCATGGCAAAACTGGGTTGAAGGTTTAAGGATGCACAAGTAGTATCTCTACTTGGTGCGGGAGTTTTGGCTAATATGAGGTGGAAGCAATCGTCACATGCTAAGGGATCTCTAATCATATAACATTGTTTCGAACCAAGCAAACACAATTCATTATGTTGTCTTCCTTGTCCAACATCTACTTCTAAGCATGTAATAGTTTGGTGATTTCTCACAATTATAGAAAGTGTCTAAGATGATATATTTATATGTGAACCTCTCTTTCCTTATTACTTATTATTAATTGCAATCAATGACTAAGGTCTATGTTGGTCTATTCTCAACAAGTTTCAATCATAATACTTGTTATATGTGCAGCTATCACTTTCCATAAGATCATCTCATGATCTTTCATGCTATCGTTCTTTTCATGCTTTTGATCACGGCACAAAACAAAGCCCTTGACTAAGATACTCTTTATTATATAGCTCGTAAGCTCAAATACATCGGGGGAGACACAAGGCAAAAGACTCAAACTAAACACTAAAGACTTATTCCACTAAGAGAAGAAATAAAAACTGAAAAGGAAAGAACTAAAATAAAGGTAAAAGCAAAAGATATAAAGGTGATATGATACCAGGGCAACTCCCCCAAGCTTGGCAAAATCCAAGGGGATTGCCCATACCAATGCTTAATTGTCTTCCTTTGGTGGTGATGGTGGTGGTGTTGTTGAAGTAGTCTTGAGCTTGTCTAATTTCCACTTGAGCAAAAAAGTTCTGCTCCCTCAGGTCGTCATTTTCCTCCTCAAGCTTCAACACTCTAAGGCAAAGTTCCTGCTTACTCTCCTAAAAGAAACGAGAAGGGATAAACAAGGTCTTAGGCTTATTCCTATGGTCAGGGAGGCTTGACTTCTTGAACTCCACATGAGTGCGTCCAGGTTGGGGTAGAGGAGACTCCTCTGCATTGGAACTCGTTTGTTCCTTCCCCTTGGGCTCATAATCCTCTTCCTCGTCAGTGGTCCAGCCATAAGGTTCCAAGTCCCCATTAATCCTGGAGTTAGCACGATCATCGGCCACATAGATCTCTTCTTCTGAATCTTGAGAAGACATCTTGACCTAAATCTACGGCAGACAACAGGCTCGAAACGAAAACAGAGGAAAACTGCGCGATACGGAGATCAAAACCCTTGGGCGTATATATAATGATTTTTTTTGGACCACAAGGAGTGCTCCGCAAGAAAACGGAGTCCGGGAGGCACACGAGCTGCCCACAAGCCGTGTTGCCGCAGCCAGGGGGAGGTCGCGACAACCAAGCTTGTGTCCGCCTCGTGCGCTCTCCGGACTGCTTTTTATTTTTCTAATTTTCCATAAATTCCAAAACGGAGAAAATTTCCTATTGGAAAAGTTTCGGAGTCCAATTACTTACCAAAACAGATACCTCGTGGTTTTCAGGGTCTGGAAAAGGCTGATAAACATCCCTTATGTACTCCTCTGGAGTTATGATATTGATGATATTGGTCTCAACATTTATGGGAGTACGAGAGATATAATGCTTGATCCTTTCCAGTTTACCACCCTAGGAAAATTACCTTCCGTGTTATTGATTTTGATGGCACCGGAATGATATACTTCCTCGACAACGTAGGGACCTTCCCATTTAGAGAGAAGCTTGCGTGCGAAGAATCTTAAACGAGAATTGTATAGCAGGACATAATCACCTACATTGAACTCTCGTTTTTGTATTCTTTTATCGTGCCACCTCTTAACCTTTTCCTTGAACAGCTTGGCATTCTCATATGCCTGGGACCTCCATTCATCTAATGAGATGATATCAAACAACCGCTTCTCACCGACAAGTTTGAAATCGAAGTTGAGCTCTTTGATTGCCTAATAAGCTTTGTGTTCAAGCTCAAGAGGTAAATGACAGGCTTTACTGTAAACCATTTTATACGGTGACATGCCCATGGGATTCTTATAAGCAGTCCTATAAGCCCATAGTGCATCGTCAAGTTTGCTAGACCAATTCTTTCGAGATCTATTGACGGTCTTTTGTAAGATCAATTTGATCTCCCTATTACTCAACTCCACTTGACCACTAGACTGAGGATGATAAGGAGATGCAACTCTATGGTTGACATCGTACTTAGCGAGCATCTTGCGGAAAACACCATGAATGAAGTGTGAACCGCCATCAGTCATCAGATATCTAGGGACTCCAAATCTTGGGAAAATGACTTCTTTAAGCATCTTAATAGAGGTGTGGTGATCAGCATTTCTAGTGGGGATAGCTTCTACCCACTTAGTGACGTAGTCCACAACAACTAAGATGTGAGTGTACCCATTGGAACTCGGGAAGGGTCCCATATAATCAAAGCCCCAGACATCAAATGGTTCAATGACAAGTGAATAGTTCATAGGCATTTCCTGACGCTTACTGACATTCCCTATTCTTTGGCATTCGTCACAAGACAAGACAAACTTACGGGCATCCTTGAAGAGAGTGGGCCAATAGAAACCTGATTGCAATACATTATGAGTAGTTCTGTCTCTAGCATGGTGTCCTCCGTAAGCCTCGGAATGACACTTCTACGGGATCTGTCCCTATTCATGTTCAGGCACACAACGTCTAATAACACCATCTACTCCTTCCTAATAAAGGTGAGGATCACCCCAAAAGTAGTGTCTCAATCAAAGAATAATTTCTTCTTTTGCTGGTAAGTGAAACTGGGTGGTATGTATTTGGCTACGATATAGTTTGCGTAATCAGCATACCACGGTGCACTATGGGAAGTGCGGATGACATTCAATTGCTCATCAGAAAAGCTGTCATCAATAGGTCATGGGTCATCAAGGACATTCTCTAGCCTAGACAAGTTATCTGCTACAGGGTTATCAGCACTCTTTCGGTCAACAACGTGCAAATCAAATTCCTGTAGCAGAAGAACCCATCTGATTAGCCTAGGCTTAGCGTCCTTCTTCTCCATAAGGTACTTAATAGCAGCATGATCAGAGTGAATAGTGACTTTGGAGTCAACTATATAAGATCTGAACTTTTCACATGCAAACACGACTGCTAAAAACTCCTTCTCCGTAGTGGCGTAGTTACTTTGGGCACTATCTAGAGTTTTACTAGCATAGTGAATGACATTCAACTTCTTGTCAACTCTTTGTCCTAGAACAGCACCAACAGCATAATCACTAGCATCGCACATGATTTCAAAGGGCAAGTTCCAATCAGGTGGTTGAACAATAGGTGCGGTTATCAAGGCCTTCTTAAGTATTTCGAAAGATTCCTCACAATCTCATCAAAAACAAAAGGAACATCCTTCTGCAAGAGGTTGGTAAGAGGCCTAGAAATCTTAGAGAAGTCTTTTATGAACCTTCTATAGAAACCAGCATGACCTAGGAAACTTCGTATACCTCTAATATCTGTGGGGCAAGGCATTTTCTCAATTGCATCAACCTTAGCCTTATCAACTTCAATGCCTCTCTCAGAGATTTTGTGTCCTAAGACGATGCCTTCATTAACCATGAAGTGGCACTTCTCCCAGTTCAAGACGAGGTTGGTATCTTTGCATCTCTGTAAGACTCGATCAAGGTTGCTGAGGCAACCGTCAAAGGAAGAACCGTAGACGGAGAAGTCATCCATGAAAACCTCAACAATTTTTTCACAAAAGTCAGAGAATATAGTCATCATACATCTTTGAAAGGTGGCAGGTGCATTGCAAAAGCCAAAAGGCATGCGTCTATAAGCGAAAGTACCGAAGGCGCATGTGAAGGTGGTTTTCTCTTGATCAGATTGTGCAACGGGTATTTGCGAGAAACCTGAATAACCATCTAAAAAGCAGAAGTGTGTGTGTTTAGATAGCCTTTCTAGCATATGGTCGATAAACGGCAAAGGATAATGGTCTTTCCTGGTTGCCTTGTTTAGTTTCCAGAAGTCTATCACCATCCTATAGCCCGTAATAATCCTCTCTGGGATTAGTTCATTCTTATCATTAGGAACGACACTGATACCTCCCTTCTTAGGTACGCAATGTACTGGACTTACCCAATCACTATGAGCAACAGGATAAATGATTCCTGCTTCCAGAAGCTTCAATATTTCTTTTCTCACGACCTCTTTCATCCTCGGATTTAGTCTCCGTTGATGATCAGCAACTGGCTTAGAATCAGGATCGGTTTTAATCTTGTGCTGACATAGAGTGGGACTAATACCCTTAAGATCATCAAGAGTATATCCAATAGCAGCACGGTGTTGCCTCAAAGTTTTTAATAACTTCTTCTCTTCGTGATTCTAGAGGTGAGCACTAATAATAACAGGATATATCTCCTTCTCATCAAGATAGGCATACTTAAGAGTATCTGGTAACTGTTTTAGCTCGAACACAGGATCACCCTTTGGTGGGGGAGGATCCCCAAGCAGTTCAACAGGCAGATTATTCTTGAGAATAGGATATTGTTCTAAAACAATTTTATCTATCTCATCTCTTTCATCCATATGCATATCATTTTCATGCTCAAGCAGATACTGCTCTAAAGGATCCGTAGGAGGTACGGCAATAGAGGCAAGAGCAATGATTTCATCCCTACCAGACGACTCTTTTTCATGGGGTTGTCTTCCAAACTTGGAGAAGTTAAATTCATGAGACACACCCTTGAAACTAACAGTGACAGTCTGTTTAATGCAATCAATGTGAGCATTGACAGTGTTGAGAAAGGGTCTACCAAATATGATGGGACAAAAGCTATCTTGTGCAGTAGCAAGGACGAGGAAATCAGTAGGATACTTCGTCTTACCACACAGGACTTCTACGTCTCTCACAATTCCCACATGGCAGATAGTATCTCTATTAGCTAGCGTAATAGTGACATCGATGGGTTCTAACTCAGCAGGTGCAATCTCATCTTTGATTTCATCATATAGGGAACGGGGTATTGCACTAACACTAGCACCCATATCACATAAACCATGATAACAGTGATCTCCTATCTTGACAGACAAAACGGGCAGGCCAACTACAAGTCCGTATTTGTCTTTCGCGTGAGGTTTAGCTATTCTAGCTGAGTCCTCATAGAATTTGATAACATGCCATCTATGTATTCGGCTAAGAGATCGTTGATAATAACAACACTAGGTTCAACTCTAATTTCCTCAGGGGGTGCAAGTGGTCTAATGTAACCCCTACGTATCACAGTTGGAGCTTTAGAATAATCCTTTTTCCTAGCACGTAAGGTGGTTTCTCAGCGTAGGCACAAGGAACAATAGGATCACTAAAGGCAATGACTTTCTCCTCAACTAGATTGGATTTAACTATGTTGATTTCTACAGGAGGATGATACTTAAACCACTTATCTTTGGGAAGATCAACATGAGCAGCAAAAGATTCATATAGAGAAGCTACTATCTCAGATTCAAGTCCATACTTAGCGCTAAAATCTCTAGAAGTGTTTGTTTCAACAAAAGATTTAACACAATCAAACTGGAAATTCATACCTGACTCCTTACCTTCTTCAAGCTCCCAATCTTCAGAGTTACGCTTGATTCTTTCCAATAAATTCCACTTGTGATCAATATCCTTCTTCATAAAAGAACCGGTACAAGAAGTGTCAAGCATAGTACGATCTTCATGAGAAAGCCGAGCATAAAAGTTTTGAGTGATAATTTCTCTCGAGAGCTCATGATTGGGGCATGAATATAGCATTGATTTAAGCCTCCCCCAAGCTTGAGCTATGCTTTCCCTGTCACGAGGCCAAAAGTTATAAATATAATTCCGATCACGATGTACTAAATGCATAGGATAAAACTTTTGATGAAATTCCAATTTCAACCGATTGTAGTCCCATGATCCAGTATCATCACATAGCCTATACCATGTCAACGCCTTATCCTTCAAAGATAAAGGAAAGACTTTCTTCTTTACCTCATCCTCGGGCAAACCTGCAAGCTTAAATAAACCACAAACTTCATCTACATAGATTAGATGCAAGTCTGGATGTGAAGATCCATCTCCTGTAAAAGGATTAGCCAGCAGTTTCTCAAGCATACCCGAAGGAATTTCATAAAAGATATTTTCAGTAGGTACCTCAGGTTGAGGAACAACTCCTCGTGCTTCCGTTCGTGGTGAAGATACCCCGAACAAACTCCTCAAAGGAACAATTTCCATAGTGACAAGTGACAATAAATTTCAGCACAGTATATAAATGTTTCCTTACCAAATTCCACTTACCAAAGGCGCTTCCCTCCCCGGCAACGGCGCCAGAAAAGAGTCTTGATGACCCACAAGTATAGGGGATTAACCGTAGTCCTTTCGATAAGTAAGTGTGTCGAACCCAACGAGGAGGAGAAGGCTCTGATAAACGGTTTTCAGCAAGGTAATAACTGCAAGCACTGAAACTAGCGGTAACAAGTGATGGTGTAGTGAGGTGAAACGTAGCAAGCGAAAAGTGACAAGTAACAAGTAGTAGCAACGGTGCAGCAAGTGGCTCAATCCATTTCGTAGCAAGGGACAAGCCTGAACAAAGTCTTATAAGAGGAAAAACGCTCTCGAGGACACACGGGAATTTCTGTCATGCTAGTTTCATCATGTTCATATGATTCGCGTTCGTTACTTTGATAGTTTGATATGTGGGTGGACCGGCGCTTGGGTACTGCCCTTACTTGGACAAGAATCCCACCTATGATTAACCCCTCTCGCAAGCATCCGCAACTACGAAAGAAGAATTAAGACAACGTCTAACCATAGCATTAAACTAGTGGATCCAAATCAGCCCCTTACGAAGCAATGCATAGACTGGGGTTTAAGCTTCTGTCACTCCAACAACCCATCATCTACCTACTACTCCCCAATGCCTTCCTCTAGGCCCAAATATGGTGAAGTGTTATGTAGTCGACGTTCACATAACACCACTAGAGGAAAAACAACATACAACATATCAAAATACCGAACGAATACCAAATTCACATGACTATTATTAGCATGACTTATCCCATGTCCTCAGGAACAAAAGTAACTACTCACAAAGCATAATCATAATCATGATCAGAGGTGTAATGAATAGCATCAAGGATCTGAACATAAACTCTTCCACCAAGTAATCCAACTAGCATCAACTACAAAGAGTAATCAACACTACTAGCAACCTTACAAGTACCAACCGGAGTCGCGAGACGGAGATTGGTTACAAGAGATGAACTAGGGTTTGGAGAGGAGATGGTGCTGATGAAGATGTTGATGGAGATGACTCCCCTCCGACGAGAGGAGTGTTGGTGATGACGATGGCGACGATTTCCCCCTCCGGGAGGGAAGTTTCCCCGGCAGGATCGTCCTGCCGGAGCTCTAGATTGGATCTGCTCAAGTTCCGCCTCGTGGCGGCAGAGAATCTACGAAAAAGCTCCACCCTGATTTTTTCCGAATGATACCCTTCATATAGAAAAAGAGGGGGGCCAGTGGGCCACCAGGGTTCCCACAAGCCCTGTTGCCACGGCCAGGGGGTAGGCCGCGGCAACCAGGCTTGTGGGCCCCTGGTTGCTCCCCTCTGACACTTCTTTCGCCCAGTATTTTTTAGAAAATCCAAAAAAATCCACGTTGATTTTCAGGGCATTTGGAGTTGCGCAGAATAGAGGACTCAGACTTGCTCCTTTTCCAGTCCAGAATTCCAGCTGCCGGTATTCTCCCTCTTCAAATAAACCTTGCAATATAAGAGAGAAAAGGCATAAGTATGGTTTCACAAAGTATAATAACAGTCCATAAAGCGATAAATATCCACATGAAAGCATGATGCAAAATGGACGTATCAGGCCCCACTTCCCCTCCTTGGTGGAGTTCTTCTTTTTCTTCAGTCCTGCCTCTTTTTCCAGGGTGTCCAGCAGAGATCTTTTAGTTGATCCCAGGACAGTAGCCATCTCTTTAGTCAGACATTGCATCTCAGGAAGAACCCCCTCCCCCTCCTCATCAGATTCCAGCATCTCTATTTTCTCAAGCTGTTCAGAGCAGTAGTCCAGATGACTGACATATCCATCACTCTGGTATACTTGGGAGATTCCATCTCCACCTCCATCTCCCTTTCCCCATCTGTCACCATATCCCAACTTTATCCTCTGGAATATTTTCTTTAATTTCTTCCACAAATTCTTCATGGACTTCATCCATCACAATGTGGGGGTGAAACTGTGCTGCAGAAACAGCCATCTTCTGAACACTTTTGCTACTGCTCCCAGTTTCCATATTCTTGGTAAGAAGTTGGCTTTATAAATCTCATAAATAGCTTCATCATCTTCCAGATCATCTCCCCCCTCTCCCCCCTTCTGTTCATCTTCCTCCACCTCTTGGTTATCATCATCGGGATCCATATCATCACCATCAGTCTCCTCCCCAATCTGATCAAAACCTTCTACAGTAAAAACAGGATATACAACTTCCTTTTCATCTCCACCAGTCTTTCAAAGGGGATTTTCTTGGGGTCTCTACAGGCCACTTTGATTCTCACCACTTCATAAAAGCTTTTGAATATCTCATTCCAATCTACATCAACAAGAATTCCAAAGCAGGCAGCCACTTGAGCAAACACCTTCCAGGCACACCATTTGGGGGGATCCCTTCAATCTTAACCCATGCCTTTGTCAACTCCCCAAATGGTTCTAACATGCCCTGCCATTCACAGATCTTCATAGACACTCCATCTATGGGTAGCTCAAAAGCAGGAAACTCAATTAAATCATTTACATTTTTCCAAGGAGGGAATCTCAAAAGAAACTTCTTCTCCTCTAGCTCTTTGATCTACCATGGCCATTCTTTGTTCTTGCAAAATATCCCATTTAGCTGAGTTAGCAATTCGGAGGTAGAAACCTCTCCTTTGATCACCATGAGGATTGCACAGTTCTTATAATTCAACCAGCTTGATTCAGCACACACAGGGATGTCAATGTGATAGAAACCTAAACCAGCAGCAACACTACCAAAGTAAGTAGCAGTGGGTTGAGGTTTGGCCTAGGCAGCACAGTTATTTACATTGTGACTACCAGCACCTATGAAACACTTATTTGCCTCAATGCAATTCCCCACATAGTGACCTGGCCAACTACAGTTGAAACAGATCATATCTTTGTACCTCGGGTCAAGGGCCTGAACTGCTGGGATCTCAGGTGGGGCAACTGCTTTGTCCACTGTGGCAGGGGCAGGAGCAGGTGCAGGGATTTGTCTCCCTCCAGATCCAGATCCACCCCCTCCTCCTTTATTTGTGGACTGGGGCTTCACAGCAATAGGAGGGGGAGGTTGAGTGGGTCAAGGGGGTGATGGAGAATGATCTAATTTTTACTAATTCTAGATCAGGAACCACCTGATCAATCTTCAAATTGTTATCCATCTGGGTTGTTAATCTCTTTAGAGGGGGAAACCCCTGCTCATAAGGAACAGACAGTCTGTTCTTCTCTGACAAAGGAGTAGAAGCACCATCTTCACTCACATCAGAGCCTGATCTAATATTCAGAGAGATAAAATCTGATTTATGTACCAACTGACCAATCTCCACTTTGTTTTCCATCTAAATTGAAATCTTATTACAAGGGAACCCCCCTGCACTTGTGTAGCAGCAAAACTGTTCTTATTTGAATACATAGCCACGTTATTAATTCCAAACATGCTACTAACAGAACCATCTCCTAACTTGCTCGAGTTAGGATTCTTAGTCCCATCTGACAGGACATGACAAGTGGAGCTACCTAGTGGATTAAATCCATCCTCAGCACTAGCAACCAGATCAACCGGATCCCTGTGATTAAAACTACAGACCAGAGGGTCATCTATAGCCTTCTCATTCTCATGAGGCATCAATCTAGGAGGAGTAGAAACTCCATTACCATTATCAATCAAATTATGTATAACCCTCAGATTATCATGTCGCAGCTCATTGACTATATGGTCACAATTATTATCGACAATAGTACTAGAATCCATGGAACAAAAATTCCCATCTCTAATCCAAGCACGAAAGCGAGAACAACCAGGAGCAGATGAGGAAGCGCGTACCTGAGGGAGGAGAAGATGAACCTCCCCTCGATCTCCCGGCCATGGCGACGGTTCGAGGCTGCGAAGTAGGCCCCTCCCCGCATGATGTCCTCGCCGTGAGAGAGCCCGCCGGGAGCCCGAGGGATCAACAGGCGCGAGGAGGGTTGACCCCCGGCGGCAGCACCTCGGGGGGCATCTGGGACAGCTCCACCACCGGAGGTGGGTCGACGTTGAGGTGGAACGGGATCGTCGTCTTGAATCTTCTCCACTTTGTCGCCAGCGTTGGATCCGTTGACTCCGCCTCCCGCATCGCCCAATAGATGAGCTCGTAATCCATGCCTCCATCGTCCCCGCGGAAGCGAGCTCGCTCCACGAACGTCGCCATGCGGATTATCTCCACCATAATCCCAGGCCAACGCGCTCGATCCGGGAACTTCCCTCGAACAACCCGGAGCATCTCCGCGCGGGCCTCCGATGAGTGAAGCACTGCAGTCGGAAGCAGCGCCACCGTCGTTGGAACGGCAAGCGCCCTCGGCGGCGACACCATCACCGAGCGAAGTCGCCACACTCGAATCCCTCGCTTCTCTCCTGCCATCGAGTGTGCGCGTTGGTTGGATACGAGGAGGGGCGGATGAAGGAGATGGGCGGTGAGATTGCTCGAGGCAAGTGTCGCGCGGTGGTGGATGGGAAGCTCGGTGGGCCGGCTCGAGGCCGAGCGGAGGTGGGTAGTAAATGCCATTAATGGCGGTAGGTGGAGGAGACGTGTCGCCAGACGCGTCGGTCCGCGCGGGACTCATCAGAACTTTCTTCGCAAATATTTATAGAGTTTGGTTCGTATAATTGTTCAAGAGTTGATGGTTTTCATTGCTGAGAAAACCCAATCAATTGTTGTGGTCGCTACCGTGAATAACAACTAGATGATACCCCGCGCATTGCTGCGGAACTTGTTACGTATTTCTATGCTATAGTAGGTGTATGAATATTTGTGTAATTAGGGGTACTTTTTCTGTTTGGTTGAGAGGATAAGAAGTGGTTCTAGGCCACACAACTCGCAGAGCCATTCCACCGGCCCGAGAGCACAGCACAGCACAGCACACGAACGAACGCGCTCAGGGAGGTCACGGTCTTGTCTGGGTCAATACCAGGGACGACGGCGGGCGAGCAAGAGTCCGTCAATTGGATAGATGGTTGTATGGATTTCGGCGAACGGCCACGGCAGGAGGGGAATAAAGAGTGAAACTGAAGCGTGGGGAGCTCGAAATTGACGGAGAAAAGGATGCTACTTGGGTACGAAATTGACGGAGGTGTTGGTAAGAGTCGAGGAAGAGAGTCGGGTTAAGTGGACGTGGAAGGCGTGGTTGGTTCGCCGGGAGACTCCATTCCTAGAGGGCGGATGCGGGCGGCTCTTCAAAAATCAAGCCCTGTATCAGGTGAAATCGAGCCCTGGACCCCACATGTTCTCCTTTCCTAGTCCGCACAGTCAACAAGGGCACCTTCTCCCTGCTAGTGCATTGTTTCGTTGGCCTCCTTGCATTGCATGGTCGATGAGGCGTGGGAGGATTTTTTGCTTGTCCTAGTCTATATCCTCTGGAAAAAAAATTGAAAACGAAAAAAAACAAAAACGGGCCGACCTATGAGATAAATCTCGGTTGAAATTTGCTAGGGTTCGGTTTAGACCGGGATTGCATAGTTCATGGTACAATTGACCGGAATTTTGAATTGGGGGTTCATTCCACCGAACCTCTACCAATTCAGGATTTAAAATGGACCTTTTCCCATATTCCATTCAAGCGCGAACAACCTCAATGGCTGTTGTTGCTGCTGCTCCTGAACGACCTCCTGTCATGGTGCTACCCTTTCCTGCGCAGGGCACGTGATCCCGCTCATGGAGCTGTCCCGCAAGCTCGTCGAGTACGGCTTCGAGATCGACTTCGTTGTTAGAGTTGTGTCGAATATTATTGTACAAGGTAGGTTACAGTTGGACTCTGAGTAGTATTGTGTTTACACAGGATATGGAGTCGTGTCCTGATAGGACACTTGTATCCTAGGCCTCTCATATATACCTAGGTAGACACACGATGTAACATATGCCAACATAATAGGACAAGCACGCGGGGAGCCGGCGGCGTGTGCCGGCGCCCGGGCGGCCGGGGAACGGTATTGTGACGGTGTCACGGGGAGGAGTGCCCGTAGTCATGCACCGGGTATGTAGCCATATCGGTGAACCTCGTTAACAAATCTCGATGTCATGACCAAGGCACTGATGGTCAGACATGTGGTCAGACACATTGCGCAAAGGGTGCTGAAGCAGTGTTGGCGAGTATCGGATTTAAGTTGGTGACTGGGTCTATCGATACCGGTTTGATGCATGGGAGTTTACCATGGAGAATCTGAGAAAGTGACAGAAAGTCTGAATTGTCATAAGCGGAGAGAGTACATGGCCGTATATTCTGTGGGGTTCAGTGCACATGGCAAAGTGCGTATGACAAGTACAGAAGGAGGCGGAGTGCTATAGTTGTGGGACATGTCTGAGACTATCCGGGAAAAGGGTGAGATAACTGCGAATTAGACTCGGGGTGACACAAGGCGGCGGCGAAATTCCTTCAAGTTTCATACGGGCGGTCAAGAAAGAGCAAGGATGTTGAGTTCAGGTAACTCTTATATGTGGCATTCAATATGTGGGTTGTTCACTTTCACGCAAGTCAGTGATCAGTGTGTGATGGCGTTGAATGGATACTCCAAAAGTTGGAAGCACAAAATAGAGTAATAAGAAATTTAACTTTGCTCGAGGGTTGACTGTGAAGAAGACGAGAAGGGACTACAGTTGCAGGTGGAGTCACATGGAGTGTGGGAGTAGTAGTGGTGATCATGGCGTATCTCAAGTCCAATGTACATGGAAGTTTGACGCATGGATGAACTCAAGGTGGTGAAGAATATTCGTCAAGGTGGAGTTTGTTAGAGTTGTGTCGAGTATTATTGTACAAGGTAGGTTACAGTTGGACTCTGAGTATTATTGTGTTTACACAGCATATGGAGTTATGTCCTGATAGTACACTTGTATCCTAGGCCTCTCATATATATCGGGGTAGACACACGATGTAACATATGCCAACATAATAGCACAAGCACGCGGGGAGCCGGCGGCGTGTGCCGGCGCCCGGGCGGTCGGGGTGCGGTATTGTGACGGTGTCACGGAGAGGAGCGCCCGTACTCATGCCCCGGAAATGTATAGTGAAGTGGTGACAAAAAAAGTCTATAATGAATCATCTCGTAACCTTATCTTCTATAATTAGTTATTTCTAAAAACATGATGAGACATATTGTCCTAAGAGATCACCTCTTGTCTTCTCTTAAATAATAGAAGGTAAAGTCTTTTTTCGAGTTCTCTCTCCTCCACCTCATCATTTATTCTAGGTGTCACTCTTAAGATAACATTATTATACATGCCCTAACTTCAATTGCTTTTAGGGAGTGACTGCATGACTTAGAAATAGTCATTTCTCAGGCAACTACTGACCATGGCCGTAAGATCAATATTTTCTCGTCACTTCCTCAGCTAGCCCTAAAGTCTTCTCGGACGGTTTGTCGGAAGTGATTTAGAAATCGATACGTCTCACTCGTCTACTTTCTTTTTCTTTGTGTTATTGTAAAACTCGCTGGTGGTTTTCAACGAGAAGGCTTCTTGTTTCAAAAACATTTTTTTTGTCTCGCTTGTCTAAGAAATGGCAAATTAAAAAGACAAAAGGATAATAGTACGGTTAACATTCCTGATAATATTATAGTTACCCCATCGTCTCTCCTTCAAGTGAACACATGACTATGGTTTCTGCCTCCCTTCGGTGGCGGCGCCAATCTGCCGCGTCTCCTATGGCCTTAGTGTCATGGGAGGGGGTGGATCCCGGTCCTTGAAGAACTGGGCGACTCCGTTATTACATTTTTTTTAGTTTTGTTGGAGTTTGTGTTTTGTTCAGGAAGACAAAACGGTCGGGGCTCCTTAAAGATGGAATAATTTTTTTCTACCTAGTCCTCATCCCGGTGGTGCATCTAGTATCATCTCCGATGCATCTCACATGATTCAGTTAGTGGTTGTCTCTGGTGGATCCGTTCAGATCCAGTCTACGTCAATATGTTTTTAGATTGGATCCTTCCGATCTATGCTTATCTTCATTAACGATGGTTGTTTCGGTGCATTATTTTTATGGAGCTTAGCACGACGAATTTTCGACCGTCTAATACAAAAAGGTTTGGCCGACTTCAACGAGGGAGGGGTGATGAAGGCAGTACGCCTTCGAGTCACTTCAATGTTTACAGTTGTCACATGATGGTGTACAAATCCAAAAGTTAAAAAAACAAGATAACCTCTTCTTAATTGAAAATAGACACATGGTCAACAGAGTACGTAATCACTAACAAACATCCCATAATTTGGTGCACTTCTTCAAATATATATGCTCACGTGATTGGCCTGTGAGGCTATCTCTAGTGATGTGTCTTCGGTCGATCTCGCATGATTCATTCAGTGGTTGGTTTTGATGGATCTATTAGGATTTAGTCTACGTCAATATGTCTTCAATTTGAATCCTTTCGATCGACCCTATTTTTCATCAACGACGGTTGTTGTTTCGATGCACTAGTTTTATGGGGCTTAGCATGTCGACTTTTTAACTGTCTAATATAAAAAGGTTTGACTGGCTCCCGCGAGGGAGGGGTGATGAAGACAACATGTCTTCGGCTAACTTTAATTCTTGTAGTCGTCGTTTGATGGTGTATGAATCTGAAAGTTTTTTTTCTTAAAGCAAGATAACCTCTTCTTATTTAAAGTGAAACATATGGTACGTAATCAGTGACGAACTTCAAATAATTTGGCGCACTCCTTCAAATATATATATATGCTCACGTGATGGATGGGCCTGACAGGCTGTCTGTGTCCACACGGACACGAAGTGCCAAGCTTTGAACTTTGTACAAACTTCTTGAGCTCACGCACAGACGCACCATTATTCTACTTCGTTCTAGACAAGCTCCATGGCGGATGCGGCTATGAGGAAGTGTAGAACTCTTTGTCTCGGACCGCATTATATTTATAAGATAGATACCTTGACATACAAGTTGATCCTCTAGAAGGTTACAAAAGATAAGAGAAAGAGGTAAAGGGATAAGAGGAAACTAGTTTAAACTAGTTTCCTATACCTATACAGTTTACCTAACACTCCCCCTCAATCTAAACTTCTACTTGTTAAGATTAAGATTGTACTTGAAGTCATCTAACCTTCTCATTGTGAGAGGCTTTGTGAATCCATCAGCAAGTTGGTCACCTATTGGAATGAACCTTATATCAAGTAATCTCCTAGTTACTCTTTCTCACACAAAGTGAAAATCAACTTCAATATGTTTTGTTCGTGCATGGAAAACAAGATTTGCTGAAAGATAGGTTGCACCAAGATTGTCACACCATAACCTAGCAGCTTGTGGAACCTTTACCCCAAGTTCATGTAATAGTGTTTGAATCCACATTACTTCAGCTGTTGCATTAGCCCAAGCTTTATACTCAGCCTCAGTGCTTGATCTTGAGACTGTTGCCTGTTTTCTTGCACTCCATGACACAAGATTTGTTCCCAGAAACACAGCAAACCCACCAGTTGACCTTCTATCATCTGCACATCCTGCCCAATCTACATCAGAGTATGCTGACACAAGCATAGATGAGGACTTAACAATCTGAAGACCTAGTCCTTCTGTAAACTTGAGATACCTCAAAATCCTCTTTACTGCTGTCCAATGAGAAGTAGTAGGAGCATGCAAATATTGGCATACCTTGTTAACAGAGTATGAAATGTCAGGACGTGTGAGAGTCAAGTACTGTAATGCACCTACAATGCTTCTATATTTGGTTGCATCATTCGGCCCAAGTGCCTCTCCACTTTCAATAGTAAGTTTTTCTGAAGTAGAGATAGGTGTACTGACTGGCTTACACTTTTCCATACCTACCCTTCTGAGAATATCAGTTGTATATTTTCCTTGTGTAAGAATTATACCATCCTTTACCTTCTTGACCTCAATTCCAAGAAAGTAATGTAGATCCCCTAGATCCTTAAGAGCAAATTCCAGTTTTAGGTCCTTGAGCAGGCAAGTTGTGGCATCTGGACTTGAACTGGCAACAATTATGTCATCAACATAAACAAGGACAAATATAGTAACATTGTTCTTATTATAGAAGAATAATGAAGTATCTGCCTTTGATGATGAAAATCCAAGCTTTTGCAATTGTGTACTTAGCCTTGAGTACCAGGCTCTTGGGGCCTGTTTTAATCCATACAGAGCTTTATCCAACTTACAGATATATTTTGGTGTGTTTTTGTTTTCATAACCTGGTGGTTGCCGCATGAACACTTCTTCCTCAAGAACACCATGAAGAAACGCGTTCTGAACGTCTAGCTGTCGTAGGCTCCAACCTCTGGAAATAGCAATGGACAACACAAGTCGAATAGTAGCAGATTTAATAACAGGACTAAAGGTATCCTCATAGTCTATACCAAATCTTTGTTTAAAACCTTTTTCCACTAGTCTGGCCTTGTATCTGTCAATACTACCATCAGCTCTCTTCTTAATTTTATATACCCATTTGCAGTCAATCACATTTGCATCCTTCTTTGGTGGAACTAATCTCAAAGTTTTATTTTGAATGAGTGCATCATATTCAACATCCATAGCCTTTTTCCAATCATCATGCAAATTCGTTGGTTCACCAGTATTTGCAAGGAAAGCATGTCTAAGTTTATCATACCTGACCGTGCCATCCGTGTATTTCTTTTCTCGAACAATTGTGACAGCCCGAGACCGACGCCGAGAAGATTCCCTTTCCTTTCCGTTATCGTCGTGTGTCTATTTTATTTTTGTCGCATCATCATCGCATCATGCGCATCATCGGCATTGCATCGGCATCCCGTTGCCGCCAGTTTTCAAAACTCACATCCGTTGTTAGTTGTCGGTTCTCGTCGTTGACCGTTCTGAGCCCGACCGCACTCGCACGCGCCCGCGGCATCGTCGAAACCCTGTTTTAAAATTGTGCGTAAAACTTCCTCTGATCGGGTTGAGATTTGTCGTGCAGTATTATTTATATATAGGTAGGCCGCCTGTCGAATTTCGTCGCGATCGGAGTTCGTCTGGTACCCGAACGGTCGACCGTAGCGGCACCGTATTCGGTCTACCGTCGGACGTTTGTCGATGTTTTTAAATCGTTGCCGTGCCGCCCGTTCTCCCTCTCGTCTTCGGATATCCCCTCTACACGGCCACGTACCCATTCCCGCGTACGGAATCGTCCGAATCCGACCGCACGGTTGGATCCGGAACGCGATTCCGGTTAACCGAGCCCCTCTTTTCTCTATAAATAGAGCCCGTGCATTTTAGACATCCCTCCTCGTTTCCCGTGCACCCTCCTAACCCTAACCGCGCAGCCACCCACCTCCAGCGTCCTCCTCGCGCCGCCGGGCCCGTGAGCCCACGCGAGGCCCGCCGGGCCCGAAACGCCGCCGCCGCCCGTTCTGCCCCCTGCTCTTCCTCCCGAGCGAGCCGCCGCCGTGCTAGCGCAGGAACCCTGTCGTGCCGCCTCCCGTCGGTGCCCGGGACGCCCCCGGAGCCACCGGGGTAGGAGCTGCCGCCGGAGGGCCGGCTCACCTCTGCCAGCCGCCGGCCCCGCTCACCTTAGCCGGCTCCTCCCGTCGCCCGAACCTCTGCCAGCCGCCGCCTCGGATCCCTCTTCGCAACCACGCCGACGTTCAGATCCGACCGATTCCGGCCGGATCCGTTGCCCCAAGCGCCGGCGAGCCCAGATCCTCGTCGAACCCGTGCGAGGTGTCGCCGCCGCCCCCGCCCGCGTTGCGCTCGGGACCGAGCCGAGCTCGGGGACGAGGAGCCCCGCTCCAGGCCGCATTGCCCCTCCTGGGCCTCCCCCAACGACGCGGCCCACCTCGCCGCTACAGTCGCCCTGCGCCCTGGGCCTATTCCTCGCCCCTCCCAAGCCGGCCCAGGACCTGCCGCCCTCGGCCTGCCTCCCCTCCGACCGAGCCAGGCCCGCAAGGTGAGCAGCCTCCCCCCTTCCTCTAACCCTCGCCCGTGGCGGTATTTAATTGTCTTGCGCCAGTACCTGTTCGGCCCGTTAGAAGTTTAGGCCCGTAGCTATTTTTTTTTTCAGGTTTCGGACTTTGTTCAAATTTCAGGAAATATGCTTGTTTTTCAAATGCCCGAAACTTCTTATCCGTAAGTCGGATCGAGGCGTATCTTATATGGTTTTGGCGTAGAATTTCGCGTAGAATAGGATTCTCCAACTTGCGTAATTGTTTGACATCGTTTAGTGTGTCGTATGCCTAGAAACACGTGCTGTCCTATTAAGTTTCCGACCCGTATAATTTCTCGTGCGTGTCCGGACTGCCCGTATACCGTAGATTAAATGCCCATGTTTTAGGGACCATTTTTTCATGCATTTTAGAGCGGTCATTTGTATTTTTGCGTGTAGGGAATTGCCTTTAGTTTATTTTCCCGTATATAGGTTATTTTCTCGCATTTATGTGCGGCACTATTTTGTGTTGCAAACCCCACATATTTTATATGTTTTCGGGGTAGAAAAATTCCATGGATTTTTATGAGCAATTAGTTTTAGCTTTTGAGGAAGTTAGTTCGCGAGATATTTTGCTATGTTGCCCTCTTGGCATTTTCGTAGGATTTATTTCGTGCCTCGTTTGAATTAGTTGTCAACTAGGGAGTTCTTCTTAGATGTTTTGTTTAGCCCCTGGTATTTTTAGTTGCAATAGAAATGCATGTTTAGGTGTGGTTTGATTGCTCTCAAGTTGCTAGAAATAGTGCTGTTTTGGAGGAGCTGAAATATTTCTAAGTCTGGAATCTGTTATATTTTGTTGCTGTCTTGTCTTGCTTGTATCTTGTGATCTGTAGCTTTTTTGAGGTTGGTCCAATGGAGTTAGTTGTAGCCCTTATGTTTCTCTAGCATGCTGTAAATTTTCATGCCATTTGGAGTCCTGTAGCTATAGGTTTTGCTGCTGTCAATATAGCTTCAGATCGAAAACTGCACTTTCATGAGGTGTAATTTTCACTAAGTCTGAAATAGTGTGTGGGTTGCCATTTTGTGACTTCTTTCTCTAGTGATCCTTGCTGCCATGCTAGTTGTTGTTAGTTTCTTGTAGTAGTGCTTCTTTCCCTCTTCCGTGCCATGCCTTGCTTGAGCATATCGGAGTTGTGTATCCGTAGTTGTGGGGCGTAGAAAATGCTATGTGGCTGATTTTGGCAAATTGTAGTGATTTCTTGTTTTGCTCGTAGTTGTTGAACCGTAGCTCCGATTTGATCGTGACCTACATGAAACTTGCTTAGAATCTGTTGTAGATTCATTTTATCTCGCTGTATGTATGATTAGAAGTGCTCGTGACCGTCGTTGCACACATATTGCATTCATGCCATCATATCTTGCGGTGCTTGTATCTTTTGAACCGTAGCTCCGTTGGAGATGTTCTTTATGTGTAGATCGCTTGAAATGACGTGTAGAATCGCGTGAACCTATTTGTTTTGCTGTTTAACAACTAATTAAATGTGTTAGTTCAGATCTGGACAGAATTGTAAATTAACATGTGAGGTCGTTTCGGAGGTGCTATATGACATTTCTGACCTCATTTAAAATGCCTAGAGAGGTAGTTTAATTGCGCTTCACCTCTTGCCATGTTTAGACACATTTAATATTGTCGTGTATCTAATCGGGATAGAACTAAATAATAAACGTGGAGTTTCGTCAATATGCAACTCGTTGCATATTGAACTTCACTTAATGTGTAGTGTTTGGTTGTGTGAATTGTCATGCCGTGACTTGCATGTATTCAGTAGCTCATGCATCATATGTGTTGTTCATCGTGTGGTGAATTTCGTGTGTTGATTTGTGTTTCCAGTTTGCTTCGTCTCGATAGAGTTCCGCAGCGTGCCGGATTGTGAGGACCCGTTCGACTACGTCGGTTCGTCTGCTTCACGGAGGCATTCTTCTTCCAAGCGGGATCTCAGGCAAGATGATCATTTCCCCAGTTACCATTACTATCATTGCCATGCTAGTTTACCGTTTCTGTCGATTATGTCTCGTTGCCTACCACATGTTAAATACCAGCCTCTCAACAATGCCATGTTAACCTTCAACCTGTTTAACCTAGCAAACCACTGATTGGCTATGTTACTGCTTGCTTAACCCTGTGTAGCGTTGCTAGTTGCAGGTGCAGATGCTTCCATGTGAAAGCATGGGTTCCTTGTTATATCACCATATTTAAATGCTATTTAATTTAATGCACCTATATACTTGGTAAAAGGTGGAAGGCTCGGCCTTTCTAGCCTGGTGTTTTGTTCCACCTTTGCCCCCTTAGTTTTCGGCTACCGGTGTTATGTTCCATAAATAAGCGCTCCTAACACGATCGGGGTTGTTATGGGGACCCCCTTGATAATTCGTTTTAGATTAAAGCTGGTCTGGCAAGGCCCAACTTTGGTACTACATTTGCCTAATAACCTAATAATAATGCATAGGGACCCGCCGGCACCCGCGGACTATTTTAATCAACCCCCGGGCCAGTGCTCCTCATGAGTGTTGGTCCAAAATAGAGCAGCTTATTAACGCTACCCGGGGCAACTCGGCGTTTGGCGTGGTAACCATCGCTCATCCGTCGTGTCCTGAGAACGAGGTACATGACTCCTATCGGGATCGTCGACACGTCGGGCGACCTTGCTGGATTAGTTTTACCTTTGACGGAATATCTTGTGGATCGGGATTCCGGTGATACTTTGGGTAATCTCAGAGTTGAGGTTTTCCACTAGGGAATACGACGAGATCGCGAGCTTCGTGATTGAGGATTTCTATGCGGCTTGTGGTAATTTGTGATGGACTAGTTGGAGCACCCCTGCAGGGTTAAATCTTTTTGGAAAGCCGTGCCCGCGGTTATGTGGCAACGTGGAAACTTTGTTTAACACTGGTTCTAGATAACTTGAAGTTGACTTAATTAAAACATGCCAACTGTGTGCGTAACCGTGACTGTCTCTTTCATGAGTTCCTTCTCCGATCGAGGACACGGTGGGGTTATGTCTGACGTAGGTAGGTGTTCAGGATCGTTCTTTTGATCATCAGTAGTTCACGTCCATTATGCGTAGATCTTCCCCCCTCTTATTTCTTGTACTCGTAAGTTTTAGCCACCTCATATATGCTTAGCCGCTGCTGCAACCTCACCACTTAACCATACCTCACCCATTAAGCTTTGCTAGTCTTGATACCTTTGGAAATGAGATTGTTGAGTCCCCGGTGGCTCACAGATTACTACAACACCAGTTGCAGGTACAGGTAAAGGTTACTTGATGCGAGCGCGTTGATTGTTCATTTGGAGTTGCTTCTTCTTCTTCTTCTTCTTCATCGATCTAGGATGGGTTCCAGGCCGGCAGCCTGGGATAGCAAGGATGGACGTCGTTCTTCTTTTGTCGTTTATTTTTGTCCGTAGTCGGACCCTGCTCTTACTCTTGATGAATATGTAATGTACTGATGTGACTCTGATGTAGCTTGTGGCGAGTGTAAGCCAATTCTATATATATCTCTTCTTTTCAGTACATGTACTTGTAAAGATATCCATTCTTGCGACACGACGAGATGCGCTTCTATCCCTGACGAGGCCCTCGTTCCAAATTGAGGATAGGGTCGCATCTTGGGCGTGACAACAATACCGGACTGGGATCGTGTATGGCGAGACGGAACCGGCGTTGCAGCAGTTCTGGCCGCAGAGGATCCCGACCTTGTAGCAGCACCGTCGATGGCATGCACAGGGGATCCGACCGCGCCGTCACCTGAGGCAGTTGGCGTGGCAGTTGGCGTGGCAGTTGGCGCTAGCGCAGTTGTTGTAGCAGTTGACGCATTGTCCCCCTCGCCAGCAGCATCGGAGCGTGCAGCGCGAGAGGAGGCGCCGCCACCTGGCGGGCTGTCGGCCACCCGGGGGGTTGGCGCGGAGGAGCATCGCGATCCTCCTGGGATCCCGCGTCCGACAGGCTGCCGCGCGGATCGGCCTCGAAACGCGCAGCAGGGGCGACAAGGAGACCGGCGTCAGGGAGATCAGCGTGGGATCGCGCGCCGAGACCAGCGCCAGGGAAATTTTCCTGGGATCGCGCGCCAGATCCGTTTTTGGCTGTTTCTTCGCACAGAAAATGACGTCCTGTAGCTGCACAATCAACACCAAAATCAATCTGTTCCATGGAATTTTGCACATGATCATCATTAATTAATTCACCCCCGTGACCAGAAGATGTCAAAGAATCGGAAAGGATGGATATTTTGTCACGCAATAGGGCTCCCGCATGGGGATGAAGTTTGGAGAAAGGAAATAATGTTTCATCAAAAATGACATCCCTAGAAATATAGATTCTGCCAGATGATATCTCTAGGCATTTGTACCCTTTATGAAGATTACTATAGCCAAGAAACACACATTGTGTGGGCCGAAACTCAAGTTTATGGCGATTGTAGGGACGCAAATTTGGGTAACAAGCACACCCAAAAAAAATTAGAGAGGTATAGTCAGGTTTTTGATGAAACAATCGTTCCAAAGGAGTGGTGTTGCCAATGACACGACTGGGTAATAGAGTGATAAGGTATGTAGCGGTGATAAAAGCCTCATCCCAATATTTGAGGGGCATTGAAGCATGGGCTAAGAGAGACAGCCCTACTTCCACAATGTGACGATGTTTGCGTTCTGCTGAGCCATTTTGTTGATGAGCATGAGGGCAAGAGACATGATGAATGATGCCAATGCTACGAAAGAAAGAGTTGAGTTTCTCATACTCCCCTCCCCAGTCACTTTGGACTGCAAGGATTTTGTGATCAAACTGTCTTTCAACAAGTTTTTGGAATTCTTGAAAGACAGAAAAAACTTCAGTTTTGAACTTAAGCAAATATATCCATGTAAATTTGCTGTAATCATCAATAAAACTGACATAGTATTTCTTTCTACCAAAGGAATCTCTTGCATGACCCCATACATCACTAAAAATGAGCTCTAAAGGAGCATGAGACACACTATTTGACACAGGATAAGGAAGTTGATGGCTTTTTGCACATTGGCAAGCCTCACAAACTGACTCACTTTCGGAACTATTTGACAATGATAAATTGCCTTTATTGACTACTTGCTTGACTATATTTGAAGAGGGATGTCCTAGTCTTTGGTGCCATTTGGCTAAGGAGGGCTTGATGGCAGAATAGACTCGGCGATGACTCTTGCGATCAAAGACTCTAGATGTGATGGGGTATAATCCTCCAACGCATCTACCACGATGGATGAGCTCCCTCGTTGCCCGATCCTTTATGAAAAAATAGGTAGGGTGAGTTTCAAAGAAAACATTGTTGTCGGAGGTTAAACGAGACATGGAAGCAAGGTTTTTATCGGCTTGTGGAACATGGAGGACATCTTTAAGGACAAGATCACGTTTAAAACTAGGGGAATTAATTGATGATTGACCAATGTGAAGAATGTCCATACCTCCACCGCTCGCGGTGTGAATTTGATCACTGCCGTGGTACCTCTCTCTGAGGGCAAGCTTCTCTAGCTCGTTGGTGACATGATCTGTGGCGCCAGAATCAGCATACCAGACCGTGTCACCATCAGGTCCGCCGTGCTCCCGCATGGCTGCAGCAGCCTGTCATGCATCAGGCACGTAGTCTTCATCGTACCGGTGCCAACAGTCAATGACTTCGTGGCCCGGTTTCTTGCACAGCTGACAGCGCGGCCGACGGTTGTTGTTGTTGTAGCCACCGCCGTTGTAGCCGTTGTTGTTGTAGCTGCCGTCGCCGCGATCGGTGTTGCTGCGATCACCACCACCAGGGCGACCCTGGCCCTGGTTGCAGCTGTGTCCTCCACTGCCACGACCACGCCCCGGGTGGCCACGCCCACGGCCACGTCCGCGAGACGCAGCGTTGACAGAAGATTGGCGTAGGTTACCGCCTTGAAGCATGTTGAGGCAGGCGTCAAAGCTGAGAAGCTGGTTGTACAATTCCTGGACAGTGACAGGTTCGATCCTTGCAACCAACGCTGAGATCACAGGGTTGTAGTCGATGTCGAGACCCGCGATGACGTGGGAGATGATCTCGGCGTCTCCGAGAGGAGCACCAGCGCAGGCAACTTCATCTGTGAGGGTTTTAATCTTGCCAAGATACTCTGCCATGGTTAGATTACCTTTCTGCAGGTTTGTGAGCGCCATCCTCGTATTGATCTTCTGGGCTTGCGTTTGTGCGGCGAACATGGCGTGGATGGCGGCCCATACTTCGGCCGGCGTCTGGAGCATGGCAACTTGGGCGAGGACCTCTCGAGAGAGAGATCCCATAAGGTATCCTTGTACCTGTTGCTGCTGAGCATACCAGATTGGTCTGGCATGATTGGTAACCTGCTCGTCCTTCCCATTGCTGGTGATGGTGATGGTGGCAGGAGGCGCCGGACTTGCGGCGTCGAGGAAGTGCTCCATCTATGCTCCCTTGATTTGGGGTAGCACGACGGCCTTCCACAGGAGGAAGTTTGTCCTCGTGAGCTTCTCTGTTGGAGGTGGGCCGAGGGAGATCGAGCTGCTGGACATGGAAGATGGAGCAAAGGTGGAGGATGATGATGAGGCGGTGGATGGCGTGGTGACTGTCATGGTGTAGCTCTCAACTCGATCTTGTTCCCCTCTCTCTCGCGATCAATAGATCGGTTTGCTCTCGGCGGCTAGACGTACGAGAGGAAGAGACTCTGATGACCATATGAGGAAGCGTAGAACCCTTTGTCTCGGGCCGCATTATATTTATAGGATAGATATCTTGACATACAAGTTGATCCTCTAGGAGGTTACAAGAGATAAAAGAGAGAGGTAAAGAGATAAGAGGAAACTAGTTTAAACTAGTTTCCTATACCTATACAGTTTATCTAACAGCGGCTGCTGCTGGTACTCAAGCTCGTGTTATGGTGCTGCCCTTCCCCGCGCAGGGTCATGTGTGAGGCTGCAGGTGGAAGTGGGTTTAAGTGGGACTACCTTAGCCCACCCACTTATATTGCTTTAGTGGGATCCCATTGGACATAGACAAAATTAATCGGGCTATCCCACTTAATCCATTGGGAGCCCACCTCGCCCTATTAAGCTAACCAACAGCACTAGACGAGTTGCACAACACGCACATACACTGTCGTGGGTTCGGCTGCATGTTTGTCTTCTCCGTCGCCCGCGTCGCGCTGCTCGACCTCGACGTACCCCCGGCGAAGCCTTCGCCGGCTCCCCGGTCACTGTCGTGCTCGCGTACCTCTCCCCGCTCCGCGCTGACTGCCTGCTCTTCGCGGGCAACGCCGATGGCACCATCGACCCTTCCGAGCGCTTCAAGGTGCAATGGTGCGTGCAGGGAGAAGCTCAACTCCATGGACCTGCTGCAGTACATGGCGCCGGTGGCCGTGGTGCTGCTGGTGCCGGCGACGCTGATGATGGAGCCGGACGCGCTCGGCGCGGCGGTGGAGCTCGCCCGGGAGGACCCCAGCTTCGTGTGGATGCTGATCGGCAAATCCTCGCTGGCCTACCTGTTGAACCTGACCAACTTCCTCGTCACCAAGCACACCAGCCCTCTAACCCTCCAGGTTCGTCCTGCCAACCATGGTGCTCTGTCTGCTCATTGACACAACTGTTCAGATGAACACACACAAGTTGATGCTCACGCGCCTTGTGCTTGGTCGGTCGTTGCAGGTCCTCAGGAACGCGTAAGGGGCGGTCGCCGTCGTAGTCTCCATCCTGATATTCAAGAACTCGGTGACCGTCATGGGGATGCTGGGCTACGGGGTGACCATCGCCGGCGTGGTCCTGTACCGCGAGGCCAAGAAGAGGAGCAAGTAAACTGTGCCGGCGTGGGGAACAAGACCTCAGAAGATATGCTGACTGACACAATGATCTTTCGTTGGAGCTCTGACAGAATCCTGATGGTGGGACGATGAAGACCACCAACTCATTTGTATATTTATTACTGTTCATTCATGCTCCTACTCCTTCGATCCTTCCGAGCGCTTCAAGGTCTATGGATTCACCGACGGCGACGATCTCTTGCACTCTGTAGAACACTTCTTATGTGGGATCCCACTTGAACCCACTTAATCCATCTAATTTCTGGTGGGTTGTCCGTTAATGCCCATCAAGCAGCGGTGGGACTTAGTGGGATTGCGGTGGGAGTCCCATCTCCAGTCCCACCTGTAGCCTGAGTCATGTGATCCCACTCATGGAGCTGTCTCGCAAGCTCGCGGGGCACGGCGTCGAGGTCGACTTCGTGAACACCGAGTTCAACCACGTCCTCGTCATGGAAGCAATGGCAGGGAAGGGAGCGATTCCTGATGGGATCCATATGCTGTCCGTTCCGGACGGCCTAGGGCCCGGAGACGACCACGCGGACATCGGCAAGTTCGTCAAGGACTTGCCGGCCGCCATGTCCGGCCGCCTCGAGGAGATGAACCGATCCAGGAAGATCAAATGGGTGATCGTGGATGTATCCATGAGCTGGGCAATGGAGGTGGCCACCACGGCGGGTGCCCGTGTGGCCTCCTTCTCGACCTACTCCGCGGCCGTGTTTGCTCTCAGGATGAACCTCCCCAGATTGATAGAAGATGGTGTGCTCGACGAAAGTGGTAAGGACAAATCAAGCACCTCCATGACACTTGTCAACTTTCTTGGCCTGGTTAAGATCGGCTGACAGTGTGGAGCTTGTTTAACTTAGGCAATGTGAAGGGGCAGGGGAATATCCAAATGGTACCTCCCATTGACCCGGCGGAGATCCCCTGGATCAGCCTGGCCAGCACCAGCGCCCCCGAGAGGCGCAGAGCCAACATCCAGAACGTCCTCAAGACCAACCTGTCGATGCCACTCGCCGAGGTGGTTATCTGCAACACTTCCATGGAGTTGGAGCCCGACGCTCTGGCCCTCCTCCCCAACGCGCTGCCTCTCGGCCCACTGGTGGCGCCCACGTCGAGGCCGGCCGGGCACTTCCTGCCGGAAGACCTCGCATGCCTCGCCTGACTCGACGCGCAGGCCCCCGGCACCGTCGTCTACGTGGCCTTCGGCAGCTCCGGCTTCCTGGACGCGACGCAGTTCCAAGAGCTCGCCGACGGGCTCGCGCTCTCCGGCCGGCCGTTCCTGTGGGTGGTCCGGCCAAACTTCACCACCGGAGCCGGACAGGATCGGTTTGAGTTCGAAGCGTTCAAGCGCGGCGTGGAGGGGAAAGGGCTGGTCGTGGGCTGGGCGCCGCAGCAGCGCGTGCTCTCGCACCCGGCCGTGGCCTGCTTCGTGTCGCACTGCGGGTGGAACTCGACCATGGAGGGCGTGCTGCACGGCGTGCCGTTCCTGTGCTGGCCCTACTTCGCCGACCAGTTCTGCAACCAGAGCTACGCGTGCAACGTGTGGGGCACCGGCGCCAAGCTCCGGCGAGACGAGCGAGGGGTCATCGCCAAGGAGGAGATCGAGAGCAAGGTCGCGCGGCTCCTCGGTGACGAGGGGGTCAAGGCAAGGGCCGCGACGTGGAAGGAGGTCGCGCGTGGCAGCATCCGAGAGGGAGGGTCCTCGCATGGGAACTTGCTCAAGCTTGTCAGCTTGCTAAGACAACAATGATGTACGTCATTGGCGTATATTAAAAACCAAACAATGATTGATCTTTTCGAGAGGTGTGTAATGTTTTTAAACCGGAATTGCTAATTAACAAAGTCTCATCTAACTTCCACACATTATTCAAATAATCAAACAAACTATAAGAAATAAAAAATATGTACGAATCTTCGTGAACATCAAGTTGCATATGAATTAGATGTGAGTTGGTTAAATCTTATCTAGATGATGAGCCCTATATCCATTTTTTTTTAAAAATAGTAACGTTCACACGTGTGACACGAGACAACATGTTTCATATGTTTTCATAACCATCCATCTTGTGACATCAAATATGTAACATTATCAGATTTTTTTTGCTTTTTCGACTTAATTTTATTTTATCACGTCAATAAAAAATTTAATTAAAAAATCCGTTTTCATCATTAAATCCATCTCGATGAGGTCTTTAAAACTCGATCACATATTGATATGTTTGACAACTTTGTTTGTCACAAGTTGCCATATATTTATACTCGAGTTGCCATAATGTTTACAATAAAGCTATCATGCATAGGCGAAAGAAAAAAAAAACTCAAAATGATTCAATCTGCAATTGGCAAACTATAACACTCACCATATCCACATCACTCATCTCATGACATCACATGAACGATGAGATTCTCTAAACAGGAACGCCTTTGGGAAGAAAGCGACACTCATGCCATGTCATCAGCGGATCCAACCACAAGACCAGAATCTAAGTTTTCATCGTAAACAATTAGTCTGATTATATCTGAACAATGGCTTAAACAAGATAACGATGTAAGAAACCATCTTTATTGGCAGGTATAACCACTTGGGTTTGACCTAGTCTTTAGCCGTGAAGCATGAGACCGGATGCTCGAGTACCATCATCATCAGAGTCACCCATGTGTTGTCATCATCACTTTCCCGCGATCCCAAAGTTGCACGCGATACGACCAGTGTCACTTCACAACCATCCCTCGGTGTCAAGTCGTGATCCATAATTTGTATATCACCATCTAAGTCAACCATGACAAATGGCCCCTTCCAAAGATCTACTCAGGACCACCGCCGTCGTGGAGCTATAGGAAGTCGTTGCAATATTGTTTGTAGTCACCACCGTCCGGCTGATTAGATCTTGATAACCACCACCAAGTCGTAGATCATAGCTTCTTTGGTCGGCCGCCATGCGCGCGGAAGGCGAGCACCTCGCCGTAGCGGACCACAACCAATATAGGGCCCAACGCACATGGGGCCTCACGCCATGGTAATTTAGGATGCTCCCTTATCTATGGTGGCAAGTGCCCCACTCGAAGAACTGGGTGTGCTCCCAGTTGTTGCAGATCGTAATGTAGGGGTCCCATGGAAAAGGAGCGGTCGAGGGACGAAAGGATGGGGGAGATAGAAAAAATAGCATGGGACAACGCCTCGCTACCATTGTTCCCCATCGTTGGCTTACTCCGACAGCTGTGAGGGGATGGATGGTTGGTGGGGAAAGTTTGAGTGTGGTAGCGTGAACCCTTCAGGGCATGTACAATGGTGATATCTTAGCAATGTCATATAGGATAAATGATGAGGTGGAGGAAAGAGAACTCACAAAAAAAAGGTTTGCCTTCTCTTATTTAAGAGAAGACAAGAGATTTTCTCTTAGCGCAATATGCCTTATCATGTTTATTTATAGAAATAGCTAGTTATTTAAAATAAGGCTAAGAGATGATCTATTATAGACATTTTTGTCATCTTTAAATTACATGTAAGATTTAAAATAAAATTATCTTATCAATCATTGTACATGCCCTCGAAATATCCTGGAATGACACGGGAGGCTATCTTGAAGGGGGTTGTTGATCACTAGCCAACTACCAAATTGGATACTTGAGAAGGATCTCCCTGTGCACGCGAGAGCCATTTGACGAAACGCTAGACTCGGAGCATCTACAACGGGGCATCTCACCCTCTCCCCTCACCACCACCCACACACACACACATATATGCCCACGCAATGAAATAGCGAGTGGCCGCTCAAAAATACGTGACCAGATCGGTTCTATACGTTCGGGGTGACCGCTATCTCTCATATCCAGCACAAACCTCGATAGATATGAGGAGGCCCCGACGTGTTTGTCACGTCGGATCTGGCAGACAAGACCCACCACAAAAGGGGGTCGTACAACGAAAAAATGAGACCACACATGAACACGGCTATGTGCCGCTTGGTGCGAATAAAGTGGGCTCGTGAGCAAGTAGTAAGTTTTGGGCCTGCTAACGCCACATTGATAGTGTGTGTGTGTGTTTCTTCTTTTTGTTTTCACATGTTTTCTTTTCCTTTGTTTTATTTCGATAATTCGAAATGTATTCATTAAAAATTAAATATAGTTTTAATGTCAATCTTGCATTTGTTAAATATTAAATTTGTAAAAATATTATTTTTATGTGTATACAAATGTACAACGTGAATAGAAAAAAGTATAAAATGTTAATCATGCGTGAAAAAAATTTATAAATTGTAGAATTTTTTTGTGTAAATAAAAAATGATTCCATGCATCAAAAAATGTACTTTATATATAGAAAATGCTCACAAGTTTCAAAAATGTGTTTGACACATTGCTCAAAAATATATTTGTACAATGTTAATCTTCGAAATTGTTAATCTTGAATCTGAAAAATGTTGAACTTGTATAGAAAAATGCATGTTGAATAACGAATAAATCATAATGTAAATAGGAAAAAAATCATGTATACATAAAATGTTAATTGTATGTACATCAAATGTCACATATATGTGTGAAAAATGTCCATCATATGTCTGCAAAAGGTGACAAACATAAAATGTCACACATTTCAATAGAAATGTATGTGAGGTGCATCCTTCCCAGTCCTCTTGAACTTAGGAAAAGGCTTGTCAATGGTCTAATGCTCACACATTAATATCGGGAGATCAAATGAATTTATGCTTAATTAATTTAATGAACTTTACAACAATGTTATACAAATATAAAATTATGTTCTTCATACATTCAAAAAAATGTACATCACGTTGAATAACAATCAAAAGTTTCACAAATATGTTCGTGACATTTAATACAATTATTTTCACAATGTGCTAACAACATTTACGTAGTGCAACAAAATGTTTTTATCACTAAAATATATTTCATGTGTATTTAAAATATTTAACACTTATTTTGAAAATAATCAAAACATCTTGCTGTAAAAAAATGTTAAATATATATTCGAGAAATGATTAAAAAAGTGTAAGCAAATGTTTCAAATATATACTAAAAACAATCATAACTTAGAAACAATTATACACATATTGAAAAAATAAGACCAATGAAAAAGACAAAACAAATAAAAATAAAAGTGGAGAAACAAAGAAATGAAGAAAACCCAGAAAGAAACAAAGAAAACCAGAGTATAAAAAGGAAGAAAATAAAAACAAAAAAGCCATGGAAAAGCAAAGAAAACCAAAGTATAGAAGAAGGAAAAAATAAAAACATGAAACTGGTGCGAAAAAACAAATAGAAAACAAGGAAAGGTAAAAAAAAGTTTAGCTAGTGAACTCTATTGTGATCGATACGAGACAGTACTAGCGTGCAACACCACACTAAACAGTGGGCCAACCCACAGGCGATTAGTATTACAAATCAGTACATACGACATATAGCCCTAGTGCGCCTCTCGTGCTCCAACCAAGCCTCCAGTGGAGTTGGGTTGAAAGGCTGAAATCCATTCGGTCTGGCGCCAGTGAACTATTTCAGCCCAGGCCTAGAAAAAACCAGGGCCGAAAGGCTTGCTTTTTACAAACATTATAGTGTTTTTTTAAACCAAACGAAGGAATTCCCTATTAGGCGTTCCTAAAAATAATAATCCTATTTGGCACTCAAGGAACCATTTTTTTAGGAAAATGCCAACATGACGGTTTATATCTGAGGTGAAAAGAGCGTACATCGTTTGATAATACATCAAACAAAATGTCAGGAGGCTTGTTCTTCCATACAATACTTCGCGAGCTCTCCGACTTAGTAGCCAATAAATCTGCCGCTATAGGGCATTGATGAAAGCTAACAGAAATAAAATCACGACAAATAAAAGAACATTCCTTGTATATTGTTGATGCTGGGCCGAGAGAAATTTCACCATTTGTTATGATATGAATCACCTCTATGCAATCAACTTCGACCACAAGCTTGTTACATCCATTGTCATTTGCCAAAATGAGTTCATCATTAAAACCTATTTGACGCTTAAAGGGCCGGTTACTACTATTGGGTACCAGTGTTGCGAGCTGCTATATAGCTAGCGTCAGCCTGGCCGCTCATGGGCCTAGCCCAGCAAACACAGTCAGAGCTAGCGACCGAATCTCACGCCTGTTTATTTTCGGTTTTCCATTACGTTTCTTATTACGGTTTGTTTAATTTGAAGTTAAAAGAATGCACGAACTAAAAATAGTTCTGAATTCAAAAAAGTATTTTAAAAACGAATAAGAAGTTGTTCACGAATTTAAAAAATGTTCATGAACTCGGTAAATGTTTGTGTATTCGGAGAATGGTCATGAATTAAAAAACAATGATCCCAAAGTAAAAAAAAAAAGTTCATGAACTCGATTTTTTTTTACTCCCTCATATAAAAAAAAGGTTCGCTGAAAGGTTAGTTCAACCTTAATTTAAAACTACGATAGTTATTATGGATCGGAGGGACTAGCGAATTCATAAAAATCATGAATTGAAAAAATCATAGATTCAAAAATATTGATGAATTCAAAACATGTCCATGATTTCAATAACAAGTGCATGAGTTCAAAAAATCTATTCATGAAGTCAAAGAAAGTTCATGAATTCAATAATTGTTCATTAATTTGAAAATTAGTCACATGTATGAAAATTGTTCGGTAATTGAGAAAATGTCTGTGAATTCAAAAAACGGTCACATGTATGAAAATTGTTCGCTAATTGAGAAAATGTTCATGGATTCAAAAAAGTTCACGAAAATGAAACTACTCACAAAATTGAAACAATGTTCACAAATTCGAAACAATGTTCACTAATTCGAAACAATGTTCATCAATTTGAGGGAAAACATGAATTACAAAGTATTCATTCGCAAAATTATAAAATTTTCACGATTTTTTTTAAAAAAGAAAAACAAATGCAACCGGATAACAAAAAAATGAAAAGCCAAGAAAAAACCATAAAAACTGGTAAAAATAGGGAATAATCCAAAAGAAACATGGAGCAAACAAAAAAGATCGATGGAAGCTTCCTACAAACAACTAGAAGGGTCCAAAACCGGGCAAATCTAGTGTCCAAGAATGTTCACCGAAACCAGTAACGGGCTGACCCACGAAAAGCATACAAAGGGTCAACTCATAGCCCCTGTAGTTACGGATGTTTAAGTTCTTAAGAAACATAAGATTTTGTCAGTAGAGTTTTTGCAGCGGCTCATAACTCAAATATCAAGTACTTTCTTTTATAAAAAATTCTTGTAATGTTCATGAGAATTTGGCGTTGACCGAATCTAATGCTTTTTGCATTGCTGAGGAGAGGACCTAGTAGGGACAAAAGGGACCAGCATTAGGGCCATCGTAAAACATGGAGATGAAAGCAACTAGGGGCAAGCGTAGAAGGCAAGAAGCCCTCCTAGCCATCGGGCGTGTCCGGCGACCGCCAAAGGCGAGGAAGGAGATGTCGGCATGAAGGTGGACGAGTGGGGGAGGGACGCGACCGCGCGAGGAGCGGGAATATATCGTCGAGAAAGAGTTTCGTCTGCTGAAAGAGGCGGCCTACATTTTTAAAAACTGAGCAACTAAACTTTTTGAAAGTTCTTTCTTAACTCCCCTAAGTTCTTTTGAGTCTTTGGCTAGAGATGCTATGATATTTCTCTTTTTTTAACAAAGCTGCTCTAATATTTCGACATGTTGAGTTTGGCTGATAAAAAGAAGAAGAAGAAAATGAAAAATGCACGGATGTACCCGGATGCATATGAACCCACTTCGAAAAGCATATTTTTAATTGCTAAAAAGATCTGAAAAAGATTACACGGGTACGTCCTCATGTTTGATGTTCACGGAACTTCGAAAAGCATATTTTTTAATTGCTAAAAAGATCTGAAAAAGATTACACGGGTACGTCCTCATGTTTTATGTTCACGGAACTTCGAAAAGCATAAAGTTTTTTTTCACAAAACTTTACGTCGTGCACGTACATTTGCCAACACGTATGTGTGGATTTTCCTATTTTAATTTTTTTCACATTCAAAACATGCTTAAAATGCATTTTCTAAAAAGTGAATGCGTATGCCCATCGGTGTAGGGGTGCCTTCTCGATGAAAAACGGGCAATCTGATTCATAAAACGGAACTGTTTCCATTCATGAATAAGTTGGAACTGCTTTCGTTGAAAACAATAGCTTGCCAAGCTCGGGCCTACTCTTTGGCCCGCCTGAGGCCAACTCCACAGCACGATCCCATTTTGTTCGGTCTCGTTTGTTTGGGGTAAAAGGGACAAACATGTCCATCCAGCGCGAGACGGCCCGGACCCATCATGTCCGTTTCGTATCCTGCACGACCCATTTCAAGCGCAAACTTACGCGGGATTTGAATCGCGGCGGACATCAAACGGATGTGCGCTCGTTCGCGTCGGGGACGCATGGCAGGCGGCCACCAACCTCCCACCCACCAGCATTAATGCGCACGAACGGGCGGACCCGCCTGTCATCCGCCCCAGGGGATGGTCGCGGTCCTTCTTAAATGAGGAAGTCGTGGACCGATCGTCCACAGTTCCCATCGCCACCCCCGCGGCCTCCCCGAAACTCGTCAGTTCCCTCCGCGAAACCCTAGCCTCCTCCTCGAGCTCGCCGGCCGTCGCAGCCATGGGTCTGTCGAACTACGGCCGCAAGGGCACCCACGACCGCGAGGCTGGCTCCTTGTCGGGACGCCGCCGCGGCTCCGTGAAGGAGGAGGTCGCCTCGCCACTGCGCCAGGCCGCGGCTCCCTTCACCATCGCTCTCAGGCCCATCGCCCATCGGAACCGGCAGTACCTCATCGTTGAGGTCTGCCGGCGCTACTGGGAGACGAGGACGCCGGTCCCGTGGAGCGATGTCCACCTCCCTAACGCGTGGCATCTCTCCGCTGACCGCGTCCCCATCCCTCCGGTGCCGACGAGCGGCCGTGCGCTCGCGAGGAGATCGATCGCCGTCGCCGCCTCCTCCCCGACAACCTCTACTACGACCCAAGGTACACCGCCGACAACACTCTCTGGGACGCATGGCTTCAGGGATGAGCACGACGTGCGTCGTGCCTCGTACTTCGTCGGGACGGTCGCGGGGCCGCGGCGGGCACGGGAGGTGCGGGGGCGTACACGGGTGCGCGGCCTCACGTCCATGGCATCGCCTTCACCGTCTCCGTCACCACCTCCACCTCCGCGCATGACAGAGGAGGAGGAGGCCCGGCTCATGCAGCGCGTCATGGAGTTCTCCATGACAACGCATGATGGGCGCCAATGGCCGGGCCTGGACCGTGCCATGGCCCTCTCTGCGGCCGGCGACGTCGCCATCCCTGAACCGATGGAGGAGGAGGAGGTGGCCGCGTTCTGCCGGAGCTGGTTGGCGCGTCGTGGGGCTGGTCGTGCACCGCGTCGGAGATGGCGCAGGCAGTGGGGGCTGTGAACTGGTACCCCACGCCGCGCGTGGTCATCGGAGCGGGATGCCTCGCCACGGGAGGAGGTGCTGCAGGCCAGCTTCTAGCACGCCCCGCGCATCAGGGACCGTCGGCCCACCTCTGGACGCCGCCGCCCTACGTCGACCTCGTCAGCAACGGCGACGACGACACCGACGACTAGTGAAGACGGTGACGGCGACGACATCGGCGACTAGTGAAGACGGCGATGGCGACGGCGACGGCAACGACGGGCGGGCTATTTTTTTATGTTAATTATGTCAAAAACTGGACCGTTTTGTGGCCGTTAAAACTGGACCTTTATTAATGTTAATCATGTTTTAAGCTTTTAAAATGAGTTTATTTATTTTTAGTTAAGTTTTTTTGAATCAAGTCCAACATGAATATGATTTGGGGTGCGGTCGCGCGATGAACGCATGCACGATCCAACGAACAAAGGCGAACATGAACGAATCCATTGCCGTCTTAAACGGATAAAATCCGACCATACCGGACGTTTGGGATCGTGCCGTGGAGTTAGCCTAACCAGATTGGATGGGAGAATCGGAAAACATGGTGCCGGGATGCCGGCCGACGCGGCTGTCCCGACCCTAGCATCGGCGCGGCCAACAGCAGGCAGGCACAAGGACAAGAGACACCCGAGTCGTCGGTGGTGTCGTGTCGGCCAGTCGGTGCGCACCGCGGCCGCCCACGCGACGCGAGGGAGGGAAGGTGCGTCGCAAGCGCGTACACACATAGTCACATACAGAAACGCAAAGACGTGTGGAGTCGCTGACGCACGTCGGCGAAAGTCAAATCCCGTTGGGCCCGGAAGATTCCCGCAGCCCATCCCAATCCCATGTTACCGCTGCCTGCCTCCACCCCTTCCAGCTCACTGGAGAACCAGCCGGACTACAGGTCCACCGCTTTTGTCCCCGCGCGTCCCACGGGAGAAAGAGAAAGAGACGACGCCGTCGACGCGGCCCGAACCGGCGGGCTCGGGTCATCGGCTGGCTGGCCGGGCGCGACCGGTGGGCTGGAGTTTTCCCGGCGCCGGTGCGGCCGCGGCAGCTTCCGCCCGGTGGCCCCGTCTGTCTGTCCGTCCGTACGTACGTGGTACGTCGGCCTCTGCTGACCTCCCTAACCAAAAACTCGTGCCGATATTGCACTCCACCCGTCCCGCACCGCACCCGTAGTACGCGTACGCGTACGCGGATCGGCCAACTGATTGACGTCGCTACCATTACCAGTGCTAGGACAACTAGTGTCAATACAAAAGATTGGGTAACGCTTTGTCTTCAGCTGGCCTGGTGCAAAACAAACCTAATGCCTCAACTATAACAGAGCGGAAGCGTGGAAGAAAACGTTGATGATAATCGGATAGCAGCAAGATAGGGACGACGACATCTCTGTCGGTGCAACTAATTGCCGTTGCCGCTCCAATGGAGCACGAGGGGGAAAAGAAAGAACCTACTACGCTTTTTGGCGCCAAAACAATGATTTTCTCACTACCCCGACTGTGACTGGTATGGTAGGTGAGCACGGGTGCCCACATGCCCGCACGTAGCCCAAAGGAAAGGAGACACACGCCATTTTAGAAACCGAGCGTGCTGGCGATAATCATCGTCGTCAGTGCCATGAGGTAGATATAACTAGGGCATTTGGCGGTGCATGACATTCACCTCTGCTCTTCTTCCGTCCACAAGGTGGGCATTCATCCTCGCCTAACTACGCCGTTACTTTCAGCCTAGTTGGCACCCCTCCAAACTCTGCCAAACCAAACCATCACGACTCCAATTCAAGCGCAATTGACTTGCGAAAACCACACGACAGCTGCGTGTGTCTCCCAAACCTTGACGAGATGCCCCCCTGCTGCAGCCATTCGCGGCTCCGATCGCGGCGGGGCTGGGGGGGTCAAACTTTAGGCAAGTAGGATCGCATGGACTCTCACGATGCAGTCGCAGTTCGGTAGGAGTCGACATTTTCATAGTTTGGACACGTACGTAGGTACGTAGGTCCGTGTTAAGGTTCAGAGAGCAGACTGCGACAGTGCAACGGGCTCGCCAGCTCATTAAAGTTGGGCTGCGGGCCGGTGCACTATCAAGCTGAACATTATAGGAGTACGTCTTACTGTGCACCGCTGTGTCATGGCTGAAAGAAAACCGACACTGCATTTTCGGCAAACACGCTTCCCTGAAGAAGAAAAAAACCGTAAAAAAATTGTCGATTTTTTTTTTTCGAATTATCACTGCTGCGGTATACTCCTAGAAAAACTCCAAACAAAGCAGAGCAGAGCCGCCCGGGGTTGAAGGTAACGCACTCGTCGCTGTCCTCTTTGCGTGCTCGGGACGCCTGGACACCACCGGATCGCTAATTTTTCCGGTGCACAAGTCTACCAGTCAGTACTAGACTAGAGGGGTTTATTGCGCTCGCTTGAGCCTCACTCAAAGCCGGATCACCACCAGCCTTTTCCTCCCGTTGGTTGCCTCTGTACGTTCGTTCCAACCGAATCGGGTGTGGGATGGTGGTGGCGGCCCGTGGCTCCGATGTCGGTGGATCTGCTGCTTACATTATTAGATTATGGTTAGGGGGCTGGCTTGAGATGCAGATCCGGTGTTTGTTAAAATGTCTCCGACTCTAGAGGGAGGCCCTCCTTATTTTGTTGTTGTGATTGCTGCTGATGTTGGTAGCCGAAGTGGAGGTTCTTTTAATCATGGTTTGTTTTGTTTGTTTTCTTATGACTTTCTTGACCTTGAAGGAACTCATACTCATAATGTTACGGTTTTCTTTCTTGTGATTTGTATTTTGATGATGGCTTGAATATATATGTTTCTTTCATGTGATGTGCATAAATAATGCATTGCAGTGCTTGAGAAATTTGACTTATAAGAAGAGGAAGTTCTGATTTTTGTTGACTTGCTAGCTAGAGCATGTGACAACCCTTGACCTTGGACCGTGTAAACAAGTGCCCTGACGTTCAGTGTCTTTCCTAAACGATGCCTTAAAGTCGGAAGAAAGATGGAGTCTTCCTTAGTCTATTATTAGTTATAGCAATCAGCTGACAGTGACTTGTTGTTGCAAAAGAAAATAAAATCAGATGACGGTGACTTAAGAGTAGGACCATGACAATTCTGTATTTTTCGTGGTTGCGCTCTTTCTTCTCTTGAAAATAGGTTATATTCAGAGTCTAATTCTGAGTACTGTCATGTATGCTGGAGCTTTCACGTGGAAGGTTCAGCCGCTGTGTTTTTAATCAGTAAAAATTGCAAGTGGTTTATTATACACATGTTTTGATTAGTAGAGTATCGTTGGGACAAGCAACGGCACCAACATCAGGTTCCTGATTTTGACCGTGTCTGGGCTTTGAAGGTTTCCATCGCATGCTCCCAGTGGTTGGACATAGCTTGGCACTTCTTACATCTCAACCAAACACTGTAACTTCTGCATCCTAGGTGATTTTGTCCTCAAAATTACTCTGCCGCTGCCATAGTTGACCATCGACTAAAATACTTAATGTCGCTTGCCCCCAATTATTCCTCCACACCATCCATGTCCTCGTTCATGTTCATGGGGTACGAGTACACAGCCACTCCGGCCGTATTTTTGTAGCATGTATACATACACTGAACAAGAGATAACATGAAGAAAAGGGTCCGAACCTTCAGATCTGATCACACGCTATTTATTTATTCTCTAACACCTCTGGTATTTTTCCTATATTTTTCTCTCTGATTGGTTTAGATTTTTCTCTCTGATTGGTTTAGAGTGAGGAGGTTGGTGGTGTGTCATGGACTCATCTGAAACCTTTTCCATCAACGCAAGTCTGGTGGGCTCATGGATGGCATGAGAGCGGCACTTTGCCTTGCAAGACCAACTCACACCTACTCAAATTTTATTCCGGTTTCTGACCGGCCTTCCTCACGCGGTTAATTTTCCAGAGCAGGGTAGATCCAACCTGGTGGCTTGGTTGAAAGGGGTATATAAGGAGTTGCAGCCCCCTCTCTGCATACAACTCGTGGGCAGCAGCTTCTTCTCTGCATACCAAGAAGTCGCCTCCGTTGCTTTCCTCCAGCAGTGCGCGCCCCTCCTCTCCTCTCGAGATCTTCTCCGAGTTGCTGAGATCTGGTGAGAGTTTCCCCTGATCTGGTTAGCGTCTCCTTCGGTTTTAGTCTGTAGCTTTGGTGCCTGATCTTTGCGAGGAGCATGGTTTTCATGCTGTGGCTGTTGTGCTTTTCTCGGTTTCTCTGAAGGTGCTTGCTGTCTTCAGATCTGGCCGAGTGTTCGATTCAGATTCATTGTCTTGATTTAGTTAGTGGTTTGGGTAGTAGTGCTCCGTGCTGTGAATTTTTCATTTGGCCTGCTGGCTGTTGCCGCTGCCGGTGGATCGGGTGATTGGTGTGATCTCCGTTCAGTCTGTCATGCTCCTTGTATGCAGTCTGCGGAAGTAGTAGGCACCGCGTTTTCACCTAAAGTTAGATCATGCTGTGATGTTCATGCTGTTACTCATAACTGTTCATGCTTATTTGCCGGATTAGTTGGATAGAAGATTTCTTAGAACATTTCTGTAGCTTCAACTATGAACATTTCTGTCACATACTTTCTCTTTAAGGATCTGAATCTTGATTGCTTCTGTTTACTCTGAGTCTGAGATGTGCAGTGAAATTAGTTAGATGCCCTGTTTTTCAATCCTCTGAAAACAATTCTTTGCTGTCATCACAGGTTGTAAGCAGCCAAGATGGTGAAGATCTGCTGCATCGGTGCTGGCTACGTCGGCGGCCCAACAATGGCTGTCATTGCCATCAAGTGCCCAGCAATTGAGGTGGTGGTCGTCGACATCTCCAAGCCCCGCATTGACGCCTGGAACAGCGACACCCTCCCGATCTACGAGCCTGGCCTCGATGATGTTGTCAAGGCCTGCAGGGGCAAGAACCTCTTCTTCAGCACTGATGTTGAGAAGCATGTCGCCGAGGCCGACATCATCTTCGTCTCCGTCAACACCCCCACCAAGACCCGTGGTCTGGGAGCCGGCAAGGCTGCCGACCTCACCTACTGGGAGAGCGCCGCCCGGATGATCGCCGATGTGTCCAAGTCGGATAAGATCGTCGTCGAGAAGTCCACCGTCCCCGTCAAGACCGCAGAGGCCATTGAGAAGATCCTGACCCACAACAGCAAGGGCATCAACTACCAGATCCTGTCCAACCCGGAGTTCCTCGCCGAGGGCACTGCGATCGACGACCTGTTCAAGCCCGACAGAGTGCTCATCGGTGGCCGGGAGACCCCCGAGGGCAGGAAGGCCGTCGAGGCTCTCAAGTCGGTGTACGCCCACTGGGTGCCCGAGGAGAACATCATCACCACCAACCTGTGGTCTGCCGAGCTCTCCAAGCTCGCCGCCAACGCCTTCCTGGCCCAGAGGATCTCGTCCGTGAACGCCATGTCGGCGCTGTGCGAGGCCACGGGCGCCAACGTGTCGGAGGTGTCGTACGCCATCGGCAAGGACTCGAGGATCGGTCCCAAGTTCCTGAACGCCAGCGTCGGGTTCGGCGGGTCGTGCTTCCAGAAGGACATCCTGAACCTGGTGTACATCTGCGAGTGCAACGGCCTGCCGGAGGTGGCCAACTACTGGAAGCAGGTGATCAAGATCAACGACTACCAGAAGAGCCGGTTCGTGAACCGCGTGGTGTCGTCCATGTTCAACACCGTGTCCGGCAAGAAGATCGCCGTGCTCGGGTTCGCCTTCAAGAAGGATACCGGCGACACCCGGGAGACCCCGGCCATCGACGTGTGCAAGGGCCTGCTGGGCGACAAGGCCCAGGTGAGCATCTACGACCCGCAGGTGACGGAGGACCAGATCCAGCGCGACCTGGCCATGAACAAGTTCGACTGGGACCACCCGATGCACCTGCAGCCGACGAGCCCCACGGCCGTGAAGCAGGTGAGCGTGGTGTGGGACGCGTACGAGGCCACCAAGGGCGCCCACGCCGTGTGCATCCTCACCGAGTGGAACGAGTTCAAGTCGCTGGACTACAAGAAGATCTTCGACAACATGCAGAAGCCGGCCTTCGTCTTCGACGGCCGCAACGTCGTCGACGCCGAGAAGCTCAGGGAGATCGGCTTCATCGTCTACTCCATCGGCAAGCCGCTCGACGGGTGGCTCAAGGACATGCCCGCCGTCGCCTAATTCGCTCTCCACGTCGGCCGGCCTCGTCTGTCTGCCGGCGGCGTCGTCGATCGGGGCTGCAGGAAGGCAGGGGAAGGAAGGAAGGAAGGAAGGAAGATGAGCCGGTGGTTTGAGTTTGACCATATCCATTCTTTATAGTTTGCGTTTTGCAGGAGAAGCATCAACAACAGTTCCTCGCCCGGGCATAAAAATTTAGTAAACCTTCGTGTCTTGTTAAGTTTTCGATCGATACATGTTTGCGTCTGTAGATCTTATAATCAAACTCCTCGGCCCCCTGTGCTGTCCGAGGAGGTTTTTTCCCCTTTGTATCCGATGAACTTTGTAGCCGGTTGGTTCCTCAACTGTTTTGCTGAAATTGTTACAGAATCAAATGTGTTTTTAAGCCGAGCTTGTCTTGTGGACTCGACCAGTTGATCATCTGCTCTGTGTGTTGGGTGCCGCTTATTAGCGTCTTTTAAGTCCGCTGTTCACATGATCGTTACTGAATGAGAAGGACTCAGGAAAGTGGGTTCAGTTTCGTCTGTCGCGGAATATTTTGCGGGGGAGCAGCAGACAGAGAGGCCACGGGGGACTACACATGGCGAGCAAACCGGCATCGACGCGGCCGCGCAGATGCTCCGGCCCGGCGCGCACGGCAAAGTCGTCGAACATGCCGGCCGGTGATCGCGTCGGACAGCTTTGATGATGGAATCAATCCGCAGCGGTGGGGTGGCACGTGCTGGGTCGTGCAGGTCAAGGTCGATCGCCAAGTGGTGCAACGGACGCGGCGTGCATGCGCCAGTCGACGACTAGACCTGGACCGCGTCCGCGTAGGTGGGTGGGTCCGAGTTCTTTCCCACCGACGCCGGCGTGTACGTACGTGTTTGTGTGCACGACACATTTCTCCACCTCAGGTTCACACACGAAAGCACGCCCTCTTGAGCATCTCCAACAGCGTGGAAATTGTTTTTGGCTGAGCATCATGGAGTTTTTTTTAGAAAAAAAAAATCAAAATTCAAACTTTTCGGTTTTAAGAAAATATATTAAAAAAATATGCAAGTAAACAAGGATATTATGTACTCCCTCCGTCCTAAAATAAGTGTCTTGAGCTTAGTATAAATTTATACTAGAGCTAGTATAAAGTTGAGACACTTATTTTGGGACGGAGGGAGTATATGTGTGTAAAATTTTAGAATGAAAAACGTTGAAATGTTATATGTATAGGAAAGACAAATTAAAGGATGAATACTATCATGTGTTAAAAAAATTCATATTTTTCTTTCTTGCACAACTCTTATTTCAACGTATTTTGCCATGAAAATCTACACACATGTGTGTTACGTCCTCACATATCTCTGTATTTGCTTTCATTATTTTTTGACAACAATACAATCCTAACATTCGGATTTGTTGGATAGATCCGAACGACCCCTACCATCCCCACCTTCGCGAGGCCGAGCCGTGACATCTACCAACACCTTGGCCAAAGTCGGCCCCTTCACCCCCTCACCCCCTCGCCTTGGCCCACACCCCACCACGCAACCACCACCTCCCCTAAACCGCTAGTTTCTTACCTCTATGGCAAGAAAAGGCAAAGAACCCTCTCCATCGACCCACCTCTCCCTCTTTCTCTCCCAGGTCGACGAACTCAAGGAAGCGATACCCTACCCCACCCCACCCCACCCCCCAATTGATCCAACAATTCAACCACAAAATTGCAAGGGCATATGAGGAGTTGAAAGTTACCACGAGACCCCTCCTAAAACTACCACCAGAAGCACAAGTGATTATCACGCGTCCTACATCCAACAAGAATCCAAGTGAACCACGTAAAATTAAGCAATCCTACCCCCACCCCAACACCGATCTGATCCACCAAACCAAGCAAGGGCATGAAGGGACTGTAGTTACCACCAGATCTAGGCTTAAACTATCACCAGGGGGACAGATCTTACCAGACGCTCCAAACAGATCTTATTACACTAATTGCACTAAAGCTACCAGCTAGATGCGATTAGGTTACCAAGGTGAATAACAAATTTGTAAAGCCATGTTTGAGTTGTCAGGACATGTGCATAATTTTTCTTTAAAAAAAGCAGCTCCTTTTCAACTTATTTCACAGAAAAGTGAAATTTTGTTACAAGACACACCAAACTAGATCCATAGTTGTTACAAAATGTATATAGAATCAAAAGCTACCATATTTTTTCATACAAAGTTATCACTACAGAAAAACAGACTGCAGAAGATTTGTGTTGTGTTACCATGACAAGAGGGTGCATGTTACCACACATGTGTGATGCAAGTTACCATCAAGAAAAAGCCCACTCATTTTTGTAGTGGTGAATGTTGTTGCCAAGCGTAATAGTCTCCAGCATGAGTAACAAGATGTTCCCTCTAGAAAAAATGATAACATCCATGTCAACTCTAGTTACCATCAAGAAAAAATGATAATTATTGCTCTCATTGATGTATGTAAAAAAATTGACACGCGACTGATGCTATTAACATGTGTACACAGGTGCTACAGCAAACATGTCAGAAAATTATGGAGACAACACCAAGAGAAACGACAAGACGATGATGCGCGTACTACTAGCTATGGCTATGCCAACATCAACCGCCAATTGTCAGGTAAGAGAATACTCACTTACAAAAAGTGCCACCTACATGTCTATGATATATGCAGAATGTAATGAAGTTATCAGCCTTGCACATCAACCATATATTGATACTAAACCAACAAAAGGAAGAAATAATTGTATTGTCACTTGTTATCATCACTGCATATTGTAAGTTACCACACAGTTTTAATACAAGTTACCACCAGAATTGAAAAAAAAGATTTTAAAGCTGACAGTTTGTATTGTCACTTGTTATCATCACTGCATACTGTAAGTTACCACACAATTTTAATGCATGTTTCCACCAGAATTGTCAAAAAAGATTTTAAAGCTGACAGCTTGTCTCATGTGAATAACGCGCACGTGCTCCACCTACATCTAAACAGAGGATCCTTGGGCCACGCAGTGAAACAAGTGCCAGCATTCGGACGAAGGAAAGATTCTTTGATATATCGGCCAGCGAGCCGGCAAGTCCAGAAACAGGAGCGCTGAACAGAGAGCAAGGAGGCATTAACACTGAGGCGTACTCCACGCCTAAGGCTCCTCATGGTACAATGAAGTTTGACACATTGGAGGACGCTATTGCCCACTACTAGCTATATGCGCTCATGTAAGTGCATCTAGTGCCCCTTAGTGATTTTGGTGGTTTGAAGACTTATAGGTTAAGTATCTAATGTGTTTTTAAGTGTACACAGGATCTATAAGTCATTGAGAAGTTTGAGATATTTGAAGAATATCGACCCCTAAAAATATATGTCTTCAGTTGAAGAAATTGGTGTGAAGCTGAAGAAATGAATCGCGAAGAATTTGCGATGAAATGGATATTCCTCATGAAGATATTGATATTGAGAAGATCGGAGGTTCCTGAAGAAAATCGTTCTGAAGAAATTGAAGCGTGAAGATTTTCGTTTTCTGTTTTACTTTCTTCGCATTTGATGAATAGGAACACCGTACTATTAAAGGGGGTCAAAGTAACACTATGGAATGGATTTCCTCATGATGCTCAACCCAAGCCAAATCCTACCAAAAGCCTCAAGTGAGGAATATGAGTAACATGAGGACTCTCACAGTTGAGAGTCCCGACCGTTTCGATAAGCCACGCCAAGTCACTGATCTTATCCACTCCAACGGTCATATTATTTAAGGGCATTAATGTCAAATCATGTCGGGTTGCTCCCAGGCTATAAATAGCTGCCCCCCACAACCACTAGCTGGTTGGCTGCTCCGTTAGAAACTGACACTTGTCATAAGAGCAACCCAATTCCTCAGAGCTTTCGAGAGTAAATCATCAGTGAGGAAATACACCACCCACCAAAACCACAAACCAAACCTAGTGATTGAGCATCACTGAAGAAGTTGTTCCTGCGTGGGACTGAAGCCTTTTACCTTTGAGGACTGTGCATCCTCCAGACGGTTAGGCGTCATGGTCTAGAGCAATCCAGCAGTCAATTGTGGATCGCCGGGTGACCGAGTTTGTGAGAGTTTGGAAGTCTGCCCTGAAGACTTACCACGAGTGTTGGGCGAGGACTGTGTGTCCTTAGCTCAAGGAGAATACGGTAGGGACTGTGTGTCCTTAGCTCAAGGAGAATACGGTAGGGACTGTGTGTCCCGGGACTGGGTGTCCTTTGGTTTAAATACCAAGCCGCTCCAAACCAGATGTACAACTGTCACAGCAGTTGGAACTGGGTCATCAACAACAGTCTTCACCAAGAATCGGGTTCTAATTCCTCAACTCTTTACATTCTCTGTATTATGTGTTGATGACTTTCACTGTGACTGTTTGAAGAATTTGCTGAAGACTCTCTCTGAATTTCCTCAACCCCAAATTCTTCACTTGAGTAAATCATCATCTGTATTCTGCGTGCCTGCTTGTTGTGCAATCTGTTTTCATAATCTTCACTCTGTAATACTGCTGTTGTGAACAATTGCACAACTGATCCTTAACTGTTTCCGCTGTAAGTTAGTCATCAGTGAGGAATTTCCTCAAAAGGAATTTCCTCAGTGATGAAATTCTAAAAATCTCCTATTCACCCCCCTCTAGTCGATATAACGCACTTTCAATTGGTATCAGAGCAAGGTGCTCCCTTGTTCTGTGTGATTTTGGTTTAACCACCTGGAGTTTTAGTTATGTCGACTGCAGGCATGTTCAAGGTGACTGCACCATGTCCCACCTACGAAGGGAAGAACTTTCCTTTCTAGAAGAACAAAATGCAACTGCATCTGCAAGCAATTGACAATGATCTCTGGTATATTGTGGAAAATGGCGTTCCCCTCGTTTCTGCCAGTGTCACTGCAGCTGATGTGAAGAGATTTAAGCAACTCGATTCTCAAGCGAAGAACATCATCTGTGGCTATTTGAGCCCAGGTCAGTTTGGAAGAGTAAGTGCTTTGGGATCTGCAACACTGATCTGGGAGAGATTGTGCAAGGTAAATGAAGGAGTATCAACCCAGCGTGACTCTCGTGTTGATATTTTTCGCAATCTCTTCAATCGCTTCAAGAGACATGACAATGAATGCTGCCAAGACACCTTTGATCGCCTCACTGATATATCCAATGAACTGCAAGCACTGGGAGCTCGAGACATCACTGATCACGAAGTTGTGAAGAAACTGCTGAGATCCTTGGATTCCTCATTTGACACTCTAGTTCTGATGATTCAAGAAAGACCAGACTACAAGATGCTAGATCTAGCTGATATTCTTGAAAGGCTAAATACTCATGAATTCCAGCAAGAAGAAAAGAGAGATCTATATGGACCAAGCTATTCCAGACCACGAGCACTGAAGGCTAGAGCAATTTCCTCATCTGAAGAAGAAACGGATGACAACAGTTGTGACCCTGAAGAATTTAGACAGGAGCTTGCAATGCTCGTGAGGAAATTCCAGAGATTTACACGACGAGGACAGTTCGGTAAATCATCAAGAAGAGACATGAGGAAATCAGAATCTGCATCTGAGGACTACAAGAAACGGACCTGCCACAAGTGCAAGAAATCAGGCCATTACATTGCTGATTGTCCTCGCTGGGGAAAGGAATCAAAGAAAAAGAAATACAAGGATGACAGTTCTGATGACTCAAAGAAAAAGAAGAATTCTTCAAAATCCTCATCATCAAAGTCCTCTTCACACAAGAAGACTAGCTTCAGAAAGGCTCGGGCACTTATTGGCAAGGAAATGGATTCCGAGGCAGAATCAGAAGAATGTGATGATGAAGAAGGCTCTGGAGAAGATTCAGAATCCAGACAGGCTAGTCTTGCACTAGCAACCAATTTCGTCAGCAAGTCAATCTTCAATCTTGAAGAAAATGAGTGCACCATCCATACTGATGACTATGCTAATGACTTCGCTCCAACCTATTGCTTCATGGCAAAAGGTTCAAAGGTATCACATAATGCCTCCTCCTCTGATTCAAGTGACTGTGAACATGATGATTACAAAAAACCCAGTTACAGTAAACTTGCCATCATTGCCACTAAACAACAAACTGCTCTGGAAAAGCTTCAAAAACTGCTAGACAAAAGTGATGATCTGTTGAATGAAGAAATGAATCTTAATCAAATCCTCGCTGATGACATGAAAAATCTTCAGTCTAGATTTGATATTCTTCAGGATCGTTATGATACACTCCTCACTGATCATGAGAAGCTTTCCTACGAATTTCTTCAAAGGAAGCTTGATCTTGAGAAGCTGAGGATGTCTTATGATGATCTTCGTATGGAAAATGATTCATTACTAGCTCAAGAGATCAGCGCTAGTCAAGTTGAATTTATTCCTCCATGTCTTAAATGCATTGATCGTGAAACTGCTAATTCTTCACCAGAATCTTCAAATGCTACCACTGCTACAGATTCTTCAACTGCACCTGTTGTGTCAATTTCCTCACTTGAGGAAAACACAAATGTCACTAATGAAAATGCAGGGTTGAAGGAATTGTACGTGACAGGCATGTACAAAAGCCTCAAAGGACATCAAATCCTTTGTGATGTGCTCAAAAAGCAGATCTTGAACAAGAACCCGAGGAAAGAAGGAATTGCCTTTGAGAGGAAATTGAATGCTGATGGATCTTATTGGAAACCTGAGCAGTATCCCAAAACCTCATGGGTTGCTGCTATTGGGCCTCCTTTTGATCCATCTAATCTAACTGGCTTCTCATGTGAATTATCCTATTCCTCGGATGAGTCATTTGATTCCAACTATAAACTGTTCAAAAATCAATCTGGTGAAGTATTTGCTCGATATGTTGGAACTAACTGCAGGAATGGCCCTCCTCTGAGGAAAATCTGGGTTCCCAAAAGCTGTCTTGAAAATCTTCAAGTGAATGTCCTCATGACATCACCTCTGAAGAATCTGAACCCCAGATCAAAATCCTCAGGAGGACCAAAGTCTTCAAGAGGATCAAAATCCTCAACTGGTCAAAACTATGCTCGTACCCATGCTTCTGCGTCTAACATGCAGGGAAACTACAAGGAATATGATTATGAGCGCTACTCCTCAAATCATTATGTCCATAAATCCTCAAACCAGTTCTCTACATACTCATATGAGTACTTTAACCCCCTACTGTTAAGAGAAGTGCATTAGCTTCAATGCAACCTTTCTCATATGGTGCTCGCAGGATGTTGAACGCTTTGCCACCCCTTCAGATGTGGGTGGTGAAGAAATCAAACTAATCACTTCTGCAGGCCAGGTCTCCAGTTGAAAATCATCATCTGAAGAATTTGCTGGAGACCTGAGGAAATGCTTGATAGGACGCAAGCTAATGATTGATGAAATAGAAATATTTCACACGTCCTTACATTTCTGTTATGATGAAATTACTAAACTGATGAAATTAGTATCATATTCTTCAAACTTGAAGCATATGAGATGGTAAGCTGTACTAATTCATCTGCAGGATGACAAACCCAAAAATACTGAGTGGGTTCTCGATAGTGGCTGCACACATCACATGACTGGTGATAAAAGCCTACTGATGAATATGCCACTAACTCCTTCACCTCTGAAGCAAATCACATATGCTGATAAAGGTAAAAGCAAGGTATTGGGACTTGGCAAAGTAGCTATTTCCAAGGATAGGCATATGGACAAAGTGATGCTTGTTGAATCCCTTGGTTTTAATCTCATGTCAGTCTCGATGCTTTGTGATCTTGATATGATTGTTATCTTTGGTAGATATAGATGTGTAGTCATCATGGAATCTGACAGATCCAAAGTCTTCGAAGGTGTAAGAAGAGGGGATTTGTACATTGTTGACTTCTCTACAGGTCCTCAACCAGCCACTTGCTTACTAGCAAAAACCTCAGAAGGATGGCTGTGGCACAGAAGACTAGGTCATGCAGGCATGAGGAATTTGCACACACTTGCAAGGAAGAAGCATGTCATTGGCATCGAATCTGTCAAATTCCTCAAGGATCATCTCTCCGGTGCTTGTGAATCTGGGAAAATGACCAGATCCAAGCATCCCTCCAAAACCATCATGACCACTACCCGTCCATTTGAATTGCTTCATATGGATTTGTTTGGACCTACTCACTATGCAACACTAACCAATGCAGCATCTCTATATGGCTTTGTCATAGTTGATGATTATTCCAGATAAACTTGGGTGCATATCATAGTGTATAAAACTGAAGTGCAGGAAATCTTCAAACGATTTTCTTCAAGGGCCTCGACGAACTTCGGCATCAAGATCAAACATATTATGAGTGATAATGGAACCGAGTTCAAAAACACTGGTCTTGATGATTATCTTGATGAACTTGGTATTACTCACGAATTGTCTGCTCCTTATACTCCTCAGCAGAATGGTGTTGTCGAAAGAAAGAACAGGACTCTGGTTGAAATGGCAAGAACTATGCTTGAAGAATATCAGACTCCTCGTCGCTTCTGGCCTGAAGCAATCAACACTGCATGCCATATCATCAACAGGGTATATCTTCACAAATTCCTCAAGAAAACCTCATATGAACTCCTCACTGAGAAGAAACCCAATGTAAGTTATTTCAAAGTCTTTGGTGCAAAATGCTGGATTAGAGATCCTCACCATAGCTCAAAATTTGCCCCTAAGGCACATGAAGGTTTTATGCTCGGTTATGGAAAGGACTCGCACACCTACAAAGTCTTCAACAACTATCACAACAAAGTTGTTGAGACTGTAGATGTGCGGTTCGATGAAACTAATGGCTCGCAAAGAGAGCAATTGCCTTCTGATCCAGATAAACTGTCCCCTGAGGAAGCGATAAAGCTTAAGCCTACTGAAGACATTGTTCCCACTGAGGAAATTGAAGAAGAAATAATCCCTATCGCTGACAGAAACCAAGAAGATGCTCCTGAGGAAATTGCAACAACACCACTTCCTCAGCCCAGACAAAATCCTCAACCAGCTCATCCGAGGATTGCAAATGAAGTAGAACTTGACAAAATCCTCAACGACATCAACGCGCCAGGTCCTCTCACTCGCTCAAAAGCTTCACACTTAGTTAACTTTTGTGGGCATTTCTATTTTGTATCTATCACAGAACCGTCAAAAGTAGCTGAGGCTTTTCTGGAACCGGAGTGGATCCAAGCCATGCAAGACGAACTTCTTCAATTCAAGCTGAATGACGTATGGGAGCTCGTCAAACGACCCAATCCTCGGAAGCATAACATCATCGACACCAAGTGGATTTTCCGAAACAAGCAAGATGAGGACGGTCAAGTGGTGAGGAACAAGGCACGACTTGTAGCCCAAGGCTACACCCAGGTTGAAGGAATAGATTTCGATGAAACTTTTACACCTGTTGCTAGACTTGAAGCTATTCGAATTCTACTTGCTTATGCTAATCATCATAACATCATCTTATATCAAATGGATGTGAAAAGTGCATTCCTCAATGGTAAGCTTGAGGAAGAAGTATATGTTGCTCAGCCCCCAGGTTTTGAGGATCCAAAGAATCCAGACAAAGTCTTCAGATTCAAAAAGGCTCTGTATGGCCTCAAGCAAGCCCCTCGGGCATGGTATGATACATTGAAGGAATTCCTCATGAAGAAAGGCTTCAAACCTGGTTCACTCGATCCAACTCTTTTCACAAAATCTTATGATAATGAACTGTTTGTATGTCAAATTTATGTTGATGATATCATATTTGGCTGTACTAACAAAAGATACAGTGATGAATTTGCCTATATGATGAGTGAAGAATATCAGATGTCTATGATGGGGGAGCTGAAATTCTTCTTAGGTCTTCAAATTCGTCAACAAAACAATGGAATCTTCATATCACAGGAGAAATACATCAAGGATGTTCTGAGGAAATTCGACATGCATGAATGCAAAGGTGCCAAGACTCCAATGCCTACCAACGGTCACCTCTACACTGATGAAAATGGTAAAGATTTCGATCAGCAGGTATACCGTTCTATGATTGGTTCTTTATTGTATCTATGTGCATCTAGGCCAGACATAATGCTTAGTGTTTGCATGTGTGCACGTTTTCAAGCAAAACCGAAGGAATCACACCATAAGGCTGTGAAACATATTCTTCGATACTTAGCTCACACACCAACACTAGGATTATGGTATCCCAAGGGCTCCAATCTTCATCTGGTAGGGTATTCTGATTCAGACTATGCTGGTGACCGTGTGGATTGCAAGTCAACATCTGGCACATGCCATTTCCTCGAAAGATCACTGGTTTGCTGGTCCTCAAAGAAGCAGAACTGCGTATCACTCTCCACTGCCGAAGCTGAGTACATTGCTGCTGGTTCTTGCTGTGCTCAATTACTATGGATGAAGCAAACCCTCAAGGACTACGAGATCAATATGAAGAATGTGCCTCTCTACTGTGACAATGAGAGTGCTATCAAGATTGCCTACAACCCAGTACAGCACTCGAAGACCAAGCACATCCAAATTCGTCATCATTTTCTTCGGGACCATGTCCTCAAGGGCAATATCCTCATCGACCATGTGAAGACTGATGATCAACTGGCTGATATCTTCACTAAGCCCTTGGATGAGAAAAGGTTTTGCAAGTTGCGGTGTGAGCTAAATATCTTAGAGTCTTCAAATGTTTTGTAAAAACATGCACACATCCTAACACTTATGCAAAGTTGATGACTTAGATGTGCAACACATGATGAAACGATTTTCTTCAACCAATGAAGAAAATCACTCTGAATGTGAAGAAATTAACGAAGAAATTGATTCTCAGGGCCCTACGACAATTGTACGCGGCGTCTGTAATCAACATTCTTATATGGTGGGCAACGCCACCGCCCAATGTGAAATTCCTCAAGTTGATTTTCTTCAAATGATCAAATTCCTCACAATGCATTTTTGTCACCAAAACAGCTGTTCTTAATTGTGATGACCTATTGCAAAATCTTCAAAAACACTTGATGACTTTCATTTGCCTAGGTAGACTGTGATTTCTAGTCCTCAACAGCATTCACTTATTGCTAATTCTTCAAGTTGATGTTTCTGCTAAGTGAATGTGATCGGACCCTTTTTCCCTCTATGCTATACTTATCCAGTCTATTCAATTCTTCATATGCGTTCTACTTGAAACTTTGTTCAAAATCCTCACTGCATCCTTGTCAGCTGATGATTTTGTAACGAAAATCCTCAAATCTTCGAAAAATTGTTTTCTTCAAGGAACAGTAACGGAAACCCCACTACCCACGATTGGATAGCCACGATCTCCACTATCTCCACCGCATCGTACGGGAGCTACACGTGTCCTGCGGAGACGTAGAGGCAAGGGCTATTCGGTCCGAAACTTTCGCGCCAAACAGTAACTTTCGGGCTATAAATATGTCCTTAACCCCCTCGGTATCATCTTCTTCGCCTCATCGCTCTCCTGCCACAGCACACCGAACCCTAGCGCCACCGCTGGTAGTCTTGTCGCCGGCAAGGAAGAGCTTCACTGCCTCAACCTTCTCGCCACCAGGATCACGCCGAAGTCGGAACATCTACGTTCGCCGCTGCCGTAGGCGTCCTCTGCTGCCAAGTTAGGGTGCATTGGACACTTGACCGAAGAACCTCTCCAACACCACCTTTTTGTGTTCTTCGTTCACACCTTCCAGGGTAATTATATCCCATTTTTACAACAGATTAGATCTAAAATTTTACCTCTCCCTTGTGAAATCTGTTTTTCTTCAAGATACGATGCGCACATGATTCCTCAAACACTATCCATCACCACAATCATTGATGTACTAGCTAAGCATCTAAGATTTTCACGAGATTCCTCAATTGTGCGAATTTTCGGATCTGTACAACTCTGGAACCCAAGAACAGAATGCTTCAGCAAATTCCTCAACCACTGGTTATATTCCTCAAACTGTCAAACTTTTCCTTTTTCTTCAAATCTGAGAACGCATATGACCTCTCCAAATTCCTCGCAACTATACTCTGTTCACAGGTACACACATGTCAGCTGATGAATCTCTCGGTTCTCATCACATTAACTCATTTGCAGCGTTTCTGGAGGAAACTCTTCAAGGCTCATTAGAATCCTCAAGAGTTCAAAATCCTCAGATAATTCCTCGTCTGAAGAAAATGGAGGAAGAAAGGAAACAGAGGGGAGGAAAGAAACTGGAGCAGAACACAGCTGTGGACATTCCTGATGACATATACCTGGACTACTGCACGCCTGATGATGAACCTGAGACTATGCCTAAAAGAAAGATTAGGCTGTAGAAAATTGAACGCAGATGGGCAAAGGAGTGGAAGGAGTATAGGTTTGTGACTCCAAAATATGTGAAGAAATTCGCTTTGAAGCCTCCTGGCAGAAGGGCCCCACTTGAGGATCATCAAGTTGCTCATCCCTCAAGTCTCATGACACTTGATGACTACCCAGAGGAAAAAGAAAGGCATCTGGCCAAGCTCAAGAAACAAGCAGAAACAGAAGTGAAGAAATTTCATGAATCTTCAGCTGCTGCCTCCGGTGCTGCTCATTCCTCAGCAGCAAAAACCTCAGGCTCCGAGATTCCTCAACCAAAGTCTGTGCCAGCAAAGGCAAAAGCTTCAAAACCCCAAGAAAAGTTTGCACAGGCTTCAGTCACCAAACCCTCAGCTCCAAAACCCTCGGTTCCAAAACCGTCCACACCAAAACCATCAGCGCCAAAACCCTCAGCACCAATCACATCTACACCAAAGTCCTCAGCTCCACCTCCAAAGCCAGTACAGAAGAAAGACGTGAAGACTACGACTGCCAGCTCCAGCTCCTCACTCCCAGCTGCAACTAGCTCGGAGACAAAGTCTTCAACACCCCATGTGAAGACTTTGGCAACTACTGAACCTGCACCTCTGCCCAGCCCAAGCAAAATCATCACAGTCCCGTCTGCATCAGAGGGAAGTGAAGAATATGATGATGAAACTCTAGAAGCCATCATCAGGAACAAACAAGAAAGGGTAGCACAAGCATCAGGCAGTGCTATTCCTCTGGCGATGGACCCCAAGGTCCTCCTCGATTTCATCAATGTGTGGTATGAAGACCCAAACACACCCATTGATGATTTGAAACTGTGACATCCTCGACTTTTGCTACAGTAGTAATTGTAATTAAGCTACAGTGATCACCGCTAATGATGCCACGTCATCGAATTCCCATCTCAGACCCGCGTGGATTCGCGTCTGTCCGGATCGATGATTTGAAAGAAAAGGGGAGTATGTTATGAGTTCATTGCAAATATTACAAGAATATATATGTAAAGACGAGGAAAGTATTAAAGAAACAATAAAGATAAAAGAAAGAAAGAAAACCGAAAGAAAGAAATAATAAAAAGAAAAGGGAAAAGAGATAATAAAACAAATCAAATCAAAAAAAAAAAAATGAAAACAACCCCCACTCCCCCGTGGCCCAACTGGGCCAAAAGGGCCCAGCCGGCCACCTCCCGCGCCCCCACCTCCCCAAACCCTAGCCCTCCTGGGCGCCACCCCCTCCTCTCGCCACTCCCTCCTTTTCCCACGCCGCCGCCGCCAGCCCCCCCCCCCTCGTGGGGGGCCCCACCCCCCACGCGCCACCTCCCCACCCCACCGACAACCCCCCCTGCCGAGCCCCCACCTCTCACCCTCCCGTGACTCCCTCCCTCTCCCACGATCTCTCTCCCTCCCCTGCCGGGCCACGCCCCTCTCCCCCCATCTCGCCCCTCCCTGGCCACCCCTCTCCCGCCGGCAGCCCCCCCCGGCGGCCCCTCTCCCTCCGCCGGCGGCCACCCACCTCACCTCCCCCACGGCCTCCACCCCTCCCCGCCGGCAGCCCTCTACCCCGCCGGCCTCCTCCCTCCACGGCCCCCTTCCTCCCGCGGCCGCCCCTCCCCTCATCCTCCTCCCCGGCGGCCCCTCCACCCCGCCGGCAGGGGGCCCCGGCTCCCTCGGCCTCCACCTCGGCCGGCCTCTCTCGGCCCCCCTCACCACGCCGGCCGAGCCCCTCACCGTCGGCGGCCCCATCTCCGGGGGCCTCTCCTCACCGGGGCCTCCACACCGGCTCCTCCTCGCCGGCACATCACCACCGGAACCTCACCGTCTCCACGTCCGTCTCCACCGTCAACTACGTGCGAACTCCGGCTTCACCGGGCCGTCACGTCACCGTCGGTGAGCCCCTCCTCGGGCTCCTCCCACCTTGTCGTTCCCCTCGACGTCACGGTTCCATTCCGGCAAACGGGGCCTCGATCCGTCGACGGTGGACTCCGGTAGGAGGATTCGAAGTTCGTGTTCTTCTAGGTGGAGTAGCTAAGAAACTTCTCTGTCTCTGTTAACAGAGAGATGAGAGATGAGTGTTGAGAGAAAAGAAAAATGAAAAAGAATAAATGGTGTATTAGATGCGTATGTATGTATGTATGTATGAGATGTGATGTATGTATTTGTGTATTTGGGTATTTAGAGGAATACGGTATTTGCACGGATATGTATCTAATAAAAATAAATGAGGAAATAACCTTAGGCCACTTACCGGTGGGGCCAATGCACCGCTGTCAATGACAGGGAGGCCCCACGCGATAATTAAAAATAATGTTTTTCTTAAATAAATAAATAAATAGATATTTAGTTAAAATAATTAATTAACATAATTAGAGTATGACACGTGGGTCCCTCGTTGAATTAATCTGATTAATAAATATTTAATCTTAAATAAAACTTGTGCCTATGACGTTCGGGACCCGCTGGTCAGTTGACCAGTCAAATGTGATGTCAGCATGACATCGCGATGATGTCATAATAGGATTTTATTAAATCATTTAAATCTGTTTTTAATTCCTAAATAATTAATAAACCTTTGAAAATTAATATTAAATAATCCGTAAGTCAGATCAAAATATTTTCAACATGAAAGTTGATCAGTAAAGCGAGACGAACCCGGATCCACGGCCCGTTCGTCTGTCACGCGTCCCTAGCATAGCAAACATGGAACTTTTCCATCGTTTCCAGTGTAACCGGTAGTAGCCCGAGACCCGGAAAATATCGTCAGATATTCTTCCGACCCGTCTATGACGGATGTTCCTGCGTTAGCTCATGCCTAGCCTGCATATTTCCATGTCATGTTTCGTGTTGCATCGGTGCTATTATTTATTGTTTCTTCCCCCTCTTCTTACCGGTAGACCCCGAGACTGACGCTGCTGCCGGGTACATCTACGACCCTGCCGATCAGTCCATTGCCGCAGAGCAGCAAGGCAAGCAAACTCCCCTTGATCATTCCTATATCGCCTATGTCTTTCTTCCTACTGCTTGCATTAGTATTTTGCTACTGTTGTAGTTAGCTCCTATATCTGATGCATAGCCTGTTTTTTTGATGAACTGCTACTTTCAGTCCTGTACCCCTTTAATATGCTTAGTATAGGTGGAGCAGTCATCCCCTCTGACCCCGTAGATCAGTTGCCCCGCTTGTTTTCAAATCTCGATCTCTGATCGACGAGCCAGACCCGACACAGCACGTTCACCCCCCTTCGTTGTACGACGCTACAGGGATACTATCGGGTACCGAGGGTGACACCTCGCTAAGTACTCCTGATGATATCTCTGTAGTATAGCTAGTCGGTCGTGGTTATCGAGGGTGATTCCTCTTTCACCATTCCCGATGACGTCTCTGTCGTGCCACCCCGCGAGTGTGGGACCCCCGAGGGTGATTCCTCTAAGCCCACCTTGACGGTTACATCGTTCGGAATCCAACGAGGGTGATTCCTCGGATTCCCCTGATGTTACAACCACACAGTTACTCGACCATGTTACTGGGATCTTCGGTGATTAGTTGTAAGACGGGTGGATTCCCGCGAGACTGTGTTGTTGGCCTAATTAAAATGCTAATGGATTTGGGTATTTGATCTGGGTTGGTCGGAGACCTTTTCGCACTAACCGGCTACGCGGGAAGAATTATGGGTACTCGGCGTCGCGGTATCAGCCGAAGCTTTTCAGATGCCAGCAGTGTAGCGGCGCGCGCCCGAGTGGTCCCGAGATGCATCGCGCTTGTGATTAAGGGATGCTAGGACTGACGTCGGCCGCCCACGCCACGTGCAGGAGCGTGAAGGGGAACTGGGCCCATGAACCCTTTGTGCTTAGGATTTAGACCGGCGGGCTGGCCTCTCTGATTAGTCTTAGGTGGGGCTGCGACGTGTTGATATTCCGAGGCCGGGCAGGACCCAGAAAAGTATGTCCGGCCAGAGTGTTATCGAGCGTGACGGGACATGTGGTGCACCCCTGCAGGGATGAAAATTAACTATTCGGATAGCCGTGTCCACGGTTACAGGACGACTTGGAGTTGTGCCCCGATCTTATACAACTACAATTGTTACTTAACTGGAATTAGTTTGCCTCGGGATTGCTTCCTCGCAGGGAGTCGAGGGAGGATCCTTAGGCGTGACCTCACTTTAATATTGCTGTAACAATATGACTATTAATGTTTTACCCCTGTTCTACTCTCGTCTATTGCTGCAAGACCCTGAAGATGCTAGTCTTCGATAGGACTAGGCCTTCTCTCTCTATTCTCGCATTGCTGCAGTCAGTCCACATATAACCCCCTTCTTTGATACTGGTGCATTATTAGAATAGTTCTGACGTAAGACTTGCGAGTACTTTGGATGAGTACTCACCGCTGCTTTGCTCCCCCCTTGTTCCCTTGATCCGTTTGCTGCGACCAGATGATGAAGCCCAGGAGATGGAGGTCCCCGCCACCGACGACTGCTACCCCGACGGTGCCTACTACTACGTGGAGGCCGCTGATGATCAGGAGTAGTTAGGAGGTTCCCAGGCAGGAGGCCTCGCCTCGTTCGATCGTTGTATCTTTTGTGCTAGCCTTCTCTAAGGCACCCCATGTTTTATGTCTGTACTCAGATATTTGTTGCTTCCGCTGACTCGTGTGTTTATCGAGCTTTCGTATTCTAGCCCTCGAGGCCCCTGGCTTGTAATATGAAGCTGATGTGGTTTTATTTGTGTCTAGAGTTGTGTTGTGATATCTCCCCGTGAGTCCTTGGGTTTGATCGTACGCATTTGCGTGTATGATTAGCGTACGATTAAGCCGAGGGCGTCACAAGTTGGTATCAGAGCCAACTGCCTGTAGGTAGCCCCCTTTCCAACTCCTTGGCCGAAGTTGAGTCTAGTGTTTGAAAAACTTTACTAACACTGATGTTGTGGCTTACGGGCCCACATCTCAATTGGGTGGTATTAGTATCTTTTACTCCTTTCCTATACTCTGGGCTCTACTTTCTCTTCTCTTTCGGGTCAAAGATTTTACTAACTCTAACATTAGGTTCTCGAATCACATCAATCCGGAGCGCTGGACTATCTACTCTTTTTCTCCTGAATATGTATTACACACACTGTCATTGACATTCGTCAATCTTATTTTCAGATGCGTCCCGCAAGACAGCACGTGCGCCTGACACAGGCCACCGAGACGACTGGGTTCCCGGCCATTTTGGTCGATCTCCTGACCAGGCTGGGATATCGCTGGTACCCCGAGTACACTGTGTTCGAGGATTTCCGCGAGTACAACCAGTACCAGTACCAGGCTGAGGTTCGCATCTTCGACCAGAGGGGCGGTGAGACCCTCGAGCGCCACGTGTTCTGTGGTATTGGAGTGTCGGTCGAGATGGCCGTCCATGATGCGGCCTACATCGCCATCACCCGTCTCCGTGGAGCGTACCCTCACCTGGAGGAGAGCCCTTTCAGATACATCCCGCATGCTCCCGCTGGGGATGAGACTGGGTCTGATCTCACTGCCTACGCTTCTGACGTTCGGGAACGCAGCGACCGTTCCTACGTCGCTGTCTGCGCCCCCTACGTGACGCGTCGGTACGACGCGCGGATTCTGGTGCAGTACACAGAGGCAATGGATCGTGCCTTCCGAGCTCTGACTGTGGAGTTGTATGCTACGCGTGCTCGTCTTTACGACGCGTTGACAGAGCTGCAGCCATCACACTGTCCGAGGGTTCCACCTATGCGCATCCGCGAGCCGAGCAGGACAGAGCTACCATCAGCTCTCGAGTGGACTGATGTTGGGGGTAGAACCCCTGCACTTGGACCTCAGCTGCTCGACTGGATGCGGTACCCTCATCAGAGTCACAACGGGACACAGGGTCCTGTCCCTACCTTCTATCACCGCCAGCTACCAGGATTCGATCGTCCTCTCCGACGTTGATGTAGCCTTATCGCTACATCTCGTTGTGGTACTCTTCCACCGCGTGCCTGCGCGCCGCCTACTGAGTCTAGGGTATCGTCAAATGCGTCCGGGCTATCGCCAAATTTCGAGTTTTTAATCGTTAGTCTGTAATCGAACTTATGTATGGGTCTGTATGTCGAACTCAACTACTATGGAGTATCTATCGCATTTCCCTTTCATTATGCTTGATTACTTCATGAATGCGTGCGATGCCTTTCGATTACTTTAAGCTAAACTACCCCTGCTAAATATTTAACAGGATGGTTAGACCAGCTGGCCGCCCGCGTGGCCGTGCCAACGATGCACCACCCCCGCCTCCTGAGTATATGGCGGGGATGATCCAACAGTTTGAGCTGAACCGCCAGTTTATGCAAGGGCTCATGGATCAGTTCCAAAGGCCGAACATGAACCAACCACAAGGCGTGACACTGCAAGACTTCTGCCGTCTCAACCCTGCGATCTACCGCAGCTCAACTCAGCCTCTAGATGCTGATGACTGGCTCCGTGACATTTCTTATGAGCTAGAGTCTGCCAATGTGCCCCTGGCGAGCTATGTCAACTTTGCCGCCTACTTTCTGAAGGGTCCCGCTGCTCAATGGTGGGACAGCCACAGGCGCTCTCAGCCCGATGGAACTATCATCACTTGGGCAGAGTTCAAGGCTGCTTTCCGTGCTCGATACATTCCCCAGGGAATCATGGACCGGAAGAAGCGTGAGTTCCGTAACTTGGTCCAGGGCAACAAGACTGTGGATGCTTATCAGCGGGAATTTCTGGAATTATCTCGCTATGCTGAAGAAGACATTGCGACTGATGCACGCAGGCAGGAGAAGTTCCGTGAAGGCCTCCACCCTGATATCAAGCTGACACTCCTCGTTCAGGACTATGCTGATTTCGCCACCCTCGTGAACAAGGCTATTCAGGTTGAGACTGGTCTACAGGAATACAAAGATAGCAGCAAGCGCAACCGTGACATGGGCTCATCTTCGGGCTCATCTGCACAGAAGCGGAAGATCTGGATCCCCAACAACATGTACCATGCACCTGCTCCTACTCCGAGGCCGTCCTATGCTGCACCTCGCCTGCCTCCTCCACCACCTAGGCAGCCGAGGCTTCCAGCTCCACCACCTCGAGTTCCTCCATCCCGTCCTGAGGACGGGCTGTGCTTCAAGTGTGGTCGTCCAGGTCACCGTGCTAGAGACTGCACGCAGAATCAGAATCAGCTGGCACTTCCCGCAACTGGCCGTGGCAACAACCAGAACCGCAACTTCAACGCTAAGCCTGCTTATGTTCGTGGTCAGGCCAACAACATTGATATGGGTCAAGCTCAAGACCAGCCTGCTACCGTGATGGGTACACTTCTCGTTAACTCAGTACCTGCTTCTGTATTGTTTGATACAGGAGCATCGCATTCCTTTATGTCGGAAAATTTTGCATACATGCATGACATTAGGAGCGAAGAGATGAACCTCCCGATAGTGGTAAACACCCCTGGGGGCGAATGTCGAACCTCTGTGGTTTGCCCCCATGTTCCAGTTGAAATTGAAGGATTAGAATTCCTTGCCAACCCCATCCTACTAAAGTCATCCAACATTGATCTCATATTGGGGATGGACTGGTTGAAGGCTCATACGGCATCGATCGTTTGTGCCACCAAAACCGTCCACCTCCTACACCCTTCAGATGAACTAGTAAGCTACCATGCTCATCTCGTCCGTAATGCTGAGGCACGGCTGTATGCCTTGAATGCATTAAATGCGTCGCCTCTTGAAGGGATTGAAAACATTCCAGTGGTCCGAGAATTCCAAGATGTCTTTCCAGAAGAACTTCCGGGGATTCCCCCTGCTCGAGCTGTCGAGTTTGTCATTGACTTGGTACCCGGTACCACTCCTATTGCCAAGCGTCCTTATAAAATGCCACCACATGAACTCCTTGAACTTAAGCAAGAAATTGACAACTCGCTCCGTCTGGGTTTCATCCGTCCGAGTTCCTCTGCTTGGGGAGCACCTTCTCTCTTTGTTAAGAAGAAGGATGGGACAAATCGATTGGTTCAAGACTATCGTCCTATCAACCAGGCCACTATTCAAAACAAATATCCTCTCCCTCGGATAAATGATTTGTATGATCAGCTTGCTGGTTCCACCGTTTTCTCTAAGCTCGACTTGAGATTGGGATACCACCAGATCCGTGTTCGCAAGGAGGATATTCCAAAGACCGCCTTTGTTACTCGATATGGATCATACGAGTACACCGTCATGTCCTTCGGCTTAACCAATGCACCGGCAACTTTCTCTCGATTGATGAATTATATATTCATGGACTACCTCGACAAATTTGTCGTGGTATATCTGGATGATATTCTGGTGTTTTCGAAGAACAAAGAAGAGCATGCTGAACATCTTCGTCTTGTACTGGATAAGCTTCGGGAGCATAAACTCTATGCGAAGTATTCCAAATGTGAGTTCTGGCTAGACGAAGTGACTTACCTTGGTCATGTGATTTCCAAGGATGGTATTGCGGTCAACCCCGAACGAATTCAAGCTATTCTTGACTGGACTCCCCCGAAGAATGTCAAGCAAGTCAGAAGTTTTCTCGGACTCGCCAGCTATTGCCGTCGATTCGTCGAGAACTTCTCCAAGATTGCGAAGCCCTTAACCAACCTGCTTCACAAAGGTGTTAAGTATGAATGGACTGATAAATGTCAGGAAAGTTTCCAGGCACTCAAGGACAAACTGACGTCCGCTCCAGTACTTGCTCCTCCAGATACGAAAAGGGATTTCGTCATATACTGTGATGCTTCTCGTCAAGGAATAGGTTGTGTCCTAATGCAGGATCGCAAGGTGATCGCTTATGCTTCACGTCAACTGCGTGCTCATGAAGAGAACTACCCAGTTCATGATCTCGAGCTTGCCGCAGTCATTCATGCATTGAAGGAATGGCGACAATACCTTGTCGGTAATCGCTGTGAAATCTACACCGACCATCAAAGTCTGAAGTACTTGTTCACTCAACCGGAGCTGAACCTGCGTCAACAAAGATGGATGGAGCGTATAGCAGATTTTGACTGTAGTATATCATATACCCCTGGCAAGGCTAACGTAATGGCTGATGCCCTAAGTCGCAAGTCATACTGCAACCACCTCCAGGTTCATCAGGTTCACGATCGTCTGCAAGAGGAATTCCGTAAGCTGAACCTCCACATTGTTCCTCAGGGTTACCTTGCTCCCCCTCCTGAAGAGTATCAACAGATGAACCTCCGTGTCGTTAATCAGGGTTCCCTCAGTAACCTAGTGGTTGAACCAGATCTTGTGAGCTCCATAAAGAATATACAAAACTTTGACGATGATGTCGACAGGATTAAGAGCTATATTGCAAAGGGTAAACCCTCCTTTTTCACTGTTGATGAAGGTGGCGCCTTGTATTTCAAGGGTCGCCTATTCGTTCCAAATAAGAAGGAAAATCTCAGGATGACTGGGAAGGTGATGGAAGAAGCTCATGACACACCATTGTCTATTCACCCGGGTAGTACCAAGATGTACCAAGACATCCGGCAAAGATTCTGGTGGCCCAATATGAAACAAGACATTGCACGCTATGTGGCAGAATGTGATATATGCCGGCGTATCAAAGCAGAACACCAAAAGCCTGCTGGAACTCTGCAACCTATCTCTATTCCCGAGTGGAAATGGGATCACGTTGAAATGGACTTCGTCACTGGTTTTCCCAGGTCTCAGAAAGGTAATGATGCTATTCTTGTCGTCATTGATCGACTGTCCAAAGTTGCACATTTCCTGGCCGTCAAAGAAACGATTAATGCTAGTCAGCTGGCAGATCTTTATATGTCAAGAGTTGTTTCACTGCACGGTATTCCGTTGGTAATCAGTTCGGACCGTGGCAGCTTGTTTACTTCAAAATTCTGGGAAAGTTTTCAGAAGGCTATGGGGACTCATCTGTCCTTCAGCACTGCATTTCATCCTCAATCCCAGGGACAAGTTGAACGAGTCAACCAAATTCTCGAGGACATGCTTCGAGCTTGTGTCATTTCTTTCGGTAAGAAATGGGAGGAATCTCTCCCGTATGCCGAGTTCTCTTACAACAATAGTTATCAAGCTAGTCTGAAGATGGCCCCTTTCGAAGTATTGTATGGGCGAAGGTGTCGAACTCCTCTGAATTGGTCAGAAACTGGGGAACGATCACTCTTTGGTCCGGATATTATTCAACATGCCGAAGATCAAGTCCGCATTATTCATGAGAATCTGAAGGCTGCTCAGTCTCGTCAGAAAAGTCAGTATGACCGTCATCATCAAGATATGGTCTATCAACCTGGCGAAAAGGCTTATCTTCGTGTCACACCAATGAGAGGTGCACACCGTTTCGGAATCAAGGGCAAGTTAGCTCCTCGTTATATTGGTCCTTTCACTGTTCTCGAAAGGCGTGGAAGAGTGGCTTATCAATTGGAACTGCCGGCGAACCTTTCTCAGGTTCACGATGTCTTCCATGTTTCTCAACTCCGCCGCTGCTTCAAGGATCCTATTCGAGCAGTGGATCACGATATGCTAGAGCTACAACAAGACCTCTCTTATAAAGAGCATCCGGTCCGCATTCTCGACCAAGCTGAACGTAAGACTCGTCGCAAGGTCACTAAGTTCCTTAAGGTGCAGTGGTCAAATCACTCTGAAGATGAAGCCACTTGGGAACGCGAGGATCATCTTCGTGATGAATACCCCGGGCTCTTTCCCTCTACCTCTTAATTCTCGGGACGAGAATTCTTGTTAGTAGGGGAGAATTGTGACATCCTCGACTTTTGCTACAGTAGTAATTGTAATTAAGCTACAGTGATCACCGCTAATGATGCCACGTCATCGAATTCCCATCTCAGACCCGCGTGGATTCGCGTCTGTCCGGATCGATGATTTGAAAGAAAAGGGGAGTATGTTATGAGTTCATTGCAAATATTACAAGAATATATATGTAAAGACGAGGAAAGTATTAAAGAAACAATAAAGATAAAAGAAAGAAAGAAAACCGAAAGAAAGAAATAATAAAAAGAAAAGGGAAAAGAGATAATAAAACAAATCAAATCAAAAAAAAAAAATGAAAACAACCCCCACTCCCCCGTGGCCCAACTGGGCCAAAAGGGCCCAGCCGGCCACCTCCCGCGCCCCCACCTCCCCAAACCCTAGCCCTCCTGGGCGCCACCCCCCTCCTCTCGCCACTCCCTCCTTTTCCCACGCCGCCGCCGCCAGCCCCCCCCCTCGTGGGGGGCCCCACCCCCCACGCGCCACCTCCCCACCCCACCGACAACCCCCCCTGCCGAGCCCCCACCTCTCACCCTCCCGTGACTCCCTCCCTCTCCCACGATCTCTCTCCCTCCCCTGCCGGGCCACGCCCCTCTCCCCCCATCTCGCCCCTCCCTGGCCACCCCTCTCCCGCCGGCAGCCCCCCCCGGCGGCCCCTCTCCCTCCGCCGGCGGCCACCCACCTCACCTCCCCCACGGCCTCCACCCCTCCCCGCCGGCAGCCCTCTACCCCGCCGGCCTCCTCCCTCCACGGCCCCCTTCCTCCCGCGGCCGCCCCTCCCCTCATCCTCCTCCCCGGCGGCCCCTCCACCCCGCCGGCAGGGGGCCCCGGCTCCCTCGGCCTCCACCTCGGCCGGCCTCTCTCGGCCCCCCTCACCACGCCGGCCGAGCCCCTCACCGTCGGCGGCCCCATCTCCGGGGGCCTCTCCTCACCGGGGCCTCCACACCGGCTCCTCCTCGCCGGCACATCACCACCGGAACCTCACCGTCTCCACGTCCGTCTCCACCGTCAACTACGTGCGAACTCCGGCTTCACCGGGCCGTCACGTCACCGTCGGTGAGCCCCTCCTCGGGCTCCTCCCACCTTGTCGTTCCCCTCGACGTCACGGTTCCGTTCCGGCAAACGGGGCCTCGATCCGTCGACGGTGGACTCCGGTAGGAGGATTCGAAGTTCGTGTTCTTCTAGGTGGAGTAGCTAAGAAACTTCTCTGTCTCTGTTAACAGAGAGATGAGAGATGAGTGTTGAGAGAAAAGAAAAATGAAAAAGAATAAATGGTGTATTAGATGCGTATGTATGTATGTATGTATGAGATGTGATGTATGTATTTGTGTATTTGGGTATTTAGAGGAATACGGTATTTGCACGGATATGTATCTAATAAAAATAAATGAGGAAATAACCTTAGGCCACTTACCGGTGGGGCCAATGCACCGCTGTCAATGACAGGGAGGCCCCACGCGATAATTAAAAATAATGTTTTTCTTAAATAAATAAATAAATAGATATTTAGTTAAAATAATTAATTAACATAATTAGAGTATGACACGTGGGTCCCTCGTTGAATTAATCTGATTAATAAATATTTAATCTTAAATAAAACTTGTGCCTATGACGTTCGGGACCCGCTGGTCAGTTGACCAGTCAAATGTGATGTCAGCATGACATCGCGATGATGTCATAATAGGATTTTATTAAATCATTTAAATCTGTTTTTAATTCCTAAATAATTAATAAACCTTTGAAAATTAATATTAAATAATCCGTAAGTCAGATCAAAATATTTTCAACATGAAAGTTGATCAGTAAAGCGAGACGAACCCGGATCCACGGCCCGTTCGTCTGTCACGCGTCCCTAGCATAGCAAACATGGAACTTTTCCATCGTTTCCAGTGTAACCGGTAGTAGCCCGAGACCCGGAAAATATCGTCAGATATTCTTCCGACCCGTCTATGACGGATGTTCCTGCGTTAGCTCATGCCTAGCCTGCATATTTCCATGTCATGTTTCGTGTTGCATCGGTGCTATTATTTATTGTTTCTTCCCCCTCTTCTTACCGGTAGACCCCGAGACTGACGCTGCTGCCGGGTACATCTACGACCCTGCCGATCAGTCCATTGCCGCAGAGCAGCAAGGCAAGCAAACTCCCCTTGATCATTCCTATATCGCCTATGTCTTTCTTCCTACTGCTTGCATTAGTATTTTGCTACTGTTGTAGTTAGCTCCTATATCTGATGCATAGCCTGTTTTTTTGATGAACTGCTACTTTCAGTCCTGTACCCCTTTAATATGCTTAGTATAGGTGGAGCAGTCATCCCCTCTGACCCCGTAGATCAGTTGCCCCGCTTGTTTTCAAATCTCGATCTCTGATCGACGAGCCAGACCCGACACAGCACGTTCACCCCCCTTCGTTGTACGACGCTACAGGGATACTATCGGGTACCGAGGGTGACACCTCGCTAAGTACTCCTGATGATATCTCTGTAGTATAGCTAGTCGGTCGTGGTTATCGAGGGTGATTCCTCTTTCACCATTCCCGATGACGTCTCTGTCGTGCCACCCCGCGAGTGTGGGACCCCCGAGGGTGATTCCTCTAAGCCCACCTTGACGGTTACATCGTTCGGAATCCAACGAGGGTGATTCCTCGGATTCCCCTGATGTTACAACCACACAGTTACTCGACCATGTTACTGGGATCTTCGGTGATTAGTTGTAAGACGGGTGGATTCCCGCGAGACTGTGTTGTTGGCCTAATTAAAATGCTAATGGATTTGGGTATTTGATCTGGGTTGGTCGGAGACCTTTTCGCACTAACCGGCTACGCGGGAAGAATTATGGGTACTCGGCGTCGCGGTATCAGCCGAAGCTTTTCAGATGCCAGCAGTGTAGCAGCGCGCGCCCGAGTGGTCCCGAGATGCATCGCGCTTGTGATTAAGGGATGCTAGGACTGACGTCGGCCGCCCACGCCACGTGCAGGAGCGTGAAGGGGAACTGGGCCCATGAACCCTTTGTGCTTAGGATTTAGACCGGCGGGCTGGCCTCTCTGATTAGTCTTAGGTGGGGCTGCGACGTGTTGATATTCCGAGGCCGGGCAGGACCCAGAAAAGTATGTCCGGCCAGAGTGTTATCGAGCGTGACGGGACATGTGGTGCACCCCTGCAGGGATGAAAATTAACTATTCGGATAGCCGTGTCCACGGTTACAGGACGACTTGGAGTTGTGCCCCGATCTTATACAACTACAATTGTTACTTAACTGGAATTAGTTTGCCTCGGGATTGCTTCCTCGCAGGGAGTCGAGGGAGGATCCTTAGGCGTGACCTCACTTTAATATTGCTGTAACAATATGACTATTAATGTTTTACCCCTGTTCTACTCTCGTCTATTGCTGCAAGACCCTGAAGATGCTAGTCTTCGATAGGACTAGGCCTTCTCTCTCTATTCTCGCATTGCTGCAGTCAGTCCACATATAACCCCCTTCTTTGATACTGGTGCATTATTAGAATAGTTCTGACGTAAGACTTGCGAGTACTTTGGATGAGTACTCACCGCTGCTTTGCTCCCCCCTTGTTCCCTTGATCCGTTTGCTGCGACCAGATGATGAAGCCCAGGAGATGGAGGTCCCCGCCACCGACGACTGCTACCCCGACGGTGCCTACTACTACGTGGAGGCCGCTGATGATCAGGAGTAGTTAGGAGGTTCCCAGGCAGGAGGCCTCGCCTCGTTCGATCGTTGTATCTTTTGTGCTAGCCTTCTCTAAGGCACCCCATGTTTTATGTCTGTACTCAGATATTTGTTGCTTCCGCTGACTCGTGTGTTTATCGAGCTTTCGTATTCTAGCCCTCGAGGCCCCTGGCTTGTAATATGAAGCTGATGTGGTTTTATTTGTGTCTAGAGTTGTGTTGTGATATCTCCCCGTGAGTCCTTGGGTTTGATCGTACGCATTTGCGTGTATGATTAGCGTACGATTAAGCCGAGGGCGTCACAGAAACTTCCTCCTGGTGTCAGCCACATGGTGGCTACTTTCATAAACGAAGCCAAGTGGAAGGAACAGAAGGCCAAGCAGGCAAAGATTGCAAAGGCCAGAAAGGAGAAATTCCTCAGGAAAATGTTCTCAAACTGACGCCCGAAGCATTGGTGTCCACCCAGGCAGAGCTGCAAGTCTTGACTGACAAGTGTGAGAAACTGTCAGATCGAACAAGCATCAAAAGCAATTTCATCAAGCTAGCCACTAGTGCTGTTGATGACTACAACAGACGTCACCCCCCACCAGCACCAACTCCTCAGCCCGTGGTTGAACAGCCAAAAGATGCATCTCCTGTTGAGGAGGAAATTCCTCAAGCTGAGGAACAATACCAAGAGCGCCGTGCTGATGAGCCGGCCATTGAAGAAATCATCACTGAGACCGCTCCTGATGAAACTGCTACCGATCCAGCTGCTTCACCAAAGCAGGCTGATGACTATGTTCCAGCTGGTTCCTCACTGCCAGCTGAAGAATCTGTTAAGAAAACACCTTCCCCAAAAACTTCAAAGGTGAAGAAGTTAACCCCGTCTGCATCAGACGCGAAAAAGACAAGGGCTGCTGAGAAGGAAGCGAAGAAGAGAAAAGCTTCCTCAGCAGAAGAAAAGATTGAGGCAAAACGCCTCAAGGAAATTGAAGAATCTGCCCCACTGGACCCGGTGCCTCTTAATGTTGCACCCTCATTTGAAATGGTCGTCGTTGGTGACCACACTACGAGGGCAGATGAGGAAATGAAGGATGCTTTCTCTGAGGAGCATACTGATGAGGAAATATAGATTGATGACAGTCCTCAACCTCATATTTCTCAGAAAGAGACTACTGAAGCCTCAGCTGCAGCAGCTGATGAATCTGCTTCTGCCACAAAGTCAGCTGATGAAAATCAAGCTGAAGAAAATGTCCAGTCTGAGCAGGCTCCTCCCACTGAACAAGCTGATCAAACTCCTCAAGCTGAGAAGGATGAAGAAATTCCTCAGCCTGATGCTCAGCTAGAACAAGAAATTCCTCATCCTGAGGAAACTGCTGAAGAAAATGTTCCCGCCCCTGACAATGAGTTCATTGTCCTCAACCCAGAATCTGCCATGGTTGTTTCCCCTCCCATTCCTCAGCACAATCTCAATCCAGTTCAGCTCCTGCCATTCTCGAAGAGGCCAAAGTTTCAGAAAGAAAATTTCTTTGAGGAACGCATGTATTTCATCGGAGAGAATCCTTATGACAAGCCTCAAATGCGGCATCTGAAGTTTTGGACAAGAACGCAGATGAACTACTATGCTTTTGTGCTCTATGGCCGCAACAAGATATTCCAGCACAGGCACATTCCTCATGCTGACCTTGAAGAAATTCCCTGCATGGAACCAGTCCTCAGTGTACTACATGATGCAGGTTTGCTCCCTATGTGCTCCGACATATCAAATTGGCATAGTGAGCTAATTCTTCAGTTCTATTCAACTCTGCACATCTCGGGCAATGCTGATGACATCAACATTTGGGTGTTCGACTGGATGACCCGAAATACTCACTACAAGGCTCCAGCGTCTGAACTCCTCAAAGAACTGCCCGTACCAATTCCTTCAGAAGGGGCAGTGCAGCTTTATGGTGAGCGTGAGCTGCCAAATGGAATGATGGAAGTCCTCATGAAGCCTTTGGCTGCAGGAAAACCCTCAAGAACCACATTCCTCGTCCATGAGCTAAAGTACACACCACGGTCTGTCTACCGCATTCTCTGCAGTGTGCTAGCGCCAATCAAAGGCCATGATGATGACGAAGATGTCGTCGGCCTCATGAAGAACATCCTCTTCAACATCATTCAGGGTATCCCCATGAATATCCATGATTTCTTCTTGAGGACTTTGGCTGATAATGTAATGTGCCCCTATGATCACAAAATCTATGCACCATGGATCATGAGATTCCTCAGGACAAGGACAGGCATCAACTTTCACGCAGATTTCCAGAACCATGTTGGTTATATGCCTCCTATCCGGGTCAACAAGAAGACTTTCGAGCCCATTGAGGGAAAAGGAAAGTCTGTGATTGATGAAGGAAGCAGGCCCCTTGATGGCCAGTTCAAAGAACGAGATGCATATTTTTCATGGGACGACACTGAGACTCGTCCGCCAAGCCCAGTTCCTCCTCGCTTGCTAACCACCAGAGAACTTCTTCTCAGTCTTCATCAGAAGGTGGATCACAACCACAAATGGGTCAAACGCCAGTTTGGTGCCATTGTGAAAACCCTCACTGAGACACAGAACAGTGTGAAGCTTAATCATCACTATCTGCATGAGGTTTTTGATCGCACCTGGGCTACCCTTGCACATCTGAAGACCCATACTGAGCTTGAAGAATTGAACTTTGAGCAGGACTTTGACTGGTCGTGGCCTCCCAAGAAGTTCAGGCCCATTCCAGTGCCAGATCTTGAAGACAACTCCTTCTCGTCCTTCCGCACCGCTGAATCTGATGAGGAACAACTTGACACCGCGACAGGCCCAAGGAAGAAGACTACACCCAAGAAGCGCCAAGGATCTTCATCAACTGCCAAGCAATGAAGTCTTCACGGGCGTTAGTCCTCAGTTTGTCCCTTTTTGTCCCTTGATGACAAAGGGGGAGAAACTTGAGAGTTAGTCTTCAAACGGGATTTATTTTTGGGGCTTATGAACTATATTTAAGTTACAAACTCTTGGCTCTTCTGAAGTTTTTATGTAATGAGTTGTAACTTAAGCCCGATGGTACTCTGACGCTTTTTGAACGTTTTTCGCATGCTTATTCCTCAAGTTTTAATGCACGCATGCTGAAATTCGTCAGATACCATTTGCCATCATGCATCCTCATTCTCTTCATATGATGCATGATTTACAAGATTCAGGGGGAGATCTCCATGATATAAATCATCAATGTGCATATGCTATAAAAGCAAAATCCTCAAGGTATGCACATCTTCAGGGGGAGTCTCTGTGAATCTTGTTTTCAAATTCCTCAAATGAGCATTTACACTTCATATTTTTGATCCCTGTTGAAGACTTAACCTAATTGTCATCAACCACCAAAAAGGGGGAGATTGTAAGTGCATCTAGTGCCCCTTAGTGATTTTGGTGGTTTGAAGACTTATAGGTTAAGTATCTAATGTCTTTTTAAGTGTACACATGATCTATAAGTCATTGAGAAGTTTGAGATATTTGAAGAATATCGACCCCTAAAAATATATGTCTTCAGTTGAAGAAATTGGTCTGAAGCTGAAGAAATGAATCGCGAAGAATTTGCGATGAAATGGATATTCCTCATGAAGATATTGATATTGAGAAGATCGGTGGTTCCTGAAGAAAATCGTTCTGAAGAAATTGAAGCGTGAAGATTTTCGTTTTCTGTTTTACTTTCTTCGCATTTGATGAATAGGAACACCGTACTGTTAAAGGGGGTCAAAGTAACACTATGGAATGGATTTCCTCATGATGCTCAACCCAAGCCAAATCCTACCAAAAGCCTCAAGTGAGGAATATGAGTAACATGAGGACTCTCACAGTTGAGAGTCCCGACCGTTTCGATAAGCCACGCCAAGTCACTGATCTTATCCACTCCAACGGTCATATTATTTAAGGGCATTAATGTCAAATCATGTCGGGATGCTCCCAGGCTATAAATAGCCGCCCCCACAACCACTAGCTGGTTGGCTGCTCCGTTAGAAACTGACACTTGTCATAAGAGCAACCCAATTCCTCAGAGCTTTCAAGAGTAAATCATCAGTGAGGAAATACACCACCCACCGAAACCACAAACCAAACCTAGTGATTGAGCATCACTGAAGAAGTTGTTCCTGTGTGGGACTGAAGCCTTTTACCTTTGAGGACTGTGCATCCTCCAGACGGTTAGGCGTCATGGTCTAGAGCAATCCATTAGTCAATTGTGGATCGCCGGGTGACCGAGTTTGTGAGGGTTTGGAAGTCTGCCCTGAAGACTTACCACGAGTGTTGGGCGAGGACTGTGTGTCCTTAGCTCAAGGAGAATACGGTAGGGACTGTGTGTCCTTAGCTCAAGGAGAATACGGTAGGGACTGTGTGTCCCGGGACTGGGTGTCCTTTGGTTTAAATACCAAGCCGCTCCAAACCAGATGTACAACTGTCACAGCAGTTGGAACTGGGTCATCAACAACAGTCTTCACCAAGAATCGGGTTCTAATTCCTCAACTCTTTACATTCTCTGTATTATGTGTTGATGACTTTCACTGTGACTGTTTGAAGAATTTGCTGAAGACTCTCTCTGAATTTCCTCAACCCCAAATTCTTCACTTGAGTAAATCATCATCTGTATTCTGCGTGCCTGCTTGTTGTGCAATCTGTTTTCATAATCTTCACTCTGTAATACTGCTGTTGTGAACAATTGCACAACTGATCCTTAACTGTTTCCGCTGTAAGTTAGTCATCAGTGAGGAATTTCCTCAAAAGGAATTTCCTCAGTGATGAAATTCTAAAAATCTCCTATTCACCCCCCTCTAGTCGATATAACGCACTTTCAGCTCAGGAATGGGTTTGGGATAAGGACTGGCTACACGAGAACTAGGAAGGACAACACAATGGCGAGAGCGCTTATGGTGTGAGGAAAATACAGCAAGACAAAGCCGAACAAGGAGGAGGAGCAAGATGTGCAAAATCCAAAAGGCATCGTGAAGAAAATGCTTATGCAAGAAAACAAAATGGAGAACAAAATACCTTGATGCAAGGAAACTTGATGACGGCTTAGGAGGAACGACTTGTTTCGTAGGTGTCCTGAATAAACAAAATATTATTTAACAACATGATTAGCAGCACTAGTTTAGGAACATAAAGGAAGAAAACAAAGCACATAACAATAAAACAAAAAAGAATTTGCAAGTTATCAGGAATGTAATACTGTAATTACCACATACTAAGAGAAGAAACAACCATGAAGTGAACAAGTACATAAACAAAATTACGCTAATATGACACAAAAAAATATATCACCTGCGAGGAACTTGCTTCTTATGAGTTGAGGTTGGAATCACATCACCCCTTCCTTTTTCAGCAACACCAATCCCAAGCTCTTCAACAACAATTTGCTTGACAACAGCGTGAACATCCATCTCTGACGGAGGGGCGGGGTCACACGACGAAGCTAGACGGGGCGGAGATGGCAGCTTCAAATTCTTGTGCCTTCTCTTTTAGGCCAAAGCCTTGATGAGCTGAGCGCCACATTGTTTCACAGAAGAATCAGTGGCCGACTCCGTCTGCCTGTCTGTCATGCCATGCTGGATATACATACCATCCCTTGAGCCGCCTGAGGTCGTGTTAGATGCAACGGTAAGCATGATCCAGGACTCGATGACAGGTTCATCACCCGCACAGATAGGCGAGGCTTGGATTTTGCTGCTACACCATCGTCTGCCTCGACATTTGCATCATCTTCCTCGACATTATCAACGTCAACATCAACATCACCCGACTCCGAGGACTCTACACCCATTGCCCTGCTGCCGGAAGCCTCACACGCTGCCCCAGTGCAAGAAGAACTACGACGCTTCTTACCATGGTAAACAACATGGTAAACAGTGTCATCATCTTCATCATCAGAGTCGTCACTCTCGTCACTCTCATCACCCGCAAAATCACTCTCAGTCTCTGAATCTTCAGCAACATTCTTGCCAGCGCTATCAGTTTGACGAGTACGGCGTGGAGGAGGGGGCCTTGCCACATTGCGGGTAGCAGTAGAAACCGCACCAATGTTTGCCTCAAGACAATGAGACACATGAGAAATGCCTGCATCATCAAGGGTTACAAGACCCTGCACAAGATCGCCAAGCAGGCCCACTAAGCCTGATGAAAATTGACCCACAATCTCTGAAGCCTTTGCAAGTTTTTTGCATGAATAGTAAAAAAGAAAGCAAACAACATGGAAAGTAAAATAAGTTACCAAAAATAATGTGATTCTTAGTTATTAAAAGAACATGAACTACGGAAAACACACAACCAGAAAAGAATCACAAACAAATTGAATAAACATAATCTCATCAAATGCATAAGTTACCATCAAATCACAACATAAGTTACCATAACAATAAAACTATAGTTATCATCAACTGACAGCAGAAGTTACCAGTAAATTGAAAAAATGTTATGATTATCATCAAATGATAGTCAGATGCATAAGTTATCATCAAATGATAGCATATGTTACCATAACAATACAACCATAGTTATCATCAAGTGACAACATAAATTATCAGTAAATTAAAAAAAATGTTATGGTTAAATGCATGGGTTACCGGCTGGGCTTTCATAATTTACCACACAGGTGCACATAAGTTATCAGCAATTTACAACAAGAAATTACACACCAGAAATCAAAATAGGAGAGAGCACAAGGACAAGGCCACACACACAAAAATAAAAAGAGCACACGTGTTCACTGCAGTTCTGGGGGACATGCACGCGCATGAATTTCCCAAGGCCTTGTAAACCGCCAAACAAGGAGTGATCGACACCAAATTGGGGTTTGAACTGATCAATTGTGATAAAGAAAAATGAAGTGAGAAAAAATGTGAAAAAAATGTGATAGCTGAAAGTGCATGAAAACAACAACAAAATGAAACAAGTTACCGGAAGTCTCCCAAAAGAAATTCCATTCGCTTGGACATCCTTACTAAGGAGTTGAGATATCTCCTCCTTCGACCAAACATTAATAGGAAATTCACCAGCAGGCAACAAGATGTCAAGCCCAGTGAGGTCGATCGCCTCAATGTACATAAGCTGGTAAGAATGTTTAATGTGTCCAGGATACACCTAAAAAAAGTGCTAACAAAAGCAAGAGATAGAAAACGAAAATGCAGCAGCACTAACATTGTAGAAAAGAAGACAACCCTTAGTGGACTTTTTTCTTAGATAGTGCCTTGTGGAGATCCTCAGCAATGAACTTGGCCTAGTTAAGATCTTTAACTTTTTCAAGGTTGCGCTGCAAAAATACAAGGAACAAAAGGGGACAACAATTAAGATGGAAGGAAGCAATGTGGTTACCATGCAAACATGATGGAAGTTATGAGAAGCAATATGTAAACTGACCACCACATAGTCAAGAATGTTAAATACTTACTAGCACACCGTACCATCTAGGGCCGACCTTGTTGGAAGTAGTAGGTGCAATCACAGTATTGCCGGCAAGCATAAGCCACATCCACTTGAAATTATCGTCATGATTGTCAGAATTAGTGATAAGCTCAAAGACATCTGTCATCTCGGCGTATAACCAAGAACACCAAACATATCCTCACCCAATTCATAGTCAGCTTCTATAGGCAGGTTGTATGGCACATCCTCCCCACCCCTGTGCACACCCATGATGCGGAGAACAGATTCGTTGTCAACGGGGATCCTGCCAGGCCCTGTAACAACCACCTCCCGAGAATCTGGATCGTACAAACGAGCAAGCCACTCGCTGAGTAACGGAAAAGGTGGTCGCACTTGATACCCCTAAGGCTTCTGAAATTCATTTCGGCAATGACATCTTTCCTCTCATCATGCATGTCCTTGCAAGCCGTCAAAAGCATGGTAGGGGAAGCCCTGTTCCGAGAGGGAGGACACTTCGACTTCTTCGAAGGAACATCCCCATGGTCACCACCAACTGCTTTGCGCTTTCTTGGCGGCATCGTGCACGTGCCAAATAAAAAGAAGAACAACAATTAAAGGCTGGCAAATTAAATAGATGAAAAAGGTGAACTGAATGACATAGCAACCAAAATCCTAACAAAAACTATTGTGGTAAGTTGTATGCAGGAGACTGGTAACCAGTAATTATCAGACATGATAACTTTCACAACTGATAAAGAAAAATTGTTTCTGACAACACTGGTAATTTGAAGTCAAAATATATGAAATTCATGGTAACAAAAAAAAATACAGTGATAACTTCAAGGAATTAGCCAATCCAAAAATCAAGCATTCAGCTAGACATAAACTACTAGTGAACTACACCGGTATTTCAAGGTAAACACTCATAAATACATAGGTAATCACAAAGCCAAAATGATAACAAATTGTTCCTAAAAACTCTGGTAATTTGAAGACAAAATAGATGAAATTAATGGTAACAACTAACAAAAAATACAATGGAAATCGCAACCAAAAAGGACATGGAAAAACATGTTGGATGTGAATCGTGTGGCCTATCATGCAATTTCGCGGTAACAGAGACCAAATCAAGTGGTAACTACTGTTAACAAGTACTAGTAGATATGCACTAACATAGATTACAGCTGCCTGATGAATCTAAATCAGACACACCTCGCGCAATACACCATCTAAGCACACCTCTGATTCCGAAACAAATGAAGGTGTACAGATTGGTATAGATTCACAAATCTAGATGTAAACGCCGGGGGAGGGGTGAGGATCACACACATACCACCACCGGCCAGCAAAGGTGCTTCAACAAAAAATCTCACACAAATCTATGCTCAACAACACCAGAAGAACTACACTAAACACCACCACCGCACCACCACCACGGACGACCTAAAATCGAACCCCAATCTGCACACCAACCCAACGGCCTTCTGCACACCAAGGTCAAGCAAACAAACACCAGAACGGAATGCCTCACTGCACCATCCACACGCTCCAAAAATCGACCACGAAACCCTGGGTTCAACCCACGACGCAAATAAAAAGGGGGTGGGAAACCTCACCGGAACGATTCTGCCGACGACCGCCGCAAAATCAACCAGCGGCCACCCGCCTCGATCGGCCTCGATCCGCCTTGATGCTGCCTTGGTTCACCGGGGGGAGATGGAGTGGTGAAGCGGGGCGAGTGAATGGCGAAGTCGGCTGGAGAGCGGCGGAGTGGGGTGATGCTACTTCTTGAGCTTGCGTTGGTTTTCCCTTAAAGAGGAAAGGGTGATGTAGCAAAGTAGATAAGTATTTCCCTTAGTTTGTTGAGAACCAAGGTATCAATCAAGTAGGAGGAACAAGCAAGGCGCCAATCTTAGCACCTACACAAACAATCAAACACTTGCACCCAACGCTAAAAAGGGGTTGTTAATCCCTTCACCATTATTTGCAAGGATGAAATCTGATAGAGATGTATATAAAAGATTGCTAGAACTAAAAGTAAAAAAAAGTAAATAAATGACAGTAATATATTTTTGGTATTTTTCGTTTATAGATCTGAAAGTATAATATGGAAAATAGACCCGGGAGCCATAGGTTTCACTAGAGGCTTCTCTCATGAAGGAAAATAATACGACGGGTGAACAAATTACTGTCGAGCAAGTGATAGAAAAGCGAATAATTATGAAGCTATCCAAGGGAATGATTATGCATATAGGCATCACATCCATGTCAAGTAGTCCAAAACGATTCTGCATCTACTATTATTAGTCCACACATCGACCGACTCCTGCCTGCATCTAAAGTATTAAGTTCATGAAGAACAGAGTAACGCATTAGGTAAGATGACATGATGTAGATGGATAAACTCAAGCAATATGATGAAAACCCCATCCTTTTATCCTTGATAGCAACAATGAAATACATGCCTCTATACCCCTACTTTGTCACTGGGTGAGGACACCGCAAGATTGAAACCAAAACTAAGCACTTCTCCCATTGCAAGAATTACCAATCTAGTTGGCCAAACCAAACCAATAACTCGAAGAGACTTGCTAAGATATGGAATCATGCATATAAGAATTTAGAGAAGATTCAAATAATATTCATAGATAATCTGAACATAAACCCACAATTCATCGGATCTCGACAAACACACCGCAAAAGAGTATTATATCGGATAGATCTCCAAGAAGATCATGAAGAACATGGTATTGAACAACAGAGAGAGAGAAGAAGCCATCTAGCTACTAGCTATGGACCTGTAGGTCTGTGGTGAACTACTCACGCATCATCGGAGAGGCAATGGAGTTGATGTAGATGCTCTCCATGGTCGATTCCCCCTCCGATAGATTACCGTAAAAGGCTCCCAGATTGGATCTTACGAGAACAGAAGCTCCCGGCGGCGGAGAAGTATTTTTTGGTGTCGTGTTGGTATTGGGGGAATATTTCAGAATTTATAGGACGAAGATTAGGGTTAGGAGGCCTGCAGGGGCCCCACAGGCCAGGGGCGCGCACCCTCAAGGCATGTCGTCTCCCGGCAGGTCTCCTGTCCCCTTCTCCAAGTCTCGTGGGTTTCTTCTGGTCCAAGAAAAATCATTCCGGAGATTTTATTCCGTTTGGACTCTGTTTAATATTCCTTATCTGCAATACTCAAAAACATGGAAAAAACAGAAACTGACAGTAGGCTCTAGGTTAATAGGATAGTCCCAAAAATAATATAAAATAGCATATTAATGCATACAAAACATACAAAACAGATAATATAATAACATGGAACAATAAAAAATTATAGATACGTTGGAGACGTATCAAGCATCCCCAAGCTTAATTCCTGCTCGTCCTTGAGTAGGTAAATGATAAAAACAGAATTTTTGATGTGGAATGCTACCTGATGTCTACGCATGCTTCTATTCTTGTAGACTATGTTGGACCTCCAAGCGCAGAGGTTTGTAGGACAGCAGGAATTTCCCTCAAGTGGATGACCTAGGGTTTATGAAACTCAGGGAAGTAGAGGTTGAAGATGGTCTCTCTCAAGCAACCCTACAATTAAGATACAAGAAGTCTCTTGTGTCCCCAACACACCTAATACAATTTGTCAGTTGTATAGGTGCACTAGTTCGGCGAAGAGATGGTAAAATATGGGTGATAGGTGTGGCAAAGCAAGGTAATATAAATCTGAAATAAAAATAGCAGCAAGGTCGCAAGTGACAAAAGTGAGCATAAACGGTGTAACAATGGTGAGAAACAAGGCCTAGGCTTCATACTTTCACTAGTGGCAACTCCCAACAACATTAACATAGTCTAATTACATGATATTTCCACTAAAACATGCAATGGAGACATACTCGGAGGTCATTCCTTTGTGATCAAGAGAGGACGAGAATTATGTAGGGCTACAAAAGCACACCTCAGAGTTCGTAGTTCCCTCTATGGATTTCCCAATGTCACCGCGACCATCCAAAGACAGTACCACAATCACCACAACATATCTCAAGGATAGTCAAAGACAAGCACCAAGAGACTCTCAATCTTCAATCAATTCACAAAAGAGGAAATCACTCATGAAAATATTCTTCTAATGCATGTCCAATAGACCGTTGTCATCATGGTCTCGGGGATTATACTAGATAAGCTCAAGTGAGTACATAAATCCAATACATAGAAGAAGGGGAAACATCATGGGATCACCCTAGATTAACATAGCCCATGATCACAATCAAGATCACATCATGAGAGACAGAATTAACCACATAGCTACTGTAGAAGACCTCAGCCCCGAGGAGGAACTACTCCCGCTTCATGGAGGGAGGAAGCAACGTCGATGGAGATGAATCCGGGGGCACTTCCCCGTCCCGGCAGGGTGCCGACACAGGAATTCTGGTCCCCCGAAACTTGTTGGTGATGGCGGCGGAGATCGGAATTGCTTCTGGAGAAAAGGGTTCCGGAGTCAGGGTTTCCTCCATGGGGGGTAAATATAGGCCAAAGGAGGGCTTCCGAGGAGGTGGGGCCCACCCAGGTGGCTCGTGGGCGCGGCCAGGGGCCAGGCCGCACCGGGAGGTTGTCTGGGCAGCCCCTGGTTCCCCTCTGGCCCATCTTCGGTGATCTGGAAGCTTCCGTCATGCTGATTTTTATATATGTTTCTCGGGATGTTTCGGGCTGTGGAAATTTGGGTAAAAGCCCCTGCAAAAATACATCAGCAGACAAAAACTCGCACTGGGTGCATTGAGTTAGTAGGTTAGTCCAAATATGTGTAAAAATATATAAAAGTGTAGCAAAACATATAACAATGTCACCCAAAAGATGATGGAACAATCAGAAATTATAGATACGTTTGGGACGTATCACTACCTAACATATTTATCCATGTAATATTCTTTATTGTGGCATGAATATTCAGATCCATAAGATTCAAAACAAAAGTCTAATACTGAGATAAAAACAATAATACTTCAAGCATACTAACAAGGCAATTGTGTCCTTTCGAAATAACATGGCCTTAGAAAGTTATCCCTACAAAATCATATGGTCTCGCTATGCTCCATCTTCCCCACACAAAGTATCTAAATCATGCACAACCCCGATGAAAGTCAAGCAATTGTTTCACACTTTTTATGATCTCAAACCTTTTCAACTCTCACGCAATACATGAGCGTGAGCCATGGATATAACACTATAGTTGAAATAGAATATGGTGGAGGTTGCAAGAAAAAAAGGAGAAGATAGTCTCACATCAACTAGGCGTATCAACGGGCTATGGAGATGCCCATCACTAGATATCAATGCGAGTGAGTAGGGATTGCCATGCAACAAATGCACTAGAGCTATAAATGTATGAAAGCTCAAAAATAAAACTAAGTGGTTGTGCAAAAGATGAAATTCCACTACTTATATGAAAGTGACAAAATAGGAGACTCTCTATGAATAACATGGTGCTACTTTGAAGCACAAGTTTGGAAAGAGATAGTAGCATTGTCCCTTCTCTCTTTCTCTCATTTTTTTGGTGGACATCTTTGGCCTCTTTTATTTTTTTATGGGCTTCACTCGCCTCTTTTATTTTTTGTAAAGTCCGGAGACTCATCCCAACTTGTGAGGGAATCATAGCTTCCATCAACCTTTCCTCACACGGGACAATGCTGTAATAATGCAAATCATCACACTTTTATTTACTTACAACTCAAAGATTACAACTCGATATATAGAACAAAATATGACTCTATAAGCAATATCGAAGTGATGGTGCGTGTCATAAAAAAATAGGACGGTGGTGTTGCATGGCAATATATCTCGGAATGGCTATGAAAATGCCATAATAGGTAGATATGGTGGCTGTTTTGAGGAAAGTATATGGTGGGTGTTTTGTGTAAGGTGGGTTTAATGTACCGGCGAAAGTTGCGCGGTACTAGAGAGGCTAGCAAAGGTGGAAGGGTGAGAGTGCGTATAATCCATGAACTCAACATTAGTCATAAAGAACTCACATACTAATTGTAAAAGCCTATTAGTTATCGAAGCAAAGTATTATACGCATGCTCCTAGGGGAAGGGTTGGTAGAAGTTAACCATCGCGCGATCCCGACCTTCACACAAATGTTTACAATCATTAAACAAATCATGCTCCGACTTCATCACATAACGGTTCACCATACGTGCATGCTACGGGAATCACAAGCTTTAACACAAGTATTTCTTCCAATTCACAATTACTTACTAGCATGACTCTCATATTATCATCTTCATATCTCAAAACTATATGCAAGGAATCAAATTTCTCATCATATTCAATGCACTTAGTATGAAAGTTTTTATTATATCCCTCTTGGATACCCATTATATTAGGACTAAATTCATAACCTAAACCAATTACCATGTTGTTTAAAAGACTCTCAAAATAATATAAGTGAGGTACGAGAGTTTAATAATTTCTATAAAATAAAACACCACCGTGCTCTAAAAGATACAAGTGAAGCACTAGAGCAACATTGCCTAGCTCAAAAGATATAAGTGAAGCACATAGAGTATTCAAATAAATTCACGATTCAGCGTGTATCTCTCAAGAGATGTGTGCAACAAGGATGATTGTGGAAAAATAAAAAGTAAATATTCATATCATACAAGACGCTCCAAGAAAAACACATATCATGTGGTGAATAAAAATATAGCCTCAAGTAAATTTACCGATGGATTGAAGACGAAAGAGGGGATGCCTTCCGGGGCATCCCGAAGCTTAGGCTCTTTGGTATCCTTTAATATGGTTTGGTGTTACTTGGGCATACCCAAGATTAGGCTCTTTCCACTCCTTATTCCATAGTCCATCATATCTTTACCCAAAACTTGAAAACTTCACAACACAAAACTCAACAGAAAACTCAAGAGATCCGTTAGTATAAGAAAAATAAATCACCACTATAGGTACTGTTGTGAACTCATTATCTATTTATATTGGTGAAATATTTAATGTATTCCAACTTCTCCATGGTTCATACCCCCCGATACAACCCATAGATTCATCAAAATAAGCAAACAACACAAAGAAAACAGAACCTGTCAAAACAGAACAGTCTATAGCAATCTATAAACGTCGAATACTTATGTAACCCCAAAAAATCTGAAAAATAAGGACAATCAGGGAAATTTGTATATCAATCTTTTGTGAAACTTTCAGATCAAAAGAATGTTCCAGTGAATTTACTAAATTCCTGGACTGATAGCGAAAGTTTTTGTTTTTAGTAAATCAACTTGCAAACACCGTAGACATCCCAAAGGTCTTACTTGGCTAAAACACTAATTAAAACAAGAAAACAAAATTACTACAGAGGTAATAATGTGTGCAGAACTCAAAAGCAAAAGCAAAAAATAAAATCATAAAATAAAATTGGGTTGCCTCCCAACAAGCGTTATCGTTTTATGCCCCTAGGTAGGCATGATGATTCCAATGATGCTCGCATAAAGGTAAAAAATTGAAACATAAAGAGAGCATAATGAATCACATGGCAAGCATATTTAAGTCTAACCCAGTTCCTATGCATAGGGATTTTGTGAGCAAACAAATTATGGGAACAACAACCAATTAGCATAGGAAGACAAAACAAGTATAACTTCAAAATTTCATAGAGAAGAAACTTGATATTATTGCAATATGTAAAAGCATATGTTCCTCTTGCGTAGTAATTTTCAGTAGCATCGTGAATACATTAAAAAATATAACTATCACATAAAGAATTATTTTCATGATCCACATGCATAAAAGTCTTACAATCTTCCAAGGTAGTGGGACTAACATTAACTAAAGTCATGACCTCTCCAAACCCACTTTTATGAACCTTATCATTAAGATCTATAAACTCCAAATCATTGGGATGCTTTATAACTAAAGTTGACTCATCTCAAGTCCCATATTTTTCAAGATTCATGTTAGAAAACAAATATTCAATAGGAGTCACATCAATCACTTTAAGATCTTCATCATTATTATCATGAGAACACACCTTTTCAAGCCATTCATGCTTAGCACATATTCTAACGGTTCTTTACTTACAATCATCAATAGAAATTCTCATAGCTTTTAAAGAGTCATTAATTTCATTCTTGGGTGGAATAGAACTAATTTTCAAAGAATCCATCTCAAGAGAAATTCTATCAACGTTTCTAGCCAAATCATCAATCTTGAGCAATTTTTCTTCAATCATAGCATTGAAACCTTTTTGCGACCTAATGAATTCTTTATTCTCAAGATCATAGGGCATCCTATTATAATTTACATAAGAATTGTTGTAGGAATTACCATAATTGTTAGAGGAATTACTAGGAAACAGCCTAGGATTGAAATTACCTCTATACACGTTATTACAAAAATTGTTCCTACCAACAAAATTTACATCCATAGATTAATTATTATTTCCAATCGAAGAAGACAAAATCATATCATTGGGATCAATAGGAGCACTCTTACTAGCAAACAATTTCATCAATTCATCCATCTTCTCACTCAAAGTATTTATTTCTTCAATAGCGTGCACCTTTTTACTAGTAGATCTTTCGGCATGCCATTGAGAGTAATTTGCCATAATATTATCTAGGAGTTTAGTAGCTTCTCCTAATGTGATTTACATAAAAGTACCACCCGTTTCGGAATCTAAAAGATTTCTAGAAGGAAAATTCAATCTCGCATAAAAAAATGTATAATCATCCATAAACTCAAACCGTGCGCAGGGCAATTCCTAATCATTAGTTTCATCCTCTCCCAAGATTGTGCAACATGCTCATGATCAAGTTGCTTAAAATTAATTATATCGTTCCTAAGGGAGATAATCTTAGCAGGCGGAAAGTACTTGGTAATAAGAGCATCTTTACACTTATTCCATGAATCAATACTATTTTTAGGCAAAGATGAAAACCAAGTTTTAGCATGATCTCATAGTGAGAAAGGAAATAGGTTCAATTTAACAATTTCATTATCCACATCTTTCTTCTTTTGCATATCACATAACTCAACGAAAGTATTTAGATGGGATGCGGCATCTTCACTACAAAGTCTAGAAAATTGTTCTTTCATAACAAGATTGAGCAAAGCGGCATTAATTTCATGAGATTCCGCACTAGTGGCTGGAGCAATTGGAGTACTAATAAAATCATTATTATTAGTAGTGGAAAAATCACATAACTTGTTATTCTCTTGAGTCATTGTGACAAAGCAAGCAATCCAGCACACAAGCAATCAAGAAAAGACGAACAGAAGAAGGGCGAATAAAAAGGCAAATCTTTTTGGTATTTTCTGAAAACCATTTTAGAAGTGGGGGAGAGGACAACGAGAGGCAAATGGAAAATAAAGTAAATACAAGAGATGAGTTTGTGATGGGTACTTTGGTAGGCTTGATCTTGCTATGTATCCTCCCTAGCAAGGGCGCCAGAAATCCTTCTTGCTACTTCTTGAGCTTGCATTGGTTTTCCCTTGAAGAAGAAAGGGTGATGCAGCAAAGTAGATAAGTATTTCCCTCTCTTTGTTGATAACCAAGGTATCAATCCAGTAGGAGGAACAAGCAAGACCCCAATCTTAGCACCTAAACAAACAATCAAACACTCGAACCCAACGCTAAAAAGGGGTTGTCAATCCCTTCACGGTTATTTGCAAGGATGAGATCTGATAGAGATAGATATAAACGATTGCTAGAACTAAAAGTAAAACAAAAGTAAATAAATAGAAGCAATATATTTTTGGTATTTTTGGTTTATAGATCTGAAAGTATAATATGGAAAATAGAACCGGGGGCCATAGGTTTCACTAGAGGCTTCTATCACGAAAGAAAATAATACGGTGGGTGAACAAATTACTGTCAAGCAATTGATAGAAAATAGAATAATTATGAAGATATCCAAGGCAATGATTATGCATATAGGCATCACGTCCATGTCAATTAGACCGAAATGATTATTCATTTACTACTATTACTCCACACATCGACCGACTCCTACGTGCATCTAGAGTATTAAGTTCATGAAGAGCAAAGTAACGTGTTAGGTAAGATGACATGATGTAGAGGGATAAAATCAAGCAATATGATGAAAACCCCATCTTTTTATCCTTGATGGCAACAATGCAATACGTGCCTTGCTACCCCTACTTTGTCAGTGGGTGAGAACACCGTAAGATTGAACCCAAAACTAAGCACTTCTCCCATTGCAAGAATTACCAATCTAGTTGGCCAAAGCAAACCAATAACTCGAATAGACTTGCTAAGATATGAAATCATGCATATAAGAATTCAGAGAAGATTCAAACAACATTCAAAGATATTCTGAACATAAACCCACAATTCATCGGATCTCGACAAACACACCGCAAAAGAGTATTACATCGGAGAGATCTCCATGACGATCATGAAGAACATGGTATTGAATAACAAAGAGAGACAGAAGAAGCCATCTAGATACTAGCTATGGACCCGTAGGTCTGTGGTGAACTACTCACGCATCATCGAAGAGGCAATGGAGTTGATGTAGATGCTCTCCGTGATTGATTCCTGATGACCCACAAGTATAGGGGATCAATCATAGTCCTTTCGATAAGTAAGAGTGTCGAACCCAACGAGGAGCAGAAGGGTCTGATAAACGGTTTTCAGCAAGGTAATAACTGCAAGCACTGAAAGTAGCGGTAACATGTGATGGTGTAGTGAGGTGAAACGTAGCAGGTGAAAAGTAACAAGTAACAAGTAGTAGCAACGGTGCACCAAAGTGGTCCAATCCCTTTTGTAGCAAGGTACAAGCCTGAACAGAGTCTTATAGGAGGAAAAATGCTCTCGAGGACACACGGGAATTTCTGTCATGCTAGTTTCATCATGTTCATATGATTCACGTTCGTTACTTTGATAGTTTGATATGTGGGTGGACCGGCTCTTGGGTACTGCCCTTACTTGGACAAGCATCCCACTTATGATTAACCCCTCTCGCAAGCATCCACAACTACGAAAGAAGAATTAAGACAACGTCTAACCATAGCATTAAACTAGTGGATCCAAATCAGCCCCTTACGAAGCAACACATAAACTCGGGGTTTAAGCTTCTGTCACTCTAGCAACCCATCATCTACTTACTACTCCCCAATGCCTTCCTCTAGGCCCAAATATGGTGAAGTGTTATGTAGTCGACGTTCACATAACACCACTAGAGGAAAATACAACATACAACATATCAAAATACCGAACGAATACCAAATTCACATTACTATTATTAGCATGACTTATCCCATGTCCTCAGGAACAAAAGTAACTACTCACAAAGCATAATCATAATCATGATCATAGGTGTAATGAGTAGCATCAAGGATCTGAACATAAACTCTTCCACCAAGTAATCCAACTAGCATCAACTACAAAGAGTAATCAACACTACTAGCAACCTTACAAGTACTAATCGGAGTCGCAAGACGGAGATTGGTTACAAGAGATGAACTAGGGTTTGGAGATGAGATGGTGCTGATGAAGATGTTGATGATGACGAGTCCCCTCCGATGAGAGGAGTGTTGGTGATGACGAGGGCGACGATTTCCCCCTCCGGGAGGGAAGTTTCCCCGGCAGGATCGTCCTGCCGGAGCTCTAGATTTGTTCTGCTCAAGTTCCGCCTCGTGGCGGCGGAGAATCCACGAAAAAGCTCCGCCCTGATTTTTTCCGGACGAAACCCTTCATATAGCAGAATAGGGGGGACAGTGGACCACCAGGGTGCCCACAAGCCCTGTAGCCGCGGCCGGGGGGGGGGGGGGTGGGGAGGCCGCGGCTACCAGGCTTGTGGGCCCCTGGCAGCTCCCCTCTGGTACTTCTTTCGCCCAATATTTTTTATATATTCCCAAAAAATTCCACGTTGATTTTCAGGGCATTTGGAGTTGCCTAGAATAGAGGACTCAGACTTGCTCCTTTTCCAGTCCATAATTCCAGCTGCCGGTATTCTCCCTCTTCACATAAATCTTGCAAAATAAGAGAGAAAAGGCATAAGTATGGTACCACAAAGTATAATAACAGTCCATAAAGCGATAAATATCAACATGAAAGCATGATGCAAAATGAATGTATCAACTCCCCCAAGCTTAGACCTCGCTTGTCCTCAAGCGAAAACCAAGATCCATAAACATGTCCACATGTTTAGGGATGAAGGTGTCGATAAAACATAATACAGACATGAGGGCATCATGATCACACATAGAACAACAATACATCATAAAGATTCTTATGGGAAAGTAACAATTCCTTCACAAAGCAAAGTATGAAACAAAAACCTTACCGAGAAGTAGCCAACAACAGTCTATAGTCATTGAAGCAATTGCAATTTATCATAACATCAGAAAGAGTCAAATAAGAGCTTGTAAAGCAAATCCACATACTCAATTATCTCTTTTGTTTTCCACAATTGTTACAACTCACGTGGTACTCATGGTATCAAAGTTTCAGTTGGACACAGAGAAAGATAGGGGCTTATAATTTTGCCTCCCAACCATTTACCTCAAGGGTAAAGTCAACAACAATAAAGCATAAGTACTCATATATGAATATAGATCTTTCCCTAGCATGTGACGGTAGCCAAGACAAAGGCAAAATAAGGAATTCGTGAAGATCACCATGACTCTTTCAAGGGCAAAAAGTAAAGGTACATGATAGGCCCTTCGCAGAGGGAAGGAGAGGTTGTCATGCGCTTTTGAGGTTTGGATGCGTGTCCTCTTAGTGCGGAGGAACGTCACTTTATATTGCCTCCTGTGATAAAGAACTTTATTATGCAGTCTGTCGCTTTTATGTCTTCCTCATCACATGTTCGTATAAAGCTTATTTTCCACACACTAATAGATCATACATATCAGAGAGCAATTTTTATTGCTTGCACCGATGACAACTTACTTGAGGGATCTTATTCAATCCATAGGTAGGTATGGTGGACACTCATGACAAAACTGGGTTAAAGGTTTATGGATGCACAAGTAGTATCTCTACTTGGTGCGGGAGTTTTGGCTAATATGAGGTGGAAGCAATCGTCACATGCTAAGGGATCTCTAGGCATATAACATTGTTTGGAACCAAGCAAACACAATTCGTTATGTTGTCTTCCTTGTCCAACATCTACTTCTAAGCATGTAATAGTTTGGTGAGTGCTCACAATTATAGAAAGTGTCTAAGATGATGTATTTATATGTGAACCTCTCTTTCCTTATTACTTCTTATTAATTGCAACAATGACTGGGGTCTATGTTGGTCTATTCTCAACAAGTTTCAATCATCATACTTGTTATATGTGAACCTCTCTTTCCTTATTACTTCTTATTAATTGCAAGTAAGCAAATTCTAGAGCAACTCTACACAAATAAAATGTTGCAGCTATGAGATTAGCCTGATTATTCACATAAATCATCTGCCTTAAGTGCTTGTTCAACTTCTTCAGTTCCCCTTGAGTTCTGCATCCCCCGTCGTCGGAGCGACGCTGTCAGAGCGCAAAATCTCCGCAGCCCCCATCGTCTTCGAAGCTGACCGCAGATCAAGCACCATCTTTGCTACCCTCGTCAAATCAATTAAGCCCTCCATTTGAAGCCTCTCAATGTATTCATCCATACACTCAAAATAGTTGCATGGAGGCAGGTCCTGAAAATGTAAACATGAACCGTAAATCTAAAATCTGAGCAAAAAAACAAATCGGGAGAAATTTGGAGAGATTTGGAGAGATTTGGAGAGATCTGGAGAAGTCTGGAGAGATCTAGAGAAATCTGGAGAGATCTTACCTTCCCCATCTCTCGCATGTCACAATCTCGCGCCCTTTGTTCCCATTCTCCTTCTTTCGAGTAAGACGACGTACCAGTGGCCTGATGCGTGGGCAATCCGGACATTGCGTCAACGACACTTCACCATACCGTGGCCATGAGAGGTCGGAGGCTGAGCTAGAGCTCGACATCTCTTGCCGGCCGGCGTCTCTGCACTTTGTAGTCGGAGAATAATAATAAGAAGAATGGGTGGGGGAAAGGGGAGGCAATGGTGAGCGAGCACGGGGAGATCACTTATAATTTTTAAACCATAACTCCAAATTGACTGATTCTTTTTCCTACCTCTCTAAAATTTCCTCTAGTTTACTTACAAAATTATTTCAAAAATATTCAAAGAAATTTTATGTGCTGTTTTGAAATTGTGTGTTAATTTAAATACTTTCAAAATAGGAATTTGGAGAGAGGAGACTTAATTCAAGATTTTGTGGTACACATCACCCTCCTCAAGCTCCAAAGGCAAGCATCTTGAACCCTCATTTGCATTAAGTGTTTGATGTTTGCTGTGGTGCATTATATGCGTGTTTTTGTTATGTTGACGGAAGCCCCACATGAAATCACATCATTGCACGATTGCATGAGATAGATATATTATTATGTGATGCATTTGGTAAGTGGGTACTACCTCATGACCCGTATGCTATGTTGGTCTCGACAACCTCAAAGGGAGGGTTGTCTTGGATATTGTGAGACCATGGACAGACACCTCGTGGGACGAGAGTGGCTAGTGAGAGCATACTGAGGTGTGATGGTAGTAACACTGAGGTAATTCTTTCAGCAAGATTGTGTGGTGCTAACCCTTACATGAAAACTTAAACCTCCTAAGTCGACCGTTGATCGAGTCTTGTCTATGTGTCACCTTACCTTTTGTGCCGCCACAGATCTTCCCGAAAGGGGATACCGTCTAGTAGGGCGTAAACCTATTACCAGGTACACACCAGGTAGAGAGGCCGTAATGAAGGTATCCATGGCCCTGGACTAAATCCAGTCATCCGGTCAGGGGGCATGGGTGTTTCCGGTCTGGGACCGAGAGGGAATGACCATTCCCTTGTAGCGTGGAGTATAAATTTGATCCCATGCTAGTCGAGGTTGGAGACTTCGTGTCTTATGGTGTTTCCCTGGCAGCGTAGTCCGGGTGAGGCAGGTCTTCGCGGGGGAAAAATGGGTGTGTAATGGTTCTGAGTGTTTACCTATGAGATACCGTATGCGGGATTAGTCCGAGTGACTATTGAAACCCGTGGGTTGTGGGTAAAGAGTACACCCTTTGCAGAGTCAAAACTATTCGAGTAGCCGTGTCCGCGGCCAAGGACGACTGGTTGACTAGTCAAGTGTCGGTCTTCGGAGGAAGTTAAAGAAATCGTGAGACTAATCATGAAATATGGTGGATGATCATACTATTATTTTTACTCTCGACTAACCCCTATGATTATGATTGTTGGATATCCTTGGGATGGTTCTACCTCCTGGATATTCAATATTTATTATTGTCTCATATAAGCCCTTTATGTGGTGTCGCTTAGATGCCCGACTGCGGCATGTTTATTATAATTATAAGACCTTTATGTGGTGTCGCTTAGACGCCAGACTGTGGCATGTTCATTATTAATATAAGACCTTTATGTGGTCTCACTTGGACGCCCGACTGTGACATGTTTATTATTAATATAAGCCCTTTACGTGGTGTCGCTTAGACGCCCGACTACGACATACTTATTATTGATATAAGCCCTTTCTGTGGTGTTGCTTAGATGCCCGACCGTGGTGATACGTCCATTTTGCATCATGCTTTCATGTTGATATTTATTGCTTTTTGGGCTGTTATTTTACTTCACGATACAATACTTATGCCTTTTCTCTCTTATTTTGCAAGGTTTACATGAAGAGGGAGAATGCCGGCAACTGGAATTCTGGCCTGAAAAAGGAGCAAGTTTGAGATGCCTATTCTGCGCAACTCCAAAAGCCGTGAAAATCAACGTGGATTTTTTTGGGAATATATAAAAAATACTGGGCCGAAGAAGTGCCAGAGGAGCGCAACCATGGTGCCACAAGCCTGGTAGGTGCGGCCACCCCCGTGGCCGCGTCTAGGGGGCTTGTGGGCTCCCTGCTGGCCCACTGGCCCCCCTCTTCTGCTATATGATGGGTTTCATTCCGAAAAAATGCAGGAGGAGGCTTTTCGGAGGATTCGCCGCCGCCACGAGGCGGAACTTGAGCAGAACCAATCTAGAGCTCCGGCAGGACGATCCTGCCGGGGAAACTTCCCTCCCGGAGGGGGAAATCGTCGCCATCGTCATCACCAACACTCCTCTCATCGGAGGGGACTCATCACCATCAACATATTCATCAGAACCATCTCATCTACAAACCCTAGTTCATCTCTTGTAACCAATCTCCGTCTCGCGACTCCGATTGGTACTTGTAAGGTTGCTAGTAGTGTTAATTACTCTTTGTAGTTGATGCTAGTTGGATTATTTGGTGGAAGAGTTTATGTTTAGATCCTTGATGCTACTCATTACCTCTCTGGTCATGAATATGATTATGCTTTGTGAGTAGTTACTTTTGTTCCTGAGGACATGGGATAAGTCATGCTAATAGTAGTCATGTGAATTTGGTATTCGTTCGATATTTTGATGTGTTGTATGTTGTTTTTCCTCTAGTGGTGTTATGTGAATGTCGAATACATAACACTTCACCATTATTTGGGCCTAGAGGAAGGCATTGGGAAGTAGTAAGTAGATGATGGGTTGCTGGAGTGACAGAAGCTTAAACCCTACTTCATGCGTTGCTTTGTAAGGGGCTGATTTGGACCCACTAGTTCAATGCTATGGTTAGACTTTGTCTTAATCCTTCTTTCGTAGTTGCGGATGCTTGCGAGAGGGGTTAATAATAAGTGGGATGCTTGTCCAAGTAAGGGTTGTACCCAAGTACCGGTCCACCCACATATCAAACTATCAAAGTAACGAACGCGAATCATATGAACATGATGAAAACTAGCATGCCACAAATTCCCGCGTGTCCTCGGGAGCGTTTTTCCTCCTATAAGACTTTGTCCAGGCTTGTCCCTTTCTACAAAAGGGATTGGGCCACTTTGCTGCACCGTTGCTACTTTTGTTACTTGTTGCTTGCTACGAATCATCTCACCACACAACCACTTGTTACCGATAATTTCAGTGCCTGTAGATATTTTCTTGCTGAAAACCACTTGTCAGATCCTTCTGCTCCTCGTTGGGTTCGACACTCTTACTTATCGAAAGGACTATGATAGATGCCCTATACTTGTGGGTCATCAAGACTCTTTTCTGGCGCCGTTGCCGGGGAGTGAAGCGCCTGTGGTAAGTGGAACTTGGTAAGGAAACATTTATATAGTGTGCTGAAATTTATTGTCACTTGTCACTATGGAAACTAATCCTTTGAGGGGCTTGTTCGGGGTATCTTCACCACGAACGGAAGCACAAAGAGTTTCTCCTCAACCTGCTGCACCTACTGAAATTATTTGCTTTGAATTTCCTCCGGGTATGCTTGAGAAACTGCTAGCTAATCCTTTTACAGGAGATGGAACATCACATCCTGACTTGCATCTAATCTATGTAGATGAAGTTTGTGGTTTATTTAAGCTTGCAGGTTTGCCCGAGGATGAGGTCAAGAAGAAGGTCTTTCCCTTATCTTTGAGGGATAAGGCGTTGACATGGTATAGGCTATGTGATGATATTGGATCATGGAACTACAATCGGTTGAAATTGGAATTTAATCAAAAGTTATATCCTTTGTTGAAACAAATACCTTTTGTGACTTTAGCGCTAAGTATGGACTTGACTCTGAGATAGTAGCTTCATTGTGTGAATCATTTGCTGCTCATATTGATCTCCCCAAAGAGAAGTGGTTTAAATATCATCCTCCTTTAGAAGTCAATGTAGTTAAACCCAATCCAGTTGAAGAGAAAGTCATTGCCTATAATGATCCTATTGTTCCCAGTGCTTACATTGAGAAACCACCTTTCCCTGTTAGGATAAAGGATCATTCTAAAGCTTCAACTGTGATACGTAGAGGCTACATTAGAACACCTACACCCCCTAGGCAAATTAGAGTTGAACCTAGCATTGCAATTATCAAAGATCTCCTGTCTAATGATGTTGAGGGACATAATATTCACTTATGTGAAGATGCTGCTAGAATTGCTAAACCTCACGCTAGAGATAAACATAGGCCTATTGTTGGCACGCCTGTTGTTTCTGTTAAGATAGGAGATCATTGTTATCATGGTTTATGTGACGTGGGTGCTAGTGTTAGTGCAATACCTCAATCCTTATATGATGAAATCAAAGACGAGATTGTACCTGTTGAGATATAACCTATTGATGTCACTATTCAGCTTGCAAAGAGAGATACTATCTGCCCTCTGGGAATTGTTAGGGATGTTGAAGTCTTGTGTGGTAAAACGAAGTATCCTGCTGATTTCCTCGTTCTTGCTACCACTCAAGATAGCTTTTGTCCCATCATATTTGGCAGACCTTTTCTCAATACTGTCAATGCTCATATTGACTGTGAGAAGCAATCTGTCACTGTTGGCTTTGAAGGTGTGTGACATGAGTTCAATTTCTCCAAGTTTGGTAGACAACCTCATGAAAAAGAGTTGCCCAGTAAGGATGAAACTATTGCCTTGGCTTCTATTGCCGTGCCTCCTACTGATCCCTTAGAGCAATACTTGCTTGAGCATGAAAATGATATGCATATGGATGAAAGGGATGAGATAGATAGGGCTGTCTTAGAACAATATCCTATCCTTAAGAATAATTTGCCTGTTGAACTGCTTGGGGATCCACCCCCACCATAAGCTGATCCTGTGTTCGAGCTTAAACAGTTGCGAGATACTCTTAAGTATGTTTATCTTGATGAAAAAGAGATATATCATGTTATTATTAGTGCTAGCCTCTCAGAGCATGAAGAAAAGAAGTTATTAAAAACTCTGAGAAAGCACCATGCTGCTATTGGATATACTCTTGATGATCTTAAGGGCATTCGTCCCACTCTATGCCAGCACAAGATTAAAACTGATCCTGATTCCAAACCAGTTGCTGATCATCAAAGGAGATTAAATCCTAAGATGAAAGAAGTAGTGAGAAAAGAAATACTAAAGCTCCTGGAAGCACGTATTATCTATCCTGTCGCTCATAGTATTTGGGCGAGTCCAGTGCATTGCGTCCCTAAGAAGGGAGGCATTACCGTTGTCCCGAATGATAAGGATGAATTGATCCAACAGAGGATTATTACTGGCTATAGGATGGTGATCGGTTTTAGGAAATTGAATAAAGCCACTAGGAAAGATCATTACCCTTTGCCTTTTATCAACCAAATGCTAGAAGGGCTGTCTAAACACACACACTTCTGCATTCTAGACGGTTATTCTGGTTTCTCTTTAAGTGCATCTAGTGCCCCTTAGTGATTTTGGTGGTTTGAAGACTTACAGGTTAAGTATCTAATGTGTTTATAAGTGTACACATGATCTATAAGTCATTGAGGAGTTTGAGATATTTGAAGAATATCGACCCCTAAAAATGTATATCTTCAGTTGAAGAAATTGGTCTGAAGCTGAAGAAATGAATCGCGAGGAATCTGTGATGAAATTGATATTCCTCATGAAGATATTGATATTGAGAAGACCGGTGGTTCCTGAAGAAAATCATTCTGAAGAAATTGAAGTGTGAAGATTTTCGCTCTCTGTTTTACTTTCTCCGCATTTGATGAATAGGAACACCGTACTGTTAAAGGGGGTCAAAGTAACGCTATGGAATGAATTTCCTCATGATGCTCAACCCAAGCCAAATCCTACCAAAAGCCTCACGTGAGGAATATGAGTGACATGAGGACTCTCACAGTTGAGAGTCCCGACCGTTTCGATAGCCACGCCAAGTCACTGGTCTTATCCACTCCAACGGTCATATTATTTAAGGGCATTAATGTCAAATCATGTCGGGATGCTCCGAGGCTATAAATAGCCGCCCCCACAACCACTAGCTGGTTGGCTGCTCCGTTTGAAACTGACACTTGTCATAAGAGCAACCCAAATTCCTCAGAGCCTACGAGAGTAAATCATCAGTGAGGAAATACACCACCCACCGAAACCACAAACCAAACGTAGTGATTGAGCATCACTGAAGAAGTTGTTCCTGTGTGGGACTGAAGCCTTTTACTTTTGAGGACTGTGCATCCTCTAGACGGTTAGGCGTCATGGTCTAGAGCAATCCAGCAGTCAATTGTGGATCGCCGGGTGACCGAGTTTGTGAGGGTTTGGAAGTCTGCCCTGAAGACTTACCACGAGTGTTGGGCGAGGACTGTGTGTCCTTAGCTCAAGGAGAATACGGTAGGGACTGTGTGTCCCGGGACTGGGTGTCCTTTGGTTTCAATACCAAGCCGCTCCAAACCAGATGTACAAGTGTCACAACAGTTGGAACTGGGTCATCAACAACAGTCTTCACCAAGAATCGGGTTCTAATTCCTCAACTCTTTACATTCTCTGTATTATGTGTTGATGACTTTCACTGTGACTGTTTGAAGAATTTGCTGAAGACTTTCTCTGAATTTCCTCAACCCCAAATTCTTCACTTGAGTTAATCATCATCTGTATTCTGCGTGCCTGCTCACTGTGCAATCTGTTCTCATAATCTTCACTCTGTAATACTATTGTGGTGAACGTTTGCACGACTGATCCTTAACTGTTTCCGCTGTAAGTTAGTCATCAGTGAGGAATTTCCTCAAAAGGAATTTCCTCAGTGATGAAATTCTAAAAATCTCCTATTCACCCCCCCTCTAGTCGATATAACGCACTTTCAATTGGTATCAGAGCAAGGTACTCCCTTGTTCTGTGTGATTTTGGTTTAACCACCTGGAGTTTTAGTTATGTCGACTGCAGGCATGTTTAAGGTGACTGCAGCATGTCCTACCTACGAGGGAAAGAACTTTCCCTTCTGGAAGAACAAAATGCAAATGCATCTACAAGCTATAGACAATGATCTCTGGTATATTGTGGAAAATGGTGTCCCCATCATTTCTGCTAGTGTCACTGCAGCTGATGTGAAGAACTTCAAGCAACTCGATTCTCAAGCGAAGAACATCATCTGTGGTCATCTGAGCCCTGGCCAGTTTGGAAGAGTAAGTGCCTTAGGCTCCGCAACACTGATCTCGGAGAGACTGTGCAAGGTAAATGAAGGAGTATCAACCCAACGTGACTCTCGTGTTGATATTCTTCGCAATCGCTTCAAGAGACATGACAATGAAAGCTGCCAAGACACCTTTGATCGCCTCACTGACATATCAAATGAACTACAAGCACTGGGAGCTCGAGACATCACTGATCACGAAGTTGTGAAGAAACTGCTGAGATCTTTGGATTCTTCATTTGACACTTTAGTTCTGATGATTCAAGAAAGACCAGACTACAAGATGCTAGATCCTGCTGATATCCTCGAAAGGCTAAATACTCATGAATTCCAGCTAGAAGAAAAGAGAGATCTATATGGACAAAGCTATTCCAGACCACGTGCACTGAAGGCAAGATCAATTTCCTCATCTGAAGAAGAAGACACAGATGACATCAGTTGTGACCCTGAAGAATTTGGTCAGGAACTTGCAATGCTTGTGAGGAAATTCCAAAGATTTACACGACGAGGCCAGTTCGGTAAATCATCAAGAAGAGACATGAGGAAATCAGAATCTGCATCTGAGGACTACAAGAAACGGACCTGTCACAAGTGCAAGAAATCAGGTCATTACATTGCTGATTGTCCTCGCTGGGGAAAGGAATCAAAGAAGAAGAAATACAAGGATGACAGTTCTGATGACTCAAAGAAGAAGAAGAAATCTTCAAAATCCTCATCTTCAAAGTCCTCCTCACACAAGAAGACTAGCTTCAGAAAGGCTCGGGCACTTATTGGCAAGGAAATGGATTCCGAGGCAGAATCAGAGGAATGTGATGAAGAAGAAGGCTCTGGAGAAGACTCAGAATCCGGACAGGCTAGTCTTGCACTAGCAACCACTTTCGTGAGCAAGTCAATCTTCAATCTTGAAGAAAATGATTGCACCATCCATACTGATGAATATGCTGATGACTTCGCTCCAACCTATTGCTTCATGGCGAAAGGTTCAAAGGTATCAAATAATGCCTCCTCCTCTGATTCAAGTGACTGTGAACATGATGATTACAAAAAACCCAGTTACAGTACACTTGCCATCATTGCCACTAAACAACAAACTGCTCTGGAAAAGCTTCAAAAACTGCTAGACAAAAGTGATGATTTGTTGAATGATGAAATGAATCTTAATCAAATCCTCGCTGATGACATGAAAAATCTTCAGTCTAGATTTGATATTCTTCAGAATCGTTATGATACACTCCTCACTGATCATGAGAAGCTTTCCTACGAATTTCTTCAAAGGAAGCTTGATCTTGAGAAGCTGAGGATGTCTTATGATGATCTTCGTATGGAAAATGATTAATTACTAGCTCAACAGATTAGCGCTAGTCAAGTTGAATTTATTCCTCCATGTCTTAAATGCATTGAACGTGAAACTGCAAATTCCTCACCAGAATCATCAAATGCTACAAATTCTTCAACTGCACCTGCTGTGTCTATTTCCTCACTTGAGGAAAACACAAATGTTACTGATGAAAATGCAGGGTTGAAGGAATTGTATGTGACAGGCATGTACAAAAGCCTGAAAGAACACCCAATCCTTTGTGATGTGCTCAAAAAGCAGATCTTGAACAGGAACCCAAGGAAAGAAGGAATTGCCTTTCAGAGAAAACTAAATGCTGATGGATCTTATTGGAAACCTGAGCAGTATCCCAAAACCTCATGGGTTGCTGCTACTGAGCCTCCTTTTGATCCATCTAATCTAACTGGCTTCTCATGTGAATTATCCTATTCCTCGGATGAGTCATTTCATTCCAACTATAAACTATTCAAAAATCAATCTGGTGAAGTATTTGCTCGATATGTTGGAACTAACTGTAGGAATGGCCCTCCTCTGAGGAAAATCTGGGTTCCCAAAAGTTGTCTTGAAAATCTTCAAGTGAATGTTCTCATTACATCACCTCTGAAGAATCTGAACCCCAGATCAAATTTCTCAGGAGGACCAAAGTCTTCAAGAGGATCAAAATCCTCGACTGGTCAAAACTATGCTCGTACCCGTGCTTATGCGTCTAACATGCAGGGAAACTACAAGGAATATGATTATGAGCGCTACTCCTCAAATCATTATGATCATAAATCCTCAAACCAGTTCTCTGCATACTCATATGAGTACTTTAACCCCCCTACTGTTAAGAGAAGTGCATTAGCTTCAATGCCACCTTTCTCATATGGTGCTCGCAGGATGATGAACGCTTTGCCACCCCTTCAGATGTGGGTGGTGAAGAAATCAAACTAATCACTTGTGCAGGACAGGTCTCCAGATGAAAATCATCATTTGAAGAATTTGCTGGAGACCTGAGGAAATGCTTGATAGGACGCAAGCTAATGATTGATGAAATAGAAATATTCCACACGTCCCTATATTTCTGTTATGATGAAATCACTGAACTGATGAAATTAGTATCATATTCTACAAATCTGAAGCATATGAGATGGTAAGCTGTACTAATTCATCTGCAGGATGACAAACCCAAAAATACTGAGTGGATTCTCGATAGTGGCTGCACACATCACATGACTGGTGATAAAAGCCTACTGATGAATATGCCACTAACTCCATCACCTCTGAAGCAAATCACATATGCCGATAAAGGTAAAAGCAAGGTATTGGGACTTGGCAAAGTAGCAATTTCCAAGGATAGGCATATGGACAAAGTGATGCTTGTTGAATCCCTTGGTTTTAACCTCATGTCAGTCTCGATGCTTTGTGATCTTGATATGATTGTTATCTTTGGTAGATATAGATGTGTAGTCATCATGGAATCTGACAGATCCAAAGTCTTCGAAGGTGTAAGAAGAGGGGATTTGTACATTGTTGATTTCTCTACAGGTCCTCAACCAGCCACTTGCTTACTAGCAAAAACCTCAGAAGGATGGCTGTGGCACCGAAGACTAGGTCATGCAGGCATGAGGAATTTGCACACACTTGCAAAGAAGAAGCATGTCATTGGCATCGAATCAGTCAAATTCCTCAAGGATCATCTCTGCGGTGCTTGTGAATCTGGGAAAATGACCAGATCCAAGCATCCCTCCAAAACCATCATGACCACTACACGTCCATTTGAATTGCTTCATATGGATTTATTTGGACCCACACACTATGCAACACTAACCAATGCAACATCTCTATATGTCTTTGTCATAGTTGATGATTATTCCAGATACACTTGGGTGCATATATAGTGTATAAAACTAAAGTGCAGGAAATCTTCAAACGATTTTCTTCAAGGGCCTGGACGAACTTCGGCATCAAGATCAAACATATCAGGAGTGATAATGGAACCAAGTTCAAAAACACTTGTCTTGATGATTATCTTGATGGACTTGGTATTACACACGAATTGTCTGCTCCTTATACTCCTCAGCAGAATGGTGTCGTAGAAAGAAAGAACAGGACTCTGGTTGAAATGGCAAGAACTATGCTTGAAGAATATCAGACTCCTCGTCGCTTCTGGCCTGAAGCAATCAACACTGCATGTCATATCATCAACAGGGTATATCTTCACAAATTCCTCAAGAAAACCTCATATGAACTCCTCACTGACAAGAAACCCAATGTAAGTTCTTTCAAAGTCTTCGGTGCAAAATGCTGGATTAGAGATCCTCATCATAGCTCAAAATTTGCACCTAAGGCACATGAAGGTTTTATGCTCGGTTATGGAAAGGACTCGCACACCTACAGAGTCTTCAACAACTATCATAACAAAGTTGTTGAGACTGTAGATGTGCGGTTCGATGAAACTAATGGCTCGCAAAGAGAGCAATTGCCTTCTGATCCAGATAAGCTGTCTCCTGAAGAAGCAATAAAGCTTAAGCCTACTGAAGACATTGTCCCCACTGAGGAAATTGACGAACAAACGATCCCCATCGCTGATGAAAGCCAAGAAGATGCTCCTGAGGAAATTGCAACAGCACCACTTCCTCAGCCCAGACAAAATCCTCAACCAGCTCATCCGAGGATTGCAAATGAAGTAGAACTTGACAAAATCCTCAACGACATCAATGCGCCAGGTCCTCTCACTCGCTCAAAAGCTTCACACTTAGTTAACTTTTGTGGGCATTTTTCTTTTGTATCCATCACAGAACCCTCAAAAGTAGCTGAGGCTTTTCTGGAACCGGAGTGGATCCAAGCCATGCAAGACGAACTTCTTCAATTCAAGCTGAATGACGTATGGGAGCTCGTCAAACGACCAGATCCTCGCAAGCATAACATCATCGGCACCAAGTGGATTTTACGAAACAAGCAAGATGAGGACGGTCAAGTGGTGAGGAACAAGGCACGACTTGTAGCCCAAGGCTACAGCCAGGTTGAAGGAATAGATTTCGATGAAACTTTTGCACCTGTTGCTAGACTTGAAGCTATTCGAATTCTACTTGCTTATGCTAATCATCATAACATCATCTTATATCAAATGGATGTGAAAAGTGCATTCCTCAATGGTAAGCTTGAGGAAGAAGTATATGTTGCTCAGCCCCCAGGTTTTGAGGATCCAAAGAATCCAGACAAAGTCTTCAGACTCAAAAAGGCTCTGTATGGCCTCAAGCAAGCCCCTCGGGCATGGTATGATACATTGAAGGAATTCCTCATGAAGAAAGGCTTCAAACCTGGTTCACTCGATCCAACTCTTTTCACAAAATCTTATGATAATGAGCTGTTTGTATGTCAAATATATGTTGATGACATCATATTTGGTTGTACTGACAAAATATATAGTGATGAATTCGCCTATATGATGAGTGAAGAATATCAGATGTCCATGATGGGCAAGCTGAAATTCTTCTTAGGTCTTCAAATTCGTCAACAAAACAATGGAATCTTCATATCACAGGAGAAATACCTCAAGGATGTTCTGAGGAAATTCGACATGCATGAATGCAAAGGTGCCCAGACTCCAATGCCTACCAACGGTCACCTCGGCACTGATGAAAATGGTAAAGATTTCGATCAGCAGGTATACCGTTCTATGATTGGCTCTTTATTGTATCTATGTGCATCTAGGCCAGATATAATGCTTAGTGTTTGCATGTGTGCACGTTTTCAAGTAAAACCGAAGGAATCACACCATAAGGCTGTGAAACATATTCTTCGATACTTAGCTCACACACGAACACTAGGATCGTGGTATCCCAAGGGCTCCAATCTTCATCTGGTAGGGTATTCTGATTCAGACTATGCTGGTGACCGTGTGGATCGCAAGTCAACATCTGGCACATGCCATTTCCTTGGAAGATCACTAGTTTGCTGGTCCTCAAAGAAGCAGAACTGCGTATCACTCTCCACAGCCGAAGCTGAGTACATTGCTGCTGGTTCTTGCTGTGCTCAATTGCTATGGATGAAGCAAACCCTCCAGGACTACGGCATCAACATGAAGAATGTGCCTCTCTACTGTGACAATGAGAGTGCTATCCAGATTGCCTACAATCCAGTGCAGCACTCGAAGACCAAGCACATCCAGATTCGTCATCATTTTCTTCGGGACCATGTCCTCAAGGGCAATATCCTCATCGACCATGTGAAGACTGATGATCAACTGGCTGATATCTTCACTAAGCCCTTGGATGAGAAAAGGTTTTGCAAGTTGCGGTGTGAGCTAAATATCTTAGAGTCTTCAAATGTTTTGTAAAAACATGCACACATCCTAACACTTATGCAAAGTTGATGACTTAGAAGTGCAACACATGATGAAACGATTTTCTTCAACCAATGAAGAAAGTCACTCTGAATGTGAAGAAATTAACGAAGAAATTGATTCTCAGGGCCCTACGACAATTGTACGCGGCGTCTGTAATCAACATTCTTATATGGTGGGTAACGCCACCGCCCAATGTGAAATTCCTCAAGTTGATTTTCTTCAAATGATCAATTTCCTCACAATGCATTCTTCTTCAAAACAGATGTTCTTCATTGTGATGATCTATTGCAAAATCTTCAAAAACACTTGATGACTTTCATTTGCCTAGGTAGACTGTGATTTCTAGTCCTCAACAGCATTCACTTATTGCTATTTCTTCAAGTTGATGTTTTTGCTAAGTGAATGTGATCGGACCCTACTTTCCCTCTATGCTATACTTATCCAGTCTATTCAATTCTTCATATGCGTTCTACTTGAAACTTTGTTCAAAATCCTCACTGCATCCTTGTCAGCTGATGATCTTGTAACGAAAATCCTCAAATCTTCAAAAATTGTTTTCTTCAAAGGAACAGTAACTGAACCCCCACTTCCCACGATCGGATAACCACGATCTCCACTATCTCCACCGCATTGTACGGGAGCTACACGTGTCCTGCGGAGACGTAGAGGCAAGGGCTATTCGGTCCAAAACTTTCGCGCCAAACAGTAACTTTCGGGCTATAAATAGGTCCTTATCCCCCTCGGTATCTTCTTCTTCGCCTCATCACTCTCCTGCCATCACACTCTCCATCGAACCCTAGCGCCACCGCTGGTTGTCTTGTCGCCGGCAAGGAAGAGCTTCACTGCCTCAACCTTTTCGCCGCCAGGATCACGCCGGAGTCGGAACATCTACGTCCGCCGCCGCCGTAGACGTCCTCTGCTGCCAAGTTAGGGTGCATTGGACACTTGACCGAAGAGCCTCTCCAACACCACCTTTTGTGTTCTTCGTTCGCACCTTCCAGGGTAAATATATCCCATTTTTACAGCAGATTATATCTGAAATTTTACCTCTCCCATGTGAAATCTGTTTTTCCTCAAGATACGATGCGCACATGATTCCTCAAACACTATCCATCACCACAATCATTGATGAACTAGCTAAGCATCTAAGATTTTCACGAGATTCCTCAATTGTGCGAATTTTCGGATCTGTACAACTCTGGAACCCAAGAACAGTATGCTTAAGCAAATTCCTCAACCACTGGTTATATTCCTCAAACTGTCAAACTTTTTCATTTTCTTCAAATCTGAGAACGCATATGACCTCTCCAAATTCCTCGCAACTATACTCTGTTCACAGGTACACACATGTCAGCTGATGAATCTCTCGGTTCTCATCACATTAACTCATTTGCAGCGTTTCTAGAAGAAACTCTTCAAGGTTCATCAGAATCTTCAAGAGTTCAAAATCATCAGCAAATTCCTCATCTGAAGAAAATGGAGGAAGAAAGGAAACAGAAGGGAGGAAAGAAACTGGAGCAGAACACAACTGTTGATATTCCTGATGACATATACATGGACTATTGCACGCCTGATGAAGAACCTCAGACAATGGCTAAAAGAAAGATTAGGCTGCAGAAAATTGAACGCAGATGGGCAAAGGAGTGGAAGGAGTACAGGTTTGTGACCCCAAAATATGCGAAGAAATTCGCTTTGAAGCCTCCTGGCAGAAGGGCTCCACTTGAGGATCATCAAGTAGCTCATCCCTCAAGTCTTATGACACTTGATGACTACCCAGATGAAAAAGAAAGGCATCTGGCCAAGCTCAAGAAGCAAGCCGAAACAGCAGTGAAGAAATTTAATGAATCCTCAGCTCCTGCCTCCGGTGCTGCTCATTCCTCAGCAGCAGAAACCTCAGGCTCAGAGATTCCTCAAAAGCAGTCTGCGCCATCAAAGTCAAAGGCTCCAAAGCCTCAAGAGAAGTCTGGACAGGCTTCTGCCACAAAACCCCAAGAAAAGTTTGCACAAGCTTCAGTCACCAAACCCTCAGCTCCAAAACCCTCGGTTCCAAAACCGTCAACACCAAAACCATCAGCGCCAAAACCCTCAGCACCTATCTCATCTACACCAAAGTCCTCAGCTCCACCTCCAAACCAGTACAGAAGAAAGTCATGAAGCCTACGACTGCCAGCTCCAACTCCTCACTCCCAGCTGCAACTAGCTCGGAGACAAAGTCTTCAACACCCCTTGTGAAGACTTTGGCAACTACTGAACCTGCACCTCTGCCCAGCCCCAGCAAAATCATCGCAGTCCCGTCTGCATCTGAGGGAAGTGATGATTATGATGATGAATCCCTGGAAGCCATCATCAGGAACAAGCAAGAAAGGGTAGCACAAGCATCAGGCAGTGCTATTCCTCTGGCCATGGACCCCAAGGTCCTCCTCGACTTCATCAATGTATGGTATGAAGACCCAAACACACCCATTGATGATTTGAAACTTCCTCCTAGCGTCAGCCACATGGTGGCCACCTTCATAAACGAAGCCAAGTGGAAGGAACAGAAGGCCGAGCAGGCAAAGATTGCAAAGGCCAGAAAGGAGAAATTCCTCAGGCAAAATCTCCTCAAGTTGACGCCTGAAGCATTGGTGTCAACCCAGGCAGAGCTGCAAGTCTTGACTGACAAGTGTGACAAACTGTCAGACCGCAAAAGCATCAAGCGCAATTTCATCAAACTAGCCACTAGTGCTGTTGATGACTACAACAAGCGACACCCACAACCAGCACCAACTCCTCAGCCCCTGGTTGAGCAGCCAGAAGATGCATCTCCTGATGAGGAGGAAATTCCTCAAGGTGAGGAACAACACCAAGAGCGCCGTGCTGATGAGCCGGCCATTGAAGAAATCATCACCGAGACCGCTCCTGATGAAATTGCAACCCCTGATGCAACTGCTCCTGATCCAGCTGCTTCACCAAAGTAGGCTGATGACTCTATTCCAGCTGGTTCCTCACTACCAGCTGAAGAATCTGTAGAGAAAACACCTTCACCAAAAGCTTCAAAGGTGAAGAAGTTAATCCCGTCCGCATCAGACGCGAAAAAGACAAGAGCTGTTGAGAAGGAAGCGAAGAAGAGAAAAGCTTCCTCAACAGAAGAAAAGATTGAGGCAAAACGCCTCAAGGAAACTGAAAAATCTGCCCCTCTGGACCCGGTGCCTCTAAATGTTGCACCTTCATATGAAATGGTCGTCATTGGTGACCAAACTACAAGGGCAGATGAGGAAATGAAGGATGCTGCCTCTGAGGAGCATACTGATGAGGAAATCCAGATTGATGAAAGTCCTCAACCTCATGTTCCTCAGACAGAGACTACTCAAACTTCAGCTGCAGCAGCTGATGAATCTACTTCTGCCACAAAGTCAGCTGATGAAAACCAAGCTGAAGAAAATGTCCAGTCTGAGCAGACTCCTCCCACTGAACAGGCTGACCAAACTCCTCAAGCTGAGAAGGAAGAAGAAATTCCTCAGCCTGAAGCTCAGCCAGAGCAAGAAATACCAGCTGATGAAATTCCTCAACCTGAGGAAACTGTTGAAGAAAATGTTCCTGCCCCTGACAATGAATTCATTGTGCTCAACCCAGAGACTGCCATGGTTGTTTCCCCTCCCATTCCTCAGCACAATATCAAGCCAGTTCAGCGCCTGCCATTCTCGAAGCGGCCAAAGTTTCAGAAAGAAAATTTCTTTGCGGAACGCATGTATTTCATCGGAGAGAATCCCTATGACAAGCCTCAAATGAGGCATCTGAAGTTTTGGACCAGGACTCAGATGAACTATTATGCTTCTGTGCTCTGTGGACGCAACAAGATATTCCAGCATAGGCACATTCCTCATGATGAACTTGAAGAAATTCCCTGCATGGAACCAGTCCTCAGTGTACTCCATGATGCAGGTTTGCTCCCTATGTGCTCAGACATATCAGATTGGAATAGTGAGCTTATTCTTCAGTTCTATGCAACTCTGCACATCTCGGGCAATGCTGATGACATCAACACTTGGGTGTTCGACTGGATGACCCAAAACACTCACTACAAGGCTCCAGCGTCTGAACTCCTCAGAGAATTGCCCGTACCAATTCCTTCAGACAGGGCAGTGAAGCTTTATGGTGAGCGTGAGCTGCCCAATGGAATGATGGAAGTGCTCATGAAGCCTTTGGTTGCCGGCAAACCCTCAAGAACCACATTCCTCGTCCATGAGCTCAAATACACACCACAGTCTGTCTACCGCATTCTCTGCAGTGTGCTAGCGCCAATCAAAGGCCATCATGATGAAGAAGATGTCGTCGGCCTCATGAAGAATATCCTCTTCAACATCATTCACGGTATTCCCATGAATATCCATGGTTTCTTCTTGAGGACTTTGGCTGACAATGCAATGTGCCCCTATGATCACAAAATTTATGCACCATGGATCATGAGATTCCTCAGGACAAGGACAGGCATCAACTTCCACGCAGATTTCCAGAACCATGTTGGTTATATGCTTCCTATCCGTGTCAACAAGAAAACTTTCGAGCCCATTGAGGGAAAAGAAAAGTCTGTGATTGACGAAGGCAGCAGGCCCCTTGATGGCTAGTTTAAAGAACCAGACGCTTATTCTTCATGGGACGATACTGAGACTCGTCCACCCAGCCCTGTTCCTCCTCGCGTGCTAAACACCAGAGAGCTTCTTCTCAGTCTTCATCAGAAGGTAGATCACAACCACAAATGGGTCAAACGCCAGCTTGGTGCCATTGTGAAAACCTTCACTGAGACACAGAACTCTGTGAAACTTAATCATCACTATCTGCATGAGGTTTTCGATCGCACCTGGGCTACCCTTGCACATCTGAAGACCCAGACCGAGCTTGAAGAAATGAACTTTGAGCAAGACTTTGAGTGGTCGTGGCCTCCCAAGCAGAAGTTCCGGCCCATTCCAGTGCCAGATCTTGAAGACAGCTCCATCTCGTCATTCCGCACCGTCGAATCTGATGAGGAACAACTCGACACCGCCACAGGCCCACGGAAGAAGACTACACCCAAGAAGCGCCAAGGATCTTCATCAACCGCAAAGAAATGAAGTCTTCACGGGCGTTAGTCCTCAGTTTGTCCCTTTATGCCACTTGATGACAAAGGGGCAGAAAATTGAGAGTTAGTCTTCAAACGGGATTTATTTTTGGGGCTTATGAACTATAGTTAAGTTACAAACTCTTGGCTCTTCTGAAGTTTTGATGTAATGAGTTGTAACTTAAGCCCGATGGTACTCTGACGCTTTTTGAACGTTTTTCTTCGCATGCTTATTCCTCAAGTTTTAATGCACGCATGCTGGAATTCGTCAGATACCATTTGCCATCATGCATATTCATTTTCTTCATATGATATGTTATATGTATGCATGATTTACAAGATTCAGGGGGCGATCTCCATGATATAAATCATCAATGTGCATAAGCTATAAAAGCAAAATCCTCAAGGTATGCACATCTTCAGGAGGAGTCTGTGTGAATCTTGTCTTCAAATTCCTCAATTGAGTATTTACACTTCATATTTTTGATCCCTGTTGAAGACTTAACCTAATTGTCATCAACCACCAAAAAGGGGGAGATTGTAAGTGCATCTAGTGCCCCTTAGTGATTTTTGTGGTTTGAATACTTATAGGTTAAGTATCTAATGTGTTTATAAGTGTACACAGGATCTATAAGTCATTGAGGAGTTTGAGATATTTGAAGAATATCGACCCCTAAAAATGTATATCTCCAGTTGAAGAAATTGGTCTGAAGCTGAAGAAATGAATCGCGGGGAATCTGCGATGAAATTGATATTCCTCATGAAGATATTGATATTGAGAAGACCGGTGGTTCCTGAAGAAAATCATTCTGAAGAAATTGAAGCGTGAAGATTTTCGCTCTCTGTTTTACTTTCTTCGCATTTGACGAATAGGAACACCGTACTGTTAAAGGGGGTCAAAGTAACGCTATGGAATGAATTTCCTCATGATGCTCAACCCAAGCCAAATCCTACCAAAAGCCTCAAGTGAGGAATATGAGTGACATGAGGACTCTCACAGTTGAGAGTCCCGACCGTTTCGATAGCCACGCTAAGTCACTGGTCTTATCCACTCCAACGGTCATATTATTTAAGGGCATTAATGTCAAATCATGTCGGGATGCTCCCAGGCTATAAATAGCCGCCCCCACAACCACTAGCTGGTTGTCTGCTCCGTTAGAAACTGACACTTGTCATAAGAGCAACCCAAATTCCTCAGAGCCTACGAGAGTAAATCATCAGTGAGGAAATACACCACCCACCGAAACCACAAACCAAACCTAGTGATTGAGCATCACTGAAGAAGTTGTTCCTGTGTGGGACTGAAGCCTTTTACCTTTGTGTCACATCCCTAACCCTTAAGCAAGATAGCATTGTGCTCATGTATTCTTTGAATTTGCATCTAAGAAGTTTCAACAAAAACAACAAAGTGGCAAAGGAAAAACTCAAAACCCTAGCCACCATTTCAATTAAAGGAAATCTCAAACTAGTTCAAAATCAATGAACCCAAAATGGCCTCAAGAAATGTTCAAACTTTCTGATAAATCATGAAAGTAAATGAGCATTGGAGAAAACTATTTTCTTGACACTTTAAGCATTTTTAAATAAATGCAAAAGCCACTGGTTTCAAATTTAAAAATTGAAATCAGAAACTATAATTTTCCAAAAATGTTGAAAACCTTGGAAATGAGTGGGGATATTATAACAAATATTTCAGGAGGTCTAAAATAGTTTTTACTTTTTATTTTGGAGATGAATTAATTAGCATTACAATAATTAGCAAAACAGAAAAACAAAAAAAGAGAAAATGGGAAAAAGCTTACCTGTCGCCCAAGCCTGGCTCGTCCCCTCCCTCGCGCCAGTAGGCATCACGAGGTGGCCGCCGCCTCCTCCGGCGCGGCCACGCACCTGCGTGCCTGCTTGGCCGCCGCCTCGCGCTGGCGACGATGGGGATAAGCTCCCCAGAGCCTCCCCTATCCATTCCCCGCCTCGGTTCTCCTCCTCCGCCCGGATCTCCTCCCCCTCCTTGCTGCCGCCATTAGAGCCGAGCTCGAGCTCGAGCTGCCCGTGCCCCTGGCCATAGGATCCCCTCCCAGAGCACGCCATTAGCTCCGCCTCGTCGCCCTAGTCATCTCTGCAGAAGCCGAAGCTTCCTCGAGCCCTGCAACGCCCGCAACGCCGTCGTCTTCCACCTCCGGCCGCCGGACCTCTCCCGTCGATTCGTCGCCCCCAGGCCTTCCCCGAGCCGTCTAAGCTCTGCTCTGCACTCACCGTGAGCATGCGGTCGTTTCCCCTAAGTTTTCCCCCTCGATCCCCTCCTTTAGCCCTAGTTTCACCGGAGCCCGACGAGGACCGCCGCTGCCGCTCGTCGCCGGTAGCCCTCCGATGATCAGCTCGTCCTTCCGAGGGCACCAACAGCTCCAGGACGACGCTTAGATGCCGTAGCAGCTAAGAACCGAGCGTAGATCCCTCTGATTCAAAGCCCCCGACGACGCCCGAGCTTCGGCCGCCGCTCCGGCTCGTCGCCGACGCCTCTTCCGGCGACCCTAGCCTCCCCAGGTGGTCCTGCCAGATCGGCCACTTCGCGAGCATGCTGTAGCTGCAAACCGCGTGCGTTTTGGTGCTGTGCAGCGCCGTCTAGGTCGCCTCCGGCGAGCCCTCCGCCGCGGGTCTGGTCGCCGGCGACCACCCTCCGGTGGCCGTCGACGTGGCCGACCATTAGGGCGTAATCGCCCTCCCCTCAGTCGCTGCCAGAGGGCCCCACGCCTGGTCAAACCCCAATTAGGGGCTGGTTAGCGCGGGATTAGTCCCAGAGAGGCTGACCAGTGGGGCCCCCTGTAAGGTTTGACCTGCACAGGTCGGCTGACCTGCTGACGTCAGCGTGATGCAATAAATAGAATTTCCAGTTTAAAACTAATTCAGGAAATTGCTAAAATTTGTAAAAATCATAGAAATTAATCTGTAACTCCAATGAAAATAATTTATATATGAAAAAGTATCAGAAAAATTCAAGGATTCTGATTATGCTATTTTCAACTATGTTTGAAAAAGTTACAGAACCCTAAATTGTGAAATAAGGAATAATTCAATTCTTTAATCACCTTATAAATGGAATTTGCAAAAATATTCAAATTTCATTATATATGCAATGATCACACACTGCCCTAAGTACAAATCAGTATCATAACATGACAATTCTTGCATGTTAACATCAAGATGAACCGAGCACCAGGTCGAATCAATTAAACCATATCCGAGAATACCCGTTTGAATTGCTATTCGAATGTGATTCAAATCAACTCTAAACCTATTACATGTTGAAAATAATAACTTATCACCTTGCATTCTCATGCCATGCTCATGCATCATTTTGAGTGCATATGATTGTTATTGAATGTTGCCATTCATTTCGGTAGGCTCCGCACCCCCGGATTCCACCGAATATCCGTCTGACGGATATCGTTCCTCCTCTAAGCAACAAGGCAAGCAACCCCTTTTGATCATCCCGATAACTCCTATGTTCTTGCTCCTCCACCTATTCATTGCATTAGGATCAAATGCTTCAACTGCTTTTGCCACGATAGATGGACCCACTTCCTTTGCATGACTTAACCTTGTCACAGTAAATAGCCGAACCTTGCAACCTAGCATACCTGGTAGTTGCTTGAGCTATGATGTGCCTTATCCTGCTATGCATGTTATGCTTAGAGTTGTGTATGGTCTGTCATCTGGGAGATGAACAGAAATGTGGAATGTGTTCGGTGAGCAAAGGTTGTGTGTTGAACTTGATTTGGTAAAGGTACCGGTGAAAGGCTGCGTAGGAGTAGATGGCAGGTTGTTTCATTGGAACCGTCCTTAGGAACTGAGTTCCGTGTATGTAATCCAAGACTAGATACTACCACATGCTGGGCCCTGAAATATGACCCCGCTCGGCCTATTAATCGCGTAGTACTCGGTCCAGGAGTTGCAAGTAGTTTCTGGTGTTTATAGTAATGCTGGAGGCCGTGCATGGTGCTGACCTGAGAGGTGGACCGTGATGCGGTAGGCAGTGGCACGGTGTACCAAGTGGCACCCGGATGGAGGGCTTGGGAACCCTGCGCACATCGTTTGAGGCCGTGGCGGAAACCTCGGCTGGACTTCCGTACGGGTTACTCTCAGATAGGCGATAAACCTGGACTAGGTACTAGTGTGGTTAACGGTCGTGGCCGACTCCCTCGCTGGGCTTCCGCTTGAAGGTTGCCGAGGTGCATGACGTGCACATGGCGATAAGTGGCGAGAGCGTGTGTGACGAAGTACACCCCTGCAGGGTTATGATCTATTCGAATAGCCGCGTCCGCGGATATGGACTACTTGGAGACATATGTTGTTCATAGATAACTTCAATGGTTACTCATAAAATTGTCAAGATAAGCGTGAGTGTCGTGGACGGCATTTCCGTACGGAGACGGAATGATTCCACGATAGGGTATTGTTGTGGTGTTAGTGGACTCGTGTGCGAGAAATCAAGTTGTCAAAATTATTTAAAAATGTAAGTTGTCTAGCCACGAGTCAAATGCTGGCTTTCCGCCTGAAACCCCACAATACCTTTTGATACCTTGCATGAGTAGTTAGTTCTCCTAAAGTCTTGCTGAGTACCTTCGTACTCATGTTTGCTTAATAAATGTTGCAGAGGTTGCTAATGACCCTAATGGAGGATTCTTCGTAGACATCAACGACGACGAGTAGCTGGTGTCCCAGCTACGATCTGGCCCTACGTCGGCTCTGTAGTATAGTCAGGCCACGTGCCTACTAGTTGCCCTGTCTGTACTCAGACAGTTTATAACTCTTCCGCTGGCTTGTATTGTATGACTGCTATTATGGGTCGTGATACCCTTAATGTGTAATATTATGTGTGTGGCTCTTCCGAGCCTCTTAAATAAAGCTTGTATGTTTATGGTTATGTTGTGATGCCATCGATGTATCTATACATATCGGTATGCCATGCGTACGTGTGTCGTACTTGATATGTATGGGGTTCGATTACCTAGTCGTGAACTTTAGTAGCACTCCTTACAAGGAAATGCCCCTTTGGGGTCCAACGAGCCTTGGTAGTTCGCTACTGCTCCGGACACATTGGTTGACCGGCATGTGTCCTTCTTAGCTGCTGTGTCTGTCCCCTTTGGGGAAATGTCACGCGATGTAATGGAGTCCTTGTAGCTTGCTACGACTCGTCTACATTCGCCGATGACCGACACCTGCTTTGTTGGGTCATGTATGCATGTCCTTGTGCGGTACTGCCACTTTGGTTTATGACTAGACATGTCAATCCGGGTTCTTTGACATTGGATTGCTAGCGATACTATCGCATACGTGAGTCAAAAGACGCAAACGGTCCCGGCTAAGGTAAGGCTGCAGCCGTGGAGTTAACCGTGCGTGAGACCACAAAGGGATGCGATGGGTTACAGGCTAGATTCCTATGGCTTAGGATCGGGGTCCCGACAGCGTTGGTATCACAGCCTGACTGACTGTAGGATTACTAAGCCAAACTGGTCGAAGTTGAGTCTAGAATTGCTTTAGTTATATATAAGGGAATTGTTTGTGGAAGGGAACGTAAGATTCTTGTTCTCTTCTCAAGTTATTCTATTCTGGTCATCCTCGTCTTTTCTGCGGGAATTAAGGACTAGATTTCTCATCTTCTCCTAGGCTCGTGTTTCCGATCGGTAGCTTATAGGACTACGGGTCGAGAGATATTGGGTTTCTTTTATCCCTAGGAAGCAGGAAGTAAGTTTGATGATCAGAGAGTTGAACTTGATAGTTGAGTGGTGACGCTATTTCATTTTGGGTTGTCTCAAAATTTGTTTTGAGCATTTACAGCCGTTATGCTGCCCAATTTTGCATTCAGAGCTCTAATGCTTTTGCATTACTCTCTATTTACAGATGCCTGGCCGTCCTTCTCGTCAGGTGGTACGTCTGACCAGGTGCATAGATGTGCCGGGTCATACGGCCATGCTGGTCAGGGTGATGTCGGTGTGCGGTTACCGCTGGTACCCCGAGTACACGGTAGAGGAACAGTACCGAGACTTCAACCAGAGCCAGTACATCTGCACTGTTAGGGTATTTCCAGACTACCCTGGAGCGGAGAAGCCAATCCATTGGTCCTATGGGTTGGGGGTCACCGTTGACATGGCAGTACAGGATGCTGCCTATTCAGTGCTGACTATTATGAGAGCGAGACATGCACTGCTGCAGAATTCAGAGTTCTGCTATGTTCCGGCCTCTCAGTCTGGTGAAGAGGGATACCTCAGTGGAGTCTATTTTGATTCTTCTATGGAGGATCCACTTCTGCAGTCCACTGTTGAGATGCTAGAGAACAGAGACAAGGATGCTCGTGCTCTCTGCATGGAGCTTTATGCTACCCGTGCCCGTCTGTGGACAGCTTTGACGCAGCTGGCACCGGTAGTCCAGACAGGGTATGGAGAGATGGAGATGCTGAACCCTGTTAGGACCCATCTTCCGGCCCATGTTGACTGGCCAGCTATAGGAGGAGTCACACCTCTTCGGGGACCCCTCTTACCACCAGTCAGGGGACCAAGGCCACATCCGTGTCCTTATGGATCCCAGGGATCTCAGGCTAGAGTGTTTCCTGATCCGCAGGTTGAGCTTCCAGGTCATGGAGGTAATCTCTATGAGATGTTCTATGCGGATGCCTGAGCTGTGAGCGGAAGGATAGTATGGTAGTAGCCGTACATTCACACTCCTGCGTGACTTGTGAAGTATGGTAGTAATGTGAAATGAATTCCGGAGGCCTAGATAAATAATGTATAGGAAGCTTGTAAGCCTCTGATGAGTAGTTCCACCATTTCAGTAGTTTGCTCTTTGGTTAAGTTTGTACTGAACTATGTAAGGGTGTGTATGAACCATGGTGTATATATAGCAGTGGCTTGTTACCATGTTGTTCGGATATTCATTTCCGCATTCCGTGTGTTCAGTACATTCTTAATCCATAGCTAGTATTGATATGATATTGGTCTAAGCTATGAGTTTGTTTGTCAGGATGGTGTTCACCAGGTTGAACCGTGCCCTGCTCATGAGCAAGGTGAGGGTAGTCAAGCGTCGCAGGAAGACCTGCCTCACCCACCTTCTCTGGTAGAAGTGATGCTTGAGGCAGAAAGAAACAAAAGGGAGACCAACCGACTGCTAGAGCGTATTGAGCAGAATACGGCTCGACAGCCTAGGAATGCTGCAGTGTCCCTCAATGACTTTGTGAAGCTGAATCCTCCAAAGTTTCATCATTCCGTCGATCCCCTCGACGCTGATGACTGGCTGTGCAGCATCTCATGCAAGATTCGCTCAGCGAATGTGTCTGAGGCCGACAAGGTGACCTTTGCGGCGTATTTCCTGGAGGGACCCGCCAATCTGTGGTGGGAGAATTTTGAAGCCATGCGTCCCGCTGAACCAGTGGCCACATGGGCAGACTTCAGTGCAGCTTTTCGTCTGCACCATATTCCAGAGGGCCTGATGGATAGAAAGAGAGAGGAGTTATGTGCCTTCACTCAGGGCAAGTTGTCTGTGGATGCCTATAGCCGCGAGTTCGGTAACCTCGCCCGCTATGCAACAGAGGAGGTGTCTACTGACGCCAAGAAGCAAGCAAGATTCCGTAAGGGTCTGAGCCCTGAGCTCCGTCGAGACCTGCACCTCCATGAGTGTGCAAGTTTTCAAGCCCTGGTCAACAAAGCGATCAGTGCGGAGACTGGTCATTCTGACTTCGAAGCCACAAGGAAGCACTCCCGTGACTTCGGCTCGTCTTCTGGTTCCGCGTTTCCAAAACGCAGGCTGTGGGTTCCAAACAATTCTCTGCCGCCAAGATACACTCCCAGGCCATCCTACGTGGCGCCTCAGACGAATCAGGCCAACCCTCCAGCAAAAGCTTATGGTGGTCCAGCTAGCAATGCTGCACCACGTGCCAACCAGGTGATATGCTACAAGTGTGGAGAACCAGGGCATTATTCCCGTGAGTGTCCTCAGAATGTGGGTGCCAAGCAACCCGGAAAGTCCGTTGGGCAAGCCAAGTCGGGCAAAGCTTTTTATGTGAAGCCAACTCCTGCACGTGGCCGTGTGAACTATGTGTCAGCAGAAGAAGCTGCAGAGGATCCCGACGTCATGCTGGGTACGCTTCTTGTTAATCATCACCCAGCGTCTGTTCTCTTTGACACTGGGTCTTCTCATTCCTTCATTTCAGAAAGTTATGCACAGTTGCATAACATGTCTTTTTGTGATATGCCAATTCCATTGGTTGTTCAAACCCCTGGTAGTAAATGGCAAACCTCTAGGATAACCTATGACAATGAAATTCTAGTAGACAAGCTAGTTTTTCTAGCCTCATTGATAGCATTGAAATCTTCGGATATTAACATCATCTTGGGCATGGAGTGGATGTCAGCTCACTATGCCAAGATTGATACTCAATCCAGAAATGTCCAGCTTACCCATTCCTCGGGTGAGATAGTAAATGTCTCTACTCGAGTTGCCAAATGCCAGCTCTATTCCTTAAATGCCAACCCTCTTCCGGAACTTGAAGACATTCCGGTAGTCCGTGACTTCCCGGATGTTTTTCCAGAGGAACTGCCAGGAATTCCACCTGACAGAGATGTAGAGTTTGTGATAAATCTTGTTCCGAGAACTGTCCCAATAGCCAGAAGACCTTATAAGATGGCACCCCTAGAGCTAGCCGAACTTAAGAAGCAATTAGATGAGGCCTTGAGCAAGGGTTTCATTCGTCCTAGCTCTTCTCCTTGGGCTTGTCCCATCCTCTTCGTCAAGAAGAAAGACGGAACGGATCGGATGGTTGTAGATTACCAACCAGTTAATCTGGTCACCATTAAGAACAAGTATCCGCTCCCCAGGATCAACGATCTGTACAATCAGCTCGCTGGATCCTCAGTCTTCTCCAAAATGGATTTGAGGTTGGGGTACCATCAAATCAAGATCAAGAACGGGGACATTCCAAAAACGGCCTTTGTTACTCGTTATGGCCAATATGAGTACACCGTTATGTCCTTCAGTTTAACCAATGCCCCAGCCACCTTCTCTCGACTGATGAATTCAATCTTTATGGAGTATTTGGATAAATTCGTCGTAGTATACCTCGATGATATTCTCATCTACTCAAAGAATGAACAAGAACATGTCGAGCATCTAAGGCTGGTATTGATGAAACTTCGAGAGCATCGCCTTTATGCCAAATTTTCAAAATGTGAATTCTGGTTATCAGAAGTGACCTATATAGGCCACGTAATCTCTGGTAAGGGTATTGCTGTCAATCCTGAGAGAGTTCAAGCTATCCTTGATTGGACTCAACCTGAATCGGTTAAGCAAGTTAGGAGTTTTCTTGGTCTAGCGAGCTATTGTCGCCGCTTCGTCGAGAATTTCTCCAAGGTTTCAAAGCCTCTAACTGAACTCCTCAAGAAGGATAAAAAGTTCGAGTGGACACCACAGTGTGAGCATAGTTTTCAGGAACTGAAAAGACGCCTGACTTCCGCACCTGTGTTGCTACCACCAGATTTTTCTAAGGACTTTGTTATCTATTGCGACGCCTCGCGACAAGGATTAGGTTGCATTCTCATGCAAGATCGTCATGTGATCGCATACGCATCTCGACAGTTGCGTCCACATGAGGATAATTATCCCACACATGACCTTGAGCTTGCAGCTGTGGTCCATGCACTAAAAACCTGGCGACATTACCTTTTGGGTAATCGTTGCGAAATATTCACTGATCACCAAAGTGTGAAGTATATCTTCACCCAGCCGGATTTGAATCTCAGGCAAAGACGGTGGGTTGAGTTGATCTCGGATTACGACTTAGGGATAACTTACACCCCGGGGAAGGCCAATGTTATGGCCGATGCACTAAGTCGTAAATCTTATTGTAACAATTTGATGCTACAACAAGGTCAACCACATCTCCATGAGGACTTTCGGAAGTTGAATCTTCATATTGTTCCTCAAGGATTCCTTTCTACCCTGGTGGCGAAGCCTACTCTTAAGGATCAAATTATAACTGGCCAAAAGCGTGAAAAGGGTATATCACGGATCAAGGAGAATATTTTTAGCGGAAACGCTAAAGAATTTTCCATGAATGATCAAGGTGTTGTGTTCTTCCAGAATCGTTTAGTGGTTCCTAAGAACCCACATCTAAGGCAGTTAATCCTTAAGGAGGCTCATGATTCTCCTCTCACCATTCATCCCGGTAGTACTAAGATGTATGAGGACCTACGCCAGAGGTTCTGGTGGACTAGGATGAAGAGAGAAATTGCTGAGTTCGTGGCTAACTGCGACGTTTGTCGTCGAGTTAAGGCAGAACATCAAAGGCCTGCTGGCACCCTACAACCTCTAGCTATTCCTGAATGGAAATGGGATGAAGTTAGCATGGATTTCATTACCGGATTTCCCAAGACCAAGAAAGGAAATAATGCTATCTTTGTGGTCATTGACCGTCTTTCCAAAGTGGCTCATTTTCTTCCTGTTCGTGAGAGTATAACAGCTAGCCAGCTAGCAGAGTTATATATCTCTCGAATAGTGTCTCTTCATGGTGTTCCCCTGGAAATTAACTCAGACCGTGGAAGTATCTTTACTTCTCGTTTCTGGGAAAGTTTTCAGAATGCCATGGGGACTCACTTATCTTTTAGCACTGCTTTCCATCCTCAATCAAGTGGTCAAGTAGAAAGAGTGAATCAAATCTTAGAAGATATGCTCCGAGCCTGTGTTATTTCATTCGGTATGAATTGGGAGAAATGCCTTCCATTCGCTGAATTCGCTTATAACAATAGTTATCAATCAATCTTGGGCAAAGCCCCTTTTGAAGTTCTCTATGGACGAAGATGTCGAACCCCTCTTAATTGGTCAGAAACCGGAGAGAGGCAACTCTTTGGCCCGGATATGATCCAGGATGCAGAAGAGCAGGTTCGCATTATTCGTGAAAAGTTGAAAACAGCCTAGTCTCGTCAAAAGAGCCAATATGATCGTCATCATAAGGCTGTGACCTTTGAAGTTGACGAGAAGGCTTACCTTCGGGTTACACCTTTGAAGGGTACCCATCGTTTCGGTATCAAGGGCAAGTTGGCTCCTCGTTACATTGGACCTTTCCGCATTCTTGCCAAACGAGGAGAAGTTGCCTACCAGTTGGAACTTCCTCCGCATCTTTCCAAGGTTCATGATGTTTTCCACGTCTCGCAACTCAGGCGTTGCTTTTCGGATCCTATCCGTGAAGTGGACCACGAAACGCTTGATCTACAAGATAACCTTTCTTACCGAGAATACCCCGTGCGTATTCTTGATCAAGCTGAGCGTACCACTCGACGTCGAAACCTCAAGTTTCTTAAAGTTCAATGGTCAAATCATTCTGAAAAGGAGGCAACTTGGGAAAGAGAGGATCGTCTCCGACTTGAATATCCTGCGTTATTCCCGACGACTTCTAAATCTTGGGACGAGATTCTTTTGAGTGGGGGTGAGTTGTCACATCCCTAACCCTTAAGCAAGATAGCATTGTGCTCATGTCTTCTTTGCATTTGCATCTAAGAAGTTTCAACAAAAACAACAAAGTGGCAAAGGAAAAACTCAAAACCCTAGCCACCATTTCAATTAAAGGAAATCTCAAACTAGTTCAAAATCAATGAACCCAAAATGGCCTCAAGAAATGTTCAAACTTTCTGATAAATCATGAAAGTAAATGAGCATTGGAGAAAACTATTTTCTTGACACTTTAAGCATTTTTAAATAAATGCAAAAGCCACTGGTTTCAAATTTAAAAATTGAAATCAGAAACTATAATTTTCCAAAAATGTTGAAAACCTTGGAAATGAGTGGGAATATTATAACAAATATTTCAGGAGGTCTAAAATAGTTTTTACTTTTTATTTTGGAGCTGAATTAATTAGCATTACAATAATTAGCAAAACAGAAAAACAAAAACAGAGAAAATGGGAAAAAGCTTACCTGTCGCCCAAGCCTGGCCCGGCCCATCTCCCCGCTCGTCCCCTCCCTCGCGCCAGTAGGCAGCAGGAGGTGGCCGCCGCCTCCTCCGGCGCGGCCACGCACCTGCGTGCCTGCTTGGCCGCCGCCTCGCGCTGGCGACGACGGGGATAAGCTCCCCAGAGCCTCCCCTATCCATTCCCTGCCTCGGTTCTCCTCCTCCGCCCGGATCTCCTCCCCCTCCTTGCTGCCGCCATTAGAGACGAGCTCGAGCTCGAGCTGCCCGTGCCCCTGGCCATAGGATCCCCTCCCAGAGCATGCCATTAGCTCCGCCTCGTCGCCCTGGTCATCTCTGCAGAAACCGAAGCTTCCTCGAGCCCTGCAACGCCCGCAACACCGTCGTCTTCCACCTCCGGCCGCCGGACCTCTCCCGTCGATTCGTCGCCCCCAGGCCTTCCCCGAGCCGTCTAAGCTCTGCTCTGCACTCCCCGTGAGCATGCGGTCGTTTCCCCTAAGTTTTCCCCCTCGATCCCCTCCTCTAGCCCTAGTTTCACCGGAGCCCGACGAGGACCGCCGCTGCCACTCGTCGCCGGTAGCCCTCCGATGATCAGCTCGTCCTTCCGAGGGCACCAGCAGCTCCAGGACGACGCGTAGATGCCGTAGCAGCTAAGAACCGAGCGTAGATCCCTCTGATTCAAAGCCCCCGACGACGCCCGAGCTTCGGCCGCCGCTCCGGCTCGTCGCCGACGCCTCTTCCAGCGACCCTAGCCTCCCCAGATGGTCCTGCTAGATCGGCCACTTCGCGAGCATGCTGTAGCTGCAAACCGCGTGCGTTTTGGTGCTGTGCAGCGCCGTCTAGGTCCCCTCCGGCGAGCTCTCCGCCGCGGGTCTGGTCGCCGGCCCTGGCCATAGGATCCCCTCCGGTGGCCGTCGACGTGGCCGACCATTAGGGCGTAATCGCCCTCCCCTCATTCGATGCGAGACGGCCCCACGCCTGGTCAAACCCCAATTAGGGGCTGGTCAGCGCGGGATTAGTCCCAGAGAGGCTGACCAGTGGGGCCCCCGTGTCAGGTTTGACCTGCACAGGTCGGCTGACCTGCTGACGTCAGCCTGATGCAATAAATAGAATTTCGAGTTTAAAACTAATTCAGGAAATTGCTAAAATTTGTAAGATTCATAGAAATTAATCTGTAACTCCAATGAAAATAATTTATATATCAAAAAGTATCAAAAAAATTCAAGGATTCTGATTATGCTATTTTCAACTATGTTTGAAAAAGTTACAGAACCCTAAATTGTGAAATAAGGAATAATTCAATTCTTTTAATCACCTTATAAATGGAATTTGCAAAAATATTCAAATTTCATTATATATGCAATGATCACACACTGCCCTAAGTACAAACCAGTATCATAACATGACATTTCTTGCATGTTAACATCAAGTTGAACCGAGCATTAGGTCGAATCAATTAAACCGGTATCCGAGAATACCCGTTTGAATTGCTATTCGAATGTGATTCAAATCAACTCTAAACCTATTACATGTTGAAAATAATAACTTATCATCTTGCATTCTCATGCCATGCTCATGCATCATTTTGAGTGCATATGATTGTTATTGAATGTTGCCATTCGTTTCGGTAGGCTCCGCACCCCCGGATTCCACCGAATATCCGTCTGACGGATATCGTTCCTCCTCTGAGCAACAAGGCAAGCAACCCTTTTGATCATCCCGATAACTCCTATGTTCTTGCTCCTGCACCTATTCATTGCATTAGGATCAAATGCTTTAACTGCTTTTGCCACGATAGTTGGACCCACTTCCTTTGCATGACTTAACCTTGTCACAGTAAATAGCCGAACCTTGCAACCTAGCATACCTGGTAGTTGCTTGAGCTATGATGTGCCTTATCCTGCTATGCATGCTATGCTTAGAGTGATGTGCCTTATCTATTGCGACGCCTCGCGACAAGGATTAGGTTGCATTCTCATGCAAGATCGTCATGTGATCGCATACGCATCTCGACAGTTGCGTCCACATGAGGATAATTATCCCACACATGACCTTGAGCTTGCAGCTGTGGTCCATGCACTAAAAACCTGGCGACATTACCTTTTGGGTAATCGTTGCGAAATATTCACTGATCACCAAAGTGTGAAGTATATCTTCACCCAGCCGGATTTGAATCTCAGGCAAAGACGGTTGGTTGAGTTGATCTCGGATTACGACTTAGGGATAACTTACACCCCGGGGAAGGCCAATGTTATGGCCGATGCACTAAGTCGTAAATCTTATTGTAACAATTTGATGCTACAACAAGGTCAACCACATCTCCATGAGGACTTTCGGAAGTTGAATCTTCATATTGTTCCTCAAGGATTCCTTTCTACCCTGGTGGCGAAGCCTACTCTTAAGGATCAAATTATAACTGGCCAAAAGCGTGACAAGGGTATATCACGGATCAAGGAGAATATTTTTAGCGGAAACGCTAAAGAATTTTCCATGAATGATCAAGGTGTTGTGTTCTTCCAGAATCGTTTAGTGGTTCCAAAGAACCCACATCTAAGGCAGTTAATCCTTAAGGAGGCTCATGATTCTCCTCTCACCATTCATCCCGGTAGTACTAAGATGTATCAGGACCTACGCCAGAGGTTCTGGTGGACTAGGATGAAGAGAGAAATTGCTGAGTTCGTGGCTAACTGCGACGTTTGTCGTCGAGTTAAGGCAGAACATCAAAGGCCTGCTGGCACCCTTCAACCTCTAGCTATTCCTGAATGGAAATGGGATGAAGTTAGCATGGATTTCATTACCGGATTTCCCAAGACCAAGAAAGGAAATAATGCTATCTTTGTGGTCATTGACCGTCTTTCCAAAGTGGCTCATTTTCTTCCCGTTCGTGAGAGTATAACAGCTAGCCAGCTAGCAGAGTTATATATCTATTGAATAGTGTCTCTTCATGGTGTTCCCCTGGAAATTAACTCGGACCGTGGAAGTATCTTTACTTCTCGTTTCTGGGAAAGTTTTCAGAATGCCATGGGGACTCACTTATCTTTTAGCACTGCTTTCCATCCTCAATCAAGTGGTCAAGTAGAAAGAGTGAATCAAATCTTAGAAGATATGCTCCGAGCCTGTGTTATTTCGTTCGGTATGAATTGGGAGAAATGCCTTCCATTCGCTGAATTCGCTTATAACAATAGTTATCAATCAATCTTGGGCAAAGCCCCTTTTGAAGTTCTCTATGGACGAAGATGTCGAACCCCTCTTAATTGGTCAGAAACCGGAGAGAGGCAACTCTTTGGCCCGGATATGATCCAGGATGCAGAAGAGCAGGTTCGCATTATTCGTGAAAAGTTGAAAACAGCCTAGTCTCGTCAAAAGAGCCAATATGATCGTCATCATAAGGCCGTGACCTTTGAAGTTGACGAGAAGGCTTACCTTCGGGTTACACCTTCGAAGGGTACCCATCGTTTCGGTATCAAGGGCAAGTTGGCTCCTCGTTACATTGGACCTTTCCGCATTCTTGCCAAACGAGGAGAAGTTGCCTACCAGTTGGAACTTCCTCCGCATCTTTCCAAGGTTCATGATGTTTTCCACGTCTCGCAACTCAAGCGTTGCTTTTCGGATCCTATCCGTGAAGTGGACCACGAAACGCTTGATCTACAAGATAACCTTTCTTACCGAGAATACCCCGTGCGTATTCTTGATCAAGCTGAGCGTACCACTCGACGTCGAAACCTCAAGTTTCTTAAAGTTCAATGGTCAAATCATTCTGAAAAGGAGGCAACTTGGGAAAGAGAGGATCGTCTCCGACTTGAATATCCTGCATTATTCCCGACGACTTCTAAATCTTGGGACGAGATTCTTTTGAGTGGGGGTGAGTTGTCACATCCCTAACCCTTAAGCAAGATAGCATTGTGCTCATGTATTCTTTGCATTTGCATCTAAGAAGTTTCAACAAAAACAACAAAGTGGCAAAGGAAAAACTCAAAACCCTAGCCACCATTTCAATTAAAGGAAATCTCAAACTAGTACAAAATCAATGAACCCAAAATGGCCTCAAGAAATGTTCAAACTTTCTGATAAATCATGAAAGTAAATGAGCATTGGAGAAAACTATTTTCTTGACACTTTAAACATTTTTAAATAAATGCAAAAGCCACTGGTTTCAAATTTAAAAATTGAAATCAGAAACTATAATTTTCCAAAAATGTTGAAAACCTTGGAAATGAGTGGGAATATTATAACAAATATTTCAGGAGGTCTAAAATAGTTTTTACTTTTTATTTTGGAGCTGAATTAATTAGCATTACAATAATTAGCAAAACAGAAAAACAAAAACAGAGAAAATGGGAAAAAGCTTACCTGTCGCCCAAGCCTGGCCCGGCCCATCTCCCCGCTCGTCCCCTCCCTCGCGCCAGTAGGCAGCAGGAGGTGGCCGCCGCCTCCTCCGGCGCGGCCACGCACCTGCGTGCCTGCTTGGCCGCCGCCTCGCGCTGGCGACGACGGGGATAAGCTCCCCAGAGCCTCCCCTATCCATTCCCCGCCTCGGTTCTCCTCCTCCGCCCGGATCTCCTCCCCCTCCTTGCTGCCGCCATTAGAGACGAGCTCGAGCTCGAGCTGCCCGTGCCCCTGGCCATAGGATCCCCTCCCAGAGCATGCCATTAGCTCCGCCTCGTCGCCCTGGTCATCTCTGCAGAAACCGAAGCTTCCTCGAGCCCTGCAACGCCCGCAACGCCGTCGTCTTCCACCTCCGGCCGCCGGACCTCTCCCGTCGATTCGTCGCCCCCAGGCCTTCCCCGAGCCGTCTAAGCTCTGCTCTGCACTCCCCGTGAGCATGCGGTCGTTTCCCCTAAGTTTTCCCCCTCGATCCCCTCCTCTAGCCCTAGTTTCACCGGAGCTCGACGAGGACCGCCGCTGCCACTCGTCGCCGGTAGCGCTCCGATGATCAGCTCGTCCTTCCGAGGGCACCAGCAGCTCCAGGACGACGCGTAGATGCCGTAGCAGCTAAGAACCGAGCGTAGATCCCTCTGATTCAAAGCCCCCGACGACGCCCGAGCTTCGTCCGCCGCTCCGGCTCGTCGCCGACGCCTCTTCCGGCGACCCTAGCCTCCCCAGATGGTCCTGCCAGATCGGCCACTTCGCGAGCATGCTGTAGCTGCAAACCGCATGCGTTTTGGTGCTGTGCAGCGCCGTCTAGGTCGCCTCCGACGAGCCCTCCGCCGCGGGTCTGGTCGCCGGCCCTGGCCATAGGATCCCCTCCGGTGGCCGTCGACGTGGCCGACCATTAGGGCGTAATCGCCCTCCCCTCATTCGCTGCGAGAGGGCCCCACGCCTGGTCAAACCCCAATTAGGGGCTGGTCAGCGCGGGATTAGTCCCAGAGAGGCTGACCAGTGGGGCCTTCCTGTCAGGTTTGACCTGCACAGGTCGGCTGACCTGCTGACGTCAGCCTGATGCAATAAATAGAATTTCCAGTTTAAAACTAATTCAGGAAATTGCTAAAATTTGTAAGATTCAATGAAATTAATCTGTAACTCCAATGAAAATAATTTATATATCAAAAAGTATCAAAAAAATTCAAGGATTCTGATTATGCTATTTTCAACTATGTTTAAAAAAGTTACAGAACCCTAAATTGTGAAATAAGGAATAATTCAATTCTTTTAATCACCTTATAAATGGAATTTGCAAAAATATTCAAATTTCATTATATATGCAATGATCACACACTGCCCTAAGTACAAACCAGTATCATAACATGACATTTCTTGCATGTTAACATCAAGTTGAACCGAGCATCAGGTCGAATCAATTAAACCGGTATCCGAGAATACCCGTTTGAATTGCTATTCGAATGTGATTCAAATCAACTCTAAACCTATTACATGTTGAAAATAATAACTTATCACCTTACATTCTCATGCCATGCTCATGCATCATTTTGAGTGCATATGATTGTTATTGAATGTTGCCATTCGTTTCGGTAGGCTCCGCACCCCCGGACTCCACCGAATATCCGTCTGACGGATATCGTTCCTCCTCTGAGCAACAAGGCAAGCAACCCTTTTGATCATCCCGATAACTCCTATGTTCTTGCTCCTGCACCTATTCATTGCATTAGGATCAAATGCTTTAACTGCTTTTGCCACGATAGTTGGACCCACTTCCTTTGCATGACTTAACCTTGTCACAGTAAATAGCCGAACCTTGCAACCTAGCATACCTGGTAGTTGCTTGAGCTATGATGTGCCTTATCCTGCAATGCATGCTATGCTTAAAGTGATGTGCCTTATCTATTGCGACGCCTCGCGACAAGGATTAGGTTGCATTCTCATGCAAGATCGTCATGTGATCGCATACGCATCTCGACAGTTGCGTCCACATGAGGATAATTATCCCACACATGACCTTGAGCTTGCAGCTGTGGTCCATGCACTAAAAACCTGGCGACATTACCTTTTGGGTAATCGTTGCGAAATATTCACTGATCACCAAAGTGTGAAGTATATCTTCACCCAGCCGGATTTGAATCTCAGGCAAAGACGGTGGGTTGAGTTGATCTCGGATTACGACTTAGGGATAACTTACACCCCGGGGAAGGCCAATGTTATGGCCGATGCACTAAGTCGTAAATCTTATTGTAACAATTTGATGCTACAACAAGGTCAACCACATCTCCATGAGGACTTTCGGAAGTTGAATCTTCATATTGTTCCTCAAGGATTCCTTTCTACCCTGGTGGCGAAGCCTACTCTTAAGGATCAAATTATAACTGGCCAAAAGCGTGACAAGGGTATATCACGGATCAAGGAGAATATTTTTAGCGGAAACGCTAAAGAATTTTCCATGAATGATCAAGGTGTTGTGTTCTTCCAGAATCGTTTAGTGGTTCCAAAGAACCCACATCTAAGGCAGTTAATCCTTAAGGAGGCTCATGATTCTCCTCTCACCATTCATCCCGGTAGTACTAAGATGTATCAGGACCTACGCCAGAGGTTCTGGTGGACTAGAATGAAGAGAGAAATTGCTGAGTTCGTGGCTAACTGCGACGTTTGTCGTCGAGTTAAGGCAGAACATCAAAGGCCTGCTGGCACCCTTCAACCTCTAGCTATTCCTGAATGGAAATGGGATGAAGTTAGCATGGATTTCATTACCGGATTTCCCAAGACCAAGAAAGGAAATAATGCTATCTTTGTGGTCATTGACCGTCTTTCCAAAGTGGCTCATTTTCTTCCCGTTCGTGAGAGTATAACAGCTAGCCAGCTAGCAGAGTTATATATCTATTGAATAGTGTCTCTTCATGGTGTTCCCCTGGAAATTAACTCGGACCGTGGAAGTATCTTTACTTCTCGTTTCTGGGAAAGTTTTCAGAATGCCATGGGGACTCACTTATCTTTTAGCACTGCTTTCCATCCTCAATCAAGTGGTCAAGTAGAAAGAGTGAATCAAATCTTAGAAGATATGCTCCGAGCCTGTGTTATTTCGTTCGGTATGAATTGGGAGAAATGCCTTCCATTCGCTGAATTCGCTTATAACAATAGTTATCAATCAATCTTGGGCAAAGCCCCTTTTGAAGTTCTCTATGGACGAAGATGTCGAACCCCTCTTAATTGGTCAGAAACCGGAGAGAGGCAACTCTTTGGCCCGGATATGATCCAGGATGCAGAAGAGCAGGTTCGCATTATTCGTGAAAAGTTGAAAACAGCCTAGTCTCGTCAAAAGAGCCAATATGATCGTCATCATAAGGCTGTGACCTTTGAAGTTGACGAGAAGGCTTACCTTCGGGTTACACCTTCGAAGGGTACCCATCGTTTCGGTATCAAGGGCAAGTTGGCTCCTCGTTACATTGGACCTTTCCGCATTCTTGCCAAACGAGGAGAAGTTGCCTACCAGTTGGAACTTCCTCCGCATCTTTCCAAGGTTCATGATATTTTCCACGTCTCGCAACTCAGGCGTTGCTTTTCGGATCCTATCCGTGAAGTGGACCACGAAACGCTTGATCTACAAGATAACCTTTCTTACCGAGAATACCCCGTGCGTATTCTTGATCAAGCTGAGCGTACCACTCGACGTCGAAACCTCAAGTTTCTTAAAGTTCAATGGTCAAATCATTCTGAAAAGGAGGCAACTTGGGAAAGAGAGGATCGTCTCCGACTTGAATATCCTGTGTTATTCCCGACGACTTCTAAATCTTGGGACGAGATTCTTTTGAGTGGGGGTGAGTTGTCACATCCCTAACCCTTAAGCAAGATAGCATTGTGCTCATGTCTTCTTTGCATTTGCATCTAAGAAGTTTCAACAAAAACAACAAAGTGGCAAAGGAAAAACTCAAAACCCTAGCCACCATTTCAATTAAAGGAAATCTCAAACTAGTTCAAAATCAATGAACCCAAAATGGCCTCAAGAAATGTTCAAACTTTCTGATAAATCATGAAAGTAAATGAGCATTGGAGAAAACTATTTTCTTGACACTTTAAGCATTTTTAAATAAATGCAAAAGCCACTGGTTTCAAATTTAAAAATTGAAATCAGAAACTATAATTTTCCAAAAATGTTGAAAACCTTGGAAATGAGTGGGAATATTATAACAAATATTTCAGGAGGTCTAAAATAGTTTTTACTTTTTATTTTGGAGCTGAATTAATTAGCATTACAATAATTAGCAAAATAGAAAAACAAAAACAGAGAAAATGGGAAAAAGCTTACCTGTCGCCCAAGCCTGGCCCGGCCCATCTCCCCGCTCGTCCCCTCCCTCGCGCCAGTAGGCAGCAGGAGGTGGCCGCCGCCTCCTCCGGCGCGGCCACGCACCTGCGTGCCTGCTTGGCCGCCGCCTCGCGCTGGCGACGACGGGGATAAGCTCCCCAGAGCCTCCCCTATCCATTCCCCGCCTCGGTTCTCCTCCTCCGCCCGGATCTCCTCCCCCTCCTTGCTGCCGCCATTAGAGACGAGCTCGAGCTCGAGCTGCCCATGCCCCTGGCCATAGGATCCCCTCCCAGAGCATGCCATTAGCTCCGCCTCGTCGCCCTGGTCATCTCTGCAGAAACCGAAGCTTCCTCGAGCCCTGCAACGCCCGCAACGCCGTCGTCTTCCACCTCCGGCCGCCGGACCTCTCCCGTCGATTCGTCGCCCCCAGGGCTTCCCCGAGCCGTCTAAGCTCTGCTCTGCACTCCCCGTGAGCATGCGGTCGTTTCCCCTAAGTTTTCCCCCTCGATCCCCTCCTCTAGCCCTAGTTTCACCGGAGCCCGACGAGGACCGCCGCTGCCACTCGTCGCCGGTAGCCCTCTGATGATCAGCTCGTCCTTCCTAGGGCACCAGCAGCTCCAGGACGACGCGTAGATGCCGTAGCAGCTAAGAACCGAGCGTAGATCCCTATGATTCAAAGCCCCCGACGACGCCCGAGCTTCGTCCGCCGCTCCGGCTCGTCGCCGACGCCTCTTCCGGCGACCCTAGCCTCCCCAGATGGTCCTGCCAGATCGGCCACTTCGCGAGCATGCTGTAGCTGCAAACCGCGTGCGTTTTGGTGCTGTGCAGCGCCGTCTAGGTCGCCTCCGGCGAGCCCTCCGCCGCGGGTCTGGTCGCCGGCCCTGGCCATAGGATCCCCTCCGGTGGCCGTCGACGTGGCCGACCATTAGGGCGTAATCGCCCTCCCCTCATTCGCTGCGAGAGGGCCCCACGCCTGGTCAAACCCCAATTAGGGGCTGGTCAGCGCGGGATTAGTCCCAGAGAGGCTGACCAGTGGGGCCCCCCTGTCAGGTTTGACCTGCACAGGTCGGCTGACCTGCTGACGTCAGCCTGATGCAATCAATAGAATTTCCAGTTTAAAACTAATTCAGGAAATTGCTAAAATTTGTAAGATTCATAGAAATTAATCTGTAACTCCAATGAAAATAATTTATATATCAAAAAGTATCAAAAAAATTCAAGGATTCTGATTATGCTATTTTCAACTATGTTTGAAAAAGTTACAGAACCCTAAATTGTGAAATAAGGAATAATTCAATTCTTTTAATCACCTTATAAATGGAATTTGCAAAAATATTCAAATTTCATTATATATGCAATGATCACACACTGCCCTAAGTACAAACCAGTATCATAACATGACATTTCTTGCATGTTAACATCAAGTTGAACCGAGCATCAGGTCGAATCAATTAAACTGGTATCCGAGAATACCCGTTTGAATTGCTATTCGAATGTGATTCAAATCAACTCTAAACCTATTACATGTTGAAAATAATAACTTATCACCTTGCATTCTCATGCCATGCTCATGCATCATTTTGAGTGCATATGATTGTTATTGAATGTTGCCATTCGTTTCGGTAGGCTCCGCACCCCCGGATTCCACCGAATATCCGTCTGACGGATATCGTTCCTCCTCTGAGCAACAAGGCAAGCAACCCTTTTGATCATCCCGATAACTCCTATGTTCTTGCTCCTGCACCTATTCATTGCATTAGGATCAAATGCTTTAACTGCTTTTGCCACGATAGTTGGACCCACTTCCTTTGCATGACTTAACCTTGTCACAGTAAATAGC